>NC_050068.2:155536662-157936662 GCF_009764565.3 Dermochelys coriacea
TTCTCTCATCCTGGTAGAAACTTTGTATTGTGTGACCATTATATTATAGTAGCAAAATTAAATATATACTTCAGCATATATTTCCAGCATTGTTATAGGATTGCAGCCTTCTTCTATATAAAAGTGTCCTGTAAAAACGTTCATAATATAAGTACCTTAAATAACTTCTACGTATGTTCATGACTTCAGAATTCGCCTCCTATTATGTAGGGATTTTATTTTACTCTTTATATAAAGAAACTTGATATAGTTCTTGTAATGGAAAAAAATTGTTCTTTAATCTTTGCTCTACTACATGAACTACTTGTCTTGAGTGTAAGGAGTTTTTCTATAAAGCACAATCTTAGCTCCTCTGAGGCTTGTGTAATGCTAGTTTCCTACATTAAATGTTTGTAACGGTTTTCAGAGAAGTGGTTTCAGATTTTCTTTTGTTGAAAATAATGTTCAGCACTGGTATTAAACTTGAAAATCAGCCTTTCTTGGTTCAAATGCTTAGTGCAGCTGTGGCAGGATTATAAATTAATATGTCATCATTACTTACCCAGTTTGGTTGCAGAAGATCTCGGCAAAGATGGTAGTGGTTTTAATATCCTCAGATCAGATAGTGGAACTGAATGATTTCTTTCTTTCTAAAAACTATTACTACTACTTATCAGGAAAACTGTACTTTAAACAGGTTTTCAGTCTTTTGACTATCAACATTAAAATAGCTGACTTTTTTATGCAGTATGAGGTTTCCTCTTTCTTAATGATTGTGAAATGAAGAGATTTGAATCTGTGAAACTGTGCAATGTAAGTCTAACCCAGTACTGCAAGTGATTCTCAAAGGTACAGTATTCAGTTCTGGCTTCAGTCAATAAGCCTGACTGTTATTTATTGAAAGAACAGTGAATTCAAATAAAATGAGACACAATATTAGGAGACTTGACAATAGAATAATACCCTCATCAACCCGAATAATGATGGTAGCATATGAGTGTCTTTTCTGTGCCTTTGTTATCACCATGACTGAGACTCTTCTTGATAGGCATGTTAGCAACCAATGGATATGTTCAGTTTTGTCTTCTCCTAGTCAGCTAAACCAAACTCCCTTATTTGTTTCCTTGTTCCCGCCTTGCTGCAGGACAGAGTAGCAGAAGAAAACTCCATTTTTGGCTTTATATTGAAATTTTGTTAAGCTATTTTTAGCCAGTTTTTCTAGCAAATATTTCTAACCATGCCCTTGTTAAATGAGCAGCAGTGCCAGGAAATTTTCTCTCCCCAAGGAATAAGAGTGTGCAAGAGCATCTGTGGCAGTGGCATAATTTGGTCCACTTTCATGGGGGATTTTCTGTTGCTCCTGTACATGATCTTGGTGGGCATGAATGGGGCTGAGACTTAAAATGCCTGAGATGGAAATAAGAGAATTCTAGCTGTCTGCTTATTTCTCATAGAAACTAAGAGAAAAAAAATCCTGCCAGTCTCCTTGTTAGTTAAAATAATGCTTGATGCTTACTAGGAAATCCAGGATGTGAAAATGATAGTCTCCAAGTCTATGAGTAAGTGTTTTAAGTTACCCAGAGAAATCAGACATATTTGGTTAACTATTTCCTCAGGTTGACACCTTTGTGGAATTGTGCACTAAATCCTCCTTGTTCTGTAGCATTGCCATCTCCACAGCATCCAGCTCCCATAGAGGTGCCCTGCAGCAGCATCCACAGTGCCAACAGCATTTTCACTCTCTTCTGTACCTGCACCATTAGAACCTCCTTTTTTTCAAATTTTGCATAATACTGGACATCCTAGGACTCTGGTCACCATTAGTGATCCATATTTCACTGCATTTTCATCTTCCTGATTCTTAACTTCTCTCTCCACTTTATCTGTCCCTCTTCATCTTCCTGCCTTCCCCATCTTCCCTTTCTTTCACATACCACTCCATATCCTTGATTCCAGGTCCAAAACAAAGAAATGTTTAAAATTAACTGGAGTTTAAAAAAAAACAAAAAAAGTGAACGTACCACATTAATTCTAAGACGTGCATGTTGCGTGCCTAAATAACTGCAGAACTTTTTTATGCCCCTTGTGCTCCCTGAGCTTTCGTCTCCACCTACTCTCCACCATATTCTTTCTTGCTTTCTTGTTTAATCTTGTGTTTAGAATAAAATTTGAGAGGTAGGAAAAGTCTGTTTATTTGTGAGGTGCAGTGTGGCCCTAATGATGATGCTTTAGGTTGTTTTTTTTTTTAAATAGTATTCTAAAGTCCTATCTTATCTCTGTTGAACTCGACATACAATTCCCATTTTCTGCCCTGATTTGAGGCAAGAAAAGCTTTTGTCAGTCTTGATATGCATAGGATTCTTAAGACCTACTTACTTAGAACAGCTGAATTTGGAAATTCAGGATCTACTTCGTTCATTTTGAGACTAAGCAGCAGAAGCCTCAGCTTTCTAGATTTGTGTTAGCTAACTGGATAAAGCTGCATACTCCGCTGACTGGGCAGTTAAAAGTCCTGGTGCATGGGAGGGGCGTGGGCTCCGTGCGGTGCTCACCTCCGGCGGCTCCCAGAAGTGGCGACATGGTCCTTTGGCTCCTAGGCTCAGGAGTGGCCAGGGAGGCTCTGCGCAGCCCCAAAGCGCCAGCTCTGCAGCTCCCATTGGCCAGGAACTTTTATTGCACTTTTGCACTTCCTGATTTGGGTCAGAAGGGGTAATGCTGAAGTAGCATAGGAGACTATTTTCATGAGACATACACCGATTTTGCAATCCATGAGGTTCAGTTAAGCATCCAAACTTATGGGTGCTTACCTGACCTGAAAGTCCTGAGATCCTCCTGTCACTAGTTTCTGTATGAATCACTTTGATTTTTATAGGTACCCTGCTATTTTTGCAATTACTAGTCATTTTCTAATTTGTTTTTCTGGATAAAATTTGAAGCTCAGATGCACTTTAAGGAATACTTTTGTTGTAGTGACTGTTGGATTATGCAGCAGGCAACATAGATTTCAGCAGCATCCACTTTTTTATAGGCTGCAGTAGTGATTAATTTAGAGTATTTGAAGATAATTAAAAGCAAATAGGCATAGTAAAAAATGTGTGTAACGTTATTTTGTAAAGCTTTTGTCCACAGTATAATAGTCTGGGCCTTTTATGAGAGAATTTCACTTGAGATATTATGGGTGTAATTGTCATGGCTCCTCTCCAAAATTACAGCACTTTTTGAGTACAGAATAATTCTTAGGAGAATTTACAAATAATTAGTTTCAGTTAAAATTAATCTAAAAGTCAGTCCTTTAAAAAATTTAGCGCCCAATATCAGTGGGGTTTTTTTGTCCTGAATGATCCGAATAACAGAATAATACATACTCTTCAAGCTTCCCTGATACTTAAAGTCCACTGAAATGTTTTGCATAGGCTACATTCAAAGTTGTGTTTTAAGATTAATTATCATTTTTTGGCATTGTTCTGTTTACGTAAGTTTCTCTTTCAGCAGAGCCTGAATAATGTTCTTTAAAGAATTACATAAAGAATTGCCCTCTTTTTCAAAATGGCTGCCATCTCCTATTGATCCTAAAGGGATTGGACCACAGGTTGTTTTCATAGCAAAAGATGGCCACATTCTTTGTTTACTTGATCATCACGGTGCTTCTCTTTGCCTTCTGACAATTTGGGGACCACCTTCTTCCTTAGAGGCAGCCTTGCAGCAATCCGATTGGGAAAAGTAGTAGGCAGTGGCCACTTTTGAAGAAGGATATCTTAATTAAGTCAGCCTTTGGTCTCAATTGCCTTTGACAATAATGGGGAATGACAGTCATTTTCAGAGAGAGCAGTTTTGTTAATTTATCTGAGAGTATTTACGGTAATTCTTCAGCCTCAACTGACAGAAATGTTATGAAAAATAGCAACAAAATTAATGGAAATATTTATTTTCAAAGACTATCTATTAAACTTAGAGCTTTTCAACAATAAGGGCAGAAAGGAGAGGTAAACTAGGAGATGGAGTTTGTACATGAGGTATATGAAGGAGATAAAGGAAAATGAGGAGTACATTCTGTCAGATTTGTGCAGGTCTGTTGTGGTGTAAGGCACCAAGAATATCTTACTGACTGGCCCTAAAAATTAAAAATGTAAAAAGATTTTAAGGTTGAATATCTCATATGTTCAAATCATTATAAATATCACATGGTAATATTTTCTTTGGGTTTCTTGTTCTTTGAAAATATTAAATTTGTAATTTTTAACAGGAAATTACCAGAGAAAAATTAAGTTAAAATAGAAATAAGGTTGAGAGTACTATATCAGTAGTTAAGGATTAGAGTAAAATAACTTGGAGAGACAATGTAACGTTTCAAAAACAAAGTACTACAAACTCTGGATTTTCAAAGTTTAAAGGTTAAATTTAAAAGAAATCCAAACATATTAAGATATAGAAGTGCACAGTTAGGGCACTCAGGCACTTTAACTCTGCCTTGTACTGACACTTTAAAGGAAAAAAAGAAAAAAAGTCTTTCATAATCCGTTTAATCTAAGATGGGGCTACACACACTAAAATGCCTTAATCATAAACACATTGTATGATGTCATACAGGGAGCGGAGTTAAGGTTGTTTTGCTGCCCTAACTTTCCATACCTCCGCATGTTTGGGTTTCTTTTAAGTGTAACCTTTATTCTGAATTTCCTGGTTTATAATGCTTGCTTTTTAAAATAATTAAACCATCCTGTAAGGTATTTCACCCTAAAAGTTTTGATTGATAATATGTAATAAATGAACTTCAATCTTTATGGCATTATGACAGCAATGAAACATTTTCATAACCTTCTCTCATTGCACCCTCACAAATGGATTAAATGCAAAAAAATCCCTGTATGTTACCTTGATTACTTGAACTACTAGACTGTTTGCCTGACGTCTTGTGACTTGATATCGGACAGAATGTGATGGCCATTGGAAATTGTGTACACTATTTTTAATATAAATGGTTTCAAACTGAGCTTATGAATCTTAATTTTCCATTCTTTATGAGGTGCTGATCTTGTGGTCAGCGAGCAATTCTGTGTCTGTTCTTGTGGCTGTGGAATCATGGAGTATAGTGGACCCAAACTGTAATAAATCAAGGAACAGAGAGGTCATATTCATTACTTAGAACTTTTTTTGTTTAACTACATTTTGAGTCTGATAAAATTGAAATATTTAGTGATAGTCAAATAATTGTTGGTGGGCAGAGTCTTGAAGAGATCGTCTTTATATAAGTAAAGACATCCTTCAGTGAGGTTTTGCTTTGTAAATTGACACATTGCAGTGCATGACTATCTTTTTTCAAATGGTAAATCTTGTTCTAGCTTTTAAAAAAAAAAAAAAAAAGTACTAGAATAGTGTCTTGCGTCCTTTCCAAGTCAAGCATTTACATCTGTCATACTTATAAAAGTGAAGGTTTTATGAGTTTGTAGATTGGGATCATCTGTATGTAATTGATTGTGGAAAGTTTAAAAGTAACTTCGGTTTCTGACACTAATTTGCGTAATCTTTAACTACAGTATACTTCCAATTATCCGAATAGCATGGAGGATACTGATTTTATTCGGATAATCAAGAGGGCCTGAGAGTCATTCGGCAGCAGGGTAGACCTCCCAGGCAGCTGGAAGCTTGTTGTCCACTTCTTTCTCCTCCCCGTTTCGTTCTGGCTGTGACTCTCTGCTGTGTCCTGCTCATTCACTTCTACAACAGCGGGGCTGCAGAGGGCTCCTTGTGCTGTCGCAGAGCCAGTGACATCTGGACCCTGTAGGTGCATGGAGGATGCTCCAGTTCTGGCAAGGCAGAGCAGACACCCTGGGCTGCAGGACCTGCATCTTGTGACAGATCCCTGCAGGCACCAGCCCTGCGGCAACTCAGGAACCCTCTGCAGCTCCTCTGTCACAGCCCCTGCTCACTCGCTTCCATGACAGTGGGGCTACAGAAGGCTACCTGCCCTACTGCAGGAGCCATTCAGCTGCAGAGTGGCCTCCCTTACGACCGACCGGGGCTCATCATCATTGTTCTCTTTGTAGTCCTCTCTGGTGGTCTTTGCTCTATTATTCAAACCTCTGCCTTATCCGAATTCCTTCTTGGTCCTCCAGCACAAGATGCCCTCTACAACATGTATCTTGTGTTTGGGGGCAGGGAAGGGAATTGAATAATGCAGAGGTTTGGATAATAGGGTTTTGGATAAACAGGACTCTACTTTATTTGTAGTGTTGCAGAATTGATCATATGTATGGATTTCCTTTCTTTACTGTCATGAGGTTTAGTTGTGCTTTTTCTGTACCTTCAAAATCTACCTCTCAAAATCATACATTATTTTATTAGTTAGCTAATGAGAATTTTATGAACTTTCTAGTTGAATGTTTGATAAACTATAACTATTTCAGTAAAATGCCCATCACACCCAGTGGTCCCTTTTTAAAATGAAAGAATAACTCCTGAAGTATGTATGCAGTAGCAAAAAGACTAGCATATATACTGCATTCATTTTGTAATAGGTTTTCATATGTATTACTCCTATGTTTTGCTCTCCCTGACAAAAGAGAGATTCCAAATTATATTTCATTTCTGATAGCTGGGAATAATGATTCAGGATAGTTTTTGATCTTCATTCTACTTTTAAACCTGTGGCTGCATTGTAATGTGATCATTTAAAAATTTCAGTGATATATAATAAATATATATAATATTACTGAAATTAAATATGAATATAAATATGAAAAACCACAGAACACTGAAATGCCAGTAATGTAAGTGTTGCAAATTTAAAAAACTGAAAATTTTAGTTTAGTGGACTAATGTGATGCGAGGGCTGATGTTTAAACACAAACAAAAACCGCTATATCCTCTGCAAACTTTGCAACTCAGAGGTATCCTCATTTTCTTCTCCCACGACTTGATATTGTCTCTACTCATTTTCCAGCTATTGGAGCTCCCACAAATCTTAAGATCAACCTTGACTGTTATATGCTTTGCTGGGTTAAGGGGACCATGATAGAAAGTCTCTTCATATTTTCTTAAGGTACAATAGAAAAGTCTCTTAGCCCACTTTGCATGTTAGTTTCTACTTTGTTTAAAAGAATATCCAAATAATTACTGTGTGTTTGGAAGATGCTGGACAGTTGAATGTCTGTTCTGGTCAATTTTAAAGTCCTGGCTTATAGTGATACCGAGATAGAAAAAAAGAGAAAAATAAACTAAAATTCACAAGAAATCACATAACATTTCAACCAAGAATCACCAACTTATTGGAAATGCTGTCCCTTAAAAAATGCTGTTCCACCTTGCTATCTTGTGGTCATCAGGTCTTATCCTCTCCTCTGCTCCCCCAGACTATTCTTGTGTTTCCTGTAGTCTTTCTCCCATACATGCAGATATGGTTTCTGTCTCCAAGGGATTCACCTAATACGTTGCCCAAATAGTTTTCAGGCAATAAGCAGTGGGCTACCTGCTCAGCACTCCTGTACCTCAGCTTTATTAGCTTAGGTGGGCAATGGAGATGGAAGCTGACTGGCTGCCGTTGAGAGAGAGAGAAGCAGCTATAGGAAGTGGGAAAGAGCATAGCTTGGAGGTCAGAAAGTGCTGCCAACAGTCCCTGAATAGTGGTGGGAACTAGTTTTAGTTGGGTCAAAGATGAAAAACCTGAGTCTGTTCTGTCTAGCTGTGTGTTGGTTTTTTGTGTGTGTGTTTTGGTTTGTTTGTTTTGTTTTTTTTTTAAAGAAAAAACTTGAGAAAAAGGTCTCTCATAACCTTGGGATCCTCCTGCAAGATGAAAGCCACAATATTGAAATATCCTGAAAAATGGAAACTAAACCTTTTGCAGAAATTTGCTCATTTGTGAAAGATGATGAGATGTTCTTTCCTCAGCCCCACAACTTCCCAGTGTGTGCCCGTCCTGTCTAACTCATGTTTTACAGAAAAAATTAATAATTCAAAATTTTGCTGCCGTGCTATACTTTTTCAACTCTTCAGTCAATAACTAGAAGAATTTGGGTAGAAAATTCTCACATCTACTAGTTAGATTAATATTCATCTAGGCCTATTATGTTTAAAGTTTTGAAGGAAGTTGGGAGTGAGGGATCGTCCTTCAGGATCACACAGATCTTGGAAGACAGGCCAGGCCTTGCTTACAGACAGCCCCCCAGCCTGAAGCAAATACTCACCAGCAACCACACACCATACAACAAAAACACTAACCCAGGAATCTATCCTTTTAACAAAGCCTGTTGCCAACTCTGCCCACATATCTATTCAGGGGACACCATCATAGGACCTAATCACATCAGCCACACTATCAGAGGCTCGTTCACTTGCACATCTACCAATGTGATATATGCCATCATGTGCCAGCAATGCCCCTCGGCCATGTACATTGGCCAAACCGGACAGTCGCTACACAAAAGAATAAACGAACACAAATCAGACATCCAAGAATTGTAACATTCAAAAACCAGTAGGAGAGCACTTCAGTATCCCTGGACACTCAATAACAGACTTAAAAGTGGCCATTCTTCAACAAAAAAAAAACTTCAAAAACAGACTTCAATGAAAAACTGCAGAGCTGGAATTAATTTGTAAACTGGACACCATTAAATTGGGCTTGAATAAAGACTGGGAGTGGAGGGGTCATTACGCAAAGTAAAAGCTATTTCCCCATGTTAATTTTTTCCCCTACTGTTACTCACGCCTTCTTGTCAATTGTTTTAAATGGGCCATCCTGATTTTTCACAACAAAAGTTTTTTTTTTCTCCTGCTGATAATAGCCCACCTTAATTGATTAGTCTCGTTAGAGTTGGTATGGCAACACCCATTTTTTCTTGTTCTCTGTGTATATATATCTTCCTACAGTATTTTCCACTGCATGCATCCGATGAAGTGAGTTTTAGCCCATGAAAGCTTATGACCAAATAAATGTGTTAGTCTCTAAGGTGCCACAGGTACTCCTCGTTCTTTTTGCTGATACAGACTAACACGGCTAGCACTCTGAAACCTGTTCCTAGCTGTGGAATTAAAAGACTGGAGTGTTAAAATAAGGGCTGAAAGCTTCACCAAGAGTAGCGCTCCCCTCCTCAGGCTCTTCCTGTCCTTATTTAGGACAGTAGGGAGAATGGAAGCATTGGTACTGCTTTCCTTTAACTGAACAAATCTTTAGCTAGCTAGTGGGATTGTGGTCCAGGGGTGAGGCTCCCGGAATCATTAACCCTCTTTGAAGTAGGTGCTGCTTGAGCCTCTGACTTCCATGTTTTGCTGTGCCCCCATGTGCTCACCCCTGCCTTCCCCCACCTAACCTCCAGGTCCCCTGATAAAGGGGAGTTTTCTGGAGGATCTGTTCCTTCTCCCTCCCCCACCCCCACCCCCCGCATGCCTCCCATTGTCTTCATGGTATGGCTGTACCTTCCCCATCATTAGTCTACAGCAGTGATACTCAAAGTGTGGCTCTCAAGCCACAAGTGGCTCTTTAATGCGTCTTCCGCAGCTCCTTGCAGCACATATTAAAATACTGTGTGATTTAATTAACAACCAATCAGGATGCTTTCACTGTTATTAACCAAATTGTAATTGAGAAAATAATAATGCTTGGTGAGTCATTTTGCTGTGAGAATTATATATACACACAACACACGAAATATTTCCCATCATTCTGTTTAAGTATGAATATATAGTACTATAGTAAATGAAACAATGAATTCTTACTACTGTGACTCTTTTGGATAATGTTGATCACTAATTTTCTCCTGAATCACTGAGGTCTGAAGAAAAGGAGTACTTGTGGCACCTTAGAGACTAACAAATTTATTAGAGCATAAGCTTTCGTGAGCTACAGCTCACTTCATCGGATGCATCCGATGAAGTGAGCTGTAGCTCACGAAAGCTTATGCTCTAATAAATTTGTTAGTCTCTAAGGTGCCACAAGTACTCCTTTTCTTTTTGCGAATACAGACTAACACGGCTGCTACTCTGAAAACTGAGGTCTGAGTATCCCTGGTCTGCAGTTTGCTACTACAGACCACTGTTCCCATGATCTAAGCACGAAGAGTGCCAGGGGAAGGGGACACAGGCCATCTCACAGGCAAACTGAGCTCTGCTGGCACCAGCTTGCCAGCCTTGTGGAAACGCCAACCATATGAGAGAGGTTGCCCTGCCCATGTGATACAGAATCCTCCCACTCTCCCTGAGCAGCTGCACACCATTATAGTAAGAGAATATTTTTAGTAAGAAAGTTGGAAAAAATCAAATATTCTGCTAACATATTAGATCATGCATCCTGAAACATTTTTCAAGGAAGTCCATAATCCAGTACAGTATGTGCTGCTTGTCTGATGGAAAACATTAAGTCCTCTGCTGATGATAGTATGTGAATAGTTGTTGTTGCTCCCACTAACAAATAGCCTCCTTCTGATGGATACTGTGAATTTAAGTATAGTTTGACATACTTATTTTATCAATTGTGAGCAGTCGTGGCAATGAACCAAAGCAAGCATAAGTGTGATTCTTCTTCAAGTGCTTGTTCATGTCAGTTCCAGTCAGGTGGGCGCGCATGGTATGTACGATCGTCGGAAAGTTATCCCTTAGCAGCACCTGTCGGGTTGGCCATGGAGCCCTCTGGGGTGGCACCTTTATGGTGCTCAATATATGATCCTGCTGACCCGACCCCGCTTCAGTTCCATCTTACCACCATGACAGTCGATGGAACAACATTTGCTTGCCTCGCAAGTGCTTCCCTTGGCTTAGTTAGCTTTCAGTTCTTAGTTTAGAGTTACACTTTTGGTTAGGGACTGGGTTCCACCCTATCCCTTTCCTTCCCTCGGCTCCGGGACATGCCTCGGAGCCAAGGGTTTAAACCATTTGGGACCTGCAATAAGCCCATGCCAACGGGCGACCCCCACAACGTGTGCCTGAAGTGTCAGGGGGAAGAGCACCAAACAGACAGGTGCAAAATCTGCAGGTCCTTTCAACCCAGGACGAAAAAAATATAGCAATAATTGCAATTGGAAGGCATCCTTGCAGATGCATCCTCCATTAGACAGCCCATTTACAATTAAAATGTTGTTTTTAATCAGAAAAATAATGCTAACATTTTTCAGTGGAAACATTGATGTACAAATCACTCAAAATAAACTACCCACAAGAGAAATACTGAACTTAAAAATAAATACTAACATAATCATCAGTTCATATCTAAAGGCAGGCAGTTGCTCTGGAGTAAACTTTGGGGATATCAAATGTACATATTAATATTTTCCCCAGTATTCCTCTGTTCTCTATTGAAGATACCCAAGTTTATTGTTAAGGTCCTTTTCTCCCTCACGGCTCTGTTTCATTTGTTTGATCCTGTAATATTGCTCAAGTTTATTACGTCAGTCTGTGATGGACATTGGTGTTGGGAACCAACCATAAAACACAGGAATCAGGTTATCAGGGGAGCAGGGAATTGTTCATTTTGATTTTTTTTAATGTAATTTGAAGATTTCTTCAACATTGAATCCCTTTTAACCCAAAATAATGTTCTCGTCAGATTTGTGCTACCCATTATACATTTTCCCATGTGTAAAGTGTAGAAGAAATACATGGATAAATAATGTAATATTTTGTGTTAGGGGAAAAAATACTATTCATTTTGCTTAGTTCTCAGTGAATCCTGGATCCTTTCAGTTTCAATGCTTTAATTTAATTTTTGTCAGGAGTGGGAATTCTCATCATAGTCTTTATTTCAAATGGAGTGTTCAGAATACTTTTGGGGAAAATGTTGAGGGTTTTTGTTTTTTTTTTAACCAATAGAAGCCTTCATCCCAGATTCAGTAATTATTACTTTTACCCCTGTGATGCTTCCTTTCCTTTCTGGGAATATTTGGTTCTCTTTACCCTCCTGTTTCCATGTTGGAATTTCTTTGGATTAGGGAGCTTTGGAGGATAGGGGATAGTTGAAAATAATTTTGTACTTTTTTATACGTGGTCTACCAATTCTCTCCTTACTCCTATTCTATCCTGGCCTCTATAAGTACATACTAACCTGCTGGGGTATTGAAGATTTACTAATGTTTGTCATTAGTACTTGGATAGTCTTCAGAGGTCTGCTGTGGAAATATAGCATAGTCTTCTCTCGGGTGCTTATAGCTTTAAAATAGCTAGAGAAGCAATTTATCAACACCTGTAAAGGGCTGCATTCTGGATCATGTAGTTCTAGAGCACATGAGAAACAAGTTATTCTCATCTTGGAACTAAGTAATGCACAGGTGTTGGTGCAAGAAGTAAGTATAGTTGACCTACTAAATAATAGTGAGGCACAATATAATTAAATTCAGCATCTCATATGAGGGATCATATCATAAATCAACACAATACCACTAATCTGTAGAAAAAGGGCCTTGTTTAGTTTAATTTCCTCACTTTATTTTAGTTTGTTTATTTTTAAATAAAGTCCAGCATGGAAGACTGCAATAAGACAGGAGTATAAATAGTGAATAACCCTAAAACAAGAAAGAGAGAGAAAAAAACCACAAAGGCAAAGAATGGTTTAAATGTTGAAAGCTCAAAGTTTTACTTGTCAAATAAGTTGCCTCCAAAAAAAAAAATCCAACACAAGTTAAGACAATAGAAAGAAGCATACATTTTGGATGATAAAATAGAAGATGGGAATTTGAAGAGCAAATAGCCAAGTGTATTAAAGCAAATAAGAATGTTAAGTGAATCTGTTTTTTAAAAATGCTGGTAGTTGATCCTGAGAATTACCAATGAAGTCCAAAAAGAAAAGGAGTACTTGTGGCACCTTAGAGACGAACAAATTTATTTGAGCATAAGCTTTCATGAGCTACAGCTCACTTCATCGGATGCATTCAGTGGAAAATACAGTGGGAAGATTTATATACACAGAGAACATGAAACAATGAGTGTTACCATACACACTGTAATGAGAGTGATCAGGTAAGGTGAGCTATTGCCAGCGGGGGGGGGGGGTCCTTTTGTAGTGATAATCAAGGTGGGCCATTTCCAGCAGTTGACAAGAACGTCTGAGGCCACACTATCAGAGGCTTGTTCACCTGCACATCTGTCAATATGATATATGCCATCGTGTGCCAGCAATGCCCCTCTGCCATGTATATTGGCCCAACCGGACAATCTCTACGTAAAAGAATGAATGGACACAAATCAGACGTCAAGAATTATAACATTCAAAAACCAGTCAGAGAACACTTCAGTCTCTTTGGTCACTCGATTACAGACCTAAAAGTGGCAATTCTTCAACCAAAAAAACTTCAAAAACAGACTCCAGTGAGAGACTGCTGAATTGGAATTAATTTGCAAACTGATATAATTAACTTAGGCTTGAATAAAGACTGGGAGTGGATGGGTCATTACACAAAGTAAAACTATTTCCCCATGTTTATTCTCCCATCCCAGCCCCCCTAACCCCCCAACTGTTCCTCAGACGTTCTTGTCAACTGCTGGAAATGGCCCACCTTGATTATCACTACAAAAGATAATAGCTCACCTTACCTGATCCCTCTCGTTACAGTGTGTATGGTAACACCCATTGTTTCATGTTCTCTGTGTATATAAATCTCCCCACTGTATTTTCCACTGAATGCATCTGATGAGGTGAGCTGTAGCTCACGAAAGCTTATGCTCAAATAAACTTGTTAGTCTCTAAGGTGCCACAAGTCCTCCTTTTCTTTTTGCAGATACCGACTAACATGGCTGCTACTCTGAAACCTGTCATAAATGAAGTCCAGTGAGGAATCGCACATAGTACCAAGGAAAGTGTTTGGAACAGTAAATATAGTTATAAAACACCTAGATTACACTGAAAAAGAAAACTATGACTAATGAATAAGCTAAAATTCTTAAGGCACTTCAGCAGAGCATAAGGTAGTACTGGTTGATACTCATTTGGACTTTCCAAAGCCTCTGAAAAGTTCATTACAAAAGGCTATTAAGGAAACTAAGTAGCTGGGGTGAGAGGTAAAATTCTGTTATAAATTAGAAACTGGCTATGAGACAGAAAATATAGTAGGAATAAATTGTTTATTCAACATGATGAAAGGCTAAAGGTGGAGGAAGAGGAAGAAAAAAATTATGCACGTTTTGTTTTGTTTTTATGGTGTAGAAAATCTAAGAGGACTGTTACCAAAAAGATTTTTTTTCTTAGTTAGAAATTCTGGTCTTGTCTGCTGTGAATGACTGTTGAATTAGTAAAATGATACCACAAGAACTGAGAGTGAAAGTTTGAGTGTTTAATTGTTAGTTAACTGAACTATTAGTTTTTGTTAACTTTTGTTTGAGTGCCAAATTGACATATGGGAGAAAGAATGCCTTTGTTAAAGATTCATTATTATTCCTCCTTCAGTTAAATATGGAAACTTTACATTTGCATCCTCTGAAACCCCCACAAATTCGTCCACACAACCAGATTTAACATTGCAGATACTTGTGTTTTGGGGTTTTGTTTTTGGTTTGTTTGTTTGTTTGTTTGTTTTAAAGAGGAACAAGAACATTTTATTTCTTTCTGGAAATTTTATTTTTCTTTCTTTCTTTTAGGCCTTGATATTCAGAAGTATGCACGCGCACACACCCTAACCCAGATGATAAATAGGAAGACTGGCATATGTTAAATATATTTAATAATGATTTTTAAAAGGAGGTGTATGCAGATTGGCAATATTTGCAGATGAGTTATTTAGATTAGTCAAAAAAAGAAATCTTTGAAGAATTACAGGGGGACCTAACAAAGCAGAATGATTGGACAACTTAATGGTAGCTGAAATTCAGCGTAGACAAATTAAGGGAATATACATTGGAAAGATTAATCTGAACTCGTACGCATTTGAGTTCAAAATGTAATCTAACCATTTAGCAGAAACACTCAGGGTCACTTCAGAAGGTTGAACATAAGAATACTCATCAATGGTCCATCTAGCCCAGTATCCTGTCTTTCAACAGTGGCCGGTGGCAGATGCTTTAGAGGTAATGAACAGAACAGGGAAACTATCAAATGATCCATCCCGTCATTCAGTCCCAATTTCTGGCAGTCAGAAGTTCAGGGCCACCCGGAGCATGGTGTTGCCTCCCTGGCCATCTTGTCTAATAGCCATTTTGATGGACCTATCCTCCATGAACTTTTTTTAACCCACTTATATTTTTGGACTTCACAACAGCCGCTGCCAATGAGTTCCACAGGTTGACTGTGTGTTGTTTGAAGAAGTACTTCCTTTTGTTCGTTAAACCTGCTGCCTATTAATTTCACAGGGTGACCAGTGGTTCTTGTGTTATGTGAAGGGATAAATAACATGTCCCTATTCACTTTCTTCACACCATTCATAATTTTATAGAACTCTATCATAATTCCCCTTAGTTATCTCTTGTCTAAGTTGAGCAGTCTATCTTTTTAGTCTCCCCTCATATGGAAGCTGTTTCATACCCCTAATCATGTTTGTTACCCTTCTCTGTACCTTTTCCAGGTTGGATATATCATTTTTGTGATGAGGTGACCAGAACTGCATGCAGTATTCAAGATGTGGGCGTACCATGGATTTATATAGTGGCATTATATTTTCTGTGTTATCTGCCCTTTTCTTAATTGTTTCTAACATTCCATTCACTGTTTTGGCTGCTGCTGCTCATTAAGCAGATGTTTTCAGAGAACTATCCATGATGACTCCAAGTTCTTTTTCTTGAGTGGTAACAGCTAATTTAGATCCCATTGTTTTGTACATAGAGTTGCACTTAGCAACACTGAATTTCATCAGCCATTTTGTTGCACAGTCACCCAGTTTTGTGAGATCTTTTGTAACTCGTCACTGTCAGCTTTGGACTTAATTATGAAAGAATACATCCACTCTAGCGCAGAGAGGTCCAAAAAAAAAAGGAAGGAAGATGTTAGAAGTTCTTTCTGTCCCTTTAAGGTAAGTTAGAGACCTAGTCCCTATTTTGGCCATGACAAGGAAAATCTGGTAAATTTGACAGTAATGCATGCTGGGGAAGAGACTGGGATTATTTTTTATTATTATTCTCTTTTGCTGAGTGTGGAAAGAGATCAAGGAAGATGCAAGTGGCAGACATGTTGAGGGTCTTTCTATAGTAAGAAGGAGAGTGAGGGGCCTAGAGAGTGCAGCTGCCTTTGGTGGGACTTCCATTGAGGAGACTGTCAGGGTATGCTCTACACGCTGCTGCGTGGCACCTTCTTCTGGCAATTTGGCATCACCTATCTCAGTGCCTCCTTTCTTCTCCTCTGCCTTTTGCAATTTTCCTCTTGTTCACGGAGTTGCAGCATGACTGCTTTGTGATTCAGTCCTCTGGTCAGGTCCCACTGTGATTTCCCCATCCAGAGGAGTCTTTCAAAGTCCTTCTGCACCAGCATTGTCAGGCCATCCTCAGGCCCCCTGCCCTGATTATGTCACTTGTGCAGTGATTCCATCAATCTTCCTACTCGCTGCCCCAGCAATAACACTCTACAGCAGATGGTATGGGAATCCAGGCCTACATTCTATTCTGAGTTCCAGTTACAGCAATCAAGTAAGGCCTACAGCAACATCTGCCTTACTGCTTTCACACCTGGACTACTTTCTGCCATGCTTCTCCAAGCTTTTCATTCTCCACCCTTCCTAGTCAGACCGCTATCTCTTGACCTACTAGGTAAACCCTTCCTCTTAGCATAATACCCCTTTCCTCAGGGGTTCCCATCACCCATTCCTTTTCCCTTGCCTCAGAGAGAGAGAGAGACTGCAGGTTTCCTCCTGGCTTTATAGAAGCCCTGCCTGTTCCCTCACAGGTGAGCTTCCTTCTAACTAGCAGTCTCTACACAGCCTAAATCACCCCTATTTGCTGCTTAATTGGCTGATTGGGCCTGTCTGGCCTAATTCAACTCTCTCAGGTTTGGTGTGGGAAACCAACCCCATCACAGAAGACTGGAAAAGGGGTAAAGAGAAAGTTGCAGACAAGCAAATATAGGAAGTAACTTTAGGAGGAGGAGTGAAAGAGGAGTTGAGGCTGGAGTGGACAGCTACTTCATTGTTTAGGGCCGCTAAGTTGGAGCCTGTGGTAGATAGAGGGCATGAGTTCCTCTGCCTCAGTAGTGCAGTCTGCAGGTGGTGTATTCAGTAAGAGAGGATGGCTCTGCCAACTAAAGAATAAAGGATCCCTGCAGTCAAGGAGTGAAAGACTAATTTGGTAATCTTGCACCCAGGGGAAAAGTTCGGACATACCCTTTGGGGGATAGCTGTGGCCTAGCGAGAGGGACTAGGTGAAGGTTTTATATTTGGACTCTTGTTTCATTTGGACTTTGTGTAACCTGGAAGGGGAAAAGTTTTTGGTTTAGCTTGAGTGCTGAACAACCCAATCTCTGAGAAGGTAGACTATCAACTAACATGGAAACTGAGTCATGGAAAGACATAAGGGGCACCACTACAGAGGTGTAAAGAATGGGATGGAAAATGTTGTATCCTTGCATAGTGATAGTATGCCCTCATCTGGGCTAAAGGTTCAGTTTGGCTCTCAAAGAAGTATAGGAAAGCTAGGAGTCCAGAGATGGGTGCAAAAAAAAAAAAAAAAAAAAGAGGCATGAAAAGTTTCATCTGAGGAGAGATTGAAAAGAGAACTGTTAAGTTTGGAAAGGGGAATAAGTGGCAACATGATATAGGTATGTGAATAATAATTAACTCAGGTAACACAAGAACAAGGTGATACCTAGTGAGATTGAAAGATGCATTTAACACTGATTTAAAAAATGAAATGCTACTTTTACACAATGTATAAGAAACCTGTGAAACTCTCAGCCACCTTATGTTATTGAGGTCAAGAGCTTAATAGGATTTTTAAAAGGACTAGAAATGTATTTGCATAATGGCACCATCCACAATTATAGGGTTTTTTTATTAAGGGATATAATGATCAGGAAATATCTGTGGGGTTAGGAAGAAAATTCCCTTATAAACAGGTTGTTGAATAGTTGTGAGGTTTACTGCACTTTCCTCTGAAGCAAATGGCATGGACCACTGTTAGACACAGAATACGAAACATGATGAACTGTTTGTTCATTCCCTGATTTCTTTGTTCCCATAGAAATTTTTAATGTTCGTTCTCTGCTCAAACAAATGAGTAATTTTCTATTTTGTAAGATTTGAAGAAAATCTAGTCATCTATTTTTAATATCCAGATGTGAAGAAGGTATTTTCATAATTTAGGGGGGAAATCACATGGTACGAAGTGTTTGTATAATTAAAATAATTTATCAAAACTTACCATTAACTTAACATACAACAAAGACCAAATTTATTTCAGGTGTTTGAAGACAGGTGATTAGAAATAACAAAATGTTCCTTCATTTATACTGAACTTTTAATGTCTCTTCAGTTTGCATATGAGTGTATTGGGGCATTGCACAGTGAAATAGAATATACACCTATGTGTTTTTAAGACTGCTCAATTTTAATCTTAACCATTCAAGATCTATCTTGCTTACAAATAAATCAGCGGTTCTCAGTGCGTTGGGACCCGAAGTGAGTCGGGATCCTGTTTTAATGACATTAGACTTGCTGGGGCCTGGGACCAGAGCCCAAGAGTGGCTTCAGCCTTGGGTGGCAGGGCTCAGGCTACATTTCCCCAACCCAGGGCTGAAGCCCTTGGGCTTTGGCTTAGGCCGCCCACCCAGGGCAGTAGGGCTCAAGTTTCAGCTTTGGACCCCCTCCTGGGGTCTTGTAATAATTTTTGTTGTCAGAAGGGGGTCATGGTGCAGTGACGTTTGAGAACCCCTGAAATAGATGCATGTGTTTGGTACCAAGGAAGTGTCCAGTTTAGCATGTCACCAGCTCTTAAGAGCACATTATATGCTTGGGATTGCAATCCTAAAGCAGGCACCCATCAATTTGTGATCAAAAGATTGTAAATTGACATGTGTGAACATCCCACTAACATAGGGTGACCAGACAGCAAATGTGATAAATTGGAACAGGGGATGGGGAGTAATAGGAGCCTATATTAGAAAAAGACACAAAAATCAGGATTGCCCCTTTAAAATCGGGACATCTGATCACCCTACACTAACAATAGTCCAACCCACCTTCTGGCTGCATAACCCCTTCCCACCCTATTCACCTCTTGAGTGACAGCTGTCCAGTTCAACTACCACCCAGCTATAAGTGTAACTTGGTGGGTATATTTCACTATGCAACAGTGAAGTACAACTGCAACATTGTTCGATATTTTAAGCCCTGATTGAGCAACACATTTAAGCACATGCTTTTCTGATGGATTTAAGCACATGCGTAAGTGCTGTGCCAAGTCAGGGCCTTGTGCAGCAACTATAATAGGCAAAGTGAACATGATACATTAAGGCATTAAAATTTGTACCGTATATAAGCTCTTTGAGGCAAGGACTGTCTTTTTCTTCTGTGTTTGTATGGCACTTAGCACAGTGGGGTCCTGGTTCCTGACTGAGCTCCTAGTTGATATATCACATTACAAATAATAATACGTAATAATACCAACTGCAGAACTATATGTGCTTTGGGAAGCAAAATTATAGTAGCTGTAGGAGTAATAATTTTGAATTTCTTCTCTTTAGGAGTAGAAAATTTCAAACACTGCATTGAATCAGTGAAGGGTCATTTTGTTTGGGTTTGATTCCACTGTTCTGCAGTCATTCCAATTAATATCTGAATTTACTACATCAGAAACTGATTTAGTATCAGATTAGTTTAGCAAGTAAAATACATGCAGTACAATGACTGGTATTCACTAATATTTCATCACATATACTTACCGCTTATGCTGAGCTACATGTGTAACTTTTCATACATCAGAGTTAGAATACAACATGATGAATTTTGATGATGCCCTTTCTCAGAGTTCTTATTTGTACTCTTGTGTTGAATGATAGTGTGTGTGACAGAGGGTTATTTGTATTGATCATTTGTTGGGAAATATTTTGTGACTATTTTTTAGTCTGAAATAGGGCCGTATCTATTAGATATCGAGACTATTTCAATATCCCAAGTAAGTCCTCTTGGCATCACACTCTTCTTTTAAAATAAATCATGTTTTGTACATTTATCCTTGCAGGTTAGATAAGACTAAAGGATTTAAGATGCTACTGTGTCACATAAATCCCATATTTTTATATGCATATAAAATGTCATTTGTTTGGGGGGGAAAAGATTATTAATTTTGTTCTTTTGTTCTCAGAGTAACTGTATAGTCCCACTCCTAGACCAAAAAAAAATGCAGTATACGTTAATTCTCACTTCACTAATCTTCAAGCGTAATAATTTAGTCTTACTGTGCTTCACAAGAAAGATTTAGAAGTTGAGTGCTGCAGAGTGACTTTAACAAATTATTCTACAATATGTATATGCTAGTACACAGTGAAGTACAAGTATTAAATTAAACTTGTCAAAATAAATGAATAAAGTACTTTACTGCATGGGTAGTTTTTTAATCGTGTGTTCTTACTCGGTGATTTGCAAATTTGCAGTTTGTGACGTAACAGCCTTTTGTATGAAAATCTGTGAAAGATTCTGGGTATTACCAATTTAATAATGCTATGTCCTCTGTTATCAGATAGACTTGATCTGAAAAATATTTTTTGTTCCTCACTGCTATGAATGGATCACCTGGTAGTCAGTGCCAATTAATAAGGTTCTACTGTACTTCAAGTTAAAAACTATTTGCTATGTTAAATTATAATTTAGATTATTTTCTTTCTTTTGAGATTAGTTATATTTTTAACTAATGGGGGTGTTTTTGTAAATTTGGGGAGAGGGGAATAGTGGGAATAATTTAAAATAGTATCATCTTACTAAATGAGAATCCTTGATTAAGATATGTGCTGGAGGATCCACTTAGCCCATAATTATGGTTTACCCTTGTACATCAATAATATTTTCTGTTGTGCACAATGTGTAACTAGCCCATATTCAGTAAATATACTTGTAATATTTTTAATCAAATGTTCACACAGACAGCTCTCTTTCCTTTTTAGGAATCTGGGTAAAAATGGCTTATCTAACAGTAGCATTTTATTGGATAAATGTCCACCTCCACGACCACCGCCTCCACCATACCCTCCCTTGCCAAAGGACAAGTTGAATCCACCTACACCTAGTATTTATGTAAGTATCAACCGACTGGTAGGAATAAAAGGTTAGGGCTTTTTGTAACTATATACTTAGCTTTTTAATTTAGATATGTATTGAAACCAAGTATCTTATTCAGCTAAATTTTACCTACAGGGGTGCAACATGTGAAAAGGCAGAATTTTGACCCCAAAGAGAATCTTGTGGTATATTTAAAAAGAAAAATATTGTAAGTGATTCAAACGGAGAATTCCAGTGTGATTGCTAAATTGAAATGAAAACACATTAGGAATGCTTTTTAAATTTTAGTACTTCAAGGACTGATTTAAAAAGTTGGACAATTTATGAGACACAACTCTCAGTAATAATTCAAATGGATTTATAAAATATTTTAAGATGCATTTCCATAGGATTACTCAAATGTTTATATGAGCAGATAACTAAATGGAATTCTCCTGTCAATATCAAAATACAGCAAAGAAAATCAATTAAAGTTGTAATAACAATATTATAGCAAAAGGTTAATATAAGGAAGAACCTGAGGTGTAAAAAGCTTTCATGAGAGATTTCCCTTACTCATGCCTACTTTCTGGGATGGCAGTATATTCTGACATCAGAATCGAGCAATGTCCCAAATTTTGTGTAAAGTTCCTTGGTCATGGAGGAGCTACTTAGACTCGTACAGCATCTCTATAGTTTCTATCCACACAGTGAAATTAACATTTGCTCTGGAGACTTAACCTATACTGACCCCTAGAGGCAAAATGTTGAAAGATTGGCAACAAGAGCAAAATTAGATGCAACTAAAAATATAGTAATTAAGCATTTTTTAAAAAACTGACTAAAATCAATTGTTCTACTTAATGGTAGAGACAATGTAAATGACAATTCTGTTTTAGTTAGGCAGTTTCCTTTTAACATTATTTAAAGGATTATCTTACAACTTTTGAAAATAGTCTAACAAAACAGTATTGTCTTATTCTAAAAAAGAATTTGATAGATTTGGAGATTGTACAGTAGAGGACAAAAATAATTCTGTGAATCTTAGTTATTAAAATAACTAATTTCTGTAATATATATGTTCTTTGGGGAGGAACAAGAAATTAAGTTAGGAGCTCTGCTGAGGTAAAAATACTGAAGGGATGCTGTAGAGAATACATATTGCTAGATTTTTGGATCTTTTGTCAATACAGAAATAAACTGCAGCGAAGCTGAGCTTAGAAAAACCTTGCACCAAAGCGGTCTGGA
The DNA here is from genome assembly GCF_009764565.3 of Dermochelys coriacea. Lineage (NCBI taxonomy): Eukaryota > Metazoa > Chordata > Testudines > Dermochelyidae > Dermochelys > Dermochelys coriacea. The sequence continues at coordinate 155,558,973 of NC_050068.2, forward strand.
TAGAATTTCTACAAGGGAGTAAATTATAATAAGTAATTTAATTTCAAAAGGAGTGAAACCAGTATTTAATGAGAAAATGTTGTGAGATATAACTGCTAATTCACTGGAGTGCATGAAAATGGATAGCATTCCTGACCTCCTCCTGTTTTATTATTTGTTATTTTACTAATGAAAAGTCTGACTTCCCCTGAGACCTAATAATCCTTTGTAATTCGCAGTTGGAAAATAAACGTGATGCTTTCTTTCCACCTTTACATCAATTTTGTACAAATCCAAACAATCCTGTTACTGTAATACGTGGCCTTGCTGGAGCTCTTAAATTAGGTAAGTTTGTTTTATACAAAAAAGCAAAGCATAGGGTAGACTTTTCTTTCTAAAGGAATGTATGTATGTAGGGAAGTTTGGGGAAATCTTTGAAGTGTTCACAAAAGTCAGTTTTATTTCCTTAATATATTCATGTTTGTATAACAAGGAATTAGGGTAATATGTAGTCTGCAAACTAAGCAGTATTTCTGTGATAGTTTAAAAGAACAACAGCTCCCATTGACTTTAGTCAAGCAGGTGCCTAACCATCTGTTTCAAAACCTAACATGAGGCTTCTATCTTTGAACCTCTTGGCCCACATTGTTTTCTGCCTTAGTTTTCCCATCTGTAAAATGGAGGATAATAATTCACCTGCACTGGTAAAGCATTTTGAGATCTATGGATTAAAATTTTTGTACTTTTTCAGTATGCTTACTATTAATAGAAGTATTTTTTGTAGAGGCCAGGATTTGTCCAGAATACATGTTTTCAGAAATAGTAGATTTAGTCATATCTGCTACTAAATATTTACTTAATCTAATAATACATATGTCCTTTTCTGAGAAGGACATTTTTAGGCAGTGTAGTCTCTTCTGGGCTTTTACAATCCTGTGTGGGGAAGGCTTTTTACTATATGAATATTTAATGTGAAACCTAAATAAACTGAATTGTGTTTATTATATCTGAGAAATTACACATTTCCTTTTCACGTAAAATATCAAATGTTGTGCTTCGATATATACCTTTTACTTTCTTTAAATATATTAATCGCTACCTTCCCAATGTATAATTTAACCTTTTCATTATACTGCAGTATTATTATGAACTGTATTAATGTTCTTTAGATCTAGGACTCTTCTCTACTAAAACATTAGTAGAAGCAAATAATGAACACATAGTAGAAGTGAGGACACAATTACTTCAACCAGCAGATGAAAACTGGGACCCCACTGGAACAAAGAAAATCTGGCGTTGCGAAAGCAGTAGATCTCATACTACAATAGCTAAATATGCACAGTACCAAGCCTCCTCATTCCAGGAGTCATTAAGGGTAAGTACATCTTAACTATTTTATAAAGAACACAGTAATTCTGCAACCAACTTGTAACTTCCAAAAAAAAAAAAAAAAAAAATCATATGATCATGTTTTAAGGAGTCCTTTCCATCAGTTGGTATTGGGAAGAAGGGGATTCCCATTAATGCTAAAGGCACAACTAAGCACATAAATTCCCTGTGAATGGATGGGCAAGTAGACTATAAGGTGTTCCGCACAAACACCTTTAGTTTCTTCAGTGTAAGACTATTAGTTATCACTTTCACATACATTTAAAACTGTTAACTTAAATTGAGATATAGTAGTATGTAAACTCAGATTTAAAAATTGTTGAGAACTTTAAAAATGCATTTAAAACTTTACAAAGTATTTTTACAGACTATTTCTCAATTTCCAACTGAAAAGTACTTTGAAATAAAATTTCTTTATTCAGAGTATGGTGATATGATGTTTGTGCTGCTTTTTAGAAGCCCACACGCACTGTTTTCCTTCAACTCAAGTATTTGATACAGTAGAAATAATGTTATAGTTTCAGAAATGTCTGTTAATGCTTTCCATAGCTGATATTATGTAATGGCATTCTGTGTTTGTTATTATGTAATTGCCCCTATATTTGGGAATGCCTCAGGTTCTAAAATTAATATTTTCTTTTATAAAAGCATCGTTTCAATACATAAAGTGAAGTGTTCATGTTTTTAAAATACATTTTTTGCTAACATTATCTAATTATTTAAAAAAAAATGGTTTTCTAGTTTTTGTGGCCCCAAATTCTAGTGGTGAGTACATCCTTGGAATTAACTTGGGAACTCCTGAAAACTCCACACAGTTGTGATCCTAGATACATGAAAATACTAAGCTAAATAGAGGAAAGAGTGCAAGGTATTTCTGACCAGCTCTATCTTAGAAGAGGTTGGGAAGCAGCAGTAACATAGGGACGAGGGCTGGTATTTTCACTTTAATCACAAGGGAAGTGGTGGTGGGCTGGGTGAGATGACAAGGACAGGAGAACTTTTAAGTTAGAACTTGCATTGCAGACAGGAGAAACAAGAACTTTGTGAGCAGATTAGACCAGGGTGTTGGAACAGTTTAAATAGTGGGAGTGCTGGGAGCTATTGAACTAAACTGTAAATGCTGTATATGATGGAAACCACTTCAAGCCAGGGGGTACGGTAGCATCCCTAGTTCTAGCACTGATGAATTAGAAGCAATAATATGTGGTAGGAGATCCAAGTCTGGATTTGTAGTTGCAAGAAAGTGGAGAGGACTAATCATGGGCTGTGAGAGAAGCAGGAGAAGGAATCAAGGACATTCTGGAGGGGGTACATTGGGGGATTTTGATGGCACCTGGACTGGGCTGATCAGGGACACAAATGGGATTTTTCTAGATCTGCAATGGTGATTGGGGAAATGGGATATCCACTGAAGATTTCCGGCTGCTGTTTGGGGAAGTGAGCGAGGATTGTATTCTTCCAGATCATTCCAACGCTGTTGGAAGGTGGGGGCTGCCAGAAGCCTTAAGCCCCACTGGTTCTCAGGGCCATAAGGTAAGCTAGAAAGGGGTCAGAGGATGGGGCAGAACCTTACCCAGAGACTGGGGTTGGGGAGGTGTGTGGCTGGAGCCCTGGTTATTGTCAGAGGAAGAATCTAGAAATATGCAAAGTATTTGAGATGGGGTGCTGGGCCAAACTAATATTTCTGTCAGTAGGGAAGAAGGGGAGCGAATGTAAAAGTGTGTGCATAATTTGCTTTCAATAAATTTTAAAATATAGAGCTAATATGTTAACGTTCTCAACTCTTAAGTTTGTCAGAGTGTAGCTGTATCAAAACTTTAAGAAATAGAAGGAAAAGAATGCATATAGGCTTCCAGAGCAGCGAACGTTTGATAATGCATATGAACTGGCATGTTACAAGAGGTCAGCCGGAAAGCCTCTATTGTCATTAACTTTTGCATGAAAAAAATTGCATAGATGACTGCAGTATTTTCAAATCAGATTTTTTCTCTCTCTTAACAAGTTATTAGTAGCAAAGAAATGTAAAATGTACATGTTAAAATGATATTCATAACACAATGTTCCTTTTCGTCTTCTATGGAAGTCAACAAAAACACTATTCCTATCTCATTCTTATCCGCAATTTCCCTCTAATCTTCAAAGCAACCTCTGGATCATCTCTAAAAATTGTCCATATAAAAATTATAGATGCAAAGGATTTCATATTTTATTTGGTTTGAGATTAAATCTATTAATACTATATGATAAAGTGATAGGAAATGTCATGTTTTTGTTTTGTAGGAGGAAAATGAGAAAAAGAGTCACCACAAGGACCACTCAGATAATGAATCCACATCTTCTGATAAGTGAGTTAGGTATAAATAGTATAACTACTTCTGTAGTTTCTGTTCCAAAGGATATACTTCATATGTTTTCATAATTTTTACAGCTCTGGTAGGAGAAGAAGAGGACCTTTCAAAACAATCAAATTTGGGACCAACATTGATCTATCAGACGACAAAAAGTGAGTCTCCCTGCAATTTGTCATTTTTTATAGTTATAAACAAAGTTGAGCCAACATGCCCACCTTTATTATTTATCTAGAGAGTTTCCTATTTTATTTATACAGTTAAATTCTTGGTGCTTTGAGGCAGGTAGATGCCAGTTGCAAAAGTTCTATAACAAACAGAAACAAATTCATGATGTGAGACTGAAGTTGTTTTTAAAGGTTGAGCTGCATGTTTTTCATAGAGCTTGAAGGAAAGTTAGGATTTTATCATAAGGCTCGAGGCTTCCCGGTAGCATAATTGAGAGGAAAATAAACTTTAGAAGACAAACCGCGTGTACAGCACCAGCCCACACCCTTCCCATACAAAACATCCCTTTACATATCTCCTAGTCTGTGTCATTCTGTGTATAAAAGTAAACACCAGTCTGTTGTTCTCTCATCTTGTTTGTTCCCAAGGATTTCACACAGTATACATTAAGACTTTAAAAATGCACTTCCAAAAGACTTCATCTTCTCTCCTAACTCTCCTTTCTTAGCAAAGAGTTCTGATGGGAGGCTTGTATTTTAAGAGACTATGCACACATTTCAAGAGAAAAGAATGTAATTTGCTTCCATTGGCTTTTAGTATAATGCTGATTGGTACTCAGCTAGTGAGCCTAGAGAGAGAGATTAGTATCCCCTGGGAAAGGGGACTGGGACTGAAATGAGAAGTCTTGAGGTTTGGAGACTGGGGGCTCGTCTCCACTTCCGGGGGATCGACATGTGGTGATCGATCTACTGGGGGTCGATTTAGCGGATCTAGTGAAGAACCGCTAAATCGACCACCGTTCGCTCTCCTGTTGACTCCGGTACTCTACTAGAATGAGAAGTGTAAGGTAAGTCAACGGGAGAGTTTCTCCTGTCGACCCAGCACGATGTAGACACCAAAATAAGTCGCCCTAACATACGTTGACTCCAGCTACATTATTCACGTAGCTGGATTTGTGTAACTTGGGTCAACTTAGCCCCGTAGTATAGACCTGCCCTGGGACTGGGACAAGGAACCAGGGATATAGAAGAGGCTGAACTGAGACGGTGCAGGATGGAGGGAACAGGATAGGAGGAGTCAAACTTTGGGGAAATGGGCAAAAGATTCTGTGTGCACCAAAGCATACTCCTCTCCAGAGCCTGGAATAGAACCCGAGATCCCTGAGTCTCGCCATTCCTCTGCTGCCAGCAAATATCTGTCAAACCCATTGGCAAAGTATCTCATCCCCCAACAGAGGATAACACTGTTGCCCATCAGTTACTCCATTAGTCCAAGTGGCAGAGGTCTGTATAGTGGATCTAAAAGTTCCAACCATACTGATTAACCACATGAGTGTCAGTACAGTGCCATATGATGGATTTTTTTTATGTGTACTTCTTTATAAACCTAGAAAACTACATGCACAAAACATATTAAAAGAACATTATTTAGATTGCAGGGTCATGAACTCATAAGTTAGCAAACATGGTCCCCCTGTGCATATGTACAAAGACAGTATATCATGATCACATCATGTTGTTTCCGCAGGACTCTGTCTCGTTCAACATTTCCTAACTTCTGAGAGCTTGATTTTGCAACCTTAATGTTTTTTAAACATAGGTTTGTGTGTGATGTATCCACCCTTCATGCCCTTCATCATATCCTCCCATTTTCTCTCATAAGCTTAATGTTCACCCCTTGGGCTCTACTCTTGCATCCCTATTCCCATCTCCTGTATGCCACCTTTTCTTCATTCCTCCGTCCTACTTCCACTGGAATTGCTTCTCTCCTGGAAATTCATCCTGATCCAAGGCTTGCCTCTTCCCATGCCTCTATCTTTTTATACTCTAAAACAGGGGTGGGCAAACTACGGCCTGAGGGCCAGATCTGGCCCCTCAGGGCTTTGGATCTGGCCCACGGGATTGCAATCCCAGGAGCAGCGTGGGCCCCGCACTGCTCCCAGAAGCAGTTGGCACCACCTCCCTACGGTCCCTGGGGGGAGGAAGCAGAGGGCTCAGCGCGCTGCCTTTGCCTGGGGTACCTCCTCCGAAGCTCCCATTGGCCAGGAACTGGGACGTACCCACAGGCAAGAGCAGTACCTGGAGCCCTGTGCCGGCCACTTCCCGGAGTGGCGCGTGGCAAGGGCAGGCAGGCAGGGAGCCTGCCCTGGCCCCACTGTGTGCCGCTGCTACCCTGGAACCACTCCAGGTAAGCGGTGCCAGGCCAGAGCTCATACCCTGAATCTTTCCTGGACCCCACACTCCAACTCCCTGTTCCGAGCCCCCTGCCACACTCCAACCCCCTTCTGTACTCCAACCCCCTGCCCTGAGCCCTCTGCTGCACCACTCCTGCACCCCAACCTCCTGCCCTGAACCCCCTCGTACACCCTGCACCCTTCCTCTGCCCCAAACCCTTGCCCTGAGTCCCTTCCTGGACACCGCACCCCCTCCCACACTTCAGCCCCCTGCCCCAGCCCTGCATTCGTGGCCCTGCATGCAATTTTCCCACCCTGATGTGGCTCTCGGGCCAAAAAGTTCGTCACCCCTGCTCTAAAAGGTAGCTTTTTTCTGATGTTAGCATCTGTCATGTTCTCACCTTCAATAGCTTCACATTTAGATCCTGCATCTTGGATGTGTAGACTATAGCAATGGTGTTGGGCTTCTCTTCTTGCTCTTTTTCCTCTTTGAAGGCCATTCAGTTTGGATTGTCCTATATTCTTTTTCTCCAGGTAACCATTAAGTATAGACCCTCTAGTTCTTTCTGTCACAGTTCAGGGCAACTGCACCTGTATTCCCCCTCTATGATAGAACAAAGGCTCCCACTCTCAGGCTTCCAGCTTCCCTAACTGTCACTTCTCTTGCACAGAGAGACACGTCTCATTCTCTTCTAACCAGGGTATCCCCGCTCTGAACAGTTTCCTCTGCCTTCACTGTGGTGTTCCCAGCTAAGACAGACTGCCCAAGCAGGCCTGCTTACTTGCTCTTTAGAGACGGTTAACAGTGTGACTCATAGCTGCCACACAGCAATTTTTCTGCAAGCCAATTTTATTCTTAAAGTAAAAGCACTAGAGGGAAAACATTAAAAAATAAAAGAACCTACACACATGCTACTAAGCTTAACAGAAATCACGCCAACCCCAATGTGGGCTCTGGCAGGAGCAGTCCTTCAGTACCCCATTTGAGGGGTTTCCTTGTGCTTCAGTTCAGAACAAGCACAGAGTTTTATGGTGCCTCAGCAGGTATAGTCCTTCCAACCCTTCCGTAAGGATTGGAGCACTCTGTGGATCAAGGTTCCTGGCCGTCTGCTGGATCAGGAAGAAGGCCTGAGTCTGTTTAAAACTAGGCTATTTATTCAAAAATCTTTTTCTGTTGGGCCCTGGGGAATCCAGTTTGAACTAGTATATACCATCCTCTGCAGGGCATGGCTTCAAAGAGCTGATAAGCAAAGGAATTACTTTAGCTTCCCCCTCCTTCTGAAGGAGTTGCATACAATTCTACAACAATACATACACAACTACATTTTAACCTGTGGACCCCAAAGTATTAAAGCTAATTCAGTAAGGTTTATTTTAATCCCACAAGGTTTGGCTATGATACTATCTTTGTGTCATGCTCTCCCCTATGAATGTTCCCTGACTGAATGCTTGACTCTTTTGTCTCTCAGCTTAGTCCCCAACTCTTGTCCAGAGTGACTTCAGATTTGATACAGACAACTTGTCTGATTCTTCTGGTGTTTCCTTTCAGTAATATCTTAATTTAACCTTCTGCTCTTGACTCAGTCTCCCACTAACAATCTGTTGTTCTGTTCACTTGGTCTTTTACATTACTTCTTTCTGATTTTTTTTTTTCTTTTGAATTCCTGAATATATTCTGCAGAACTAGTTGCTTTCTTCTTTTTATCCTCATTACAAAATGAGACTGGGCACTCTTTCCATAGAAGAGGAAAGAAGCCCTTTTACAATTCTGGGTTTCCTCTTGATCTATGAGAAGCGAACAGTGCATAGCACTGCAGCTGTGTGTTGACTTGAATGAGGAACTCCCAATACTAATTTGTTCTTCATTTTAACCATCTTTCATGAGTGTTTCTCTAGACTGAAATGGGAAATTGTATTTAATGGCTAAAACAAAATATGCATATAAAAAAGATGGGAGAAGGAACTGTGCATGGAAAGGTAGAACAGTGGTTGGGCTGATGGAAGAGATTGAGGACTCTAAATGCACTAAAGGCTGGTCTGTCCAGGTTAGCTTTTATTTCCTGCTAGAGGTGAGCTAAGGCTGAAATTCAGGCAGAAACTCTCCAATACTATAAAACCTGAATGTTGTAAACCAAATTAAGTTGCTTTTTATGGGATTTTAAATTAAAATCTCTCTATATAATATACTATTTTATGCCCTTCACTCCATTTTTAAATTAATCTGACGATTATTCCATTCTGTACCTATGGTGTGACATTCTTTATGTGCTGATTCATGCAATCTCCTCATAAATCCTCTTCCTACGCCCCACTTTCTCTACAAACCAATAAAAATCAGTTTTGTTTAAATTAAATACATTTTTCTTTTAAAAAATAAACCTATTTAAAATCAAATTTGAAATTGACAGCCTATGTTAAAGGAATAAATTTACTGTAATCTGTTAAAATAATTTTAATTTACATAAAAAATTCAAGCAATATGTGTTTGCTGCCAAAGTTTTAAAGAAAGTCAAGGAACTGAACTGGTTAAATTCACTGGCCAAGCACCTGGAACCAGAGTTTGTTGAAGTTAAACCAGCTTTGTGCTGCAGTAGTCACTTCTGTAGATGCAGAAAATATATATTCTTAATTTGAGTTTATTCAACTAGTTCAGTTAACTTTGAACAAGCTTGTCATTAAACAAAGAAGGAAAGCTTGGTTTTTTTTCTTTTCTGATCAAGGCCCAAAAAAACCCTAAGGTCTAAGAGGATGAGATCTGCTAGTTCTAAAGAACTTGAAGAACATGGTGACACGAAACAAATAGTTCAATTTCCTAACTACAGATAATACTTCCTTTGTTTAATAAATCGGTTAGTTTTAAATGCAAAACATGATTTTGAAAACCTGACTTTTGTTTTTTGTGTATTCAGAACATTTACAGTATTTACATGTAACTAATAATATTTAAAAATACTTTTTTGCATTTTAATTTAACTAACCAGTATCCATCCTAATGGAGTTTAGGGAATATCATGAATAAAATTTAATCTAATAAATAGAAAATGGTAAATGACATTTAACGTAAAACTAAAAATCTGAGTAAGTGAATGTTAAGCAGTATAACTGCTTAAATAAATGTGCATAGATATGATGTATCCTCCTGGTTAGCAAAAAGAATTACCAAATATACCAACCGCTGAGAATCAACCTTTCTTTAGGAAAATAGATGAAAAGTAGAAATGCATAGAGCCCTGCGCAGATACAAAATTTGTATCTGCATCCAATCTGCAACCGCAAAAATGGTCTGCGGATATCCACATCTGTGGATATAAAGCAGATAGCCGCAGATTTGCAGAGCTCTACAAATGCAACACAAGGTTTAAATCACTTCAGTTTAAATCAGTCTGCCCTACTGTAAACTTCTCTACCCAAGTTATTGATCACTTTTATTTCAAAAATAAAATTGACAACCAGCAACAGCGTTCTTCATCCGCTCTCTCCTTTGTTGTTGTTATACCACAAAATATACATGGCATTTTATAAATAGAATAATTCAAATGTCTGTCCCAAAGAGTTTAGAATGGAGATCTTCCTATCTTCCTCTAACTTTTTGACTCCCCATCCTTTTTGTTGTCTCTTTCATCTCAATTTTCCTCATATCTAACCATTCTCTCCTTTCTGGTTTTCTCTTCCTTCTGTCTACAAACAAGGCTTGAAAAATGTACGCAGTGCCTACTTGCCAGGCAGAAATACACCAGTGTCCCAGGCCATGATCCCTCCCTGCAGTTCAGAGGAACCTGGATAATATGAGAAAATTTGATATTTAAAGACAGATATTTCCCATGAGTGAGGCTAAGAGGTAGAATGGGGAAATTATGAAAAACATACAGTAGTTATCAAAAATCTGACCAATGCTCTCCTGTCTCTAGGCATTCCCCATTGATCCAGTGTCTGGCTAGGCTGCATATCTCCATAACAGGTCTGCTCTTTGGGTTCCCTCTCTGACTTGAACCCAAAAGCTCTGATCTCCCTCTGATTGGTTGCCTGTCTCCCATTGGTCTGGGGTCTCCACTGTTTGAGCCTGAAGGCCTCTGTTTCTGCTGAATGAGTCATAGGGAGGCTAGCCTGCAATTAAAAACCCACAGGTGGCCTGTGCCAGCTGATGGTGGCTCATGGGTTTGGAGTAAGGGGCTGTTTAACTGTAGGTGTAGACATTTGGACTTGGGCTGGAGCCCCGGCTCCAGAACCCTGTGAGATGGAAGGGTGCCAGAGCTCAGGCTGCAGCCTGAGCCCAAATATCTATGCTGAAATTAAAAAGCACCTTAGCCCAAGCCCTACGAGCCCAAGTCAGCTGGCACAGGCCAGCCATAAGTGTCTAATTGCACTGTAGACATGCTGGTCAAGTTCTGTCTGCAACTTGTGTCTGATGACCCCACCTTCCTGATGGTCAGAACCCTTCACTGTCTCAGTCTGTCTTTGTTCTGCAGTCCCCCAGTTTAGGATTGATGATTTTGTCTTGCTGTTGGTGAGATCTTCCCTTGCAGCTCCTGAAAGCCCCAGCCTCCTGCTAATTGGGTCCCCACATTTTCATTCCCCCCGCTGGCCATCTCGTTGCTCCTCCAGGTGACTGGATACTTCTCTTCATCTGCTGCCACTGTACTCCCTTCCTCTTCTCTTCCCTTCCCCTCACCCCCCCCACCCCTCCCCAATCTGTAGTCCAATCCTGATGGTCCTGGTCTCCTGCAGGTTGGTTCACCAAGTGATTAGTTTTCCCTTTGGCTTGAGCCCTGATGGCATCAGGTTCACCCAGTGCTCTGTTGCACTGTTCTGGTCCACCTGGTCTCAGCTCTGTTCTGTGCTGTTGTCCAGTGTGCTCCAGGATCTCAGACATTTCTTAGTACTCTTGGGGTTGTCTTTCCTGCTGAGACAGTCACCTGCTGGGGTGATATGGGAGAAGCAGCAGCAAGTCTTGAACAGTGCCAACTGGTGCTGCAACTAGGAATTTTTGCATTTCATTTATCAAAACATTATAGTCCAGGTAATCAGAGTGACAAAGGTCCCACTCATGCAACCAATCTGACTTTTTACTTGTCATGGCTCTACAGATAAGTGGATTTTAAGCCTTTTCTATGGCTAAAGATCTTGTTTCCCCATCTTGAAGGAGGAAAAAAAACCTTTCCTTGATCCCAACTTTCTCTCCAAGTACCAACCTATCACACTGCTCTCTTTGGCTCCAGTATCCTAGAGCATGCTGCCTAAGCTTCTCCAGTTTTCTCCTGGATCTCCCTTCCATTCTGAGGTACATGTGCAGCTGTTTCCACTTGGGTTGTCATTTCTGTGCAGGGGTGAAATTAAGACCTCATTCCTCTTGTGCTAGTTCCCTAAAATTTGCTGAGATCCTGTGACCAACCTGGGAGTGGGATCAACTTGTAAGTTCCTGCAGGGCCTCTTCATTGTTAGTAGGGAGTGCTTCTTGTAGTAGCTGGGAAACAGATTTTGTAACTGCTGTTTTCACCACCACAGCCATCCTTATCTCCTTAGTAAACAGACTTCACGTGTTAATTGGAACAGGAAGGAAGAATAAGGATGGAATTCCACTTCCATATACTGATGTTGACTGGTGGGAATTCGTGGTGGGGTTTTTTTTTTAATTGGGGATTGTTTGCGGTTTAATGCATAGAGGTTTTATGTGATGTGTGTGCTGAAATTTCAAGTTTAAAGAATAGCAGGAATTTTTGTGACATTTCCAAACTTAAAGTTAGGGATCTATGGAATCTGAGACCTAAGTTTTCAATAGTATGTGTGCTCAATTGCACACCTAATGTGTATGCAGTTACCACAGTTGCCTGCGCAATCAGTGTAAGCTAGGTATACAATTCTGAAATGTAATTTTCTGAAAACTTATGCCAGAATGGACAGTTCTACGATTAAGACTTGGATTTCAATTAAACATTAGCATTAAATTGATTTATGAATTGATATAATTCAAAAATGAGACATTAAATTGTGTATGAAGTTTTCTTCAAGAAACATGAAAACACACAATAACAGTTTCTATTCCTGTAACCTATATGTTAACAGTTTTATAAAATGCTGTTAATATAATTCCCTAAGTATCCCATGAACTTTAGGGATTCACAGTTGTTGATTTGTTGTTTTACTGCAGGTGGAAGTTGCAGCTCCATGAACTGACAAAACTTCCTGCTTTTGTACGTGTGGTGTCAGCAGGAAATCTTCTAAGCCATGTTGGTCATACAATCCTGGGAATGAACACAGTCCAGTTGTACATGAAGGTTCCAGGGAGTAGGACGCCAGGTAAGTACAGACACTTTCCATGGAAAAAATCAAGCAATAAAGTCAAGAAGGTGTTAACCTGGTCTCAGTGCAGATCTTATATAGTTTATGATGTGCATAAATATAACACAAGTGTATATTAGAGTATCAGTTTAACAAGAAATTAGAAAATGCTTCATGGTGCATATGGAAAGTGACAGTTACTTTTTCCTGTAACATTAACTTCTGAAATTTCCTAACTTTTAAGTGTTTTTATTTTCACAACCTTCAATGTTCATTATTGCTAACCTTTTGCATTTAATTGCCTCTTTCTTTAAGAAAAATGAGACACGATTGACTTGCTTCACTTGCACATCTTGCAAGCTTCTGTAAGCTTTTCCAGCAGAGCTTGTAAATTCCTAGAATGGCAGTTTATAATTAAACCTTTAAGAGCTAAATTTGTTTAATTTAAACTTTAGTTACCTGAGGGTAAAAGACATCCTTCAGTGATAGATAGATAGATTTGTGATTAAGACATTGAACTAGGATATAGGAGATCTTAGTTCAGTCCCTGGCTCTGCCTTTGGTTTCATATGTGACCTTCTGCAAGTCCCTTAGTGTATCTGTGCCTCAGTTTCCCATCAGTAAAATGGAGGTAATACTACTTTAGTCTATCTTGTCTATGTAGATTGAAAGCTCTTTGGGGCAGGGATTTTTTCTTAATATGTACCTGAAACAGTGGGGCCCCAATCTTGCGTCGGGCCTCCAGGTGCCCCCAAAATAAAAATAATAATTGTGTTTGACTGAAGCTCAGGTATAGCAGAGCTCTTAAGATCTACAAGAGGGGAGCCACAAAGCATTATGCATATCAAAGATTAGAGAAATTGATAACTTTTAGTCATCCACAAATCAATCAAAGCAAAACTGTGTTGTCACTAATACATATCCTAAGTAACAGTGTTTTTATTGTGTATTTTTAAAAAAGTGTAGATACTCAAATGCTGTGGCGCTAGGCATTATTTACAAATACATATATAATTAAGCTGTGATATAATTTGCCTTAATAATAATTAGTGCCTACATAGTACTTTACATGCTCACAGTGCTGTCAAAAACAAAATTATCATTACTATGAAAATAACAATTTTTCTCATGAATTTCAGGTCACCAAGAAAATAACAACTTCTGTTCAGTAAACATAAATATTGGTCCAGGTGACTGTGAATGGTTTGTTGTTCCTGAAAGCTATTGGGGTGTCCTGAATGACTTCTGTGAAAAGTAAGTCTCATATGTTGCAAAAAGAAAAGGAGTACCGGTGGCACCTTAGAGACTAACAAATTTATTAGAGCATAAGCTTTCGTGAGCTACAGCTCACTTATATGTTGTGCTCAGATGTTTTTAGGGCTTCTGTGTGTATACCTGTCAGATGCAGAAACATCTCACACATGCTGTCAATGGGGAGGTGGAGGTGATATTTTATAGCTTCTGATGAATCAGAAAAGTCTGTTTTTCCTTTATACTTTTTCACCATTTTAACAAAATAGATTGCAGTATGCAAAAAACAGCCAACTTTATGATTATCTCAGTTGCCTCAGGATAGTTTGCCCCCAACCATCAGCAGTTAACTTAGATTTATTTCAGGACTTTTAAAAAGAAAAAATAAAGGTGGTGGAAGAGGGAGCATAGGTGACATGGGGGGGGGGTTGTAATGGATATGGAGACTTTGACATGCAAGTCAAAGGTTCAGATTCAGAACATATCAGGAGGGCTCAAAAGTTACTACTCCCAGATGTATTTTAAGACCTCGATCCAATTTCCACCTTACAAAGCCCATCACATAATCATTGCTGCCACTCTCTTAGATTTTATGTTATGTACGTGAAGACTAACTAGCACTCTTACTCAAATGGTAGTCTTTCCATATCAGTTTTAAGGTGTGTAGGAAGGGTGATAGGGAAATATTTATTGCTCCCATACGTGATTAATCTGCTCTGTTACTCAAGTGTATTTTGTGTATATGCAAGTGTCTTTGCAGGTTTTTTTTAAAATGGCCATAGTGTCTCACAATCAACAATGAAAATAAATCCATGTTGTGTTAATTCTGTAGATTAGCTTTTAAACTACATTTGGTTTTCTTATGTGTTCATTATTTGATTGTATGATAGCGATGCATTCTTTTCAAAGACTGCACAAAACTGAGCCAATATGACAACAACAGAAAAAAATATTTTAAAGAAAAAATGACACCAACATGACAAACATCTTAGAACTAGAGTCAAACCATTCTGAAACTGCTAGAGAGCAGCAGAGGAAATCAAAGGTGGAAGGCTAAAAGTGAAATAGTTCAAAGAATTTGAGAGAGCCTGAATCACTGAAGATAATGCAGTGCAGGACTGGGTGCTACCATCTCACAAATAACGTGGCATCAGGCTTAAGAGCAGCCTGACAGGCCCAAGGGATGAAAGAGGACAGATAAAAGGGACATGCCCAGCTCAATCAGCCCTTGCATTTAAAATATATGAAGAAAAAGTCAAAAGACACGCTTCATGAACAATTTCAAGTAAGATGTGGAAGAGGATAAAAGAAAAAGCAGTTAGTGATTTAATTATTGATGACTAGTAGATGATATGTATTTATTCACTGGAAGAAATTTATATGAGCCAGAACTCTTCATCTGATCTGACTGCAATTTATAATTAACAGTACAGTTATTATATAGCAGTTAACATATAGGTTGTACTGTTGAATTGGCGGGTTGGAGAATTAATTCAGTCACCATAGCAACTAATACCTTGGCCTCTTTACTGAGACTGATAAGAAGAGAGCTGCTGGTGGTGGTGGTGTTGAAGATGTGTTCTCTAGTCACTATGCCTTGTCTAATCTAGACTTCTTTCCTAAAATTTCCCACTGTTGCTATCATCCAATTGTGGTAGCAATATTGGAGTGCTAGAGTAGAAAAGGCATCAGCAACCACTGGCATTTTGAACACCATGTTGTGCAGACCTGCTCTGAGCGGGGTTAGATGACAGTGGTTAAAATGCCCGTAGTCATTCTACACTAATATTATGTTGATTGCGACTACCGATGGAGTTGTATTAGTGATAGCAATACTGGGAAATGTTAAGAAAAAATAGTGTAGACAAAAACCTGGACAATAAATGGAGGCCATCAGCTCATTTCACACATGCAGCCAAGTTGCTACATACAGATTCAAGACATAATGACCCTACACTGGATTCAAATCAGCCACCAAGAGAAGAAAACACTGGGGGGTTTATTTTTTATTTTTTACCATTTCCTGTGTCATCAATCACTAGTTGGAAGCATTTGTAATAGTGATCGCTGTACGCAAGTATTCTGATTAACTTAACTTTATCTTGTTAGTAGGCATAGACCCCTAATTTATCTATTGGTAAATGTGGAAGACTGT
Source organism: Dermochelys coriacea (assembly GCF_009764565.3). Taxonomy (NCBI): domain Eukaryota; kingdom Metazoa; phylum Chordata; order Testudines; family Dermochelyidae; genus Dermochelys; species Dermochelys coriacea. The sequence goes on from NC_050068.2 coordinate 155,574,712, forward strand.
TTTTTTCCTATTGTTTCAGAAATAATATGAATTTCCTAATGGGCTCTTGGTGGCCTAACTTGGAAGACTTGTATGAAGCCAATGTCCCAGTTTATAGGTTTATTCAGAGACCTGGGGATTTGGTGTGGATAAATGCTGGCACTGTTCATTGGGTTCAGGCTATTGGCTGGTGCAACAACATTGCTTGGAATGTTGGCCCTCTTACAGGTATGGTGAAATAATATATATGATGACATAGATAATTTGTTCGTATTGTACCACATGCATCCCAACTCTCTTGGGCTTTTTGGGCTTTTAATTTACCATATTTTACTAGATAAAAATTATATCTATTTCAACACAAACTGTATAATGTTAAAACCTGAAATGTTTTCCTCTGAAGGAAGACTGAAAACATAAGCACCACAGTCCTTTCACGATTTATTTAGACTAAGCCTCACCACAATCGTGACTAAATTTTGGTATAAAGACAAAAAGAGAAAGGAAGGAAGTGGAGTGCAAGGTAGAGTGAATTCATCTAATCATTTCCTTTCTCCTCTCCTCATCCTGTTCATCCATCTAGGAAAGAGGTTGCACGGGTGAGGAGGACTGACCATCCAGTAGTTAGTTTTTTTTCAAGACCATTGAGCTCTCCTATTTTTAATAATAAGAGGCAATTATAAACCAGTATAAAATCTTGAGGTTTTTAAAAAGTTCCAGGAATATTGGCTTTAAGTACAATCTTTCAGTTTAAAACAAATAAAAACATTTGGCTAGATGTTTCAGACCCACAGCTATGAGAGAATTATGTAAAATCATTAGGGTTCAAACTGGTATAAGCAGAAAAATAGAAAGATAATCTCAGAGAATGGGAGGAAATTCAGCAGACAAAAGAGGACCAGTACGTAGCTCAGAAAAGAGCGATTTTCTTAACTAGTAATGCACACCACAAACTTTATTTTGGTTTAGTGCTATAAGCGGTATCGTTCCAAGATCACTTGAATTGACTGGCATTCCCTGAGCAGCAACACATGTGCAACAAGACATTCCTTATGTTGCTTAGCATAAATTTAACATTCCTAATCTATCATCAACAAACCTCTCTCTATTGTGTAATGTTTAGAAATTGCGTATTGTAAATATATGACAGAATTGTAATATAGAATTGGATGGAACAAAGGCAGTTGCAGAAACTAGCAAATTAGGTTTTAAACCCTAAATATTTGAGAATTTAAATTTAAAAATCCCGTTTTTAAAGTGATCTCTGTTTACTTTTAAACTAAAACCATTTTAAAAACCATTATTTAAAAACGCTTTTTCAGGTTATTGTGGAATTGTGTATGCTCTCAATATTCTAAATATAAGGGACTATTGTGTAAAAATTTACTTTCAAAGCTGTAAAAATTGTAATGGCAACCACTGTAGCGTACAGTATGTAGTTTTCTCCAATCTTACAAAATTCAGGTTTTGAGTATGACCAGGAGATCTTCTTGTATCCTTTATTGGCTTATCTGAAAGTTACTGTAACTTTTTCTTCTAGCCTGTCAATATAAATTGGCAGTGGAACGGTACGAGTGGAATAAACTGCAGAGCGTCAAGTCAATAGTGCCAATGATTCATCTTTCGTGGAACATGGCACGAAATATAAAGGTCTCAGATCCAAAGCTTTTTGAAATGATCAAGTAAGTGTATTTTAAATTTTTTTGTATCCATTTCGACAGATGACTGTTCTTATTTTGAAAAAACGAGGGTGATCTTTTTTATTTACAGAATAAATAACTTTCTAGTGAAATCCATTTTATTAGATTGTGTTTAGCATTACATTAAATGAATGCTGTTTTGATGTGGTGCATTAGGTATTCAGTGTAATTTTTAGGCCTAGATTTCCTGATATTTTTATCTTAACAGTGAGCTCCAGAGTTTTTTCAACAATATTTTAGGTTTCAATCTTGCAACTTGTATGCAGATAGACCTCTGTTGACTCTGATGGGGCCCTGCACGAGCACAAGGGTCTGCCTGTATATAACAACAAGTTGAAAGATTGGGCCTTCTGCTGTCAGTAAACTTCAGACTTGGGGTGAGCATGTTTAATTATTTTTAAAGTTAAACTAAATATTATAATAGTAAATTTACTTGTTCGTTTCCAGTACTCACGTTTAGCTGATTTATATTCTATCACCAAGAGAGGCAGGGAAAACATCTTTGACAAGCAAGGAGGCAGGGTTTGGGAAGCTTCTCCCCCCACAGACCCCTTTCATTTGAAGAGTCCTGCAGCTGATTTAATTGAGTAAATGAGATGGGTTCAAAATTGAGCATTTTCAAAAGTGTGTTTCCCAGGTTCAAGTCATCTTTAACATATCTTTCATGCCATACAAAGCCATACAAAAATAAATCATCTGGCATCACTTCCGCCCTCTGAAATCCTGAGAAAGCAGATGAGTATTCCAGCATATTTTTACTCGTGAGGGAATTCTGCGCCAAGACAGTAAAAATTCTGCACACGGTATTTTAAAATTCTGCAAATTTTATTTGTCAATAAATAAATGCGGAGACTCAAGCATGGCAGTGGGTAACATAGGCTGCACAGAGCTGGGAGATCGCCGTCGTCGCCATCACCCCGGACAAAGACTCAGTGGTGAGGCTGCTCCGGATCCTGACACAGCACAAGAGCTGGGCCTGCCCCAGAAATACCCTGGAGCCCTGTCCCTCCACGCCAAGTGTACCAGGTGTCGGCAGGCAGGCTCAGAATAGCAGGATCCAAGTATGGAGGTCCTTAGTGTGGGGAGATCCAGGTGTGGGGTGAGAGGATTATCTCTCTGTGTGGGGTTATCTGGGTGCAGGTGGCTCAGAGGAGGGTCCGGGCACAAGGCAATGGGACTGCATGGGGGTCCAGTGAAGGTGGTTGGGGCTCAGCAGGGTTGTTCTGTGTGTATGGGATGAGGGAATCTGGTGCTGGGGGAGTGGGGCTTAGGTGAGGGTCCAGTACAGCTGGTTGGGACTCATAAAGGTGGGGGTCTGGGTGCAGGGGCTCATTGGGGTGGTCCAAGTGTGGGGGTGGGGCTTCTTGGGGTGGGAGTTCAAGTGCAGGGGACTGGGGGGGGTGAGGGGCTGGGTGCGGTGAGAGGCTATGCAGGGGGGCTGGGTGTAGAGGGGCTCCAGATGTAGCGGGTGAAGCTCAGCAGGGTGAGGGTTCAGGTGCGGGGGCCTCGGTGGGGGGTTCTGGGTGCTGGGGGTGAGGCTTGGCAGGGGTGTCTGGGTATGGGGGCATCTGGATGCATGGGGGTTGGGTGGACAGGGGAGCAGCTCCCCACACAGTCACCCCTCCCTCCAAGACTGAGGAGTGATGGGGGCAGGAAATAAGGGGAAGATGCGGAGCTTCCTGCAGCCAAAGGAGGTTTCTGGGGGTGGGTCTGCCCTGGCCATTCCTTGCAGGGAAAGAGGAAGTCCCATCCTGCCCATCCCACCTGGGACTAGTAGGTGAGCCCAGCACAGAATAAGAGCCACTGGCAGGGATGTCCTCAGCACCGCACCCTGTGATGATTTACCTCTCCAGTGGCTGCTCCAGGCACCCAAAATGACACACCCGTGCTGCTCGGAAGGGGTACACAAGCTCTCTTGTGGCTTCCCTTTGCTTCCCCATCAGTCATTTTTTTGCAGTGAAGCAAAAAAAATCTGGGGGGAACGTTAATTCTGTGCATGCGCAGTGGCACAGAATTGCCCCAGGAATAATACTGTGTGGGCCAACATATTTGTGACCTTTTGGGTCACTCCGGGCAAGGTACAGGAGAATGAATTTCAGAGTAAATGACTCATCACAAAGAATGCCCTGCAGCTCTCATCCTTTTAATATGAGGGGGCTTATAAACCACCTTGAAGGTGACCTGTAAAAAACTGGGTTTAACCCTGCAAGAGAGAAAATTACAGGAGAGAGAAAATTACACATATACCCCTCACCTTTAAGGATCTATTTAAAAAAAAAAATCTGAGGGTATTTTCCTGATACTTTTTTACATTAGAAGTTAGTGTTCTGTCTAGACTGGAATATACCCTGATGATTGGAGAACTAACGAAATGGTGACAACACAAATGCCAAGATTGGAAGTTGAGAGGGGAAGGGATTTTTAGTCAGACTGTTTAAGAGTCTGTGTTTTAGGGGGTTGTGAACATGTATATAGCTTCAGTGACTAACTTTTTGGATAAAGATGCCTTTATTAAAAATTCAACATCCTTACCCTTTCAGTTAAGATGCTAAAGCTCACAGTAAGCATCCTTGGGAAGTCCCAGAGATTCTCCAGCAAACCCAGGGAAGTCTAAACTATTGCTTTCTGTTTGACTAACAGCCGCTGGGAATCTAATTAGATGCCTAAATTGCAAATGTACACTACAAATGAAGAACCCCCTTAATCAGATGGCAGATATAATCTTTTGCCATACTTTGCAGTTGTTTTCCCCAGTCTACCCAATATCTCTTCTGTCTTACCTGGATTAAGCCTCATCCAGTGAGCCATCACCCAGCCCACAATTTTTGCTAGACTCTGAAACAAGTGTTTGTTCATACTTATCAAGTTAGTTGAAATGGAGACGGAAAGATATGGTCAGCATACAGAACATACTGCAGTCCATATCTCCCCTCTAGCCCTCATTTCGGCCCCATATATAGAGAAAATAGGGGTTCCAAATAGTACTCTCTGAACACTAATGTGAGTGCCCTTGGGAGAGAAGAACCATTGTCCAAAACTATCCACTAGACCTGCTCAAGGGGAAAGGGATGGGGCCGCCTGAGAGTAGTTACGTCCACTCCTGCTAGCTTCTGTATTCTATTGCCAACACTTTATAGTCATTGGTTTCAAATATAGCTCATTGAATATCGGCATGAATACTTGATCTTTATTGATAATTGGAAAAGGTTATTTATCAATGCAACAGATGCCAACTCTGTGCCAAATGACGATTTGTATCCAAATGGACACAGGTCAAGGAAATCCAAGGCACCTAGATAGTCTAAAACAGTCCCCTCTTTTGGGAGTTAAGTACCAAAATAGGTAGGAAACAGGGTAGAGGAAGAGTTTTTGCTGAAATAAAAGTGACTTGTGCTTCTCATTTAAAAAAATAAGCTAAAATGTTCTGCAGTGACATAGAGGCACTGGCATACATGACAAAGAGCAGTATTTAAAACTAAATGTGAATGAGTATACCTGTAAATGTTTGGGACTATTGTGCAAGGGAAAGAATTAAAATGTACGCATTTGAAAGAAAGTTTGAGCATTTAAGACATCACAATAAGTATGCAACCCAGCATTGTCCTTTTACATAAAAGAAAATAAAAAGGACCAGAAGCTTATAAAAAAAAAAAAAACAGTGTTCAAAGATCTGGAAGTGGGGCTGAAATTGTTTGGGGAACCAAATAAAAATATCCAAAATAAGTTAAGAGAAAAGACACCCCCATCTCCCAAAAAACAATCCCCTGATGATGATAGCAGAAGTGTCTAAAGGGAATAAGAAAGGCATTTACAAATATATTGAGGCAAAAGAAAAAGGAAATATTAGAGAGTGGGGACACCTTAATGAATGAGTAGGGAGACAGTAATTCTAAAATGATTGCAATACTCAACAGCTTTATAGGGAAAAAAGTCATTTTGGATGAAATAAAGAAAATAGGGTTTGTGTAACTAGAAAGCAGTGAAGGGATATTGATTATAAAAGCATAGGTAAAAGGATACGTAAGAAATAATGAATATGCCCAAATCAGGAGATCCAGATGATACGTATCCCAGGATATTTGCACCAGAGTAGACAAATTACTGAAGGATATATTTATAGAGAACAGCCCTGCATCAAGGGGATGGACAAGATGAAAACCAGGCTTTGAAAACTTCACCAAATATATAAAGGTTCAGATGCAGATCTTGCTGCCCTTTCTCACAGAAGAAATCAGGCTGACATCTCCCTCACAGTGGGTTCACCCTATGTCTGTACTAGACTGTAAGGTCTATCCTTTTTTACCAGAAGCCTATCCCATACCCTAATAAAGTATACTACTTGGAGCATCCGATGAAGTGAGCTGTAGCTCACAAAAGCTTATGCTCAAATAAATTTTAGTCTCTAAGGTGCCACAAGTCCTCCTTTTCTTTTTGCGAATACAGACTAACACGGCTGTTACTCTGAAACCTGTTACTTGGAGCAGTGTTTCTCAAATTTTTGAAAGCTGAGCCTGCCTTCAGGAAAGTGAAATGAGTTGTGCCTCCCTTTAGCCCGACTGTGTGGTGTTAATTTGTACATCTTTCATCTGCCCCCTCCCCTTAACAAGTCCTTCAGGCATTACACACTTTGGGAAATGCTGGTGTAGATCTTCATAATGATACTTACACTTCTTTCTTATATGCTTTGATTAGCTATGAAATACTTGAAAATGTCAATATTGTTAACTGTCGCCATTGGCATCACAGTTTTCAGGCTCTCTAAAAGCTCAGGCAGATATCGCTGCAACATCTGCTCTTGTTTTAAATGCTTTCTTCACAACTGTAACAGCTAGAAAACTTTTTGGCAATGAAAGCTGAGACTCTGAAGAACAATTGAGAGAAGGGCTTTTAGGCCTTCCCAAAGAACCCATCTAAATATTGTATGGGAGCACCAAATATTGACAGTAGTTCTTTTTAATTCAAGACATACTTCTTAAGCAGGTAATGTTTCAGACTTTTTTTCTAAATTATTAAACTAATAAATTACTTTATTGTGCTCTTTCAGTTACAAAAACAGGGTAGCCAGCAAATAGAATAGACAGAAAATTAAAAGGTGTCTTTCCAGTCCTCAGATGTCTGTTGCTGGACTAATCCCACCTGCTGCCTTCTTATCATTACTCCAAATTGATAAAAACTTAATTGGCTAATCTCAAAGGTGTGATTGCAATGGCATGTTGGAGAGAGCTGGGCTGATTAGGGATTGCGTGTACCAACAGCCTTCATAGATGTAATGTATTTGATTTTCTGTAGCCAGCAAATTATGGACCCTGCCCCATATGACCCAGAAGTCTGCATTATTCTTAATGGCAATTCAGTGCAAGAACTAAATAAATTAAATAAACTGATACTCTTGTAGCATAATTATATAATATGATGGCTCTTAATGAGAATTGTATAACTGAAATTCCACATACATTCTCTCAAAGCTACTCAGTTTAGATTTAAATATTGGTAAATGCCGTCTGATGGGCTAAATGACAGTTGACTCATATTTTGGGTGACCAGACATCGTGTTTTTAAAGGGACAGTCCCATATTTAAGCCCTCCTGCAGGTGTTCCAGCTTTTTTTTTTTTTTTTAAATGGGCATGTTATCCCATATTTTCTGACTCCCCCCGCCCCCATCAGTACTGGTGGATCCTGCTGCTGGCCGGATCCCTGCTTGCCAGCCGCCCGCCCACCAGCAGTTAGTGGAGGGTCCAGTGGCCGATGATGGGGGTGGGTGTGCAAGGCCGGTGACAGGGCCAGTTTGCAACACGTGGGGTCCCCTGCTCCCCATGCTGGTCCAAGCACTCAGCTTCCCAACAGCTTCCTTCCCCCACTGCCTCAGGCTGGACTAGGGCCCCAGGAAAGCCCAAGATACTCCAGCCCGGGGCGCTGGCCAGGAGGAGCTGAGCCCTGCATGTGCCAAAGCCTTGCACAGTGCTGTCATGGGAAGCCTCTCCATCCCTTAGCCAAGCTCTGGAGTGGTGTGGGGGAAGCCATTTGAAGCCTGTTCATGCCCCAACCCTGCAGGCTCCACAGCACCCCCCAGGCAGGGGCTTAACACCTTCTTCAACCCCCACTCCCTCAACCTGGGTCCTGCCCCCAGGGAGCGCAGGGCTGCTTTGTCCTGAGGCCCCCTCCCCTGCTGAGCCACCTCTCTGGTCAGGTTCGGTGAAGCCCCTGCAGTCAGGTTCCCTGGGCCCTAGTGCACAATGCATCGTCAGGGCTTAACCCCTTCCTGCCCGTGTTGTAGCCAGGGGACAGGAGGCGGCTGGGTTCTGTCCAGGGCCAATGGCAGCCTGGAGGTGTTAGCTGCCTTTCGACTGTGCGGGCAGGAAGGGACAAGCTACATCCAGCCGCGGAGAATGGGGGAGTAGAAGAGATGAGCTCTGCAAAGACGTGAGCCAGATCATCACTCCCTCCCATTCCTCTCCTGTGACTGGAAGCAGCTCCCTTCCCTTCCTCCCGCACAGTGCCAAAAGGGTGCTGCTGGCTACATTCTGATGTGAACCCTGGCAGAAATCTGGTGGGGGAGAATGTGACCCTGTGTGCCCCCCCCCCCCCACATGTTGCCTCGGGAAAACACGGTGCCAGGTACTAGGAGAGTTGTGTTCATCCCGGCAGTCCAGCCAGGCATGGAGGGCGGAGAGCGCCAGGAGGGAGTGGAGGGTTGGCCGGACAAACACGCGCACCCCCCCCCCCCCCCCCCGTGTGAGCGAGGTGTACAGGAGTGTGTGTGTGTCACCTCTTCCCGTCTGAACCATAAAGCCTTAAAGATAAGAAGGTAAATAAAAAGAATCCAACTATGTAGTATTTCTTTTTAAGAGGGGCTCAGTCAACTTGATGTTTGTTTGTGCTGCATGGTTCTGATTGATTGCCGTTGAACTCACTTGAATACGAATAATTTTACCAGGTGACCCTTATTCACTGTAGGGAAATATGGTCACCCTACTTGTATTTTATTAGTAAGGATAAGTGCTGGGTATTTCTTACCTTTCTTACAGAGATGTATCTGTTTTTAAAATGTTTCATAAATTTTTTTTTGTTTTTGATATAAATTAATTCCCTGATTTTCTGCAGCAAAACTTTTCCAGGTGATTAGCTCTTATCTTCTCTGACTTAATCATTCCTGCTTTTGTTTGACATAATCTCAGACCTTTTCTTTTCTATTGGATAAAGTGATTTAAGTCACTTGATACTTTAAAAAAAAAATTGGTTTAAACTTTGTAACACTAATTTAATTTGAATGTACTATAGCAATTTTAGATTAAAATTTATGAAGTGCCACTACATTCAGGGTATCTTATTTGAATTTTACTAAGTTTCAATAGTTAAAAACCAAAATATTGAAAATTAAGGACATGATCCTACAAATACTTAAGATAGGAACACATAACATAAGATTTACTTACGTGAATAACCCCTTTCATTGACTTTAGTGGGGGATTACTTGTGCTTGAAATTACACATCTGTATAAGTGTGTCATACATGAGGGGCTAAAACTGTATTTGTATTAAACATTTCTTATAGTGGCATAAAATCTGTCACTTCAAAAAAAATTATCTCAGTGTTAGCAATGAAAAGTTATTTAGACTTTAAATACATTATCAACGTTATTGAGAACTTTTATATTCACAGGCCAAAAAATTTTTAGTTTTAATAACCTGCATTTTAGCTTTTTTCAGCTTTTGAAAGTTCAGTATGTCAGAAGGTGGTGTCAGTTGCTAATGTAGAATGGGCTTATTTACAATTTTGAGTTTGAGTTTGTGTTGTTCTTGCAGTACAATACTAACAAGTCCCTGGATATTAGTGTTAGGGTGTGGGGGACAAACATAAAGTCTCAATGTAGAATCTAAAATTTTGCTAACATAAAGAAACAAGTATAAAACATACATTAGCAATTTAAGACTATACAATGAAAAGAAAGTAAGGAACTAGCACTGTGTTTGAACAATATTTTGGGGGGAGGGGGGGCCGGGAAGGGGAAATAAAACTTTTTTCCACTAAGTTTTCCATCTAGCATTTTTTCTTCCCCTTATGTTTTCCAGTGTGTCTGTAATGTATGTAATGACCCTTTGGAGAGGAAAATCAGAGTTCTGCTCAAATGCAAAGGATAGTTGAGAACTAAAAATTATTGTAAATGACACACAAATTTGAAATTTAAAAAAGTCAGGTGACCCATTTTGGCCCGCTTATGAGAACACACTTGTATTTCACATAATATTGGAAAGTAAAATGATGTATTGCTTGACCGGATGAGCTAAAATTCAAATCTGTTTTTTGTCATTTACATAAACATACTGCAAACAATTGTAAATAGTCATTTGGAAGCACACTAAACTTTTCTTCCTTAATGCAGTAAGCAAACCAATACCAAAATTTTCTTCCATTTTTAGGTAATTTTTTTTCTAGAGAAATCTACAGAAAATATTTTCTGAAACTAGTCTGGGTATTTTTTTTAACTCCTAATCTATAATAATTGCTACCAAAACTCAAATTTTGGACTTTAGGCCACTGGAAGACAATAGTGTTGAGGAGGTGATTTCTTTTTAGGAGGTTGTTAGTGTAAAATGATGCTTTGGGTCAGCAACATAATACTTTGAGTTTCATATATGAAATGTAAGCTGTTTGTTTTATCCCGGTAAGTCAACCAAACTTCTTGTTGATAATGTTAGATTAAAACAGTTGTATAACTACAGTACACTAAAAAGCACAGTATTTCACTGTTTAAGGAAGTTTCATTTGCTCCAATTAAAATGAAATATACTGACTGTTGTGGTGGGGGTTAATGTTGAATAAATCAACAGATAAAGTTTAGTTTTGAACTAAATATAGGGGAAATGTTTGTGTATAATTATTTACTTTTGATTTTTGTAATAGGTATTGCCTGTTGAGAACTCTCAAGCAGTGTCAGACATTGAGGGAAGCTCTAATTGCTGCAGGAAAAGAGATTGTCTGGCATGGGCGAACAAGGGAAGAGCCTGCCCATTACTGTAGCATTTGTGAGGTCAGTAGAAGTAAAGAACTTCGCAATTTTAAATTGATCTATTTTTCTATTTTTGGGATGTCTTCCATTATTATTGCTGCTGTTGTTAATTTTGTATTGCTTTATTTGCATTACAGTAGCACCCGCTATCTGCTAATTGCTGTAAATAGATATATGCAAGAAGACACAATTGCCATCTCCTAAGACCTTACAGTCTGATCTTTCAGATATGGGCTGTATTTTGCTAAACTCTCTTTTGCAATGGACATGTTGTTACTCATGCAATGTTTTTCCATTATCTGGGATTCTAAAAAAAGGCTCATCCCATCTGTATTGAATTTGATCCACTGAGCTTCATTTTTAGAATTTTATTTTATTGTATTTCACTGATCAGAAATAACCTCAAAGAGAGAGAGAACTTTGGTGTGCACTCTTCATAGAACATCCCTGTCTTGCTAGGTGTTTTGATTCTCCTTATTATTTAATATGTTTTTAAAGAACAGGAGAGCAATATTGCTGAAGACCAAATGAAAAGCATCCTTTTAGCACCTCTGAAAATCAGGCACTTCTTGTCCCAGGCTGAGAATCCAAAAAAGGGGGGACACTGAAAATCAGTAGGCACTTGAAAATGTTGGCCTTAATTTCTCTGTTTACCCATCTACAAAACCAGTATAATGCTAACAGTATGCATCTTACAGGTATAACTCTCAGATATTGAAACTTGCTTGATAATATTTGCCTGCATTTTCTTTAGTACCTTCATTCAAACATCTTAATCTAGTAATAGACATGAGTTGGAAGAGTTCCTACCTCTGTGACTGAACCCTGGAAGTGTGAATTTTTCTTGAGCTACCTTGTCTTTTTTTTCTATGTGCACGTGCACACAGTCAGAATATAAATCCCAAACCAGCCAAGCCTTATTTTCTGTAAAAAAATTTTTTCCAAAAACGGATGTCAACCCTGATTTGTTTCCTATTACACAGGTGGAAGTCTTTAATCTGCTTTTTGTCACCAGTGAGAGCAATTCTCGAAAGACCTATGTTGTACATTGCCAAGACTGTGCGCGAAAAATAAGCGGGAATCTGGAAAATTTTGTGGTGCTAGAACAGTACAAAATGGAGGACATGATGCAAGCCTATGACCAATTTACATTAGTAAGTTATATTCAGTGGGTGCAAAACTATCTTTGTAAAGCTGTTGTATGCTGTGTTGGTACCTATTTGTATATGAAAACCTTGGATTTTCTGGTTCAAATGGATTTCTAGAATTGTATTTTTAGTTTTTACAGGAAAAAAATATTGAAGGAGCAGAAATGCATGGAAAAGTACAATAATTTACTACAGAGTATATAAACGAGTTTCCGGAGAAAAACAGTTGTTAAAATTCACAAGGATGAGGCTTAAAATTCTAATATAGAGGCTACCTGAAGATCATGTCTGGATCAGATAGAGACAGGGCCTTTCATAACTGGGGGGGGCAGTTTGCCCTGGGACCCCCATTTGAGAGGGCCTCCAAAATCACCATAGGGCAACTGTGCCAAATTTGACTGACAGGCATTGCGACCTGGCATATGGAGTCTCAGCGCCATTCAGGTTTGGCTCAGCCATCCCTTCATCATCATGGAGGAGCAACTGGGCCAAATTTGAGTGAAAGGCATTGTGACATGGCACACAGGGTTGCAGTGCCACTCAAGTGTGGTGCCTGCCATTGATTAGTGTTGGAGTTGACTCGCCTATTACAACTGGGCCTGTATCCAGACACCACTGGCATCATTGCACTGGGCCTGAGGCAACCTGCCAGGCTGAGAGTCTGGAGGTAGGAGTGAGTTGAGGAGTCTGGGATACTGCTCCCACTGGCAGCCAGACTAGAGCTCTGGGGGAGGTGGAACCAGAAGTGGCTCACTGGCTGCATACAGGTTGGAGTCCCACTGTTATCTCCACAGGGAGGCAGTGGCCCCACAGGCCTGGGCCCCTTCTTAAATCCACCCCATCCCATTGTGTTAAACTCTTTCATCTCCATGGTAATTTTTTTGGAATGGTGGAGTCTTCAGTTTAAAACTTCGCCCTGGGCCCCCAGAAACCTCTCTGTGCCCCTGGATTGTGAGAAGAAGAATAAAAATAGTGAAGCTGAGAGACTAGCACCATGTTCAAGAAAAACTTTGACATTATTTCTAGTAGGAAATAAAAAACCTGGCTTTCTTTCCACTTGGCAAGAGAATTCTCTCAAACAATTCTGTTTGGGGCCTCCTTTGCATCTGAGTTATAAAGCAAAAACCCTGGTGTCCATTACTACTTTGCCCATTTGTAGGCTTGTTCTGTATGGTGTAGCCTGCTGGTTTGAACTGTGCTAACGCATGATTGTCCATTCATTCCATATGGTTTTCAGTGTTGCAGGCAAGGTCAGATGTCTTGTTCATAATCAGAGTGAAGAGTGGTGCTGAATTGATTCATGATGCACCTTGCATTCACAGGAAAGTAGACAGTAGTTGGTTAGAGCGTTCTGAGATGTATTTTAATTGAGTATGGCAGTCCAGAAATGACTATGCCTTTTGATTAATTTCCAGCTGCAGCTCACAGTGTTGGTTTGGATAAATGTTTTTTCTCTTTACTAGACTTATGAGATAACTTGTAAGCTTTTAGCTAAGGTATCATGATTTAAATATCCAGGGCATTCTCAGTACAGGACCCTCTACTCTGGAATTTACTCCCTCTGTTCATTTAACAGAGCTCAGAGTTGTTGGCTTTCAGTTCACATGTAAAAGACCCAAAATCATTGTTTGTGAAGCACTAAGATACTGAAGTGATTGGTACAGAAAAGTCTATAAATATCTGTTCTCCCAGAGTTGTTCTGAGGTGAGCCAGAAGGCTTGTATAGGGAAGAGTTCTGTTGTCTAATTTTTAGCATGTTTATCTAGATAGTGTTGTGATGGATGATTTAAAATAATTGTACCTGTGCCTAGAGAGCATTAATGTAAAATATTAATAAAATGAAATGCAAATTGTACTTGAATATGCAAAAAAAAATCACAAATGTGGTCTTAGAAAAATCCTGAAATATAAAACCAATTATGTTAATTTATCCCTTAAACTTTATACATATTGTTTACATGGATCTTTATTGAATAATTGCATTTTGCCCATTGTAGAAAAAGTAATTTATTTTTTCTTTCCAGGCTCCTCCATTGCCATCCTCCTCATCTTGACATTTTTCCATGGACATTAAATGAAAACTTTTCTGATATTCAGGAAGTGACCCAGTTCTGCACCACTGATTTTTTTTTTGTAGCTATCCTGTAAGGCTGCTGGCTTGAAAGCTGTGTCTATGCAACCTTCCAAGTGCGGAGTGTCAACCAACTGGACAGGAGAGAGCACTGCCTCCTATTCCAGAACTCAAAATAAATAAAGCTCATCCAGCTGTACTTCAAAAAAAATAATAATAATTCCATGTTTTGTATATATCTGACAAAACTGGCAACATTATACAGACTACTGACTTGAAGACCACCTCTTTTGTATTTCTCTGTTTCTGGGCTGATGAATTAGTTTCATCCATTTTTCCCCTTCAGAATTTCCCTTGGAAAAAGTACTAGCTTAGCTGGTCATTTCTTTGTAAGGTAGTTAGAAATTTTAAGTCTTTCTTTGGGCAACATTTTTTTTAATGTGAAAAGTTAGGTGATATAAATTTTTTACTGCTTTTATGTTTTTCTGTCTTGTTTTGAAACCATGATGGTTACACTTTTGGTTCCTAAAATAAAATTTAAAAAAATTAACAGCCAAGTCACAAAGATAAATGGGTTGCACATAGACTAAGGAATAAACTTCAGATTTGTGATTTTTGTTTCTAATCTTGATGTAAATTTACACTATTTATAAATACATATTTATTGCTTGAAAATATTTGTGAATGGAATGCTGTTATTTTTTCCAGATTACCTGCCATTGAAATTTTAAGGAGTGCTGTAATTTCAAACACTACTCCTATTACATTTTCTATATGTAAATAAAACTGCTTAGCATTGTACAGAAACTTTTATTAAAATTGTTTAATGTTTAAAGTTTTTCTATTGTTTGAGTTTTAAAAAAGATTTTATGTACAGTGCCTAGGTTTTGTTCATTTTTGGACTCTGATTATATATATATTTTATATATACTTGTGTGTATATATAATATATATAGAATCTGAATATAAATATATGGATAAAAATTTAGAGCCTAAATTTCTCTCATTTTAAGTTTTATAAATATGGTAGATTTGAGATGTCTACTGTAAAGTATTGCTTACAAAAGTATGATTATTTTTAAAAAATATATGGTATGTATCCTGAAGACATAAAAGACCCTTAAGACTGGTTTATTGTTAAATTGCACTTTTTGCAATAAGAGGCTAATAAATAGTTGCTGCCAAAATGTAGTAGTAGAAAACAAGTAGTGGCTAACCTTAAAGGTCACAGAGAAGTAATGGGTTTGATAGGAAGTTTAGAATAATTTTAGAGGTTACATGAGAATGTTAACTATGGGCTTTGGTGGATATGGTATATAGAATACAACCAAATTGAAATTTGTATCTTCCAATAGTCTCTGTTAACAAACTAAAATAAGACTTTGTCGTCTTGGTTTCAGTTTTGACTCAAAAAGGTCATTGTTTTATGGTGGTCTTTTGTATTTTCACATATTTTGTAATAGAAAATCACTGGTAAATTTTTGAAGCACTAGGTTTATTTAGGGTAACTTTATAATATATGACTGTAACACTGTTTGCAGTTTGAATTAATTATGGCATTTATTTTATTAAGTTGCTCATAATTTTTCTCAGCAGTTTCTTAACGCATTAAAACTAAATTTCAACATTTATAGTTTTCTTAGTGGATTAGAGTTGACTGATGCATAGAATTCTGCATCAAATAACAGAATTTCTCACTGTTTCTAGCGTGTAACCGAGCTGATTGCATTGTTACCTTTTCCTGTATTCAGTGTGAGATGTTAGACGCAAAGCATGCAGCTATATTAATTAGCTAATAATTTGGTAAATATTGAACAGTGACTAAGCAATTGCCTCTTGTTTTTGTAGTTTAAAAAGAAAATAGCCTCCTTTAATCAAGTATCAGTAGAGCTTGGTTAAGTGCTGTTGCTGCAGTTTAACTAGTTATAAATAATTTTCACACCACTTTTTAGTTGTTGTTAGACAAAAGGTATAGAGATTAAAATGAAGTATAAACTCTCCTCCTCCTGCCAGCAAAATTATAAACTAGCCGTTAGGAAGCAAATATTTGCAATTCTTTAAAGCTAAGTCAGGGCTTTTGATAACCAATTCTGCAAATAACTTTTTTAATTATGTATTTTATGCAGACATATTGTAATCTTGAAAAACCATGCTGCAGCTGAAAAGTCACTCCTTTGTGGTAGCTTTAAACCAGAGTAAAAACAAGAAAACTTACCTCAACTAATGGTAAACAAAAGATGCTCTTATTTCTTAGTACTAGCAAAGAACATTGCCTGTTAGGGAAAGAACTGTTGTGGTGTATTAACCAAAAGGGCTCTGCAGCTTTTTTTGTTTTTTCCTCTCTTGGAAAGGAGAGGATATCACATACTTTCAATAAAGAAATTTTTATTACAGCAATGAAGCTGCAGGCAATCAGCAGAGAGAATACTGTGACAGTCTGACTGAAGGCTTTATTGTGGTTTTAAATTGCCATGGAGCTTTAACATTTTACAGTTACAATGTTTATCTTAATTACAGTATTCTGCTGAAATGTGGACAGTTTTTAGATCTATAAGCTGCTGTAATTTAGAATGCTTTGTGTTTCATTTTTATTAAAAAAGCACAAGTTCATATATATATTATCAATTGTAGTTATTAGAGATATAACTTTGTGCTGCTTAAAATATGAGTTACCTGGTGTATGAGAGAGACAGTTGTAACCATCACAGAATACCTATGAGCTCTCAACTCATGAAGATAAATGGCTTCTGAGCAGGACTAAAGGGACCAAAAGCAGCCTAATGTCCACAAATCTGTATCCCTTTTCAATCTGACTGTGGCCTTTTGAACTCAACATGTGAACCACAGTTCAAGTGAATTCGATTGGCTCACTTACTTATGGCTACAGGTCAGTTTTGATGGCAAAATCAAATGTGTACGAGAATTAATAGCCAGTTCTCCTTCATAAAAATGGCCCACAGATGTAAAACTGATTTTTTTAAAAAAAAAAACTTGCAGTGCTCCAGGCCATGAGTTTTGATGCAGGAGTTCTACCAAGCCCCAGAGCATTTATAAAAGTAATACACTTCTTTTCTGGAATGTCTGAGTACAACGTATACATGACTAATAGATAGGGAAGGAGGAGGTATAGTGAAAGCATTTATAAAACCAATGTGATACACATTGATAGTTAACAGAGTAGTGGCAAAATATGCTGGCTAAAGAGAATTAAATGAGAAACTGCAGTCAATATCCATACAGACCCCAGGATTTGAGGAGAGCAAAATAAGCTCTTGCTCCTGGACCAACTTTGAAGGAGCTTGAAAATCAAAGGCTGTTGTACATTTGAGGAGGAAGAATGGTCTTGTGCTTAAGGCATTGGACTGGGGTGCAGGAAATTTGGGTTCAGTTCTAGCTCTATCATAAGCTCCCTGTGTTATCTTCAGGAGGTCACTCAGTCTCTCTCTGCTTCAGTCTACATATGTAAAAAGTAGGGGTAATACTTCCTACCTCACAGGTGTGGGGAGGAGCTAAATTCAGAAGTGTTTGTGAAGTGCTCAGATGCTGTAGTGATGTGAGCCATATGAGTAGACAGTATTGTCCAGACATACGTTTGGGAACAAATACAGCAAAATGACCAATCAAAAATTGTAAAATTTCAGGACAATTTCATGAGCCAGAAAACAAAGCATCCTGGATCTACTTCTTACTAATAATGAGACATATTTTGAAAAGGTAACTAACGTAATGTTGCCTTATTGCAATGAGTGTGGGCTATTTGAATTCAGCATAATAAGCAATGGGTTCTTGAAATAAAGGTATTGGATTTCAACAAAGCAAACTACAGGGGTATAATAAAGATACTTGCATGGTGCCATGAGAGCAAGTATTAAAATCCATGAGTTGAGGGTGGAGGATAATTCTAAGAGGGCATATTTAAAATGCAAATAGACTACATTTCGGCTGAAAAATTAAAAGATGAACGAATAGGAAGTAGTCAGTGACTTTGAGAAATTGTTCAAAGACAAGTGCATGACTCAGAAAAGGGAAGGAACTGGAAAAGAAAAAAATAAAGGCTTATAGGAAAAAGTATAGGCAGCCAAAAAAGCAGAATAAGTTGAGTTAACCCAAAGAAGTGAGAGAGGTTTCTTCTGCGAGCGCTTGCTCATGTCGATTCCATTCTAGGTGTGGGCACGCCCAGATGCACAGTCATCAGAGATTTTTGCCTTAGCTGTATCCATAGGGATGGCTGTGGCACCCCCTTGAGTGCTGTGCTCATGTGCTGGTATATTAGGCATCACTGGCCCTATACCCTCTCAGTTCCTTCTTACCACCTGTGACAGTTGATCAGAGTGCCTCATCTTGCATTGCAAGAGCATTAAGGGTTCTTTACAACCCATTATCTATCATCTTCGTATATTGTTCATAGGTACTTCAGTTAACCATTAAGCATTAGATTAGTTTAGTAGTTAGTCCTGATTGGGATTCCTCTGCCCAGGAGCAGGGCATGCCCCATTCCCCCAGCTTCAAACCAGGCTCTTCATGCAACAGGCCAATATCTGTTAGTGATCCCCATGACAACTGTTTGAAGTGCTTGGGGGAGTCCCATAGAAAGGACAAGTGGCAGAATCTCCTGATGGCGTGGCTGCTGCATGGTTAAATGCAGAGGAGCAGGCGTGCTCGGCTGGTGTCCAATGGGTCTTGTTGGGCAGCAGAAAGCCCTCCACCAGAGTGATCTACCTGGTCAAATAGAAATAGTTCACTTGTTGGACCTCGAATAAAGGCATTTGGCCTGAGCAGGCCTCACTGCAGTTAATCATGGACTACCTTCTGCATCTTAAGCTCCAAGGCCTGTCCATTTTATCTGTTATGGTCCACTTGGCAGCTATCTCAGCCTTCCATCCGCCGCTTGAGGGTAGGTCGGTTTTCGCCCAGGATGTGACTGCCAGGTTCTTCAGGGGCCTCAAGCGCCACTATCTGCCTGTCAGAGACCCTGTCCTTCTGGGGGGCCTGAATCTTGTTTTTTCACGGCTCCCGGGACCCCCCACGAGCCTCTGACTTCCTGCTCTCTCCTCCTTTCCTGGAAGGTTGCGTTATTCATCGCAATAACATCTTCCCACAGGGTCTCTGAGATGAGATGAGGGCGCTTACCTCGGAACCACCCTATATGGTCTTTTACAAAGACAAGGTCTACCTGTGGCCACACCAGCTTTCCAGCCCAATGTGATCTCTCGGTTTCATATAGGCCAGGACATTTACTTACCTGTTTTTTTCCCAAATTCAGAGGAGGAGCATAGATTGCATTCCCTAGATGTCAGGAGGGCACTAGACTTCTACATTGAAAGGACCAAGCCATTCTGCAAATTGACACAATTCTTCATTAGGGTGGCTGACAGGATAAAAGGTCATCCAGTGTCTGCTCAGAGAATTTCTTCTTGGATCACTGCTGCTGCAATCAATCAAAGGTTCCTCCTCCAGCGATCATAACTGTCCCTTGAACCAGGGTGTAAGCCTCTTCTGCAGTTTTCCTAGCCCAAGTGCCTATCCAGGACATCTGTAGGGCAGCCACCTGGTCATCAATCCACACATTCACGTCACCTTACCCACTTACCCAGCAGGCCTGGGATGATGCTGGCTTCTGAAGAGCAGTGCTGCAAGCCTCAAGACCATGAATTCTGAGTCCACGTCTGAGGATGCTGCTTGTGAGTCACCTAGAATGGAATTGACATGAGCAAGCACTCGAAGAAAAAACAGTTACCTACCTTTTTGTAACTGTTGTTGTTCAAGATGTGTTGCTTATGTCCATTCCATTTCCTGCCCTCCTGCCCCTCTGAGTTGCCAGCAAAAAGAAACTGAGAGCGTGTAGGGCCTGCAGTGCCTAATATACCACCACATGAGCAGCACTCAAGGGGGCGCCACAGCCATCCCTACGGACACCACTAAGGCAAAAATCTCAGATGATTGTGCACATGGGCACGCACACACCTAGAATGGATTAGATATGAGCAACCCATCTAGAAGAACAACACTTACAAAAAGGTAGGTAACCAATTTTTGGTGTTTTACAAATACATTGAGGCAATTAAGTAAGAATATTAAAAAGAAGGTAGATAAATTAAGCAGGTGTAGATAATTTTCATCCCATGGTCCTCAAGTAAGTAGATAATGAATGTACGGAACCATTAATTATTTCTGAAAAATCAAAATGTGGATGGTACCAACAAAGGCAATTAGTACCAGTTTTTAACAGAGCAAAAAACATGCTACTGGCAATTGCCATAAATAGAGCCCTACACAGATACAAAAATTTGGCTCTTCATCCAGTCCACATCTGTGGTAATTAAATTGTATCCAACTAATGATCCACAGTCCACCTTTTATATGGATCCATACCAGCACCCTCTAGAGCAGCGGTTCTCAACTGGTCATCTGTGGACCACTGGGGGCCTGGGAGCTGGTTTCAGGAAGTCCACAGCCCCATGGGGCAGAAAACTAGTGCCCCAAGCCCTCTGAGAGACTAAAGCTTGGATCACGGTGCCTGCCATGGGGCTGAAGCCCAGAGTACCATGGTGGGGTGGGGAGTGCTGGGGCTCCAGGTTTCAGCTCCACAGGCGGACCCCTACCCCCTAGAGATCCGTGGCTCTAGAGCTTTGCATGGATTAAAAAAATGTGGATTCTCATCTGACCCACAAAGATGGGAAACGAACTGTGTCCACAGATATAAAGCAGATATCCATGGATTTGCAGGGCTCTAACCACAAGGTAAGTGCAATTTCAGTCCTTAATATCTTATAACTTATACAAAGTTTTGGTGGAGTTTTTTTGTTTTTTAATTAAGTGTAAAAATGTATTAACATAGCTCCTAATGGAATCTTTACAGTTATAACAATATGGTTTTATAAAGAGCATATCATATAAAACTATCTATTGCTTTTTTTTTTTAATAGAATTAAATTATTGGGACACAGAGGGGATTGTGTAAGTGTAATATTTCTGTACTTTAATAGATTTGATACTATGCTGGAATGACTTTGCTGGAAGCTCATCATTTTGCTGATATGCAGATCCTCTATTCTTGGGTGCCCCATCCACTGGCTCCCTCCTGACCACCCATTCGCTGCCTGCAACTCCACTGGCACTTCCAATGGCTGTCAGTATAGTGTCTGACTACAAAGGGGCTGAATCGGGGCAGCTCAAATTTTTCTTCGACTAGTGTCCCTATGGTTGCTTCACTGTAGGTGTGTCTGCAACCCTGTACTACTGGTCGGAGAGATTCAGTAGCAGTGTCAACTGGGCCTGCACATGTGCTGTCTTTCCCCATGCTGCACCTTGAGGCTGGCCAGTGTGCACAGGATAACCATCCTCAGTTCCTTCTCAATTGCTTCTGACTAGCGAAGGAGCTTTAGCGGTCTGTTCACAGATCATTAACTCTTTTATAATTGCTCATTTTTAGCTTCCTATGAAGGCTCTTTGTTTCTTTTCCTTGTTCTACTGTTTATTTGGTCATTGCTTTAATTAAAAAAAAAAAAAAAAAAGGACTTTGTTCTTTTGTCAACCTTCAGTGGTGTGGAACCTCTCTGGATAAGGGTACGCCTGGCTCTCCGAGCTTCAAGAAGTGCCGCACTTGCAGTGAGGTGATTCCGGTCGTGGACCAGCACTCCCAGTACATCCTCTGCCTCGGCAAGGGCCACATCCAACAAAAATATTCCCTCTGCTAGCAGCTCTGGCCAAGATCAGACAAGGACAGAGAGCTTCGCTGAAAAATTATCTTTATGGAGGCAGATCTCTGACCCCAGCCTTCCATCAGGCATATGTCTTCTGCTCAACCTTCGACTTCAAAGGATAGTAGGTCAAAGAAATGGATTGGGAACTCCTCTCACAAATCAAAAAAGAGAAAGGAAGTCCCCTCAGCAGATAGCTGAAACTGATTGCCATCTTGCTTGGTATCCTCGGAACCGAGACCACAGTCTGGTACCCGCGCCTCATGATGACAGTCGGTATCCAGTACCACTGGCAGGCCCACAGACCCTTTGGGCATGGGCACCATATCTTTGGTACTGAGACAGAAAGGCAAACATCCAAGAAAGATGCTCCCAGTATGCTAGTTGATGTCAGTACTGCCAGCGACAATAGACTGCTCAGCACCGGAGAGACCAATACAACCAAAGTCTCCATCTCCCCCGGTACTGACACGGGGATGATTGGTACCAGCAGAATTCCACCAGGCTGGTAACCCAGGCATGATGGAGGCACCCAACTCTCCACTCCTCAGTACCAATGTCATGGTGTATCCCCGCAATAATGCCATGCTCTTCCATTGTCAAGTGAGGGGTTGGATAGTGAGCCTGAGGAGGGTTCACAGTACTATTCCCAAGCTCCGTATAGGACCCACTCTCAACAGGGTCTGAGAATGTACCTGCAGATGGCCCCATCACCTCCTTTGTACAGCCACCCCTGGACACCTCTGCCAGGTCCTGCACTACCACAATGGCCATACTAGGGCCCTTGGGTGGCACAACAACAGCCTGCCTCACAAGCTTCAAGCATTGCCCAACAACCCTGCAGGCACGCTCTTTCACAGCATCTAGGGCCTCAGAGCGTCAGGAAACAGAGGAGCAAGACGATGACACAGAGGAGGAGGTAATGCCTGAAGCCATATCCTCTTCCCCGGACAAAGTGGTCATGCCTTCACCACCATCCATGGCAGACAACTTCTGTCTGTTCCAGTAGCTGGCAAAAAGAATAGCAGATACCCTCTGTGTATCACTAGAGGAGGTGAGAGAGACATTCCACCAGCTCATTGATATCCTCCACTCTTCGTCTTCCTCGAAGCTCACCCTCTCAATCAACAAAGCCATCTAAAATGGTGTGGCAAATACTGGCATTGGTAGCCCTGATATGCAAGTATGCAGACAAGAAATGTTATGTCTCCACAAAGGAATCAGATTTCCTTTTCTTCTACCCATCACCCAGTTCCATCGAGGTAGATGCTGTAAACTCTTGTGACCAATGACATCATTCCAGGACAGCACCCTATAACAGGGACTAGTAGAACCTTGATCTCTTTGGCAGGAAGGCATATTCCTTGGCCACTTTGTAATTTCTTATTGCTAATTACCAGGCGCTCATGGCAAAATACAAATACATGAATTGCAATAAACTGAATGACTTTATTGATAAGCTGCCTGAGGATCATCAGAAATCCTTCAAGGCCATCATTCAGAAACTTGTGACAAAAACATAGCTGCAGTTGGCTCTCACCACTGCCGATACAGCAACTAGATCCATCTCAACAGCTGTCATGATGAGACTGGCATCATGGCTTCACTTGTTAGGATTCCGAAAGGAGATGCAGACCACAGTGGAGAACCTCCCCTCCCCTTCAAAGGTGTGGAACTCTTTGCTAAGGAGACTGACGCATCCTGTCACATCTTGAAGGATTCCAGGGCCACCTTCAGGTCTCTGGGAATCTACACATGAGGGCAAAAGAGATGTTTTAGCCCCGCGTCCCAACACAGACCTTATTTATCTCAATTCCCATCACGGTGTCATTATGAGCCACAATGAAAAAAGGGAAAATTCCCAAAATGTAAGACATCTGGTCCACAGTCTTTGACCCAGCCGCCTGCCTCTAAGCACCACTTTTGATGGGCAGGTCAAGGTGCTGCAAGACCACTCCCCACTACTGTCTATGACCATGCACCCATTTGTTACAGTGCCTGGTAACACAACATTGGACAAATAGGTCCTAGAGATTGTCTGATCCGGATACTCCATCCACTTAATCTCTCTACCCCCTCTACAATACCCTTCCCCATCCCTCTTCAGGGACCCTTCTCATGAAAGTCTACTATGACACAAGATAGGATAGGTCAACTCTTCCAGTTAGGAGCTATAAAACCAGTTCCTCAACATCTAGGAGGCAACAGGTACTACTCTTGTTACTTCCTAATACCCAAAAGGAAGGGAGGTTGGAGACCCAAACTGGATCTCAGAGCTCTCAACAAATTTTCTCAAAGCTCATAAGTTATCGATGATCATTCCATCACTGGAATAGGGAGACTGTTTTTTGGCCCTCAACCTGCAGGACTCTTACTTCCATATTTCAGTACTACCAGCTCACGGATGATTTCTCTGATTCGCTATGGGACATGACCATTACCAGTACCGAGTTCTCCCCTTCTGACTTTCATCAGCACAGAAAGTATTTTCCAAAGTTCTCGCAGTGGTAGCCGCTTATATGTGCTTACAAGGGATAATGATCTACCCATCTTGGATGATTGTCTCCACAGAGCCTGATTGCTCCAAGAAGCTTGTTGAGCCTTCACCACCACAACACACTTGTTTACAAAACTGGGCTTTTTCAGATCAACTCCCAGAAGTCGACCCTCACGCCCGTGCGGCACCTGGAATTAATAGGGGCTAAGCTGGATGCTCTATAACCAAAGCTTTCTTACCTCAACACAGGTTCTGTACCTGGTCTCACTCATAGAAATGGCTTAGTGCAGTCCTCAAATACTTTCCAGACTTTGCCTCCAACTGTTGGGGTATAGGGCGATGAACACGGCTGTGATACCGCATGCCAGACTCCACATGCAATTCTTCCAACTATGGTTCAGTTCAATTTACAGATCAAACAGAGACAGTCTTGGCAAACCCGTCACTACCTACTAGGATCACAAACTCCTTGGACTGGTGGAAGAACCCAGCCAATGTATGCAAAGCAATCCCTTTCTCGCGGATGTCACCATCTTCGCTTCTTACCACTGACGCATCACTCAGAAAATGGGTGCGCATTTAAATGGCTTCACAATGGAATGCAAATGGTCACCTGCGGAGATATCTCTACATATAAATATCCTCGAACTGAGAGCAATCAGGAATGCGTGCTCCCTTTTCCTCCCACTGATATGTGATCCTGCTAAGATCCTAACAGACAACATAACCTGCATGTACCACATCAACCACCAGAGACAGGCTAGGTCACACTTCCTATACACAGGAGCAATGAGACTATGGAACTGGTGCATCTCTCGCTATGTCATTTTGTCTATGGCTTATCTCCTGTGCACGCCGAACTCAATAGGAGACAACCTCAGTCGCAAATTCCTGTACGATCACAAGTTGGAGATGCACCCTTCACTACTCCACAACTTGTTCACATGATGGGGAACACTATCCACAGACCTGTTTGCCACTTACCAGGACAAGAATTGTCCACGCTATTGCTCCAGGTTAGGGGTGGGACAGCACACTCTGGGCGATGCTTTTCTTCTCCCCGGGGACAAGGAGTTTCTTTATGCCTTTCCCCCATTTCCTCTACTGCTGAAGGTCCTGCTAAAAATAAAAAGGGATGGAGTTCACATCATTCTGATTGCTCCTACTTGGCTGAGGTACCCCAGACCTGGTACCCTTACCTGACACAGGTTGCATCACGCCCGCTGATCACCCTTCCGACCATTTTGCACTTCCTATCGTAGGACAAAGGGCGTACCCTAGATCCCAACTTGGGGATTCTCTGCCTCCAAAATATGGCTCCTGCATGGTTCCAGCACCTAGAAATTTCATGCTCAAAGGAAGTACAAGAGGTTCTATTACACAGTAAAAAGTTCTCCACACAATATACTTACCTGCAGAAATGGCCCAGGTTTCAAATTTGGTGCATGTCCCAACAAGTATCTCCAATGGCAGCAACTCTTCCACATATTCTGGAATATGCTCTGACTCTTTAAAAAATAATAATAATAATCAGGATTATCCCTAAACTCTCCCAGGGTCCATCTAACAACCATTGTTACTACAAGGTGAGTAATTTCTTCTTCTTTGAGTAGTGTCCCTATAGGTGCTCCAATTTAGGTGACCCCCAAGCAGTACTCCTTTTGGAAGGCTGGGACTTTGAAGTGAGTCAGTTACAGATAACAGCACTGTGGAGCCGAAGCGGGTATTGGAGGCGGAGTCCCCGGTGACCGTATAGTGTTCTGCAAAGATGTGAACTGATGCCCATGTGACCTCTCTGCGGATCTCCAAGATGGAGACATCCTTGAAGACCACAACAGATGAGATCAATCTTGTGGAATGTATGTGGCAGGAGTGGCCAAACTTACTGACCCTCCAAGCCGCATAAGTTCAAGAGCCGCAAGACATGCACAACCATGCCTGCCAGTATGCAGGACTTCTGCCCTGATGCCCACCACAGGGCTAAAGTCCTCAGACCTCCCTCCTTGTGGAACAGAAGCCCCTAGTCCCACCACAGGGCAGAAGCCCGGAGTTCCCCCTAGCCCAGTTTTGTAGGCGGAGAATGGGAGAGTCCATGGGGAGGCTCCAGGAGCTGCACTTTAACTGTAAAAGAACCACATGCAGCTCATGAGCCACAGTTTGGCCATGCCTTGTATATGGATTGAATCAGAGGGTCATGTTACATATTTGGTAGCACTATTTGATGCAGAGACCCATTTAGAGAGTCTTTGGGCTGATATCGCTGAGCCCTTAGATTTTTCCGCCACAGAGAAAAAACATCTAAGGGATTTCCCAAAGGCCTTTGTCCTATCGAAGTAGAATGCTAGGGCTCTCCTAACATCTAAGGTATAGCCTCCCTAGTGTCTTGGTTAGACTTGGGTTAGAAGATTGGAAGGGGAATTGACTCATTCATATGAAAAGGGGAGGTTACTTTAGGGATGAATTTTGGATGTGACTTGAGTGAAACTTTGTCTGGAAAGAATACTGTGTAGGGGGATGTGCCATCAAAGCTGCTATCTCCCCTATTCTTCTAGCTGAAATTGCTATCAGGCCGTTTTCATTTATATGTACGTTAGTGAACAGGTGGCCATGTGTTCAAAGGGATGCCTAGTCAGCCCTTTCAGTACCAGATTTAGTTCTTACAAGGGGATAGAGAGTCAAGGTTGAAGGAAGAGGTTTATTATACTCTTAAGGAACCTTTTAATGGTTGGGTGCAATACCAAATACCCCTTTATAAGTTGGTGAAAAACTGATAGTTCTTCAAAACGTGTTCCCCTTTGGGTGCTACACAACCCACCCTCCTCCCATCTACTTCAGCATTCTCATTATGACTCTGTGGTAGAGAAGGAACTGAGAACAGTTAGCCCATGTGAGCTGGCTACCTCATGGTGCAGCACGAGGAGAGACAGCTCATGTGCAGGCCCAACAGACAATGCTACCAAAGGTCTCTGATCAGCAACGCAAGGACGCAGATACATCTACAGTGGAGCACCGATGGGGGACATATCTCAGATAACTATCGCTGCACAAGGTGAGTAATAACTTAGGCTCTAGCTTAGTTTCCAGTGCAAGACTGGCTGATGGGCAAACCAGCAGCCTGTGGGATGTTTTTTGTACCGAGACGTTGCATCTCATCTTGGTTCATCTCAGTCTGATGGTCTTAGACAGTGCAAATTGGGAGCTTGGATATAAGGTGACTACATTTTTAAAGGGGAAAAAAGACATTTCAGTAGTTCTGTTTGTTCATTCATTGAGTATCTAGTTAAAAGGATGAAGAAAACGTTCAAACAGAATGAGGGCACATCTACACTACAAAATTAAGTCAAACTAAGTTATGTCAACATACAGTTGCCGCAGTAATTAAATTGCTTGTGTCGGCAGTGCATGTCCTTACTAGCAGCGCTTGCATCGATGCAGAGAGCAGTGTACCGTGGATAGCACTCGCAGTGTACAACTTGCCACCATCTAAAGCAGGGTATTTTGGGGAGGGTTTGCAAAGCCTCCTGGGGGCAAAGGAGTCATGCAAGAGTGACTGGGATCATGGTTTGATCATCCTGTGATGCAGTTTGCACCATCCCATATTATTATCTGTGTCCCATTATTTATGCCTCTTTTCAAAAACCCCGCAAACCTGTGTGTCTGCCCTGCGAGAAGCATGGGTCCTGCACTGCTCTTCAGTATCGTTACAAACACAACATGCCTGGTCCTTCAGTATTTTCACAGCCGCCAGAGGAACCAGGAGGGGTATGAAGATGTCTTCAGGCTACCTTGCTGACAAACTTGGAAACAATTCAAGGTGGTTGTTGGTATTCTTGGAGCAGCTGCAGACAGTGGAGCACTCATTCTGGGTCTGAGAAACAAGCACAGAGTGGTGGGATCGCATTGTTATGCAGGTTTGGGATGGAAAGCAGCGGCTGCAGAACTTTTGGATGTGCAAGGCCACATTCACAGAACTGTGTGCGGAGCTTGTTCCAGCCCTCCACCTCAGCAACACCAAAATAAGCTTTGCACTGACAGTGGATAAGTGAGTGGCAATCACTGTGTGGAAGCTAGCCATGCCAGATTGCTACTGATCAGTCGGGAATCAATTTGGAGGTGTAAAATCCATTGTGGGGGTTGCTGTGATGCAAGTGTCCAGGTCCATTATCACATCCTGCTACAAAGGACTGTGACTCTTGGCAATGTGTAGGACATTCTGAATGGTTTTGCAGCAATGGGGTTTCTGAACTGAGGTGGGGCAATAGATGGCATACACCCTCCCTGTTTTGGCACCTGACCACCTTGCCATGGTGTACATCAACAGAAAGAACTACTTTCCTATGGTATTGCAAGTGGTGATGGGGAGGTTTTACCAACATCAATGTGGGCTGGTCAGGAAAGATGCATGATGCACGCATCTTTAAAAACACAGACCTGTTCAGAAAGATGCAAGCAGGGACTTTCTGGACCAGCAGATTACTATTGGGGATGTTGAAATGCCAGTAGTGATCCTAGGAGACCCAGCCTAGCCCTTACTCCTGTGGCTTACGAAGCCGTACACTGGCCACCTCGGCAACAGCAAGGAGCACTTCAACTATAGTCTCAGCAGGTGCAGAATGACTGTTGAACATGCCTTTCAGAATTCGAAAGGGCTCTGGCCCTGTCTACTCATGAGATTAGACTTCAGTGGAAAAAAATATCCCCATGGTTATAGTTGCCTGCTGAGTGCTTAATAATATATGTGAAGCAAAGGGGGAAACATTTCCACAAAAATGGATCATGGAGGTAGAATGCCTGGCTGCTGATTTTGAGTAGCCAGTTATCAGGGATATAAGAAGAGCTCAGCAGGGAGCTATATAGCTCAGAGAGGCTTTGAAAGACCATTTCAATAGTGCGCCACAGTAATGCGTGGTGGTGTAGTGTGCTCTGCTTGGTATTGTTTTGTAGCAGCCCGGTATGAATCTTTTAATGAGTGCTGTGTGTGTGGTAATATAACATTACAAATTAACTTATTACTATTATTTTTGAATGATGTCAGCCCCAGCCACCATATGTTGTGAACTAATAGAGATTAATTAAGTTTCCATAAATAGACTTATTCCAAACACATACAAACAAACATAATTGGAACTGAATGAAACTGTATAAATACAGGGTTGGGGGGGGGAACTTTGAAGAGGAAAGAACAGTCATTCTCATTACAAAAACACATACACCAACCGTGTGTCTCACAGGTCAGTGTCTGTGTGCCTGTGCTTGTGTGTACTCTCCCTTGGGATGGAGTGGTAGGGGTTCTGCAGCGGCCATGGAACATATGTGGAATGTGGTGGGGGGCATGTAGGGAGGTCCCTGAATGTAATTATTGATGGGCTGCCGCAAGAGGTGAGCATGGGTGACTTGGAACTGAAGATCTTTAAGAGTCTCCAGCATGTCCATCTGGTGCATGAGAAGCGCTATTGTGTCCTGCTGTGTGTCTGTTCTTTTTGCTGGGCATTTCTCCACTCTGTATTCTCCCTTTCCATTCTTTCCAAAAGGATGCTCCTCCCAGCCCTTTGCTTGGTATCCACAGCACCAAAGGCTTACAGGATCTCTTGGAACATGTCATCTGGCATCCTCTCTCTTCTCCTTATCTGGCTGAGCCACTCCGCTGGTGTGGATGGAGGGACCCTCAAGGCCACATTTCCAGCCACAATGCACAGAGGTACTATTGTGTTTTCACTCCCCTGGATCCACATAAGTTACAAGCGCTACATTCTCACTTCCCTGGGGGATTCATAGAGCATGGCAGCAGTCCTAGCCATGGTGAGTACAGCCTTGGGGGGAAGGGGATGATTTGGGACAATAAGGGAGGGGAGCACATGGGCATCAATATATGAGGATAAGGCAACTGAAGTGAATATTTGTACCATTTTTGACAAGCAGTGGTGATTTTAGCTGATAACTCTCGAGAGTAATGGAGGCTGAAAGGGAACAGCTCCTGCGTGTGTCTGGCTGCAGACCAAGTCCATATGTTGCTAGTCTGTGCACTACAGTGGTGCCTGTTGAAGTAATTGCTGACTGGCGTGGGAAAGCGTCCTACCACAACGGAAGAAATAAGGCAGCCCTCCCCAGAAACTTTCAATAGTATTGAAGACTACCTCCAAGAAATTTTCCTTGAGATCTCTATGGAGGAGTCACTGGATATCCCGGTGCATGTAAACCCTCTGCCTAGCGGTACAGGGGAATGAGAAGCAGATAGCAACTCTACCTCTACTGGTTATTCCACTACCTCTTCTAGCCTGATTAAACAATTATAAATGAACAGTGTATGTGTACCTGTGATTGTGTACTCTCCCTTGGGGTGGAATGGTAATGGTACTGCAATATCAAAGCAAACTGCATACGTAGCCAGAGGTTCCTTCCCCTGCATTAGGCTCGTTGGTGCTGGACTGTTGGGAGTGACTCAACTGCTTCAGCATCAGAAAGAGGTCCTGGCTCGCCGTGCCACTAGATCCCCTGATTTCCTGGCCCTCATACTTCTCCTCTTCTTCATCCAAAACCACCTCCTCACTATGCATTGCGGGGGCCTGTGGACTCCATCTCTCCCAAAGTAGCCACAAGGCTCTTGGCAGTGGGGGGTGGTCTCCCCCACGCTAGGATGGCATGTAGCTCCTTGTAGAAACAGCATGTTTGTGCCTCCACACCAGAATGATTTTTTGCTTCCCTTGTGTTCTGGTATGCCTGCCCAAGCTCCTTGATTTTCATCTGCTGAGTGTCCCTGTTATATCCCTTTTCCCTTGTACTCCAAGCGATCTGCTTGTATATGTCGACCTTTCTGTGGCTATCCCTGCACAGCCTCTTCTTCCCGCAGACCCAGGAGATCCACTACTTCCTGTGTAATCCATGCAGGAGCACATTTGCTATGCGGAGCTGGCATGACCAGCTGGGCAGTTGCTCTGTGAGCTTTCCATGCCTACCAAACAGGAAACTGAATTTCAAAAATTTGCAGGGCTTTAAAAGGAAAGGGGCTGCTAGGCAGTGGTGGTCAAAATGATGACCAGAGCAGCCACTATGAGGCATTGTGGGAAACCTCCTGGCAGGGCCATCCCTAGAAGGGTGGGGATCCTGGAACAACTTCCCTCTCTGCTCCAGGCCCTGCCCCCACTTCACCCCTTTCCCCAAGCCCCCACCCCTGCCCTTCCTTTTCCTATCCCCTCCCCACCCCAAGCCTCCACCCCCCCTCTTTCCAGCTTCCACCTCCTCCCCCGAGCAATGCTGAGAGCCGGCGGGGCAGAGCAGGGTGGGCTGGGGCCAGGTTGCTTGCTGCTGCTGGCGCCAGGCCCCCACTAACCTTCCAGGCCACCCTGGACTCTGTGTCTCCCTGAAGCATGGGGCCCAGGGCGGTTGCCTCCATCTGTCCTATGGACGGGATGGCTCTGGAGGCCACTAAAGTCAATGTAACTAATGCAGTGCCTACACTGTCTCTGCGTCAACCTAAATACATCAACCTAAGCGCTATAGCGCTCTCAGAGGTAGAATTATTAAGTTGGCGTAGTGGGCAAGTTATATCAGTGGGAGTGATGTTTTAGCGTAGACACTTACAGAGTTAGGTCAACGTAAGATGCTTTGTGTCGACCTATATCTATCGTGTAGACCAGGACTGAGTGTAACTTAGAGACTTTTCTCACTTTACATAATTTAGCATTTCACAAATGCTTGAAAGCAGTGCCCTTTCAGGAAAATGAAACAAATTGTGCCCCTCTGTAACTGTGCCATGTGCTGTTAAATACTTAAACATTTCAATTTATACATCTTCCATAACCCACCACCAGCTTGTCCTTCCCACCCCCATTTGGGGAAATGCTGATTTAGATTTTCATACTTTCTTTCCTTTCTTACAGTCTTTGATAAGCAGGGAAATACTTTAAATGTTAACATTAACTATCATCACAGGCATCTGATTTAGTACCCCTTGAAATTAATGGGACAATTCACACCTTGCAGCTATTGTTTCAGGGTCTTTGCAAACTCGGTCATTTTCATTCACTTTTTCTTCTTAGCATTATAGGGATTCCATTATTTTTTTCTTCCCTGTTCAAAAAGAGAGAAAAAAAAAAGTTTTACTTCACCCTTCCCTCACACAAACACTGGAATTGCCCCCAGCCCAGGGCAGGGCATGTCCAGCTCCCCCACGTTTAAGAAATGCCTCTCCTGAAGGGAGGCCATACCAGTAACAGGACGGATATGCCTGCTGTGTATGTTGCCTCAGAGAGGCCCACAAGCCAGATTCTCCCTCCTTCCACCCGCCCAAAAAAAGGGAACTAAAACTGAAACTACTCCTTATGAAGGGAACTTTTCAACCTACGACTGACCCAGGTCACAAGTCTTCTCAGCAATGCTAGTAATTTCCATAGCCTTCTACCTCTAAAGAGCATCAACTGAGGAAAAAAGCCTTCAGATTGCCCATGCAAAACCTCCAAAAAGAGCCCTCACAGTGAGACCCGAACCAGCCAGAGGAGATCCTCAGCACATTCAGTCTTTTCAGTACCAACAGCTCACTTTCTTCCACTGATCAGAAATATGCACGTGAAAATTATACAGACAACATTGCATTCAAGTATTACATAAATAGTCAAGGGGGTGCCAGATCATCCTGCCTGTACACAGAAGAGCTAAAGCTATGGAATTGGTGCATTTGCCACAATGTCTTAATATCAGCTTCCTGACTACTGGGAGTTCAGAATATAACAGCAGACAGTCTCAGCTGCAAGTTCTCACATGACCATGAGTGGGAAATGAAACCCAATGGTGCTCCATAGCATATTTTATCAATGGGGGAATAATCTTGTTCACTGCTTACCTGAACAGGAAATGCCCACTCTATTGCTCTAGAGCCAGCCTCAGGAAACACTCATTAAGGGATGCTCACCTTCTTCCATGGGACAAGGGCATCCTATATACTTTCTGCCCTTCCCTCTGCTGCTAAAGGTCCTGATGAAAAATAAAAAGAGAAAAAGCAAATGTACTGATTGCTCCCACCTGGCCGAGACAGACATGGTACCTGTACCTGACACAGCTGGTGACATGTCCACCAATCCCCCTTCAAACCCAACCTTTACTTCCTCTCTCTCAGAACAAAGGACAAACTTTCCATCTGAACCTGTGGATCCTCCAGCTCAAGGCTTGGCTCCTTCATGGTTCCAACACACAGAGAGTAGCTGCTCTGAGGAGGTGCAGGAAGTGCTACTACATGGTAAAAAAATCGGTTACCCAACACACTTACCTGCAAAAGTGGACTAAGTTTCAGGTTTGGTGCAATTCCAGAAAAATTACCCCAGCATCTTCCACTCTCCCCATGGTGTTGGACTACATACTGGATCTCAAGTGGTCAGGGCTATCGTGGCTTTCCATCAGCAAACAGAGGGATACTCTGTTTTTACCCACCCAACTATAAAGATTTTCCTCAAGGGTATAGCGAGCCTCTATCTCCAACCCAGATACCCCACGCCAACGTGGACCTAAATCTAGTGTTAAAGAGCCTGACTCGACCACCCTATGGCCAATTGTTTGCTTACATACCTGTCATTAAAGACATCATTCCTGGTGGCCATCACTGTGGTGAGGAGAATGGGGGAGATAGTGGCATTAAGGACACCCCCACCCCTTCACAATATTCTTTAAAGACAAGGTTACTCTTAGCCTACACCCAAAGTTCATCCCTAAAATGACCTCATCTTTTCGCATAAACCAACCAATTCACCTCCCAACCTTTTACCCTAAACCTCACTGTGATAACGGGGAGGCCATACTGCATACACTACACATTAGGAGGACCCTGGCCTTTTATCTGGACAGGATGAAGGCCTTTAGGAAATCTCCTAAGCTTTTCCTCTTCATTGTGGAAAGATCAGCAATATCAGCTCAGAGACTCTCCAAATGGGTTTCTAACTGTATCAACCACTGTTACCATGTTTGTGAGGTGTTACCTCCATCCAGAATCCCCACACACTCCACAAGGTTGGTTTCCACCTCTTGTTGCCTTCCTCAAGAACGTTCCTATCTTGGAAATCTGTAATGGCAGCCAGATGGGCATCTGCACATAACCTTCACAGAACACTGTGATTATTGGAGACTCTATTTCCAGCTCAGCAGTGTTGTCATCTATAACAAACTCGACTCCTAAGTCCCAATCTCCCAGTGGTAGGCACTGCTCAGGAGTCACCAACAGCGGAACACCCATAGGGACACTACTTGAAGAGGAAGTTTCTCACCTTGTGAAGTAACAATGGTTCTTCAAGATGTGTGTCCCTATGAGTGCTCTGCAACCCACTCTCCTCCCCTCTACTTCAGAGTTCTCAATTAGAGACTATGCGGTAGAGAAGGAACTAAGGGTGGTTTGCCTGCACTGCACTAGTTAGCCTCGAGGCAGACCACGAGAGGAGGAGAGCACATGTGCAGGCCAAACAAATACCTCTACAGTCAGAAGCGTAGGGATGCAGACATAGGGGGACACGTCTTGAAAAATCACGATTACTGCACCAGGTGAGTAACTTCCCCTTCTTCAGGTCAGATACTGTTTCTTACTCAATGTAGAATACCTAGCACAATGGAGTCTCTTACCTCCCGTGTTTCTCTGTTGGAGCTTCTAGGCACTCATCATCATCATCATCATCATCATCATCATGGTAAATACCAAAGGGACATGTCCTCCTTGAAAATCAAGTGCTGCTTGATGCTTAAGATGGTCTAGCTGTATATTAAGTTCTTCTTTGAGTGCTTGTTCATGTCCATTCCAATCAGGTGTGAGCACATTGCGTGCACACCAGCTGGAAGATTTTTCCCTTAGCAGGAGCCGTAGAATCCACCTGGATGCCCTCTGGAGTTGCACCTTCATGGCACCCAATATAGCGCCCTGCTGACCCCCAACCCCCTCAGTTCCTTCTTACCACTGGTGATGGCTAGCTGAAACAATGCTCGCTCTTGCTTGCAAGCGCTTTTGGCAGTGTCCTCTTCAGTTTTGATTGTAAAATAGTGTAAATAGTTTAATGGTCATAGTAGTTGTTGTAGTTGTGATTCTTGGGGGGGTTCCCCCCCAACAATGTCTTCCCCGGTTTTGGGGTATGCTCGAGTCCCCAGGGTTCAAACTCTGCAAGGACTATGGCAAGTTTATGCCCAAGAGTGACCCACACTCTTCTTGTCTGCGGTGCATTAGGGAGAGCCACCAAAAGGACAAATGCAGAATCTGCAAGGATTTTCACCCTAGGATCCTTAAAGACCTGGAGCAAAGACTTAAGATCCTGCTAATGGAAGTGGCACTCTGGCTACATTCCGACCCGGGGTCCACAGAACCTGCACTGAGCACTTCCTAGTTGGTCTGCAATGCTCCAACACCAACGGTGCATGAGCCAGCACCAAACAAGGACCCTAAGGTGCCACAGCTCCACCCATAAAAAACCGTCTTCGGTACAGCACTGTTCTCAGTCCCCGGTGCCACAAAAGAAGAAAAGGCTGGGGCGGGGGGGGTGTCAGTCTCCCACTCTAAAGACCAAGGTACCTGTGGCATCGATGAGCATCTTGAGCCAAACCACCTCATCTCTCCAGCCCTCTAGGGTCTCATTGACTCCTGCCCCATCTGGGGTTCAGTTGAGTCCAAACCCTCAACAGTCCCTGGACCGCCAAGGTGATCACCTCCAACTCCCCTCAACGCCGGAGGCATTTGAGACAGCCAAGGACCTTGTATGCCTCATGGCGCTGTCCTCCCCACAGAGGAGAGACAATTTTCCAGTGACTGCGCGGCCCCAGTTTCAATCAAGGGGCAAACCAGAGCTGATGGTGTGCCAATCCCCATCTCCGGCACATCTCTCCCTGGCACAGCCCAGCCACGCAGGGGAGCTGCACTGATCCCCAACCTCTCAGCTGCTCTCTGGCATCCCAGAGCACTGCTCCTCTGTGGTGGTCCTACTCTGAGACCACGGAGGTGGACTCCTATCACTCCAAAAGAACCAGGAGCAGGAGGTCCAGATCCCGCCACAACCGCCAGCCCTACAGTGCACTGTGGCCTCCGCAGTGGCAGACTTCAATGCAGTGGCCCTTCTGGAGGGTAGGGATAGGGAATAGGGATAGAGACAGAGGGACCTAGACAAATTAGAGGATTGGGCCAAAAGAAATCTGATGAGGTTCAACAAGGACAAGTGCAGAGTCCTGCACTTAGGACGGAAGAATCCCATGCACCACTACAGACTAGGGACCGAATGGCTAGGGAGCAGTTCTGCAGAAAAGGACCTAGGGGTTACAGTGGATGAGAAACTGGATCTGAGTCAACAGTTTGCCCTGGTTGCCAAGAAGGCCAATGGCATTTTGGGCAGTATAAGTAGGGGCATTGCCAGCAGATCGAGGGACTTGATTGTTCCCCTCTATTCAACATTGGTGAGGCCTCATCTGGAGTACTGTATCCAGTTTTAGGCCCCACACTACAAGAAGGATGTGGAAAAATTGGAAAATGTCCAGCGGAGGGCAACAAAAATGATTAGGGGACTGGAACACATGACCTATGAGGAGAAGCTGAGGGAACAGAGATTGTTTAGTCTGCAGAAGAGAAGAATGAAGGAGGATTTGATAGCAGCTTTCAACTACCTTAAAGGGGGTTCCAAAGAGGATGGATCTAGACTGTTCTCAGTGGTAGCAAATGACAGAACGAGGAGTAATGGTTTCAAGTTGCAGTGGGGGAGGTTTAGGTTGGATATTAGGAAAACCTTTTTCACTAGAAGGGTGGTGAAACACTGGAATGTGTTACGTAGGGAGGTGGTGGAATCTCCTTCTTTAGAAGTTTTTAACGTCAGGCTTGACAAAGGCCTGGCTGGGATGATTTAGTTGGGGATTGGTCCTGCTTTGAGCAGGGGATTGGATTAGATGACTTCCTGAGGTCCCTTCCAACCTTGATATTCTATGATTCTGTTGACACCCTGGGCTTATCACCAGAGCCAGGGACAGGTCCAGGGCCCAAGGTCCAGGTCGGTGTCAGTGTCCTTGGCGTCCTTCGACCCCCCCGCCCCCCAGGCAATGCTCGCACTGCTGGCAGCGGCATCACCAACAGAAGCGCCGACACTGCTGTTGCCCCCTACAGCTCCGGCACCGACCCTCCCATCAGTGGCACTGCTGGCGGCTACAGCATCAATTCCACTGGCATCAACGATATTGGCACTGCCAGAACCAACAACTTCAGTGCTGCCTGCCTCAGCACCGATGTTTCCGCCCCCAATGGGCCCAGCACTGCAACTTTTGGTATGCTGTGTGCCACGAGACCCACAGGGTGCTGAAGGGAGTGAACAGGGCCCACTGCCAGGCCTCTCCCCCTCATTCTCCCCAGATGAAGCTGTGGCAGGGACATCAATGACCCCAGCTCTGGAGGATAACGGGGTCCTCCAGCAGCTCTTATGTCATGCTGCCCAGAACCTGGGCATACAGGCAGAGAAGGTGGTGGAGGAATCCAACCCAGTTGTCGACATCTTCGCACCCTCCGGTCCTTCTCGTATCACCTTTCCCTTAATAAAGGCAATTACAGAGACAACAAAAAGCCTGTGGCAGACCCCTGCATCTCTGGCCTCTATGACTAAGAGGACTGAGAGGCGGTACCTTGTCACCTCTAAGGGTTATGAACATTTATACACCCACCCACCCCCCAACTCCCTGGTGGTTGATGCAGCCAAACAGCGGGAATGCCAGGGCTACCAGGGCCCCTCCCCTAAGAATAGGGAGGCAAAAAAAAAACTTGACCTTTTCGGCAGAAAGGTCTATTCCACTGGGGTTCTACCGCTCTGCATTGCAAATCAACAAGCCATCATGAACAATACGCACACAACACCTGCTCTGTGATGGCCAAGTTTGCGGAGCTGCTGCCGCAGGACTCTCGCTCAGAGTTCTCGGCATTGGTGGAGTAGGGAAAGTTGGTTTTGAGAGCTTCCCTACAGATGGCATTGGATGCAGCAGATGCCGCCTCATGCACAATGGCCACGGGGATTGTAATGAGGAGGGGTTCCTGGTTGCAGGTCTCTGGCCTGCCCCAGGAGATACAGCAAACAATCCAGGAACTCCCCTTCGAGGGTTCAGCCCTCTTTTCTGATAAGATGGATAAGAGACTCCATAATCTGAAAGACTCAAGGGCCACCCTTAGATTTTTGGGTCTCCATACCCCAGCCACTCAACGTAGGCATTTCCGGCCACAGCCTCCCTTCAAGTTCTACCAACCTCAGAACCAACCAGGACACTCCTTATAGAAGGAATAGGAGCGGTAGAAGAAGACAGCCCCCCTCCTCAGGCCAGCCAAAGCCACTGCCCGGGCCCAGAGGGTGCAGTCGAGGATGGTGCACCAATACAACAACTGGATCCATCCTCTTAGCTTTTTGTCCTGACTGTCCCCTTTCTACTGTGCGTGGTCCCTTATCAGCTCAGACCACTGGGTGCTCCGTACGGTAGAGAGGGGATATTGCATCCAATTCTGTGCCCTC
This sequence comes from Dermochelys coriacea, assembly GCF_009764565.3. NCBI lineage: Eukaryota > Metazoa > Chordata > Testudines > Dermochelyidae > Dermochelys > Dermochelys coriacea. The sequence goes on from NC_050068.2 coordinate 155,613,296, forward strand.
CCATCCTTCCAACCCCCTTCTCCATCCCTCTTCAGGGACCCCTCTCACGAGCAACTTCTAATACGGGAAGTGTGCTTGCTCCTCCGTAGGGGCAGTGGAAGAGGTTCCTCAGGAGCAAAGGGGCAAGGGCTTCTACTCCTGGTGTTTCCTAATACCGAAAGCCAAGGGTGGCCTCAGGCCCATCTGGGACCTGTGGTAATTCAACAAGTTCATCAAGAAACTCAGGTTCCGCATGGTCTCTTTGGCCTCCATTATCCCGTCATTGGATCCAGGAGACTGGAATGCTGCCCTCGATTTGAAGGACACGTACTTTCACATAGCGATAATTCCACCTCACAGAAAATACCTCAGGTTTGTGGTGAACAACAGCCACTATTAATTTACTGTCTTCCCATTTGGCCTGTCAGCAGCACCTTGGGTGTTCACCAAGTGCATGGCAGTCGTCGCGGCATTCCTGCGCAAGTGGTAGGTACAGATGTTCCCATACCTTGATGACTGGCTGATCAAAGGCCACTCCAGATGTCAAGTGTAAGGGCAGGTCAGCTTCATAAGAAGGATGTTTGTCAAACTGGATCTCCTTCTAAATGAGGCCAAATGGACACTGTTCCCAGTACAGATAGAGTTTATAGGGACAGTGCTAGACTTAACTCAAACCAGGGTACACCGCCCAAAAGCCAGATTTCAGTCACTGGGCGACATCATACAGGGCCTCAGGCAGTTCCCCACCACTACAGTGAGGAACTGCCTGAAACATCTGGGGCATATGGCCACTTCTACTTATGTAGTACAGCATGCCAGGCTCAGGCTTCGCCCGCTCCAGTCATGGCTAGCGTCATATATATCAACCAGTTTGAGATGCTTTGGACAGCATTGTATCCCTGCCTCGCCAAATACTAGACTCCCTCCTGGGTTGGCTCGACCCACTGGTAGTTTGTGCAGGAGTCCCCTTCACCAGCCCCCAGTCATCCCTATCATTGGTGACAGATGTGTCAGTTCTGGGATGGGGGGCACATTTGGGAGACCTCATGACACAAGACCTCTGGTCTCAGGCGGGCCTAGCTCAGCACATCAATGTCAGAGAACTGAGAGCAGTGTGCATGGCATGCCAGGCTTTCAGAGTACATATATCAGGGAGATGTGTATCACTCTTCACGGACAACACCACGGCAATGTTCTATATCAACAAACGGGTTCACGCTCCTCTCTCCTATGCCAGAAAGCCCTCATGCTTTGGGATTTCTGCATAGAGCACTTAATACACTGGCAAGCATCATACCTCCCTGGGATACAGGACGAGCTGGTGGACAGTCTCAGCTGCTCTTTTCATGGCCACAAGTGGTTCCTCTGGCCGAACATAGTGAGCTCAATCTTCCAATACTGGGGCTTTCCCCAAATAGACTTGTTCGCCATGTGTCGCAACAGGAAGTGTCAGCTATTCTGCTCCTTCATGAGTCACAGCCCAGGTTCCATTGCAGATGCCTTCCTTTTTCTGTGGGGGGGCTGTCTACTTTACATGTTCCTGCCAGTTCCTTTAGCGCACAAGGTGCTCCTCAAGATCCACAGGGACCAAGCCCTAGTGACAATGATAGCTTTGGCCTGGCCCTGCCAGCACTGGTTCACATCACTCCTGGAAATGTCCGTGGCAACTCCGGTCACCCTACCACTTGTCTCTGACCCAATCACGCAGGATCACAGCCGCCTCCGGCACCCAAATCTAGAGTTGCTCCACCTCACAGCATGGAAGCTCCATGGCTGAATGCGGTGGAGCTGTCCTGCTCAGATCAAGTCAGGAAAGTTCTCCTTATCAGTAGAAAGCCCTTCACAAGGGCGATGTACCTTGCCAAGTGGAAGAGGTTCTCCATCTGGTTGGAGCAGCACCGTAAATTGCCGAGCTCACCTTGATGCCATTTATACTGGATTACCTCCTCCATCTTAAGCAGCAGGGACTGTCGGATGTAGTTGATAAAGGGCCACTTGGCTGCCATCTCCACCTTCCATCCGGGCGCAGATGGCTACTCAGTCTTCACAAACCCGATGGTCAGCTGTTTCCTTAAAGGTCTCAACAGATTCTACCCACAAATGCGGCAGCCTATCCCAGCTTGGGACCTTAATCTAGTCCTTTCCAGACTTACGGGTCCACCATTTGAGCCACTGGTGACATGCTCCCTGCTTTATCTCTCATACAAGGTGGTGTTTCTGGTGGCAATAACCTCAGTTAGGAAAGTGTCAGAGCTCAGGGCCCTAATATCAGAGCCCCCTACACAGTATTCCATAAGGACAAGGTTCAGCTTAGGCCTCACCCAGCTTTTCTCCCTAAAGTTGTCTCCCAGTTTCACATCAACCAGGACACCTTCCTCCCAGTGTTCTGTCCTAAGCCGCATTCCTGCGGCAGGCAGCAGAGGCTTCACTCATTGGATTTCCTCAGAGCACTAGCTTTCTATATTCAGAGAATGAAGCTGTTCTGAAAGTCCGTCCAGTTATTCGTAGCGGTGGCAGATAGAATGAAAGACCTCCCTGTCTCATCGCAATGCATCTCGTTGTGAATCACGTCATGCATTCAGGAGTGTTACGACTTGGCGAACATGCCCGCTCCGCTGATCACCGCACACTCCACCAGGGCTCAGGCCTCTTCAGCAGCATTCCTGGCACAGGTCCCCGCACAGGAAATCTATAGGGCGGCAACGTGGTCCTCTCTACACACTTTCACAACGCACTATGCGATGACTCAACAGGCCAGAGACAATGCAGCCTTTGGACAAGCTGTACTCCAATTAGTGGATGACTCCGACCCCACCTCCTGAACTTTGGCTTGAGTCACCTGATTGGAATGGACATGAACAAGCATTTGAAGAAAAAATGGTTATCTTCTCATAACTGTTGTTCTTCGAGATGTGGTGTTCATGGCCATTCCAATACCCACCCTCCTACCCCTCTGTCGGAGCAGCCAGCAAGAAGGAACTGAAAGGGTGGGGGGTCGGCAGGGCCCTATATTGGGCGCCAGGAAGGCGCAACTCCAAGGGGCACCCAGGCTGATCCTACGGATGCTGCTAAGGGAAAAATCTTACGGCTGGTGTGCACACAGTGCGCACACACCTGATTGGAATGGGCACGAACAACACATCTTGAAGAACAATAGTTACGAGAAGGTGAGTAACCATTTTTTCATGTCCATCACTGGCAATCTTATCATGCCACCTAACTATTTGCTGGTGCCCATGTGATTGCAAGCCATGTAGCAGCATTCCTCGATATAGGCTTCAGATTAGTGTAGCAGAAATAATTGAAATGAGTAGGGAAGAAGTTGCATAGGTCAGTGAGGGCAGTGCTGCAGAGAAGGACAGGCTGAAAGACAGAGAAAAAAACAGAGGAAAGGCTAGAGGGGAAAGAAAAAGAGAATTTTTAAACGTACAATTGCTGAAGAAAAGAGGCTATAAAAAGAATAAGGAAAAGATCAGATCAAATTACGAAGTAGCAAAAGAAAGTAGAAAAACAAGGAAGACAAGTTATAAAAATTGTGGTTTATAATCTTTTCTTATTGATACACAATCTATTCTCTCTGCTAATCCTCACTGAAGGGGGTGTGCTTTCCTGCACAGACTGGCAGCAGCTCCAGGGCTTTAAGTGTCACAAGAGGATGTTGGACTCATCCTTTTGACAAACAATGAAAAGTTCTGCCTCTGCCAGGAAAGCTGTCATGGTCAGTTATAATTCTGCATTTATTCATTTAAAATGGTGGGGGAGGGAGCATGGGAGGGGTTGGGTGGTAATGACTTTCCCTTACATCATCTATTTGCTAGTGCTTTTCTTCTTCTCTGGGACCCATCCGGAGAAAGGATTTTCTTTGCAAATTTCTGGTTGGACCATCCCCTGAGAAACATTCTCCCTTTCAAGTTCACAGAGCAGCCCAAGAAGGCAAAGTTGAGGTCTGCAAGGTTCTTCTAACTATCCAGCTCCTGAAGTAGAGATGTGCCTTCATTGTGGCAGCCATCCAGTCCTTATTCTGCTAGGGAGCGGTGCTCTGAAGTTAGCTGGCATGGCTTGCCTACTTTCAGTGCAGTCAGGCATCAGTTGGAGACCTTCAGGAGCAAATGGGGAGGAGCTTCACTCCCTCTTGGGGTCAGAAAACCAGACTCCTCCTTCACTTAATTTTTCACTGGAAAGAGGAAGTGAGCACTGTTGTGAGTTAACCAAGGCTCTGTTCTCATCTGAAATGAGAACACCCAGACCTTCCTCATTTCTGAAATAGGTAATGATATCCTTTAGTAAGGAGACCAGGACTCTTCGCTTCTCCAGTGGGCCCTCCTTGGAGGAACAATTCTCAAGCATAGTGAATTCTTAGCTGAAAATCTCGTAGGCACCAGGGAGCAGGGAAGCTTAAAAGAAAAAGTAACCTCACAACCACAACTAAGATCCCTGCTGAAAAGGCAACGTAAACACATTTTTTAATTAATTTTTTTTTTTAAAAATCCAAGACACTGAGTTAATCTAAAAAGAAAAGGAGTACTTGTGGCACCTTAGAGACTAACAAATTTATTAGAGCATAAGCTTTTGTGAGCTACAGCTCACTTCATCGGATGCATTCCGATGAAGTGAGCTGTAGCTCACGAAAGCTTATGCTCTAATAAATTTGTTAGTCTCTAAGGTGCCACAAGTACTCCTTTTCTTTTTGCGAATACAGACTAACATGGCTGCTACTCTGAAACCTGAGTTAATCTAAGAAGAACAGGGTTTCTGAATTCTCAAATTCGTCCACAGAACAGCATAAAGTATCTGAATTCAAGAAGGAGCTCAAAGACTATAAAAAAGTAGGAAGAATTCTTTTCTCTGGATAAGTTTGAAGTTATGATGTTCATATACAGTCAACTGAAAGCTATTTCAGATCTGACAGCAGAGTCCCTGGGAAGCACCTGTCTTCCAAAGTCACTTAGCCTCTTTACTCTTCTTTTAAGGATGTGCTAAGTTCTGAATGGGAATTTCAGAGAGCACCACATTGACAGGCAAGTGGGATGCAACATTTTAGAAGACTGAGGACTCCAAAGATTCCATGTTCTATTCCCCAACTCCTCTTCCCCTCTCCCTTCTACACACACTTCTTCCCCCTGGGGAAAAAAGCCCCTCCCCCTCACGCACACACCAAACACCTGAAACCATGGTCGTTTCTTTGACTCAGGATATGCTCATTCCTAAGGCTAAGATTTAATCAGGGGTATTTTTAGTAAAAGTCATGGACAGGTCACGGGCAAGAAACAAAAAATCACGGGCCTGTGACCTGTCCATTACTTATACCATAAATACCCCTGATTGAATCCGGGGGAGGGGGGCGCTGTGAGGGGAGATATTGGGGGGAAGTCCCTGGCACCAGCTACAGGTGAAGCCACGGGGGCCTGCAGCACCAGCTGCGGGGGGAGGGGGGGAGCCCTGGAGTCCACTGACATTCCTGCTGCCACCTGGGGGCACCCTAGCGGTCCCACTGCTGCTTTGACCGCTGTTGGGGGGGTGGGGGTGGAGGGAAGCCCTAGGGGGACCTGTTGCCAATCCAGGTGCCTGGGGTGGAGGGAAGCCCTGGGTGCCTGCAACTGCTCTGGCCACAGCTGAGGGGGAAGCCCCGGGGGGCGTGCTGCTGATCTGGCCGCGGCCAGGGGGAGGGAAGCCCTGGGGGGCCAGCGGCTGCTCTGGATTCCCTGGTGGGGGAAGCCCGGGGCCAGCCATTGCTCTGGATGCCCTAGGATCACTGCTGGGAGCCTCTGAGCTGTGGCTGCTCCTGCTGCCCCTGGCACTGCTGCTCAGGCGGTCCCCAGGGCCAGCCACATGGGCCACTGCTCAGCCAGTCCTGGGGGCCAGTTGCCCAGGACTGCCAGAGCAGCGGCTGATTGCAGGGCCATCTGAGCAGCTGGCTGGAGAGCCCCAGGGCAGCTGTTCGGGCGGCTGTGGAGTCGGCCACACCGGCCGCTGCAGAAGTCACGGAGGTCGCAGGAAGTCACGGAATCCGTGACCTCTGTTCCCAACAAGGAGCCTTAATCATTCCGTATGAGGGGTTTTCTCCCATAGGGCCCTATGAATAAAAAGTTAGAAGTTTCCTTGAAGAGACTGAATCATCAGTAGTTGCCCTGCATGTGGCCCTGTCCACAAAGTTTTGCTAAAGCCTCAGTGGCCAGGGCTTAATATCCATGGACATCACAAAGCAAGATGACTTTCTTCTTCGAGTCGCTTGCTCATGTTGATTCCATTCTAGGTGTTCGCGTGTCCATGTGCACGGTAGTTGGAGATTTTTGCCTTAGCAGTATCAATAGGTCCAGCTCTGGCACCCCCTTGAGTGCCGTGCTCATGCATTGGTATATCTGGTGCTGCCGGCTCTGTGCCCTCTCAGTTCCTTCTTACTGCCCATGGTAGTTAGTTGGAGCGCCTTTCCTTGCATAGCAAGGGCTAGCGGTTTTGTCTCTTCCTACTTCGAGCCTCAGGGCCAAGACTCTACTTCTACTACCTCGGCCTTGCTCCGCCAAGCACCGCTCCCCTTCACCAGTACCAAGAGAGAAAATTAAGAAGCAGGGCTCCCCAACACCGGGCAAGAGTCCTTGGGGCATCTGGCAAAGGACCCACATCTGGCCGCCCTGCCACTTCGGAGCCATGTGGGCATGCCTCCCCCATCGGGCCCCTGGCACCTTAAAAGATCCACTATCGACTACTGGGAGCAGAAGGGGACCCAAACTTCTGACGGCATCGACACCTTCCCAGGCTCCCCCGGCACTGAGAGAGCAGAAGCCTCCGCCGTACCACAGGAAGCAGCAAAGGCTTCCTACGAGGGCAAGCTAACCGCTAAGACCCCTCAGGGGGCAGTGGAGTGCCGCCGATCCCCTGAGACAAGGCAGCACTCTCCATTTCCACACCGCATATCTCTGGCGTCGCAGCCCAGATCCTCTGGGGCTCATCCTTGGTCACCGGCACCACGATTGCTGTCCCTGCCATCTCAATGCAGATCATTTTGGGGGAAGCGCCAGTCTCTGCTCCACCGGCACCATTCACCCTCCGGTCAGTCGTCCCCTCAGCGCAGATCTCAGTTGCCTGCCCATGGGAGCGCTCCCCGTCGTGGGTAGGTAATAATTTTTTCTCTCTAGTGAGAGAGATTTCTTCAGCTGATGCTTCCCTAAAGGCCAGGCATTTTTCACTCGGAATGATGTCCTCTAGTTCTGCATCTAGACACTGTATATGACTTCACCCTTCAAATTCAAACTGAGAGTTATTCAGATCTGTGCTTTTCCAAATTCACTAGTCTAGGATTATTCAAGGAAACCTCAGGCAAAATTCATAGTGGATAATACCAGCAAAACAAAGCCCTCGATGCTGGCTCTACATATGGCCCATGAAACTAATTTCAAACAATTATACTGCTCAACACAGTACTTTAGGGTCCAGCCCTCTACAAAGACATCTTCCAACTCTAAAAGATTCCAGCTGCCACAAGTAGTGGACAAATTGCCCAGCTGCAATGCATCAAACACCCCCAGAGCCTTAGTCTGACAACAAGAGGATGGTCTCGGGCCAGAGCCGTGGCTTCCTGTCAACTTCTTCCTGCAGTGGCAGGCCTCCATGACAGACAAGAAGGTCCTGGAAATACGTTAGCTGTTCTGCGGTCAGCTGCATTAGGGGCTGCCATAGAAACAGAGAAATAAGTCGGGTGGTTCCAAGCAGCTTCCTACAATAGCAGATGTATGTCCACAGTAGGGAACAGAATGCCTTTGGAGTTGTATAGCTTTTCATCTTGCCCTTTACTTTGCTTGTGCACCCTCTCTACTCTCCAGTCCATCCAGTCTCTTCTCTTCCTGCCCATCTAGTTAAATCTGGTTTTTATAACCGTTTAGAAACCATTCATCTGGTAAAATCCCTCAGGCACATGGGTGCTGGAGTACAATGTCCTGTTTGGAGGCTCACTGCTCACATATTCCAGCTACATCAAGCACAGTAAAAAGCAGTTCTGCTAATTCTTTGTGCTCTGCTTCACTTTGGCTTTTATCATATTTTCTGAGACTTCCTGATCATCCACTGTTTATCGTTTGGGCTCCCTTTAAGGAAAAATAATCCCTTTCACTGGAGTTTACCAGTGTCTTAAGATTGGTGTTTTTCATCTGGAACCCTCTTCTCTTCTGCTTGTCCTTCCCAAAATTAAAGAATGGGGACTCTGTTTGTGATTCATTTTTTAACAATGGGAGTTCTTTTTTTGGTTCAATTGGGTCTGGTGCTTCTTTTGACAACTCAGTGCCTGTTACACTTTTCAGGTAACAAAGATGAAGGTTTAAGCCGGACGTAGGTACAGTTCACTTTCCACATCCTCTCTAGTGAAGACATGCAAAGAAACTATTTACTTTCTGTGCAATGTCTCTTCATCTTTTAACTCCCTGATGGTTCAATGGACACACTAACTACACCATCTGTGTCCTGGTTTTGGCATATTGAAAGATTTGTTTGTCTTCGGCTATTTGCTCTTCCAGGTCTTTCTTAGCCTCCTAATTTCCACCTTACATTTTATGTGGAGTAATTTATGCTCCTTGATATGGCTTCATTGGGACTGGATTCTGTTTTCTGAAGGGTACCTATTTAACTCAAATAACCTACTTGAATCTTGCCATTTTACTGTACTGTGGGGTGTTTTACTGTACTGTGGGGTGTTTCCAGCTTCCTGGTTTTAGAGGTTTCTGTGCCTTCTTGTGTATCTTTTATGGTATGCTTCAATAGCCTTCTTGCTAAGTCAAGGAGAGATGGAGAGTTGCAAGCCACCAATCCATACCAAAAGTAGTCCCAGGTAAAGCTGGCTGAAATTCAGAATTGCCGCTCGGCAGGATATTTGGATGTTTTGAACTTTGGAACGAAATGTATATATTTTTTAATTTCCCACAAACTGGAAATTCTGCAAAAACAAAATATGCCCCCCAGGTCCCTGGCAGTCACTGACTGACATAGACATAGTTTGTGTCAGCTTTGCTGCTACCACACACCACTGAAGAGCAGCTGGGAAACTGGCAATAATCATATCAGTTTCAGTCAACAGCTGCCAGAGGTCCCAGTATCTGCAATTCTGAGGCACCCCATTATGCCGGCTGCCCCGGAGCTGAGGACCCGCAGAGCAGCTGGTTTACCAGGCTTTGGGAGTCAAGCAGTCGGAGGAACCATCTGTCCCAGGCGTCTGTAAACCCCAAGGTCCCTGGGACAACCTTCCAGGTGGGGCAGCCCAAGGGGTTGTGAACCCTGGAAGCCTGCGATCTCCAGCAGCCCGTCAGGCAAGTTGGCAGGAAACCAGGCAGGGTTCCATCAGAGGCCCACCTGAGGTTTGTTAAAAGTTCAGTGAACCGATGCATTTCCGCAAAACATTTCAGGTTTGACAAATCAACGTTTTCCAAAGAAATTCTGTTTGTCAGAAAATTTCTGACCAGATCTGGTTCTGGGGCCCCTTCTGGAGAGGGGGTTAGAATATTCAAGTCTATGCAACTGAACTCTTCATTTTCAGTTTAAGATGCTTGTGTGAACCAAACATGGTGAGCTTTGCACGGCCCAACATTCTATGCCCAAATTCCCAAGAAGAAAAATAAACTTTAAGAAAATAAGGTGGGTAAATGGGCTGTGAGTATCGTGTGTGTATTTTTGTACAAGGAAGCAATTTTCACAAGTTCAGCTCCTGGATTTACCCAGTGCCTGCTTATAAATAGTTGGTATTTTAGGCTGTGTTCCCAAAGCTAGCACCAAACTGGTGGTGTGTTAAGGCAAATCTTTTTCACATCTGAACAAAGATGAAAACAAAGAGCGAGCTGTGAATGCACATTACTTTGTGTACAGTTATCATGCAAAATGAAATAATACTTGGCTCTCATGAGTCCTGTTCATCTGTAAAAGCTTAGTATTGTGACAAAGCTCTGTCCTTGCCTCTGTGGGTCCCGCGTTTCCTGGCAGATTTTGCTAGCCTCAGAGGCTCACTGTGACGCTCCACGTAACCCTTCTTTCTCTAGAGACAAGGGTCACAGTCTACTGAGCCATTTTCATCATAAGCCAGCGAGGGAGGTGAGGAGAAGTTATCCTTCCTTGCACAGTCTCTGTTGTCTCCCAGTCTCAGTGATTAATCAGGGGCAAAGGTGGGGGGGGAGGGGGAGCCCGGGCGCTCCCTCTACTCCGGGCTCCAGCCCAGGGACCCTAATAGTATCAGCTATGGTAGCTGACCTTTTAGAAACATGACATGTACAATTCCCTGGGCTACTTCCCCCACAGCAGCCTCACTTCCTCAAGCTCCACTTCACCCTTACCTCAGGGCCTCCTTCCTTGTACCTGGTATGGTGTGTACTACTCAGCCTCTTCAACCGTGCAACTTCTTCCCGCAGCTCCTGACATGCACACCTGACTGACTGACTGGGAGGCTTTTAACTAGTTTCAGCCAGCCCCTGATTGGCTTCAGGTGTCCCAATCAACCTAGCCTTCTCCCTGCCTTCTGGAAAGTTCTTAATTGGCCCCAGGTGTCTTAATTGATCTGGAGCAGCTTCCATTTCACTTATCCTGGTCCCAGGGATTAGATATATTAGCTCCAGGCTAAACAATCTCCCACTACTCTTCCATAGCCATCTGGCCTTGCCCCGTCACAGTATGTTAAGGTAACAGGACTTTTTTCTTAAATGAACATTTTGTTCGACCTAATATTCTGTTGTCTGGTACTCTAAACAGTAATGTAATTTGTTCAAGAAAAAAGGTTAAATATCTTCTGAAGTTCCTTTGACGTTCTTAAACTATTTTGGCTACAGAATTCTGCTATGTTTTATTCAGATCTATGGATTTGTAAAAAAATATTCTTCTGCTTCTGGAATTCACAGTTACTGCTTTCTTATGAAGTTATATATGTCCACTGCTTTGCAGGGGGGGACTTGGGTGGAGTGGGTCTTATTAAAATGTTGCTGTTTTGCTGCTTATCAAACTGTGTCTCGATGGGAGTTTCTGTGAGACTGGGCCTCGGAGGAGGATGAATGTATTCCCAGGGCACAAGGAAGTGTAATTTGGCTTCTTTACCTTGTCTGCCTCTCTTAGCACAGGGAGACTCAGACTTGGAAGCTGGGTCTGATTAAATATTTGACACCCAATGCTATTTGTTGCTGGAATTTTTAGTAGATAGTGTTGCAGACATATGCACATGTGGTTTTGGAGAGTATGAATGTAAAATTAAAATTAACTGTTTATGTGGATTTTCACTGGGACTAGATCTATGAATGTTCCCTTCTGTTGGGATTTTTTCTTTGATTCTTTTTTGTTGTTGTTGCTTTAAGTGAGATGTGTAATGCATTTGTGACAGGGATTTACCACAATGTACGCCCAACACAGTCTTGGTGTGTGCTACTCAGGCCCTTGAATCTGGTCTAGATTTTCCAGAACTTTAAATGCTATATTTCTGGATACCGAAAGGTTAATACAGAGGCATTTCTAGGAGTGAGAATTTGAACTAGTAAATAATTAGTCTTCTGGAGTTTGGGCAACTATCCTAATTCCTTGCCCACCTGCTGCAGGAATTTTCAATTTAACCCATTAAAAAGGATGCAGTTTGCTGCATTAAGTGGACATTTTGCCCCCTTTAAATGACTCCTTAAATACTCGTAATAGTTAACACATAATAACTAGGAGAGTATGTTTGATACAACTGCTATACCTGATGGCACAGTTCTTCCAGTGGACAACAGCTGCTTCCTCTCTTCTCCTGTCCCTAAGCAATCATCTCCTTGCTTTGTTTTGTTAGCAGATACAGTTCCATACATTTAATGTTGTTTTCTTTTAAATGTATCCACCCTGTAGAAAATTGATGGGGGAGGGAGAATAATGCTTAAATCTGTGGCAGCATGTTTTATCCAGAGCAGAGTGAATGCCCAAAGGTGAATTTGCTGCTTGTTCTTCACATATACAAGTGTACACAAATAATAGCAGTGTGGGAGGCTCCAATCCTGTAAGAGAAGCTCTGGTCATTCCTACTGGTCTGATGATTTTTCATAGAATTTAAAAAGCAGGTCAAATTTTAAGGTATTGCTAGAGAAATTAAATTGATGCGCCTTTATCAGATTGGATGTTTAAGTCTGAAAATAAATATTAAAAGGTGGCATGACTGATGGTCCTTTTTAAAACACGCAATGCACTGAATTTTATATGGCATGTCTGTGGGTGTTAGTCATAGAAGCTATCTTCATATGTAATGTAGCAAATGAACTATGTGAGGCAAGGGTTGTAGTCATGTACACTGTTGCTCAGTAATAGTATAGGATTGTAAAACCTGCCTCACGTGTTCCCATAAAAGCTGCGTTGCCCCTGGGAAAATACTGATGTATTCACTTTCTTTTTTAAACAACTGCAAAAGTCTTGGCCCTTTCTAAAAATCACAGTTGCAGTTTATACTTTGTCACAAAAAGAAGTTAATGCTTATGACACTGGCTAATCCTGAGGCATTTTAAATTCAGAACTGACCAGTTTCTAAGGGCTAAATGAGGCCTGCGTGGGCATGATCAAGGAGAGTTTGTGACTGGAGGAGATGGAGTCAGGTCAGTTCTCTTGAGCAAAGCTAAGCTTACATCATGTCTCCTGGATAAGGAAAACTTTTCTTTCCTAGTTCCCATGGTTCCACTGGTCCTGCTGATTACTCCTGGGGCCAATGTGAGCCATCAAAACCCTCCAACCTCGCTGCTAGAGTGGTAATTTAAAAAACAACCCACTGTATTTCAGCATTTCTCTGAAATGGTGGCGAGCGTGGCCCCCAGGAGTAAAGAGTATAATTGGTAGAGGTTAAATTATCTGAGAATAAACATTTCCTCAGCACAAAGTAAAGCCCTGTGGAGAAAGAAAAACTTCCTCAAACTCTGCTCCTGAAGTGGAGGAACAAAAAGACAGCAAGAAAAATCAAACTTTAGGAACAGGTATTCTTTTCTAGGCAGAAAGTTTGCTTACTCACACTGTCCCTTTTCCTCTTGTAGCATTTCTGTGGGCATATATATTCAATATTTTCCCTTCATTCATCCACAAGAGAGCACTCTTCTATCCTATTGCATCCTCTTTTAGGAGGAAAAAGAAAAGGAGTACTTGTGGCACCTTAGAGACTAACAAATTTATTAGAGCATAAGCTTTTGTGAGCTACAGCTCACTTCATCGGATGCATTTGGTGGAAAAAACAGAGGAGAGATTTATATACATCTCTCATATATAGAGAGATGTATATAAATCTCTCCTCTGTTTTTTCCACCAAATGCATCCGATGAAGTGAGCTGTAGCTCACGAAAGCTTATGATCTAATAAATTTGTTAGTCTCTAAGGTGCCACAAGTACTCCTTTTCTTTTTGCGAATACAGACGAACACGGCTGCTACTCTGAAACCTGTCTTTTAGGAGGCTGTCTCTTTTTTCATTATGAAAGGTGTGTTCTGCTTTGGTGGTTGGATTGAATGTAACTCACTCAATCCATGGCCAAGAGCCAACCCTTCTGGGCAGTTCTGTAGTTATCTTGTCCCATTTTCTAAAACATGATAGACTGGACATTGAGTTCTCAATGGAAGCAGTCATTGGGGGTGGTTGTTTTCGTCTAACTCTCCTGCTCCCTGAAATTCATTTTAGTTAATTTGTTTTTCACTTGGGGATTGCTACAGAGATCCCATCAATTCTGAATTAGTCACTGAGGGGATAAAAATAGCAAAAATTACCAGTTAATCGAATTCATGCATCTAAGTGAACAAGTTCAAAATCATGCAGTGTTGCCAACTCTCCTGATTTTATCATAAATTTTATGTTAGTCTTAAGGCCCTAGTTTCCAGATTCATATGATTATGAGAATCTCAGCTTTCTTTCTTTCTCTTTCTCTTTCTCTTTCTCTTTCTCTTTCTCTTTCTCTTTCTCTTTCTCTTTCTCTTTCTTTCTTTCTTTCTTTCTTTCTTTCTTTCTTTCTTTCTTTCTTTCTTTCTTTCTTTCTTTCTTTCTTTCTTTCTTTCTTTCTTTCTTTCTTTCTTTCTTTCGTTACGGGCAATAGCTTGCAAACATGACCCAAATACATCCAGAAGGCAAATAAAAGGCATCTACAGTTTATTATTCATAAAAATCTCATGATATTTTGGGTCTGATTTAGGATTTTATAACTCCTGGGGGTTGAGAATTCTGAGAACATCCCATTCTGCGGAGAACTAATTAAAGATGCAAATATTTTGAAAGAAGTGGTTTTGATGTATGTGTTAGGTTTTCCTTAAATTTAAATGGCTCTTTTTGTTTCCCATGATATTTGTGACCTTGAGGGGAAAGGCTTATAGCCTGTATGACTATTATTGCTTCCATTATGGGGAAAAATAGAATTGCTTTTGACAGATGTACTTGTTGTGCAGGTATGGAAGGTTAAACTGGTGACGAGAGCAGGATATGGTGAAAGAAACTCTAGAAGGCTGACAAACGTTTATTCTAACTTGTGCAAATAGAGAAGGAAGAACAATCGATCATTTCTGAATTAGTCATTCAGTGAGAGATACAGAAATCTAATTTACAGATTAAAAATGTAAATTTTTCTGAATCATTTTAAGCACTTCCTTGCATGCAAATAACTCAAAAACAGATTCAGTTCTAGGAGACTCAAATGTAGCATGTGTTTTAGTACTAAATGAGTGCCGGTTGCTTTGCCTAATTTGGGAGGAGAAAAAACTTTCAGATGTGTAAAGTTTACTTGCAAATGATGTTGTCACCATGTGCATCACTCCATGTTAGTAATATTCAGACAAAGTATTTACACTCAGTCCTGGTGTCTTAAATGCACCCGTCCTTAAGCAAGGGGGTTTGTCTTTATAACAGGAGGCTAATGTTGTTTAGCTGCAATTCATTCCCTGCAGGGCATGTGACATTCTAAACCCCCAACAATAGGAATCCTCAACGCTTAGCTGTCATAACCCCTGTGCCCTCAGCTTGGGAAAGCTTGGATACTGCCATCTGGATGGCCAACTAAACCAGGATAGGATTTTGGAAAGAATCAAAGTCTCTATCCATGCTACCATTGTGGAGCTGAAATCACTAGAGTTCACAACCTACTCAAATGTCCAATCTTGTCCCTAAGAGACAGTTGGAGTAAATTAGAGCCCAGCCCAGAAGCAAGAGGAAAACCAAGGACAAGGTAGACCTATTACTCAATGGGGCCTGGGCGGGTGAGTGGAGGTGGGGGGGAGAGACAATAACAGAAAATGTGGAAAGGGCAGAAGTGCTAAATGGCTTTTTTGTTTCACTTTTCACCAAAAAGGTAAGTGGTGATTGGACATCTAACATAGTGAATGCCCCTGAAAATGAGGTAGGATCAGAGGCTAAAATAGGGAAAGAACAAGTTAAAAATTAGACAAGTTAGATGTCTTCAGGTCACCAGGGGCTGATGAAAAACATCCTACAATACTCAAGTGTTTTAAGCAAGATGCAAAAAGTAATTCTTCCACTCTACTCCACGCTGGAGTATTGTGTCCAGTTCTGGGGCCACATTTCAGGAAAGATGTGGACAAATTGGAGAAAGTCCAGAGAAGAGCAACAAAAATGATTAAAGGTCTAGAAAACATGACCTATGAGGGAAGATTGAAAAAATTGGGTTTGTTTAGTCTGGAGAAGAGAAGACTGAGGGGGGACATAACATTTTTAAAGTACATAAAAGGTTGTTACAAGGAGGAGGGAGAAAAATTGTTCTCCTTAACCTCTGAGGCTAGGACAAGAAGCAATGGGCTTAAACTGTGGCAAGGGTGATTTAGGTTGGATATTAAGAAAAACTTCCTAACTGTCAGGATGGTTAAGCACTGGAATAAATTGCCTAGGGAGGTTGTGGAATCTGTCATTGGAGATTTTTAAGAGCAGGTTAGACAAACACCTGTCAGGGATGGTCTAGATAATATTTAGTCCTGCCATGAGTGCACGAGACTAGACTAGAAGTCCTCTTGAAGTCCCTTCCAGTCCTATGATTCTATGATAATACACAGCATATCTCAAAGCCCTTTGCAAGAACCCAGGATACACAGAATACTTGGCAAGGAGGATTTTTCAGAGCCAGCTGATGTCATCAAGGACCACATTTTATCAGCACAGTAATATTTATACTACCTCTGGCACATAAGCCAACCTCAGAAGTCAATCCTAATGTCTTTCCTCCCCTAAATGTTGGCTATGTTTGAATGGAAAAATTAACCTGAAGAGTGGGAGCTGTAGGATTGAACATTATTTCAGCTCTCTGTAATTGAAAACTAAACTTGCGTATCTAGGTGATGGGAATATTGCATGGTTCATAATGGAAGTTATCAGGCTTGTTTTACTATGTGTACTAGTGTATATCTTCAGTACTGAAAGATAGATTCCAAAAATATTTGCATGTATGTTGCACATTTTAAAAACTATATAAACAGAGGAAAGTCATTCAAAATACTAATACTGTTTTATTCTACTTCTCTCCCTTTCCCTCTCTCCTTACCCATCTGGGGACTGACAATCAGAGAGACAGAGGCATCAACTCTCCGTTATGCTGGGGGTGCTCAACCCAAGGTCCTGCCCCAACTCCATCCCTTCCCTCAAGGCCACAACCCTGCTCCACCTCTTCCCACCCTGCCCTGCCTCTTCCTGCCCCATTCCGCCCCCTCCCCTGACCATGTTGCATCCTTGCTCCTCCCCCCCCCAGCCTCCTGCATGCTGCGAAACAGCTGATTGCGGCGGGCAGGAGGCTCAGGGAGGGAGGGGCAGGCGCTGATCGGGGGACTGCCAGCTATGCACCCACCATTTTTTCCCCGTGGGTGCTCCAGCCCTGGAGCAGCAACGGAGTTGGTGCCTATGCAGAGAGACATCACATTTCCACTTCTGGAAACCGTTTTACACTGGTAATTGTTGGTCCAACAGAAAACAAATCCATTGCATTACTTAATGGAAGTATCTTCTTTAACACAATAAACAAATAAGTTAAAGTACAATATACTATAACGGGGCAGGCAAACTTTTTGGCCTGAGGACCACATCGGGTTTCCAAAATTGTATGGAGGGCCAGTTAAGGGAGGCTGTGTCTCCCCAAACAGCCAGGCGTGGCCTGGCCTCCGCCTCCTATCTGACGCGCCCCCTCCCCGCCTCTCACCCTCTGATGGCTCCCCCTCTCCTACCCCATCCACCACCCCTTGCTCCCTGTCCCCTGACCACCCCTGGACCCCCCACCCCTGACTTCCCCCTGCCACCCCATCCAATCCCCCCTCTCATTCCTTACTTGTCCCCTGGGACCCCTGCCCCATCCAACCACCCCTTCTCCCTCTCCCCTGACCGCCCCCAGAACCCCTGCCCCGACAGCCCCCCGCCACCCCATCCACCCCCCCTCCTTCCTGACTGCCCCCTGGGACCCCTGCCCCATCCAAGCCCACTTTCTCCCTTACCATGCTGTCTGGAGCACCGGTGGCTGGCGGCGCTACAGCTGCACCGCCCAGAGCACCGGGACAGGCCGCAGCTCTGCAACTGCGCTGCCCATAGTGTTGCGCCAGTGGTTTGCTGAGGCTGCGGGGGAGGGGCCAGGGCTAGACTTCCAGGCCAGGAGCTAAGGGGCTGGGCAGGAGGGTCCCGCAGGCCGGATGTGGCCCGTGGGCCATAGTTCACCCACCTCTGTGCTATAACATGCTCCATTCAAAGACCCACTTGAACAAATGCTGTTATCATATGCTGTCCATTCAGCAAAAGAATGGTCTATAAAAGACCATTGTACATTAGTGGCTGGGACATTGCACTGGTAGCTATCTTTATCTTAAAGAGTTGGTGGCAGGGGTAAATGGGTTATTAGCAGTAAGAACATCATTGAAAGAACCCACAAGAGAAGAGGCAAGTCTTGATTTAGTCCTAAGTGGAACATAGGATCTGGTCCAAGAGGTAACTATAGCTGAACCACTCAGTAGTAGAGACAATAATTTAATTAAATTTAATATCCTTGTAGGGAGGATAGTGTGTGTGTGTGTGTGTGTGCGCGCGCACACACCCACCCCAGAAACCCAAACCCATCACAGTAACATTTAATTTAAAAGGGGGAACTTCCCAAAAATGAGAACACTTGTTAGATGCAAATTAAAAGGAGCTGTCACAAAGGTTAAATGCCTGCAAGCAATATGGAAACGATTTAAAAACAGCATAATGGAGGCTCAAACTAAGTATATACCCCCTGTGACATTCTGTACCTCAGGGAAACATCCTACACCCCCATGTTCATCCTTGTAATACGATTGTGTGGTAGCCAATGCAAAGTTTGTCATGTTGGGTGTCTTTGGAAGGCTCATGATGCACTGAGCATTTTTGTTATACTGATGTTATAGGTTGTAACTTCGTGTATCTAGTTATGAGGCTGAAAAGATGTCCTCATAGCTTAAAACAAGCCCAGGCAAATACTCTCCAAGACCAGAGAGGCAGTTCACACCTCATCAGAGCATGTATGGGACAAACCCAGCCCAGCCTCACAGGAACAAAGGACACTGGTCTAGACAGCAACAAAGGATCTGTTGGACTCTCGAGTGAGTCACCCCTGTTCTTTGGTCAGTTTGGGACTGCGATGAGGTAATGCTGACCTGACTCTGAAGGGGGGGGCAAAGCCAAGAGGAAAGAGAGGACATGATAAAAGGGAGAGACTTTTGCCATGCTCTTCCTCTGCCTTCCACCTCCATCTACAGACAACACCACCACACAACTGAAGTGCTGATCAAAGGGGAGAGCCTGGCTGAAGGGAAACCAGCCAGCTTGTGGTGAAAAGCATCTAAGTTTGTAAGGGCACTGAAAGTGTTAAGAGCAGCTTAGAATGCATTTTGCTTTTATTTTGTTTGACCAAATCTGACTTGTTGTGCTTTGACTTATGATTACTTTAAATCTATCTTTGTAGATAACAAATCTTTTTTTTTGTTCTACCTAGATTCATAGATACTAAGGTCAGAAGGGACCATTATGATCATCTAGTCTGACCTCCTGCACAGCGCAGGTCACAGAATTTCACCCACCCACTCCTATGAAAAACCTCACCCATGTCTGAGCTATTGAAGTCCTTAAATCATGGTTTAAAGACTTCAAGGAGCAGAGAAGCCTCCCTCAAGTCAACCATGCCCCATGCTACAGAGGAAGGCAAAAAACCTCCAGGGTCTCTCCAATCTGCCCTGGAGGAAAATTCCTTCCCGACCCCAAATATGGCAATCGGCTAAACCCTGAGCATATGGGCAAGATTCACCAGCCAGATACTACAGAAAATTCTTTCCTGGGTAACTCAGATCCCATCCATCTAATATCCCATCTCAGGGGATTTGGCCTATTTACCCTGAATATTTAAAGATCTATTACTTACCAAAATCCCATTATCCCATCATACCATCTCCTCCATAAACTTATCAAGTAGAATCTTAAAACCAGATAGATCTTTTGCCCCCACTGCTTCCCTTGGAAGGCTATTCCAAAACTTCACTCCTCTGATGGTTAAAAACCTTCGTCTGATTTCAAGTCTAAACTTCCTGGTGGCCAGTTTATACCCATTTGTTCTTGTGTCCACATTGGTGCTGAGCTGAAATAATTCCTCTCCCTCTCCTGTATTTATCCCTCTGATATATTTATAGAGAGCAATCATATCTCCCCTCAACCTTCTTTTAGTTAGGCTAAACAAGCCAAGCTCCTTGAGTCTCCTTTCATAAGACAAGTTTTCCATTCCTCAGATCATCCTAGTAGCCCTTCTCTGTACCTGCTCCAGCTTGAATTCATCCTTTTTAAACATGGGAGACCAGAACTGCACACAGTATTCTAGGTGAGGTCTCATCAGTGCCTTGTATAACGGTACTAAAACCTCCTTATCCCTACTGGAAATGCCTCTCCTGTTGCATCCCAAAACTGCATTAGCTTTTTTCACAGCCATATCACATTGGCAGCTCATAGTCATCCTATGATCAACCAATACTCCAAGGTCCTTCTCCTCTTCCGTTACTTCTAATTGATGCGTCCCCAACTTATAACTAAAATTCTTGTTATTAATCCCTAAATGCATAACCTTACACTTCTCACTATTAAATTTCATCCTATTACTATTACTCCAGTTTACAAGGTCATCCAGATCCTCCTGTATAATATCCCGATCCTTCTCCGAATTGGCAATACCTCCCAGCTTTGTATCATCTGCAAACTTTATTAGCACACTTCCACTTTTTGTGCCAAGGTCAGTAATAAAAAGATTAAATAAGATTGGTCCCAAAACCGATCCCTGAGGAACTCCACTGGTAACCTCCCTCCAACCTGACAGTTCGCCTTTCAGTAGGACCCGTTGCAGTCTCCCCTTTAACCAATTCCTTATCCGTCTTTTGATGTTCATATTGATCCCCATCTTCTCCAATTTAACTAATAATTCCCCATGTGGCACGGTATCAAATGCCTTACTGAAATCTAGATAAATTAGATCCACTGCTTTTCCTTTATCTAAAAAATCTGTTACCTTTTCAAAAAAGGAGATTAGGTTGGTTTGGCATGATCTACCTTTAGTAAAACCATGTTGTATTTTGTCCCATTTACCATTGACTTCAATGTCCTTAACTAATTTCTCCTTCAAAATTTTTTCCAGGACCTTGCATACTACCGATGTCAAACTAACTGGCCTGTAGTTACCCGGATCACTTTTTTTTCCTTTCTTAAAAATAGGAACTATATTAGCAATTCTCCAATCATTCGGTACTACTCCTGAGTTTACAGATTCATTAAAAATTCTTGCTAATGGGCTTGCAATTTTAGGTGCCAATTCCTTTAATATTCTTGGATGAAGATTATCTGGGCCCCCCAATTTAGTCCCATTAAGCTGTTTCAGTTTCGCTTCTACCTCAGATATGGTAATATCTACCTCCATATCCTCATTCCCATTTGTCATGCTACCATTATCCCTAAGATCCTCTTTAGCCTTATTAAAGACTGAGGCAAAGTATTTGTTTAGAAATTGGTTTAGATAAACCTGAAGCAGTGCGTTTGGTTTGAAGCATGTCCAAGACTCCCCTGGGGATAATAAACCTGGCACATATCAATTTCTTTGTTAAATTGATGAACTCATATAAGCTTGCAGCGGTGAGTGGGCAAAACTGGACACTGCAAGACGGAGGTTCTTAGGGTTGTGTCTGGGACTGGAGATATTGGCTAGTGTCATTTGGTTGCACAATCAAGCAGCTTACATGCCAGAGGCTGTGCGTGGACAGCCCAGGTGTGGGGGTTCTCACAGCAGAGCAGGGTAAGCCTGGCTCCCAGAGTCAAGGATTGGAGCAACTAGCAGATCACCGGTCCAGATAACACCAGGGGAACGACACACACCCCAAATCAGAAAAGACAGTAAGAATGCCACCATGACTAAACAGCAGAGTAATGGAGGCTACTGGGGGCAAAAAAGCAACCTTTCAAAATTTTGAAGTCAAATTCTAGTGAGAATAATAGGAAGGTGTGCAGACCTTTTACACTTCACCAGTAAAAATACAAAAAGCAGGCCAAGAAAGAATTTGAGAAGGCACTAGCTAAAGATGACAAAAAATAGTAGTAAGAATTTTCTTAAAGCACATCAGAAGCAGAAAGCCTGCCAAACAGGTAGTGGGGCTGGCTGCTAGATGACTAAGTTGTTAAAGGTTTCAGAGTAGCAGCCGCATTAGTCTGTATCTGCAAAAAGAAAAGGAGGACTTGTGTCACAATGCATCTGATGAAGTGAGCTACAGGTCGCAAAAGCTTATGCTCAAATAAATTTGTTAGTCTCTAAGGTGCCACAAGTCTTCCTTTTCTTTTTAAGGTGATAAAGAAACACTCAAGGAAGACAAGACTATTGCAGAAAAGCTAAATGAATTCATTGCATTGGTCTTCACTACAGAGGATGGGGGGAGAGCCCCTCATCTGAGCCATACTTTTTAGGAACTGTCCCAGATTGAAGTGTCAATAGAGGTGGTTTTGAAACAAATTGATAAATAGTAACAAGTGACCAGGACCAGATGGTATTCACCCAAGAGTTGTGAAGGAACTCAAATATGAAACTGCGGTATGTAACCTATTGCGAAACAAGCCACAGTAGCAGATGACTGGAAGGGAGCTAATGTAACACCAATTTTTAAAAAGGGCACCAGATGAAATCACAGCAATTACAGACCGGTGAGCCAACCTTCTGTACCAGGCAAATTGGTAGAAACTATAGCAAAGAGCAGAATTATCAGATACACAGATAGATATGATTTGTTGGGCAGAGTCAACAAGGGTTTTGTAAAGGGAAGTCATTTCTTGTCAATCTATTGGAATTCTCTGTGGATGTCAACAAGCATGTGGATAAATGTGATGCAGTCAATATAGTGTAATTAGATTTTTAAAAGCCTTTTGACAAGGTCCCTCACCAAAGTCTCCTAAGGAAACCTAGTAGTAATGCGGTAACAGAAAAAGTTCTCTCCAGAATCAGTAACTGGTTAAAAGGCAGGAAACAAATGGTTGGAATAAATGGTCAGTATTCACAATGGAGAGAAGTAAACAGTGGCCATATACTGGGACCTGTACCGTTCAAGGATCTGGAAAAGGGTATAAATAGGGAAGTGGCAAAGTTTGCAGATGAGACAAAATTATTCAAGATAGTTAAGTCTAAATCGGACTGCGAAGAGTTAAAAGGGATCTCATAAAACTGGGTGACTGAGCAACAAAATGGCAATTGAAATTCATCATTGATAAGTGCAAAGTAATGCACATTGGAAAAAATAATCCCAATTTTACACACATGGTGATGGGTTTTAAATTAGCTGTTACACTCAAGAAAGAGATCTTAGAATCGCTGTGTATAGTTCTTTGAAAACTTCAGCTCAATGTGCAGCAGCAATCAAAAAGGCTAAGAATGTTTTGAACTATTCGGAAAGGGGTAGAAAATAAGACAGAAAATATTATAATATCACTGTATAAATCTGTGGTGCATCCACAGATGAATAATATGAATAATATTGAATAATATGTCCTGTGACGGGGCAAGGCCAGATAGCTATAGAAAAGTAGTGGGAGATAGATATATTAGCTCCAGGCTAAACAAATCCCTGGGACCAGGTTAAGTGAAATGGAAGCTG
This sequence comes from Dermochelys coriacea, assembly GCF_009764565.3. Taxonomy (NCBI): domain Eukaryota; kingdom Metazoa; phylum Chordata; order Testudines; family Dermochelyidae; genus Dermochelys; species Dermochelys coriacea. The sequence continues at coordinate 155,636,364 of NC_050068.2, forward strand.
CTCCAGGTCAATTAAGACACCTGGGGCCAATTAAGAACTTTCCAGAAGGCAGGGAGAATGCTCTCCTCCTCACCTCCCTGGGCTGGAGCCCGGGCTTCCCCCCCAGTCCAGTTCTGATCACCCCATCTAAAAAGAATATAGTGTGTGACAAAGTTCCTCCTCTACCTTGATGGGTCTTGTGCTTATTGGTGGATTTGCTCACCTTGGAGCTTCACGGCAGCCCTTAGTTTGGCCATTTTCGTGAACCCACGGTTCAGGTCAACTCCTCCTGTGTCTGGCCAGGAGTTGGGAGGTTTGGGGGGAACCCGGGCCCGCCCTCTACTCCGGGTTCCAGCCCAGGGCCCGGTGGAATGCAGCTGTCTAGAATGCCTCCTGGAACAGCTGTGCGAAAGTTACAACTCCCTGGGCTACTTCCCCATGGCCTCCTCCCAACACCTTCTTTATCCTCATCATAGGACTTTTCTCCTGGTGTCTGATAATGCTTGTACACCTCAGTCCTCCAACAGTCCACGTTCTCACTCTCAGCTCCTAGCGCCTCTTGCTCCCAGCTCCTTACACGCGCACCACAAACTGAAGTGAGCTCCTTTTTAAAACCCAGGTGCCCTGATTAACCTGCCTTAATTGATTCTAGCAGCTTCTTGATTGGCTGCAGGTGTTCTAATCAGCCTGTCTGTTTTAATTGTCTCTAGAAGGTTCCTGATTGTTCTGGAACCTTCCCTGTTACCTTACCCAGGGAAAAGGGACGTACTGAACCTGTGGCTAATACATCTGCCTTCTATTACTCTCCTGTAGCCATCTGGCCCGGCCCTGTCACAAGTGGGACTGGAAAAGTTTCAGAGAAGGGCAACAAAGATTATCAAGGGTATGGAACAGCTTTCATACAAGGAGAAACTAAAAAGATCAAAGCTGTTCAGTTTACAAAAAGAGACGATGAAGGGTGCATATGATAGAGGTCTATAAAATCATGAATAGTGTGGGAAAAAATGCATACAGAAGTGTTTTTACCCTTTCCCACAGTATGAAATCCAGGGGTCCTCTGATGAAATTAAGAGGCAGACAGTTTAATACGAAAAAAAAGGAAGTACTTTTTCTACACAGTGCATGATTAACCTGTGGAACTCACTGTCATGGGATGTCCAAAAGTGTAACTGGGTTCAAAAAAGAACTACATAAAGTCATGGAGGATAGACCCATCAATGGCTATTAGCCAAGATGATCACGCAACTCCATGCTCTGGGTGACCCTAAAGGTCTGACTGCCAGAAGCCGGAGGGGTGTGGGGGGGGAAGTTGGATGGCTCACTCCAACTAAATGCTCCCCTGAAAGCTCTGGTAGTGGCCACTGTCAGAGAAAGGCTGGTGGGCTTAGCTGGACCATTGGTAGGACCCAGTATGGCTGATCTTATGTAACTGAGTGAAATTTGGAAGAACAAGAAGGGTTTAGGAGAGCAGTGAAGGAAACCAGTCAGCTAGGGTGGATAAAAAAAGGGGAACATCACTTGCTAAAGGTTTGTATACCCAAGTGCTGTCCCAGAGAGACATGAGCTTATTGGAATATGCCATTAAAAAAGCTGTGCCAGGAAAGCTGTATTTGTATAGGTAGGCTCTGTTGCCCCAAAGCCTGCTTTTAACCCAAAAACTGGGACGAAGTGCAGTGAGAAAGTCTCCAGTAGAGCTAAGACTCAGAGTTTCTGCTTAAGGGAAAATCTCAATATTTTACAGTTTGGCTCCATTCTGAGTCAGAACTAAATCTCATTTTTCAAAATTTCTCACAAATTGGAAATCCTGAAAAACAAATCCATTTCAGAAACACTGACACATGCTGCAGATCCTGGAAGCTGTCCCAGGCCTTTCTGGCAGGGAGCCTGGAAGCCCTGAAAGCACTGGCTTGAGCACTTCCCTGCTGCTGAGCCAGAGCTCCCAGGGCTTTTGGACTCCCAGCTCTGCAGCAGGTTGCTCCAGAGTCTCAGATCCTGGAAGTCCAGGGTCCTCTGCCTGGGAGCAGTCCACAGAGGGTTGCAAAATGTAGGTGCTTGTGTATAAAGGAATGATTCTGAAGGAATGCTAAATTACTGCAAAAGCATTTATTAGCCCGATCTGGAGACAACAGCTGCTGCTTATAGGACAAAGAGTATTTAAAGTAATGTCAGGAACAGTGTGTAAGACTAGTACAAACTCGCTGTCAGAAATAGCTCCACTTTGAGGAAAAAGTCACTTGAGAGAGAACTTTTAGGAGGGGTTAGGTTTAAAATAATTGCCATTTATAAATGAATTTCACAATCTTTTGGAGCCTGGCTTACTAACACTTCAAGGCCCAATTGAATCAGTTTCTAAAGGGTGGGCAGTGATTCCCAGGTCTGACTGCCAAAAAAAAATTTGGCAGTGTCAAAAGAACAAAGAAACACTCTTTAGAGATTCAGTTTAGGACAGTGATTGCTCTCAAAGCCATAAACTAATTTTGGGGGCTAGCACATCACAGCCCTACTCTTATGTGAGTCCAATCATCCTAAGTCACCACACTTGAAGAAAAACTTATTGGGACCAAAGCTCTAATTCCTTTTTTTTAATCAACTGCTTTGTTACATTTCCCATTTATATTGAGGCGAATCAAGGAAAGCTTTTATGAGCCTGAACCAAAACCCACTGAAGTCAATGGAAAGACTCCCATTTACTTTAATGGACTGGGATCAGGCCCTGTAAGAACAGATGCTGTATGTCTAAAAGCTTCTCTTAGCTTAAAGTTTTTCTTGTGCATCTGGCAATGCAGGACTATTGCAGTTTTCATTTTTGTGTATCATATTTTAGGATACTGTGTTAACTGGCCTGGTATCTGGGGACCTGATCCTCCTCCCACTGAGGCAAATGGAAAAGCTCCCAACTATGTCAGTGGATGCAGGATTTGGACCTGAAATAAGTAGATTCCTCTTTGTGACTTATTGTGCAGTATGTGCATGTTATGCAATTTCAATATGACTCACTTGATGTCCGTGAGGTATGCTGCTGATCAAAAAAACTTCTGAAAGACACTCTCACATCAACATAGAAAATTGAATGTTAGATTTTCCTTTCAAAAATATTTATCTGGAAGAAAAAATAAGGGTACATGAGGATGGGTGAAGCCAGTGTCTGGCACTCCCAGCTGCTGCTCCTGGTTTGAAAGTAGGGCAAGGAATTGCCAGGGAAGAAAGAGATTTTGCAAGTGTTATGGTGCTGCTGGCCACAGGCTAAGGCTGCGTTATACCATGGCACCAAGTGATTTCTCAAAGAACTCGCCACAGTTCTATGGCTTGGAAATTCTTTGGCTGAGCTCACATGACCTAGTCAAGATCTTTCACTCACCTCTTCCTTGACATTTTGTAGCCTGCCTTACTCCGTTGAATTGTATTAAACACTTACTTCCATTGCTAATTGGAAATCAGTTTACTATTGATCCTAGAGTTACCTTCACTGCTAACAATTAATTTTTTTTCTGATAAAACTACATACAAGATTTTGTTCCTCTTTTTAAATGCATTGTTCCCTGAATACAAGATGGCAAGGCAGTTCCCCCTTTACTAGAAAAAAAGAACAAGGAGTACTTGTGGCACCTTAGAGACTAACACATTTATTTGAGCATAAGCTTTTGTGGGCTAAAACCCACTTCATCGGATGCATGCAGTGGAAAATATAGTAGGACGATACACACACACACAGAGAACATGAAATAATGCGTGTTGCCATACACACTATAACAAGAGTGATCAATTAAGGTGAGCTATTACCAGCAGGAGAAAAAAATGTTTTGTAGTGATATTGTTTTGTAGTGATAATCAGGATGGCCCATTTCCAGCTGTTGACAAGAAGGTGATCGTAACAGTACAGGGGGCGAGCAGAAATAAGCATGGGGAAATAGTTTTACTTTGTGTAATGACCCATCCACTCCCAGTCTTTATTCATGCTTAATTTAATGGTGTCTAGTTTGCAAATTAATTCCAATTCAGCAGTCTCTCGTTGGAGTCTGTTTTTGAAGTTTTTTTGTTGTAATATTGCAACTTTTAGGTGCGTAATCGAGTGACCAGGGAGATTGAAGTGTTCTCTAACTGGTTTTTGAATGTTATAATTCTTGACATCTGATTTGTGTCCATTTATTCTTTTACGTAGAGACTGTCCGGTTTGGCCAATGTACATGGCCAAGGGGCATTGCTGGCACATGATGGCATGTATCACATTTGTAGCTGTGCAGGTGAACGAGCCTCTGATAGTGTGGCTGATGTGATTAGGTCCTATGTTCGTGTCCCCTTAATAGATATGTGGACACAGTTGGCAACGGGCTTTGTTGCAAGGATAGGTTCCTAGGTTAGTGTTTTTGTTGTGTGGTGTGTGGTTGCTGGTGAATATTTGCTTCAGGTTTGGGAGCTGTCTGTAAGCAAGGACTGGCCTGTCTCCCAAGATCTGGGAGAGTGTGGGATTGTCCTTCAGGATAGGTTGTAGATCCTTGATGATGCACTGGAGAGGTTTTAGTTGGGGGCTGAAGGTGACGGCTAGTGGCGTTCTGTTATTTTCTTTGTTGGGCCTGTCCTGTAGTAGGCTACTTCTGGGTACTCTTCTGGCTCTGGAAATCTGTTTCTTCATTTAAGCAGGTGGGTATTGTAGTTGTAAGAACACTTGATAGAGATCGTGTAGGTGTTTGTCTCTGTCTGAGGGGTTGGAGCAAATGCGGTTGTATCTTAGAGCTTGGCTGTAGACAATGGATCATGTGGTGTGGTCTGGATGAAAGATGGAAGGAATGTAGTTAAGTATAGCTGTCAGTAGGTTTCCGGTATAGGATGGTGTTTATGTGACCATCGCTTATTAGCACTAATAATACTGAAAACCTACATGCCTCCAGCTTTCAGCCCCAACTAAAACCTCTCCAGCGCATCATCAAGGATCTACAACCTATCCTGAAGGATGATCCCTCATTCTCACAGATTTTGGGAGACAGGCCAGTCTGTCCACATATCTATTCAGGGGACACCATCATAGGACCTAGTCACATCAACCATGCTATCAGAGGCTCGTTCACCTGCACATCTACCAATGTGATATATGCTATCATGTGCCAGCAATGCCGCTCGGCCATGTACATTGACCAAACTGGACAGTCTCTATGTAAAAGAATAAATGGACACAAATCAGACGTCAAAAATTATAACATTCAAAAACCAGTTGGGGAACACTTCAATCTCCCTGGTCACTCGATTACAGACCTAAAAGTTGAAATTCTTCAACAAAAAAACTTCAAAAACAGACTCCAACGAGAGACTGCTGAATTGTAATTAATTTGCAAACTGGACACCATTAAATTAGGCTTGAATAAAGACTGGGAGTGGATGGTCATTACACAAAGTAAAACTATTTCCCCATGTTTATTCCCCCCCACCCCACTGTTACTCTCACCTTCTTGTCAACTGTAGGAAATGGGCCATCTTGATTATCGCTACAAAAGGTTTTTTTCTCCTGCTGATAATAGCTCACCTTAATTGATCACTCCCGTTATAGAGTGTATGGCAACACCCATTTTTTCATGTTCTCTCTGTGTATATATCTATCTTCCTATTGTATTTTCTACTGCATGCATCCGATGAATTGAGCTGTAGCTCACAAAAGCTTATGATAAATTAAATGTGTCTCTCTAAGGTGCCACAAGTACTCCTCATTCTTTTTGCTAATACAGACTAACATGGCTACCACTCTGAAACCTGTCCCCTTTACTAGAGAAATTTTTGCTACTGATGGTGAGGGGAAAATGTATTTAATTTGTTGTATAATTATCAATTATAATCACAGGCTAAAATTTTTTTTGATAGAAATGGGTTAAAGAAATACTTTTGGAAACATATTGCTAATCAGCCTTATGGGTCTAGGAGAATAGTACTTTTTTCTTACTAGAACACAGCCATGATATAGAAATAGACTGAAGTCATAGAAGAGGGTGGCAACAATTGCTTTTACTGTATATTAAAACATTTCTGCTGTGATAACATCTGAGCCTACAGCTAAATTTGCCTTCAGATTATTTAAAAATGTTTCCACTTCTTAACAGTGAAAAGGTGCACTTATTTTGTGTCAGGAGTGATAATGGGAAAGAGAATTCAATGTCATGGGTCTGATTTTCATAAGATCAGGCATGTAACTCAACATGCAAAAATGGGAGTATATTTGCATGTCTAATTTATGCCTATAATACCCTATTTTAATCTACAGTCATGGTAATCTGCACACACAATTGATATTATATGCATTCCTGCTTATTTTCAAACACAGATTTCTGACTCATGGTAACTTTGCATGCAAATTAGATGTGTAAATGCACTCTCAGTTTTTCGTACTCATGTAGATGACTGGCCTTTTTCAAACCTTAGCTAGAGGAGGGATGTTCTTGTGGTTAAGACACTGAACTGGGAGTAGGAAGACGTGGGTTTTGTTCCTAGCTCTATCATAGGCTTCTTGCCTACAGCTGTATGAAATTTTTCAGGCAAAATTCTTTTTCACTGAAAAATGCAGGTTCAGGTTGACTGAGGCATTTTGTGAATTTGTATCAATTTTGGCAAATTGTTTTGGTGGAAACAAACAAACCATTTCAGAAGTGCCAGAACTGTTCCTTTAGATTTTTTTAGCCTAGAGTCACAAGGTGATTTTGTTACCAGTCATCAAATGGCAGTGGTGCTCTTATACCCAGTGGTTAGGGCACTCACCTGGGATGTGGGAAATCCAAGTTCAAATCCCTGCTCTGGAGTAGGGACTTGAACCCTGGTCTCCCTCCTCCCATCTAAGTGTCCTAATCCCAGGTTATTGGCTATTCTGGCACGGGTGTCTCATGCACTCCTACATCCCAGGGGAATGCCCTAGCCAGAGAGAGCCACCCACACACTCAGACCGCTCCTTCCCTTCCCCCACTCCGTCTCTCCCTGAACAATTCCTGACAAGTTCTACTGCTTGTATTGGTAATTTGTGCAGGTGCTGTACTTTTCCTCCACATACCAGTGGCCGGCATCCAGCCCTCCTGTTGTGGGATCCGACATGGCTCAGGCCTTACCTATGTTTTGACCATGCCTACTGAACTGGACCCCTTTATAGGATAGGCATCCCCTGCCTCATTTGAGAGTCTTGCCTCAGGGCCTGCAGGGCTTCAGATGGAGCGAGGGCGTGGAGCTGCTCACTAGCTGTGGGGTGGCAGCATTGCTTAGGCAACTTTGCAAATGCCAACTGGTGAAAACTTAGGCACAGATGGGCTTAGGTGGCAGCTGAATTTTGAGACCATCAGTGGTGCCTAAATCAGGTGGATGTAGACACTTGCTTCTCTTTATGGATCTGGCCGTAACTCTATAGGTGCCTCATTTTCCCCTTTGGTAGAACTGAGATGATAATACTTCCTCACCGTGCAGGGGTGTTGTGAGGACAAGTTAATTATCTATCTACTCAACTGCCAAGGTACAAACGCCTTGAGTTAAACCAGAGGTGGCCACCCTGTGGCTCCGGAGCCGCACGCGGCTCTTCAGAGGTTAATATGCGGCTCCTTGCGTAGGCACTGACTCCGAGGCTGGAGCTATAGATGCTAACTTTCCAATGTGCTGTGGGGTGCTCACTGCTCAACCCCCTGCTCTGCCCCAGGCCCTGCCCCCAGTCCACCCCTTCCCCTTAGACCCCTGCCCCTTCCCCCGAGCCTGCCATGCCCTCTTTCCTCCTTGCTCCCCCCCAGAGCCTCCTGTGCACTGCAAAACAGCTGATTGATGTGGGAGGGAGAGAGGGAGAGGCGCTGATTGGCGGGGCTGCCAGTGGGCAGGAGGCGGCAGATGGGGGGCTGCTGATGTATTACTGTGGCTCTTTGGCAATGTTCATTGGTAAATTCTGGCTCCTTCTCAGGCTCAGGTTGGCCATCCCTGAGTTGAACCATAATTTCCAAAGGAAAAGAGATTTTTCAATGCAAACATGAGGATTTAACTAAATGGAGATTTACTTGAAGCCAGATGGCGTCTGCCTTCAACAGAGTTGCAAGTGAAATACAAGTATTTTGACTGTTTTGAAAATTGTACTGTATTGGGGGAAAAGTAAAAAATAAACATTAGGTGAATCAGATCTGAGGGCTTTTCTGTCTTAAAAAAAAGAGTATTTGTTAGAAAGAGGACTATGTTAATGCAACCTTAGGTGCCTTTTTTGTTTGCGCCAGCAGCGTACCCATAGGGCAGTTAGACGGCGAGTCTTTGGTGTGCTCTGCAATTCACACCCGTGTCACGTGCACTATGGTGCAGTGTAGACACAGCCTTACATGCCAGTTGCCATCTCGCAACCCAGCAAAGATTAAAAGTTGTGCTATGCAACTGGCAGTTGGAGAAATGAAGACACAAAAGAAATGGGAGCTTTCAGCTCTTTAATGCTATCTATTTCCTCTTTCCATCCCAGATAACATCAAATTAATTGGCAATCATAATAGTAACATAATGGTAGCAAACCAATCAGATAGTTCAATTCAGAGAAGATAATTTTTATGGCATTAATATAGCCCCACAAGGACAGTCTTAAATGTTTCCATTCATCTCATATTATTTGTATAGTCTCTATCAGCAGGATCTGTTTATCTGCCAGTATGCTACTCCACCTAGTAGTGACCAAGATGGCTTAGTATTTAATTTTTCTTTATGGTTACCATGGAAAATTCCTCTAAGACCAAAATGCATTAATAAGTTTTATTCATCTCTTAACTCAGGTCATTCACGAAATGTGATAACACTTAAGTGAAGACTTCACATCATACCAATACCAATACCAATGTGATAAGTGTGTTTGAGTCAGATGGAAATACTGGGTGTGTTATGCTGCCTCTCTCTGTTAACCTGCTAGAAAGCCAGGGCTTCTATGAATCCTCCTTTCATCTCCATCCTGAAACCTCTTCGCTTTCTGTGAGAGCTGAGCTGTGTACACAGCACTCCAGTCTTTCCGGAAAAAGTTTCTCTCAGCTGTTAGTATTTGTCACTGTATTTGCAGTCAGGGTAGCGGTAGGCAAAATGGGAATCGCAAGATTGCAAAGATTTCAAGAGCTCTATCAACTTTCCAGCGGCATCACTGACTTCCTGGTCTGCTCTGAAGCTGTCTGCACAGAGCCTTAGGAACCTGTCTATTTTCTCCTGAACAGGTTGGAGGAATTTTCCCTTTAGGAGCTTAGGCAGAAGCTCTTGACACACCATGACGAGGCTCTGCTTCTCTCTGACTGAATTACAGTTGGGAAATGCAGATTGGCAGTCCGAAGCCAAACAGCTAAATATGTCTTTATATTCCTGTTGCCCATCAGTCATCTGGAGACCTAATAAAGGCAATAAAAACACTTGTTAGAAATGTACAAATCTTTTATAATCATACATGTTTGTAATTTTGGTAAGAAAATGTCATTTAAAATAGTGTAACCTATGTTGTTAATAACCTAGGTTAATTTAGCACCTTTCGTCCCAAAGCACTTTGTAGGATGTATGTATAGGGTCATTTTCCACACTTCTGAAATCCATCTATGTCTCTGAAAGGTTGAGGTAAAAAGAACTCAGTGCTACCCCGCAGTGTTTTATAGACAGGGGGATAAGAATAATGCATTCGATTAAAATAGCGGAAGAACTCTAGTCCAAAGTAAATATTGAGCTGAAATTTGAAGTTCCTATAGAAATTGCCGCAAGTACATAAGGCCTCAATTTTCCATTTCATCCAAAACCAGTAAGACTAAACAAGATGTGATCTGGTTGGAGCTGGACCAATAATACAAAAGATATATAACTGAATGTTTCACTAGAAGATTTTCACAAAATCAGTATACATTTGTGAATCCTTGAGAATTATTCAGATGACTGCATAAGCTGAATGAATTTTTTTTAAGTGTGGAAACAAAGAAAAAAGTGAAATGTATTAAGTTTATTAGACGAATACTATTTGCCCAGCTCTAGTTTTGGTGCTGTATTACATCACCGTTTGCTTGGTGAAAGGCAGAGCTTGAACTGAGGACAAACTGACAAAAAGGGGTTTTCTTTTGTTAATAATTCTAAAGTCAATGGGATAAAATGGCCTGGAAGGATCTAAATATTTGGCCAAATATTTAAAACTCTGATAGGCCTGTAAAGTTTCTGTCTGGGAATCACAAAAAATTAATTTGCAGTTTTTAAAGAAAGAAGTGGAAGCTGTTGAATATTAGCATTCAAATACTGCTGTGTCTACTGTCGCTAGTCACAGATATTACCAGTACGTAGCTGGGTAGTGACAAAAACTGTTCCAATGCTCTTTAATCGTAGTGTTAATCACAGCACCATTTACAGTACCAGTGAAAGGTATGTAACATTCTGAATATTGATCTAAGCATTGCAGGAACTGGTTCTGGTTTTATTGGCAGTAAATATCTCCTCTTGACCTTTTAATTATCCAATTTACTGAGCAATTTTTGATGTTTTAAATAAAACTAGCATAGCAGGTGAAAGATTTTTTTTCTCCTGCTTTGCTAAATCCTCCTATGACAGATGCTTATTCAGAGATCATACTGAGTACCTTCCTGCTTGTCAATGATTCCCAGTGTGCTGGCATCCCGGATGAACAGAAGCCCATTGTTAAAAATGCCAAATGTGCCAGCATCAACATGGACGAAATAAAAGAAATAGTTCATGTCATTATTCCTCATGGAATTGACAATAGAGAGGAGCTGGAGAGCCAGATCTGCTGCCACCTCAGGAGGAGAGCTGTAGAACTCCTTTAAAGGCCTGGTGCTGGCAGTGACAATGAGTCGGCCACAGGACCCCAAATACTTTGGAAATGGCCATCCCTCCGCTTCTGGGAAAATCTGTGGGAAGAGAAGAAAAATAATGGATCTAGTCACTGAAAATACTGAGGTACGTATGTGGTGTTACACACATACAGAGTCTCCAGGAATAAATATGCAGTAAAGTAAGTGTGTGTGTGTGTGTGTGTGTGTGTGTGAGAGAGAGAGAGAGAGAGAGAGAGAGAGAGAGAGAGATAGTATTTGTATGGTTTCAGATGGGTGGTGTGCATGAGAGAGGCCAGTGAATGGAAAATGAAAGTGTTTTTGGGTGGTGCACTGTCTATTGCTGCATTGGCAAGCTCTGCTGTGAGGGCTCTGATTGCATTAAAGGATTATTGGATTCTTTAAGAAATTGTGTTCTCATGATTTTTATCAGGAATCTTGCAATTTTGGGGGTTTTCTTAAAGCCCCCAAATGGTGGAATTGTGTTACTACCTGAAAGTTGACTCACTCTTTTTTTTTTTTTTTTTTTTTTTTAAGAAAAGTTTCTAGCCCTGATGGCAGCAAAGAAATATCTCAAGATAACTAAAAATAACCCTACATTTATTATTCTTAAATATCTCATAAGTGTGACGCCAGTGTAATGATTTTTTGGGGGGAGGCGGGTCTGTTTCTATATTTTTGAACATTTGGGATTGACAACACTGTGGTCTCATCATAGCGTTGCCAAGTTTTGTTATAATTAGTGTTTCTTCTTAAAACGCCAGCTCCTGGAGTCATGGGAATAGGTGAGGTCCCTTGGTCATCACTTTTTAAAAATAGTTCCTAGCACTCATGGTTTAATAGAAAAGCATGAAAATATGACGCCAGTGCACTTTAAAGACTAAACACTGAGAAGCAAATAACAAGAACCCAAAATGTATTATTTTTTTAATCATGACTTTTGGGGCTGCCTAATGATTTTTGAATATGTGGACTTTGGACGGCAATACCAGATATATGTCTGATATTAGAATATATACTCTGCACGTGTGTGCATGTACACACATACAATGCTCCTGAGAAAAATAGCAATTGCAGCACTATTTGATAAACAGTGGAAGCCTACAATATATTTATCATGCACCTTTGGCCATATTACTTCACCTCTGCCTGCTAATCCATCTTCCATCCCCCAGACAACTTCCACCATTCCAAAGCCCTGAGCTGTTTCAAACCGCTGCTCTTGTTCTTTTAAATCAATCTGCTGCAAAATCAGTTTGCTGCTGTTTTTCTGTTTTTCATCCCCCAGCGTGGAGTTACTCTCCTAAAATTACCTGGAACTGAGGCCCAGGGATAGGCATGGACCAGCTAAAATTTTTTGTGTCATGAATGTGAAGTCTGAGATCTCATGACCCAGAAGTTTTATACCATTAGGAAAGGGAAACTCAGAATGCTCTGAAAAGGCCAAGATAATGATATACTTTAAAGTCATGACATTTTTAGGCATAGAAAAGGGATTTTTAGGTTATTTTTGGGTGGCTCCTGCTGAGCCCCATGCAGTTGAAGCCATGGTAATTCAGGTAAGGGGCAGAAATAGTTAACAGTTTTCAAAAATCTCTAAACCATTTATAAAATACTTTTCTGTAGCATCCCCAGAATAAATGGCTATGTGATATAGCATAAAGATTCTGTCTGCATTCATGAGGATGGACTCCCCTCTTGCAAGCAATGCAGTTATCATACCACATCACATCAAGAGGGAATCTCTCTTTCTTAACCTCACAAAGCCAAAGGTTTTGGTTAGATGATTACTTTTCAAAAGTAACTTTCTTTTAGGCTCCCTAATGCATTCTGAAACAGGCACTGCAGAGACAGAACTTCTACTTTTGATTAAGCAGACGTCCTGATATGCCAGTTCTGTGTTCCTGAGCATTATTAAAGGCGGCCGTTCCCTCTTCTGGAAAAACATTTAGGAAATGAAATCGACCCAGAAAGATTTAATTTTTCTTTTGTCAAGTGTTTTTTTAGCTACTAAATTTTGAAGTGGATTAATAAGCTTTGTCAAGATAAAAGCTTACCCTAAATGCTCCCTAGCGTACACCGTCATAGTGACCTAGCAGGTTGAGGTAAGCAGATCTCCATGATGACATAAGCGAAGTTTGCTGAGAATGTCAAAGAGATGATCTGAACAGAGGCCACTGGCAGAGTGAAGCACAAGACAAGTGTCTGCTAGTGACCAGGAGCCAGATTTCAAAAGAACTTGGCACCCATCCAACAGCTCCCAGGTGGCAGCAGAGTTTCAAAAGTGCCCAATATCTGGCACCTCCCACTGAGAGCAATAGGAGCAGATGGGTACTGAGCATATTTGAAAATCTGGTCCTGGAGATCAGCCTCAAACCTGCAGTCTACCCAGATTCTAGATGTCACTTTTGGGCATGAGTGAGAGTGTGGGACAATGCTGGGAGGGTGTATGGGATCTGAGACAACTGACAAAGATGGGGAGTCAAAAAATAACTTGTCCTGGGAAGGGTGCTGTAGGAAAAGGGACAATATAGGGGTTGATATGAGTTGGCCATGAGGAATAGGAAAGAAGTGGACAGTGCCGTGGAGGGGGATTAGAGGTTCCCTCTGAAATGGCTCTTAGGAAGAGGAAAGAGGATGATGCTAATCCAGTCAGCCCAAATGTAGCACTGAATTTTGGTTCAGTCCTAGTGTGCCTGATGCACACTAGTGTGCCTGGTCTCTGTTTAGATGATAAATTATTTGTGATTTAATGCAATATATTAACAAGACAAATGGAACCCACTGGAATTTTGTTGTTTTCTTGCATTCCAATCCATATAGGTTCTGATTGTTAGAGGTGTTGAGCCCCTGCAGCTTTCTCTGCCTTCAAAGGGAGCTTCAAGAGCTCCACACCTACACAAATCGGGCCCAGGTACTTCAGAGCTGGCTTAATTTTTAAGCCTCAGTGAGGTGCAAGGAACAGTAGTGGTTCATAAAGCTTAGCAGGATAGTCAAGTACCTGCTGCATGTCCTGAGCAACTGGAGAACATCATACGCACTATTCGCAGAGGGGCTTGAGATTGGTTGCAGGATATTTCATCCTAGGGAGAGGCACCGTACCTGTAACAGGATGGGATGTGCATTCACTGACAGCGTGTAGAGGAGGCGTAGTTTGTCCCGGTCTGTGAGGTGACCCATGTAGATACTGCCAGCATCTGGCACCTCAGCATAGCGGCGTACTATTCTGTCTAAGAGCCGCTGGGAGGGACAGCGCAGCATTGGACTAGGTAGCCCCTGGTAAGAAAGAACGAAGATACTTGGGATGACTATACTTGGCACCTGCAAGTTTGTACTAGGCTGAAATATGATGATCTGCTCTACATGCTGTTTGATAACTTGGCCAGCAGGTTTGTATCAGATCCCCGTAACAGCTACCTTTTTATAAAGGGTTCCTCTCAATTACTGTTAGCAATATGGAGCAGTTTAGGGATATTCTACAGTAGATTCTTCTTTAAACCCTGAACTACCTTGGGTATAGTCCCATGTTTCAGACTTTCCCTAAAATATGTATTCATGCAGGTATCTCAAAACGGCACACTGTTTCTGAAACAACCAATCCAACCAGGAGGTCTCGCTCCTATCTGCCTCTCTGTCAGTATATTGAACTAATTTTGCTACTCTGGTCTGTGCCCCTCCATGCAAATCTCTGGAGTGGGTGTTGTTCATTCACTTGTACTCTCCATCTTTCTGGAGCCCTCTCCCTTCAGTGAGTCACTTCCTTCTTTCAAAGAGCATCTTCCAAGCACATCCGTGTTCAACTTAGCCTATGGCTGATCTTTTTCTATGATATTATTCACTAGGGATGCTAGATAAAATGTAAAAAGAAAAGGAGTACTTGTGGCACCTTAGAGACTAACAAATTTATTTGAGCATAAGCTTTCGTGAGCTACAGCTCACTTCATCGGATGCATTTCGAAAGCTTATGCTCAAATAAATTTGTTAGTCTTTAAGGTGCCACAAGTACTCCTTTTCTTTTTGTGAATACAGACTAACACGGCTGCTACTCTGAAACCTGTCATTAGATAAAATGTAAAACTCCTATATACATATTGTATGTAGGTGCCTGTATAGGATGTGCCTGTATATTACCTTTCTGATAAGGTTTACATATAGATTTAAATAATTTACATATAGGTTTAATGTCTTGCTTATACTTTCTTGTAGATACCAGCAACAAATGATTCTCAGGTTTATGGATTCATCACACTGTAAGTTGCATTTTCTGTATTTGAATATCTGAGTTATGAAAGTGCATAAAAATCTGCAGCTGGTATAAATAGCAATGTTTATTTACACTGATGTACTTTGACATCACTTAATTTTTAAAATACATGCACTTTACTTGGTCAGTTATGGAGAAATGACACAGAGAATTAACTCTGACAGTGTCTAAATGTTACTAGTCCTCTTACGTTTCTCTCTTCCAGAACAGCATTAGCAAGAAGATATTTATTCTTTGTCTAACACAAAACTAAGCAGAAAAATGGCAAATTCTGTCTTACAGTTCTCTGACATGTTGTTGCTGACTTTGAGTCACTTTTCCTTTGGAAAAGGAGTGGGGGGGGGGAGGGGGAAGAGCCAAGCAGAATTGTGTTAAATGGTTGATAAGTGGTGACAAGTTCTCTTGCAGCTGAGAGTGTATGCAAATATTTGCAGTCAAAGTTAGAAAGCCCTGCTGCCTACAGGAGTTTGTAATGCAAACGTCAAGACCCATAACTACATGCTGTAGGAGCAGAAAAGGTAATACTTCAAAGCAATTAAAAAATGTAATTTCCAACTTCATAGCTCATCCTATTATATGAACTTGGTGAGGTGATCACACTGTTCACTTGCTATGGAATTATTTTGGGGATTTCCTAATTAAAATTATGGCTGGCACTTTTTCCAGTACAAAGATCAGAATGCTGTAGCTGTGTCATTCACACTGTTCAGCAGGGAGCAGATAAGTGAATCTGAAATATAAGTCAGGATGAACATGCAGGAGTATCCAATGTATGTTTGTCATTAATTTGGGAGCCAGAACACACCCAGTTAAGTTAAATGATCTTCAGCCTGTGCTCATTCATACTTTCTGACTTGAGCCCAGTTCTATTTATGGCATGGAAACAGAATGAAGAAGATTAAGGCTGGAAGCTTAATAGGTGAAGTCCCTGTTTCCCACATTTATATCAACAATTAATACAACTTCTTAATATTTTAATTACTTACCAAAGACCTTGGTCCAGCAAAGCACTATTCATGTAAAGAGGCTCCATGAGTTTCAATAGGTATACTCACATGCTTAAAGTTTAGCACATCTTAAGTGCTTCACTGGAGTGGGGTCAACATTTTTAGGGGGAAAGAACAGTGCCATCTCTGCGGCTGAAAAGAGAGCCAATTTAAAAATTAAAATCTAACCTTGTAAAATTGTCAGACAAAATCCACTGACTGGACACATACCTGAAGATCTTGCCATTCAAAGCACTGGAGATAATTGGTTTATCTACAGAATGTCTTAAGTCCCTTGCAATGTCTTCTCACCCTGGAAACTGGGGCTATGTCTATACTACAGCCTATGTTGGCATAAATTATGGCGCTCGGGGTGTGAAAAACCACCTCCCTGAGCGACATAAATTATGCTGACATAAGTGCTCCTGTGTACAGCAGTATATAGGCAGGAGAGCTTCTCCCACCGACACAGCTTCTGCTGCTCGCGGAGGTGGTTGTATTATGCTGATGGGAGAGCTCTCTCCTGTTGGCACAGAGCATCTACATGAGATGCTCGGCAGTGGCACAGCTGTATTGCTGTACATATAGACGTAGTCTTAGACATACCAACTCATTTGACAGCATGTTTGGCGCTGAGTCGCAATGCTTCTCATTTAGTTTGGTTTAAAAAAAATCACACGTTTATGTGTCTAATAATGGACTGACCCAGCTATATCCACTTTCACTCAAATGGAATTTTTTTCTAGTCCATGACGTGCAGCGGAATACAAATTGGTGTGTGTGTGTGTGTGTGTGCTTATTTGTGCAAACACACTCAAAGCTCTTCCTGACACGGAAGAGACCTCTGCAGCACAACTGTCCTGTCTTTATACTACCACAATCACAAAGTACTGCCAAACAGTCAAGGAAGGGATAAACTCAATCCTGAATCATTGCCATCTGCGGTTCACACTAAGGATTGACTGCTATGTATATTATGTGAATTAATACAATCAGAAATTAATCCAGGCTGCAAAAAATTTGAATCTGGATTTCAAACCACCCATAGGTTTTGGGTATTTGAATCTGAGGGTTCGGTTCAGCCCATGACAGAGATAGAGGTTTATTGCAAAAATCAGGATCTTGTTCCAGCTTCAGATTCCAGCATTATCCTTCTCCACTTAAAGTTCAGGTCTGTTCAGACCTGGAGGTTTGGTTCAGGCACATCTCTAGCAACAAGGCAATAAGTCAAAAAGAGATGGGTCTGGGAGATGGCTATGGATCACAAATACTTTCCTACAAAGGAGCAGGCATCATATGAATGAAATACTTGCTGACATTTAATGAGCAAAGTGAGGCTTTAAATCTTGCTTCTCAGGGGCCAGATACCCAAAGGTGGTGGTTATGTGGTGGGAGCTGGACTATCGGCCTGATTAACAGCTTCACATTGTAACTTATATGTGCAAAATGGGCAAGTTGAAAAACTCGAGGGTTTTTTCTTGTACCTTGATATTTTTCACATCTTTGTGCCTCAAACCTTTTCTTAGCTGTTCTTCGTTGTTAGAATTAGAAATTTGCCCTGCAGGAGATCTCTGCTGAAACTAGCCTACCTTTTTATTGTTCACCTCACATCGGAAAAAAAACAAGCAGCACGTGATGTGAACTCTGACGCTGAAAGCAATGAACTGTGGAGCTTGAAACACAGACAAAACAGCATGTCGCTATTACTACTGTATAGGCTAATACGTGCAATCCAGTGATGCACACAAACAGAGAGTTAAATCAAGGTTGTCTCTGGGGCAAGCATGATTTCAGTACTGAAGCATTTGTAGCTTGCAATAAAGATTTTCACTGGCAGATGAAATAATCATTGTGGCAGGCAGCCCAATTGATAGTTGGGTCAGGTTGGGCAGTCAGTGAAAAGAATCAAAATGACAGACCATGAAATAATGGTTTTCACAAGTATGTTAAGGTTTGTCATAATTTTCTGTTCTGTAAAAGAAAATTATTTAAGCCCAGTAGTTTCTGTCAGATCTCTTGTATATCCTAAGCTACAGGGAGGCTGGTGCAGCCACCAGCTTAGTGACCATAGTTTGATGGGAAATACTGCTACCTTGACTACATCAATAGAACCCTGAGCATGACCAGAAATGCCAATCACTGAATAGTTCTTGTATTAAGTATTTTCAGTTGTTTATCATCTCATGAAACAAACCATTTGCCCCCAACATGGATTTGCACTGCAAATACCATACCATTGAAATCACAGCTCAGAGGGGACACACCTCTGGAGCTCTTGCTGTTTAAATCTCAGGAGGGGGTATCTGAGAGAGCTCCAACCTTCTACAGCTGAACAGGTCAGAGAAATGCACAGAAAACCCCTGTCATTCATTTTACAGTGGGACTAAACCAGAAAACCTGGCTCTGAATTTCAAACACCACACATTTTGGGGATGTTTGGTTCCAGGTTTTTGGTTCAGCCCGTTATAAAGAGTGGCCATTTGCAAAATTTGGATCCACATTTGGATTTTAGGGAAGGTATTGGTTTGGGCTCACCTTTACTGAGAATTAAAAGTGAGGGGGAAAACAACTGCACTTCTAAAGGGGACCAAGTTTATATTCCATTAAAACTCAGTGATATCAGTTCATGCTATTCTGCTTCACTTTCAGATTCAAAGATGCATGCAGCTGTGAAAGCTGCAATCCTAGATCAGTGTGTAAGGTGTGTTTTGTTGATTGCAGAGTACTGTGCCCTGCTTTGACTGATAGAACTAGAAAGGTTTGAAAACTTGTTGAAATGTGCTCACTGAGTTTGTTCTTGAGTTTGAATGATGCCCTGGCCTTGGCACCAGCAATTTGGCTCTCAGGCATGAGGGAGCCTACATAAATTCAGCATTCCCAAATGTGCACAGAGGAAATCCTAGACTATAGGAGAAAGTAGGCTGCAATGCTGGGGGTGGAGGGGGAGGCCTCGAACAGAATTCACCATGTATTGGGATTTTGCTTTGTGTGACGTGTGTTTATGACACAGTCCAGCCCAACTGAAAGTGGGTTTCAGAGGAAGTGTGGGAGGAGCGAGGGGGCTTTATGTAGTGGCAAGGGCCTTTGATCAGACAGGATCCCCAGGGAGAGGAGTAGAAGTTGGATAATGAAACATCTCTATAGCAGGTCTCAGGAAGAATTTCTCCATTTTGACACATATAGGTTTCCTGAGTTCAATAGATAGATAGATATTTTAAGCACATCCATTTGTTTGGCCATTGATTTAAAGTAATTCTGCCCCACTCTCATGATAGTGCCCAATTTTATACACAACCTCCCATGAAACTTGCTCACCAGATGGGTGTCACCAGCTTGCCCTGCTCTACTATTGGTTTTCCCACCTCGGCACCAGTAAAACACTCCACACTGCCATCTTGTGGAGAGAGAGTGCTTTAATGCATATGGGAAACAATTCATGGTAGGATTTCAAAAGAGACATTCATGTAAAGCAGCTTATGAGAAAATGTGAACTTTAGATCAGGAATATTTTTGAACACTTGCTGTAACCTCCAGTTACTTTTCCTTCTCCTCTTTTATACGACTATTAGATGAAGTACAATATATCTTCCAAAAAGTGAGTAGCCTTTTCCCAAAGATGTTCTGTTCTGTCCCAGGTTTATTTTATCTTCCAGCTCAAATGTGCTCATTTGTCTAGCTGCCGGCTCTGAGAGTCACACTGGGCTCCCTCCACCTTGCTGCCAGTAATAAAGGTTCTGCTGAACCTATTAGCCCCACAGTGATACCTGGTTTCAGAGTAGCAGCTGTGTTAGTCTGTATTCACAAAAAGAAAAGGAGTACTTGTGGCACCTTAGAGACTAACAAATTTATTTGAGCATAAGCTTTCGTGAGCTACAGCCCACTTCATCGGATGCATTTGGTGGAAAAAACAGAGGAGAGATTTATATACACACACAGAGAACATGAAACAATGGGTTTATCATACACACTGTAAGGAGAGTGATCACTTAAGATAAGCCATCACCAGCAGCAGGGGGGGGAAAGGAGGAAAACCTTTCATGGTGACAAGCAAGGTAGGCTAATTTCAGCAGTTAACAAGAATATCAGAGGAACAGTGGGGGGTGAGGTGGGGGGGAGAAATACCATGGGGAAATAGTTTTACTTTGTGTAATGACTCATCCATTCCCAGTCTCTATTCAAGCCTAAGACAGCCCCCCAATCTGAAGCAAATACTCACCAGCAACCACACACCACACAACAGAACCACTAACCCAGGAACCTATCCTTGCAACAAAGCCCGTTGCCAACTCTGTCCACGTATCTATTCAGGGGATACCATCATAGGGCCTAATCACATCAGCCACACTATCAGAGGCTCGTTCACCTGCGCATCTACCAATGTGATATATGCCATCATGTGCCAGCAATGCCCCTCTGCCATGTACATTGGCCAAACTGGACAGTCTCTACGTAAAAGAATGAATGGACACAAATCAGATGTCTAGAATTATAACATTCAAAAACCAGTCGGAGATCACTTCAATCTCTCCGGTCACTCGATTACAGACCTGAGGGTGGCTATCCTTCAACAAAAAAAACTTCAAAACAGACTCCAACGAGAGACTGCTGAATTGGAATTAATTTGCAAACTGGATACAATTAACTTAGGCTTGAATAGAGACTGGGAATGGATGAGTCATTACACAAAGTAAAACTATTTCCCCATGGTATTTCTCCCCCCCCCCCCCCCCGTTCCTCTGATATTCTTGTTAACTGCTGGAATTAGCCTACCTTGCTTGTCACCATGAAAGGTTTTCCTCCTTCCCTCCCCCCCCCGCCCGCTGCTGGTGATGGCTCATCTTAAGTGATCACTCTCCTTACAGTGTGTATGATAAACCCATTGTTTCATGTTCTCTGTGTGTGTATATAAATCTCTCCTCTGTTTTTTCCACCAAATGCATCCGATGAAGTGGGCTGTAGCTCACGAAAGCTTATGCTCAAATAAATTTGTTAGTCTCTAAGGTGCCACAAGTACTCCTTTTCTTTTAGTGATACCTGGGTAACTCTTGTGCTGTCAGTGGTTTGCACAGATGCCCCGATCGCAATTTAGTCAACAACCCTGTTACTGATGATGTCTGTGGATTTACAGCTCACTCAGTCTCAGCTGTGCTTGCTCTGCAGGTTAGCAGGAGTAAAAAGCAGCAGAAACTCCTTATTGCTAGGAGTCAGCAGAGCTGAGTGAATGTGCCCAGGGAACGGATCTGGTGGGATACAGCTGACATTTTTATGAGGTTCCTTTTCAAAGCAGATCCCCACTTTACAGAGTGACCTTTCTAGAACACACACTCAGCTGAATGATCCTCCTTCCATCCCAGCCACCAGCCCGCTCCTTTCCCTCCTTTTTTAGCAGTCACTACAACCTTTTGCTCAGGGGGGTGGGCAGTGTCGATCTCTTGTCTGAAAGCCGTCCTCGGCAAAAGGCAGCACCCTGCCCCTTGGCTGGAGTGGGAACGGCGCCTTCCTCACGCACTCTGCAGCAGGTGCTCAGAGCTCAGTGCTTCTCCAAAACTGGTTTGTTTAAAACCCGCTCCCGCCTTTTCTGCTGCCTGGTTATCAGCTTGCACCATAGGCTTTTTATCTCTCTCATCTCCTCCCTCTCCCTAGTGGCAGTAACCACCCGTTGGCTTCCCTGAAGCTGAGACTGACACACCTGTCTCGCCTCGCTTACCCTGTGACATTTAAGGATTCCAATAAAAAGGCCAGCAAACTTCCTCTTGCATGACACATGTTGCTATAGATGGTCTAGAGATTAAGAAATAGGAATCCTAATCCGGTGCCTCTGGGCTCCTTCCAGGCCCATGGAGTGAGTCCTGCAGTGCCCTGGTGACAGGACTCATGTGCTCTGTCTCCGAGGGAATCTTGGGTGGCCCCTCAGTGTAGTGCTTCCTTCTCATGCACCCACAGTGTGCATTGGGATCAGCTGAGAAGGCAGGTGTTCCCTGGCCCTCTGGGAGGGAGGGAGTTAGTAGTGGTGACAGACAGAGAATGACAGAGAATGGTACTGTCCTCACCAAGGGCTGCTGCATGCTATAAATCCCCTCTCTAGGAGTGGGGGGAAGGCTAAGCTTTCAGAGGAAAGAAACAACTGAAAAGTGCAGTTTTTAAAAAAGCCTAGTCATTTATTCAGTGACAAAGGGAACCGATAAATAATCATTGTAGCAGGGTTCAGTATTGGCAACTTTCTTAAAGCCCCAGCTCCTAGAATCAAGTGATTACATGAGAATCTCAACTTTCATTGGAGAAAACAAAGTTTCTAACCTTCATGGTTGCACAGAAAAGCTTGAAAATGTGTTCCTTAAAGCTCAAACCTGGGGAGGTTTAAAAAAACATTATTAATAATTATTTATTTATTTTATTTTGAAATCTCAGGATTTTGGGGGGCTTGACTCATGATTTTTGAATGTATGAGGTTTGCCATATTGGGGTGTTCAACAAGTAGATGGCTCAGACAGGATCCCAGTTTGGATTACAGATCAAAGCTTGAACCTATTTCTCTAAGGGGTTATATCTGATCCCTGAATTAAAGCATCCCAAACGGTGGGAAGATTCAGATTTTGAGCCCTTGCAATTAGGTATCTTTGGATCTGGACTTTAGATTCTGCTCCATTATGGGCCAAGTCACAGGCTGGAGAATAGAGACTTGTAAGATCAGCATATTTCTTAAAAGTTTGCTGCACATCTGTTCCCTGCTCACTTTTCGTAGTCCCGGGGTTGTCCCAACCCTCCTTCACTTTAAAAACAATCCTAGTTTTAAAGTCTTAGTTGGTTCATTCTACCTCTCCTCCCTGGGGTTTAATCTTGTTCTCTCCCACCATTCTCCAAGAGCACTTCCTGGCAATCATTTCCGGTGGGATGCTTCCTAAGGGGTTGACGGACCAGTAGTGATCAGCAGAGAAGGCAGAATGGAACTGAAGGAGCTTTGTAAAAAGCTGCCAGTTCTAGTCTTGATCATTACAAAAGAAAGTTAAAATAGATTGGCTTGGATTCATAGATTCATAGATACTAAGGTCAGAAGGGACCATTCTGATCATCTAGTCCGACCTCCTGAACAGCGCAGGCCACAGAATCTCACCCACCCACTCTTATGAAAAACCTCACCCATGTCTGAGCTATTGAAGTCCTTAAATCATGGTTTAAAGACTTCAAGGAGCAGAGAAGCCTCCCTCAAGTCAACCATGCCCCATGCTACAGAGGAAGGCGAAAAACCTCCAGGGCCTTTCCAATCTGCCCTGGAGGAAAATTCCTTCCTGACCCCAAATATGGCAATCAGCTAAACCCTGAGCATATGGGCAAGATTCACCAGCCAGATACTATAGAAAATTCTTTCCTGGGTAACTCAGATCCCATCCATCTAATATCCCATCTCAGGGGATTTGGCCTATTTACCCTGAATATTTAAAGATCAATTACTTACCAAAATCCCATTATCCCATCATACCATCTCCTCCATAAACTTATCAAGTAGAATCTTAAAACCAGATAAATCTTTTGCCCCCACTGCTTCCCTTGGAAGGCTATTCCAAAACTTCACTCCTCTGATGGTTTAAAAACCTTCGTCTGATTTCAAGTCTAAACTTCCTGGTGGCCAGTTTATACCCATTTGTTCTTGTGTCCACATTGGTGCTGAGCTGAAATAATTCCTCTCCCTCTCCTGTATTTATCCCTCTGATATATTTATAGAGAGCAATCTCAACCTTCTTTTAGTTAGGCAAAACAAGCCAAGCTCCTTAAGTCTCCTTTCATAAGACAAGTTTTCCATTCCTCGGATCATCCTAGTAGCCCTTCTCTGTACCTGCTCCAGTTTGAATTCATCCTTTTTAAACATGGGAGACCAGAACTGCACACAGTATTCTAGGTGAGGTCTCACCAGTGCCTTGTATAATGGTACTAAAACCTCCTTATCCCTACTGGAAATGCCTCTCTTGATGCATCCCAAAACCGCATTAGCTTTTTTCACAACCATATCACATTGGCAGCTCATAGTCATCCTATGATCAACCAATACTCCAAGGTCCTTCTCCTCTTCCGTTACTTCTAATTGATGCGTCCCCAACTTATAACTAAAATTCTTGTTGTTAATCCCTAAATGCATAACCTTACACTTCTCACTATTAAATTTCATCCTATTACTATTACTCCAGTTTACAAAGTCATCCAGATCCTCCTGTATAATATCCCGATCCTTCTCCGAATTGGCAGTACCTCCCAGCTTTGTATCATCTGCAAACTTTATTAGCACACTCCCACTTTTTGTGCCAAGGTCAGTAATAAAAAGATTAAATAAGATTGGTCCCAAAACCGATCCCTGAGGAACTCCACTGGTAACCTCCCTCCAGCCTGACAGTTCGCCTTTCAGTAGGACCCGTTGCAGTCTCCCCTTTAACCAATTCCTTATCCACCTTTTGATCTTCATATTGATCCCCATCTTCTCCAATTTAACTAATAATTCCCCATGTAGCACGGTATCAAATGCCTTACTGAAATCTAGGTAAATTAGATCCACTGCATTTCCTTTATCTAAAAAATCTGTTACCTTTTCAAAAAAGGAGATTAGGTTGGTTTGGCATGATCTACCTTTAGCAAAACCATGTTGTATTTTGTCCCATTTACCATTGACTTCAATGTCCTTAACTAATTTCTCCTTCAAAATTTTATTAGCACACTCCCACTTTTATAATAATATCAGAGGATATTAACCTCTGATTCATTTTTATGTGAGAATCATCCATGTGGCGCTGAAGACATTTTCCCCCTCTTCTTGTGTCCCCACTACAGTGCTCTGAGAGCATCAAAATCTTATTTCTTGTGGAGCCCTGCAAGCTTAGAGCTTAGGCAGCTCCAGTGAGTCACAGTCCTTGATTCTTTATGAAGTTTAAAAAATAAACAAATGAAGCAATCAGAGATTCCCCCCAGACTCTGTTACAGGAGGTAACTGCAGTAGCTGCCAACTTGGTGTGCTCCTCATTAACAGGATCTTGCCTACTCACCTGCACGAGGTCTGGTGTGAGGCGCTTTGCTTTCAGCCACTTTTGGAATCTCTCTGTCTTCCTCAAGACATGCTCGATGCTGCAGCTCTTTGTCTTGGAAAGGGAAACACAGATTCTCTTGTCAGCTTGGTCATGCTGGTATTTGGTGGTTAACCTGGAGATCTCAACCAGCCTCCAGCTTTTGGCATCGTCTGTGTAGTTCCCGGAGTAACTGGGAAAGTAGTCGGGAGGCAGTTTTAAATGAGAAGCGAGCCAGTTGTCAAACCTGCCAAAGCAAAGCAAGTTCCCAGAGGAGATTCTGTTAATAAGCCACATGGACAATTCAAGCACAATTGGCAGTATTCTTATTTAAACTCCAGGGGCTAGAAAAAGGATTTGATCATTTCTAAAATGTTTCAAATTGCAGAGGGGAATGGTGAAAAGGACACTAGCAAGTTTAGGAGGCTCCACATTTGTTCTAGGACTTCTCTCTCCCCACTCCCCAGACCTGTTGGCAAACCTTATGTAAATTTGTGTGTGTGTGTGTGTGTGTGTGTGTGTGTGTTGTGTTTTTGTTGAACAACAAAAACTCAACCCAGTAGCCTTGTATTTAGGAGAAGCCCTACGCTAACAAAAGTTTGCATGTTCAATGAAGAAAAACACTTTTGGTAACTAAACAGATTCTCATTTCGTGCTTACAGTTGATAGTTACAAACAGTTGAGGAAAATGAGAGTTGTTATAGTGCTAGAAATTGGGTAGTAGCCCTTTAAATAGTTTAGTAGCACTCTAGTAGCCACCCTGTCCTGTAATGCAGAAGCCACCAGAGCCCTGCCAGAGTACATGTTTAGCTAGGCATATTTAGCTAGGCCTGGTATGGTTTTGTGTAGTTAGTAAACACTGTTATTTGGAACCCAGCTGGAGCCTTGTAGTTTCATCCTCTTGTAATGCTGTGCAGAGAACATAGATGCTACTAGAGTGTATGGTGCTGCTGTGGAAAACAAAAGTAAAACTCTAGAGTCTCAAGGTACCTGTGGAAGAACACGTAGGTCTGTAAGTTTCTCTCACTCGTCCAGTGGTGTTGGTCCCAGGAATATGAGAGACACAAGGCGGGTGAGGTAATACCTGTTACTGGACCAACTTCTGTTGGTGAGAGAGACAAGCTTTTGAGCTGACACAGAGCTCTTCTTCAGGGCTGGCCCAGATCTCTACTATCCCCTCTATTAAAACTGCTACAGGAGCTTTAATTTGTTCTGCAAAGGCAGCATAGACCTTTCTTTAATATCTCATTGGAAGGATTCACTGTATCAGCCCCTTGTAGTATTGCACTTTAGGGCCAAACTTTCAAAGATGTGTACCCCAGTGCCATGGGTGCATGTGTAAAACATCTGTTGCACACGGCTAATTAGACCCCTTACTAGTGCTGTGGGTGTGTGTATACGCAAATATCTGATTTACATGTCTAATTGTGTTATGTGCATTATTAAGCGCCACATATCTTTGATGTCAGTTTTGGATATGAACCCAAATCTGAGTTTAGGTTGTGAACGTACAATCACTTGTCCACGAATCAGTGGTGTTGTCAGTTAATTGCTTTTTTGTGGACTTCCTGCATTATCGCTGCATCACCAATGTTTCGCTGTTGTCTCATCACTACAATTCCTAGGGGAGTAGTGGTTGTCACTGCTGGTAGCAGAATGGATATGTCCCAGTTCCATTCCAGATATTCCTATGGTTGTGATACCATAATGATCAGCCATGCTGCAGAGTATGGTGATTTTGTAAAGTGAACAAATACCCGCTGAGGACTGAAATGTGTTTTTCCATCCAGAAGAAAAGTGCATTAAACAGCACCAATTGGTTCCTATTTGAATTGCTAATGAACTTTCTTTGCGCCCCTGGTTTTTGCCCCCCAAATCACTGTGATGGTGCATGTGAAAACGGATAGTGCAGAGGATTCCCCAGTGGCCGTGAGCCATGCTGTGCAGGGTGGAGCGAACAAAATCCTCAGCAGATGCCATGGTGAGGCGCTGTAGCTGGAGAAAAGGATTAGGCAGCAGAGCTGGTCAAAACTCCATTTTTGTTGTGTGGGAAATTCTGACATTTTGACCTTTTCTTTTCATCCTGAAATGGAAAGAAAAAGTCAAAATTTCCCACAAAAAACATTCTGAAATGTTGGGTTGGAAATACAGAAATGTTCTTATTGAAATCACCCGGTGCATGGTTGAAGCATTTCATTTTTACTATTCTTCTGTGAGTTTTTTTTATTTTTGCTGAATGAGTGTTTTCCGACGGAAACCTGTTCCATTGAAAAATTCCAACCAGATCTATTCTACTCCCTGCTCTGGGCAGCTGGTTTTCTGCAATGAGCCTATGGGTCACCCAAGAAAAATGGACAGCCAGAAGAAGGCGGAGCCATGGTAAATGGCTGGCTTCACCACCCTCAAATGAGGAAAACCTTCTGAAAAATTAACATTGCTTTGGACAGAATTAATACATACTGAGCCTTGGGAGTCTGTACAGGGCACAGCTGGAGTCTGGTGGCCTATGACACTGGCTGCTGATCCTGCTGTGCTCTCATAGCTAGGGCACGGTGCCTCATGGGAGTGCAAAGGGGAATCCTTTCACAAAGTTGGACAGGAGTTGGAGGACTGGGTGCCTGACCTCCCCACTTCTTTGGGGGCAGGGAAGTGGGGGGAAATGTTCTGGGTATTCAGCTTCAGTGTAGCCATGGAGATTTTTCACTAACTTGTTCCCATCCACACAATATTGCACAGGAGGGGAGCATATGGGCCATGTAATTAGATTCTGAAGATTTTTCTTCTATCAGCCCCCTCAGCCCTGCCCACACACACATTTTATATGTAATAATTTAGGGGCACAGCTGAATATTTTGCAAGTAACACACTTGAATAATGTGGCGTGAACTCTAACTTTTTGCTAGCCTAATGTCAAACGTGCGGTGCCAATAAAAATTTCCTAATTATAATCGTCCCTGAGAGCATTGGAAAGCATTTCCTAATTGCATCGCCACATAAGTTAATGTTAATAATTTGAAGCTAAAATAGGATTGGCAAGAGTCTCCATTGAGGGTTGGGTGAAATAGATGAAATGACGTTAACAAAATAAAGTAAGTTTGAAAGCTACAGTGGAAACCTTTTTGACTTTGTCAGGAAAACAGCACAGAGAAATAATGAGGGAATTAATCAGCTTGCCTTTGCTCTAGGATCCTACTTCAAATATTAGTATATTTAATGCATTCCTGGTTGGTGATTTCTAGAGGTGAGAGAATAATTTGCCGCATAAAGAATTATACAGAATATTAGCCTTTTTCTCCAGTAAAATTCCTTCATTTTATCTGTTTCAAGCAGTGTCATCGTCCCTCCCTGCCCCTGGCAAAATAAAGTTTTGTTTTTGTACAAACTTTCATAAGAACTCATTTAAGTTGAGAACATAGGACGGGAAGGGACCTTCTGG
This sequence comes from Dermochelys coriacea, assembly GCF_009764565.3. Taxonomy (NCBI): domain Eukaryota; kingdom Metazoa; phylum Chordata; order Testudines; family Dermochelyidae; genus Dermochelys; species Dermochelys coriacea. Next base: position 155,664,839 of record NC_050068.2, read on the forward strand.
GCCACTGAGTCCAGTCCCCTGCTGCTACAGGCGTACAATCACAGCCATCAAGCTCCATTTTAACACTACTTAATTTGGAGTTTGTGAATACTCACAAAGCAAAGCACCGCTCACCAGGAATGGTTCCATTCAAGATGTGCAATTCAGACTGGGGCACTGCTAGTGAGATTGGAGGCTTTTAGCCCTTGGCTTCATGCATGTTCACCTGGAGTGTGTTGGTGCTGTATTGTAGAACCACAGGGTAGAAGGGAGCACAAGGGTGATCTAGTCTAACCCCATGCCAAGATGTAGGATTTGTTGGGTCTAAACCATCCAAGACAGATGACTATCCCTATCCAGCCTCCTTTTGAAAACCTCCAGTGAAGGAGCTTCCACAAGCTCCCTAGGCAGTCTGTTCCATTGGCCTACTGTTCTGACAGTTAGTAAGTTTTTCCTGAGATTCAATCTAAATTTGCTATGCTATAGTTTGAACCCACTGCCTCTTGTCCTGTCCTCTGCGGCAAGAGCGAACAGCTTTTCTCCACCTTTTTTATGGCAGCCTTTCAAGTATTTGAAGACTGCTATCATGTCCCTTCTTTAATCCCCTCTTTTCCCAACTAAACATACCCAGTTCCTTCAGCCTTTGCTCACATGGCTTGCATTCCATCCCTTGGATCATCTTTGTCATTTACCTCTGGATCCTTTCCAGTTTCTCTACATCCTTTCTTTATATTGGTGACCAAAATTGGACACAGCACTCCAGCTGAGGCCTAACCAGCGCCGAGTAGAGTGGTACTATCACCGTTCATGACTTGCATGTTATGCCTCTGTTAATGCAACCTAAAACTGCATTTGCTTTTTTTTTGCAACAGCATCATATTATGGACTCACGTTGAGGTTGTGATCCACCACAGCTCTCAGATCCTTCTCCAAGTCAGTTATCCCTCATTCTGTCCTTGTGCATTTGGTTTTTCTTCCCTAAGTGTAGCACCTTACATTTGTCTTTGTTGAATTTCATTGTTTTCTATAGCCCAGTTCTCCAATTTATCAACATCCCTCTGAATTTTAGCTCTATCCTTCAAAATGTTGGCAACTTCTTCCCCCGTCCCACGGCTTTGTGTCTTCTGCAAATTTGATCAGTGAGCTCTCTATTCCTACACCCAGGTCATTAAAGAACACCATACTCAGAACATGTCCCTGTGGGACCTCAATTGAGACCTCCCTCCAATCTGACATTATTCCATTAATAGTTACTCTTTGTTTGTGGTTGTTTAACCAATTATGTATCCACTTAACAGTAGTTCCGCTGAGCCCGCACTTCTCCAGCTCGCTTATCAGAATGTCATGTGGGACTCCGTCAAAAGCCTTGCTTAAGTTCAGGTATGTTATGTTATTGCATGCCCCATATCCAAAAAACCAGTTACCCTGTTGAAAAAGGAAATCAAGCTGGCTTGTTCTTAGTAAATCCATGCTAGCTGCTAATGATTACCCCTTCATCCTCCTGGTACTTGCACACTGAATATCTTATACATTGCTCTAGTAGCTTCCTGGTTATTGAAATCTGGCTGACTGTAGTTTATAGTTTCTGGCTCCTCCTTTCCCCCATTTTTAAAGATGGGCACTACGTTAGCCCTTCTCCAGTCTTCTGGGACCTCTCCTGTCATTCATGAGTTTGCAAATATTATTTACAGTGGCTATGAGATTTCTTCAGCTAGTTCCTTCAGTACTCTCGGGTAAGTAGAATTAGGCCCCCAGACTTGAATTCATTCAAATTGGTCAGAAGACCTCTGACATTTCTTACTTATCTCAATCTGCATCCTTTCCCCTTTATTATCTATAGTAACTAGATGAGTCATCTGGTCACATGTTTTTTGTAAGAAGACTGAAGCAAAGCAGGTATTGAACGGCTCTGCCTTCCTATCATCTTCTGTTACCAGATCACCTTCTCCACTGAGCAGCAGACCCACACTATCCCTGATCTTTCTTTTTTGTCTGATGTATTTGAAGAACTCCTTCTTGTCTCTAATGTTCCTTGCCAACTGTAACTCATTCTTTGCCTTGGTTTTCCTGATTTTGTCCCGACATGTTTCAGAGTAGCAGCCGTGTTAGTCTGTATCCGCAAAAAGAAAAGTAGGACTTGTGGCACCTTAGAGACTAACACATTTATTTGAGCATAAGCTTTCGTGAGCTACAGCTCACTTCATCGGATGCATTTGGTGGAAAATACAGTGGGGAGATTTATATACACACAGAGAACATGAAACAATGGGTTTTGTCATACACACTGTAAGGAGAGTGATCACTTAAGAAGAGCCATCACCAGCAGCGGGGGGTAAGGGGGGAGGAGGAAAACCTTTCATGGTGACAAGCAAGATAGGCCATTTCCAGCAGTTAACAAGAACATCTGAGGAACAGTGGGGGGTGAGGTGGGGGGGAAAAATAACATGGGGAAATAGTTTTACTTTGTGTAATGACCCATCCACTCCCAGTCTCTATTCAAGCCTAAGTTAATTGTGTCCAGTTTGCAAATTAATTCCAATTCAGCAGTCTCTCGTTGGAGTCTGTTTTTGAAGTTTTTTTGTTGAAAGATAGCCACCCTCAGGTCTGTAATCGAGTGACCGGAGAGATTGAAGTGTTCTCCGACTGGTTTTTGAATGTTATAATGTCCCTACCTTGTCAAATGTCAAGGCTTACACAATCACGAGCCTTTCGTCACAGCTCCTCAGCTGTGGTTAGTTTAACACAAGATTCTAACCAGAGGCATACTTAGACAGGTTAGCATTAGAGGTGGAGTTTGGCTGAAACTTGAGTGTTCTAAACCCTTATGCTTGTAGGACTTGAGGTTCAAGGCAATGTGGAGTCTAAACTTGGTCTATGTTAGGGATTTTTGTCAAATATGAAATCAAATCTACATCTGTATCTCAAATCCCCAATCAATACGCAGCCCCATTGTGTGAGGTACTGCACAAACTCAGAAGGACATAAGCCCTGCCTCACACAGTACACAATACATGCTAACATAGCCACAATTGGCAGTAATTTTTTAAAAATTTTGAGCTCATGTGTGCTTTGTGATTTGAATAATTCAAATATGCATATGCATTGGACCTGGTGCCCAAAGGATCATACAGCTATAGTCAAATGGCTGCCTCTTCAACTGAGCAATATACAGGTGCATGAAGTCCAATACTGATCATTAGTTTGAGTATGAATGAATGAAAGGTTCCTCAGCAAATCTTAAGGCATAGTAACACAATTCTGGGGAATCTGACTTTGTTTTAAGTACTCCTGTATTTGGCATCATATATAGCCAGCACACTGATGGCATAATATACTTTCCAGTTATAAAGTTTCATCAGTGCATGGGGCCACAATAATAACGTGCTTTTTTATAATCCCTTTCTGCTGAGGATCTGAAAGTGCTTTTCAAACTAATTAAGCCTTTCAACATACTTGGCAGGCAGGGATTAGTACCTTCATTACAGACAGATACATTTAGGCAAAGCTAGGTTAAGTGACTAGCACAAGACCAAGCCATGAGTCAGTAGCAGTGCTGGAAAGAAAACTCAGGCATCCTGTTTCCCATCCTCACACACAGATCACATTTCCTTGATGGTTAATCCAGCATGCAGGCAGGCAGTAGCTCCCCAGACTGATGGAAAAAATGAACTAAGCATGCTGTAACTGAAATACATACATTGCTTAGCTGATGATGCTGTATAACTTATATATGGGGATGCGGGGGGTGAGATTTTCAAAAGCACCTAGAAGATTTAGGAGCACAAGTCCCATTGACAGTCTCCCCTATTTCTCTTAAGAATAGCATTCCTGTGTTGGGAATTAGTTACAGGACTGGATTGCAGTTAGTTGTTCAAAAAACCTTGTGTCTAGGAAGCCAAGTAGAGTGGCAGTGTTAACCACTGCAGAAAAAACAATGTTTAAAGCTAATCGGAGTTTTACATTTAAATGTTTATTCTTTTCAAAATGCTCCCAGCACAAACATGTCTTGTTACCACTTTGCAGCACTGAATTGAACAAACTGTAACTACCCCAGAGAATTTAGTAATTTTTGCTTCACTACTTTTAATGAGACAAACCCCCACTTGGCAAGCCAGCAATGAACTCCTCTTTTAAAGAATATACACCACATTACTTATAGATTTACAGAGGGCTCATGGGAAAAGAGCTCTGACATTATGGAGCCTCTGTATATTTCTCAAAGGCAAAGTGGATAGTGAAAATGCCAGTTACAACTCTACTTGGGTGTGCCTCTGTGCTAGACTTTTCAGGAGGAAAGGGTGTGAGCACATTGCCAATCCTCTACTCCTATTACTACGAATAACCCAGAGGAGTAAAGCCAATGTATAGAACTTCTTTGGCAGGCTACACAGCTGAGCAATCTTGTACTAAGGTATCAGCTGGGTTGTCACACAAATATCTAGAGCTTACGCATGCTTAACCTGCTACAGGCAGTGCTGGTCTTAAAAAGGGTGCATGGGGAACTGTTCAGGCCCCTCATACCAACATTCTCTGTCCCCTGGGGTTGTGGAGGGGTGATTACTAATACTCCACCCCAATGGCTGCAGAGTGCCAATGCTATTACTGGCACATAGATTTAGAGTGTGGGTGCTGGTGGTGGCCGGTGAGCTGCAGGCAATCAGACTAGATGATCTGGTGGTCCCTTCCGGCCTTAAACGCCATGGCTGTATGTGTGGCAGAGGCAGAGCAGTCTCCATGTGATCATCCAGCCTTAGCACCGGATTAATTATCTGTGCACCTGCAGGTTAGAGTGCTCCTAGTTCATTTTAAGACTGTTGGTGTTATCCTAGGGGGCCAGATCCTCAGCTGATGCAAATCACTGTTACTTAATTGAAATCAGTGTGGCTATGCTGATTTATACGAGCTGTGGATCTAGCCATATGCTTTTTGGGGCAGGGACTAGACTTCATTTGTCAACTGCCTACCACAATGAGGCATGGTCCTTGCTGGGGCTGCTTTGCCCTACTTTAGTACAAATAATTGGACAGTAAGGCTCCTTTCTGCTACTCTTGCATTGAGTAGTACTTTATTCTGCTTGTGGGCCCATTGACTTGCTGTAGGGGCTAGTCAATGTAGGAATGCCAGAATGATTAGGATTGTAAGCTCTTCAGGGCAGGGACCATCTTTTTGTTATGTGTTCAAACAGCACCTTTCACAGTGGGGCTTTTCACCATTACCACAGGGCAAATAATAATCCTCAATGATCCTATAGAATTGCTAAACCTGTCTGAGAAAAATCCTTATGGTTTTACTATAGCACATTTTATATAATAGCTTAAAGATAAAAACAGTAATTTGTCTAGCATTACTACACTTATTACTGTATTAAAACTACAATTTTACTACAATAATTTCCTCCATGCCTGGGGCTCTTAGATCTATAAAAGAGAGAGTGCTTATAAATCATAATAAAAACAATAAACCTTTCCCCTGTAAATCTCTGGTTTTCCCCTCCTCCTCTACCATAGTAACATTTTTTCCTAGTGTCATATGGTGTGTGATGCTTTTGAGTCTGAAAATTGTAAAATCAATCTAATAACTGCTTGGGTGCATGTTTAATTCATCTAGACATATGTGTAATATCTGCAGTTGTCCTCAAGTTCTTAATGAAAACTCCAGATGCAATTGGCTCTTTGTATCTGATGTGCAAAAGTACCTGTTGTCTTTGTGCTTGCAGATTTATATTTTGGTTGAACTTAACTAACAGGTGCATGAAATTCTATATAATTAATGTGGTACATATGGTGCTAACGTTTCAAAAATGTAGCTCTTAATGTTTATGCCATGTTTACAGTGACTCAATTCAGTCTATCAGTAGCTTAAATTTGTAAAGACAAATTCTCTTTGGTCAGCTGCTTAGCAGAAAATAATTCCATAGACAGCTAAGTAAACTGGCATACTATTCTCTTGAATTGGTTCAATGCCAATTTAGCAGCAGAAAGTTAATGTTTAAAAATGTAATTTACTTTAAAAATCATATTCAGGGCTCAAATCTGGTGGTGATTTTGTCATCTTAAAAATACTAATCTACATTATTTATAATAACTTGACACTGTAATGGAAACCTGGGGATAAGTTACATTTTGAGTTCTTTTTCACTAAAGTACTTAGAAATGTTAACAGTCACTTTTCATGTTACTATGCAGAATGTTTTCAAAATTATTGTGCTGAGTTTCTGACCTTATTTCTTCTTTAAAGAATTTCTTGCAAATCGATGTTCCGATGCAGGCATTACATTTATCGAGTCCCAGGAAAGTCCGTCCAAAACTGTAGCTGGGTTTGACATGGGGCACAGAAGAAGGAAAAACTGTTGCTTCTAAGAAAGGACTCCAGCTAAGGGTCAAAAACTGAAGCAGTATCAATAAACCAAGAACATTAGAGCAAAGGTAACACATCCAGAGCCCCATCAGTGGTACCTGCAAGCTCTGCCTTTTTTGATGCTATCCTACTCTCCACTTTTTGTGCTTTAGATGATCTCAGTTTGCAATTGAGAGTCCTTAAACACTGAGAGAGGGTCTTGGTCCATGAGAGCCAGAAACTGTCCTCATCCTGCCAGCTGGTTGGTGGTTCTATAAGTTTGTGTTCTGGGAGGGAAAGAATATGGGTGGGGGGTGGGGTAAGGAAATGCATGGAGGATGCAGATAACTTGGGTTGCCATAGTTACCTTTCCTCTGCTTGGTGCAGCTGTTTCAGGCCCTGATGCCCCACCCATCATCACATTAGAAAATAACAACAAGAAGTTCTCATCTGTACATTATGCAGACAAATGAAGGATATCCGTAGCACAAGCGTAGGGCATACAAAGGACGCTTACATCGGAACTGCCTCAGCAGGAACAACAGAGCACCAGAGGCATGAATTTTAACATGAACAAAAAGTTTAAACATTATGTTTTGTTAGTTGAGTTTGTGTACATGGGAAAGGCACACGTCAAAGGCCATTGCTGAGCTCTAGATTGTGTCATTTCTTACACATCCGCTTTGCTCACCTCTCCCCTTCTAACCGTGGAACTTGAATGGTGGTTGAAAAGAAGAATTGCTCTTTTATTGTTTCTCAGTAATTGAAAATCTGCAACCTGGTAATCTTGTAAAAGACACAAACTGTCCTAGAAGTAAAGGAGTACTTGTGGCACCTTAGCTATAGCTGTAGCTCACGAAAGCTTATGCTCAAATAAATTTGTTAGTCTTTAAGGTGTCACAAGTACTCCTTTTCTTTTTGTGGATACAGACTAACGGCTGCTACTCTGAAACCTGTCCTAGAAGTGAATATTTTGTGATAAGTAGGATAGGTGCTTTTGAAAATGTTACTCTTTTTTTTTTTTTTAAATGGCCCAGATCCTCAAAAGGATCTAGGCACCTAACTCCCATTGAGTCAGTGGAAAGTCTCATTAAATTAAACATGATAATGAAACCCCATACAAATCATAGAATCATAGAATATCAGGGTTGGTAGGGACCTCAGGAGGTCATCTAGTCCAACCCCCTGCTCAAAGCAGGACCAATCCCCAACTAAATCATCCCAACCAGGCCTTTGTCAAGCCTGACCTTAAAAACTTCTAAGGAAGGAGATTCCACCAGCTCCCTAGGTAACCCATTCCAGTGTTTCACCACCCTTCTAGTGAAAAAGTTTTTCCTAATATCCAACCTAAACCTCCCCCACTGCAACTTGAGACCATTACTCCTTGTTTTGTCATCTGCTACCACTGAGAACAATCTAGATCCATCCTCTTTGGAACCCCCTTTCAGGTAGTTGAAAGCAGCTATCAAATCACCTCTCATTCTTCTCTTCCGCAGACTAAAACAATCTTGGTTCCCTCAGCCTCTCCTCATAGGTCATGTGTTCCAGTCCCCTAATCATTTTTGTTGCCCTCCGCTGGACATTTTCCAATTTTTCCACATCCTTCTTGTAGTGTGGGGCCCAAACCTGGACACAGTCCAGATGAGGCCTCACCAATATCGAATAGAGGGGAATGATCACCTCCCTCGATCTGCTGGCAGTGCCCCTACTTATACATCCCAAAATGCCATTGGCCTTCTTGGCAACAAGGAAGCCAATGGCTGTTGACTCGTATCCAGCTTCTCATCCACTGTAACCCCTAGGTCCTTTTCTGCAGAACTGCTCCCTAGCCATTCGGTCCCTAGTCTGTAGCGGTGCATGGGATTCTTCCATCCTAAGTGCAGGACTCTGCACTTGTCCTTGTGAACCTCATCAGATTTCTTTTGGCCCAATCCTCTAATTTGTCTAGGGCCCTCTGTATCCTATCCCTACCCTCCAGCGTATCTACCTCTCCTCCCAGTTTAGTGTAATCTGCAAACTTGCTGAGGGTGCAATCCACACCATCCTCAAGATCATTAATGAAGATATTGAACAAAACCGGCCCGAGGACTGACCCTTGGGGCACTCCACTTGATACCGGCTGCTAACTCGAGATGGAGCCATTGATCACTACCCATTGAGCCCGACAATCTAGACAGCTTTCTATCCACCTTATAGTCCATTCATCCAGCCCCATACTTCTTTAACTTGCTGACAAGAATACTGTTGGAGACTGTGTCAAAAGCTTTGCTAAAGTCAAGGAACAACACATCCACTGCTTTCCCCTCATCCACAGGGCCAGTTATCTCATCATGGAAGGCAATTAGATGAGTCAGGCATGACTTGCCCTTGGTGAATCCATGCTGAGTGTTTCTGATCACTTTCCTCTCCTCTAAGTGCTTCAGAATTGATTCCTTGAGGACCTGTTCCAAATGCCTGGGTGATAGTATCAAAGTCACACTGAAATAAGGCAGGTGGATAGGTTTTCTTGGAAAGGTTTCTAATGCAGTGTTTCCACCAACAGAGAGAGATGGGGGAATTGTCTGCCTGGTGCACCCCCTTTGTTTCACTCAGATGCTGCAAAGGGAGCAGAAACCTCCCTCAGCTCCCTCACTGGAGACAACCTCTTTGGCATGGAGGGAAGTCCCCATGGAGTCAGCAGAACAACTCCTGTGCTGCTCTGTCAGCCCCCTGTGCAGGGAGAGAAGCTTATGGGGCAGTGAGAGTGAGGGGAGTGGCTGGAGCACAATGTAATCTAGTAGTCCGCAGGCTGCTCTAGGTTGTGCTGTGGCAGAGCATCACTGACCTCTAACTGGGTCCCTGACCGACTGCTCGGTGGAAGCTGGGTGCAGCAGAAATCTGTCCCACAATGCTGTCTTCCCTTTGGCGGTGGGCAAGAAAGGCGTAAAACAATGCAGTGTTGAATGCTTTGGTGTCCATGTTAGTACTGACCATTTCAATTTGTTTTTAACGGTATGCCCAATCCAGCAGTATATTTCCATTAGCAGGGAATGCAGTGTCATGACAACCCTGGAGAGAACGTGAATGGTGACTACGCTTTGTGAACATCGTCCCTCTTTCTTTCTTGTGCGATTTCATCTCAGAGCTAAGTTTTTTCCATTTGTTCCTTTACTGAATGCTGGGACAGGTACAATCCACTAGCATCATCCTTTCCTCAGCTGTTATCAGTACATATTGCAGCAGCCCGTGGCATGGTCTGACTTGCCCATCACTAAGTTACATTTTATACAGGAATTCACATCTTCAAAGTACTATAAGCACTAATTTGTCATCTCAGCACCTGTGTCAGACAAGTAACTATTCCTCCAGATCCCACCCTTCTCAAATACCAAAAAATACCAGAGGAGGCCTACAGGCTGCCCTGAAGATCAATAGATTCAGGCTGTTTTGAACTGAGAGGTGGCCCATAGTGGAGGGGCCCTCATGGTGTCAGAAGTCCCAGGTCTGTTCTATCAGAGCGACCATGGCTTAAGCGTAATTTGACCCTGCTGCTTTCCGTAGCTCAAGATCTGTGGCAGATAACTGTTCATTTCATCTGTGAATTGGAAATGAACGTGCATAGCCTGAAATAGACACATCCCCACCTGCTCTTCATAAACCGCTTGGAAGTAAGGATGGATGATACAGGTTCAGAGTAATGAAGGAAGTTGCCTTCCCATACCACAATCCCTCTCCTTCCAACCAGGAGCAAACACCCCATACTTTGATGAACTTGATCAACTATATTTCTAGGAAGCCCACTAGCCTACTATCTCAGTGCCAAGTGACCTGTTTATGAGGCTAGCTCCTGTAGTTCTCTTCCAAGGCCAAAACGTATGACAGCAAAGTTGCAGTATCAGCAGAGGACTGGGTTGCTGGGCAAGGGAACATTCACCTGGTGGGCTACAAGGTTGCTGCATTTCCTGCAACATTCATGTACCAATAAATAAAAAGCTGGAGTGTTGCTGTTGGGTAGTGAGGTGCTGCTCTAGGCCCACTGCCCCTGCCTGTGTCCACACCTCCCTCCCGCACCTTACCACCTGGCCCTTGCTCCCTGAATGACCACTGCAAGGCCTTGGGAGATGAAAGGGCAAATCCATTACACAGTATGTAGGTCAGGGCTAGGGTTGCCACCAGACCCTTATTACAGGGAACTTTTTTTCATCTCTATACAGCAAGATTGGGAGTTGGTGAGTGCTGTAAAAAGTAGCATGAAATACCCCTGGTGAATGTAGGTGAGAACTGCTTAATAATAATAATGATAATATCAGGAGGAGGGCAGTGGCGAGGGTGCTGAGAAAACAGTCCCTTATTTTTGGAATGCTGTACAATGTTGGCAATGCTCAGGGCAGAGTCTGGCATGGCATGATGATTCTAAAAATGCTTTCAGTAGTAATCCGCTTCAAGATAGTGAAGTGCTACCAAGTGACCAGTACAGACTCGATATCCTACTGCTTCACACTTCCATTGTGAGTCAGGCATAATGTATAGGTTAATAATTAAAGCTGCTTGACAATTTTTTTGTGTTTGTCAATGAAAAATGGCTTTTTGAGTGCTATGAAAATGAGAACATTTTGAATGTTATAAACATTTTTAATGAAATTTTTCTTCAAAATTTTCTAATTTTTTGACTAAGCGATTCTAAATGAATAAATTTGAAGCAAATACATTTGTTCTAATTTGCACTGAAATAAAAAAAACTGTTTTACATTTTTTTGTCATCCCTTCCTCCCCCGGTATTTCTTTCCAACTTTTCCCCCATAAAAGGGAGGGGAAAAGATGAAAGGGAGAGGAAAACAAACCAAAAAGGAAAAGAGAAAGGGGAACAGAGGGGAAATCCAAAAATGAAAAATGTGAAATTCAGAACAGTTTTTTTCATTTTGAATCACTGAGCTGGAAAATCAGACAAATCCACAAAACATTTCCAACAGAGCAAAAAGTCTTCATTTTTGTTTAAAATTTTTTGCAGGAAATAATTCTTGTTGTTTGGCCATCTTTATACGCAATTCCTCAATGGTATTAATAACCTGAGGGAAACGAAATGACAATCGTTGCTGTTCTGTCTCTCCAGGGGAATTGACACAGCATAACCTGTCATTCCTCCTTCAGCTTATCTTGACACCCAGCTGCTTCTGCTGCTGAAGGGAAAACCTGCTGTTTTGAACTCCTCTGCCCCCCTGCTGGAAGGCAGCTAAAGGAAGAAGTCAGATGCTGGGGACATTGTGTGGCCAATGAAGGCCAATTTTAGTCTGCAGGAGCCTGAAAGACTGGTACAAAAGGCCACCGAAGACTCTCAGCTACTGTTTTGGCTGCAGCTTCCAAAGGAGATCATGCCAAGAAGCTTAAAGTGTGGAACAGGATCCTGCATTTGCCTACGTCAGTGCCCTTGGAGACTGAAAGTGGGATATAGGGATCTCAAGCCCCAGGGGACAGTGGAAAAGGATAGTGAAAAGAGAGTTGGCAGAACATCCGACAGCTGTTCAAGCAACTGTTTGGGAGTCAATGCAACCACTTCTTATGCACTCAGCCTTCCTGGTCACTAGCCGTCCTTGAACAAGCCATACAAGGTAAGAGGCAGAGAGATGGTATATTGGAAAAAAAACCTCAGTTTAGCATCAAGGGAAATTTGCAATACCAGTGGACAATAGGCTGTTCCCAAACAACAACTGCACATATTCTAGTGAACCAGACATTTAACAAAGCAGTTATTCGTTTGTAGTTATAGACATCTTGTAAGTACACATGATCACAGTTGAAACTACTGCATACACATGGATTAATTCATTGAACAATGTTATGACAAGGCAGCTAACAAATCACTGGATCCCTTCCCAAGCAATATATTTTTTTAAAAAAAAACCCTCCTTCAAGATAAAACAAGAAGCATGTTCCCTGCATCATATTCCCGGGGAACAGATGTTCCCACAATATTTTTCTTGGAGCTATAGGATCAACTCTGTGTCCCAACAGTTCAAAGGATTAAAAAGAAAAATTGGAGCCTTGTTTTTTTGGCATCAGAACTTCAATTTCATCCTTAAGGCAGAAGCAGGGCAAAACAAATGCGCCCCTCTAATGTGAAAATAGTACATTGGGGAGGCCCCATGACAACCAGGCCAGTTAATGGAATAGAACTGTTACAAGAATGCATTTCTTGTTGGAAACCAGGCTACATATAGGCTACTGCATGCAGAACTAAAAGGAAGACTTCTAAAGTAATGACCTGTGAAAGGAACAACTACAATAAAAATGCAATAAAAAGATAAAATAAGACCCTTAACCTTGTGATAGGAACACTGAACTTTGTTGAGTCATTTAGGCTCCAGATGTGAGCTATCTATAATAATAATTTGGTAGGCAATGTCTGCCAGATTGTAAATCTGTTTAGTTTTTTTCTGGGGGAGGGTTAACCCACAAGTATCATTGATTTCACTGCCGTCTATCCTGAATGCAAGGGGACACCTGGTGGTGTATGAGGTGAGAGAGAAGAATTAGCAAGAAGAAAGCTACTCTGACTTATTCCAGAAGACTGGCCCGGTGCATAGCTGAGGGCTGGAGGAGTTCAAAAGTGATCTTTCACCCCAGATAGCATTGTGTGTTCCTGCCCTGAACCAAAGGATCAGACTCTGTTGCTGCATGCTTTTAGCGTTGTCAGCTGATGTTTACTAGTAACTCTGAGGAGGCCCCTTTTCCAGATGTAATGACTAGTCTTGAGCATTCATGAATTCCCATTGGTGCAGAACCAGAGTCGATATACATTCATATTTAGTGTAAACGGAAATATCCTGAAATTTGGCTTATTTGAAAAGTGTAATAATTGGATGTGAAAATCTATGTGGATATTAAATACATCTATTTTCTTTTATATCTTTCACATCTCTCCCAAAACCTGAGATCTATTCTTTCAGAATGTGTTCCTTACACTCACTGAGATCATTGCACAAATGCTAAGGCAAAGCATTTAAACATACTTAAAGTTAAGCAAGTGCATATGTGCCATCGACTTCAATGGGGGACTTATACACATGCTTCCAGGCTTTGCTAAACCAGGATCTAAATATCTAGACCAAGAATTTCAAAAACAGGTGACTAAAGTTAGGCTCCTGCACCTGACAACTGAAATTAGATCAAAGTATTACAGCCCACGGGAGACCAGACTCTTATGTGCCACAGGCAGAGAATAGGAGGCGCTGAGTTGCACCAATGCCCAAGACCCCCACTATGACTGGGAAAAAATTGAGATATGCCCAGATAATTCTGGCAAGTGATCCACATGGTGGAGAGGAAGGTGGAACCACCTCCCCCACCACCCCAAGGTCACTGCCAATCTGACATGAGGGAAAATTCCTATTGTGACCCCACATACAGATAAACTGTACTTTGAAGTTTTTTGGATCTACTAATATTCCCACTAGGAGCTTATGCCTGGAGGATGAAATCCTGGCCCCACTGAAGTCAGTGACAAAACACTCAAATCAGTGGCACCAGGATTTTACCCAGATGATTTTAGGTCTCCTCAATCCCCAATAATGCCATATGGATGACCCTTTCTCACAGTTTTTCTGTTCTCTGTAGCCTGCTCTAATTGCCCTAAAGTGAAAAGTAGTCCTACTTGACTTTCTCAATGGAAGAAAAAATCAAGTAGCTTTGGGGACAACACAATGGGTGTTTTAAAGAATACTACTACTACTACTACTGAAAGAAGGCATTTGGCAGATATGGTGGATGATGTGTTAGGGATCTGCTGGTGGGTTTCTCAGCTCAAATTTCAGGAGAGCTATTTAATTCTTTTGTAAATTAGAATTTTAAACATTTTTATTGCAATTTACTTTTCTTCCAGCTGTCGGGTTGCCTTACTGTTTCTCATCATGCCTACTATAACAACAGTATCCGGTTAGCATCTTGACTCAGGGTAAGTGAAGCAGCCTGATTTGCCACCAAGAGACATGACAAACCAAATACATAAAATAAAAAAAACCTGTCTTTTTTTTTTCTTTCTAGAATCGCCTTCCTGTGAAATGTAGCATAAGCAAAATATGCGGTGGTGTATTGCGGTAAAATGTTTCTATTAGCAGGCATGGTCTGCATAACTCACCCCAGGTTCCACCATCCCATGAGTTATGTTGTCTTCTGCCAATAAACACTTTATATCACGCCTTAATATGTCCTGCATATATTAAACAGTGTATGTTACGAAGTACTGACACCCTCTGACAGGTGCTCTGTAAATCAATCAATAAATTAGAAAAACGCCACGTCCCCACATCTGACTTGGAATAGGTTTTCAGCCAAAATTTCACTGTTGTTTGACCCAGGATGAATAATTTTCCAAATACCCAGGAGAAGCCAAAGAGGAGGAAGTGCCATTTCCTCCAGTTGAGCTACTTTGCAACCTGGCCTGCTTGCTTCCTATTTCTGTCTTAATCCTCATGGTTAATTCATCCCAAGAAAATAAACAAGCCTACCCCTTCCTTGTGACACACTCGCACTCCTGCTTCCTTCCATCTCTGCTGCTGCTATCTCCATTCTCCCTCTTCCCACTGGGAAATGCAATCACAACACAACATCCTGAACCTTGGGCTGGCATCAGTAGGACTAATTGCAGAAGTAAGGGCCCTACCTGCCTGGATCCCATTGTAGGACCGGGCCCTTTTGGGGGCATATGACTGACCAACTTGAGAACACAGTAGCCTCTCATGTCCTGGATCCCAGGGGTGATCAGGTGATAGAATACAGAGGTTGGGTTTTGGCTGCTGCTGGCATCAGTGAGAACCAGAAAGTGAAACTTAAGTCAGGGTTAATGTCTTTAAAAATCATATTTGAAAACCTTTGCTTTGTTTTCACTGATCTTATAGCTGTTTCCATGGAAATAGGAGCAGAACAAGCCAAACAGCCGTGTAGCCAATTTCAGTTGCTGGCTTCCAGTTCTTACTTCTGTTTCCAGGGATGCCAAATCAGCAAAAACAAGGCAACTCTTTTAAAATGCTCCTGTTTTAGATGATTGTCCTTATTTAACCTTCATCAGAAAGTCTGCTGGTAGGAACGACCAGCTAGCAAGTGCCAGTGACAACTCTCATGGCTGTGTTCAGCATATGGAAATCTGCCAAGATGGGACTTACAAGCCAGCTGTAGATTTTAACAGCCTTTAGTAGCATTTCCCGGTGATGCCAAAATCACGAGATTGCTCCTTCCTTCCAAAATCTTGAGATCTTTTCTTTTTAAAAAGTCTATATTGTGGGGGGTTTTCAGGCTGTCTTTTGATTTTTGAGCTCCCCCACCCCTCCCTAGTGCATTTTTGTGACAATTGGAGTCACCCACACTCCCAAATGTATTGGATAAGGGGATTTTGGCCCCTGCTGCAGGAGCTCTCACTCCCACATCTGCCTCCCCCTGCCCAGCAATTAATCCTGTCCCCATCCCCCCATCAGTTGTTCCCATCCAGTGCCCACCATCAGTTCGGCTCTTCCAGTCTCCCCATTAGCCCCCACCTCCCAATTTAGCCCCAAACCAGCCTCACCCTGCTCCTCTTGGGCTTCTTCAAGTTCCTTCCCCAGGCCTGAGTGGGGGACTCCAGTGCTGTTCCCTCTCCCCATTTTAGCCTCACGGGGGAGCTCCAGGAACGCTCCACCTCCCCTTTGCCCCTTCACAGGCTGGGTGCTGCAGGGGTAGGAGCAGAGGTACTATCCTGTCCATGTTTCTCACAGGAGGAGGAGGGAGCAGAGCTATGTTGAGCTGCTGGACTCCTTGCTTCTTCCTTGGCCTCCCCTGCTGTGAGACTGGCAAACAGAGGGGAGAATTTCTGACAGCTTCCTTCTGGTGGGGCTGAACTTTGCAAGAGGGCCAGAGCTACTTGCAGCAGTTTGAGACAAGCTCCCAAACCCCCTGAGTGACATCCAGGCATTTGGGGGGGGAGAGAGGGGGAATCCCTGTATTCCTCTTGTGGGGAGAGAAGAGCATGTAGGATTTTATTTGCTTGGATGGGCAGAATGATTTTTTTAGAGGAAAAACTGACTAAAAAATTCTGCTCTATAGGGTCTCACCAGTTACTCGCCCCTTTAGAATCTTGATCACATCAGCCAGGTCAGAGGCCCCCATTCTGAAAGCCCCAACATCCGCACTAGAGCGGGTTGAAAAACTTGCGGTGTGCCGAATTCAGGATGATTTTTCAAAATTTCCCCCCAACCCCCTTACTTTTGCAATTCAGAACTTCACAGATTTTTGTTTAAAATGGGCTAATAGCTCTGCTATTGGTAGGAAAATGTGGGAAAACATTAGGAAAAATGTAAACAATTTTTTTTGTTAATTTCAAAATTTGAAATTGTCAAAATCTGATGATTTCTGAGCAGTTCCAGTGGAAACCTATTTTAAAGAAAGGAACCAGCTTTCCCTTAACCACAAGGACCACAGATGTGGGAGAGAATCATGGGGGGCAGAAAGGAGCTTTACTTTGTGGGAATGTGTATGCAGGGGCAGTGATGCAACTCCCTCCCTCAAAGTTGTTTTGAGCTGCTCAAAGGTTGGATCATGCCCAGAGTCCCACCAGTTACCTGTATGCTCCCCTAGCATGTCTTTAACTGGCTGCAAACCTCCCTACCTTCATCACCCCGCCTCGCCCCCTGACAGAGGATCACATCACAGGTCCCCTACAGGCCCTTTTCTAGCATTGTAGTACTGGAGACCAGATGCACCAGATATTTAAAAAAAAAACAAACAAAACCCAAAACTGCTGGCATGTGTGGTAAAAATAAAGGTTATAACAAATGGGGTTATAACAAAGATTATAACAAAACGTCACTCGCATTATTCTATTATTAATATATATTTTTTAAAAATAACAAGCTCTGATTCTGCAGTTTTACACACACATGCTTAACTTGATGCACTGAGAGTAGTCTCCTTGACTTTAACAAAGCTGGGAGGTATTGCCAATTCGGAGAAGGATCGGGATATTATACAGGAGGATCTGGATGACCTTGTAAACTGGAGTAATAGTAATAGGATGAAATTTAATAGTGAGAAGTGTAAGGTTATGCATTTAGGGATTAATAACAAGAATTTTAGTTATAAGCTGGGGACGCATCAATTAGAAGTAACAGAAGAGGAGAAGGACCTTGGAGTATTGGTTGATCATAGGATGACTATGAGCTGCCAATGTGATATGGCTGTGAAAAAAGCTAATGCGGTTTTGGGATGCATCAGGAGAGGCATTTCCAGTAGGGATAAGGAGGTTTTAGTACCGTTATACAAGGCACTGGTGAGACCTCACCTAGAATACTGTGTGCAGTTCTGGTCTCCCATGTTTAAAAAGGATGAATTCAAACTGGAGCAGGTACAGAGAAGGGCTACTAGGATGATCCGAGGAATGGAAAACTTGTCTTATGAAAGGAGACTCAAGGAGATTGGCTTGTTTAGCCTAACTAAAAGAAGGTTGAGGGGAGATATGATTGCTCTCTATAAATATATCAGAGGGATAAATACAGGAGAGGGAGAGGAATTATTTCAGCTCAGCACCAATGTGGACACAAGAACAAATGGGTATAAACTGGCCACCAGGAAGTTTAGACTTGAAATCAGACGAAGGTTTTTAACCCTCAGAGGAGTGAAGTTTTGGAATAGCCTTCCAAGGGAAGCAGTGGGGGCAAAAGATCTATCTGGTTTTAAGATTCTACTTGATAAGTTTATGGAGGAGATGGTATGATGGGATAATGGGATTTTGGTAAGTAATTGATCTTTAAATATTCAGGGTAAATAGGCCAAATCCCCTGAGATGGGATATTAGATGGATGGGATCTGAGTTACCCAGGAAAGAATTTTCTATAGTATCTGGCTGGTGAATCTTGCCCATATGCTCAGGGTTTAGCTGATTGCCATATTTGGGGTCAGGAAGGAATTTTCCTCTAGGGCAGATTGGAGAGGCCCTGGAGGTTTTTCGCCTTCCTCTGTAGCATGGGGCATGGTTGACTTGAGGGAGGCTTCTCTGCTCCTTGAAGTCTTTGAACCATGATTTAAGGACTTCAATAGCTCAGACATGGGTGAGGTTTTTCATAAGAGTGGGTGGGTGAGATTCTGTGGCCTGCGCTGTGCAGGAGGTCGGACTAGATGATCAGAATGGTCCCTTCTGACCTTAGTATCTATGAATCTATGAATGGCATTACTCACAGTGCATCAAGTTAAGCATGTATGGCTACAGTGTTCAGTCATCAGAAACATCCCCTTTTTCAGATGGCTTCCTGTTGACATTCTTTGACAGAGGTCCCAAAATCATGATAACCTTTATGAAAATGCCCCAAAGACTCCTTTTTTAAAAAATACATTTTTGACTGCATGTGACAATGTTTTTAAATTCAAGGACCTCAATCTTTTTGCATTAATGGACTTTTGCTGACTAATTAGTTTTTAATTATACAGTAGAACCTCAGAGTTGCGAACTGACCAGTCAACCACTCTCCTCATTTGGAACCAGAAATATGCAATCAGGCGGGGGGGGGGAGGGGAAGAAGGTAGGAAATGCAGCATTTTTCTTCTCCATAGTAAAATTTCAAAGCTGTATTAAGTCAATGTTCAGTTGTAAACATTTCAAGTTACAAACAACCTCCATTCTTGAGGTGTTCATTACTCTGAGGTTCTACGTATTAGAAGGATTCCATTCCTGCTTTAAGTCGGAATTCCAGTGCAGCCTTAACTGTGGTGCCTCCATAATATTTTCCAGTGCAGAGACCAGTGGCAGATTAATGATTTTGCCTACCCTAGGCCTTGAAATGATTGCCCCCCCATATGAACCTGTTTTCGTTTTTTTACAAATTCATTTGAACTAAAATGAATCTAAATATCATTAAAATAATTGAACATTTACAAGTTTTATTATAAATAAAATTACAAGTAGAGTGGACCCTCACTTGATCGCACATCTGTATAGCGCAATTTTGCTTATAGCATGGGACCACGCATGGATCCAAAACCCCGCATTCAAGCGGGGGTCTGGTGTATATCAAATATTTATTTTTTATTTTATGTCGATACAATAAAAGAAATAAAAGTATGTGAGTAGTAAGTAACTACATTTGTTTATGCCTACACCTTTGAGTGGCAAATTTATTAATTAATTCTGCATAATCCAGAGAAGTTGTTAGATCCTTTTCAATTGTCAGGAGAGAAAGGGAGTTTACTTTTTCTTCACAGAGATTAGCCCTCAAATAGTTTTTCACCCTTTTTAATGCTGAAAATGATTGTTCCGCTGAACAGTTTTTGTAGCAAGTATGCAAATGAACATTCAGAAGGCAATATCAATATTTGGATATACTGAATGAACGTTTCAATTTTGAAGAAGGCTGCAATAATCTTAAAATTGACGACTTTTCTTTTTCAGGAATTTTGACATCTTCCAAATATGATCGAAAATGTAGACACTCTTTCACGAATGATTTTTCTAAATCTCCTTGGTAGCATAGCTGTAATTTTTTAATGTGAACTGTTATATCGGTTGTTGAAGTATTGGTAATGTTAGAGAGAAACTGAAATCTGCCATAAATTTCTTGATACGCATTACTTCTGCATTTTAATTCAGAGCATACAAGGTCTAGTATTATTAAAAAGGTATCTACTTTAAATTTATCTCTACCACACATTTCCACTTCAATTTGCGCATTTTTGCTATCATTTCATTTTCCTTTTCTTTCTTTTGCATAGCATTTTTTTTAAACTGAGAACTGCTTAATTTCTTCCTTCTGGTCATATTAATGCTTAGGATTGTCATGAGCATGTTCTTTACTAAATGGCTTCGCGCCGTCATGGGTGGTTTCAATATGCGCTATAATTGGTAGAATCGCTGTGTGCGTCACTGATGCTGCGATTATAAAAATGCTGCTACTAAAAATTTGCTACTCCGGCAAATTTGCCACCCTAGGCCTAAGCCTTGTCGGTCTAGGTGATAATACATCACTGGCAGAGACTTAATCTCTATTGGAACTAAGATAAAATAATGTTTCAAGAAAGCAGCAGCAGCACGAATTTTAAAGAGGGTTGAGGGATCCACCACTCCCCCAAGTATGTTTGTAATTAAAAACGCTGGGTCATTTCTGCCCCTCCGTTGTAGTCTCGGTCAAATAATGTAGGCTTGTAATGGTGTCTCAGGCTGTCTCTGTTCCTAACTCTTGGAAAAACCAAAACATTTGGACAAGTTTTAAATATGGTTTTGACATTCAATGGTTAACTCTAGAGGGAGTTTAAAAGGAGCTATCTGCCCAACTTTTCTGTAAATGGCTCCTAGCACCATAGCATGACTCAAGGGAGCATGAGAACAAGCTACATGATGTAGCTATACAAGTTTATGGCAAGGTCTGACTTGTGGGCCTCACAGCAAAATGACATGCCTGCACTTGCTGAGAGTTTCACAACATTTGAAAAGCAGCCTAAAAGCTTTTGCTTCATCAGGACATTCATTGGTGTGCTGACAGTACGGACCTTCGCTTTCTACTATGTTACCTTAGGGTGCCTCCACTCTACTGTACATACAGTCCCATTGACATCAATGGGATTTATGCACGGGGATGCAGGGCATAGTCTGACAGCAAGATAGCCATTATTAAGTGTGTGTAAGCTAACAACGGTGCCAAACCTCAGCCTTTCCTTCAAATCAAACCCAACACTTCCTATGGGTCACATCAGGACCAAATATCTCTCTTCTAACCACCAGCCCCATACCTGCATTAATCTTCTTGTGAGGTCTGATGCTTTCTGTTGTGACTGATATGTTGCTCTAGTCAAATTTAGCACACTCCAAGGCTTCCCGGGGACCACACTGGAGCTGGGAGGGGTGTGTTCTATTATACAGACCACTGGACTGGGAGCTTACAGACCTGGAGTCTATTCCTGGCTCTGCAATGGATCCACTGTGTGACCTTGGGCCAGTCATTTAATATTGCCAGCCCTCTCTTACCTCCATCTGTCTTTTTTATTTAGACAATAAGCTCTGTGGGGCAAACATTTTATCTCACACGTGCTTGTATGGCACCTAGCCCAATGGGGCCCCAATCCCAACTGAGACTGCTTAGTACGAGTGTAATACAAATGAATAATAATAATGCACAATAACATGAATGCGTCTGAGGAAGCTGCGTGGACTATGTGTCCAAATCAACCTTGACTGAAATTTGAGCTTCATCCAGGACCTCTTCAGTAGAACTTTCTCTGAGAACTGCCTGTAGATAGAAAGTTAGTTTTTTGTGATTTTTCTCTGTTCTGTCTGGATACCTGCAGATTTTTCAGACTACTGCTGTATTTTGTGTATTAGCCTGGTTCACTGGCCCAGTCACAGGATAAAAGGACCGCATGGTATTTCTCCTGTGTCCCTGATTGGATAAGGCTATCCCACATGTGGCTATGTGGAGTACTGTCATGGATGGTGTGACGGGGCAAGGCCAGATGGCTATGGAAGAGTAGTGGGAGACAGGTATATTAGCTCCAGGCTAAACAAATCCCTGTTACCAGGATAAGTAAATGGCAGCTGCTCCAGGTTAATTAGGACACCTGGGGCCAACTGAGATCTTTCCAGAAGGCAAGGAATATAGCTAGGTTGATTGGGACACCTGAAGCCAATTAGGGGCTGGCTGAAACTTGTTAAGAGCCTCCAAGTTAGTCAGTTGGCCGTGCATGGCAGGAGCAGGAGCAGGCCACGGCCATGGCCATGGCCACGCTGTTGGAGGAACTAAGCAGTACAAACCATATCAGGCGCAAGAAAGGAGGCTCTGAGGTAACGGTGAAGGAGTTATTGAGTGTGGGCTGCTTTGGGGAAGTGGCCCAGGAAATTGTACACATCCTATTTCCAAAAAGTCAGCTACCATAGCTGCTACTATTAGGGTCCCTGGGCTGGAGCCCGGAGTAGAGGGCGGGCCTGGGCTCCCTTCCTTGCCTCCCCGATTAATCACTGAGACTGGGAGACAACAGAGACTGTGCAAGGGAGGGTGGCTTCTCCTCACCTCCCTTGCTGGCTTATGATGAAAATGCTCCGTAGGCTGTGACCCTTGCCTCTAGAGAGAGAAGGGCTACGTGGAGGGTCACAGTGAGCCTCTGAGACTAGCCAAATCCATCAGGAAGTGCGGGGCCCACTGAGACAAGGACAGAGCTTTGTCACAATGGATATAAACTGTCCAGGAAGGACAGGCAGGGCAGAAAAGGTGAGGGAGTTGCATTGTATGTAAGAGAGCAGTATGACTGCTCAGAGCTCCAGTATGAAACTGTAGAAAAACCTGAGAGTCTCTAGATTAAGTTTAGAAGTGTGAGCAACAAGGGTGATGTCGTGGTGGGAGTCTGCTATAGACCACCAGATCAGGGGGATGAGGTGGATGAGGCTTTCTTCAGGCAACTAACAGAAGTTACTAGCTCACAGGCCTGGTTCTCATGGGGGACTTCAGTCACCCCAATATCTTCTGGAAGAGCAATACAGCGGTGCACAGACAATCCAGAAAGTTTTTGGAAAGTGTAGGGGACAATTTGGGTGCAAGTGCTGGAGGAACCAACTAGGAGCAGAACTCTTCTTGATCTGCTGCTTGCAAACAGGGAAGAATTAGAAGGGGAAGCAAAAGTGGATGAGAATCTGGGAGGCAGTGACCATGAGATAGTAGAGTTCAGGATCCTGACACAAGGAAGAAAGGAGAGCAACAGAATACGGACCCTGGACTTCAGAAAAGCAGACTTTGACTCCCTCAGGGAACTGATGGGCAGGATCCCCTGGGAGAATAACATGAGGGGGGAAGGAGTCAGGAGAGCTGGCTGTATTTTAAAGAATCCTTATTGAGGTTGCAGGAACAAACCATCCTGATGTGTAGAAAGAATAGTAAATATGGCAGGCAACCAGCTTGGCTTAACAGTGGAATCCTTGCTGATCTTAAACACACACAAAAAAACCTTACAAGTGGAAGATTGGACAAATGACCAGGGAGGAGTATAAAAATATTGCTCAGGCATGCAGGAGTGAAATCAGGAAGGCCAAATCACACTTGGAGTTGCAGCAAGCAAGGGATGTTAAGAGTAACAAGAAGGGTTTCTACAGGTATGTTAGCAACAAGAAGGCGGCCAAGGAAAGTGTGGGCCCCTTACCTAATGTGGGAGGCAACCTAGTGACAGAGGATGTGGAGAAAGCTAATGTACTCAATGCTTTTTTTGCCTCTGTCTTCACGAACAAGGTCAGCTCCCAGACTGCTGCACTGGGCAGCACAGTATGGGGAGGAGGTGACCAGCCCTCTGTGGAGAAAGAAGTGGTTCAGGACTATTTAGAAAAGCTGGAAGAGCACAAGTCCATGGGGCCGGATACGCTGCATCCGAGGGTGCTAAAGGAGTTGGTGGATGTGATTGCAGAGCCATTGGCCATTATCTTTGAAAACTCATGGTTATCGGGGGAGGTCCCGGATGACTGGAAAAAGGCTAATGTAGTGCCCATGTTTAAAAAAGGAGGAGGATCCAGGGAACTACAGACCAGTCAGCCTCACCTCAGTCCCTGGAAAAATCATGGAGCAGGACATCAAGGAATCAATTTTGAAACCCTTCGAGGACAAGAAAGTGATCAGGAACATTCAGCATGGGTTCATCAAGGGCAAATCATGCCTCACTAACCTAATTGCCTTCTATGACGAGCTAACTGTCTCTGTGGATGAGGGGAAAGCAGTATTCCTTGACTTTAGCAAACCTTTTGACATGGTCTCCCACAGTAGTCTTGCCAGCAAGTTAAAGTAGTATGGGCTGGATGAATAGACTATAACATAGATAGAAAGCTGGCTAGATCATCGGGATCAAAGGGTAGTGATCAATGGTTCCATGTCTAGCTGGCAGCGGGTATCAAGTGGAGTGCCCCCAAGGGTTGGTCCTCAGGCCACTTTTGTTCAATATCTTCTTTAATGATCTGGAGGATGTCATGGATTGCACCCTCAGCAAGTTTGCAGATGACACTGGGAGGAATGGTAGATACTCTGGAGGGTAGGGATAGGATACAGTGGGACCTAGACAAATTAGAGGATTGGGCCAAAAGAAATCTGATGAGGTTCAACAAGGACAAGTGCAGAGTCCTGCACTTAGGATGGAAGAATCCCATGCACCGCTACAGACTAGGGACCGAATGGCTAGACAGCAGTTCTGCAGAAAAGGACCTAGGGATTACAATGGATGAGAAGCTGGATATGATTCCACAGTGTGCCCTTGATGCCAAGAAGGCTAACGGCATTTTGGGCTGCATAAGTAGGAGCATTGCCAACAGATCGAGGGCGGTGATTGATCCCCTCTGTTTGACATCGATGAGGCCTCATTTGGAGTACTGTGTCCAGTTTTGGGCCCCACACTACAAGAAGGATGTGGAAAAACTGGAAAGAGTCCAGCGGAGGGCAACGAAAATGATTAGGGGGCTGGAGCACATGACTTATGAGGAGAGGCTGAGGGAAATGGGATTATTTAGTCTGTGGAAGAGAAGAATGAGGGGTGATTTGATAGCTGCTTTCAATTACCTGAAAGGGGGTTCCAAAGAAGGTGGCTCTAGACTGTTCTCAGTGGTACCGGATGACAGAACAAGGAGTAATGGTCTTAAGTTGCAGTGGGGGAGGATTAAGTTGGATATTAGGAAAACCTTTTTACTAGGAGGGTGGTGAAGCACTGGAATGGGTTACCTAGGGAGGTGGTGGAATCTCCTTCCTTAGAGGTTTTTAAGGCCTGGCTTGACAAAGGCCTGGCTGGGATGATTTAGTTGGGGATTGGTCCTGCTTTGAGCAGGGGATTTGACTAGATGACTTCTGAGATCCCTTCCAGCCCAGATATTCTATGTGGCAGGGAGGGCTGCTCTGTAGCCCCTTCTGCGGGGCCAAATTTGACACTGCAGCCTTAGTCTTGGTAGCCTGGTCTGAGTGGGTTTTACTGAGTAGGGGATGTCAGAGTGTCGATGCCAAAGGCCGTAGACTCCATCACAGACTGGTATTATCAACCTGCCCAGTATTAAATTTTTCACTATATGTACTAATGATATTTATTCTACATTTTTTTTCTGCTCAAAAATTAGACTGTACTTTTCAAAGCACAGATGGAGTTGAAAAATACCATAATCACAGAACAGGATACCTTGTCCATGTATGGGTAAATTAGATTTTTTCCAGGAAGCTGTTAAATGCATTATTTAGCATTTACAAAGTGATAATTAGAAAATACACAAAGGAGGTTTTATTTTTGTAATTATTTTCAAAGTTGGAAGTTCTCATGTGGTCAATGCTGGATTAAAGAATTGTGGGGCCCTTCCCCCTTTTTCCTTAAACTACATAGAGCATGTGATACAGTCTGTAAATATGAGAGCTCTATTATTAGTGGAGTTAGATCTTTCTCAGTAGAAAACACTGAAGCACCTCTGACAGGGAAAAGATTCTGTGTTTTTATGCCAGAAACTGGG
This sequence comes from Dermochelys coriacea, assembly GCF_009764565.3. Lineage (NCBI taxonomy): Eukaryota > Metazoa > Chordata > Testudines > Dermochelyidae > Dermochelys > Dermochelys coriacea. The sequence goes on from NC_050068.2 coordinate 155,690,583, forward strand.
AAAGAGTGATAGGGGATGGATCACTTGATGATTACCTGTTCATTCCCTCTGGGGCACCTGGCACTGGCCACTGTCAGAAGACAGGATATTGGGCTAGATGGACCTTTGGTCTGACCCAGTATGGCCGTTTTTATGTTCTTATTGAATTTTGAGTATGGGAAAGTACAAGCAAAGTCTGAATATAAGAATAAAAATTGTATAAGCCCCAATGAGTGGAAAAAAAGCATTACAGTATTCTGAAATGGAAGAAAACATGTATTTAATATATTTTAATGTGTTTGGGGTTATTTTTGGTTAACATTACAACCACGGTTCTCAATTTTTTCCTATTTTTTAGTTCACTTTGTTACATTTTTTTTCAACAAACATAATTATTTTTTATAGAATGCTTCAGAACACAACATATACCTGGTGTATTTAATTAAATTGGGTTATTCAATTTTCAAATAAATCATTAAATCCAAACAATTAAAACGGACATATTGATATACAACAAAGAATGGCCTTAATTACAGTTCTACAGCGGCATCTTCCAAGATTGGAGGCTAGTAGAATATTCTTTGATTATGTCACTAAGTCCAGGCTTTGCATTAAGGCACTCTCCTTTGAAGAAAGGCACTACGTTCTGGACTGTCCCACTACTGAGCTTTTAATTCTGCTTATCTGCGACAATGACTGTTCTGCCTCAGCATTTGTTGACTGTCAGTTTAGGCAAATCTGAAGAGGGATGTCCACATTTGCAAAAGTGGATTCCAGGTGGTGACTTTTCAACTGCTTTAATAGGTTAACTGATGATTTGCACTCTTCATTTTTTTTTTTTTTTTGCAAAGGAACAAAACTTTTTCCAACTCCTCTTCAAAAATTCCTTCAAGATCTGATAGATATCAAGAGCAGAGGTGAGCTTACATACATGTTCCCAAGAGCTCTCTCTTTTACGCGCTCCTTTCAGAATTAATCTGTTTATATTTATTAACTTAGGATAGGGCCTATTCTGAATTTTATTAGCTTTCATAGAGTTGTTAAATCTTTGAGTTTCAAAATTTTCTGATCAGCTGGTAAGAACATGGGATGACTTTTTTTGCACAAATTTTCATTAAAAATTTCAATTAGCTTTTCTACCAAAATTGAAAACTGGCAACACATTTCATCAGAATTGAAAATTTTGAAAGCTTTTGCCCATCTCTAGTATTAAGAAGTAAACTACTAAATCAGTAAAGGAGTACTTCCCTCACGGAATAACCTTGTGTGACCCCCAGTTTGAGAATCTCTGCGCTAAATCCTGTTTAGTTACTGCACAGTGCCTGCTCTCTGTTCTCAGGGAAGACAGGGCAATTCTTAGCATGTCCAGGAAGGAGGCCTGCTTTCCTCTGTGCATCACCCTCTCTGCAGTGTTCCAAAATAGAAGTCTGGCTGCTACCTAAGCAGCAGTTTTTCCCAGTGAACCAACTCACTGTTCAATTGTAGCGAAATCTCTTACTCATTAAGAGCCTGATTCTGCTACCCTTATTCATGTTGAAGAGCACCTTACCCCATGCTAAGTCACATTGACTACTTCCAGAGTAAAGTATGGTTCCTTGTGAGTTAAGAGTATCAGAATCTGGCTCTAAGCTACTTTTCCTTTGAAGTTTGGTTGCCTTTCTGTAGTGAAAGAAACATATTTATCTTTCTCCGAGTCCCGTGAGTATGGTTATCACTCAACAATAAACCTATTTCTTAAATCATTGTGAATATTTTTCAATTAGTATTAACCTTGTTGCTGTGCTGTTTTGTGTTAGAGCATAGAGGTGTTCAGAAAGATAAGCTTGCCCAAGCATTGGAGGCTTATTCCAACCCCTTTGAAAAAAATATGCAATGTATTGACTTTCAAGAGACTTCAGTCTCTGAGAGACAAGGTGAATGAGGGTAATACTAATATTTGTATTGGACCAACTTCTGTTTGTGAGAGAGACAAGCGTTCGAGCCTGAAGAAGAGCTGTGTGGCTCAAAAGCTTGTCTCTCTCGCCAACAGAAGTTGGTCCAATAAAAGATATTACCTCACCCATCTTGTCTCTCAAATATCCTGGGACTGACACTGCTACAACTACACTTCAGTCTGTGATACTCACTTAGCCTGGTCACAGTACAGAGACTTTTAGAGGTGATATGCATTCGTTAACATAGCCTGTGTCATTGCTCTCTGAACTAGAAATGGCCAATAAAGTATCTTCTCTTACAACCACCTATTGTATTGAAAAACAAATCTGGCTTTTTCCTTTAGAATTGTTATTACCCAGCTGCGGGCAGATTAGTTAAATTAAGATCTAGGAAAAAAGTAATGTTTCTGGGATTTCCCATGTAGTTAACTAAAAGGTTCATAAGTCTTCCTTACGCTTTCTGGGGCTGAGGGTGGGGAATAGCGCATGTATAAAGATTTCAGAATCATGATTACTTCTCTGTTGCTCTTCAGTGTAGGAAACATTCTAATTAAATCTTGGTTCTCTTGTTTGTGGTGCTGCCAGTACAGGGGCCCCTGGTTTCCTGTGGCCCCTCATCCTTTTGTGCATTTTATTGCTGCCACAGCTTGGTACACACCCTATCCCAAACCAACAGCCAGCTGGCAGTTGTAACAGGAAGAACAGAGTGGTCTAACTGCAATGTAGTCATACATCTTAAGTATCATTTATAGTACCACACTATTCATCCAGTGTCTTGAAATAGTCAATAACTAATATCTCGACAATGCTGCAGAAGAAAAATTCTTTTCTACCTACCTGCATCAGTTTATACCCTGAAAGCTCTTCCTTTACTTTAACAAATACAGATCACATAATGCAATATATTTCACTTTAATGTTTTAAATACTTATTTTTCAAAAGGTGTGTTTGACTTTGGTTTGGTATCTTTTGTTATTGCTAGCGTTATCTTTGAATCATATCCAGAAAAAAGATGCATCATCTTCTTAAAGGCAAGGGCTAAGTTTTTCAAAAGTGAGTAGTGATTTTGGATGCCTACCCCAAAGGGGTCAGATTTGATTTTCGGAGGGTAGGGACTAGAACTTGTTGAACATCAGGCATCTTTAAGGCATCTCAAGTAGAATACCCAAAAACTGAGCACTCGGTATTGCTCCTCACTTTTGAAAATCTTGACCAAGAATGATATTTTTAAGTTGATAATTTGTCCTTATGCACTACTGAGTAGAGCCAAACTGACAATCTGTGTTTTGATTCTATTTTATGCTGTTTTTAAAATGCCATCATATTTAAGGATTTGAGAACTTTGTGTTTTTTCTCTCTAACAATTTCAAAAGCATTACAGAGGTTCAGTCAATCCACGGAATTGCTCTGAAACATAGTATACCTCAAGATGGCACTCTTGAACTACAAAGCTTTTAAGGGAAGCTGATTAAGAATTTCTTACAGGACTTCAATCTCTCTGGTCACTCGATCACAGACCTAAGAGTGGCTATACTTCAACAAAAAAGCTTCAAAAACAGACTCCAATGAGAGACTGCTGAATTGGAATTAATTTGCAAACTGGATACAATTAACTTAGGCTTGAATAGAGACTGGGAATGGATGAGTCATTACACAAAGTAAAACTATTTCCCCATGGTATTTCTCCCTCCCACCCCACCCCCCACTGTTCCTCTGATATTCTTGTTAACTGCTGGAATTAGCCTACCTTGCTTGTCACCATGAAAGGTTTTCCTCCTTCCCCCCCCCCCTCCCCCCGCTGCTGGTGATGGCTTGTCTTAAGTGATCACTCTCCTTACAGTGTGTATGATAAACCCATTGTTTCATGTTCTCTGTGTGTGTGTATATATAAATCTGTCCTCTGTTTTTTCCACCAAATGCATCCGATGAAGTGAGCTGTAGCTCACGAAAGTTTATGCTCTAATAAATTTGTTAGTCTCTAAGGTGCCACAAGTACTCCTTTTCTTTTTACAGGACTTTCAAACACTGAATTCAGGGGAGAGGTGGAACCTATGCAGGAATGCCAAAGCAATGATTAAATAGAGCAACCGCTCTAGACATGGACAGTAAGACCTACTGAAATGTATAGGGTTATATTGCCTCCAAAATTCACTAGAAAGCATTCATTATAATGCATGTGTGATGACTGATAAAAGCTAAATTTAGCTTTACAAATGAGATCTTTCATCTTATTTCTGTGCTTCATTGTCCCCAGTATTTTATTACCTAATTCCTGATATGATATGAAGGAAGCCTTGAAGCGTCCTCATTGTTTGTCCCAAGTCCGTTTAAGCATTTTCAGGACTAGTTTAGGATTGGGATGAAACCTGAATGACTACTATGGGTATTCTTAGAGTATAGGTAAATTTTTAACCCATATATTTAAGAGCTGGAGCTGTTTTCCTCTTCCCCCATTTATCCTTCCCTGGGTAGCTCTCCATCGGTCTGTAAGATTCTGGGAATGCTGTGCCCCCAGTACAATTCCCTCTTCTCTTCCTGGGACCCTGTGGGAGCCCCTCTACTGTGGCTGCATGGAATGGGGGCTGCAAAGGAGACTAGCTTCTCCTTCTTTGCTGCACCTTCCCTACGTTCCTGCCACAACTGCTACTGAGCAGCTTCATAGTGATCAGCCAACAGCAGCTGGGAGTGACAGGCATGCATGGGGGTAGCACCTGCTGCGATGGGTCTAGGGATCCTTTCTCCAAAAGTTCTTAGGGCTGAGAGGCCTTATACCCTGCAAACTTTATGGCTGTTAAATCCTTCCTCCTGGAGAGAAGGCATTACAGGAGATTAGGAAGGCCTGCCTCTCTGCTGCCTTTCTGAGGGCTTCTCGAGGATAAGAGGTGACCTAGTCCTGAGTTTTGTGGATCCCCAATTTTTCACCTTCCTAGGAGCTGTATGATCAAAAACCAATCCAAATAATTTTGTTTCTTTTTACCTCTCAAACCATGGGATAACCAATGGTACTCATTTACAGTCAATCACAGATAAGTGCAACAGTAAATACAGGAACAGAAAAGACAATCAACTAAAATGGCTATCACTTATAAGAGTGGTTGCCACTGATGTGTGTGTTTCACAACTCCAGATGTGTTGGCCTGTCCTTTACTCCCTTGTAAATAATAGGAAAACAATATTGATTATTCATATCAGGAGAGCTCCTAGCAATGAGTTAAAATGCTCAGATGCTGTTCATACAGATGGCACATCACCTAATCTGAAATGTTGCCATTTCTTACATTGTAATAATTATCAAAAATAGTAATGACAACATACTTAGAAAAGTGAAAAATCACATCCTATAAATCATATCACATCTCATCAAAGCTATATGGAGAAGAACCTTTGAAAAAGGCCAATAATTTAAAATATCATGCAGTGATCATTTAAGGGCAACAGGAAATTCTTTCAAACACAACAGCAGAGAGGACATTTTCAAGTCCCTATGGCTTGTGCTTTACCCCTGTAGAATTTCTGTGTAACTTAAAGCTACCCAGCCTTTGAGGAGTTAAAGGCCAACTCCAGACATGAGTTTGGGTCTCCTACTTTATACTATCTGATTTCTGTATCATTTGAATAGTTTCATGTACTTGCTACTGTGGCAACAGTGCATCTCTGAAATGGTTTGCACGTACTTACCATTTCAAAAATGTTAAAAAGCAGTCCATTATGAGTGAAATGAGAAAGTTAATCATTTGCACAAAATATTTTGTGAAAATTGCAGCAGAATCCAGATGCTTTTGAAGCTTTCTGTTGTACCTCTCAAAGCTTAGAAACAAAAGGACCACCAGACATTTGAGTGTAAAGTGCAAAGCAACATTCTTCCCAAATCCTGTAGTCCCAGTTAAGGTACCATGCAATCTCATGTAAATTTGGATACATTCTATCTATTTTGTCCACGCAAAACCTTGCAAAATATGCTCATAAATTTCCTGGAATTTCCTAATGTCACTAGTAACAGGATAGTCTTTAAAGAAGGAAGGGGAAATGCATCTCCTTTGTTTTGGCATGTGATTGATTTGAAGAATCGCTTATTCACTAGGTCTTAAGTATTTTAAAGGCATGCTTTTCTTTTTAAATTGGAGTCAACGAGAGTCTTGGCTGAGTAACGTCTGAAGGATAAGGCCCTCAATCATGGTTAGTCAAACTATGGATCTACTTAGTTCTTTTAGTCTTCTCATAGATCAGTCTTCCAGTCTCCTTAATCATGTTTGTTACTCATCTCTGAATTCCTTCCAGTTTAAAGAATTAATTAGGGTATAGTGAAAATATTTTTTGTGCCCAATTTATTTAATGCAATTTGACAGTCTTCACAACATTGCTTTTCACAAGTTTGTGGTCTCCAAAAATTGCATGACGCAGTCCAGGACATAAATTCCTCAAACTAATGTCAAGGACGGATGTTCTCTGAGTTTCTCCTATCATGACTCCCATTGAGTACTACCTCACTCCTTGAGTACCCCATGTATATCACTGGGATGGCAGGGCCCCTGATAGGCTGGTGAGCACCCTGTCTATTTTTTGTCTCTCCTGGCTGACTTCTCCCATCTATTGGGGGGTTCCTCTTGCATCAGGCAATGCTCAGGGGCAGGACTTAAAAACGTCTCAGCTGCCAGATAGTTCTCTAGGGTGCCCAGATGTCCTGATTTTACAGGGACAGTCCCTATTTTTGGGTCTTTGTCTTATATAGGCCCCTATTACCCACCTCCATCCCGATTTTTCACATTTGCTGTCTGGTCACCATATAGTCCTCCATCAATTGAACAGAAATAACTCAGGTCGATGTCTGAGCACCCAGTACCTACTCCCTTTGGGGAGGATTTGGGCAAACTACTCCACCAGGTTGAGTGCAGCCACTTCTGGCTTGAGTCACTTCCAACATAGGTCTCACAGTTTCTGGGAGAGGACATGGGGTTGGGCCCCCGGAGGGTACCTCTGGCAGAAGGTCTTGGTGATGTCAGGGTAGTCCAAGATGGTCGCTCTGACCTGGTGGTAGTAGATTCATAGATACTAAGGTCAGAAGGGACCATTCTGATCATCTAGTCCAACCTCCTGCACAGCACAGGCCACAGAATCTCACCCACCCACTCCTATGAAAAACCTCACCCATGTCTGAGCTATTGAAGTCCTTAAATCATGGTTTAAAGACTTCAAGGAGCAGAGAAGCCTCCCTCAAGTCAACCATGCCCCATGCTACAGAGGAAGGTGAAAAACCTCCAGGGCCTCTCCAATCTGCCCTGGAGGAAAATTCCTTCCCGACCCCAAATATGGCAATCAGCTAAACCCTGAGCATATGGGCAAGATTCACCAGCCAGATACTATAGAAAATTCTTTCCTGGGTAACTCAGATCCCATCCATCTAATATCCCATCTCAGGGGATTTGGCCTATTTACCCTGAATATTTAAAGATCAATTACTTACCAAAATCCCATTATCCCATCATACCATCTCCTCCATAAACTTATCAAGTAGAATCTTAAAACCAGATAGATCTTTTGCCCCCACTGCTTCCCTTGGAAGGCTATTCCAAAACTTCACTCCTCTGAGGGTTAAAAACCTTCGTCTGATTTCAAGTCTAAACTTCCTGGTGGCCAGTTTATACCCATTTGTTCTTGTGTCCACATTGGTGCTGAGCTGAAATAATTCCTCTCCCTCTCCTGTATTTATCCCTCTGATATATTTAAAGAGAGCAATCATATCTCCCCTCAACCTTCTTTTAGTTAGGCTAAACAAGCCAATCTCCTTGAGTCTCCTTTCATAAAACAAGTTTTCCATTCCTCGGATCATCCTAGTAGCCCTTCTCTGTACCTGCTCCAGTTTGAATTCATCCTTTTTAAACATGGGAGACCAGAACTGCACACAGTATTCTAGGTGAGGTCTCACCAGTGCCTTGTATAACGGTACTAAAACCTCCTTATCCCTACTGGAAATGCCTTTCCTGATGCATCCCAAAACCGCATTAGCTTTTTTCACAGCCATATCACATTGGCAGCTCATAGTCATCCTATGATCAACCAATACTCCAAGGTCCTTCTCCTCTTCCGTTACTTCTAATTGATGCGTCCCCAACTTATAACTAAAATTCTTGTTATTAATCCCTAAATGCATAACCTTACACTTCTCACTATTAAATTTCATCCTATTACTTTTACTCCAGTTTACAAGGTCATCCAGATCCTCCTGTATAATATCCCGATCCTTCTCCGAATTGGCAATACCTCCCAGCTTTGTATCATCTGCAAACTTATAGTACTGGCTGGACTCCTCATCCTGTCCCCGATATGCAGCCTGTGCCGACCCTCTCAGGTAGGATGCGAGCAGGATGGCTCGCTGGTCAAGGGACCATTTGGCAACCGTCGTCACCTGCTCACATGTTAGGAAAGCCTTGGGGTCATCCTCAGGGCCCATCTTTGTGAGCTTTCCGGGTACAGGTGTGGCCCCTGGGCTTGGGCACAGGCCCCTTGATGGAGAAGCTATGGGGGACTCCTCGGGCTGCATCAACACCACAACTTGTTGAATTAACTTTTGCTGCTGATCCTGTTGCTGGGGCCCCTAAGTCATGAACCAGTTGCTGCTTCTGGGCAGCTATTTGCTGTTATTGCTGCTGCTGCACTGCCTGCTGGTGGTGGTGATGGTTCTCAGTCATCCATTTCAGCAACCGTTCTAACTCCACCACTGCTGTCCTACCAACCTACATTTTTTTTCCAGTTAGGCTGTTTGGCCACCTAGGTCAGTCAGTCTTCCCTTCTCATAGAGGTGGGGTGATGCCCACAGTCTCTACCAATTTGTAATGGTCCGCATGTGGGTTTTGATAAGGAAGCATGGCCTAGTGGTCAAGGCCACAACCTGTGACCAGGAGGGGGCTTGTGGGGAGGTAAGCCCAGGTTTTCCCACTGCACTGGGCTCTGACTCTGGGCCCTTTGGGTTACCAGTGGTCTGGCAACTGAGGCTGCTTAAAGCTGCCCTTCCTGGGCCACTTCCTCTCGTTACCCTCCTCTCCCATGTCTGCTTAGTCCAGGGCTTTCCCTTGTTGGGAAAGTGCAAATCAAATGAGTAAGAGGGGATTACCAATGTCCAGGGTCCACAGATGGTGGAGGGGTACTCCCTTTCTCTGGTTGTTTCTGGGGTGGGTCCTCTCATCCTTCAGGGAGGGCCCTTTTGGGCAGCTGAGTCAGAGACTCTAGGCCTCCCTCTGCTTTATGCTGCTGGAGCTGTGGGCTGCAGGTCTGATCTCTTCCAGCTCTGTCACCCAAATGAAGTGTTTCCCTGTCTTTTAATTCCTCCACCAGATAGAGTATTTGTTGCAGGTATAGCGGGGTGGGGCTGGCTGGGCCCAAAATAAACCCTTAAACCCTTATTGCCCAGTGTGGGGGTTGTACACACCATCACAATCCCATTGTCACTGGGATGGACGGCATTGTTCAATGTGAGTAAGGGCCAGATTCTCCCATCCTATCTGCACAAAGTGCCATTAAATCATTTTGGACCAATTTGTGATACCCTGACTCATGATGAGCAGTGTGACAAATACAGCAGTTTCCTCCAGTATCTTTGCAAGATCATACTGAATTAAGTTTAAGTAGCTGTGGAGTCCATTGTAGTATAAGTGCAAAATTTATATATTAGTGTGGAAATATATATAACTTCTCTGAGGGGGAGACAGGACCAATGTAAACTCTGGGAAGTGTTAGGAGCTTCAAAGGTCTATTTTAAACAACATGCCAAACAAGAAGGTATTTCTGAGATGAATAAAGTTAGGTGGGTTTCCTGGGAAATACTTGCGGGGATGGAAATGCAAATTCCCATCTCTGGACCCAGCTTTTTGAAGCTATACCTAGAGGGAAAGCCATTGTCTGGCTGATTACCTACTCTGCAGGTCAAAGGCCCAAGAAGGGACTCTCGGATTCATGGGAGTGCTTGTTCTGAGCTAACAACTGATATGAACCAGTGATTTCAGAAAAGCCCTGGGTGGGTTTGAAGGACTGATTGCTTGTCAGAGCCCTTGTTGGAACTGGGGGGATCTCTGGCAAGCTTATTAACATGTGTGTAGGTTCTTCTATTGTTTTTAATGTGTTTTCTCTGTAATGCTTTCACCTTAAGAATAAATGTGCTCCCTTAGAAAGGGCTGTGTGGCAACTTTATAACTATGGGCAATTACGCTGGTTATAGCCTCTGAGGAGAAGGCAGAGCAGGCCTGCTGGGGAACTCATTGTAGTTAGGGAACCATGCAATCTGGAAAAATCCCAGTTAGGAGGGAGCAGGGCCGTCCTTAGGCATATGCAGCTTACGCAGCTGTGTAGGGCACCCGAAAATTTGGGGCATCCCTCGGTTTTAGTGTCCACCCTCCTGCCTCCTCTTATCCCTCTTCTGACCCTTCCTGCAGACTCCCACCACAGCTGGCTGCTGCAGCCTGGTGAGTCTTTCTCCAGGTGAAGTGAAAAAGCCTTCCAGCCTGCCAGACCTATTAGCACAACACTGAAACTTTTAAAGAGCCATTCAAGTGGTAATGAAGCCATTTAACAGGCATTTGCTAACCCCCAGGTATATACTGTCAGTTTCTGAATTTAATGACAAAAACAGTTGTCCATTAATGTAATAATATTTACTCAGAACATGTTCGTCTACAGGACCTTGGTTTAAAATTTGCTTTAGAAATATTTCATTAGTGTGTTGAAGATTAAAAAATCACATCTCTAAAAAATCCTTGCATAGATTTTTTAGATGCACAATCTGAGTATTCATCTTTAGCCTTAAATGCTTGGATCTTCAGACATACAGTTTTTAAAATAAATCCTTCAAAAGACTACCCTTATCTAAAATACACATGTGAGCCCAGGCTGCTGTCAGGCATAGTTTACCAGTTAAGTAATACTGCATAGGGCCCCATAAATCCTAAGAGTGGCCCTGGATGGGAGATGCATGCAGGTCTATGCCCCAGAGAGGTGACACTGGGAGCTGGAAGCCTAAGAGTGAGTGACCTTGCTGGATCATTGAGAGGGAATACAGGTGCAGTTGCCCTGAGCTGTGACAAGTAATTCCTTATGCCTGAAGTAGCCCCATGGATGTGAATGGGACTGCTTGAGGAGTAAGATTCTACTTGATATCAGCAGGAGCCTTGTTTCAGAATTATTTTTTTTTTGAGGGGAGGAATAGATGAATAATAAATGCCTGCAAGTGTCATGAAGGATTAGAAGTGTGCATGATTACATCACATTGCAAATGGCTGCATTCGATAGGGCTAGATCAGAAAAGAATGGTGTTTGAAAACCTGTACTGCTTTTTATGTATTTGTGATGAACATTTTATGATTATATAGCTTGGGAAATACAATCATCCTACATGGGTGGTGGTATGGTGGCGAGGGAAATGGAAGGCATGCTGCAGCATGTAGCCCTATGAAATGTCGAGGGGGAAGGGCAAAGAAAGGTCTTGAGGGGCGGGGGGGGGGGTGCAACTGCCTGTTAGGATATAGTCAGGCCTGTCTGTAAAGGCCTATAATTTAAGAATTTAAGTGTATTCTTATCACATAGCTAGTTATAGAGTTACAAAAGAGAGAATAAAAATCACTGTCTGACTGTATAAGGCCTTTTCTCACTGTGACAGTCTGAGGCCCTGTTCTTAGGCTAAGGCCTCTGGCTAGAAGCAGCCATAAGCTGGGAAGCGACCGGTCACCTCCTCACATTCCAACCTAGTCACATTGAAAGAAGGTGCTATTGGGCCGTTAGGAATACAATCCTGTCCTAATAGCGCCTGTCGCCTCCAGAGAAAGGGAAGTAGCTAGAAAATGTAAAAGGAAACTTAGTCTGATAGCATCCTGTCTGGCAAGAACTCACTTATCAATAGACACAGCTGGGAAACCCGTATGTCTTTATAGATGTAGTCGTGAAATCCTCATTTCTGTGTTGTTCTATCATTGTAGCCCCCATTTCCCTATTGTTTGTCTGTATAATCTCTGTCTGGTTCTGTGGTTGTTTCTGTCTGCTGTATAATTAATTTTGCTGGGTCTAAACTAATTAAGGTGGTGGGATATAATTGGTTAGATAATCATGTTACAATATGTTAGGATTGGTTAGTTAAATTTCAGGAAAATAATTGGTTAAAGTATAGCTAAGCAGAACTCAAATTTTACTATATAGTCTGCAGTCAATCTGGAAGTAAGGAGGGGGAATGTTAACAGGGAATGGGGGTGGGAAATTGGAATTTTGAAATTTGAAATTGAAATTTGCTAAGGAGGGGAATGGGAACAGGGACACAGGTAAGGCTCTGTGGTGTCAGAGCTGGGAAGGGGGACACTAAGGAAGGAAACTGGAATCATGCTTGCTGGAAGTTCACCCCAATAAACATTGAATTGTTTGCACCTTTTGACTTCGGGTATTGTTGCTCTTTGTTCATGCGAGAAGGACCAGGGAAGTAAGCAGGTGAAGGAATAAGCCCCTAACACTGCCCCCTGGCTCTGTTGCAAAAGACACCTCTGGATGTAAGTAAGTGTTTTACAATTTGGCCCATTAGAAAACAAGCAGAGAGAACCTGGGAAAGAATCCATGGCCATTAAGTCCCCGACACTATTGCCATGTACTCCATATCCATCTTGGAGGCCCTATCTTGTTCATCTGGAAATGACTGTAGCATCTGTCTGGTTGGTCTGCATTTTACTCCTGTCTGATGACCACAAAGAAACAGGTATTCCTATAGAGAAATCTTCCCCTTGTAGGTTGTCGTCTGCTGATTCCTGCAAGAGATCCTACCTTAAATCCAAACCACAAGGTGGCTCTTCTATAACAAATGGCTGGATACTTGCTTTCCTTGTGTTATACCCATACATAATATCCATACTATAACTGGCCTTTACGTTACCCTTATTATGAGTGCACATAATGGAAACTGTGGGAGAAATTTTCCATGCAAAATTCTGATGGACAATTCAAGTAAGATTCCATCTCTCACTCTGTTCACTGTTTTGTTCAAATTTTTGAAAGATGTGCATAGCAGATTGAAATGTGCTTATCTAATTTATTAATTATACTGTTTTATTATTTTATTACAGTAGTGCCTTGAAGTCTACCCAAAATCAAAAGCCCTTGTGCTATGTCCCGCACAAACAGATAGTAAGAGACAGGCCCCAAGAATTTATAATCTCCTGAAAACAGACAAGACAGATGAAAGGTGGGAGAAGGACAGTATTATTATCCTCATTTTACAAAATAGGGAACTGAAGCACAGAGAAAGATGTGATTTGTCCAAGGTCATACAGGAAGTCCCTGGAAGAGCCAGGAATTGAATCAATCCTGAGGTCTTAACTATAAGACCTACATTTCTCTCCAAGGAAGTAATTTTCTAAATAACTCCAAAGAATCATGTATGTTCAAGTTCTCTCTTCCTTGCTAAGGAAAAACACCCACTGAATTAAATGGACAATCTGCTTGAGTAAGGGCTACACGATTCTCCCCAGATGTCGCATAAATAGAAAGAAAGACCAACAAGTATATTCCATGTCCAAATATGTCTCCATGGCAACTAAAACTTGCTGTTAAAAATCAGCAGCTGCTACTGTAGGTGGTTGCTTTTGCTGTGGCTTTCACTTTCTACCTAATGATACATTTTGCCAGGTTTTTTGGGGGGCCAAATAAGCAAGTACTGGAAATAAACAACTGAAGAGAGTGCTCTAAGAACATAAAGCGAAAGAGCCTTCTCACCCATCCTTCTTAAATCAGCTCCAAATGATGAACAAGAAAGCACTGTAAATATATTACTATCGAAACAAAGAGCTCTGCAGCTAGAGAGAGATGATTATTTTGGTCAAGATTTTTAAAAGCAACTAGTAATTTTGTGTGCATCAGTTTTCCAGTGCCCACACTCAGACACCTTAAACAGGTTTGACTTTCAGAGAATGGATGCTCAGCAATCTCTGATAATCAGGCTATTTTAATCTGTCTCAGGTTGGGCATCCAAAAAATGGGGCACTCAGAATCACTAACTGTTTTTGAAAATCTTGGACAATTTATGTCTAAGGCACTGGATTGGGACTCAGGAGATCTGGGTTCAATTCCCAGCTTTACCACAGACTTCTGGTGTGGGCCTTCAGCGAGTCACTCAGATCTCTTTGTGCCTCAGTTCCCCATCTGGAAAATAAAGGTGGTAATAGAATTATAGAATCATAGAAATGTAGGACTGGAGGGGACCTCGATAAGTCATCTAGTCCAGCCCCCTGCACTGAGGCAGGACTAAATATTCTCTAGCCCACCCCTGATAGGTGTTTGTCTAACCTGTTCTTAAAAACCTCCAATAATAGAGAATCCACAGCCTCCTTAGTTAATTTGTTCCACTGCTTAACTACTCTGACAATTAGGGAGATTTTCCCCAATGGATGACATAAATCAACCTTTCAGCAATTTAAGCTCATTACTTCTAGTCCTGTCCTCAATGGTGAAGGAGAACAATTTATCACCTCCTTTTTATAACAACCTTTTATGTACTTAAAGAATGTTATGTCCCCCCTCAATTGTCTTTTCTCCAGACTAAACAATCCCATTTTTTTCCATCTTTCCTCATAGGTCGTATTTTCTAGGTCTTGTCTACACTTGAAATGCTACAGAAGCACAGTTGCAGCAGTGCTGCTATAGAGCTTCAGTGTAGACACTACCTATGCCAATGAGAGGGGTTCTCCCATCAGCATAGGAACTCCACCTCCCTGAGAGGTGATAGAATTCTTCCATCAACTTACCAGTTGTACCAGTAGTGAGGTCAGCTTAATGGCATCCCTCAGATGTATGGATTTTTCACATCCCTGAGCAATGCTGCTGGATCAGCCTAACTTGTGTAGACCAGGCCTCAAACCTTTAGTCATTTTTGTGGCTCTCCTCTTGACTCTCTCCAATTCGTCCACATCTTTCCCAAAGTGTGTTGACCAGACGTAGACAAGTACTGCAGTTGAGGTCTTATCAGTGCTGAATAGAGTGGAAGAATTACTTCTCGCATCATGCTTACAGCACTCCTATTAAAACATCCCAGAATAATAGTTTTTTTTCTTTGCAATAGTATTAGATTGTTGATTCATATTTAGTTTTTGATCTACTATAACCCCTACATCCTTTTCTGCAGTACTCCTTCCTAGGCAGTCATTTCCCATTTTATAATATGTCCTTTCTCTCATCCTTTGTCTTATCTATTTAGACTATAAATTCTTTGGGACAAGAACTGTCTCTTACTATGTGTGTGTACAATGCCTAACACAATTGTTTGGGGCCTGAATCATTATACAAAATAATAATAGTGCATCATCCCACCTAATACAACATTCAGATACATGCATCTGATATGATAACCCAGAGTTCCATGATGTTTTCTTTCACTGATCAGCACAGCACCAACGGCGAAGTTAGAAAAGGAGAACTTTGAACCATGCTGAATGTATTGTTTGGGTTAGAGTACAGAAAATCAGCAGGCTAGACCGACAATAAGAGAATAGTACTGAGAAGTCATTGGAAGATAACCATAAAAATGAAGTGCAAAGCCATACTCTACGTCCCACTAAAGTTGACAAAAAGTTCTGTGTGTGAGGGACAACTGGAGGGAATGTCTTAATGAAACATCCAATGTTTAGTGTTCCTCAAGGATAATCCTCTGCATTGCCACAGGTACTGCTCACTTTTTATTGTGGTTTGTCCTCGGGGTTCACATTAGCCTTTAGAGTTGCACTATTAGAATTCAGAACAAGAATCTAATGAATTTTCTACAGCTCCTTTATCCCATGGAGATGGGCCTGAACTACATGGATTTCACACACCCCAGTATTCAAATGTTGGGTGGTATTTGGATCATAGTGCTAATTCATTGACACTAAATTCAAGGCTGGGTTCAGATTTGAATTCTGTTCCACCAAAAGTTTGGGGTTCTTTGGATCTGACATTTTGGTTTGAGCCCACCTTTATTCACAGCAGTGTTGAAATGGGCAGCTTATCTAAATGGTGATAACATCATACTTACTCCCAGATTCTCCAACAGTGAATCAGGATGGACTTCTTATAATTCATTGCTTCCTCCTGAACTATATTTTAAATGTATTCTGTTTATTGACGCTTACTGTTAATGCAATATATAAAATGCAGAAAATGACAGCCAGAAAGAAAGCAATCTTGGTTTCCACAACATGGTGTGTGTTAATGACTTCTCGACAGTCATTATAACTTTTATAATGACTATTGAGAAGTTAATATTTCAACATTTTTAAGTTCTGTATTGATTCTTTCTGAACTTTAGTAAAAAATAACATGTCCAGTTGGCCATGTTTTTTTTTATTATTAACAGCAAAGCCGTGTTCTAACTTCTAATCTCTGTTTGTTATAGCTCTAATGAATTGAAACAACAACACAAATGGATTTGGAGAGAGGAAAATATAAGTTGGCAACTCTTTCAGATTTTTTTATTTTTCAAGGACTATCATTAGTGGTGGCACTTTCCTGGGTTGAACTCAGCTGCTGTGTTAATGGTGACACATTGAAAGCAGGGATTGGAAATAGCTGGTATGTGCCAATCTGCCATACATCACCTCTTTTTTGAAGCTCCTATCTGGTTCTCCAGAATCTCAGTTTTCAATTAAACAATAGGTAGGTTGTGGTTGTGCAGAAAAACCTCAAATATATGAACTGCATATAACTAAGGCTGAGATGTCTATATGAATTTGCAGAGAGCCTGGGACAATAGATCTGAGAGATGTGGACTGTCCTGCTCATCTTAATGAGGTGTTAACTCAGATGTTCAATGATGATATTCAAATGTCAGTATTATTAATTATTTAATTCCTCATGTAAGGAAGGGGAAGAGGAGGATGTTAGATCTCCACAGCTTACTGTGAGTCATGTCTCATTTTGGTGACACATGTGGGTGGTGGTTGGGAGGTACCACCACTTATTTTTTCCCCCTCAATCAAGAAGGACCCAACTCCAAGAAGCCCAGCAGAGCCCATGGGCAGACTGAGGTCCCCCCAAAGGGGATCCAAGTTCAAGGAGCTCAGTGACCTGCGTGATCATATTTTGAATAGCTTCACAATCTACTGTGAGTGATGTCTTATTTTGGAGGTTCTGGTTGAAAGTCGCACAGTAAAACTGATAAAAAAAAAATGCATCCAATGAAGTGAGCTGTAGCTCATGAAAGCTTATGCTCTAATAAATTTGTTAGTCTCTAAGGTGCCACAAGTACTCCTTTTCTTTTTGCGAATACAGACTAACACGGCTGCTACTCTGAAACCAGTAAAACTGATATACATAGTGGGCACAGAACAAAAAGGCACAAGAACAGAAATATCAAGGAGAGACGCACTGAAAATGCAGGTATTAATGAAGGTTTAGGAAGCACCTCAAGCCACTGGTCAAGTTTTTCACATGCAGTTTAGGTGCTCACTTTTGAAGATTGTCACTATTGTATTTTTTAAACTAAAAGTGAGTTAAAATGTATCAAAGTTTTGAGGGTGTTTACTGAAAATAAAATTAGACTGGGTGAGCTTTTGCAAAACATAATTATATTTGGTTAATTTGGGAGTTACCTTTAACATATAATTAATGCTACAGATGGCTGCCTTGCTGAGAAAAATTAAGTATGCTCCTGGAATTAATAATTGCTGATCATCTCCTTCCCTCCCCAAGGAAAGTTTCCTAGAAATGCTCCTACAGAGGTAAATGTCTTGATGGTTCCAGTTCCACCAGCCCCAGGAGGAAATTGGCTGAAGGGATTATTAATAATATTTTGTATCAGAATAGCTCCTGGAGACCCTAACTGGATCATTACACTAGGCACCAAACATGTACATAGTGAAAAAGAGTCCTTGCCAAAAGAGTTTCCAATCTAAATAGACAAGATAGACAAAGGGTGGGAGGGGAAGCAGAGGCAAAGAGAGATGAAGTGACTTGCCCAAGGTCACACAGCAGGTCAGTGGCAGGCTGAATATACAATTCAGGGGTGAAATGCTGGCCCCACTGATATCAGTGAGTGTTTTGCCATTGGAACCAGGATTTCACCTCAAATCTCCTGAGTATATATGCACTTGTCCAAAATAAAGAACATAAATGAATAGAACATGAGAGCTTCAGATGGGACTTTTAACTACTTTCTGAAAGAGTGTCCACAGGCCATACAAATAGCTAGCAAAAAGCAATTTGGTGGTGGGAAACCTGTGCATGAAAACCAGCATCTGTGAGTACCTTTGCTAGAGGTTTGTTTTTGTTTGTTTGTTTTCAGACACTAGTTCTCTTTGCATTTTCTAATAATAATTAATGTATTGTGGGTGCAAGAAACATGGAAAGTACAGAGGACACTGCTGTGGGACAGAGGACAAAGTGCAGCACTTTACAGCTTGTCAACAATAACTCCCTGTAGACTGGTCAAAGATGTAGCTTTATTTCTAGAAAACTTTAAGACATTTATCATTTTCCACTCCCTGGTAGGTAGGCTCCTATCTGAACATACAGTTTGATTTCCACATTGAATCAGACCATTTATTGCTCAAGATTTGTACCATGTCTCTGCCACTGTCCAATATCTTATGTTTCAGAGGAGTGGGGGGGGGGACCCCCAACAACACCAACACTATAATGCAGCTAGCCAATTGCATAATGCTGTGCAAAGTAGAGGTGTATGTAATTGTGTGGAAGTGGTAGTGATGGATGGTGCTGATGACATAATAGAAACAGATGCTGTTGAACTGAGATGATGTAAAGCAGGAGGAGGACTTTCTTCTTCCCATGCAGTCTCTTGTTTTCTTTTAGTACAAATTGTTATGCTGCTAATCAGCAGTGGGAGTAGGAGAAACATCATCTGAACAAACAGAGCCCAATATTTGGTTTGGACGATTATACTGAAAATCTCATTGTGTTTTAGTGGCCAGATGATCAACTCCTCCCATCTCTCCTTCTGTGCATAATGGATTGGTCCCCAACACTCTGGCATGGATGCTTGGGTGTCTCATAAAAGTCAACGCAAAGGTTTATGCTGAGAGTTGCCCCTGAGAGAACTCACTGAAGGAATGAGAGGGGATGCAGTAGTTGTTGGCATAGAGACTTGGGAGGGTAAGTGGAATCTGTACTCCTACAGTAAGCTGGGAAGGTTTTGTTTATGGAAAACAGTTTGAAGCTTTTAATATCTTCAATTTCTGTTCCTCTGCCCTTTCTCATCCTATCCTGATCTTTTGTTTCTCCATTCCTTGTCCTGACCTTTTAAGAAGTTCCCTGCATTTGGTAAAACTCCAGTGGAAGGAAACTCTGGCCTCAAGGTGCCACAAGTACTCCTTTTCTTTTATCTCAAGTAGAAGAGAAAGGAATGAAGGATACTCTAGTGTACAGGTCTGCTTCTAAGAGCCCCTCAGTGCCCACTGGCAGAAGGCCCATTATACTGTAACTGTGAGATGTGACACTCACACTATCCCCCCCACACATATACTATTGTCATAATATGTAACCAAAA
The DNA here is from genome assembly GCF_009764565.3 of Dermochelys coriacea. Taxonomy (NCBI): domain Eukaryota; kingdom Metazoa; phylum Chordata; order Testudines; family Dermochelyidae; genus Dermochelys; species Dermochelys coriacea. Next base: position 155,709,987 of record NC_050068.2, read on the forward strand.
GTATCTTGTAATGTATTGTCGTAAACTGGTTGCATGCTGGTCAGGAATATCATTGTGTGATGTGTGTACAGGTTGCGTATAAAGATTTATGTATATGTGCTAGAAATATGTTGTCCAAATACGTTTGGAGGCAGTTGATAAACAAGTATGACCTAGACAAAGGAAAGTTGGCTCACCTGTTTGCCTGTCTCTCCAATGTAAACTGAGCAAGTGAGGTCAGAGACACTGGAATTTACATTTGCGTCTGAAACACCAGTAATAGCAAATTGAGAGGAGGATGGGAAAACCTCATGGCTTGATTACTAACAAGGGACGATGAAAGTACATTTGCATCGCAGGTAAACAAAGTGATCAAGCCAACTGAAAAAACAAGTTGAACAGAGGAAGAGCAGTAGGGGAGAAGAACTTTGTCTGGGTTTACTTTTCAAAAAATGCTTTTCAAAGGTTTCCTGGACTATAAAAAGAAGGGGGAGATAAACTGTTGGGGAACAAATGGCAGTGGCAGATTAATGACTGTGCCCTGGCCAATTGTCCCCCACCCCGAAAAATCTCATGATGCGAGGACAGGATGATTTAGCTGCTGGACGTGCTTGGGGCAAAACTTCTTGGATGAGCCAGTGGGGGCAATCAACTGGTGAGTGTGGCTGGACCTGCTTCTTGTTTTCTTCACTGCTGCCCATGGCTTCTCGCCGCTGCTGGTGACAGTCTCCCCTTGCATCCTCCCATGTGTGGCTGGGCAGCCAGGGCTAGGCAGCAAAGGAAGATAGGGATCACCACCTCCTGCTGCGTCTCCTCCAGCCCCATGCTGTGCAGCCCCGAGCTGAGCTGTTAGGATCTGCAGCCCATCAGCGACCGGGAGAACATAAGAGTGGTGGGGATGGGGAGCTACCCGCAGTCAGGGGAGCCAGGGAAGACTCCTGATGGTCCCCCTAGGGCTGGGGAAATCCCCACTACCTCAACACACAGGGCCAGCCCCCAGGGAAATGCATCCCCCACAAGCACACAGGGAGCAAAGGAGGTGGAACTCTCTGCTGTCCTACTTAAGGGGGAAAACATGGAAACTCCCAATGCCCCCTCCCCTGTGTACACACACCATGGGAGCCCCCCCCCATCTCTTCCTTGCCTCTCAATGTTCAATCGATTCTCTTCCCTCCTCTTCCAGTTTAATTTTTCTGTGCCGATTGGTGAAACAGAGGCTTTGTTTGGGGTTTTTTGTGTCTCCATCCACAGTTTTGAGGCCTTTGGATGACCCTATCCCTGCATCTCACAATGCAGCATTATTTATCTTATCCTATTGTGTCATGATGGAACCCTATTTACAGCCCACCTGCACCCCTGAGACTTTGTGGATCTCACCCCCCAGTGCACGTGGTTCACAGCCTTGGGATCTTAGAGTGGATTCTTGCCATGCACATTGTGATATTTTCCTGCCTGCTCAGCTGATATGAGGCCTTCCATAGTATAGTTTTCACACCTTAGCATTGCATGAAAGACTATAGTGCTATTTATTCCAGACCATACTTTTAAGATCTTTGTGCGTATTTCCCTGCCCCATCCAGCATGGACTCATGTGGCACTGTTAAACTGGTCCAGACCGCACTCACTTAACTATGACTTTCACAAATGAATTGTGGCCCATCCGGACTTACTTAACAAAGATGGAGAGTAGAATCAATTGTTGTCATGGGCCAATGGTCATCTCTTGCTATATGAAAGCCAAAGCCAAGTCTGGTTGGGGGATAAAACATAAAGGACAAACCCAGATAGTTATAGAAGTGGAAGAAATGTATCTTGTGAGGACCTTCAGTTCCAGTGACTTTTTTTTTTTCTACCACCAAACTGATGATGAGGTATTGGTAGAATGGAGTGATGAATATTCTTTTGCTGCAGTATTATTGAAAAAACTATATTCTCATTGGCTTAGTAATGACCAAACATCCTGTTGTGTGCTCTGGTTAACCAAAACCTGGCCTATTCTTAAAAGTGTGATTTAACGTAGACGTATAAACTAGTTTCTGATTAGCTGAAATAGTCCTTTGACAGAAAGCCAAAAGAGTCACTTTGGTGCACATCAGATTCTTTCAACATTTTTTCATAGCTTATGTGATCAATTGTGAACTTTGTTTTAAACCAATTCTCACCATTGGCTGAAACTTAAAGTTCTTAACAATAGAGTAATTTTAGCTCAGTTCGGATTATTTCTTTTAATTGTTACTTTCTGGAACTGCGCCTCTTGGCTTTCAGAACATCTTTGCTTCCACAGCAGAAAATCTGGACTGTAAGAGGATAAATAGATTAAAAAAAAAAAAGCATAATGGTCAGGTTAAGAAAATTGGGGGAGATGAAAGTTGACCTGTGAACGATTGATTCTTGTAACACCAGTGTTGTCCAGATTAGCAGTGAACACCTTTGTGTAATGATGTGGATAATATCTAGCCATCTTCATTTTCTATGTGGAAAAATTGAGCAGTTAATTTAGGCATAATGAACTGGGATATGATTTGCTTTATTATTAATACAGTGTGTAAACACTGAATAGAGTCTTTGTATTAATGCATTTTGATACATTCGTGTTTTTAATGGGGTGTGAGGGACCCAAATGTTGTTTGTGCCTAGAGCTCTAATAAATCTTAATCCATCTCTGACAAAGGGGACAGCACCCTCTGGTTCTGGGAAAGTCGAATCCCCTGGGCTGGAAGGCTGGCAATGCTGGTAACTGGATGTAAGTGAGAAAACTGCTTAGGCAAAAATTGTAGCCTGCTAGAATTAAGATAGTCACTAAAAAGTGTGTTTTGTTTGTAACCATGCCTGCCTCTTTTTCTCTAGCTTAGTTTCACTTAAATTTCTGTTCCTTGTTAATACTTTTATTTAGTTTTGCTATAAAGTATCTCAGTGCTGTTATATCGAAGTAAAACAGGAGTCCTCTGCTAACCTGACTGGCTGGAGAGTACACTGTCTCTTTAGAGGCAGCAAAGGTAATTTCTGAGACTCTCCAGTGAGAGAGAGGAGACTGGACACTGCAGGGAGACATCTCTGGGGAACTTGGGGACTAGGGTTCGCTGATTGTTACCTGCAAGGCAACAATTGTTACCTGGTAGTTTCTCAAGGAGTTTTCAGGTGAGGAAGACAGACTGTGGTGATAGGGAGCTGCACATGGTGTAAGTCCCAGCAAAGCTCTCCCTTGTTGAGTCAGAGGAGTAACACAGTGACTTGTGGTTCTGGGTGTCCTAGGAGAGTGTCACAAGAGGACACTGGACTGCTGCTCTGGAGACCTGAGCTCAGCCACAGACTCCCTGTCGGAGCCTGGGCACTTGGTTGGCCTTGTGCCTCAGCTCCCCGTCTGCAAAACTTGGAATAATGGTACTCATAGAGAACGGGTGAAAGGCAAACCTAGTACCTCACTTTAAAGGGGGGAACAAAGAGAACCCTGGGAATTTCAGACCAGTCAGCCTAACTACAATAGCTGGAAAGATACTGGAACAAATTACTAAATTATCAGCTTGTAAGCACCTGGAGGTAACTGGGTTATAATAAGGAATAGCCAGCATGGATTAGTAAAGAACAAATTGTGCCAAACCAACCTATTTTCCTTCTTTGACAGAGTTATGGCCTAGTGCATAGGGGGGGAAGCAGTGGATGTGATGTATCTTGAGTTTTAGTAAGTTTGCTGACACAATCCCACGTGACATTGTCATAAGCAAAAGTAGGGAAATGTGGTCTAGCTATAACTGCTATTAAGTGGGTGCACAACTGGTTGAAAAAACATATATTCAAAGAGTAGTTATCAATGGTTTGCTGTGCAACTGGGTGGGCATATCTAGTGGGGTCTCACGGGGTCAGTCCTGGATCCAGTACTATTCAACATTTTCATTAATGACTTGGATAACGGAGTGGAGAGAGTGCTTATAAAATTTGTGGATGATAGCAAGGAGGAGGTCTCTTCCAGCCCTACATTCCTATGATTCTATGATATTTCCCTACCTCCCATGAGTATTGTGTGTTTAAATCCATTAATGATTGTGACGCACTGAGATACTAGGTAGATGAGTGGCATATAAGTACAGCAATAGTGGGCTCTTACCTGGTCTAATAAAAACACTACAGACCCTGTGGAGTCACTGGGCCAGAGTCCTGGAATGCACTGCCTTTTCAGTGATGATTTGGAAGCCTGTTGCGAGTCAAGGAGAGGAAGCAGTTATTTACCATTGCTAGAATAAATTTAATCTAATAAGAGTTTTGGCCATTTTGGTTCAGTCTCAGATTTGTACTAAGTTTGTACAGTTAGTCCAGTTCTTATTTTTTTAATTATTAATGTAAAGGGCAGACCAGGGAATGGAACCTGTCTGTCTTTCTCTGTAAAGTGCCACTTGGGTCACTGTAGCAGTAACAAATGCTGCATTTTACTTTTCCTCTCAGTATATTTATTTTCTTTATACTCCTAGCCAATCTGCTGCTGGGTTCACTTGTCTTTCACACCAGGAAATTGAGAGAGAAGCCGCATGAACTTGGACATTTCTCTCACTCTGTCTGTCTTCGCAAAAAGGAAAGGAGTACCCGTGGCACTGTCTGTCTTCTAGCTCTTTTATCCTGCTGTTGTTTGGGAATAATTATAGTAATTGTGCATGCAAATCTTTTAAAAGTTTTAAAGGGAAATGATAATGGTTCAATCAACTCAAAAGAGAAAATGCAAGAGAAACATTCTGCAAAGTACATTTTGAGCAGAGTAGAATTGTCCAGGATTGTCCTGGGCAAAGATTTGTTGCCACATATATCTCTTGAAAAAACTGATTTATGTTGTACTGTAGTTAATGATATATTATTGCTGGGTTAAAGCTACACATTGTTGGGGTTTTTCATTCTTATTGGAAAGATTTATTCTTCACAAAAACTTTTCAGCAGAGCTATCAATACACAAAATAAATTGCCTGTTTTTTGATCCGAATTGGCTATCTGTGGGTAATATATATCAAATTACTGCACTCTGTTGTGCTCCAGTTAGCTCCATGGCTGAACCATATTGTGTAGTCTATCACACCACACACCTTTCTCCCCAGAAAGTAACCTAAACAAAAAAAAAAAACTTTGATAATCCACAGTTTAGTTTACTGAAGGAATTCATATAACATTTGTGCAAAATACATAACTAGAGCATTATCATTAAAAAAAACCTAAGCCTTTAAAAGACTGAAAAAGGTCAGGTAGAATAAATTTGGATAAATATTCTATTAACTGAATGCATGAAATGTAAAGGTAACAACAATATTATGTGTTATAATTTACTGTACACTTTCCAATCGTAACCTTAACCTTGACTCTCAAGACATACCCATGAATTCTTTGAACATATACATCATTACTATGAGCTAGATTGTCACAATGGGGTCAAGGGGAAGGGTCCTTACTCCCCTGCTCAGTTGTGCTTCGATAGTGATTCCAGCACGTAGAAAGAAGATAATCAGAGCCGGGACTACTTGTCTGATGCGCTGTCCCTGATGAGAAAGTGTAGAGAGGGGAAAGTGTGGAAGAAGCCCTGGCTCCACTGCAGGCATATGGGGGGGGGAGGGGAAATAAGGTGGTCCATGAAAAAGGCTTGGTATTTACTCCCCCCCACCGAGAAAGTGGGAAACTCTGATTGTTCTCTGATCTTTTCCTGGGGCAGTAGAGATAAACTTGCTCCTTAGGGCAGATTGCAAAGTTACTAGCTAGCTCTCTATGTACATCTTTAACTATGTAAACTAAATCATTAGTTACAGGACGTGTGCAATTCCACTGACATGTTCTCATGTATGCATCCGATGAAGTGAGCCGTAGCTCATGAAAGCTTATGCTCAAATAAATTTGTTAGTCTCTAAGGTGCCACAAGTACTCCTTTTCTTTATGTTCTCCTTAAGTCCACAAGAGGGGAAAGTCTGCCTCTATGGTAAACTCCTTTCTGTTTGTAGTCCCCAAGAGCAGTAGGAACCATGACCTTGCTTCTGCAGGTTTCAGAGTAGCAGCCGTGTTAGTCTGTATTCGCAAAAAGAAAAGGAGTACTTGTGGCACCTTAGAGACTAACAAATTTATTAGAGCATAAGCTTTCGTGAGCTACAGCTCACTTCATCGGATGAATGCATCCGATGAAGTGAGCTGTAGCTCACGAAAGCTTATGCTCTAATAAATTTGTTAGTCTCTAAGGTGCCACAAGTACTCCTTTTCTTCTTGCTTCTGCAGAATCTTGAACCATGCTGATCAGGCACTTCCTTTTCTTTTTCCAAAAGAGATGATCTCTGAAATTTCATACACTGGTTTTGATGTGCGAACTTTTATATGTTGGCATTTGGCAAAGAGTTTGAATTTGTTAGTTTCTGTGGTGTAAATTGGAAACCACTCTGATGAATGATGCTAATAACTTTTGCTTTTCATTTTAAAAACTTGCCTATGTGTGAGATTTTGTCTGGATCTAAATGTATCTGAATTCTGACATTTCAGAACAAAGTCATATGTAAGTTAGAAGGATCTGCAAAACCTTTAGACCTAAAATGTCTAAAGGGAGCCATTTTAACTCCTTTGAACCCCTAAACAGATTTTACTTAGAAGCTGAACTGGAGTTAATCCTTTGTTCAGTGGGGACTACGTAATTAATTACTTAGTAGTAGTAGTATTCCAATAACACACAGGGATCCCAACTAATAGCAGGGTTTCATAGTGTAAGATGCTACAAAACAAATAGCCAGTCTCTGTCCCTTGTAATAGACAAGACAAACAAAGGGTGGGAAGGGATACAGAGGCTAAATATCTTGCCCAAGAACCACAGAAAGTCAGTGTCAAAGCCATGATTAGAACTTAGACTTCCTGATTTCTAGTCCCTGGCTTATCCACTAGCTCATGCTGCCTTCTAATACCCCATGCACGCTGCTAGAATATTTTTTACTACTTTATAATGAGTAAAGAGGTGTTTTATTAAAAACATTTTTGCTTGTTTTTTACCTTAGAAATATTAAGTCTTTTCATATCCAGAGATCCTCGAGGAATAAGTTTTTTGGCGACCGTATGGGCCATTTTTTCTTTTGCCTCATGGTAACTATGATGCCAGTTGTGCCTTATCATTCAAAGTATTTGACTGATTAAGAACTTGTGCTGATAAATTTAATTCCCCTCACTTCCTTTGAAAACATTCAAGAGGCTTATCAACAAATTTCTCATGTTTTGTTTCTAAATGTCTTTTTAGCTTTGATGGTTTTAAACTCTTGTTTTCAAGCACCTCACAGCAAATAACACACTGGGGCTTTGGATCTTGGTATGCATTAGCACAATTGATGAACCAAAAAAGCATCACTATACTGCCTCGTCCACGATTTGGTTTTCTTTTTAGTAGGCGATTCAGACAAGGGCAACATGGCAGAAGTCTGTCCGTTATTACTAGAACTTTCTGTTGCAGACAATGTACTTACACTTGTATTTTCAATTTCAGATGTAGATGGATTTGATAACTGTTTTCAAACTTCTGGTTTTTTTATTACAAAACGATCCATTTTTCAGGATGAAGGTTTGTGGATTAAGCCTCGCAGCTCGAGGCTCCGCAGCATTAACAAAACTGACTGTGGGCAGAAAGCAGCCTTGTTCTGTGATTACATTCAAAACAGCAATGTTATGTATGTGTGTAGTGCATAAGAATCTCCCTGAAAACAAATATCTTACCGCAAAAAAGTAAAATGTCCAATATTTAAATGATTAGTCCATCAGCCCAAGGCTGATACAGAGGCAGAAAGGAAACCCCAGGTGGGGGAGAGAAGGGATTAGGGCTAGTTAAGCCCAGTTACACAGAGGCCTCAGGGAAGGGAGACTTCTGTTCCCCTCAGATCCTGGGGAGAGGGCCAAAAAGCGCAGTAGTGCTGTAAATAGACTGTTGCAGAGGAAACTTAAAATAAAAGGGTACGGTGAAAGCTCAACCACTGGAGTCCATTCAATTTCTTGGGGGGAAGAAGGTAGGAGAGGAGCCATGCCCCATGACATAAGCACAAACTGTTCTTTCCTTTCCAGGTCATCTTTAACCTCTTTGAGTTAATTTTCCCCATTTGCATCATAGTCACGGATTGCTGTGTTGATGTTCAAGGGACAGAAGGCTGCAGGGACCTCCCCAACCATTGCACACCCTCTGCAGGGGCCAGCAAAGATTGCGACCCTTGCACTTTTTTGAGCACAAAGACTACTGTCCTCTTCCTTGCCCACTGGTGCTAGCTGGCCCACCAAAGGGCAGGAAGAGAGCTGGTCCTCCTCCCTTGCACTGAGTAATGGCGCTAGTGAGTGCTATACACCTTCCAGGAGTAGCAGGAGGTGTGCTGGGGAGGCACAATGCCTTCTGGAGCTCCCTTCCAGCTGGTGTGGTTCCAAGACAGGCCAGTTCCTGGCCACAGTTCATGTTTATAAAGTGCCTTCAAGGTGAAAAGCATTACGTAAGTGCTAAGTATTATTGTTATCAGTACAGATCAGCATTCAGACTAGTGAATAAATTAAGAACCTTTTTCCTCCCACCCTCTTTCCCACCTCTGATCTCAGACCAACAGCTTTAGACCTGTCCACCCCACCCTGTTCCTGTAATCACCCAGGGTAGGAAAGGCAATGCCCCAGGCTTCCAGATGGCATAGTTATTACTTAACCCATCCGATAGTCACTCAGCAATGGAGTGCTGTGGCGGGTGTGTGTGTGTGTGTGGGGAAAGATAACACCTGTTGTTACTATTCTCAGTGAGGAAGCTATAGAGGAGAAGGGGTAAAATTTAGGGAGAAGGTGGGGGAGGGAGAGTTGAGGTAAAAGTAGTTGTACTGCCAGATTTCTTATTAAACGGAGTTGAAAATCAAGATTATAGTTAAGAATTGCAGCAAATCTGGCAGTTACGAAACCTAATTATATCACCTTCATGTATTATGATTTTTGTGACTAAACACCAGATGCCTCAGAGGCACAAACTGACAAACCAGTGCAAGTGTTCAAGAAAGTCACCAGAGAGTGAGACTTACTGTACACTGCCCTTCTCTTCTGGGGCTCTCAGTTGTGTGAGCAAGTTGAAAATCATGCTGCTGAGCTACGAGAAAGTCCCAAAGACATTTAACCTGGAGCTGCTCAAAGTGTAAGCACAATGTTCAGGAATGAGATCACCACTTGAGCTGATTGAGCTGTATTTATCCTGCAGAAAAATTTAACAATTTTGTTGTTTTCATTGAAGTTTTCCACAGAAAATTTTGACTTTTAAGGTGAAATATCAAAAACTGAAATATTTTGATTAGAATTGTGCCACAGTACCTCATGGGAGTTGTAGTTTGGGTGCCTTCATATTCCCATTCTATTCCGTGGGTTGGGTTTTCTGGCTGGATTACCTCTGCCATGAAGTGTGGTGAGGGAAGGGGTGTCTCATAGGCATCCCTTGTCTTAATGCATCATGGGAGAAGAAGAAAGAGTAGATAGGATCCCAAAGAGTATATTAAATGGCATTTGCCTGCTCCCTCCAGCCTTAGGTTTGGAATGACCTGAGGTACACAAGCCCGACCAATTATTTATAATTTCTGTAGAATTGAGCCTGATGGGTATTTTTGGGAGATGGGAAAGAATGGTTCCTGTACACCAGGAGATTTTCACAAAGTTATTTGCATAGCGCATAAAGTTACTGTGTAGTTATGTCAGATCTGACAATGGAACATAACGTTTGTTCCCAGGTCTCAGTTCTCCTCCAGCAGGTCCCAAATACTGCAGGATTTTGGCGTTGACTGTAAAAGCTGTGTGTGATTATTTGTAATAGGGACTAGTGAATAGTGATTCATGTCTTTATTTTACATGGTCAGTGAAAAATACAGCAGACACTCTAAAAACTTTTCACTTGCTTTTGTAACTAAGTGACATTACCCCAGGATTCCTCAATATTCCTTATAACCAACACAGGGAATGCTGCAGTAATATTATTTATAGAGTTGGTCAAAACCCTGCATATACATTCCATGGGAAAACGACATTTCAAAATATCCTTTATATGAAAAAGACTATTAGCAATTTTCTCAAGAAATGAAATTTCAAAAAAATTTGGTTTGGGAAACATTGAAACAAATTCATAAAAGCACTTAATTTGGTAAGCTCTGATCATTTTATTTTAACTTTTATATTCTATTCAACTATAATTTCATAGAAATGTTGAAACTATAAAGTAAAAACAAAATGCTTCAACCTCATCCATTCAAAATGTTTCAATAAAATAGAAAATTGACAAAACAGATATGTTCCCATAAATGTTTTGATTTTGTAGAATCAACATTTTCTGATGGAAAGCTGTTCCATCGAAGTTTTTGATGAGTTATAATTATTTAATTGCCAAGGGAAAATTGGAGTTTTGAAGGACAGACATTGTAAAAGATCACCATGTTATCCTTGGTATATGCTGGGAAAGATTCTAATCTCAGTTACTGCACATCTGTGTCAATGTGAAATCTGAGAGGTTCAAGGTGACCTGCAAAAGAAAGACACTATTGAAGTCCATGGAGTTGCTCCAGATTGGAAGTGGTGTGAGATCAGAATTTGACCCATTGAGTTCATACTGTATATGGGTATAATGGAGTGCAGTAATTAGCATGGGGGTAGTTTGGAGGCCTATATAGGTAATGGAAGTGTTTTCCTCTTAGCTGATTCTTACCTGCAGTGATAATGATCATATTTTTCAGTATATTCTCAGGGAGTCTACTCTTCCCTCTTCCTGCCCAAGCAATAGTTCATGGAATGATATTGCAGTGTTGGGAGATACTGAGTGATATCACCCCCCAGCCTATCTCTCAACTTTGTTTCTCATATCGAGCTTCATTACTCATTTTAGACCTAAATTTACCTCTGCCCCACAGAGATCTGCTGTTATCTCACTGTATGTCACTGGCAACAACTGACATCTAAAATGCGCACTCTTGTAACTGTGATTAAAAATATAGACATTAACTAAATGACTCTGTCTCTAGCTTCCTCCTCTGTTGCTTTATTTCATGTCTCTCTTTGGGTTTTTGTCCCACATTTAAAGGGACAGCAGCCTACCCACATTTTGGGAATAAGAGTGGGGGTATGTCTACACTGCACACTCATTTACGGAGGTGTGTGGCATACATACTCTGCAATCCCAGCTAGCAAGGCCATGTAGATGGCTTAGGCAAGTAGAGAACAGACGTCCCAGAACCTTAGGGTATGTACCCTACAGAGCTCTACACACCCAAGCAGTGCCTCCCCCATCTAGACAGCTGTTTTTAGCAGCATAGTCTCCTGCTACCTCTCCGCTGTTGGAACCTTTCTCTGACACAGGGAAAGCTGCGGCAGCAGGGAAAGGCTCTGGCAGGGGGAGGTAGTGAGGCAAGTCATTAAACAAGTCCAGCAGTATCTGAAACAAGTGGTCAGGGCATGAAGAGGGCCAGCAGTAAGCACTGATGGGGAATACTTGAACTGAGAAAGGAACGCTCCGCTGATTGGTGATCCCTGCACTGGCCATATATTTCAGAAGTGAGAGAAAGGACTGGCATGTTTCTTAAACTCCAGAGGCAGGCAGTCTCCTAGCTTAAGCGGGGTACAACTATTAGCTTAACTAAACAGAGTTGTAAATAAGCAAACAAATAGTATTTTGTCACTTTTTTGGCTTTAGAAAAGCAGTCCCATTATTCCTCACCTCCAGAATCCTTCTTAGGGCTGATGGACACACGATCTTTGTACCACTTTAACGATACTAGTTTCAAACAGATATAAAGTGATACAAGCCCCTAGTGCAGAGGTTCCCAAATTCTGGGGTGTGCCCCTTAGGGGGATGCAGAGGATCATTGGGGGGGCACAGCTGGGGCATGGGCCAACCCCCACGGTGGGGCAGGAAGGGAGCACTACCAGCTCCACTCCTGGCCCCGGCTGCTGGCCCTGCACCTGGAGCTCGCTTCCATCCCTGTGTCTGGGGCTCCAGCTGCCAGCCTCATCTCCTGGCCAGGTCTCTGCTCCACTCCTGCCCCGCCTCCAGCTGTGACCCCAGCCTCGGCCCCTTACCCTGTCCATGTCCCCTCCTCCCCTCCAAGCCATGGTCCCACTCCTGGGGCAGGCAGGCAGTGATCGGCAACCATGAAAACTTTGGGGACCACTGCCACAGTAATACTGGCATACAGGAGTTTATACTATTATATGTCGTTTCCCTAAATCCAGGGGAATAAGCTATGCTGGTAAAAGGCATATACTTTATACTGGTGTAACTGCACCTACTCTAGACATTCCCCTGATATAACTACTTCAATAACAACAAAACCAAACACCAACTAACTGAAATAGTTATCCCAGTACAAAACTGGTGTGAAGACCAGGCCTTAGAGGAAGAGTAAAGTCTCTCTTCCTCAAGTTTTGGTGTGTTTTGTAAACTTGCCCCCATTCTTACCAATGGCTGTTGTGTATTATTATTTTTATTGAAACTTTAGAATTAAAATTAGATGTATTGAAAGTGCGTCCATAAAATTCATAGACTACAAGGCCAGAAAGGATCACCCTGAACCTGTAGTCTGACCTTCTGTATACCACAGGCTTTCCTTCCAGTTGAAATCAGAGGGTATCTTTTAGAAAAATATCCAAGCTACATTTAAAAATGGCCAGTAGTGGACCACAATTCTTGGTAAATAGTTCCACTATTAAAAATGTGCACCTTATTTCTAGTCTGAATTTGTCTAGCCTCAATTTTCAGCCATTGCATCTTGTTATACCTTTCTCTGCTAGATTGAAGAGCCATTAATAAATATTTGTTCCCCATGTATGTACTTAGTAATCAAATCACCCATGAATCTTTTCTTTGTTAAACTAAATAGATTGACCTCCTTGAGTCTTACTATAAAAGCATGTTTTTCTATCCCTTAATCGTTTTTGGGGCTCTTGTCTGAAATCTCTCCAATATATCAATATACTTGAATTGTGGATGCCAGAACTGGACACGGTATTCAAGTAGCAGTTGCAGGAGAGTCAAATGACTTCCTATTCGAGATTCCTGTGTTTATACATCCATGGATCGCATTAGGCCACAGCTTTGCAATGGGTGCTCATGTTCAGCTGACTATCCATCAGAGTCACTGCTTGCCAGGATAGAGTCTCCCAACCTATAAGTATGCCTTGCAGTCTTTGTTCCTAAATGTAAGACCTTGTATTTGGCCATATTAAAATGCATGTTGGTTGCTTGTGCCCAGCTTACCAAGGAATCCAGATTGTTCTATATCAGTAAGTTCATTGATAAAAATGTTAAATAACACAGGGCCAAAATTTGATCACTGCAAGACTCCCGTAGAAATATACCCACTTGATGTGAGTACTCTGGAGACATTGCACTCTTCTTTATTGAATTGATCAGCTTCACTTGAGTGCACATTTTGGATGTTTGTATTGAGTGGTACAAATGTTGTCATATAAACTGTTTTATTGATTCTGACATAAACATGACAACTTCAAATGAAACAATTTAGTGGATACTTGCCAGAATATATTGGTTGTTAGACAGTAAAATCACCTAGAGGGTATATGAAATCAGTTTTTAGAACTTTTTCCTCACCACTGTGGCAGTTGCCATTAGTGCCTTGCATAATGACAGGTTTCAGAGTAGCAGCCGTGTTAGTCTGTATTCGCAACTAGAAAAGGAGTACTTGTGGCACCTTAGAGACTAACAAATTTATTAGAGCATAAGCTTTCGTGAGCTACAGCTCACTTCATCGGATGCATTTGGTGGAGAAAAAAGTTTTTTCCACCAAATGCATCCGATGAAGTGAGCTGTAGCTCACGAAAGCTTATGCTCTAATAAATTTGTTAGTCTCTAAGGTGCCACAAGTACTCCTTTTCTAGTTGCCATTAGTATATCTGTTCATCACCTAGCACATTTTGAGTGTACTGCAATATAAATAAAACCACTATATTATGTTGGCTGTAGATAGCAAAAGGCAACAGGAGGAGGAGAACAGGGAAGGCAAATTAATCTCTTTTTGTGGCAGTATAGAAAGAATACTATGTCGTATTAGATCTCTTATCCTATTTTGGGGCCTTTTTTTAAATCATTGCCTAATACTGCTTAGTTCTACTTACCACAGTAAGAAAATAGTACCTTTCAATAATTATCTTTGAGATATCTGTCTGTCTGGATCAGCAACATGGTGCTGCACTCTCATTCACCAGAATCAGACCAGCTGAGATTTGGTACAAGCTGTCAAAAATAAAATACAATGAACAATCTGCCTATGACCCCTGAAAAACACATACTGGGCATATGGGAAAAGTGTTTACCATTCACTGAAGGTGGATGGTTGGTCCTGCAAGTGTTTATAGGATGGCATACTGTAGCAATGGCATGTCACAGCACACTGCCTCTTCTCTCTGCAGCACCCATTTCAGTGGCTTTTCTTTTCTCCTTTCCCCCATCTCCTGAACCTCCTTTATATTCCCTGCCTATGATGTAACATCTATCACATACAGGAGGTGATTTCACACCTTGCTGCTTATTCTGAATTCATCTGGTTTGTGCTCCAGAAATTGTTGAGCGGAACCTCCTCAAGTGAAGCTGAAATTCCTTCCATAACTGGCCTCACTGATATTGTCCATATTTCTCCAGGAACCTACTTATGTCCACATTCTTCCTCATTGCACACTTTTAGTTTCAGTACCCTAGGAAATTAGGAAAAGTGTGATCTTCTTAACCTGTTTTTTATTCACAGTTGTAGTGGATAAAATTTAAAGTTTAAAAAAGTTTAAATTAAAAACAATATTTTAAACATACCCACATATAAGTATTGTTTTCTGCAGTCCAGTAAACTTTTTCAGGGCTTGATTGAATAGTTAGCCATCAAGCACATATTTTTGCACCCGCTTTGTCACTACAGTACAAATAAATCTAAACTGTTCACTTCTTCTTGGATTCATCTAATTTCTTACTCAATCTAATTAGCCTTTCAGCACAGTTTCTCCTATACTGTGTGTCAGAGTGGCAATGACACCTGAATGATTCAATATATTATGATTATTAAAGACAGTGGATGTCTCACTACATTTTGTGGCATGGTCACTTGGTCTCAAGCAGCTACTATTATCCTGCTTTGGCCTGAGCAAGAAAAAAAATCCCGGTAAAGGGGCTTTGCTTACACTGAGATGTGCTGTGACACTGCAAAGATTGTTGCCAAGTGAGAGCAACCTGCTGCTTTTGAAATAGCATTATAACCTGTTTCAGAGTAGCAGCTTTGTTAGTCTGTATCTGCAAAAAGAACAGGAGGACTTGTGGCACCTTAGAGACTAACACATTTATTTGAGCATCAGCTTTCCTGGGCTACAGCCCACTTCATCGGATACGTGAGCTCTAGCTCCCGAAAGCTTATACTCAAATAAATGTGTTAGTCTCTAAGGTGCCACAAGTCCTTATTATAACGTGTTGATCCTCTCCTGTGCAGGGTTTTGGTTATGCCCGTGCCTTGTGCTGACCCACTAACCAGAATCATTTGTAGTGATTAACCCTAGTATTTTTTATTTTTTCATTGTAGTGATTGTTGCCTCACCAGTGACCTCCGAGAGCCAGTGAAGAACCTGGCATATGGAATTCCCTGCAGTGGAATGACTGGAACCTGAGTGAAAATAAATGAAAACAGGGAAGACCTTTTCCTGGAGATGTAGAGGGAGATGAAGGGGAACTCTGAATGTGCCCGTTTGAGGAGGAAACCAGAATCACTTAGAAAAGACAGGATAGAGTGAGGCTGCTTGGGTTCAGGGCAAGAAATTTAGGCCTGACTGTTTCTGGCATAAGAAGAAAATGAGCACCAGAGAGAAATTCACAGGGGGGATTTCAAAAGGGGCCTCTGGGAGGTGCAGCAGGAAAGTTATGTTCCCCTTTTGACTGCTCTTGCCATTGATGGTATTTACAAAGCAGATATTGGGATCAGTTTCCCATTTAGTTTTATCAGATGGATAGACTTTTCTTAGGACTGTTTATTAAAAACAGAATGATCACTTAAAAATCACTTTGCAAAAATATCCTAGAGAATTCTTTAGTTTCCTCCTGCCCCTCTTCACCACTCAGCAAGCCCAGGAGCTGTTGTAGCTACAAGGGGACTGTGTTGGGGGGTGGAGCAAGGTGAGGTGGTTAAGTATTAGGCTCTGCATAGTGATGGGTTCACTAGTTACTCTCTCACCTCTCTTCTGATCGGCCCCTGGAAACCTCTGCCTGGGTAGCTGCACAGGAACTGTGAACCATGTCCACAGCTAGGGAGGAAACAAAAGGGAACACTTCTTTTCCTGGTGGCTCTTATCACATTTTCTTATGACTCCATACAAACACAGGTTTCAGAGTAGCAGCCGTGTTAGTCTGTATTCGCAAAAGGAAAAGGAGTACTTGTGGCACCTTAAGGTGCCACAAGTACTCCTTTTCTTCATACAAACACACTTTCATTCTTGGGCTGCATATTTATGTTTGCTACTCTAAAGCAATTCAATTATGGTACAAGAGGTTAACGCTACACAGCTCTGTCTAAATGAGAAATATGCCCTATGAGTGAGCTGAGACAACAGATGGAGCTGTGTACCTTGTAGAGCAGAGGTGCTCTGGTTAGAATTGTACTGTTTAAAGTGATACATTTGCATTGTATCCATATTTCATTTTATTATTTCAATATTATGTCTACCCATTTAACGTCAAATATATACAATGCGTTATTTCATGTCTTATAGGGATAGCTTATAAAAATCAGACTGCTTCTTGCTCTATTCATAGTCTTCAAGTGTCAGATGATGGAAACCATTTTCCACTTGCAGAATGATCACTGTTAGTGTTTCCTGACAATCTCTTTAATCAAACAGGAGGAATGCTGCTTGCTCTTAACATCACATTTGCTGTGTTGGAGTTATTGACATGCTTCTTTATTATTGTAAGTCCCTGTTGTGAAGGATTAACAAACACACCCACACATTTTGAACTGAAATTTGGCATAAACATTTGTAATCCAGGACCAAACTTTATTTCCTAACCTGTAAATTCTGAACAAAATAATCTCTGTTTTAAATTTGAGGAGAAACTCAGGGTTTCTACCAGCTTTTCTGAGTCTCTCAGTTGTTTGGAGCTGATATAAGGTCAGTGAAAGGATGTAATTTATTGTGCCAGACCTTTTTATTTTTTTTGTTTCACTCCCCACAATTAATACCAACTCACAAAAAAAAGAAATTAAAAAAAAAACCAACAACCAGAAATTAAATAAATGTTAATGGTCTTATGAAATCAAGGAAAATGAAGGGGGGAAACAAAATTCTTCTCTCAGTTCCCTCTCTCAAATACCTCACATCTCCTGCATTTGCAGCACTGCCACGGACGTGTATGGAAGAGCAGCACATGAAAGAAATACTACTCAAATAAACACCGTTGTCCAGGGGAAAGTCCCCTGGCTTCATCCATTTAAATTTGACAATATTTCAATCTTCCAAGCAGTCATTATCACTTTAAATTGTGTAGCAACAATCTGGCGGATTTCTCCTCACTCATGCCCAAAGACCTCTGGACAATTACGCAAAATGTAAATAAAACAAAGTGCAAAAAGGCAGCAGGCCCAATTTCATCTTGTTTTACAATTGGCAAGTTGCTAAATGACATAAGTGTTGATGAACATGAATTAGAACAGGTGGTTCCTTGTGGTACCCTAAATTTTCAGGTCATCATCCAAGATACAGTAGCATCAAAAATACTAAAATTCAAACAAAGGAGGATGGACTATTTCAGTCTCTTTTTAAAACTAGTGGACGTTCCTACTTTGCATTCTTTGGACTGTATTCTCAAATAAACTCACTTACTCTATATAATGCACCTGTTTTCCCCCTTATTCATCTATCACCAATGTGAACAACCTTCCTAAGTCATTGCTTCATATTTTAGCTTGTAAAATAAGAAATTTCCATTTTTTTCCCACTAGCTATGTTGGCTGATGTTTCCACTGTTAAGTCATGGTATGACTGAGTGGAGAAAGTGGAAGACTGCTGACAGGAGCATGTAAGTACACCTGCAATTTCTCATCAGTGATTGAATGATAAGTTTTACAGCCTTAACAACATGAGTAGAAAGACTAATCTCTACTGAGGAACACTCTGGAGTTACTGATTAGATACAGGTTGGTCAGAAACAAGAAGTATGAGAGTACATGATTAATGATAGAGTTCTAGGACAACTTACTGAAAGTTTTAAAAAAAAGAAAAGGAGTATTTGTGGCACCTTAGAGACTAACAAATTTGTTAGATCATAAGCTTTTGTGAGCTACAGCTCACTTCATCGGATGCATTTGGTGGAAAATACAGTGGGGAGATTGATATACACACACAGAGAACATGAAACAATGGGTTTTATCATACACACTGTAAGGAGAGTGATCACTTAAGATGAGCCATCACCAGCAGCAGGGGGGGGGGGGGAGGGAAGGAGGAAAACCTTTCATGGTGACAAGCAAGGTAGGCCATTTCCAGCAGTTAATAAGAACATCTGAGGAACAGTGGGGGGTGTGGTGGTGGGGGGAGAAATAACATGGGGAAATAGTTTTACTTTGTGTAATGACTCATCCATTCCCAGTCTCTATTCAAGCCTAAGTTAATTGTATCCAGTTTGCAAATTAATTCCAATTCAGCAGTCTCTCGTTGGAGTCTGTTTTGAAGTTTTTTTTGTTGAAGGATAGCCACCCTCAGGTCTGTAATCGAGTGACCGGAGAGATTGAAGTGATCTCCGACTGGTTTTTGAATGTTATAATTCTAGACGTCTGATTTGTGTCCATTCATTCTTTTATATAGAGACTGTCCAGTTTGACCAATGTACATGGCAGAGGAGCATTGCTGGCACATGATGGCATATATCACATTGGTAGATGCGCAGGTGAATGAGCCTCTGATAGTGTGGCTGATGCGATTAGGCCCTATGATGGTGTCCCCTGAATAGATATGTGGACAGAGTTGGCAACGGGCTTTGTTGCAGGGATAGCTCCCTGGGTTAGTGGTTCTGTTGTGTGGTGTGTGGTTGCTGGTGAGTATTTGCTTCAGGTTGGGGGGCTGTCTGTAAGCAAGGACTGGCCTGTCTCCCAAGATCTGTGAGAGTGATGGGTCATCCTTCAGAATAGGTTGTAGATCCTTGATGACGCGTTGGAGAGGTTTTAGTTGGGGGTGAAGGTGATGGCTAATGGCGTTCTGTTATTTTCTTTGTTGGGCCTGTCCTGTAGTAGGTGACTTCTGGGTACTCTTCTGGCTCTGTCAATCTCTTTCTTCACTTCAGCAGGTGGGTATTGTAGTTGTAGGAATGCATGATAGAGATCTTGTAGGTGTTTGTCTCTGTCTGAGGGGTTGGAGCAAATGTGGTTGTATCGTAGAGCTTGGCTGCAGACAATGGATTATGTGGCATGATCTGGATGAAAGCTAGAGGCATGTAGGTAGGAATCACAGTTAGTAGGTTTCCGATATAGGGTGGTGTTTATGTGACCATCGCTTATTAGCACCGTAGTGTCCAGGAAGTGGATCTCTTGTGTGGACTGCTCCAGGCTGAGGTTGATGGTGGGATGGAAATTGTTGAAATCATGGTGGAATTCCTCAAGGGCTTCTTTTCCGTGGGTCCAGATGATGAAGATGTCATCAATGTGACGCAAGTAGAGTAGGGGCATTAGGGGACGAGAGCTGAGGAAGCGTTGTTCTAAGTCAGCCATAAAAATGTTGGCATACTGTGGGGCCATGCGGGTACTGATCGCAGTGCCGCTGATTTGAAGGTATACATTGTCCCCAAATGTGAAATAGTTATGGGTGAGGACAAAGTCACAAAGTTCAGCCACCAGGTTAGCCATGACATTATTGGGGATACTGTTCCTGACGGCTTGTAGTCCATCTTTGTGTGGAATGTTGGTGTAGAGGGCTTCTACATCCATAGTGGCCAGGATGGTGTTTTTAGGAAGATCACCAATGGATTGTAGTTTCCCGAGGAAGTCAGTGGTGTCTCGAAGATAGCTGGGAGTGCTGGTAATGTAGGGCCTGAGGAGGGAGTCTACATAGCCAGACAATCCTGCTGTCAGTGTGCCAATGCCTGAGATGATGGGGCGTCCAGGATTTCCAGGTTTATGGATCTTGGGTAGCAGATAGTATACCCCAGGTCGGGGTTCTAGGGGTGTGTCTGTGCGGATTTGTTCTTGTGCTTTTTCAGGGAGTTTCTTGAGCAAATGCTGTAGTTTCTTTTGGTAACTCTCAGTGGGATCAGAGGGTAATGGCTTGTAGAAAGTGGTGTTGGAAAGCTGCCTAGTAGCCTCTTGTTCATATTCCGACCTATTCATGATGACGACAGCACCTCCTTTGTCAGCCTTTTTGATTATGATGTCAGAGTTGTTTCTGAGGCTGTGGATGGCATTGTGTTCTGCACGGCTGAGGTTAAGGGGCAAGTGATGCTGCTTTTCCACAATTTCAGCCCGTGCACGTCGGCGGAAGCACTCTATGTAAAGTCCAGTCTGCCGTTTCGACCTTCAGGAGGAGTCCACCCAGAATCCTTCTTTTTGTAGTGTTGGTAGGAAGGTCTCTGTGGATTAATATATTGGTCAGAGGTGTGTTGGAAATATTCCTTGAGTCGGAGACGTCGAAAATAGGATTCTAGGTCACCACAGAACTGTATCATGTTCGTGGGGATGGAGGAGCAAAAGGAGCTTAACACCTACAAGATCTCTATCATGCATTCTTACAATTACAATACCCACCTGCTGAAGTGAAGAAACAGATTGACAGAGCCAGAAGAGTACCTAGAAGTCACCTACTACAGGACAGGCCCAACAAAGAAAATAACAGAACGCCACTAGCCGTCACCTTCAGCCCCCAACTAAAACCTCTCCAACGCGTCATCAAGGATCTACAACCTATTCTGAAGGATGACCCATCACTCTCACAGATCTTGGGAGACAGGCCAGTCCTTGCTTACAGAAAGCCCCCCAACCTGAAGCAAATACTCACCAGCAACCACACACCACACAACAGAACCATTAACCCAGGGACCTATCCTTGCAAGAAAGCCCGTTGCCAACTCTGTCCACATATCTATTCAGGGGACACCATCATAGGGCCTAATCGCATCAGCCACACTATCAGAGGCTCTTTCACCTGCACATCTACCAATGTGATATAGATTCATAGATACTAAGGTCAGAAGGGACCATTCTGATCATCTAGTCCGACCTCCTGCACAGCGCAGGCCACAGAATGTCACCCACCCACTCCTATGAAAAACCTCACCCATGTCTGAGCTATTGAAGTCCTTAAATCATGGTTCAAAACTTCAAGGAGCAGAGAAGCCTCCCTCCAGTCAACCATGCCACATGCTACAGAGGAAGGCAAAAAAACCTCCAGGGCCTCTCCACTCTGCCCTGGAGGAAAATTCCTTCCCGACCCCAAATATGGCAATCAGCTAAACCCTGAGCACATGGGCAAGATTCACCAGCCAGATACCCAGGAAAGAATTTTCTATAGTAAATCAGATTCCATCCATTTAATATCCCATCTCAGGGGATTTGGCCTATTTACCCTGAATATTTAAAGATCAATTACTTACCAAAATCCCATTATCCCATCATACCATCTCCTCCATAAACTTATCGAGTAGAATCTTAAAACCAGATAGATCTTTTGCCCCCACTGCTTCCCTTGGAAGGCTATTCCAAAACTTCACTCCTCTGATGGTTAAAAACCTTCGTCTGATTTCAAGTCTAAACTTCCTGGTGGCCAGTTTATACCCATTTGTTCTTGTGTCCACATTGGTGCTGAGCTTAAATAATTCCTCTCCCTCTCCTATATTTATCCCTCTGATATATTTATAGAGAGCAATCATATCTCCCCTCAACCTTCTTTTAGTTAGGCTAAACAAGCCCAGCTCCATAAGTCTCATTTCATAAGACAAGTTTTCCATTCCTCGGATCATCCTAGTAGCCCTTCTCTGTACCTGCTCCAGTTTGAATTCATCCTTTTTAAACATGGGAGACCAGAACTGCACACAGTATTCTAGGTGAGGTCTCACCAGTGCCTTGTATAACGGTACTAAAACCTCCTTATCCCTACTGGAAATGCCTCTCCTGATGCATCCCAAAACCGCATTAGCTTTTTTCACAGCCATATCACATTGGCAGCTCATAGTCATCCTATGATCAACCAATACTCCAAGGTCCTTCTCCTCTTCCGTTACTTCTAATTGATGCGTCCCCAACTTATAACTAAAATTCTTCTTATTAATCCCTAAATGCATAACCTTACACTTCTCACTATTAAAATTCATCCTATTACTATTACTCCAGTTTACAAGGTCATCCAGATCCTCCTGTATAATATCCCGATCCTTCTCCGAATTGGCAATACCTCCCAGCTTTGTATCATCTGCAAACTTTATTAGCACACTCCCACTTTTTGTGCCAAGGTCAGTAACAAAAAGATTAAGTAAGATTGGTCCCAAAACCGATCCCTGAGGAACTCCACTGGTAACCTCCCTCCAACCTGACAGTTCGCCTTTCAGTAGGACCCGTTGCAGTCTCCCCTTTAACCAATTCCTTATCCGCCTTCTGATGTTCATATTGATCCCCATCTTCTCCAATTTAACTAATAATTCCCCATGTGGCACGGAATCAAATGCCTTACTGAAATCTAGGTAAATTAGATCCACTGCATTTCCTTTATCTAAAAAATCTGTTACTTTTTCAAAAAAGGAGATTAGGTTGGTTTGGCACGATCTACCTTTTGTAAAATCATGTTGTATTTTGTCCCATTTACCATTGACTTCAATGTCCTTAACTAATTTCTCCTTCAAAATTTTTTCCAGGACCTTGCATACTACAGATGTCAAACTAACTGGCCTGTAGTTACCCGGATCACTTTTTTTTCCTTTCTTAAAAATAGGAACTATATTAGCAATTCTCCAATCATTCGGTACTATTCCTGAGTTTACAGATTCATTAAAAATTCTTGCTCATGGGCTTGCAATTTCAGGTGCCAATTCCTTTAATATTCTTGGATGAAGATTATCTGGGCCCCCCGATTTAGTCCCATTAAGCTGTTTCAGTTTCGCTTCTACCTCTGATATGGTAATATCTACCTCTATATCCTCCTTCCCATTTGTCATGCTACCATTATCCCCGAGATCCTCTTTAGCCTTATTAAAGACTGAGGCAAAGTATTTGTTTAGATATTGGGCCATGCCTAGATTATCTTTAACCTCCGCTCCATCCTCAGTGTTAAGCGGCCCCACTTCTTCCTTCTTAGTTTTCTTCTTATTTATATGGCTATAGAACCTTTTACTATTGGTTTTAATTCCCTTTGCAAGGTCCAACTCTACTCGACTTTTAGCCTCTCTCACTTTATCCCTACATCTTCTGACCTCAATTAGGTAGCTTTCCTTGCTGATCCCTCCCATCTTCCACTCCCTGTATGCTTTCTGCTTCTTCATAATCACCTCTCTAAGATGCTTGCTCATCCAGCTTGGTCTACAACTCCTTCCTATGAATTTTTTCCCCTTTCTTGGGATACAGGCTTCCGATAGCTTCTGCAGTTTTGATTTAAAGTAATCCCAGGCCTCCTCTACCTTTAGATCCATAAGTTCTTCAGTCCAATCCACTTCCCTAACTAATTTCCTTAATTTTTGAAAGTCAGCCCTTTTGAAATCAAAAACCCTAGTTGCAGATTTATTTTTGTTAATCCTTCCATTTAGTTTGAACTGAATTAGCTCATGATCACTTGAGCCAAGATTGTCCCCTACAGCCATTTCTTCTATGAGGTCCTCGCTACTCACCAAAATTAAATCTAAAATGGCATCCCCTCTAGTCGGTTCAGCAACTACTTGTTGAAGGAATCCATCAGCTATCGCATCTAGGAAAATCTGAGCCCTATTATTATTACTAGCACTGGTCCTCCAGTCTATATCTGGGAAGTTAAAGTCTCCCATGATCACGCAGTTTCCATTAGTATTTACTTTATTAAAGACATCAAAAAGGGCTCTATCCATAACCAAATTAGATCCCGGAGGTCTATAGCACACCCCAAGCACTATCATAGGAGAGGCTTTACTAGTTTTCTTCCCCAATGTAATTTTTGCCCAGACAGACTCTGTCTTATCCATTGCATCGCTTCTTATTTCTTTACATTCTAACTCATCGTTGATATACAATGCTACTCCACCCCCTTTACCTTTGTTTCTGTCTTTCCTAAACAGCACATACCCTTCAATACCTGTAGTCCAGTCATGACTACTATTCCACCATGTTTCTGTTATCCCTATAATATCTGGTTTCACTTCCTGCACCAGTAGCTCTAGTTCCTCCATTTTGTTACCTAGACTCCTCGCATTGGTGTACAAACATCTTAATTTTTGCTGTTTGGACTCGCTCACATTTTGTACCCTATTAGGCACAGTCATTCTATAGCCAGTATAACCTATTAGACTAGTATCCACACCGCCCTCGCTCCTTATATACATTCTCCTACCCACAGCTGTATCCTTTCTTACTTCATCTTCTTCCCTCTCAATGCTAAAATCTGGCGTGGAGATTTTCTGGACATCTCCCATCCATCTCCCCCCAATTCCTAGTTTAAAGCTCTCTTTATCAGTTGTGCCAGCCTCGATCCTAGAAGTCTATTTCCTTCCCTACTCAGATGAAGTCCATCCCGAGAGAACTGACCTCTGTCCGTGAATGCCTCCCAGTGGCCATACATCCCAAAGCCCTCCTTATAGCACCACTGCCTAAGCCATCTGTTGACAGTCATAATCTTGTCAGACCTTTGTTGCCCTTCTCTAGGAACAGGAAGGGTCCCGCTAAAGATCACCTGAGCCTCAATTTCCTTGAGTGTCTTCCCCAGCCTAGCATAGTCTCCCTTGATACTTTCCAGCGAGAATCTGGCTGTATCATTTGTTCCCACATGAAGGATAATTAGGGGATTCTTTCCCGCTCCCTTTAGGATCCTTTTCAACCTCAGGTCTACATCCCGTATCTTAGCACCCGGAAGAGAGCACACCCTTCTATTCTCAGGATCAGCTCTAGTTACAGGCCTGTATATTCTTCTCAATAAAGAGTCCCCGATCACATAGACCTGCCTTTTCCTGGTGACAGTGCTATTCTCCAGTCTCTCCCCTGTTCCCTCTGGCTGCAAGTTCTTTCCATTCCTATTTTCCCTTACAATCCTCTTCAACCCATCCTGTATCCTTCTGGGGCTCATATTTGGTGTAGTCTCCCTTGACTCTTCCCCTTTTTCTATAGGACTAGCCTCTCTTCTCTTCTTCCTTACCCTTCCACCTTCAACTAGTACCTGCTGAGCCCCTTCTTCATTTTCCAACTCTGCAAACCTGTTCCTAAGCTCTATTTCTCCTTCACTAGACCGTCTTTTTCTCTGCCTGGTTCTTTGAGTCACATGTTTCCTCACCCAGTCTCTCCTCAAAATTCCCCAGCCCTGCTTCCATCTGTGAGTCTGAGCTTTTCCCTTCAGATACCTCATATCTTTGCTCCATCATCTGCTCAAACCCCTTCCTAAACTCAACCAGACTTTCCACCTGCATCTCCAAACCTCAGATCTTTTCCTCCATCAGCTCTATCAGACGACATTTCATGCAGAAAAAACTCTTACTGGTTCCCCCCTCCAGGATCATGTACATACCACAGCTTCCACATCCAGTCATCCTCAATGTGTCTTTCACTACAGGAGTCACTCCCACAGCTGCCTCTGTATCTGTCATCTCCTTCCCACCTAAATCCTGTTAATCTGGGAAACACAAGCCACACCAAAAAGACCACACACCCCCCAGCAAAAGCAAACCCCAAACAAGCACCACAAGACAAACTCTCCGTCCAAACTCCCCTGTTTACAGCTCTGTTTGCTGGCTCCTGTGCCACTGCAGCTGTCTTTGCCGCTGCCTGACTGGCTGGCTACCTTTATAGGGCCCCTAGTCAGAAGCCCCACCCCCTAAGCAGGGCTCAGCTGCTCTCTCAGCACAAAACCCCTACACACACACACAAATACTAAAAATACAAAACCAAGTACAACTACCTTCTCCCTCAACAGAACTCCCACTCAAACTCCCCTGTTTAGAGCTCTGTTTGCTAGCTCCTGTGCCGCTGCAGCTGTCTGGATATATGCCATCATGTGCCAGCAATGCTCCTCTGCCATGTACATTGGTCAAACTGGACAGTCTCTATGTAAAAGAATGAATGGACACAAATCAGAAGTCAAGAATTATAACATTCAACAACCAGTCGGAGAACACTTCAATCTCTTCGGTCACTCGATTACAGACCTGAGGGTGGCTATCCTTCAACAAAAAAACTTCAAAAAAAGACTCCAACGAGAGACTGCTGAATTGGAATTAATTTGCAAACTGGATACAATTAATTTAGGCTTCAATAGAGACTGGGAATGGATGAGTCATTACACAAAGTAAAACTATTTCCCCATGGTATTTCTCCCTCCCACCCCACCCCCCACTGTTCCTCAGATGTTCTTGTTAACTGCTGGAAATGGCCTACCTTGCTTGTCACCATGAAAGGTTTTCCTCCTTTCCCCCCCCGCTGCTGGTGATGGCTCATCTTAAGTGATCACTCTCCTTACAGTGTGTATCATAAACCCCATTGTTTCATGTTCTGTGTGTGTGTGTATATAAATCTCCCCACTGTATTTTCCACCAAATGCATCCGATGAAGTGAGCTGTAGCTCACGAAAGCTTATGCTCTAATAAATTTGTTAGTCTCTAAGGTGCCACAAGTACTCCTTTTCTTTTTGCGAATACAGCCTAGCATGGCTGCTACTCTGAAACCTAAAAGTTTTAATATCATTGTCAACGGCTATAGGTTAAAAGAAGGGACTAAATGAACTCTTGGCTAATGTTCATATGCAAGGCATGCAATAAGTTGATATTTTGAATGGAAGTTTTGGATTTGAATTATAAGTGTTTGTAAGATGGTTATTTTATATTTGGAATGACCTGGATTACTTGTGTTGATTGGACCAGCTGCACTAATGTATCAGGCTGCAGGAGGAAAGAGCCCTCCATATGGATGTGCTGGAAGGCAAATGAATGGCTGCAAGAAGAAAGCTGGGCCAGGCCAGACCAAATCTCTGCTACAATGATCCAGAATAGACCAGACTTGCCTGCAGAGCAAGGAACCAGACCACAATTGTCCAAAGAGAAGCCTGATGGTTGGAGAGGAGGATCCAAAATATGCCTGTTATGGATGCAGCTATAACAGCAAAACTGCACTTTGTATCAGTACAGTACAACTGCTGCCCAGGAGCAAAACAAGCTGTACCAGTGAAAGCCCAGTTTTGCTGGTATACTATGTCCATACCAGGAGCTTCTGCTAGCACAGCTATTTTGGTCACCCCCCTGAAGAATATAGCTATGCTGGCAGAAGTCTGTAATGTAGACCTGGCCCCTGGTGCTATAAATAAGGATATCTAGTGTGTCAATTATATGCCCTGTTCCTGAAGGAGGTCAAAATGAGGGCATAAAACGTGTTCTGGGCTGAAGTCTAGCATAAACCATCTCAGTTGAGGTTCAATATTTTTTTTTTACTTTAAGATAATTTTTAATGTAATTGAAACAAATCTGACTTGCAGCAAAAATTCAAAGAATGCAGATCTAGCATCACAAAATCTTCTCAGTTCCAGTAGCATCCCTGGGTAGGTTTGGTTTTAAAGTGAGTCTTAACAGAGCATAAAGCTTGCTGCTATGAGGATTCCACTGACTTTGTGTTCTCAAAAAGAAAAGGAGTACTTGTGGCACCTTAGAGACTAACAAATGTGTTAGTCTCTAAGGTGCCACAAGTACTCCTTTTCTTTTTGCGAATACAGACTAACATTGCTGCTACTCTGAAACCTGTCTTTGTGTTCTCAGATGCCACTGGATCTATTCATGGCTGTCAGCACTGCACCCAGTAGTTAGAGTTTGCAGGGCAGAGTTCTATAGTTGTATTTTTGCCATATATCAGAATTGTACCTAACTGAGAACAATATATTCAAAGAAATAACATTTCCTGTTTTGGACAAACATTTCCAGTTTCTGTCTTTGCACTTCTAAAAAGATTCTACCAGATTGACTTGATATGGCTAAAGGCACAACACCTAGGAAATAAAGGTGTTAATTTATTACCATGGCTGATGATTCTCCTGGGTACGCAATCCCCCCATTCACATAAGGAAGCTAATTTCCCTTTGAAAGCCTGTCAGCACCTATGTCAGTAATTCAATGTCATAGTCCCATTAAGAACTCTTATGCTGGAGGTTGGTGTCCGTGATCTATGGATCGTTGAAACTGTTGTGTGTGCTTGCCATGTTCTATTCAGGTTAAATGAAGGAACAATTAATTGCCCCTATGTTTAGTGATCCTGAAACAATGGTAGCCACCACTCAAAGACTAGATTGAAAGCAAATGCAGGAGCTGGGAGTTGATTTGATATCAGGTATGTGCAGGATGTGTCTGAGGTAGAAGTCAGGACACATGGCCCTCAGAAAAAGCCCAGAGAGTTTTAGGGTCAAAATGCTGACCGGAAAAAGGCTTGGAATGGTGAGTAAGGAAACTGCCTCCAGTTTGATTGCTACTGTGTTCAAGGAAATAGTACATTCTTTGTTTAAAAAAAAAAAAAAAAAAGTAGGCTTTTACCAGAAAAATACCTGACTATATCATCAGTTTCTTCCCCAAATACAGAGGTGGACAAATTACGGCCTGCTGGCCACATCCAGCTCGCGGGTCCATCCTACCTGGCCCCTGAGCTCCCAGCCAGGGAGGCTAGACCCTGGCCCCTCCCCTGCTGCCCCCCATTTCCCGCAGCCTCAGTGCCCTGCGCTGCCAGCATTCTGGCCCGCTGCTCCTGCTGGGCGGCATGGCTGGCTTCGGCATGATAAGGGGGCAGGGAGCAGGAGGTTCTGGGAGGCAGACAGGGAGCAGGGGACAGTTGGATGGGGTGGAGGTTCTGGGGGAGGCAGTCAGGGAATGGGAAATGGGGGGGAGGGCTGGATAGGGCATGGGAGTCCCAGGGGGCCTGTCGGGGGCAGGGGTGTGGATAGGGGTCAGGGAACAGGGAGAAGGGGAGGTTAAATAGGGGGTGGTGTCCCCGGGGGGCAGTTAGGGGTGGGGGTCCTGGGAGGGGGCAGTCGGACAAAGAGCAGGGCGGGTTGGGTGGGTCAGGGTTCTGAGGGGGGCAGTCAGGGGGTGGGAAGTGGGAAGGAAGCAGATAGGGGGAGGGGGCCCGGCTGTTTGGGGAGGCACAGCCTTCCCTACATGGCCCTCCATATAGTTTTGCAACCCTGATGTGGCCCTCGAGCCAAAAAGTTTGCCCACCCCTGCCCTAATAGAAATAACCCACGAGGTCCCAAATATTGCCTAACCACACAGGCTAAAAAGGGAAGTAGTATTTATGAAGTCCCAGTTTCTCATAGGCAGGGTTGCCAATATTGTATTTCAAACTGATGGAACTATTTTCTTAGCACCCCAATGGGAGGAATACCCTGTACCCATGGGGGCTAGGGGTGGGGCATCCAGTACCATGGAGTGGGGGTATTGTATTCCTCCCCCATAGGGCTTCTAAGAAAACCTTCTGCTCCCTGCAGCAGTCAGGTGTTCTTGGCTGCTGGGACCCAACTCCGGAGGTGAACAGGACAGCACTGAAGGGCCAGGGTTGGGAGGGGAATGGAAAGATGCACCTATGAGGACTGGCTCCCTGCTGGACAGGGCCCCCTGCTGACTCCAGCCCTAGATTGTGGACCCATCTTCAGTGGAGATGCAACATTTTTTTATAGGTGGAGCGCTGAAAGAGGAAACCATGTATTTGGGTTGTTAGTACAACTTCAAGTCGGGGGTGTGGCAGCAGCCCCAGCACGGCTAGTTCCAGCACTTATGCCAGGCTGCTTTTCCTGTGCCAGTTCTGTCTGGCAGGGCAAGTGGACAGGGCTGGGAGCCCTGGAGCTGCGCTGTAGGGCCAGGATGAGGAAGGGGCTCTGTGTGGCAGAGGGGTCAGTACCCCTGGGGTGTAGCCTCCCCACTTGCAGAGTCTAACGTCTCCAGGAGAGGAGCATAACTGCTGGTTGGTGGCTGCTGCAGCGGCAGCAGTTGGGGAGCGAGGCGGGCAGGGAGCCTGGTCCTGGCAGCCGAGACCACCTGTACAAATCCCTGTCCACCTCCCCTGCCAGACACAGCCCCCTCCTGACTGCAACCTTTCAGTGTGGCCCCATCAGGTGTTTATGCCCCATAGTCTGGGAACCTCTGTGCTATAGGCACACAGGTTCAGTAAATCATGGGACCTATTCTACATTACTACATTGTCTAATTTTACAAATGTTATCTCATTGGAAGGTAAGGTAATAATAAAACTGGCTTTGTATGATGATATTTGTAATATGTTGAAATACGGGATAAAAGTCGTCCCATGCTGATTTAGTATGGGACTGGTAATTTTCTATTTAAATTAGGGATATGCCTTGTGATATCGGTAGGGTTACCGTATTTGAGGTTCCCAAAAAGAGGACACTTCTGGAGGGTGAGGTGGGGCTTTCGGGTTAGGGTGTGCTTGAGGAGTGTGTGTTTAATAGAGGAATATTTGGGGGGTACTGGAGGGGGTATCTGGGTGGTGATGGAGGGCTGTGTGTACTGGGAGGGGCAACCTGGAGGTGTGCTGGAGAGGATACCCGAGGCCTCACTCTTGAGGTGGGGAAGCAGGGTCGCTCCCTGTCACAGTGACAGGATGGTTGGCACAGACCCAGGACTCAGTGACAGCTGTTAGTCAGTGCCTCCCTGTGGGGCTGTCCCCCACCCTGGGGCTGGGAGCTGGACCTGGGTGGGCAGGATCCAGCATCTGTGAGGGACCAATCAGATGGGGGATGCAGGGAAGGGACCAATCAGGAAGCGGATCAATCTTTCTGAGTCGCAACCTCTGCTTGCAGACAGCCTGGACATTGCCTCTTATTTGAAAAATCTGCCCAGAGAGAGGGTGGAGGATCAAAAAAGTGGCAATGTCTGGGAAAACACAGATGTATGGTAACCCTGAATACAGGACTGTTGGCAACCCTGAATGGGCAACTACTGGAATGCCCCTGCTAGTGTGGGAAGGAACGCCTCTGCCAGCATAACCTCACATGCACACTGTGCTGGGGATGCCATTTTGCTCTACAAAATGGCATCTTCCATGCATCATGATCTCGCACACCCGGTGCATGCCAGGTCATAGTGTGCAAACAACTCCATTTTGCTCGACCAAATGGCATTCTCTGTGTAGTGTGAGCTTGCATGCATGGGGCATGCAAGGTCACACTGTGTGAAGGATGTCATTTTGAGAACAAAATGGCAGCCTCCATGTGGTAAAAGTGACCGTTTGCTGTTCCAGTGCAATCCAGGCTCACTACAGCTCAGCAGTTACCATAGTAACTAAACCCCTGTGATAGGATCACTTCTGAGTTCACAACAAACCACTGCTGGGTTCTCCAAAAGACAAAAGGGTTTCATTTGTCCTTCACTCTCTTAAGGTAGAGCACAGCCAGTAGCACTTTTACTCACCAGGAACAAATAAGTCACTGCTGGTAAATCCAGGACAATGGCCCCACATCAGGTCTACCGTCCATCAGGGAGGCTGTGGCAGGCAGCAGTCTCTAGTCAGTTCCTGTTCCCTGCCATACTTCTCTCACAGAGAGCTGAGGCCCACCGTCCCTCCCAGCTAGCCTCAGACTGCACAGTGCTCTACCCTTTTAACTCCTGCCTCCAAGCCTAACCTACTGCAAAGCAGGGCTTATTGCACCTACCGCAGCTCATTAACCCTTTCCTGGACAATGTGGGGTTTATGTACCTCATCACAACACTTCCAATTATTAACATATTTGTCCTATCAACACTCCTGTGAGGTAGGGAAGTGTTATTGTACAGATAGTAAACTGAGGCACAGACAGATTAAGTGATTATGCTCAAGAGCACACAGGAAGTCTCTGGTGGAACAGGAAATTGAACCCAGGTCTCCCAGGCTCTAGGCTGGCAGCCTAACGGTTGGACCATCCTTCCTCTTGAATGAGCTGTTTACATAAGTAAAGTTACTCATGTGCATGAATGTCTGCATGACTGATGTCTGTATTTGTAATGAATCAGCCACTTGATGCATTCATTTCTAGTAGTGTATTTTCTGACAACTGATTTCAGGTAATCTCTAAAACTACATTCTGTCTCTTAGCAACAAGAGATGTGCTGAACAGGGAAAGGGTCACCAGCAGCTTCACACCATCACCCCTCCACTACCAAAAAGAGGAGTGAGTGGTTTTAAAACTAGAAAGGTAATTAAAATCAAAACAGACTTCTTAAGTAGCACAAAGAATCTGTAAATCTATTACTTGTCAACAGAACATCTTGAGAGTTTTACATTTTTCATATTCAGGATAAATACATTTTTGAAACCTGTTGGTTACCTGATGCATAAATTTTAAGGCCAGAAGTGACCATTAGATCATCTAGTTTGATCTCTTCTATACCATAAGCCAGAGCATTTCATTAGTTACCCCTGCACTGAGCCCAATACATTGTGTTTGACTAAATATTTGGCTAAAGCATATCTTCCAGAAAGGCATCCAGTACTCTTGACCTGAAGACATTCATACATGGAGAATCTACCTCTTCCCCTGGTAGTTTGTTCCAAAAGTTCATCACCCTCACTGTTAAAAATGTGTGCCTTGTTTCTAATTTGCATTTGTCTGGCTTCAGCATCCAGCCATTTGTTCTTCTACTTTTCTCTGCCAGATTCAAAAGTCATTTAGTACTGGGTATGTCCTCTCTGTGAAGGGATTTGTACACTGTAATCAAGTCACCTCTCAATCTTCTTTTTGATAAACTAAACAGATTGAGCCCTTTAAATCTCTCCAGTTAATGTGCCACCATTTTGGGTGGGTGGGGTTAATTTTGAGGGGATCAGCTAAACTGAAAGAAACATGAAGGGAGAGGGGACAGGGCAGGGGTTGAGTGAAGCTGAGGTGAAAAGACTGTGAGGGAGGTGGAGTGTTGGAGCCAATCACCTATTAGCACAGGGCAGAGAAAGTCCAGTCAAAACTGTAGGAAGCTTTCTGATGTCATCAGTTTACTAACTTTGGCAGAAGAAGCATGTAAGGATGATCCCTTTTTTCCCTTTTTGAGTTTATCCCTTAGTGTATAATTTTTTTCAGCCTTCTCTAGCCAAAAGCCCACAATACCTACAAACTCCAAACTTATTGATTCGCATAAAAAGCCCATAGTTAGGCCATGCTTCTGATTTTACATTTAGGCAAATTATTCCTTGTCAGGCTCAGAACGCAACTTTTCTCTGCAAGGAAACGCCAACAGAATTGTCAAATTCTGGCCATTACTTTCATTCTTCGACACTTCTTGAGTCCCCAGCTCTGGAGAACAGGGACTTGGGGGAAAGGAGCGAGAGGCACTTGTGCTTTGAAGGGAATGAGAGGATGAACACAGCTATTCAGGAGGCCGGGGATGAGGCGGAGTCCAGTTCCTCTGTGCTGAGGCATTGGCTCATGAAAGCTCCCTCCAGCACTCCCGTCAGTGTCCCAGAAAGCCCAGGCACCAGGGCAACACTTCAAATGCTGGGCTCTCTTCACCAGCCCTGGTCTCTACCATACGCTGACTCACTCCAATGCTTCACCCACTTTGCCCTTTAACTGCTGCTCCTATGGGGTTGTGTAGTGGGGTGGTCACCCACTCCGGCCCTGAAAGCCAGCCCTTGGGGAGGGCTGGGGCTGAGAGCTAGTAAGCTGGCCTGATTGGGGAGGCAGCTACAGCTGGGCCATGCCCCAGTCAGGCCACAACTGGCCTGTACAAAGGGGCCGTGAACCAGGCACTCAGGCAGTCTCCCTCTAGTTGAGGAGGGAGATGGGCCCAGCTGCCCAGGAAACCTAGACTGAGGCAGGGCTGGGGAAAGGCCAGAGGGGCTGGGGAGCTCCAGGTCGGCAACTCCCTAGGTTTCAGGGCCTTGTTCAAGGCCCCATAGAGGTATTGGGTTGCAGAGCAAAGTAGCAGGTCCAAACCTCCCTTGCCTATGATGACTGGCTTGTACAGACTGCAGCTGGCTCCAGTGAAAGGGGGCTAGATAGTGACTGGCAGTAGCCCATAGGCTGAGGCAAGGTGGGGATAGAGGGTGGGGGTTCCCCAGGGAGGGGAGACCCAGGAAGTGTGTGGGGATATTGAAAGGGGTCAACACCCCAGGTAAAAGGGTACCGGGGTCCGGGAGGGACACAGGGGCGAGTGGAACGGCAACCAGTGGAGGGCGCTCCAACAGCTGGAGATCTAATTCCCTGAGAGACCAGCAGGAGGCGCCGCGCCAGTGAGTCGTCCCCCCATTACAGGTAGGCAGCTCTGTGGAGAACATTGGAGGTGAGTGAGCATGTGGCAGAGCATGGGAAGAACAGCGACCAATGAGGCCATAATGAGGATGCGGTGGGGCAAAGAGGAAGGGTCTCAATCCTGCTGAATGCTGAGCTTCCTCAACTCCTTTTGTTGTTTTAATATTTAATTTATTGTATGTTAAGTGCTGCTATACTATAAAAGAGATATCAAGACAGTTCAGGCTTTAGAGATCTTGCATGTTAATAGGTGAACAAAGAAGGATGAGACATACTGGAAAATACTGCAGGAAGGATTTGTATTAGATCATTTAATTCTTCTTAATTTGTATTCTTAGTATTTGACTTCTGTGGGGGTTGAGGGTGCTCAGCATCTGACAGGATTGGGCTGATGTTGCCTGAGAAGCTCATAGGCTTTAAGGCCCAAAGGGCCTATTGTGGTAATCTAGTCTGACCTCCTGCACATCTCAGGTCACAGAGCCTCTCCCACCCACTTTTGTAATAGACCTCTACCCTCTCGCTGAGTTACCGAAATCCTCATATCACAAATTAAAGTTACAGACACTCCTCCATTTACTCTAGTTTAAACCCGCAAGTGACCCATGCTCCCTTTCTGCCAATCTGACCTGGGGGAAAATTCCTTGCCGACCCCAAATATGGTGATCTGTTGGACCCTGAGCATCTCAGCAAAACCCACAAGCCAGAAACCTGGGAAAGAATTCTCTGTAGTAACTCAGCGTATCCCATCTAATGTCCCATCCCCAGCCATTGGAGATATTTGCTACTAGCAGTTGCAAATGGTAGGCTGTCTCATCATGCCATCTTCTCTGTAAACTTATCAAGTTAAGTCTTGAACCTAATCAGGTTTTTGCCCCCTCTGCTCCCCTTGGAAGGCTGTTCCAGAACTTCACTCCTTTCATGGTTAGAAACCTTCATCCAATTTCAAGCCTAAACTTGTTAATGGCCAGTGTATATGCATTTGTTCTTGTGTCAACATAGGAGCTTAACTTAAATGACTTCTCTCCCTCCCTCTGATGTATTTATAGGGAGAAATCATATCTCCCCTCAGCCTTCTTTCAGTTACGCTAAACAAGCCAAGCTCCTTGAGTCTCCTCTCATAAGATGGGTTTCAGAGTAGCAGCCATGTTAGTCTGTATTCGCAAAAAGAAAAGGAGTACTTGTGGCACCTTAGAGACTAACACATTTATTAGAGCATACGCTTTCGTGAGCTACAACTCACTTCATCGGATGCATTTGGTGGGGTTTTTTTCCACCAAATGCATCCGATGAAGTGAGCTGTAGCTCACGAAAGCGTATGCTCTAATAAATTTGTTAGTCTCTAAGGTGCCACAAGTACTCCTTTTCTTTTTTTCTCATAAGATTGGTTTCCATTCCTCTGAACATCCTAGCAGCCTTTCTCTGCAGCTGTTCCAGTTTGAACTCATCTTTTTTAAACATAGAAGAGCAGAATTGTACACAGTATTCCATATGAGGGTCTCACCAGTGACTTGTATAATGGTACTAACACTTCCCTGTCTCTACTAGAAATACCTTGCCTGATGCATCCGCCTTTTTCACAGCTGCGTCACATTGGTGTCTCAGTTATCCTGTGAACAACCAATTCACCCAGCTCTTTCTCCTCCTCTGTCACTTCCAACTGATATGTCCCCAGTTTATAGCAAACATTCTTGTTATTAGTCTCTATGTGACTTTGCTCTATTGAATATCATCCCATTTCTATTACTCCAGCTTACAAGATAGTCCCGATCTTCTTGCCTGATATTCCAGTCTTCCTCCATATTGGCAATATCTCCCAACATTGTGTCATTCACAAATTTTATTAGCGCACACTCACTTTTTGTGCCAAGGTCATTAACGACAATGTTAAATTAGATTGATCCCAAGACCGATACTTGAGGAACTCCACTAGTAACCTCCCTCCAGCCTGACAGTTCATCTTTCAGAATGACCCATTGTAGTCTCCCTTTTAACCAGTTCCTTATCCACCTTTCAATCCAGATATTAATCCCCATCTTCTCCAATTTAACTAATAATTTCCCATGTGGAACTGTATCAAATGCCTTACTGAAATCCAGATAAATTAGATCTCCTTAGATTAGATTTCCTTTGTCTAGAAAATCAGTTATCTTTTCAAAGAAAGAGATTAGGTTGGTCTGGCACGATCTACCTTTTGTATTTAAACCCAATTGCTGTTTACCTCTGTCGTTAACTATTTTCTCTTTTAAAATTTGTTCTAAGACTGCATACAATTGAGGTCAAACTAATGAGACTGTAGTTTCCTGGATCACTTTTTTTCCCCCTTTCTTAAAAATGCGTATTATATTAGCAATTCTCCACTCATAGGATACGACCCCAGACTTTATGGACCAAATGGACTAATGCTTGGAAACTTTGATGCAGGGTGTGTAATCTATATATGCTTCTCAGTGGACATTTCCCTGGCAATCTGAAAATGCTATGGGGCAGATCCAAGCTGGTGTAAATTCAATGGAACTACAACAGTTTACACCAGGTTAGCCCCTCAGCCAGTGCAAATTGGCCAATTTATACCAGCTGACATGCTGGCCACCACATTGTGATGGTTGTGCTGGAATAAACAGCCTGCTATGGGATGGAAAATAAAACAATTTTTGCTTTCTTCTTTTCAGGAGAAAATCTTTGTTAGTAGCACATCAATAAACATTATATCCAGCTGGCTGGGTATTACAATTATGCAAATACTTCATATTTTTACATAAAATAACCCCAAAATGAGTACATTATCTTCTGTTTTATAATTTTTTTTACATTTGTGTCTATGCCCACAGAATATGCATAAACAGGAAGAAATTGTGACACTTATTTTTAGCTTTGTTTAACAGTGTAGAAAACACAAGGTGAAGAACAAGTACCAAACATAGCATATATACAGTTACCAAATACAGTTATTACTATTATAGATGAAGCTAAGGAAAGTGTATGAAGGGTGTACAACCCTAAGTGATGGAAGTTACAAATCTAATATTACAATATGAAACTTTTAAATACCACATAGTCTAGTCTCAGGTATTTGATGTGTGGTTTGTTCTGCATCCATGTATAATTTTAAAACAAAACCAAAAATGAGCTTGGTGAGCCTAGACAAATACCTTGAAGTACATGAGCTTTTTCCAAGCTTGTTTTTTCTGGGTTGTACAGTAACTTAGCTAAGTAAGTTAGCTACACCACAGGAAATGTATTAATCCATGGAAAAATCCAAAGAGTGCCAAGATTGTTTGATGTGATAATCTTTGTCTCTTAACTTTTGTGAGCACTGCCTACGTCTTGTTTTTACTTAGACAGGGGTTTTGGTTGTTATTTGTGTAAGCCCCGTGGCCTGAAAGTCTAGTGCGTAAGGAGCTCTCTGCTCCCATCTGTTGGTAAACAGGAGAAAAGGTGGCCGCAGACAGAGCAGTTTACTCTGCATAAACTATTTATCCAGAACTCCAGATGGACAGAAGCTTTAGACGAGAAGGGGCTCTCTAGCTGCTATCTAGTGATAGTGAACAGGGGAAAGTATGGCTACAGAGAGAGCTTCATTTGCATAAGCTTTCTACCCAGAATTCCTCTAGTAAGACTTCAGGAGGCAGTGTGGTCTACTGGATGGAACACTTGATTGGGAATCAAAAAACCTGCATTCTGTTCCTAGCTCTGCCGTTGTCCTGCTGGGTGACCTTTGGCAAGTCACTTCTCTCTGTACCTTGGATTTCCTACCTGTAAAATAGGGATTATGATACTGACATCCTTTGTAAAGCACTTTGAGATCTATGGCTGACAAGTGGCATATAAAAGTTGGGTGTTATAATAAATGTACACAGCCTGACCTTGTTTGGGTGGTGGAATTGAACTGGAACTGTCCTTTGCTAATAAAAATTCCTCATCTTCTTGATGGTAGCTATTATGCTTGGAGGAGTAATATTA
Source organism: Dermochelys coriacea (assembly GCF_009764565.3). NCBI lineage: Eukaryota > Metazoa > Chordata > Testudines > Dermochelyidae > Dermochelys > Dermochelys coriacea. The sequence continues at coordinate 155,748,279 of NC_050068.2, forward strand.
TGTCAGTGTTATGGCAAGTAGTGCATTTCCAGTGGCAAGGACTCTGCTCAAGGCCCTATATGCTACTGGTTTCCCTTCACTGAGAATCCTGTGTGGTTGGGAGGATTCTTTGATGATGGAGAGAACAGCAGCAGAGATGAATGAACTCTGGTGCGGCTGCTCCTATCCAACCACTAAACAAAGCTTTTTGGAGCTCTAGCCTTTGTTGTTGCCGACAACTCCAGGAAGGAGGAGTACATTACTTACTCATCTTTTGTGTTTTCCAACCCTATATTTTGTAAAACATCTTGCTTACTAGAGCTGAGTAAATAATTCATAACAAGTAATTTATATGGAGCACTTAGTTTCTTTTTTTCTGTTTCCAGATTGTCCATGAGTAGTTTACAGCTATTCTTTAAAGTGTATTTGCTACTAGGAATTACCTCTGAATAGCTTCTGACACTAATTCTTGGTCCATAGTTTGTTCATGAGCAGTTCATTACATGTGTTTGATTTTCAGAATTTAAAATGTGTTGGTAAATTTTAATTGGACAATATTAGTCACATGGTATTATTTCTGGTTCCCAGACTGAATAAACATAGGATCAGTTTAGTGGATTGAATATCTGCATTTAAGGTTCAAAATTTCAATGCCAATATTCTCTAATATCAGATGAAAATGTTTTGATGAACACTCCTGCCCATTAGAGTTTCCTGCAAAAATAGTTGCCAAATATTTTCATACATGGACAACTTCTTAAGAGAGGGATTCTCTCATAGCCCATGTCATGTGCTAATACCAATTCCAGGTCTTCTTGGTGGTAGCTATCATGCATGGAGAAATAATATTATGTCAGTATTAAGGCAAGATTAAAATAAACTTGCTTCCAAAGATGGGGGAATAGGAAGTGTGGGAGCAGTAGGAGATAATGCAATAGAAATATTATGGGGCTGGTCTATGTTTCTGGCCCCTTAAGTTGTTCTTAAGCAAGTTGTTTTGTGTGTAGGGGCTGGGCGGGGCTCTGCAGCTGCTGAGGGTGGAGGTGAGAGTGGGACTCAGAGGGGCTGGAGCAGCTGTCAGGGAGCAACCAGGGTGATTGGACTGGATCTGGGAATATGATTGTAGTTTGGGGGGGCAGGGCGGTATTGCCCCCCAAATTGCAATCTTCAGGGATTCGCAGAATTTGCCTCCTCACGCACGGTCCCAGTGGTGTTGGAACAATTTTTATAGTAGAGGTGCTGAAATTGAACAAAACTGTAAACCCTGTATATGATGGATTTGCTATACCAGCACTCCTAGTTCCAGCACCCCTGCACAGCCCTATTGGCCTGACTGGAGTTGCCCCCCTAAATAGAGAAGTTAAATTATCCCTATATTGGGAGCACCTATCCCTGGTAACAGAGATGTGAGTCACTAGGAGCCCTCTTCCCAGCCTGGAGTTGCCTCCCCAACCCGTAGCCAAGACACTAGCTTCCTGTGCTCCCCTGCACAGAACCTACCTGGATTCCCTTTTCTATTGCTGATACCTCAACCTCCCCTGTCCGCCATTGACTCACCCTACTCCTCATGTAGAGCATCCATCCAGCCCCACTGACTCCCCAAGCTCCTTATGCAGAGCACCCACCTCCTGCTCTCCCAGTCAGTACATTTAGGTTTCACTATGCACCTCCGCCTTCCCTCTTCCCCCATGCAAAGCATACTTCTGCCTCTTCTTATTGCTTCAGTGAAATGGGTGCAACAACTTCCCGCCCTTGTTCTTGTGCCATTTAGTTCCTTTCCCTCACTGTAGGGACTTTGGTTTATTAGTTACCTTCATAACCATACAGCTAAGGGTAGCAAAAAATCCCTCCTTTACCTGTAAGGGGTTAAGAAGCTCAAATAACCTGGTTGGCACCTGACCAAAAGGACCAATAAGGGAAGAAGATCCTTTCAAATCTGGTGGGGGAGGCTTTGTTGTGCTCTCTTGGGACAGAGAGAGGGACCTGGAAAAACCATCTCCTAAAACTCTACCTGAAATAAGCAACTTAGATTACAAAAATTGTAAGTAATAGCAAGGAAATGCATTAGCTTATCTTTTGTTTTAGCTTATGAATTTTCCCTATGCTAAGAGGGAGGTTTATTCCTGTTTTTTGTAACTTTAAAGTTTTGCATAGAGGGGAATCCTCTGTATTTTAAATCTTATTACCCTGTAAAATGACCTTCCATCCTGATTTTACAGAGGTGCTTCTTTTACTTTTTCTTTATGATAAAGTTCTGCTTTTAAGAACTTGATTGGTTTTTAGTGTCCTAAAAACCCAAGGGTCTGGTCTGTGCTCATCTTGTTTATCTATTTGGTTGGTATATTATTCTCAAGCCTCCCCAGGTAAGGGGGTGAAGGGGTTTGGGGGGATATTTTGGGGAAATAGGAACTCCAAGTGGTCCTTTTCCTGAATCGTTGTCTAAATCACTTGGTGGTGGCAGCAATACCATCCAAGGACAAGGAAGGATTTGTATCTTGGGGAAGTTTTTAACCTAAGCTGGTAGAAATAAGCCTAGGGGGTCTTTTATGCGGGTCCCCACATCTGTACCTCAGAGTTGGGAGGGAACCCTGACAGTTACAAAAGCTCTCCTCATTGCTTGTAGGTCCCACAGTTTTAAAGTTTTCTGGTTACTTTGCAGTTTCATTCCTCTTGTGTGTTTAGGTGCTCTTCCCGTCTTAGCGTCATCTACTGGTCATTGCTTAATTTATACCAGGTGACCAAAGGGTAGTTCTACACTTGTAGCTGGGGATGTGATTCCCAGCTTGAGGAGACATACTCGTGCTTGCTCTCGTCAAGCTAGCTCACTAAAAATAGTAGAGTAGCTGCAGTAGCCCAGGTGGCAGCAGCACAGGCTTGCTGCCCGAGTTACCCACAGGGTCTGATCTGCACATAATATTAAGAAACCATGTGATTTATTACTGCAAACGTTGACCTTCTGCTTCCTTCCCCAGGCCCTTCTCTTTTGTCTGCTGAAGATGCTCACTTGTGTCATGTGTGAATTTGGACTGAGTGATCTTTGAGGCAGGGATTGTGTCTTTTCTTGTTCCTATGACTCACCGAACATGCTTTAAGATGCTGTAGTGGGGTGCACTCACCTCTTATGAGCACCCCCTTAGGTAAGTGCATGCCTAAACACAGTGATTGTCCCTCCTCTGGAGACCATGTCTTCACCTTTTTGGGGCTTCCTGGCTACAGCTCTCCAGCTGGCCACTATAGTTCAGTTCCCTCTTCTGGGGTGCCTCACTGTCCATGTGGCTTCCTCCAGGGGCTAAATGAGGGTTGCGGGGGACCCAGGCCCACTACTCCAAGTCCCAGCCCAGGAGCCCTGTAGATAGCAGCTTTCTTCTTCTTCTTCTTCTTCAATGCTTAGCCAGACAGTCGGCTGTAGCAATTGTTCACCATTTGGTCCATTCCTGTGCAACAGCAAAGGCTTGATGGCCTGAGTGTCCAACATTGGAACAGACTTGATGAACCCATGTAATAGGAGGTCTGCTTCTGGACCGCCTTCGCCCTTCAGTTGGTGGAATTTTATCCCGGATGTTACAGCCACCCGGGGAACAGCATTGGCTGGAACATCTTGTGGTGTTGTGGTTATCTGCTGTATTCCTTTATCTAAGGCCACGTCTACACTACCCGCCGGATCGGCGGGTAGTGATCAATCTATCTGGGATCGGTTTATCGCGTCTAGTGTAGACGTGATAAATCGATCCTCGATCGCTCTGCTGTCGGCTACGGAACTCCACCAGGGCGAGAGGCGGAAGCGGAGTCGACGGGGGAGCGGCGGCCGTCGATCCCGCGCCGCAAGGATGCGAAATCAGTGATTCTAAGTCGATCTAAGATACGTCGACTTCAGCTATTCTCATAGCTGAAGTTGTGTATCTTAGATCAATCCCCCCCCCCATAGTGTAGACCCGGCCTTAGTCACACTGCGGTTCTAATTCCCTGTGCCATTTCCCCATGGCCCTGTGCCATCTTCACCCTTACCTCAGGGCCTCAATTAACTTAGGCTTGAATAGAGACTGGGAGTGGATGGGTCATTACACAAAGTAAAACTATTTCCCCATATTTATCCCACCCTCACCCCCCATTATTCCTCAGACGTTCTTGTCAACTGCTGGAAATGGCCCACCTTGATTATCACTGCAAAAGGTTTCCCCTCCTCCTGCCCGTCCGCTCTCCTGCTGGTAATAGCTCACCTTAAGTGATTACTCTGGTTACAGTATGTATGGTAACACCCATTGTTTCATGTTCTCTCTGTATATAAATCTCCTCACTGTATTTTCCACTGAATGCATCCGATGAAGTGAGCTGTAGCTCACGAAAGCTTATGCTCAAATAAATTTGTTAGTCTCTAAGGTGCCACAAGTACTCCTTTTCTTTCTGTGAATACAGACTAACACAGCTGCTACTCTGAAACCTGTCATTATAGAGGGAAAGTGTGGTCTGCAACAAAAGGTTTTGTGACAGTCCCATGACTCCAGTTAAACAGTTACTGTTTTGGGACAGAAATATAGCAAAGGCCAGTCCATGTTCCAAACACCTGCAGACAAGCATATGCCCTGTTTCTTGGAGTTGGGTGAGGAGGGGAGTCAATGATTCAATATGAATAACTCAGGATCTGAAAGGAGCTCAAGTCCATTTATGATGCTACTGATCTGGCAGAGGAAAAGTACCAATCTTCTGCATATGTCGATCTTTGTGTACCAAGCAAAAGGTTATTTTTAGTACAGAAAGGTGACATCTCTTACTGATTACTTGCATAATACCACAATACTTCACTGGTACTGTCTTTATTAATATTCTGGACATTGGCTAATGCTGTGCCTTCACCTCATAAAGTGTCACCTATTCTCTCATTTATTTGAAATGGCACATTCTGCAACATGTCTCTTCCTCCACCTGGAGTGAGGGTCATCGGAGGTGATGGAGGCCTTCCAACTAACTATGGCCTAATCCTGCAAGATGTTCTGCATGGACAGCTCTCTTCACATGCATGGAGCTCTGTTGAAGTAATTGAGTTTCTGCATGGGCGCCAAGGTTAGCCTGTGGGAAACAGTTTGTGGGCTGAGGGCCCAAGACATTCTCTTCATTGGGGAGGACAGCCCTTATGTCAGCATAATATAGTTCCAAAGGATACCCCTGCTGTCTTATACTCTGGACCTTAGATTAGTATTGAGTCACATTGTTAGCCAGTAAGGCATAGAACTTGGTGTATAGGTAGCAGCTGGGTAACTGTGGATGCTGTTTATTCTTCAAAAGGCTGGATTCGGAAGGAGGAGCGGGTGTGGTGTTTCTTGACATGGACTGGAAAAGGAAGCTGAAGAATGTGTTTTTTTTCCAGGGCTTAAGACAAAAAAGATTTAAAACTAAAATTTAGTTTGGTTTGGCTTTTTATGAAACTGGAGAGAGCTGAGCTTGAAAAAACAAGGGCTTTTGGAGGCTGGTGTTGTACAGCTCTGGCATGTGATGTTTTTCTAACAGCCTCTCTTCGCTGTCATCAGAATGCTATTTCTCTAGAGTCACTGTGGGAGGCAACAGATTTCTTGGAAAAGAAGGCTGGCTTGACACCCACAGGCTAGCAATGGTTTCACAAGAAAGAACATGACTTTACATTTGACTTCTCTTGAAAGGAGATTAGCAGCAGTGGCACTGTGATTTGTAAGAACTGCCAGGGTATGTTTTCCCCCGTCCCCCACTCTCTGAGTCTGAATTCCAGCAGGTAGGTGTTAGTGAGTGAAGCATTTCTGGCATGATTTCTGTGCCCCCTACAGAAGAATGGGAGTGAAGATGACGCACTATAAATGAGGAGGAGGCGGCCAACACAATTGAGAAATAGAGGGGGTGAGAGAGGCAGATTGGCTCAGGTTTTTTCTCTCTTGTTCCTTTGCAGTTGAAACCCTTTGAAGGTTTTTACCATTGAGTTGAAAATTACATAAATGCAGAAACGTTCCCCTTCCTGTACCCTGTATTGACTAATAGTCAATATGGGTCAACTACAGCATGCACACAGAGCATATATGTGGCAGAGAAAAAACTCCTGAGGGGAATGCCTTTTTTTGAAATGGATGACAAACATATAGATGTTTCCCTTGAAGTTCTGTCATTATGAAGTCTCATGTAAAGTAAATCCTGAATGAGAGACAAGTTAGCAGCAAGTTGCATATGTCAACACATCTATAACTCTCCAGATACATTTATAACTTTCTGGTCACTTGTTTTGGACAGTTGTTAGTGCACAGTTCCGGTGATGATAATATTCCATTGATTGCACTATGGCAGATTTCCTAATAGACAGATTCTGCACCCTTACTAAAAATGAGGAGTACTTTATTCCTTGAATAGTTCCACTGAAATCATCAGGATTATATGCAGAGTACTTTAATAATTGTAAATTAGAGTATCAGTATCTGGTCCTAAATAATTAAAGTGGCTCAAGTCACATCTAAGGGACATTCATTCCAAACCACTGTGACATAGGAAACTAAAATAAAAAGAGCCAAGTCTACCAATTAGTTGCCTTCTCAATAAATGAAGAACATAGATAGATGGATAATGAGCCAGTTTTTATTTATAATAAAATCAGAGGGCACTTCTATCAATGTTTCAGAAATAAGCAAGGGAACTGATATCAGTAACAAACTACTGGTGATATTACACACATATGCACATGCTATGGTTGAATGGAACCATAATATATGATGGTCTTAACAAGAATGGTTAACAAGACCTCTTGCTCTAACTGATATGTGCATCTAGAATAGAGGGGAAAGTCTACTCTAGAGCATTGTAGAATTGGTCTGTAATGACTAAGATCTTGCTTTACAGAGAAAGTTAAAAATAGTTTATAAGCTAAAGTGAACAGGAAGAATTTTGGGTGAGCTTTCTAAAGAGGAAGTGACTCAGTTTCTTCATAGGAACAGGTGGGGCTATAAAAGTTATGGAACAACCCCCAACAGTGTAGAGTCACTGGAAGTGGACAGAGAGGAATGTTGTATCCCGGACCAGAAAAGCCTTTAATTAGTACACTGTAGCATAGTGTGCCCTCAGCCATAACTCCTCACGCTGTGATCCTGTCATATTTCAAAATTTAAGAGGGATCAGGCTGAGTCATTACAGGGGAAAAAACAGGTGCTGTGGGGAGTGGTGTTGATGATTCAGTGCATAGTACTCTTCCCACTGAGTCAATGCTGAACCAATTCCTAAGTAGGGGGTTGGGGACACTGTGCTGCTGGAAGCACTCCCTTTTAGATCAGATATTTTTTTAAAGGGTGCTGTTCCACCACTGTGCATCTGATGGCATGGATTCCCTGTGCTTTTTGTTCTTTAATTGTTGCCTATGGGTAAAATTTTCCAAAGCACCTAAGTCCCATTTTCAAAAGTAACTTCCAGTGAGATTTAGGCCTTGTGTACACAAACACTTAGGCCTGTTCCATGCCTAAAACTTAGGTCAACTTAGCTATGGCGCTCCAGGATGTGGAAAAAAAATCATTCCCTGAAAGATGTAGTTAAGCTGACCCAAGCCTCAGGATAGATATTGCTAGGCTGATGGGAAAAATTCTTCCATCAACCTGACACCTCCTGTTGAGAGGGGGTGGATATACTGCAGTGACGGAAAAAACACTTTGCTGAGAATTCTGAGCATCCAAGTCACTTTTGAAAATGGGACTTAGACTCCTAAGTCATGTGGGAACTTTTGAAAATTTTACCCTCTGACTGTACTCTTGGGGCCTGGTCCAAAACTCACTGAAGTCAAGAGAAAGATGCCCCCTGATTTCAAGTGGGCTTTGGATCAGACCTTTAGATTGTAAACTCCTGTGGCAGGAACCAGTTTTTGCTCTGTTTGTTATGGCACCAAGCATGCTGTTGGTCCTCAACAAAAAATTAATATTAATATTTTCATTAATGACTTGGAGGGTGGCGTGGACTTATAAAAATTGTGAAAAATGCAAGGTTCAGCGGGGTTGCAAGCAATTTGGAGGACAGGATTGGAATTTAAAATTATATTGATAAACTGGAGAACTGGTCTGGAATCAATAAGATAAAATTCAATAAAGACAAATGCAAAATACTATGCTTAGAAAGGAAAAATCAAAAGTACAAATACAAAATTAGGAATAATTGGCTGGACAGCAGTACTGCTAAACAGGATCTGAGGCCTATAGTGGATCACAAATTAATATAGTCAAGAGTATGATGCTGTTGCAGAAAAGGCAAATGTCATTCTGGGATGTAATAACAGAAGTGTCATATGTAAGACATCAGAAGTATTTGTTCCAACCTAGTCTGCACTGGTGAGCCTCAACTGGAGGCCAGTGTCCAGTTTAGGGCACCACACTTTAAGAAATATGTGGACAAATTGAAGAGAGTCCAGAGAAGAGCAACCAAAATGATAAAAAGTTTAGAAAACATGAGTCATGAGTAAAGGTTGAAAGACTTCGGCATGTTTAGACTAAAGAGGAGAAGGCTGACGATGGACATGGTAACAGTTTTCAAATACATAAAAGGTTGCTATACAAAGGCTGATCAGTTGTCCGCCAGACTGACAGAGGGTAGGACAAGAAGTAATTGGCGTAGTTACATTTTTATCAGTGACTAGAAGAAATCGTAAAGTCATCACTGATAAAGTTTGCAGGTAATACAAAAGTTTGGAGGAGTGGCAAAAAATGAAAAGGACAAGTCACCAATTCAGAGCAATCTGGATGGCTTGGAAAACTGGATGCAAGCAAACAATATGCGTTGTAATATGGCTAAATGTATAATCTAGGAACAAAGAATGTAGGACATACTTATGGGATGGGAGAACTCAATCCTGGGAAGCAGTGACTCTGAACAAAGATTTGTGGGTCGAGTTGGATAATCAGCTAAACATGAGCTCAGAGTGTGTCCAAAAGGGCTAAAGCAATCCTTGGATGCATGAACAGGAGACTCTCAAGGAAGAATAGAAAGGTTATATTACCTCTGTGTTTGGCACTGGTGCAACCTCTGATGGAATACTGTGTCCAGTTCTGGTGTCCCCAATTCATAATGGATGTTGATAAATTGGAGAGGGATTAGAGAAAAGCCAAGAGAATGAATAAAAGATTAGAAAACATGCTTTATTGTGATGTACTCAGGGAGCTCAATCTATTAAGCTTAACAAAGGGAAGGTTAAGGAATGACTTTGAGTCTATAAGCACCTACATGGGGAACTAATACTTGGTAAGGGGCTCATCAATCTAGAAGAGAAAGGTATAACACAATCCAATGGCTGGAAGTTGAAGCTAGACAAATTCACACTGGAAATAAGATGTAAATTTTTAACAGTGAGAGTAATTAACCATTGGAACAATTTATCAAGGGTTGTGAAGGATTCTCCATCAGTGTCAATTTTAAAATCAAGATTGAATTTTTTTCTAGAGGATATACTCTAAATATTATTTTGGGGAAGTTCTATGGCCTGTGTTACACAGGTCAGACTAGATGATCACAATGGTCCCTTCTGGCCTTGGAATCTATGCATTTAGTTTGCAGCAAGGGGAATTTAGGTTAGATATTAGGAAAACATTTCTAACTATAAAGTTACCTAGGGAGGTTATGGAATTCCCATCACTGGATATTTTTAAGAACAGGTTAATCAAACATCTGTCAGAGAGAGTCTAGATCAGTGGTTCTCAACGTATGTACCATTGTGAGTCATATATGCAGATCTCTGTGTGTTATGTGGGCTGTATCCACACAATATATATATTACTTATATGGCCCTGGGAATGTCACATGGGCTGCAGCTGTGAGCTGATTGGGCCACAAGTGGGCTGCAGGTTGAGAACCACTGGTCCAGGTATACTTCATTGTGACTTAGAGCAGGGAGATAGACTAGACTTGAGGTGCCTTCCAACCATACATTTCTACGACTTTATAAGGCACATTCAAATATATATATATAAAAGCAAGGTCTTCCTGAGCACTTGGGGCCATTAAAGGTCCCATGGTACTCTTTGTAAGACTAGAGATATTAACCATATCCCAAGTTGGGTGATTCATTGAAAAACTAGAGAAACTATTCACCAAAGGTGTTTTGTAGTGTTCATCGCCTATCATAGAGTTACAGGGGCTATCTCACCTTTGATTGTTCCAAAGCTCTCTTACATTATAAACTTTTCAGGGCAGGGATCATGTCTTTATACATATATGTTGGTGCAGCACCTAGAACATAGAGGGCCTGATCACTACTGTGTGCTTTGGAAACTACTGCCTCTTCTGTTGCTTTGCCATTAGGGGTAACTCCTACCTCTTGCTCGTTTGGAGGTTTTGAGAACCTGGCTGCGCGGGTTTGTTTCTTTCTTCTTCTCTTAAGTGGTTCATCTCTACAGTCGCCTTCTTTTTCTCCCTTTCCATTAATTTCTCTTGCTCACTCTCATCTTCTACTTGCCTGCTCCTTTTCATAATTTTATCTTTCCCAGGAAAATGAGAAGAAACCATGACAACACCCTTTCTGATACCTGTGATGGGCCACCATCTCTGATCCAAATGAAACTGGGAGGATGGCAGCTGTTTGTGGCTCTCTTTTCAGCTGGAGTCATTGACCCCTGGTGTTGGATGGGCAGATGCTAAAGGAGCTTTCAGATTAGGGGAGACACCTCTCTGAGGAGCGCTGAAATTTGGAGGAGACACTTTGCAGAAAAAGACTCGTGTGTGTGTGTGTGTGTGTGTGTGTGTGTGTGTGTGTGTGTGTGTGTGTGTGAAAGGCACTTCCTGAGGAGACTTGGGCTTTGGAGGAATTGCACTCACTTGAAGGGCTGCCACACAGCAATAATGTGCTTCTGAGCTGCAGAACCCCAGCAAGACTACCTCTGCTAACATCTCACCCTGGAAACTGGAACTTCTTTCTGCCCAGGTTGTGCTGAGCATTTCTCTTGGTTTTTGCTCCATTTGCCTCCCCCCCACACACTTTTCTCTTAACAAGATTCTGAGTGCTCATGCTAACCCGCTGAGGTAAGACACAGACTGAGAACACACGCTTTGTCTCTTTAGCATCGATGATGTGCACATTTTGTTTTCTCCACAGAGAAAAGCTACCGAAAGCTTTTTTTCAATTTTTTGACTTCCAGCAAAATCAATGACCATGCTTTATCTGGGGAAAGACTTTTTTAAACTACAAGCTGATTGTGAAAAACCCCAGCATAAACATTATGCTTCATTTAATACCTATACATCTGTTAAAGTCTGAATTCTTTTGGGGTACCTATCTGATCCACATAACTATTTAGCATGTGAGCACTAACATTAGTGAATTTATCCTCACAACACCTCTGTGGGGCAGGGAAGTATTATCCCCCATTTTATAATTGGGGAACTAAAGTACAGAGAGATTAAATGACTTTCCCCAAAGTCACAGAGGGAGTCTGTGGCAGAGCTGGCATGAACTTACTTTTCCTGAGTGAGAGGCCAGTACCTTAACCACAAGGCCATCCTTCCTTCTGTACTGTTTGCAAGCTGATGACAAGAATTAGCTACAGCTAAGGCCAGCAGTGTCAGCACAGGCTGATATATTTATTACAAATGTAGTCAGTGAAGAGATGATGGCAGGGCATGGGGTCCCTCTTGTTATAGCCTCGGGGATTCTTCATACAGATACAAGTTTCATTGCTTCAAAACAATCTTGATTCTTTAAACAGAGATGAAAATCCTAGATCTAAGCACCCTGAAATGCAAGGGGAAGTTTGGATCCACAGCCAAATCTAAAGATTATTGTTTCCCTATCTGTGTAATAGTTTAACTCAAAATCCTGGAGCTGAACTCCCAGCTCCTACCCCCAAAAGTCTGGAGAAGTTCAAATCTGTTTTCTTATTTGAATGTTGGGTTCCTCTCTAATACTTTTCAGACTGCAATCATTTCTTTGAACATCGAACAATCTCTTCTTCAGCTAAATAAATTATAATGAACTTCTATCCCATTCTTTTTAACCTCTTTAGATACCTCCTGATGCTTCTTGTTTCACTTAAAATAATGAAGAACTTGTCAATATCATTTTTAACCAAAAGCAGGCAAGAGAATACTTGGAAGAACTAGTGTCTGCCAGCAGGCCTAGCTAGTACACATTCTGATGTCTTACCAATGAGCTTATGAGCTTTCTGAACCACTGGAAATTATTTCGGAAAGGTCACAAAGAGCTGGAGAAAAGCTGATAAAGTATTGCCTTTTAAAAAAAAGTTAAAATGAGCTGCTCTGGTCATCACTATACAGTAAATAGAATTTCAGTCCACAGTGGAACAAATATTAAATGAAAAAATTGGAAACACGTAAGAGCCATTGTGTGACATTGGTAAAGAATTGCAGAAATAGATGCCTGCTTCTAGCACTTAGATTGTAAGCTCTTTGGGTCTTTTTATTCTGTGTTTATATAGTGCCTTGCACAATGGGAAAGAATAATAATTAAACAGGTAACTTTATTAGAATTGTTCAAACAGTGTTATCCCTAAAACTACTTTCTCTCTCTGCCCTAATACAGAGCTTCCCCTCCTAAAATCATAACCTCTTACCTGGTTTCCTACTGCAAATTCAAGGAAATAGTACACAGATCCTTACAGGCCCTGAATCTACTTCCATAAATATGTGATAGATAATGGGAGTTTTGCCATAGACTTCCATGGGAATGGGATTAGGCCCTTCAGAGAAAATTGAATCATAACAGCATGTGTATTGGGTACACAGACTGCGATCAAAGGGAAGACTACTGCTGGAATGCTGGTTCCAGTTTTGGTGTCCACACTTTAAAATGGGTTTTGAAAAATTGGAGTAGTAGGTGCTAGGAAGAGCTACAAAAATGATCTGAGCTGTAGAACACATGCCTAAAAATGCTAGACATAAGGAGCTCAGTTCATTTACAGGTGACTTGATTGTGGTCTATGGATACTGTGACGGGGCAAGGCCAGATGGCTATAGAAAAGTAGTGGGAGATAGATATATTAGCTCCAGGCTAAACAAATCCCTGGTACCAGGTTAAGTGAAATGGAAGCTGCTCCAGGTCAATTAAGACACTGGGGGCCAATTAAGAACTTTCCAGAAGGCAGGGAGAAGGCTAGGTTGATTGGGACACCTGAAGCCAATCGGGGGCTGGCTGAAACTAGTTAAAAGCCTCCCAGTCAGTCAGGTGTGCATGTCAGGAGCTGTGGGAAGAAGTTGCGCGGTTGGAGAGGCTGAGTAGTACACACCATATCAGGCACAAGGAAGGAGGCCCTGAGGTAAGGGTGAAGTGGAGCTTGAGGAAGTGAGGGCTGCTGTGGGGGAAGTAGCCCAGGGAATTGTATATGTCATGTTTCTAAAAGGTCAGCTACCATAGCTGATACTATTAGGGTCCCTGGGCTGGAGCCCGGAGTAGAGGGTGGGCCTGGGCTCCCCCCCAACACCTTTGCCCCCTGTTTAATCACTGAGACTGGGAGACAACAGAGACTATGCAAGGAAGGATAACTTCTCCTCCCCTCCCTCGCTGGCTTATGATGAAAATGGCTCAGTAGACTGTGACCCTTGTCTCTAGAGAAAGAAGGGTTATGTGGAGGGTCACAGTGAGCCTCTGAGGCTAGCGAAATCCATCAGGAAATGTGGGATCCATGGAGGCAAGGTCAGAGCTTTGTCACAATACCTACCCATACATAGGTATTAGCCTTTTAAGCAAGACTGAATGTCCTTCTAAAGAATGTTTTTTTTCACCCCCAAGTTTTTGGACTCAATATTGTTCATATACATAGTAGTGAAGAGCAATTCTCTCCACTGCAGGAATTACTTTGTGAAACTCTAAGACCTGTGTTATGCTGAAGATCAGACTTGATGATCATAATGGCTTTAAACTCTATGAACTTGACTCTTTATTTGAATTACAAAATTACTGGATGATGGGAATGCAGTGAGTAGAATGTAGTATAGGACTTGAAAGAATTCATCATAAAATCGTACATGATAATTCCTTCAAAAAGGCTGGCAGACAAGTGCTGTCCTGTCCAATGTATTTGAAGGTTGACTAAAGGACCATAAACCAAGCAGAAAGGTAAACAATAAGATGTCAAAATGTGAGGGAGGTGTCTAGTGAGGTGCCACTGAGGTCTAGTTTTATTCAACATATTTACTAATTGGACACAAAAGGTTAGCAGCTCAGTAATTATTAGATTATACTATACCTGGAGGTTTCACACATCAGTGAGGAATAAAGTATGCTTTGCGGGGAAAGGAACTGCATTCTGCTACATTGATTGAATCTGATACATTCATAGATTCATAGATTCATAGATACTAAGGTCAGAAGGGACCACTCTGATCATCTAGTCCGACCTCCTGCACAGCGCAGGCCACAGAATGTCACCCACCCACTCCTATGAAAAACCTCACCCATGTCTGAGCTATTGAAGTCCTCAAATCATGGTTCAAAACTTCAAGGAGCAGAGAAGCCTCCCTCCAGTCAACCATGCCCCATGCTACAGAGGAAGGCGAAAAACCTCCAGGGCCTCTCCAATCTGCCCTGGAGGAAAATTCCTTCCCGACCCCAAATATGGCAATCAGCTAAACCCTGAGCATATGGGCAAGATTCACCAGCCAGATACCCAGGAAAGAATTTTCTATAGTAACTCAGATCCCATCCATCTAATATCCCATCTCAGGGGATTTGGCCTATTTACCCTGAATATTTAAAGATCAGTTACTTACCAAAATCCCATTATCCCATCATACCATCTCCTCCATAAACTTATCGAGTAGAATCTTAAAACCAGATAGATCTTTTGCCCCCACTGCTTCCCTTGGAAGGTTATTCCAAAACTTCACTCCTCTGATGGTTAAAAACCTTCGTCTGATTTCAAGTCTAAACTTCCTGGTGGCCAGTTTATACCCATTTGTTCTTGTGTCCACATTGGTGCTGAGCTTAAATAATTCCTCTCCCTCTCCTATATTTATCCCTCTGATATATTTATAGAGAGCAATCATATCTCCCCTCAACCTTCTTTTAGTTAGGCTAAACAAGCCAAGCTCCTTAAGTCTCCTTTCATAAGACAAGTTTTCCATTCCTCGGATCATCCTAGTAGCCCTTCTCTGTACCTGCTCCAGTTTGAATTCATCCTTTTTAAACATGGGAGACCAGAACTGCACACAGTATTCTAGGTGAGGTCTCACCAGTGCCTTGTATAACGGTACTAAAACCTCCTTATCCCTACTGGAAATGCCTCTCCTGATGCATCCCAAAACCGCATTAGCTTTTTTCACAGCCATATCACATTGGCAGCTCATAGTCATCCTATGATCAACCAATACTCCAAGGTCCTTCTCCTCTTCCGTTACTTCTAATTGATGCGTCCCCAGCTTATAACTAAAATTCTTGTTATTAATCCCTAAATGCATAACCTTACACTTCTCACTATTAAATTTCATCCTATTACTATTACTCCAGTTTACAAGGTCATCCAGATCCTCCTGTATAATATCCCGATCCTTCTCCGAATTTGCAATACCTCCCAGCTTTGTATCATCTGCAAACTTTATTAGCACACTCCCACTTTTTGTGCCAAGGTCAGTAACAAAAAGATTAAATAAGATTGGTCCCAAAACCGATCCCTGAGGAACTCCACTGGTAACCTCCCTCCAACCTGACAGTTCGCCTTTCAGTAGGACCCGTTGCAGTCTCCCCTTTAACCAATTCCTTATCCACCTTCTGATGTTCATATTGATCCCCATCTTCTCCAATTTAACTAATAATTCCCCATGTGGCACGGTATCAAATGCCTTACTGAAATCTAGGTAAATTAGATCCACTGCATTTCCTTTATCTAAAAAATCTGTTACTTTTTCAAAAAAGGAGATTAGGTTGGTTTGGCACGATCTACCTTTTGTAAAACCATGTTGTATTTTGTCCCATTTACCATTGACTTCAATGTCCTTAACTAATTTCTCCTTCAAAATTTTTTCCAGGACCTTGCATACTACAGATGTCAAACTAACTGGCCTGTAGTTACCTGGATCACTTTTTTTTCCTTTCTTAAAAATAGGAACTATATTAGCAATTCTCCAATCATTCGGTACTATTCCTGAGTTTACAGATTCATTAAAAATTCTTGCTCATGGGCTTGCAATTTCAGGTGCCAATTCCTTTAATATTCTTGGATGAAGATTATCTGGGCCCCCCGATTTAGTCCCATTAAGCTGTTTCAGTTTCGCTTCTACCTCTGATATGATAATATCTACCTCTATATCCTCCTTCCCATTTGTCATGCTACCATTATCCCCAAGATCCTCTTATCCTTATTAAAGACTGAGGCAAAGTATTTGTTTAGATATTGGGCCATGCCTAGATTATCTTTAACCTCCGCTCCATCCTCAGTGTTAAGCGGCCCCACTTCTTCCTTCTTAGTTTTCTTCTTATTTATATGGCTATAGAACCTTTTACTATTGGTTTTAATTCCCTTTGCAAGGTCCAACTCTACTCGACTTTTAGCCTCTCTGACATTATCCCTACATCTTCTGACCTCAATTAGGTAGGTTTCCTTGCTGATCCCTCCCATCTTCCACTCCCTGTATGCTTTCTGCTTCTTCATAATCACCTCTCTAAGATGCTTGCTCATCCAGCTTGGTCTACAACTCCTTCCTATGAATTTTTTCCCCTTTCTTGGGATACAGGCTTCCGATAGCTTCTGCAGTTTTGATTTAAAGTAATCCCAGGCCTCAACTGCCTTTAGATCCATAAGTTCTTCAGTCCAATCCACTTCCCTAACTAATTGCCTTAGTTTTTGAAAGTCAGCCCTTTTGAAATCAAAAACCCTAGTTGCAGATTTATTTTTGTTAATCCTTCCATTTAGTTTGAACTGAATTAGCTCATGATCACTTGAGCCAAGATTGTCCCCTACAACCATTTCTTCTATGAGGTCCTCGCTACTCACCAAAATTAAATCTAAAATGGCATCCCCTCTAGTCGGTTCAGCAACTACTTGTTGAAGGAATCCATCAGCTATCGCATCTAGGAAAATCTGAGCCCTATTATTATTACTAGCACTGGTCCTCCAGTCTATATCTGGGAAGTTAAAGTCTCCCATGATCACGCAGTTTCCATTAGTATTTACTTTATTAAAGACATCAAAAAGGGCTCTATCCATAACCAAATTAGATCCCGGAGGTCTATAGCACACCCCAAGCACTATCATAGGAGAGGCTTTACTAGTTTTCTTCCCCAATGTAATTTTTGCCCAGACAGACTCTGTCTTATCCATTGCATCGCTTCTTATTTCTTTACATTCTAACTCATCGTTGATATACAATGCTACTCCACCCCCTTTACCTTTGTTTCTGTCTTTCCTAAACAGCACATACCCTTCAATACCTGTAGTCCAGTCATGACTACTATTCCACCATGTTTCTGTTATCCCTATAATATCTGGTTTCACTTCCTGCACCAGTAGCTCTAGTTCCTCCATTTTGTTACCTAGACTCCTCGCATTGGTGTATAAACATCTTAATTTTTGCTGTTTGGCCTCGCTCACATTTTGTACCCTATTAGGCACAGTCATTCTACAGCCATTATAACCTATTAGACTAGTATCCACACCGCCCTCGCTCCTTATATACATTCTCCTACCCATGGCTGTATCCTTTCTTTCTTCATCTTCTTCCCTCTCAATGCTAAAATCTGGCGTGGAGATTTTCCGGACATCTCCCATCCATCTCCCCCCAATTCCTAGTTTAAAGCTCTCTTTATCAGTTGTGCCAGCCTCGATCCTAGAAGTCTATTTCCTTCCCTACTCAGATGAAGTCCATCCCGAGAGAACTGACCTCTGTCCGTGAATGCCTCCCAGTGGCCATACATCCCAAAGCCCTCCTTATAGCACCACTGCCTAAGCCATCTGTTGACAGTCATAATCTTGTCAGACCTTTGTTGCCCTTCTCTAGGAACAGGAAGGATCCCGCTAAAGATCACCTGAGCCTCAATTTCCTTAAGCGTCTTCCCCAGCCTAGCATAGTCTCCCTTGATACTTTCCAGCGAGAATCTGGCTGTATCATTTGTTCCCACATGAAGGATAATTAGGGGATTCTTTCCCGCTCCCTTGAGGATCCTTTTCAACCTCAGGTCTACATCCCTTATCTTAGCACCCGGAAGACAGCACACCCTTCTATTCTCAGGATCAGCTCTAGTTACAGGCCTGTCTATTCTTCTCAATAAAGAGTCCCCGATCACATAGACCTGCCTTTTCCTGGTGACAGTGCTATTCTCCAGTCTCTCCCCTGTTCCCTCTGGCTGCAAGTTCTTTCCATTCCTATTTTCCCTTACAATTCTCTTCAACCCATCCTGTATCCTCCTGGGGCTCATATTTGGTGTAGTCTCCCTTGACTCTTCCCCTTTTTCTATAGGGCTAGCCTCTCTTCTCTTCTTCCTTACCCTTCCACCTTCAGCGACTACCTGCTGAGCCCCTTCTTCATTTTCCAACTCTGCAAACTTGTTCCTAAGCTCTATTTCTCCTTCACTAGCCCGTCTTTTTCTCTGCCTGGTTCTTTGAGTCACATGTTTCCACTGACCACTTTCCTCATCCAGTCTCTCCTCAAAATTCCCCAGCCCTGCTTCCATCCGAGAGTCTGAGCTTTTCCCTTCAGATACCTCATATCTTTGCTCCATCATCTGCTCAAACCCCTTCCTAAACTCAACGAGACTTTCCACCTGCATCTCCAAACCTCGGATCTTTTCCTCCATCAGCTCTATCAGACGGCATTTCATGCAGACAAAACTCTTACCGGTTCCCCCCTCCAGGATCATGTACATACCACAGCTTCCACATCCAGTCATCCTCAATGTGTCTTTCACTGCAGGAGTCACTCCCACAGCTTCCTCTGTATCTGTCATCTCCTTCCCACCTAAATCCTGTTAATCTGGGAAACACAAGCCACACCAAAAAGAACACCCCCCCAGCAAAAGCAAAGCCCAAACAAGCACCACAAGCCAAACTCCCCTTTCAAACTCCCACTCAAACTCCCCTGTTTAGAGCTCTGTTTGCTAGCTCCTGTGCCGCTGCAGCTGTCTGTGCCGCTGCCTGACTGGCTGGCTACCTTTATATTCATTCATTATATTTACATTCAATCATGCCCCCCCCCAAAAGGCGGGGGGAATATGAACCTTGTCTACACTAGAGAATTGCATAGTTGCACCTTGCCTCTGTGCTAACACATAGTTGCACATTGCATTTGCTGCAGTACATCTGTACTAGCCACCCTGTTTCAGTAACGCACAGTGTACTTCAGTCACATGCAGTATTTCCTGAAACAACTGTTGGGCTTATGGATTGTTGCAACTCTCCCACCATTGCCGACACAGCTCCCTAGAGTAGATGCACAAAATCTTTGACACATTATGTATGTTTTACAGTTGCTCAAATTTTTCATTTGCTCCGATTAATGCTGTGAATAATTCTATCCTGCACCAGGATACATACCTGCTTTGGGAAGATAAGGGTTATGTTCTGCTAAACTCTTCCATTTCTGATGTCATGGCAGCGAGTAACCAGCCTCCTCCTGTGACTCTCTTGGACTGACCTGGAACCTGGCAGCCAGCCTACAGCTCCCATGAGGAGCAGTGCTACCTCTGAATGGCAGTGCTCAAGCAGGAAAGGGGCTTGCAGGGTCTTTTGGCTGTTGGTGTTATTGAAATTATGACTTTCTATTTTGTTGCACAGTTATTTTGATAGGGTTGAAGTTCCCTTCCTTGTTCTGTCTCCCTTTAAAATGCTGAGACAAGAATTGTCCTGGCCTGCTCTAGAAAGAAGAGTTTCTGTTGAGCCCCTCTATGAGGTCTAGCCAGTGTCTCTCCATTGCGTCTACCCTATCTCATGCAGTGGGGCCACTCATGCAGTGACATGGGGACATCACTGAGTCACAGACAGGCAAGTAAGTTTTACTTTGGGCCGTGGAATCTGCCTGGCATATTTGTGTATGATGATAATCTCTCTTTCTGGTTTCACTTCTTTAGATCTCAGGAATCTGGCAGATGTAGGAGAGGCAACTGTCTTGCTGCAGTGCCAGCCCTGGGCCCCCTTTAAAGAAGGAGCATTCATGTATTTATTTATAAGTGTGTCTGCACATGGTATTGTTGCCCTTTGGCCTGAGTGGTTTAGCCAATATTTGGGACCTTCCCAGATAGTTTCTGGTAAGATGGTGGAGATATTTCTTTGGTGCAGTCCTGTTTATTTACAAAGAATGTACACAAAGTCCCGTTTCCCTCAAAAAAGCAGGAACAAGAGGCAGTTTCCTTGGTCAGAGAGCTAAATCTCCTTTTCCAAAGAGTACCTGTCTGAAAGAAGCTTTGTCTCTGGCTTCCTCCCAGAGTTATGCACCACTGATTCATCCCACTGTCTTCTCTCTTTCCTCTCGATTTCTGGTTCCTTTTACACAGCCACAGACAGACACAGCTGCAACAAATCAATGCCCCAGCTACTGGGTATGCAATCAGTCTCCTGGAAAACCACTTTTGCCACATGGCTTAGCTTCTGCTCAGGCCTTGCCATGCTGGCCCATGCCTGTGTAGTGGCTTTTATTATTTCAGCTATCACTACTGAAAGGGGCATTGAATTTCTTCCTCGTTTTGCTTGAATGAAGGGTACTTAGTTGTTGGAGTTTACCATCTTGGTCAACATAGGAGAGTCGGTTTGTTTCAGTTCAGCTTCCTGGAAGAATGTAAACCAGTAAGGGATCAGCAGATGCCTCCACACATCAGGCAGACATGGCCACAGCCTGCTCTCTTTGCTCACGCTTCTCTTTATAGGCATAGTTTGACTTCTATATGGGGGGTGAGGGGGCAGCTCCAGTCAAGCCAACTGGGCTAGACCTGAGGGGGGGTGGCAAATTCTGTGCTTACCCACAGGGGCACCATTTCAGATTTTTCGGAGGTGGAGGGGGCAACTTTAACTGTGATTCCAGGAGCTACTTAGGCAACTGAAAACTCTAATTTTTTCCAGATAATTTCTAAGTTGTAATCTGACAGGAGCATTGTATCTAATTCCTATATCAAGAAAGAAAATTAAATAACTATTAGACCCACTCAACTCTAATACTATCATGTTCTGATATCTTGTGGCAAGTCACTTATGGGACACTGGTTAGGTTTAAAATTGTAATGTATATTCTTACTCAGATGTTCTTACTAAAGTCAGAAGGGACCATCGTGATCATCTAGTCTGACCTCCCGTACGTTGCAGGCCACAGAACCTCACCCACTCACTTCTGTAATAGACTCCAACCTCTGGCTGAGTTACTGAAGTTCTCAGATCATGGTTTAAAGACTTCAAGTTACAGAGATTCCACCATTTACACTAGTTTAAACCTGCAAGTGACCCAGGCCCCATGCTGCAGAGGAAGCGAAAAACCACTAGGGTCTCTGCTAATCTGACCCAGGGAAAATTCCTTCCCAACCACTAATATGGTGATCAGTTAGACCATGAACATGTGGGCAAGACCCACCAAGAAGATACCTGGGAAAGAATTCTCGGTAGTAACTCAGAGTCCTCCCCATCTAGTGTCCCATTTCCAGCCATTGTTGATATTTGCTACAAGCAGTCACCGATGGGCCACATACCATTGTAGGCAGTCCTCTCATACCATCCCCTCCATAAAAGTATCAAGCTCAATCTTGGAGCCAGTTAAGTTTTTTACTCCCACTGCTCTCCTTGGGAGGCTGCTCCAGAGCTTCACTCCTCTGTTGGTTAGAAACCTTCACCTAATGTCAAGCCTAAACTTGTTGATAGCCAGTTTATATGTATTTATTCTGGGGTCCACATTGGTGCTTAACTTAAATAACTCCTTCCCTCCCTGGTATTCATCCCTCTGATTTATGTATAGAGAGCAATCATATCTCCTCTCAACTTTTTATTGGCTCTTTGAGTCTCTTCTCATAAGGTAGGTTTTCCATTCCTCGCATCATCCAAGTAGCCCTTCTCTGCACCTGTTCCAGTTTGAATTCATCTTTCTTAAACATGGGAGACCAGAATTGCACACAGTATTCCAGATGAGGTCTCACCAGTGCCTTGTATAATGGTACTAACACTGTCCTGACTCTACTGGAAATACCTTGCCTGATGCACCCCATGACCGCGTTAGACTTTTTCATGGCCACATCACATTGATGGCTCATAGTCATCCTGTATCAACCAATACCCCCAGCTCTTTCTCTTCCACTGTCACTTCCAACTGATGAGTCCCCAGGTTATAGCAAAAATTCTTTTTGTTAGCCTTAAATGCATGACCTTGCACTTTGCACTATTAAATATCATTCCATTTCTATTACTCCAGCTTACAAGGTCATCCAGATCTTCTTGTATAATATTCTGGTCCTCCTCCATACTAACAATATCTCCCAACTTTGTGTCAACTGGAAATTTTATTAGCATACTCCCACTTTTTAGTGCCAACGTCAGTAACAAAAATGTTCAATAAGGTTGGTCCCAAGACTGATCCCTGAGGAACTCCACTAGTAATCTTCTTCTAGCCTGATAGTTCACCTTTTAGTATGACCTGCTGTAGTGTCCCCTTCAACCAGTTCCTTTTCCACCTTTCAGTTATATTAATCCTGATCTTCTCCAGTTTAACTAATAATTTGTCATGTGGAACTGTACCAAATGCCTTACTTACATCCTGGTAGATTAGATCTACTGCATTTCCTTTGTCTAAAAAATCAGTTATTTCTTTAAAAAAAAAAAAAGATATTAGTATCTTTACCACCTCTTGAATCCAAAATTGAAAAGATTTAAAAATGTTATGAAAGCTAATGTTAAAAAATTATATAATATACAGGTTAAGAAAAGTGTGTCTGTACATCTGGATATAGTGTTTATATTATCCACAAATACAAAGTTTGTTTTAGAAGTCATAAGATGTATATAGTATCTAATCAGCAATAACCCAATTTAAGTGAATAAATTTAACAATACGGTTTAAATATTAGCATCCAGTTATTCAGGTTCATTACTCGTAAAAAGTTATACAGAGAGTTGGTTGTGGAAAGCAAATATATCAATGAGTGAAGATTGTCGCTCAGTAATTGAGAATTTAGGGTAGGTTTTCCGTTAGAAAATACAGTCCATCAGGGAAGTATTTGGGTTACTTTCCTGACTGCGCTTCTCATTGGTACTCCAGCTCATCCCGCCTGGTATTGAGGATGTCCGGTGATATCTTCAATTACTTTCTATCATTTAGGCTACTTTACTTTTTGCAGTTCACCCAGCCTGGAACAGATCATTTAACTTTAGGAAACATCCTAACAGCCCTTCCTTATCTTAATCACCTGTTAATCACTCTGTTTATAAACAAAATTCTGACTCCTGCCTCAGGGGCCCAAGCTGGGAGAAGTCTCCTGTCTCCTCTGCCCAACTCATTACATTGCACACTCCAGCTGCTTGCCTGCCCCCCAAACTCTGCCCATGCTTCTCCTTTTGGCTTTTTCTGTTCTGCTGTTCTCAATGGTTTTAAGTGAAGACCAACAGGTCTGTTGGCAGCAGCAGCTTGCCCTGTGTTTGGGTCAGCTTGGCCAGCTTTTAGGTGAGTTTTATGAGTATTCTTATATTGTTTTGTCAACCTTTCACCATACGTGCTCCTCCCATTTTCAACTGTCAAGATTGAAGATGCTGCCATCTGTGCAGAATTGCATGTAAATACCCTGGCTGCAGTCTTTATAAGAATCTAGCAGCATAGCCCCAAAGAGAATGGCAAATGGTGTAGATTTGAGCACACAGCCCTGCTTAATGCTATTTGTGACAAAAATGGCTCTGACGAAGCACCGTTTTCCAGCACTCTAGCCAGCATGCTGTCATGGAATGAGCACACACTGGTGGTGAATTTGTGGGGGTACCCAACTTTGTGCAAGATCCTCCAGAGACCCTGGCGACTACCAGTGTTTGCAGTGGTGCTTTGGCACAGAACCATGTGATGTGTCTAGTCCTGGGTGTTGCATAGTGTGATTGCCTTCTATTTCTCACTTTGTATCCAGCCGCCAGCTAGCTTTGCTGAAAGGAAGGAAGAGTATGTAAGTCCTCCTTGCTGGCAAGTAGCCTCTTCACAGTCAGGGCTCTCAGCAGTGCCTCCTTATGGCACCAGCTGGAAACTGACTGCACCTTGCGGCTTCAGACTAAATGTGCGAGGGATCTCGGAGCAGCATGGGTGCCAGAGGTGTAGTGTGCAGGCCCATCGGCATCTGGATATGCTCTTGTGCTCACCAACCATGCCTGAGCTATGGATAAATAGTCCCAGTTTAGTACACCTTCTGACTTTAATCATATCTGTTATCGATGGCTGTCAGTAACACCTTACAGCATAACAGTATGTTGTGTGTGTGTGTGTGTTCTAACCTTTCTCTACTGTGTGTGTATTTTTTCAGCAGTACAGACCCATTGGGGGGTGTGTGTGTGTGTGTGTGTGTGTGTGTGTGTGTGTGTACAGAGAAAGATGTATTGTTAATGAAAAATGTATTAGAACTTTGCTTTACAATAAACATTTAAAAACTTCTATTAATACACACAAACACACACAAAGGGGAAGGAAAGTGCTGTTTTTTAAATTATATATTATTGAAAAGCCAAAGAAAAAAATCAAAATCAAATTTTAATTGTAATTAGAGGTGGTGGAAAATTTTCAACTTTGATTGCATTTATTCATTGAAATTTCAATTTTTTACTGAAAAAACAGCACATTTTCAGGATAATTTTTGCAAAAATTCTGTCCTGTTTTTCAAACTGCTTTGGTTGTAATAGGATTTTCAGGCCTTTACTGAAATGGGTGGGTGTAAGATGTCTGCAGCAGAGAGCTGAGACCAGCAAAGTATGGCTTTGACTGTTCTTAGCCTGTATGGAACCAGGGAGGACAATGATTTAGCAAGTGACAGAGGTTTGTCAGAGCTGTCACTAAATCCTGGATGGGATAGCACTGGGAGAACCAATTACACTATCACAGCTGCAGCCGCTGTGTTTGCTGCCTGCATTGGGACCGCAGAGTTGCACTGAGACAGTGATGGTTACAGTAGTTCTGAGCCTTCAGAGCAAATGGAGTCACAATAGTGGTGTGAACAGCTGAGCATCACTGTAAGAAGTTGTGTATGTGGAGTGTTACAAGCATACTAAGGGTTTTCTCTAGTGGCTGCAATAAGAAAATGCTATCGTGCAGATAAGGGCATGGAGAGAGAGAAAGGGAGGAAAGAAGAGCCAAGAGATGGGAGAAAGTGAAAAAAATAATTTTTCAAAAATAGTATTTTGCTCTGCCTTTGATAAAAATCAAATACCCACCAGCTGACAAAGTACATTGAATAATTGGACTTGCAATACTGTGCCAAAAAAATACACATGGACTGTGGTGATAAAAGGCTTTCTCCCAGTGGAACAAATCACTTATCAGACTATGACACAAAGTAAGGAAACATGTCACCGAAAGTGAACTTTAGCTCCACAGTACCTGCAATAAAGGAACACTGACTTTCAGCTGCCTTATTTGGAAGAGAGCTAGTGAGACTTAAACTTAACTTTTACTTTCCTGCTCCTGTGTAACTTTTTTTATGTCATACTAGCTAATATTTGTGCCTCAGAATGAATATTTTCTGCTAAAAACATACACAATTCCCATTTTCTACCTTATTTTCCCTTCAAATTTTTTTCTCTCTTTTCAGGCTCTTTGTCCCTCATCCATTTCATTCCTTCTTGGTCTTTTCCTCCTTTTCATTCCTTTTCTTATTATTCCTGCACTTTCTGTTCTTTCTTTTCTTTCTCCCTTGCAATTAATTTAGGGCCTGAGCCAAAGCCCATACTTTGTCCTCTTCTCTGTCTGAACTCCGATGAAGTGAACTGTAGCTCACAAAAGCTTATGCTCAAATAAATTTGTTACTCTCTAAGGTGCCACAAGTACTCCTTCCCCATGTGTTATCACTGAACACTTAGGAAGGGAAGACAAGTATTGGAAAAGCCTTTCCCTTTCCCACAAGATTCTCATTTTTCTCTGGTTTCAGAGTAGCAGCCGTGTTAGTCTGTATTCGCAAAAAGAAAAGGAGTACTTGTGGCACCTTAGAGACGAACAAATTTATTAGAGCATAAGCTTTCGTGAGCTACAGCTCACTTCATCGGATGCATTTGGTGGAAAAAACAGAGGAGAGATTTATATACACACACACAGAGAACATGAAACAATGGGTTTATCATACACACTGTAAGGAGAGTGATCACTTAAGATAAGCCATCACCAACAGCAGGGGGGGGAAGGAGGAAAACCTTTCATGGTGACAAGCAGGTAGGCTAATTCCAGCAGTTAACAAGAATATCAGAGGAACAGTGGGGGGTGGGGTGGGAGGGAGAAATACCATGGGGAAATAGTTTTACTTTGTGTAATGACTCATCCATTCCCAGTCTCTATTCAAGCCTAAGTTAGTTGTATCCAGTTTGCAAATTAATTCCAATTCAGCAGTCTCTCCTTGGAGTCTGTTTTGAAGCTTTTTTGTTGAAGTATAGCCACTCTTAGGTCTGTGATCGAGTGACCAGAGAGATTGAAGTGTTCTCCAACTGGTTTTTGAATGTTATAATTCTTGACGTCTGATTTGTGTCCATTCATTCTTTTACGTAGAGACTGTCCAGTTTGGCCAATGTACATGGCAGAGGGGCATTGCTGGCACATGATGGCATATATCACATTGGTAGATGCGCAGGTGAACGAGCCTCTGATAGTGTGGCTGATGTGATTAGGCCCTATGATGGTATCCCCTGAATAGATATGTGGACAGAGTTGGCAACGGGCTTTGTTGCAAGGATAGGTTCCTGGGTTAGTGGTTCTGTTGTGTGGTGTGTGGTTGCTGGTGAGTATTTGCTTCAGATTGGGGGGCTGTCTGTAAGCAAGGACTGGTCTGTCTCCCAAGATCTGAGAGAGCGATGGCTCATCCTTCAGGATAGGTTGTAGATCCTTGATGATGTGTTGGAGAGGTTTTAGTTGGGGGCTGAAGGTGATGGCTAGTGGCGTTCTGTTGTTTTCTTTGTTGGGCCTGTCCTGTAGTAGGTGACTTCTGGGTACTCTTCTGGCTCTGTCAATCTGTTTCTTCACTTCAGCAGGTGGGTACTGTAGTTGTAGGAATGCATGATAGAGATCTTGTAGGTGTTTGTCTCTGTCTGAGGGGTTGGAGCAAATGCGGTTATATCGTAGCGCTTGGCTGTAGACAATGGATCGAGTGGTATGATCTGGATGAAAGCTAGAGGCATGTAGGTAGGAACAGACTCCAACGAGAGACTGCTGAATTGGAATTAATTTGCAAACTGGATACAATTAACTTAGGCTTGAATAGAGACTGGGAATGGATGAGTCATTACACAAAGTAAAACTATTTCCCCATGGTATTTCTCCCTCCCACCCCACCCCCCACTGTTCCTCTGATATTCTTGTTAACTGCTGGAATTAGCCTACCTGCTTGTCACCATGAAAGGTTTTCCTCCTTCCCCCCCCTGCTGTTGGTGATGGCTTATCTTAAGTGATCACTCTCCTTACAGAAAAGGAGTACTTGTGGCACCTTAGAGACTAACAAATTTATTAGAGCATAAGCTTTCGTGAGCTACAGCTCACTTCATCGGATGCATTTGGAAATGCATCCGATGAAGTGAGCTGTAGCTCACGAAAGCTTATGCTCTAATAAATTTGTTAGTCTCTAAGGTGCCACAAGTACTCCTTTTCTTTTTGCGAATACAGACTAACACGGCTGCTACTCTGAAAACTCTCCTTACAGTGTGTATGATCAACCCATTGTTTCATGTTCTCTGTGTGTGTGTGTATATAAATCTCCCCTCTGTTTTTTCCACCAAATGCATCCGATGAAGTGAGCTGTAGCTCACGAAAGCTTATGCTCTAATAAATTTGTTAGTCTCTAAGGTGCCACAAGTACTCCTTTTCATTTTTCTCTACGTTCTTTCACTGAATCATGGGGCCAGGACCTTGTTTAAGAGTGATCATTGTATTTTCCACACATTTTATTGAATGACTGAGCCATTTCTAGTCAATGCTTTGTTCCAATGACTGTTTCTAGCGACTGCCTTTGGCAGCAATGGCAACACATTTTTTCCTTTAGCAGAGAAAGCTGCTTATAAACTCTGATCTGACACTTAATATCTTACTCAATAAAATCTATTACACCAAACTCTCATTATTCAGATCCTTCCCTCATTTTTGATTTTCTTAAAAAAAAAAAAATACTGTGGAGATGAAGTGAGCATTCCAAATACCACCTGAATAGCATAATGCACACAATACATGCTTGACTTAGCTCCCAGCAATTTCAGTGGAAAGATTTCCGTGACTTCAGTGGGAACTGGACTGGGCCCTAAAAATGTGGTCATTCTTGCAAAGTGATTACTGACTCCATGATTCCTGCACACCGGTCAAGTTACGCTAATCCTATATTTGAAAAGCTTAGGAGAGCCTGCATAGCATGGGTCACGTCCCACTGATTAATCATTTTTTTTCATCCTTTGTTATCATCCTTTGTTTGCTAAGTATCAGGAAGTTCCTTCTGATTCAGCCAATCGTTAGTGCCAATTTTTTTCCAGAAATATGACCTTTTGTTCCTTGGACATGCCTTCCCATGTCAGATAGGGTGACCAAACGTCCCAATATTAGGGGCTTTGTCTTATATAGGCAACCTATTACCTCCCCCCATCCCGATTTTTCACACGTGCTATCTGGACACCCTAAAGACAGAACACTTATCTTTTATTATTGGATGTAATCTCGTTTAATTTTTCTAAATGAATTATTTCAGAATGACTGGAGAGTTGCTTAAGGTGGGGCATGTGTGTGTGAGTGAAGGTTTCCCGGGCCGCCCAGAGCTGTTAAAGATGAGCTGTTTCCTGGGCTGGCCTATAAATTCTGGGCATCCTGGATGCATTCCAAGCAGCCTGCCAAATTCTAGACATGCATGGGTAATTCTCAGGCTCACCCAGCTCTAGCCATTAGCTAAAGTTTCTATATTTTTGACAGCAAAATACATTTCTTTGGCAACTCTGCGGCAGAACATCCTGGGGCTTCAGGTCAAGCAGAATGTTTTATATTGATACGATCAAAATGTTTCCTTCCAGTTTTGATTTTTTAAAAATGTTATATAACATGAAATTTAAAAAATGGTAACAGTCATTTCGAAATGGAAAATCAAAAGTTTCCATTCTGAAAAGTTCCACTGTAATCTTTTCAAAATGCTTTAACACTTTTCTTTCTTAATGGCCTTTTATCAAAATTAACATGCTTCATTTTCAACAAAAGGTGGGAAAACATTGTGTTGGAAACTTTTCCAACAGCTCTCTTCAAGATAGTCCAAAAAAGCCAGGGAAGTGATGTCTGCTCATATCAATTGTAGAGCAATGTAATTTAAGGTACAACGAATAATAGGTGCCTAGACTGCCCTCCATATCCAACTCCCTACCTATCCCAAAGGCACCCTATCTTCTCTGATTTGTCTCTGAGGCCCAATTCTGAAACTGGCACCATGTAGGCAACCCTAGTTGCAAGACCAATACCTTAGATTGCAAGTTGTTTAACACAGGGAATATCATCATTTTGCCTTTTGTAGATTGTTGATTACATTTCTTGCATTTCATAAATAACACCAGACTTCTTCTGTCCTTTTAAAACTTCGGCCTACAGGAAAGTATATTCTTGGGTATTTTATAACTTGAGTGGTGGTAGTACCCAACACGTGCAGCATAGACGATAAAATGGGTAAAGCTGCAACATGGTACATTCTGTAACCCTGTTTTATTCTTAGAAATATCAGAAGAATTAGTGCCTCTCCCAGCTTTATCCTCTCTATATGATGGACTTAACCCTTCTTCTCATGAAAGACTGGATCATGCTATAGCTTTCCTTCTTCCAGCGTGAGATGACCTACTGCCCTTCCCCCTCCTCCCGGTCCTCCACTGTAGCACCACAACCTCTTCTTATCCTATTCCCTTACCAGCAGGACACGCCAAGCTCCCCCACTGCATATCCCAAACCATGTCCTGAGCTTCCTGACATGAGGCACAGTCTTTGGCTACTACAGTCTGCTCCAGAATAAACACTGACATTACACAGCTCTTGAGGAACAGTAATACCTTTGTAAATCAGGAAGAAAGAGACCTGATTTTAGTCTGAATACAAAAGAGCTTTAAGATCTACAGATGAAAAGTGCTATATAAAGGGGGAGTTTTCTATTGAAAATAATTTGTTTTCACTAGGGGCTTAATTCAAAGACAGCTGAAGTCCATGGAAATATGCCCTCAGTAGAGTGGTAGGGAATTTTTGCAAATTTCAAAATTTGGAATAGTTGAATTTCAAAAAGAGGATTTTAAAAATTGTAATGTCTTTCCCCTCCCCCACTTTTTTCCCCAACCACAGCCAGCCCTCGATGTGAAATTCCTTCTTTCTGCCAAGTTAAATGGGGAAACTAAACAGGGACTTGTGGGGATAGAATCCAACCTTCACCCCACCTTGGGTGTCGAGCCTTGCAGCACAGCTGTCTTGTCTCAGTGAAGGGTTTTGCATGGGTCCTCTGCCAATGGACAGATCTCACCTTTCAACTGATATTATAAATGTATCTGGATCTAAAAGAATCTCTGCAGCTTGAGGTTACTTTTGTAGTTGGTTGGAAAAGATTTTAACAGGATCAGGTTTAATTCATATTTGTCAAGTCCTGTAAAATTCAAAGTTTTCCCTTGTGAGGGAAGCGGTGTGTATAGCTTGAGTGCATTGTGGACTAGCATGAAAGCTGTAACAAGCAGGAACCTTGGCACTTGTTTCTTCAGGGTCCAGGAGCTTTTCAGTCTGTACAAGGTAGAATAGAAATGTTTCCTTTTCTGTCACCAAGCAACTCCAGTCACTTAGATACAGTTCTTTCCAAGGAATAAGTAGGTATCCTTGCCTCACTACTGGTAAGTGCACTGGCAATGCCCCTCCCCCCAAAACCTTTCTGATTACTCCTGCTCTAGGTGAGATTAAAAGAGGATACTCACTCAAAGGAAGTCAAGCTATGGAGAAGGAAGAGTGATAAATGGCACTAATCCTTTTTATTTCCACCCCAAGCCCAGATGTATTTGAACTGGCTCTGGAATCCACTATAATTCCAAATATAACAATATGGTGCTATAAGACAGCCCTTCTAGGTCATTGGAATTTAAAAATCCCTGTGTCACAAGCTCAGGTGAATGTGATATCAACCAGGCTACTTTTAAAAAAGAAAACAAAACAACCACCAGAGATTTGTCCTATTCTAGGGCTGATATTGGAATTATGGACCAGAATCTTATCTCCATTACATTGGTGTAAAACTGTAGCAAGCGTATGTGAGCAGAATCTGCGTCAGTCCCAGTACTGGAAATTCTTTATGGCAAACCTCAATATCCTTGACCTCATTTTCACTCTCTCTCTCTTTTTTTTTTTTTATTCAAATGCTGCTTCCCTGTGTCCTTTAAATGGAAAATGAATAGTTTTAAGACTCCAACTGTTTGATTTTGACAGCAAGAAGCAATAACCGTTTAAAGATATATTTATCATTTCAGACAAGCCAGCCCCATTAGCTTTTAGAAGGTGTGATTTAAAGTTATTTTGAAAATTTTTCAAAAACTAAAAGGAGAGAAGACTGCAGATATTTGTATCTGCATCTTCATACTTTTGTTCAGAGATCAGAATATTATATTTTTTAGTGAGATTTACCAGCATTAATTTAACATAATTCATGTTTGCCTTTAACTAATAGAGAAATTGGAGCTGGCAAAGTGGTACATGGCAGGGTTAAAATAGCAGTGAATGTTACTCATGCCCATCATTGTATGTAAAGTAAATATATAACTGATTCTGTGCTGGCTTGAGCTGGCATTGGGTTTTTAAGTTTGGTGATTCTGATTTTAATGTAACATATCCTGTGTGTGAAAAATGTAGTTAGCACAGATTGTTGTGAGATGAAAGCACACTTGTGTTTATTTTAAATGATTTGCTGTAGTTTGTTTAAAGCCAACATTCCTGGGCAGTGAATGCGCTGGTGATGAATCATTCAAACTAGGTGAAGGGTCAGTACTGCTGAAAGAAAAAATGAAAGTTGAGTGGCTTCATTAAATTTCAAGAAAATGGGTTTTAAAAAAATAAGAATAATGACATTAAAATTTTATTTCCAAAGTCCAGGTTTAGCAGCATCGAGAAATACCAAACGTTGCTCTTTCAGAAACCTATTTTTAGTGGCTGTAGTGCATGACTATTGCTAACCAACTTCACAGATTGTCCACCTTGTACTGAGTGGAAGGGTTGGAATATGTTAAATCCAATTTATTAGCAAAAGCTGTGAAGTAAGAACAGAATGGTGATACCACACCAGTGGCCTGATCCAGGCTTTGAATGTGATTATTATCAATTAGCTGTATTAATATAGAGCCTAGGAGCCCTAGTTATGGATTGGGATTCCATTGTGCTAGGCACTGTATAAACAGAACAAAAAGACACTCTCTGCCCCAAAGATCTCCCAATCTAAGTATAAAATAAGAGCAGATGGACAAAGACAGATGAGGGAGTAAAAGGAAACAATGAGACTGGGCAGCATGATAGGCAGCAGTCTCAGCGCAACAACAGCCCTACCACTGGCAATTTTTCAACAGGCATCACGGCAACAGAGAATTTTAAGAAGGGATTTGAAGGTGGATAGTTAGGTAGCTTAGTGGATGTTTACAGGGAGCTCCTCCCAAGTGTGAGGGGCAAGTGGGCAATTGGGGCTGGCATCATGGCCCAGCTGGAAGTGGGAATCAACCTTTCAGTACTGAATGAGATGATGAGTAGGGTGGGAACAGGTTGTGAAGGGCCTTGGATGAGAAGACAGTAGCGTATGTTTGATGAGAAAGAGAATGTGGAGCCAATGGAGGGATGTAAAAAGAGGGGTGACATGGTCAAAGCGACAGGCTTGGGAGCGATCTGTGCAGCAGTATCCTGAATGAATATCAGCAGGGTGTGACGAGGTATATCTACCCTGCACTGGCCCAGCTAGGAGTGACCACACATGGTGAGCTGTGGAGTCCAGGCCCCCTCACCCCTGCTGTGCATGCTCCAACTAGAGACAGGCTACAAAAGGGAGCAGATCAGCTCAGTCAGGGCTGGCTGAGGAAGAGAGTAGATGCACGCTGCAGGCTCCTGCCAGGGAGTTGCTGGGGCTCCAGACAGCAGAGGCTACACTAGCTGAATTGATGGCAGAACCCCTGCTGACCATGAAGAACGAGAGAGATGGAAGGTCACCTCTCTCCTTAGGGGAACTAATAGAGCAGAACAAGAGTAGGAAGCAGCCCAGGTAATGCAACTGTTGAATCAGGAACCTGAGCCTGATTCAAACATTACCGGTTTCCCAGGGGCCTGGGCCAGGATCTGGTGGAGAAGGGTGGGTCTGGGGCCCACTATCCCATCCTGCACCTACCACTGGGCGCAGGCACTGCCCAAGTGCAGCTTTACAGACTCTGTCTTCTAGGCCACGCTACCCTGAAGACAGGGAACATCTCAATGTCACTTGAGATGTAGCTTCCTATTTCTTTGTACCCCACAACCCAACACCCCACGTTGGGGTTTATATACCCCATGACAAAGAGCGAGATTGCATTTGTCAAGGCCAGAGAAAAGACATTGTGGTAATCAAGACATGAGATGATGAGAGCTTGGACAACAGTTTTAGTTGCATGGATGGATGGGAAAGGCCATATCTTAGAGATGTTATGCACAATGAATCTGCAAGACTTAGACATTGCCTGGATGTGAGGACCTAGAGATAGGGCCATGCAGCTGAACCAGGGTTGGATGTGGGGGTAACGGGGAGGAGGACTGGGAGGAGTAACCCGCCACATGGGAAATATTGTGGGGACTGAACAATGTTTCCACCTCCATGTGTCAGGCCTGGGAGGGAGCAGGTAGGAACTGGGGTGAGCAAGGACCCAGGTGCCAGTGCCCTGTGTGGGGAGCTGAACCCAGGCCAGGCAGCCCCTTTTCCCTTCCCATTGGCAGAGCATCCTCTGAACTGCTGGGAGCCCAGGACAGAGCCACATTCAGGTGATACTGGGAGCTGGGAAGTGGTGTCCCCCATGGAAGCAGAAGTCAGGCATAGATACGGGGGAGGCAGGGATGGGGTCTGCTGGACATCATCCCTTGCTCCCCTGGGCCTCCCACTGTCCTTATTTTCCTCCTAGCTTACCCCACTACCCCCCAAATCCCCCTGCTCCCGCACGGGGCCTCCACTCAGCAATGTAGTTGAGGATAAATGCAGATAAACAGAAGTTACCCACATCTCATTTGGGGAATATGGAGTTGAGTTTAGGTGTTTAGCCACTATTTTTTTTTTTTACCACTAAGCGACTCCTCCCACTTCCCCCCACCCAGTATGCGCATCAGTGCCCTTCCCCCAGAAAGCAAGCTTCTGTATCCTCTGTCCACGATGATTGAGAAAGGACATAATAGGTGTGTGTGTGGGGTGGGGGGGAGAAATTAAGAGCTCTCTCGTTTAGCCATGTTGCACTTGAGCTGACATCTAGACATCCATGAGATGTCAAAGAGACAGGTTGAGCTTTTAGTTTGGAGAAAGAGTCAGCTCTGGATAGAGAGGTAGACCTATGAGCTGTCAGCACAGAGGTGATAACTGAATTTGTGTTTGCAGAGGATGTTACCCAGAGATTAGGTGTAGAGGATGAGGTTAGGGGACCAAGAACAGAGCCCTGTGGACCCCACACAGAAAGTTGGGGTGAGGGCATAAGGACATGCTGAAGGAATGATTAAAGAGGTAAGCGGAGAACCAGGAGTTGACAGAGTCACAAAAGTCAAGGGAGGACAAGATTTCAAGAAGAACAGCCTGGTCAGAGGTGTTGAAGGTGGCTGACAGGTCAAGAAGGATGAGGCTGGAGCATTTCTTTCCTCAGGGATTCAAATACTATTTTGTATTTCCACAATCTGCTCTTCTAACATCTACTGTTGGCCTCTGCCTCTTGGTTCCTGCCTCTCTCTTCCTGTCTGGTTCCTCTTTGCTCTTCTTGCAGGTCTGGGTGAATGCCGAGGAGCCCTAGGAAGATCCGCGTTCCTAAAAACCAGAAGGCGTGGAGGTAGTGGAATGCTCCTGTGTAAGGAAACCATGCAGATCGGGTACACTTTGGAGAATGGACATAATTCAGGATGAACTTTGTCCTGGATGAAAGGGGTTTTTACACAGAACAAAGATGGAAGGTTTCATCAGAGGCACAACCTGATAATTGTACTGCCACAGTGCTCTTCATCACCTCATTTCCCCCTTATTTTCACAAGCAGAAGATTATTCTTCTAGTAGGTTTGGAAGTCAGAGCTAATCCCATAGCTAGGCAGCCACTTGGAATAAGACTGATTAAAAAACAATCTGAGCAAACGATGTGTTTAAATTCAATAGGGAGATTAACATGGCTAAGAGCATCATGTCTTTACCAGCACAGTCTATGCTGCTGAGGTTCAGCCAGATATAGTTCTAAAGAGCCCTTGTCCATGGAACGGGGTGAGTATACCCCATATGGATGACAATCACTACCAATGTTCTTTGTTTGTGAAGGGCTCAAGACAAAACACAAGTTTTCCAGTCTCTCTCCCTCTCATTTGACTAGTTTTTTTAGGCTGTGATTTTTGAAGGAGCCAATGGGATTTAGGTGTGTGACTCCCTTAGGCTCCTTTGAAATCCTGGCCTAAATCAGTTACAAAGGTATGGACTAAATTTAAGTCGGATATGTTTTAATATGGGAAGACTTGGGTTTGATTCCCTGCTATGCCATTGACCAGCAGTGAGGTAATCTGGCATCTCTGTTTCTTAGTTTCCTCATCTGTAGAATGGAGTTAGACACCCTCCTTCATAAAGCTCTTTGAGATCTCTGGATGAAAGGTGCTGTACCAGACTGCATATTAATGTTATGGTTTGACTAGACATGTGAGTGATCCCTGCACATGCAAAGCCAATTTTTTCCTCATTTGCACTCATGTAACTTCAATGAGGTTGCATGGCTGTGTAGGTGAGGACAGCATGTGGCCCATTATCTAAAAGAGACTATCCCTTATTAATAAGGAATGGATGCTTCCATCTTTGTAAAAATTAGAGATGCAGTTTTAGTATGATCGGATACAAATTCGGTAAATCATTTGTCGTTCATACAGGAATTACTTTGGGGAAATTCTATGGCCTGTGTTATATTAGATCATCACAGTGGTTCTTTCAGGCTTTGGAATCTATAGAGAGAGAAGAGGGTGTGGCATGTACTTTTTACAGTTATATGTAGGAAGGTAAAGGATGAGGATTAAAGCCAGTGACCAGTAGAGGTCAGAGTTGCACCATGTAAATGAAGTTGGAAAGGAAGTTAATTGACACTTAGGAATGAGTGTTTCAGTGTTGTTGTAGCACGATCTGAGCTATCCTCCTAAAATGTGTATTACTAGTCAAAGTTACAATAATTTGCTCCTGGCCTGAGAAAAAATATGCCACTCTTAATAGACTGCAATTGTAATTTCTACCATCAAATTTGAGCTAGTGCTTTTAAATTGCATTCAGAATATGAGGTTTCAGAATGTATTGTATAAATTTAAACTTTTCCATTATTGAAGCTCTCAAGTACTCGATCTGAGAAAGGTTACCAAATGTGTTTACTTACAAATTTGGTAGTATCGGCAAAGTCGCAATGCAGTGAATTCGTCATCTGCTCATGACTAGCAGATGGTCCTCCTCCTTTGCAAGCAAATTGCATGACTCACGTCTTGCATGGTTTGCAAATTGAAACTTAGAAACTCTGGTGTCGAGGTGGACAATTCCATACATTTCTAATCATGCTGCCTGCCCGTGTGATGAATTTATTCGTCTTTACAGTGAGGATTTTACTATGGATTTTCCAAAGTGCTTTCATTTTTCTTATATAAAAATATTTTGGATTGGATTTTCATTTACAAGGAGACCACTTTACATGGCAATTTAAAAGGAGCTTTAAGTGCATAAATTACATGTACATTTTACAGAGGATGTGAAAGAGGTGACTGTGAAATACATTTACACAGGCTGGGTTTTCAGCATGGGATGTAGCTAAGGCAGATCGCTGCAAAGGAGCCTTTTGTGATCACTTAATCCTGGGGCAGTTCCGCACCAGCCCAGACCTTTGCATAAATCAAAGCAAACTGAAGGTTGCTCTAAACCATGCCAGCTGCCGGTGGTCAGAAGGCACTTTAATTGGGCTTCTCACAGGGGCAGGGGTCTGTGCACAAGAAGTTGCAGGATCAGCACCTCTATAGGTAAACATCTATGAGGGCTGGTTTGTTGCAGATTTGTTACAATGTTACTAATTTATAAGGATAAAGTCAGCCATCACCATAAACCCCTACACTTTTGTGAAATGTTTGTTACCAACTATTCTTACAGTTTTCTCCATTTTTACCAGTTTGTTCACTTTGGGCATTTGAATTGTGTAGTCAGCTTCACTGCTTCCCCTGTCTAGTCAGGCAGTCAGTTTCCTCTGTTGTTTGTGTGGGTCTGCAACAGAGCAATGAGAGAGCTGCATGTTTTTTTTTTTTTAAAGAATAAGAAAGTGATTTTTAAAACTACAAAAAATGGCAGGGGAAACCAAGGACAGGTGTGAAGCTAAAAATGCTTTTAACTCCTTTTTTGGCAACTGACTAGATTTCAAGTTGACAAGCAACAAATTTGATTCTTAAGCTGTAACTTGTTTACATTAAATATATCTGTTCATCTATTGGGTACAAGAGTGCCACTCATATAAGAGAAATAAGCTTTGCAGTTCTGTCAGACATTCACACACCTTGTGCAATATGAGGCACTTGAATTGAAGCTGAATTGAATTGAATTGTCTTCAATTACTAGAGAAATGCAAGTGACTGGTATAACTGCACTATGATTTTTTCAAAGGCTTTTCTATTTTGAAGAGTGTTCTTTTCTTGCTTTTATAAAGTGGGATTTAAAAAATAATAAAATGGTAATTGGGGTTGATTTTTTTTTTACCATTTTGTCTCTTTATATTCAAAATATTTTATTTACAAAAGAAATTATACAGTTTACAAATTGAATTTATTAATACAATATTTTCCAGATAAGGGGCCTTATACTAAAGCCCATTAGAGTCTATGGAAAAACTCCCATTGATTTAAATGGGTGGATCATGCTTTGATTTCTGGCATGGCCAGCTGTGAGCTTGGCAGCCAGGAACAGAAACTGACCTGTGAGTGCCTTCTTTTTCATCTGTCCCTTTATACTCATGTTACAACAGATGGGAGATCAGCTGGATGAACTCTAAGGCCCAATTCTGCAGCCAATGGGGAATCTTGGTGTGAAATCTGGCTGGTGAATCTTGCCCATATGCTCAGGGTTTAGCTGATTGCCATATTTGGGGTCGGGAAGGAATTTTCCTCCAGGGCAGATTGGAGAGGCCCTGGAGGTTTTTCGCCTTCCTCTGTAGCATGGGGCATGGTTGACTTGAGGGAGGCTTCTCTGCTCCTTGAAGTCTTTAAACCATGATTTAAGGACTTCAATAGCTCAGACATGGGTGAGGTTTTTCATAGGAGTGGGTGGGTGAGATTCTGTGGCCTGCACTGTGCAGGAGGTCGGACTAGATGATCAGAATGGTCCCTTCTGACCTTAGTATCTATGAATCTATGAAAATCCTGGTCATGTTAAAATCAATGAAAGTTTTGCCATTTACTTCAATAGGGCCAGAACGTCATCCTCGGGGTCTAATCCAACTTTTATTGAAGTCAATGGGTGTCTTTCTATTAACTTCAGTGGAAGACGGAACAGGATCTGGATGAGGATCAGGTTCTTTGTAAATATACCTCCTTTTAAAAAAAAATTAAAAGTCAATATTTTAAAACTTACCTCATTTTCAAACATCAATAGCCATGGAAAAAGAAGCTGGCAGCCAGTAGAAAAAATTGACAGGAGCTCTGACCCAGTCTTATGTTGCTGTTTCCCAAAGATTCCTGCAGTCTGTAGTACCTTATATCTGAAAATCAAATTAAAGTGAATGCTAGGACTGTTTTTTGTCTGGCTCCTCCTTAGAGGTTAGCAGGGCTCCCAGTGTCCCCACCTCTCCCTATTCCACACACTCCTGGGGCCTGAGGCAGCCTGGTACTTTGTGTTTGTAAAGCACTTTGAGATGGGCTAGAAGATCCTATGCAAGTGCAAAGTACTATACTATTATAAGCATTCTAAAATTGCAAGGTGTTTGGAACAGGGCCTTAGGAATCTTGAAATAGAGCTGGGCAAAATGTTTTGGATGAAGAGTTTATTTCACTCTCTTTTCCACTGCCATTCATGACGACAATGACTAAGGTAGTCACTGGAGACGGTAAAGAGCATGAGAATGACTTTATAGCCTGGAAGTTTGGGCATTCATTTAGACCGTGAGAGAACCAAGTTCAAGTCCCGGCTCCAGTGACTAGTTATTTATAAACAGTGGATCAGTTTCACAAAGAGAGAGAGCCTGGTACGGAAATTTCTCTATCATATAGCCTAGTGGTTAGAGCATGCAGTGTAGGAGACCTGCATTCAAATCCCTTTTCCCCCTCAACCAGAAGGGAGAATTGAACCTGGGCCTCTCACTTCTTCGCTGAGAGCAGAAACCACTGGGCTAAAGGTGATAAGCCTCTCCATGGTTTAGCTCTTCCCACTATCTATGAGAGGGAGGGAGAAATGCCACATTTCCAAGGATCTGCTAGGGAGGCAGTGAGAGCTGCTTGCAC
Source organism: Dermochelys coriacea (assembly GCF_009764565.3). NCBI lineage: Eukaryota > Metazoa > Chordata > Testudines > Dermochelyidae > Dermochelys > Dermochelys coriacea. The sequence continues at coordinate 155,787,996 of NC_050068.2, forward strand.
CTGTCCTCAACAGAGCTTCAGGAGTAGAAAACCCTTCCTCAGTTATGGGACTTAATAGCAGTTAGTCACTATAGGGCATCCCTGATATCTTATCTACACTAGTAAATTTCATAGCCATAGTTCACCACTAGTGCAGCAATGGTGGTAGTGCTAATGTAGACAGGAGTCACCCATTTTTATTTAAATGACAGAGTGATAAAAGCACCTAAGTCCTACCTACTCTATACCGTCCACTATAATTGCCTCCAGTGGAGAATTACAGCTATGAAGTTTAGATGCAGCTCAGGAATTCCCTTGTTACTGTTCTAAGCACTACCTATTCCTGGGGCCAGGGCTTGGCCCTTATAAAAACCATTGCACCAGGAGAAAGAAGGTTTTTGACTGGTTTCTGGTCCCCCTAGAGGCTGCTGTGCTGAATGTAGAAGATGGGTAAACCTACAGAAAGAACTGCTTAATTCCTCCATGAAGATGCCACTTTTAAATTGGGAGTGCAGGGTTATTTAAGGGGAAGAGGGAAGGAAGAAGGGGAGGGAAGGAATGGTCTTGTGGTTGAAGCAAAGGAGAGGGAAATAGAAAAAAAAATCCAGATTTCTTGGGTCTGTCACAGACCTACCATGTGTCCTTGGGCAATTCACTTAACCTCCATGCCTCAGTTTCCCTTGTAAAATACAGTTAGTACTAATCTACTTCAAAGAGGTTTTGCAAAACTCAATGTATTAATGTTTGGAAGGTGCTTTATATTCCTTAGCTGAAAGGTGCCATAGAAATATGAAGCATTATTAGTAATCTAATCATTTTTATTTCTTGATGTCCATGCCTGACAGTTTCTGAGGAAAGTGTCAAGAAAGCAAAGTTTACAGAGCTAAATATATAAACAACCATGGTTTAGATAACATATCCAAATGTTTCCCAGACTGGCACAATAAATAACATTTCCAGATTCTTCTCAGGAATACAATGAGGACATGAAACACAATCATATGCTGCCAAAATTCAAGTGTTTTAATTACCTTAAACTTGCAAGCTGTTAATAGAGACATTTCTTTCACAACTGCACAGAATGACCTTATTTGTTTAGCCTCAGTCTTCAGCCTAGCACCAAGTTTTAAGTTTGGCTTATTGAGCTATACAACTTCAATTGTATATAAGGGTGATATTCAACAGGAACGTGTCCATGAACAAATAAGATATTTTCCTTTGTCTGTGGGGAAGGTGTGATAGGGTACACATATCTTTCAGGGCTCCTGGAGGGGATCCCTTTTCCTGCCACATGACAGCACCTGTGGTGGTGTGCCTTGGAAGAGAAAATGCTGAGCTAGAAAGCTGTGTGGTGTTTCTTTGGATTAACACCAAACAAGGGGTGTGAGGTAGCTGAGGGAGATACTCCAGCTGGAAACTAGTTAGGTGCAGCTGAGCCTAGTTAGACTCAGTACCTCAAAAAGGAACTAGATTCTTCAAAGGGGAGGACCAACTAATTACACTGATTTTGCACCACTGAGAGTCAGCTGGCTGTAATGGAGCTGATCTGCACCAGTGTGAGAAAAGAATGAGGCCCAATGGGTTTTACTAAGCAGGAAGCTGGAGAGGGAACTCTCCGGAAACAAAAGGGCTGCTTTTGTTGTTGATTTGTATATTCTAAAGTTTACTGATTCTAAAGCTGAGTGGAAGAAATATAGCCAGAGACTTTTACCAAGTTGCTATTACTTTGAGCAGACAATATCTCCTGAAATAAACCTGAAACCTCAGAGGGGATTTTTTTGTTCTGAAACCTGAATTTCCTGTGAACACCCTCTGTAGCTGCCCAGACTGATTCTGCCATACAGGGACTATACCCTAGGACTCTACAAAAGCTCACATGAAATAACATCAGAGAATTAATTCCTCAAGATGAACACCTACAATTTTTGCCATGAGGACAAAAAAGGATAAAGGTGATAATGTGTCTGGAATTATTATGTGATTTTTTTTTGGTTGCTATTATCCTGATTATTAACATTGTTTTCCAACAAGAAAAACAAAGGCGCCCCCCAAGAAACCCACAACCCTAATATAGAGAGATCTTGGAAGCTACAATATAAAAGATTCAAACCTATACAAACAGCCAATGGCAGAGTCAGATTTAATTTTTAAACTGCTCCTATATATGTGTATTAAACCTCACTACAATGACAATAGAGTACTAATGACAGAGAAGTGACAGTCATCTTACTTGATATATATATTTTTTGTGTCCATATGCTCTCACCTTTGGTAGTTTAACTCTTGACAGCCCCCCCCCCCCATTTTATGGCCCACAATAAAAGTTCTATTTCCAAGAGGAAAAATAGAAAAGGAGGACAAATTAAAACAAAGGAAAGTTCAGATAAGAGTGATAACTAATGGATTGGTGGGATTCCCTTTCTGGCGTGTTCTAAACTGCACCAGCATGGATCTAACAAGGCAGCCTTCTGCTGCTACTCACAGAGTGGAACTATTCTTGGAGCTAAAGGAGGTAAGACATCCTTTACTTCAGATGTACAGTGTGCATAGGATGAAGCACCATGAAATGAGAGTAGCTATGATCTTAACAGCTTTTATAACCTGAGAAGGAGTTTTTCAGTTTAACCATTTTCCTATGTTCTTATAGCTGAAGCTAGTGCTTTCCAAATCCAAACCACTAATCCTGAAAAGACAGTGGGAATTTGTGTTGTTTAATATTATACAGGGCAACACATTGGTAAAAAGAACATTTTGGAGCTGGATGTCACAAGTGCAGATAGATTAAAGAAGAATTCTATTACATATAGAGATGATACATAACACCCCATCCCCTGCCAATATTAGAAAGGGGTTAATCGTTTAAACAATCAAATAAACTAAAATACAGTTAGGAACATCCATGAATCCAGGTTAAAAAAAATCTACATAGGAGAGCTCTGAAATCTCGTGGGGAATGAAGGGGGACAAATACTAAGTCAATTAAAATTGCCTTGTATAATTTGATCACTGAGGCCCTCATCTTGAATGTATGCATGTGAATGAAGGTTCCTGAACAAATGGACCCACTGAAACCGTTTATTCATGGAAGTAAAATTCTAACTAGGGCTGGCTGAAAAATTTCAAATTTCAAAATGTTTTCAATTAATAAAATGGACACATTTTGTGAAAAATGCCCTGGTTTTTGCCAGCTTTAATTCTAATCCTTTTTTTAGACCAACTCTTTATGTCCGAACAATATGGGACTACACTGCAGGGTTGCCAACTGTCTAATCACACAAACCGAAACACCTTGGCCCCGCCCCCACTCACTCCATCCCCCTTCCCTCCTTTGTTTGATCTAACCCACCCTCACTCACTTTCACTGGGATGGGGTAGGGGTTGGGGTGCAGGCTCTGGGAGGGAGTTTGGGTGCAGGAGGGGGCTCGGGGCAGGGGGTTGGGGTGCAGGAGGGGGTACGGTCTCTGGGAGGGAGTTTGGGTGCAGGAGGGGGCTCGGGGCAGGGGGTTGGGGTGCAGGAGGGGGTATGGTCTCTGGGAGGGAGTTTGGGTGCAGGAGGGGGCTCGAGGCAGGGGGTTGGGGTGCAGGAGGGGGTACGGTCTCTGGGAGGGAGTTTGGGTGCAGGAGGGGGCTCAGGGCAGACTGTTGGGGTGTGGGAAGTGACATGGGGTGCTGGCTCCAGGAGTGGGCTGGGGCAGGGGGTTGGGTGCGGGCTGAGACTGGGCGATGCTTACCTTGGGCGGCCCCTGGTCAGCAGCACAGCAGGGCTAAGGCAGGCTCCCTGCCTGCCTGCCCTGGCCCAGCACTTGCTCCCGCCCCCAGAAGCGGCCCTCATGTCCCTGAGGCCTTGCCCCTGCAGCTCCCATTAGTTGCAGTTCCTGGCCAATGGGAGGTGCGGAATCAGCACTCGGAATAAGGGCAGCACACTCACGGAGATCCCCTGGCTCCCCACAGGGGCCGGAAGGAAGTACAGGCCACTTCTGGGAGTGAGAAGAGGGTGTGGAGCCTGCCTTAGCCCTGCTGCACTGCCAGACTTTCAGCGATTTAAAATCTCCCGGATTGGCTTCAGTAGCCTCCAGGAGATTAAGCTAGATTCTTGGAGACTCCTGGCCAAACTGGGAGTGTTCTCAACCCTACTATACTGTTCTGTTTTCCATTTGACCAAATGTATTTTTGTACTCTAGAAAAATGCAGTAATTAATATTCTATCATGTTAGTGGGGAAAAATGTAATGTGTGTTTTAATGAAAGCAAGTCCAATAGAGACCTCCACATGAAGATCTAATTTACCTCAGAAGTGATTGGGTACTATGGTGCTGGGTGCTAGACAAATGCCTAAGATCAGTGGTTTCAAACTTTTTGTATTGGTGACCCCTTTCACACAGCAAGCCTCTGACCATGACCCACGCCATAAATTAAAAATGGGGGAGGGTTATTTAATGGGGGCTCGGGGATGTCAGTCTCACCGAGCTGACAGCTCGAGGCCCCCTTGTAACCACTTTCTGAAACCCTGAGGGGTCATGACCCCCAGTTTGAGAACCTCTGCCTAAGATTGACAATACGAATGGAAAATCATAGGGCTCAACTCAGTCACTAGAGGCCACTCGTTCTGTGGTTGCAATGGAAATATTAATAATTTACATTTATGCCATGGAATTTCAGATTTGTATGGGTAGCCTTTGCTAATTAATTTTTCAGGCACTTACTGCTTGCATGCAACACTTCACAATTATTATTTCAGGGGAAAAACATATCACTCCATATTATGCATTTCCTTCTTCAGTAGCAAGAATTGCTTAACAATGTTTTCATCAATGGATAAATCCTTGCACTCTCTGCAAGCATGAAGGGTCTCTTGACAGCAGAGGAAACCACAGTAGGGCGGGGGGCAGAGTGTGTGACAAGATCCCTGGTGCCCAGCTGAGATAATTGGACTGGGTGCTGGGACAGAGATTTGCCCTAAACAGAATATTTTTGATGAAGGGTTTAAAATGTACTGAGCCTTTTATACACTTTGTAGGAAATATTGGGAATAATTTTTAAAAATGGGTCCAAACCTGATCTTTTGTAAAGTTGAAGGTTGTTCCAGTGTGGGCTGCCAGCCCATCTCTACTAGTTGTGATTAAAAATCTGACCTCCAAAGGATTTAAACTAAATATTTTTGAAATAGAAAGCAGACTAGGCTACCCATTTTTGATGATCCCATTTCCTGGAATTTATAAGAATATAATCACAAGTGAGCACCAAGAATTTAACAGAAACGGATTGTCTCTCTCACTAATCATTTGAATCCAAGTTAGAGCAAGAGCGGGTGGTGTTACTATCAATACAGGACTGAACTTGATAGGGAACCTAGATCTGACAGGTAATCCGCTGTTCCTAGGTGCCTTTATGCCCAACATTAACCAGAGTGATGTTCCTCTGATGCTACAATTGATGCCACCGTGCCTGTCCTGATGCTCTACTTCTGCTCCTCTCTGCTTTTAGTTCTTTAAGCAGGGCATAAAGCAACACCTCCAAAGCCACTAGTTCAATCCCGAGCTAAGATTTGTGATGGTAGGTGCCAGACTAGGCAATGAACTGCTAAAATGACATTCTGTGATGTTCCCACATGTTCTCATTGAGTGGCATCCCTGTCAACCTCTTTCTCACAACCAGGGTTACACAAAATTGTGTGATGCACATCTGCAAAATATCATATATTAAGTTTTCTAAATTAGGAGGCCACTGTCATTAACAAGAACGATTTCTAAGAAGCAGCTCCTTATTGTTAATATAACAAGTAGCAGCACAGGTCTTATTTCCCACGCACAGGTAACTCCAACTATAGCCAGATCATGTCAGAAGAGAGAAACGGAGTTGGTGTTAAAGAGAGTTATTTTTGAACTTCATTGTTTCAGTCATGGGAAGTGTGAATAGGAGCCCTCTTCAGCTCCTGGAAACCCTGGCTGGTAAACCCTTGGGGTGAATTAACCAGCACACGCAGTCCACCTTCACCAAATGTCTTTGTTACTGTTTATAGTCCAGGTACCTCATGATATAGCAGCCATTGTGTGAAGCCCCCCAGCTCAGCCTTTTATACTGCTTCCTTTCTTCTCAGGGCTATCCAGCTGGGGAGTTAATTACTTCATTAGCTTGATCCTTTCTACCCTTCCTAACCCAAACTATCTAATCACACCTAGTATCCTGGGTATTCTAAGTGACTGGGTACTGGCTTCCAAAGGGCTCAATTTACAGCTGCTAACAGCACCCTGCACAGGAAGGAACTTGTCCTAGGTATGTAATTCCCTTAAATTGGGGATGAAATTGTAGCCCCATTGAGGTCAATGGGAGCTTTGCCACTGATTTCAGTGGGGCTAAGTTTTCACTCAGGATATTTAGAAAGACTAGGTTCCCAAATGCTAATGCGCTGTTGAGTATATTAACTCATTGTGAGGGTTACAGTATAGCCAGTGGTGCTATTTCTAGTGTGGTGTGACTTCTGCTTTTCTGCTGAATGGTTTGGTTTATCAATATTATTCTCCCAACCTCAACCCAGCTGCTATGCAACAGGTGGACAAACCATACATGTGGTCTGCCCATTAAAATGTGAGCCCTCTGGAGCAGGGACTGTTGTCTTATTTACTTGTCTGAGTAATATCTGGGATTCCTAGGAGTTAATATAAATAATTAGTATTAATAATAATGAGTAATGAGATTGGGACAGATAGCATGGATAGGGAGTAGGGGGTAGCAGAGCGGGGGCACAAAGGAGATCAAGGGAGCTAGAGGGACAGTAGAAGAGTGAGAAGGAGTGCAAACTGGGCAGGGCATGGGGAGCAGAGTATGCAACGGTGGAAGACAGAGTCCTAAGAGAAGATTGAAGTGGCCAGTGGTTAGGAACGAACTGGCAGAAATAAGGGATGGAACCTTGGGAAAATACGGGGAGGAGGAGAAGCAGATGCAGACAGGATGTGATAAATATTCTGTTTAAGCAGAGGAAGATACTGATCAATATTTTCCGTCACGAACGTGTTTGTGTCAAGGTACTGCCCATAGCTATGCAGTATATGGTGCACTGCATACGCATCCATGTCTCCAGTGAGCAACACAGGCCTGATGCTTGTTATTCCCTGAGGTGCTTTGCATAGTTACTAATGAAATGATCCAACATAATTAGAGCTGCTATTAAAAAAATCATTATTTAAAGTAGTTATATCTCCTCAGTTTTAGGCCATTCTACATTTTTGTCAGTCTCATCCATCAGACACTAAGGCCTGATCTACAGTATGCGGTTATTTCGGAATTAGCCTCGAAATAAAACTGGTTCTGTCCACATGACCAAACCAGTTTTTTCGATTTAAAGAGCTCTTTACTCCGATTTCTGTACTCCACCTTGGCAAGTGGAGTAGCGCTAAAATCAAGATCGCAGTTCCGGGTTACAGGTACTGTGGACGCAATTCGATGATATTGGCCTCCAGGAGCTATCCCAGAATGCTCCTTTGTGACCACTCTGGACAACACTCTAAACTACGATGCACTAGCCAGGTAGGCAGTAAAAGCCCCGGGAACTTTTGAATTTCCTGTTTGGTCACCATCAGCACAGGTGACCATCAGCACAGACCACCATCACAGGCGACCATGCAGAGTCCACCATCTCAAGAACCATGCAGTCCCGAATTCGCAGACGAGCTCCAGCATGGTCCAAAAGGGAGGTACTGGATCTCATTGCATGTTGGGGAGACTAATCTATTATGGCAGAACTACGTTCCAAAAAAAGGAACACAAATACGTATGCTCAAGTCTCCAGGGCCATGACTGAAAGAGGCTACTCCAGGGACACAGAACAGTGTCATACAAAAATCAAGGAGTTCAGGCAAGCATACCAAAAAGCCAAGGAGGCGAACAGGCGCTCTGGGTCACAGCCCCATACATGCCGCTTCTACCATGAGCTGCATGCAATTATGGGGGGGGGACCCTACCACTACCTCACCACTGTCCGTGGACACCTGCAAGGGGGGAATAGCACGGAGCGAGGAGGATGAGTTTTTGGAGGATGAGGAGGAGGACAGTGCACAGGTGGCAAGTGGGGAATCTGTTTTCCCCTCTAGCCAGGAACTATTCTTAACACTGGAGCCAATGGCCTCCTCCTACTCCCAAAGCATGCTCCTGGACCATGACCCTGGAGAAGGCACTTCTGGTGAGTGAGAGCTTGATCGGAGCCACACGGTGGAGGGAAACTCAGCTTCACTGGGCTGTTTGTGTTTAGTTTAAAGGGCTCATCCCTTCTCAGAGCTTCATCGGGAGCCCCACGGTGTGGGGGTGGGGAGTGGGAGGGAGGCTGTTGTGTGAAGCGATCATCCCAGAGAGCTCACAGGCTGCCTGCAAGATGAATTCTGTTACCTGGCTGCATATGATGGCTTACTCACACCAAAGTGTCAGGCACTTCAGTAAGAGGCAAAATGAGACCTTGTACAGAAAGAACATGTGCTGTGTACTACGAATTGCCTGTTTCACTGAGAAAGTGTCCCCTTTGTTCTCTAAAATGTATCTTTTAAAATACTACCCTCCCTTTCCCTCTTCCCGCAGGTGCAAATGTTTCAGTGCCCCTATCTACTCCATCCCAGAGGCTGGTCCAGATTAGAAGACTGAAAAAATGAACTCAGGACGACATGTTTGCCGAGCTCAGGCAGTCCTCTCGCACTGATAGGTTGAATGCATGGAGACAAACAATTGTGGAATTGCATAAAGCATTACATGAATATGAAAAGAGGAGGGACGCACGCGATGAGAGCAGGTAGGATGCTATGCTCATGGTGGAACAAACTGGCATGGTTCGCTGTATGGTGGATCTAATGTGGGAAAGACAGCAAGACCACAGACTGCCGCTGCAGCCCCTGAATAACTGTCCTCCCTCCTCCCCAAGTTCCATAGCCTCCTCACCCAGATGCCCAAGAACATGGGGCAAGGGGAGGGAGGCTACGGTGACCCACACAGTCAACCCCAGAGGATTGCACAAGCAGCAGAAAGCTGGTATATCCTAAATTTTGATTCAGTTTCTGGACATGTCCTTCCCTCCTCCTCCACCCCCCTAACCCAATACCCCCTCTCCCCCATCTAGCTTCTGATTTCTTTCAATGTTTTGTTCAACAAATAATAAAGAATGGTTTTTAAACAATTGTGACTTTATTTCCTTTCATATATATATAGGGGGTGGGTAACTTTAAGAGAAACAAACACAACTCTCACGCTGTACCCTGGCCAGTCATGAAACTGGCTTTCAAAGCTTCTCTGATGTGCAGCCCGCCCTGCTGCGCTCTTCTAATTGCCCTGTTCTGCTGCGTGAAACTGGCCGCCAGGTGAGTTGCCTCAACCTCCCACCCCGCCATAAATGTCTCCCCCTTACTCTCACAGATATTGTGGAGCACATAACAAGCAACAATTACAATTGGAATATTGGTTGTACTGAGATCTAACCGAGTCATTAAACTGCGCCAGCGCACTTTCAAACATCCAAAAGCACATTCTACCGCCATTCTGCACTTGCTCAGCCTATAGTTGAACTGCTCCTTACTACTGTCCAGGGTGCCTATGTATGCCTTCATGAACCATGGCATTAAGGGGTAGGCTGGGTCCCCGAGGATAACTATAGGCATTTCAACATCCCCCAACAATAATTTTCTGGTCTGGGAAGTAAGTTCTTTCCTGCAGCTGTTCAAACAGACCAGAGTTCCTGAAGATGTGAGTGTCATGCACCTTTCCTGGCCATCCCACGTTGATGTCGGTGAAATGTCCCTTGTGATCCACAGTGCTTGCAGCACCATGGAAAAGTACCCCTTGTGGTTTATATACTGGCCGCCCCGGTGTTCCGGTCCCAAGATAGGGATATGCGTTCCGTCTATCGCCCCAGCGCAGTTAGGGAACCCCAGCGCATTAAAGCCATCCACGATGGTCTGCACATTTCCCAAAGTCACTACCCTTGATAGCAGCTGGTCAATGATTATGTTGGCTACTTGCAGCACAGCAGCCCCCACAGTAGATTTCCCCACTCCAAACTGATTCCCGACTGGTAGCTGTCGGGCGCTGCAAGCTTCCACAGGGGTATGGCCACTCGCTTCTCAACTGTGAGGGCTGCTCTCATTTTGGTGTCTTTGCGCTTCATGGCAGGGGACAGCAAGTCACAAAGTTCCATGAAAGTGGCCCTACGCATACGAAAATTTCTCAGCCATTGGGAATCATCCTATACCTGCAACACTATGCAGTCCCACCAGTCTGTGCTTGTTTCTTGGGCCCGGAATCAGTGTTCCACAGCATGAACCTGGCCCAACAGCACATGATCTCCCAATTACCACATGCCGTGCCGTCTGTGTCCGTGTCCTCATCACTATAGTAATCGCGCTGTCGTCACTTCCTCACCCAGTTTTGCAGGTACCACACGTGCTGCTGGATAATGCATGAGGTATTTACTATGGTCAAAACTGCGGTGGAGATCTGATTGGGCTCCATGGCTATGGTGCCTGCATGGGTAATCCTGGAAAAAGGGCGCGAAACCTAGGAGAGCAGAGTGGCAGTGGAAGCTGTGCTGTTTGGTTCACGGTAGCCTAACAAAGGCTGAAAATGGTTGTCTTCTGTGGCTTTCATAGAGGTGGGAGCCCAGGACAGACAACATGGAGAAGCTTGGAAGCGTGGCAATAGTGGGAGAGCAGAGTTGGCGGCGGAAGCTGTGCTGCTTGGTTCACGATGGCTGAGCAGAGTTGAGTTGGAGAGGTGGATTCATAGTAGCAGGAGAGCAGCAGTGCACCGTCTGCTGAAAGCAATATGGCGACTGCATGCCAAAAAGGCACAAAGCGATTGTCTGCCGTGGCTTTCTGATGACACACACCCAGAAACACCCACAAGAATGTTTTTGCCCCATCATGCACTGGGAGCTTAACCCAGAATTCCAGTGGGCGGTGGGAACTGTGGGATAGCTACCCACGGTGCACCGCTCCGACATTCGATGCTAGCCTTGATACCGTGGACGCAATCTGCCGAATTCACGTGCTTCAGTGGGGACACAGAAGACTGAATGTATAAAATAGCTTCAGAAAATTCGAATAGAATAATTTCGAAATAATTTCGTACTGTAGACGTACCCTAAGTGAGCCATCCAGTGCCACTTAGAGGGAACAAAACAGCTGTAACTTACAAGTTTACATCTTCACAATCATGTAAGTTTCAAAAGAATTCTATGTCCCAGGCTAAGATCCACCTTTTATGCCATTTAAAAGAAAAAACAGATACCTGAGTTGAGAAATTATATTTTCCTGGAGTTCTATGCAGGGGTACTGTTGGTTCTGCAACAGTGATAAAATGCAAATTTAGCCCACATTTCTTTCTGTTGACATGAAGGGTAATAATATAAATAAAATACTGTGCTGGCATTTTCAGGGCCATGATGAGAGGGTTGCATGGAATGGTATGATTTCCAAAGATTTATACTGAACTAAATGTACTGAACTGCATTAAAAAAATTCTATTGTGTCTAATTTACTTAGAATTACAGTATTAAATTTATAGCATTGAAACATAGCCTGTAGCTGATCATGAAATATGAAATGCATCAAGATATTCAATTTTACAGTACAGAAATAAATCTACAGAATGGAGTTAGAAGCCAGGAAACAAAATAAAAAGGAAAATAAAGAATGAAAGTTAAAGAATACAAAAAGTGGAGCATCTATAGTAGTTGGATGTGATTCTTCATTGCCCTACTCCTTGGATAGATATTCTATCAGTTCAAAGTGGCTGTAAAATGCTGCTATTCTGTTTTAATAGCATTTTATAATTGCTTCTCTCTGTGTGAACAAAAAGGCCCTGAACCCGCAACCAGAGTTGGATGAATAATAGGATTTTCAGTGTGCTAACAAGTCCAAAAAATCATTTCAGGTTGAACTGAAAATAACATTTTTTTGAAATGTTTGGTGAATTCAAAACTAAAAAAAAAAAAAAAAAGTCAAAATGTATAGATTTCTAGAGGTTTTTAAAGAAGTCTTTTAATTTTTTTTAAATTTGAAGGAAATTTCAAAACAATGTCATTTTGAACTGAAAAGTCAAAACATTTAGGCTTTTTTGGGGATATATATATATTTTTGTTTGACATGCACAGTTTGGCAAAACGAGCATGAATTCCCCAAATGTGAATGTCTGGTGTCACCAAATCTGTATTTTTTTCAATGGAAGAAAGATTTGTCCAAAAAAATTTCACTCAGCTCTACCTGCTACTCAGTGCATTTGGGTCCACTTATGTAGAATCAGTTCCAGAATCAAAGCCCTTAAGAGCTATTTTTAAAATAATTTCTAAGGATATTGTTACAGCACTTAGTGCTGATAATTCATATTTCAGATTTAAATTGCTTATGTTATCTCACCTTTCCAAAAGAAGCTGCACTCTTGACTTAGAGTCCAACTTCAAACAGTCAGTCCTTTTTCAGCAATGCAAAGGACATCTGTTACTCTCAACAATAAGTCATCCAAGGCTAGGTCAGAATCCTCTTTTAGAGGACACCAAAGCTGGATTTTGAGCAACAGTTTCATCAAGGCTCTGAAATGCTTTTAAAGAACTAAGCTTCAGAGAGCTGTAAGATGGCAAATAAATAAAATCACATCTCTTCCAAGACACTCTGTTCTTTCATTATTACTGTGATTTTGTCAGAATGGAGCCAGGTGATTAAAAGCTTCTTTTGTGCCCTTGTGTCAGAAAAAAGGGAGCAGTAGGAGACCTTTTATGTCATTTTGTCCATCTATTTATAACCACAACTAAATTCCTTGTGCCAAATAGATGCATAGATACTAAGGTCAGAAGGGACCATTATGATCATCTAGTCTGACCTCTTGCACAATGCAGGCCACAGAATCTCACCCACCCTTTCCTGTGAAAAACCTCACCTATGTCTGAGCTATTGAAGTCCTCAAATTGTGGTTTAAAGACTTCAAGGAGCAGAGAATCCTCCAGCAAGTGACCCGTGCCCCATGCTACAGAGGAAAGCGAAAAACCGCCAGGGCCTCTTCCAATCTGCCCTAGAGGAAAATTCCTTCCCGACCCCAAATATGCCGATCAGCTAAACCCTGAGCATATGGGCAAGATTCACCAGCCAGATACTAAAGAAAATTCTTTCCTGGGTATCTCAGATCCCACCCCATCACAGGCCATTAGGCCTATTTACCATGACTATTTAAAGATCAATTAATTACCAAAATCGCGTTATCCCATCGTACCATCTCCTCCATAAGAGTTGAATCTTAAAGCCAGATAGATCTTTTGCCCCCAGTGTTTCCCTTGGAAGGCTATTCCAAAACTTCACTCCTCTGATGGTTAGAAACCTTCGTCTAAATTCAAGTCTAAACTTCCCAATGACCAGTTCATATCCATTTGTTCTTGTGTCCACATTGGTACTGAGCTTAAATAATTCCTCTCCCTCTCTGGTATTTATCCCTCTGATATATTTATAGAGAGCAATCATATCTCCCCTCAACTTTCTTTTAGTTAGGCTAAACAAGCCAAACTCCTTGAGTCTCCTTTCATAAGACAAGTTTTCCATTCCTCGGATCATTCTAGTAGACCTTCTCAGTACCTGTTCCAGTTTGAATTCATCCTTCTTAAACATGGGAGACCAGAACTGCACACAGTATTCCAGGTGAGGTCTCACCAGTGCCTTGTATAATGGTACTAAAACCTCCTTATCGCTACTGGAAATACCTCTCCTGATGCATCCCAAGACCGCATTAACTTTTTTCACAGCCATATCACATTGGCAGCTCATAGTCATCCTATGATCAACCAATTCTCCAAGGTCCTTCTCCTTTTCCGTTACTTCTAATTGATGCGTCCCCAGCTTATAACTAAAATTCTTGTTATTAATCCCTAAATGCATAACCTTACACTTTTCACTATTAAATTTCATCCTATTACTATTACTCCAGTTTACAAGGTCATCCAGATCCTCCTGTATGATATCCCGGTCCTTCTCTAAATTGGCAATACCTCCCAGCTTTGTATCATCTGCAAACTTTATTAGCACACTCCCACTTTTTGTGCCGACGTCAGTAATAAAAAGATTAAATAAGATTGGTCCCAAAACCGATCCCTGAGGAACTCCAATGGTAACCTCCCTCCAGCTTGACAGTTCACCTTTCAGTAGGACTCATTGTAGTCTCCCCTTTAACTAATTCCTTATCCACCTTTCAATATTCATATTAATCCACATCTTTTCCAATTTAACTAATAATTCCCCATGTGGCACGGTATCAAACTCCTTACTGAAATCTAGGTAATTTAGATCTACTGCGTTTCCTTTGTCTAAAAAATCTGTTACTTTCTCAAAGAAGGAGATCAGGTTGGTTTGGCACAATCTACCTTTTGTAGAACCATGTTATGTATTGTCCCATTTACCATTGACTTCAATGTCCTTAACTACTTTCTCCTTCAAAATTTTTTCCAAGTTTGACATACTACAGATGTCAAACTAACAGGCCTGTAGTTACCTGGATCACTTTTTTCCCCTTTCTTAAAAATAGGAACTATGTTAGCAATTCTCCAATCATATGGTACAACTCCTGAGTTTACCAGCCTCATTAAAAATTCTTGCTAATGGGCTTGCAATTTTGGGTGCCAATTCCTTTAATATTCTTGGATGAAGATTATCTGGGTCCCCCCCCCCGATTTAGTCCCATTAAGCTGTTTGAATTTCGCTTCTACCTCAGATATGGTAATATCTACCTACATATCCTCATTCCCGTTTGTCATGCTACCATTATCCCTAAGATCCTCTTTAGCCTTATTAAAGACTGAGGCAAAGTATTTGTTTAGATATTGGGCCGTGCCTAGATTATCCTTAACCTCCACTCCATCCTCAGTGTTTAGCGATCCCACTTCTTCTTCTTTCTTCGTTTTCTTCTTATTTATATGGCTATAGAACCTTTTACTATATTCAATATATACAAATTCAGTCCTAGTGTAAATGGATAAAACTTAATTGGCTTCAATGAACTGGTATCGACTTATGCCAGGGCTGAAATTAGCCCACTTTTCGTGACTCTGCTTCCCTTGAAGTGTCCTGCCATGGGATTAACTGGGAGAACACCTAAAACAGAAGTGTTCCTCTCAGTCAGCTTCTCCTTTATATGATATTTCTAAAATCTGTTATGACTAATTATGTCTTCAACATATATCACAGTGTTGCAGCAATTGAAAAAATCCTGTGAAATCTAACCCATGCCTGTGTGTTAGTGTATATCATTTTTAGCAAATGTGGGAGTGGGCTGGCCATATTTGAGAATACACCATGGCCATCGTGAATTTGCAGTGCACTGTCATTGCCACATTTAATGTTTTAGAAGCTCCATCTTAATTCTTACTATATGTCTGAGACACAGTTTTAAAAGTTTGTTAGTGACACATTGGCAAAATGAGGCCAGCAACCAAGAAATATGGAATATTAGAATACAACACCCATGCTATTACAACAACTAACAGTGCTTTTTCTCTTAGGGTAGTGGAAGCACTGAACCAGCAGCCATAGGCCTAATGATAAGGTATGCCACCAAAAGAGAATAATGCGCACTGTATGACATAGCGAGTATTTGCCCATGGTGTATCAAGAGAATCAGGTGTTCAAAGACATCTGGAATACTTTGGAGTGGGATTGTCAAAAGCATTGAAGAGACTTAGGAGCACAAATCTAAAGTCACTTAGGGGGAGATTTTCAAAGGCATGAATGAGAGTTGAAAGTTTGCAAGCAAGCACGCCTTGAAGTAAAGGAGTTAATTTTACTTCAGTGATAAGACCTGGAAATATATTGTTCTCACTAGTTAAATATGAAACTGGCTAACAGTATGCAAGTATAATTTTCTTGTTATTAGCCATGTTCACTTCTGAAGTGAATAACTACCTGCACTGCTACAGTATATGGGCAGAATAATAGTTGTACTGATTTTTACTTTAAACTTTGAATAAAATTAGCATAATTTTACCATTAGAAACTACAGAAGATAAAATCATATTATAGAGACTGTAGGTGGAGAAGTGGGTGGTCACATACAGAAGATAAATTGGGAGAATACTTAAAATACAGCAGGAATAATAAGCAAGTAGGGGGAACTAAAGGAAGGAATCGGGTTCAGAACTGCATTACTTGTGGTTATGAAAAAAGAAAAAGAACAGGACTTAAGGAGTTTTACTCATTTGGGGTCTGATCCCAAGAAGTGCTGAGCATCCTCCAAAACTGTTGATGCTAATGGGATTTGTAGGTAGGTGCCCAGCATCTCTCGGAATCAGGCCCATAAAATAAAATTGTTGAACCAGTGCAGGATAGCTTAGGCACTACGAATGGATGGAGAGCTCAGTGGAACAGTAGATTAATTAACTGCAGAAGTTGAGAACATGTTGATGATGTCACTTGAATATATACTCTGGGAATTGTGACCCAAATCATGGGAACTTTTGCCCATTTATCTTGAGTGAAATAATACAGACTATTTCTTCTTAGAGATTATGTGATGTAAATTTGTTAGATGCATGCTGGGCTTGGTCAGAACTGTTTCTATCTGCCTTGTTCACAAATATAAATGCAATAGTTTGTAAAAGTGTTTGGTGAATATATGTCTTGCAATCCGTATTGAGTCAGGGTAGAGGCTGAGGCGATTTGCTAATCTCCATCCTATTAGAGGCTTCTTGGTTTACTCAGACAGAGGATAAAACACTAGGGAAAGACCTGCAAAGATGTACTGGGTAGCAGTAAACTTTATTTAGCTGAAGAGTATTAACTGAGGCTGGTCTATATTGTTCACTGACTGTGGTTAAATGAGACTCAGTTCTCGGAAGGTCAGATATATCCTCCACTGCACAAAAATATTTTTTCTGTAGCTAAAAGCATCTAGTTCTACCCCAAACCCATTAACAGTATTTTCCATTTGTTGGAAAGCTAATGGTCTGATCCAGCTCCCAGTGATTTCAGCATGATTTGGATTGGGCTCTAAGTGAATAATGGGCCTTAAGGGCCTGCATCTAGAGAAAATAATACAAATGAATGCTCAGAATGACAACAAAATCAAACTCTTGGAATGACAGCTGGCCGCCTTCTCCAGAGAGCTGAAGTTTGAGTTTGATTGGTGCCTATTCTTTTAAAAGGAGTGGCTTCTTTTCATCAAGGCAAGGCAATGCATTTTTCACTATGTCATTAGACCAGAGAAACTACTAACAAAGACATTGGTTCTTCTAAAGATATCATATATCTATTACAGAAACCAGAGGTTTTTCACAGGTACAAAAGAAACAACTTCAGTAGATTATAGGGATTTGTACAGAGCAGAATTCTCCTCCATGCCTGATCGGGATAGGGTTTTGGGTGAAAATGAATTTTTGCTGAATACATGTTTCTTCCTAGAAGAGTTAAGGCAGGTATTATAGGTGGAGCTGGTAGCACTGCCTATTATGAAAGTTGCCTGATACCTCCCATTATAGCACCTCTTGTCAGTCGCTTATAACTTTGCCAAACTTTAAATGTTTGGGTTGACATTTCCTATGCCAGGTGTCTGTCTCAGCTGAATTATTCTGGAAAATTTTAGCCAAAATGCTTCAGCCATTTCTGAGCATGAGGCTAGGGAATATTAGTGTTTTGCCCACGTTAAAAATGTCTAGAGACCTTGTCTTTCAAATTCTCTAATGTCCACATGTTTTGCAGTAGGCACTTGAAATTGGACAGTGGAAGGGCATTTATACCAGGGATATGTGTTTTGCCATTCCTGTGAAAAGCCACATAAATTTGCCCAAGTTATAAGCCTTGGAAAAATCAGTTTGCACATGCTCAATAGAGATGTCTTCAATTTTAGCAGCTAAACTCTCAGAAGAGTTCATCCTCATAGAGCTTGCTTGAACTGCTCTCAGTCATAGTGCTGTCCAGACTATGCACATGCCATCATCACAGAGCAGTTGAACTTGTCCAACCCAGGGCTATAGGCACTAAGAAGAACTTTACCAGTAAAGGCTGCTCCAAGCTGGGGTGGGGGCTGGGCACTGGAACTGAAAATGGGGAACCTGTATCGCCTCTGTTCTTTGTGAGCCTCAGCTGGCACCCAGGCAACATGGAGAATGTGGTCTGATTCGAACACAGAGGGGACAAAAGTTGGACCAGGAGAAGGGAAAGGAGTAGATTGAAACAGGTAGTCTGGTGAGACTGGAAATGGAGCAGGGAGGGAAACTGTGACTCAGAGTTGGAGCAGGAGACTCTGGGACTGGTTGAGCAAGGACACTGGGAGCCAGAGGGCAGAGGCCAGGCTGGAACAATTTAAGCAAAGACATGGAGACTGGGAGCTGAGGGAAGGTGGAGTGTGAAAATGAAGGGGAAATGGGGGGAGACTAGAACTAGGAACTAGTGAGGGGGATAGGAGTGGGGAGAGAAATATGACTGCGGCTTTTGGAGGAGAATTGGGACTGGCTGGGCAAAGAGCCTGGGACAAGGAGCTAGGGAGGGGAATGGGGGAACTGAGGTTGTATGAGGAGCATAGGGATGGAGACTGGGAACTAGTTGGTGCAGGAAGGAAAGAAGTGAAGTGGGGAACTGGGACTGGTGAGGCCAGGAGACTAGAATGGAGTGTGTGGAGCAGGGAGATTGGGACTCAAATAGCGAACTTGTAGTGGGAGACTAGGACTGGTTGGCAAGGAGACTGAGACAAGGAGCCAGGACGGGGAAGAGA
This sequence comes from Dermochelys coriacea, assembly GCF_009764565.3. NCBI lineage: Eukaryota > Metazoa > Chordata > Testudines > Dermochelyidae > Dermochelys > Dermochelys coriacea. Next base: position 155,806,682 of record NC_050068.2, read on the forward strand.
CAGAGACAGCTTGGGGCAGAAAGAGTCAAGCATGTGGAAAATGGGCAGAAGATTCAATACCCACTAGAGCAGTGCTACTCAAAGTGGTGGTCCACGGACCAGTGCTGGTCCGTGAGCCATCGGCTGCTGGTCTGCATGCACATTGGAAAAAAAAATGCTGGTCCCCCACATCAGATAGCTTGAGAAGCACAGTACTAGAGCACACTCCCCACCAGAGCCTGGAATGGAATTCAGGATTCCTGAGTGTCACTATTCCTCTCCTGTCAGCAAATATCTGTGAAATCCCCTGGCAAAGTATGTGTGTTGTCCCTCTGTAGTGATGATCCATGCAGAGGATGACGACAACCTACTGCTATCAGTTTCTCTATTAGTTTGAGTGGCAGAGGTCTGTGTGGTGGATCTAAAGGTTCCAAGCCTGCTGATGACCTATGTGGATGTCAATATGATGTCAGGTGATGGAATTTCTGTTTTTTTCTGTTTGTTTTTTAAAAAACTAGAAAATTACATAAAAAAACAGCTAAAAGAACATTATTAACGTTGGAAAATCAAGCAATTTAGGAAATGTCAGAATTAAGACATGAGACAGGGTCCTGTGGAAAAAGTAGGATTTGATAATGTAATTAAAGACTGTCATAATGCAAACACAAGAAGGCTGAATTAAGGTTGCAGAGGTAATCTTAACTCTCGCATTTCCTAATTTTTGAGTGCTTGACTTTGCAACCGGTGTGTGCGTATGTGAGTGAGTGTGTGTGAGAGAGAAAGAGAGATGCAAGGGCTTCAGAAGACTTTACACCATATCTTCTAGACTATAAAGTGCCATCTGTGGTCTACAGATGCCTGCGGCTCAGTTCCACTCTGAGTTTTATCTAACTTCATAGCTGAATTGATTGGAAACAGTATTGAAAAGCCTTATGCATGTAGACTAACTGGTTAATAAAAGGCTAAAATGTCAAGATGCTACAAATAGCAGATGATTACAAGAGAGGAGTATCTTCCCTGTTTCCACAGGATACAGTGAAAGCCTTAGATGAAATGGTCTCGTGTTAGCCTGCTTTCCTCTGGGCACAGAGTACTGTACAAAGCTGTCATCTCTTTCTGAAACTGCTCACAGAGATTACGCTGCTGAAGTGAGGGCACTAAGAACACACTATTATGTTATGCAGAACATATTGCTTTTCATGTATTAAGTAAGTCATGTCTCTGTTTCCAATTTAGTGGAATACCAATTAAGATACTTTGTAGTTTCTGAATGGACCAAAGGCCGTTAGCTCCAGAAAGTGGCTGCTTAGGGATACCTCAAAAAACAGCTGAGTTTAAAATTGTTAAATATATGTTGAATGTTAAATATGTTTTGTACCTATTCTTAACAAACCTATTGTGACCAGTGCTTAATCTATTATTCAGATGCATCATATTATGCTTTACCTAAGGAAGGCAAGGGTAAATGTGAAGTGAGCTGTAGCTCACGAAAGCTTATGCTCAAATACATTTGTTAGTCTCTAAGGTGCCACAAGTACTCCTGTTCTTTTTACAGATATTACCATTATCTAGCTACTTCAAAGTTGGAAAGTATTATGCTCTAGGAATCTTTTCCTATCGGTTTTGCCTTGCAGTTTAACTCTGCTACCTAACAGGTTTCAGGGGACAGTGTGGCACAATAAGTAAGGCATTGGACTGGGAATCCAGAGATCTTGGTTCTGTTCTCAACTCTGCTACTGGCCTGCTGAATGACCTTAGCTAGTCACTTCATTGTGTTGGTTTTTTCCATCTGTAAAATGGGGACAGTGATATTTATCCTCCCATGTAAAGAGCTTTCATTGACAGATGAAAATACTAGATGATCCAGTTGTCTGCCACTGACTGCAATGTCCTTTGGATCAGGCCCTGTAAGTATTATAAAGACTATTTTAAGAAAGTACTATGGGACAGTGATTAACTGTGCTCCATAGTGTACTCCCTTTAGGCGGGGTAGGTCTGCACAGTCATGGTTCAAATGGAAATCACTCCATCACTCAAGGAATATAGGTTTCAGAGTAGCAGCCGTGTTAGTCTGTATCTGTAAAAAGAAAAGGATACTTGTGGCACCTGAGAGACTAACAAATTTATTTGAGCATAAGCTTTCATGAGCTACAGCTCACTTCATCAGATGCATTCAGTGGAAAATACAGTGGGGAGATTTATATACACAGAGAACATGAAACAATGGGTGTTACCATATACACTGTAACGAGAATGATCACTTAAGATGAGCTATTACCAGCAGGAGAGCGGGGGGTGGGAGGGCTGGAGGGGGAACCTTTTGTAGTGATAATCAAGGTGGGCCATTTCCAGCAGTTGACAAGAATGTCTGAGGAATACAGGCAGTATGCAGTATTTGCAGATGAACTGCATACATAAAGCAAGTAGCCTGGCATACCATATACTTATGCTTCTGTTAGGGATGAGAGACAACAGTATTCCACAGAGATAGGGCCGGCCTTAGGGAAAATGGCACCCCTGACCCCTGCTGACTCCCCATCCAGCCTCCCATCCCCCCTGAACCCCACTGCCTCCCTGGGCTCCCCAACCCCACATTACCCCCAGGGTCTCACTGCCTTCCCCCCCCCCATTGCCCCAAGCTCCATTCTGTGGCCTTGCACCCCAGACCTACCCTGCTCCTTGCTTCTTGACCATGGCAGCCGAAGAGCTGCTGCTGCTGGCTGGGCACCTGGTTCTGAAGGCAGCAGTGCCTCCGGCAGCAGTGCAGAAGTAATGTGGCATGTTAGGGTGTATTGTCACCCTTACTTCTACGCTGCTGCTGACAGCAGTGCTGCCTTCCAAGCTGGGCGTCTGGAGAGCGGCATCTGCTGGCCAAGTGCCCAGAGGTGCCAGCACAAATTAAGCACTGATGGCACCCTCCTGAACATGGCCAGTGGTGGATTAACCACTGGGGCTTGTGCCCAGGAGCCTGGCCAATTGGGGTGGTCCACTGAAAAATGGGCAGCCTCATGCCCCGATCCACTCCAACCGCCCTGCGCTTCTGCCAGGGAGCTGGCAGAAGCATGGGGAGGACTGCAGGCAGAAAGTGTGGGGAGGGACCCCCACTTGCTCTGGCCCAGGGCCTTACAAATTCCTAATCCACCTCTGACCATGAGGCCCAGGGTGGTCGCCCCTGTTGCCCACCCATAAGGCTAGCCCTGCACAGAGAGATTTTCAGGATTTGGTGGTGGTTGTTTTTTTTTTTTAAAATAAATAATTGCTAGTTTACTTTATAGCAGAGCAAAGTAAGGAGCTGCAGTGCTATAACAACATGCTGTGAACATTCCAGCAGTCAAACCCAAGTGGAAATACAATAATTAAACAATGAAAAGTTTTTCATTTCCAATGTAACTTCTGCCCTTCATGGGATTGTTATGTGATCAGACCTTTAATGTGTGAGGTTGTAAAAACCTGGAATGGTTTTCACCTCTAGAAAAAGCAAAGATGACATATGGAATATATTTTTTAAAAAGTCACTATTCAGGGCAGCTCATAAAGCACAGCAACATGTGTCTTTATCACCCTGAATAGTTCTGGTGGTCATGGCAATGTGATTTGGTTTTTTTAAAAAAATCTAAAAGGAAGAGAATAAAATTGTAACTAGGACACCGCATAGCCCAGCCCAAATTCTTAAGAAAGAGTAGTGCTTTACAATCACATAAGTATCTCAATGCCAGGATTCTATATTTAACAAGCCTTCCCTTCCTTCCACACCCATATGAATTCATTGGAATGCAGGGGAAAAATAAAAGCTCAACTGACTCATTAGGGGCTGACATGTAATTATCATCAATTAAAGGAAAGCTTCCAGAACTGCCATGCACTGTAATAAATGAAATTCAACTGAGCCCTGCAAGGCAGGCTATAACACTAACCCCAAAGTGTGTTTCTGCTCAAAACTAGGGCAGATTTGGTGGGTTTTTTTTTTTAAGTTCTGAATACAATTATTTGTTGATTTGTTGTATAACACATAAATACACTGTGTACGGAAGGATCATTATGTGAGCAATAACTGGCACTATTCTACAGGAAAACCTTCCTTCATTTCAGAGTCGGTAATTTACAAGCAATAAATCTAAGAAAAGGATTACAGGGGTGAGAGACAGAGGAAAAAATATCAGCAGGGACAAAATTGTTCTGCCCAGACTAAATAATTTCATCTTCCATTGAAAGCTGGTGGCTGGTAAAAAATGAAGAGACAAAATTAACAGGTAAGGGTATGTTTAGAGCTTCTTCACAGAACTGGTTCTGATTCTACTGTATCTGAGTGAAAACAGGTTGGAAACTTGTATCCTGCTTATCCTGAACCCTTTCATTGTTGCTGGATATCACAGAGCTAAACTTAATGTTCTAGATTCAGAATAAAATTTTCAGAAGTGGCTTAGGAGCCTAAGCAATTGAAAATCAGTGGGATTTTGTCTCCCAAGTCACTTAAGTGCTTTTGAAAAATTTACCCTGGAACACTGACTTTCCAGTTTCTATTGTGGTTCCTTTTCTGCTATTTAAAAGATACATCTATTTCTAATCTTTAAAAAAATATTTCACACTGTATGTCTAGTATCATAATAGACCAGTAAGATATACACAGTAAGATATATAATGGGTGTTTTTCCCCATAAAAGCTGATTATACCTGATTCATTTAGTACCAACTTACTGATTTTTAAAAATTACATAATTGGATTGTCAACTCTTTGAGGCAGGGACTGTCATTATTATTTACTATTTGTATTTGGATAGCGTATAAAGGCTCCGTTATGCTAGGCACTGTACAAACACATACAGTAAAACAAACTAGGTCTGTAAAGCATCCAGACCTTGATTGGAACCTCTCAGTGCTGCCACACTACAAATAATAAATAGCCTCAGAGTTCAGACTCAGATCTGGAGGTTAATTTGAATGGCCCTTTTCTGTGTATTATGATGAATAAAAACTCTAACTAAATCCCTTTGGACTTGCACAGAAAGGAAAGTGGTTCAAAATCAGATCTGAATTTTGCAGCTTGTGTCCATCTCTAATTGAAACATTCTATGCTTTGGAAATTATAAAAGAAAAAAGGAAGTTCAGAAAAACAAGATAACTTATGAAATGTCAGTGTAACATAATGTCCCTCTCAAATGTTAGTCTCTGAGCACGTAAAAAAAACCCCAACCCACTGTAGCGATATTTCAGAGGTCTGTGTGTGTGTGTACACACAGAGCACACAAGCAAACTTATTGCCAAGCATGCACAATGTCACAAGGAAGTCATTTCTGGCCATCACATGATGTAGGAGTCAGCAAGCACACTCATATGATCAAACTAGAGGTATCTACTGTACAAGAAAGGATATTAATAAGCCATATTTTGATCCAATGCCATTAATTTCTATCCAAGTATTGAATTGCTGTACCACACAGCTGGTTTATATATATTTTTATTGTGTGTTATCTACAAATAAACTCATATAGACACACATCCCCACTAACTAATTCTAATTTACCATCCTGTCATCCATCCTAAAATTGAATGAATCACATAAGGTGGAGCAGAGGGGTGGGATAGGGATTATTCATCAAAAATACTTGAAAGGAAACCATGAGAGTAAAAGACAAAAATCCATTTATTCAGTCATCTTCTGACCTGTTGTGCTCTTCATTTTAAATGAATTTATTCCTGCACTTATGAAACTGGAACATATGAAAACTGGGTACCAGACAAAAAAAAATTCTTTCCACCTCGGTCAAATTTGCTTAGTTCAGGAAAAGGAGTTGTTTTGAGTGAAAAGCTGTTTGCTTCTCCAAGCGATACTGTGTATGTTACAGCAGAGACAGGCCTGAAAGCTGAAGCTGAAATCTAGTTTGCTACGCCTGTACCTGCAGCTGTCTTGGAGCTCACTACCACAACAATGAGATATTTGCAGCCCTTATAGAAAAAAGTCCTGTGGGGTTAAATGGAAAATGATCACTTCCTCTAGGTATTTTTTTTTTTTTGTGACATGATCTTGTAGAATTGAATAGCAAATGATATCACTGCCATGCAACTATAGGCTGTCTCAAAAACAATCATACAAACAAACCCAACTAACTAACCTATAGAAAGGTTGTTTTCTAATAAATTCTGTAGGTTATTAGAGTAAATTTTGTAGAACCCTATTGGTTTAAATTACATTCTATACATCTTTTCCAAAAGGCAGTTGTATGCAACCTCAGGTGTTATACCAATAAAATAAAAACCAGCAGGATCTTATTAAAGGGGAAAAGGCAAAATGCCACATTGTATTGTGACTACAGAAAGAATCATAGTAAGCAGCTAGTTATAGCTATAACATTCCATTCGATTTCATATTTATTCACACACACACACACACACACACACACACACGTTCTGCAAGGTTGTTATCATAGTTACCAGCCTCAGAGTTGCTCATGCCAAGCCACTGGCAGGTGGCCTGGACGTGAGGAGGGAGCAGGGCCTTGTCAGATGCTCATCTGATGCTCCTGGAAGTTGGTTTGCAGAATCAGACCCCAAAGTTCTCACTTTCTAGAGTCCATTTTTATAGGAATTTTTTCCTATGCCAGTTTATGGGAATTGCTTCATCATGCTGTTGCTAAATCAATCAGCAAATGGCACATTCCTGATGGCTCCGTGCTGCCAGATGTTATCTTTTTCTTTGGTTCTCCCATCCTTGAGGCTGTTGGGTGGATTCCAGTCTGCCCTTCAGGGATCCTCTGGTTGTTTCCACTTGACGCCTTCTTCGGCAGATGGACACTGGATTCTTAGACTCGCACCTCCGTGATCATTCATTTATTATCCACATCAAGTATCCATCCACATACATCCTCTATCTCTATTTTAATCACAATTATTGACAAAGCGATATGAATACAACAAAAGGGTAGGGAGTCTCTGTGTGCTGTTTCTGTTGTTACAAAGTATTGCTTTGAGTCTTTCTCTGTGTGAGTAGTTGTTACAAAGCATTGCTTTGAGAACAGACTCTGTCTTAGGATGTACTAACACAATTAGCAGCTTGCAAGTTTCACACAGAGAGGGAGAGAAACCAAGAGACCTCTTAATTAGTAATACCCTGGAATTTAAACAAAGGGGAATCAAACTCATTTGTGATTTTAATACAGAACTTCTTTAATATGATCCAACAACGGTCACCAGCAGAAAATCAGAAAATAAAATTCTCTGCTAGTGTGATATGATGGCCAAGAATTTGGCTCACTCTCTGGCATACACTAAAACTAGGTGAAAGTCTTAGTTATTCTATTTGTGTTAAGTTTAAACCCTGCAAATTTGCCATGGAAACCATTTCTTTCTTTTTTTTGCTGGTGAGATAGAAAACGTGGTTGAGGACTGAGAGATGGAAAGTACAAAAAAGAAGAGAGAAAAAAATCTTAAACTGAGAGAAAAAGAGAAGTGTGTGTGTGTGGGGGGGGGCGACTGAAGAAATGGGGGGATATGCACCACAGCTCCCAATAATGGGTTAGCACAGGGCAGGTGCTGTTAACAGTGGGAGGGTCTGGGTATAGAAGCACAATCCCTCCTCCTTCAGAAAATGAAAAATGGCTAAAAAATAATAAGGTAAGGGAAAAGGAATGACCCACTTAGAGTGAGTGTGTGTGTGTGTGTGTGCAGATGGGAGGGGGAGTAAGACAAGGCAGAAGATGAAGTTCTCACACCCATGTGGGCTGACTCATGGAGTGAATTTGATGATAGCAATAATATGATATGGGTTATTACAACAGAGTCAAAGGAGGCAGAGGCTCAGAAGAAACTGTGAAAAGAACTCTGGCAGCAAAGGTCTAAAAGTAAATAAGACAGACCTCTATTCTGTAGTTTTTAAACTACTCAGTCAGTGTCTCTCACTCATCAGGTGCTGGTTGTGCTGTCAGACCCTCTCTATCATCTAGTGACCTTCTCCTTCTCCCACATGCTTAGTGCTGAAATATAAACCCAGAGCATTTTAATTTTAAAAAGCAAAGAGAGCATTTATTTATTTATTGCAGGAAGGCTCTGAGGTGTTACAGTGGCCCACCAGCAAAGCAGAAACAAAGGGAATGACACATTGCCAGCCTGGAAACACAAGCCTCCCCTGCCAAGACTTTGGTTTTGATTCTTCACTGATTTGCACGGTGTCTGATCATTTTATACCTGTGCAAAGTAGGTTCCAAATGAAACCAAATCAGAATGGGGGCATTTCACACCCACTTTGCACAAATGTAAATGATTGTGCTAGGTGCCAAGCTGTGCAGAGGCAGGTTCTCTATCTATCTTTGTCTTTTTTGCTGAGAATCAGATCATGTAAATTTTATCTGGCTGGCAGAAGAGTCTATTGGTGAAAAATCAACTCTACTTCTTTTCTAGCCCAATTTCTAGATCAAAATTGTTCATGTTAAGTCTGATTCCCCAAACTTAGTATAATTCACCAGACTAATCTTTTAGGATCAATCTGCCACTAATATGAACCCTGTGGGGGCCTTTCTTTCCCCTTTTCTGATCCCAGGATTTACAGCTAGTCTCCTATATAGTATCTACTCCCCTCACGTGAACTTTCTGAATCCCACTCTCCACAGCTGTAAAATTTCATCATCCTTTAGTTGGCATCACAGCACACGTGTGTTTACTTTAAATGTACTTTGTTAAAGAAAGTCAAGTTTACCTCATCAACCATGCCGAATTTTAAAAAATAATTTTTGATTTGTTCCCTCTTGTTATATGGGACAGCTTTCATTTGAGGAGAGATTAAAAAGTCTGGGACTGTTCAGCTTCAGAAAGAGTTTACTAAGGGGGGATATGAGAGAGATCTATAAAATCATGGAGAAAGTGAATAACGAAGTCTTATTTACTGCTTTGCATAACACAAGCGCTAGAGGTCAGCCGACTAAATTAATAGGCAGCAGGTTTAAAGCAAGCAAAAGGAAGTACTTCATACAATGCACTGCCAATCTGTGGAATTTGTTGCCAGGGGATGTTGTGAAGGCCAAAAGTATAAATGGGTTAAAAAAATTAGATACATTCTTGGAGGATAGGTCCATCAGTGGCTATTAGCCAAGATAGTCAAGAACACAACCCCATGCTCTGGGTGTTCCTTAATCTCCGACTGACTGAAGTTGGGACTGGATGGTAGGAGATGGATCGTTTGAAAATTGCCCAGTTCTGTTCATTCCCTCTGAAGCATCTGGCACTGGCCACTGTCTGAAGACAGGATACTGGGCTTCGTGGACCATTGGTCTGACCCACTATGGCCATTCTTATGTTTCAGTCACTCTTGCACTAGAGTAGCTCATGACAGATGTGAAGTGAGACACAAAGATGCAAAGTGAACTAAAAGGATGATTAGAAGCCCATAGCAGATTGGCACAAACTTACATTATTCTGCACAGTTGTTTCTATTATTGTGGTACATAACACACGATGTTCACTAATCCCCAAACTCTCATCTTCATCTGTTGGGGGTACCAATGCATCATCTTGTAATTTAGGGCCAAATTTTGCATCTTTACTCCACAACTCCAGTTGAACTCCAGGGACTGAAGGATTTAACCATGGTATGTAAGACTCACAAGACTTGAAGTCATATAATCCTCAATATTCACTCACTAACATGCTCAGGTCTATAGTTCAGGTGGTGATAATGATTGTTTATTTATTTTATTTACTTCTTTATTTGTATTGCAGTAGTACCTAGTTATGGACCAGGGCCCCATTGAGCTAGGGGCTGTACATAGAACAAAAAGATGGTCCTTTTCCCAAAGAAGTTTACAATCTAACTATTATCTACAGTTAGGCACTTTATAATTGTTATAAGTGGACTGAAATTGCTTTACTTATAATTATCATCCAAGAGATCTTCCATAAAATAGGCAATTGAATTTTTCTGCAGGAAAAATTATCCAGCTATGATGTTCATGCAATTATCTCACTTGTAAATAAGCTACAAGTACTCTTCCTACAAAACCAGCTTTCCTTGTACTTTACATTGATGTGAAGGTACTTCTATGCATTCAGTATTGGAATGACCAATAGTTCTGAATGTAATAAGGATTTGGTTTTATTTCTTTTTTGAATCACTGAATATCAGCTTGGGGTCTAGTAGGCAGGTTAGCGATTTTGAATAGCTGTTTGTCAATCATAAATAGGAAAGTCTGTCTATCTTCTTCCCTCCCCTACAAAAGGTGTGTGGGTGTGGAATCAAGATTCAGAGCTTTTCTTCTGGACTCTGGGGGTGATCATGAACTTCTGAGGTGAGAAGTCTATTGTTCTATTTATGGTACTTACATGATGCCTGTTAATGTGATATCTCTATGCCTCATAATCTTCAATGTAGTTTATCCTCACAACATCTCTGTAAGGTCGGGCAGTGGTGGTATCCCCATTTTACTGATGGAGAACTGAGACACAGAGAGATGAAGTGACTTCCCCAAGATGAAGTGACTGTCCCCGGGATGTCTGGCAGAGAAGAGAACTGAATTCAGGTCTTGCGAGGTCCAGGCTATTGCCCTAACCACTGGACCATCCCCCCTCTTTATAAACTGTTTTATGTTAAGTATTAATCTTGCTTGATTGTCCTTTTCCAAAAAACATGAATTTGGGCACAGCCTCCTTAGGCTTTCCTGCAGTAGTAGACTCGCTTTCACACATTCAAAAAGGAAAAAGAAGCAAACCCTCTTCTCAGCAGCAGGGAAGAAAGAGAACAATGTTACGTTACCTAGTTGCAGGAGGAGCTACAGTGATGGGGCCTGTACCAGAACCTCAATAGATCCCTTAGCAGAGCAGAGGCTGGGAAAACTGCATAGCTGATGCCCTAACTTCCTGTGAGGAGATTCAGTGACACCTGAGAGCAACTCACAGTCATCACAGAAACACTCGAGAGAGAGGTAGTAATCAGAATGAGGGAAAGGGGTGGACAAATTATCATCCTAGAATGGCATGAGGTGAAAACTCCCCACTCTCACTGCCTTATTGCCCTCTTACGTTAGAGCATGACAGAGAAACCTGACCAGAGTTGGGAAAGCTGGAGATCTCTTGCTGATAGATATTAATTGACAGTCAGTTCTTGCAGAATATTTTTCTAATGTTCCAGTTCTTTTTTGGTAACACAGTATTTCTTTCAAAATATTCTTCAGACACTGTGGTGTAAGTTCCAAAGCGCTTACATCCTAAAGGACATAACTGGTGGATGAAACGAACAAGCTGGATGGGGTGGGGATAGAGAGAGAGAAGCTAAAAAATATGATAGAATGTTCACATGCCTAGTCACTGTCAGGTTGTAGTTTACCATATGCGTTATGGCAGAGGTGAGTATTAAGGAGGCTAAGGTGGTGACTTTACAGATCTGGAATGGGAGCTTTTCCCACTCAAAAGGGGCAGCATGGGGAAAAAGTGGGAAAGTATTTGTCTGAGAAGGGAAAGATCAAGATTGTCCTCATTGGCAAAGCTAGGGAGGAAGCAGATTTTGTGATAAGTTGGTTAGGTAGGTAGGACTAACACACAAAGAGCAAGAAGTTTGTGTTTGACATGCTGGAAAGAAGGAGCCAATGCATTAACTTTTGGCAAGGGAATGACAGCATCAAACCAAGAGGATGATCTTGGCAAAAGCATTTTGAATTGATTTGAAGGGGCTGAGTTTGCCAGCACTGACACCAGAGAGGAGGAGATAGCAGTAGCTGAGGGGTGAAATGATTAGGGCATAGACAGGAGTTCTGGCACCGTAAGCGGAAAGTAGTAGTCCGGTATTGGAGATAGTGCAGAGGAAAAGGCAGTACATTTTAAACCTGCTTTCAATGTGTGGGTCAAAGGAGAAGTAGATTTTCTCTCTGGCTTTCCCTTCCTTATTAATGAAGAGCCTGCATTTAAAATTGAATGTAAATTTAAGATGTATTTGTTCAGGAAAAAAGAAAAGAACTTTCTTCACACTTATGAAAATCATTGTTTTAAAATAGCATTTTGAAATGTTGGAAGTATATTTGAATGAAGTCATTTTCACATGTAGCACCCTGGAGATGTGTTTTTCATCATGTATTTTCATTAAGCGCTATACATAGAAAATTTTTACGTATTGTATTGATCCATAATATAACAACCCCTCATCTGGATCTTCAGTAGGTTTTGAACCCAATACCTTGAGTGCCAAAAGTTGAGCATCTTCCACTGAAACTAAAGGAGTAACTCTTCTAGTTAGCAGTTTTGGTAGACTATGTGGCCCAGTCACTAGAAGGTGCTGCTGTGCTAGTGTGGTGTCAATAGTATACCAAATGTTATTCTGGCTTCTATATGTTTGTCAGCACCTAGTGGTGTGGGGCCCCAAGCTGGTTGACTTATAGGGGCTGTTGCAATATAAATGTTTAATAATAAGCAGATTCCATACAGACCTCTCCATATCCAGTTTTCATAATGAAGTGAGCACACTACAACAAAGGGGATTTTTTTTGTTACCTTTTCTCTCAAGAGAAACAGAATTTACTGCAGAGGCTAGTTCTGCCCAGTGTGAAAGTAGCAAATGCTGCCCTCCATTATGGTACACACACAGCACCCATAACAGAGGGCAGGATATGTTTGGAGATGTGTAATCTGTTTTAAAAGTTACCACTCTGTCACCTCCTTATCTTTCCTTTGTACACACAGGCCACCATGAGACCACTTGCTCTTGAACTTTTCTCATACCTGATCTCTGCAAAGGAAATCCTCTTTATTAATCTTTCCTTCCTTATGTGCCAGGAGTCCTGTAACCCAAGGTTCATGAAACACCACATCCTCTCCGTGGCCCAACTCCCATGCAAGTCAACTGGCAGTGTGTTTGCTTACCCTAAATCACAGATAACATTGCAATTTGACAACAGTGGTGGGAGAAGTGGAGTTGCCCTGAATTTCAATTGTGTTACTCTTCACATTGTACTTATTCCTCACTAAGAGCAGATTTGTTTGGAAACCTTGCCCCAACTTGCCTGTGAATTTGGGAACTGCTCTCAGATGGTTAGAAAAATCCAACACAAAAAACCATGCATATATGTACCATTTTGACTTAGTGTTCAGATCAGAATCATCTTAACAGGCAATACAAAAAGAGACTTTTGGCATTCTGTTTAGAGTACAAAGGGAAGAGCGGAGTAAGGAACATAGAACTGGGACTGGCACTAGGTACATTCTAGAACTGGAAAAAAGGATGAAGTTTTACATGAGCATTCTCTGGATTTGGTTCTAGGACGTTTCATGACCTAAAAACTTCTTCTTCTGCAGAATGATCGTAAGCGCTTTAGCACTGAAAACATTCAAACTTTAATGCTTTTTGTGGTTTCAATGATAACTGATTTTCACCTGAGTCATTTCAACATATGAAAATAGGACTGTTGTCGAGTAAAAGCTTTCACCAGATATGGTTCTAAATTCAAAAGGCAAAATAAGAAATTTCATTGGGTGAAACTGGATCTTTTGTTCAAAAAGATCAAGTTTCTGAATTGCAATTTGAATTCATTTACATATTCAAATTCGTTTCATCACTGTATCCCACACTGAAAATTACAATAAAGCTCCATTTACTGCACATGTTGGAGATTTAAATTCTTTGTAAAATAACTATGTTTTCTCAATTACAATACATTGTACAAGGAAAAATATCTATTCATGAAGGTCCTGATCCTGCAAAGACTTAGATACATGTTTAACTTTTATACACTGTGAGTAGTCCCATTGACTTCAGTGGAGCTACATAAGTTACAGAGGTTGAGGAACTGGCCCTTACAGTTGTGTCTATCATTAAATGTCAAGTGCAACCTGGATGGGAAAAAAACCTCTCCAAATATCATCCTGGAACTGAAGAATGATCAAGTAATCAGCAGGACCCATTCCAAATGATTTATCACGTTTAATCGTATTGAAAGAAATGTTAACATATTAAACTATGAAGGAAATGACATTAATTCCAATAATTCATTTGTTGTTTGCAATACAATTTCCATGCTTTATCAATACTAAAGAATGTTAATTTATTTCCTTGATAGGGGCCTTTCCACATCTACGTTTCCTGACTCACATCTTTATTACATTATTTTTATGTTTCTCAGAAAGATGACCATAACTTTAATTTTTTTTTCTTGCAATAATGCCAAGACTCTTGTCTGACCTGTTTGTCTCGTATGCAGTGCCACTTGTCTTTCTGCTAGTAAAAGACTGTGGAGTCTGTTCAGTCTGAGCTGGTTGCAGTATTGCCATTCTTCATTCACTTTTGTCCCTTCCAGTCCTGCGATTCTATGATTTGCCTTTCAGTACTTCTCTAAAGTGCCAAAGACATCAGGAAAATCAAACCCAATGCCCCGCCTTAGATCCAGATGAAAAATTGCAGAGTGTGGCACATTTTTCATATTGTTTGTGGAAACTGTGTCCATGGTGATTTTCATAAAATCTTCACTAACAACTGTAGGTGAAGGACCCTTTCTGTACTGAATGGAGCTGTGCGCTTTGTCACAGAGGATGTTACATTTGTTTGGCTTGTGTGTTTACTGATGTCTTGGTTAAGATCACTGTTATTACCTTCAGCTCCTAACAATGCACTGCACCGCTGAGCCCACACAGAGGCTATTGTCCTTGGATGCAAAGATACTCTGAAGCTGTAACCATGCAGCTCTAATCTTAATTTCCTAAGCAACATTAATGTCTCTCTTTAGCAAGGACAGCGCAAGTCATATTTCTTTCTTTCCCTCCGTCTGATTCACAAAGCTTTTAAGAGATCACTTCAATTTCTACGATATCAAGCAGAAATAAGGATTACCAGAGTTGGCTGTAAGGATAAACAGCCACTACCTGGTGTATCGGATTGGATGAGGTGCTGGCAGTTGCTGTAGCTTTGTTTGTCTCATATGAAATGGTTGGTAATCTTCTGTTTCTTCACATTTAGAGAAGCTGCTGCTCACTAGAACTGCCAGATATTTTTAATCACATACAGACAGAGATTCCAACATGGAGCTTATTACAACTACATTACCATGATGTCAATGAAGTGTGGCCATTTCAGCTATATAGATGTATCTTTCTTTTTTAGAAAAGTTCTCTTGGTTTTGTTAGACAGTCATAATAAGAATACTTTGTTCATCTCAAGACAAATATGTTGACAAACTGCGTGCCTCCAACATTGTCCTTACTGGTTGCAAATTGGGTCTTGAAAGATCCTACCAAAAAGCCACAAGTGTAGAACATGATTTTGTACTACTGCTGGCCTCAATTGTGCAGCTAGAGCTAGACAAAATATTTTGACCAAAACTTTTTTGGGGGAGAAAAATGCATAATTGGTGACACTAAAACATTTCATGAATGTGTGTTGATTTTGCTTAATTGTTTTGGTGGAAAAGTCTTTTCCTGTTTTCTTCAAAATTTCTAAATTGCATTTTTCTGTTCCAAACTATTTGTTTTGAAATTTCCTTTATTTTTATTTTTTTTAATGTAAGAAACATGACAAATGCTTCAAAATGTAATGTTTAGTTTGACGTAGAATTTTTGTGTGTGACTTTTTGATTTGCCAAACATTTTTTTAAAAATTAATTTTTGGTTTGACCCAAAATGGTTTCTTTCCCACCTGCCCCTAATATTTCAAAATTGCCAGTGAACCAAACAATCCATTTTTTGCACAGAACTGCCTGCAGCTAACTGAGTGAGGGTGCTCCCCTGTGCTGTCAATTGCAAAGTCTGGGACTTCTTACCTAAGTATATTGGATGAAGCCAGACCAAAATAAAAGAGAAGAATAACAATGGAGAAGACAAATATGGTAAGCATTTTTCATTGGTATTTTCCTACCTGCCAACAGTAGATTGAATCCATACTAATAACCATGCAGTGGTAGGCAATTTGGATTAATAAGCCAAACAGATACACAGGAGTTTAAAACAGAGGGAGTTTTTCTGTTTAGATAAAGGTTTTATTAGATAATGGCTGACCTCAGCAGGAGAGGTGGAGTCAGGGGGCTGCTCTAAGTTGTGCCTACTAGTTACGATTCCCAAGGACCCATAGGCCAACTGAGGACACCCTTTCAACCCTTCCTAATTCCAACACACTCCCTGTGTTGAGGGATGTAGGGAAGAGGCATAGCAGCTGCCTACACTAGCTCTATGCCCACTGAGGACTACCCCCAAGTTGGGAGAATCCCCTGAAAGGGGCATGTGCGTGGTTTCTGCTCCTTTTGCACTGCCTGTGCAGCACAAAGTTATGTGCCTGGCTATCATCCAAGCAAATAGTTTGTTTATTTTTTCATTTATTTTTTTAATAGTGAATTCTACACTGCCTGCCATGCATCACCTTTCCTGACAAAACCCTTTTTCTCATGACAAGTAACTATCCCTGAGGGCCAGTTACAAAACATATTGCTGGTCCTGCTGCTCGATGTTTATAGTTCTAAATCTTGATCCCCTGTAGAGATCACATTGTGTAGCCTACTGGCAGAAAACAAAAGCAGTTTCCTATACAAAATACACAAGCCTTGCTTCTGTGCTTGCATGCTTAGGCAAACGCCCATCTGCATTTTGGGACTCAAAGGAAGAACGCTATTAATACCAACATTCTAGGTGACGTGTGGCTCATAATTGCTCCCCCCCCCCAAAAAAAACCCACCCCCCAAACCCTATACTCCTAATAAGGAAAAAAGAATCTGCTTCATTACCTTGTATTATTTCCATGTGTTTAGAATGTTAAATAACCGGTCCAGTTTAAACTCAAACAGCTACTGTAGCTACCAGTGTCATAGCAAATGTTTTAAAGGCAAACACATTTGTTTTTCACAAATTCACACATTTGCAGAGGGCAAATGAAAGGTACAGAGATTGTC
Source organism: Dermochelys coriacea (assembly GCF_009764565.3). Classification (NCBI taxonomy): domain Eukaryota; kingdom Metazoa; phylum Chordata; order Testudines; family Dermochelyidae; genus Dermochelys; species Dermochelys coriacea. Next base: position 155,823,496 of record NC_050068.2, read on the forward strand.
CTGTTCTAACAAGGCTGCTTCTGCCTCTGTTAGAGAGAGAGAGAGAGAGAGAGTGCCTTTCTTAAAGAGCTGTGTTCGGCAGTGGAAAGGCTCCTTGTGTAGTGTTAAAGGCCCAAGTTCTAGCTGAGAATAATAATATATGTCATTCTCTCTTTTGGAACACTTAGTGGTGAGATGTACATGTTCTCTTCCCTCAACCTTTTATTCTCCTGTTTCTCTCCCCCTCGATGTGGTTACGGATTAATTCATTCTCCTTTCTCTCAAATGTGGTTGCACAATCAGCTAGTTATAATGGCAGGGCAATTGCTCTTTGGGTGCTAATGGGGCTAAATCCCACCAATAATGCTAGAGCCATAGCTGTCTGCCAAATGGTAGACACTGGGTAAAGTGGCTGACATCTCACAGGGTGCAGTACACCTGAGCTACCACTGGAGGACTACCGGTCCTACCGCATGTGGACTGCAAGCAGCAGGAGGAGGAGGGAACACAGGCTTGCAAGAGGGGCTAATTCAGGTTTCCCCCACAAAGTACAGGGAGCCATGCATGTGCTCCCTGCCAGCTCTGGAGTCCCTGCAAGCAGCAAAAGGAAGAGGCACAAAGCACAGAATACAAGCATCTGTGTGACTAAATCAGATCAATCTCCACCCCCACAGAGACCAAGTGTAGGGCTTACTGCTGCTACCTGCTCTGATTCTCCAGTTCTAGTAATAAGTCCGGGGTTTCTGAACCCAGGTAGAGTGAGACGGGTGGGGTGGAGTCAGGTGGGGGCAACGTGTTCTTAGTGTGGAAGGTTGTGCGTGTGTACTGGGTGTGGAGGTTGGGGAGAGTTGTTCTGAGCCTAGGGATGGGGGGTGGAAGAGGAGTCAGCACTGAGGGTGTAGCTCTGTATTGTGTCACGATCAGGTAGAAAGGTGAGGTGTTCTCAGCCGGGTTGGGTAAGGGATGTGTGGCTACTGGGGTGTTTCTGAGCAAGTGGAGTTTGAAGGTGGCAAAATGAAGGAGTTTGGGAAAGTTCTAAGCCTGAAGAGGAGAGCTGTGTGTAAGGTGGGGTAGAGTCAATGGGTGAATGACGGTCTAAGTGGGGAGAGAGTAAGGGGGATGATATAGCAGTGCAGGGGCACACCCAGAAAGTTTCCACATGGTACACACAATCGAACAGCAGTCAGCACTTGTTCCATGGGGCTGGGCCAGGCTCCAGGGTGATCCAAACTGGCCCACAGGGTCACAGTGTCATTCAGGTTTGGCCCAGCCATTTCTCCGCCATGACAGAGGATATTACTGGGCCAAATTTCACAGAGTGCCATTGCAACCTGGGGTCTCAGAGTCTCAGTGCCACTTACGTTTGGCTCGATGGCCCTCCAGTCAAGGGGTCACTGAGCCAAACCTGAGTGATGCTGCAATTCCACACACCTCTAAAATGGAAGGGGGCAGACAAACTGATCCTTTTGCCCCCCACCCAGGCTGCCTTGCTCTCTTGTGGCACATAATGTGCATATGGCTGTGGGCACCACTGGAGTAGTGTAAGAGCAATATTGGAAGATGAAGAAATTGAGGATTCGATTGGACAATGAAGGGGTCACAGAGGGAGAAATGTTTCAGAGTAGCAGCCGTGTTAGTCTGTATTCGCAAAAAGAAAAGGAGTACTTGTGGCACCTTAGAGACTAACAAATTTATTAGAGCATAAGCTTTCGTGAGCTACAGCTCACTTCATCAGATGCATTTGGTGGAAAAAACAGAGGAGAGATTTATATACACACACACAGAGAACATGAAACAATGGGTTTATCATACACACTGTAAGGAGAGTGATCACTTAAGATAAGCCATCACCAGCAGCGGGGGGGGGGGGGAGGAGGAGGAAAACCTTTCATGGTGACAAGCAAGGTAGGCTAATTCCAGCAGTTAACAAGAATATCAGAGGAACAGTGGGGGGTGGGGTGGGAGGGAGAAATACCATGGGGAAATAGTTTTACTTTGTGTAATGACTCATCCATTCCCAGTCTCTATTCAAGCCTAAGTTAATTGTATCTAGTTTGCAAATTAATTCCAATTCAGCAGTCTCTCGTTGGAGTCTTCATCATCTGGACCCATGGAAAAGAAGCTCTTGAGGAATTCCACCAGGATTTCAACAATTTCCATCCCACCATCAACTTCAGCCTGGACCAGTCCACACAAGAGATCCACTTCCTGGACACTACGGTGCTAATAAGCGATGGTCACATAAACACCACCCTATATCGGAAACCTACTGACCGCTATTCCTACCTACATGCCTCTAGCTTTCATCCAGATCATACCACTCGATCCATTGTCTACAGCCAAGCGCTACGATATAACCGCATTTGCTCCAACCCCTCAGACAGAGACAAACACCTACAAGATCTCTATCATGCATTCCTACAACTACAATACCCACCTGCTGAAGTGAAGAAACAGATTGACAGAGCCAGAAGAGTACCCAGAAGTCACCTACTACAGGACAGGCCCAACAAAGAAAATAACAGAACGCCACTAGCCATCACCTTCAGGCCCCAACTAAAACCTCTCCAACGCATCATCAAGGATCTACAACCTATCCTGAAGGATGACCCATCACTCTCACAGATCTTGGGAGACAGACCAGTCCTTGCTTACAGACAGCCCCCCAATCTGAAGCAAATACTCACCAGCAACCACACACCACACAACAGAACCACTAACCCAGGAACCTATCCTTGCAACAAAGCCCGTTGCCAACTCTGTCCACATATCTATTCAGGGGATACCATCATAGGGCCTAATCACATCAGCCACACTATCAGAGGCTCGTTCACCTGCGCATCTACCAATGTGATATATGCCATCATGTGCCAGCAATGCCCCTCTGCCATGTACATTGGCCAAACTGGACAGTCTCTACGTAAAAGAATGAATGGACACAAATCAGACGTCAAGAATTATAACATTCAAAAACCAGTTGGAGAACACTTCAATCTCTCTGGTCACTCGATCACAGACCTAAGAGTGGCTATACTTCAACAAAAAAGCTTCAAAAACAGACTCCAAGGAGAGACTGCTGAATTGGAATTAATTTGCAAACTGGATACAACTAACTTAGGCTTGAATAGAGACTGGGAATGGATGAGTCATTACACAAAGTAAAACTATTTCCCCATGGTATTTCTCCCTCCCACCCCACCCCCCACTGTTCCTCTGATATTCTTAGGTTTCAGAGTAGCAGCCGTGTTAGTCTGTATTCGCAAAAAGAAAAGGAGTACTTGTGGCACCTTAGAGACTAACAAATTTATTAGAGCATAAGCTTTCGTGAGCTACAGCTCACTTGAAAGCTTATGCTCTAATAAATTTGTTAGTCTCTAAGGTGCCACAAGTACTCCTTTTCTTTTTTCTGATATTCTTGTTAACTGCTGGAATTAGCCTACCTTGCTTGTCACCATGAAAGGTTTTCCTCCTCCCCCCCCCCCCCCCCCTGCTGCTGGTGATGGCTTATCTTAAGTGATCACTCTCCTTACAGTGTGTATGATAAATCCATTGTTTCATGTTCTCTGTGTGTGTGTATATAAATCTCTCCTCTGTTTTTTCCACCAAATGCAACAGATGAAGTGAGCTATAACTCACGAAAGCTTATTTCTCTAATAAATTTGTTAGTCTCTAAGGTGCCACAAGTACTCCTTTTCTTTTAGAGAGAGAAATGTTTTCCCTTCCCTAACCATTACTGTGAAAAGTTCCATTTTTCATACCTTACCTAACCAAAACTCTTCCCTGTGATAACCCAACCTCTTTACCATGCCCAATTAATAAAACCTACAGGAAAGGTTAGGAGGGGTGTGCATGTGCATGCATGAGATGGAGGGAACAGCTTGCTACTTGCAGCCTTGCCACTTACTTTGTCCACCAATTGCTGCTTTCTAATGGAATTCAAGGGGAAATCCCATTTCTTGGGGCATTTAAAATTAGGCTGAACAAAGCACATGAAAAAATACTATCAGGAATAATCCTGGTCTAGCAAATGATGGGGACGGGACGAGAAGACCCATTCAGACTTTCCCATTTTTGGCTTCTATAGTTTTCTAACTCCACAGAAGTGTGCATAATGTCCTGCCTATTATTAATGGATACCACCTGCAAGATTCTGATCTCAGTTACATCGAAGTATATCTGGAGCAACTCTGTTGACTCACTTTTCTGCAAGGGTCGATTCCCTCCTCCCCTCCCCCCATCAATAGAAAATGTTATTTTTACAGATATTTCATTTGAAGGGTTTTAGAGCCTTTTGGCTAGAGTTTAAGAGAATGATGTTTGTTTTTTGCAAATAACTTGAATGAAGTCTGGGGCAAAGCTGTAAAATAATAATTCAGATTGATAAAAAGGCTTTCAAGTTTGCTGAAAATTTTAGCTGTATTGTTAATGTAGAAACGGCTGTAAATCCTGAGCCAAAGTATGTGCTATACTATGATAAAATCTTCAGTTACCAATTCACAACCAGATCTCCTCTCCAAGGCTAAGTACTGTGGTCATATTTTTAGTTACCAGTTTGCTAAGAGAGCTACTTATCTCCAGGGTAAAGTAGAGTTTTAAGAAATCTTTTTTTTTTCCCCAAAGGTCTTGAATATATTTATTCCATGACCTAACTAAGTTAATTCATCAGCATCACCAAAAATTTATGTACTGTATTTTAAAAATTAACTCATGGATATAAGAGTTATAGGGATTCAAACTGGGGATAAAAAAATTACAGTGAGGCACAACATCTATTTGATAAACAGAAGAATCTTCTCTGCAAACTAAGATTTATCAAGATTCTTTTTCAACCAATCCTGATATTTGGCTTATATAATATCTAGCCTTCTGGAGTTACATAAACTATTGGTCAGAATAATTATTAATTCCTGTTTTCTTTCCTGTAACACCTAGAATTTTGATGACTTCATGAAAGGTTTGTTAATCATATGTTTGACACTATTCCTCAAAAGTTAAGAACTGGACTGAATTTATCTATAGGTTTTTTTTGTAGTCCTTCGAACTTGGATGAATTTTAGAGCTAGAGCAGAACTTCACAGCTTACCCATTTCTCTGCAATGGTTCAATCCAAAATCCTGGATTGAAATGCTAGTGCATTTTTGGGAAGCTTGAATCAGGATCAGAACTTTGGACCCCCCTGTAACTTAGATCTGTATGTGCCACTATGTCATAAATTATAAAACTAGAAGGGATCATTGTGATCATCTGGTCTTCCTCTGAATAACAGAGGCCATAAGACTTTCCTGAATTAATTTCTGTTTGAACTAAAGCATATTGTTTGGAAAACATCCCATCTTGATTTAAATATTTCCAGTGATGGAGAATTCACCACAACACTTGGTAAATGGTTCTAGTGGTTAATTACCCTCACTGTTATAAATTTACACCTTATTTCCAGTTGAATTTGTCAAGCTTCAACTTCCAGCCGTTGGATCATGTTATACCTTTGTCTGCTCATTATCAAATTTCTGTACCCCATGGTAAATGCTTATAGACTGTGATCAAGTCACCCCCTAATGTCCTTTGTGCCATTAGAAGCTAAGTATATCTTCTTCTGCAACCCCATAGCCAATATGAAGGCTCCTTATCTTTCAAAACCTAGTTTAGCTTGAGACAGCCACTTCCTTTGTTCTTCAGAAGTAAAGAATGTATAAATGAGTTCCTTGCAAAGGAAAACAAGAGAAAAAACTTTCACTCTGTGTATGCATTGGGGTTGCCAACGCTCCAGGATTATCCTGGAACCTCCAGGAATTAAAGATTAATCTTTAAATAAAGATTGTCATGTGATGAAACCTCCAGGAATATGTCCAACCAAAATTGGCAACCCTAGTATACACATACACACACTCTCTCTCTCTCTCAGTACCCAAGCATCACTCATTGGGTCTGTCCCTGAAATCATGTACACCCAATTCTTAGGGTATCCAGACAATCCCCAGCCTGGATTTTGGCCCTCTCCTTTAGCTTTTCCCCCAGAGGATGACTTTACACAGGAAATAATTTCTCTGGGATTATGATCCACATCCAGTTTCAGGTGACATCAGCAACAATAGTGATCGATACACTGAAGTCAATTTAAAATGTTCTCTTTCCTAAGCTCTGATAACTTGGGTAGGGTTCAAGATAGGGGAGGAATTTCCCCTTCAGTGCGAATCTGAAATGGGCAATAGTAAATATTCTTCATGTTGATTTACCAGCCTTCAGCATCATTTAGGACCTTAGAGCTTCTGAGCCTCTTCTCTTCCATCTGCCAGCCAGAGCACTATTGTGCTTGAGAAGAGCTGATCCCTGCCAGCTGAAATGGGAGCAGTGCTATCGAGATGTTAGTAGTGTGGATACTTGGCTTGCCTTGGGGTCTCTCTCATCCTCTTAGCTGGTACACAGTCAGGAGCAGGGATGGAGGACTACAAAGCTCTTGGAGCCAAAATTGAAGGCAAAAGACATTTTGTTGCAGTCCTGGCTGTGTTGCAGACTGAGTGTGACCTCAGGCAGCATTTTGTACCTCAGTTTTTCCCCATCTGTAAAAGCGCAGTTATACAATTTAATCATCTGAAAGTGCCGTGAGGGGTCTGGATGAGAAGTGCTCCCTCAGGGCAAAGTACGGTTGTTATATTTGTCCCTGCAGCTCTGGGGCTATGCAGCACAGGCCCCAAAGAAACTCCCTCTGACTTCAGTGGGACCAGGATCCCACCTTTGATTTTGGGGTCCTCATATGAAGTCAAATTAGGGGAGGAGGGGGGAGATTGTAGCAGGGGCTTTACACATGCAAAATGAAAGCTTTCACTTTAATTGAAAACTGCCCATGGAAAAACATATCCTCTTCTTGCCCCATCAGTGGGCAGAGATGTTATTATTACCGCCATTATCACACAGACATAGGAAGATGGGGTGGGAGAGCCTGGAACGCTGCCCTTCTGTGGTTAGAAATGTAAGCAGCTGCTATTTCAAGTTAAGGGAACAGAAGTGACTAGGGACTTTTTGTGGGATGGAAATGACCCTACAATTACTTTGCATCTAAGCACACCCTTTCCACCTTGCCTTATGAAGCTATTTTGAGTGTACTTAAAGATGAACTATAGAGTCTCTTTTTGAAAAACAAATCTGTTTAAAACCCCACCCCATTCCCCAGGACATCTCAACAGGCTAAAACCCACAAACTATCTGATAAATTTTCTAACAAAATATTTAGAAAATCAGTTTTGCTCATCTGCTAAGTCCTAAATTCGAAGTACTGGTCCAATTTTGGCAGTATTGCCAACCTCAAGCATTCAAAAATCCTTTTGCAAAAAATGATGAGATTAACTTAAAAATTATGAGAGTTTAAACAATCATAAATGTTGGGTTCTTTTTTCTTTCTTTTCTGGTTTTTGATCTGTTACGGTGCGCTCAGCTTTCCTTTGCAACCATGAGGTCCAGAAACTTACTTGTTAACAAAATGAAAGCTGTGATTCTCATGACTTCAAGAATAGCCACAAGTGTTGTGAGTGTGGTATTGAAATGTCAAGAGTTGGTAAAACTGCTGCTGTGCTGTCATGTGCTGTCATTCCAATGAAGTGAAAAGGGCTGTAAGGTTGACGCTGGGGGTATGTCCACACTGGTTATGTACTTGTGTCCTGGCTGGTGTGCATGTGTCCAAGCATCACCTAAGCCTCCCACCAGAGTCCATGCTGCACATGTGCCATTCCCCACATAGCTGTGTCCAAACTGATGCTGCAGCTGCATGTTGTTTTGCGCTTGGATTCATGGGTTTATAGCCCATAGTCCCAAGCCTCCTCCCCAGCTGGGGCTGCTCTAGTGCTTGTTTGCAGTGTATTGTGGAGGAACTTGTCTGTCCTTGAATGTCTGCATGGAAGTGCTTTCAGCACTGTCAATGTCTTTTCTTCTGAGTCACTTCTGGCCATTCAAGCTGCTCACTTTTTGCTCCTTTGCAACCCAGTGACAAGCTGTGGATCAATTTGATAAGCTGCTTCTACTTGCATGTGAATGGGTTTATAAAGTGGAGCAGATGTTCGGCGAGATGCATTTCAGGAAGAAGCAGCAAAGAGTCCTATGGCACCTTATAGACTAACAGACGTATTGAAACATAAGCTTTTGTGGATGAATACTCGCTTCATCAGATGCGTGTAGTGGAAATTTCCAGAGGCAGGTATAAATATGCAAGCAAGAATCAGGCCAGGGATAACGAGGTTAGTTTCAATCAGGGAGGATGAGGCCCTCTTCTAGCAGTTGAGGTGTGGACGCCAAGGGAAGAGAAACTGCTTTTGTAGTTGGCTAGCCATTCACAGTCGTTTAACCCTGAGCTGATAGTGTCGAATTTGCAAATGAACTGAAGCTCAGCAGTTTCTCTTTGAAGTCTGGTCCTGAAGTTTTTTGCTGCAGGATGGCTACCTTTAAATCTGCTATTGTGTGTCCAGGGAGATTGAAGTGTTCTCTTACAGGTTTTTGTATATTCCCATTCCTAATATCTAATGTGTGTCCATTTCTCCTTTTACGTAGGGACTGTCCAGTTTGGCCGATGTACATAGCAGAGGGCATTGCTGGCACATGATGGCATATATTACATTAGTGGACATGCAGGTGAATGAATGGCTAGCCAACTACAAAAGCAGTTTCTCCTCCCTTGGCATTCACACCTCAACTGCTAGAAGAGGGCCTCATCCTCCCTGATTGAACTAACCTCATTATCCCTAGCCTGATTCTTGCTTGCATATTTATACCTGCCTCTGGAAATTTCCACGACATGCATCCGATGAAGTGGGTATTCACCCACAAAAGCTTATGCTCCAATATGTCTGTTAGTCTATAAGGTGCCACAGGACTCTTTGCTGCTTTTACAGATCCAGACTAACACGGCTACCCCTCTGATACTTGATTTCAGGAAGAGTTTCAGAGACAAAGAAGGCAGAGGGACTCTGGTGGGGAGGGTCCATTCACAGCAGACTTCATAGAATACCACTTTATTTTCTGTGTGGAGTGTCATTTCTGGTACAGCATAACTGACACACTAGGGTGGGACCACATTTTCCTGGAGACCTGGGATGACCAGCAGAGGACCCAGAACTTCCTCATAGAGCTATGTGAAGAGCTTGCCCCGACCCTCCAGAACCAGAACACTCAATTGAGGGAGGCCATACTGAATGCAGAAGTGGGTTGCATTTGTCCTCTGGAAACTGGTTACCCCAGATTGCTACAGGTCTGTGGCTAACCAGTTTGGTATTAGCAAGTAAAAGGTGGGGGTTGTGCTGGTGGATTGCCAGGCAATTGTTACTGTGATTTACCTGTGTGGTGTTGGCATTAGAAATGTTCCAGAAATAATAGTGGGCTTTCAGAGAATGGGGTTCCCCAACTGTGCTGGGGCCATGGTTGGCACACATTTGTCCATAATTTGCCCTCCACGGGAGCAAGCAAATATGTAAACTGCAAACGGCACTACTCCATCATTCTTCAGGGGTAGGGGCAGGGGCAGGTTCACGAACACCAACATGAGTAGTACTGCCATGGTGCATGATACAAAAATTTTCAAGAGATTTGGACAGTACCTGTCTGGAGAAGTGAGGATCTATTTCCTCCTTAAAATATTGTTATCGATGGGATGTTGGTGCCTACTGTTTTTTTGGGGGACCTTGCCTACGATGGCTCGTGAAACCATACGCTGAAAACAAACCACACGAAGCATGTGGCAATAATTAAAAACATGATAGTTGGCTCTTACTGGGCTATGGATTGGTGCCCTGGCCCTGCTCCACTCTCTCTCCATACACTGTCTTCCCTGGCTGTTCTCCCGCTCCATCCCCAAACAGGTCCTGGGAAAATCCACCCAGAACTTCCGCTATCCCATTCTGCTAGTGGGCTGAATCAGGGCATCAAGCTCCATAGACAGCTCCTTGGATCCACCTCCCTTTCCTCTAGCCTCACGCTGAGATCCACCAGTTGCAGGAATAGATCATAGCAGACAGTGGGCTCCATGCTGAGGGTGCTGAAACACATCCTATCAAACTCCTGATAGCTGGGGCATGTGATGGATGCATTACCACACATGGTGCTGGAGCCCTTGACCTTGAGGCACAGGGACATGAGATGTTTGAGCTCCCTGTGCTGCGCTTCACTGCTGTATGATGGATTCGCTGTTCCACCAGCCTCTGCAAAATCTTTCATAAAGATGAATATTTCCACAAGCTCCTGCTGAAGTCATGGGTCTGGATATAATCACACCAGATGGTAACCAGCACCCTAGTGCAGTTCTCCAGCCAGCTTGCCACACACTGGGGGTTGGATGTTTTGAAACGGTGGGGCAGGGCTGAGGTGGAGCAATTGTGGAAGTGCAGTGGTCCACATGCACAAAAGGGGATGGGTAAACTTCTGGTCCATAGAGAGCAAATGGGAAAAGACTGAGGAGGCCAAAAGGTGGGAAGATACAAGACCAGAAACTGTGGGAATAACAGTGGAGGATGATATAGACTTGGGAGTGATTCACTGCGTAATTGCTACATCCACACCACAAAGTGGGCAGGTAGCGAGGAGGGTCAGATATTAATACGTGGTCTTGTCCACACACCCAGGTGGGTATGTTAACTCATGTTTTATGCAGCCCTGCACATGCCTCTAGTGTGGATGATGGGGCGGAGGGATGGGGTAAAACCCTATGGCTCAACATGTGTAAAGCCAGAACTGAGAGAGAAAGTTGTTATGCTGTGTTTGCACTGTAATACAGAAGTCATCATGGATGTCTTCAGCAATACAGGGAGCATTATTTAAGGTGGAAGTTGATATGCTAGCTGTTACAAACCAAAGCCCAAATCTGCAAACATACATGTGAATAACTTTAAACATGGGAGTGGTCACCTGGAGGATTGTTTGTAGAACTGGGTCCTAAATGTAGAATCCTGAATTTAGGACCTGTTAGGTGAGTAAAGATGATGTTCCTGCCCATTCACCCAACAGGAATTTGCACCATTCTTGCCCCTGAGCACTTGAAATGTTTTGTGTTAAAATGTATCAATTCATTTATAGTTTTAAGTCTGTCTACACATTTTGTTAATAATCTGGCATCTTGAAGCAATTTAATTTGTTTAAACATAGAATTTTTAAAATTTCCTCTGGAATTCTTCCTTTCAGGGAAGTCTCATTACTAATACTTTTTACACTGTGAACAGAAATGAAAGCGTGACCCTGCTCCTTGATTTGCATGTGAAAGAATGTTGTGTACATTTCCTCTTAAAAGCTATATCTCCAGCCCATGACTTGTAACTGATTTGCATCTGAGTTTTGTGGGAAATTCTCTACAAAAGGGAATGCCCTACCTCAGAAGCGATTTCTAGCAGGAAGAATGTTGTTGAATTACTGATGACCACTGTTAACATTCCTGTGTAGTATTAAAATCAGGTTAATCATTTGCATTTTAGTGGAAGTAATGGATTTCTGCAAAGCTTAGTACTTTAACAGATGCAGATATTGCAGTGTTTTTTTTATGGATAATTAGGCCATGTCTACATTACAAACTCTGGCTGCTGCAAATTATGTTGGCATAAAGTGATGGGGGCAGAAATGAGGGGTGACTGGGAGAAAGGGGTCAAGTTACCAGCATGTAATTTTCTCCATCCCATAATATCATCTATATCCCATAATTTATGTGCCTTTTTAAAAAAAATCCCATGTAGCCTTTCACATCCCTGCATGGCCCATCTTTGTCAGAAGCATGAAGTCCACACAATTCTACATTATTGTCATATGTGTTGCAAGCACAGGACACACAATCCTCCCGGTATTTTCAGAGTCTCAAGAAGAACTGCATCAGTGGGGACGATGATGATTTCATGGAGGACAGATTGTTGTGGGACACAGAAAGAACCAATTCAAGGTGGTTGGTGGTGATCACAGAGCAGATGGTGGAACACCACTTCAAAGCTCAAGAAACAAGCGCTGACCGGTGGTATTGCATGGTAATACAGGTTGGGATGACAAGAAATGGCTGCAGAACTTTTGGATGTGAAAGGCCCCATTCCTGGGTCTGTGTGGTGAGCTCTCTCCATCCCTCCAGCAGCCTGGACATCAGAACGAGAACTGCACTGGCAATGGAGAAGCAAGTGATTATCCATAGAACCTTGCAACGCCGGTCTCATAAATATAAAGGGAAGGGTAACAACCTTTATGTATGCAGTAATATAAAATCCCTCTTGGCCAGAAGTACAGAATCCCCTTACCTGTAAGGGATTAATCAGTTCAATTAACCTAGTTGGCATCAGATCAGAAGGACCAATGGGGAAAGAAGATACTTTCAAATCGGGGTGGGGGGGAGAGAAGAGCTTTGTTTTTGTGCTCTGTCAGTGTTCTCTCTGAGACAAAGAGAGAGACCAAGCAAATAATGCAGCTTCTTCCGAATGATGCATCTAAATTACGGGAATAGTAAGTAATAGCATGGAATTGCGTTAGAGTATCTTTTGTTTTAGCTTGTGAATTTTCTTTGCAGGACTTAACTACTCTGCCCTGAGGCAGAGGAAAAAAACCCTCCAGCTGCTCTCAGCTAAAAGAAAAAAAAAGTGTCCTTTTAAAAAAAACAAAACAAAAACCCTCCCTGCTTTCCAAGCAGCCAAAAGAAAAAAAATTATTTTAATATCCTGAGGTTTGTACTTCTGGTTCAAAATGATCCCACCGCTCTGCCACCATGTCAGGGTTCCCTTCCCACTCTGAACTCTGGAGTACAGATGTGGGGACCCACATGAAAGACTCCGTAAAATTATTTCTACCAGCTTAGGTTAAAACTTCTCCAAGGCACAAATTCCTTCTTGTCCTTGGATGGTATTCACTGCCACCACCAAGTGAATTTGACAAAGATTCAAGGAAAAGAATCACTTGGAGTTCCTGTTCCCAAAAATATTCCCCCCAAGCCCCTTCACCCATTTTCCTAGGGAGGCTTGAGGATGATATCCTCATCAATTGGTACAGGTGAGCACAGACCAAATCCCTGGGTTTTTAGGACACTAAAGACTTTATTATAAAAAAAAAAAAAAAAGTAAAAGAAGCACCTCTGTAAAATCAGGATGGAAGGTAATTTTACAGGGTAATCAGATTCAAAACACAGAGGATTCCCCTCTAGGCAAAACTTTAAAGTTTTAAAGTTTAAACTTTAAAGTTACAAAAAACATAAGCATAGGGAAAATTCACAAGCTAAAACAAAAGATACTCTAATGCATTTCCTTGCTATTGCTTATTATTCCTGTAATTCAGATGCATCATTCAGAAGGAGCTGGATTACTTGCTTGGTCTCTCTCTTTGTCTGACAGAACACACAGAGCACAAAAACAAAGCCTTCCCCCTTTCCCCCCGGCCCAGATTTGAAAGTATCTTCTTTCCCCATTGGGCCTTCTGGTCAGGTGCCAACTAAGTTAATTGAACTGATTAACCCCTTAGAGGTAAGGGGATTCTGTACCTCTGGCCAAGAGGGATTTTATATTATTACATACATAAAGGTTGTTACCCTTCCTTTACATTTATGACAGCCAGATTGCTACCAACCTGTGGGAAATTATTTTGAAGTTGGAAAATCCACTATTGTGCCTATTGTCATCTAAGTATGTGGGGCCATTAATCGTCTTCTGCGACGCAGGATTGTGACTGTCAGCAGTGTGCAGGACACAGTGGATAGATTTGCAGCAATGAGGTTTCCAAACAGTGGTGGAGTGATAGACCATATGCATATCCCTATTTCAGCACCCGCCCACCTTGCCCCAGAGCATATCAGCAGAAAGGGCTACTTTTCTATGATTATGCAAGCGCTGGTGAGTCACTGGAGATGCTTCACCAACATCAGTGTGGCTGGTCAGGGAAGGTGCAAGATGCTCACATCTTTAAGAACACTGGACTATTCAGAAAGATGCAATCAGGGACTTTCTTCCCTGACTGGCGGATTACCATTAGCAATGTTGAAATGCCAATAGTGGTCCCGAGGGACCTAACCTACCCCTTGTTCCTCTGCCTCATGAAGCTGTACACTGGCCCCCTTGACAGCACCAAGAAAAGTTTCATCTACCATCTCAGCAGGTGCAGAATGTCAGCTGAACGTGCTTTCAGTATATTGAAGGGATGTTGGCATTGTTTACTTACAAGATTGGATCTCTGTGAGAAAATATCCCAATGGTTATAGCTGCTCACTGTGTCCTGCGCAATACCTGTGAGACAAAGAGGGGAAAGTTGCTGTGTAGATGAAGTGGCTGGAGTTTGAACAGCCAGACAAGGGCTATTAGAAGATCTCAAGGCAGAGCTATATGACCGAAGGAGGTCTTGAAAGAGCACTTGAACAGTGAGCCACAGTCAGGCATTGTGGTGGACTGTGCTCTACCTGGCCCTGCAATTTTGGGGCCTCTTAGGAATTGTTTGGTGTCTGCTGTACATTTCTGACTGTTTGTCACTGATCCTATGAATTGTGTCACAGTGTACAATGACAAGTAAATGGGGGCTTTCACTACTGCAAGGAATTCTGTAACACATGTTGTGAACTACTAAAGATGAATTATTTCCCCCAAAATAGAATTGTATTAGAGTAGCAAAACTGGTGCAAAATATCTGTGTATTTAAAAGTAAATACATAAAAAAACTTAATAAATATAGGGAACAGAATTAAATAAGGGGAATGAACATTCATGTCTATTTTGGCTACACATACAGCAATCGTGGTGCTCTCAGGTCATTGTGAAGCTGTGGCTCTCCTGACTGTCCCCTAGTACGGAGAGGTAAGGGTAGGGGTGGGGCCCTTGATGCCATGTGGAATTTTGAGGGGGAGGGGTTGAAGAGAGGTGCTAAAATTGAGTTCTCCATAGACTGCAAAGGGAGACGAGCCTGTGATTGTTGAACCTGTAGGTCCATAAGAGTCTGCAGCATGTACGTTTGCTGCCAGAAAAGCCCCATTATGTCCTGATGCATCTCCCTCTCCTTTTCCTGCGCCTTTCTTCTGACCACTCCGTCCTTCTCCATACCATCTGAAATCGTCACTCTCCAGGCTCTCTGTTCACGATCTGATGCAGCAATGGTTTGCAGGGGATGACATTCAGTGAGATCAAGTTGTCTTCTTTCTCCTTATCTGGTTCAGGTGTTCTGTGGGAGTGTAGAGGGAGTTGCTTATGGCCACAACGGCAGTAGCTGCAGATAAAACCACCAGAGGTACCATTGTCAGTATAGAAACAATGGAAAGCAAAAGGTAAGATTCAGAACTTGCTTCTTTTGCTCCCCTAAAGTTTAATGCTTAATGACCCTTATGCTTTGGAGAAGAACCGCTCACAGCACTGACCATATTACATAAGGCCCAGCAGGGGCAAGGGAAATTGTTCGGTTGTACGAGCATAGGGCAAGAGCACTGAATACTGATGCCATTTTCCACAGGCAATAGTGATTTTAGCTGATATCTCACACTTGGGAGGTAACAAAGGCACAGAGAGCACAGTTGCTGCTGGCATCCCAAAGCTCCTTGAAGGTATCTATGGTGGTGGTGGGGTCTCCACCTTGTATGGCATGCAGCTCTTTGTAAAAGTGGCAGGTCCATGACTTGGCACCAAATTGACTGTTGGCCTCCTGATATGCCTGGCACAGTTCTGTCCTTTCCACAGGGCCCTGCTGACGATCCCAATTGTAACCCTTCTCTTGCATTCCCCATACAATCTGCTTGTAGATGTCTGTCGGGTCCGTAGTTGTGCCTCTTCTCTCAACGGGTCTAGGAGATCCAGTATCTCCTGTGTATCCTAGGCCAGAGCATATCTGGAATGTGTAGCTGGCACAGTCAGCAGGGCAGGTGCACATAACTATGGAGAGCTGCTAGGTGTGCTTGACAAGCTGGGCAATCAGGAAAAGTCATTTCAAAAATTCACCAGGTTTTAAAAGGAGGCGGGGCTCCTAGTCTCCATGACCTCTGGGCAGTAGAGTTCACAATAGTGACCAGACTGGTCAGTGGCAGGCATTGTGGGACAGCTGCAGGAGGATGGTTAGGGTTGACATATGTACCTCAGTACATTGACCATGTCTCAATGCTGTTCGGGGAGGGGGTGTTACTGCGTCACTGCATTGGGGCACTTACATCCGTGGGAGTCAAACTTACATGTAGACACATGCACAACTAAGTCGACACAAGGTGACTTACATTGACCTGACTTTATAGTGTAGCCCAGGCCTTTTAAGTGCATGGTTGTCAAATGTTCTGAAGGAATTTTTTTTGGGGGGGGGGGCAGGGGGAAGAACAACATTTCTTAAAGCTCTTCATATTTTCCCAGAGGGATTTTTCTAACAAAACATACCTGTTGGTCAAAGGAAATATTCACTGTGTGGGAAAATACAACATATCAGAATGAAAAGTTAACCCCTTAGTAGATGCTCTATTAGACTTTAAGAGGAGTGAGGTTATCGGGGATAACTCCATGTGTTTTTGGAAAAGCCAATAAAACCATAAATTGTCAGTGGTTATATGCAAGGCAGCAGAACATACAGGAGGGAGCAAGCTGGGCCACTGAAAGAATTAAACTGGCAATTGATGCAGGAAAATCCAAAGTTGTGGCTTTTTAAAATGTTAATTATAAGGACGCCTTTCTCATCCATTCATTCACCCTGCAAGCAAGGCTTGCCCAATCCCAAACATAAGGGGTTGCTATTATCTCTCCCCCACTGCAGCTGCCAGCCTCCACCCCAGGCTAGCCCCCCGAGCTCTGGAGCACCCCAAGCCTCCCCCCCAGCCCCTTAGCAGGTGGCGCTGCTGGAGCCCCGAAGTGCTGGGAGGGCAGACACCGGGGACCCAGCTCCCCCAGTCCTAGAGCGCCGGGTGGGCAGGTGACATGGCCTGAGCCAGAGCCATCCCACAGGGAGATGGGAGTGGCCATGTAAAGTGGAAGTGGGAGGTGGGGGAGGGGGAACTACAGGAGGAGTGTGGGCGGGGCCATGCCTGGCTGTTTGGGGAGGCACAGCTTCCCCCAGCCTATGATACCCGCCACCCATGCCTATACACTTTAGCAAATCCAGTGGTTGGCAACCCCATGCAGGGATGTGGAGCAGCTGAAACCATTGTTATTTGTAGTGCACAGGGAATCCAAACACGAGTCAGGGACCTGTTGTCTTACCCCTTAGACTGGAACAGTGGCTTTGGCGGGCCTGTCTGTGGGCTACAGGTAGATCCAACTCTCCATCCCCTGTTTAGTTCCTTGCACAAAACCAGTTGACTCAAGTTTTGTGCAAGGAAGGGAGATGATAACCCTGTGGGAGGAAAGAGTCTGGCATTAGCACAATTCTAATCAGATCAAATTGTCCTATCATCTTAATCTTGTTGTGAGTGTGGAGGGAGAGGGGTTGTGTTCCTAGTCTGTCCTATCTGCAGAATAATTCTTTCTGTAATAAAGACTGGGGTTAATTATTTTAAATGTCTTGACTATTTTACTGTATAGTAGTTGCCTCTCTTGCATGGCATCTCCCCACTTGACTCTGGGTAGACAGCAGGCTTCAGACTTTCATCTGGGCAGGTGGTTTATGGGGATGTCTAGTACCAGATTTTAGACCCTCCCCTCCTTTAGGAAACTTTACAGGAAAACTCACGGTAGAGGAGTCAATAAGCATACAAACTGGGCAGTGAAAGGCCAGATGATGGGTAGTCTTCCTACAGGGGCTTTATTTATACTGCAGTGATAATGGGCTAGGAAAACTGGAAACCAAAAATTATAGGAAAAGTCTGGATAAATAAATGCAATGCAAACAGACAGGTACTATAATACCTACACAAACAGCTTTCTCCAATGCCCCATTGAATGGATTCTCTTTGTGCAAAGGGGGAATTCCTAACAAAGAACATTGACCATTCAGTGGCAAATCAAGAACAGCACTTTAAGTCTTATGGGCACAGATGTTGGGCAGCTTCTAGACACTGGGGCTCTGTGTTGTGGGTAAAAGACAGGATGCATGAATCTGTGACCAGACAGAAATCTCTCAGGAGCCCCTGAGTCTCTGTCTACCCATGAGGTTGTGGCGCATGCTCTAGTTACCTGCTGACTCAAGTCTGGTTAGAAATAATACAAAAGAGCCTTTCCTGTAAATGTCAGTCCTGGATGAAACCAGGAAGTACAAGTGCCGAAAGATGAAAAAGAAACAGTAGAAGACATTTTTCAAAATCCTAATAAGATTCCAGTTCATTTCACACTTTGGGCACAAAGGTTCCAGTGGGATTTTATGTAATTCAAACTAATTTGCTCTGAGGCAAGGATATGGTCTAAAATGCTGAAAGAGCAATAATAGGTGTTCAGATACCATGGTGAGGGGTGCTTAGAAAACCCTTAGGTACACAGCTATGGAGCCCACACCTACATTTATAACAGTCAGAACCTCATATCTGGCAGCCTATGTCTATCCTCTCTTATTGGAGGATTATGAAGAAAACTTGTACATTGCATTGCATGTCACAGCTTTCCTTTCCCTTGGCAAAACACACTTATCCCTATTTGATGATAACAGTACATCTATTTTTAGACTAATCTCATGTGCTGGTAATCCTATCCGTATCCTATCCTGTGTTATGAAAGTTGGAAAAAACCTCAAAGATAAGAATAGAGGAAAACAAATCAGATTGAGCTTGGTAGCAGTTACATTCTATCTCCGAATATAAATAAAGCACCTTTCTCAAATTTTGGATCTCAAACTTCCCATAAATCATAAAGAAAAGGGGCAACAATCAATAGCAAATGTGTATCTGTTCACTCTTCAGTCCTCAGATCTCATGTTCAAAGCCTTCAGCCTTCGTATCTGCCTGCTTTTGCTAACCAGCAATTTCAGAGCAGAATATGCACTGTTTGTCAGGTCCGTGTGGTCTGGAGGAATGAAAAAGGAGGGAGAGAAGCTCTGAGCACTACTCGTGGCTCTGACAATGACTCTGTTTTCGGGATGAGTCACTTAACCTCTTTGTTCTCAGTTTTCTTGCTTGTAAAATGATAATACAAAAATGCAGATATCCATTTTAGGGGGAAATCCAAATGTATTATTACTCATGTTTACTCAAGAACAGGGCCTGATTGTGCTAGGCATTGTACAAACAGAGTCGCAGACAATCTCTGCCCCAAACAGCTTGTGGTCTAAACCGAAGCCAGCACCTTGGGTGAAGTCCTCACCCTACTGAAGTCAATGGCAAAACTCCCAGTGATGTCAATAAAACCAGGATTTCCCCCACTTCGCTTTGAATTTTACTCTAGAAGTGAATAAGAAGTCAGTGCAGTTATCAAAGTTTGATGTTCCCTCTGGTAAACCCCACCTAAAGGAAGCAGTAGTATTCTGATGTAGTTTAAAATGCAGCCCCAAGCGGAGTGCCTGGTAATAATCTAATTCACAAACCGTAAAGCCATTGATCCAGAACGTGCCACTGTAATCATAGAGGGAAGGTTGAAAAATGTTTAATCAAGTGCAGATGGGGAAAAGGTGCTTTGGGGGCACTGCCATCACCCAAAATTTGAGGGCCAGCTAAGTATCCAAAAGTGCCTGTCCCCCACCCCACCCGCCCCAAGATGGGGCACACTCCCTAACCAAAGGGCTAAACTTTCTCCTGCCCCACAATACTGTCAAGATTCATCCCCTCAAATCATTAGCAGCACCTCTCTTTTCCAGATTAAGACAGTTTACGTTCACCCACATCCCAGTCTGGCCAATCACTGGGAAGGGAAAGTTTGACATAATGGAGCCTTGACATTCTAGACAGGAGTCCCCTCAGGGGAGATGAACAATACTCAAAACTGCCTTCTGGGTCATACTGGAAAGAACAGAAACTCTCGAACAATGCCGTCTACCCTCCTGAAGTACGGACTAAAGGTAATTCCTCAATACCTTGTGATCATTAGTATCAAAAGTTTCTGGCAAATCTACAAATATCCATACAGATGCCTGGCCATTATCTGTAAAAAGAAAAGGAGTAGTTGTGGCACCTTAGAGACTAACAAATTTATTAGAGCATAAGCTTTCATGAGCTACAGCTTACTTCATCGGATGCATACATTGGAAAATATAGTGGGGAGATTTTATATACACAGAGAACATGAAACAATGGGTGTTACCATACAGACTGTAACAAGAGTGATCAGGAAAGGTGAGCTATTACCAGCAGGAGAGCATCAGGGCAAGGTGGGGGAAACCTTTTGTCGTGATAATCAAGGTAGGCCATTTTTAGCACTTTACAAGAACAGTAGGAGGGGAAATAAACGAGGGGAAATAGATTTACTTTGTGTAATGACACATCCACTCCCAGTCTTTATTCAAGCCTAAGTTAATTGTATCCAGTTTGCAAATTTATTCCAATTCAGCAGTCTCTCGTTGGAGTCTGTTTTTGAAGTTTTTTTGTTGAAGAATTGCTACTTTTAGGTCTGTAATCAAGTGACCAAAGGCTCATCACCTGCGCATCTACCAATGTAACCTATGCCATCATGTGCCAGCAATGCCCCTCTACCATGTACATTGGTCAAACTGGACAGTCTCTACGTAAAAGAATAAATGGACACAAATCAGACGTCAAAAATTATAACATTCAAAAACCAGTCGGAGAACACTTCAATCTCTCTGGTCACTCGCTTACAGATCTAAAAGTGGCAATTCTTTAACAAAAAAAACTTCAAAAACAGACTCCAACGAGAGACTGCTGAATTGGAATTAATTTGCAAACTGGATACAATTAATTTAGGCTTGAATAGAGACTGGGAATGGATGAGTCATTACACAAAGTAAAACTATTTCCCCATGTTATTTCTCCCCCCCACCCCACCCCCCACTGTTCCTCAGATGTTCTTGTTAACTGCTGGAAATGGCCTACCTTGCTTGTCACCATGAAAGGTTTTCCTCCTTCCCCCACCCCCCCCCCCCCCGCTGCTGGTGATGGCTCTTCTTAAGTGATCATTCTCCTTACAGTATGTATGATAAACCCATTGTTTCATGTTCTCTGTGTGTATATATCAATCTCCCCACTGTATTTTCCACCAAATGCATCCAATGAAGTGAGCTGTAGCTCATGAAAGCTTATGCTCTAATAAATTTGTTAGTCTCTAAGGTGCCACAAGTACTCCTTTTCTTTTTGTGGATACAGACTAACATGGCTGCTAGTCTGAAAACTGGCCATTGTCTGTTGCTGGGGCAGATCATCAGCCACTTAAATTAATGTAGGATCTCTGCCATACCCAGGTAGAAATCCTGGAGAAAAGGCACTGAGGAAGTCCAAGTATTCCAGATGTCTCCCAATCAACACCTCTACCACATTCTCAATCTTCCCTAAAAAGGGAAAGCTAGAAACAGTGGACCATTGGCCTTAGAAGATTTCTGCAGCAGAGGTCTGGCCCTACTTTTAGAAGGCACGATGACATTTTTCCATCCTGAAGTCATTCGTTAACAATTTCAACTAGTTATGGACCCAATGCTTCCCTGATTGAATTTTCTAGCTAAGTGGAGTGAGGGTCCAACTCATAGGATGCAGAAACAAAGTTACCTAGATTTCCCCAAAGAAGAACAGTCAGAAAATTCACTGTCTTTGTCCTCTCCCCACACACATCTGCCCTCACAAAAGTGGACAACATGGTCCAAATCCAGTTGGTCTGGCCAGTTAAGCAAACTGTGAATTCCTCACAGCTTGAAAGATTTACCTCTGCTGCTCCTCCACCCAAGTATCAGCAGGGGTTGCAGGGAGCCAGAGGTGAGAGAGGTCCATGGCTCAGGACCAATTGCCATTTTCTTTAGACAAGGTCTGGAAACTCTTTGCCTGCCTTAGGATATTCCGGTAAATAGGGTGAGGTAACAAGAGCAGAGGGGAGCCAAATAGAAATGAGATATGACCAGTTCAATAATTAAAAGGCTTGGCAAAGGAGTGAGTTGGGGAAGAAACCCATCAGAAAGAGAAGGGGGCAGGGCGAGGTATGGCATCAGACATTGTATGAGTGAGCAGTCATCTCAATAGTAGGCTGGTCAAAAATTTTCCATCAAAACACTGTGTTTTCAACCAAATGAAATTTATCATGACAAGTTTCTGTTTTCTATGTAAATTCTAAGGTTTTGTTTAGGAAAAAAAAATATTTTCAGCCTTTTTTTTTTTTTTAATGAGAAGTCAAAAATTTTCCACAGGGAAAAATATCCATTTTCTGACCATCTCTCCCCAGTAGATTTCAAAAGCTACAATGAAGACAGAGTTGGTTTGCAAAGGCCTGTCTGTCTTGCTGCTGCGCTGCCAGGTTCTCGCTCAAAGCTGCTGAGTCAGACAGATCCACGCTTGTTCCTGTCTCCTTGTTATTTCCTGCTCCTCCCCTCCCCTGCCCTATGTTGTATTGATCTGAGAGTGGCAGGGCCAGAGACCCAACACCCAAAAAGGAAATCAGCTGGCACAACAGCTTCCAGATGAAAGGAGACATATTTATGAGGAGCTTTCTGCCACCCTCCTGGAGGATGAGGGTCTTATGTCCCTGGTCTTCCTACTCATTTCTCCCTCCAAAGCCCACATACAGATCTCAAACACATCTCAGTGTGTGTGTGTGTGTGTGTGTGTGTGTCCACCTCTCACATACGCACTCTCTGTGACTCACTCTTTCCCCTCCCACCCATCACTCTGAGCACACGCTGTGCTTCTTCCCTGCAAATCTCAGCCACCCCTTGGTACCTGCCTTGCTTTCCCTCCAAACCCAGACACCCCTACCTGGCAACTGCTCTCCTCCTCCAAACCCCCATAGGTAGAGTGACGAGAATGAGCACTTCTTTCCTTATCCTTTCTCTTGGTTGTGTCACTGATGAAGCACTCCTAGAAACACAGTAAGAGCTCAGCTATTTGGCATACTTCAGCCAATTCTCCAAAAATGTTATTCCTAGCTCTGTGAAACCTGTGCTCAGAGTCAGACCCTGAGTATGACTAATGATACACCCTTTCCAGGGTTGTGTTAAGTCACTCCTATAACCTGCAGTTTGGCATAACCTAACTTCAGTGTTATTGTATACCTATGTTTCTTCATTTTCCCCAACACCTCCAGTCTTGTTTTTGCCTTAACATATGTGACTGAAGATTGTCCTATAAGGGAGAATGTAGCTCCATTGTGTAATGTATTAAAATTGCATTATACCTGTGGATTATAGTTTGGCGAACAGAAGCATTTCAGCAGTCATGAGAATATGTGAATTTTGATTTCCTCGTCTTTATTGTCAGTCTCTGGGGAGTCAGATGAACAGCATGAGGCCCTAAATCCTCTCCTATTATCATTGTTAAAACATAAAAATAGACTATTTAGGCTGCAAAAGGCAATTGTGAAAGAAGAAATATGTTTTTGTCCTTCTCCTTAATGTGTTTTTTGGTTGGGAAAAACTCCTCCTCCATAATCCCCTACCCTACCCTCCAATCAAAAGAGATGCTCATACTTTACCAAAATCCAAAGCAAAACAGCCCATGCTAAAAGCTTTTGGGAGTTTATTTCCTTCCCTATACTGGCACAAAATAGACTGTATTTCAGTATGATTGCTAGTAGGCCTGGGATATTTCCTCTGTCTAAGAACTAGCTTGCGTGAATATAAAGAAACAACAACAAGCAATTAAAAAAGAGTATATTTAGCTCCATTGCTAAAATGAGCCAAGGAGCCCATAGTGCAAAGTTTGAAAACCTATAATGTAATCCCCTCTCTCCACCTTGACCCCAGGGATTTTGCAGACTTCTACCTTTCAAACTGTACATGCGTATCAAAAAAGAATTATTCAGGCAGCATGTGAGTGGGATTTCATATGGAGGTGGTTTTGCAGCTGCTGTGGGCTTTGAGAGCACTGGACATTTCTTCTTTGAATGAAAGCTCCATTCCTTTCTTATCAGATGGTAGCACAGAGATATATGAAATGTTTCACACATATAGCATTGCATGTGATATTAGTCAGGCAGGAAAGCATCTTACATTGCTTTGAATGCCAGGCTGATGTCGATGTTACCCAGGGAATGACACAGTGATATGCAGTAAATACCAGAAAAAATAATGGCCCTCTCCCAAGACACACCATTAGGTGAGACATAATTAGAGAAGTAAATTAGTCTTATTAAGAAAGATTTTTTTAAAGCATGATGAAATATTAGGTGGGGCATATAGGACTGAATTTGAATTATTCAGAATCATGGAATATGATCAGGGCAGTAAATAAGTCTGATTTTTCTTTTTCTTTTTGCTTGCCAACAGTTGATACGGCTTATCAAAGCCAGATGAATTCTAGTCTGACCCATTGGTTTGCTTTAATTTTGAGTACAATTACTTTAATGAGCTTCATTCGGTTCCAAGGATGCAGCCGTCATGTATCAGTGTCATAGGCTACAATCCTGTCACAATTGTTGCTGTGACCAAGGGTATTGAATGCAGGCTTTTAGTACCAACCTGGGCCTAAGGTCTCAATTCACAGATTTATAAGGCCGGAAGGGACTATCATGATCATCTAGTCTGACTTCCTGCACATCCCAGGCCACAGAACCTCACCCACCCACTCCTGTTGTAGACCCACATTCAACAAGATAGGTATTGATTAGTTAATTATATCTCTCCCAGTGGGACTTCTCACATGCTTAAGAACCTTACTAATTGAGGTCTAAATTAAATGTGCAGAAATTGAAGCTCTTATGCTATCTTAACTAAAACTATTAATTCAGGCACATGCTATGTAATGTTTGAGCCCAAGTTAATTGGTCAATGGAATAAACCATAAATTCTCTTTATATTAAAAATATGCTATAGTAAAGTTGAATCGCACTTCCCTGCATCCCAGATTAGGAAACACCCCTGTGGAGTTCTAAAAAGGGAGGTTTCTAGTAAAAAATATTCCAGTTTAAACACACACATACACATCAATAAAAATAGTTTCTGATGAACCCAAAGGCTTTAGAGCCAATTTTGCCCCTCCCGTGCAGTTTAGAGAGTTTTATTAGCCTCTTTTGGGCAATACTAACAGCTGCCTAAAGTTCAGTCACAATTTAGAAATTTGACACGTGACCTGCCCAAATATAGGAGCAATTAGCAAAATGTGATATGGTGAATAGCGGAAGCACTGGATTCTGGAGAGAATTCAGAAGAGAAGCCTAAAGCAGAAGAAAACAGAATGGAATGAGATTCAAACATGCTTTCACTTAAATAAAAGGAACTGGTCATATTTTGAATAATGAAGATCCAGCACTAGGTAACTATGAATTCAAAGCCACCCCTATACTCCCAAACCTCGCAGCAGAAATGTACTGCAACATATTCTGTGAATTGAGAAAAATACATTCAAAATGCCTATTGCAAGTCAGATTGCTTTAAAGACTTTTGGGAGAAAATAAATGACCCTTGATAGGGCATGGAGTATACTGGTTCTGAGTGGAGGGAAGGATTTGGACTCAAGGCATTGGTTGTTTATTTCATGGGATAGAATGGATTGGATACATGCAGGATATAGACAACTTTTAGTCACATTGTGCACATCGTTTCTATTATTGTTTTTAGCAACCTACAATTTGCAGAACTCAACAAAGCATTTAGAGCAGATTCAGACCTTCACCCAGCTAGCGAAGTCTCTCCTATAAACTGTTCCAGGTTCTGTGTGACGTAACCTTTCCTGACATCCATTAAAATTCTTTCTGATTATGTTGTCATTCCAAGTTACCAGCCAGATATCACTCAAAATCATCATCTCACCCCCACCAATCCAGTTATGGTTGTTTGTTAAACAGAGGAACCATTTGTAGCTCTGCTAATAGTCTCCATGTGCTGAATACGTCTTAAAGAAACTCCTGCCTTTGAGACTAGGGACTCACTTCTTTGTTACAGCCTAGCTCCACTTGCTACAAGGCCTTTATGCCACTTTTGTGCTCTCTATTTTCAGGAGTGAGTTGGGCTGCTCTAATTTATGTTTGGCTGCCTATGACCCCAAGGGTGTAGATAGATGGGGTGGAAGATGTGTCAGAGAGGATGAAGGGGGGGGCAAGAGGAGTCAGAGGGAGGAGAGAAGGAATGGGGAAAGGAAGAAGCAGCAAGGAGAAGAGGGTAGAGACAAGGGAGTAGAGAATAAGCGTGAAAACTAGACAAGAAGGTGAAGCATGAGCAACTGATCAGTGGATTAAGCAAGGGGTAATTAATTAGTCAGCAAATCAGCATGACAATGAGTTAAATAGTTAATTATGCAGTGAAGCAAATGAACAGTAAATTAATTACTTAGATAATTAAATATGTTTATACCAGATGCTCTGATTATTCAAGGCAGATCACAGTTACAAAAATTATTCTCTGGTTATTCAATTTATTCACAGTACCTCTGAGCCTGCAGATAATAGCTGTATAAGTGTGAGGCTCAACCCTGCAGATCTGTGGAGAATGTCTGAATCAGGACAGCAGATCTGGGATTGGACCAATGGAAAGCAGCCTACATCCTTCAGTACCTGTAAGGGCCACATCTTAATCTAATTGGGAATTTTTACAAATGTGGTATAACAAGTCTGGCTGCATTATTAGCCCCTTCTATTTTATTTTAAGTAGATTTTGATCACTGGAGCTGGCTTTGCATAGGCAGCATGTACTCTGTTTGTGGTGCAATGGTAACATCCGACTGTGATTAAATAATGACATTCAGAAAGATATATTTCTTGTTTACTGTTTAGTTCAATTGGAGCATTTGGAGGAAGAAATGGATTGAATTGAATTTGGCAACAAATGGAGATTAGAATTCTAATAATTTCTAATACTTAAAATAATCCCTTTTCAGTTATATATAGACAAAATCTAGACAACCTCAGTTTACAATGAATCTCCGCCCCCCACCCCCAATACTTGGAATAACTTTAGATTACTGTCTAACTACACATTTTCAAATATGAAAAAGTCCTTCCTGTAATATGGTGTTCTTGTAATGTCTACTTCTAAGTGGCATTTTCCTACTGAAGCTGTGCATTTTAGTTTTGAAATAAGGTCCAATTTCCTCTCTATTAACTCTATTCTGAACTAACTTACATTGGTGCCGATCTGGACTACTTTGCTTTCCCTCTGTGAAGTTTTCAGACTGATCCTGGTGTAACTGAAATCACTCTAGCCCTGTAACTGTAATAATCTACCCCAAAAGCAGTTTGGCAGTAGTTAAATTGAGCCTGTGGTAAGCATTATCTGAGATGGTCTATGGTCTTTTCCTTGTCTGCCTGTGTTACATTATTCTCCCCTTCCAGTCAATAGTATACAAGGTAAAGACATTTTTCCTGATATTGATCCTAGTTTACCTTTATCCACTCTACGTGTTACCTTAGAGACTCTGCTGCGTATTATCCTTGGCTTGCTGTCCCACAGCCATTGCTGCTCCTTTCAGTACTCTTTTCCCTGTCTGACTTCATAAACTAAGCTGTTACTCTTTCCTAAAATCCAGGCAAATCATTCTGTAATGTTCAAACCGCTGCTCCTGCCAGCCCTCATTAGCCACTGCTAGTGCAGCAGAGCAGCTAACAGGGTCTAACTGCCATGTCATCCAGGGTTGCTCTGAGCAGGGTTAGACGACACAGTGGGGAGAATTCTGGCAGCTGGTGTATGCTAGCTCTCCCGCTGCTGCTAGCTCTGGTGGTAGTGTGCAACAGTGGGGCATTTTATCAAATTGCTAATGTATATGCATCCAGAGTGCCTCAGGAATGCTCCGGGGTCACCGATGTGTTGAGTTACTGCACACTAGACTGCATTCAGAGATTTTCACTGTGCTGTAATAGTGTCCATACAGGACATTTACTGTGAGGCAAGCTGGTGTGCTATAGATTCACACTCTGGCTTGCCAGTGTGGTAACTTGCCATGGAGACAAGCCCTCAGTTATACTCTGTGGCCTGTGGGGTTTTTTAACTTTCAAGGTGTTAGTTTTCTCATTAGAGGCCGGATTGAAGTCAGTGGGAATCTTTCCATTGATTTCAATAGGTTTTGCAGTAGGCTACATAATTCCTGGCATATAAACAAAGCTATTTACACAGATATCACTTCTGAGGGAATATGTCATTTTCTTATGAAATGTCCAAGTATGTTTACTATTGTAATCACAGCCTTCAGGTAAACAGGATTGAAGTCCTTTCCCCCCATCCCCCCACATGATATGCTATAATTTTGTCCATAAAACTATGCTTGCAACTAGTTTTTACAGCCCAGAGTGATGGTATAAAAACAGAACTTTTTTTGAAAGGGATCTCAAGCTGCCCTCTACTGGTATGCCCATAATCATTGACTCATAGATTCTAAGGCCAGAAGGAACCATTAGGATCATCTCCTTTATACCACAGGCCATAGAACTTTTCCAAAATAATGCCTAGAACAGATCTTCTAGAAAAATATCCAATCTTGATTTTAAAATTGCCAGTGATGAAGAGTCCACCCCACTCCTTACTAAATTGTTCCATTGGTTAAATACCCTCCCTGTTAAAAACTTAGGCCTTATTTCCAGTCTGAATTTGTCTAGCTTCAACTTCTAGCCACTGGATCATGATATACCTTTCTCTGCTATACTGAAGAGCCCATTATTAAATATTTGTTCCCCATGTAGGTACTTACAGATTGTAATCAAGTGACCCTTTAACCTTCTCTTTGTTTAGCTAAATAGATTAAGCTCCTTGAGTCTATCACTATAGGGCAGGTTTTCTAATCCTTTAATCTTTTTCATGGCTTTTCTCTGAACCCTCTCCAAATTATCAACATCCTTCTTGAATTGTATGCACCGGAACTGGACACAGTATTCCAGCAGAGGTTGCACCAGTGCCAAATACAGAGGTAAAATAACCTCCCTACTCCTGGTCAAGATTCCCCTGTTTATGCATCCCAGGATCATATTAGTCCTTTTGGCCACAGCGTCGCACTGAGAGCTCATGTTCTGCAGATTATTCACCACCATCCCCGAATCTTTTTTCAGAGTCACTGCTTCTCAGGACAGAGTCCGCCATCATGAAAGTATGGACTGAATTCTTTGTTCTAGAGATATACATTTACATTTAGCTGTTTTAAAACTCATATTGTATGCTTGCGCCCAGCTTACCAAGTGATCCAGATCACTCTGAATTAGTGTCCTCTTTATTATTTTCCACTCCCCCAATTTTGGTGTCATCTCCAGCCTTTATCAGCGATTGCTTTATATTTTCTTCTAGGTCAGCCATTCTCAAACTTTAGCAACCCGAGGTCCCCCATTTTGATTTAAAAATTTTTGGGGAGCCCTAAGCCCCCTACTCATCCCCAGGCCCTGCCCCCACTCCACTCCTTCCTTCAAGGCCCCACCCCCAACCCCACCTCTTCCTGCCTCCTGCTCACTCCATCCCCGCTCCCTCCATCACACGCTCTCCCCCACTCTCACTCACATTCACTAGGCTGGGGCAGGGTGTTGGGGTGCAAGAGGGTTTGGGTGCAGGAGAGGGTGCAGGGTGTGGGCTCTGGGAGGGAGTTAGGGTGCAGGAGGGGGTTCAGGGTGCAGGCTCTGGGAGGGAGTTTGGGTGCAGGGTGCGGGCTTTGGGCTGGGGCAGGGTGTTGGGGTATGGGAGGGGGTGGGGAGGTGGGCTCCGGCCGGGCAGCTCCCGAAAGCGATTGGCACATCTTTCTGGCAGCAGCTTCGAGGTGTGGGGGTCAGAGGGTCTCTGCGCGCTGTCCCTGCCGGCGGGCACTGGCGGGCAGCTCCCATTGGTAGCTGTAGAGTCGGCACTCAGGGAGGGGGCAGCCTGCAGAGACCCTCCTCCCCCCCAGGGGCTGCAGGGTTGTGCTGGCCACTTCTGGGAGCGGTGCGGAGCCAGGGCAGGCTGGGATCTTGCCTTAGCCCCACTGTGCTGCCGGACTTTTAACACCTCCTGGTTTGGCTTCAGTAGTGTCCGGGAGATAGAGGGGGAGGGGGAGGAGTTGAGGGAGGGAGGGGAAGGTCCACAGTGCGGCCTGTGGACCCCCTGGAGTTCCTCCAAGGACCCCCAGGGGTCCACAGATCCCAGTTTGAGAAACGCTGTTCTAGATCATTGCTAAATAACATTGGGCAAAGAACCGGTAAGTGCAGGATCCCACTACACTCATCTGTTTGATGATGGTTCCCTGTTTACAATAACATTTTGAGACCTATCTTTTAGCCAGCTGTTAATTCATCTAATGTGTGCCATGTTGATTTTATATAATTTTTTAATCAAAATGCTATGCAGTACCAACACAGATGCCTTACAGAAATCTAAGTATATTGTATCAGCACAACTGTCTTTATCAACCAAACTTGTAATCTCATTTAAAAAAAAAAAGATGATATATTAGCTTGTCAGGATCTATTTTCCATAAACCCATGTTGATTGGCGTTAATTATATCTCCCTCCTTTTATTCTTTATTAATCACATCCCATATCAGCCACTCCATTATCTTGCCTGGGATTGGTGTGTCCTATGGTAATTAACCATTGGAACAATTTACCAAGGATTGTAGTGGCTTGTCCATTACTGGCAATTTTTACAACAAGATCAGATGTTTTTCTAAAGGATATGCTGTAGTTCAAATAGGAATTATTTTGAGGAAGTTCTATGCCTGTGTTACACAGAAGGTCAGACTAGATGATCACAACAGTCTCTTCTGGCCTTGAAATCTATCTAACTATTTAAAATATGTAAACCATTTTGCAATTCTCCTGAATGACAGGAACGCTGCTATAATGGCCAAATGCTGACTTTAGTGAAGTCTATGACTTTTTTGCCAAGGAATTCAATGGGATCAGCATTTCACACTGTAATCCAAAGCATTGATTATAAATGAATTATTGGCTCCAGAGTGTATGTGCACATATCTGGCTTGTTAAAGTGATGTTATTCTGAGAAGTCTTTGGAGGAAACGGGAACATTACTTGGTGTGTTGGAAAGTTGCTCTGACCTTTCCGTCAGTGTCAGGACTGGTGTGGAAACAGCCTATAAAGTGATTCATGGAGCTGCTCAGCTCATGGTACAATGATTTTGCTGATGTGAGGAAAAAATACAAGCGTGAAAATAAATACTTAGAGTACTCTGAGAACTCATGGTACTGCTCCCCATAGTATTTGATGACGGTTTTCCATGTGGAGTCATCCTGTTGAGAGAGAAAAATGATGTGTCTGGTGCTGCGTCAGTCTTTTTGCAGCTCTGTAGTTGTTTGAATTTCCAGTACAATAGCAATTATGCCATTGTAGTTATCATTCATTGTAGTTACCTCCACATAAAAGTTTCCCACACCTAATACATCACAGCTCTGTAAGACACATTTATTGTCTTAAATATGAGAGCTACAATGGAATAAGGGCTTAAATTGTGTGAAACATTCCAACTGGCAACTTCTAGTGAAACACTATAAAGCATAAAGGGATGTTTGTCACATGTTGAGCGGGCAATATGATTAAATCATGACTTCAACCTATATACTGTGGGCCTGATTCTCCTCTCATATTAAGTAACTCAGTGGAATTACACTGGTCTGATATGAGAATTAGACTCTGGAGCTCTAATTATGGCTACTGCAAGCTATCGAGCTAAACTGTGTAATTGTATAGATTTATGATGTTACATTGGGTAATTGGCTTGAAGTAACAAGCCCAGATCATGATGGATTGGTTAAACCGTACTGGGGAGCCTGGAGAACTTTAGCAGCTAAGTTATCCTACATTCAGAAGTACCGAAACTTGTCTGAATAGGATGAGAGAAGGAGGACGTATGGCAGAAGTTCTGTTTCCACAGTGGTGCTGGTGACTGGGGAGAAGACACTGTAGATAGAAGCATATGTAAATTACTGCTGTTGAATGCCCAACTACCATCAAACTTGTCAACTCTGCTCTCATTTCTCCGCTACTTCCTAGCTGTTGCTCGCTACTCACTTGGCCTGGTTGGAAGTTAGAGAATCAGGGGGTCTACTCTAAGGTCTGCTGCTGGTATATGCTAGCAGAGCTGACCCCAAAGGATGATTAGGCAAAGTGGAGCTCAGCTCCACCCCGAGCCCCTCACATTTCCCTGCCCCACCCCCAGGGAACTTCTTCTACCTTAGTAGGGAAAGTGGGGACAATAACTAGAAAACATACACAGTGCACAGGGAACTGAATGGACTGGAGAATCCAGTTCTCTGTTTTTAGCTTCCCTCCCTATGATGTGTGAGTAGGGTGACCAGGTAGCAAGTGTGAAAAATCAGGACGGGCGGGGTAATAGGTGCCTATATAAGACAAAGCCCCGAATATCGGGACTGTCCCTATAAAATTGGGACATCTGGTCACCCTGTGTGTGAGGCTTGGGAAAGAGAAGAGCATGAGCGCACCAGCACACTGTAAACAGTGTTAAAAGTTAGGAGGGCATAGGAGCTTCATTATTACCCATTATTTATTTGTACTATGATCACTCCCACAATGTCACTTTCCACGCATACAAGGCATATTCCCTGCCCTGATGAGCTTAAAACCTGCAAAACTGCAAAACAGATGAAGGCTGGTGGGAGGGGAAAAGAAAAGGATTTTTTAGAAAGTAATTGGCAAATATATAAAGGCACTGCTTTTAGTTTCAGAATAACCATGGTCTGGAAAAAGAGCAGATTGAAAATACCAGTTTGAATATGTAACTTTAAGGCAGCAGAGAAGAATTGTTAACTACCCAGTAGTAAAAGGCCAACCTTTGTCTAAGTGTTGAGCAAAACGCTAGTGTAAATCATGTGGCATCTGTTTGATTATTGAGATGATCTATGTTAGTTAAAGCTGAACCTTCTTGACCTTGGGCTGATATGGTTGCAGGATTCCATGAGACAGATTGCAATTGCTCTGATGTTTCATAAAAGTCAATGTGTTTGGGTTCGTACCAGGTACTGATTTTACACGTGTCTGCTCAGCTGTGCATAGCATCAACATGGTTTTAATTACTTCTCCGTGTCAGACTCAAGATATATCCGTGGAGTGAATGGGAAAGATGAAAGGTAGGCAGAGCTGGGTGTCAAGCATTTCCCATCACCTTTAACTGACTGGCTGCCCTGAGAGGTAAGAGGAAATGCCCTTCTTATGGAGTGAAAATGTAAAGCTTTATAAAGATTTGTACTGTCAACAGCAAGGTGTAATTGGCTTCTCCTTAAGAAAACGAATATGGATTAGCAGCAGGGTGAGTAGAGGGAGGGACTTTGGCTGCTGATAGATGAGTGGAGCTGCCTGTAGTCTTTCTTACTGCAATTGGGTAAATATTACTAGTTAGCCTTTACTTCATTTTATTTACAGTGGCTTCTTTATGTTCGTTTCCCTAATGTTCCAATTTCACTGTAAAATACAATTTCCATAAAAAGGAATGGCCAGATTTTTTGAGGCCCAGAGTAATAAACATCTTGAATTAAATAAACCCCCACAAGAGTATTAAAAGAAGTTGCAGAAACTTGCATAGATGTAGTAATTCAAAGCACTGGCTGTAAGCAAGACACAGGCATGAAATCAGTAGCTCTCTCTAGTCACAGGAGTATTCAAAAGCTCAGGATAGGTAGGGGAAGAATTTCCCCAAAATTATCAAACACATTTATAAGTATGATAACTTATCTATGGAACGCATGCTCTCAAAATTCAGCGGTATAAATTTGATTCAGGTAGCTGAGCTAGAAAATGCTGCTCAATCATGCTAGGCACATGGCCTTCCTAATTCCGTGGCTGCATTCATTCCTAGAAATAAGGCTCCTAAAAGTGCCACTATGAGGAATAAGCTTACGGCACTGGCAAACAAGGATTCTCACTGCTGGAAGTACTTGTGTTAGAGTTGCAGATATAGTTAACTCCCCCCCCCCCGCCAAAAAAGACAGTGTAAAAATAATACCTTGCTACTCAATAGACCTGCCCCATATATGCCAGTATACTACAGAGAACATACGTGGGGCCCAAAATGCTTGAAGCTGTGGGTCAACCCTAACTTTTGGAAACCTCTGTCAATGTCAACTTTAGGGTTGTTGGGTGTTTTTTAGAGTTAGATTTTGTTCTTAAAATAAAAATAAGTAGAAGGCGTTTTATTATCCTGTACCTTTTTAATGTTTTTTCAATACAATTTATTTCTTTTTCTAACAGAATTTTTATATTTAGGATAAAATAAACTAATGGGAAAAACTGCAGTATGTGCAAGGAGTTCAGATACTATGGTGATGAGCAGCAGTATAAAACCTTAAGATACAACTGTGTCTATTAAGACAATGTGTTTGGTCTCCAGTGTAAATAAAAATAATCAGAACTTTCTGGTCACCTCAATCACTGGACATCATCAAAGCAACAATACTTGCACATAATTATGCAAAATATATATTATATTTATATATATATTCAATAGGTCCCTTATTTTTCAGTGCATGAGAAAGTTGTTGAAATAGATGGATTTTAAATTTTTACTGGTATGCTTAATTCCTAAGGGATTCTTGAAATCTTTTGTACTCTTTAACAATACTTTTAAAAATGAAATAATCGCTATTGCAAAGGGTCCAAAGATATCAGCATATCTGACCACCTGGGAATTCCTGAGGACCTCTGAGTGGTGCAGTTTCTGCATAGCAGTTCTTATCCCCCAGTCCCCAGTTTAGGGACAAGGTCATGGTCTGGTTATTTCTGGATGCTGCAAATGACCTATAGGCAGTCAGAAATAAATTAGAGCAGCCCTGAGATTGTTCTAAGTTATATACCATGGGCTAAACCACCCCAACACTCCCATGATCGGAGAGGCAAAAAGATAGCCTAATGCCACCTTTGCGGTTCCCACTGCTTTCCAAGCAGAACTTGTCCAGAAGAAAGAATTGGGACCAATGTATCTCCTGCTTAATATGGTGTCCAATGCTTTGAGAATTTAGTCAAAGCTCTTGGAGACTGGAGTCTTTAATTCCTGCCTTCCCAAGTCAGGCAGCGATCCATACTCTTGGGGTGCAGTATGATAAAGAAATCTTTTAGAGTAGATGGCAGGGCCTTTCAATATAATTTAACTGTAATCTTTGGGTCTCTACCTTCTTTCTGGTTTGTTTTGTTTTCTCTTGTTCTGAGGAAGTCTTTGGAGGCTAAACAATGAAAGCAGCGGTCTAAAGAACAAAGCTCACATTATCCATTTCTACATACCTCTGTCCTAAGGATTTTCTTTCTTTGCAGCCATTTATTTCAAATATTCCCTGTAGTTAGCAATCCTTTCTAGTTAATGCCATCTAATGCCAGTGTCAGAGAGCTGTAATTCTACTTTAATGTCAACAGTGAAAAATTATACCACCTATAGCAAAGCTCCGCTTGACACTGCACTTGGAATCAAGCCCATACACAACGATGCTACCTTCAGCTCCGTCCTCTGGTACAATGGATATGCATTTGCTGCTGAAAAATGAAAGATTTTTGTTGTCTCATATTTCTTTATTTATTTGGCCAGTGGACAAAAATCTTAAGTTTCTATTTTATTTTAGTCTGCTGTTTTTGTACACTTTCTTTGTTACTTGAATGCACTTGTTGTGTAGTTTTTGTTTGCACCACAGGAATCCAGCCAAAGCAGTGTTAATGCATCCTGATGTTTTTCAGCTGAAAACCTAATTGATTTGGTTTCTAATATTTTTCAAGTGACCCTCCACCCACCACCACACAGCACTTCTTGCTACCTCCACCTTGCTTTCTAACACCACGTTCCAACTAATCAAAAATGAAAGGTAATATTAGGAAGAAATGAACTGAATTAAAATACCAGCCAATAGCCAGCAGTCTGAATATTCACTTCTGTCATAACATGGCTGATGTTACTGGTAACTTTCATCAGCAGACTATAGAGTTAGGAACACATTCTTTAGGGTACTTCTACCAGTGCCTGGGCTAGTCTCAATACTAGACAGAACTAGAAGACAGCTGAGCAATATTTTCCTAGATCTCTGTATAGGGATTGTGACTGCTATTGCAACCACATGCAATATCTCTAGGGACCATATTGTATTAAGTTTATGTATCACTGTGGGCCAGGGAGTGCATGCAACTCCATGGGGGGTGGGTTACCATAGCTCTTCCAAGAACCAAAAACACTGGGAGGTGATTAAATTGAATCACTTAGGTTGTAATCACCTCAATAGAGGTACCACCCCCTGAGGATGCATGCATGTAATGGTCCAACTGGATTTTCCAGAGACCAACAGACAAAGAAAGAGCTTTGGCATAAAAAGGGTGCATTTAAATTGACTTAGGTCCTTTGTTCTGATCCAGCAAACAGACAGGGAGTTCTGTCCAAAGAGGGCCCCAACCCTTGCTGAAGGGTTGGAAAGACTTGGGCCCCATAAGATGACTGGGTGACTCCTGGTATGTTTAGTGTGGGTTTAAATCTGTTGATTGTTTTTATATGTTTCCTCTGTAAATCTTTTACCTTAAGAAAAATGTGCCTGCTTAGAAAGAGCTGTGTGGTAACTTGCAACTGCTGGCAATACACTGCTCATAGTCCTTGGAGAGAAAGTAAAGCACAGGCACTAGCTAATTTGCTGAGGATATCACAGTGTAAGCCTTAAAACGCCCTGGTCAGAAGGAAGTGGGACAAGGGTCCCTGCCCAGAGATGAGTGATGGCTAGAGACCACAGTTGCCAACTTTCATGCGGTAAATAAGCACTCCAACTTTCACAATATGCCAAATATCAAGCTAATCCCATTTCAAAACAAGCCAATCCCTAAAAACCCCAACACTCTATGTGACTAGATCCCCCCAGCGTACAATCTGGGACTGTGGTGGGCCCGTTGTGCACCTCTGACTCTCCTCCCCTGTGCCCCCTGCTTGCCCCTGCTTGCTGGGAGCCGATCAAGAAAAAAAAAAGAAGCAACAAGCTACAAGCCAAAAACTAGCCAACAAGCAACTCACAAACCAATTAAGCCAAAAACAAGCCCAATTTCTGTTTTTGGTTTTTTTTCATGGATTTGGCATGTCTGCTAGAGACCTGACTGGGAACTCCTGGAGCTGATCATGGAGAGGGAAATAGAGGTGCAGTTACTGTAAAACTGTGACAGTGATGTACATAGTTGGCCTATAACAGAGGAAACATGTAAGGTGAAGATTTGTATTTTGGTGACAGTTATCCTGCTCTGAGTTGAACTTTTAGGGTTTAGATAATATGTAAAATCGTATGCTATGGCTTCTCATGGAAGTGAGAGAGCTTTCTTCTCCTCAACTTCAATTCTGTGAAATCTTGTCCAACACAGCTGTTTGGATGGTGATAAATCTTGATTCTATCAGCTGAAAATAGTCAAGTGCTTCTCATTGTTACACATTTTCTTACTCTTTTGGGGAAAAGATCACATGTTTGGACAGGATTAGTTGCTTCTATGAGGGCAGATCCATGTCTGGAAGGAAAACCTATTGTAAGCAAGATCTCTGCCCCTCACAAAATCAAGATGAGGAGGTGTTGGGTCTGTTATTGGTGGACATGGTTAGTGCTGCTTTGATGGATAGCAAGAGGCCAGATTCCATCTAATGAGCAGGTATTCTTCTCTTTCTCAAACCATTTCTTGATATCATATCTGCCCTTTGTCATCTACTATAACCCTCAGATCCTTTTCAGCAGTGCTACCACCAAGCCAATTATTCCTCATTTTGTATTTATGCATTTGATTTTTTTCCTTCCTAAATGTAGTACTTTGCACTTGAGTTCTTTGAATTTAATCTTGTTGATTTCAGACCAATTGTTCAATTTGTGGAGGTCCTTTTGAATTCTAATCCCGTCCTACAAAGTGCTTGCAATGTTCCCAGCTTGGTGTAAGTCGCAAATTTTATATGCCTATTCTTCACTCTATTATCTAAGTTGTGAATGAAAATATTGAATAGTATTGGATCCAGGACTGATCCTCTGCGGAAACCCACTTGTTACGTACTCACAGTTAGATGGCAAACCACGCTGTTTTCAACCGGTTGTGCACCTACCTAATGGTAATTTCTTCTAGACCACATTTCCTTAGTTGCTTATGAGAATGTCGCGTAGGTCTGTGTCAGAAGCCTTACTAAAATCTAGATCTGTCACATCTACTGCTTCCACCCTATCCACTAGGCCAGGATAGGCAAGATATTCGTACTGAATTTGTTAGATCTATTGGCAGCCTTAATACTGCTGATCATGAGGTTTAGTGACCTGAGTAAGGACCCTGGCAGGTGTGGCTGTACTCATTCTTGAGTGGTTTAGTTTTACATTTCAGAGGCCTCTGAATGGTATTGGGTGGGTGCACTTCAGTCTCAAAGCACACTCAAGGGCAGGATTCCACAGGATTATTTGCTGTCCTCCCTCCTGTCCAAAGTTCATGTGTAGCCACAGAATGAGATGCCAGGTGCTTTGGGCTGCAGTGCTATCCGCATGTGGATGACACAGATCTCTGTATAGCTCTTTACTTACACCTAGACCATGTGGCGCCTATACTTTCCCAGTGTCTGGCCAATGTAGGGGGCTGGAAGAGGATAAGCTGTTGGAGGTTTAGTCCAGATAAGATTGAAGTGATGGAGTAGATAGGTACTTTCAGTAGAGAGGTCCTTGACACTGGAATTTGCTCCTCCCATTGTCCAATAGAACCCAAGTCTGTTGACCTTTAGGTCACCACAGCAAACCTTAATGTGGACAAAGGCTTTTTTCTGAGAGGGCTAAAGGGGTGGAATCATCTTTTAAACTGCTAGCTTGGTCCTATTGTTTCCAGACTGCATTAGTATTTACATTAAATGTTTGCATTTGCAACTTGAGATACAGTTAGGGTGTGTTTTTTAAAAAAAATAAATCAATGTTATATATGTATATAAAATATATTGTATTTCTATATATAAACCTGAGTCATTTCCTGCCTATGTGGAAAGTATTGGTATTGTCTGCCCCATAAAAAAATCAGGATATGTTCCACTTTTTCCATTTACTTGTCAGAACTAGTACTCTGTATCAAGCGACTTCTGACTGAAAACAGCCTCTTAGTGCAATACAAGTAAAAATAACCCAATATCCTACAATATGTGCTCCTTCCTCTTCAAGGCAAAGCAGTGCTTGCAAATATGTCTAGACAGTAAGATGAAACAGCACAGATTCAGCCTCTAAGCTACTGCAGCCCACTTATCAAACAAACAGAATAAAATTCAAAGCATTATAGCAATATTCTTTGCAT
Source organism: Dermochelys coriacea (assembly GCF_009764565.3). Classification (NCBI taxonomy): domain Eukaryota; kingdom Metazoa; phylum Chordata; order Testudines; family Dermochelyidae; genus Dermochelys; species Dermochelys coriacea. Next base: position 155,862,556 of record NC_050068.2, read on the forward strand.
GACATCTGTAGAGGGGGCATCTTTCTAAGAAATGATGGCTTTATCACTCATGCTTGAGATGAGGTGCCCGAAATCATCTTCAGAAGGTCATGGCCAGCCAGCCTTGATGGCCTGACTAGAATCACCAAGTGACTGAAATGTGCCAGTGTTTGCTGCCAGCAGCAGAAAGCCCTGTATGTGGACACCTGATTTTAGAAGTCTGCTCTCCGTGCTATCGATAAATTAATCGCCTGCTGACACCGAGGACATGGTCAGAATTTCAAAATCTATTTGCTGTGCAGTGCATGGGATGGGTTTGGTGAACAAAACATTCTTTTAATTCTCACTCTATCCTCCTTCCCCTTGCCCCTTTCATAAGCTCTTAAATTCCCCTCATCCTCTTCTGACAATAAACTCTTTTTTTTGACAGGGTCCTGTTTGTAAATGTACTCCCTCCCCCTTAGACAGACATACCTGATTTATGCTACTTGTGATCACAGACAATCAGCTTAGTTTATTTGTCTTGAGCAGATAACTAGTCTCAGAGAGACTAGTTTTGTACGTCTGTGCTCAGTTTTCTTTATTCCTTCCTTATCTTGTTCCCCTCCCCTGTAGGCCAGGATGGAAGTACATATAGGAGGGGAGGAGTGGGCGGAAGACAGAGATCTATCATTTGACAAAGATGCAATCTATATTCTATTTTCAAAATGTTTTTTATTTATAGATGAGATGTATTTCCCATTACCTGGAATGTGACTGAAGAAGAAATTAAAGGAGAAACTGAGAATTTAAATTAAAACTAGTGATTCTTCATATAGGCAGCATTTAGCTGCCACAGTCAACAATTGATAGTTTTGTGTAGTTTGTGTGTGTAAAATTAATAGGAGTTTCACCATTGACATCAGTGAGGCTAGGATTTCACCCAAATCTGCCTTCTCTTGTTGAGGCTCTTTGACTCAGGTGGGGGAGCAATAAAGAACCTTGACAGATTTACAGATAGATGTTCCCCTCTGGTGTTATCTGGACCGGTGATCTGCTAGGTCATCCCAATCCTTGACTCTGGGAGCCAGCCTTACCCTGCTCTGCTGGGAGAACCCCCACTCCTGGGCTGTTCACACACATCCTCTGGCAAGTAAGCTGCTCCTTGGATTGTGCAACCAAATGACATTAGTTAATATCTCCGGTCCCAAACATGACCCTAAGAACTTCCATCTTGCAGTGTCCAGTTATGCCCACTGGACTCCGCAAGCTTATATGAGTTTGTCAATTTAACAAAGAAATTGATATGTACCAGGTTTGTTATCCCAAGGAGAGTCTCTGACACATTTCAAACCGAACTGACACTTCAGGTAGAATAAACAAACAAATGTATTAACTATAAAGATAGATTTTAAGTGATTATAAGTCAAAGCACAAGAAGTCAGAGTGGTTACCAAAAGAAAAGAAAATATAACCATGCAGTCTAAACTCTCAACCCTATTAGATGGGGCAGCAACTAGATTAAGCAGTTTTTCTCACCCTACTGGATATTGCAGTCCTTGATATACAGGTTTGTCCTTTAAACCTGGGCCAGTCTCCTGTGCTGGAGTCTTGTCTTCTTCTCAGTGTCTTGGTTGCTTGCAGCATAGGTGGGGGCAGGAGAAGGGCCCAGTATGTGTCCACTCTGTCTGTTTTATACTCTCAGTCCATGTGCTTGGGGAGCACAAGTTCAGGCATGTCTGGAGGGCATTGTTGAGTCTCTCCAAGCAAGGTTGAGCAATTTCCCTGGTGTGGCCTCATGCAGGCAAGTCATTGCATTGTAGCTCCCTTGCTGGACAATGCCTGTTGATGGGTTGTTTGACATCCCGCCAGGGTGTTGGTTACTTTTTTTGCTGTTGCCTCTGGGGAGCTAATATCTGGCTGATTTCCCCAATTTATAGCATGCTTTAGTGACCACGGTACAACACAATTCTCATAACTTCATATGCATTAATGATACACATATATGGATAGAGAAATGACTTTAAGCAGATCATAACCTTTCTCCTGATACCTTACAAGGCATGCTTTATATGTGAGATCACAATTATATGAAAATGAGGAATATGGGGGTTACAGTATGCTCCCCCAAGGTATAGAATGTTACAGTTATCAAAGAATATGTATGCACTACTAGCATCCACACTAACCAATAAGTCAAGTATCAGAGGGATGGCCTTGTTAGTCTGGATCTGTAAAAGCAGCAAAGAGTCCTGTGGCACATGCATCCAACGAAGTCGGTATTCACCCACCAAAGCTTATGCTCCAATACGTCTGTTAGTCTATAAGGTGCCACAGGACTCTTTGCCACTAACCAATAAGTGACCATGAGACTCGGTAGGTTGGGCTTGCATGCATACAAGTGAGAGCAGAATTCATTCATGCATGCAGTTATCTATGGCACAAACTTCTTTTGATCATTTTAGTTAAAAAAAAAAAAAGCCTCTCATAGACATACTGTCATTAAGAGGTAATTTAAGCAGAATCTTTTCCTTGGTCATATAATATAAGAGCACATTCAAAGGTGCAACAAATTAAAATGACAAGCAAACAAGCCAATACAACCAAACAGCAGACTGACTTTGTATATGCCCCAATGGTTACGCTACAAATACCACAAGACAGCCAGCCAAGAAGCCATGCACCATCAACCAAAACTATATGCTAGGGTCTGGCACTTGAGCTCTGAAGTTGCCTAACTGTTTCTGTGTGTGAAGCTGCAGCTGTTAGCTTCACTATTGGAACTGACAGAGGATCACACCAGAGAAAAATCCTTAAGATAATCAACAGGAAGATGCATTTCCCAGTTAAGTTTTGAAGTTGCATGAAATTTGCCAATGTGCTTTGGATTTGCACTGCTATTTTTAAAGATATAAAGTATGCCCAAGCCTCCCCTTCTCTCCCCACTATATTTTGTTCATTTATTGTGGTTGGCCTCTGTCTGAGGCAGAAGATCAGTCAGGAAGTTAACCAGGGGACCAGATGTTACTGTTGGAAAAATACATTCCAGAGCTTGGCTTCTGTGACTTACAATTGCCAACTTCCCCCCACAAATGATCACAGTCTGGCTCTCTTACTGGGGTAAATAGAGGAAAAGTCCGAAGAAGAACATGTTCTACTCTACAATTAACAGGAAGAGACCATGCCAAGTGAGTAGTACGGCTGCCATGAGCTTTCATGGTTTGCAATTGTGTTATTTCTTTAGCAATTAGGTCTAGAGAAAGTTCATCTATAGATGCATATGTCGAGATTTGCACTCTCAGTAGGTTAGGAATTGCATCTGATTGGTTAGGCATTCAGGAACAGAATGATCTTCTGCTTTGCAGGTAGCACTGATATGTTTTAGAGAAACATTGCATCAACCCAGAGCAAAAACCCAAAGGTATGAATATTACCAGAACCATTTATGAACCACATGATAGTAGTTGATACCAGCCTTAGCTAATTTTTTTTTCTTCAGGTTCTTGCATCTTAGGAAATTTACTACTGAATCTCCAGTTCTATACGACATGGTATCTCACACTGCCATAAGTGCTGGAACTAGGGGTGCTGGGGGTGCAGCAGCACCCCTTGGTTTGAAGTGGTTTCCATCATTTACAGGGTTTACAGTTTTGTTTAATGGCTTTCAGCACCCCCACTATAAAATTTGTTCCATCACCCTGTTCTGTGTTCTGTGCACATTTCAGTTCAATGGAAGATTAATTAAATCATTTTTTGTCCATTTTGATTGTATTGTTGCTAGTTGACAGTCCCTGATTCTTTTGGGTAACATCTTTTGGGTAAGCTTCAGGTTCTGAGAATGATTATTCAGAATGGGTCCATTCCAGCACACCCTCTGTGTGTGAAACTCCCACTGGGCCTAACTAAAATCTCTCTAGTCTGGTGTATTTCTTCCTTTTTGATCTCATCATTCTTCTGCAGGTGCCAGAGGGAATTTAGTTCAGCAACAGTGCTTGAACCTCAGGGGCACTGGTGTTCAGCAAACTCTACTTCATCCTTGATGTGCCATTGTACAATAGAAATTTTAGATCTAATTTTAGAGGTTCAGTAGTTTTAACATTTATGAACTGGTTTTCTTCAGATTTAGTTTAGTCCATGAGATCAACAATACAAATGTGGGCCCTGATCCTACAATAAGATTCTATGTGACCAAGTGACCTCCTCAGATTCAGCTCTGGTTTTGAAGCCTACGTTTGTTTTGGAGATCTCACTTAGCTAAACGTGACGTTTCTATCTTGTCATTTCTGAATTATGTGAGTGCTAAATTTCTGATTACAGCTCCTGGAGAAGGGGTTTGGTTTTTTTTAATACCCGAATAGTGCAAATATGGGCTTACTCAGATTTGCTCAAAAATAACCCCAAATAACTTTTGTGGTGAGACCAAACATGCAAATTTTCAGCCCCAAAGGGATTTGTTTGAGAAGGTGTAATGAGCCTTTGAAAAGGGTGGTAATGGGGGCAGTGGTGGGGGTTATAAAAGAAGTTGGAATTCAACCTTAAATACAGCAGTTGCTATCTGCAATCACTGTAATAAAGTTTTTCCCCCCATTACGAATGTATTCATAAGTGATGCAAAATTAGAGTATGCAGGAAATACTACCATACCCCTCGCTGTGACATTTTTCACATTTAGGACATGGTCTTGGAGTCACTTGGTGTGAAGACAGTGAATGAAATCAGGGGGAGTTCCAGGTACAAGGGAGGGACAAGCAGGAACAAGAACATTTTCTACTTTTCTGTTACCATTTCCATGTTTATTTTTGAGGCTCACAGCAAAGTGCCAGTGGACACAGGCATTTAATCCAACCTAATGCTTTTTTTGTTTTTGCTGCTGTATGCAAGTGAGGAATTATAGGGATTTCAAGTGCTTTAAAAACAGCTCCTTATAAGTTAAGATTTGTATTTATAGTACTCCAAAAAGTAAATGCCCTTGTTTCCAAATGTGAAAATCTATTTTGATCAAAAGAACTTTGCAGGCTAAACACAGAGGGCTGTAAAAATGCTATTTTTTAATGATAGCAGGACTATTTTTATTGCAAATAATAAACATTCATTCCTCTTGCTGAGAGCAAAATGAAAAGAATCAGAACTGGTCTAGTAAAATGATGAATTTGTCATTAAAACAAATGTAAAAAAAATGTTCAAGTCCTACATTTATGTAAGATCAGCTCTTGAGGAATTCGTGTAATTTATTGTATAAAATGTATTAATGCTCGAGTGATGTTGTGCGTTTTACTGATGTTAAAAAAAATGCAAAGTGATATAGTCAGTGTTGGGAAATGAATGAATGTTATCTAGCAAAACAGATTTGTCCTCATCTGAATTTGGCCTTCCAAGTTAATTAAAATAAAGAAGTGATATAGTCAGTGTTACAAATTCTCGAGATTTTATTTAGTCTTATGATATCTGGTGTTTTTCTTAATAGCCAGCTCCTGGTGTCAAGTGAATATGTGAGAACATCAGTTTTCATTAAAAAAGTAAGTTTCAAGCTCTCAAAGTACAGAGAAGAGCTTGAAAATGTGGCTCTGAAAGGCTCAAAACCAGAAGGCAAATGAAAAGACCCCCAAATTTATTATTTTTTTAAAATGCCATGGTTATTAAGCCAAGCCACATTTTTAGTGGGCCTGACCCATGCGTTTTGGACTCTTGTGGTTGGCAACACTATAATTCACTCTCCCTCATGTTCACTTAGGCTTTATCTACATTTAGGGGTAGGCCTGATTCAGCAGTCACTGGCCAGCAATCAGTGTAGCCATACTGGCGCTGACCTATAAATCTAGACAAGGGCAAGCAGGGCTTCCATTAGTGACAACCAGCTTGCTTTTGCTTACACTTGGGATCAGCACACGGGCCGCTACACTTATTATTAAGGCTAAGATTTTTGTCACGGATATTTTTAGTAAAAGTCAAGGACAGGTCACGGGCAATAAACAAAAATTCATGGAAGCCTGTGACCTGCCTGTAACTTTTACTAAAAATATCCATGACCAAATGCATAGGGAGAAAGGTCCCACATGCATTGATGCTGGGGCTCTGGGCTCCCCCGCTGCCTACAGCACAGGGCAACTGCGAGGTCCCCATGCCACCCGCAGTGGGGGCCTGAGCTTGGAGCTCTAGGGGCTCCCACCACGCATGGCTGCTCAGAGCTCCAGGGTCCCCCTGCCCGCTGGGAGCTCTGAAGTCTCCCTGCTGTCTGTGGTGGCCAGGAGCTGTGGTCAGATCAGAGCATACCCCTGCCACCTGTGGTGGCCGGGAGATGATGGAGTCCCAGCTGCCTGCGGCAGCTGGGAGCTGCAGGGTCCCAGCTGACAGCTCCAGCCCTGCCATGCTGGGGCTGAAGTCATGGAGGTCTCTGGAAGTCACAGATTCCGTGACTTCTGCAACCTCTGTGACAAAATTGTAGCCTTACCTATTATTGGCCACTGATTGCTGAATCAGGACAATTTCTGAGTGCTGACAAGGCCTCACTTTCACTTGGTTAGCCTCCCATAGACCTACTTATGCCCAGAGTTTAAAGGTCAGAGGGAGTAGGGTACCTATACAAAGAGATAAAAGCAGAGGGGGAGTTCCCCCTCCCTTCCCTGGCTTGGGTGAACCAGGCTCTATCACGGCTCCCCTTCCTCTTGGCTTAGGGGTGTGAGACCTCTCCCTGCTTCAGTCTATTTTAGCCCCTTCAAACATGGATTCTGTTACTGTGTAAGGAATCAAAGTTTGCGTCAGCCTCATGACGAGGAACTGGACACCAGAGTGTACTCTAACCTACACTTTCTTTGACTCTTTTTCATGTAAATTAAACAAGCTGAGACTCCCTTACCCTGTGACAAAGCAGGTGTAAGTACATCTAAGGGAGACCGAGTTAGTGTGTGTGGGAATCTAACTGTTGGCTACATTAAGATTGCTATGGCACCGTAGTTATACTGCTGTAACCCCGTAATGTAGGTGCAGCCTACAGCATTGGGAAGGGTTTTTCCATCACTGTAGGAACTTCACCTCCCTAAACGATGGTAGCTAGGACAACAGAAGGATTCTTCCATTGACCTAATTGCATCTGCACAAGAGGGTTCGGTTGGCATAGCTACAAAGCTCAGGAGGTATGGCTTTTTCATGTCCCTGAGCACTGTAGCTATGTCAGCCTAAATTTAAGTGTAGATTAGCTCTGACACTAATTTATGTGGAGCTTCTGAATTTGACCCAGCGTGTCATTTCACAGAACTGAATGCACTAATTTGTCTTTATGGCTCTTAAGCCTGGTCTACATTTAAAATGTCAGTCAACATAGCTGTGTTGGTCAGGCGTGTGAGAAATCCATACCCCAGAGCACCAGTGCTATGCCAACCTCACCCCACTGTAGATGCAGCTCAGTAGATGAAAGAATGCTTCTGTTGTCCTACCTCCCATTGTTTGAAGAGTTGGTGTTCCTGTACTGATGGAAAAACCCCTTCCACTGTTGTAGGGGGCATCTTCACTACAGAGTTATGCCAGCATAACTACAGAGCCGTAGCTATACCTGTACTCTCTGGAGTGTAGACACGCCCTTGTGGGTGTGTCTGCTACTGATGGGATGGTATTGTTAGATGAGGGCAAATTCATGGAATGCTTAAATTACACGGGGTGTTTATATATTTCTAGTTCCAACCCATTGTTTTCTAATGTCCTTTTTATTGTTAACCAGTCGCACTGTAACTGTACTGCCACTGGTATAAGCATATTTTACATCCTCTTCAAGCAAACAAAAAAGGTTGATAGGCACTAGCTTATTTCCTGGTTTGCCACCAGTGACTCCTTTTCCCACTGTGTGTCATGGTCAGCAAAAGTTCTCTGCTCCCAAATACAGTAAGGGAACATGCATCCTATAGAAAGTCTGGCTTTACTTTATATGCAGTTTTAGCTTATCAAGAGACTAGAAATTTAGCTCCCGCATGACCAGTCATGAAGATGGTGGTGATGAATGGATGTTATTCATCTGTACAAAATATAAACAACCCCCCACCCTTGCTTTGTGTGCCCTAATTTAAGATAATTTTTCACAGTACATATCTTCAGAAACTGCTCGTTCTGATCTAACAATAAATATACAAATATGCCTCAGCAAATGTAATCTTATTGAAAGTCGTCCTCCACAGGCATAACAAAATAAAATCACTTCCTCAGCCTACCCTCTTGTGAGGTGCTGGAGAGAAAAGGAAAACCTTGCAGCATGCCTGCAAAAGGTTAAGAGATCAGGGCTGTAGTTGACCAAGAAGGTAGTGAATTGCAAAGTTGAGGACTCCACACAGAGGACACCCTGCCAGCAGATCCCTCTTTCTTATATCAGAAAGGCTCCAGCTCGAGTGTCTCTGCTAATCTCAGTTGTTGCAGAACGGCACGTGGGGTGAGCCAGTAACTCAAATAACCAGATCCTAAACCAGTGAGGGTGTTATGGGTTTGCTAAAACAAACATTTTTAATTTATCCTGAAAGTTACCAGCAGTCAATAAAGAATTTACTCAAAAATGCCATGATCGGTCTGAGACAATTTTTTGACAAAAAAATTTGTATAATGGTTAAATAATCCATCTTCCCTCTAGAGAATGGCATAGTGTAGTAATATATAAACAGCATAATTGAAACAAACATAAGTGTATCGTTCTGTCATGTGAATGTCAAGCAAGTCATTGAGCCAAATTCTCTGCTGGTGAAACTAGGCACAGCTCTAACGACATCACTGGAGCTGTGCCAGTTTACACCAGCAGAGAATTTGGCCCACCATTCCCTTGCCCCCCACAGTAGTAAGCCTCTGTTAATTTTGACAGTAATCGTCTGTTAATTTTTCAGTTGCAATACTTTTTTTCTATATTCGGGTTTGCTAGTTTATTGCCTTAGCAAGTGCTGGGATATAGCATGAAAAACATTACTCCCGTACTTCTGGTGCATTTTCTAATTTTATTTTCTAATTCTTACAAATGTGTACATCAAATTATCTTGCTTTGAAAATATATGTATTGAGCTTTCTCTCACTCTGGGGCTCCCTTGTTTTTCCTACTTCTTGTTCTTTAGTGGCGTGTAATCTGAGCTTTTTATATCTACGGTCTTCGCACAGAGGCAAGCAGCTCACTGGAAAAGTCACAGTTAAACCAAACATTAAAACTGTCCAAGAACTGACTTCCTCGACAGCTCTGATTCAGGCTCCCAAAAATGCTCTGCTCAGTGAATCATGCTTCCTTCTGGAAATGACAGAACTTCCTCATCATGCTGTTCTCCCTTGTCCTCTCCTCATCTCCTGTCCAATCAGGAAAGGATTGAATTTCATGTTACATTTTTTCCTGTGCTCGGCAGGGAGATGCATCCTTTTTGCAGGGGAAGAGTTTCTATGAGTCAAGGATTGACAAACTGAAAATTAGTACCAGCCCTAGAAATAAATTACAAACAACAACAACATAAAATCCAGAGAGGTGAACAGTGGGTGTATATTGGATTGATGCCCCTCTCGCAACTTGAATTGCAGAACTGTCCTAAAAAGAACTTGCTTTTCAGGGCTGAAATTACTGGCAAAGTTAAAGCTGTTGTCCCTTTCTTTTGGGTGTTTGGTTTTATAGGTCTTGTATGTTTTCTATCAGGTAAGCTAATGCTATGTGTATGAGACAGGGAACCACAGAAGCCAATCCTATTCTGAAGGAAGATTCTGTTTACCAGAGAACTATCTGTGAGGGGGAAAAAGGACAGTGCCAAAAATATTTTGTTCCAGTGAAATCTATGCTGCCGACTGTTCCATAACAGATACAATGACAGCAATGCACGGAGACATTTTGCTACACAGAACTTTAAAAAAAATTACCTCTGATTTACTGAACAACATGTATTTGGGATAAATATCTTACCATATGGTGAATGATGCACTGGAAGGAGAATTTTAAACAGCCCTTTTCATTTTGTTGTATACAAATCGTTAACTCCTTCATAGCCAGGGCAGGCAAAAGCTCCAGGTGCACAGCTTATTTAATAATCCATATTTAACAGGATTTGGGAGTATTCTAGGCATAAGATCCTGGCCCTATAGAAGTCAATGACAAAATAACCAGGGGTGGGTGGGTGGGTGTGGGTGTCAGTAATGATAAAATTGATTTCATTTGCTCAGCACCTTACAGGATTGAGTTCATAGCATGCTAGATGCTTTGCAGGTGAGGATGAAGACAAGGGGGCAGCTGCTCAGCCCTTATAAGGCTGCTTTAGGTTTCTCTAGCAGCACAAAAGAGTCTGCAAGCTGGCCTAAGTGACCAGTTGTCCCCTCCCCCCTCCGCTGTAGGAGAATTCCAAAGGGGTATAAAACTGGCATTGCTGGCTTCGTACCATGCCGCAGCAGGTTTGTAAGGGGAGGAAGGCATGGTCAGAGTGCAGTGTGCTCCAGCTACTCCTTGGAAGTCATTGCAAATGGAGGCAAGTTGGAGAAGTTACCCAGCCCCAGCAAGTGCAGGGGTTGTGAGAGCCCAGAGGAGATGTCCAGCCACCTTTGCCCTTCCCCAATGCCTCTTGAGACCTACAGCAGAAGAGATCAGAATCTGCTAAGAAAAAGTGCCACTCCATCATACCTTGACTTTAAACAAAGAACCTGAAATAAGCCAGTTACTCAGCTTGGATGTTCAGCAGAACTGATCTGGAGTGGCAAGGCAGGGATAAAAAGAAAAGGAGTACTTGTGGCACCTTAGAGACTAACAAATTTATTAGAGCATAAGCTTTCGTGAGCTACAGCTCACTTCATCGGATGCATTTGGTGGATCCGATGAAGTGAGCTGTAGCTCACGAAAGCTTATGCTCTAATAAATTTGTTAGTCTCTAAGGTGCCACAAGTACTCCTTTTCTTGTTGCGAATACATACTAACACGGCTGCTACTCTAAAGGCGGGGATAGATATTGATTCCTAATGACTGATAATACTTAGCAATTAAAGTAGGAAAGGATCTTGCCAAATTGCCGGCTTATTCCCGTTATTCTCTACTGGCTGTAGGAATCCTATATAAATGTTAGAAGGCTAATTCCCACTGTTGAGAACATTTGTTACACATGTCCAGCTTCAGCGCAGATAAAAACCTAATCACACAGTAATCTGAATCTCACGGGAAAACCCACACATTAAAAGCATGCGCACAAACGAAAATGTAACTGAAACCATTTACACATGGAAACATGCAGTTGCAGTTGTTCTGAAATATATAAGCCTAATGTTCAAATGACCATTTAAAATCTCAAATAGATATCTGTGCCAGTTGAAAGTGATTTACTTTTGAACATCTGTGCCTGTCATATTTGATTCAGGTGTCTCATATAAACAACTGATCTTCATTTAGGGCCAAATCCCAACTCTTTGGACGTTAGTGGCAAAGTGCTCATTGACTTAACTGAGATGAGAATATGGCAGCTAGTCCATTCATAATTTTGGTTTATTTTTGGCAAACACTCAGAACATGTGTATAAAAGATAGCGCCTGTCTGGGTCCCAGGCCACTGGCTCCTGCAGGTAGGAGAATTGGTCCCCAGGACACGTGTTGGCCATATCAGAAATGTCCTTTGTGTCTTATGGAACCCAAGAGGCAGTGTGTTGCCCATATTGCACTTATGAAATAGGACAAGTGTTAATGTAGTCACATGCCATGATTGGATTTAGCGAATCTGTTCTCTCTCACTCCCCTTCCTCTCTATGAACCCCACAGCTAGTTAAAAAATAGAAAAAACTCTCTGAAAAGTTTTTAACTTTTCAGAGAATGCCAACCACGCTGTCAACTCGTCGAGAAACAGCAAAATAGTTCCATCAAAAATCTTTGACATTTACAAATTTTCCACCAGCTCTAGTGAACACTTCGGATCCTGCAGCCTCTCCTCTCTCTCACCTGCACAAAAGGTAGGCAGATGTAACGGAAGTCAAATCAGAGAGCCAAACTGGACCCACTGTGTCCTGCTGGCTGCTGTTGCTTCCTAAGGGCAGTTAGCGGGGCTGCTGCTACTTAGAGGGCTCTACTGTCTGTCACTGGGTTTCTTTTCACTGGGAGGACCTGTTGAGCTACCACTGTGTGAGAGGAATTTTTTGCTGTGCTCCCATAGGATCCCACAAGTTCTCTAGGAACGGGTTGGGTCAACATATGGATAGGGTGCCTTCTGAAAGTTGCAGAAAGTGCTCATGGTGACTCTTAGGTGTCGGTCTTTTTTTTAGTCAGTACTGAATCAATTTCTCAGCCTAATGTATCCAATAATTACATTACACAGAGCATTAGGGAAGGAAGGTGAAAGGACATAGCACCTAAACATAAGACAATTAATAATAAAAGCAAATATGTTGACAACTGGTAGTCTGGAGTGAAAGCAAACTATTGGGCTTCCAAGAAGAGGAATAGAAGAGAGAGATGATCATTAGAGGTAAAGGTCTTTAGAGATGGGGTTTAAAATGATGAAGCCAGTCAGGGAGCTGGATCTAGCAGGGACAAAGTGTGATATTGAGAAGGGTGAACTGTGGGAAGAAGATCGTGAGAAGATCAGTGAAGGGAGTGAACAGGAAGGTAGGAGTGATAACAGAAGAAAGGTAGGAAGGACTGGCAGGGATGATAGTATGAAATGTAAGAAGCAAGAATTTTAAAGCAATAGGACAGAGGGCTAGGAAACCAGTGAGGTGAAGAAAGAGAAGGGGACATGTGAATAGTGAAGCAAAGTAAAAATGACAGGTGCTTATGGAATGGCTAATGCAGCTGGAGATAGGGTCTTGGCAGACAAGTGTCAACAGCATTGCAGAAACCCAGGTGTGAGATCGTAAGTGCATGGACCAGGATTTTTACTGTAGCTAAAACGAAGAAATTTCTGGACATATGAGGGATGAAATCCTGACCCCAGTGATGTCCATTGGAGTTTTGCTATTGACTTCAATGGGGCCAGGGTTTCACCCAAGAAGTTTCAATGGTCATACTCACAAATATAAAAACACGAGAAATACTGAAATATTCAACTTTAAATTGGGTGGTAATTTGTGTATATAAAGGCAGGGCTCTGATCCTGATCTCAATTTTTAAATCAGAATTGATCGTTTTTTTAAAAGAGCTGCTCTAGGAATTATTTTTGGGAAGTTCTATGGCTTGTGTTATATAGGAGGGCAGACTAGATGATCAAAATGGTCCCTTCTGGCCTTGGAATCTAGAAACACTAATTTCTGTCCAGTAATGAGGAAATCGGTCAAAGAATCATTTAAAAATATAATTTGCATAGCATTTTTTAACATTTTAATCGGAACTATCCTCTTGGATCCAGACTAAGCTGATTTCTAGATCGTCCCAGCCTTTAGGAGCAGAACAATATTTTCTGCCAACTTGAAAACCTTCACCCCCAACTGGGCATTGTGGCATTTTCTGCAGAGGTTTTCTGAATAGTAGCTGTGACAGGTTTGGTCAGAGAGACCCTCTTGGGACTGTCACCTGATGTGCTGAAATTAGCTCTGAGCCTGTTTTCTCTGATGGCTTGGGACTCCAGAGCCCTGCCTTGTTGAGCCAGACATGCTAGCCTATGCAACACAGATCCAAATCTGAACCATTCCCCCAAAACTGCAGGCTTTAACTGAAAAACAATCGGCAGTTTACCTATCTCCAGCACCCAGACACCCGGCTCCCAATGGGATCCAAACCCCAAATAAATCTGTTTTACTCTGTATAAAGCTTATACAGGGTAAACTCATGAATTATCTGCCCTCTATAACACTGATAGAGAGAGATGCAAAGCTGTTTGCTCTCCCAGGTTTGTTAATAAACAAAAGTGATTTTATTAAATATAAAAAGTAGGATTTAAGTGGTTTCAAGTGATAACAGACAGAACAAAGTAAGTTACCAAGCAAAATAAAACAAAACTCTCAAGTCTAAGCCTAATACATTAAGAAACTGAATTCAGGTAAATCTCACCCTCTGAGATGTTCCAATTAGCTTCTTTCATAGACTAGACTCCTTCCTAGCCTGGGCCCAATCCTTTCCCATGGTACAGTCCTTGTTAGTTCCAACTCAGGTGGTAACTAGGGGATTTCTTATGACTGGTTGTCCCCTTTGTTCTGCTCCACCCCCTTTTATAGCTTTGTCCCAAGAACCCTTTGTCTCTCTGGATCCCCACCCTTCCTTCTCAATGGAAAAGCACCAGGTTTAAGATGGATTCCAGTATTGTGTGACATGGTCACATGTCCTGTGAGACCCCAGCCTTCATTCTTCCAGGGCTGGCCTGAAGGTCCACAGGAAGGTTTGCAAGTAAACAGAGCCATTCACAACCAATTGTCCTATTCAGTGGGAGCCATCAAGCCACCATTAATGGTCCACACTTTGCATAAATACAAGAGGACCTCAGAGTTATATTTCATATTTCTAGTTTTACAGACAAGAATGATACATGCATACAAATAGGATGAACACACTCAATAGATTGAGCTTTGTAATGATACCTTACAAGAGACCTTTTGCAAAAAGCATATTCGTTACCTTATATTCATGCTCATAAGCATATTTTCATAGAACATTATGGAGTACAGCATCACACCTTCCTCCTGAACTTACTGCCAGAATCTTGGACATTGTCCATGGCAAAGGCAGTACATGTAAAATCCCTGTTTGTCTCTGGTTACACACCTTCCCAGTACCTCTAAACCCTATGATGTCAAAGGTATCCTAGCAAGGTTCAGGGTTCCTGGTCCCAGGGTGCCTGAAAACATGCTGGGGTGTAGTATTGCTAACAGAATGCAGACAGCAATATCTGTTAAAGTGTAGGTGTCTTGGCATTGAGCCACCAATGCCATGAGGTGGTGTGCCTCAGTTTCCCCTTCCACACAGCAGCATAGGCCTGTTATGCCTTTGCTGCTTTGCCTAGCTTCCAGCCTGTTTATAGGTATAAGCTGAAAAGCAATATGCTTGTGGGTCTGTCTTGTCACCATCCCAAGCATGTACAAAAGTTTTTTCCACAAATCAGGTATGTCCCATATCTTTAAAGGGTTTACCATTAGGATTAATTTCCTTGTCTTGATCCATAGATGAAGAAGCAAAAGACACAAGATTAACAGCCAATTTATGACAGACAGACTTTGTTCACACAGTTTGGCCTGTTCAGTGTCTATTCCATTTTCCAATCCCTTTGTGTATCATGGTAGGTGTTCACATACAGATACTCCTGTCTTTGGAGAAGGCTCTCAATTCAGATATGTGTTTGGGGTTTTGGCAAGGAAAGGGTGCACTGCAACCATGCCTGCCCTCAGTCCCCCCACTCTGAAATCTCTTTGTGTTGGATCCCACACGCTTGTGAAGTTTTCCAAATGCAAAGTTTTTCTTCCTCCTGCCTTGAAGAGAGTTTTATCTCTTACAAGTGTATCAGGAACAACATCTTTTAATGGAGTGCTTTGGATTGGTAAGATCCCATTGGTCACCCCACTCTCTCTTCCCAAAAGGTCAGCTGGGTGGACTCTCCCCTCCAGGAGATTTGACCCCCAGTCTTCCCTTAACACCTGATCCACAGGTGAGGAGTCTGGCATTTCAGATGCAGATCCTTCAACCTCCTCCTGGGGAAAAACTTTCTTACCAAAGATGGGCAGACCCTCCTGTCCCCCCTCACCTTCCATCTGGACTTCCCTCTCTGGGGCAGACACTCCTGTGTCCCACAAAAGGGAAGGTGACCCTGATCCAGCTGTGGGCTCACAGATACCAGCTATGACACTTCACTGGCCAGCAAAATCCCTCTCCCCTTCTCCCCACCATTTCCACTCAGGTTGGGCTTGCTTCCAGCTACAGAGTCCTTGGGGTCTGTTCCCACTGCAGTAGTCACCAGTACCCCAACTTCCATCTCCGGGATACACGTCTCCGTGTATCCCAGGGCAGGACCTGTCTCCTGCTGACCTGCAACTTCCTGGCAGTCAGCAGCTAGGAAGGCCTCCCTGTTACAAGGTGAACCATCCCCTTCCCACTGGGAGATAATCACAGGACGGGAGCTGGCTCTATACAACCCTTCCCACAGGGACCTGCCTTGAGCCCTGGGGCTACAGGGCCCATTTTCCACTGCTACTAAGAAATTAAAGAGACACTGTCCTATTTCCCCAGCCACACATGTGACTTCACCATCCCCTCTGGGGTTTTTAGCACAAGATTCCTTCTTGCTGCTAACAAATCCTGGGACAGATTCTGCCACATTAAAAAAAAAAATCATTCCCCAGTAGAAATGGTGCAAAACTGTGTGCCACCGCTGCAACTGTCAGTTCAGCCTGCAAATCACCAGTTTCCATGTGTACCTTAGCTAAAGGTGAAAGGACTTTGTAACCTCCCACCAGTTCTAATTCTGCCATTTTTCCTGGTAACAAATCCTTCTCCTGGATCAGGTTTCTCCTGACCACAGAAATCTCGGTACCAGTATCTCTCCATCCTTGGAGCACTTTGCCATTAAGCTTAACAGCATGCATACACTCACTGCTTGGTTGTGCAGATGCAACGTTTCTTACCTCTCCTGGGTGGTAAGAGGCAGTAGTCTGGGATACCCCTGTGCACTGAGAAGCAGCAGCTTCATGTGTAACCTGCTGCCTGTTCCCACTCAGCCCAGGACATTTCCAGGAGACTTGGGACGAGAAACAGGGGAATGGGGAGGTGAATGCCCAGTCTCCTTTTTCCCAGGGGTAAAACAGTGGTTCTGCTCTCCCCCCAACCCTGTACCCCGCTGGCAGGGGTTTATGTTTAATTGCAGCCTGTGAGTTCTCATAAGATCCTTCAAACCCAGCTAATTCATCCACGGCATTCACCTTTTTGTTCCACAAATACTGTTTTACAGCATCACTGCACATATTCAGGAATGGTTCCTGAGTAACCAAATCAAACATTTCTTCAAAGCTTGTAATGCCTTTTCCCCTCCCCCACTTGTCTAACATATCTCTCATTTCATTTACATAAACCACATTACTTAATCCAGATCCCCTCTTAAGATTCCTGAATTTAACCCTGTAGGTTTCAGGTGTAATCTGAAACTGTTTCAAAACCAGTTCCTTGAATTTACCATAGTTTGAAACATCAGCAATAAGCATCTTATTGAATACGTCCAGAGCTCTGCTAGTCAATTTTGCAACCAAAATGGTCATGTTTTGATCTTCAGGAATCACATGGAGAGTGTACAGTCTCTCAAAGGTAATATCACTGAATTCATCATACAGATACTCCTGTCTCTTTGGAGAAGGCTCTCAATTCAGGTACAACCGCTCCCATTTGTGGATTTTTGGGAAGTGGAGCCAGCTGCTGGTGAGTTTTGTCTCTTCCACTCTATTACAGCCAGTTCATGTTTTCGAGCTCCTGCCAGGGAGCGGGGTCCAGGGCTTGCCCTGATCTGCACGTGCCATGGCTACATGCAGCTCCCAGAAGCAGCAGCATGTGCCCCCTCCGGCTCCTACGCGTAGTGGCAGCCAGGGGGCTCCACTGCCCCAAGCACCACCCCTGCAGATCTCATTGGCCAGGAACTGTGGCTGATGGGAGCTGCAAGGGCAGCGTCTGAGGATGGGGCAGTGCACAAAGCCGCCTGGCTGTGCCCTCGCGTAGGAACCGGAGGGGGAACATGCCGCTGCTTCCAGGAGCTGCTTGAGGTAAGCGCCGCCTGGAGCCTGCGTCCCTGGCCCCATCCAATTCCCCACCCCCCCTGCCCCAGCCCTGATCCCCCTCCAGCCCTCCGAACCCCTCAATCCCACCCTCCTGCACCCCAAACAGTACAAAGCAGGTGGAAGAGGGGGGCCAAAGATCTGATTCAGTGTGTTCCTTGGTTTCTTTGACATAACTACATCTGTGAGTTCAGTTTAATGATTGTTTGGTGTAAACACAATTGCATTCCAGGTCAGCCATGTCCTGGAAGTGAGTCTGAGGTTTTGCATTCTGGGCAGTTATCTATTTCCTCTGTTTCACTAGTAGCTCAGCAGTGAAGCGAGTTTATCTGGATTTATTTTAGGTGTTTAAAAGTAGAAAGGTACTAAACACCAGATCCTCAACTGGTGAAAATTGGTGCAGCTGCATTGATTTGACTGAAGCTACACCAACTTACACCAGCTGAGGATCTGGCCCTTGATTTCCTATGGTTTAGTTCTCAAGACTTTACTTTCTAGGCTAAATTCATCTATCTGGTTGAAGAGTCCTTATAGTTTGTCAGCTCTACCTTAATCGGAAGCTCTGAGCAGGGGTGCCGGAATGGGGGGAGGCCATAGGCCTATGGTCCCATCACTTTTAAAAATGGGAGGGCATAGTCTTTTTACCAGCTGTAAGGGCAAGTGACAGCAGGGAGGGGGTGGAGAGGAGTGAGCAGGGATGGGGTCTTGGAAGGAAGAGACAGCATGAGGTGGGGCCTTGGGGTAAAGGGCAGCATGAGGTGGGGGCCTCAGGGAAGGGGTAGTGCGGGGTGGGGCTATGGTTTGGGTGCCGGTGGCCTCTCCACTTTTAGGGAGCTTCTGATGTCCTGGCTGTAAGGATAAATGGAAGAAGTCCAAGTGCTCTTCTCTTACATGAACATATTTTAGAGAGACAATGTGAGCATTGGTATGCATGTTAGTTAAGCACTGGACCAGGTTACCTAAGGAGGTTGTGGTTACTAGGGAAATTGAGGTTGGAGACTTTTAAGAACAGGTTAGACAAACACATCTCAGGGATGGTCTAGATTTACTTGGTCCTGCCTCCATGCGGGGATGGAGTAGATCACCCCTTGAGGGCACTTGCATGTCTAGGATTCTACAAATAGTGCTGAGCATGGTAAAAGTGTTTATTTTAAAGCAACAGGGGCTGGCCACATATTGCCATTAATTTACTTTCATGCTTCTGGTCAGCATCTGGTGGGAAGAGACAACCCTTGCCTGATGTTGTAAATAATCTATGAACGTTAATTTCTGTGCATTTTTCAAATCCACTAATATAACACAACCTATATTATATTTTCAGTCTGACACATGTTGTTCAATATCTTTGAGCTTTTCTAGCTACAAAGGGGAAGAAAAACAGGGAGTTGCTATTAAAACAATAACTGTCTAGTTTTCTTACTCACAGAAGGCTTCAGTTCAGTTTAACATTAGTTATTTAATGAGGTTACTAATGAGTGTCTGGGTCTGGGGATTATCACTGCTTTGATTTATACTTCCATGCAATGTACTGTTAGTTATTACTCAGCTTGTATTTTCTTCCAGTTGTTTCACTGATCAGTATGAGAATGCAAGTTGATAAATCTATCTTAATATCACAGAATAGGAAATTCTGGCGATTGGCTGTCCAATCCATATCTGCTAAAACATAAGCCTGAAATTAAACCTCATCCTGAAATGTATCCTGGCTAAGAATATCTTTGTATGTGTGTATAAATTCTGGCAACCCTACTCATGATTCCACAGGCTGAGATGGATTTTGTACCTACAGCAGGCATTACTTTGTTACATCTGAGGAAGATCCCCACAAAGCTACAGTACATTCTCTTTGGGCAGAGAATGAATTTTTAGAGTCTTTACCAGCAAATACAGTAATTAGTTTGAATTAAAATGTATTAATAAATGAGTCCTTTAATAAATTTAGCATCCTGTGTCAGACCATTTTAATATCCTATGTGACCTTAATAATTGAACGATGCAGACCCTTCAGGCTTCCCACATAGTTAGAAGTCATTGAAATCTCATACACTGGCTTAATTTAAGATTATTTTTTAAATTTTATTTTAGAATTAATGGTCATTTTTGGCCAACATTCTTCATAGCTGAAAGTTTCTCTGTTGGTTGAGTAACATTCTACTACAGAGAATTCCATGAAGACCTGCTCTTTCAAAATACCTGCTACTCCTACTGTTACCGAGGAGAGCAAGGCTACAGAGCTGCCATTAGAAAAATGCCCATTCAAAATGGCCATCCTTTCCCACTATTCCTAATTGGAATGAGGCTATTCTTCCCACAGGGAAGATGGTGACACTATATTCTGTCAGGGGCCACCATCTTCCTTAAACGTGAATGAGAGAGTTTTTCCAGAACTGTGCAGAACAGATAATAGCAGAGTATTGGGGTGTGAGGAAGAGGATGATGTCTGTGCTGTTTATGGTAGTAGGGAGTTTGGAAAACAGGGTGCTGGAAAGCTGGCATTCTTACTAGAGTAGAGTTAAGGTTATAGTGTATTATGGTGCATGGTTGTTGTCCTAGTGATGAGGTGTGTGTCTGGGTGCAGGAACTGCACATATGTACTGCTAGATGCCTCAACTTTTCATGTCCTTGTTTTTGTAATTTTGTGTCAGGTATGGTATGTGTGGAATGAGTTTAACTGTTACACAATATAGAGTATGTGAGTGCATGTAAAATATATACCATATATGAATGAGCTTTGAATGTATTTTTTTAAAGGAGAACTTTTATTATTGATATAAAAGTAATACCTAAGGTCGGGGTCCTGTTGTGCTAGCCATTTCATGTACATGTAGTAAGAAACACTCTCTGCCCTGAGAAAAGTATAGCCCAAATAGACGAGACAGACAAAAGGTGGGAGGGGAAAAAGAGGTGGAGAGAGCTGAAGTGATTTGTCCAAAGTCAGTAGCAGAGCTGAATATAGAACCCAGGTTTCCTGACTCCCAAGTCAGGGCCCAATCCATTGAAACATGTTAATTAGTTAATATTTGTAAAGCTCTTTGAAATGAAGTGCTATATTATGTGTGCTAAGTATAATTAATGGAAAATGGATATCACATTCAAACCAAGACTTATGACCAGAATAGTCAATATCCACAAACACTTCCATTTGTTTTCCATTCATTTCAAGATCCAGCTAAAATTTGCTCTTGGTCTTTAGAAGTTCTATGGGATTTGCTCCAGTACACCTCCAGCTCTGTCTCCTCCCTCCCCAGCCTGCAGCCCCATGTTATCTAGCCCCTTGGGTATGTCTACACTGGAGCTGATTGAACTAGTATGGGTACGTCTCCTTGAGCCGGAAATTACACCTCCAGCTCCAGTGTAGACAAATTACAGGACATTTCATCCAGTAATAACAGACTCTCTTCTGTCTCCTGACCTGGTGTCCCTTGCGCTGTCAGCTCCTTCTCTTCACTCTAAAGAGCTGTGGGGCAGCCCTGGGAGCAGAGATCACTGAGAAGGTAGGCAAGGTGCTCAGGCTACCTGTTCAGCCTGTGTTACCGCAGCCCTTAACAATCAGGTGGAGGAGCTGTAGGGAGAATCCCAGCTGTCCCACCCTGGTGGTGGTGACAGTCCAGCAGGGCTACTGGAGGGTGTGATGGGACTGCCAAACATGCTAGTGTACAGCACCCAGTACAACGGGGCCCTGGTCCATGACTGGGGCTTCTAGGCTTTACAGTAACACAAAACAATATTGTCCTGCACCATGCTGAACATTGGTCAGCCCTGGCAGTGGCTGGATGTAGCGGAGGGTTTGCCAGCAGTGCTGGCCCTGGAGACAGCACTTCGAAAGAAGAAATGAAGGGTGGGGATCCAAAGTGTTTAGAGAGGATGACGGAGACCCAGAGCCATGGGGAGGAAGGGAGGCATGAACAGGCCAGGAATTGGAGAGTGGGAAGGAGGAGGGGGATTTTCTGGAACAGTCTCCACTCAGAAAAAAGCCTAACTCTGGTTTGGGGCAAAAGTTCAGTATGGTGTCTGAGTCGCTTCTCTTTAGAACTGTGGCTAGATCCGGCAAGAGGACCTATTGTTCTCGGCGTCACACAAGCTATATTTTTAGACTGAGTCCCTTTGCCCTGCACATTTCTTTAGCTCTGTTTCATAAACCAATTTTTTTTTAATTTCTTTTATTTGTGGTAAGAAGGTAAGTCTTACAGCACTGGGTCAACTCATGAGCCCCATTCCTTTTCCTCTAATTAGACTGACAATTGGCATCTACTAAGGCAATAGAGGAGCCTTAGGATATTAAAGGACCATTTTGGGACAATTTACGTGCAAGCCAGTTAGGGAAAAATAGAACCTAGGCACCCTGTGGATTTCATTGTGATCATAAACCATAGCTGGCTAACGTAGGTACTTTGGTATCTTAGCTTTCCCTCTTTTTTTTCTTCCTTTTTGGTGGGGAAGGATGCCTCAATTGTTGCAAATACTTTTAAACATAAAATGTCTGTTTCCCGTTTATACTAAGGCCCTTTTCACCTATGTGGCAGGGTAAAGAGACCATAATTGCATTTTATACACACTTTAAGGTCCATTTGTACTGCCAGAGTGTGATAAAGGGGATAAATGAGAGTGAGGCACAAAGTAGCCTTTATTTTATTCTCTATATATTGTTAAACATTATAACATTTAACCCTCCCCCAACATCCATACACACAGTTAAGTTCAAGCCAGCTGGAACGCAAGCCATGGAATTTTCAGAATCTGTGCACTCATCATAATCACAGTGGCACTGTTTGCTAAGTTTCTCTTTCTTCTAAAATAAAAACTAGCATCAAGAAACAGAAACTTAGTGTTGCTGCGGCCTGAAAATAATTATGTCATTTCATGGGGAGAGGGGAAGTTGTTTCATTTCAATGCATCTTTCTTGCTGTCTGAGTTTATCCCCCTTCGATACATGGGTCACTGAGCAGGGACATGTAAAAGTGCAGCAGGTATCATACCTTCTCTGCTCAGTATATTTATAACTTGCCTTAGAGGCTTACTCTCCATCCGCACATAACTTACAGTTGCAATTTGATCACATTATTTGGGGGTCTACCAGCTGACAGGGCAGCACACCATCAGCATGCCAGCAGACTGATTTATTAGTGACTATCTTAGACCAGTCCCATGGAGGGGTGTATCAGGAGTAATAAATCACGGAAGCAGTCAGTAATTCCTAAATACCTGCTTTGGAGTCTTCCATTCAAAGCTTCTCTAAATCCCTTTCTTTGCCACCCAAATTCTGAGCTGGAAAAGATACTTTTGAATCTGGTGTTCCAACTTTACAAAGAGCAACAAGAGAAAAGTGCCTAGAACCCTCTTGAGGAGCAAACAGGATAGATCCTGCTTTTAGGGAGTCATTTGCTCCACTCAAGAGCTCTGCTCTGTCATCTCATGAACTATTTTATTTTTATATTGTTATGGTTTGAGAACATAATGTCTGCTTCGGGGTTTGCCATTCTTTGGGCTTGAGAGTTTGCAATGTCCTCAAAAAGGATCCAGGTTTATATGTCAATGATTGCACATCGAGGATGTTGTTTTTCAAGAGAAAGCTATATCAAGTTGAGAGAAGGAATAACGATTACTAATTTATTTAAGATGAGGCATTTTGTTTATGTGACTAATGACTTAGTCATATACCTAGGTTGGAATTTTGCATTTGACTGAAAATTGATGGGGAGGAAACATCCCTAATTTTGGCAGGGGTGGAAGTTTTCAGTGCATTTTTTAGGGATGAAGTTCAGAAGAACAGAAGGGGTCAGTTTAACCTTGTGGTTGTGGTTATGAATGAGCAAGGAAGTTTAAATTACACTGGAGGACAGCTCCTTTAGTCATAGAAGGCTGTAGTGCATTTCAGCTCTTTATATAAATAAATAAAAACATGTTGTGGTTTTATAACAATAAGCATGCTATAAAATGTAAACATTGGGTTGTTTTTGTTTTGATTTTGTGACGATAAAGTTTCGTATTGATCATTTAAGGTCATGTAGATGGTTGTCTATAAACACGACTGAGCGTTTTTCACATGTTGAATACGGTAGCTTTTCATTAAAACTGTCCCTTTCACTTGATGTTTGTCCTTTAAATAATGACAACGCGGAGAACAAAGAGCTAATTACTTTGTGTATTTTAATCAATCTGACAGCTCATTCCAAGTTGGAGTATTTTGCTCCATTGATTGGATGTAGCAAAAGGCTTAGTCTGTGAAAAACTGGTGCATCTTGCACAGGATCATTTGGACTTTTTATTTCTTGAATTCTTTTATTTGATTTCTTTAAGCACTTCTTCATTTCAGACATCTGAGCTTTGAGGCAGCGGCTGAGATAGCTTGCTACACAGCTTCCAGTTCACTCTTTGGTCCCGCCCCTGTCATTTTTTTCTCTTGCTCCCTTATTAGAATAATATTTTTTTGGGAAGTAACCCTTTGGCACTATGATCTGTTTAGCATACAGCCATAATGCAAACAGCTTTATCCCCAGTAATCCCCAAACGTGTTTTACAGCTCTTCCTCTCACTCCATTTGCTCACATAACAATCCAGTAGCATATTTACTAAACAAAGCCAATTTGCCAGGAGGATAGTATAGATTCCAGTTATGCTTCCAGTGTCTCCTGAGTATCCTGAGAAGCGACCTTTTCTAGGTCACTCCCCTAGTTCCATCTCCCTGGGGTAGCCTATTGCAGAGACACTAAAGCCATATTTACTGAATACTTCCAAACTGCTTTACCAGTTACTGTCCCTGGCACATGAACTATTTTCTTATGCAATATCATCGGAAGAAAACAAGGGCTTGAAGTCAATGTGGGTAACTACTGATTAATACCAGTGTAAGTGAGATCAGAATCAGGTCCTTAATCTTTATTAGTTGTGTGATTAAAAAACAAGAGATTACCTTGAGGTAGGGAGAACATAGGCCCAAGATTTACTTATTAAAGTCCTAGGTAGAAAATACATTTGCAGGACCAACAATACCTCATATGAAATACATTTATAAATAATTAAATGCACACTATTCAAGGGCTCGATGACATTCTTTAAAGTTCTACTAAATTGCATAATTGTTAAAAGGCTTTTCTGTAAAAAGGGGCTGTAGCTTACACAGTCTTCTACTATTCCCTGCACCTGGGACTATTCCCTGAGTCCATCTGCAAGGAAAGCTCCCATTACCTGCCTATGGATTGCAGCATTTAGTACTAAATGTGGGTTGTTATATTAAGTAAGTGTGTGTCTGAGAGAGAGAGTGAGAGAGAGAGAGAGAGAGGAATTGGTATAGACACAAACCAGCAAAAGTGTACTCCCTTTTCCCATCTTCCCTACATGTCTCCTCATTGCACAAAGTTTAACATTGTAGCACCTTAGCTGTCTTCGTTTGGCACATTATTTTGCCATTAGTTTGCCATGTTGTTGAAGTCGTATTGGTCCCAGGATAGGAAAAAGACAGGGTAGGTGAGGTAATATCTTTGATTGGACCAACTTCTGTTGATGGAAGGGAGAAGCTTTCAAGCCAAACCTGAGAAAGAGCTCTGTGAAGCTTGAAAGCTTGTCCCTTCCAATAAAAGACATTACCTCACCTACCTTGTTTCTCACTTTATTTTAAGAAATTCAATTCCGAGTACTGCTTTCAAATATCTTCATTCATTTCCGATAACATCCTATTTAAAGAGCTTTCAGAAGATCATAGCAGACAGTTTTCACAGGGATAGCTAATCAGCCCGCAGAACAGCAGCTTTGGAAAGGACAGTATTTCTGAACTACAGAGGGACAAATGTGTTGATTAAAGCAAGGTTTGGATTCTTATGGCTGTAAGGTAGATGTCTGCATCTGACTACAAGGCACTTTGGGTTTCATTTGTACATCCATTGAAGTCAATGGGAGCTTTGCTATTGCAGCCTGGACTACATGACAGAGTTAGGTTGACAAAAGGCAGCTTACGTTGACGTAACTATGTAAGTGACTATACTAAAATGTCGCTCCTGCCAACGTAACTGCCCTGCTATGCCAAATTAATAACTGCGCCTCCACGAGAAGCATAGAGGCCATGTTGATGTAGTTAGGTCGACGCAGTGTCAGTGTAGACACTGCATTGCTTATATTGACTGTTACTGGCTTTCAGAAGCCATCCCACAATGCCCCACATTGACAGTACAATTGGTACAAGCGCTCTGGTGAGGACGCAGGCTGTCGACACAAAGAGCGCAGTATGGACTCAAAGCAATTTAATTACTGTAGCGGCTTTATGCTGACATAACTTAGGTCGACATAATTTTGTAGTGAAGACGTGCCCTGAGTTCAGGAGGACCTGAAATGGGCCCTGTGTCTTTAACTGATTCACTGATTCCTCTCCTTTGTAAAGACTGAAAATGTTTTGCTGACAAGAAAATCCATTTAGGAAAGAAATACACATAAAATATGTAGCACCAGTGTTTAAAATAGTCAATAAAGAAATGATTTAAATGATGCTTTAAAAGGCAAATGTAAGAGCATGTGTAATTAGTCTGAGTTGAAGTTTTCAGTACTCAGAGCCCACAGATTTGTTAATCCGCTATCTTTGTAGTAGGATAGAGAAGCTGAAACCTTCATTTTAACCTCTCCTGTGGGAAGGGCAAACTGCCAAGTTTTAATTGTCAGAGAGCCTTATATAGTCCCAAATGTTTCTTATCTTCTCCAAACAAGAGGATGTATTCTCCCCGTCAGAGACATATTAACTTCCCATTAAAGAACAGTTTAAAAAATCCCACCCCAAACTTCACAGCAATAGGCTGCACAGCATATATGGAAATGAAATGGTAATAAAATGACAAATGTGTATTAGAAATTGGACTTGCTCTTGTTATTAATATCACAGAGAAAAGGCTTGTTGAGGGGTTCTTCAGAGGCAGTCTTCCATAATCCCAAATGCCCTCCCCTTCCTCTGCCCTTGCATAAACAATAAATGCAGCCTCCTCAAAAGGGATTTCACTTGCACATGCTCATGAAACTGTACTTGCCTGCTGCTTGTTCAGGCAAGCTATGGGTGTAGCCTGACTCATCATTTCCCTACTTTGTTTTGCCTGTTAGCCTGCATTACCACTTACATCACAACTGATCTTAAAAGAGCTAATAATTTGCAGTGGTGCCAGCCTCAGCCCTTGTGTGTTACTACAGGCACTTTGCAGTTTTACAGCTATCTAAGGGCTAGTCTACGCTGGCTGCGGCAGCGCTTTAACGTGGTTTGTGTAGTTGCAGCAGAGCTCTCCCAGCACTCTAAAAAACCCACCTCCATGAGAGGCGTAGCTCCCAGCGCTGGGAGTGGCTGCGGAAGCGGTGGTGTACGGTGGCAGCAGAAGCGGTGGTGTACGGTTGACGATGGCAGAAAAAAGGCGCAAAACGATTTTCTGCCGTAGCTTGCATGGAGGAAGGGCGACTGATGACATGCACCCAGAAACACCCACGAGACTGTTTTTGCCCCATCATGCGCTGGGAGCTCAGCCCAGAATTCCAATGGGTGGTGGAGACTGCGGGAACTGTGGGATAGCTTCCCACAGTGCACCGCTCTGAGAGTCAATGCTAGCCTCGGTACTGTGGATGCACTCCTCCAACTTCACATGCTTAGTGGGGACACACATGATCAACTGTATAAAATCTCTTCCAAAAAAATTGACATATAAATTAGATATAGTATCGTACTGTAGATGTACCCTTAGCTATCCCTCCTATGTCAGAGCACAGTCCCTCGGGGTTGTCTACACTGCAACAACCATAAGCCCATGCTTGTCTGGGCTCAAGCCTAACCCATCCCTTGTATCTGCACTGCAATTGTGTTAACAAGGTCTTGGACACAGGTTCCAAGCCCTATTGCTTTGCAGTGTAGACACAGCCCCACTTGACACAGGTCCCAGGAGTCAGCTGGAAGTATCCCACAATTCCATGGGACAACTGCCTTAGTCCTCTCTATCCCAACAATCTGCAATCCACTCTATTGAAAATGGAAGCCATCCCTCCACCCCCTGTTGTGAACAGCAGCAGCTCAGGTCAGTGGTAACCCATTCTCTTCTGATCACCAATCTGCAAGCACACTATCAGTGAGCCTCCTGGGTATGCAATTAAAAGTGAACCAATCAAGCCGTTTGCAAAGTGAGCTGCTTCCTGGTAACGTGCAGGGCTTGCAGTAAAGTTTTCCCACAGTGCACCACTAGGGCTAGAGCTGCCACAACGTGGGGGAGCGGGAGCAAACTAGGCGCTCTTTGATATTGGTACTTTGACTTGGGTCTTGCACTGCAGTATGGATGCCAGAGCCCTAGGATTGAGCACGGGTCAAAGAAGTATTAACATAGGGTTAACATACAATATAGATGTGCAAACCCAGGGTTCCCTAACACAGGTCAGCTGACTCGAGTCCCACTAACCCTGGGCTTACACTGCAGTGTAGACATACCCTAAAAGCATCTCTCCATAGTAAAAGCGGTTGGAAGGGGCACAAGTCAATATATTTTCAGTCTGGAGAAATAGGTGCAATTTAAACAGCCTCAAATGATAATGTAATGGAGGGGAAAAATAAAATTAAATACCAACAGCCAGCATTTACTTCAGTGGGAATTTTGGAGTGTGCTAGCACTGTACTAGCAAGCAACAAAAGTATGGGTTAAGTACAGTTAATATTTT
The DNA here is from genome assembly GCF_009764565.3 of Dermochelys coriacea. Lineage (NCBI taxonomy): Eukaryota > Metazoa > Chordata > Testudines > Dermochelyidae > Dermochelys > Dermochelys coriacea. The sequence continues at coordinate 155,890,806 of NC_050068.2, forward strand.
TAGCTTGAGGAATCCTTGTCCCAATGGCTGAAAATAATGAGTCATTCATGTAAGTGGAAATAATGTAACTCCAGGCACTAAAACCATTATAACATTATTCATGTGCATAGTAAGTTGGGTTTTTTTAATTAAACAAGTAATTTATTTTTATATATGTTCAAAGGAAGAAACAGACTAACTCCAAATTATAGACTAATTATCACATGCTTCTTTTATTCAAACATATCCTTTGAATGACAGCAGAGAAAAGGAGTTTTAATGTGTAACTTGTGTGTAGTTTTTGCATTTTTTTTTAACTGCAGACATTTGTCATTTTTAAAAAACCCTTCTCACTGGTTTGATGACTCCCTTTTATGTCCAATTTTTTTCTTAGAGAGACTATTCACTGCAATTATAAACACCCATTTCAGAGGATTTATAATAGAAACATCAACACACTATAGTGAACTATAGTTTGAGCAACATGAGGCAAGCACACTAAATCTAAAGATGTTGTACTAGCCACTGGTTTAAATCCCTAAGAGCTGGTGGTGATACCACCATGCTTTTGTTTTCTACCCCACAATCTCCTTTCCTTGTCAACCTCCTCTTTCTTGTAACTTCCTTGACAGTAGAACCCACATAAATATTTTACAGCCCAATTGTGAGTTCCTTGTATGTTCAAAACTCCCTGTGAAGTTAACTGGAATTTTGAGTGTGCAGATTATGCAGGAAACAGCCCTTCTTAATCTGTATTTTTGAGTTTTGGTGTGCACATGAGACCATAGTGAAATTCTGGCCTCGCTATTGTCAAAATCAAAACTTCCATTTCCTTGGGGCCAGAATTTCACCCCGTGTATTAGCTTCCTTCCAACATTCTCTCAACCCTTGAGTAAAACCCTGACGAAAGAATAGAGGTGGTTTTGCAGTTGTTTAAATGTTAACCATAGTGTAAACCGGGGTCTCAAACATGCGGCCTGTGGAGGGAGTTATTTTCTGCGGCCTGCCAGCACCCCGTGGCCACCTCCCGCCCCCCCCAGCATTTACCTAGAGTGGCTCCGGCCCAGCGCACTCCGGGCCAGGGCAGGCTCCCTGCCTGCCTGCCCTGCCCCTGCGCCACTCCGGGAAGCGGCCGGGACCTGGGCGGGAGCCGGGGGGGGGCGGGCACAGGGGTCTGTGTGTTGCCCAAACCGCGGCCAATGGGAGCTTCGGGGGAGGTACCTGGAAACGCGGCCAGGGCAACACGCAGACCCTGTGCCCCCGCCCCTCAGGTCCCGGCCGTTTCCTGGAGTGGCGCAGGGGCAGGGCAGGCAGGGAGCCTGCCCTGCACCCAGTGTGCGCCAGGCTGGACCCACCCCCTGAACCCCTCCTGCAGCCAAACCCCTGCCCTGAGCCCCCTGCTGCACCCTGCCCCCCCAACCCCCTGCCCTGAGCCCCCTGCTGCACCCTGACCCCCTGCCCTGAGCCCCCTGCCACACCCTGCACCCTGACCCCCCTTGCCCTAAGCCCCCTGCTGTGCCCCACACCCCTTCTGCACCCTGACCCCTGCCCCACCCCTCCTGCACCCTGATGCCCTGCCCTAAGCCCCCTGCCACACCCCTCCTGCACCCTGATGCACCCTGCACCCCCTGGGGTCAGGGAGGGAACGGAGTTGGGGGTGGGGATTTCAGAGAAGGGGGTTGGAATGGGGGCAGGGAAGGGGTGGAGTGGGGTCGGGGCCGGGGGATCGGGGGCTGGTCAGTGGTGCGACCCTCGGGCCAATGTACTAGTCCTCATGTGGCCCTCGTGGTCATTTGAGTTTGAGACCCCTGGTGTAAACTGACTGAAATCCAGTTCTTTAGTTTGATATTTTGGAAGCAGATCTGGCATTAAGGCAATTAAATTTTAGATTATTTATTTATTTATTTAAATAAAGACTTAAACTGAAATCTCCAGACAGATTATTATCTTACAAGATCTCTGGTACTACCATGCCATGAGCACTCTGCTAGCAAAAGAAATAATATTAGTGACAGATCTTTATCAGACAAGCTAGTGGCTTCAAGTGCTTGAACCTTTCCAATTACACAATTTCGAATTGCCATGTTGCACCTAAATAGTTGCCATCTCTTACTACTATTGGATCAAGAGACCTTGGATTCTTCCCCTTGAAGGACATGCATAACTCTCCCATGTTAAAAGAACAACAGACCCCCACAGGCCTCATTCTGGTCTGTCTTATACGAGTGTAAGTGAAGAGTAACTCCACTGAAGTTAATGGTGTACAAACATGTGAAAGTCTCAGTATCAAAGTATTTTATCTAAGCAGTCGGTGGGGAGAATGAAAACAAAATAAGAAATAATGCATGGATACATGTACTTTGTACTTTGACGAGTGTCAGGGGGAAAAGGTGTAGCAGAAAAAATCCTCTTTGAAAAGAAGACAGTCCTCAGTCAAAGGTGTTGTCATGGCTTGCATTCTCACAAATTTGAACAGAATTGTCTTTATTGTGAAATCTTGTTTGTAAGCTTTCTTGCTCCCGGGAAAAGTCATATGTCAGACTGGAACTGTATTTCCAAATCTGACTAGTCTGAACAGATAAACACAACAATAAGTGTCAGCATGGCTGCTCAAGGAAGTCTATATCTGTGATGGATCCAAGTTAGTATTTTCTAAAAGGTGTTTAGTTGTTCACTTGTCTTATCCTTTCTCCTCCTTGTATCAGTGTGGCTCTCTCATACGTGTACCCAGATCAGAGTAAAGCCTGAGAGCACATGACTGGGGCAATGGCTCAAATGGTGCCTTAGAATGCCTCATGGCATTAGTAACTTGATCAGTATGGAACTGTCTCCATATTATGGACACTGACCTATAACTACTTATTCCATGCAGCTTATTGCAACTGGCAACTGTGCTCATGGGGACTAGTGACATCTTTAATATTTCTTTTTCATTCATATCTATTGCCTTCAGCCTCCCTCCCCCACTCCTTCCACCTTTTTTTTGTTACTCCCACTTCCTGCATCCTCATCTTGCATTATTTGTAAGTACTCTGGGCAGTGGCTGTCTCTTCTTATGTGTTTCATAGAATCATAGATTAGGGTTGGAAGAGACCTCAGGAGGTCATCTAGTCCAACCCCCTGCTCAAAGCAGGACTAACCTCATCTAAATCATCCCAGCCAGGGCTTTGTCAAGATGGGCCTTAAAAACCTCTAAGGAAGGAGATTCCACCTCCTCCCTAGGTAACCCATTCCAGTGCTTCACCACTCTCCTAGTGAAAAAGTTTTTCCTAATATCCAACCTACACCTCCGCCACTGCAACTTGAGACCCTTGCTCGTTTGTAGAGTTCCTAACATAATGGGGGCCCTGATCCTGACTGGGGACTCTGGATGCTACCTTGTTGTTACTACTACAGATATCAAGCCTAATTGAGGGACTCTTTTCAGACTTCCACAGGCCCATGCTAGCATCACTGCGTGCAGTCTGCACATTGACCTTTGAAGGAGAAACAAGATTGTAACATGAAGAGCTCAGTAGATGGCATTTTCTTTGAGAATATCATCATGGTTCTGCACTCATGTATGTACTAATGCAAGTCTTATTGGGAGACTCTACTTTGGGCACCTAGAGAATACCAATAGGGCAATCTTTTTGCTTCTGAGGGCAGAAGTGCCCTCTAGAACCTCTAGGTAAAAACTTGTTTTCATGTGTAATCATCTTACTAGGTGATAGCACACTCACAGAGGGAACATGCAGGTTTCCTCCTATAATGGCTCGTTAATTAGATTAAAAATGAAAACCACCATGGTACTAGTATGAACAGGATATTCCACTCTGCTGCTACAAATCACTGGAGTTCAGTCTTGTTTCTTGAACGGTGGGGATCCTTTGTATGGAAAATTTACACTGCTCCCTCCACCCCCTCCTCTCCACTCTGGTGTAGAAAACAAATTTTTGTTTATTAAGATGAAAGTTTTGTGGTTAGGGCACTGAACAGAGCCACAGGAGCCTTGGGTTCAAATCCTAGCTGTGCCAAAGATTGCCAGAGTGATGTTAGGGAAGTCACTTAATCTCTCTGTGCCTCAGTTCCCCATCTGTAAAATGGAGATTAATATACTCCCTTTGTCTGTCTACTTAGCATGCAAGATCTTCAGGTCAGAGCCTGTCTCTCAACACAATTCAGGGGGGCTTGGGTGCTACTGTAATACAAATAAATAGTGTAGTTATTCTTAGAAGCTATAAGTTACATACCACAATTAGCAGTTCTGCAATTTCATATTTGAGTTCCTTCACAACTCTTGGGCGAATACCATCTGCTCCTGGTGACTTACTACTGTTTAATCAATCAATTTGCTCCAAAACCACCTCTATTGATATCTAAATCCAGGACAGTTCCTCAGATGTCTCACCTAAAAAGTATGGCTTGGGGTAAGAATCTCCCCCACGTCCTTTTGAAGATGCTAAGAATTCATTTAGCTGCTCTGCAACTGCCTTGTATTCCTTTAGCACCTTGATCATCCAGTGGCCCCACTGATTGTTGGGCAGGCTTCCTGCTTCTAATGTACTTTAAAAAAAATTGCTGTTAGTTTTTGTGTTTTTTGCTAGTTGTTCTTCTGATTCATTCTTGGCCTATCATCTTACATTTTTACACTTGATCTGCCAGAATTTATGCTCCTTTTTGTTTTCCTCAGTAGGATTTGACTTCCAATTTTTAAAAGATATCTTTTTGCTTCTACCCACCTCTTTTACTTTACTGCTTAGCTATGGTAACATTTTTTGGTCCTCTGTTTTTTTGTTTTTAATTTGAGGGTCCACATTGAGTTTGCGAATCTATTATGGTTTTTAAAATAATCTCCCATGCAGTCTGCAGGCATTTTACCCTTGTGACTCTGCCTTTTAATTTCCACTTAACTAGCTGCCTCGTTTTCATATAGTTTCCCTTTCTGAAGTTAAATGCTACTGTGGTGAGTTTCTTTGGCACGCCTGAAAAGATGTTAAATGTAATTACATTATGGTTGCTATTACAGAGAGGTTCAGCTATATTCACCTCTTGGACCAGATCCTGCGCTCCACATAGGACTAAATCAAGAATTGCCTCTTGCCTTGTGGGTTCCAAGACAAGCTGCTCCAAGTAGTAGTCATTTATGGTGTCTAAAAATTTTATCTCTGGATCCTTTCCTGAGGTGACATGTTCCCGATCAGTGTGAGGATCGTTGGAATCCACCATTATTATTGCACTTTCTACTTTTTTAGCCACTCTAATTTCCCTGAGCAGTTCACAATCACTGTCTCCATCTTGGTGAGGTCATTGGTACTATATTCCTGCTGCTATACTTGTATTGTTTAAGCATGGCATTTCTATCCATAGGGACTTAATGGTACAGTTTGATTCATTTAATATTTTTACTTTATTTTACTCTATGCTTTCTTTCACCTATAGTGCCACTCCCCCACCTCTGGGATCTACTCTGTCATTCCTATGTATTTTGTATCCTGGTATTACCATGTCCCTTTTGATTATCCTCATTCCACCAAGTTTCCATGATGCTTTATTACATCAATATCTTCATTTATTACCAGGTACTCTAGTTCAGCCATCTAAGTAAGTAGACATCTAGCATTTGTATATAAGCACTTGTACATTTTGTCAATATTTACTTGTTTGCTCTCTTGTGTTCTATTTTAAATGGGACTCTCTTATATTTGACTGGTTTCAGAGCAGCAGCCGTAGTCTCTAAGGTGCCACAAGTACTCCTTTTCTTATATTTGACTGTTCCTCTCTAGCTCATACCTGCACTTTACCAACTTATTTCCTATCCTCTTTACTAGGATATAGTTTCCCCTTCAATAAATTCATCCCTAAGGGATATCTCCACTCAAACAGCATGTTCCTCCATCTCCCTTAGCTCCTCCACTTCAGCTACTCTGCCTTCAAGAGCTTGTACTGTCTCTCTAAGGGCCAGGAGTTGCTTGCACCATGCCACCTGCCCACGAGGCAGGTAATTGTACATGCTGCATTCACTGCAATAAAGATGCGAGAGAAAGTCAGAGTTTTTGACATTTTAAAACACAGGACTGTTCAGCAGACAAGAACATAAACATGATGCCATATGCCTGACACCTGCAGCTCAATATGTACTTCTTCCTTTCATGGTATTTCTTATGACAACTCTTCAAAAATGATCTCTTTTTATGTCTCCTAATCCTGTGCTTAATGACTAAACTCTCTAGTGTAACCCATGCCCACCAAATGCCACTCTATTGCAGCTGGCTTCCTAGGATTACAGAAGTGGGAATGTTCAAAACAGAACCTGTTCTTTCTTACAAGAAAGGCTACAAAGTAGAGACACTATTTGGCAAAACCTTCATGGTTTTGACGGATTTTTTGTGGCTCTTTTGGCAAAGGCACAACCAATTTGAGCTGTCTCAGTATGTCATATAAGCCAAAAAAAAAAAAGTGAACTTGTTATGGACTCCTCTGTGCATGAGTAGATTGTGAATTCATGGAATAGAGATAGTACACTTAAGGGAGCAGCAGCTCATATTTCTTCGTCTCAGCAGAGATATCCGTGTTAGCTGCTGCTTTCATAATGGTCACAGATCTTCTTGGCCTGTATGAACCACTGGGAGAAACAAATACGCAGGTGGAGGGCTTTCTTTTTCTTAAAGAAAAACTGAAATACCAAAGTGTTTTTAGTGGGATGCTTACTAAATTACAGGAACTGGTGTGTGGGGAGGGGGGGAAATCAACGCTTGCTTTGAGACCAAGTAGATTTAAGGAGAGAGGTGAAAGCAGTTTGTGTCATACTCTTTTAACTGAACATGCTATAGTGGGTATTTGATCTTGTTTGAAAGAAGTGGAAGCCTGTAAAACGAAAAATCTCAGACCCAAACTCATTCATTTCTATATTGTTTACAGTGTGGTTGGTCTTGGTAAAGGGGAAAAACTACTGTCTCAGAAGTCAATCCAGTTTACTCTTTGGAATTCTCCCGTCACATAAATAAGTACTAACAAAGTTAGTGAGAATATTACCATCTTGTGATTTGAGTTAGATGGATAGCACTTGCATTTTGCTTCTTTTTCCACATGTTGTGCTTTCTAAATTTTTCTTAAAGGTAATTATGTGCTTGTAGCTAAAAGGAATTAAGAAATTCACCATAGTAATGCACTTGCTAATGTTTTCTATGGGGAAACAGCAGATACTGTAGGCAACATGATTGAATTGAATTACAGCAACACTACCTTTCACGAATTTGACAGACACTAATTTTGGAAAGGTATTTTGCATCGATGACGGGTGTTCAAAGTCAAATTGCTTTTTGCTGTGATTGGGAAGGCTTTAGCATCTGAGTGTTACTACGCAACCTACAGAACAAACTTTAAGTAAAAAATCAGTAACTTATATAAAAAGTTATTTGTTAATGTGCAGAAACAGCAACTATTCAAAGCCACCTGAAATGATACTTGCTATTGTATAGCAGAGAGCAGAACAATCGGTTTTGTTGAATTGTATTAGCCATGCAAGTGTGTGCTGCTTTTGTTATATTAAGAACAATTATTCTTTATCTTGCCTCTCTTTTTAAGCAACAGACGTTAAGTCAACTTCTTCATTTTATCACTAGAAAGCTCAGGCCACGTAAAAAGAGAGGAGGAGCAGGATCCAAATGGATCGTGCTTGTACTATGGTTTAATAAGGATTTTTAAGCAATAATTAAAATATCTTTTATAATATAACCTACCAATAGTAAGCCTACCAGTTAAGGCAAGTGTAACTCACCTCATTGTCAAGGACATGCAAAACGTCCTGTCTACTACTTGAGCCCCATGTCAAAGTCTTAAGTCATGCATAGGTCATTCACACACACCAAATAGCTTGTCCAAAAGAATGAAGACCCTTTCCCCTAATTTAATATAGGTAGTAATATAGGGCAAACTGTATAACCCTGAATCACATTGGTGAGCACTCAGGTCCTTTGAGTTTAACAGAGCTGTGTGTGTAAATACAACCAGTGTAACGGCCCTATCTGAGCAGCATCCTTAGACGCACATTGTACAGACTCTCAAAGAACTTTCCACAGTCTGAAAATAATTTCAAAAAGGAATTTTCACTTCTAATTCTGCAATATATTTGCAGACTACAGTGGATCTCTATAAATACATCAGAGGGATAAATACCAGGGAGGGAGAGAAGTTATTTAAGTTCAGGGCCAATGTTGGCACAAGAACAAATGGATACAAATTAGCCATCAACAAGTTTAGGCTTGAAATTAGATGAAGATTTTTAACCACAGAGAAGTTAAGTTCTGGAGCAGCCTTCCTAGGGGAGTAGTGGGGGTAAAACCCCTAACTTGTTTCAAGACTGAGCTTGATAAGTTTATCGCTAGGATGGTACGAGGGGGTCCCTAGAATGGCATGTGGCTTATCGGCGACTGCTAGTAGCAAATACCTCCAATGGCTAGAGATGGGACAGTAGAGGGGGAGAACAGAGTTACTCTGGTAAATTCTGTCCCTAGTGTTTGGCTGTTGGGTCTTGCTGACGTGCTCAGGGTCTGATTGCCATATTTGAGGCTGGGAAGGGATTTTCATTTAGGTCAGATTGGCAAAGACCATATTGGTTTTTCACGTTCATCTGCAGCATGGGGCACAGGTCACTTGCTGGTTTGAACCAGATTAAATGGCGGAGTCTCTGTAACCTGCGGTCTTTCAATCAAGATCAGTAACTCAGCCAGAGGTTAGAGGTCTATTATAGGAGTGGGTGGGTGAGATTCTGTGGCCTTCACTGTGCCTCAAATGATCATGATGGTCCCTTCTGCCCTTAAAGTCACTGAGTCTGAGTTACATCAACATAGGGAATACATGAAACAGGTCAAGACATACAATTGTCATGGTACTTTGTAACAGGATGGTAGGATTCTTTTGTTGACCCATACCGTGATCAGGTTTGGAGACATGCTGTTCATTGTAGCAGGACTGACTCACCTGCTCCACCCTGGAGCTAAAGGGGTTGGACTGGCTCTTTGTACAGGTGGGACTGGGGAGATGCTGCTACAGCCAGACTTGTGTTTATGTTGTGTTAACAATAATTCCAACAGCCAGGAAGAGGGCACGGTTGTATTAAATACAGAAGAACATAATATCCAGACTGGGTCAGACCAATGGTCCATCTAGCCCAGTGCCAGATGCTTCAGAGGGAATGAACAGAACAGGCAATCATCTAGTGATCCAGATCTATGTCTCTATAGATTCTGTTCAAACAGGATAAACGCTCCATGCCTTTACAGTACCATTATCTTTTACAATTATACAAGGTTTTTCTTCAAATTAATCCTTTTGCTTACATACTGATTGTAGGCCTCCAGTTAAATGCAGATAAGACCACAACATTATATTTATTTGAGAGTGAAGTCAACTGGTTTAGTCTCTGATTCAGCTGTTGCCATATGGATTGTGTGTGTGTGTGTGTGTGTGTGTGTGTGTGTGTGTGTGTGTAAAAGATGATCATCCCTATAATGAATTGGCCTCTACACCATGGAATTTTTCTTGAGTGGTGAAGTTGTTAACACTGCAATAAAGGCTCTCTAGGAAAATTATATAACAGTGTTATTACTATTGGGCATAATTTTGGCATTATGTGCTTCAAATGCATCAAGGTGGATATGGCAAAGGAAAATAGTGCCCAGAACTCAGAATACAGTCAGTAAACTACTGTATATTTGGGAAAATATAGCTCATTGAATACAGAAACACATTGTTCACAGTGCACAGACGTAGCAAATTGTAAGCATCAAGAAATTCCAGTTGGTTGGTTGGAGCCAGAAAACAAAAACAGGATAACTAAGTTATGAAGGAAGATACCCTGTGCATTAAATATGCAAACAAGTTAATGGGGGGAAGCATGGTGGTGAAGGGTACAGAAAGATGCTACTTGGGCATTAGGATGCTAGGAAAACTGAGCATCGGGGAAAGAGGGTGGGATTTACACAGTACATGGAGTAGCAGGATGTGCAGTCATAACTGACTTAATTCCTGTCTGATGTATTGTTTATTGGTGTGGACTGAGCACAAAATTGGGAGCCAGTAACTTTTGTTCCTTGTTCAGCCTGACTCACTTAGTGCTTCTCAGCAACTCATTCAGTAGATACTTTTGGAAAACATGAGCTTAATTGTGGGTTTAAGCAATTAGGTTATTTCCTTAACATCACTGGAGGAATCCCATTTCCACTGAAGTCAGTGGCAAAACTCCTATTAGCTTCGATGGAGTCAGGATTGCACCCTATGATTCTGATAGTTTAAGTAGAAATAATAATAGTTCACCAGGGGGAAAAAGGCACAGGCACTCCTGCCAGTCCATATGGATGTTGTCAATGAGTGAACAGTGGAAGGAACATAGAACTAAAATAAGTAGATAGGTGGGTACATGTTTTGAAAGGCATCTGACTAAACTTAAGACAAAACACTCTGACAATAAAGCAAGCAACTACGGCGGGAGTTTTTAAGTACATTTGTATACAAATGTAAGTAGCATGACAAAGAAAAATAGGGGAACCAGAAATACCTGCCCACAAAGGGGATTTCAACACCATGAGTTTAACTGAAACATGGTGGGGAAGTGAAACTGAATAGGGGAGAGGGCTATTCTACATTGATGTGAATTTATCTGGTGCTTACTGTACAACGTGTTTAGACTTACTTTACCCTGATCATTTTCTTAGTCCAAATGTGTGAGCAATTGAGAAACTCAGAATTAAAGTGATAATGTTTCTATATAGGTAAGACTTGGCAACAGTGTGTTTTTTAAAAAAGCTGATAATCTGGGTTCAACAGAAGTAAAGTGTCAGAATGTCAGAATATATTGTCAAAACATTGTTTAAAGAAACAATATTGCCATTACTAGAGTATGATGTATAAGTCAACTCAACTTTTCATAAAGATGATTTCAAGAAGGGGAGAAGCTAGGGTAACCAGAATTATACAAAGATTTTCAATTAGTTCAAGTAAAGAGAAGCAACTGCTGGTGTTTCTTAACAACATACAACATCCAAATGCCAAAAGTCTGATGAACAAACACTAGGGGACAATAATTTTCCAAGGGCCATAAACAAGTCCATAAGAGGAAAAATAATGCTGTATAGGTGCTAATTCAAGAAAGGGGGGAAGTGACCTTCATTATGATTATTGGGTAGATACATTTTCTAGTGTCTTTTCATCCATTCATCTAGTGCTTTGTAAAGAATTGTATAGCTTAATAGTTGTAAACACGATACAACATAGAATGGACTTACTTTTTCTGTAGAAAGTGCATATTTATTTAGGTAAAGTAAAGCATCTGCTCATTAAGCTATGAAATCTAAAATTAGTCAGTTTCAAAACAGCAAATATGAAAGTCTCACACAGCATTTTCAATTAGCAGCTTTTATTTGAACTTTAAGAAAGTACAGTTTTTCATGGTAAGATCATACTTAAAGATCCTGGTCTCTTAAAGCATTGTATTCAAATAGAAGCAGCTCTGTATTCCTGCTCTAATATGCATTATTAATTTAGACCTGTCTCATCACACAAATAAGATTCTTGACCAAAGGGTATACCTCACAAATAAAATGTCATCGTCCTATAATTTTTGAGAGTGATCTTTATTAATCACTCACCAAGGTGCAAGTGAACTTAAAGTTTGACAGTGAGCAGTTAACAGCAGAGATGGGAAACAGGCAGACTACTGAGCACATGGTGTGCAAGCTTCCTCACACAGCTTTTCCCTTTCAAGCCTGATCTACAACAGCCCTCTACCATTCCAGTCTTGGGTCTCTCATTCTGAAACTGCCAGTTCTGGTGCACTGTGTGGCTCTACAACATGCACAAATGCAGCAGGCCAAGTTCATTTTTTCACTTGCAATACAATTTAGAACAGAAGTTGAGTCTCTTACAGTGAAAGTCTAGTGCACCAACTCATTATGCTAACTAACCCTCTCCCGCCCCACCAGAATAAACATCTTCAGTGGGTTGCTTATACTGTATGTAACAATGGTTTAACATGAATCCAGAGGTAGATTTTTCATGCATGTTTGTTGATCTTTTCGTACTCTATCTTAATAAAAGGGACAGCATTAAAATCAGGAACCATGTTTTAAACTGGAACACATAAGTCCAATCTCCTTGAAAATAAACTCAAACAACAAAAAAGAGATCAACATTTAAACATATATGATACATCAGTGCCTTGAAACTTTGTTTTTCAGTTTGAGCCAAGTGCTGATAGTCTCATTCCAAGCAGAGCGCCGTTGACTCCAGGATGATCACTTGTTTGAAAAAGGGCCGCAAGATTTGCCCCTCACTCAGCTTATTTTCCTTGTTAAGAACCTAGGACAGGCTCACAAGAAAACATAGGTGCCAAGATAGGAATTTGTTTTGTATTTCCAGGCAGCTTGAAACCCAGCAGACAATGTAGCTGTTGCTTAACAAACACAGAATTCTACATTGTATGCCAGGTTCATGCCCCAAACCTGGGTAGTCTTCCAGTATTTTGATCATTACACCTCTCCCAATGGCTGGAGACGCTACCATCTATAGTGCTCATTCTCCCCATCACATGCTATAGTGAAGTGAATGGTAGGACCACAAAGACTGGGTTTGGCTTAAGATGTGAATATTGGATTTTAGCAAGCATAATCAATAAATGATTAAGAGGATCAAACTCTATATTACATTTTTCACCATAGGGAACTATATTTACATTACTAGAAAAGTTTAGATTACAAGCTATGTGTGTAGATGAGAAAACATATTGAAGCATTCTAACAGAAAAACAAATAGGTGCACTTAATCCACTCCACCCTATAATGTAAACATATAACCCTATCCTACAAATATTTCATTCCTTATTAGACATTTATGATTTCCAAACCCCAAATGATATCAAATAACTTGGTAGCATTGTGAAATGTTTTGCAGCTAGGAAACATGATAAAGTTTGCATGATCATAAAGAATGCCAAATCTGCTACGAAATGCATGGACAGAAGCTATAAGATGTCATCAGAGACCCAGTAGCCAGATGTAGCTGCTGATTGTAAAGACAGAATCTACACTGACTACTGAGCGACTGATAGGCAACTACAAGTTCCGGACTGATTGATGCACAGCATTATTCTGACATAACCTGTAGAAATAAAATAAAAAAAATCAGTATAAATAATTCCGTAGATAAAGTTTCAGCCACGCAGGTGATATTACACATAGGTGTCCCACTTTGCAGAGTAAACAGATTGAGTGCGTCTTGCCAGGATAATTTTGTTAAAGACCATTAGTCCCAAGAGAATCATTTAAAAATGCAATAGTTAAAATTTTTATAACTGACTGACAGATAACACTTTTTTGTCTTAATTGGCTTTCTGAAACAGCCTGCCGCATTTTAAGTAAAATCCTCTCAAAAAATGCTTAATACCAGAACAAAAGGGTCTTGCAAAACAAAGTACAAGCACAGTATACCTGAAGGTAAATTAAGTTTATGCAACTGGATGCCTTAAAACTCCATGTAAAATAAGACATTTCCTCACTTTGTTTAAAGAGTGCATATGGCAAATAAACATAACTTGCAAGGGTACAGCTGATGTACTGAAGTGAAGTACAAGGACACACACCTTGTATTATTACAATGCAAGATTTACAATTGTTGGGTAGTTTCAGTGGAACACTGTACTAAATCAGTAGATTAAGTGAATATCAGAAAATGTTTCTTTCACCTTTCATGAAGTGCTATACCATAAACAACAAAACATGCATCATTTGGAATCCCTTAATCGCTACAAAATGCCCCCATTTATTGTATATAAACACAAAGACTTGTGTATGCTGTAAGAGGGCTTTAACAAATGCAACAATTTGTATAGTAGTAAAATCTGAAATAGCAACTCTAGCTTCACACATTTACCCAGTGATAACTAAGTCAAAAATACAGTTACTCAGTCTAGTAGTCTCAGAAAATTAGTTCCTCAAATAGTAGTGATAAGTTTTTGCATTACTGCACAGAGAAATACAATCTACAGCAACTGATATTTAGTTTGCTGGCTTTTGTTTCTACCTTCTATACAATCAACTTTTTTTTTTTTAATTTAACTACTGAAGGGTTGTCTATTTTGGTTCTGCTATTTTAAACACACAGAGTTAAACATCTGAAAATAACAAGCATCAGGGAAGCAGGAAAACAATTAAGCCTTTATTTTAAAAAGTCAGTCCTTGTTAGAAATCTTCTTTTTAAAAATAAAGAAGCCCCAATGAACTGTAACAAAACTACAACTTCATATTAGGAAGCTATTTTAAAACCTGGGCTTAATTTTGCTAAAATGGTTTTAACATTAATTCATGGGTTTTATGTCGCAATAAGGCTGGCTGGTGGCACACACAATAAATCAGTTGGGGGGGGGGGGATTTTTTTTTTTTAAATGGTATTGCTTTTTTACTAAATACTTGTGGAAGAGAGCAGTTGCTGCTATGGAATACTGAAAAAGAGGAGTTAGAGAAGCACATGTGGCCTGCAGCATTTGGCTCACAATAAAAGATTGCAAATGAAGATCCTGCAGTTCACTCTGTAGAGCAGGGGTGGGCAAACTTTTTGGCCCAAGGGCCACATCTGGGTATGGAAATTGTACGGTGGGCCATGAATGCTCACAAAATTGGGGGTTGGGATGTGGGAGGGGGTGAAGGCTTTGGGTGGGGATGTGGGCTCTGGGATAAGACCAGAAATGAGGAGTTCAGGGTGCAGGAGGTCACAGCATGCTCGGAGTGGGAGCTCGAGGGCCAGATTAGAACATCTGAAGGCCCGGATACAACTCCCGGGCTGTAGTTTGTCCACCCATGCTGTAGAGCCCAGCCCAGAGTGGCACTCATACAGTTGCTAGTACCAGTGCAGCCACAACAGTGCTGGGAAATGGATATACAACTTTTCTAGTGTGAGACTGCCTCCGAGGTATGAATTCAGTGAATGTGGACTGCCAAGAGGAATACCCCACTCCCTTCCACTTTGTCAGCCAGGCTAGCCAGCCCTTTGCTACATCAGCTACCCCCTTCCCTCTCCACGGATTGTGAACACAGGAGAACTTGGCAAGCCTTATAAAATTAACATCATCATCTCTCCTACATGCAAAGTGAGATCTCAAACTTTGCGGCCACAGGCCAAGGTTCAGGAGCACGAACATCAAACGTAGGTTCAACTCAAGCAGGTGTAAGGTTCGAGCCGAATGTTTCGCTTAGCTCTAGAGTCAGGCTTCCTAATCCTGCTCAAAAATAAAAAATTAGTCTAATGAAAGAAACTACCAGAGAGTCAATCTGTTATTAAAAGGGTGAAACACAATCTTTGTACTGATTAACTACACTAATGGGAAGACAAATTGTTAACCAACACAGAAGGAGACTGTTTGTAAGACAAGGTCAAATAAGGAAAATATTGCATCTTTATTGTGCAACAAATATGAAAGAAGTTGAGGAGAGGGCTTGTGAGTCACAGCCTAACATATTCATGTCTGTGCCTGCCTGAATTAAGACACATGCTTGGTTAATATGATTTAGTGTTCTTAGAGTAGATCAATCAGGGTAAAAGATACTAATGCATACTCAAATATATTTTTCAGTTTGAAGGAGGTCAACAATTCAGTTTTTTAAAATCAAAAGCCTGACACCTGCTGTTGAATTGACTGGAAACAGAGTAAACAGACAGGTTTGTCCATTTTTTTTAGTTTTGGAATGGAAGCGATTCATATGGTAAACTAGCACTCTATGAAAGTAATCTTATTTGAATGGCTCTGATCAGCCGTGGGTCAAAGCACTGGGTACATTGGGGAGAAACCTATCCACTGTAAAGTCTTAGGAAAAAAGAAAGTGATCTTTGTTTGTTGCACAAAAAGGATGGTATTCTATACCTATTTAACTCAGACAAGTTTGCCTTTCCAGGTGTCATTTAGTTTGGGAACGGTGGTGAAAGAGAGATGTCATTATGGTTATTTTATTTGCTCCTTTCAAGCTCATATTGTAATTAGTGGCTGGGGTGGTAATTTCTGAACAGAAAGCTTTACATATTGAGACATTCCACAATGTTCGCTTCTTGCATGACTAAGTCTGATCTTTGTAAGTTCAAAGTTGGTGACTGAATGTCACATCTGAAAGTGTTTTTCAAAAAAAACCCAAACCAGCAAATGTAGTTGAAAATTTGCAGTGGTGCATTGGCATTGTAAATTAAGGGATATTCCTCCGTGCTTAGAGCCATAATGTCATCTGCACTGTAGCTCAGGGCACATGCAAACATCTTTTCATTACTTATTCATCTAACAGTCATACTAATGATTGTGTCTTAAGTAATGACTTCACCTAACCAGCTTAGTATATTGCTTGAATTAGCTCTGTACTTTATGTATAATTATAAAGGTTTAGCTACCTATTGCAATATGAAAAGGAGTACTTGTGGCATCTTAGAGACTAAACATTTATTTGAGCATAAGCTTTCATATGTTGGGGAAAAACTCAAAAAAGGCTAATTGTATAGAAATAGTTAAACCCTTCCCCCAACACACACACACACACACACACACACACACACACACACACAGAGCGCAACAGGGTGTAATTATACAGGCCTGAAACCAACATTTGAAATAGGGGCATCTAATTAAAGTGCATTCTTGTGAACTTGAATTCCTGCTGAGTTACATAATTACATTAGAGCCAGGCTATCTCCAGAGCAGACCGTATGTTTGTAGTGATTCCAGCTCTTGCATACCTGAGACCCTGTGACTGTGTTGATCAAACACATTCACACCAGCTGATGGTCACTTGACTCATCTCACTATTTAATAAATTGCTCTGTTAAGTGACGTTTCTGATTGGGCTGAACATATTCAGGGAAATTCCTGTCTAAGGCATTTTTAATTGCTCTGCCAGACCACACTAGTATAAGCAGGCCTAGGGAGGCGTATGGTTGGCACAACCTTCTAAAACAAGTTTCCTAAAGGCAAAACCACTGGCATTCCCATACAGACTCAAACTAGTTTTAATTGCTAATTAATGTAATTTTTTTTAGTCATTACCTTTAAACCTTGCTCATTTTTAAAATAATTCTTGAAGGTTTGGAAATTATATTTTTGAGTCACAGTTCCTCAGAGATACTGTATCTATGAAGCATTTAATACAAATATCATGGATAATACTACACAGTCCATTCCTCAGAAGGGATCATCATAAGTGGATATTTTATTTCATTTCCTTGCAGCAGTTAAATTCTCGTAAAATACCATGCCGAACCTTTAAGGACCTAAATAAACGTGGCCTCACCCTCAGAGGTGCTAAAACACCAAACAACCCTCACTTAAATTACTGGGAGCTGCATGTGAAAAAGGGTTCACCACTTCCATGCAGTTGTTTACACATGGATTAGGTTAGGGTGCTTGAAGTTTGTTTGAAAAAAATCTTGATTTATGATGATTTTTTCTTAATGACACAACAAACATCAGACACCGATAAATCCAAGGGAATCAACTTAGTATTTGTAATAACATTCTCAGAACAGAATATATGAGGTGAGTAATAAAACAAGAACTACAGGGCTGATTTTCCAGAAGTACTGAAGACAATCAGAGCTGCAGGTACTCAACACCCCTGAAAACCAGGTTTTCTGTTTTCAGAATAAATTTATTGGAGTTTACAACCTCAACTGGCAGATCTGTTTTGTAAACATTTTGGTACCAATTGTAACCCACCACTGACTGGTTAAGTTGTAAAAAGGACCTAATTGAACCCAGCGTTTACAGCACCCTGGATCTAAGTGAATGAACTCATCTGCAAGTTAGCGAAATGGTTATCAATACATGTGTATTTAATTGCACTGTGTGACATAACTGACCTGCCAGACAATTGAACTTTCTTTCATTTTCTTTATGATCTTAGGAATAGATGGTTATCTACACATCTTTCAAGGTACTAACAGATATATTATTACGAATTGGGGAATATCAACAGTTTTTATCTGCTCATGGGACATAGAACTGACATTTGGGAATGCAGTCACAATTACAGTACCAGAGACTTCCAGAGTGGGGAAGGGAAAGAGAAAAATATTTTTGCATACTTAGACAGTTTCTGGTCTAAGGAACCTAAAGTACAGTACCATATCTTGAAAAATATACATTATCCTTTCCCCATACATGCACAATTAACACTTGATAAAAAGTAATTGGATGAAACTATTTTAGCAGGCCTTAAGAGAGTTAGTATTTTGACATATTTTAGAATATAGCCTTGTACAAACACACTAGATCACCATGTTATTTAAATACCCAGACTGTTATTAAGTGGGTTACATGAATGACTGGTGTATTTGTGGCGTCCACTGCGCTTTTTGTGTTTTTCAGCCAAAATTTTCACAAGGGACTAGTGATTTTGGATGCCTCAATTTTTTGTGGTCCAACTTGAGACACTTCCGACTCCCTCTATAACCTTGAACAAATCACTTAACCACTATGCCAAGATTTATTTTTGAAGCGGAATTAATACCTCACAAGAGAGTGAGGAATGTTTGTACAGAACTAAATACTTTATGAGTCAAAGTTCAAGTATGGAGATATGCTAGCAGGCTCCTTTCTTTTTATCTCACCCCTCATTTTAGTTGCTTTCTTGATATATCACCTCTTCATCAGCTCAGTGTGAAATTTATGCCAATTTACTAATATGTAATCTAAACCACTACTTAAGAGGTAATTTAGTCCCTTGTCAGCTTCCCCAGTGGCGAAATGGCGTAATCATACTTTTGCATTGCTAAAGACATCTTAAATCCGATATAATTTTTGGGTTTGCCTTTAGTATCATTTCCTTCATTTCATAGTTGGGAAAAAGCAGGTTAAATTACTTGTGGGGCTCCTGTGGTCTAGAAAATTAGATATGGAGTGAGTAGTTGGAGATCTGCATTCTAATCATGATTTTGGCAATGACTTGCCATATGACTCTGAGCAAATGACTTCCAGTATGCATTACAGACTATCATAGTATTACAACAGTATCTCCACAGGTAAGGTTGAAACAATCCTATTATAAGACCAGTTTTGATCACAATCCTAACTTCATCAAAAGGAAACTAATCCACATGAAATTTTATTTGTGATCTTATGTTAGAGTAAAATGTTGTGTGAAATTTGCCTCACATTTTCCAAAAATGTATTTGGGAAGGTATGAGGGTTAAAAACAGGTGTTTTTTTAAAGTAAATCTAAGAAAATTTCACATGCACCAAGCTTTGTTAAAGTGAAGTTAAGGATTAATACACACATTTAAAATATAACTTTAAGGAAGACAAATTTTATAAAGATACCCGTAACTTTGTAAACCTTGAAAATCAAAAGTTAAAATGTTCCAAAACCTCCAAAATATTTAAGAATATGGATATGCCCAGGTATGGTCACTTGAAAACTTGAACTTTAACCCACTCAATGTCCCAATATACCCATTCTCAGCTGCCACACAGGTACACTTTATCCTTCTAGGGACTTAGGCACCTCCCGCTACTTCCTCTCTCTTTGTTTTCTGATGGCTTAGAGGTCTTTTTTGTATATGGAAATATCTATGAAAATAAGAGTACTAGTGGGGGAAAACCTGTGTGAAGAGGTGGATTCTACATTTGTCTAAGTGTGGTATGGTTTGTGGTCATTCTTATCTCTTCTGGCAGTACGTCCCATATTCTTGGTCCAGCTCCTGTGACATTTCTGTCTCCTGTCATCATGAGCCTAACCCTATTGATCAACATGATAACTGTCCCAATGGAATGCAGCTGTTGTGGGAGGTCATAGTTGCTGAGACACAATCTCATGTAAATAGGACCAAGTTCTACACAGGGTTATGAAAGTCTTTAGGGGTGACTTGGAAAATTGGCAACCTCTTAACTTGCCAGAAGACTACTTTACTTATGCTGACAATACACTGCTACACCATTCAAACCAAACTGCAGCTGCATTTACATCACAAACTTACATGACTAAATTTTTTTTGGACCGTCTTCAGTCTAGAGCAGGGGTAGGTCTCAAGCTTCAGCTTCAGTCCTGGGAGGTGGGCTCAGGTTACAGATCCCCCTTGGGCTTTGGCCCTGCCCCACTCCCAAAGGGGCAGGGCTCAGGTGGGCTCAGGCTTCAGTCCTCCCTCCTGGGGTCATGCAGTAATTTTTGTTGTCAAAAGAGGGTTGCAGTGCATGATGTTTGAGAACTCCTGGTCTAGAGGAATATACTTTGCTGTATTATTGTAGCTGTGTCAGTCCCAGTATATTAGTGAGACAGGGTGGGTAAGGTAATATCTTTTATTGGACCAACTTTTGTTGGTGAAAGACAAGTTTTCACAAAACTTTGTGTAAGCTCGAAAGCGTGTCTTTCAGCAACAGAAGCTGATCCAATAAACGATATTACCTCATCCACCTTGTCTCTCTAACATAGTAGGCTGCAGAGCCTTGTCAATTTTGACTATATTTTGCAAACTAGCTATGAAAAATACTGTTGGGTGGAAAAAGGGAGGAGTTCACTGGTATGGGAGTCAGAGTTATGGTGGGTTTGAGTGACTTTAGTTTATTGTAAACTTGAGATTCCCCGACTTTCCAGAAAATTTTGCTTTCTGTTGAACAGCAATGTTAATTAAAAGGAATCCTGTCCCCTGAAAAGTTGATGGTATGTCAATCAATTCCAACTTAACAAAATTTGCCATGTGCGGTATGTTTTAAGATGAGAACTGGGGACGTGAAAGAATATAGACAGACTATTCTAGAGAAGATAAGCTACAGAGAAAAAAGCTCACTTGTATGAGACTGTGTAAAATTTCAGCAGAGACCAGTGCTAGATGAGCAAGGATGGGAGCAGAGTGCACATCAGGAATACTGACCTACACTAGAGCAAGTCATTGGAGCCTTCAAAAAAAATCAAGAACTGTTTGGATTGGATTCCAGGTAGATAATTCAGTGAGTCAGTGGAGTTGTTTGATAGAGTTATTACTGACTTTTTTTATAGGGGCAGCACCTGAAAGCCAAAATCAGATGGGTTCCCTGCTGTGCTAAGCATTGTACAAACATAAGAAAGGGATGCGGTCAAACTCATTTGGCTGCATCCCAACAGCTAAATTCTGCTCATGCTAAAATGTGGCATGTTCTGATCTGGGAAGATGTCAGAAGGAACTACAATATAGGTGAGAAGCGACGAAGTCATGACATAGGATTTCCTCTGAGGTAGAATCAAGGAAGTGACATAAATAGGCATTGCTACGGGAGCAGAGGAGTAGTAGGGAGGTTAGAAGCCACCTGGAACATGTGAGGAGAAGAACTCAAGGTCAAAGATGATGCCAAGATTTGACAGTGAAGGTAAATGAGAGATTGACATGGAGTTGTGATTAAGGATTTAACTAACAGAAGTTGAAATGAAACCACAAATTGGCTATGTCAGAACTTAGTTGTGTGAATACTCTGTAATTAAAGGTGTCAAAAACATGTAAACATTGAATAGTATTGTAAGATTGATGACTACAGTTACAGAAAGAGGGTATTTTTTTCAAGGGGGAGGGCACATGAGGAAATGGGACAAAAGAATGAACCTTGCAATACATTTGTAGAAGTGGAGCAACTATTATAAAAGGAACTGGACAGAGATAGTGGACAAACGATGAGATGGTCTCAGATAGACAGTGGCAAAGGTTGCATGGATGTAAAATTAGACTGAGACAGAAAACAGTCCTCTAGCTACAGTGAGAAGAACTGCTTTCAGCTCCAGGGGCGGAAAAAGGATAACAATTGGTCTGGATACTGTTATTTGAGAAGCAGCTGGAAATGTGTGAAAGTAGCCTTCTTTCAAGTGCTTTACTGAGAAAGGGAAGCCTAGAATTTTGCTGATAGCATCAAAGTCAATGGCGAATTTATGAAAGGAATAGAGGACAGATTTCTAAAAGATTAGAAAATAGAAGAGATAAATGAGGGGAAAAGAAGCCCAAATAATGGTAGGGGGAAGAAGTACTTTATTCAAGGAGCTTGATAATGTTGAAGATCAGAAGGCAGTCTGAAGGTAAGGTAATCAACTGGAAGGAAATGTTGTCCTGGATTAGAGCTCTCTTTGTTTGAAAGAAAAAAAGCAAATTATTCATACCTGGCAGCGGAAAGGTTGGTAGTGAAGAGACAATGGAATTGATGAAGGAATGAGGGTTATCATATCAGCATATCTAGAAATGAAGGAAATTAGAATTTGCAGCCTGGAGGGCAACCCTGTAGAGTATGAGATTTCAGTGGTGTGCGTGTGTGTAATATAATTTACTTATTGATTTGTCTCTTGGGGGGAAAAGCTTTTGCTATTACAGAGCTGAAATCTTAGATTGATGAGGGTGTCAACAAGGTTTAGAGTCTACATTTATATGCATCCGATGAAGTGAGCTGTAGCTCACGAAAGCTTATGCTCTAATAAATTTGTTAGTCTCGAAGGTGCCACAAGTACTCCTTTTCTTTTTACATTTATATGGTGACCCATGGGTACCTTTACATTATAGGATATCTTAGCCCAGATTACAACTATTCATTTGTGCCTACACAGGGAAGTGAACATAAAGACTATACTGGGCCAGACCAATGGTCCATCCAGCCTAGTATCCCATCTTCTGACAGTGGCTAATATCAGATGCTTCAGAGAGAATGAGCAGAACAGGCAATCATTGAGTGATCCATCATCCACGCCTCACTTCTGGCAGTCAGAGGCTAGGGACAACCAGAGTCTGGGGTTGCATCCCTAACCATCTTGGTTAATAGCCATGGATGGACCTATCCTCCATGAACGTCTCTAATTTTTTGAACCCTGGTACAGTTTTGGCTTTCATAACATCCCCTGGCAATGAGTTCCACTGGTTAACTGTGCATTGTGTGAAGAAATGCTTCCTTTTGTTTGCTTTAAACCTGCTGCCTATTAATTTCATTAAGTGACCCCTGGGTCTTGTGTTATGTGAAGGAGTAAATAACACTTTCTTATTCACTTAGCCTCTAGTTAGTGTTTTACCTCACAGCTGATCCAAAGTAATATGTAGTGAGGTGTGCTCACTGCAAGATAATAAAACAAGTAACATACATCATCATATTAAATATTCTCCAATATATTTTTAAAAATGGAACATTGCAACAAAACTTCTAATGGAAATACAGGATGAATGAGTTCTACAGAGGAAGCACTCTCAACACTGGAAAGCTAAAAATGTTCGAAGTAGCAATTGGATTGGCTAAACAGCCATGGGAGCACCCAAAGTTTGCCAACTGAGGAGGATCACTTTAAAAACTAGCTAGGTGCCCAAAGGACACAACTTCTTTGCGCAGAGAAGACTGAACCATCTTCATTTTTAACAGAAGTGTAGCCTGCAGAGAGATTACAAGCTACTCAAAGGGAGAAGTTGTCATAAAATGTTGGGACTTATTTCCAAAGGCTGCCTCTTCCGATTTTAAAGATCAGTATAGCTGTGGGCTACTCTTTGGCCAATGCCGCTTTATAATGTAGTGCCATTTTCACTACCCACTGACTAGTTAAGCAGTTTAATGTCTCTCCTTATATTAAACCTGAAAACCTCAATCATCATTTCTGGTAACAGATGTCCATTTGAGTGAATTTTATCTATTCTTACTTATGACAAACCCTCATTACAAAACACTAGGTGACTTCAATGGAGGTGCACAGAGTTCTAACTCAGGGTCAAAATCTCTGCCCTAAAAACTTAGTCAAATGGTTGTGAGCTTTATTCATAGTACATGGTGAGTCAGACTGCCTCCTACCGCAAAAACAACTCCTCCCAAAATGTCACCATTTTATGTCACCCCAGGGGGAAAAAATGGTAATTTTATCAATGAGAAAAACATGAGAGGCAAAATTTTTTGGAAAAAAGTGCTTGAGTTATGTATGCAGGCTGGCCACACGAGGAAAGAATGTGCTGTTGAACTTTGTCAAAATGGTTTTTAAAAGCACAAAAACCAATAAAAGCCTAAGGAAGGGAACAAAATTAAGTGGATGGCCTGGGGATATGGCTTTCTACTGAAAAAAAACAAAACAAAAACACATTCATTTGCAATAAGGGTAAGGAAGAAAATTGCACTCCTGAAGATAAAGATTGCCTCCATTGTCAGTAATTGAAAAACACCTTCTGTTACTCTCTTTCTTCGAAATGCAATCACAGTACTGAGGGATATATTTAATTGTGTACAGAGTTAAACATTATCATCATTAACCTTTGTGTTAAAAATAGATCAAAACATAACAAAATATTTAACAGACAAAATAACAAATGAAGTAATAAAAAATGAAACCATATAATGCCCCCCTAAAGAATGCAAGTCACATTGGAAAGAAATATAATGGAAATGCCTGTCAGATCTACTAGCATGTTTAATTAAGACAGAACCCCAAATTAGATTTATATATCATGGGTCCAAGAAAATGTGAAAAGATTGTTGAATCTGACTATATACAATTCAACCCTCATATAGTATGCTTTCATTGTTGCTACTGGATATATGAGAAGAGAAAAGGTTTAACCTTGCTAATATAAGTGCTTTGAGGGCACCTTATTCAGTGTACAGTTGGCCATTACAAATTCAACATAATCAGTGCTTCAATTGCCTTTCTGGAAGTAAGTTCATTATCCATACTTTTGTACTTAAAATGTAGCCAATTCTAACTTCTTGCTGTATCGTCGACAGTTACTGTAACAACTGAATTGACAACCTCAAAGTTTCAGTCCCATTCAGTCTTTCTTTCCTAAAGAAATATCTAGGTGTACAAACCAGATACATAGTGAGCACAAAGTCTGGGAGCCTGGAAGTCTTGAATCCTAATCATGGCTCTTCCAGTGACTCACTCCGTGGGCTTGGGCAAGTCACTTAACTTTCTGTTCCCCACCCATAAAATGAGGTAACTTACACAAGTGTTGATGAGGATTAATGTCTGTACAATGCTTTGAACGTATAAAGCTTTACTGAAAAAACAAGCCTGTCATCAGTCTTCAACTACCGTAGCCTTAATAGTGCAAACAAATAATGAAATTGGACATTCAATCAAAGGAAAAATTGTTCTTTACTAGTGCACTGTTGTACAGTTTTTATATTAAGCCATAATAAGTCTTTTCTTTAGCTCTCGTAAGAAAAAGTTTGTCGTTCAAAGTAGCCGAATATTACAATTGGATATTACCCCCTCTGAATTTGTCTGGCAAGTTTCATGTATTGCCATTGTTTAATACTGTAAATTGTTACATAGTAAACTTAATATTGGCATTCTGTATTATTCAGCAGCATTGAGGAGAAAATGTAAATTAATAAAAGCATGTTAATATTTCAGACCATATGCAGAAACTCTCTCAGTAGGGACAGAGTTCAAAGAGATTCTAGATGATAATTAGAAGTCAGTGAGGTTTACCTGAAGTCTAGCACTCTTTACAAGTTTTACTAGTCTTTCCTGGTGAAATTTCAATTAATAGCCTTATTTTTGATTTGGAAACATTTATTATTTATATTGCAGTAGTGCCTAGGAGCCCCAGTCATAGACCAGGACCCCACTGTGCTAAAACCCAGATAACCCTGCCCTGAACACTTTAAAAACTTCTGTATAGCTACTCCTGCAATTTCCTTCTGTACAAAAAAGAGAAAAAAAAAAGCCCTACAAAGACAGCAACATTTTTCTAGGTAGCAACCACTTTTTAAAAATTAGAGTGAGATCAACCTGTGATGTTCAGGTGCAGCAGGTTTCACATTTTGTATTTTCTGCAGGAGGCTTTTCTCTTTCCTTTATGCTGCCTTCCGAAAGAGCTGACAAAGTAACGCAGTGCCTCTCAGAATTACATTAATGTTTCAGGCCTAGTCCGGGCGAGATCGCTAGAACTGGACTTTCACTCCAACAGGACAGGACAATTAAAAATTGTTGGTAGCAGTATCAGTGACAAAGACGTTCCACCATTATTTGCTATTAATACAGAAGCTAAACTAGTCCAATAAATCATTGCAACAATTTTCCACCTGGAGAGTCAAGCATTAGCTTTCCAGTACAAGCATAGCCACCAAAGCAGCTTCCTGCCATCTGATGTAAGATTTTTCTTCTGCACAAAATATCTGTCTCCATTTACAATGTTGAAAAGTTATATATTTCTACAGTTACAGTTTGCTTTACCATTTAATTAAAGCATGTTAATTAGGATCTGTGCTGTTCAGTGTATTCATAAATGATCTGGAAAAAGGGGTAAAACAGGGAGGTGGTAAAGTTTGCAGATGATACAAAATTACTCAAGATAGTGAAGTCCAAAGCTGACTACGAAGTGTTACAAAGGGATCTCACTAAACTGGGTGATGGGGCAACACAATGGCAGATGAAATTCAATGTTGATGAATGCAAAGTAATGCATTTTGGAAAACATAATACCAACTATATATTTGGGTCGGTCTATATATAACTATATATTTGAGCCACTTCTGTTACTGGAGGGATATAAGTTCAAAGTTCACATTCACAGTTGATGTGGGTTTCCTTTGAGATGCCTGGAAAATGACTATGTTGACCACATCCACATTCTAAATTTTTTCTTGAGAACTCCTAATGAAGCTTCAGCCAAAAGAACAGGAACTGACTCATTTTGCTATGCCCCATTCACTGAATAATCAGTCTGGAGAGTACAGCCCAGGATAAAGGGCAGGAATATAAGGCAGCAAAAATGCATTTATACTGATCAACTGTCCAATCAAGTACACAAAGATACTCTATGCACAAACAGGTTACAACGTTGCTATATTGATGCAGAATGTATGTGCCCATGTGAACATACAACTCCCTCACTCCAGTGAGCATCTATTATACAATAATAGATGGAGAGTATATTACCTCTTTCTTTTATTATTGTATTTGCATGTCAGAGCAGCAATTTAATACCTGGACTGAGGATACCACAAACCCAGTGATAAGGAGAACTTAGCTCTTCTGCCTATGTAGCTATGCCTAACATGTGGGGGGGGGGGGGGGGAGGGGAGGAGGAGGGAGAGAGAAGCATACACAGTGATGTTTGCTTAACTGGCACACTATGAATAAAATCTACCATTTCAACAGTTGCTCAGATTATCAGAGAAACTCCTAGGAATATATTATGCTGCAAGGTACACTTTCATTTCCTGAATTGTTTTAAAATTATGTATTTAACAAATCACAATCCTTGTTAAGGTGACTCATTTGGCAGTTATAATAGAGCAGGGAAATACCATGCAGTGAACAAATCTCCCTACAATGGAGAACGTATACTACCACATATCAATTCACATCTTTTATAGACTTACAGAAAACAGGCATCCCATTTAAAATTGACTTTCCACAAAATAGGTGTGCCATTAATCCATTGTTTTAAGCCACTAAAGAGCACTGAATCATTTCCCTGGAAAGCATCACAACGGAGAGGGTGTGTTGTTCTTAATCACGGTGTCTGTTGCGTACTTTCCAGAAGAAACCGTGTAAATTATAGGAATTTGTACTTGAATACTCGAAAAACGTAAGATGCATATTCCTGTTTTAAACACCAACAAAACTCCAGAATATTGAACATATGCCATAGGAAAGATCCAAAAGCAATTATATGATGCAAATAATACCAGGTTCGAAGAGAGAAACTAATGTTTTTTTAAGAGAACTCATTCCACCCAACTATTCACCTACCCCCCATTGCTCTTGAGTCTAATCTGGATTAAGAATATGTACATCTTTAAAAATATCCCTGGCATAACAAACATAACATCTTGATGATTTTGGTCCTCCAACCTTTTTCAAAAGGAACTGTTAAGGTTTTCTACCAGATTTGTTTAAAATATTTATTCATTTTATGAACATTTAACTGGTTTCCCCACCCTGACCTTCTCACCTGATGGTCTGGTCCACAATGGGTACTTTTTTAGTTGATGTGTATGCTCATGCTGTAGAATAAGATGCTGATCTTGTACCAAAGGATTGCATACCCTTAACTTGGATTGATCTGTTGCACTTCAGACTGAAATTTTTAACAAGTGACAAAAGACCAAAAAGTAGTTGAAAGTACACAACTCAAACTGGTCACAATTAAGGCAACAAATCATATTACAACTGTTAAGGTAGCTTTAACATAGTTCAATTTATTAAAAACCATCATTTGTATTTACGTTAAAAAGGAGCAAAATTGTTTGTTCATCCATTTATGTGTTTCTCATCTAAAATGTCTTTTTTCCTTTGCACTTAAGTTTTTCAGTGTAGTGCTCTGTAAAACACCCAGGCCATTCATTATAGGCAAGCTCTTTTTCAAAGGAATCTCTGACATAAGTAGCTCCCCAAATGACTTATTACTAACAAGAAAGTGTCTAGAGAGAAAGTTGGTCAAAGAATTTTCTTTTGTGGCAAGAGAAATACAAAGGGGCCATTTTGGCTCTCAGACCGTCAAGATAACTTCCAGAGTAGTTTTATTAGTATTAGTAATATAACTATGGTAAGGAGAAACCTCACCTTTCACATTTAAAAACTGAACTGCTTTCTTCTCTCTTCACCTCCCTCCAAAAAAAAGTTTGAAAGGTCCAATAAAAGGCCCCCATGCCTTTGGGCTTGATGCTGACATCAGTACACACAATTTCCATTGACTAAAATTGTGTAGAGATTAAAGGCGGAACTGAACATAAAGGCTCACTTCTGCCCTGTTATGCCCAACAGCCATTTGTGAGAAAACAGTTCAATTTCAGCATATGAAGGCCAGACTTCCTCTTGTCCAGGTTACAGTAGTAACAGCAACATAACCACTGCCTTGTACAAGACCTGCAGCATTCTGTGAGTTGCCGTTTCTAAAGTGTAAAAAAGACTGGTAACAGTATAGTTTAACTGGTATGACAGTAACTAACTACAGTAACTTCTCACTTAACGTCGTCCCGGTTAACATTGTTTCGTTACTGATTATTAGAGAACATGCTCGTTTAAAGTTGCGCAATGCTCCCTTATAACATTGTTTAGCAGCCGCCTGCTTTATCCACTGCTTACAGGAAGAGCAACCCGTTGGAGCTAGCTGGTGGGGGCTTGGAACCAGAATGGACCAGCAGCCCCCTCTATCTGCTCCCCTAAGTTCCCTGTGCAGCAGCTGCCCAGCAGGCTATCAGTTCAGCTGTCCCTCCCCCCACTGTCGTGTGCTGCTCCTGCCCTCTGCCTTGGAGCTGCTCCCGGGAGCCTCCTGCTTGCTGTGCAGGGGAAAGAGGGGTGCTGATGACAAGGTGTCCCGCTCTCCCCTACCCATCTCCACAGAGCAGGGGCAGGACAGGATAGGACGGAGGGAGCTTGCTGATCTACTTAAAAGGGCAGTGTACTTAGAGTGGGGTCAGCATACGTAAAGGGGCAATGTGGGGTCTCTCTGTTTCTCACACACACACAGACATGTGCACCACCACCACCCCCGGCACTTTGGAGTGGTGCGCTCCTGTGGGATAGCATGGGTTCATCATCACATTCAGTTTCCAGAGGGAATGTTTGCAGCCACTGCCATGTGTCTGTTGCGTCTCCTCCCTCCATTCATGCTGCCTTGTAGAGCGTGAGGCTACATTAACAACGTGTTAGCCCTTGATGGCTCAGCTGAGTGCTAGTTCATCATTTAGCAGTAAGGCATCCCCTGGGAAATATCCCACCTTCTGACTCCACCACCTCAACCAAGCTTCACAGTCATCATTGCTGTGCACAGTATTAAATTGTTTGTTTAAAAACTTATAGAGAGTCAGTGACTCTGTGTGTGTGTGTGTGTGTGTGTGTGTGTGTGAGTGAGAGAGTGAGTCTTTTGTCTGGTGAAAATATTTCCCTGGAACCTAACCCCCTGCCCCCATTTACATTAATTCTTATGGGGAAATTGGATTTGCTTAACATCATTTCGCTTAAAGTAGCATTTTTCAGGAACATAACAACAACGTTAAGTGAGGAATTGCAGTACATTTGCTGAGCAACTTTCAAAATGCTATCTTGCAGAATTCTCCCCATTTTAAAGATGGAGAAAATGAACCACAGAGGTTCTATTTTAAATATTTCTAAGTCACATAGCACCTCAGAAACTAAGTGCTGGTAACTAAATACAGTATCTAAATAATACCATCATAATCTACCTAAAATAAATTAGTGGGCTTGATTTAATTTGTTAATAGAGGGTTTGATGTGACAGGCTATTTCATTCCCTTTTGAAAATCCTAACCTTAAATAGCAAAGCGAGAGACACACCCAACTGCCCGTGAAGGTCCATGGGATTCAGTGCCCCCTTCCCTTAAAAATCCCACCATAGTGTCCAACAAGAAATTTGCCCCCAATACTACAACAGATCACCTGACTTCCAGTTCCCTGTTCAAGCCGCAAGACATGCTATCCTGTTGAGACTTAGCAATTAGCTTGATGTGTTAATGAGACTTCACCTCAGCTAGGCATTGAAAGTTCTACCAGGCAACTACTAACCAAAAGATTATATTTACCGTTTCCTATTCTTAAGCACCCAAAAGTGCCGTAGGCATTTAATAGAAAACCTCTTTAGCCAGAGAGGGATTTATAATCAAAGGTAGAAGCCCCACAAGTGAGATTCAGTAACAATGTCTTGATAAAAGAAAAGGAGTACTTGTGGCACCTTAGAGACTAACAAATTTATTAGAGCATAAACTTGCGTGAGCTACAGCTCACTTCATCGGATGAGCTGTAGCTCACGAAAGCTTATGCTCTATTAAATTTGTTAGTCTCTAAGGTGCCACAAGTACTCCTTTTCTTTTTGCGAATACAGACTAACGTGGCTGCTACTCTGAAAAATGTCTTGATAAGAGAGCTCAACATCTCCACACTCCACAGAACCCCTATAGCTGTTTGAAACTGAAAGGAGAGTTGCCTTTTTAATTCCCAACAGCCTCTTATGAGGAAGGTGGATCTCTGCTACGCTACCCCATTCCCTAGACAAATTATTTTGGGGGAATTGTCCCCTTATCAACAATTTCAGCTCAGCTTCAACAGCATGTTATTATTGGTAGTTGAAGTGCCTCATAGTTTATGAGCTCAAAGTGTCAATAGTCTTCAGCAGAATATACTGTTTGGTTTTTATCAGGTCCACAACATTTTACTGATCAGAACAGAAAATGGTTATGATTCACTCAAGTAACTCTAGCATGGCTAACTTTAAACGTAATTTTAAAATAAATATTGTAAATTAAGTACGTGCACATCCATTTTCTAAAACAAAGAATAATGGTCCTGGAAATCTTGCCTTTACTATCAATATTTACGTGGATTAAATCTACAGCCAATTATTTTATCATATTACTTGTAGCATTTAGATAAAACAAACAAGAGCAACAAGTTTCAAGAGCTGAACAACATTATTCGATGATGTATGTACAGTTCTGCCTACGCAAAGTCTACTGGTTTTACCGGCTCTTCAGTTAACTAAACTTAGTGAGTTTGGGTTTGCAGGAGCTCAGTTCACCGTTCCCTTAGCTTGTACATTTTGGACTCACCTGAAACTTTAGAGGAAGTGAAACATATTCCTTCAAGGCCAAACTGTCAGCCTTCTATCCTAGCCCCTGAGTTCTTTATGTAGTTACTGAGGGGACTGAGGTGGCCAGGTATTCCACTTTTCCTCAGGTTACTCCTGAGGAAATTCTGCACCCAAATAAATAAATTTCTACGCACAATATTTTAAAATTTTGCAAATTTTATTTGTCAATACATAAATGTGGAGGCTGCAGCATGGCAGTGGGGACCACAGGCCACTGGCTGCAAGGAGGTGGGAGATCACCCTGCAGCCCCCACACTGGACATGGTGGTGAAGTTGTGCTATTTTGGTGGGTCTGGATTCTGCCAGGTTGAGCCAGCCTGCCCCACACCTGGATCAGGGGGCCATGGCTGGGCATGAGTGCGAGAATTTGTCCCTCTCACTTCCTATTTTGGTGGGCCTGGGGCAGAGGTGCAGCACCCCGTGGCAGAATCCAAGTGTGGAGTGAGAGGGTTCTGTGTGGGGCAGTCTGGGTGTGGGAAGAAGAGGACTCTAGGTGCACAGGGGCTCGTTGGGAGTTTCCAGGTGCAGGGGAAATGGGAATCTGCAGAGGAGTACAGGTGATGGTGGTTGGGGCTCAGCAAATGGGGTGAGGTCTGGGTGTGGAGAGATGGGGCTTGGCAGGGACAGTTTGGGTGTGTGGGCTCAGTGGAGGGGTCCAGGTGCTGGGAGAATGGGTCTTGAAGGGGTGGAGCTGGTTGGGGCTCAGTGGGTGGGGATCCAGGTGCAGGGACTGGGGCTCATTAGGATGGGGGTCAAGTGCAGTGGGTGTTTGGGTGCAGGGGACAGGGGCTCGGTGGGGGGGCTGGGAGAGGGGTTTGGTGCAGGGGGCTCGGGTATGGCTTGGCAGAGGGGGGCCTGGGTATGGGGAGGTCCAGAAGAACAGGGGTTGGGTGGATGGGAGAGCAGTTCCCCATACAGTGACCCCCGTATAACAGGGTCTAAAAGAGAACTGGATAAATTCGTGGAGGTTAAAGTCCATTAATGGCTATTAGCCAGGATGGGTAAGGAATGGTGTCCCTAGCCTCTGTTTGTCAGAGGGTGGTGATGGATGGCAGGAGAGAGATCACTTGATCATTACCTGTTAGGTTAACTCCCTCTGGGGTACCTGGCATTGGCCACTGTCGGTAGACAGGATACTGGGCTGGATGGACCTTTGGTCTGACCCAGTATGGCCATTCTTATGTTATGTTCCTCCGTAGCTGACAAGTGATGGGGACAGAGCTTCCTGCAGGCAGGGGGGTTTCTGGGAGTGGGCTACTCTTTGCAGGCAAAGAGGAAGTTCTGTCCTCTCCCACCCCCAGCCCAGCCAGGACTAGCAGCTGAGTCTAGTGCAGGATAAGAACTACAGGCCAGGGCATCCCCAGCTCTTATCTCCGGCACCACATTGTGCAGTGACTGCTCTGGGTGACTGAAACAATGCACCTATGCTGCTGGGGAGGGGCATGTGACAGATCTTTCAGCTTCTCTATCATCTTCTGCAGGGGGAAGAAAGAAATCTGGGGGGGGCATGAACTCTGTGTGCGTGCAGTGGCAGGGAATTCCCTTGAGATAATGGGTCACCCCTCATCTTTGCTGTCCAGCTAGCAGGACTGCTTTTTCCATAGTATTTACAGAAGGCTGGGGAAGACATTTGCCCTTTATGCAACAGCAAGACTGTCTTGCTGCTGCCATTTATCAAGGCTGTTTATCCAATTCTTGAGCATATACATCTAAATGCACCATGGGTCCACAGTGTTGAGGAATTTCAGTGTCAGAATATCATGCTGCATCTGTCAGGAAGAAACACCCCTTACTCCAAATACTATTTGCAGTATTGTGAAAATATTGATTATTCCTGGAAGATTATCAGTGGTGTGGTGTTTAAACATCCTTAGCGCTATTATAATTTGCTTTTCTGTTAAACTTTTTGAGTTGGAAAAAAAAACAAAAACAAAATTATTTTCAAGGGGGAAACGAGACACATTTTTGTTGACAGAAACCATTTCATATTCAGTGCCAAATTAAGTGCTTGCTAGATAGGGTCAGCAAAAGAAGATTACTAAAATACAAATATTTAATTATTCATAAACTACTCAGATTGCGAAGTTTACCTTAAGTGTGAACAGTTGGCAGCAAAATTTAGACCAGATGCTTCTTTTAAAATAAGCATTAATTTATACAATGTTTCACCATTACAAAGGTAACTGGAAATGTTTGTGCAGCATTATGCACCTATTTTTAGTAGATATTACCAATGGAGAAGGAAAATGAATCATCTGATATATGATACTTATGAAACAGGTAAGTCTTGTGGCAAATAGCTAGAGACCATAACTTTTCAACAAAGCACACTTCAATGTGCAAAGAGAGACATGCAGAAAGCCAGTGCAATGTGTATTAGATAGCGTATAGGATTTATAAAGATGTAGTTTAAATATAAAGTTACCATAAAGAAGGCCAATGTGATCTTTACATAATATGAAGTAGATCTGAAATCAATAGTTTGATGGTGAATAACTAAAATTTACAGAAATACAAGTGAATAGCTACATCACATACTATCTGATACAGGAACACAGATAGTAGTTTTGTTACCACTAGTAATGGAACCCACCGTTCACACATTCAGAAACTGAACTGCCTTCTTTCTCCAAAATAGTTTGGGAATGCCAGTCAAAAAATAATTGTTTGGGCCCAGTCCCATCACTGATCCACGCACAAATCCCATTGACTAAAGTGGTGTGTGGATCGGTTTCAAGACAGGGACCAAAGGCTCAGTTTCACTCTGTGCACATGTGGCATTTGTGTAAAAGCACAGTTTCTTAATGGGAGTAGTAGTCTCTTTCCAAGATAACATTAATAGCAACCAAACTTCATTATCATGCTAGACCTGCTTAAATTTCTAAAGTGTCAATGACCAGCCTCATTTAAAGGGAAATTATAAACACTGAAACAGTGATATCTGTTATAGCAATCAATAGCTGCATGTATATCTAGCGTGTTTCAACCAGAAATATCCAAAGGACTTTACATATGTAGGTAAATATTGTCATTTTATGGAGAGAAACTGAATTAAGGAGGTTCTACCAAATTCACAAATATCTGAATTGTACTGGATCAGCTTAATAGTCCAATATCCTGAGTTATAGTGGATGGTACTGGTTGCTTCATTAAATGGTATAAATACCCCATAATGGACAATTACACTTACAAGAGAAGTTTTCTCCTAATCCCAGGCACTTAGTGGTTGTATTATGTCCTTTGTATTGTGAGACAATGAAATAAGTGAAGTCAGTAATCCTTTTACCATTCATTATTCTATATATTTCTATCACTTCATTTGCCTTTCTTCTAAACTATACAGTACTAATATTTTTTACTTTTTAGTCTTTCACTGCCCTTCTGTGGGCTTTATCTGTTTCTTGCACCTCCTTGGTTGTTGTTAATTTAGAACCCTCTATGTGAACAAATAGTTCAATGGTTTCTTCCAATGTGCATTACCTGACCCTGTTTATATTGAATTTCTTCTGACATCATGTTGCCCAGGCACCTAATTTTGGTTAGGTCCTTCAGAAGTTCTATGATTCTAAGTTCCTTACTAGCCTCAATTTATATGAATAATTGTGTGCTCTTCAAATTTTTGTCACCTCATTGTTCATCTTTTCTTTCAGGCTCAATCTATTTATTGATCATCATTCCCTAAGCTATTACAGATACTTGGGGCACCATACTAAACTTCTACAATTCATTATTCCTGAACTTTGTTCTCTCTCTCTCTCTCTCTGTCTCCAATCCATAAAAGACTTATCTCTTACTACCTGTGACTACTCAATTTTCTGTAATAATCTCTTCTGAGGGACTTTTTCATACATGCTTCTATCTGTAACAATGAATCAAGTAGTTGGAAATGTATGCCATTGGCCAACTTTTGTCAGCACTGGGCACTGTCTGTGTGACAGCTGTCAACATAAGACCTGAAATGTTTTAGCATTATAAACAGAAGTGTCTCTATTTACAATTACAATTTGAACATCAGCAATTTCATGAAGATTCAGAAGTGTTTAACACAGATTTTCCCCAATACATTGATTTGTTGTTTTTAACTCAAATTATTAAAACTTAAATATGCAATGCTGAGATGTGTCATGTTTTATTGACTGACAAATATTTTTTATATCCTAAGTTTGAAACGGGTTTCTCTTTCTCCCTCTCATATATCCCCAAGCAAAGAAGTGACACCAAGTCAGCTTTTGAGCTCTTGCTGTGATAAGTAACTTTTCAGAACAAATCAAACCAAACACAATGGCATGGTCACCCCCAAGGGAGAACCTCTTTAGTATTTTATAGTGGATTCTGACTGTTAAAGGGGCATAACTACAGTCTATAGTATTCAGTTTACAGCTGGGTGAACAAAATATTTCTGTATTGAAATGATATTTAAGAATATACAATTTTCAGACCTAAAGCAAAGGGAAAACTGTAAAAAGGGACACTGTTACTGAGGACAAGAGGAGCAAAGATGAACAAGTCTAGGGTTAAGCTTTTTCTCTCTTTGAAAAAAATATAATAGCAATCTTTAAGGCTAGAAAGG
Organism: Dermochelys coriacea; assembly: GCF_009764565.3. NCBI lineage: Eukaryota > Metazoa > Chordata > Testudines > Dermochelyidae > Dermochelys > Dermochelys coriacea. The sequence goes on from NC_050068.2 coordinate 155,926,885, forward strand.
ATTGGACCTTCCTATAAACTTTTCTTGAGTTAGGACTACCAAGTGCACAGGAACCTCTAATGTCATTTCTGGGGAAATGACTAATGTTCTCCAAAGTGCTGTACCACATTACTACCAAGGACATTCCTCAACAACTGTATGTTAAGGAACTGAACTCATAAGGAAAGCAATTTTTGTCCCAGTGAAAAAGGGGCCAAATTCTGAGTTCACTCACATGTTTTATGACAAATTTGTTAGTCTCTAACATGCCACAAGTGTTCCTTTTCTTTTTGCGGATACAGACTAACATGCTACTACTCTGAAACATGCTTTATGACACCAACCAAAATAATGGAGTTACATGGGGTAGAAGCAGCCCAGAATTTATTCTGACCTGGCACTTCCAGATGACACTATTCAGAAGAGCAGTGCACTATGGCATACATCCTAGGCAAGCACTGCCTTCCCTCCCCAAGTCTAATGACAAACTACTTTTGGAGGTCTGTATTTTTTAGTGCTATTGCCAAACCGAGTACTTTAGATGCATACTGTTGCCATGGAAACAATATTTTGACTCTTTGGATGCCCCTGAACAATCTTTATGCTTGTGATGGAAGTGCCCTCTCTTTATTCTCTACACACCCCTTCCCACAGGAAAAAATACTTTTAGTAGTTTACATAATTTTCATGTATCAACTAGAATTTTAAAACTAAAAACAAACAAACAATTGTATGTATGTAGATACTTCTAGCCACTTCCCAGAGTACCTAAGCACCTGTGGGAGAATTTAACCTATAAATGTAGTTATTGACATATTTAGCAAAGTTTATTTTTAAGATGGAAGTGCTTTTTAGTTTTCCAATACAACCATCCAGAGGATTTTCGTTTTATAGCATCTGTAAATATTTACATTAGTTTAGTTAACTTAACAAAAATTAAACAGTAAACATACACTACCAGAAGTAGGGTAAAATGTAGTTGTGTGAGAGATCACACACTTTAAAATGTAAGCTTTTTGTGAACAAACTGGAAACAGTCAACAGTATGTCACAAAACAAAAGAAAAGTAATAGACCTGATCTAAAGAGAATTCAACTGGGACATGTTTAGTTTCTGATATTTCTCTTTCATTTGAATCAGTCAACTAGTCTTCACTCTCACAAATATTTCAGAACAGGTGATTGAAACCAAAAGGGATGGGGTAGGTCATTAGGTTAAAAACAGACAAATATTAATACAGTATTTTTTAGGCTTCAAATATTTTAGTACGAGTTATTTGGGAAAAAAAGTACTAGTAGCAGAATTTTAACCTACAGCCTTTGTTAGACAATTATGAAATATTAATTAGCAGATAAATAAGTGAAATGTTCCTAGCTATAGATGTTTTATGATTTTCAAAGAGAATATAAAAGAACCTCTAAACACAGATTGCTTAAGGCTAACAACTAGCATTTTCCCAGGTGTTGCCTGGCCACACCTTAACCAGAAAAAGAATCCGATTGCAAAGGTTGGGTCACATTCTTCCTTATTTGCTAGGGAACACTGCCCTTAAAAGACATTCTTATCTTAAAGTCTATTCTTTTTATTGCTTCTCTTATTAGACATTTCCTGCTCATTTTTGCAATAAATTTAGCCACTCAGCAACCTTGAGTTCTATTTTTATGAAAAGTATTGTTCAAAGAGCTTCCGAACATTGTATTAGGAAATAAAGAAAAGCATTCGAACAATTTAGACAATAAAATAGCCATCCTTCTACCATCTAAAGCCCTCTGCCCCCTTTTTTAAAGGCAGTATTAAGAAGGCATTGATAGCCACTAAAGTAAGTGAAACCAGTTTCAAAATCCCATTGTAGCTCTTTACTTTTATCCTCATTTGAGGACATTCTGAAAACACTTAAAAGTACAAGTAACATTTTTTTTTTTCCAAATATAGGTTGTGATTATTACAAGACTAGGTGGATTCATAGGATTCAATTTACTCAGGCTAAATTTTAGTTCCCCTTTAGGAAATAAAAGGAGTATGTACTAATTAATCAAGTGACAGGTATGGAATATCACGTCTACTTATTTATTAAATTAGACATTCAGACCATGTTTTGTATTATGATCATACCAAATTAATCAAGTAGTAACTAATTAAATAGTCAGAGTTTTAAAAATCTTATTTTATATACATACCAATACCTGGTAAAAATATACAACCAGTAGTTGAGGTAAGTAGCTTCCCCATTTTACTTGAGTCATCAAGCTCTACACTTACTAAACATTAAGTAGATGAAAAGTTTTTATTTACACCCTTTATTAAGAATCAAAGATTTCATTGTTAAAAGTATCTATCTAAATGGAACATCACAACCATATGCATTAAACTCACTTTTATCCATAGTTCCTAGAAAAGTTTAGTAAACTTCTCACTTTAGAAAAAATAAAAGATAGTTAAACATTCCCTCCAAGCCCCAAAAAGCCATTTTCAGATTTACATTTAACTAGACTGAGTAACCAGGTTTGTGTTTTTTCCAAGTTATCTTAGTTACATTACTAGAAATCTGCAAGCAATTTTATAATTATAACATGGACCAGATGATATCCATTAGTAGGGAATGTCATTTCGCACTTACCTATTCTGAATAAAGCAGTATATTTCCTGGTGACAGACTGCTGCAGCTTTCATTAACTAAAATTCTTCATCACAGCTAGACAAATCAGATTATAAAATGCCTTTGTTGTAGACTGTATGAATGATTTGTTTTCTTTCAGTCACTCTCCAAAGTAAGGAGCTATTAGCATTTCATTCCTGTGACAAAACAGAGAAGAAATAAAAAGGATAATAAGTCCATACACGTTCCTGGCAAAGATTTTAAACAGCATTCTTCTTATACAGTAAACATTCTCAACGTGACAGTTACCAGTTCATAGGTGACGCTCATTAATCCAAGTTGGCTTCAGCAGGCTTTATCGTCTGTCAACAGCTTGGCCAAACCCACAGCACTTATAACTTTGTTATCACATGTTGCTGAATCACTCTAATCTCAGAGTTACAATCTAAGTGTAATTCAGCAGTGGAAGAGAGGAAAGCTTCAGTTAGCTCTAATGCAGGGAGTTCTTATAGAGAACCGCCAATTAGCTGCTGACCAATCACAGGCTTAGTCATATGACAGGGCAGTCCCAATTGCACCGCAGAGAACTTTATGAATCGACGGGGTTAAATAAAGGACACTCATTGAGTAAAAAAAAAAAAAAAAAGCAGCAAGCTCAAATCGAAAACGCCCAGGCTGAACACTGCTAGTGCTTTACAGCAGGAAACCCCCTCGCCTCACAGGGACACACAGAACTAGACTAGTCTGTCACATATTCAATTAAATCCTCATACTGAGATTTGGTTTACATATCCACTATAGCCATCAACTCATTCTCTGCCCCCACCAATGTCTATTTTCTAAAATAAAATTAAAACAAGTATTTTCCAGTCAATTATGAGAAAACTTGTAATTAAATATCATTTCTAAAATAAAATTTCTCTCTCTCTCTCTCACACACACACACTGAAGTTGAGATTTTCAAAGCAAAGGGAAACAAGTAGCCCCTCCTTAATTTCTATATCAGTTCACTCACCTCAACTTGAAAAATACAGAGTGATTTAAATACGTAAAATAATCAGTGACAACCAATTCTACTTCTCCTGTCTTCATTCAGTACAATTTCTATTATTTATACAACTTAAAGACTAGACACTACCAACTAATCATTTATTGTGATTTTAAGGATTTGTTCTATAAAAAAGGAATAGTTCATAAGAAATCTACAAGTCTAATTGGTAACCCAAAAGATGTTGGAGATCACAGCTATCTATAACTCTTTAAAAAATGCACAGGACATAGGGACAACACGTGTTTGAAAAGAATCAGTGTTTGTCCTTTAAAATTCAGAATTGTACCCTATTTCATTTTCATTTTTGCCCCCTACACATGGATATGAACATTACATGGCTGCAGTAACTGCTGTTAGACTGGGACAAATGCAAAGGTTCTCGCCACTGTTGATTTTTGCCAATCCCAATTTATGGGTAGGAAATGTATGCCAGGACAAACCATTTAAGATGACTCAAACTGCCTCAGGTGCCCCCCCCACTCCTGTTCCATAGAACAACAAGCCTCTTTAGCAGTGAAGAGTAGGATCTCCTTGTAGACATGATTCAGAGCCTTAGACTTACAGTAGTTCTCCAGCATATTCTGGATATCTAAAAGAGCTGTTCCTCCTGGTGAAAAAGAAGGACCATGTTCTATAGCAGAAAACATCTGTACGTCATGATCATCCGTCAGGAACCACTGCCCAGACCAGAACAACATACACTTTTAAAGAAAGTTTGCCTCAGTGTAAACCCATAATTACAAGGAACTTCTAAAAACCCATGGGTTATCATAATTATTTTTTCAATCTACTAATCCCTTAGAAAGTTAACTCAAGTTTTTTTGAACGTTACACTCTTCACCAAGTCCTTTACCTAGGAACTACATTTATTATGTAGCCTTCAAGCCACATTTAGCTATCTATTTGGGTAGGCACTACAGTTGAGTACTAAAATGTATTTCAACAGGGGACAATTAATTCAATGTTAAAAGCTGCTTGGTATATTTCCAGCAAAATACTAAATCCCCAAACGACAAAATTCTATTCTAGAAAATCTTTCTATTAACCTCCTCAGCTTCCCCCAACACCAGTGGTGAAGCATTTGGATATCAGAAAGACAGACTGATTCCTATTTAAAAACATCATTAGGTATCTAATAAGATTTGCAATATGCAGCAAATAATACTTTATATTCAAGGTGGGTGAGGTAATATCTTTTATTGGACCAACTTCTGTTGGTGAGAGAGACAAGCTTTAGAGTATACAGAGAGGAGAGCTCTGTGTGGCTCAAAAGCTTGTCTCTCTCACCAACTGAAGTTGGCCCAATAAAAGATATTACCTCACCAACCTTGTTTCTAATATCCTGGGACATACACGGCTACGATACCACTGCATACTGTATATTTAGTCACTTTGAAATTTTCCCACAAATACCTGAGATCTTTCACTGACTGCCATTTTTGAAAAATGAAGGAAAACCTATTTTAATTCCATGTATTTTATAGCTTGCATTTATTTTATTTAAGTTGCAAAACTACCAGTACATTCTATATTGTGGCCCAAATCCTACAATGAGCTTCATTCAGGCAAATATTACGTAGAACAAGGCAATACCTTGACTTAAGACTCCTCCTATATCTGTTCACAGGTGCCTCCATCTTCTTTAAAGCCAAGTGTGTAACAACACAAGAAGTAAAAAGAGGCAGATTTTTAGAGATCTCTTACCTATTCAATAATCCCAGATTAAAATCTCAATTCATTTTCAGAAGAGATCTAGGGTAATAGATTTATCTAAAGAAGTTCCTTTAAAAATAATCTGGACTATTTCTCTGCCCTGCCCCATAACCATTTATTATCAGATTCTTCACATAAAAATATGTTTCATAGCTAGAATATTTTTATGTAAAGTTCATAGGAAACTAAATAACCAATCTTTAATTTTTAATGTTTTTTGAGGATGAAGAATGTGTGACTCGGATGACACAAAACCAAAATATTCCATAATAGTATTTTGTATGTATGGTATTTACATAGAAAGTGTAAATGTGTTGGTTTTGGAATTATCTGACAAGAAAAGTCAGTCAAACAAAAAAAATGGGTACTAATTTATACTTCCAACTGCTTATTAACTAATTAACCTTCCCAATACCCTTGTGAAATAGTTATCTTTAGCCTCCTTTTAAAAATGGAGAGACTGAGGCAAAGTGATTTCCCCAAGGCCAGGGTGAAAGTTAGGGGTAGACCTGGATTAAAATTCAGAAGTCCTTGGCTTTCGGTCTCAGGCTGAATCAACTGGAACACATTGTGCCTCTCATGCAAACTAACATTTGATTGAGGAATCTGTGGCTCTATTATATACATGACATTAAAAAAAAATACTGACACCTGAAACATCAGGTAGTTGATGCTTGCACTGTAGACCTTGCTATTACAAAAGGAAGACATGGATATCCATACACTCATCCCAGTTACAGTAAGTTTATGGTGGCAGCATTTCAGTCTTCGTTGAAGAGTATGAGGATGTCCCAGTATGCTTGGCTAAAAATCTCTGTTCTCTCCAACTTGTGCAAGATGTTGTATACACAATGACTGATAAATAGCATCAACATGCATGAAGTCTCTAGAGCTCATCCGCTGTGTCTGTAGGGCTCCATTTTCAGAGGGCTTGAACTACTGATCTCAACTAGAGTTGTAGTTGCTCAGCACCTGTGAATAGCAGAACCTGGATTCATGTAAAATAGTACTTTTAATAATGTTTTGTATCTCATCTACCAGAGCTCCATTCATTGCAGCTTTGACTAAATTCTACTTTCAGCTCATATTGTAACTAATGTGAACTATTGCCATTGATTTTAAATGGAAGGTACTTAGATAACTGTGGTGACGGTTGCTAGGATCAGGGCTTAATGTACCCACTCCCAGTTGTGGATAGAGTTCAACAGTGTGATGATCATCTAGAGGAAAAGAATATCTGGTGCATGTTGTAGGAAACAGAGCATACACCTATAAGTTCATTCTAGGACAGCTTTCATCTTGCAAAAAAAAGTTTTAAAACTTGTTAAAATTTTAACAAATAATCTTAAAACTATTTTTTCTACTTTTCCCTAGTGAAACAGACAAGTTCTTATTGTTGTTTTTTGTTTAAAATCACTAATCTCCACAAGACAGGATCCCTTTTAAAACAACCATATTTCCTTTTCTGAAATATCAGCTTTATATATGTGAGAATGGCTGCATATTTATATAGTACTGCAAGTTGCTTTAGCTGTGCCTACTTCTAAAACAGGTAAATCTCCAGACTATAATATAGTACAGCTTTTCATGTTACTTTAACACACAAACAGAATACTGCTACTGCCTCCATACCACTTGGCACAGGGGAAAACTTGTTAAAGGCATGTAGACATAAGTCATACAGCACTTTGGAAAAGCATTTCTTTTAACCTGTTTTTGAAGTGCCACTCACAATGTTTTCAGACTGCAATGACATAAATATATTGTGGGTAAGAGTGGGGGTGGGTTGGGTGGGAGAAGGGCAGGACAGAGGAGGACAGGATTCCATGTCGAGCTGAATCATAACCATGTGAGTAATTTCAAGGTTTTTTTTTCCTGAGGCTATGAATCAAATTAAGTTTGTTTTGCTGTGGGTGAAGGAAGAGAAAATATAATCGTATGAATCAGAGCTATCATCAAATACGTGGGATAAACTAAAAATTAATTACAATTACTGCCTTTTCATACAGAGTTTCTGCCATAAGATGTAGCAATTATGTTAATCAATATAAAACAAATTCTCAGGACCTGAATTTTTCAATATCTCCCTCCTTCCTTTTAATTTTTCTTTTACAGGTTAGCCTGTATGAACACGAACATGCTTGACATTCTGGTAGATGCCCTTTTGCCCCACACTTGAAGTAAAAGTACTACTACTGGCAATGAAAGGAAAATACAGGGCTGCATTTCATCTTGCCATTAGCATTTTGATCAGAGCACTCAAGACTAGTTTGCAAATGAAACTATGTGGAGTACAGGTTTTACAACTTTAGAGCAGACAGCTTGTCATTCTAATGGAGATAATCTGTTTAATGAAGTACACAAAACAGAAAACGCTCAATAATCCTTTGGCTTGGTCTTTTTCTTTGGGAGTGATGAAGTCCTGAAAAGACCATTTTAGAATTTTAGCTCTTATGATACTGGGGGTAAACTGATTACTATTTACTTTTAAATATATTATACAAAAAGATACAGTGAGCCTCAAAATGTGAAACCTCTTTTAAAAAAAGGACAAGTATTGTTTTTGCGACAGAAAACTCAAAAAGCACCATCAATGTACAGCAGACAGCCAAGAAATTAAACCAAACTTTCGGCTGCGTTTCTTTCTTTGCACCAATGTAGGAAACTATTTTTAAATGATTTCAGTATTCTAGAATGTTGAAATATTTGCCTCTAAGTTTATAATATGGAGAAAGTTTTGTTTAATCTAAATGCAGCATTCTAAAAATAAACAAGCAAAATGATGGGTAAGAGGAAGTTCTCTTCCCTTTTATTCTTTACGTGTCTTCCATATTGTATTTTCAATTCAAACAGTTAAGAAGAAGTATTTTGATGGTTTTTGGCTTTATGTTTACTGTTTTTTGTAAAGACAAGTCTATTTGAGCTATACTCGTTTCTTTTCAGTTATACTACTTTGAGAGCTGAATTATAATGAAAGAAACACTCTAGGCCAGTGATACTCAGACCTCAGTGGTTCAGGAGCCAAACTGGCGATAAACATTACCCAAAGAGCCACAGTATGTGAATTCATTGTTTCATTTATTTTGTGTGTGTGTGTGTGTGTGTGTGTGTGTGTGTGTGTGTGTGTGTGTGTGAGTGTGTGTGTGAGAGAGAGAGAGAGAGATATTCTCACAGCAAAATGACTGACCAAGTTTTCTACAATTGGTTAATAACATAGTAAAAGCATTCTTATTGGTTAGTAACTAAAATCACACAGTATTTTAATATCATGTGCTGCAAAGAGCCGCAGGAGAAACAATGAAGAGCCACTTGTGGTTCCAGAGCGTTAGTCTGAGTATTACTGCTCTAGGCAAAACATTAGATAGCGTTTACACATCTTGTGTACACATTTATTTTCAGTGTATAAAATTGTGCTCATCAAACAAGCTCTAAGTGAATATACTACAGTTAAAAGAAAATCAATCTAAATTCACTCCTTCCTTCAAACAGTTCCAACAGTTCGAGGGCCCTGTAATACGAAGGCCCAATCCAGACAGACGTTTATATCAGAACTTCTGATGAAGCACAGCTGCTGTTTCAACTGTCTTAAGGGGATACGATGGGAGGAAGAGAAAAGGAGGGTCTCTCAGATAGTCAAGGCCCAAACTACATAGGGATCAAAATCAGTACCCTAAATAAACAAACAGGGAGCTAGTGCAGCCTAGAGTACAGATGTTACACACACATTTCCTTAGACAGACACCAGACTTAGTGGAAGTGGCCACTGTGCACTAGTTGAAAGGCCAGATCTCAGCCGGTGTAAACTGGAATTGCTCTGTTGAAGTTTATTTACACTAATATACACCAGCTAAGAAACTGGCCTTCAAGAGTAACCAGTAAATTATGATACAACATTTCAAAACTAAAATGTCTGTGGCAATTTGAAGGTGGCAAGGATGGTGTCTGCCCAGTAAATTGAATGTGTGCACACCTTTGATCAAGAAGGTTTACAAGCAACATTACCTGGGGATTGAGGACAATCCCCAGAGTATAAACCTGTGGGGCAGACACTGTCCTTGCTACCTGGTCCATATTCTTTCTCACAGCATTACTTCAGTCTTAGTAGGACTGAGTTTTACCAGTTCATTCCCACCTAAGGCCCAATTATTGCCAGGTGGAGGGAAATCATTATCTAGGTCTGGTGAGAGACACAATAAGATATGTCATGAAGGTACAGGAAGCACCGCAGCCAAAAATGCCTCACAATCTCATCTCACATACACAATACATGAAGGGGTTGACAAAAGAACACAGAACACCACCACTACAATAGAACACCTGCAGCTGATGTCAACACATGCCACCCTCTGGAATCTCTCAAAAAATAAATAAATAATGGAAGCACTCTCCGGCCACCTTCCCTGGAAGGGTCTGCAGAAAGCGCACCATCAGTTTGTGGTCAATAATATCAAAGGCTGCTTAGAGATCTAAAAGAATCAGCATACACACCTGACTTTGGTCAATCACCAGGAAATAATCAAGCAATGAGTCTAATGCAATATCATTCCTTTACCAGGAACTCAAGGAAGCACAAGGACTCTGGACAGAGTTGCCTGACCACAAACTTCTTAACCTTCCACAAAAAAAGTTTAGCATTAGAGCTCTAGCTGACAATACTTTCATTGTCAAAAGAAGTTTCTTTAACAAAACACTCACCTGAGGGAGGCCACACCCACACCAAAAAATTGGGGGAAATGCTGATAATTTCTAACAATAACTTCTACCAGCAACACAAGACATGGTTTTAATTTGAAGACAAGTTTAAACAGCCACAATGTATCCATAGAAGACACTGCACCTCTCTCATTCAGGAGTAAACCAGCATCTTTATTATCTCCCCAGTTCAACAATGGTCATTCGTATTTTTCCTGTTGTGGCATTTGTATTACCACAGCACTGTTTAGGGTCTCCAGTTAAATTATTCCACAACTGCTATGCATAAGCCAAACATTTAACTTTCTGATGGCTATTTTTCACCCACAACCGAGATTTCAATAGGAATGATAGCTTCCAACAAAATCTGTACTGTTTGGTAAAGTGCATGCAAGCCTGTCCACCAACACCAAAATCAATTCATAAAGCAGTTCCCATTTTTGCAGATTTTAGTAAATAGTAAGAGATAATAAAAATAGTGCTTCCTGAACATACAGAATGGTTTCAGTAGCCCAGTCGTTCTGTGTTGGTATATCTCAGAATAGCAGCATTCTACTCACTGGGCAGAAAACTTTTAAGTTCAAGTCCCATTCCAGGACCCAGATATGTATCAAATTCCAATTATCTGACACAACAGCTTCTGTACTCTTTGTGGTACTGGACTTTAAATTGGCTGTTAAAAAAAAGGCTCTGCTGCCTGTCTCTGTCAACTGTCTTGGTGCCAAGTACAAACAGTACTTTTCAAAACTGAAGATCCTGCTATTAAAGCTAACACCCTCCTTTATCAATAAAAACAGGTTTAAAGCACAAGGATGCATTTGAGTGAAATGAAGTATGATGGCTTCGTCTGTTTACCAAATCATGAGTCTAATCCAAAAGCTGTTGAAGTCAATTGAAAGGCTCCTATTGACTCCATGGGCTTTGGATCAGGTCCTATGTTATCCATAGCTACTTACCTCAGCACTTTAGGATACTTTATGTACCTCATATCAAACTCAAATTCTGTTCCAATTTCTTACAAATCACATATGCTTTAATTTCTACTATTTCTGAAGTACTTCAAGAAAATGCCATGAGAAACTCCATTATCAAAGGCAGATGCCTAGTAGAGATTGTATTTGAAAGGGTGCACAGATCACATGGGAGCATAATGAAAATCTATAAATGTACATCTATTTTCTCCCATTACATGATGGGAAACTAGAGGGGAAATCCACAATTGAACTCAAGAACATAATTCATTATTAAACTCAATAATTCCATGTAAAAACTTCTACGTCAAAATTCAAGAATATAATATTTGCTGTGTAAACACAACCACTTTCCTATTTCCATACATTTTAACTGTTAACTTTAAAAGGCACTCTGATTACTATGATGATTTTTTGTGGGTGTTGGGCAGGAGTGCACATACAAGTACCAAAATACATTTGCAAAACTTGTTATTTTGAACTTTTTTTTAAGCATGTTCTAGGAGACATGTATCCTAAGTTGAAAGATATATTTTGTTCACTATTATGATATTCCTCCCTTTATTTGAGATGAATGGAGAAAGCATTTGACTCATATTGGTTAGTGAGGTCCACACAAACTAAATCAAATGCCTTTTCTACCTCAACATTAAATGCAAATAGGTGAAAGAGAGAAGGAAAGAGTAATGATAAAGTAAACAACCCAAAATCAAGTCAATGCCTCCTCTTGGTTGCAGTAAGTCTTATCTGTGCCCGTTGGTCCTTCTTAGGGCAGAGACAGTCTTTTTCATGCGTCTTATACATTGTGGGGTTCTTATAACTAATAAGATACAGGCAGATTAGTTTTTTGATGTGGTATTTTGCCACTTTGGAATATAAAAGTGTCACACAGATGGCTCATGACTTAAATGATGCAGTCAGTGATGCTCCTAATTCAAAAAAAATCCTCATAGAAACAGGAAGACTTTGTTTTTGATTATGCCACCCAGACTGAGTCTGTGGCTATACATTGAAATATTTGGCAAAAGCTAAACCGCAAGTATGCAACAGCACTGTAAGTACTAGTGATAATGTTTGTATTTTGTTTATGTGGAATCCTAACCAACACAACATTGTAAACAAGTGTATCAAAACCAAATAATACCAAAATCTCTAAAATTATTTCAGAGGATACAAATCATGCAATTTAGTCAACAAGTTTAGACTATGCAACAAGTAGTAATTCTGTGTACATCTCTGTATACTGAGAAATGGCATGGAGATGGCAAAACCCTTCCTCTCCCAACTACTGACAGTTCAGGCGGGTAGGGGTGACACTGCATAAAACTTAGTGCTCAGTCTTAAAGTCTTAATTTCGTGAACTGAAAATCTGAGAGATGTTATTCCCTGAGGCATGACAAGATGGAATTGTTCCTCAATATCTGCAATCACCTGAATTTCACGTTCAATGTAAGTATCTTGTATGTACAGTAGTATACTGTGCCTTACTTCTTTCCTTCCTGTTCCACTGTACATTATGCATGAGTTCTTGGTTCATTATCTATCTCAACATCTTTTTGTATTTTTTGTGTCTTTCATAAAGTTTAGTAAAGATTTTATTTTAAAAAAGGAAAAAAGTCTCAAGTTTACTATAGCTAAAGAACTATATTGCTTAATACAAGAAGAGACATTATGAAAAATTCTGCCCCAATAATACTACAATACCAGTACATTTAAACAGACCCATGGCTTAGCCCTGCTCAACCCTACTTTTCTGAAAATAAAGTTTTGCTCCCTCTAACGGTATGTGTATGAAAAATGCCTAGTTTGCTAGCTCCATATATAAACACTACTTCCTATCCAATTAACTTGTTTAAAAATATATAACTTATTTTTTTAAACTGACAGCCCTACACTGTATTCACACACAAAAGTACATAGAAAAATCCACTTGTGTGTGGATCCATGCGTATCTGAGTGCTACTTTGTAAAGTACAGATCTACCTTTGAAATAAGTGACTTATGACATAGTGAGGCACAGAATGTCAAGGGTTAAAAGGCTCTGTAGAATTCACAACTTTTAAAGAGATACTTATGCTCCAATAAATTTGTTAGTCTCTAAAGGTGCCACAAGTACTCCTTTTCTTTTTGCGGATACAGACTAACACGGCTTCTACTCTGAAACCTATCAAATTATGGTGCTCAAGTTTGCAGAGTCCATATAATATTCGCATTTTCTTCCTTATTAAAACAAAAAATAAAAAGATCAGTTCTTTCCGTTGCAAAAAATGAAAAATGTAGCCCACACATCAGCAACAGTGCACTAGCATGTGTGCATGAAATGGGAAAATAATTGATATGGGATTCTCAGCTCCAAACAAGGATCTCACTTGCCCAAGGCTGGTCTCTGCTGGGGGGGGGAGGGAGGGAGAGATAGGGATGGGTGGGAAGAGGGAACACTTACTGTTTTACACCCGTACCAAGCATTTCCTGCCCCCAATTCCACCTCTTACAGAGGGCAATGTTGAAGCCAGCAGATTTGATTATTTTGGCATATTTAAAGTCTTCAGAACAGCAATGCTCACTTACAAGTACAAGGTTTAGCCTACTGGGGTCAGGAAGACCTTCTTCCCACTCACTTAACTGACAGCTTTCCTTGAGTGCAATTTGCATGGATTATCATCAGGTAGCATTAGTTGTTGGCTCAGTGGTAGTAAAGTGCATCAGTTCACAGATTTTGAATCTTAAAGCTATTGTGTTAAAGGGTGACTGCAGGGGTGGCAGTGTGTTTTGTTCAGGGCAACTGGTCATTCCAACCTGGTAGGCATGAGTCCTGTGTGGTACAGTTGGATTCCCTTCACTCTTTCTTCAATACTTCAAAAGTGAGTGCGTTTCTTTTAGACACACACAAGGGGAAGAGTTGTAGAGACTCAGATCATCATCATTTAGCAAATAAGGAAGAAGCACCCCACCACAGATAAGCCCAATTTTACTGGATGAAGGTTTGGCTCAAGGTTACCACTTATCTAGGTACCTTTATCTAGGTACAACCTTTGGATCTTCTGGTGACAGTGGGACCTTCACTGAGATTTGAGCATGATTGCAGTGGCTAAAGAAGCTGAGTTTGTGTCAAGTTTGATAAAGTGGCAAGCACTGGGCTTTGAAACCAAAGTATTAGTTTGAAAATGTTACTGGCTGTCCCCGAGGTGCCACCTACAATGCTATAAAGACCCATATTTTAAGATGATTGATAAAAAGCGGTATCTGCTAAAATATTGGATTGCATTACCTTGAATTGCATTACTGAACAAGATCTTACTTGCTCTTCAAAGTTAACAAAGCCACAACATTTAATATAACTTTCTCATTTCATCCAATGAATATACTTGAAATTAAAATCCAAGAGGTTACGGAAAATATACAACTGTACAAGAAGAGATGTGAAAAAGTTGTGTAGCTGTCTAATCGGAAAATAAATCTGTGGAATAATGGATAAATTAGAAGTAAAAGAATGACTATACTATTTTCTGTTTTTCCGCCCCACCATGTAGTAACCATTCTCCCTGTCTAGCCTGGTGTCCCTGGTCGAAGTAGTACCACAAATGGTAAAAAGTCAAAACAAAACAGAACAGAAGATAAATGCATAATTACATCCCTCTGTAATATTCCTTGTTCACTTTATTTCAGGATAAATGAATAGTCTTGACTAGCTCTTTAAATCCTTGGACACAGCACACCAAAGTAATATATCCTCTGAAGCATTAATGTGGCTGGTAGTTTGAACAGTGCCATCTTAGACACCTCCTACAGATCCTAGTTTATTCAATACTGCACAAAGACTCTACCTCCAGGTATATAAACTTAAGTCAGGCAGTTCCACGTATAAGGGTTGTTAAGCCTTTGAATAGCAGACATACAACAACAAGTTGAAGTAAAATGTACCAAGGTAATACATAGCATTCGCCCATATCAATAATCCTGAAGGCACACAGTTTATAAAACACCACCCCACACACAACCTACGTCTCTAACTAAAATACATTTCTATTTTCATCCTACTTGTCATCTACTTTCTAACAATGCAGATGAACTAACGTCGGTTAGTTATTTAGGCAAAATATATCCCAACACTTCAAGAATCTTTTGCTTTCAGTGCAGATGACACCTCTAGTGATTTCACTGCATTGGGATTTGTTTCCGACATATATTAGACTTTCTTGGAAGAACGCTGGACATACAGTCTACCATCATAAAAGTCTTCTCTTTAAATATGTATGTTCACTAAATTATTAAAACAAGCTTGTCCTGATGTTTAAATGTAATACTGTTCCCTAGTTAGCTATAATATATCTGAAATCCCAATGTCCAACAGAATATTATTTTGCAATACTATGTCTATAGCCAGTACTGATTGCTTAGCTTCAGTCAACTCAGATTTTAGGCTTACCGTATGACATTACTCCTACACAAATACTACATCCACTATGAGTTTTGCAATCTCACCTAAATGATGAATGTTTATTTTACTATCTAAAAATGAATGGTGTATTTTGTGAACTGTCTAGCCATTTCACAGCATCTGTATATTTCCAATAACCAACAATAGCTTTCGAAGTTATTGCTGCTATACGAAAATTAATAATAGGCAGGACCCTGATGAAAATTTAGTGACACTTAAATTACCTATAGGATATCTCAACTCATATATAAATTGTTACCACTTTCCTTTTCCAAATGTCAAAGAAATGGCAATTCATTGGCAGAGTTCAAAAGACTCGGGTACTTCTGAAAATTCTGTCCTTTGTCATAAACTCTTTGGCAATGAATACCCTGGTCAAGTAAGAAAGTCTGACTTGCTCCATCTCAGAAGTTTCCTATTGCATGTAGGAGTTCCTCTCTTAAAAGGGGACTCTTTCACTTGCCTTCCCAAACAAGCAGCATGTGTCACCAGGCCACAAAAAGGCTATCTACTGACAAAACACATACACCCAAAACAAGATTACTAAAATAAACGAAATATTACAAAAATGCCATGCTATTTTGTAACCTTAGATTTAGAACAGCCATTTTAATACTTTAATGGGAATATTAATATGAAACCACACTTCAGGTATACTCTTTGTATACTTTTCCCCTGAATTTCAGGAAAGGTTGGAAATGTACAGGTCTCAAGGAAAACAGCAAGGGATCAGAGTACAATCAAGAAAAAAAATCCATCTCTAAGTTTTTTATTTTGTTTTACATTTTCCATAGAAATATAAGTGTGGATTCACCAACAGCTTCTAGCATTAACACACTTACTGGTTATAACATAAACGTATTTAAAATATGTGCTTCCATAAAAATACGCAGTACAAGTTCTACAGGAGTTGTTAGAATACCCTCCCTCTCTCCCTGTGCATAACACTCTCATCCATTATTACTCAAGAGAGGTCATGATATGCATTAACATTTATAAGTTGGCAGCTATTCAGGTTGTCTGCCTAGTAGTTGGCTAAATGGACTTTATTCTCCATTTTGATAGACTTGAGTGAACTATCATTAAAAAACAAAATAATTCAGAATCATTTGTATTCCTAGTTTCACTTTTCTCAAATCCATGCTGCATTGTAAACATTTCAGTGATACAGAAATAATGGATAAAATACTCAGTTATTAGTTTCTAATACAGCTTTCAAATATTTTAGAAATCAAAAATAATGAACAGCAGACAATTAACAATATTGGGCACACATATCTGAAAAGTGTTTTAAATAGATTATTTCCTCTAGTTAGAGGCAAATTTTTGTTACTCCTTTAAAATGAGAAATGCTTTGTGCTTCAGGGGAGAAAAAAAAAAGACACAAGTAAGAACGAGCTGTTCACCATTTTTGAGACAAATACTTGGAAAAATACTGAACACAGAAAACATTCATAACTGCACCAAGACACAGAGAAGAAAACTGAAAAGGAAGAAAAGATAATTTGTGAAGTTTTGAATGAAACTAAAAAGGGACAAATCTTACCCCAACATGTTACTTTTGCAGCTTTTTTCCCAGAAAGTACTTATGTATAAAACATGAATAAAGTTAATTTGCAATAGAAAGAATTTGAGAACAGAAGTACTTCACTTCTGCATAGGAGTTAAGATTTAATGTTCCAACAACCTATAGTTTTTGCTTATGCATTATTTCTATTTTTAAACTGAGGTAAACTATAAGGTTTTAGATTTAATGTAAGTTTACTAGCAGCAATTGCCACAAACCCCTGAACAACATTGTGGGCTGTATCTTTAAAAGGTGTCAGAGGAAAAGCAGATGAAATGCTGTAATCTCCACCCACTGTCGTTTAAGAACAGCTGCCTCCGCACTCCACACACCCAGCATCCTGCAATCCACCCTTCTTTACAAACCTACTGCATTAGGCGATGGAAATTCAGGATATACAACCACAGTGGCCCCCGAGAAGTCTGTAGCCAGCGTACCACGCAGCATTTTTGTGACCTCTACCCACTTGGTCATACTTCCCCGTTATATCCTGTGAGTGGGCTGTCTAATGGAGTCAGTGCTTCCCACAGCTCTACCAGACTGCAGAAACCGCCCTTATCCTGGAAATTACAAACCCCGTTCTTTTAAACATTCCATTCTCCTCTAACACCAGCAGGGTTTCCTGCTCCCCTCCCCTTCCAAACAACAGGTCTTTCAATATAATTCTCCTCCCTGGTAACACCTTTAACTATTTAGCTATTTAGTACAGTGCTTAAACTTTACCTCCCTTAAAGGCACATTCAGATTCTTTGGTACTTATACACACACACTTATGAAAGCAATCAGTATTTAACACTGAAGTTCTCTATTAAGAAGTTTTGTACATGACAACTGCTTACATTAACAATTCAGCTAATCTTTAATAAAGAATCCAATTTTACTTGCCGAGCAGAATTCCTGTTGCACTAAATTGTTGCTAAGAAATAGTTCTTTACTTTGGCTAAATCTTTTCTGACAACCTTTGAACAAAATCTACCCATTTTCTTTATTAGTAAAAGATCCTTATAAACAATTGTAAACGGGTTACTTTAAGTTAAAGGGAAAATACTTAGTTTCGGCACCTAACATTGTATTAGATACCCATTGGCATGCTAAAGTAATGGCCATTATGCAAAATCTCACATTGCAGAGCTTTAACTTTGAAGTTTACCTTATTGTTCAAATGAGAGCTTTTTGAGGAGGAAGTTGACGAGGGGCAATAATTGTTTAAGTTCAATACAAAATTCAAACTAAATGCCCTTTTAAATTTAGGATCCAAAGTGAATCAATGAAATGAACTAGTTGAATATTCTGGGGGGAGGAGGGGAATAAATTGTCTTATTTTCTTCAATCTCAACTGGTTTGATATAGCCCTATTTATATCCAGTAGCACAGTTTGAACATAAATGCATTAAAAATGCAATTAAATACAATTGCTTATTTTGGGGAGGATTTTCATAGTCAATTTTGGGATTTGGCCTCTCATCATGAGCCATCTTCCTCTGGATTGATATGAGAGAGCAAGAGCACATACATCAAGTTATACAATAACAATTCCCACCAAGAACCTCCTGAAAGGCAAGCAGCAGCCCTGTCTTATTTGGGTAAGAGCAACAATTTTTACTACACAGATGAAGGTACACAAATTTCAGGCTGACATACTCATTAAACCACAGTAGCAGAAGACGAAATGTTTGAACTCATTTGTTATGCTCTGAACTGTAGTATCAAATGAGCTCCCAAGTATTTAGGAATTGTAAGAATGATGAGAAGAAAGTGGAATCCCATCTCCTCCCACTCAAAATAAATAAATAAATTAATTAATTAATTTAAAAAAATCTTAAATTCTGAATCCCTGCACCTTTCAGAACTTGTTACAAAATGTTCTTGCCAATGGAACAAAATGGAAAATTTGCTATAAAAAAGATTTCTTAGGTAAACAAGAGCTTGAAAAGTGGTATGCATACAGTATATTATATTTATATAAACCATATTAACATGTCAAAACTGTATTGTTTCTTCTGTCATGAAGTTTAAAATGGAACAATAAAGAGAGCATGATCTCCAAAATGTTCAGCTGGATTAAAAACTTGGAACATGATTGAGAAAAGGGTCCTAAGTGTGAGGTTTCTCATCACCTCTATTAAGATGTCATCTCAACCAGCTCCAACATGTAGAATAGGTCCCTATTTTGGGGGTTTCCCCATTCTCTCCTTCAAAAAGAGATTAAAATGAAAATTATCTGGCTCTGACAAACTACCAATATTTAAAGAGAAGAGTTAAAAGTAAATTCCTTGTAAGAAGGGGAGTCAGAACTTCACCATAACATGAGCAGTGGTCTGAATGCATAGAAGTAAATATTGATATCTGATGGCTGCTCCATTTCAGTTGCAGTATATTTTTTGATTTGTGTTTACACTCTCATTCAGCCTTACATTATTAAGCCTGGAGCAGGTATGCATACACATACACACACCTCATTTTGTGGAGGCATTCTGCAATCCCGAGTATTGGAAATTTTCTGAATATCCCTATTCAAATCAAACATCAGTCTCAGATCAAAATAAATCAGAACTACACTGAAAGCAGAAATCAGTGGTATTTTATTGAAGGCCAGCTATGTAGTTAGCAGTGATATGAATTTCAACCAAGCATCCCAAGAAATATATTCACTTTACTCAAATGAAAGCAAGAGAAAATAATATCTCAATGACTGCAGTAGTTTAAAAGTTCAACGAAAAATAGTATTTTTCAACTCTTTATACAGCATATGAAGTATCGTTTTCTTTTTTGTAGGCCATTTTCATTAATACAATTTTCATTAAAGAAAATTAATTGTAGGATAATCAATAATGCCCCCATCCTAGGGCATTATTACAAGTGTGTTACCAGGAGGAGGGAGAAAAATTCTTCTATTTAACCTCTGAAGATAGGACAAGAAGCAATGGACTTAAATTGCAGCCAGGGAGGTTTAAGGTTGGACATTAAGTAAAACTTCCTGTCGGGTAGTTAAGCACTGGAATAAATTGCCTAGGGAGGTTGTGGAATCTCTGTCATTGGAGAATTTTAAGAGCAGGTTAGACAAACACCTGCCAGGGATGGTCTAGAAGATAATACTTAGTCTGCCATGAGTGCAGGGGACAGGACTAGAAGACCTCTTAAGGTCCCTTCCAGTCCTACAATTCTATTATATGAGTACTTTTAAAAAAAAAATCCAGAAAAGTATTTTACAGTATTATATTGATCTCCTTTCTTATCAAAATGTCAGTGAGATTATATTAACTTTTGCTGGTTATTTCCATACGTAACATAGTGTTTTAGATCAGTTGTGCCAGAGACTACAAGTGGCCCAAACATTTTACAGAGGATAAGAAGTTTGAGGAACGGGTTTATGATTGTTGAAACCCTTGCCATACTTTTGCATCAATCTTAATTTTGGTTCAAGAGTAGTAATGAGATATAGCAATGGGTATAAACAGATTTCTTTAAAAGACAGGCAGTCAGGGGACAGGGAGTGGTTGGATGGGGCGGAGGTTCTGGGGCGGTCGGGGAACAGGGGGGGTTGGATAGGGCGTGGGAGTCCCAGGGGGCCTGTCTGGGGGGGGAGCAGCAGTCATGGGACAGAGAGCGGGGGGGTCGGATATAAGGTGGGATCTGGGGGGTGGTGGTCAGGGGACAAGGAGCAGGGGGGTTGGATGGGTCGGAGGTTCTGAGGGGGGCAGTCAGGGGGCGGGAAGTGGGAGGAGGCAGATAGGGGGTAGGGACCAGGCTGTTTGGGGGGCACAACCTTCCCTATTCGGCCCTCCATACCGTTTCACATCCCGATGTGGCTCTCAGGCCAAAAAGTTTGCACACCCCTGTTATAGGATCAAGCAGGATACACTTTCATATGAGATGTTGATATAATACATACCATTGTGGAAAAAGTGGTAAAAATTAAATTCAAAGAACATTTTAATTGCTAAAACGGCCACTGATTTAATCCCAAAACTCACTAGAAATCTAGAACATAGATCCTCACTAATTTTAAAAGTTCTTGGCTTAATTTTAAATATTATATTTCCAACCTTACTCTAAATTTAATGTAAATTTAGAAATAAGTTTAATAAAATAAAATGCTTTTACTTTGCAGTAATGCAAATACTTCACTAGATGGCATGCTACTTTCTTCCACAAAGACATACAGAGGGCAAAATACTTATTTGTTAAAAAATTAGGAGATTGACACCACTTTTACCAGTTATTTTTGAAGCTATGACAAGATAAAATAATTAAGCACATTTAATTAACCTTAATACAGCCAACATGATTAATATTTAAAGAAAATGGATTTGTGTGTTCAAAATAAAATATTTCTTTGTAAGGGATTTAAAAACTAAAAAATAAGAATACTGCATGGCAATAGAAAAGCCTCCAATAGGCTTGATTCATTTTGGATAAACACAACAAAGTTTAGAGGTTTATCTAAATTGTACCAAAATATCTGACCCTGACTCTTTGGGTCCAAAAAATTGGAATGGAAATTTCAACCCAGAGTTCTGGTATTTCTGTTTCCAGACCTTACTGGAACTAGTAAGGAGGCAGAAGCAGACTTTTCACAAATATCATAGTAAAAAGTTATCCAAACATTTTTCAACTAAAATTTACATTCTACTTAAATGTTGGACAAAGGGTTTTAGTTAATTCTTATTTATTCAAAATAAGCTTATCATCCACCCCTACATTACTATAGTTTTCATTTCAAATACAACTGGTGTTTGTATGAAGTTGCCCCCTCAAAAGACACGTACAGAGGGACCAGGTTTTGCCCCCACTGTAATCAATGATTACCGGGTCTGGCCCTTGAGGAGCACATATTTTATATTAGACATTCTCCAAGATAGATTTAGACAACAATATGAACAGAAGTAGTACTAGACTAGTTATAATAACCAGAAACCAAAACAAATCATCCCAATGTAAAGAGAGACTCTTTACAGAGGTTTTTTATATTAAAAATGTTATACTGCCTCTATGTATGAAAATGAATCTCTCTATATAGAAAGGTATTAAGAAATAATTTCAACCCAAACTATATGCTTACTCAATATAGCTATTAAACACTGTTTTCCCCATTACTTCTAATGTGAATCTCAACCAAGAGCCTCATGTATGTGTGTATATGTACTTATACAGACTCAGTTTTTCAATTTTAAACAAGTTCTTTTAAAATCAAATAATTTTAAACTAATCATGATAATTACACACAAGTTTCAGAAAACTGAACTAAAGTGTCCAAAACCACAAGATAAATGTAAAACATTTTAAAAGCTGTATTCTAGTTTTAAAATAGAAGATTAAAGAACGTCATTCACCTGAAATACTTCAAGCAGGGTAGCTCTCTTCAGACACACACATTCATATTAAAACATGAATAAAAGTTATACAATGTTACCTAAATATTATTCAGTTGCAAGATAGCCTATCTTCCCCCAAATCAAACAAACCTGAGATTAAGGACAATCAGGACATTAAAAACATACCATAGTTCAAAATTCAACCTACAATGACTAACAACTTTAAGCCAAGTAGATAAGAAAATACAACAAGGAAAAGAAATTGTTAACCCTTTGAAATATCTTCATGTTTACCCATTTCCAGATTTGCACTTCTGTTCTTCTCTTATGTTACTAATGCAGTTCACATATATAATGATGTGCAGTCTTGCTTATACTTGTGTGCCAAAATAATTTCTCCAACACACACAACCTACAGACAAGTCCACCTGCCAGAAATTCCCCCAAGGAGGAGAGCATGAAGTCTAATAGAATTTGCATCACTTTGGTGAGGATTAAGCAGAGGCAGAATTTGTTATGTGAACTTTGACTGCTTTCAAAACATGGGGCCTGATTCCATAGGCACCCAAAACCCTCATTGACTTCCAATAGGATTTCTGTAGGACTGGGCACACTGAGGAGGCAGCACATAGCTGTGCTCCCATATTCTTTGGGTGGGAAGGAGATGACTCACTTTTACACATCTTTTAATGCATTTAGATAAATCTGTCTTTGCTCATCAGTGTTATTTCATGGTCCGTACACTTCACTGATCACCTGCTACCCTTTGTCATGCTGCCTCATGGAACCTTTACTTTCTCTCTTATAGGACATGTCTGAAATATTTCAGTAGACAGCCATCTGTAACCAATTTACCAGTAAACACCACACATATCTACATTTATATGATACACAAAAATTCCATTGGGGATTAATAGTTAATGGACATGGAACCACTGCTAAACTTCTTATGATTACCCACTACCCCATGCTAAACCAACTTTCTCACTGATTAGACTTCAGTTTCTCTGAGGCATCCAAACATCAAGTGTCATCACAAACAGATTCCGCTACCCCAGCCAAGTTTTCATAAATAAAAGCAACTTTTATTGGCAACATCATGAGAAATTGGGAATGTTATAATTTTTATCCTGTTTGTTATAACCCTCCAACCTTACAAGGCACTTAAAACACAGGCAGGACATAGTGCCAGCCTCAGGAAGATTACTGATCTATTACTACAAAATAAATAGTTAGACAAGAATAAGATCCTCAGTAATGTATCAAAATATTCACTACAAAACAAAGTCTCTCTCAACCTAAGGAGAGCGCAGGGAGATTTTCAAAGGCCCAAGTGGGCATAGGACACCTAACTGCCCTTCATGCCTTTATAAATCTCCCTGTATATGTCTTTCAATCTTGCAGCCTGTCACAAGTCCCATGGAAATAGATTGACAGAGCCAGAAGAGTACCCAGAAGTCACCTACTACAGGACAGGCCCAACAAAGAAAACAACAGAACGCCACTAGCCATCACCTTCAGCCCCCAACTAAAACCTCTCCAACGCATCATCAAGGATCTACAACCTATCCTGAAGGACGAGCCATCGCTCTCTCAGATCTTGGGAGATAGACCAGTCCTTGCTTACAGACAGCCCCCCAATCTGAAGCAAATACTCACCAGCAACCACACACCACACAACAGAACCACTAACCCAGGAACCTATCCTTGCAACAAAGCCCGTTGCCAACTCTGTCCACATATCTATTCAGGGGATACCATCATAGGGCCTAATCACATCAGCCACACTATCAGAGGCTCCTTCACCTGCGCATCTACCAATGTGATATATGCCATCATGTGCCAGCAATGCCCCTCTGCCATGTACATTGGCCAAACTGGACAGTCTCTACGTAAAAGAATGAATGGACACAAATCAGACGTCAAGAATTATAACATTCAAAAACCAGTTGGAGAACACTTCAATCTCTCTGGTCACTCGATCACAGACCTAAGAGTGGCTATACTTCAACAAAAAAGCTTCAAAAACAGACTCCAAGGAGAGACTGCTGAATTGGAATTAATTTGCAAACTGGATACAATTAACTTAGGCTTGAATAGAGACTGGGAATGGATGAGTCATTACACAAAGTAAAACTATTTCCCCATGGTATTTCTCCCCCCCCACCCCACCCCCCACTGTTCCTCTGATATTCTTGTTAACTGCTGGAATTAGCCTACCTGCTTGTCACCATGGAAGGTTTTCCTCCTTTCCCCCCCCTGCTGTGGGTGATGGCTTATCTTAAGTGATCACTCTCCTTACAGTGTGTATGATAAACCCATTGTTTCATGTTCTCTGTGTGTGTGTGTATATAAATCTCTCCTCTGTTTTTTCCACCAAATGCATCCGATGAAGTGAGCTGTAGCTCACGAAAGCTTATGCTCCAATAAATTTGTTAGTCTCTAAGGTGCCACAAGTACTCCTTTTCTTTTTGCGAATACAGACTAACACGGCTGCTACTCTGAAACATGGAAATACCTAAGACTCATTTGGGCATTTTCCTTGCTGGTTTGGTCTGGAAAGTTATGTGGCAGTCATAAGTTAGCATAAAAATTATCTGGCATATATCGAGTTCATATTGGCATAACATAACTCCTGAATATCATATCACATTGATATCATAACAGCCATCTGTCACATAACTGTAGTGTGTCACTCAACTCCCTCCCCTCTTTTCAGTGGCTTTTGTTAATCAGTTTTGGATGTACTACCAATTTTGAATATTCTTAAAATACTAGACTCTAAATACCGAGATAAAAAAAATACATTGAGAAACCCACTGCAGTTTGATTGCTGAAGATGTCAAATCCATCTGACTACATGTTTTGCATCAAAACTGACTGGTTGGTTGGTCACCTCCATGAGATAAGGAATGAAAAACTGAAGGAAGGGATCAAGGTATTTAGCACAGGAGTTTCTGTAATTTTGATACAGTGTGAAAATTCACTATACTAAATGATGCTTGTACTCACTTTCACACTTGATGCATTCTGGTGCAAGTACACTAGGCAGTGACCAAATATTTGAGAAGTCTAGCTGACTGATGGCTTCCTAAAGGTTTTTTCCTTAAACTTAAAAAAAACAAAAAGTGTGATCGATGGTGTAACACACACTTTAAAAAAAAGTGAGAGAAATAGTAAAGAAGACATTGTATATAGTTAACTTTAAAATTTATGGGAATACTATATAATAATTATGCATAAGGCCAACAGGACTCAGCTATAAAGCACAAGAGAAGCCTAGCCCATGATGCATTCATCCCAAGATTGACTTGTTCATCTGTCATATACTTAGCTATTTGTATTCATCATTTTAGAGACACTGAAGTGAATGAGAGGCTTTCCCTTTTAGTCATCTTATAAGGGAACTAAGGAACAAGGATGCTTTCCAGTATTCCAAAATGAGTGGAAAGACTCTCTTACTATATGCTTAAATGCAAGCATGGAAGGAGGCACATTTATGAAATTGAGAGCCTTGTTAGAAGTCTCACCTCCCATCGCGTGTTTAGCACCCAGTATCCCACATATTAGGTTCTAGTCAGCAGAGCTTTAATACTTCAGCTTTTTGCAATTTCTATTTCTAGAGAGGCATTCAACCCCAAATATATATAAAAACCCCATCTTCCTAAGAAGGAATGGAGTTTTCTCCTAAATTATTGCCCTATTCCTGTAATTTTTTTTAAATGACTCAAACTTCAAGTATTTGGGAATTCCCCTTTAAACATGAGTTTCTGACAAAAGTGCAGTATAGCAAGTAATGTTATTAAAAATGTAATAGCATGCAATTTTCACGCAACACCCAGAACTATATTTAGTAACATACAATAGGTCTTTTTCTTTCCCAATAAAGTTTTTGTAGGAATTCTAATTAAAGACAGATTTTAACAATACTGAACAAGTCTGAACAGCAAAAGTGGTAGCATTGAAAGAGACGGTCTGAATACGTTGTATGCCAAAAATCAGTCAGGATAAAAACAAATACAGCCATTTTCCAAACATTTTTTGTATGCAAAATCTACATCAGAGTAGATAGGTTCACCCTTACCTGTGTTCTGAAGTACCTTCTCAGTGGGCTAAATGATTAGTCATCAGCTGATCACCTGACTAAAGCCTGAAAAAAAAAATCAGCTGACCATTTTGCTAGCTGGCTTCAGCTTAAATACTAGTCTCCATAGCACTTTGTCATGTGAGTCAGGACAGAACCAGCTGTCACTGCTTCAGAAAAAAGGGAAATGGGCCCCTCTGTTCCCACCTCCTTCCTCTCTCTCTCTCTCTCTAATCCCCCTCCCCTTTCCATTCTTCAACTTTGCTCACTCACTGCCTGACTGGCCGGGGTCTCCCAAGGGAAGCCACATTCCACAACATACAAGCATTTCGCTCTATCTTCAGGTTTCTCAAGAAGCTGCCTATACGCTCTGGGGGGAGAAAAAAGAAAAAGAAAGAAAGAAAGAGAGAAAGAAAGAAAGAAAGAAAAAGAAAAACAACCCCCCCCCCCCAGAGAAACAGAGAAAAGGCACCACATTCCACAACCCTCAGTCAGCCCTGGCAGGCTATGAGGCATTTTCAGTCACACAGCACAAAATGCATTAGTCAGAGCTGAAAGACCACACACTTTGTACCACTACCATGCTCAGGGAGAATGGTCTGAGCTAAGCTACAGGAAAAAGGAAAAGAGGGGTTCCCATGAGTGTTTTCGTTTTATATAAAGTTTCTCCTTAAATATAAGAACAATATTGAGGGAAGGGGGGAGAAAGAAAGCTGACATCCACATCAAATGGACTTGCTTAACGTCAAAAAGCATTGAACACTCCCTGTTCATATACCTTATAGTTTATGTAAATAACTCCCCCTTCAACAGAATGTATTATTCCAAAGACTGTAAGACATTATCTAAATCAGAACTTCTATCTCCCTTATGGTTTGTTCATAGGAAGTAGAAGCCTAGAAAAAGTGAAAGTAATACTGCATGATTCAGATTCTCCTAAACCACATATACTTTCCAATTCTAACCTTTGTCTTGTTCAGTACTCATAGTTTGTAACTAAACCCAGCCACGACATTTCTTTTCTCTATTTTAAGCAGCTTCAACTCTCTCTCTATATATAGGGAATCTGATCAGAAAGGAACGAGAAAAGAGAGTTCAGTGTAAAAAAAACCCCATTCCTAATCCAAATGATCTAATCGTTCATCCATCTGCTCAGTGCTTAACTCCCTCCCCTCTCCTTCCCTTATCTATTACTTCAAGACGTTTTAGCAACACACATACCAGTTTAGGAGGAAATGCCACTTTTTATCACCCTCTTCAGAAAGAGCTTGAGCACATATTGTTGTTCATTCACAACAGTACCATGCAGCCCCCAGCCTTGAATTCCCCACTTTGCACAGGGACTGTCCCTAATGTATCCTGCTAGACTCACTAACTTAAGTCAGTGTCAGAAGGGGGAGTGCCAGGGGAAATCCTCAACCATTAGCACTGGAATTTCTGCTCAGGAAAGTCCATACTTGAAGTATGAAAGACTGATATTAGATATCACAAAGAATACCATTTCTCTGTGGGCTCGGTGGTTATTTTAGGCTTCATCTTGGAAAAAAACTGGTTAAGAGTCAGCTTTAAGAAAAACTTTATATATATGTATCTACAAATAGCAATAGCTTTTCAATGTTTCCCGGCACACATTTATATAAACAAAAATACTGAATTTGGCATGGTGACATGTAATTTAAGTTAACCATTAAACATGAAAATTAAAAGTATTCAGTGGAAGAGACCTCCTCACCTGTAATGCCATATTTTCGTAATAGAGGTGACGGGAGCACCAGGAAGAGAGGACAGGGAAACATTTTCTCAAAATGTTATCAATATATATTGGTTTCCAAAACAAATGGTAGCTGCTGATATGCAGCATTTCAACAAAGGAAAACTATCTCAGAACAGCCTCACAGATTTAATAAAAAGAAAAGGAGTACTTGTGGCACCTTAGAGACTAACAAATTTATTTGAGCATAAGCTTTCGTGAGCTACAGCTCACTTCATCGGATGCACTGAGCTGTAGCTCACGAAAGCTTATGCTCAAATAAATTTGTTAGTCTCTAAGGTGCCACAAGTACTCCTTTTCTTTTTGCGAATACAGACTAACACGGCTGCTACTCTGAAACAGATTTAATACTGTCCATTATAACAAAAGCAGTCAAATAAATAATTCATGAGTGGAGGGAGTACCCTAGTATTAAAAGGCACCAGCTATTTCAAGAATTGTCCTAAAGCTATACTCCTTTCACACCCAAATTCCTCTAAATATTTAACTATTCTTCATTTCTTTATAGTAATATTAACTAGTAATCATCAGAAACAGCATTTGGATCAATTATACCTCATGACATTGATGTTTTTACACAGAAAGAAATGGAAGTTACAAAGCGAGCTAGAGGAAACAGCCTGTATCAAGCTTTCATTATGATGACAGAAATATCAAAACTTAGGAAATATTGAACTTAAGAGCTTTTACTCAACTGCATTTTCTACACTGGAAAAGGAATAGTAGTAATAATAATAAATACTTTGCCCTTATATAGCACTTCCATCTCAGAATCTCAAAGCACTATACAAATGTTAACAAATTAAGTTTCACAACACACTCTATTAGGGACAAATATAATTACCCCTTTACAAGTGGGGAAATTATCTGCTTACAGGAATATTAAATGATTTGCTAGAGGTCAGACAGGGAGTCTCTGCCACAGAGCCAGGAAGCGTATCTCCTGGCTCCCAGTCCTGTGCCTCAATCACAAAAGCACCCTTCCTTCTTTACGTCAACACGTTAATAATACGTAGCACACTGTTCAATATCACTGCAAAGAGAAATCAACTTTAATCCTGTAAGAACTGCACCTGTTAAGGTATTTGGTTCAAGACAAAGAAAAATTGGGAGGGAACCATGAACCAGATTTCATGCCACAAGAATTTGTAAACTAAAAAAATCCTGAATAACAAACAAGTTTTTGAGTTTATGCCAGCGCAGCAAGGTACTGTTGTTCATGTTTAATTAGCATAGAGAAAGCAGATGTTTTAGAAGACAGAATTCTGAGACATGTGAGAGCATATATTGAGACTAGTATTAATGTGAATATGGACTTCCCAGAGTTCATATTAATGACTGTCCATTTCCCAAGCAGTAACGTGTTAGTAACCAACTCTTTCTACAGGAGCTTTGATACAATACAATACTTGGATGAACTCAAGTTCAATTCTTCCAACTTCAATCCATACGTGCCACAGGCTGAGTACGTCTCTTTGATTAAATGGTAGCAAATTTGTTAAAATTGGTGTACACAACAAATTCTAGATGTAGAAGCTGTGGCTGAAATCATGACATTGAGCATAAGTTAATAAGGTCTTTCCTGGTGTTGATAATAGTAGACACACCAATTACAACTTGTGTAAAGAAGTATAATGAAATAATATTTCTTACTGGTCAGCTTGTTTCCCCAGTCCCTGTAGATACTTTTCTAATGACTTTTAGGCAATTGCTGCCCAGATGGGCATATTTCTTTCTTGTATCCTGTTCTCAAGGCTGATGCTTCCCAAATATGATTTGGGCTGGAAGACTTCTGTTTTGGCAGATACTTCACCTTTCCCTCCCCTCAAAGCTACTCTCACAACAAGTCTGTACAGGAATAAGCAAGTCTTCTTTAGTAGCTAGAATAATCTGTGCAGCAGAACACATTTTAATTTCTAGAGTCCTCTAGGAACTCTGAGAAGGACTGGACTATTTAATTAAAACAAGAAAAAAATAAAGTAACACATAGCTATTGATATATAACTAATATAGTTCAGTTTTCAGCTCATAGCGAGCCATTTACTATAACAAAGGTCCTATTATGACATAAATGGTTAGGTAAACTAATGGCAGGAGCGGGGGGGAGAGAGAAACAAAAGGTGATATGGCTGTTACAATAGTTCTGGGAATTGGTGGGGAGGCCTGAAAGTTAGAATTTTCAGCTTAAACCACAGAAGTAACAAATGTGGCAGAAATATTCAAATTTTTCAGAACTCACCTTCTTCAAAATATCCATCAAGAATCAACATATTGGGATAAATTCGATTCTGAAGCATGCTGGTGCAGGTCTATTGAGATAGCTGCACCAAATTTACATCAGGGAGAAATTGGACCATTAATTCACTACCTAAATGTAGAAGAACCATTAATATTGATATTCAGTGCGTCTTGGAACACCAGAGAAGTTCCAAAAGATGAAGAAAGCAAAATATTGTACCAATATTTAACAAGAGTAACTGGGATGACCCAGGTAATTACAGGCCTGTTAACCTGACATCAATTCTGGGCAAGATAATGGAGCAGATGATATGGGACTCAATTAATAAAGAATTATAGGAGTATAATATAATAATGCCAATCAACATGGGTTTATGGAAAATAGATCCTGTCAAACTAACAATTTTTTAAATAAGATTACATGTTTGTTTGATAAAAGTAATAGTATTGTCTATGCTCCTACATGGCATTTTGATTAAAAAACTAGAAAGATATAAAATTACTTTGGCACCCATAAATAGATTAAAAGTTGGCTAACTGATGGGTCTCAAAATGTAACTGTAAATGGGGTATCATTATTGAAATGAGAAAAGGAGTACTTGTGGCACCTTAGAGACTAACAAATTTATTAGAGCATAAGCTTTCGTGAGCTACAGCTCACTTCATCAGATGCATTAGCTCACGAAAGCTTATGCTCAAATAAATTTGTTAGTCTCTAAGGTGCCACAAGTACTCCTTTTCTTTTTGCGAATACAGACTAACATGGCTGCTACTCTGAAACCTGTCATTATTGAAATGGTTAGTTTCTAGGGGGGTCCGCAAGGACTGGTTCTTGGCCCTAAATGATTTCACTTTTTTATTAATGCCTTGGAAGAAAATATAAAATCATCACTGGAAAAGTTTGCAGATAACATAAAAATTGGGAGTGTGGTTAAATAATAAAGAGGAAAGGTCACTGATTCAGTGCAAGCTGGGTGCAAGCAAACAATATGTGTTTTAATACGGTTAAATGAAAAAATATACAAAGAACGTATGCTATACTGACAGGATAGGAAGCAGTGACTCTGAAAAAGATTTGAGGGTGGGGGTGAATAATCAGCTGAACATGGAGCTCCCAGTGTGATACTGTGGCCAAAAGGGATACTGCAATCCTTAGATGGTAAAGGTTATTTTACCACCTGGTGCAACCACTGCTGGAATACCGTGTCCAGTTCTGGTGTCCACAATTCAATAAAGATATTGATAAATTAGAGAGGATTTAGAGAAGCCACGAGAATGATTAAAGGATTACAAAACATGCCTTATAGTGATAGACTTAAGGAGCTTAATCAATTTAGTTTAACAAAGACAAGGTTAAGGTGTGACTTGATTACAGTCTATAAGTACCTACATGGGGAACTAATATTTGATAATGGGCTCTTCAGTCTAGAAGAGAAAAGTATTACACAGGGGTTCTCAAATTTCATTGCACCACGACCCCCTTCTGATAACAAAAATTACTACACAACCCCAGGAGGGAGAATCAAAGCTTGAGCCTACCTGAGTCCTGCCACCCTGGGTATGGAGGCCAAAGCCCAAGAGATTCAGCCACAGGCAGAGGGCCTGTAACCTGAGCCCCGCCACCCAGAGCTGAAGCCTAAAGACTTTGGCTTCGGCCCCAGGCGGTGAGGCACTGGCCCCAGCAAGTCTAATGCCAGCACTGGTGACCCCATTAAAATGGAGTCACAGCCCACTTTGGGGTCACAACCCACAGTTTGAGAACCGCAGGATAACACAATCCAATGACTAGAAGTTGAAGCTGGACAAATTCAGACTGGAAATAAGATGTACATTTTTAACACTGAGTAATTAACCATTAGAACAACATATCAAAGGTCACGGAGGATTTTCCATTGCAGACAATTTTTAAAATCAAGACTGGATGCTTTTCTAAAAGCTATGCTCTAGCATTATTTTGGGGAAGTTCTACAGCCTGTGTTACACAGGAGGTCAGACTAGATGATCATAGTAGTCCATTTTATCTTGGAATCTATTAATATATGTTTTGAAGAGCAATAGTCTTAAATAAATGGCTTTAGAGAAATAGTGGCAGATTAAAAACAAAAACCCCTACTTCTATCTGGAGATGGATGGAAATGAAGGATTCAAGGAGCTTTGCACATAAGCAGGAGCTGGACAAAATGTGTCTCTTCCTCTCCTAAAGTACCAGGACTTTATGAGGATTTTGCTACCTCCATAGCAGACAGATAGCTGGGAAAAGAGGGAAGTGTGTGCTGCATCTTCTTAAAGGCTGGTACGGTTCCACTATACTCTTGGGATTGCTGAGGAGTGCAGTGTCTTAAAAGCACACTATAGTTCTAAACAAAAATGACTGGCACTTTTAAGCATATACAGTCTAACATCTAACAGGGCACAAATGAACACTATATCCAAAGAATCGGGTTTTGACCAAGCAAGATAAAAAGTCAAAGAAATGGAAGAGAAGAGAAATGACAGTTAACTTTTCTGTAACCGGTGTTCTTCGAGATGTGTTGCTCATGTCTATTCCACAATAGGTGTTCATGCTCGCCACGTGCACCGGTGCCGGAAGTTTTTCCCCCAGTAGTACCCGAAGGCTGGAGTGCCCCCCCCGGTGACCTCTGGAGCGGCACCTGCCTGGCGCAGTATAAGGGGGGCTGCGCTCCCCTCACCCTCAGTTCCTTCTTGCCAGACAACTCCAACAGAGGGGAAGGAGGGCGGGATGTGGAATAGACATGAGCAACACATCTCGAAGAACACCAGTTACGGAAACGGTAACTGTCTTTTCTTTGAGTGATTGCTCATGTGTATTCCACAATAGGTGATTCCAAGCTATATCTGTTGGAATTGGGTTAGGAGTTCACAAGTTCTCGAGACGGAGTACCGCCCTGCCAAACCCGGCATCATCCCTGGCCTGGGAGACGATTGCACAGTGCGAGCTGAACATGTGAACCGAAGACCATGTGACAGCCCTACAAATGTCCTGGATGGGCACATGGGCCACGAAGGCAGCCGACGAGGCCTGCGTCAGAGTCAAGTGTGCCCTCACAACGGGCAGCAGGGGAACCCCCGCCAGCTCATAACAGAAATGGATGCATGAAGTGATCCACTTAGAAAGCCGCTGAGTGGAAATCGGCTGACTCTTCGCGTGCTCAGCCGAGGCGACGAACAGTTGTGAAGACTTTCTGAACGGCTTAGTCCGCTCAAGGTAGAAAGCCAGAGCTCACCTTATATCGAGCGTGTGGAGACGGCATTCCTCATTGTCACATGAGGCTTCGGGCAGAGAACTGGCAGAAAAATGTCTGACCCATGTGGTAGGCGGAGATCACCTTCGGGAGGAATGCGGGGTGTGGGCGGAGCTGGACCTTGACCTTATGAAAAACTGTATACGGCGGTTTGGAGGTTAGGGCCCTGAGCTCTGAGACCGGCCTGGCTGATGTGATAGCTACCAGGAAGGCCACCTTCCACGAGAGGTGAGACCAGGAACACGTAGCCAGTGGTTCTAACCGGGCCCCCATGAGATGAGCCAGCACCAGGTTTATGTCCCACTGCGGAACTAGGGGCTTGGAATATGGGTAGAGACAGTTCAAACCCTGAAGGAACCGGCCAGTCATAGCACGGGAAAACACCATGCGCCCTTGCACCGGGGGATGAAAGGCCGATATGGCCGCCAAGTGTACCCTGACTGATGAGGGTGCCAGTCCCTGGGCCCTCAGGTGGAGGAGGTAATCAAAGATAAAGTTGGATCGGGGTGGCCATCGGGGAAACACTCTAGTCTGCCGCCCACCTCGAAAACAGAGACCACTTTGCCACACAGGAGCGGCGAGTGGAGGGCCATCTACTTTCAAGGAGGATGCGCTGAACTTGTTCCGAACCTGTCCTTTCCAAGCCACCGAGCAGCCACATTATAAGGTGAAGCGTTGCTAAGTTGGGATGGAGGAGGCTGCCCTGGTCCCGGTGGAGCGGCAACTGCCCTGGCGGAACTACTGCCAGCCCCAAGAGGGTCCCGTACCAGTGCTGCCTGGGCCATGCTGGGGCAACGAGGAGGACCCTGGCTTTGTCAGTCTTTATTTTCTCCAGTGCCCTGCTGATCAGAGGGAATGGGGGAAAGGCGTAGAGGAACTGCCCTGATCAGGACAGGGTAAAGGCATCGGAGGTAGCACCTCTCCCTAGGCCACCACTGGAGCAGAATTGGGGGTATCGTTGGTTCTGCCGCGTCGCAAATAGATCCACCTGGGGAGTACCCCACCTTCAGAAGAGCTGGTGAGCCACTTCCGGGTGTAGAGACCACTCGTGCTGAGAGGAAAAATCCCTGCTCAAGTGATCCGCCCTCACATTCCAGGTGCCCAGCAGGTGGAAGGCTTTTAGGTAGATGTCGTGAGCTATACAGAAGTCCCACAGACTGAGGGCTTTGTGGCAGAGGATCGGGCCCCACCTTGCCTGTTGATATAGAACATCGAGGCCGTGTTGCCCGTGAGGACCCTGACTATCTTGGCCTCCAGGTGCAAGCCGAAGGCCAAACATGCCAGTTGCACTGCCCTGAGTTCCTTGACGTTTATATGAAAGTGTAGGTCTTGTATAAACCCCAGGCCTTGGGTCTGGAAGTTCCCCACATGGGCCCCCCCAACCCAGGTCCGACGCGTCAGACACCAGCTCCAATGACAGGGCCCTGTCCCTGAACAGGACCCCTTGGAGCATGTTGCTTGGGGCGGACCACCTCCACAGGGAGGTGATCACCGAGTTCAGCACAGTGAGGACTTTGTCCATTCTGTCCATGGCCTGGGAGAACTGCGAGGCCAGCCAGAACTGGAGGGGCCTCATTCTGAGTCTGGCGTGACGGATCACATACGTGCACGCAGATATGTGACCCAGCAGTTGCAGGCAAGCCCTGGCTGTCATGACTGGGAACCTTGTGACCGAGTTGATGAGCCCTTTCAGGGTCTCGAACCTGTCTGGTGGGAGAGAGGTCCTGGCCGACGCTGTAGCACCCCAATAAACTCTATAAGTTGGACCTGGACTAACATGCACTTGACGTTGTTTATCAACAGGCCCAGGGCAGTATATGTGGACAGGAGGAGTGCCACATGATCCCTCACCTGTGACTGGGAGGTGCCTTTGACTAGCCAGTTGTCCAGATATGGGAATATTTGGACCCCCTGCCGTCTGAGGTAGGCCGCTACAACCGCCATACACTTTGTAAAGACTCTGGGGGCAGTGGACAGATCGATCGGTAGGACCGTGAATTGGTAGTGACTCTGTCCCACCACGAAATGGAGGAAGTGTCTGTGCCCCTCGAATGTATGGATGTGGAAGTACGTGTCCTGTGGATTGAGGGCAGCATACCAGTCCCCGGGATCCAGGGAGGGAATGATGGAGGCCAGGGAAACCATGCGGAACTTGAGTTTCACCATGTAGTGGTTCAGGTCTCACAGGTCCATGATGGGCCTGAGCCCCCCTTTGGCCTTCGGGATAAGGAAATACCAGGAGTAACACCCCTTGCCCAGGAACTCCTTGGACACTGCCTCTATAGCTCCTAGGTCCAGGAGCCGCCCCACCTCCTGCTCGACCAGAGCTTCATGAGCGGGGTCCCCCAGGAGGGACAGGGGCGGAGAGCGATTGGGCGAGGAGGAGGTAAACTGAAGGGTGTAACCTCGGGATATGGTGTTGAGGACCCATCGGTCCGAGGTGAGCTGCAACCATTCCGGGAGGAAAGCACACAACCAATTGGAGAAAGGGAGCTTTACTGGGGGTAGGTCCCTGCTGAGAACTGGTGGGGTACCCCCGAGGGTCCCATCAAAAACACCTTTTGCCCACCTGCTTGACCTTAGAAGACCCAGGCTGGGGGGCAGGCCGGGATTGCCATTGCAGCCGCTTTCTATAGTCCCGCTGCTTTTTGTGGGCGGCCTCGTACTTCGGGAGGGCGGCGTGGGCGGGAGCCTGCTGCGGCTTGAACTTGGATTTTGCCGGAGTAGGGACATAGAGGCCCAAGGTATGGAGGGTCGTGTGGGAATCTTTCATGCCATGCAGCCTTGTGTCTGTTTCCTCAGCAAACAGAGCCTTCCCATCGAAAGGGAGATCCTGCATTGACGACTGCACTTCGCTGGACAGCCCAGAGAGCAGAAGCCATAACTCCCGTCTCATGGACACTGCTGAGGCCATGGAACGTGCAGCCTGTCTGCTGCATCCGAAGTGGCCTGAAAGGATGCCCTTGCGGCTGCCGCTCCTTCCTCCACGAACGCCTTAAACTCCTTATCGCACTCCCAGAGGGAGTCATAGAATCACAGAATATCAGGGTTGGAAGGGACCTCAGGAGGTCATCTAGTCCAACCCCCTGCTCAAAGCAGGACCAGTCCCCAATTTTTGCCCCAGATCCCTAAATGGCCCCCTCAAGGATTGAACTCACAACCCTGGGTTTAGCAGGCCAATGCTCAAACCATTGAGCTATCCCTCACCCCCCAGAAACAAGCGCATCCCTAGCAGAGTATGGTCCTCAAACTTGGGGAGGGATTCCCAGAGGGTAAACTCGTAGCTATCCAGGAGAGTCTGATGGTTTGCTACTCGTAGCTGAAAGCCTGAAAATGAATAAACTTTTCTCCCAAAAGTATCCAGCCTCCGAGAGTCTTTGTTCTTGGAGTCGGGGCTGGTTGCCACCGCCGCTCCCTGTGGTTGACCGACTCGACCACCAAGGATTTGGGCACCAGGTGGGTATACAGATACTTGTGTCCCTTCGCGGGTACCAAGTACTTGCGCTCCGCCTTTTTAGAGATGGGAGCCAAGGAGGCTGGTGTTTGCCACAGGGCATTTGAAATTCTTGCCACCCCTTCATGGAGCAGCAAGGCCACACTGCCCAGTGTTGAAGGGGACAGCACATT
Source organism: Dermochelys coriacea (assembly GCF_009764565.3). Lineage (NCBI taxonomy): Eukaryota > Metazoa > Chordata > Testudines > Dermochelyidae > Dermochelys > Dermochelys coriacea. The sequence continues at coordinate 155,964,190 of NC_050068.2, forward strand.
GAACAGGGAGGTGGAGCCTGGAAGTGGAAGCTCGCTGCCACCCTTTTTAGAAGGTCTTGGTGGACTCAGTAGTCCTCCTGCTGGACAGAGGGGGGCGGGGACACAATCAGCTCCTCTGGATGCTGCGGTGCTTTGTGTGTCGTCCGGCACCAGAGGATCCACCACCTGGTCAGACTCCGGGCACGGTACCGAGGACACAGGTCCCACCAATCTTTTCTGGCAGTCTAACGATGGCCTCTTTAGGAGCTCCGCTGGAGGCCACGGTGCCCACTGGTACCACAGGGCTGGCCACGAAGCTTGGTGCCATTGCGCTTGCTGAGGCACCTGCGGGGCTGGCTGTTCGGGCTGGCTAGCTTGGCCTGTAGATGGGTGGCTGTGAGGGGAGGCCGGGCCGGCATATGATCCGCTGCTGCCACTGGACCGGGAGTATCGGCGGTGCCGGGATCTGTGTCGGCCACGAGACCGCGATCTCGACACGGAGGAACAGCACTGACGGTAGTAGCTGCTCTGCAAACGGCCTCGATGGGCGGACCCACGTCAGCAAGATGCCGGCAATCGACACCTGGGGCTACTGTGCCTTGGTGGAGACTTGGAATGGGAGTCTGAGTGGGAATGGCGTCGACGATCGTGCCGTGACCGACTGTGGTATCTCCTGCAAGATGAGGACCATTGGCGACATCCACCACGGTCCTGTTGATATTTGCTTCGCGGTGCGGCAAGTCCCGGTCAGACAGCACCCATCCAGACATTCTGGCCGGCTTCGGGGCGATCTATATAGACTGAGCCCTGAACCGTCGCTGGGTGGTGAGCGGTGCCGGGAACGTTCCCTCGACTGAGACCGAGCCAGTGTCTGCGGTGATTCCAGCAGTGGCTTGCGTCTGGACCGTGGGGCTGACATTGGCGGAGTCCGGGCACCGGCATGGACATGACATCCCTGGCTGCCTGGAGGGCTTCGGACGTAGATGGTGTCCGGACATCTGGAGAGGCCTGCTCCGAAGGGGCCAGGCTACTCCGCTCAATGTGAGTCGGAGGCCTAGGGCCTGATGGGAATCGAGGACTACCCAACATGGGCCTAGCCTCTGTCCCAGACTTTCCTCGGTGCCGTTGTGAAGAGGAAGTCTTTCAAGTCCTCTTGGCGTGCCCCGTAGATGGGGAGCGATGCTGACTGGACGATGGTACCGGAGGGTCTCCGTGTACCGACGCCGCAGTGCTGGGTACCGGTTTGGAGCGGCATGCTGGGGTCGGGGCCAGTGCCGACTCCATCAGGTTGGCCGGAGCTTAATGTCCCTTTCTTTTTTAGTCCAGGGCTTGAAAGACTTGCCGATCTTGCACCTTTCGCTGATATGGGTTTCTCCCAAGCAGCACAGACAATCCGCGTGCGGGTGGCTCCTTGGCATAGAGCGCTTATAAGAGCCACACAACTTAAAGCCTGTGGCGCGGGTCATGCCCCGGCCCGGGCTCTATGATTAACTAAACTAACTGAATTAGCTAACTGACTACAGATACTACTGAACAAATGAAGAGTTCTGGGGACGAGCTGCAGCAAAGCTGGAGCTGAGCAGTTCTGACGCACCTTCACTGGTGGTAAGAAGGAACTGAGAGTGGGGGGAGAACAGTCGCCCTTATACCACGCCAGGCAGGTGCCTCTCCAGGGGTTGCGGGGGGGGAGGGTGCTCCCCCCTACAGGTACTGCTAGGCACCAGTGCACGTGGCGAGCACACACACCTATTGTGTAATACACATGAGCAATCACTCGAAGAAGAACCAAATTTTCTCAAAATCCAGGCATTATATCTCTGACCATCAAGTTCAAGTTTTGAACAACACTGATCTATCTTCTGAATTATATTCTAACTAAAAAGATACTTAAACATCTGATTGAATGGTGTTGAAATCTCAGCTCCTGGATGTACATCAATGTATACAAGTTATGCACATAGAATGTTTATAGACTTTTAGAAAGGTGTGTCTGACGTTCTCTCACAATAGTTTTCCAACATTTTAAACATGAACACACTCCTAAATCTTCTATCCCAATTTATTTCTAGAATCTCTTTTAGTTGTTGTTTTTTTTTTCAGTCCCAAAGCAGTATTGCATGGAACAGGAAATGCAACATTAATACAGGAATTAGCCACAAACTTTATGCTATTACACAGTTTCTATGAAATAATTAATAGCAACTTCAAGTACTTTATATTTAGAGGAAATAATGAGGAAATAGTTACTGGGGGCTGGCTTAGCAAAATACAAGTAATTTGCACTGTCTTTGTAGCAGGAAAGATTGTAAGTTAACCCCCTCCTCACTCACAATATAAGCATATCTTTTAAAAAGATGAGCGAAGTTGGGTGACACTTCAACTGAGGTGAACTTTTTTGTCGTTATCAGCACCTTCTACTTTTTACTTTCATTCCACTAGACTTGATTAACTAAGTTTTATTATCCCTCCTTGACTCAGAGATGCTTAGGTTTGTTACTAACCCTTTGAAATACCAGAACTATTTTTGGAGTAGAATTAGAAAGATATAGGTAAATTAACTCTTAGTGCACTTCCACTGCACGTGCAATGCTGTCATGTTTTTATTCGTTATCCTCAAAATGTAAGAAGCCCCCCTCAGCTTTATTTGGCATTTCACAAAGAGAGGGTTGGGAAGGGAGAATGTAGAGAAGCTTGACAAAAATGATTTAAAAAAATATTGTTTGCAGTTATAACTACAAATACTGAAGTTGTTTAAGCATGCGTTTATTGGATGGTCCCATAATAATACCATGCAGAACAGCCGAAGCAGTGACTACAGCAAAATTCTTTTTTTAATTTGAGTTTGACTGATAAAACAGCATATTCTTTGATAGAAAGACCCACAGGAAAAGCTGTGGTTAACTCTCTCACGTGATTTTCCCTTTTTCCATCATCATGTCTGACATTTTAGAGACTGAGTTTTGTTATTAGCTAGACCTTTTGGCAATAGGGTCAGAAAAATAACTTAACTGATACATCTGATGACTTGTTTCAGAGTAGCAGCCGTGTTAGTCTGTATTCGCAAAAAGAAAAGGAGTACTTGTGGCACCTTAGAGACTAACAAATTTATTAGAGCATAAGCTTGAAGTGAGCTGTAGCTCACGAAAGCTTATGCTCTAATAAATTTGTTAGTCTCTAAGGTGCCACAAGTACTCCTTTTCTTTTTATCTGATGACTTGTTTGTACATTTTGTGTAAGTGTCAAAGTTGTGAGGGGGCTTGATTGTTCTTTTACTCAAATTAGATGTGTGTGGAATGTGCCCAGAGTCCTAGTCATACTTTTATGCAAGGCTGACCAACAAGGACATTTTGTGACTCCCACAAAGACCAACAAGAGAAGTTCAGCACACCCAAGCTATAGGTTCAAAATCCCAAATAATTTTTTTAGGGCTGTCAAACTAGTTAAAAAAAATAATCACAATTAAACGCGAGATTAAAAAAAAAGTCACAATTAATCGCAGTTTTAATCACACTGCTAAATAACAGAATACCAATTTAAATTTATGACAGGTTTCAGAGTAGCAGCCATGTTAGTCTGTATCCGCAAAAAGAACAGAAGTACTTGTGGCAGTTTAGAGTCTAACAAATTTATTAGAGCATAAACTTTCGTGGGCTACAGACCACTTCATCTGATGCATAGAATGGAACATATAGTAAGAAGAGATATATATACACATACAGGGAAGGTGGAAGTTGCCATACAAACTGTCAGAGGCTAATTAATTAAGATGAGCTATTATCAGCAGGAGAAAAAAAAACTTTTGTAGTGATAATCAAGATGGCCCATTTAGACAGTTGATAAGAAGGTGTGAGGATACTTAACATGGGGAAATAGATTCAATATGTGTAATGACCCAGCCACTCCCAGTCTCTGTTCAAACCCAAGTTAATGGTATCTAGTTTGCATATTAATTCAAGCTCAGCAGTTTCTGGTTGGAGTCTGTTTTTGAAGCTTTTCTGTTGTAAAATTGCCACCCTTAAGTCTTTTACTGAGTGGCCAGAGAGACTGAAGTGTTCTCCTACCGGTTTTTGAATGTTATGATTCCTGATGTCAGATTTGTGTCCATTTATTCTTTTGCATAGAGACTGTCCCGTTTGGCCAGTGTACATGGCAGAGGGGCATTGCTGGCACACATCACATTGGTAGATGTGCAGGTGAACGAGCCCCTGATGGCGTGGCTAATGTGATTAGGTCCTATGATGGTGTCACTTGAATAAATATGTGGACAGAGTTGGCATCGGGCTTTGTTGCAAGAATAGGTTCCTGGGTTAGTGTCTTTGTTGTGTGGTGTGTGATTGCTGGAGAGTATTTGCTTCAGGTTAGGGGGCTGTCTGTAAGCAAGGACTGGTCTGTCTCCCAAGATCTGTGAGAGTGATGGGTCGTCCTTCAGGATAGGTTGTAGATCCTTGATGATGCGTTGGAGAGGTTTTAGTTGGGGGCTGAAGGTGATGGCTAGTGGCGTTCTGTTATTTTCTTTATTGGGCCTGTCCTGTAGTAGGTGACTTCTGGGTACTCTTCTGGCTCTGTCAATCTGTTTTTTCACTTCAGCAGGAGGGTACTGTAGTTTTAAGAATGCTTGATAGAGATCTTGTAGGTGTTTGTCTCTGTCTGAGGGGTTGGAGCAAATGATTGGAGCAACTGATTATCACTACAAAAGTTTTTTTCTCCTGCTGATAATAGCTCATCTTAATTAATTAGCCTCTGGCAGTTTGTATGGCAACTTCCACCTTTTCTGTATGTGTGTGTACATATATATGTATCTTCTTACTACATGTTCCATTCTATGCATACGATGAAGTGGGCTATAGTCCACGAAAGCTTATGCTCTAATAAATTTGTTAGTATCTAAGGTGCCACAAGTACTCCTGTTCTTAATTTAAATTTATGATATTTGTGGATGTTTTCTACATTTTCAAACATTGATTTCAATTACAACACAAAATACAAAGTGTACAGTGCTGGCTTTATATTATAAATATTTGCACTGTAAAAAAGATAAACAAAAGAAATAGGGTGCTGGTGAGGCCACGCTGGGGCAATCATGACAACCTGCGCTTTGTCTCTCTTGATCTTTGCCAGGGCCCTGCCAATGAGTGGAATTGGAGGGAACATACAACAGGCTCCCTGACCACAACAGGAGGAAGGACCCCTTGCTCAGACCTTGCCAAGCGCAAAACTGGTGGCATTTTCTGTTCTGTCTGGTAGCAAACAGGTCCACTTGGGGAGTTCCCCACCTTTGGAAGATCACGCAGGCTACCTCTGGATGGAGCAACCACTCATGCTGAGAGGAGAAGTCCCTGCTGAGCTAGTCCTCCAGCATATTCCTGACGCCGGAAAGGTGACAAGCTTCCAGGTGGATTCTGTGGCTGATGCAGAAGTCTCATAGATGGAGTGCCCCCTGACAGAGAGCCGACAAGCACACTTTCCCTTGCCTGTTGATGTAGAACATCGAGGCGGTGATGTCCGTCAGGACTCATATCACCTTGCCCAACAGGTGGGGCAGGAAGACTCTGAACGCCAGCCACACTGCTCGGAGCTCTTTGACATTTATGTGAAACTTCGCTTCCTCGGGGGACCACATCCCCTGTGTCTGGAGGTTGCCGAGATGCGCACCCCAGCCAAGGTCAGAGGCGTCCGACACCAACTCAATGGAGTGTGTGTTTGTGGTGTATCAATCAGAACCCCCTCCAGGACTGTCCTGCGGTCAGTCCACCATCCCGGAGTTCTTGCTGGTTGGCGCGTGCCTTCAAGGGTCTGTGCCAATATACCTTGAAGGGCTTCGGGTGTCAACAGTACCTGAAGTTGGCCGGGGCCTGCACCGCTACCTGGAGTCGCAGGCAAGGCATGGGATGGGATGGGATGGGCTGCACCGCTCAACTTAAGCTGGGCCCTAACTTCCCGAGGGGGATGTTGAGCTGCCTGACAAGGGTCTTGTCTTGCCCCCTGCCCTCTCCTTTCCCTTGCAGGAGGTAGGAGATCTTCCCCTCTCAGTCTTTTTCATGGACGCCACCGGGGAGCATTGTGTATGGAGGCACAATGCTTGGTGCGGAGTCCAACCACTGCTCTGGTGCTGGAGTGAGTGCCGACTCCATTAGGAGCGCTCTTAGATGGATATCGCGCTCCTTCTTCGTCCTAGGTTTGAAGGACTTGCAGATACAGCACTTATCACTTATGTGCCCTTCGCCTAAGCATGTTAGGCAGCTGATATAGGGATTGCTGATGGGCACAGGCCAACTTAAAAGCCTGGGCATGCCCCGACCCCCAGACTAATGGAGAGTTTGAGAACTACTACTAAGGGTAACGAAGAAAACTACTAACTATGTATAAGGATTTTTACAGGATTTCAAAGTTTGCAAGAACAGAGAAGGAATCAATGCTAGCTGAAGCAGCATATGTTCCAACACCGTCACTGGTGGCAAGAAGGAACTGACAATGGGGGGAGCCGGCGGCACCCCTAATACCGCACCATGCAGGCGCCAATCCAGAGGGTGGCGGAGCCGGTCCCCTACGGATACTGCTGAGGGAAAAACTTCCGGCACTGCTGCATGTGGTGAACGCACACACCTAATATGGAATGGACATGAGCAAGCACTCAAAGAAGAATAGGGTCTTATAAGACTGCCAGTTTGACATTGGATCTTGCATCATAGATTTGTGGGACTCAGAGGTTTTCCTATTGTACCTTACAAGACTTTTTAAAATTTTCAGTTCATATTGAATACTCTGACATATATTTGCAGGCCCAATACCTTAAAAAAAAAAAAAAAAAAAAGTCTTTCCACACATTTGCTCTTTAGAGTATGACTTCACTGCCAATGCAGTCTGTGAAATAATCACATGAAATTTATGATCAATTTGCCTAGAGAGAATTTTCAAACATAGAAATTTATATCTTAATCACTTGGCAAAATCAAATAAAATGTGACTTGTGTTACCAGATGCATTAATAGCAGAGAAAAGCAAAGAAATCTGTGATAAATGCACCCAGTTTTCACCACAAATGATATAACCCTAATTCTTTTCTTAGTAGTGAGGACCTGTCATGACTTTGTGGCATCACTACAGCAGTTGTTCAAACAACATGCCTTTAGGACTCAAGAAACCCCTTCCTGACCCATCATACACAGGGAACTTAGACAATATTGTACAACCTCTGCTATGCTGACTGCTGTCATGTTATGCTCATATGGGGCTGGAAGCCCAGCATTCAGACCCAAAATAAAAATCTCAGACTGGGAAAGCTCTAATTTTTCCCTACAGTCAAGTCTTAACACCACTGCTGAAAAGATCTGAAGAACACTTTGAAAAGAAATGTTGGTTTTAAAAAAAAAAAAAAAAAAGCAACTAATCTCTCCCACGTGACTATATACTTTTTTTTTTTTTTTAAAATAAGGAGCCAAATTCTGCTTTTAGGACTGCATACACAGTTCCCATGAAACTGAATGGAAGTTCCAAGTGCATGAACCCAGGAATAAACATTGTCCCATAATTGTTTGAAGGAATATTTGTTTTCTTCTATACTACCATTTTTATATTGACCCTTACACAGTCAGAAAACCTGAAAGGGAAAGTCCTATAGTAATGCCAAGGAGGTGGAACAAAGACAGAGAAGAAAATGGATTTTTAGGGGCTCCCTACCTGTTCTTCTCATTTAATGCTACCTCAGTGAGACAGCTCATGACTTGAATTTCACAAATTACCCACGTGTACACAGGCCAAATACTAGCAATCAGACTGTCTAATGTGCAATCTAGTTAAACAGATTAATCTCGACCCAAATTGTTAATTTATTAAGTGCTACAATTTACAAGCATCAAAATTCTGGATGAGAATTACAACTCCAATTATACAATGTAATGAAACCACATCTGAAAAATTAACCTTATTACATAAAATTAATGTGTTTTTATAATGTTCAAAGTTAAAGTTTTCTGGTCTGAGAAACATCACCACTAATTTCTATCTCAAAATTTTCAAAGAATTATTTCAAAAGCTTGTTCCTCTGCAAATGGTAGATGTTCATTAAAATTCAAATAGCTTGTTCACAGTTTTCATGGCTAGAAGTCCAACGTTTCTCAATAGCATGTTACTAGTTAAAGTTAAAGTCCTAATTTATCTAGGGAATCTTGGGAATGAGAAAGAAAAGGAGGAACCTTGACAAACTGAATTAAAGCCAGAACATTTCATGTAAATGGGAGTTGACAGCCCTACAAATGCAGAGTGCAAATTTTGCTTGTTCTAACCTTTAACTAAATATAATCCATTCACCATATGTAAATACTAGGACTGAAAGCGATGTTTCCTATAGAGTGTGTGGTAAACTCTACTACTTCTAATCTAGGTCTTGACAGGTTGCTAGTTAAATTAACATAAATATGGAGTAGTCAAAATGTGAATGACATAAATAGTCCAGACAACTAGCTTTCAATAACCAATTTTAGTCCATTTATTTGAACCAAGAGAATTAAATCTTGGTCCCTGCATAAGTAGTATAAGTCACTTGCCAATAATTTAATTTAATATTTCTGAGGAATCTCTTGAGATCATATATCATGTTTTGCAAGAGAAAAGGTACATGATTCAAGAAATACTTGGAAGTTTACATATGTGTTACACACAAAAGTACATTAAAAATACATTATAAAGATTGAAAAGTCAAGCTCTCAAAAATTAGGAAATGACAAAATTGAGGTGACCAGTTGTCATAAATACAAAGGGAAGGGTAAACACCTTTAAAATCCCTCCTGGCCAGAGGAAAAACCCTTTCACCTGTAAAGGGTTAAGAAGCTAGGATAACCTCGCTGGTACCTGACCAAAATGACCAATGAGGAGACGAGATACTTTCAAAGCTGGGGGGGGGGGGGATGGGGAGAAACAAAGGTTCTCTGTCTGTCTGTGTGATGCTTTTGCCGGGAACAGAACAGGAATGGAGTCTTAGAATTTAGTAAGTAATCTAGCTAGATATGCGTTAGATTCTGTTTTTTTTAAATGGCTGAGAAAATAAGCTGTGCTGAATGGAATGGATATTCCTGTTTTTGTGTCTTTTTGTAACTTAAGGTTTTGCCTAGAGGGATTCTCTCTGTTTTGAATCTGATTACCCTGTAAGGCATTTACCATCCTGATTTCACAGAGCTGATTCTTTTATTTTTTCTTCAATTAAAATTCTTCTTTTAAGAACCTGATTGTTTTTTCATTGTTCTTAAGATCAAAGGGTTTGGGTCTGTGTTCATCTATGCAAATTGGTGAGGATTTTTATCAAGCATTCCCCAGGAAAGGGGATGTAGGGTTTGGGGAGGATTTTGGGGGAGAAAGACGTTTCCAAGCGGGCTCTTTCCCTGTTATTTATTTGTTAGACGCTTGGTGGTGGCAGCAATAAAGTCCAAGGGCAAAAGGTAAAATAGTTTGCACCTTGGGGAAGTTTTAACCTATGCTGGTAAAAATAAGCTTAGGAGGTTTTCATGCAGGTCCCCACATCTGTACCCTAGAGTTCAGAATGGGGAAGGAACCTTGACATGGTGGCAGAGCGGTGGGATTAACCTGATATTTTGAGATCAATTTGAGATTTTTTGAACAAGAAGCATAGATTTTAAAAAGGGAAATTTTTTTTTCCTTTGGGCTGCTGGAAAGCAGGTTTTCAGCTGAAAGCAGTTAGAGCTTTTTTTGTCTCTGCTTGGGGGCCAGAGCAGAGACAAAAGGGAATTGTCTTTTGTGAGCTGGAGTTTTCTCTACCTAAAGGCAGGGTAGTTAACCTCCTGCAGGAAAATTCACCAGTCTTCACAGACATGAAGAAGTTTTTTTTTGTTTTTTTTTTAATCTAAGAGCAACTAGAGGGGTTTTCTGTCTGTTTGCCTGGAGACAAAGGTGTTAGGGTTTTTGTTGTTTTTTTTTTTTTTTAAGGATTTTTCTGTAGGCTGACAATCACTATCAGAGAAAATAGGTATCCGATTACAGCACAGCAAAATTTTATAAGCCAAGTTTGTTTGTTTGTTTTATTTCTAACTCTCGGGTGTAAAGTAAGTTAAAAACAGAGAGGCAAACATGACAGAGCCCAAAACAGAAACAGCCAAAGAGGCTCCCCACAGGAGAGCTATGGATGCAAGGGAAAAAGAAATGAAGCATACACTGGAGATGAAGAAGGCAAAGGCTCAGCAGAATAGTAATCCTTCTCCAGGTACTGCTTCACATCCCAGGAAGTTCCCCAATTACAAGGCAGGCGATGATACCGAGGCCTTCTTAGAAAACTTCAAAAGAGCCTGCCTCGGGTACAGCATCTCTACAGACCAATACATGGTAGAGCTGAGGCCGCAGCTCAGTGGACCCTTAGCTAAGGTGGCGGCTGAAATGCCTAAGGAACACATGAACAAGTATGAACTGTTTAGAACCAAGACGAGAGTCAGAATGGGGCTAACCCCTGAGCATTCCCATCGGTGGTTCAGAGCCCTAAGGTGAAAACCAGACGTGTCATTTATCCAACATACCTACCACATTGAGAAACATTGGGATGCCTGGATATCAGGAGCAAATATTAAATCTCCAGAAGATTTGCCCTTCCTAATGCAAACTGAGCAGTTCTTGAGGAAATAGAAAGATACATCCTAGATAGGAAGCCCAAAACTGTAATCGAGGTGGGGGAGATTGGAGCCAAATGGGTGGAGGTGACAGAAAAGAAAAAACCTGGTCAGAGTTGGAGCGGATACCAGAAGGAACAACCTCAGACCACACTATACTACCGGGGCAGCCCAAGGCCCCAACTATCTCCCAAGGAACCCTCCAGACACCTTAACGTCCCGCCACACCGTTCTGCAGCAACCCACCTCACCCCAGTGATCCGTCAGCTGGACGATGTTTTAAATGTAACGAGCCGGGGCATGTAAAGGCCAACTGCCCCAAGAACCCCAACAGATTAAAGTTCATTGCACCGGAATCACACCAGAGGTCCTCAAGGCCCAGATACCTCCCAGATACTCTTGGAGCGGAGGGAAACTGTGAGTGTGGGCGGGAAGAAGCTCACTGCGTGGAGGGATACCAGAGCACAAGTGTTGGCTATCCATGCTTCCTTAGTGGACCCCAATTTAATCGACCCAGAGATCCAAGTGACAATTCAACCTTTCAAGTCCAACTCTTTCAATTTGCCTACAGCCAAGTTGTGTGTCCCTACAAGGGCTGGTCAAGAACATGGACTTTTGCAGTCTATGATGATTATCCCATCCCCATGCTGTTGGGGGAAGACTTGGCTAATCATGTGAAGCTAGCCAAGAGGGTGGGAATGGTCACCCGCAGCCAGGCTAAAACAAGCCATCACGCCTAGTTCTGTTCTGGAAACTTCTACCAGGACCTGGTCAGAGGTGATGGACCCAGACTCCAGGCCAATGTCTGCAACAGCAGTAGTGGATCCAGTCCCAGAGACCCAGACAGAGCCAGTCCCAGAACCGGAACTGGCGGAATAACCAGCACCAGACCCACTGCCATCACTGAATCCAATACTTGCAACCCCAACACCAGAGGGCCCCACCAAACCTGAACCGGCAGCAGCCGATAACCCTACACCAGAGGCTCAGCTGGAGCCTGAACCCCAACATAGTGCAACAGCAGAGAGCGGTTCACAGTCAACGGAAGTAGCCCCATCCCCTACATCGCTTCCACAGGGACCAAGCCTAGGTCCACAATCCAATGAGGAACTGATGTCTCCAGCATCAAGGGAACAGTTCCAGACTGAACAGGAAGCAGATGAAAGCTTCCAGAGAGCTTGGACGGCGGCAAGGAGCAACCCACCGCCTCTCAGCTCTTTGAATCGATCCAGGTTTGCTGTAGAAAGAGGACTTTTATACAAGGAAACTCTTTCTGGTGGACACCAGGAAGACTGGCATCCTCAGAGATAGTTGGTAGTTCCAACTAAGTACCAGGTTAAGCACTTGAGCTTAGGCCATGATCATCCTAGTGGCCATGCTGGGGTGAAAAGGACCAAAGACAGGTTAGGAAGGTCATTCCACTGGGAGGGAATGGGCAAGGATGTTTCTACCTATGTCCGGTCTTGTGAGGTATGCCAAAGAGTGGGAAAACCCCAAGACCAGGTCAAAGCCCCTCTTCAGCCACTCCCCATCATTGAAGTTCCATTTCAGCAAGTAGCTGTGGATATTCTGGGTCCTTTTCTGTAAAAGACAACCAGAGGGAAGCAGTACATACTGATTTTCATGGATTTTGCCACCCAATGGCCAGTAGCAGTAGCTCTAAGCAACACCAGGGCTAACAGTGTGTGCCAGGCACTAGCAGACATTTTTGCCAGGGTAGGTTGGCACTCCGACATCCTCACAGATGCGGGAACTAATTTCCTGGCAGGAACTATGGAAAGCCTTTGGGAAGCTCATAGGGTAAATCACTTGGTTGCCACTCCTTACCACCATCAAACAAATGGCATGGTGGAGAAGTTTAATGGAACTTTGGGGGCCATGATTCATAAATTCGTAAATAAGCACTCCAATGACTGGGACCTAGTGTTGCAGCAGATGATCTTTGCCTACAGAGCTGTACCACATCCTAGTTTAGGATTTTCACCATTTGAACTTGTATATGGCCGTGAGGTTAAGGGGCCATTACAGTTGGTGAAGCAGCAATAGGAGGGGTTTACACCTTCTCCAGGAACTAACATTCTGGACTTTGTAACCAACCTACAAAACACCCTCCGAAACTCTCTAGCCCTTGCTAAAGAAAACCTACAGGATGCTCAAAAAGAGCAAAAAGCCTGGTATGATAAACATACCAGAGAGCACTCCTTCCAAGTAGGGGACCAGGTCATGGTCTTAAAGGCGCTCCAGGCCCATAAAATGGAAGCATTGTGGGAAGGGCCATTCATGGTCCAGGAGCGCCTGGGAGCTGTTAATTATCTCATAGCATTCCCCACCTCCAACTGAAAGCCTAAGGTGTACCATATTAATTCTCTAAAGCCATTTTATTCCAGAGAATTAAAGGTTTGTCAGTTTACAGCCCAGGGAGGAGATGACGCTGAGTGGCCTGAAGGTGTCTACTACGAAGGGAAAAGTGCTGGTGGCATGGAAGAGGTGAACCTCTCCATGACCCTTGGGCACGTGCAGCGACAAGAGATCAAGGAGCTGTGCACTAGCTACGCGTAGACATTCTCAGCCACCCCAGGACTGACTGAACGGGCATACCACTCCATTGACACAGGTAATGCTCACCCAATTAAAGTCCAATCTTACCGTGTGTCTCCTCAAGCTAAAACTGCTATAGAACGGGAGATCCAGGATATGCTACAAATGGGGGTAATCCGCCCCTCTGGCAGTGCATGGGCATCTCCCGTGGTTCTAGTTCCCAAACTAGATGGAGAGATATGTTTTTGCGTGGACTACCGTAAGCTAAATGCTGTAACTTGCCCAGACAACTATCCAATGTCACGCACAGATGAACTATTAGAGAAACTGGGACAGGCCCAGTTCATCTCTACCTTGGACTTAACCAAAGGGTACTGGCAGGTACCGCTAGATGAATCCGCCAAGGAAAAGTCAGCCTTCGCCACACGTCGGGCTGTATGAATTTAATGTATTCTCTTTCGGGCTGTGGAATGCACCCGCCACCTTCCAAAGACTTGTAGATGGTCTCCTAGTGGGATTAGGAGAATATGCCGTCGCCTACCTTGACGATGTGGCCATATTTTCGGACTCCTGGGCAGAACACCTGGAACTTCTACAAAAAGTCTTCGAGTGCATAAGGGAGGCAGGATTAACGGTTAAGGCTAAGAAGTGTCAAATAGACCTAAACAGAGTGACTTACCTTGGACACCAGGTGGGTCAAAGAACTATCAACCCCCTACAGGCCACTGGGAGGGAATGGGCAAGGATGTTTCTACCTATGTCCGGTCTTGTGAGGTATGCCAAAAAGTGGGAAAACCCCAAGACCAGATCAAAGCCCCTCTCCAGCCACTGCAATCATTGAAGTTCCATTTCAGCGATTAGCTGTGGATATTCTGGGTCCTTTTCCGTAAAAGACACCCAGAGGAAAACAGTACATACTGACTTTCATGGATTTTGCCACCCGATGACCGGAAGCAGTAGCTCTAAGCAACACCAGGGCTAAAAGTGTGTGCCAGGCACTAGCAGACATTTTTGCCAGGGTAGGTTGGCCCTCCGATATCCTCACAGATGCAGGAACTAATTTCCTGGCAGGAACTATGGAAAGCCTTTGGGAAGCTCATGGGGTAAATCACTTGGTTGCCACTTCTTACCACCATCAAACAAATGGCACGGTGGAGAAGTTTAATGGAACTTTGAGGGCCATGATACATAAATTCGTAAATGAGCGCTCCAATGATTGGGACCTAGTGTCGTAGCAGTTGCTCTTTGCCTACAGAGCTGTACCAGTTTAGGTACATTACAGTTGGTGAAGCAGCAATGGGAGGGATTTACACCTTCTCCAGGAACTAACATTCTGGACTTTCTAACCAACCTACAAAACACCCTCCGAAACTCTCTAGCCCTTGCTAAAGAAAACCTACAGGAGCTCAGAAAGAACAAAAAGCCTGGTATGATAAACATACCAGAGAGCATTCCTTCCAAGTAGGGGACCAGGTCATGGTCTTAAAGGCGCTCCAGGCCCATAAAATGGAAGCATCGTCGGAAGGGCCATTCACGGTCCAGGAGCGCCTGGGAGCTGTTAATTATCTCATAGCATTCCCCACATCCAACCGAAAGCCTAAGGTATACCATATTAATTCTCTAAAGCCATTTTATTCCAGAGAATTAAAGGTTTGTCAGTTTACAGCCCAGGGAGGAGATGATGCTGAGTGGCCTGAAGGTGTCTACTACGAAGGGAAAGGTGCTGGTGGCATGTAAGAGGTGAACCTCTCCATGACCCTTGGGCGTATGCGGCGACAGCAGATCCAGGAGCTGTGCACTAGGTACGCACAGACATTCTCAGCCACCCCAGGACTGACTGAACGGGCATACCACTCCATTGACACAGGTAATGCTCACCCAATTAAAATCCAACCTTACTGGGTGTCTCCTCAAGCTAAAACTGCTATAGAAAGGGAGATCCAGGATATGCTACAGATGGGGGTAATCCGCCCCTCTGGCAGTGCATGGGCACCTCCAGTGGTTCTAATTCCCAAACCAGATGGGGAGATACGTTTTTGCATGGACTACCATAAGCTAAATGCTGTAACTTGCCCAGACAACTATCCAATGCCACGCACAGATGAACTATTAGAGAAACTGGGAGGGGCCCAGTTCATCTCTACCTTGGACTTAACCAAGGGGTACTGGCAGGTACCACTAGATGAATCCGCCAAGGAAAGGTCAGCATTCTCCACACATCGGGCTGTATGAATTTAATGTACTCCCTTTCCGGCTGCGGAATGCATCTGCCACCTTCCAAAGACTTGTAGATGGTCTCCTAGCGGGATTAGGAGAATATGCAGTCACCTACCTTGACGATGTGGCCATATTTTCGGATTCCTGGGCAGAACTCCCAGTCTCCCTCCCCAGATTTCTTATCTTAGGCTCCTTCTCTCAGTCTCAGTGTCCTTGTCTAGCCAATTTCAGTCGTCCCCCGTCCCCCTCTGGCAAATCCTAGTCCCAGTCTACTAACACTGTCACCCCTTCAGCCTCCTCCACTCCCCTCCAAGATTCATCTTCTTGTCACCTTTATATTCAAGGTCAGGCAGCTTCCTCCTCCATGCTGCTTCGGTGCCAGGCTCCCTACTCTCGGTTCCTGTGTTCAGCACCATAATGACCTACAGCAGACAGGAGCACTAATTGTTGTGAAAGTCCTGCTCAGCCCCTGTAGCTGTGGCCTAGAGAATGCTCACTGCAGATCCAAGCCTTGGAGAATTTAGCTGCCAAACTCTAACAAGCCTCTACTGAGCAAATTCAAGCTGCAATTTTTTGAAGGCTTATAGCTAGGCCAAATTTGGGTGATTTTTCACAGGGATGGCAAAAGGCACATGCCTGACACAAGCACAACCTTCCTAACAAGTTTCAAGTCCTTGGTCCAATGCATGAGGTTACTAGAGTTTCTTAACAAAATGGTTGCAAATTTTTTTTAACCTTGGCAAAACGTAGTTTTCCCTAATCTTTTTCTCTGAAATAGCTGAATCATTTTACCTGGGTTTTTTTCAGGGGATGGAGCAGGGAAAACAACTGAGGCAGACACCCGGCATGAAAAATTTCAGCATGCGTGGTTAAAGTTTGGCAAAGTTTAAGCAATTGAAAAGAGGGTCTTACAATGGGAAGTGTCAGCCAGCCTTACATTTAGGCAGAGCTACCAGCCCCATCTCTATCAGGGCTATGTAACTCAAAACATTGTCTTATGAATGGAATTCCATCAGCTAGAATCTAGTTACTTCATGGACCTCATTACAGTCAAACCATGCAGCTTACCAGGGCATCGGGACTGAAGTGCTGGCAGAAAAATGAACAAACAAGAAAAATAAGGCATTTCTCTGTTGCATCTGCCTCTCTTTTGGTCCAGGAATACTGCCTTTACATTTCCTCACTGGCTCTCCTCTCCTACTGCCCAGTAAACGGCCACTGCTCAATCCCTATTCCAACACTTTCCCAGCTGCAGATTCCTCTTGCTGCCTTTGCTCAGTAGCTGGCTGGGATTCAGCTGATTAGAGAAGGTAAGTAGAGTACTGATCAGCCCATTCGGCCTGGAGGCCTAGCTCAGTCCCTTTTCCATCAAGTCAGTGAGAGGAGGAGGATTTACCCCAACAGCAAAGGAAATTTGAATGCCAATTCTGAACTGCGGCTTAATGGAGCTGAGCTTTTATGACTTTGCACCTCTGATTTTCAAGGTCAAATCAATCATGGGGAGATCAGAATCAGGCCCTCTGAGACAACTATTATTATTATTCAGCTATTTGTAAAAAGCTGATTTACAAATGAGACTTACACTTCACATTTACAATATAATTTAAATGCACAGATCTGACATATGGTTTAATAGTCCCAATATGCTGAATTTCTAATTACAATTTGTTGTATTTCTAATTAAAAGATGTTTTAAAAACTGATTAATAATTACCCAAGTTAAATTATTTGAGTATAACTGTACGCATTTTTGAAAAAGGGAACTCTTCACCCATATCCACAAATTAAAAAGAAAATCTTCCTCTTCCTATAAATAAAAATAGAGTAAAAAAAAAAAAAGGGTGGGGGGAGAATCTGTTCTAGCATTCCTGTTTAAAAAAATAAAAGCAAAATATATTTTGTAATATTGCTTCAGCATAAATTGTTCCTACTTTACATAAATATCTCTTAGCTGGAGACTAACAAACAAAATGCAGTTAAGAGCCCAACACAATTGCTGTCTTTTAGTCTTCTCCATTTTGTGTAAAATACTTTCCTACCCAAGTCTCACTGATCCTTGTTGTGTTATCCATCTCTCCTTTAAAATAAAATACTTGGTTACCATAGCAATACTTTCCCACCCTTTCCCACCCTATTATTTCCCACTGGCTTGTTCTAGGTTTTTGCACATAGCAACCACAGATATCCTTGTTCCAAACTATCCATCTCTTCTTGGAAACTCTTAGCAAAACAACTACTCAGCTTCATACAAGACTAATAATATGATATATATTCTGAATAAATAATTTAAGCATTTAAATCATAAAATTAGTCTGTGATAGCCTGACATCTGAAATATCAGCATCCAACCTGTATCTCTCATTTGCTACAGAGTAGTGCATCCAAGTCTCTCTAGGTAACTAGTAAAATCTGTAGTTCAGTGTTTGCATCCTTTCATTATAACCTAACCTACATCTCAACATTTGGTTCACATTGTATGGCTAATATGTTTTTACTGAAGTCAACCTACAAGGAGTATCACAGATCCCTGCTACACCTAACAGGACTTCAGCTTTACAAACATACCGGTAAGTTTTGAGTCTGCAAATATGCACGTGCTTTGACTTTAAGCATGCAGGAAGTCCCATTAAGTCAAACTTCAAGCACATGCTTAAGTATTTGAAGAACTGGGGCTATGTATATAGGACTTGTATATATGATTAACTTTACCCATGTAAGTAGTCATATTAAGACTACTCACATGTATAATTCTTTGCAGGATGAGGCCCAGAGGAAGTACAATGAAAGGAAGAGCCCGTATCATCTAGTCAATAATTGTATCTAGTCAAGGATTCCTACCTTTTTAAAAGTCTTATAACATCTCAATTTGAAAAACCAACCCTTTGTTGATGGTGCACCATTAAGCTTCTGAAATCCCTTCAGTACTATAATGACCTTTTCTGACTTCTGCTGCAATACAATACATAACATTGTCAAAGAAAATGACCAGAATATTTGTACAGAGGGGTATAGCTTGTTCAGGAAGGACAGGCAGGAGGAAAAGGGAGGAGGTGTTGCATTATACATCAAGAATATATGCATTTGTTCTGAGGTACAGAGGAGTTGAGAGGCAGACCAGTTGAATGTCTGTGGGTAAAGTGAAAAATAGTGGTGATGTTATGGTAGGTCTACTATAGATCCCCAAATCAGGAACAGGAGGTGATGAAGCACCTATCCCAACAACTCCCTGTCATGCCAGTTAAGTCATAATTTAGTTTATGTTCTAGTACTTTGAGTTCTTCCTGTTTATTCCCATACTCCTTGCATTTGTGAATAGACATCCAAGATATTGAGCAGATTCCCACACTAATTTCCCTCTTGCTGGTAAGTGAAGCTAGGCTGGGACAGCTGGTCAGTGGGTTTGGAGAATATGTTAAATAAATGTATCTCATACTAAATAAATTAACCTTTGACATTTTGCTTAAGTTTATAGGTTCTTAGTCTATTATTGCTTCTCTGAGTGAAATTCTGGCCCCATTGAAGCAAATGGGATTTTCACCATTGATATAACAGAGCCAGGGTTTTACCCCAGGTCTACCAATAAGTTTGTGTAGTGCTTAATCTATTACTATTCTTTGTGCTGTGGCAGTGCCTGAACAACCCAGGCAGGATGGGTCACACTGTGCTATGTGCTGTATAAACACAAGAAACAAGCAGTGCCCTGAAGAAAGTATTCTGTCCTGTTAACTAAGGGTGATATAGTCAAAGAAAATGAGGGGAAACAGCCCTATGTCAAAAGATTGAAGTGGTCCAATATTGTATCTGTAGGTAAAAACTTATAGCAAGATGACAAAATTGGGTCTTTAGCTACTGAAAGGTTTTTAAACTTATTTAAATTATAAAATCAATGTCATCTACCTTCCATCTCTCAGAACGTGAAATACCATTTAAAAATCCGTTATTATTAAAGAGTTTCCCACAAAGGGATTTCAGGAAATTATTCTTGCATGCCCAGTGTGTTTTTTAAAGTGCCTCAGCACATATGGTGTTAAGGGCACCTTCTAAATCTATGCACCTATCTATTTTAAAGTTCTTCCACAACTTTCAGTCAACTAGGTTTTTATATCTTATAGATTCTGAATTAGGCCTATCATACAGTGGAACCAGCTGGACTCCTAATAGGTATGAAAATCTCATAGCATAATACCAACTTTTTTGTATGAATATAATCTCATTCTGGTCATCATCGTGTATTTACTTTCTCTGGAGCCATAAACAACAAATGTTTTTGACAAAGGAGCTAAACAAATTAGGCACTGTAGATTACTTGGATCAGAAAAAGGAAGCATGACAGTACAATCACTTTTAACATTACTTCTACCCAACAAGGATTAGGGAAGTTGTTCCATTTTTAAAGACCTTTTTGCTTTTTGCCTGACAAAGGCATACAACTGAGTTTTATGAGCAATACTCACACCTACGTATCTTAAAGAAAATATTAAAATTTAAATTGTTTTCTATGGCTTTGTCATCACCGTTCAAAGAGGAACAATTCTTTTTATGCCCATGTTAATTTTGTATTTTGATAATCCTTCAGACTGATAAAAGTTCAGATATTAGAACAGATGAAGTGGAACAGGACATCACTGGCATACCAAAAAATATTGTGTTGTGCTCCATCAATTAATATACTCAATATTATTGCATGATTTGAAGTTAGAATCCTTTGCACAACAAAGATCATAAATAACAAGGAGGAAAGTGGACAACTGTGCTTATTCTCTCTACCCAACAAACAGGGCAATACATTTGTTAAATTCTAGCCACAAGTTTCTTATATATTGATTGAATTCAACAGAAAAGAAATAAGCAACATACACATTTATGTTTTTATTTAGTTTTATAAGAAGACTGCATTCCACCCTATCAAAAGCCTTCTGAAGGTATGGGCTTCAGATGACTCAGTAGAATAAACCACAAATGAGA
Source organism: Dermochelys coriacea (assembly GCF_009764565.3). Taxonomy (NCBI): domain Eukaryota; kingdom Metazoa; phylum Chordata; order Testudines; family Dermochelyidae; genus Dermochelys; species Dermochelys coriacea. Next base: position 155,984,496 of record NC_050068.2, read on the forward strand.
CCTGTTGGACTATTGTCTGATAAATCCCTCCCTGCCATAACAGCTCTCTCATCTTGAACATGAACATTTAGTTAATATTTTCTCATGCCTTGAAGATGAAATTTTTTGGAAGGTTTTAGACTGAAGGTGGATTAAGTAATATCTTTTATTGGGCCAAGTTCTGTTGGTGAGAGAGACAAGTTTTATCATTTTAATTCACCAAAGTAGTACTGGATGTTGTTGGTTCTTTATTTGGTTTAAGAAAGCAAAAGAATGTCAGAAGGGCAGCTGAACTGAGCTATTGAGAAGAGTTTTATTTTTCAACTATGTATTTTAGGTCTTTCAGGCCAAAAATCTCATACCTATACTTATGAAGGAGAGTATAAAATTGTAATGTAAAATTAATTGGCTCAGGTGCTTTCCTTGAGCCATGATGAAATATAGCCTTAGAAACTTCTGAAGGAGTTAAAAAAAAATTAGCTCCAATTTCTCTTCCAGTGTAAGGATAAGTAAATTCAACATACCTAAGTATTTGATTCCTGTTATGGATATTTGAGATTCAGATATATATAACTAGGCTTTGAAGGATTAGATTTTTAATCAGTAAATGTCAGTAAACATCCATTTCACCCCCCCACACGCACACACCCCCAACAAAAATAATATTTCCATCAATGATCATCTAAATTTATAGATAGGCAAAGTAAGAAAAACGCTGCATGAGAATTTATTTGAGTTTAATTTAAGGATATTTACTTTGCATATTTTGATGTGATGTTGACAAATTTGCATTTTAAAAGATGTAAAGATTTAACTTTTTGATTGTCAATATCTAGTCATTAAATATTTATTGTCTGACCCCCTCTATTATCTGATACACCCCATAATTTCCCACAACTGTGAAAATTTAAATAGATGCAAATAAAAAATACTTAAAACATCTATATTGTCCATCAAAATTATAAAAAATAAAAATCAAATTCTACCAATACTATAACAAAATGGTGAAAATTTTATTACTGTTGTATGTATCTGTAATTTGCCTTATTCATCCAATAGATCATTAATTATTAAGTTTATTCTTTCTTGAGTTGCCAACAGCAAAGTCTCTCTCTCTCTCTCTCTCTCTCTCATACCTCATTCATATGTTTTTTCTTTAATAAAATTTAAGATTTTCCCTGCTTTTTCAGAGGCTAATTGCAAATACGTAAGGAATATTCACCTCTCTTTATATTGTATATATTTTTCTAATTGGTAAAGAGTCTGAAGCTTTTCTTAAATGTGACGATCCTATGATGGTCAGACCTTAGATTTTATTTAAACACTTCCCCATAAATTGGGGACAACCTACTGTATCAACATTAGTCTATTCACAGAGTTTACTTTTTCCTTTATATTTTTTCTGAAATATCTTAGAACTCTTCACTTTTCTGCTCAGCTATAACTGAAGCCTGTACAGCAAGAGTAACTGATCCAATAATCACTGAGATGGAATAAAGTGTTAATGACTTGGGAATGAAAAACAGATAGTCCTGGAGTGAGCTCAGTGATGTACCTTATATATCTTGGAGAATGAGGGGAATGTGCTCTCAGAATAAATCTATTGGATTTTATAATTTATTTAAATTTTCTAATAATATGGGAGGAATGTTCTACATTATCTTGCAAAATAGAGGTTAAAAGCCTCTTACTAATAAACAGATACTGTAACTCTGCAATTTATAAAAATAAATCCCAGAAGCAACATGACCTGTCCATGTTTACAAGATAAATATTAGACACTGTGAATATATTGTTTGTATTAGCATGTACCATCATACAATATACATGTTTATCAATTCTTGCGCCAATTCAAGCATGCAGTTAAGTGCCTTGCTAAGTGCTTTTCTGAACTGGAGCCTTTAATTGTATTTAAAAACTAAACCAAGAGAGAGAAGGCCCATACATTAACACTTCTACTGAAAATGATCCACCCTCCAAGAAATCTGTCCAATTCTTTACTTAAGTGTGCTTCGTGTTAGAAAATAACATTAAAAAAATATGCAGATACACACATACATATACAAAATTTTAAGTAATTATGGTAAAAGAATATTAAGGTTACAAAGTCAAACACTTAAAAGTTAGCAAAGGGCAGAATGCAGGTTGCCCATGCAACATTAATTCGGCCCCCCCTTGTGTGTATGCATAATGTTTAATTAAATGATCCCTTTCCGTTTTTTCTGCATCACTCAACGAACAGGAAGGCCTGTGTTCGCTGAATGGGTAGTTACTCAATATTCCTTTTTATCCTTATAAGGTGTGGGGTCACACAATGAATTACTGCACATTGCCCAAACCCTGTTCTGATTTCCTCATGGTCTCAGGTGTCTCAAACTGGGTAGCCAGAAAATGAAGACTACAGTTATCAATGGTTAAATTTTGGTTTCAGTGACTTGTCCAGTACTACACAGGAACACAATGGCATAGGGTGGCATACAATCCAATTTTCCAGGGCAGCATTCAAATACCTTAACCATGAGAGTCTTCCTCTTTTTGAAATCCCCTGCCTCATTTCACTACACATCTTCCAACTTTTGCAACAAGTGAGGCAGGAGTCCTACAGGCAACAGATTCCTTTACTACTTAATCCTGACTCATTTCCTCAGTTCCATCCATCCAATTCAGGCAGGCTTCCTGGAGAAAAAAGGTCTGTGATCTTGCAATGACAGTATCATAATACATGCATACTACATGCATGTTGTAAAGGAAACCTTAATTCTGACATTTCTTAACTTTTCAATCCTTGACTACGCAACTTAAATATTCTTTTAACATAGTTTTTGTGTGTGTGATTTCCTAAGTTTTTTAAAAAAAACAAACAGAAAAAACAGAAATTCCATTATGTGGAATCATATTAACATAAGAACGGCCATACTGGGTCAGGCCAATGGTCCATCTAGCTCAGCATCCTGTATTCCAACAATGGTCGGTGCCAGATACTTCAGATAAATTGAACAGAACAGGGCAAGTTATCAAGTGATCCAGCCCCTAGCATCCATTCCCCTGCTTGTAACAATTAGAGGTTTAGGGGAACACAGAGCATTTGTTGCATCTCTGACCGTCATGGCTAATAGCCATTGATGGACCTATCCTCCATGAACTTATCTAATTCTTTTTTTAACCCAGTTATATTTTTGGCCTTCACAATATCCCCTGGCAACAAGCTCCACAAGGTGACTTCCTTATGTCTGCTTTAAATCTGCTGCCTAATAATTTCATTGGGTGAACCCTGGTTCTTGTGTTATGTGAAAGAGTAAATAACATTGGCTTATTCACTTTCTCCACACCAGCCATGATTTTATAGCCCTCTATCATAGCTCCCATAAGTCGTCTCTTTTCCAAGCTAACCTATTCCAGTCCTTTTAATCTCTCCTCATATGAAAGCTGTTCCATACCCTTAATCTATTTTGTTGCCTTCTCTTTTTCCTGTTCTACTCTTTCCAATTCTAATATCTCTTTTTTGAGATGGCACAACCAGAACTGCACGTAGTATTCAAAATGTGGGCATACCATGGATTTATATAATGGCACTAAGATATTTTCTGACATATTATCTATTCCTTTCCTAATGGCTCCTAACATTGTTAGCTTTTTTGACTGCTGCTGTGCATTGAGCAGATGTTTTCAGAGAACTATCCACAATGACTCTAAGATCTCTGTCTTGAGTGGTAACAGCTCATTTAGACCCAATCATTTTGAATGTATAGTAGGGAATATGTTTCCCAATGTGCATTACTTTGCATTTATCAACACTTAATTTCACTTGTCATTTTTCTTGCCCAGTCGTCCAGTGAAATCCCTTTGTAACTTTTTGCACTCAGCTTTGGACCGTAATTTTGTAATGTCTGCAAACTTTGCCATGTCACTGTTTACCACTTTTTCCAGATCGTTTATGAATATGCTGATCAGCTCTGGTTCCAGTACAGATCTTTGGGGGACCCTTCTATTTACCCAATTAATGATCCATGATAGGACCTTTCTTCTCATTCCATGACTGCTTAGTGTGCTTAAGAGCCTTTGGTGAAGGACGTTTTCAAAAGCTTTCTGGAAGACCAAAACCACTATCCACTGAATCACCTTTGTCCACATTTGCTGACGCCCTCAAAGAATTTTAATAGATTGGTGAGACATGATTTCCCATTACAATAGCTGTGTTGACTCATCCCCAACATACTGTGTTTATCTATATGTCTGATAATTCTGTTCTTCGCTATAGTTTCAACCAGTTTGCCTATTAGTGAAGTTAGGCTTGTACTCTCAGGATTGCATCTTGAGCCTTTTTTTAAAAATTGGCATCACATAAGCTATCCACCTGTTATCTAGTACAGAGGATGATTTAAGTAACAGGTTATATACCACAGTTGTTATTTCTGCAATTTCATATTTCAGCTACTTCAAACCTCCTGCATGAATACCATCCGGTCCTGATTACTTAATGTTTATTTTATTGATTTGTTCCAAAACCTCCTCTACTGACACCTCAATCTGGGTGAATTCCTCAAATTTGTCATCTAAAAAGAACGGCTCAGGTGTGGGAATCTCCCTCACATACTCTGCAGTGGAGATTGTTGCAAAGAATTCGTTTAGCTGCTCTGCAACGGTCTTGTCTTCCTTGGAGTGCTTCTTTAGCACCTCCATCATCCATGGCCCCATTGATTTTTTGGCAGGCTTCCTGCTTCTGATGTACTTAAAATTTTGCTGTTAGTTTTTGTGTCTTTTGCTAGTTGCTCTTCAAATTATTTCTTGGCCTGTCTAATTATACTTTTACACTTGACCGGTCAGAGTTTATACTCCTTTAGATTTTCCTCAGCAGGACCGGACTTCCAATTTTTAAAGGATGCCTTTTTGTCTCTAACCACCTCTTTTACTCTGTTGTTTAGTCACGGTGGTGTTTTTTAAGTCCTCTTACTGTTTTGTTTTTTTATTGGAGGTATACAAATTGTTTGAGCCTCTATTTTAAAAAGAGTCCATGCAACTTATAGGCATTTCATTCTTGCGACTGTTCCTTTAATTTCCATTTAACTAGCCTCATTTTTTGTGTAGTTTCCCTTTTTGAAGTTAAATGCAACTGTGGTAGTTTTCTTTAATATTTCCTCCCCCGCCCCCCCGGGATGTTAAATTTAATTATATTATAGTGACTATTACAGAGTTGTTCAGCTACATCTCTTAGACAAAATCCTGTGCACCATTTAGGACTAAATCAAGAACTGCCTCTTCCCTTGTGGGTTCCAGGACTAGCTGCTCCAGGCAGTCATTTATGGTGTCTAGAAATTGTATCTCTGCATTCCATAATGAAGTTTTATGTTCTCAATCAGTATGGGGATAGCTTAAATCTCCCATTATTACTGGGTTTTCTGTTTTTGTAGTATCTCTAATCTCCCTGAGCATTTCACAATAACCATCACCATCCTGGTCAAGTGGTTGGTAGTATATTCCTACTGCTATACTCTTATTATTCAGGCATGAATGTCTATCCACAGACATTCTGTAGTACAGTTTGATTCATTTAAGATTTTTACATATTTATACTATATTTGAGTCTATGCTTTCTTTCACCTATAGTGGCCACCCCCCAACCAATGGGACCTATTCTGTCATTCCTATATATTTTGTACCCTGGTATTACTGTGTCCATCAATTACCATCAATTCACCAGGTTTCTGTGATGCCTGTTATATCAATATTCTCATTTAATAACAGGTACTCACGTTCCCCCATTGTAGTATTTCGATTTATTGCATTTGTATACAAGCACTTATAAAATTTGTCAGTGTTTAATTGTGTGCCCATGTGGGTCATCAGCAGAGTTGAAATCTTTAGATTCATCACACAGGCCTCTGCTATTTGAATTAACAGAGCAACCACTAGCAAAGCAGGTCATCATCTTCTGTGTGGACAAACACTAAAGGGGATGGGAGACAATTTGCCAGTGCACTTCACAGCTATTTGCTGATAGCAGAAGAATGATGGGATTCAGAAAATCTTGGGTTCCAATTAGGGTTCTGGAGGGGAGTATGTGCTAGTGGTTAGAAATCCTTCTGCTCCTTCTCCCCTTGCCCCCAGCACGTCTCTCCCAGCCTGTCTTCTCTTTTCCCCTGCCCCCTCATACCTTGTTTTTGACTGCTACATTTCCTCTACTCTGCTCCCTGTGCATTTCAGTCTGGCTACTACCTCCTTTTCTCCTCTGCACTGCCTGGGAGCCATTAGAGGAACTATTGACAGCACAGGAGTGTGTGTCTTCCTTTCTGTCAGTCCCTGAGGCTGATGTTCTGGTTGATTTCAACAGGACTAATCAAGTATTTAAAGTTAGGTACATGCTTAAGTACCTTCCCTGAATTGGAGACTAAGGTTCCATATACACTAGCAGCACTTTAGCAGTACAGGAAAACTGGTATACTACAGTGAGAAAGCATTGTTAGTGTGGACACAAGTATACTGGCAAAGCTGTACACTGTACTGATATAGTAAAAGTGCTGTGCCCCACCCCCAAAGCAAAACAAGCTATGCTGAAAAAGAACTGCTTTGGTGGTAAAGCTGCAGCTACACTAAGGGCTTCTGTGATCACAGCTCTGTCGGTCAGGGATCAAATCTCTTCCCATCCCTGACTCAGCTATGCTGGCAGAATTGTCTAGTGTAGACCTCTCCAACATCTTGAGTGGTTACTCCTTGATTTATGGTTTCTATACTAATTGTCTATATATATATATATATATATATATATATATATATATATATATATATATATATATATATATCAGTCTCTTTTCTACACCCTGTTCTCCCCGTTAGTCTTTTTTGTGGCAAAGTCTCATATTTCTTTATGTCTTTCCTACTGCCTCTTCCCCTCTAATCAAACAGACATATAGTTTCACAACCAATCTAGCCATAAATTCTAACACAGGTTGAGATTTTCAAAGCAATAGAGGGAATATAGCTACAAATTCTCCCTTAATACAAGATGTATGGTTAAATCCTCTGCACTGCATTGTAAATCTCAAACATTGTGTTACATCTTTAAAATTCTTAACTACTATTTTACTTGGACTAATTAGATTATCAAAAACAAACTGCAGTGCAATAAATATAATATCTTGAGCGTTTATTTTATCACTTAAGAGGGAACCATATGAACATTTTAACCAAGGGAGACGTTTACTCAGCATCTTCCTACATACTGATCTCCTTTTATAAATTAATCTAATATTTCTTTCCAAAATAAGTTGTTGCTAGTGTATAGTTACACTACCAGAAGAAATGAGAACTCTCTTTCTCCTTTTTCCCCCAGACTAAATGGAGACTGCAAGTGAAATATGCAGCTCGTATGAAAAATTTGAACAAACCAAACAGCCACCATCCTCAATTGCTCAGAAACTTGCCTCACATATTTTATTATTTCCAAGATTCATTAGCCAGAGTTCAGTATTCAACCTCTTCCATAGTTTGGTAGAATGCTGTTTTGGCATTATTGTGATTAGATTTGTAACTTAAGAGGGAAGATTATTTCATACTCAAATTGGGGGGGGGGGGGGAGACAGAGGAGGAGAAAGGGGTAGAGGAAAGGGCTTCATACCCAAATTTAAAGTGAGACACACACATCTCTACAGCTGAAAATTAAAACAAACAAAAGAGAGACCAGTAAATGAGGAAAGGAATTAAGGGTGTTAATAAATATCCTGAAAAAGAAAGGTCTTCTGTTTTGTTATGAAAATATTCAAAAGCTAGCAGAGGCCTTAAAACCCTTTAGAGATAAGATCTTCTCACCTCAATCGCTCCACAATTCTTGCAGTAATAATTTTTAGAGTAAAGTTTTAAAAGACTGCAGTAATTCTTGTCATCTTTAGATTTTCAGCACAGATTTCTGCAAGCAGCATTTGAGTGCTTGGAGAGGTCTTTGTAGTAAAATTTTCAGCAGCTTCCTCTGCAACCGCACGACTGGCTTGTATGTGTTCAGCGAAAAAACAAACACACACATGCCTTCATTGAAGTCTAGGACTTCCTGTGTTGGAGTCAGTTTTTTTCTTTTATTTTTTGGAAAGTTTTCACTAAGGAAAACTAGACATTTCAAGCATAGTTTCAAGTTAAAGTCTTGTTTGCATTTTCATATTTTAAGTTGAAATATGGAGAATGAGGCTGGAATTCTGTTAGTATGCGTGTCTCCATGATCAGCCCTCTAGTGGCCTCCCTTTGCATGGCTACTTCATCCGATCCTTTGGACCAGGTTTATTTAAATTGGTCTTTTATTTAGTGGAATAATTTTAGGTCGCTTGGAAAAACCACATTCTAACATTCAATCTAAAAGGCTTTCCAAATAGGATTTTAATGAGAAACTCCCAATATACACTTTACCCTCAGAGTGACACGATAGCATAACCCAACACCAATATGCACTTTTTATCTTGATGTGGGCTTAACACTCCAAAAATTAAGAGTTTGTAATACATAGCTCTGTATCACCCATCTTGTCCAAGAAATAGTTCATCTAACAAAAAACTGATACAGGGACTGAACAGCTTGCCTTTTATAAAAAGCTCTCTGTGACAAGTCTTTCTGATACAGGGCTATTATCCTTTGGCTTGGAGTCAAACCCATAAAGATGATTGTAGAGTCAACCCCACTTTGAAATTCAGGGTAATGAATGGGTTGGTGCCTGTGATGAACACAGGGATGCTTGATAATGAGCATTAATCTATAATGCCCCCTTATTTGGCTTATATTCTGGATTTTTGAGATGGAGAACTGGAACGTCAGAGGGGAACATATAGTTTCCTCCACTGTCAGAAGATCAGTGATGGCAAGCCATTAAGAACTGAGTGACTAACTGCCATTCAATGGAGCTACCTACACTGGGGCAAAAAGAGATTTAAAATCTAGACACTGTAACAAAGTTGACTGGTAACCAGGGGCCAAAGTCACACAGGGAGAGTGGAAAGTTGTTTGTGTCATGAGGGGGAAATTGGTTAGAAAAACCTAACTTCCCTGAAAGAGAGAAAATGGACTCAGGGTATGTCTACACTAGAAACACTACGGCGGCACCATGGGTTCTTCCATCACTGTATTAAATCCACCTTTCTAAGAGGCTGTACCTAGACAGAAGAATTCTTCTGTCAATTTACCAGGGTCTACACAAGGGCTTAGGTCAGCTTAATTACATTCCACAGGGCATTACATTTTTCCCAGCCCTGAGCAATGTAGTTAAGACAACCTAACTTAGTAGTTTAGACCAGTAGCTCTCAATCTTTCCACACTACTGTACCCCTTTCATGAGTCTGATTTGTTTTGCGTACCCCCAAGTTTAACCTCACTTAAAAACTACTTGCTTACAAAATATAAAAATACAGAAGTGTCACAGCACACTATTACTGAAAAATTGCTTACTTTCTTATTTTTACCATATAATTATAAAATAAATCAACTGCAATATAAATATTGTATCTACATTTCAGTGTATAGTATATAAACAAGTCACTGTCTGTACGAAATTTTAGTTTCTACTGACTTCTCTAGTGCTTTTAATGTAGCCTGTTGTGAAACTAGACAAATATCTAGATGAGCTGATGTACCCCCTGAAAGACCTCTGCGTACTGCCAGAGGTACATGTACCCCTGGTTGAGAACCACTGGTTTAGACCAGCCTTCAGTCTCAAGAGCTGCTGGGATTCCTAAAAGTATATAACCTGACTCTATTCTTTTCCTGTAACTTAAGAGGAAAGCCCATCTAACTTAGTTTGCAGTGAAGCATAAGATTAAATGAGTCTAATTATGTATATAGGCTGTTTGTTTGTTTTGAAATAATTTTCTCTAAATCTTTGTTTCATTTGGTAATAAATAAACTTGTTTTAAAAACACTGCTGATCATGGACTCCTGATGAGAGGATCATGCAAACAACTGAATCTGGTCAAGCCTATTTGGTTATAAACAGTTGGGAGAGGCTGTTGTGCCAAATCCTGGCCTAAGAGTAGGAGAAATAAAAATTTCACTCCAGAACAGGTTAAAAGCCTAATGCCTGAGAAGGTGTACTCAGAGAGCAGAAAAGGGATAGAGGTGCAGTTAGCTTATGACAATACCTGTTCCAGGAAGAAAACCTGCTTCCTATATTCCAGTCTCTGTGGCATTGTGAGTTCACTTCCACCCCCAGATTATCAACTTCATGAAGGCAATTTGGACTCCTAATGCAAATACAACTCATCTGCATATAAGCGATTTAAAAGGGTTGAGTGTGGTTTTTTCTTTTAAAAAAAACCAAGATGAAAAAAGCTATTAAGAACTTGTACTATTGAAAAAAAGATTTCACTTAACTGCATGAAGAAAAAGCAAACAGCCTAAAATTACATGCCAAAAGCCACACCTGTTCAATTTAAATGACAAAGGAGTTATTGGAAAAGCTAGTTTTTGGTCATCTCTGATGCAATTTACATTTATCTCAAATAAATGAAACATTTTTTGGAACCTAAGCGACTTCCTGATGACAAAGAAAGAGGAAGTTCTGGCACGTGGCAAGTCTTATCAAGTGGCGGGCTGGAGTCCCGTTAATTTGGCCACTGTCATTCTACCTTGCTAACAGCGAGCCAGACTCATCACCTTACTCTCTGAGTGATCCCATTCACTTTAATAAGTAAAGTGAACATCACGGGCCATATCCAAATGGGAGGATGTTCTAGACACTCTTATGGCCCAATCAACATGACTATGACTAAAGAGTTGAAGCAAATTTTTTAGACACACTGTAAGTTAATGAATGTATGATACATCAAGTTGTATTTCTCAGAGTTCTGGACTGTATATTAAAAACCATGCAGGTAAAAGCAAAATGTGTATTAATAAGCCAAATGCAAGGTCATAAATCTAGAAACAAAGAATGCTGGCTACACCTTCAGAATGGGAGACCGTACCCTTGAAGGGTGCTAGAGGTCATAGTAAACAAGCCACTTTACATGAGCTCCAAGAGCGATGCTGTGGCAAAAAGGGCTCACAACATCCTTGGATACATAACAGGATAATAAACATAGGGAGGCGATTTTACTCCTGTATTTGGCATCAGTGAAATCAATACTGGAGTACGGCACAGAGTTATCGTGTCCACATTTCACAAAGGACACTGGAAAATTGGAGAGGGTGCAGAAAGACACAAAAATGATCTGAGGGATAAAAAATGCCTTAAGGAGCTGAATCTGTTTAATGCATCAAAAAGAAGATTGAGAGGTTACTTGATAACAGTGTCTAAGTACCTTCTCAGGAAGAAAATAAAGAGTATTAAAGGGATATTTAATGTATCCGAGAAAGGCATAACAAGAACCAATGACTGCAGGTCAAAGTGAAACTAATTCAAATTATAAATAAGGCAAAAACTAAATTAACAGACTCACAAAAATACAGAGCTGGAAGGGACCTCGAGAGATCACGTAGTCCATCCCTTCTGTAATGAGGCAGGATTAAGTACAACTACTAGATTATCTCTGACAGGTGTTTTCTAACCTGTCCCTAAAACCCTCCAATGATGGAGATTCCACAACCTCCCTTGCAAGCCTATTCCAGTACTTACCTATCCTTATAGTTAGGAAACAATTTCCAATAGCCAATCTCCCTTACTGCAAACTAAGACAATTACTTCTTGTCCTACACTTGATGGACTTGGAAAACAACTGATCACCATCCTCTTCACACGTTTTGATAGATTTGATCACCATGTCCCCACTCAGCCTTCTCTTCTCTAGACTAAACATGCCGAATTCTTTTGACCTTTTCTCATAGGTTATGTCCGCTAAACATTTTATCATTTTGGTTGCTCTCTGACGGACTCTCTCCAATTTCTTCACATCTTTCTGAAATTATATTTGCCTTTTCGCAATATGATCCACTGTAACCCCCAGATCCTTGTCTGCAGTATTGATGCCTAGTCAATTAGTCTCCATTTTGTTTATGTGCAGTTGATTTTTCCTATCTACATGTACTGCTTTGTACTTGGCTTTATTGAATTTAATTTGTTCTATTGGAACAAAGTACCAAGCCAAGTGGTAATTCTCCACCCCTTGAAGTCTTCAAATCAAGCCTGGACACCTTTCTGAAAGATATGCTTTAGTCCAGAGGTGGACAAACTAAGGCCCGTGGGCCACACCCAGCCCGCGGGACCCTCCTGCCTGGCCCAGGATGCTAGCCCCCGGCCTCTACCCTGCTGCTTCCCCTCCTTCGCAGCCTCAACTCATTGCACCGCCGGTGTAATGCTCTGGGCGGTGGGGCTGCAGAGCTGCGACTGCCTGTCCTGGTGCTCTGGGTGGTGCGGCTGTAGCGCCGCCATCCACCGGTGCTCCAGGCAGCATGGTAAGGGGGCAGGAGCGTTCAGGGTGGTTGTCAGAGGGTGGGGCTGTCAGAGGGCAGGGAACAGTGGGGTTGAATGGGGGCAGGGATCCGGGGGGGGGGGCAGTCAATAAGGAGGGGAGGGTTGGATAGGGCAGTCAGGGGCAGGGGTTCTGGGGGCGGTTAGGGGACAGGGAGAAGGGGTGGTTGGATGCAGCAGGGGTCCCGGGGGGGCAGTCAGGAATGAGAGGAGGGATTGGATGGGGTGGAGGGGGCAGTCAGGGGTGGGGGTTCCTGGGACTGTCAGGGGACAGGGGGAGGGAGAGGGGAGGTGGATGGGGCAGGAGTCGGACAAGGGGTAGGGCACAGCCTCCCCTAACCGGCCCTCCATACAATTTCAGAAATCCAATGCGGCCCTCAGGCCAAAAAGTTTGCCCGCCCCTGCTTTAGTCAAACAAGTTATTGTCCACAATACAGGAGTTACTGGGTGAAAGTCTACATCCTGTGTTACACAGGAGGTCAGAGTACATGATCCAATGGTCCCTTCTAACCTTAAAACCTATAAAAGGAACCTAAAGATGCTACGAGACTCCAACTCAAAATTAAAAAAATAAAATCTATTATTTAAACTTTTATTTGACTATTTCCTATTTTAAAAAATATACCCAAAATATATTTTTGGTAAACATTTAGTAGTGGGGAAGCTAAGCATTTCCAAAGCCAACTTATATTTCTAAAAATAATTATAAAATCATTTCTTAAACTTCTCTGAAATATTTTGTACTCATTTTGTAATTGGGGAAAGATTATGCAAATGTTGACATGGTCTCCTACATACAAATTAAGACCAAATTTCCCATCAGTGACATACGAGTTCTGTTTTTTTGGGGTTTTTTTTCAGAACGTGTGTGAGAGGACACAATACACATATTAGTGAAAGGTTGTGGTTAGCTAGGTAAACTCCCTATGGTAAGTTATTTCCTGCTATCATGGTTCAGTAAGCTAGGAAGGTGATCTACCACACTATTTCTGTCCATGTGGCACTCATTTCAAACCAACAGGGTACAGAAACCTCATCACGTACCACATTCTAATCAATCATTGTTTGTTAGTATTCTTTCCCCAACTTGTATTTCTTTTTGAAGGAATTCCCCCACTCCCACCCCATACTTCTTTACCCTTCTTTTGAGTAAGACATTAAATAAACTAGAATCAACAAGTTCAAATGATGCATTGAGCCATGCCACATTAAAAAATATTATGAAGACAAATGGCTTATCAATCGGATTTCTCTCTCTAAAGCTGCGTCCAAGAGAATTGTATGATGTCTATAAAAAGGACAAGCAACAATAAAAGTTACAAACACACTGGGTTTGAATTTAGTTTTAGAGTATAAAAGAATCCCAAATGTATAATTCAAATACACGTGCCTTCAAATGCAGTTGATGTAAGGGGAAATATTGAAAACAAAGTGAAAAAGGAACCAAAAGAGCATGCAAAATAAAGCCAGCCATACACACTCACTAAGGATAATCCACAGCCTCTCTCTTAATTCATCTGTTGGTCTTTGTCTTTTCTATTGAATAAGCTTTTCAGGACAGGGAAAGTGTCTTGCTCTAAGTTATGTCTCCATATTATCATTTACAGTGAAATGCCTTGTAAACCTATAGCAGCATAGTAGATTTTTAATAATTAATACTATTAATACAATGTAAGTTCAGTACTAACATGTGAAAAAGAGGAAAGCTTTGAGATCTCATTATTTGTTCATGGACAGCCCAACACTAGTGCTGCTGAATTCTGTAACATCTCCAGATTTGGAACAAGAGTACAGTCCCACAAGGAACCAAATTAGGGATAAAATGAAGGTCTGAATTTTCCTGTATTCTGATACCAATCTTGGAAGCAATAGTCCTACTCTAGTTTGGTTCCTGTGGTGGTAGCATTGCAAGGTATTTTCATAGTTGCAAGTTTCAAATGAAAGCTCAATTCTGTAAGTGATAACAATACATTTTTCTACATGCTAAAACCAAGTATTTCAGCACAATGTTTAAAAAAAAATTACTCCAGTATGAAAGGAGCAGTTCAATTTAGCAACTATATTACAGCCCAGTTATTTTTGAAACAGAGACGTGCCTTCAGAAACTGTCCCTTATTGCTAAATTATTGATGTGTGTTCCTTAGTGTCCATAATCCCAGGCATAAACTTCTCCAACAACTGATGAGTGACTCAAGCAGGGAAAAACCAGCGTGAGTTTTTCTTGCCAAAAACACACTGGTAGTTTAAGCCAATATATTTATATTAGCACCCTATAATTTAAAATAAACAAACAAACCTCCTAACGTATTAACTTTTCATTTCCCCTCCCGTCCTCTCCCCCGCTTTTTTTTTAATCTCCCCTAATGGCATGGACTGGGAGACGTGGCCAGCAGCAACTACATTTCTTCTCTAGAACCTATCCCCTCTTCTTCAGGAGGCAGAGATAGCAGCTGTAGGAACAAGAAAGAAGCCATTCTCCTTCCACAGCTTTCCCCACCCACTTCAAAGACAGAAGCAGCAGCAGGGACTGGGAAACAGTGGCAGACTACTTCAACTGCCACGAGCTTTAGGAGCTGCTGGCTTCCTCCCCTTTCAAAACAACTCCAATCGGAGCTACCAACTGCTGGTTGGTTGGCCAATTCTAATTTCCTCATTATGCCAATCTTCTGGTCTGTACCTCATAAAGCAAAGCCATGCTAGGCTTTATACAGCTATTAGTGAAGCAGAAAATAGATAATAAATGCCTAAAGGAGAGAAAAGAGATCCACAGTTACAGACTTGGAATGTAAAACTGATCTGTTGTAAAAAAAAGATTATAGCAATGGACATCTCAATGTAACCAGGCTTAAAGAAACTAATCAAATGTCAACAAGTGTAGTACATAATTCAGATTTATACTAAGTAGAATTTGTGAAAAAATCAGTTTCTTTATATAATAGTTGTGTGCTCAGTTTAATGGAAGGAGAAAAAAAGTAGATTGCTTGTAAAATTCTTAGAAAGTTGGGTACCATTCATATTGAGACTGAAAAAGGGAAATAGCTTAATGTATGTGGGGTTTGGGGGAGACATATCAGATTCTGCTGAGGTGGCCACGACAGGGAGGACATAACATTAATTTTTTGTGCTACTGATAGGCCAAAATAGTAAGAGGAGCAAAATAGCAATCTGAGATTCAATACCAACAAAGCAGGGTTTCTTTCCCAAAATCATTACATTTGCAGGTACTCAATCAAAAGTCAGGAAGCTTCTCTTTTAAAAAAAATATTTGGTGAAAGCAGGGACAGACATTTCTGTGCTATATCTTTATGCACCTTGAGTATTAAATCTCTCTCTTGTTGGTCAAAACCCACAGAATCTCACGAATAAAATACCGCACAAAGAGATTGAACCTAGACAATTTGAGGGCCAAAGTCCAAGAAGCCTAATACCCCAGAAAAAATGGGGAGAGACCAGAGAATAGAAGTCAGTCATAGTTCATTACACAAGAAACAGAAGCCATGCCTAACAAAGTATTTTGAGAAAGATATTGATACTTGTCCTTTTTATAACATCTGTTTACATATGTAACAGTTATGCCTCCACATAGCTATCTTTTCTCTTGACTGAAAATGCTCCATACTTTTAACCTTTCCTCAGTGGTCTTATTTTCTAAATCTTTTACCATTTCTGGTGCTGACCTTTTGATCTCTCTCCAATCCGTTTGTCTTTTTGGAATGTAGTGGCCAGAATAGAAAACAGGATTCTGAGTGTGACCTACCCAGTCACAAGTATAGTGGAATAATTAGAGTGGAATTATTCCTTTGATTTTGTTACTCTTGAAACACCTGTTAGTACATCTCAATAAGGCATTTGCTTCCCTCTTCCCACACAATTTAACCTCCACTACAACCTCCAGATCCATGTCTGTGGTACTACTGCCTAGCCACTAAGAACATAAGAACGGCCATGCTGGTTCAGACCAAAGTTCCATCTAGCCCAGTATCCTGTCTTCTGACAGTGGCCAATGCCAGGTGCCCCAGAGGGAATGAACAGAACAGGTAATCATCAAGTGATCTATCCACTGTTGCCTACTCCCAGCTTCTGGCAAACAGAGGATAAGGACACCATCCCTGCCCATCCTGGCTAATAGCCATTGAAAGACCTATCCTCCATGAACTTATCCAGTTCTTTTTTGAACCGTTATAGTCTTGGCATTCACAACATCCTCTGGCAAGGAGTTCCATAGGTTGACTGTGTGTTGTGTGAAAAAATATTTCCTTTTGTTTATTTTAAACCTGCTGCTTATTAATTTCATTTGGTGACCCCTAGTTCTCGTGGTCTGAGGAGGAGTAAATAACTCTTCCTTATTTACTTTCTCCACACTAGTCATGATTTTTATAGCCCTCTATCAGATCCCCCCTTAGTTGTCTCTTTTCCAAGCTGAAAAGTCCCAGTCTTATTAATCTCTCCTCATATGGAAGTCGTTCCATACCCCAATCACCTTTTCTAATGCCAATGTATTTTTTTTGAGATCTGCAAACAGTACTCAAGATGTGGGCGCACCATGGATTTATATAGAGGCAATATGATATTTTCTTATTATCTATCCCTTTCTTAATGATTCCCAACATTCTGTTTGCTTGACTGCTGCTGCTGCACATTGAGTAGATGTTTTCAGAGAACTACCCCAATGACTCTAAGATCTCTTTCTTGAGTGGGAACAGCTAATTTAGACCCTATCATTTTATATGTATAGTTGGGATTATGTTTTCCAATGTGCATTACTTTGATTTATCAACACTGAATTTCATCTGCCATTTTGTTGCCCAGTTCACCCAGTTTTGCGAGATCCTTGTGTAGCTCTTTGCACTCTGCTTCGGACTTAACTATCTTGAGTAGTTTGTATCATTTGCAAATTTTGTCACCTCACTGTTTACCTCTTTGTACAGATCATTTATGAATATGTTAAATAGCACTGGTCTCAGTACAGACTCTGGGGGACACCACTATTTACCTCTCTCCATTCTGTCATCCAATATTTGTACGTTTGATTACTCCCGCCTACAGTAACTGAACCACTCTGTTTTTCTTTATTGAACCTTATATTATTTACATCAGGCCATTTGCCAAGGCATCACAATCATGCTGTATTTTAATCCTAGACTTTTAAGTATTTGCAATCCTTTCCAGCTTTATACCATCCAGAAGTTGATTAGCATACAGTCTTCACTGTATTCCAAGACACAAAATGAATTAATAAATAGAACTGAACCAAGAAGATATTCCTGTGGGACCTCTGTCAATATCTTCTCCTAACTTAAAACTATTAAATAATTATTTTGAGTTTGATTTCATTTCAAACGATCAGGTATTATGACCAATTCAGCAAAGCATTTAAGCACATTAGTAGTCCAATTGACTTCAAGTTCTCACTGGCTTCAAAGTAAAGTATTTCGCTGAATGAAGGCTTACATCAGTCTTCCTGGAGTGACTGCTACATAAAGTCTCAAAACTATCATTAGGAAACACCAGCACCAATTTTTTTTCAGACGTTCTTAACTGTGAAGCAGTCACTTTTAGGGCTAAAATTGTACAGGTTTGGACTCTACTCAAAGGTGATCGCTCAAACCTTCCCATCATGCCCCCCAAATTATTTTGCTGAGATGAGGACCTAAGGGAAGGAAAAGACCCACAATCTTCCCCATTTTAAGAAATTCTTGAAGATGGTTTAGTTTTAGTTTTTTAGTACAATCCTGCAGCTGAGGTTTGAAAGTTACAACTTGGCAAGGAAGAAGCCCTCAGTGATAAGGCCATATACTTAGTCTAGAGGAAACAGGTTTTGCTTTGACAGACTCCTGCATGTTTGAAAAATCACATACTGAACACATGCAGTATAGTTCAAGGTCCCAATTCTGCAAAAACGTATGCACATTTTTATCTTTAAACATCTGAGTTATCACATCCCACTGAGTTCAATGGTACAACTCAAATGCATTAAGTTAAATGTGTGTAGATCTTTGAAGGTTCAGACCTAAATGTGCACCTAAGAAATGGCATTCTGTGTATGCATGCAGTACTTATGCCTAGGACAGTGGTGTTCAACCTGGGGGCCTCAGACTACATCTAAGATTTCCAAAGGAATCTGCACCTACATTCAAAATTTTTGGGGGGTCCACAAATGAGAAAAAAAAGATTGAAAACCACTGGCCTAGGAGAATGTGCACAAGGTTAGGAGCCAGCAGTTCTATTCTTACCTTTTCCCATTAGCTGTCCTTATTAGCTGCAAATCATAACCATTATTTAGTGAAGTAAATAACTTCCATTTTTCAGTGGTAGTAAATGAGGCAAGAGGAGTTAAGAAACTCGCCCACAGTCCCATGTGAAGTTTGTAGCAGAGCGGGAAATGGAGCCCAGGTCTTAACAGCTAGACCCACAATACCCAAACAGTGGTGCTTGGACAACTGATGGTCTTCCCCGAATTTAATCAAATTTGAACTAGATTAGGAAATATATTAGCTAAAACCAGCTTTTGTTCCTGGATTTAGCTGCACCTTGAAATCACATGCAGTTGAGACTGATCAAGGTGCTTGGTACAGAATAAACAAGCTACATTTTCAGTTGATCCCAAAACTAGATTAACTGTTGTGGCATCCTAGTAGCAATGGCTATTGCACTATAGCCTTAGTCAACGGAGGCTGTCCTGTTCAGAAGTGTTGCACACCTGATTAACAGGAGTTTACATCTTAACACTTTCATAATCCGTGTGAATAAACAAGATAAAAACGTTAGAGGAAGACCAGAGCTGGTAAGTGATGAAGCCAGTGACTTGCCTGGTTCTATAATTCGTTAAATAGTAATTCTCATTAGAAATTGTGCAGAAGGGAGGGATGGAGTAGATGTTAGGTGTATTGTACTGGTAAGATTTCCAAAGCCTGTGTACGTTCAGGATCTGAGGAGTGGAGGGGGGAAAAAGAAAAAGAGGTTTATGGGATAAGCTAGAAAAGAGAAATAAGGCATCCAACAGTATGAATGTGGGAGATGAGAGGCAGAAAATACAGATGGAAAGGGTAGAAAACAACATAGGTACAGAAAAACAGAATAAAGGTGAGGTGGTAAATAAGTGAGAAAAGCAAAGCACAATATTTTTAATCATTTGAATTGCACATGGGGGACTCTTGAGGGTGGCAGGAACAGGGCATGGCATAGGTGTATGGCATCAAGTACTCTTCACCCTTGGCTTCGCAGGTACTGCTAAGATTTTTGTGCTCAGGGTATTACTTTAAATTATGATTAATGAAGTTTCTTACAATTACAATAATGTTCAAGCAAAGACAACTTAATATAAACAAGTTTTGAGTAACAGATAGCAATAGAATTTCACTCAGATTTCAGAATGATTTTTTTTTTTTGTATTTAGCAACCTTCTTATAATGAGCTACAATGGATAAACACAGTTCAGAGACAAAAAACCAAAAGGTGATAAAACAAGCTATTTGCCTAGTAAGAACATTTTAGTACATCTAAAAAAATAAATGAAACACAGTAAGCCTATGGATCTTAAGAAAGAAAGATTTAGTGCACACACAGAAGCTTAGAAGATTGATATAGTACAGTCCATTCCATTTAACCAAGACATTTTTAATTAGGAAGTCTGCTTAATAGGTGCTGATTTCATCTAATGACAGTGAACACCAATGTCTGTTACTTAATTGGCACAATATTAGGAGAAATTCTGCATAATAGAGATGCATTTGGCTGGTGCATATGGGCTCAATAATACTGAGAGGTTTTAAATAAGTGTGAAACCCTAACCTCTTAATAGATAAGTTGTTTATTTCTTTCAATTTTTATTTGAAAAGAAATTCCATGAATATTCTTTTCTTGTGCTTTTATTCAGTACAATATTTCATTTTAAATCTTTACTTTTTTATAAATGGACTTCTTTTAAGCATAAATCCTTGCCCCATTAAAATCAATGGCAACCCTCTCAAAGCACTCAAGGGGACTCGTGACCCTTAGAACTCTTCAATGCCAACTGACAAGGGGGGTTACAAGAAAATCCTGATCCGGCTATGTACATTCTGTTTCACCAAAGAATATCATGTGAGGTCTTAAACAAAAGCCAGGGTCATGCAGGTCATTACATCATTGTGAAATGTATGTACAGACACTATGTAAGGAGTTATGAATGTATACCGAAAATATGTTCCTAAGGTGTATATCAAGGATCAGCAACCTTTGGCACGCGGCCTGTTAGGGAAATCCGCTGGGAGGCCAGGATGGTTTGTTTACCTACACCCGCAGGTTTGGCCGATCGCAGCTCCCACTGGCAGCAGTTCGCTGTTCCAGGCCAACGGGGGGCTGTGGGAAGTGGCATGGGCCAAGGGACGTGCTGACCGCTGTTTCCCACAGCCCCCATTGGCCTGGAACGGCAAACCGCAGCCAGTGGAAGCTGTGATTGGCCGAACCTGTGGATGCTGCAAGTAAACAAACCAGCCCGGCCCGCCAGCGGATTTCCCTGACAGGCCGCGTGCCAAAGGTTGCCGATCCCTGGTCTGTATCAAGAGAGAGTTGACAAACAGGTTTTCTGCCAAAGATGTGTATTCACCTGTCTCTGAGTAGATGTAAATTAAGTACTGTAGGCCAACGCCAGGGAAGTCCCATTTACATACAAAGTCAATGGGGCAGGAGATATAAAATCAACATGGGGGGAGCACATCCGAATAATGCAGGGATTATCCTCATTCTAGCTACAAACAATGAACTCTGGGGAATACAAGGAGAAGGTAAAGTAGACACCCCTTTATCCTGCCCCTAGGAAGTAATCATGCATTGCTGTCACAACCAACCTTGGCTGAAATGCTGCAAAGGACATTTGGGTGAAGTAAATTTCTTTATAGACAAGGTTAGTCTATTAAGTTTAGTATTTAGAAATCATTTTACTATTTTGTTTGATATGTAACCCTTCTGTTTTCATTATCCATTCTCTATATCTCTTGAACCTTTGATAATAAACATGTTGTTTTCACTACAAATAAATCTCAGTGCTGTGGTATTACACAAGGAGCTGATACTGAAATGAATCATTTAAGCTGGTTTGCACACTGTTCCCTTGGGGAAAGCAGCAGACCTGGTATTTCTGCAAGTGTTCAGTGGATAAGGGGCTGGACGCTACAGGGGAACGTTTCTTAGGGCTCAGGGACTAGTGTACACCCATTGTTAATCTGCAAGGCAAAGGAAGGGGTGGCTTAGCTCATAGGAGATTAAGTGGCTAACAAACTCGTGGTCTCAGGGAGCTGACACACAGTTAAGCACCCTCTTGATGAAGGGAGGGGAGTAACAAGTCCTGGGTTACCAAGAACCATCTCAGGTCCATCATCTGGCTCTAAATCAGGCTAGTTGTTTGGGGCCTGAGCCCCCATTCCTTATGAACCCTGCTCTTCCACTGAAGCAAGGGATATTTTGGGCATACAGTAAATTACAGGATTAGTTTCTTATTTGAAACAAAAGACAATTCACCTTGGTGGTTCCTGTTCAGAGAATTCTACATAATCCCTCTACACTGTAAAAAGAGCTTCTCTCATCATTAAAAGGAAAATTTGTGATGCAACATTACAAAAATTCTCATTAGCACAAGTTACATAAAGCTCTTAACTTCCTTATGAGAGTTTTGAGGTGTACGTGCTGTAATTCTCAAAACATTTGTTCTTTAACGGCTCAGTGGGACTTACTGAATTTAAGTATCCAGTTCTCCTTTATGAAAACTTTGAAAACTCACTTAGCTAATATGCCTTTTGATCTTAGTATAAAAGAAGCTGAAGAAATACTTAAGACATTTAGTGAAGTCTGCTTCATTCCCTTCGGTATATTCTATACTGTTTGCTTTAGTTATCTAAGTGACCAGCAATGGTACTTCCATTGTCAGACTATTCTATAATCTAAAAAACTTTACAGTTGAGACATTTTTCTTCCTAGCTAGAATACATTTCCTTTCCTTAACTTCATTCATTAGTTGTTTGAATCCCTATGAACAATTCTTCTCCCTCCTTAAAATTTATACCCTTCGAATACTTCTACATGATTTTCATATCTACCAACTCAATCATCAGTTAGCCAGAACATACTTAGCTATTTTATTCTTAATAAATCAATCTTTCTGTTTTAGTAATTTTCACTGTTTTGCTCAGCTTTCCTTTCAACAAACAATTTTGGGCATGAGATATCTAGAATTATATGCAATATTCTAGGTATGATGTCCCCAGGGCCCTGCAGAAACTACCAAGTCTCCAGTCCATGATGCAATGCATCTGTCAAAAAACATTTATTTCATTACCGTATCACAAAAAGAAAAGGAGGACTTGTGGCACCTTAGAGACTAACAAATTTATTTGAGCATAAGCTTAAGTGAGCTGTAGCTCGCGAAGTGAGCTGTAGCTCGCTTAAGCTTATGCTCAAATAAATTTGTTAGTCTCTAAGGTGCCACAAGTCCTCCTTTTCTTTTTGCGAATACAGACTAACACGGCTGCTACTCTGAAACCTACCATATCACAGTATTTCTGTTGCTTTTCCAATATATGTTTTGGTTTTGCTATCAGATCTTTGAACAGTCCACTTCAAGATATACCGGCCATTTATTGGCTTAACAGTTTACATTGAGAACGTAGAATGAAACCTGCAGATGGGCTCAACACCTGTGAAACATCAAGTCACTTTTTCAAGTGCTTTATGGTAGGTCTACATTGCAATGTAAGCCCACACTTGAGCATGGCCTCAAGCGTAACCTCCATTGTCTCTACGCTGCAATTGCGCTAACCCAGGACCCCAACTCAAGTCCCACTAACCCTAGGCTTACATTGCAGTGTAGACATACTCTAAAAGTATGGATTTGGGTGCCTAACTTTAAGTTTGAAAATGTTGACATGTGTGGAAGAAGGCTAGGACATCCTGAAAGACACCATACTTGTGGAAAAGTAAACAGAGATTGTCAAACGTAGAAAAAGAATTTTGTGAAAATTTTGAAGTTAGTCCATTCTGAATCCTGTAAAATGAGAACAACTTTTGGTGTTTTTGAAATATTTCATTAGTAAGTCATTGATTCCCTCTCGTCTCCCATTTTTCAGGTTCTCTTCCTTTATTCTTCACCCCTCCAGTCATTTTCAAAATAAACCCTAAACTTTCAAATATGATTTGGGAGGCGGGGGGAGAAAGCAAGAAAGGAGAGAAGGTGGTAAGGGAAAAGAAAAATTATAATCAAAAACATTAAAAATATTGTGAGCATTTTCATTAACAATTTATTGACATGGACAATATGTTGCAAAAAAATATTCTATTTTCAGAAAATGCCATTTTTTGACAAAAATCTTGTTGGTTGAAAAATTGTGACCAGTTCTAGTAAACAAGCAGCTACAATAAAAGGAAATTTCTCAGACTTCTTCAGGACAATATTTGCTCTATTTGTCAAATCTGTAAACTTGAACACATACAAGGAAAAGAGCAGATTTCCCCCTGTTCTGAGGGCATGGCTCTGTCAGGCTGTCACCAAGGAGTCACTGATCAGGATCACTTGCCACTTGTCCCTTTCAGTACTTTCTTTTTCTTCACTGATCATTCCATTATCTACCAGGATGTCTCTAGGTCAAAATTTTAGGTGGTACACTTTAACTTGCTGTAGCTTTATATATGTTCATTAAGTAAGGATGCTTTTCAGTGTTGTGTCATGGCTGAAGGCTGTATTTTTCCTTCTGCTTTAGTGCCTATTTCAGGAAAGCGTATTACAAGTTGGGCACTGGAATGACTACCACACACAACAGGTGGGCCCTCATATGGAATAGCTATCCCATTAAATTAGCATTGGTGACCTATGCACAGAATTGAGATGGAGATACATTTTATTTTCTCTTCTTCTGAGTGGGGCTCCACCTGTCCCAGTAATACCTTGACTAGGGTGTCTACCTCCAAACATACCTCCAAACATACACTCTTCAGTTGTCCTATATTCTTCCATCTTCTTACTCTGTCTATTCCATCTGGAATTTTCACTTACCAGAGACTTCAGCTCAAACCTTCATCCTCTTGTAGAAACAGGGACATTCAACATGTCTTACATAAAACTGCCTTTCATCCTTGATAACCAGTCTATATTTAAGTTTATGCTTCTTAACTGAAGTAGTGGCCCTTCACTGGTTGAAACTTATGGTGTAAGTACCATACTCTCTCCAAAATGCCTCTCTGCAGTCTTTTCGCCACCGTTCAGCTAGGCTTCCTGAATGTCAGCAATTATACTGGCTCAACCGCACTGTTCATTAACAATGACCCACAAAGCTGGTCTTTTCTCCCAATCCCCGCATAACACTTCCAAGGCAATCCCATAAAAGTTCTAGCAACACAGGGAATATAGGATGTTATTGTACAAAACCACAGTACCATAACAGATTACTACATATATTTCATACTAGCATGATTCCATAGCAGTTGTAATGCTGACTTTAACTATCTTTATGATAGCCATCAAATGATTCACTGTGCAGCCACTTATGACAAGAAGAAAGAGTGCATGGAGCGCACCGAATTTTCAATTAAAAAACACAGTATCAGGAGATGGTTCTCCCTGCTACAAAGATATGAAATTTATTGTGCCATTGACACATGATGGATTTATACGGGTAACTCCCATTAAAGCAAACATTTCTATATATTTTATTATTACCAAGACATTCTGATTCATACCATATCAATCACAAATCTAACGCTACAACTGTAGCTTTCAAATATCACAACTAAGTTATTCTTTATTAGTTATATTGTATACAACATGAAACAACAAAAAACCGGTTGAAGTTTTAATGTTTATCATTCTCTATAAATACTGCAAGAGAAACAATCATGATTACTTTATCTTGCATTGAGAGGTGTATAGCAAAGGGAAGGAAGCCATATACCAATTAACTGATTCATAGTGAAGGCTTTATTCATTTTCATTTCATATCAGCTTGCACTATTTGCCACTATCAAATCCAATTTAGATAGTCCAATGCAGGGCAAATACAGTTGATCCTCACCAATTTGCACTAGTGGCAGACTGATTCATTACAACTGGCTGCATTTTGTGAATTCTCATATGCAAAAAGCAATGGTTATATACCACAAAATATACTTTGAGAATTTTACAACTATAGTTTAGTTTAATTATTGATAATACTTCATAGTGTACAGTACTAGGCGCATGCAGAATAGCAAAAACTCTGTAATATGAATCCTTAACTACAGCACTCTGCTTAGTAACTGCTCTTCTTACATTATACATTATGCTTAATTTTTGTGACTACTTACTATAATAGAAGAACCTACTGAAATTTTACATTCCTGACACAAATATAAATATATATTTTCATTTTCTCATCTACACGTTGATACCAGAGTGAATTAATGTTTTCAGCAAAGCACTTAAACACGTGCTTAACATGAAGCCTGCAAATGGTCCCATTTGCTTTAAATTAAGTACTTAAAGCACTCATGTGCTTACCTGCTTTACTAAATCAGGATCACAATACTTACTGTTGTGTTGATTTTCCCGTTATTTAGCTAATTTCCCTTTCCCGATAAGCTACAGGTTAAATTCTCCCTTTGGGGTGGAAGCGATCGGCAAACTGCCTAATCAAAAGGTGGCCAGGGTTAGCCTGGCTATCCCCTGAAAATAATTGAGAGAACTGGTCTCTGCAGCATAAACAAATCTAGAACTTAAGAAGAGTTGTTTAAATATTTTTGGGCGCGTTAATTTTTAGTAACTGTGTTAGAACCATGTGTTCTACAGAACTATCACAGGTGTGGGATATTATTAATTACATATATCGCGATAGCACCAAGAAGCCCCACTTATGAAGCAGGACCTGACGGTACTAGGCACTCCATCAGCAAAAAGATTGTAAGCTTTTTGAGGTAAGGACAATTGAAAGGCTTCTCTAAATGGGACGTTATCCTGGTACAATTATACTAGTACAGTTAAATTACTTTAACGTTTCCATGATGACCTCTTACTCTGGAATAAGACTGGCTTTTTCAGCTTAGTTTCAAAGCAACATAAGCTAAACAAAAAGAAGGCCCTCTTAGATGAGAATAAGAGTATCCACAGCCGATGAAGTGAGCTGTATCTCACGAAAGCTTATGCTCAAATAAATTTGTCAGTCTCTAAGGTGCCACAAGTACTCCTTTTCTTTTTTACATGGGAGTTATATGAGTATAACTAGAGTGATATAAATTCACACCTTACCTTACAAATTGCCCTATATAACAGAAGTTCAATCCACTGGTCTGTACCTTCTTTCAGCCAGGGCCTCAAAATATTCAGATAATTTGGTCCCAGGGAAGAGTTTCTATAGGCATTGAAGACACAGAGATAGTCTTGTAGAAAGGATATATACCTTATTTCATTTTTGTTAATTAACCAGAATTCATCACTAATTACTCTGATTTCCCCCCTTATTATAATACACAAAAAGATTCCATGCAGCATCTCTATTAGAGCTGCCAATTTTTAGATATTTGTTGATTTGGTATTTTATAGTAACCTTATAATGAAAGATTAGTGATGTTATTTTATTATTGAGAACTACATGTATTTGGAATCACATTGATTTTTTTATTGCACTGTCATCTGTGTGTATTAAAGCATATCTAAAGATTAAAATACTATATTTAATTAAAAGATTAACACCACTTCTGGACAATTTGAGGACAAACATTTTTGAAGTTCCTCTATCTCATGTCTAAAGCTTTTGACTCTGCATGAACTTTAAAAGTACTAATAAGATTCCTAGAACATCTAGAAATTGAAACTTCCCATTACAACTGAAATTTGTCCATTTTAGTTAAAATAAGTCCTATTTGATTTAGGAAAAATGACAGTATGACTAATGTGAGGCCATGTACTTATTTAAGAAAGCAAGTTATTTAAAGTACTACCCTGTTCAAATTCTTTATAGCTAAAATAAACTGGGGAAAGATGTTGAAATACCCCCTTTCCCGCACAACTAACTCAGATCATTTTTTCTACTTTAGTTATTGCATATGATTTTTTTTTACCATATGGATTAGGATCTTGATTTAAATGCATCAGATAACTCAAATGAAATTTGGTCCAAAAATATCTAATGAATCAGTAATATCAGGATACAGTAAATATTCGGAGTATCATAGGCAGTTAGATTAATCACTTCACATACCTGTGGTTTTTCAGGTTCCTGTGCTTAGTCATGTGTACGCTCTCTTCATTTTCTTATAAAGAAAAGTAACTTCTGTCAGTTTTTGTTCTTGGCTTCTACACTGCCACCTGTAGTCATATAGGAGAAATTAGTCACGTATTATCCTGTAAAGCCTACCATCACAAAATATTTCATTTCGTTTATTTTACTACACAACCATACTAGTAAAATGTTCTCAAATGTATGAGCACAGTTAAAAGACTAACACTGTGTTATGTGTAAATGTCTTTGTAAGGAAATATATGATTCCAACATAATTTAATTCAATATTAAATTGAATATTTAAAGACTAAAAAAAACCAAACTCTTGTATCCCACCATCTACTTCTGAGTTGTTTAATGGATACTTTATAAACCTGAAAGGCAATACTATAACTTTTTCAGGCACAAAAATATCTGTACATAGTTTTCTATTAAATATAAGACTATCCCAACTTCCATTTAAACATCACCATTTCACAAAAAGGTACTTTTCATGGATAACTTGGTTACCCCATAGAATTTGTAATGATATGCACAAAAAATTAATCTTGACAACATGAAATTTATTTTCAATACGACATTGAACTATGTTAGAATCTGTAATTTTCTTATTGCATAAAAGTCAATTTTACATTTACTGTAATAAATTAGAAAATAACTTTTACTCCAATATGACACATTTACACACTGGTCAAACAAAACTGCCGGCTAGGTATTCAAAGACCTTACAGTCATCATATATTTTGGGGGGGAATATTTTACTTGTAAAAGCAAAAGCCTATTTGTATTTCCCAGATTTGTTTCATTCAGCAACTGAATGAGTTTCAAGGGAAAATAATCTTTTGAAATATTATGGATTTTTGCATGTGCACACTCTCTCTTGGCTCGACTTATTAATTTTTTGATATCCTGTCTACAAGTAACCGTAGAACCATTCTCTCGAGTACCATTCTACCTGGAAAAATGCTACAAAGTCATTAACTATCTGAAACTAAGTCATTTCCTCATGCCACTGCGAGCACATGCACGACAACGGCTCTTCTCAGATTTGAAATCTGAAATCCTAAAAGCTTTTTATAATTAACATAGCGTTGCATATGATGACAACATCAAAAAAAAAAAAAAAAAAAACAAAAGTCACAAACTTGGAGAAACATATTTTTCCCAAACAGAGATTAAACGTGATTTGCCAGCAAATTTCTCTAAAACAAAAGCCTGATGGTGCTTTATTGGGTCCTGCAGAGCACAAACACAAAAAGCCAGGTAAATCCTTGACTATACCTAGCCCTGCCTCCTTTGAAGTTACTAGCCAAAATTTCACCTCAAAGGGCATCGCGCTTTCCACAGTGCTCACTAAAAACGCCAATCGTTTCCCTGCCAAAACGTACGCGTGCAGCCACCTTCGGCACCCGCATTGCACCGCTTGGCTGTTCCCAATTCCCTCACGCAAGTAGGAGAACGAACTAAATGACCCGTAAGCCATGCAAGGAAACTACTGCAATCAATAACCGCCCCGCCCCCGCGCGCGGTGCCTCAAAGGCTCATACACACGGGATGAAGCTGAAGCCCTAAAAAAGAGCCGAGTGAAAGCAGGAGACGATGCGTCTCTCTCACACTCACGCACCCCTGCTTCCAGCTGGGAACAGACTCGTGCAGCACTAGACGACCCCGCGTCTGAGCCGCCGCCCCCCCCCGGGGGGGGGGGGGGAGGGTCACGCGCGCACCCAGAGACCCGCCAAAGCGGGCTGGGGGACGCTGGAGCCACGCGGCTGCCCTGCGGCAGCCGGCGCGCCCCGGGGGCAGGGGGCTGCCCACCTGCGCGCGCCCGGGCTCCTCTCTGCCTCCCGGTGCCGCAGGGATGAAGCGGCGGTGGCGGCGGCTCCTTGCAGCGCGGGGTCCCTCCTGCCGCCGCCGCCGCCTTTCCTCCTCCCCGCGCTACACAGCCAGGGGGAGCAGCTCGCTCCGGCCGCTTGGGATTCCGCGGGAGGGGCGGCGGCGGCGGCGGCTCTGCCCCGAGCCCGGCTCGCTGGCACCTTCTCCCGCGGCGGCGGCTGCTGCCCGGCTCCGCTCCCCAGCGAGCAGCACCTACCCGCCTCCGCCTCCGCCAGCTCCTCTTCCTCTCGCCGTCCTGCCCCCGCCCCGGCATCACATGGCCCAGGCCCTGCCGGCGCCTCCGCCGCGGCTTGGGGCGCAGCCCCCTCGCCAGCCAGCCAGCCAGCCCGGCCGCCGCCGCCTCCTCCTCCTCCGCCTCCACGCGGCGTGGCCGCCCCCGCCGCCCCACCTGCCACACACGGGGGTCACCTGACTCGCTGCTGCGCGCCTCCTCCCCTTCCTCCCCCGCCGCCCGCGCCCTCCAGCCAGCCCACCTGCCCGCGGCCCCGGCCCGTGCCGACGCAGCGGCCCCCCCGCCGCCCCACACCCACACCCGCTCCGCCCGCAAAGGGGCGCTGACCCCCCGAGAGCGGCAGCGCTTGTCCCTGCCAAAGCAGAGGACGTTGAGCTCTGCGTGCTCCCCAGGGCAGGTCTCCGCCTGTGGGGACTGGGGTCTTTTCACTAACCCAGGCAGAACGTAAAGGGTCGTTGGCTCCCAGGTCTGCTTGGCCGCCAGCACAGCCACGCTCGGGCTCGGCAGGCAAGGCAAAAGCTGCAATAAGTTAAATGTAGATATTAACTACCCATCTTTCTATCCTCCGAGATCTTTATATCGTGAAAGCAACAACGAAAACCCGACAGGAACCACTGTGTTTTGGAAGGCACTTCAGGACCTGGGAATGCCTGTCTGAAATGTAATTAAACGAAACAAGTGGACTTAGCGCATTTTTAAAAAAAAAAAAAAAAATCCTGCACGTAGCTTTTAGGAATATGTTCAAAGTCCAGTGTTTGATCACATGCAGGCATCTGATGGTGGAAGATGCCATAGCTGCAAGTCATCAGATTTTACACCACGTTTACCCACTTAACTAAATGGACTCTTTTTTAACATTTGGAAACAAATCTAAAAAAAAAAAATTACTGTAATTATAGATGGAGAATGGAGGAGAACCTTAGTTGGGGTAAAGTTTCATAGTTTATACACTGGCTGAGGATCTGCCCCTCTACCTTATTAAAGAATAGTTCACTGATTTGGTTTTTGTATGTTGTTTAAAATTTTGGAAATAAATGATGTATTTATTTTAGTTAAATTATTTGTCTTTGTTTCCTATAGATCAGATTTCATCCCTGTGAAACTGACTTCAAAATAATATATTTACATGACCCAGCAGTCCAACTGGGTTACAAGAATTATTTCTACTGCATTATTATAGGTTTGAACGGACTGATATAGAATTCTATTTTTTGGCTTTATAAAATAAAAATCCATGATTTTAATACCCATCCCAACTATATATTCAAGTTTTTTTGTTTGATGAAATTATGTTTTACCAACCTTTTAATCAAATCCTATATTTTAGGATCTATATATTTTAAAACCAATTTATCTGAAAACAAAAATCCATACAGTTTTACAAATTAAGCTATAGTCTCGTTATACTGTGAAGCATGCTAAAAGAATCACTGTTAACCCTCTGACCCTTGTCTGCTGAACATTCACCTTGTTTTCAGGTACTCTTCTTTAGCCTGAAAAGTGAACTCCAAAAATTGCTGTAAACCTGGTTATTCTAAATAATATGAATACTGGATAAAAAGTATGTATTTATCAAAGACTAAATGTAGCAAGTGCATAAAACAATAATACTTTTTAATATGGAATATAAAAATTTCATTTCTTTCAAAGCCATTTTAAAAATTCTTGGCTTCATAAAACTAGCATCTTTTCTATTATCTTTCAAAGGTTTATCTATAGATACAAATAAATATTGGTATTGTGTAAATATGTATTTGTTTCCTTTAAAAAAACAGCTTGTAAGCATATCTACAGCCTGTTTTCAATGGGAAAAGATCAAAGCCAAATAAAGCATCTTTACAAGGAAAATATTTGAATAGTCTTACTGAGAAAGGACAGTAACTGATTTGTATACTTTGAAATAACATTTCTACCCTACTTCTACCAGGCAAATGCTTTTGGACTTTGCAACAACCTAACTGTTTAATGGTACAATATTTTAAAAGAGGATAATATGACCATCATTTAGATTTGAGTTTATAATTCTGCTTACAAAGGTAATTGTTTCAAAATATGCCATAATTTTTAAATTCAAATAAATAATAAAAAAGCCTGAAGGTGCTTGACTTTAGACTTAAAGTTTGACCTCTTGTCAGTGTCTCTACATAAAATTATAATACCATCCAATGTGTCCCAAATAGGAAAGGTTTTCCCATTTTCCTCTCCAACTGACTTTTTACTAAAATTTCATTGTGTGTATTACAATTTTTATTAACTAATGAGTACCATTTGGAATTTCAATAATTACTTGGAATTAGGTCTGTCAATGTCTTCATTTTGGCTTGTTGATCTGCATCTCTTTAAACAAAAACTATAGAGTAGGGACAATACAGCCATGCCTCCAATCCAGAAGTATTAGGCCATTTTCCATTCAGTCCACTATATATATATATATATATATATATATATATTGCTTTGTCTGAAAGTGTCATACTTATACCTGCTACAAATGCAGTGAATCTGTAGGA
Source organism: Dermochelys coriacea (assembly GCF_009764565.3). Taxonomy (NCBI): domain Eukaryota; kingdom Metazoa; phylum Chordata; order Testudines; family Dermochelyidae; genus Dermochelys; species Dermochelys coriacea. Next base: position 156,016,698 of record NC_050068.2, read on the forward strand.
GCAAGTTCTTTCACTGAACCATGTTGTCTGCCCAGGTTTTACCTTCCTTATAAAAAGTCATCAATCTTTCAGGTCTTATATTAAGCCTCCCTAAAATCTAGATATTTTAAGTGAAACCAGGTGGAGGTTCCATCTTTATTCTGATTCTCAAATACAGCAAATAAGCATTTGGCCACTTCCCTACTAATCCAACACTACCCTATTTGCCTGGAGTTCTTGAGCTGCAGAAAATTGCATAAAATCAGGTCCGTGCAAAGAATATCATGTTTCTTTCAGATAGCATTGCTTCTTACCAGCATTTCAGATTTGAAAGAATGAATTGTGACAGGTTTCAGAGTTGCTAAAATAATTCAGAACCAAACTGAGAAGTCAAATAAAATACGATTCTTCTTCTAAATCTGGGAGGGAGTCATAGTGTTGGCAAAAACAAAAACCAAGTAGTTAATTCCACTTTCTTCATATTTGCACCAAAAAAGGCTCCTTTCTGCTTTCACCAATGCCACCAGAATCTGTACTGCAATTGTTTAGTTGCTTCAGTGGTGAGAATTTTCAGTTTTCCAGATAATGAGTTGTGATTCAACACTCCTACTGATATAATGTCTCCACCTCAGCATCCATTTACTTTGTACAGTGTTAAATCAGGACTGTAATTCTTCCCCCAGAACCAAATCAGTGCGACCAACCCAATGATTCCTCATCTAGTCTGCTGCAGCATTCACCTTGTTTTCATTTTCTCTTCTTCAGTCTCATGTATTAACATCTGATCCGCAAGAAATCTCTAGGAATTAGAGGTATTAGCCCAAAGAATGTTCTCATCATCTCAAAGACTGTTTAAACTAATTTGCTCTTCATTTTGACTTTCACTACAATCCCCACTTTTCCTGCTGAGAAACTTTATCCCAGTTCTTGCCCATGTGGAGATAGATGCAGTTAGACTGCCTTTAAAAAAAAAAAGTTATTATTAGATTGGTTTTGGCTTTTCTAGATTGATTTCCTTCTCCAGCCGCCCTCTATAGGCTAATTCTGCTTACTTCCCAAAAATATTGAGGATTCAGGTCATCTTAAATCTGTCCCTCTTCCTCTTCTCTCCAGCTTGGACAGCCTTCTCATTTTTCAGTCAAACCTCAACAGTATCAGTGTCTCCAGTCATTCTATTTTTCCTTTCCTGTTTCCTCAATTCCTGCTCCAGTTGTCACTTGCTGCCTCTTTCTGTACCTCCAGATAAGTATACCTAGCAGGATATTTGCTGTCTGCCCTGTATATTATACCTCTCGGCTTTACTTTAGACCTTTTATTTCCTACAGTTCCCATTCCAAAATATAAAGGGCTCTGTTTCCCCAAATACTTGTGCAGCAAATTAAAATTACATGTAGAATTTAGAAATTACTACTAAGAGAAATTATTTGCTGCTTTCTTTACCCCAAATTCCAGCACAAGTTCTGCATCCCAAATTCCTGTACAAGTTCTTATGCACATGTAATGAGGCAAACTCCACACCATTTAAGTCAGTTTATACCACTGTGAAAGCAGAATTTGGCACCATAAAGTTAAAAGAAGACTGGAGGAAGATAGTGATGCCCATTAATTTTTAGAACTATTTGAAGAGCTTAAAACACCAAAGACAAAGAGACATTTAGTTCACCGTATGGAAGTATAACCATGAGGAATAGGATTAAAGTAAGAAAAAAACATTTACAAGTAAATTAAATTATACAATTCTTCACTAGGAAGTCATTTTACTTATTGCCAGTTAGCTACTATAGAAAGAATGTATAAAATATTTAAAATTCAGAAGTATAGTGCTACGATGGTAATAAGAAAGCTACATTACATAACCCTATGGACTATATATATTCATATCCCTTGTGAGCAGCTGGAAAATAGCCCCAATTCCAAACAATCACCTTGGCTCTTTTTGCTATTCACTGTGAAAATCAACAATCTGAAGAGCGTACATTTATATTTTTGAATCCCCTGATAAAGCTTCCACTTTTGTAGTCAGTTAATTTGCCAGAATGAGATCAGAGATGATGGCTAATGAAAAGGAAGGTAACTATACTAGTCCAAAATAACAATAATGCTCTCTAAACCACTAATTTTCCTCTAACATATAGTATTTAAAACCATTAATTTGTTCATGCATGAAGGGTGAAAATTCACCTCAGTGCATTGCATAGGTCAATAACAGATCCAGTCCCTCAACACAAAATTCAGAAGTAGGATATGAATTAGTGGCAACTGGGAGGGCACTGTGTGGGTAATGATGGGAGAAATGGCCACCCTTGGGTAGAAGTGGAAGGAAGAGAACATATTTATGCTACCAGATATAAACAAACTTTAGTACAAGGCCTGTGCTCCAGTCTGGGGCTAGACAACCTGTAGAAGAAGGCTGATCAGCTTCCACAGATCAAGTTCCCCCTTAAAGGATTTCATTGATCTGAATTCCCTCAGACAAATTAACAGTTGCCTATAACACCTGATATCTTCACAGGCTGCATATTTCCTCTCACGTCAAATTCTTCTTCTATTAATAGGATCTTTCAAGCCTTATTACTCTTTTTTAAAAAATAAGTATGTGAGTTATATATTTAATTATAAGTTCAGAAACTAGACCAGAATGTTAAGAGACTAGACTTCAGTGAAACTGTCTGTTTGATCTTAAATTATAATCCTTCTAAAGACACTGAAATCTTTGAAACAACACTCCAGTCATATTTCAAGGAAGAGAGGAAGATTATTCTCTGACCCCCTCCTGCTTTTTTAAATTTTCTGGGTTTTTAAAATTATTATTGCTCAATGTTTCTGATTTCTTCACTCCATTATAGTCCATATAATCATCCTTGCATAACTGATATGGGCATACCAATAGTGATGGCATTTCATCCAATGTCAAGAGAGAGTACGAAGTCAAGAAAGACACCACTGATTAATAATATTATTCTAGTTCAGCTCTTGGCCATTAAAATCTCTGTCTGTGGAACATATATAGCAGGTTCTTACGTATTCTGGCTTCTAAACTAAATGTTTAGAATTTTTTCAATATTACATCTTTTCTGGCCTTCTGTCATAGTCTGCCCAATCACTTCACAATACTCTTCAAACAGTAGATCTCAGCAGAGCCTAAGTAACTTCTTAGTGCAGACAAGGGGGGCATGGATTAGCGCTAACTTCTCACTTCCCGTCAGTACCTGGCCCGGGCCAGGGAAGCTAATGATCAAACCAGCGGACCAAAATTTGGTGATGAATCCTGGTCATGTGCCACCGGAGGCACGTTGCACATACGCTAAGAATTGCAGACAAGATGCCATTTAGTTTTTGGAGCATCCAAGAGACTTTGGGCAAGATGTCATCTCAACAGCCAAATGATTTAAAAACTGAATTTTTGTATTCATAGACACTGTACATCATTTTTAATACCACTACCATTGTTTTTAAAAGAAATGTTTTTCCCTTCAAAATAAAAGAGAGCTTACCTTACAACATTGAAAGTCTGCTGTTTTGTTATACATTTAAAAGCAGCTGCATTCTTTGTGTATTAATCTACAGAAACACGTTAGCTGGTTGTGGTTAGCCACAGGTTGACATGCTATCTTGTTCTGGAGGACACTAGGATTAGCCATGATCAGCTAATACATTTTGAAATGTTGCTGTCTTAGGCCACACTAAGAGCTAGACAGTGTTTAACTTTGTGTTAGTTAACATGTTTTTCTAATGCAGTGCATTTTCCTGGTATACGCGTATCTTAAGACCTGTGAGGCAAGGTTAAAAAAAAGGGGTATGTTTAGTCTTGAGGAAAAAAAGACTGAGTGGGGAACCTTTAATAGTTTTCAAATATGTTAATGCCTGTTATAAAGGGGACTGTGATCAATTGCTGTCCATGTCTACTGAAGGTAGGACAAGAAGTAATGGGCTTAAGTTGCAGCAAGGGCCATTTAGGTTACATATTAGGAAAAACTTTCTAATTATAAGGGTAGATAAGATCTGGAATAGACTTCCAATGGATGTTGTGGAGTCCTCATCACAAGTGGTTTCTAAGAACAGGTTGTACAAACACGTCAGAGATTATCTAGGTTTACTTGGTCTTGCCTCAGCACAGGGGGCATGACTAGATGTTCTCTCAAGGTCCCTTCCAGCCCTACACTGTTATGATTACCATTCCAAATAATAGTAATGGAGATAATGTGTATGTCTGAAAACTGTGTTCCACATTAATTCTATATATATTTTCCTACATACTAAATATTTAACTGCATACATTATAATGAATCACCACGGTTGTTTAAAACATCTCCCACCGTGTGCGGTCTTCGCTTCTTCCGTAACCCCTCTGATTGGGAAGAAAATTGTTTAGAATCCCTAATCCCAACACTCTGTTGCCACCTCTTCAGCCATGATCATTTAAAACTATACTACGCTATTCTACTAATTGACTGAATGTGTTCTCTACTGTTTAGAAGTCAGCACTCTTGCACATTCTGTTTCTGATGACACTGCTACTGACTTTCCATGCAACGCCATATGACCTTGGTCAAGTTATTTAAATGTCCTTGTAGATCTATAAAATAGATATATAATAGTAATCATGACATAAATACTATGGGTAGTGAGGTGCTTAACTAACTAATCTGTGACTGTAAAGTACTAGAGGTCTTGGGAGGGCAGATACTATGGAAATCCCAAATATTATGTTAGCATTATTAGAAATCCATCATTGCTCAATTTGACATAAATAAAGCCCTCAAAACTCTTTCTGGGATTTTCCCTGAATTTCCAAAGTATGAAAATTATTAATGACAATACTCACACAATGACTAATATTTCTGAATTTAACACTCATTGCCTTTTCCATAGACATTTTCAAAGTGATGCAAACTTGATGAGACTGTGTGGTAGGAATGAATATAAAACACTAAGTCAAGATCATCTAATAGAATGTTGAACTATAATAGTTGAGCATGGCAGTTCAAATTATAAAATATATCACTTTTATGAAACTCATTTTGGGTTAATAGACACATCAAGTAGGCACTGAAGAACATTTTCATAGTTTTATGCTGTGTTCATTCTTTGTTGTTTGTCATACTCTCTTAATATATTTGCAAATAGCATTTTTCCCCTATCAGTTATGTCTGGAGATGTTTGGTCTTTTAAGATCAGAAGGCATCAGCCATGAGGATCAGATCATGATTTGATCAAAATTCTCCCAAAGTCTGGTAATGTTTGAATCTGGGGTTTTGGTTTAGGCTTTTATCTAGTTTTGTCCTTTACAATGCCCAATCAAGAACTGATTTTTTTTCCTGCTTTGTTATGTAACATGTGCAGCAATCGTTCTCTTTCATTTCCTTCCTTGACTCAAAGATGATATAAGCATAGCTCATGGAAAAAAGCATGTTAGTTAACTAATGATACATCACTGGCAGTCTGGCTCTGCATTATCAGAGCTCTAAATTGTTTACACCCTTCATAAACGAGGCTTTTTTGCTCAGTGCTGGAGGGTTATATTTTAAATATATTAATCCAGGGGATATTCTTCACAAGATTATAGTAATTTTATAGGAAGGTCAACTGTTGGGTTGAAAATACTTTACTGCCTCCATTTAATCATGGATTCATATGTTACAAATACTTCACAGATGCACAAAAATATCAAGGCCAATAAATACCCAAATACATGGTTCAACATTTTCGTATATTTCGGCATGCTGAGTTTTCATTTGTTATTAGCAATAAGTGGTTTTTAAATAAGCTGCAGTAAGAGTTGGAATTATAAGACAATTTTATTGGCAATTATAAGATGAATGGAATGATTACTGAAAACTGGTTGGCCAAGTTACAACGGACTAGAGCTAGTAACCACTTCATCAAGTAAAAAAAACCAACCAAACAAACAATGTGCAAAGAGCAGGAAGAGTAGGATGACCAGACAACAAGTGTGAAAATCAGGATGGGGGTGAGGGGTAATAGAAACCTATATAAGAAAGACCCAAAAATCGGGACTGTCCCTATAAAATTGGGACATCTGGTCACCCTAAGGAAGAGCAACAACTTGCAATTGCTCTTGGAAATGGCAAGTCTTAAAAATAAGACATTTGTGGTCTCCTCTCACCAGATTAATTTTCATAGAAGTTAAATCAATGCTTTCAAAGTGAAAAAATATGAGTTGGATAACACTACTACCAGCACTTCTGTTCCTTAATGTTTCTATGTTGGTTTTTTGTTTTTGATATTTCTCCCAAAATAGAAAGAAAAATTAGATTGTAAACTCTTTGGGGCAGGCACTGTATTATTCTCTCTTTGAACAGTGCCTGGCAGTCTCTATGACTCTATGATTTTGAGGCCCCATTTTTGGTTTATGTAATAAACATAATTAATCAACCATCCAAAATGAGAGGATGACCTTTAAAACAAACCAGTAGTAAACATATGATGGTGGGTTTGTTAAGATATAGGCACAGGAGTACGTGTAGAAGGGTACATATGACCTAAACCCACTTAAGAGGATCATAATGGTTTCTTCTTGTTTAAAATCTTTGGGCTAGCAGACGATCTGGCCCCATGAATCTAACAGCCAACAATTACTGTCCTTCTGATCAGAGTTATTTAATATTTGGGTAGTTATCCATAGGGATTTCTTGGTCAGTACGAAATAAATAAACCCTCTGGTGGGCAAAAATCTACCAAAAATACGTGATTCTATGTCACTGATATCCGTTCCAAGAGGGAAATTAACTTGGAAGGGCCTTGATATACGCTAATGCTTGATAAAGGGGCAACAGTGTGATATCAGCAGTAGATGTATGTTGCCCCGGGATGTGTAAATTATCGTACTGAAGTTCTCAAACGACACTTACAGTATTTATTCAGGGAATTCAGATCCTACTACTAAAGTAGTTTGTGTTTGGTTCTTTTTAATTTTGCTGATCACTTTTAATTTCTCAGAAAAGCCTACTGCAGCAGTTGTGTCACTTAAATGCCTCCTTCCCATGGAGGTTTTTGAAATGCTGTGACAGCAGGGAAAATGTTTATATTTTTAATATATAAGAAGATTATAAACAGCAATAACAACCTCAGCACAGGGCATCTTCTGGGGAATTAATGACTAGCTGAGGTTAATAGCCCTTGGCTTCACTTTGGTCCTTCAACTCTCCCAGTCAGTCATTAATTCCCAGGAAATGCCTTGTGCCTTGATTGTTATTACATTAATACATTAAATTCAAGTTAAGGGTCTGACTTAATGTTTAGCTACTATAAACTAAAACACAAGGGAGTGTTCCCCATGGACATATTTACTGTCAAGTATATTTTTATTTACCTTATTTTCCATTGTGTGTTTAAGTTGAGGAATTATATACATTTACTGATTGTTTTGTTTTTACGGCTCATAATAGATTACATAAAGTACTAATACAATTCTACTGAACAGCTCTGATACATTTAATATTTCATTTACAATATCTTGTCTCAAGCCAAACAGAAATGAATGTATAAACAAATAACTATACTTAGTGGATAGAGAAAACAGCCTGATTGGACCAGAGCAATTACAATTTTATGATGTCAAGTTAGCATCATGTCAGTTTTATTATGCCAAATTGAAGATAGCATCGTTATTTATAAAGTCTCAAGCAAAATGTAAAAAACCAGAGTGAACATTTTGGCCCTAAAGTTCACTAGTTTTGAAAGGTGGAAATCTCATGATGCCTGTTGTTCTTGTAAGATTACTGGCATCTTGAGCTGAGATCTCATGAGAGCAGCTGTTCACAAGAGATTTTTGTACATCTTGATGCATATCTGAATTGGATTTGAAAACAGGGCCTGAGATTTGGATCCAATCCAGGACTAAAACCAAAGGAGTATGTTTGAATATTATCTTATCCCCGAGAAACTAAGGAAGAGGGAGGGAAGATTTGGAGCGGAGTTTCATTTAACTGAACCTTATCTTCACTGATACTTTTAATTTATGCAGTGATGTTCACTATTTGCTTTATTTCATTTCTTTGATCATTTTAATGGTTACTAAATTATTCTTTTGAAGGACTAAACCATCTTCCTCAGCAGAAACAAACACTCTTCCGTCAAATCTGTGGGTAGTTTAGATGAAAAAAACCACTTATCATCACTGCACTCAAACTGTTTGTGTTTTTATTTCATTCAAGTGCTGTAATTTAGTGACCAAATGTGTTACTGTTTCCATTGTGGAAAACGCACGTGTTGAAAATGTGGTTTTGAAACCTACATTACTTTACTTAGATGTAGTGGGCTAAACTAGTCCCAGGCGTCACTCCATTAAAGTCAGTGGAGTTACACCAGGCATAAGTGTGGCTCATTGTATCATACTTGTATGCTACAATGGACTTAGATTTTGTGTGTGCATAAAAGCAGGTAAAAAGATTTCTGTAGTATCTTTGCAGCGCTCTGGGAAATGCCACATGAGAGCATGCGAAGATCATTCAAGATAATATATACTAAAAGAGTCTTAAAATGTGGGTTAGTGCTAAATAAGACACAAAACATAGGAAGAAGTATTGTCTATAAAAAAAATCATGTGACTTAGGCTTTATTCCTGACTGAAACACTCTTGCTGATTGACTTTGGGAAAGTCATTTAAACTCTCTCTGCCTCACTTTAGCCATCTGTAAGATGGGGGAGAATATTCACACATCTTACAGAAATGCTGTAAGGAATAATTATGAAATGCTTTTCAACTTAAGCTAAACTGAAAAAGACCATTGCTATTCTGAATAAAAGTGTTAACATGGGGAGTTATACCAGCATAATAATAGTGGTATATTTATACAGGTATAGTTATATTAGTAAGTTTCCCCATGTAGACACAGGTATAGTAATATTAGTAAGTTTCCCCATGTAGACAAGGCCTAAGCTGCCAAAACATATGTGATTGAGCCCCGTAAAGGCACCAATAGACATCCCCAGGCCAAGTATCCTTCTCCTGAGTGGGAAACAGGCAAAGGGAGCCACAAAATGAGAAGAAAAGAATAAAAAAAAGGAAGCATAATAACAGAGATAAAGAAAACAAGATAAGAAAAAAAGAACAGAGGCACAGAGAGAAAGTGGACAGAAAGAAAGGTGGTAGCAACTGTGCTGGGGTACTGCCTAAAGGGACACTGGGGACATGGGTGCCATCTACCAATCTCTGCAAGAGAGGACTCCACCAGCAAAACGCTGGGAAACATTGGTTTATAACAAGGATCACACTAGCAGTTCCAACCATGTAAAATGTGACTATGCAGCCATGTAAGTAGATGTATAATTGCTGATTTTTAAAATGTTACTGTATGTTTATGCACCATAATACTGTAGATGCAAAACTTTATGGTTATGAAGCTAACCTTCCAAATGTGAACTGAATATAAACCAATGCAGTGAAGTTTGCTCAAGTCTGCAGACAGCCTAAAACAATAGCACTAACAATGATTGTAAACGGCTCCCATTCATCTCAGTAGGGTATTCGCTTTGATGCCTAATTATGGTCATTAAATGTCAACATTATCTATTTCCACTGTTGAACATTTCAGCAGAAACATCAAGCTAGTGTACTTATAACTGCCACTAAATGCAACAATGGGAGATTACTCCTGGGGCATTCTGCGCCAAAAAATTAAAAATTCTGCACACAGTATTTTAAAATTCTGCAAATTTTATTTGTCAAAATAATACTACATAATCACACCAGTTTCAAGTATTTTGGTAATTTATTTCAAAATACCTATCAGTAAATATGTCTGTAACAAAATACAGACACACACAAAATTCCCCCAGGAGCAGAGAGTTAAAGAAACCACTTTGACAACCCAGTTCCTGTTTCTCTGCCCCCTTCCCCCTCCCCCACAAGAGGCCAGCCTGGTGGCCAGACACCACAACTCCTCCCCCCCGAGCCCATCTGTGCACCCCCCACAACCAATACACCCAAACCCCCTCCTCCCCAGACCCCAGTCACAGGGCACCCCAGTCCAGATATCTGCAACCATCCCCCGCACCAGAACCCAACCACGGTACCCCCCGGGCCCAGATATCCCCCTGCCCCGAGCTCAGGGATTCAGAGGGAGAAACAGCTTGATGCTCGGTCCCAGGCTTACATGGAGTTTTCTGTGCGCCACCCTCTCCTTCCCTCAGGGCATGTTGGGAACTGCAGTTACCAGGAACCCTCTAGCTCCCTCTCCCTCTCATAGGCTATGGGGCCTTGATTATAGTGAAACAAAATCAGTTCAGCCAATTAGAGTGCAGGGATAATGTACTGCTATGGATCCAAAACAGTGCGGTTGTTTCTCAGTAGCCATACATAGATGAATCCCTGTGCTTTGACAATCTACTACTTATTTCTCAATAACCACACAGTAAGCATATCCTTGCATTATGATTTGCTATGGCCCTCAAAACTGTTCATCCACAACATACATGGCCACCTCAGTTTTAAGATTACCAACCCTTCAGAACTGGCCTGGAGTCTCCAGCAATTAAAGATTAATCTTTAATTAACGATTATGTCATGTGATGAAATCTCCAGGAATATATCCAACCAAAATTGGCAACCTACTTAGTTTCCCAACCTGGCAGAAGGGGGTCTTGACCAGGACAGTTAAAGAGTGATTTAGCAGCTCTTTTGGGAATCAGCCACCATGGAGCTTCTGTGGTGTCCTACTGGGAGTTAAAGCTGCCTGCTCTCCACACCTAAGCAGAAAATTCACCCACGGTAGGGGCAGAAACACGGTGTTTGAAACTCTGCCTTCCTTCCACAAGGGAGACTCTCCCTTGGGCACAAGGAGCAATGCTGGTGCTCCTTGTGCCCCATGTCAGCTTTGCTGAATTTGGTCCACTATGTGTAATGGTCTGTGTAACCAATGTAAGTTGATTAAACTGAACTGAACTGAACTATCCCAGCCAGGAGCAAGGTGCTATTTAAGTCCACATTTTCAGATATTTCTCTTATGTTAGCTTCTCTTTGTCCCCAACCCTCTACCCCATCCCCATTCACTTCACAGTCCCTGTAACCTTTAGAACAGGAATCTGAATCAAACAAGGCGCAAATACACCCCCAAGGCTGTTGACTGCCTGTTGACAGCCATTGTCTGTTTCAGCTCTAAGAAGTCAATCCCAATAGGTAAGGTCTGTTCAAAGTACAAATCTGAGTTTCATACTGTGACTAATCAACGGTTCAGGAACTGAATTAGAGCAGGGGCCACAAAAGCCTCATCGTCACCCTGCCACATGGGAATGGACCCAACATGTGTCTCACAAGCATCTCTATAAAAATGGTATGAGAGCGAGTTTGAGATTTGAATCTTCCTTCTCTTTTTGGCTCAGAGCGAAGACAGCTGCCATTTGATCCTCTTAATATTAAATCCTCTTAATAATATGATAAAAAAAAGTCAGAATGTGTTCAATACCATGCCATCAGATACCCCTATGCACCCTTTCTCCTTACAGCCATTTTAACCTCTTCTAGAAGCATGAAACATTAGTCACTATGGCCACCCAGTACGATTTTCTTTAGGTCGGCTAATACTACCTGCCTAGTGCTTCAGACGTGAGGCATTAAGTCTGCTTTGACTTTCTCACTTCAAATGAAACTTTGCAAACTGATTTCAAACTTCAAATAAGTTGTGATGAATATGCAGCAGGAGGATTAAAACAAGATTTTTGGCAGTAAAATTATTTTTATTCCATTATTTAGTCTGTCATCGACAGGGATAATGTAGAGACCACTCCTTCAGGCAAGCTTTTTTATCTGGTCTGGTCACATTTTAGAAATTAGATCACCAAGACCTTGATATGATTGGATATGATCTTTGCTATCTAAAAACTCTACTTTGCATTTTATGAGTGCATGTATCTTTGGTTAGGCCAGGTCCTATAACACTGGAGCATTACATATTTTGTTCAGTATCTTGGGTATGACCCCATGTGTCGCCTCTGATGTGGACCTCCTGCAGGGATGCTACTACAGTGGCATGCGCTCTTGTGGAATGGGCCATTATACCACCAGGAGGTGGGATGTGAGCTAGTCTGTAGCATTTGATAATACAACCAGAAACCCACAGAGAAATCCTCTGAGAGAATGTAGCTTGACTAGATATCTATCTGCTATCATGATGAAGAGTCTTGAAGACTTTCTGATGGACTTGGTTCTTTGCAAGTAAAAGGCCAGTGCATGCCTGATATCGAGGAAGTGAAGTCTCTGCTCCTCAGGAGAAGCATGGGATTTTGGAAAAAGGACAGGTTGGGATGTTTGTCCCTGCCCCTATCCTGTATCAGGAGTTTTAGAAAGGGGTGGATCTTGATTGGAGGGTGGGCTGACACCGACAGATTCTCTGGGAACCAAAACTGCCTGGGCCAGTACGGTGCTAGGAGAATGACACTCGCTTTGTTGCAACATATCGTTTTCAGTACTGGGGCAGCAGGGGGATGGGAGAAAAGGCGTATCTGAAACCACTCGTCTATGATAGGAGAGCGTCACCTTGAGAGTCATAGCCTATGACTCCCCTAGAACTATATAGGGAGAATTTCTTGTTCGTTTGTGACACAAAGAGGTTCCATAGAGGTGTGCCCCAAAGCATGAAGATATCAGTCAGAATGGAGTCATGGATTTCCCACTTGCGGTCCCCTGAGAAATGCCAGATGAAGTTGTCTACTAAGGAGCTATGGATACCTGGGAGGTATGCTGCCTGGATGGTGATGTTGTACCTGATGCACCAATTGCAAAGTCTGACTGCCTCCAGACAAAGTGGGATGGATCTTGCTCCTCCCTATTTGTTTATGTAGGCCAAGGTGGTGATATTGTCTGACATCACTTGGATGTGGAGGGCATAAATGAATGGGAGGAAGGCCTTCCATGCAAGGCAAACTGCCTGCAGCTCCAGGATGTTGATTTGTGGTTCATGTGTCCTGTGCAGTGTGACTGTTCAGGTGGGCCCCCACCCCAGAAGGGACACATCTGTTACATTAGTGGAAGTGGGAGTGGAGAAGGGAACTCCCACCAATACCCTTGTCTGGGTGATGATGAAGGAGGTGATGATCCTGGTCTTTGTTGGTCTTTCCTGGTGATGATGCAGTCTTTGTTGGGCAAGTAGACCGAACTGAGCTAGGCCTGTAGGCAATGTAGATGAAGCCTGGCAAAGGGTGTTACATAAGTATATGTTGCCATATGACCTAGCAATGATAGGTACATCCACACTGTAGTGCTTGGTCAGCCAAAAATTAAAGAAATTAGGTTGTTCATAGTTTGAAACCTTTCTGCAGGGATGAAGGCTTTTGCAGAAACAGAGCCCAATGCTGTCCCGATAAAGTTAATTGTCCTTGTGAGGGATAAAATGGACTTTTCTCTGTTCATGCAAACCCCTAGGGCTGTGATACTTTGAATGAGGTATTGAATAGCTGATCTCACCTACTGTTGAGAGCGACCTACCAGGAGCTAGTCATCGAGATATGGAAAGACTGTGTAGTCCTGACATCTCATCTGGGCCACCACTGGGGAGAAAGTTTTAGTAAACATTCTGGGTGCTTTCACTAGCCCAAAAGGGAGGACCTGGAGTTAGAAGTACTCCCAGTGCACCATAAACCAGAGGAACATCCTGTGGGAGAGATGAATGTCTAGATAAAAATGTGTCCTTCACGCTGAGAGTCATGAACTACATTCTTGCAAAGAGAGGGGATTATTGATGCCAACATGACCATCCTCAATTTTGACTTCTGAATGGGGATCTGTCCTTGCGCCCATAAGAGTGTCTCTTACTTTCATGGGAAGACCTGGAGTAAAAGTCTTTGAGTTTAGAATTCTTAAGCATGTGTTCGGAGGGGCGCTGCTCATTTGGTGAGGCTGATGTGTGTGTGTGTGGCGGGGGGGGGGTCTTCCTGACCCAGATTGGAGAGGGGCTTTGTAGCCTTCTCCATTAAAGTGAAGGTCACAAGCTCTGCAAGTTCTCAGTGAAAACAAGCAACAAATGCTACACTTCACTGGAATATTTGTCTCACCCAGACAGTAGAGGCAGCATTGGTGTTCATTACTGAAAGAGAAGGATCAAGGGCAAGAGATGCTGTTTTTGAAGCCTGGGAGTCTGGGAATTGTTCCCAATGGTGGGGACGGAGTCCCTGATCTGGGGAAACAAACTACACTAAAAACTAACTGAACTAAGCTAAGAATAACTATTTACAATCTTATTTACAGGTTTTTAGAAAGGCTGAAGCAAGAGAGGACACTGGATTCCGACTCAGGCCATGCAGCGGTACCAAGGAACTGAGGGGGCAGTTGACCCGCACTGCTGCTTATACCCTCTCTTGGGAGCATGAGGAGAGCTACTGCACATGTGCAGGCCAACAGACACTACTTATTAAAATCTCCAGACTCGGGTGCACGCGTACTACATGTGGAACAAATATAAAGACCAGCACTCGAAGAAGAAATTTATCTTTTAATAGCCATTGAAAAGATAAAAGATTGGACAGCTAGCTCCTCAAGATTTATAATCCTGTCTAAATTAGGGTAGCCTTCCTGGGATACCGTATGTCCCATAGCACTGCCTGTAATCTCCACACTGCTGTGCACTATACACTAGTCCTGCCCCACCATGCCTCCTATGCCAGGCATTGCAAAGTGGTCTTCGGAAGGTAGGTTTATGGCTGTCCTCCACAATACCTTCACCAGGGAAATACCACAGCTGGAACTGGGGCTTTTAGGAACACTTTACATTGATCCAGCCCCTTTACTTGGCATAAAGGGGCCATAGCAAGGGTCAGGCTCTCACCCCTGGTCATTTTCACATGCTCTTCATTCCACCAAAGATAGCCTTGACTCTCCCCTCATTTTCTTCTGCTCTCACTTTGAAGACTTCTTCTATGATTTTTTTTCCCACTGAATGCATTCGATGAAGTGAGCTGTAGCTCACGAAAGCTTATGCTCAAAAAAATTTGTTAGTCTCTAAGGTGCCACAAGTACTCCTTTTCTTTTTGCGAATACAGACTAACACGGCTGCTACTCTGAAACCTTCTTCTATGTTGTTCCTGTGGCTAGAACACCCTCCTGAAACCTGTTCTTCAAATACCCTCCTGCTACTGGTACAAAGACCGCTGAAAAATGTCATTTCTGCTGTTGGCATTGGCCCCAGGTACAATGACTTTGCATAGCCAAATGAACAACTGCCTAATTATAGCTTATTGTTTAAATGTCAGCATTAACTATTTCACAGCTGATCAGTTTAGCAGAAACATCCAGCTAATGAATGGTCTTATTTGTCATTGTTCACTACATGGCCAGCTATTGGGAGAGGGTGCAGAAAGGTAGCTACTTGCTGTCAGGATTTACTAGGATCAGGAAAGAGAAATTCAATTGCCTTCCTCCACTAATGTAAAGTCACCCTCTATCCCTGCTTTAAAATAAATCGGACATTATTAATTTGAAGTTTTCAAATATAATTGTTTTAAAAAGGTCAAACATACATTGTATATAGGAAAAAATACAGGAGGCTAGAAACATACTGTTTCAGAAATGAAACCTGAGATTCTCTTGTATTCACAAGACTTCAAGTTCTGGGCTTTTAAAAAATGATATCAATTATGAGACTCATGATACATCACAGTAATTGACAACACTAAATTTCTCATATGAATCTTGACTTAACTAGGGGATCTTCATGATCTGATCTGAAACTCAAAAAAAAAAAAAGAAGAGTTCTACAAAAAATGGAAACTAGGTTAAAATCCAAAGGATGAATATAAACAAATGACACAAGTATGTAGAGACAAAATTAGAAAGGCTAAGGCACAAAATGAGATTAAACTAGCTAGAGACATAAATGGTAACAAGAAAACATTCTACAAATACATTAGAAGCAAGAGGAAGACCAAGGGCAGGGTAGGTCCATTACTCAATGAATGGGGGGGAGAAGGGGGACAGAAAATTTGGAAATGGCAGAAGTGCTAAATTACTTTTTTGTTTCAGTTTTCACCAAAAAGGTTAGTAGTGATTGGAATCTAACAATGAATACCAGTGAAAATGAGATAGGATCAGAGGCTAAAATAGGGAAAGAACAAGTTAAAAATTACTTAGATTTCTTCAGGTCACCAGGGGCTGATGAAATGCATCCTAGAATACTCAAGGAGCTGACTGAGAAGATATCTGAGCCATTAGCAATTGTCTTTGAAAAGTCATGGAAGAGGGGAGAGATTCCAGAGGACTGGAAAAGGGCAAATATGGTGCCCATCTATAAAAAGGGAAATAAAGACAACCTGGGGAATTACATACCAGTCAGCTTAATTTATCCAGAAAGATAATGGAGCAAATACAGTAATTAAGCAATCAATTTGCAAACACCAAGAAGATAACACAGTGATAAGTAACAGTCAGCATGGATTTGTCAAGAACCAATTGTATTAAACCAACCTAATAGCTTTCTTTGACAGGGTTAATAAGCTTTGGGGATGGGGTGGGGGAAGCGGTAGATGTGGTATATCTTGACTTTAAGGCTTTTGATACTGTCTTGCATGACCTTCTCATAAACAAACTAGGGAAATACAACCTAGATGGAGCTATTATAAGATGGGTGCATAACTGGTTGGAAAACCATTCCCAAAGAGTAGTTATCATTGATTCACAGTCAAGTTGGAAGGACATATTGAGTGGAGTCCTGCAGGAATCAGTTCTGGGTCCAGTTCTGTTCAATGTCTTCATCAATGATTTAGATAATGGCACAGAGAGTACATATATAAAAAGAAAATGAGTACTTGTGGCACCTTAGAGACTAACAAATTTGCCACAAGTACTCCTTTTCTTTTTGCGAATACAGACTAACACGGCTGCTACTCTGAAACCTACATTTATAAAGTTTGTGGAAGATACCAAGCTGGGAGGGGTTGCAAGTGGTTTGGAGGATAGGATTAAAACTCAAAATGATCTGGACAAACTGGAGAAATGGTATGAAGGAAATAGGATATAATTCAGTAAGGACAAATACAAAGTACTCCACTAAGGAAAAAGCAATCAGTTTGCACACATACAAAATGGGAAATGACTGCCTAGGAAGGAACACTGTGGAAAGAGATATGGGGGTCATAGTGGATCACAAGCTAAATATGAATAAACAGTGTAATACTGTTGCAAATAAAACAAACATAATTCTGGGATGTATTAGTAGGAGTGGTGTAAGCAAGACACAAAAAGTAATTCTTCCGCTCTACTCTACACTGGAGTATTGTGTCCAGTTCTGGGCACCACATTTCAGGAAATATGTGGACAAATTGGAGAAAATGCAGAGACGAGCAACAAAAAATGATTAAAGGTCTAGAAAACATGACCTACGAAGGAAGATTGAAAACATTGGGATTGTTTAGTCTGGAGAAGAGAAGACTGAGAGGGGACATGATAACAGTTTTCAAGTAGTAAAAGATTGTTACAAGGAGGAGGCTTTAACCTCTGAGGATAGGACAAGAAGCAATGGGCTTAAACTGCAGCAAGGGCAGTTTAGGTTGGACATTAGGAAAAAATTCCTAACTGTCAGGGTGGTTAAGCACTGGCATAAATTGCCTAGGGAGGTTGTGGAATCTCCATCATTGGAGATTTGTAAGAGCAGGTTAGACAAACACCTGTCAGGGATGGTCTAGATAATACTTAGTCCTGCCATGAATGCAGGGTACTGGACTAGATGCCCTCTTGAGGTCCCTTCCATCCTACGATTCTAAGCAGAAATTGGGCTTTTCTGGGCTTTGAATTCAGTTCAAGTCAAAATCTAGACAATGGAAACAGAATCAAAATCCACATACTTCGAAAGTTTAGGGTCATTGGGACATTGATTTGTTTTGGGTCTCTCTCTCTCTCCCCTTAAGGAAGAATGTGTTTGCTTGAAACATTGACTAATAATAGTAAAACTTATTGCTTTTTGATAGCACATATGCTCCTAAACCCTAAAGAAATTTATAAGATTTCACCAGATGCCAATTTTAATTTAGAGCTTTTTCACCCAATAAAAATAATATTACTTTAAAGCATTTGTCTCTGTTTCCTTCTCCATTTCATACTTTCCCCAGTCTCATTAAGATAATTATGTATTTTAAAATAAGTCCATAAATTCTTCATGTCCTGAGGAATTAGCTGCAAAGATTCTTAAAATAATCAACTAGGAAAGAAAGGTTTTTTCTACGCTAGACTCCTCATCAGAGGTTAAAAAGGCCATCTGCACTTTTTATCATGTAATTCACCCATTCTGTCTCTTTCCCCTTCAATTTGAAAGATAAGCAATCAGCTAGTTTGCCTGCAAATTCACAATATTCTAGTCTCAATTTTATTAACAGATTTTCCATTTGTGTACATGAAAGAAGAACTGTAGTTTTAGTTTAGACAGTAGCTTAAAAACCTGAATGTCCTGGGAGTTTAATTAAAACACCAGCTACACAGCTGTTCCACTAGGCTATTAGGGAACTTATACCTATTAAGACATAATAGTCTATTAGTATCTGCAGATTCTTATGATTTATTATTTGCTAAGCAATATGCTCAACTCTATACAAGACACAGATAAAGATTTTGACCTTGTCCTGAGGAATTTACAATCTAAGGTCTTGATCTTATGAGCAGACTCGTGCAGGTGAAACCCTATTGGCGTTCTGCACAGCCGCTGAGGTCTGACTAGGTGGATTCAGCACTGGCCATTTTAAAATCAAGATGGAATGTCTTTGCTAAAAGATCTGCTCCTGTTCAAACAGGAATTAATTTAGGGAAATCCTATGGCCTGTTTTATACAGGAGGTCAGTCTGGATGTTTCACAGTGGTCCCTTCTGGCCTTAGAATCTATGAATTATGGATTCAGGGACAATAAAGGACAAATATCAGTATGACATTCCGGGTTGCAATCCAGACCAGCAAGGGGCTGTATCACCCCTGCCATGCCACCTCGGATGCCGTACAATGCTTGCTGCTGTTGCTTCTACCTGGGCCGCTCATCAATAGCCTTCAGGTGTGCAAGTCATACCCTGAGTGTCTGTGTGTAACTGTAACTTGCCAGACACACACGAATTACATGCTGGCTTTTACCAGCCTTGGTTATTTCTGCAGGGTGACCCCAACACAATCCCAGGCCTGGATTTTGCCCTCAAAATGTATGTTCTATACTGTCCAGCCCTCTCCGGGACAATCCAGAGGTGTTAAGTTCATTATTCCTTTAAGGGAATAATACTCAACAGTTTACAAACCTAAATGGAGTTACCTACACACTAACTTATACACACTGCATTAGATAAAAACAAACAAAACAATTAACGACAAAGAGACAGATTTTGAGTACAAGTAACAAGGCATAAAAGTCAGAAATGGTTACAAGAAAAAATAAAGAAAATGTTTTCTAGTTCCTAAGGATTCAAAGCAAAGGATTGCTTTGAATCTAGTACCTAAGGATTCAAAGCAAAAGTTTCTCACCACATGCTTCCAGCAGTATTACTGACTAACCTTCAGGTCAGGACCCCAGAGTCCAAGGCTGGTGAGAGCCAGCGTGTGATGGGCAGGCTGCAGTTACACAAACACATCTGGGAGTGACCTGCATGCTGATGCCTGTTTGTGAGCAGTCCAGGTTGAAGGCTACAGCAGCAAGTCATTGCAATGTTATAGGGCAGGTGTGACAAACCCCTCCCACTGGTCTGGATTGCACCCCAATATTTTACAGTCAGACAAAAAGTGATACACAAGTGAAACCCAGAAGATCAAAATAACATTTTTACTGTTGTTGCTCGCTACCTATAAGTCTAGGTAGCATGCAGACACAATGCTGAGAGTGGCACAATGAACAGATGGGAGACCATTAGTCATCTTCTTCGAAGAGACAAAGTAGGACCCAATGCAAAGGATTACAATGACTTCAATGGAATATTCTTCTCCCTTTACAAGTCCCCTGTGCTATGAGATCCACAAAGTTTACTAGATCCAGGCTTTATATTTTTATGGCCATGATAAATTGTGAGAAGCTATTCTTCCTATTTTCCCCTATCATGAATATAAATATTGTACCAAAAATACAAACAAGGAGAGTTTGTTTATAGAGCACAGTTCTATATAGATGTGTTTCTTGATGGGAAATATCATCTCTCCCCTTCTACAATGCTAAACAGGTAACCATTCTGTCTGACTTGTTAGTGAACTGAAATAATGCTGGTTTTTAGAACAACTATTTTTATATTGTTATGAATCTAGTGGGTGTTCTAGCTAATTTTACCACCTTTTTAAAGCTTTGAAGATGAGATAAAACTGTGACTTTCATATTAACTGTGAATTTTAATATCATACCAATGTCGTTGTGATGATCTGTGCTAGTTGATAGCATCACCTAATGATTAGTGGGTCGCATCCTCCTTAATGTGGAAGGAGGTTGGAAGGGGAGTCTAGGCCCTCCCACTCCACTAGGCTCTGGGTCAGGGCCTTGTCATGGTTAGCAAGGGTTCGGCAGCCAGCAGCACTGTATGGCTGCCCTCCCTGGGCCACTTCCTACCACCCACACTCTATAGTCCAAGTTTTGCATGGACTCTGTGGTGAACCAATAGTAGAAAAAGGCTCTGACTGCCCTACAGTCTGTCTGGGCCCAGCAGTTGGGGTCCTCTTTTTCAGAGGAAGGCTCCTGTTAGTGTGCCTTCATGGGATCTCCCAAGGCAAGTCCTTCTTCTTGCCTGGTCAGCCCCCTTCTGAGCTGTCTGGCTTCCCTTTAAGCTCCCTCCTCTGTCTGGAGCATGCTCTGCAGGTGCAGATGGGCAAGGTCATTTGGGCCCAGAGTTGCTCTTTAACCCCTTCAGTTCTAGTGCATGGTTTATACATCCCATCACAGGCATTCTGATGTATGAATTACTAAAATCCAAGGGAACAGAATAAGATGTCCTACCATGGTTTGAGAGTGCAACCATTTTTCAACATTGTCTATTTTGAATGCATAGCAACACCTACCAGACTTGGAAAATGTTATCCTGAAAGGTGACAATTTGAAGAGTGATAAGCAACTGAACCAGGTTATTTTCAAAATTTCACCTCTCAAGATGATATTTTCCAAGTCTGGTCTTTGCTTGTGGGCATTTTTTTTTTAAAGTTTGAGCAAAAACAGTTCACACCTTGAGTTTGTCAAAAAGTTTAACATTATAAACAAATGTGTTTGGGTTGGTTTGTTTTTTAAAACAACTCTTGTGGCTCAGTGATTGTGGATAGAAATTTGATATTTGGCATGAGGATAGTTCCCAAGCTTGGACATGTGCCCTTTGGTGTACACATTTGCCAACATGAAGAGACTAAGACAGGTGTCTTTAGTGACTGAGTGTGGAGACCCTTGACTCATTAACGACTAAGTATGCAACTTGGATGCTATGAAATGGAGTCACCCACTGAACAGTGATGATAAAAATAAATACTGCTTAGCTGCCTCAGTCATTCCACAATCCCCCACCATAGCATTGAATAAGACAGTAGTCCTGCAAAAATAACCTTACATAACCATGTAATTAAATACTGTAATGCATAAACACAATGGGGAAGAGTTAAGAGATATATTGGCATTTCCTGACTTGAATGATGCATCTGGCAGCCTTAATGTTCTTTTAATATAGTGTTTGTATGGAGTTTTGAGTGGCAATATATACTCTTACAGTTATAAGACAATAAGCCAAAATCAGGTATTACTCTAACTTCACTAGAGTTACATGAGGAATGAATTTGGCCTAGTAACATATATATGTAATAATGTATAATGTAACCAGTGAAAAAGCAAAGTGAAAGCAGAACAAACGACAGGAACAAAAAACTTCTCTATTGACAGGACAAGAACAGAATCTCTCTGTAAGTGGTCTTACCCCTTTATTCCTATCTTATTTATTAATAGCACAAAAGTAAACTATTTGCCTCAGCATTACATACAGAATATTTTGAAGGTTTTCTAATAAAATAAATAATAATAATAATAATAATAATAATAAATCCACTAAAAGAAAATAGCTCAAGAAAGTAGTCCAATCCATATACATTTTCTTTCAGAATGCCACTGAAAATATACAAGAGGAAAACATTCAGCTTCTTCTGCTAAAACGATGAGATTTTCCCCAGGAATAACATACAGGTAGGTGACTCATTTCTGGATTTAAGCCTCAGGCTCTGAATTTCATCAACCACACTTTCAGTTCCAGAGAACATCTTTGACTTTCCTTACTAGAATCTGAATAAACCTGCTAAATAAAGTTGCCATGATTTATTTGTCTCTTTCTTCCAGCGGCACTAAGAACACCTTCGTTATCTTGAAATCCCAGGAATTTAACAATTATTGCTTTTGGCTGTTAATTGGGTTCAGGTTATGGTCTAATGCACTTTCTCAATCTCCATGTCAGATGTGTAGGAAAGCTCTGGTAAATCTGTTGCCAGCAAGTTATGTATAAAATGCCACCGATCACAATTTCTAACGCTCTCTGGAGTGCCAGTAAATCAATGATATAAGTTGCCAACTTTTCCCATTCATTCTTTGATCTTTTGTGCTAATGTCAGGTCTCTAATATATTCACTACATATGTACATCTGTGTGCAGATTACAAGTACTAATTCTGATTTCTGTCTTTTATTCTGGAAATACTCAATGGGGTCACAAAACCCCCACTGATTTCAAGGTGGTCAATTTTACCCAGTCAGTCTTCCTATGTATCCATTTACTTAGAGATTTTTGTCCTTACTCAGGCAGTGCTTCTATTGACTTCAGTAGGAGTTCTGCCGTAGTAAGATATGGCCCCAAAATTATGTATTTTTCTAATAATGAAATGCATGGAAGCAAGGAGGTAAATTTCTATGGAGATACATCTTCTAATGTAATGTCTCTCTCCTCTTAATGAAGGACAAAATAGAACTTTATTACAGTTTATGATTTAACTTAGTTTAAACAAAAGATACTCTTGCAACTAGTAAAGTAGAAATAAGGTAAGAGGTATATACTTTCACATGCTCCTAAACTTTTACTATGAATACTGTGTGCTTGTTTTAAAAAAACCTGAATGATATAAAACCAACATTAGAATATGATTTTTTTCTTTTAGTTTATCATGACATTTTTGATCTGTGCATGATATACTCTTCAAACTGCTCTTTAATGGAGAGAATTTTAATTCTTCCATGTGTAGTTCCATCAAGAAGCTAATAAGGCCGTGTTATGGTTTTCAGTGTGAATTGTATGGTGTATAAATCAACAAAAAACATGGCCCACAGACTTTCCAGTTTGTGTGGTTTGGGTAATATAAATCAATTATATTTAAATACAACATATCTTTTCCTATTAAAATCTCTACATCAAGTCATTAATGTTCATGTAGTGTTTCAACCAACCATGTGTTTTACTAATTAAGATTTAAGGGCCCAATCCTTCAACCTTGATTTAATTCTCATTCACACAATTAGGCCTTGATCCAGAAAATACTTAAGCTGATGCATAATTTTACTCCTGGGGAGTTCAATGGGACTACTTACATGCATAAAGTTGCTCAGAGGCTTAAGTGTGTGCAGGATTGCAGCCCCACACCCAAACCTTTGGAAAGCCTCTTCTTCATTGCACTTTTTGGAAGTATAGTTTAGGTATATACTGAAGTCACATCTGTTAAAACAGAAGTAGAATTTTAAAATCATATACTTTCAATTATCTTGATCTCTCTAGAAATGTTTAAGGAGTATTTTAATTAAAACATAGTAAAATCCTGAATGAAATATACATGTATACAGTGTTATAGTCATGTTGGTCCCAGGTTATTAGAGAGACAAGGTAGATGAGGTAATACCTTTGACTGGATCAATTACATGCTTCCCAAGATACACAAACAAGGGAACCCAGGCAGATCCATCATATCTGGCCATGGCACCCTTACAGAAGGAATATTGGGACTCACAGAAACCTTCCTCAAACCACTTGCCACACAAAGGGCCAGCTTTCTCCAGGACACAACCAACTTCCTCCACGAACTAACAACCACCCTTGCCACCATGGATGTCACTTCCCTATACACCAACATCCCTCACAATGACAGGATAGCTGCCAGCCTCAAATATTTACAAGACAATGAACAAACCTCAGATATCCACCCCAAACACATTGGCAAACTCATCCATTTTATCCTTACTCACAATAATTTACATTCAACAACACGCACTTTGTCCAAACTATGGGTACTAGGATGGCTCCCCAATATGCCAATCTCTTCATGGGCCACCTTGAAGAAGGATTGCTGGACAAATGGATCACAAAACCAGTGATATACCTGAGATATATAGATGATATTTTCATCCTCTAAACAGAGGACTTAAACTCCCTCATAGATTTCCATGACAACTTCAACAACCACCACCCATCCAAAACGCTCTCTGGAACACTCCCACACTAGCATCAGTTTCCTGAACACCATGATCAGCTTCAACAATGGAACTCTACAGACAAAAAAATCCACGGATCACTACACCTACATTCATAGATTCAGTAACCACCCTGGATCACCAAGTCAGTTATCTACAGCCAGGCACTCAGATATGCTACTATGTAGAGCCCTGAAAATCCACAGATATCCATGGACCATTTTTTCCGACAGTGGATTGGATACAGATACAACTGTGCAGGGCTCTACTCAATGGCTGTGCCTGGCCCGCGGTATCTGGCTTGGGCAGCCCAGGGGGTGCAGTGCACTCAGGGCTGGCAGCAGCAGGCAGTGGTTGGGGCTGGGTGGCAGGTAAGAGTTGGGGCTGTCCAGCTTCCTGTCCATCAGCTCAGGCCCCTTGGACAGCACCAGTGTCCCCACCACGGCCTGGCCCGGCAGCACTGGCCACACTCCTGGGCCCAGCCTACCAGGTCATGGGTAGCAAGGCCTGCCCCTGGACATAGTGACTGGAGAGGGCGGGGCCACAGCCTCCAACCTCTCTTCCCCACTGTGATGCAACATGCACTGCTGCCGCCATGTGTCATTGCTCGCGAGCCCCTGGGAGCAGCACGCTATGCGACACCCCTTCCCCTCAGCCTCCCTCTCCACACTGCCCCTTCTCCTTGAGACCCCACCCCTTACCTCCACCTCCTACCCCCACACTGCCTCTTCCCTGCAAGACCCCCCCCACTCCCTTCCTCCTCCTGTCGCTAGCCCTTGTGAGATGGCTTGCTGCTGTGAGTGCGGATACACATTTTTGCATCTGCACAGGGCTCTACTAATATGCTCTAAGGAGAAAGTTGGGGATACACTCCCATACCACACTCAAAACCACCTTCACCAAGCCAGGACACTCCACCAGAGAAGTAGATTGCATCATGAAATGGGTTGCCCAAATACCCCAAGAGAACCTGCTTCAATACAGAAATAAAACCCCCTCTGACCTACCACCCCATACTGGAACAATTATATCAAACAAATACAACCCATACTTCATGGGGATCCCATCCGGAAATAAATCTTTCCTGAACCCCCTCTTCCGGCCTTCAAAAAAAAAAAAAAAAAGATAAAACCCAACCTCTCCAAGCTGGTCATCAGAGGTAAGTTCCCCACAGACCACGACATGCCAATTCAAAGTGGCACCAGACCTTGACAGAACAACAGATGAAAAACCTGCTGACATATCTCCACTGCTACAATGTTCAACACCCCCCACAACACACCTTTCAAGATCCCTGGGTGCTACACATCCCTATGAGAACATTTGATGCACCTCATCCAGTGCACTAAATTCCCCAAATAATAACTATTTGGGTGAAATGAAACAATCACTACGCTCTCAAACAGGAAAATGATACAAGACAAAAACACCACATCACCTGTGAGTGAACACTTTTCACAAAGCAATCACTATGTCTGATCTATCAGTCCTCATCCTCAAAGGAAACCTGCACAACACTTTCAAAAGATGAACCTGGGAGCTTACGTTCATATCTTTGCTAGACACTAGAAAGCATGGACTGAATAGAGACACTGGATTAATGTTTTATAACAATCTATAATCCACTAACAACCCCCATCCCAGCTGCCTTTTCCCCCTATGACTGGAGGGGTGTTAACAGACCATTTCACCTTGAATGGTCACCTTGAAGTGTGTGTTACCTAATTGGGCTAAATAATCTGTTCCACTTGGTATTTAGCTGTGATACTCTGAGTACATTTCCCTGACCTGAAGAAGAGCTCTGTGTAGGTCAAAAGCTTTTCTCTCTCTCTCTCACCAGCAGAAATTGGTCCAATAAAAGATTTACCTCACCTACCTTTTCTCTCTACTGGTTCATGAGTAGTTAAAAATTATGTTCACAGCATAGAAACAAAGAAATTAAATTAAAATATAAAATACCCTCTCTGGAAGGTTGCAGTGTAAAACTTCTTTATTTCTTAAAATCCAGAACTTGAACACACAAGAACCGAGAGACAGAGTAAAAACAGGCTGTTCCTGTTTTTAAAAGGAACAATTCACCCCATCTTGCTGTTGGCTGACTCTTTGCGGGGCAGACTGAATGACTGCTGCTAAACCCAGATTGCATGCTTCCCTACAGAGACCTGCAAGCAGGACCAGGAAACACCTGGAAATTTGAAGTGATAGCCTACAATTTTAACAGTTTTCAGTACACCACAAAAAAGGTGCTGCTAGACCAAGTTTGGCAAAAAGAAAAAAAAAGACCTTGTAAAAATAAAATTTACAGAAGCTGACACCAATAGAACTTTCTATTATTTTTTAAAATCAGTTAAATGTTTGAAAAAGAATTCTTCCTTGCAATGTTTCCAAAATCAAAATACCACAGAAGAGTGCTAATGCATAAGAAGTAAAGTTATTCAAACAAAATTAAACTATTCCATTTTCATTGTTCTAACTCAATCAAATGTAAAAAGCAAAGGCAAGCAGTAAAAAGTACATTAAAATGATTTGAGTTTTAATCATTTCAGGTGTTACTAGCTGTTCAACCTCAAAGGTTAATTTATTTCTCAAACTTATGGATTTTCCATAAAATACTACATTCAGAATTTTGAAAACAACAAGTGCATTATAACTGCGCAAACCTGACTGTACATTGAAATTGCTCCCTATGTATGGGAAACTCATTTTGTCAGGGGTGGGAGGTAGGAATGAAGGGCTAGCAGGTGGATTCCCATGGTCATGTGCCTCTCACAATTGACCACCAAATTAGTCTTCTCCTGTTTGAGGGAGTAATGAAAATGCCCTGATAGATAGATATCCTTGTGGGTTAATGCTCTGCCTCATCTGGAGAATTAGGTCTTGCTCAGTCATAGCCTTGCTCTACATAAATATTTTTCAAATTTCAAGAATGCCGTGACTGTACATCTCTACTCATGAGTGGCTCATAAAAACTTGGGAAAGCAAAGTCCTCTTTATGGGTCTGATCCTGCACCATTAAAGTCAATGAGAGCTTTGCCATTGATTTCAGTGGACAGACACAGAATCAGGCCTTGTGTAAGGGCTGATATTTCTCAGCATATCTAGATCAAGAATCTTGTAAAATGATCTACCCCAAACTTTCATGTATAATAAACTTAGAAGTAACTGAAATGAATGCACCATTTAGTTTTCTATTTTAGGACCACATGGGTGGCTGCCGTTCTCTGCCCTCTACCTCTGCCCATACCCCCAATACAATGTGTGATAAAGCTCTGTCCTGGCCTCCGTGGGTCCCGCATTTCCTGGCAGATTTTGCTAGCCTCAGAGGCTCACTGTGACCCTCCACGTAACCCTTCTTTCTCTAGAGACAAGGGTCACAGTCTACTGAGCCATTTTCATCATAAGCCTGTGAGGGAGGTGAGGAGAAGTTATCCTTCCTTGCACAGTCTCTGATGTCTCTCAGTCTCAGTGATTAATCAGGGGCAAAGGGGAGGGGAGCCCGGGCCCTCCCTCTACTCCGGGCTCCAGCCCAGGGACCCTAATAGTATCAGCTATGGTAGCTGACCTTTTAGAAACATGACATGTACAATTCCCTGGGCTACTTCCCCCACAGCAGCCCTCACTTCCTCAAGCTCCACTTCACCCTTACCTCAGGGCCTCCTTCCTTGTACCTGATATGGTGTGTACTACTCAGCCTCTCCAACCGCGCAACTTCTTCCCACAGCTCCTGACATGCACACCCACCTGACTGACTGGGAGGCTTTTAACTAGTTTCAGCCAGCCCCTGGTTGGCTTCAGGTGTCCCAATCAACCTAGCCTTCTCCCTGCCTTCTGGAAAGTTCTTAATTGGCCCCAGGTGTCTTAATTGACCTGGAGCAGCTGCCATTTCACTTATCCTGGTCCCAGGGATTTTTTTAGCCTGGAGCTAATATATCTATCTCCCACTACTCTTCCATAGCCATCTGGCCTTGCCCCGTCACATATTCCCCCCCCCCCCCCGCTCAACACCATAGAGTTGAGCAACTTGGGACACCAGGCAGTATGCCCATGACAGACCATCAGCGTTGCCATGGTGGCATCCAGCCCTGTGCCGTATGCAGAACGAGAATGGTTGGAGGGATAAGAACCCCCTGGTAACCCTTGCATTCTTTTCCTTATTCCGCTGCATCCACTGGAGGAGTGCATGGTCCGTCACAAGAGTAAATCACCGGCCTAAGAGATAATAATGCAGTGTCTCCATAGCCCATTTGACAGCAAGGCATTCTCTCTCGACTGCTGCATATTTCTGTTCTCTTGGGAGAAGCTTTCTGCTTAGGTAGAGGATTGGGTGTTCCTCTTCTCCACCATTTGCGACAGAACTGCTCTCAACCCCACCTCGGAAGCGTCTGTTTGTAAAACAAATTCCCTGTTAAAGTCCGGGGCTATGAGTATGGGGTCATTATAGAGAGCTGTCTGAAGGTCTATAAATGCACCCTCCACTGCATCGGTCCACTTTACCATGTCTGGACCTCGGGCCTTCACCAGGTCCGTTAGGGGACTTGCCCTAGTGGCAAAGTGGGGAATAAACCGTCAGTAGGAGCCTACCACGCCTAGGAACGCACGGACCTGCTTCTTTCGGGTCGGCCAGGGCCAGTTTTGAATTGCCTCTAGCTTATTCGTTTGGGGCTTCACTATGCCCCTTCCCACAATATATCCCAGGTACCTAGCCTCTGCTAGCCCTATGGCGCATTTAGCCGGATTAGCAGTGAGGCCAGCCTGCCTTAAGGTGCGCAGTACTGCCTCAACTTTCTCCAAGTGGGTTCTCCAGTCTGGCATATGGATGATGACATCATCTAGGTATGCAGCTGCATAACTAGTATGGGGGCGCAGCAGCTTATCCATGAGGCGCTGGAATGTGGCTGGGGCCCCATGTAGCCCAAAAGGGAGGACGGTGTACTGGAATAGCCCATCCAGGGTAGAGAATGCTGTCTTTTCTTTAGCTTCTTTGGTCAGAGGAATCTGCCAGTACTCTTTGGCCAGATCCAGTGTAGTCAAGAATCGGGCACTACCCAGTTGATCAGCCAGTTCGTCGATGTGTAGTATGGGATATGCATCAAACTGGGATATTTCATTCAGTCGGCGAAAGTCATTACAGAATCTCATGGAACCATCAGGTTTAGGCACTAGAACAATTGGACTGGACCACTGACTGTAAGATTCTTCAATAACCCCTAATTCTAACATTTTCTTTACTTCGGCCTTGATTTCCTCTCTTTTGGCTGCTGGGATTCGGTAGGATCTCAATGTTACCTTGGCTCCAGGGATCGTGCGGATATGGTGATAGGTCTCAGTCGTCCGCCCTGGTTTTGTAGAGAATACATCTCTGTTGCGATTAATCATGACGGCTGCCTCGATCTTTTGGATCGGTGTCAAGTCGGATGATATCCTCACTTGCTCATGTAAGTTATCCTCTTGGGAAAGGGTCTCCTGCATGACTAAGCATGTCTCTCGATCGTGCCAAGGTTTCAGAAGATTGATGTGGTAAATTTGCTCCAATTTCCGGCAGCCTGGCTGTCGCACCTTGTAGTTCACCTCTCCCATGGCTTCGATTATTTCATAGGATCCCTGCCACTGGGCCAACAGTTTACTTTCTGCTGTGGGCACCAGTACCATCACCCGATCCTCTGGTTGGAACCATCGACGCTTCGCTTGGTGGTTATAATGGGTTCGTTGGGTCTCCTATGCTCTCTCCAAGTGTTCCCGTACAATGGGCGTAACTTGGGCTATCCAACCTCTCATCTGCAGTACATGCTCAACTATGTTCCTTCCGGGATTTGGCTCCTTTTCCCAGGCTTCTCTTCCTATATCCAATATGCCCCGAAGGTGGCACCCATATCGTAGTTCGAATGGAGAGAAACCTGTGGAGGCTTGCGGAACCTCCCGGATGGCAAAGATGAGGCAAGGCAATAGGGTATCCCAATCTTTCCCATCCCAGCTCACCACTTTCCTGATCATGGCCTTGAGGGTCCTATTGAAACTTTCCACAAGGCCATCTGTTTGCGGGTTGTATACAGAGGTCCAGAGGGCTTGTACATGGAGCAATGAACAGAGATCTTTCATCAACTTGGACATAAAAGGTGTCCCTTGATCAGTCAATATCTCCTTGGGTAGCCCAACCCAGGCAAAGATCTGTACTTGCTCTTTAGCTATTGTCTTGGAAGCTGTGTTGTGCAGGGGAACAGCTTCCGGATACCGGGTTGCATAGTCCAGTACAACAAGCACATGTTGGTGGCTCCGAGCTGTCTTCTCTAGGGCCCCTACCAGATCCATGGCTATCCGTTCAAAAGGAACCTCTATTATTGGAAGAGGTACCAAAGGAGCCCGCAAGTGCAGGTGAGGGCTATGTAATTGACACTCCGGACAAGGGGTGCAGTATTGTCGGACATCTTCACGTACTCCTGGCCAGAAGAACCTCCGCAGGATCCGTGCCTGGGTTTTCTCTACCCCTAGGTGTCCTCCAAACAAATGACTGTGGGCGAGACTCAATATGGCTTTTTGATGTTTTCGTGGCACCAGAAGTTGTTGTATCTCTTGCTCCTGCATTTGCACCACGCGGTACAGGAGATCTTTCTTCACTATAAAGTAAGGTCCGGGACCCCGGACCTTCCCATCCATGGGTATCCCATCAATCTCGGCCACCTCTTTCCTGGCGTTATCATATCTGGGATCCTCCGCCTAGTCCCGCCCAAAAGTCTCTCTCCTGGGACTAACCTGCCCAAGCTCCCAGGGGCCAGATTCTGCTTCTTCCAATGGCTTGCCGCCGTCATGGCTGGGGGCAGCTTCTGGCTCACCTTCTGTGGTGGGAGTTTCTCTGTTGGCTGCTTGTGTCCATCTGCCTACTAGGGAGGTCTTCTGGCCCTGGGTCAGGATCCCAAGGCCTTTGCGGCCTTCCTCTCTTTTTTTTGTCTTCCGGGTCTTTTGGGGGGCCGAGAACAGATCCTGAGAAATCTCAGCGAACATCGGGGGTTGAGATTCCCACGGTGACGAATCGCTGTCCTCAGAGTCCCCACCTCCCTCCAGCCTCTCCAGGGGGAGTAAATTATCAAACCCTGGATAGTCCCTCCCAATGACTACAGGATATGGGAGTTTAGGAACTACACCCACGGTCACCTCAATGGGGTTTCCCTGAACCTCTATCTCCACTGGGATGGTGGGGTAATGGCTCACGGCCCCATGCACGCACGTCACTGCTATGCGTTTGGCTTGTAGCAGCTGACTATTTTTTGCCAGCTTACCCGATATGAGGGTGATAGCACTCCCAGAGTCCACAAGCGCTGTAGTCTTTGCTCCATTTATCCTTACTGGCCTGGTGTAATTATGTGTGGCTAATGTGACCCCCGCGAGGTGGATAAGGGAGCATGGGACCTCCCAATCCCCCAAGTTACATCGCATAGGCTAACATTGTGCTGCTATGTGTCCCCACTTCCCACATGCATAACATCTATAATTGCTTTTAATCACTCCCCTATCCCGAGGGTTAGGGGGTTTAGTCCTGGGGCTCCCCCCACTCAGGCCAATCCCTTCCTTCTGGGATCCCCGCTGGTTTTCGGCCCCCCCCTTCTTCCATCTAGGACTCCCCAGGGGTTTGGCTGCCCAACTTTCCAGGGTTGGGGTCGGGTGCTTGCTTTGAAAGGGGCCTTCCTTGGGTAGTGGGGTCAGTCCCCGGCTGTCATCCGTCTTTCTACCAGTGTTATCATCTTGTCATACGTGGACGAATCATTTTGGCCTACCCATTTGTGGAGATCCGGTGGCAGTCCCCGCATGTAATGGTCTATGACCAGGGTTTCCAAAATCTCCTCTGTCCTGCACACCTCGGGCTGTAACCACTTCCATGCGAGGTATATGAGGTCGAATAGTTGGGACCTTGGGGGTTTGTTCTCCTGGTATTTCCACTCATGGAACTTCTGGGCCCTTACCGCTGCCGTTACCCCTGCTCATACTAGGATCTCTGCCTTCAGACGGATATAGTCAGTGGCATCTGTGGCAGGCAAGTCAAAGTAGGCCTTCTGGGCCTCTCCACACAAAAAAGGGGCGAGGATGCTGGCCCACTGTTCCTGGAGCCACGACTCACGCTCAGCAGTCCTTTTGAATGAGAGGAGATATACCTCTACATCATCTCTTGACTTCATCTTTGGCAGATAACTAGTGGCCCTCAGAGTTTGCGTCCCATTAGACCCCTGGGCTTGGGTGGTGAGGATCTTCAGCTGGCCCACCACCTCTCTCAAGAGAGCATGATCTTGGGTCGCCTGGCTCATCAATAATTGATTGGTTTCCTGCTGTAGCCGCATAGACTCCTATTGTGCCATTGCCTGAACCCGGGTGGCCTCCTGCTGGGCTGCCGTGGCTTGTACCAGAGCTCTTACCACCTCCTCCATTGTGGTACAAAGCAAACAAACAAAAACCAAAACAAAAAAAAATCCAAATCCCAGTGCACTTTTTTTAAAAAAAAAACCAACTCTTTCTTCCGCCACGCTGTGAATGAAATCCCACTCCTGACACCAGTTGTGACAAAGCTCTGTCCTTGCCTCTGTGGGTCCCACGTTTCCTGGCAGATTTCGCTAGCCTCAGAGGCTCACTATGACCCTCCACTGTGACCCTTTCTCTAGAGACAAGGTTCACAGTCTACTGAGCCATTTTCATTATAAGCCAGCGAGGGAGGTGAGGAGAAGTTATCCTTCCTTGCACAGTCTCTGTTGTCTCTCAGTCTCAGTAATTAATCAGGGGCAAAGGGGAGGGGAGCCCGGGCCCTCCCCCTACTTCAGGCTCCAGCCCAGGGACCCTAATAGTATCAGCTATGGTAGCTGACCTTTTAGAAACATGACATGTACAATTCCCTGGGCTACTTCCCCCACAGCAGCCCTCACTTCCTCAAGCTCCACTTCACCCTTACCTCAGGGCCTCCTTCCTTGTACCTGATATGGTGTGTACTACTCAGCCTCTCCAACAGCACAACTTCTTCCCACAGCTCCTGAAATGCACACCCACCTAACTAACTGGGAGGCTTTTAACTAGTTTTAGCCAGCCCCTGATTGGCTTCAGGTGTCCCAATCAACCTAGCCTTCTCCCTGCCTTCTGGAAAGTTCTTAATTGGCCCCAGGTGTCTTAATTGACCTGGAGCAGCTGCCATTTCACTTATCCTCGTCCCAGGGATTTGTTTAGCCTGAGCTAATATATCTATCTCCCACTACTCTTCCATAGCCATCTGGCCTTGCCCTGTCACAATTGTTTACTGTAATTGTTTACTTATTGTGTTGACAAACTACACTTTTTCATCCACAACTTCTCCCTTCACAAACACACTTACCTTACCGGCAATTCTCACAACTTCTGTACACTTTTGTGTGTGTGTGAGATGGGGGTGGGGTTGGGGGAGAAGAACTGGATTTAATCATCAAGACAAATCCCAAAAGGGACATAGCCTCCTTGCAGATCAAGTACCATTCAGATTGATCTCTAACTAGGTACTTAAGACAATCTGGTTGCATATTCAGTTTATGTCCAGCATTGGTGATCCTATTGCAACACCATATGATCA
Source organism: Dermochelys coriacea (assembly GCF_009764565.3). Classification (NCBI taxonomy): domain Eukaryota; kingdom Metazoa; phylum Chordata; order Testudines; family Dermochelyidae; genus Dermochelys; species Dermochelys coriacea. The sequence goes on from NC_050068.2 coordinate 156,050,609, forward strand.
CCAAGACCTTTGATTGCCAACCATGTAGCATCATTCCTTGGTAAAATGCTTCAAAATGCACTGGTCTTCCATTCTAACAATATATCCTTACCTAGAGAGCTGCCGAAACTGCACCTGTGCTGATGGAGGTTGTTGCTGGGTTCAGTTACAAATATCCTCATTGTGATCTCCACCTGCCACTCAATATGTAGCAGCTGACAACGGGAAGGATCAAAAATATCAAGCCGCTGCTCTTCAGCCTTCCTCAACACTCCCTTTTCACTTCTCTTCAATAGGAGTTGTGTGCCCATGGTTCTACAGACCCATAGCTTCACAGAAAGCTTGATGTCACCATGTCCCCAGAGAATGCTGAAGGGCCTGAAACCTGGCAGCAGCTCTATGAGTTAGTCCTGTGCGCTGAGACATCCAGGCACTAAACTGACATTTCTCCACCCCAAGGGCTAAGTAAAGATTATAAACTGAACTATAGCCGCTTCGTACCTATTCTTAAGGAGTGTATTGTGTGGTTTTGATGCAGCAACTGAAATCCTCCACCGTGGGCTGTGGAGTAGAAGTGGATGGCTTCACTGAAGACTGCTCCAGCACGGCACTTAAGCACATGCTCAGCTCTACTCATCAACTAACATGGTACATTAATGCATATTTAAAGTTAAGCTCATTTGTAAGAGCTTTGCTGAATAAGGATGAATTTAGGCACAACCTTGAAGTTAAGCAAAGGGGTGACAAAACCCATAGCTTTTTAGAAACCACCCCCGGGCCAGTGATTTTATCATAGTCATGACTATGAAGAACCCCACGACTCTAACTGCAAACACAGACGCATGTGGAAAACCTCAATGTACACAGCATAACGAAACATACATTTATTATAGTGAGAGGTCCAAGCCTAGTACTTTATTCATATGGCTCAGAGGCTATCTTTCTAGATCAGAGTAATTAAGATCCACAAATAATTTACAGGGAATTCCAAGTGACCCCCATTAAATGTGTAACAAGCCCAGTGAACAAACTTAAATGACAAGGAAATACTTTAATCATTGTTCTTGTCTTCCAAATGCTGCTTTGTTTTCAGCCACATAAATCAGTCCATTTGATACCAGTTTGTATAGTATTTTGCACTCATGCACACAAAAGTTCAAATAAATTCATTCATCCTTGCTCATGAAAGTAAACCAATATTCTAGTTCCAGTAACTATGTGCATTACTATGACATGGAAGGGATTTTATGCATGCATGTGCACCGCTGTGACTTTATTCCAATGACTCAGGGACACACAGCCATGTGTTCTCTTCTCTCTCTTTAATGATTGTGTAGTAAAAAGGTTTGACTGGCATGAGTTTAGGATGGTTGTTTATGCAGGTGAACTCAAACATCTGCCAAAAAAGCTTTATACCACAACTTCTTCTATTCTGTATATACTACATATATATTACAGAAAAGGTATTTTAGAAAGTTTTATTGAGACTATTTCTTCCCACTGCATGTAAAGCCAGGTGCTTTAGTTAACACAGTTCTGATCCAGCAAAGCACTTCAGCCTGTTTATCTTTAAGCATGGGAGTTGTCCCATTGATGTTAATTGAACTATTCACATACTTAAAATTAAGCACTTGCTTAAGTGTTTTGTTGGATGGGAGCCTATAAATCCTACTGTACAGAGCTCAGGGAAAGTATATAAACAAGGTGACAATGTACTTGGTCTATCAAAAAGCCTTTGTCAAAGTTCTTTAGAAGTGGCTATTAAGGAAGCTAAATAGTCGTGGGTGAGAGAAATTTTTGCCATGGATTAGAAACAAAATCCATGGAGAAGGAATAAATGGTTAGTTTATCATGGCAATCATTTTAAAAGGGGTGTCCACCAGTTCTGCATGATTAGCACTGGTGTTAATCAATGTTTATTACTGGTCTGGAAAAGGGGGTGATTAGTGAGGCAGAAAATTTTGCAAAAGACAACAAATTTGTTAGTTAAGACTGAAGAACCCTGTAAGGAACTTCAGGGAATGTAACAAAGCCAGGTGAATGGACACACAGTATCCAGGACTGATAAATACAAGGTAATACACACTAGAAAGAATAATTTGAATGACTCATCCACCTTATTCCATTCTAAGGTATCTAACAATGCAGGGAAAAGAGTTGGGTGTCACTGTGGATGGGTTAATGAAAAAAAGCTTCCATTCAAGGTGTTGTGGCAATCCAAAAAATCAAGTGAAATGTTAGGCTGCATTAGGAGCAGGATGGGAAATGACATGACAGTGAAAATGTTCTAGTGTCATTATGTAAACTAATAATACGTCTTCACCTGGAATACTGTTTTCAGTTTTGGTCACTGCATCTGAAAAAAGGGTAGAGCAGAAATACAGGGAGTTCAGAGACAAGTGATAAAAATAATTAGAGGAATGCAAAAATTTCCCTATGAAGAGAGACTGAAAAGACTGAGACTGTTTAATTAAGAAAGGAAACAAGAGGGGATACATTAGAGGTATGTGAAGCGAGACTGGAAACTGGGTGTACTCACTGTAGGCCACCTGGCCTGCCAAGGACTTTTTTACCTTTGGTGGAGAATGTGGGCACAATAGTATCCCAGGCCTGACAGTAGGCCAGAGAAAGAGAGAGAGAGAGAACAAAAGAACCACCCACCCAGATATGGATTTTGAGAAACTGCTGAAGTGGGAGAACCTCAAGAACCACCAGCAGCAATAGCAGAGTCAACTGCTCCAACAGCTTGCTGTCCAGCAGCAGCAGATTAAGGAAACGGTGGTGCAGCAGCAGTGGTTCATCCAGCAATGATGTTGATCCTACAGCCATCTGGGGTGGCAGCAAGTCTAATCAAGGGAGGGGGAAATGCCAACTCGATACCATCAATCCAGATAAATCTCACAAAAATAGGCCCTGCAGATGACCCAGAAGAGTTCCTCGTCACATTCAAGAGAGTGGCCACAGTGCCCTGATGTGTAGCTCAGTTCTCCTTGGGCCTGTTGGCCCCCTACCTGACAGAGCTGACCCAGATGGTGTACGAGGGCCATGATGTGCCGGTGGCACAGGACTACACTCATGTCAAGGTGATCATCCTAGATGCCCTTACCATCTCCCCTGGAACCTAGCTACAGAGGTTTGCCCGTGAAAAATACCCTTGCAGAACATGGCACTGGACTGTTGCTCAGAATCTGAAGGAGCACTGCTGGTGTTAGCTCCAGACTGAGGGCTACACAGGGGTTCAAGTGACAGAAAAAGATCATCAGGGAGCAGTTCACACAAATTCTCCCCACAGGAGGCCATGAGGGGATGGTAAGACATCAACTGGAAACCTTGGCAGAGACTGTTGCTTTGGTAGAGAATTGCCAGATGTCTCTCAAGCTTGAGGCAGAAACACCAAGAGTCAGCTCTGCGCCAATCCAGTCCCTGCATACTCCTGTTATGAATATAAAAGGAAGGGTAAACACCTTTAAATCCCTCCTGGCCAGAGGAAAAACCCTTTCACCTGTAAAGGGTTAAGAAGCTAAGATAACCTCGCTGGCACCTGACCAAAATGACCAATGAGGAGACAAGATACTTTCAAAGCTGGAGGGGGCAGAAACAAAGGGACCTGTCTGTCTGTGTGATGCTTTTGCCGGGACCAGAGCAGGAATGCAGGTCAGAACTCCTGTAAAAAGTTAGTAAGCAATCTAGTTAGATATGCATTAGATTTTGTTTAAATGGCTGATAAAATAAGTTGTGCTGAATGGGATGTATATTCCTGTTTTTGTGTCTTTTTGTAACTTAAGGTTTTGCCTAGAGGGATTCTCTAGGTTTTGAATCTGATTACTATGTAAGGTATTTCCCTTCCTGATTTTACAAAGGTTTTTCTTTTACTTTTTCTTTAATTAACAGTTTCTTTTAAGAACCTGATTGCTTTTTCATTGTTCTTAAGATCCAAGGGTTTGGGTCTGTGGTCACCTATGCAAATTGGTGAGGATTTTTATCAAGCCTTCCCCAGGAAAGGGGGTGTAGGGTTTGGGAGGATATTTTGGTGGGGGGAGACATTTCCAAGTGGGCACTTCCCCTGTTATTTTTGTTAGACACTTTGGTGGCGGCAGCATAAGGTCCAACATAAGGTCCAAGGACAAAAGGTAAAACAGTTTGTACCTTGGGGAAGGTTTCAGAGTAGCAGCCATGTTAGTCTGTATTTGCAAAAAGAAAAGGAGTACTTGTGGCACCTTAGAGACTAACAAATTTATTTGAGCATAAGCTTTCGTGAGCTACAGCGAAATGCATCCGATGAAGTGAGCTGTAGCTCATGAAAGCTTATGCTCAAATAAATTTGTTAGTCTCTAAGGTGCCACAAGTATTCCTTTTCACCTTGGGGAAGTTTTTAACCTAAGCTGGTAAGAATAAGCTTAGGGAGTCTTTCATGTAGGTCCCCACATCTGTACCCTAGAGTTCAGAGTGGGGAAGGAACCTTGACAACCCCCAATACCGAAACCAAGACAAGGATATCTAAGGGAACTTGGATGCCCAACCTGAATGGAGGGGGGTACAAAGGCCAAGAGAGGAGCCCAGAAGCCTGCTTCAGCTAGCCAAGAGGGATTTGTGGCTGAGTGGCTGCATCCAATGGGCTCATCCCACTTGGTAGAATCAACGGTAGGGAAGTGTTTTCCAGATGGACAGCACGGTTATTTCCAATGGGACTGCCATTTGTACTGTAGTTACAGACAGGCCTGGATAGCTGATAACAGGGCTCAGAAGAGGGGCCCAGGGAAAATATTAGTCCCTGTTTGGGATTGTTGCGCTTCATGCCCTGAGAACCAGTGGATAGGACAAAAAAAGTCCAAAAGTCCCCCTGGTACTACTACCCATTGAAAGGATAGGTATAGACCAGGTGAGTCCATTACAGAACCAGACAGAGGGAAACAAATATATTCTGGTAATCTTGGACTATGTCACCAGATATCCCGAGGCTATTCCCAACCAGTCAGCAAGAGTGGCTGTTGTCATTAGTGAACTCAAAATTATTTGCCCAATTTGGGGGTCCCCAAAAAAATACTAACCAATCAAGGGACAAACTTCACCTCACAACTGATGAAGGAGCTATGTGACCTACTGATGGTGAAGGGCTTGAGGACATCACTATGCCATCCCCACTGATGAACTGGTTGAATGGTTTAACAAAATATTGAAAAAGCATATTGAGGAAGTTTGTGACCACTCTTCTTCGACACTGGGACCATATGCTCTCCCCTCTCCCGTTCACAAACTGTGAGGTGCTCCAGCCATGAGGTTTCTCCTCATTCAAATTATTATATGGGAAGCAGCCAAGGGGAATTCTGAATCTTCTCGGAGATTTGGGAAGAGCAAGACTCCAGAATAACCACTGGGGTGTGGTACATTATACAGCTGAGAGAAAAACTGAAGATTCTGGGGGGAGTTCATGAGTGAAAATCCACAAAAGGCACAATGCAACCAGGAGCAGACCTATAACAAAGGGGCCCAACTATGCGCATTCCAGCCCAGAAATCAAGTGTTACTTCTGCTGCCAACATGGGAATCCTAGTTACTGGCCCACTGGCAATGCCCCACTGAGGTAGTGAAATGGGTGGGGGTGGTCAGTTACGAGATCCGGCAACTTGGAAAAAGAAAGTTAACCCAGGTGCATCACATCAACCTGTTAAAGGCCTGGAAGGAACAAGGAGGCCTCATCATCACTGCATTACTTCTCAATCCTGAACTTGGCCCTCAGGCTTCTATACCACAAGACCTTTCCCCAGTACCTTTAGGGAAGGATTTATGGCCCAACCAAGAGCAACAGTTACACATAGGATGACCAGATGTCCTGATTTTATAGGGACAGTCCTGATTTTGAGGGCTTTTTCTTATATAGGCATCTATTACCCCTCACCCCCGTCCCAATTTTACACACTTGCTATCTGGTCACCTTAGGTACACCAGCTGATTGAATCATTCCCTGAAATGTTTTTGGTAGTACCCAGGCAGACATACTTGATGTTCCATCATAACAGGACATTGAACTCAGGTTGAAGATGTGTGAGACCCTATGACCGTTCCCAAGGAGGATCTGGGACACAGTTCAACAGGAGCTCCAGGCCATGTTAGAAGTAGGAGTTTTTGAAGAATCACACAGCGAGTGGAGAAACCCCATTGTGCTTGTGACCAAACGTAACAGGTTGATAGGATTCTGTAGTGATTTCCATAAAGTGAATGCAATTTCAAAATTCGATGTCTGCTCCATGCCAAGAGTTGATGAGCTGTTGGGAAGACTGGGAGCTGCTAAATATACATCCACCCTTGTCTTACAAAGGATATTGGCAGATCCCCTTGACACCTGAGTTTGAAGAAAAAAACCCATCTCCTTCACTCTGTTGCGACTTTACCATTTTAAAACCATGCTCTTCAGGCTCTATGGGGTTGCTGTCACCTTTCAGTAGTTGGACAGAATGTTATGACTGCACAAGTCATATACAGCTGCCTACATTATGATATCATCATCATCTACGTTGAGGGTTGAGGTGAGCACATGAAACATATTACTGCAGTATTACAAGCTCTTAAGGAGGCAGGGTTGATGGCCAAGCCAATCAAGTGTTGACTGGCCATCCAGGAAGTCACCTACCTAGAGTATACAGTGGTGGGGAGCCAGCTGTGATGCCTGGTGGACAAAGTCCAATCCCTACCGTGCTGCCTCATCCCCTGCACAAAGAAGCAAGTTTGCCATTTCTTGGGATTGAATCCAAACTTTTCATTGGATGGAGGGAACACGAATCAGCCTCCAACACGGTGACCCAAGGTCTGAGAGGGAAGGTGTGTGATGGGATATATAAACCTCACACAGTGCCTGAAGGGGTTAAAGGACAATACTGGGCCTAAGTAGCCCCACCACTCCAGACCTGCAGAGCATGCTCCAACTGAAGAGGAAACTTTAAAAGGGAGCAATTCAGCCAAGAAGCGGGAGGAAGACAGATCTACCCTGAGGGATCCTGAACAAGGGTGCCAAAGAAGCCTCACTGTGATGAAGAAGATTGCCTGTCCGGGGCTGAAGGGTTAGTTGTCTTTTTTGGGGAGGGGAAGGTTATCTCATATTGGACTTAGAGCTATGTAGGGAGACTGATGGTAGAAAGTGACCCAGGGAGGCAACTCTGAGGGCACTCCAGGGTGCTGGACACTGTTGGCTCTCATAGAACCCTGGGTCTGAGCTTGGTGCTCCTCTCACTAGGCAACTTGGCCTTCTGAGAACTCTACTCCAGGGACATTCAATGAAATAAAGGCAGAAAATTTTAAAATGATGAAACACTTTCATGCTGCACACAATTATCCTGTGGAACTCATTGTCACGGATTGTCAACAAAGCCAAGAGCTTAGCAGGATTCAAAAATGGACAGGGCATTTCTATGGAAAATTAGAACATTCACAGTGGCATTAGACAGGATCAAACTTCTTCTGAAAGGATATAAACCCAAACACTATAGGGCATAAGCTAACATCTCTAGGAGAAGATTCTTCCACAGTTATCCTTGTCAATATTTCTTGCACCTTCCTCTGAAGCATCTGGTACTGGTCACTGCTAGAGACAATATACCTGATTAAATGTCCCTGGGCTGACACAATATGGCAATTCCTATGTGAAACCTGGAAAATAATCTAAAAATTTCATAATTGAAAAATCAGATCTCTGTCCCTGTTGAAGTTAGAAGAGAATGAGGAGATGCTTCATAGCATCCCAATGGCATAACGCGCCTGTTCCTATTTCAGCAGGGCCATGAGTTCTTGGACTTTAAATTCTGACACGTTCCTGTATTAAAAACCTGTCACTGCTGCAGGACTTACTCTTGCCCATGTTTTGCTTCAGGCCAGAGTAATTTTGAGGGAAAATTCCACAGCTGGGGAGAACAGGAGGAAACATTTCTTTGGCAGGTTGATTTAAACAAAAATAATATTAGGCGCTGTCTGTAGCTAGTCAAGTGTTTGGAAAGTTAAAATAAGTCCCAGGAGAAATGGACTGGTAGGCAGAGAGCTGGTGAGACAGTACGTGGTAAAGGTGGTGGAGTAGCATTGTATATCAATGACGAGGTAGAATGTAAAGAAATAAAAAGCGATGCAATGGATAAGACAGAGTCCGTCTGGGCAAAAATTACATTGGGGAAGATAATTAGTAGAGCCTCTCCTACAATAGTGGAGTGTGGGTGTGGCTGTGCTATAGACCGCCCCGATCTAATTTGGATATGGATAGAGCCCTTTTTAATGTTTTTAATAAAGTAAATATTAATGGAAACTGCATGATCATGGGAGACTTTAACTTCCCAGATATAGACTGGAGGACCAGTGCTAGTAATAATAATAGGGCTCAGATTTTCCTAGATGCGATAGCTGATGGATTCCTTCATCAAGTAGTTGCTGAACCGACTAGAGGGGATGCCATTTTAGATTTGGTTTTGGTGAGTAGTGAGGACCTCATAGAAGAAATGGTTGTAGGGGACAACCTTAGTTCAAGTGAGCATGAGCTAATTCAGTTCAAACTGAATGGAAGGATTAACAAAAATAAATCTGCAACTAGGGTTTTTGATTTCAAAAGGGCTGACTTTCAAAAATTAAGGAAATTAGTTAGGGAAGTGGATTGGACTGAAGAATTTATGGATCTAAAGGTAGAGGAGGCCTGGGATTACTTTAAATCAAAGCTGCAGAAGCTATCGGAAGCCTGTATCCCAAGAAAGGGGAAAAAATTCATAGGCAGGAGATGTAGACCAAGCTGGATGAGCAAGCATCTTAGAGAGGTGATTAAGAAGACGCAGAATGAATGGACACAAATCAGACGTCAAGAATTATAACATTCAAAAACCAGTTGGAGAACACTTCAATCTCTCTGGTCACTCGATTACAGACCTAAGAGTGGCTATCCTTCAACAAAAAAGCTTCAAAAACAGACTCCAACGAGAGACTGCTGAATTGGAATTAATTTGCAAACTGGATACAATTAATTTAGGCTTGAATAGAGACTGGGAATGGATGAGTCATTACACAAAGTAAAACTATTTCCCCATGGTATTTCTCCCCCCCACCCCACCCCCCACTGTTCCTCTGATATTCTTGTTAACTGCTGGAATTAGCCTACCTTGCTTGTCACCATGAAAGGTTTTCCTCCTTTCCCCACCCTGCGGCTGGTGATGGCTTAAGTGATCACTCTCCTTACAGTGTGTATGATAACCCATTGTTTCATGTTCTCTGTGTGTGTATATAAATCTCTCCTCTGTTTTTTCCACCAAATGCATCCGATGAAGTGAGCTGTAGCTCACGAAAGCTTATGCTCTAATAAATTTGTTAGTCTCCAAGGTGCCACAAGTACTCTTTTCTTTTTGCGAATACAGACTAACACGGCTGCTACTCTGAAACCTGTCAGAAAGCATACAGGGAGTGGAAGATGGGAGGGATCAGCAAGGAAGGCTACCTTATTGAGGTCAGAACATGTAGGGATAAAGTGAGACAGGCTAAAAGTCAAGTAGAGTTGGAGCTTGCAAAGGGAATTAAAACCAATAGTAAAAGGTTCTACAGCCATATAAATAAGAAGAAAACTAAGAAAGAAGAAGTGGGGCCGCTAAACACTGAGGATGGAGTGGAGGTTAAAGATAATCTAGGCATGGCCCAATATCTAAACAAATACTTTGCCTCAGTCTTTAATAAGGCTAAAGAGGATCTTAGGGATAATGGTAGCATGACAAATGGGAATGAGGATATGGAGGTAGATATTACCATATCTGAGGTAGAAGCGAAACTCAAACAGCTTAATGGGACTAAATCGGGGGGGGACTCAGATAATCTTCATCCACGAATATTAAAGGAATTGGCACCTGAAATTGCAAGCCCATTAGCAAGAATTTTTAATGAATCTGTAAACTCAGGAGTTGTACCGAATGATTGGAGAATTGCTAATATAGTTCCTATTTTTAAGAAAGGAAAAAAAAGTGATCCGGGTAACTACAGACCAGTTAGTTTGACATCTGTAATATGCAAGGTCCTGGAAAAAATTTTGAAGGAGAAATTAGTTAAGGACATTGAAGTCAATGGTAAATTTGACAAAATACAACATGGTTTTACAAAAGGTAGATCGTGCCAAACCAACCTGATCTCCTTCTTTGAGAAAGTAACAGGTTTTTTAGACAAAGGAAACGCAGTGGATCTAATTTACCTAGATTTCAGTAAGGCATTTGATACCGTGCCACATGGGGAATTATTAGTTAAATTGGAAAAGATGGGGATCAATATGAACATCAAAAGGCGGATAAGGAATTGGTTAAAGGGGAGACTACAACAGGTCCTACTGAAAGGCGAACTGTCAGGCTGGAGGGAGGTTACCAGTGGAGTTCCTCAGGGATCAGTTTTGAGACCAGTCTTATTTAATCTTTTTATTACTGACGTCGGCACAAAAAGTGGGAGTGTGCTAATAAAGTTTGCGGATGATACAAAGCTGGGAGGTATTGCCAATTCAGAGAAGGATCAGGATATTATACAGGAGGATCTGGATGACCTTGTAAACTGGAGTAATAGTAATAGGATGAAATTTAATAGTGAGAAGTGTAAGGTTATGCATTTAGGGATTAATAACAAGAATTTTAGTTATAAGCTGGGGACGCATCAATTAGAAGTAACGGAAGAGGAGAAGGACCTTGGAGTATTGGTTGATCATAGGATGACTATGAGCTGCCAATGTGATATGGCTGTGAAAAAAGCTAATGCGGTTTTGGGATGCATCAGGAGAGGTATGTCCAGTAGGGATAAGGAGGTTTTAGTACCGTTATACAAGGCACTAGTGAGACCTCACCTAGAATACTGTGTGCAGTTCTGGTCTCCCATGTTTAAAAAGGATGAATTCAAACTGGAGCAGGTACAGAGAAGGGCTACTAGGATGATCCGAGGAATGGAAAACTTGTCTTATGAAAGGAGACTTAAGGAGCTTGGCTTGTTTTGCCTAACTAAAAGAAGGTTGAGGGGAGATATGATTGCTCTCTATAAATATATCAGAGGGATAAATACAGGAGAGGGAGAGGAATTATTTCAGCTCAGCACCAATGCGGACACAAGAACAAATGGGTATAAACTGTCCACCAGGAAGTTTAGACTTGAAATTAGATGAAGGTTTCTAACCATCAGAGGAGTGAAGTTTTGGAATAGCCTTCCAAGGGAAGCAGTGGGGGCAAAAGATCTATCTGGCTTTAAGATTCTACTCGATAAATTTATGGAGGAGATGGTATGATGGGATAATGTGATTTTGGTAATTAATTGATCTTTAAATATTCAGGGTAAATAGGCCTAATCCCCTGAGATGGGATATTAGATGGATGGGATCTGAGTTACCCAGGAAAGAATTTTCTGTAGTATCTGGCTGGTGAATCTTGCCCGTATGCTCAGGGTTTAGCTGATTGCCATATTTGGGGTCGGGAAGGAATTTTCCGCCAGGGCAGATTGGAAGAGGCCTTGGAGGTTTTTCGCCTTCCTCTGTAACATAGGGCATGGATCACTTCAGGGAGGATTCTCTGCTCCTTGAAGTCTTTAAACCACGATTTGAAGACTTCAATAGCTCAGACATAGGTGAGGTTTTTCATAGGAGTGGGTGGGTGAGATTCTGTGGCCTGTGTTGTGCAGGAGGTTGGACTAGATGATCAGAATGGTCCCTTCTGACCTTAGTATCTATGAATCTATGAGTTAATTTATCATCTGACTCCACAATTTATCACATGGTTATCACCTTCGTATAAACGATGTGCGAACACATAGAACATTACAGCTGTTACTTATGTTGACCAACATAAGTCTGTCACTTAAAAAAGAAGTGTTCTGAGCAAAGAACTCGTACCCTAGTGAATTTCCAGTCAGGTGTGACTCATTTCATAACACATTTTATCAAACTAATTTTTTCCAAAAACAGAAGAAAAAAAAGCAGCAAGGCCCTAGTAGATTACCCAAAAGGAGAGAAAGAAAGAGAATAAAAAAGCCTGGTCTTATTGACCTAGTTCCTCCTACGTACATTTCCCACAAACTGTCAACCTCCCACAGGAATCCACCCACATTACACATCACAGCACAATGCTCTCAACAAAGGCATCTCAGCCCATGATATTTCAGGCAGCCGTTCAAACCGTCTTCAGTGTATCTAGGTTCACCAGCTCTTTAATTAGGTGTTAAGCTGAGGCAACCCAAGAATTCATGCAGGAAGATCCTTCTTTGAATTTAGCACTGTATGATCTATACCAGGATGTAAATACAAAAATCTGTTTAACACATAAAATGATATATTCTCTCTTTTTCCATAAAGCAGTTAAGCATATGCTTAAATCCATCCCTATTCAGGACAGCACTTTAAGTTCCATGGGACTTTAGTACATGCTTAACTGCTGTCCGGAATAGGGAGGCTTTCTTGAATGGAGGCCTAAAATCAGCCAGGCTTCAGTTAAAATAATATATGATCTATTCTGCTTGGTTTTCCCTGACATCATCAGGTTTCAAATCTGAGCTGGTGAAATGATATCTGAGCTGGTGAAATGGATACGTTATCTCCATAACCAAAGAAGAGTGCAGGTAACTTAGTAAATATTAACCTCATATATACTATTTTCTTTTGTATATAGTGGAATATAACAGGATTGCGGGCCTCTTAGGCATGTGCTTAACTTTATGCACATGGGTAGTGCCATGATCCAATAATTACAATAAAATCTCAGAGAGCATTCAGTCTCCAGCATAAGAAGCTAGAAGGAAAGAAAGAGCAAATCATTCTATGGGATCTGAAGGATTTTGATGGAGGAAAGGAAAATACAGGGAGGTGAAGGAAGGTTTAAGTAGGACTAGGTGAAACAAACAGCTGATTTTATGGAAGACTTCCTAATAGGGTTACAAGTACTTTGCTAGTTAATTAATTTGAGTTTTCTTATGTGTGTTGAGAGTGAATTGCCTCTGATTTTTCTATAGCTTTTCCAAAAGTTTATACAGAAACTGGGAAAATGTTACCTAGAATTGGGCACTAGCTTCTCAGATTTCTAGTTGTCTTATTTCATCACCTATCTCATGTACCATATTGATCTAACACACATATGCTGCCACTTTAACCACACACACATATTGCCTGTAAGATAAACTGATGTGCAGTAGTATCCCTTAGTCATACATTTCAGAACCAAACCTAGCTCAGATCCACTATAAGCAAGACAACCCACCTCACCTCTCCAGCCTCCAGAGTATTAGAGGCAGTAATACTCCACAGCACTTCCTTATATTTTACCTCCTTATATGTCTCAAGTACCACACTGTAAAAATACATGACTGAACAGTGCGAGTATCCTCATAACACCCAAAACAATGCTCCATGACAGCTATGCCACTTATATTCACCTGTATCCATGAGTGCATTATAGGTATCATGACTGGAATGGAGATACAGAATCAAAATTAAGGCTGTTTGTGGTATCAACATTTCCAGGTGATCATTTTGTTTTTCAAAATTTAGCTTTAACTCACAATTTGTCTTTCAAAGATAATTATAGCATTCTTTCTACTGGTTATTTTTCCTGAAGTAACTGATCAAGTCTTAAAACAGAATTATGGATATAAGCCCTTTTTTTCCTAGAAATATGCAGAATGGCACTGAGGAGCAGCCTAGTGCTCAATGGGTTTATGCATCTAAAATCAGGGTGCTGGAACAATATTTATAGTGGGGGTGCTGATGATGGAAACCATATATTTGGTGTTTGTTATTACTACTTGAAGCCAGGAGGTGAGGCAGCACCCCCAGCACCCCTAGTTCCAGCACCGCTGTCTAAAATAGTACATTGTGTAATTTTTCCATTTGATCTTTACTGTGATGACCTTATACAAAACCACAAAGCATCAGGAAATGTACTGCATTTTCTATTCAGTGGTTTTCAAGCGACACTTATTCACTGGTTCCATGTAACACTCCTTAAGACTATTTTCAGGCATATTACAAAATTTCTCATTCCCTGGAAAGGCCGGGGGATGGGGGAGGGAGGGCAGCAGGAGGAGGGGTCTTAGTTCATTTAAGAAACTTACATTGTTCAACATTTATACTAGTGACAAGCATATCTCTGTGAGCTTCTCAGTTTTGATTTACTTACTCTCATGCTGATACATCGTGTAAGCCCATCTGGGAGGCTGGAATAGCCATAAAAAATAAAAATAAAAAAAGGCTGATTCCTGGTTTTCTGAGACTTTTGGTCATGGATGTGTATGTGTGTGGGGGGTGCGGAGTAAAGTGACAACATGTCATTGACCTGATCAGGGTGGTCCCCATTCCTCTCAACTTTGAAAGCTGCCAGTGTGTGATACAAGACATCAAAATGTGTGACAAATGCATGAAGTATGGAGCACCTATTTTGTTTCATGTTGCACCATTAGCAACAGACAGCGGTGATTTTTTTTCCCCCACTATACAACCAACCGCTTTTAAAGAATGCTTTCACACTTGTGAAGTGGTCAGGCCACTTCACAAGTGTGAAAGATGGGGAGGGTTTGTGGGATTCCTACCTTGGGACTGTTCTTTGGGGCTGGGGAGAAGAGTATAAAGAAGAGGGTCCCAGCACTGACTTCTTGTGGGTTGTCATGGTGATTTGGGGAAGGAAGAGTAATCTTTGCCCAGGCTGCCCCTATTCAGGCTCCCCACTCCCATGACATAGTTAGTGCAAAGATTCCTTAAAACAGGGCTGGATTAAGGTTATGAGGGACTTAAGGTTAATGAGAGGGAAGGGCCTAAGTATGAATTACGTATTGCAAAAAACATTATGAAGTCAAACATCTACATACATATTTACATATTAATTTATGTAAAATTAACAAGTTTGTTCTACTCTCACTACACTCAATTCTTCAACTAGATACTTCTGAGTCAGAGGTAGCACGAGGGATGCTATGCTGTCCTTCTCTTAGGCGTCCTTTCTCCTAGGTAGTGGAGTGCTCATCTGTATGTGGATGAACACTGCAACATTCCCCATCCTGCTCACCTCTTTCAGCCTTGTGCTTCTACCCTTAGCTCTCCAGAGAGCACAGTGCAAAGGCAAGCCCTGCAGGTGTTTCCCCCCAAGCTATGAACTCTATGCCACATACCCTATCTCACTCTGACTGCAGTCTGGGAGGAAGCCAGCTTTTATTATGTAAAAGAAAACCACTCAGGTGTAAAATCCACTGAAGTAGAGGAAGTAGTAGTGGGAAAATTAAATTGGGTGGCATTGTATTTTAGGCTGTCTTGCTCTGAAAGCTGCCTCCCAGTGTTTCATTGGTTGAGGACAATGAAATACTGTTTTCACATTGAACCCAAATATTATTTGTGGGATGATACCTGGTTTGTGTAGTTAATCTCTAGTGATTCACCACACCAGGCCATTCTGTCTCCAAGCTCTTCCATAATTAGAATAATAGAATAGAATCATAGGACTGGAAGGGACCTCAAAAGGTCATCTAGTCCAGTCCCCTGCACTCATGAAAGGACTAAGTATTACCTATTCTAGAATGTGTGATCAGCAGCTGTGACGAGGTTTTTTAAGAACGAGTTCTGTGTGCACCAGCCCCCTACGGTTTGCATTTGTTTGTTTTAAGCTTTCTGTAAGAAAAAGATAACATCTAGAAATGACACAGATCTTTAGATGGTTGCCCAGTCATAATACTTTGCACTTCTGTACTATGTTAGCTCTTCAAAATCACTGTACAAACAACAAACTTAATCTAAAGCCTTTCAGCTTTTGAATGACTAGGAGTTGACAAAACAGAGCTATTCCCTGTTGTGTTCTCTGCCCCCCCCCCCCAAAAAGACTTCATTGAAAATCAGCATCTTAAAAGAACCATTAAGGATCTTTCAAAAGAACAGTCCAACCAAGGCTGCTGTAGTGAGACCCTTGTTACATCAGGTCTGGTGTTTGTTTAAGGCTGGTATAGATTGAAGGGAGAGCTTCCTGTTTCATTTGCATGTGTAAATCAAGCAGACCTTGCTTATTTTTTTCCTTAAGGTGCTCAGAGTTTAGGGGAGGAGAATGAATGAGATTATGCTTATACCAGATGTGAAAAAGCAGAAGGGACCAAAAATCTATTCTTGTGCAAAAATCTGTTCTCCCTGAAGTCAATAAGGCTACACAGGTGTAACTGTCAGCAGGAATTGGCCTGTGTCCTCATTCCCTTCTCGAATAACACACATTCCATGTTTACCCAACTTTTTCCACTTGGGAAAGAAATTAGTTTGAGTTAGGGCAGAAAAATGAGGACTAACTTCAGGTTTATTTAGCTTTAAGTTTTTGGAATGAAACTTAAAAGAAATCAAATGTGAGGTACTTTTATGATGGATTGTACTGCTAGAGAACCAGCAAATGGACAGAACCTGCCTGTAGCCTCTTCAGACAGTCTTTCTATCACAGCCTGTTAAGAAGTGGATTTAAAATCCTTGAGGGAGAGGGAAAGGAGAAACCTACAACACTGTGTGTTGAGATTCCTCCAATGCTTTGCCAACCCCTTAAAAGTACAAAGATGCATTGGCTGTGGAACTAGGCTGAGCATAAGGAAAGAACTTGGTTGCCTGTGCATCCCAGTTCAGAAAAATACAAAGAAAAAAATTTGGATTTCTTTTATTTTTAAGATAGTTCAATACAGTATTGAACACAGTGCATCATAAATCTGAAGCCCCTCGATGGAAGGTACTGTAAAAGTTAAAGTACTGGTATCCAGGATGGGATGTTTTGTTTTGTTTTTCCTACAAATGTATGCATGGGAATTCATTCCTTATAGATGGGAGGGGCAATAGTTCTGGCTGGAGCTGGATAGAGCGTGTGCAGGTTCTGTGCAAGCTTCCCACCCTACCGCTCTGGTACTGCCTCTCTTTCCCCTGCCACCCTGTTGCCCTGCCCCGCCATAGGCACTCATCAGTTGTCCAGAAACAGGACCCAGCACACACAGAAGTGACAGCGACAGGCACCAGGATCCAGGAGGCAGCATCCTGGATCTTCCTGCCAGCCTCAGCAGAGGAGAGGGACAGGGAGCTTTTTCCCTCCCTGACAGCTAAGCAGAGCTCGGGAGAAATCGAGGGTGAAGGGTGCTGGGGGGACGATGACAATGCCTGCTGAAACTACACCCACGGCTGGCATGGGGTCCCATGGGTAACTGGATTTTTAGTGTCCAGTCACCAGTGTTAACCGGATACCCGGCAGTATGTTTCTGCAGCAAGGGGAGATGCAGACGGGAGGGAGTGGAAGCAGCAGGTTGCTGGCTGAGCTCCTTCTAAGCCACAGGAGGCAGCTTTGCCTTTTCTGCTGGCAGGAGCGCTCCAGCAGGGCTGTGTGACCAAGCTCACTCCCTCCGCCCCGCCGCTCACCCAGCCCCAGCCATGCCCCTGCCTGAGCAGTAGGGCCTAAAAATAGGAGGGCCTAAGGCTAAGCCTTATTAGCCTTCGGGTTAATCCGGTCCTGCCTTAAACTGTTTCTTCTCCACCAGCAGCCCTGAGCCCCTGCTCCCCTCTTTCCCAGGAGCCAAGGTCTGTGATGGAATCTATCATAGCCTGCTAAGAAGTGGATTTTAAATCCTTGAGGGAGAGGGGAAGGAGAAACATAGGATTTGGACTGTGGAGGAGAGAGGGGACAGGCTGGGTCCGCACTGATTTCACAGGAGTGGAGAAGGAAAGAGGGAGCAGAAGGAGCCCAGCTTTGCTCACTCTCTGCTCCACCCCTCCTGTGAAAATGGTGTCAGTCTAGCTTGCTTGCACCTTCTGCCTCTATTCCAAGTCTCTGGGTGGCTGCTGGACAATTTATCCTTCCTTTGGAGGCCTATTTGTATTGTGGGAGGGGCATGGCCAAGAGGAACTGGGGGCCTAACTCTGCCTAAGGAGGGGCACTTCTTCCTTCTCTCATCTCCACTGGCATCTCCTTGTCCCAGGACACTGTCTGAGAACATGGTGTGGCAGGATGAGGAGACTGAGTTCCAGTGTAATACATCCTGCTTCACACAGTAGGCTAAGGGTTCAGGTGATTCCGGAGTCACCAGCAGCTTCCTTCAGAAGGGCAGGGTCTGCAGATTACAGAAACCAGCACAGACAGTTTTTCCCCCCCTAAAACTGAGGAGCACATAAAAGAAACAGCATAAATAAAGCTTACTGCTCATATCTGTACTTCCTAGAAAGAAATGTTCATGGTTTCAGTCCTAATTAAGATACCAGTATTTAAAAAAAAAATTAATCAGGAAATGCGCATAAAGGACTCAAAGGACTGGCCAACAGAATAAGTAGCAATTGTAAAGAGTCTTTATGAAGGTGGACAGTAGGATTCTTACAGCATACAAAAGAAAAAATACCATTATTCCTAGTTCTAGTCTCTGTGATAATTATATCTGATGGCTGTAACTTTCACAGCAACTCAGTGATAAGGATACTAGTTTTGAATATTTATTTAGTTTTTACAAGCACTATTCCTATTATGCCAAGGCAGTTAATCTATAAAGGATCACCAAACACATACATTCTAGAACAGCTCTACAGTAAGAAATCCAACAACCGGGTGGAAAAATCTACATAATCTTGAAGTAAAGGATGCTCAGGACCTACACCACTTGTGCCTTGACATCAATTTCACTAATACTGATCAGTTCCTCACTTTAATTGAAAGTTGCTGTCAAGATTCAAATCAAGATCCAAACTTCTCCACAGTGCAAGGATGTTTGGATTCTGGGTTTTGATCTGGGTACAGTTTCATTTGTATTTTAAAAACTTAGGAGCTGTTGAATGCTCCTGATCAAATTTTCCAATGCAAAATTAAACTAAACACTGAATTATTCTCCTGAGGGAAATGTTAGAGAACTACACAGCTGCTTGTGAAATTTAAATACTTTCCCCCTTCTCTCTGGGCTATGGAAGAAATGGACCCTTCACAACTCCCTTCTGTGGTTTAGCCCACCTGCTTAGTTTCTATTGAAAAAACTCAAGTTGGATTGATAAACAACTAACTCTCGCTTCAACTTTTCAGTCAGAAAATAAAACTTGTCAGAGAATCAAAGCCCTCAGCAGCACTGAAGAGGAAGGAAAATCAAAATCAGAAGAGCAGTTCAGGAAGATAGTGTTATAAGAGTCGGGGGAGAACTCTATGTCCACATCAGATATTACCTCCTTTTGTTAACTTAACAACAAAACAAATCCCAGTCTGGGCTTTTTCCTGAGAATAGCTGTTTCTAGGACTTTTCCCCTGTAGGACATCTCTGTCATTGCTACTAGTTCTTTGGGCCTCAAAAAGCAGTCAAATGTTTTTATGTTTCTGGATTGGAACTACCTGGTCTACCAGTTTTCAGGGATGAGTCAGACGAGTTCCAAATCTCTATGCAGGACCCTAAAACCTCACACCCTATTGCAGGCAAATACATATTACACTAGAGGAAGGAAAGTCCTGATCAATGCAGTTGAGGAAGGGAAAGAGTATTATGAAATGGCTATTAGAAATGCTAGAAAGATCAGCTATTGATGTACTTACTTAGATTTTTCTTCACAACTTGGCTGAGGCCTCACTCTTAAACCCAAATATTTTGAAATATGCAGCAGTATAATTATTTTCACTTACTGGAATGGTTTAACCAATCACAATCCAAGATTTTAAAGTCCTTTTAAAAATTAAGTCTTTATTAAGATTTCAGTAACATAGCAGGATAAATTTAGACCAGGTTCCTTCCAGTTTCATCTAGGGGAAACCAAGTGCTAGCTCCCCAGGGACAAGTGATGAGTTGCTAATATTTTAAATCAAGGGGCTCCCACAGAAATGTTCTCATTCAGCCTGTAATAAATCCAGGTTCCAGGAGTGTGTGCAGTCACAGGCAGGACGGGAGAAAAATGGGGACTATTAATGTTTTCCCATTTAAACAAAAGTACTTTTTCATAATCTTATTTGAAAAATTCAATATCACTTTTTCCTTTCATTAATGTTAACTCTGCAGGAAAACAAATGTCCTCACTGAGCATTACCAGCAACAAAGGCCAACCAGTCTATATTCAAAAAATAAATACGAGAGATTATACAAATCTGCCTTCACTTACAGTATATGAAGGCATGCATTATATATATATATATATATATATATATATATATATATATATACACACACATACACACACACACACACAGTGATTTCTCAGAAGTTTCTTCTTAATTAGATAGAAAGCTAGGAAATTTAAAGTAGATATTGTTATGTCATACTTTGCAATTGCTCATAAACTGCAGATACATTTACTGTAAAAGTAACATTGCCACATTGTTACTGGCTGCATGTAATCCAAATATTTCTCTATCATTGATATTTTGAAATAATCACATAAGGAAGACATTTGCAATACTTTAAATATCTAAATGCTAACATATTGCAGCTGTAGCTAAGCCAAGTCATTTGTTATTGTATTATCAAAGTGTAATGTTATCAGTTTCTTTACATCAGATCAGTTTACAAAGGGTAGTTTTCATACAATACTTTAATCCCAGCTGTTATACACTTCTTTTACGCCTATCACTCACTAGGCAATTTGGATTTTTTTGTTGTTCTAATAAATATGCTTAGAAGTCAGATTTTATTTCAGTTCTGGAACTTTAGACTTTTTTCCCAATTGTAATAGACTATTATTTGGACTTGATAAAGTGTTGTATGTATTTTTTAGAGAAATGAAACTCTTAGTGTACAAATCCTAGAACATGTGATATAACGTACACCAAGTGTGCAGTCCATATTCTGTTTTTCCCCTCATTCCTTACTTAAGCATAATTCTCCCTGAAGTCAATGGAGTTTTACCTCAGTAAAAATAAGTGGTCCAAGATTTGGCCTTATTTTTTTCATTCTGTTGGATGCTATAAACTATTTAAAATAGTAATACATAAAGTATACTTTCTGTATTGTTAATTTGTTTGACAAACACCAGAAATTAGACCATGCATTGCTTAACTTCAATTCAGATGTGGCTTCTTGATCCCAAACTTAGTTTAATTCATTTTGGGTATTAGTATCTCAGCTCCTTTGGCAGGAACTCAAATTATGTTTTACTTCCTTTGTACAGAATTCAGAGTCATGGTTGTCATTTGTCAACTATATATGTCCAGCATTTAAAAAATCATATTAACATGAGCAGATTGTTAGGCAATGTTTAAACCTGCCTGCAGTTTAGTGGCAACATTTTTCAGATTCTAAACATTTAGATTTCAAAAAACTAGGACTACTTTCTACAGAGAGGCAGAGACAATCCAAAACCTCACAAACAATTATGTAGGGGTTGCTCTGATCTCGGTTTTTGTATGCACACATGTAGCCTCACCTTTAGGGCACCCCCTTATGCCTGGTCATGGCTTTGTTAGGGAACTTTGTCTCTCATACAGCCCTGGTGGCCACTTTCTTGGAGGGCAGTCCCAGCTAATGTCATCTCTCAACTCCCTCTCTGGGTTTTCACTGGCTCAGTCTTCCATGCAAGTCACGTAACAGTTCATTCCTCTTCCAGGGTAACAAAAGGTCCAACTTAAAATCCAAATCAAATGCCCAAACTAGTAGCTTTTCTGACCTGCTCAGGCTCTACTGAAGTCCGCTACCTCTTGCCGCTTCTCCTGGCCCCCTCAGAGCTTCTTTTAGCTTGTTTCTTCCCTATCAGGATTTCCCTATTGTTTCCCTTTGCCAGGAACTCCAGCTGTTTACCCCTGAGGGTCTCTCTACTCCTTTTAGACCCTATATCAGATCTCAGCCCCCAGGAGTCTACTGTATTCCCTGTAGGTTTCTGTCTCCTGATACAGGCTCTAACTCAGGGCTCCTTCACTGCTCCCTGTGGGTGACTCAACCTGATTTCCTCAGGCCCTTTCTTAGAGCGGAAACACCCCATGTTCCTCCCTCCAGGGTCTTCCTTCCTCTACTGAGCGCTCAATTCTATTTAAATAGGACTCTCCCTGCTTCTTCACCCCAGCTGGAGTCAGTCTTTCTAATTACCCATTACACCTAGCTGGGGGTCACTAATTAGCCCTTATGTTGCCAGCTCTTCAGTGAGGTTGAGGGGAAAATTACTCACATGGAATTTTAGGAAAGCTAACTGGGAGCTATTTACAAGTAAATGTACTGAATTTGTGAGTGATCATTGTGTGAGTGATGACATAGAGAATTTCAATGACAATATAATAAAGGGTCTAATGGAAGCAACTACTGTAGCCATTCCTAAGATATTGATGAACCCCCAAACTAAAAACTCACTTCCATGGTGGAATGAGGAGTGCAAAATGGCAGCTAAAGAAAGGAACAAAATCTACAAAAATGCAAAAAATACAGTGATTAGTGATGATCTAATGAAGTATAAAGGAAGTAAGGCAATAGCACAAAGAATTATAAAAACATCAAAGAAGAGTTGGAGGAAGTACTGCAGGTGGATAAATAAAAATACCAAGACATCAGAAATATACAGGCAAATTAGAAGAATGAAGGGAATTCAGACCAAGAGTAGAAACATCCCAAGTCTGACTGGGACTGACAACAGTTAGAAGTTCTGATGACAAGAAAGCAGAAGTTCTAGCAGAAAATTTCCGAGGGGGTGAGTCATCATGAAAATCAAAGTACAGTTTTCCACCAGCTTGAAAGACAATTAATTGAAGAGACTCATGAACTGTTATGTAGTTGGGGTAAACATGAAGACACTGTATTGAATTAATGGTTTTGTATGTAGAAAACTTGAGAAAGCTATTGACACCAGCAAGAATATATCTTCAGGTAAACATAATATTTAAATACCTCTCTGAAAGCAGTTTGAAGAGTCTCTAGAATTATATAATACTGTATGGGAAATAGGAGAGATACTGGAATGGTGGAAACATGCGTAGTAATTCCAATATGAAAACCAGGCAAACAAAAGTGGATGTCTAAAGACCAATTGCCATTACATTGTGTCTGGGTAAAGTTATGGAGAGAATGGTGAATGAAAGATTGGTTGCCTATCTGGAAAACAATGGCATTATAGATAAGATTCAGAGCTGCTGTAGGAGGGAAAGATGCACTGTTGATCACATTGTTAAATTAGAAACTGAAATACAAAAATGTATGAGGCACAAATGTTTCATGATAGCTGTCTTTCTAGATATTGAAAAGATATATGTCTTGTTAGGGAGGGAAGGGTTGTATAAAGTAGGTGCATTAGGGATAAGGGGAAGAATGTATAGGTGGATTAGAGACTTTTTTTGAATAAAAGAACCATGTATGTCGCAGTTGGGAAAGTTATATTGAACATATAGAATGTTAAAAATGGTACACCACAGGGAATTGTTATCAGCCTGACATTATTTAATATTATGATAAATGAACTTCCAAAATGAATACGTTCCGGGGTAAGTGTCACGCTGTTTGCAGATGACTGTGCTCTGTGGGTTAGGAGCAAGAATATTGAAGTGGCAGAAAAGAGAATCAACAAGGCATTATGAGAAACCTCTGACTGGAGAAGTGCGTGGCGTTTCAAGTTCCCCATTGCCAAAAACAAACAATTTGTCTTTACAATAAGGAAAGTTACAAAACAATGTAAACCCTATCTGTACACAGAGCAAATAGATATAGTTAAAAGGTTTAAATTCCTAGAGGTAATATTTGCTACTAAGTCACTTTGGAAAGATCATATAAACTTTGCCAGAAGGTGGGAATGGGGGACAGGCAATGGATCACTTGATGATTACCTGTTTTGTTCATTCCCTCTGGGGCACCTGGCATTGGCCACGGTTGGAAGATAGGATACTGGGCTAGATGGACCTTTGGACTAATCCAGTATGACCATTCTTATGTTCTTATGTAGAGTATGTTAAAGATAAATGTACAGGAAGGATTAACCTGCTTAAAAATCTTGCTGGGACTAATTGT
Organism: Dermochelys coriacea; assembly: GCF_009764565.3. Lineage (NCBI taxonomy): Eukaryota > Metazoa > Chordata > Testudines > Dermochelyidae > Dermochelys > Dermochelys coriacea. The sequence continues at coordinate 156,074,462 of NC_050068.2, forward strand.
GGGGAGGATAAGAAAAGACTGCTGATGATACAGAGCCTTAATCAGAGCAGTTATTGATTCTGACTGCCAAGTTTGTTGGTCAGCACCAAAATCAGAACTTAAAAAATTATATTTAATACAAGCCCAGGCACTACAAATTATGTGTGGTACATTTATCACAATACCTATATGTGCTACAAATAACTTATAGTGAAGTGCCAGTTACACTATGAATGAAACTACTGGACATAACTTTCTGGGCCCAAGTTAATGGGAATTGCAGTGATGAAAGTACCAAACAAATGTGAGGACACTTGGGAGTTTGATAGGTGACCTATAGCACATGATCTTGGAACCCACATGCTGTTCGAGTTAAAGTGTGAATGCAGAAGTTGAAAGTCAAGGAAAAGCTAAACAAAGTCAAAACTTTTAGTCATGGGAAAATTACTCATGGATGGAAAGTCACATGTCCAAACATGGATTTAATGTCCCGCAGGCCGCATGTGGCCCATCAGGGTAATCTTACTGCGGGCTGCGAGACATTTTGCTGACGTTGACTGTCCGCAGGCATGGCCCCCCACAGCTCCCAGTAGCTGTGGTTAGCTGTTCTTGGAAAATGGGAGCTGCCAGAAGTGGTTAGAATTAGTACAGAGGTATATATATGTAGCACCAGCTTGAATCCCGGTGCATATTGGGATAACAGGAAGTGAAATGGTGGATAAAGCAGCTAAAAGTACTATAAGAAATGAGAGGATTGACGTAGAAATATCCTTGATTAAACAGGAATTTAAAAGTTTAGGACAGAAAAATCCAAAAGAGGAATGACAAACCTATGGATTAATGAAAAAAGAGGAAGATGATATTTTGAATTGTGCCCTAGAGTTGGGGATAATGACATAGTTCCGGGCCTAGGTTGGAAAAATGAAGTGATTTTGTTTGGAATGCTAGCATTGTGGCTTAAACAAATCTTTTTAAAATAAATAGCGACAAAGACAGACTATGTGCACTTTGTAACGTGGAAGAAACAATTGATCACCTTTGATGAGTATGTAAAGGCTTTGATAAAGAAAGAGAAAAGCTTTCTGAGGCAAACATCTGAAGATAAAACAAAAGTAACAAAAGTTACATTATATTGTTTAGTAAAAATATCAGGGAAATGGCATTATTGTTAGGAAGGCGTTCAGTTACTTGAAAGACACAGGGCAGAGTGAGAGAATATAAACCACTAAGTAATTAGGAATTGTACTTGGTGGTGGCTATATTCAGTCAAGTCTGCTTTGCCATTAAAATGAAAAAGAAAAGAAAAGAAAAGAAAAGAAAAGAAAAGAAAAGAAAAGAAAAGAAAAGAAAAGAAAAGAAAAGAAAAAAGTTGAGGCATAGTTGCTAAGTCCTGGGCAACACTGGGGCTGGCTGGTCTCAAAGGGCCAGCCAGCCCGTGACAGATCTATTTAATCTAACTGGGTAATGTTCAGGGAAAGAGGTTCAGATCCCATAAGTGGTTCTGGTTTCTTTCTGATCAAAACAGAGATGGGGCAAAAACAGGAGTCGTTTTAGCTTTACAAAGTTTCATCAGCTGGAGGTTTGTTTTTGCAACCCCCAACCCAGGAGTAGCTCAGAACTGGGTCTTAGTATATCCCACCCCCAACAGTTGTTTGGGTATGGAAGAGGAATGGATAAAAGGTTCCAATTTGGAATTGGATTGTATTATGGAAAATATATTTTAAATCACTAGTTTTATAGGCTCTACACAAATAAACAAAAGTTCTCATTTCTGAGGTATATGTGCATATCTGAAGAAAGAATATGGACCATAACATTTGGTTTTGACTATTGGCTCTGCACTACAGTTGATTTTTCAGCACTGTTTCCAGATCTGGGCTGACATCAGTGATAATAGTTAAAGCTGCAATTTTGTCATGGCTGTGGCATAAATTATGGATTCCACAGGTTTCACGGGTCTTAAAAAACTATCCATGACTTTTGCCATTTGAGGACTTTTGCATGTGAGTAGGTAGATAGGCTGGGAAAGAGCTGTATTAATTTAAATATAAAGACCTGAGAGGAGCAAAATTAAAGCCTACATTCCATGCAAGACTTCCAGAGCAGGAGTTCTCAGGCTCAGAACTAGTGGTTTATTATGGGGAGTCATAAATACTACAACTTCTCTAGTTTTGGTGATGGAGAGGCATGTCATACAGTTCACATACACTGTTACCTTTACACAGGCTGAGGCAGGAAAGCAGAAATGAAGAGCAAGCACCAGTAGCTCTGTCCATGTTTCTGCATTGTTGCTGCTGACTCTGAGGAGCTGAACTAACTGGTACCAAGGGAGAAGTTTTCAAATATTTTTATGGCAAAATAAAGGCTATTTTGATTTAAATAATGTGATCTGTAACTCTTTTACTATATGCTTGTGACTTTTGCCTTCCCCAACCTCAATGGCCAGATAGTGACCATTTGTATGATTTACTGTGACAAACCTCTAGCTAATGACAGAGTGGAAGGATGTTATGGTATGAAAATACGCTGTGTATTTTAAAGTTTTATAACTAAACACTCTTGTTATTTTCAGCTTCCTCAAAACAAGGAGGAAAATCCCTAGTGTTCTACTAACTGGAAAAGGAGTAAATCAGTAAAGGAAAAATGTCAGAGCTATAACAGGGTTTTACTAAACATAATCTTTAAAAGGATTTTAACACTGCTCTTTGAAGACCTCTTTTATATTATGAAATTTCACCAGGCTTCATTCATTTCTGTCACACCCTGGTTTCTCATATGCTTATACTGCTTCCATTACTTTTCATTGGATTGCTTTCATGCTGTAGTTGCTAGGTCACCTGCTAAAGTTTTGATTCTGCTTTACTGCTACAAAATCGTCAGTTAGAGTCTGTTTTCAAAGAGCAATTTTGCTTGTTCTGAAATTATGTTACTGATGACCAGTTAAACCAAGGATTTCAAGATTTCTTTGGGGTTGTTAGGCTCAATTTTCTGATATTTAATAAAATGCTGAAATCTTTGTTGCTGTCCACTGGGGCAATTCTGCTGTTGCTCCCTAATATGGTAGAGATGGATTTGGAGATAGAAAGCTTGGTATGTACGCTTCTCATCTATGAAATCTGTTAGTGACCAGTATTCAGAATGCTCTTTATCACCTATCACTATGATTTTTCGTCGAGCTAATTCATCTTTTACATCAGAGTGAAAAATCCATCCTCTTAATCTATCCTGTGTACGTGCTAATAAATCAATAGACAATCTGATGTAGTTTTGCACTATATGACTAGGATTTAGACTAAGAAAATTGTTTAATTGTAAAGAGAATAAATTTTTTCATTGCTTGTCCAAAGTGTTATGGTCACAAAACATATAAACTGCTAGATTCAAAAACTTCATTGATAAGATATTCAGGAGTGCTAGAGATTTCCCTTTAAAACCATTGGAGCATTTTTTAAAATGCCCAAAAGCTAGAAACTCTCAAATTCAATGGGACTATTCACATACTATTTAACATGAAGGGATAGTCTAGGTATATTTGATCCTGACTCAGAGCAGAGGGCTGGATTAGATGGTCTCTTGAGGATTCTTCCAGCCCTAAATTTCTATGATTCTATGATTGAGAGAGACAGAATCTAGCCCTATATCAGGAAACCAATAATATTTGCATGAGACAGTATTATTGTTTTTGCCTAACTTGAAGCCTGTGGATAAATCTATTAAATGGCAAAAAAATCGTTATTAATGCAGTGTTAAGGCTGCCCGGTGATAGCTTGTGTCCTTCCAAAATGTAGAATTCGGCCAAACTCAAACTTCTCCAAACCAGGAAATACAGAGTTAAGGTAAATGCTCGTACATCCTTAACTCTGCCCCCCTGGAGCTGGCAAGAGACACTGGGAAGATTCTGCTGTACTCAGATTACATTTCTCCAAAATAAATAAAAATTAGGACTGTTGATTAATCATAGTTAACTCATGCGATTAACTCAAAAAAATTAATTGCAATCAATCGCAGATTCAATTGCACCGTTAAACAATAGAATACAAATTGAAATGTATTCAATATTTTGGATGTTTTTCAACATTTTCAAAAATATCGATTTTAATTACAACACAGAATACAAAGTGTACACTACTCACTTTATATTATTTTTATTACAAATATTTGCACTGTAAAAATGATAAACAAAAGAAATAGTATTTTACAATTCACCTCATACAAGTACCATAGTGCAATCTCTTTATTGTGAAAGCACAACTTACAAATATAGATTTTTTTGTTACATAACTACACTCAAAAACAAAACAATGTAAAACTTTAGAGCCTACAAGTTTACTCAGTCCTACTTCTTGTTCAGCCAGTCGCTCAGACAAACAAGTTTGTTTACATTTATGGAAGATAATGCTGCCCGCTTCTTAGTTACAATGTCACCTGAAAGTGAGAACAGATGGTCGCATGGCACTTTTGTAGCCGGCGTTGCAAGGTATTTAAGTGCCAGATATGCCCCTTCATGCTTTGGCCACTATTCCAGAAGGACATGCTTCCATGCTGATGACGCTTATTAAAGAAAAATGTGTTAATTGAATTTGTGACTAAACTCTTTAGGGGAGAATTGTATGTCTCCTGCTCTTTTTTACACTCATTCTGCCATATATTTCATGTTTTACCCACATTCTGCCATATAGTTCCTGTTATAGCAGTCTCAGATGATAACCTAGCATGTTGTTCATTTTAATTATATTTTCACTTTAGATTTGACAAAATAAAAAGACGGTACCAATGTGAGATTTCTAAAGATAGCCACAGCACTCGACCCAAGATTTAAGAATCTGAAGCGCCTTCCAAAATCTGATTGCGACGGGGTGTGGAGAATGCTTTCAGAAGTCTTAAAAGAGCAACACTCCGATGTGGAAATTACAGAACCCAAATCACCAAAGAAGAAAATCAACCTTCTGCTGGGGGCATCTGACTCAGATGATGAAAATGAACATGCCTTGGTCTGCACTGCTTTGGACTGTTATCGAGCAGAACTCAACATCAGCATGGACGCACGTCCTCTGGAATAGTGGTTGATGCATGAAGGGACATATGAATCTTTAGAGCATCTGGCATGTAAATATCATGCGACACCGGCTACGACAGTGCCATGCGAATGCCTGGTCTCACTTTCAGGTGACATTGTAAACAAGAAGCAGGCAGCATTATCTACTGCAAATGTAAAAAAAACTTGTCCAGTGATTGGCTGAACAAGAAGTAGGACTGAGTGGACTTATAGGCGCTAAAGTTTTACATTGTTTTATTTTTGAATGCAATTATTTTTTGTACATAATTCTACATTTGTAAGTTCAACTTTCATGCTAAAAAGATTGCAGTACAATACTCGTATTAAGTGAATTGAAAAATACAATTCATTTTATTTTTACAGTGCAAATATTTATAAAAAAAATATAAAGTGAGCACTGTACACTTTGTATTCTATGTTGTAACTGAAATCAATATATTTGAAAATGTGGAAAACATCCAAAAATATTTATATAAAAAGTATTTTATTATTGTTTAACAGCACGATTAATTTTTTTAATTGCTTGAGAGCCCTAATAAAAATCCCTTCATGGGCAGATTTTCCCCAAATGTTTACAACTCATTCTCAGATTTCTGCCCAGAGTGGGTTTCAAATTTCCAAGTTGCAGGCTCAGAGATGTGTGAAGTGGCCTATTCATCTGAATGAGATGTTCTCAGCTGAAAGAGAATATCTGATGGAGATGCATACAGCCTGAAACAAATCTTGGAAATAAGTGAACTACTCAGTTCATGTCAGTGGGTGATTCCTTCTCCCCTCCTCCCCCCCCCCCGCACCCCTGTCCTGGAGAGTTTCTGATTTGTGTCAAGCATAACTGTTCTCAGCTCCTCACCTCAGCAGTGTGTTCTTGGCATAGGTGCCGGCTCCATGGGTGCTCTGGGGCTGGAGCACCCACAGGGAAAAATTAGTGAGTGGGGCAGGGGTGGAGTTGGGGAGGGGCTGGGGGCAGAGGGGGGTTGAGCACCCACTGGTGCCATTAGAAGTCAGCGCCTATGGTTTTTGGTGTATGGTCTGAGCATGCCTATTCTGATCTACACACCCAGAGAAGCAGGGGCAGGGCTACACCACGTCTGGACTCCTGGGTCACATAGGGGAGTAGGGAGAAAGGCTCAAACATCCCCAGAAAGTCAACCCCTTGAACCGGACTCACTTGAGAAGGCCATGGGGGGAACATTAGATCCCCAAAGATAAGCTGGGGGTCCCTGACACACACACAGGAGGCAGACACACCCAGAGAGACAAGGTTCCCCACATCCCAGATCACATGAAGTGGTGGGGGACACAGAGAGAAGGGATCAGAGCCCCCTACAGGGGTGGACGAGTCCCTAGATCCTGGCACACAGAGGGAGCTCAGACACCCCTGGGGGAAGCGACCCCCAGATCCCAGCATATAGAGAGGGTAGGGAGAGGGCCTCAGACCCCCCCCCCCCCCAGATCCTGGCACACACAGAGAAAGGGAGAATCTGGGGCTGACAGTTGCCCCTGCCTCTATTCTCCCCGAGTCCCCTTGTCACTCACCCCTATATCCCCTTCCCAGTGTCCCTCTCCCCCCACTTGAACCTCCCCCCAACCAGTCTAACCTTTTATTTTCCCCAAAGGGCTGGCGGGTGCCATGCACTCTGGGTGAAATCCTGGCTCCTCTGAAATCAGTGGGAGTTTTGCCATCGACATCAATGGGACCAAGATTTCATGCGCTCTCAAACCCCACTTTTGAAATGTCTCATCACAACAGCTTGACCAATCAACCTCAATTTTATTCAAAGGGGAAAAAAAAATCCTGTCTTGATGAGGACTACACTTGAGAAATGTTATGCAAACAGGGGCTTTTATCCAAAAAGTTGAGGGCAGGGGGGTTGCTCAAAAGCTTACAATGGAAGCTACATTACAAGCTTAATTAGAGAGTCATTATCAGACTCTATAATACAGTTCTTTGTTATAATCACTAGTATGAGCATATTTCCTCCATTGCTCTTCAGGGGGAGCGGGCCATTTATCACTGTTTCTTGTTTCTGCTATTTTCTCAGCTGCAGCGATAAAATGAACAAGAAAAGTCATTTGCACAAGGTGGATTGGATATCTGTTAACGTGCATGCTGATTTTATGGTGGACTAGGAAGAAGCATAACTTCAACAGATCAGTGAAGAATCCTCTTAAAGTTGCATTTATTTACATAACTTATATGACATTCAGTTGACTGAAGAGAATTGATTTAGCAAGAATGCTGCTAAACAGCAGTCCCACTACAGGCACCATACTGAGCACTGCAGGTTGATTTTACTCATCAGTGCCTTCCTATAGCCTTTATGAGTCAATTCTACACAAAGAGGTGGAGTATACTAAATTGAGTTTAGAATAAGAGGAGAAAGTTGCTTTCCACTGCGCAAAAGCCCGAAAGGTGAGCTGAGATCTTTCATAAAAAGATCTGAGATTTATTTTATATTTTATTGTTCTTCAATGAATTCTTGTTTGCTGTGAAATATCCCAATTTAGCTGGTGCAGATTACCTCAAATATCATAAAACAACTGCAGAAAACTAGGAATGTCAGAGCTGCCACTATGCTGTCCTGTGTGCACACAGTAGCAATGTGGAATTTTATGGACGTGAGCCGAGACAGAACTCAGATTTCCCCACTCCAAAAGCACAAGGCCCTACTCAACTTGACCTATTAACAGCAACAACAACAACAAATAATAATAATAAAAAAAATCTGTCAGCAGTATAGTACCTATGACATAGTCAAGCAGTTCTGATTCCACCATGTAAAGGGCAGTGGTGCTACTGGTCATTAAAATACCCTCTATACCAGAGGAAAGTGTAGACTGTATTACTTTTTAAACTGTTCAAGAAAGGACTGCCACCTCTAGTTCACTGGTACCTGCTAGGGAAGATTTGGGCTGAGAGAACCTTGAGGAGTTTGCTGGTGAGGAAGACAGACTGGTGTGGCAAGGACCTGGCATACGGTCTAATCTCTAGCAAATCTCTCACTTGCTGAGGCAGAGCAGTAACATAGGGGCTCACAGCCCTGGATATCTCCAGCAGTGTGTTACACGTCCCTCACTGTGGTATACATGCTGCTCCCAAAATTATGCACGGTACACACACAAGATATTGTCTCTCTTTTCCTTCCAGGCAGTAACTACTGTACTGGGTTTGGGGATTTGTTGAGGGAGTTACTATAGTAAGACCTGCTCAAAGCAGTGGACTTTGAATTTTGCTCTGCAGGTGTTGACACTCATGGTTCATCATTTGTTAGACAGGTGCATTTTGGGTTTCGGTTGCTATTGGAGAATAAACAATATGATCAGCCCAAAATTATCCATAACATTTTTTTTTCATTTACAAAGTAAGGGCTAGATTATTATACCATTTCTCATGTGGAATAGTAGCTTACACCACCAATAGTCACTGAAGTCAATGAAATACTACTCAGTAGGCCCAGTTATGAATCCTGCTGTGTATTCACACTGGGAAGTAGGGCACAAAAAGAAAACCTAGCTGTGGTTCTTACAAACAGTGTGTAGCATATGGGAATAAAGGAGAATCCCCTTAAACAGTTCGTGAGCACTCTTGTTGTGCTCACTGTGTTCTATGCTTTGACAAATATCCAGAAACCAGTTAGCAAAGCAGTATGTATACAGGTAGGCCGGCTGTGTTCGTGCATGATTTGTAAACACAGTTATTTAGGACCCAACTATGCCCGTGTTACTTTTTCATATTGTTTCATGCTGTCATCAGAAAGTCTTCATCAGATCATAAAGAGCTAGTCAATTAAAGAATGTTTCCCCATTGATTCCTCCCTCTATAAATACTTCTCTAGACTAAACAAACCCAGTGTTTTCAATCTTCCCTCATAGGTCATGTTTTCTAGACCTTTAATCTTTTTTGTTGCTCGTCTCTGGATTTTTTCCTATTTGTCCACATCTTTCCTGAAATGTGGTGCCCAGAACTGGATACAATACTCCAGATGAGGCCTAATCAGCACAGAGTAGAACAGAAGAATTACTTCTAGTGTCTTGCTTACAACACTCCAGCTAATACATCCCAGAATTATGTCTGCTTTTTTTGAAACAGTGCTACACACATATTTAGCTTGTGGTCCACTATGGCTCCCCAGATCCCTTTCTGCAGTACTCCTTCCTAGGCAGTCATTTCCCATTTTGTATGTGTGCAACTGATTGCTTCTTCCTAAGTGGAGTACTTTGCATTTGTCCTTATTGAATTTCATCCTAATTCCTTTGACCATTTCTTCAGTTTGTCCAGATCATTTTGAATTTTAATCTTATCCTCTAAAGCACTTTCCACCTGTCCCAGTTTGGTATTGTCTGCAGACTTTATGAGTGTACTCTCTATGCCATTATCTAAATCATTGATGAAGATATTGACCAGAACCGGACCTCGAACTGATCCCTGTAAGACCCCACTGGATATGCTCTTCCACCTTGATTGTGAACCGCTGATAACTACTCTCTGGGAATGGTTTTCCAACCAGTTATGCACCCACCTCATAGTAGCTCTATCTAAATAGTATTTCTCTAGTTTGTTTATGAGAAGGTCATGCGAGACTGTATCAAAAGCAGGACCGCCCAGAGGATTCAGGGGGCCTGGGGCAAAGCAATTCCGGGGGCCTTTTAATTAATTAAGAGTCTTTTTAATTTTTACTCACCCGGCGGCGCTCCAGGTCTTTGGCAGCATTTTGGCGGCGGGTCCTTCACTTGCTCTGGGTGTGTTCAGCGGCACTGAAGGACCCACCACTGAAGTGCCGCCGAAGACACTATAGAATACTATATTCTCGTGGGGGCCCCTGCAGGGCCCGGGGTCTGGGGGAAATTGCCCCACTTGCCCCCCCCCCCGGGCAGCCCTGATCAAAAACCTTACTAAAGTCAAGATATACCACATCTACCGCTTCCCCTCCTTTCCACAAGTCTTGTTACCCTGTCAAGGAAAGGTATGAGGTTGATTTGACACAATTTGTTCTTGACAAATCCAAGTTAACTGTTATTTATTGTCTTATTATCTTCTAGGTGTTCGCAAATTGATGGCTTATTTATTTACTCCATTATCTTTCCAGGTACTGAAGTTAAGCTGACTGGTCTGTAATTCTCTGGGTTATCCTTATTCCCCTTTTTATAGATGGGCACTATATTTGCCCTTTTCCAGTCCTCTGGAATCTCTCCCGTCTTCTATGACTTTTCAAAGATAATTGCTAATGGCTCAGATATCTCCTAATCATCTCCTTGAGTATTCTATGTTGTATTTCAACAGACCCTGGTGACTTGAAGACATCTAACTTTTCTAAGTAATTTTTAACTTTTTTTTTCCCTAATTTAGCCTCTGATCCTATTTCATTTTCACTGGCATTCACTATGTTAGATGTCCAGTCACTACTAACCTTCTTTGTGAAAACCGAAACAAAAAGGTAATTTAGCACTTCTGCCATTTCCACATTTTCTGTTATTGTCTTTCCCCCTCATACAGTAATGGGTCTACCCTGTCTTTGGTCTTCCTCTTGCTTCTAATGTTTTTGTAGAATGTTTTCTTGTTACCCTTTATATCTCTAGCTAGTTTAATCTCGTTTTGTGCGTTGGCCTTTCTAATTTTGTCCCTACATACTTGTGTTATTTACTCATCCTTTGTAATTTGACCTAGTTTCCACTTTTTGTAGGACTCCTTATTGTGTTTCAGGTTATTGAAGATCTCCTGGTTAAAACAGGGTGGTCTCTTGCCATATTTCCTGTGCAGTGGAATAGTTTGCTCTTGTGCCCTTAATAACAGGTTTCAGAGTAGCAGCCGTGTTAGTCTGTATTCGCAAAAAGAAAAGGAGTACTTGTGGCACCTTAGAGACTAACAAATTTATTAGAGCATAAGCTTTCGTGAGCTACAGCTCACTTCATCAGATGCATTTGGTGGAAAAAAACAGAGGGGAGATTGATATACACACACAGAGAACATGAAACAATAGGTTTATCATACACACTGTAAGGAGAGTGATCACTTAAGATAAGCCATCACCAGCAGCGGGGGGGGGGGGGGAGGAAAACCTTTCATGGTGACAAGGCTATTTCCAGCAGTTAACAAGAATATCTGAGGAACAGTGGGGGGTGGGGTGGGGGGGAGAAATAACATGGGGAAATAGTTTTACTTTGTGTAATGACTCATCCATTCCCAGTCTCTATTCAAGCCTAAGTTAATTGTATCCAGTTTGCAAATTAATTCCAATTCAGCAGTCTCTCGTTGGAGTCTGTTTCTGAAGCTTTTTTGTTGAAGGATAGCCACTCTTAGGTCTGTAATCGAGTGACCAGAGAGATTGAAGTGTTCTCCAACTGGTTTTTGAATGTTATAATTCTTGACGTCTGATTTGTGTCCATTCATTCTTTTACGTAGAGACTGTCCAGTTTGACCAATGTACATGGCAGAGGGGCATTGCTGGCACATGATGGCATATATCACATTGGTAGATGCGCAGGTGAAAGAGCCTCTGATAGTGTGGCTGATGTGATTAGGCCCTATGATGGTATCCCCTGAATAGATATGTGGACAGAGTTGGCAACGGGCTTTGTTGCAAGGAGAGGTTCCTGGATTAGTGGTTCTGTTGTGTGGTTGCTGGTGAGTATTTGCTTCAGATTGGGGGGCTATCTGTAAGCAAGGACTGGCCTGTCTCCCAAGATCTCTGAGAGTGATGGGTCGTCCTTCAGGATAGGTTGTAGATCCTTGATGATGCGTTGGAGAGGTTTTAGTTGGGGGCTGAAGGGGATGGCTAGTGGCGTTCTCTTATTTCCTTTGTTGGGCCTGTCCTGTAGTAGGTGACTTCTGGGTACTCTTCTGGCTCTGTCAATCTGTTTCTTCACTTCAGCAGGTGGGTATTGTAGTTGTAGGAATGCATGATAGAGATCTTGTAGGTGTTTGTCTCTGTCTGAGGGGTTGGAGCAAATGCGGTTATATCGTAGAGCTTGGCTGTAGACAGTGGATCGTGTGGTATGATCTGGATGAAAGCTAGAGGCATGTAGGTAGGAATAGCAGTCAGTAGGTTTCCGATATAGGGTGGTGTTTATGTGACCATCGCTTATTAGCACCGTAGTGTTCAGGAAGTGGATCTCTTGTGTGGACTGGTCCAGGACAGGCCACATATCTATTCAGGGGACACCATCATAGGGCCTAATCACATCAGCCACACTATCAGAGGCTCGTTCACCTGCCCATCTACCAATGTGATACATGCCATCATGTGCCAGCAATGCCCCTCTGCCATATACATTGGTCAAACTGGACAGTCTCTACGTAAAAGAATGAATGGACACAAATCAGACGTCAAGAATTATAACATTCAAAAACCAGTTGGAGAACACTTCAATCTCTCTGGTCACTCGATCACAGACCTAAGAGTGGCTATCCTTCAACAAAAAAGCTTCAGAAACAGACTCCAACGAGAGACTGCTGAATTGGAATTAATTTGCAAACTGGATACAATTAACTTAGGCTTGAATAGAGACTGGGAATGGATGAGTCATTATACAAAGTAAAACTATTTCCCCATGTTATTTCTCCCCCCCACCCCACCCCCACTGTTCCTCAGATATTCTTGTTAACTGCTGGAAATAGCCTACCTTGTTTGTCACCATGAAAGGTTTTCCTCCTTCCCCCTCCCCCCCCCCGCTGCTGGTGATGGCTTATCTTAAGTGATCACTCTCCTTACAGTGTGTATGATAAACCCATTGTTTCATGTTCTCTCTGTGTGTATATCAATCTCCTCTGTTTTTTCCACCAAATGCATCCGATGAAGTGAGCTGTAGCTCACGAAAGCCTATGCTCTAATAAATTTGTTAGTCTCTAAGGTACCACAAGTACTCCTTTTCTTTGTGCCCTTAATAGTGTCTCTTTAAAAAACTGCCAACTCTTGTGAACTGTTTTTCCTCTTAGACTTGCTTCCCATGGGATCTTACCTACCAACTCCCTGAGTTTGATGAAGTCTGCCTTCTTAAAATCCATTGCCCTTATCGTGCTGTTTTCCTTCCTACCTTTCCTTAGAATCATTAATTCTACCATTTCATGATCACATTCACCTAAGCTGCCTTCCACTTTCAAATTCTGAACCAGTTCTTCCCTATTTGTCAAAATCAAGTCTAGAACAGCATCTCTCCTAGTAGCTTTCTCCACGTTCTGAAATAAAAAAATGTCTCCAATGCATTCCAAGAACTTGTTGGATAATCTGTGCCCTGCTTTATTATTTTCCCAACAGATGTCTGGGTAGTTGAAGTCCCCCATTACCACCAAGTTCTGTGGTTTGGTTGATTTTGTTAGTTGTTTTTAAAAAAGCCTCATCCATCTCTTCTTCCCAATTAGATGGTCTGTAGTAGACCTCTACCATATCATCACCCTTGTTTTTACCCCTTTTATCCTTACCCAGAGACTTTCAACGAGTCTATCTCCTATTTTCATCTCAGCCCCAGTGCAAGTGTATACATTTTTATTGTATAAGGCAACACTTCTTCCCTTTTTTCCACATCCGAACATCATACAGAGGGATTCATAACTTCATATATACCATTAACACATACATTGTACAATGGTTTTAATAACTAGTGTGTTATTAGCTTTCCGATGAAACCTCACAAGGCATATTTTGTACAAATATTATTGCATTAATGAGCAGGGTGTGAATACAGGGAGGGGCTAGGGTTACAGGGCTTTATATAACAAAAATTAGAAAATGTTTATATTTGTATTTTTTTAAATGACAATCATCCTGGTATGCTGGGTCAGTGAACAATTTTCTCGGTGAAACTCATTAGAAACACTAATGCATCCCAGTACAGAGAGTCCACAAAATGGTATGAACTCCACCTTAACCCTTAATATTTTTTGCTAAAATTTCACTTCTGTGTTGTCTCTATTCCAACCTAATTTACAGTATAAAGGCTTTTTTCATCCTTAATTCCCACTTCCAAATTTCCTTTCTGTATGGAAATATAGTCCCTTTTTTGACCCTGGAGCCATCTGAAAATCTAGCAAAAGTGAGGAGAGGGACACACAATATTGTACCACCTGGAGTGCTTATATGTTAGCACCACATTGGCTGCCAACAAGACAATGAGACACTGACTTCAGTGGGATTGTACCAGTGTAACTGACTGCAGAAGCTGGTCCAAGAGTCCAAGGAAAGCTTCTTGAAAGAGAATCCATAAGATCTGAAAATCATTTGTGGTTAATGAGCTACAACTCGTAAATGCTGCCAAATGGCCCAAACATTGTCTGCCATTTGTACATACTTCCTCTTAGGATAAAGATTTAACTTTGTGAAAGGACCAAATGATGCTTCGGCAACTGCGGGAGGAAGCAGGCCCAAACACAGCCTGAACACAGGGCTAAGGGATCAGCCGAGGGAGCTGACTGGGACACAGCTTCAGCCAGGTTGGAGAGTGGCCTAGACTCTGCACGCTGACCATATGGATAGACATCAGGTGACACAGCAGAGACCAGGGTTCACCCCTCCAAGCTTGCACCACACCTAAACACCAGAGATGGGGCTCCCCGGGCTTGGCTCCATCTAGGGTTTTGGGGGTTTTTTGTTTGAAACTACTTACCAACTTCAACCCAAATTTGAGAATAGTTTCTGTCCCTCCCCCCACCATGCATTTTTCTGCTAATTTACTATTTGCCAAAAATTTTCACCCAGCTGTAGCCATAACTACCTCACCTAGCCATAACTACCTCACCTGTCCAGCAAGAGTTCCTTAGATTTTTAGTGTGCACATCCCTCAGCTGTATTGGCACAGCAGCCCATAATCGCTCTGATTTATTCTTTAAAGCAAAGATTTACACTGTAGATAAACCCCATTGCAGTATAGGTAAATAATCAATAGTTTAAATAGTACATAGGAACATAAGAATGGCCATACTGGGTCAGATCAAAGGTCCATTCAGCCCAGTATCCTGTCTACTGACAGTGGCCAATGCCGGGTGCCTCAGAGGGAGTGAACCTAACAAGTAATGATCAAGTGATCTCTCTCCTACCATCCATCTCCACCTTTTGACAAACAGAGGCTAGGGACACCATTCCTTACTCATCCTGGCTAATAGCCATTAATGGACTTAACCTCTATGAATTTATTCAGTTCTCTTTTAAACTCTGTTATAGTCCTATCCTTCACAACCTCCTCAGGCAAGGAGTTCCACAGGTTGACTGTGCGCTAGTCTTAAACGTGTGATTACGTAACTCAGAGTTTTAAAAGTCAAAATCTGTGTTTATGCTATAGATTAAGTGAAGCATTATGGTTTATTTTGAGGTGGGCTTCTTCTATTTTTTAAAAAGCTTTTAAGTGTGATAAAGTTATTAGAAATCAACAAAAGCAGAGAAGTTCAAAGCCAAGGCTGATGATACATTCTTAACTTATTATGTTGGGCCTAATTATTGCAGGACTGCTGGCCAGTGCACAGTAATTATTTACTGTAAACAGAACCACGGATGGTGGGGAATCATTGCTTTCTGTTCATGACAGGTTTCACAGTAGCAGCCGTGTTAGTCTGTATTCGCAAAAAAGAAAAGGAGTACTTGTAGCACCTTAGAGACTAACAAATTTATTTGAGCATAAGCTTTTGTGAGCTACAGCTCACTTCATTCAATACATTTGTTAGTCTCTAAGGTGCCACAAGTACTCCTTTTCTTTCTGTTCATGTTACTTTTGCTGTACTCTGTTGGCATGTTTGATTCCCATGTCCTTTATTTATTTATTTGTTTGTTTTGGAGTTCATACAAACCTGGAAACTCAAATGCATAACTCTCATGCAACAACAACAACAACAACAACAACAACAGGCTATTTCCCCGCCCCACTCCCAGACCCCAGTCTGAGGCATGATATGAAAAATTTTTTACCTATTAGCATTACAATGTACAGTTCTGGCATAAACTACTTGCTGCATTTAATGAACCATCTCAAGCAGTCCCTGTGATCTCCAGGAGACGTCTAGGAGCCATTCTTATTTCTATTTGTAGAAAGCGTGTATTGAACAAAGGAAGCTTTGTGGAAGGAAGGACAGGGTTTTATTATATTAGACATATTGATCCCTGATATCTGTTGGCGTCTCTTTTGTTTTCTGTGGCACAAGGGCAGAGCCACCTCTTCTAACCTCTTTTTGGGGTACGTGTACAGTCCTGTCCTATGAGTGGTATCTGGATATGTGAATAAATCATTTACTCTCTTGTTTTATATTTTTCATCATTAATGCAATTTAGATTGTGAGCTCTTCGGGGCAGGGACCATCATTTGCTTTATGTTTGTACAGTGCCTAGCACAACGGGGCTCTGACCTAGCTAAGGGCATTAGATGCTACTCCAATATAAATATTAAATAAATAGTAGTAATAATTCATTATAAATACCTAAATTATAATTCTGGCTATAATTTCTTTTCTCTAACTTATATAGCTATTAATATTGCAATCAACTATTGGTATGAGTACTCTGTAATGCAGTCCCAGAGATACCCAACTCTAAACTTAGGCTTGGAAGAATTCAATTTTTACCGATAAATGATAGTAAAGGTCGACTTCACTGTAAACACTCAAGGTGATGGAAAAAATATTTTCATCGATAATTGACATTTACAGACAGGCCAAGTAAGAAAATGCTGCTTGAGAACTTATTAGCATTTGATTTAAGGATATTTACTTTGTATATTTTGACATGTCATTTTGGCAGTATGTGTGTTAAAAGTTATAATGCTTTAACTTTTCAAATCCCAGCATCTGTTTTTAAATAATTTTTCTGTCTTGCCTGCACATACACTCACACACACACACACGTTTCAGCAAGTGTGAAAATTTAAATCGATAAAAATAGAAACTTTAACACAAACATTGATATTCATTGAAATCATTTTTTAAAAATTAAATTCTGCCAACTCATCTATATATGTAGCAAAAACTGTGGACCTGATCGCAAGGCTATTGAACACCCGCAACTCCTATTGTGATCAGTGGGGGGTAGTGGATGCTCAGCACCTTTCTGAATCAAACTCTTGGTCTGCAACAGATAGATGGTAAAATCAGGAATTGTTTTTGATTGTTTTTGATTCCACAAATTAGCTTTCAGAAACCCATGCTACACATCTTGAGGATCTCACAGTATGAAAGCAGGAATCAAGGCAATTTGGAGAAAAACAAAAGTACATTTTTGTTGTGAATGACTGGGTAATTATACTGTCTACCTAAAATTCTAGAGCTGTGCAAAACATTCATACCTACACAACTCTCTTCAGGGCTGCCTGCTGCCACCATGGTAACAGCCAGCCCTGCAGGGAGAGCTCTCAGGGATGGAGCACAAGCTTAGGGATGAGAAGGAGGTGACAGCTGTTCTGGGTTTGGATGGCTGGAAAAAACAAAGGGAGAGGTTTTCAAAGGTTTCAGAGTAGCAGCCGTGTTAGTCTGTATTCGCAAAAAGAAAAGGAGTACTTGTGGCATCTTAGAGACTAACAAATTTATTTGAGCATAAGCTTTCGTGAGCTACATGCATCCGATGAAGTGAACTGTAGCTCACGAAAGCTTATGCTCAAATAAATTTGTTAGTCTCTAAGGTGCCACAAGTACTCCTTTTCTGTTTTCAAAGGTGCAAATGGCAGGCAGGTGTCTATCTGCCATTTGTGTCTTTGCAAGTCTCCCCCAGGGGGACGCAATCTGACTTTTCACAATATCCTTTTACCACAGATGATAATCCTGCCATTATCAGAATCATTAGTTTTATTTACCCCCAGAGGCAGAAGCTAATATCTGAGATTCCACAGGCAAGACAATATTTTGTAATATTCTGTTTTTTTCAGTTTATAATGAATATTTTTTAAAAAAAGAGCTAGGAAGATCAGCCAGCATTAAAAAACCCATAAAACAAAAAATCAAGACTCTGGTGATATGATGAGTGTGTCTCAAACTACTTTAAAGATGATGTCAGAGAGAAAAGGTGACAACTTTCAGTTACAGAAGCTACTGGCTAGATTTTCTCCTTCTTTTCAAAGCATCACTATTTTATGCTTTGCTTATTATTCTCATTTTAAAATGCGTACTATTTCCAGAGGGAGCCTCATTCATTAATTAGTTTCACTTATATAATCTCCTAATCCATCTCACTACCTGGCATCTGTATACTCCAGGAGTGCCTATGAGCAAGAACAACACAGAGGAAATACCAGGCTCCAATCAGTCAGCAGGGACCAGTTAGGAAAGTGATCAGTCAAGTGATCACCAGCAAAGAAAATACATTTACGAATCAATCTCAATAAATGGGCACAGAAATGAGATGAACATTTTTAAATGTCAAATATAAGCAGACTGAAGTAAAATGAAGATATATACACACATTTCTATTTTAATCATGGTATTACACTTATATTTCTTAGTTAGAGGAATTCTCCAGAATCACAGCTATTCCATCCCCCAAATGACTAACACTCACTCTCTCTAACTCTAGAAAACCTTTTTTCCTAATCTTCTCCTCCCCCTACTTTTTTCCAGGCATTATTTTTTTTAAACGACAAAGAAAGAATATTTTTAAAAGATGGAGAAAAAATTTCAAAATAGAAACAACTTGCTGTGGAATTCCTCTGCTCTTTTTCTGACTAGCTCTACCAATGAGTTCTGATATTGGTTAAATAAATTCTAAGTCTACGATGTTGTGTAAATGGCCATTTATTGATAGAAAAAAAAACAAAGAAAAATATTCTACTAAATAAATAGTAGTTCATATGAGAACTCCAGGAACCACAGGACCTCATTAACGTACCACCAGTGTTCAGGAGAGGAGCCCTCTGCTCCAACCCCCTAGCTGACACCAGCCTGGCTGCCCATCCACCTATAGTAAGACATGCCCCCACTCTCAGAAAGTCTGGAGACCCTACCCTGTCCTGGGAAGGAAGTTCCCTCACAGGCAGAGTTCACAGTATACACTTTAAAAACAAAGTCCTACTCAAATTTTTCTGTCCTATAGGATGAAAAGAAAGTGGACACATCCACTTGCCTATGGCTGGCTGCTCCATTCTCAGGGACTCTTGAACCAAGGCACAAAGAGAAAAGATTGCCATTCCCTGGCTCAGACTCAGTTCCTGAGAAATTGTCTGTTCCCCTCTTCCCAAATATTTCTCAAATTCATCCCTGCAGGAGAGACAACATCATGTACTCCAGGGATGATGAGGTGCTCACCCTACCACAATATGTAATAAGATGACAAAACAACTTGGCCAGGCACTTGAGAAAATGGAGCTGTTAAATCTAAATTGAATTTTTATACTGAACTCTTTCATACACATTACAGACACAGAGTATCTTGGAAACACAGAGGAGAAGTACACTCAGTGAGCTGTGACTGTAACATTACAAAACAAAACTCATAGTGCTAGATTACCAGAATAAGATAGGATTAAATCTAGATCACCGAGAACAATACGATGGCTCCAGAAGGCCTCACTTAACACTAATGTGCTGAGCAATTAAATGACTAAAGATACTGTCACCTGAGCAGACAAGAGAGCAACATTTTAGGCAACAATATATTTAAGAGAAAATTACCCTAAAAACTGAAAATAGAAAATCCAAACACTGTAATGAATGAATTTTCATTAGTGTTTCTGCATATATCAGAGTGCTGGTCCTCAGCTAGTGCAAATCAGCCCAGTAGTACCATTTACTTCAATGGAGCTAGGCAGATGTAGGCCAGAAGAGTCTCTGGCCCACAATTTATTTCTCTTTTACATCTGCAGTGTGGAAATACATAAGATTTTTTTCCCTCACACAGCAGCTAACCCTGTGGCAAATCATTAAACTCCAATTTTCTTGGGTGCACAGAATTAGCAAGAAATGCCGAGTGCAATGTGGTGTTCAACTACTGTAGGCAACTGAATTCTTATTTTTGCTGCTTGCGTGTGCTGGTTTTTTGCATCAGTCCATTTTTTTTTGTCCATCTCATTATTCAAGGGGCACATCCCCAGAATGTTCCTTGCACTCCTTCGTAGCACAATATCTCCCTCTGAATGAGACCTCTGACGATGCCACAAAGTGAACCACCTGGAAGGAAGCAATGGAGTTTTCAGTAGGTCCTGGTCTCTCCCCAACAGTGATCACATAACTTCAAAAATTCTCCCAGGCTTTGTGCACTGTAAGTGAAGTTACTTTCAAATATGCTAGGGCTTTACCATTTGAGTGGGTTCCAATCCTTCAAAGATGGTGAGAGCCTTCACTCCCACTACATATAGCCTTCAGCTGAAAGCTAGTCCCTGAGATATTAGGTGCCACTCCCCTTTTCCTTCTAAATAAGACTTTAAATCCTTGTCTGTATTAAATGACTGACATGGTGGTCCTTCTAACCAGCAGAGTACTATAAGTGAACAGTTACCAAGACAATGCTACCCTAAACTGACAAATATCTAGTAAAAGGATAGATATGGATTGCCATCCTTCCCCAAGAACCCAGCCACTCTCCTTTAAAACATACCTAAGCTCCACCATCTAAGAATGCCCCTCATTTGCTCACAATTTCTCCATGTGGTAGCATATTTGCATTGGGCCAGGCCAATGGAGTTGTTCCCTGTGATTTTCACAGGTTTCAGAGTAGCAGCCGTGTTAGTCTGTATTCGCAAAAAGAAAAGGAGTACTTGTGGCACCTTAGAGACTAACAAATTTATTAGAGCATAAGCTTTCGTGAGCTACAGCTCACTTCATCGGATGCATTTGGTGGAAAAAACAGAGGAGAGATTTATATACACACACACACACACAGAGAACATGAAACATGTTGTTTCATGTTCTCTGTGTGTGTGTATATAAATCTCTCCTCTGTTTTTTCCACCAAATGCATCCGATGAAGTGAGCTGTAGCTCACGAAAGCTTATGCTCTAATAAATTTGTTAGTCTCTAAGGTGCCACAAGTACTCCTTTTCTTTTTGTGATTTTCAGACTACCTTTCATTTGTCTTTCTTTTCTTCAAGTGAGGTTCTTACTGTGCACCATCATTTTTGCTGAAAAACTCTCTAATGCCTCCTTTTTTATATAACATTTCTCATGCTTACTTTTCAATATTTGCCTCTGTTTGTTTGGTTTATTTTCTTTGCTGGACTGTGTCCACTAATATGCTATTCCTTGGCTGCAAAAAAACCATTAAAAATTTCTCTACCCCCAATATTTTTCTGGAGCTTGCAATATTTATTTGATAAAAGAAGTTACTCCTTAGTGTGAGGATTCAAATTCTTCACGTGGCCCCCTCCAAATCCCACCACAGCCCAGTCTGTAGGGATTAACAATACGAACACTGACAGTATAATTTAAAAGGAATTAGACTAACACATGGCAACCTTATTTCAGATACAGCCCTTATGCAACAGGCTGCACAAAATTTTTGAGGTTCTATTTTGCATGTTAACTGTTTAAATATATGATTTCTTGTCCATCTGAGGCTAAAGTAGTTAAAAAGAATAGGGAGAGAAATGATCACAGCTAAATATTCATAACATTCTTCTTCCACAAATAACCTATAAATAGATCTGGTCAGGAATTTTTTTGACGAAATGATTTTTCATCAAAAAATGCTGACTTGTCAAAATCAAAACTGTTTGCAAAGCAGGGTCAATTTCTACAAATCTCCTGCCTCAAAAAATGTTTGAAATTTTTTTCCAAATTGTTGAAACATTTAGTTTCAGCCTTTTCAAAGTGAAATTTTTTATTTTTTTGGTTTGAAAGGACTTTGTTTCAAAATGTAACCAAACTACACTAATAAAAAGTTGAAAAAGAAAAAAAGATTGAAATCAAAATGAAACACTTCAAAATTACCAAAGTGTGAAATGTCTTGATTGACCTAAACAAAAAACGAAACACAAAAACAAAGTTTTTCCCATTTGCAAAAATTGTAGAGACTGACTTTTCATCCCAATTTAGGACAAGAAAACACGAAACCCAAGCAGCTCTACCTATAAACTAGCATTTACTTCAGATCAAGCCGTATTCAAAGCCCACTGAAGTCAATGGAAAGGCTCCCTCTGACTTCAGGGGGCTTTAGCAGGCCCATAATTTAGCTTCTCTCCTGCTTAAAAAAGAAAAAATAACGTGCTACTGTTTATATCAATGGCAAGATCTTTAAAAGAGCTCTCATGTCTTATATGATACCAAGCTGTTGACTCTCACTTCTGTTCTGCCAGTGGTGCTGGTCTTCATCACCCATCAGTCCAATTTTCCCTCAAACACCTTCAGGCTTTCTCCCATCCTGTCCCTTATTCAGAGCAGGAGCTCCCTGCATAAAAATGCAAAGCCATATAATTCTCCTCCTTCAGATCCCTCAAAATGGGGTGGGTTGAGGTTGGGGAGGAGAGGGAAGGAGGAAGGTGGATTTTTAATTGGGTGGGGGTGGGATTAGGGTTTTGTGGGAACTGAGGAAATTTTGGTTTTGTGGCCTGACTTCTTATGTGTTGAGAAAAGTTGTTTGTTTGCTCCTGCTGTTTTTGTCTTAGTTGGACTGTGTTTGTAATTGTGTGTCACAAGTGTCTAGACCCTGGGATAATCTTTGATTTTATTAATCCATATTCTATCCACTGGCAGATATTTAACCTGCTTTCCCACTGATATTTGTAGATGTCTGCTTCTTCTACATCTCCAAAGAAAAGGTAAACTGTGTTATCCCCAGGAAATGTAACAAATTTCAGATTGCAGAAACAAAAAGAGTTATTGTTGACCATTTGAGAAATGTTATGAACAACTCTGCTCATCTCCGGTGGCAAAACACTCTAGTGAAGATGGAGTATGGATGAAACCTATTGGATAAGGTATGTTCCAGTGTTGCAAAAAATAGGCTGCTTTAAAACCAAATGTGAATATTTCTCTGAGGGAGCTAAAGTCATGAACATTCTAAAACAAGTACTAAAGCATGTCATGGCTTCTAGTGTTACTGAAAATTGAAAATAAGCAATAACACAGCACATGCAATTAGAAGAATAGCAAACGATAGTCTGAAAATCATAAAATTAAATAATACTCCCTGGTGTTTTAGAACCTATCAGTAATCAATGAACACCAGTGCAAGTTCTGTGCTTGAAGCCAATCCAACAAGAAAATTAATACTATCTCACATTTCAGGCCTTTCATTCTGAAGAACTACAAAGCACTTCAGAAAAAACACAGCTGTTCACAGGCATAACATCTTCTCCTACCAAAATGCAGCTACTTCTGCAGTGAAGCATGGAAGCTGCTAAACAGAGCACAGCAACATTGCCCAACAGTTTAATACAGGAAGTGAAGAATAATACAATTAACTGCACAGGAAATTCAGGCAGGCAGAATTTAATTACCAGAACTGGAATTTGGCTAGGACCCAGGCTTAGTGCCCTGCTAGAAATTGATTAATGTTTATAAGTGTGTATTTATAACACAGTGTTTTGACAGGTTTCAGAGTAGCAGCCGTGTTAGTCTGTATTCGCAAAAAGAAAAGGAGGACTTGTGGCACCTTAGAGACTAACAAATTTATTTGAGCATAAGCTTTTGTGAGCTACAGCTCACTTCATCGGATGCATTCAGTGAAAAATACAGTGGGGAGATTTATATACACAGAGAACATGAAACAATGGGTGTTACCATTCACACTGTAACAAGAGTGATCACTTAAGGTGAGCTATTACCAGCAGGAGAGCAGGGGGGAAAAAACCTTTTGTAGTGATAATCAAGGTGGGCCATTTCCAGCAGTTGACAAGAACGTCTATAGGAACAGTGGGGGGTGCGGGGGGGGGGGAATAGGCATGGGGAAATAGTTTTACTTTGTGTAATGACCCATCCACTCCTAGTCTCTATTCAAGCCTAAATTAATTGTATCCAGTTTGCAAATTAATTCCAATTCAGCAGTCTCTTGTTGGAGTCTGTTTTTGAAGTTTTTTTGTTGAAGAATTGCAACTTTTAGGTCTGTAATTGAGTGACCAAAGAGATTGAAGTGTTCTCCAACTGGTTTTTGAATGTTATAAGTCTTGATGTCTGATTTGTGTCCATTTATTCTTTTATGTACAGATTGTCCAGTTTGACCAATGTATATGGCAGAGGGGCATTGCTGGCACATGATGGCATATATCACATTGGTAGATGTGCACGTGAATGAACCTCTGATAGTGTGACTGATGTGATTGGGCCCTATGATGGTGTCCTCTGAATAGGTATGTGGACATAGTTGGCAATGGGCTTTATTGCAAGGATAGGTTCCTGGGTTAGTGGTTCTGTTGTGTGGTGTGTGGTTGCTTGTGAGTATTTGCTTCAGGTTGGGGGGCTGTCTGTAAGCAAGGACTGGCCTGTCTCCCAAGATCTGTGAGAGTGATGGGTTGTCCTTCAGGATAGGTTGTAGATCCTTGATGATGTGTTGGAGAGGTTTTAGTTGGGGGCTGAAGGTGATGGCTAGTGGCGTTCTGTTATTTTCTTTGTTGGGCCTGTCCTGTAGTAGGTGACTTCTGGGTACTCTTCTGGCTCTGTCAATCTTTTTCTTGACTTCAGCAGCTGGGTATTGTAGTTTTAAGAATGCTTGTTAGAGATCTTGTGGGTGTTTGTCTCTGTCTGAGGGATTGGAGCAAATGTGGTTATATCTTAGAGCTTGGCTGTAGACAATGGATCCTGTGATGTGTCCAGGATGGAAGCTGGAGGCATGTAGGTAAGTATAGTGGTCAGTAGGTTTCCGGTATGGTGGTGTTTATGTGACCATCGCTTATTAGCACCGTAGTGTCCAGGAAGTGGATCTCTTGTGTGGACTGGTCCAGACTGAGGTTGATGGTGGGATGGAAATTGTTGAAATCATGGTGGAATTCCTCAAGGGCTTCTTTTCCATGTGTCCAGATGATGAAGATGTCATCAATGTAGCACAAGTAGAATAGCGGCATTAGGGGACGAGAGCTGAGGAAGCGTTGTTCTAAGTCAGCCATAAAAATGTTGGCATACTGTGGGGCCATGCGGGTACCCATAGCAGTGCCGCTGATTTGAAGGTATACATTGTCCCCAAATGTGATGCGCAAGCCTGTGGCCTTGCCTACACTAGGCTTTTTGGCCCAAAATTTCCCGCCATTGGCACTACATTAGCCCCCCAGTAGGAGCAGCATGTGGAGAGCTAATGTAAACTGAGCTCCAGGAGCCACAGGCATTTTTACCACCATGCTATGCCCACCCATGCCCGTGAGCAGAGTTAGATGAGCTGCTGCTTCAAATGCCAATGGCTGCCTGGAGCCGTGTCAGTATAATGCTCCCAGCATTGCTACCCAGAGTAGAAAACTTGGAGGAAGAAGGGGGGAAAGAAGTCCTGGCATAGAGCTTAATTGGCCAATGTGGATATTCATGTATTCATGATATTCATGTAGATGTAATTATTCTCAGAGGAAGGGATGTACTTACTGTCTGAAATAAGGACACCCAACCAACATCAGACAGCTGCAGCGGCACAGGAGCTAGCAAACAGAGGAGTTTGAAAGGGGAGTTTGTATTGTGGTGCTTGTTTGGGGTTTGCTTTTGCTGGGGGGGTGGTCTTTCTGGTGTGGCTTGTGTTTCCCAGATTAACAAGATTTAGGTGGGAAGGCGATGACAGATACAGAGGCAGCTGTGGGAGTGACTCCTGTAGTGGAAGACACAATGAGGATGACTGGATGTGGAAGCTGTGGTATGTACATGATCCTGGAGGGGGGAACCGGTAAGAGTTTTTTCTGCATGAAATGCCGTCTGATAGAGCTGATGGAGGAAAAGATCCGAGGTTTGGAGATGCAGGTGGAAAGTCTAATTGAGTTTAGGAAGGGGTTTGAGCAGATGATGGAGCAAAGATATGAGGTATCTGAAGGGAAAAGCTCAGACTCACGGATGGAAGCAGGGCTGGTGAATTTTGAGAGGAGACTGGGTGAGGAAAGTGGTCAGTGGAAACATGTGACTAAAAGAACCAGGCAGAGGAAAAGGCAGGCTAGTGAAGGAGAAATAGAGCTTAGGAATAGGTTTGCAGAGTTGGAAAATGAAGAAGGGGCTCAGCAGGTACTTGTTGAAGGTGGAAGGGTAAGGAAGAAGAGAAGAGAGGCTAGTCCTATAGGAAAAGCGGAAGAGTCAAGGGAGACTACACAAAATATGAGCCCCAGGAGGATACAGGATGGGTTGAAGAAGATTATAAGGGAAAATAGGAATGGAAAGAACTTGCAGCCAGAGGGAACAGGGGAGAGACTGGAGAATAGCACCGTCACCAGGAAAAGGCAGGTCTATGTGATCGAGGACTCTTTATTGAAGAATAGACAGGCCTATAACTAGAGCTGATCCTGAGAATAGAAGGGTGTGCTGTCTTCCGGGTGCTAAGATACGGGATGTAGACCTGAGGTTGAAAAGGATCCTAAAGGGAGCGGGAAAGAATCCCCTAATTATCCTTCATGTGGGAACAAATAATACGGCTAGATTTTCGCTGGAAAGTATTAAGGGAGACTATGCTAGGCTGGGGAAGACACTTAAGGAAATTGAGGCTCAGGTGATCTTTAGCGGGATCCTTCCTGTTCCTAGAGAAGGGCAACAGAGGTGTGACAAGATTATGACTGTCAACAGATGGCTTAGGCAGTCGTGCTATAAGGAGGGCTTTGGGATGTATGGCCACTGGGAGACATTCACGGACAGAGGACAGTTCTCTCGGGATGGACTTCATCTGAGTAGGGAAGGAAATAGACTTCTAGGATCGAGGCTGGCACAACTGATAAAGAGAGCTTTAAACTAGGAATTAGGGGGAGATGGTTGGGAGATGTCCAGGAAATCTCCATGCCAGATTTTAGCATTGAGAGGGAAGAAGACGAAGTAAGAAAGGATACAGCCGTGGGTAGGAGAATGTATATAAGGAGCGAGGGCAGTGTGGATACTAGTCTAATAGGTTATACTGGCTGTAGAATGACTGTGCCTAATAGGGTACAAAATGTGAGCGAGGCCAAACAGCAAAAATTAAGATGTTTATACACCAATGCGAGGAGCCTAGGTAACAAAATGGAGGAACTAGAGCTACTGGTGCAGGAAGTGAAACCAGATATTATAGGGATAACAGAAACATGGTGGAATAATAGTCATGACTGGACTACAGGTATTGAAGGCTATGTGCTGTTTAGGAAAGACAGAAACAAAGGTAAAGGGGGTGGAGTAGCATTGTATATCAATGATGAGGTAGAATGTAAAGAAATAAGAAGTGATGCAATGGATAAGACAGAGTCCGTCTGGGCAAAAATTACATTGGAGAAGAAAACTAGTAAAGCCTCTCCTACGATAGTGCTTGGGGTGTGCTATAGACCTCCGGGATCTAATTTGGATATGGATAGAGCCCTTTTTAATGTCTTTAATAAAGTAAATACTAATGGAAACTGCGTGATCATGGGAGACTTTAACTTCCCAGATATAGACTGGAGGACCAGTGCTAGTAATAAAATAGGGCTCAGATTTTCCTAGGTGCGATAGCTGATGGATTCCTTCATCAAGTAGTTGCTGAACCGACTAGAGGGGATGCCATTTTAGATTTAATTTTGGTGAGTAGCGAGGACCTCATAGAAGAAATGGTTGTAGGGGACAACCTTAGTTCAAGTGAGCATGAGCTAATTCAGTTCAAACTGAATGGAAGGATTAACAAAAATAAATCTGCAACTAGGGTTTTTGATTTCAAAAGGGCTGACTTTCAAAAATTAAGGAAATTAGTTAGGGAAGTGGATTGGACTGAAGAACTTATGGATCTAAAGGTAGAGGAGGCCTGGGATTACTTTAAATCAAAGCTGCAGAAGCTATCGGAAGCCTGTATCCCAAGAATGGGGAAAAAATTCATAGGAAGGAGTTGTAGACCAAGCTGGATGAGCAAGCATCTTAGACAGGTGATTAAGAAGAAGCAGAAAGCATACAGGGAGTGGAAGATGGGAGGGATCAGCAAGGAAAGCTACCTAATTGAGGTCATAACATGTAGGGATAAAGTGAGACAGGCTAAAAGTCGAGTAGAGTTGGACCTTGCAAAGGGAATTAAAACCAATAGTAAAAGGTTCTATAGCCATATAAATAAGAAGAAAACTAAGAAAGAAGAAGTGGGGCTGCTTAACACTGAGGATGGAGTGGAGGTTAAAGATAATCTAGGCATGGCCCAATATCTAAACAAATACTTTGCCTCAGTCTTTAATAAGGCTAAAGAGGATCTTGGGGATAATGGTAGCATGACAAATGGGAATGAGGATATAGAGGTAGATATTACCATATCTGAGGTAGAAGCAAAACTGAAACAGCTTAATGGGACTAAATCGGGGGGCCCAGATAATCTTCATCCAAGAATATTAAAGGAATTGGCACCTGAAATTGCAAGCCCATTAGCAAGAATTTTTAATGAATCTGTAAACTCAGGAGTAGTACCGAATGATTGGAGAATTGCTAATATAGTTCCTATTTTTAAGAAAGGAAAAAAAAGTGATCCAGGTAACTACAGGCCAGTTAGTTTGACATCTGTAGTATGCAAGGTCCTGAAAAAAATTTTGAAGGAGAAATTAGTTAAGGACATTGAAGTCAATGGTAAATGGGACAAAATACAACATGATTTTACAAAAGGTAGATCGTGCCAAACCAACCTAATCTCCTTTATTGAAAAGGTAACAGATTTTTTAGATAAAGGAAATGCAGTGGATCTAATTTACCTAGATTTCAGTAAAGCATTTGATACCGTGCCACATGGGGAATTATTAGTTAAATTGGAGAAGATGGGGATCAATATGAACATCAAAAGGTGAATAAGGAATTGGTTAAAGGGGAGACTGCAACGAGTCCTACTGAAAGGCGAACTGTCAGGTTGGAGGGAGGTTACCAGTGGAGTTCCTCAGGGATCGGTTTTGGGACCAATCTTATTTAATCTTTTTATTACTGACGTCGGCACAAAAAGTGGGAGTGTGCTAATAAAGTTGGCAGATGATACAAAGCTGGGAGGTATTGCCAATTCGGAGAAGGATCGGGATATTATACAGGAGGATCTGGATGACCTTGTAAACTGGAGTAATAGTAATAGGATGAAATTTAATAGTGAGAAGTGTAAGGTTATGCATTTAGGGATTAATAAGAAGAATTTTAGTTATAAGTTGGGGACGCATCAATTAGAAGTAACGGAAGAGGAGAAGGACCTTGGAGTATTGGTTGATCATAGGATGACTATGAGCTGCCAATGTGATATGGCTGTGAAAAAAGCTAATGCGGTTTTGGGATGCATCAGGAGAGGCATTTCCAGTAGGGATAAGGAGGTTTTAGTACCGTTATACAAGGCACTGGTGAGACCTCACCTAAAATACTGTGTGCAGTTCTGGTCTCCCATGTTTAAAAAGGATGAATTCAAACTGGAGCAGGTACAGAGAAGGGCTACTAGGATGATCCGAGGAATGAAAAACTTGTCTTATAAAAGGAGACTTAAGGAGCTTGGCTTGTTTAGCCTAACTAAAAGAAGGTTGAGGGGAGATATGATTGCTTTCTATAAATATATCAGAGGGATAAATACAGGAGAGGGAGAGGAATTATTTCAGCTCAGCACCAATGTGGACACAAGAACAAATGGGTATAAACTGGCCACCAGGAAGTTTAGACTTGAAATCAGACAAAGGTTTTTAACCATCAGAGGAGTGAAGTTTTGGAATAGCCTTTCAAGGGAAGCAGTGGGGGGCAAAAGATCTATCTGGTTTTAAGATTCTACTCAGTAAGTTTATGGAGGAGATGGTATGATGGGATAATGGGATTTTGGTAAGTAATTGATCTTTAAATATTCAGGGTAAATAGGCCTAATCCCCTGAGATGGGATATTAGATGGATGGGATCTGAGTTACCCAGGAAAGAATTTTCTGTAGTATCTGGCTGGTGAACCTTGCCCATATGCTCAGGGTTTAGCTGATTGCCATATTTGGGGTCGGGAAGGAATTTTCCACCAGGGCACATTGGAAGAGGCCCTGGAGGTTTTTCGCCTTCCTCTGTAGCATGGGGCATGGTTGACTTGAGGGAGGCTTCTCTGCTCCTTGAAGTCTTTGAATTTATGATTTAAGGACTTCAATAGCTCAGACATGGGTGAGGTTTTTCATAGGAGTGGGTGGGTGAGATTCTGTGGCCTGCGCTGTGCAGGAGGTCGGACTAGATGATCAGAATGGTCCCTTCTGACCTTAGTATCTATGAATCTATGAACACCAGTACTTTTGGATACTGTTTGGAACAACTCTCATTGGTCTCACATACATATGAGCTAAGTGGGAAACCTTACAATTCAGCCCAAGGAAGGGGCAGCACAGAGATGCACTGCCCCAGGAATGAAGCAGGGACCAAACCATTCGCTTTGAGAATCAAAACTCTAACCTACTTTCACCTTGCTCCAAGGAAGAAATAAGCAGCATCAGCCCCTTTCCTGGCACAGCTCTGGTCCCCCTCCCTGCTGGGTCAGCGGTGCTAGTTGGCACAATGGGGATGGGATGAAACCAAGGCGCAGACCACTGCCTGACCCTGATCCCACACACTGTGCGGGGTCTGACAGTGTAGGAAGTCATTGTAAGGGAGCAAGGGGCTCCTTACAGCCCTTTGCTCCCCTGAGCAGATACACTGCCAGATTCACAATTGAGCTCCATGAAGAAAGGACCAAGTGTTTTTACCCACACATCTCTGATGTGTATGTAGAGTTCTCAGCCCTGGTACTGCAACAGAAGACAATAGTTGGCCCCCAGAGCAGTGCCGTAGAAATGTATCACATTCTGAATTAATGTAACTGCAGTAGTTTTAGCCAGGTGAACTTTGGCTGCATGATTTCAACTGGTTTGTCGTCAGCCCACAGACAAGCTGAACCTTGTTTCAGAAGTTAGGTTACAGGGCAGGGGAATCTAAAAGTGCTTTTGTCCTATCTTTGAGTTTTTCCTTCCCCCCTACATCCTCTTTTGAACAGTATTAATCAAAAGTTACAGAAGCTGAAGTTAAAGAACAAAAATAGGGAATATTAAACAAGCTGTCAGAGAAATAAGGTTACTCATACCATCATGAGGAGGCCTGGTGATTACACACACACTAAAAGCAGAGCTAGAGACAATAAGATTACTCACACTACTTCAAATTATAATAAGATGCATCAGTTACACTCCTACAGCAACCTGAAGAAGGAGAGTAGAATATGCTGTTAGCCTAATGAGGAGTTTATAAGAGAGTCACAGTTAACATGTCTTACTTATAATATGCCACAAACCTGCTAAAGAGGACAAGCAGAGTTACTGTATGTTCTCATTAATCCATTGAAAAGTCAAAGGTGAGTATTCATATGACCAATTTCTGAGCCACGTTTGACTACAGAGCCCCTGATAATAGAGACTATAGAAGAAAAATGATGATATAAAATAAACAGGAGAAGCTGGTTTGGGGATAAAAATTCTCACTGGATTAAATTGACTCTTCTAGAAGTTTAGTTTGTGCATTGTTATAAGTCATTTTGGTGCATCTTTAACAATGCATTCAAATAAAGACAGAACATCAGGAAAATTTTTCAGCAAACGCACTATCCCAACCAGATCTCTGAATAAAAATGAGAGCTGAGTCAACCCTGTGTCATGTGCATTTGTGAATATGTAATGAGAGTCAGTATCTATAAAACATTCAGAAAAGAGTGGCTGGTTCCAAGTGGAGAGAAGGCATGCAAGCTGCAACCATCTCAGTACCAAATTTTTATAAGTGAAAATGCAGGAAGAAAGGTCTTATGTTTCTTAAATAGAGAATATTCTACTTAGGGGCTAGCCTATCCTTAATGGATGAAGCTTTTTTTGTGAAAAGTTTAGACAACTAGCAATAATATTCCTTGTTTCATTTTTTAAAAACTTCTTTGGAGTTCATTGTCCTCCCTGTTTGATAACCTTCCAACTCCTCCAGTTTAAGAACTATTGAGGCCCTGCTCTGCAGTTTTAGGTGTCCTCCGACCTCCAATAGCATAATTGGCTTTGATCCATTTTCACTTTATCCGGCATTAGTGTTCTTAAGAGTTGAATATACTGTAAAACCCCTTTTACTCACTTTTCTGAGCCTTCATTTCAGTGAAGCATTTAAGCACATGCTTATGTCCATCCCTTTTCAGGACAGAACTTAGGCACATTGCTTACGTGTGTCCTGAGTAGGATACTTTCTTGAATCAGGCCCTGAGGATGCATCCGATGAAGTGAGCTGTAGCTCACGAAAGCTTATGCTCAAATAAATTTGTTAGTCTCTAAGATGCCACAAGTACTCCTTTTCTTAATGGTAATGGTATCTGTGATGGAAGGCCATGTCCATGTGGGACTAACAATGGGTGAATCTCTGCCTATACCGAGCTGGTAGATGGTACCTTGGGACCAATGTGAGGGGCAGATTATCCCATATCTGCCTACTGTGGGGTTCTTGCACCATCCTCTGAAGAAACTGGTACTGACCACCGTCAGAGACAGGCTACTGGACACTAGATGGTCACTGAACCCTAGCAAGTCTGATCCAGAATGGCAATTCCTAAAGCTGAGGTTAGAGTTGCCAAAAGCATGGATGGGAATCAAAATCTCTCAAGTCAGAAAATTGGGCTCAAGAGCTTTCCAAAAGACCTCTCTCTCTCATGAGATGCCTACTGCTTTCTCTATTTTCGGTGGGCCAGAGCTAGTGCACGAACAACCTTTCCTGGGGCAGTTCCACATTCTCCATGCAGTTCTGTCTGTAATCTGGAAGTGAAGAGCTGTGCAAAAATAAACCATAAGATTAATCAACTGATTTATTTATTGCTAATCTAACTGCTTTGAATTTAAAAAAAAAATTGTGTTCGAATGGGTTCACCACTCCCTACTAGGAGTAGAGAAAACCTTAATCTCTCTCACTGGAGGCACAAATAAACCCAGAAAAACTGAAAGTCTACATACATACAGCTACGAATCTGCAAACACAGAAGAATATATTAAATGAATGGAAAAGATTCACCCAAAAAGAAAATTTAACTATCTGTACTGTCCATGTGTGTAAAATATTCTCCAGATATACAGTGTGAACCCTGTAACCATCCCTTCTCAAATGTTTCCAAGTAAAAAGGTAAATAGGAACATCCAATGAAGTGAGCTGTAGCTCACGAAAGCTTATGCTCAAATAAATTTGTTAGTCTCTAAGGTGCCACAAGTACTCCTTTTCTTTTTGCGAATACAGACTAACACAGCTGCTACTCAGGAACAAGAGGCTCCTTCAACTCCTCACCACCTATCCTGTTTAAAATGCTTGTTTTGTGAGAAGTACAAATACCTACCTTTCCATGCCTTAAGGGAAGAAGAGTGACAGAGAAATGCAGGCCCCAAATCTTTGGGAACTATGCTTTGAGTTATCTTAATGAGTGTCATGATATTCCAGGGTAAGAGAACATTCTAGTGATTTTTTTTCTGGATGCTTAAATTAAATGGGTCAAATTCACCCCTGGTTTATCTCCATTGAATTCAGTAGAGTTGTATCAGGAATGAATTGGGTCTAGACAGAATCAGTATTATAACCATAACTGAGTTCAAATATCAATTGCTTTTATTCTTGATAGAAATTCCCTGTGATTCACTAATGTTAATCATCATCATCAGAGCTGGTTGAAATTCAGAATTGCTGTCCCATGGGAAATTCCAAGATTTCAAAATTTGGTTTCATCCTGTATCAGGACAAAAAGTCAAAAGCTCAGAATTTGTTGTGAAATGAAATATTTTGAAAATATTTCTTTATTGAAACATTTTGTTAAAGTGGAGACATTTTGTTTTGACTTTATCATGTTTTATATTAGGTCATATTATAAAATATACTCTAAAACATAAAAGTCAACATGATAAAGTCAAAACAAAATGTCTCCACCTTAACAAAATGAAACATTTTCAGAATTTCCTGTGGAAACTAATGAAATTGATACTTTCCACAAAACATTACGATTTTGTCAAATCCACAGGATGCAAAACTGTTCTGTCAGAAAATTTTCAATCAGTGCTAATCATTATATATTTTTGGAGGTGCTTAAATGCTGCTCTCAATGGTACTCATAGTTTTCTGTAGAAATTCTATTTCTGCTTTTCTTTATTTAAATTGCAGAACAAATATTCATGCAGCTCCTCTTTGTTATGTTCAACATGCTGCTTCTGCCAACAGTGCCAATCATGATCAGAAGGTTCTTTTATCTCTATTGAGCTCCTCTGTATGAATAATCTCAAAAGATATTATGTGGAAGACCCCTCAGTTTCCTTTCTGCCTCCTAGATCACCTCCCTGGGGCTTTCCAACTGCATAACTGGGACATGGAGCTCAATCCAGACTTGTTGCAACAACCCTTTGGTGCTTCTGTTTATTATCATGCCTGCAGTTAGAATAGAGCCTGATTTAGCAAAAGCACTGGGTTTTTTGACCAAACAGTGAAACAGACTCTTCCCCAAGGGAAAAATTCCATTAGATACTTTTGACATTGTCAGATGTTAACAAGCACTTTATTGCCTGTATTTGGAAGTCTTAGACCGTAGCTCTTTGAATAGATTGAAATAAAGCATAGGAAGTTTGGCTACATTTCCACAGCTTTATTTGAACATACAACTTCATTGATTTCAATGTGGCTCAGTGCAGGAGTAGGGTTACACTCACACATGGTCCACTTGAATAATCAAGACCTACAAATTCACTATATGCTTTATTATGAACCTCATTTTCTTATTTAGTGTTTACAAAAAGTGGTGGACACACACAGCATCATCAGTACATATGTTTAAAGGCCACTTTCTTGTTCTTCCTGTTTAAATGCAAAACATTAAAACCGGAGCTTCCAGTGCCAGAACATAAGAAAAATGGAAGAAAAAATGTCTTGAATTTTCCCTAAAAATTACAAAATTCCCTTTCTTTGCCTTTTTGTGATTCTGGTACCAACAAACAATTTATATGGGAATCGCATTCTAACTCAAAAAGAAAAGGAGTACTTGTGACACCTTAGAGACTAACAAATTTATTAGAGCATAAGCTTTCATGAGCTACAGCTCACTTCATCGGATGCATTTGGTGGAATGCATCCGATGAAGTGAGCTGTAGCTCACGAAAGCTTATGCTCTAATAAATTTGTTAGTCTCTAAGGTGCCACAAGTACTCCTTTTCTTTTTGCGAATACAGACTAACACGGCTGCTACTCTGAATTCTAACTCAATACATTTTAGCATATGAATCAACACTTACTGTTCAGTGAATCAAAGACATACCAATAGCGTTGCATATCAGTTCCCTATCTTTCCCCTGGTGATGCCCCCTAGAGGATAACATTCCAGTGGAAATATTGCTCTTTTTATGTAGAAACTGGAAGCTTTTGAACCTTCGTTGGCCACTATTAAGGGACTTGAGTGGGAGATTTTTGTAACCTTTGAGTTGAATTTTTTTCTCTGTATAATAGATACTGTATAAGTACCTTGGTATGCATGATTATCTGAAAGGTAAGTATTTTAAATAGTCCAGTTCACACTGCTGGTCACTTGTGTGAGATTTTAACTTTATTACTTATGTTATAAAAAATAAAACAAGGAATATAGTTCCAAACTCAGCAATCTGGTCTGCAAATAGAAACCATATTCTTGACAAACAGTGAATATGACTATTTGCTGGGTCCAATCTATGCAGTGTCAGGAGGAGTAAGTCATGAGGAAATAGGTTATCCCACTTGCCCATAAACTCGGGATTATGCAAATGTCACCCAGCTCAGATTGTCTGTTATATTTAGAATGGGATTGTAAGGCTTCCATTCTCTGCTGCACTCAATTTCTACAGAAAATGGAGAGAAGGTGCATCAGGTACAAAGTCACTCTGATTTTCTGGCTGGCTCTATACCAGCCCCAGCCATGATAGTTTCAAACAGCATGGGAGCCGCCCTAACCTTTGACATCCAGGCAACTATCCACCAGCTGGGTATGAGCATGTTCCTTCCCACCCTGCCCCCCACCTCCAATAAGCCCTATATGTAAAGGCTGAGGGCTTGACAGTGGGAGCTTCCTATGGTGGCTGTACATCACTGGGGCCTCTCCTGTGTTAGCTCAACGTCAATGCCATTTGCAATGCCATTGATTTCATCAGCATTCCTTGTGCCTGCTTCCCTTTCAGCATATGTTTAGTTTCACCACCATAGAATAAGGTACAGTTGGTTGCCATACTGAATTTTCTGTTTTGTCTGTGTTCTGAAGGCATGAGATCATTAGCTAGATACTAGTACTTCCCATCAGTGGCCCAAGATTTTAAAAAAACCCAGTTTCCTTTACACATAGCATTATGTAAAAAGGTTCCCACTGAAATCTGAGACCTCACAAAATGTACATGGATTTGAACTTCAGTATAATCTTGAAACTTGAGTTATGTTCCTTGCTTCTCAAGTGTACCTGAGCCAGCTGATGGGTTTGTGATGAAATAACATAAAGTTCACAAAGTTTCTAAGTTTTGACAGAAAACTAGGTCTAATTCAGTGGTTTTAACAGAGTTTCATTTTTGAGAGCTTAGTTCATTCAAACACAAGAACAAGTTCTGCTCTCAGTTATTTACATGGAATTCAGTCTGTAAGTTTGCATGTTTGTAACTGAGAGAAGAGTCTGGGCCCCAGAACTCCAGGGGTGCGAACCCATTGCGATCAAAACCAAACAAAAAGTCCACAAACCACTAGGTTTTGCAAGCTCTAGTTATGAGCTCCTGAACTCACTGTGATGGTTCTTAGTATCTTAGAGCTGTGTATAAAGCAAAATAACTGAGTGTTTAATTTCCTCTTTGTGTTTGCTTACTAATCAGAAGTTAGAAACATTACTAATGAACTGTTTTATTTATCATTATATAATACTTAGTTTGAAAAATATTAAAATATTTAAAATATTAAATATTAAAGTTTTCCTTGAGTAGAGCTGATCATGGGGACAATATTATTATTATTATTCAGAAATATTTAGAACAATTATAGGTATTTGTGCAAATGTTCACAAATCCCCAATGTTTTACAGATTTTAGCCTGAATGATTACGCTTCAGAAAACTTATGACCAGATGTGTTATTCATTATTTTCTTATTTTAAAAGAATCAGTCATCCAAAGTGGAAACAGAATCAATAGGTGACCAAGTGCAAACACCATGAATTGGGATACAAGGTTTGCAAACAATTCACAAACAGAAGACAATGGCTCTATTTGAAATGATCATTAAACCATAAATAATTAACCCATCTCTATTTTCATCTTGTGATTATATTATCTTATTTTTATAGGCTTTGATTAAAAATAGGCTCACACCACATTTTGATCAATTTGTCCAATTTACCAAAGTTCCATGGTGTTTGGATTTAGAGTTTCAGCCTTAATGAAAATAGTGGCCAGTTTCAAAATTCAAAAAAGATCAAGTTCTGAATTGAGATGTTAGTCCAGGGGTCGGCAACCTTTCAGAAGTGGTGTGCTGAGTCTTCATTTATTCATTTTAATTTAAGATTTTGTGTGCCAGTAGTACATTTTAACATTTTTTAGAAGGTCTCTCTCTATAAGTCTATATATTATATAACTAAACTATTGTTATACGTAAAG
The DNA here is from genome assembly GCF_009764565.3 of Dermochelys coriacea. Classification (NCBI taxonomy): domain Eukaryota; kingdom Metazoa; phylum Chordata; order Testudines; family Dermochelyidae; genus Dermochelys; species Dermochelys coriacea. Next base: position 156,112,055 of record NC_050068.2, read on the forward strand.
TAAACAAGGTTTTCAAAATGTTTAAGAAGCTTCATTTAAAATTAAATTAAAATGCTGATCTTACGCCACCGGCCCACTCAGCCTGTTGCTGGCCTGGGGTTCCATTCACCCATGCCGGCAGTGGGCTGAGTGGGGCCTGCGGCCGGGACCCCAGACTGGCAGTGGGCTGAGCAGCTCAGCCCGCTGCTGGTCTGGGATCCCGGCCCTGCCCACATAGAGTGGGTACTTACCTTCTCCCTGGTTCTAGCCCATTCTCTTCCTCTCTCTCTGCACTGAGCTGAGGGTGGGAGTGCACTGAGCACAGGGATGGGGATGAAGGAGTAGGCTGGAGGTTGGGGTGTAGGGCCTGGCCAAGAGGGAGGGGCTCAGGGTTGGGGCAGGAGGTTTGGGGGTGGAGTGCTTACCTGGGCAGCTCCCATTTGGTGCAAGGGGTGTGGATGGGAATGTGGAGGTGTGTGTGCAGGAGCTCCCGTTTGGTGCTCAGGGTGGGGGTAGGAATGTGGGGGGTGCAAGAGTCAGGGCATGGGGTGTGGGGTATGTGTGGGGGGTGCTGGTGTCAGGGCCGGGGTCGTGGGGGGTGCAGGGGTCAGAAAAGAGGGTTGGGAATGTGTGAGAGAGATGCAGGGGTCAGGGCAGTGGTCTGGGAGTGTGTGGGGAGGTGTAGGAGTCTGGGCAAAGGGCTGGGTGTGTGTGAGGGGGATGCAGGGGTCAGGGCAGAGGGCTGGGGGTGTGAGCTGGGATCATGGGGGTGCTCCCAGCCCCCCGTTCAGAGTGGCTCACGGCAGGGGGATGGAGGGGATATTGCCCTGAATCCACCTCCCTTCCCCAAGCCCTGTCCCCACCTCTTCTCTGCCTCCTCCGAGTGCACTGTAGCTCGGCTTCTCCCCCTTCCTCACAAAGACCATCAGCTGATCAGCAGCAGGGAGGGAAAGGAGGAGGGGCAGGAACCCAGCACGCTGGGGGAAGAGGCGGGCGAGGAGGGACCTTGCCTGCTCTGCAGCAGTAGCCGGCAGGACCAAGTTTCTTCACCCTGCCCCCGCGAGGGAGGGGAGGGAGAAGAGCTGGCTGGGGCAGGCAGGATTTTTAATGGCATGCTGCTGCCTGCCGGGGTCCTGGCCCCGGTCCCGCTCAGCCTGGGTTCAGCAGCAGGCTGAGCAGGGCTGGCGGCTGGGACCCAGCAGGCAGCAGCATGCCATTAAAAATTGGCTTGCGTGCCATCTTTGGCACGCATGCCATAGGTTGCCAACCCCTGTGTTAGTCTGTGGACTTTCAGATCTAGAATTTTGGTTTGGGTCTGCCATTTATATTTGGTCAGAGGAAAAAACGTGAAAAGTGTGATTTCCATTTCACGTTTCAGACTTTGAAGAGAAACATCCACTTTATTTACTATTACAAATCTTTTAAAAAGGAACTTTCTAAGGCTAATCTAAAGGAGAGAATGTTGCTGTGTCATCAGCAGGATTTTTAACAAAACTGTTTCAGTGTTACACATCTCTCACCTATTCAATAGCTGTGCTTAGGTAGTAATAAAAATGATTGAGTATAAGGACAAAGCACAGATTGGTGTCTGAATGGTTAGTAATCTGAAGTATGTAGATAATGTGTCGTCATTTCTGCTAGAGAGTATGGGTGCAAGTTTTATGGAAGAAATAATTGGAATTAGCTTCTATTTTGGCTTTTCTGAGACTGAATTTCCAAAAAGTAGAGCCATCACATTAAGCCAATATGATACTCCAGCAAACATTGCTTTTAAGATTGTCCTTTGATAGGGCAAATTCATTGAGTTTACTTTTAAATTATTTTTTAGCTTGAATAGTTACACATAGCTTTGAGTTGTTTGGCAGTAAAATTAGAGGTGAAAAAGTGTTATCACACATCCCATGTTATTTTTAATAGGAAGGAATCATCATTGGGGCTGTATTCCACTCTCTTCTAGATGCCCCATATGTTGCTTTTTACTGCAGGAATCTCTGGGTGAGATTCTATAGACTGGGTGTGCCAGAGGTCAGACTAGAGCAGTGATACTCAGACTGAGGATCAGGAGCTGCAAGTGGCTTTTTAATGAGTCTCCTGCAACTCGTTGCAGCACATGATATTAAAAACATGGTGTGGTTTAATTATTAACCAATCTAAGTTATTAACCAATCAGGATGCTTTTACTGTGTTATAAACCAAATGTAGAATACTTGGTCAGTCATTTTGCTGTGAGAATTATATATAATATAGTAAATGAAACAATGAATTCACACTACCTGGGGCTCTTTTGAGTAAGGTTGATTGCTAATTTTGCTCCTAACCACTGTGGTCTTAGTACCACTGGACTAGATGATCTTAATTGTCCCATCGAGGTTTAAAATGTATCCATCTATGAATTAGTGCAGCTGAACAGACATAATGCACAGTATTTGCATATGAAAACCTACTCCTCTTCTACTTCTCAGACTGTGTTTATGGGCATTATCTAGTTACCTAAAATCAAGCTATCATAGTCCCACAGCCTTTGCTTTCAAAGAGCAGCCCAAATAAATAATGCAAAAAATAATTCAAACAATAACTAACCCAGATGTTACAGGATTCCCTCCTCACGCATCTATGCTCCAAGAGTCCAGGTTGGTTTTTCTGCCTTCCCCAAAGCTAAAAATGTTCCATACAATAAAGGAGTGTTGAAACTGTAAATAAATATTCTGGTGGGGGAAAGAAGGTGGAACCATTCTACATTGTGTTAGATAGACATGGAATATTTTTTTCTTTGTTAAATATTAGTCCATTTATTGATGAAGGGGCTCATTTTGTTTCCAGCAATGGAAGGGAATTGCTGTGCTAATTAATATAATTTGTTGTTTCATAGTGCAAGCAGCACTGAAAACATCAGAATAAGCATTGTTGTTTGCTCCATTTCATTTCCAGGTGCATGGGGTCTTTTTTGGAAAACATCTTAGAGCCCAACTTTATATGGAATTGTTTGTAAAAAGGTGGTGTGGTTTGTTTGTAATAATCTTAAATAATATATTTAGTTTTTAATCTTACATCAAAGATCTTTCTGTCCTTGACAACAACCCAGCTCTCATTCTCATTACTGAGGAGGAGCCTTGTCACCACTAGCTTGAGGCAGCATACAAAGTAGGATAATGTCTGGGAAACTGACATCTTATATTGCCTATCTTACGTCTCATTGTCCAAGGCCATGAACCCAGAGGACAGGGTATGGGTGTGAGATGGGGTGGTAGGGGGTCAGAGGGTAGTTGAAACATGAGCCCATCATCCACTCTTCTATGAGAACAGTTTCTTGGCAGGATGTTCTCAAATCCAAAGTGTAGCAGGTAGATACATGTTGTTGCTACTAAGACTTTTCCAATGTGCAGTAATGCACATGCAATTAAAGATTTGTCACTGGCATAGCCAATAAACCAAATGTTTCCAACAATGATGTCTCATGTAAGTCCTGTGTGGCCCAGAAAGGAAAAGTTTAAACATTTTCCAAAGATTCCAAATCCTGTTTCTCTGCCTCAGCGGCTGCCTCAAGCCCTCCTCCCAATTGTAAAAGTTATGTCCAGAAACAAACAATACCATGTGACTAATCGCAGCCAACCAACACTTTTCCACTATCAGATACCAAATGCTTATAGTGAATGGTTTGTGTAATTCAGAGTTAAAAAAAATTGCACATAAATCCACTGAGTAATTCTGAACAAAAAAATAAATTTAAGGAATCTCTAATCTGCTCATGGACATTTTGTAAGAAGAAAGAAGCTAAATCCATTAGAATACCTTGTGTGATCAGTTCTACTGCTGAATAATTCTTTACAGAAGAAAAACAACCTTCCCAAAGACTATCTCTGCCTTCCTGGTCTTTCTAGGATTAAATAAAGGGAAAAGTGATATTTTTGTGGGTCTTGTCCTATAAGATAGACCTTATAAATGAGACATCCTCATTCTGCTTGCTGGATTTGATATACCTCAATTCTCTGGAAGTTCATCAAGACTTCTAGTACTCCAGACATTCAACTAGGAACTTTGATTTCTTAAAGGCAAACTTTGACAAAGTTAAGGGAATTAGCTAGAGAAGTAGACTGGACTGAAGAATTCAAGGATCTGAATGTGGAGGAGGCTTGGAATTACTTTAAGTCAAAGTTGGAGGAACTATCTGAAGCCTGCATCCCAAGCAAGGAGGAAAAATTCATAGGGAAAGGTTGCAGACTAAACTGAATGAACAAGTAATCACCTGAATGAGACAAGAGAAAGCAGAAAGCCTACAAGGAAATGAAGATGGATCAGCAAGGAAAGCTACCTCTTGGAGGTCAGAAGGTATGGGGGGAAAGTGAGAAATGTTAAAAGCCAAGCAGAGTTGGACCTTGCAAAGGGAATTAAAACCAATAGTAAAAAGGTTCTATAGCCAAACAAATAAAAAGAAAACAAGGAAAGAAGAAATGGGACCACTAAGCACTGAAGATGGGGTGGAGATTAAAGATTGTTTAGGTGTTGGGCCATACCTAGATTAATACTTTGCCTCAGTTTTAAATAAGGGTACTAAGGAGTTTGGGAGCAGTGGCAGGGTGGCTAATGGGAACAAGACTATGGAAGTAGGAATTACCACATCCAAGATCTATGCTACTAGGGTGATCAGAGGAATGGAGAACCTGCCTTTCAAGAGGAGACTTAAGGATCTTGGCTTGTTTAGCTTCACAAAAAGCAGCATGAGGGTATCAAGCTGTCTGAAGTAGCTCACAACATGAGTGTGAATCCCAGGGTGGACTGTCAAGGAACAGGCACAGATCCCAAGTGCTCTATAATTAAATTTCATCAACCAAATAACGAGTCTAAACTCTAAAGCACTACAAAAGCCTTAACATGGAGTCACAGACAGTCCCCTTGAGCACTGAGGTCTATCTTACTACCCAGGCAAGCTTGCCTCTGTGATAGATGGTCCTTTCACCAAAAATCACAACAATATTCAGGATACTCCCAGTCCCAAAGGATCAGTCCCTTGCCTCAGGTCAATTGTACCTCAGATCTCAAACTAATAGCCAATCCTATAATATTAACTAACGATTATTAACTAAAAAAAGAAATGAGGGTTATTTACAAGGTTAAAGCAGATAAATATATACACACAAATGGGACAGTCTTAGATTCCAAAAGGTGACAGCAGCTGCTATAATATGCAAGGGCTAAACCAAGCAGGTTGGGGATCCCAGGCTTATGCTTAGAAATATTGCCCTTTCTGAATTCTAAGCAGCACACTGATAATTTCTCTTTAAGAGGAGGCTTTTTATTCCCTTCCCACAGCATGCAAACTGTGATGGGATGAGGGTTTGTGCATGTACCCTCTTTTTGGGTGTGGGGGAAGCAATCAACAAAGTCTTTTGTCCACGGATGCTCCACAATGGCATGTCTGGTGTCTTTAGGACTTCTTTTGTTGGGGAGGAAATGAAACCTCTTGTGGTAAACTAGTATGTTACACTTGGTAATACTATTCCCTTGACTGTGAGGGTTTATAGTCTTAGCAAACATTTTTATAGTTACAGAGCAAACACTTAAATATTACCTTATACCAGGGATTGGCAACCTTTGGCACATGGCTTGCCAGGATAAGCCCCCTGGCAGGCCGGGCAGGTTTGTTTACCTGCTGCACCTGCAGGTTCGGCCAATCACAGCTCCCACTGGTTGCGGTTTGCCGCTCTGGGCCAATGGGGGCTGCGGGAAGCGGTGGCCAGCACATTCCTCAGCCCATGCCACTTCCTGCAGCCCCCATTGGCCCGGAGAAGCGAACCGCAGCCAGTGGGAGCTGCGATCAGCCAAACCTGCAGATGCAGCAGGTAAACAAACCAGCCTGGCCCGCCAGGGAGCTTACCCTAGCTGGCCGCATGCCAAAGGTTGCCAATCCTTGCCTTATACCATGGGATGCATATTATAAGTAAGATTCATACATGCAGCATCCTACAAGCATTTCTTGAAGTCTAAACACTAAACAAATTCTTAAACTCTAATATCTATTTTAACAATACTAACATAGAGGTGAGTTAGACCAGTGATTTTCAACCTGCGGTCTACAGACCCCTGGATATCCATGGACTATGTCTAAGGGGTCTGCGAAAGCCTTAGAGTGAAAACTGACTGAACACAATTAAACTATACATACAGACAATACACTTCAAAAGGGGTCCGCATCTCCATTCAAAATGTATTAGGGGTCTACAAATGAAAAAAAGGTTGAGAACCACTGAGTTAGACTGAAGTGAGCTGTAGCTCACAAAAGCTTATGCTCAAATAAATTTGTTAGTCTCTAAGGTGCCACAAGTACTCCTTTTCTTTCCGAGTTAGACTGGTTTCGATGTATCCATTTGTCACAGATCAGTGAGGCCTAGGGTCCATGGCATAAATTGGCAATGGCCTGCCAACATCAGAGGGGAGATATGATTGCTCTCTATAAATACAACAAGGGATAAACACCAGAGAGGGGGAGGAGTTATTTAAGTTAAGGGCCAATATTGGCACAAGAACAAATGGCTATGAACTGACTACCAGTAAGCGTAGGCTTGAAATTAGCTGAAGGTTTCTAACCATCAGAGGAGTGAAGTTCTGGAACAGCCTTCCAAGGGCAGCCGTGGGAGCAAAAAACCTAACTGGGTTCAAGAATGAGCTTTAGGGGATGGTATGATGAGATTGCCTACAATGGTATATGGTCCATCCGCCTATGTGATAGCAAATATCACCAATGGCTGGTGATGGGACACCGATGAGGAGGTGCGAGTCACTACTGAGAATTCTCTCTCAGGTGTCTTTCAGGTGGGTCTTGCCCACATGTTCAGGGTCTAATTGATCACCATATTTAGGGTCAGGAAGGAATTTTCTCGCAGGTCAGACTGGCAGAGACCCTGCGTTTTTTTGCTTTCCTCTGCTGTGTGGGGGATGGATCACTTTTGGGTTTGAACTAAAGTAAATGGTGAAGTATCTAACTTGAAGTCTTTAAATCAAGATCTGAGGACTTCAGTAACTCAGCTAGAGGTTAGGGGTCTGTTACAGGAGTGGATGGGTGAGGTTCTATGACCTGCAATGTACAGGAGAAAAGGAGTACTTGTGGCACCTTAGAGACTAACAAATTTATTAGAGCATAAGCTTTCGTGAGCTACAGCTCACTTCATCGGATGCATCTGATGGAAAAAACAGAGGAGAGATTGATATACACACACACACACACACACACACACACACACACAGAACATGAAACAATGGGTTTATCATACACACTGTAAGGAGAGTGATCACTTAAGATAAGCCATCACCAGCAGCAGGGGGGGGAAAGGAGGAAAACCTTTCATGATGACAAGCAAGGTAGGCTAATTCCAGCAGTTAACAAGAATATCAGAGGAACAGTGGGGGGTGGGGTGGGAGGGAGAAATACCATGGGGAAATAGTTTTACTTTGTGTAATGACTCATCCATTCCCAGTCTCTATTCAAGCCTAAGTTAATTGTATCCAGTTTGCAAATTAATTCCAATTCAGCAGTCTCTCCTTGGAGTCTGTTTTTGAAGCTTTTTTGTTGAAGGATAGCCACTCTTAGGTCTGTGATCGAGTGACCAGAGAGATTGAAGTGTTCTCCAACTGGTTTTTGAATGTTATAATTCTTGACGTCTGATTTGTGTCCATTCATTCTTTTACATAGAGACTGTCCAGTTTGGCCAATGTACATGGCAGAGGGGCATTGCTAGCACATGATGGCATATATCACATTGGTAGATGCGCAGGTGAACGAGCCTCTGATAGTGTGGCTGATGTGATTAGGCCCTATGATGGTATCCCCTGAATAGATATGTGGACAGAGTTGGCAACAGGCTTTGTTGCAAGGATAGGTTCCTGGGTTAGTGGTTCTGTTGTGTGGTTGCTGGTGAGTATTTGCTTCAGATTGGGGGGCTGTCTGTAAGCAAGGACTGGTCTGTCTCCCAAGATCTGTGAGAGTGATGGGTTGTCCTTCAGGATAGGTTGTAGATCCTTGATGATGCGTTGGAGAGGTTTTAGTTGGGGGCTGAAGGTGATGGCTAGTGGCGTTCTGTTGTTTTCTTTGTTGGGCCTGTCCTGTAGTAGGTGACTTCTGGGTACTCTTCTGGCTCTGTCAATCTGTTTCTTCACTTCAGCAGGTGGGTATTGTAGTTGTAGGAATGCATGATAGAGATCTTGTAGGTGTTTGTCTCTGTCTGAGGGGTTGGAGCAAATGCGGTTATATCGTAGTGCTTGGCTGTAGACAATGGATCGAGTGGTATGATCTGGATGAAAGCTAGAGGCATGTAGGTAGGAATAGCGGTCAGTAGGTTTCCGATATAGGGTGGTGTTTATGTGACCATCGCTTATTAGCACTGTATTGTCCAGGAAGTGGACAATGTACAGGAGGTTAGACAAGATGATCATCATGATCCCTTCTGGCCTTACGGTCTGAGTCTATATATTATTATTCATTCATGATATCTTTTCTGGAAATACCTAGTAAGTTGGGCCAGGATAATATAATACTCCAACCAATATGCATAGCAGTTAAGACACACAGAGGTTCGTTCTGTTTAGACTGGACATATCAGCTCTCCAAACACATCAGCCATCAGTAAAGAGAACAGTACTGCTAGTATTCAGTTGAAGCAGGAGGTGACACTAATCAGTACCAGGCCTATATCCCAACATGGCATTTAGGTGCCTACCCTGCAGGAGGTCCTATGAGATATAATACTTAAGTCTTCACCACTTGTACACATTAAAAGGCCCATGGCACTCTTCAGAAGAGAGTGGAGTGATTAACATTGTGAACAAAGTACATCCATTTTCCCCCTCAGCTTTAATTATATGTACTATTTTCCAAAAATTGTGCATTGTAGCTGTCCCATTCCACCTCAGAGGTGGCTGCATATCAGTGATGCATGATGTGATCTCTGTGCATAATCCAAATAGCAGTTTAAATCCATAAAATATTATGAGAGGAAGGAACTATATAAAGTGAAAAATATAATTTACAATTGACCAGCAAAATAGTAAACCTAAAAGCATGGGCACAATTTGATTCCAGACTGGTAAGTCTGAGTACCCTCTCCTCACCTTGGGTAAAATTTACCTTAGTGTGTAGAGCCTGCCCAAGCCTATGCGCCACCTAAGTGCCACTTAAGCCAAGAGTCTTTGTAACCCCTCTGTTAAGGAATGAATTTCACCCAGAGTGAATAGTTGTGAATTAACACCCTACCTGCATTTCTTATACCATGTTAGGTGAACTCCAATTATAATAAATTCCACAAAATTCTATGTACCAAAGCACCTGCAGTATATACATTATGTATTCTAAAGACTGTAAAAAAGAAAAGGAGTACTTGTGGCACCTTAGAGACTAACAAATTTATTTGAGCATAAGCTTTCGTGAGCTACAGCTCACTTCATCGGATGCATCCGATGAAGTGAGCTGTAGCTCACGAAAGCTTATGCTCAAATAAATTTGTTAGTCTCTAAGGTGCCACAAGTACTCCTTTTCTTTTTTGCGGATACAGACTAACACGGCTGCTACTCTAAAGACTGTAAAGAAACTTTCATGTTAAGTATGTCCTCACGTATAAATTATATAGAAAGATTTTTATGCAACTATAAAGTATTATGTATAGTTGATTTATAAGAATAAAAGATAAAATACTTTAAATTAAATATGCCCACCAGAATTGTTTTTTATTTATAAATCATTATGTGCCTATAAATCTAAGAAACAAAGGTTTTTAAAAAATAATAAATATTGAATAAGATCTGTATTAAATCTCTCTTCTAGTATGATTTGCATTTATACACTGCCTATAGGTGACTCTCTCTCTCTCTCTCTCTCTCTCTAATACAGACATATTTATAATAAATATTTTAAAAGACTTATATTAGATACATCTTCAGAAGTTAAAAGTAATTAATGCTCGTGGTGGCAGCAAGGTTTTTGAGAGTTTAGTGGGAAACTTTTTTTAAACACTAAAAAATACCAAACAGGAAGAAGAAAAGAATTATACCTAGCTCTCATATAGTGCTTTTCATCCATAGATCTTAAAGCACTTCACAACTTTCTCCCCATTTTACAGGTAGGGGAAACTGAGACATCCAGTGAGAAGGTCACTTGCTCAAGACCACCCAGCAAACCAATGGCAGAGCCAGGAATTGAACCCAGGTCTCCTGAGTCTTAGTCCAGTGCCATAGCAGGCCATGACAGCAGGCCATTCTCATTGCTCGTCCTTGACTCTAGAATCTGCATCTTCCACTTGATACAACAGAACATGAGTATGGTGTCCTTCAGGGCACACTGCAAGTTTTACCTTATTTCTCCGACTTTTCGTGCATATGTGCACGTATTTAGGGATGAGTTGATTCAGCAGAGGACAAATTAATAACTTGCATTCAGAATTGGCCACATCTTTTTTTTTTTTGGACAGTTTTTTAATGCCTTCTCACCTGTTGTATATTTGAGTGTGTTTTTAAATTTTCCTGGCTACTGGAAAGTCAGCTACTGTTGGTCCCTTTGTATAAACTCTCTCAATAAACTCCCTAAGTATAAACTCTCTAAATAACTAAATGCAATTAGTGAATTGTAAAGGAAATAGTCTATAATGAGGAACAGTAAGATACGTATCTATATAAACATTTACTATATAGAAATAAAGATTGTGATCCTGACTGTGGTCATTGAAGTCAATGGGACTACTTATATGCTTAAAATTAAGTACCTGTTGAAGTCATTTGCTGGATTGTGGCCTATCTGTGTGTGGTTTAAAAAAAGAATTAAAAAAATTAATTAAATTTGGGAGTGGATAGTGGGTGGAAAGAGACAATAGAGAAAGCAATGAAACACCATGGATTTTCTCCTCAATCATAACTTTCCCCCCTATTTTTTTCTTGTTCTCTTTTACTCTTTATATATTTAGTTCTCTTTATAAACGGATTCAGTTTATATTTTAAATTTACTAGTTGACATCTTTAAGTTGTAGACTTTTCTATCTGTGAAGAACAGCAGGAGAAGAAAATTACATATTTGCTTAAAATATGGTTGGATGCTGAAAACTGATTATGTAAAAACAAAGGTGTCCCTTTTTGCATTCAGTCACATCTGCCAATTTTGGTGACCATGATAAGTTTTACATCTGTTATTCCTATTTATAAATGTAGAATTCACACAGCTAAAAGAGGGAGCTATGGATTCTGCTTTGTTTTGTGCACCATAAGCAGAACTGTTTACTAAATTTCAATCAGTGACATTTGTGCAGGCCCATTGAAGGCTTTGGGAACGCATAGATATATCTCAGGCCATAGTTTGACCTACAAATCATTTAGCACTGATGACACTCAAGATAGAAAGAGCTCAGATTGAATTTCTACATCTGGCAACTAGTCATAGCTTTTTACTTGCAAATTGAGTGCTTTTAATATAGAAATCATTAAGACACAATAAATATAGAACTCCCCTGTGCCATTTTTATAGTCACCTTTCAGAGTGACCTGTGTTGTAAAGTTAACACTTCAAGTAAGTGGCCATTTTCTTACTCCTAGGGTCCAATCTATTTAGTTTATACAAGAAAAGTGAAGAGATGACTTGTTCATAGTCTATAAGTACTTACATGGGGGAAAGACTTCTGATACAGGGCTCTTTAACCTATCAAAGGCGTAACAACATCCAGTGGTTGGAAGCTGAAGCTAGACAAATTCAGCAATGAGGATAATTAACCAGAAACAGTATTAGAGATGTGGTGGATTAACTCAAAATCTTTAAACTGAGATTGAATACCTTTCTAAAAAATATGCTCAAACTCAAACAGAAATTATGGTCTTGATGCAGGAATCACTTTAGTGAAATTCTATGCCCTTTGTCAGACTAGAGGATCATAACAGTCCTTTCTGGCTTTGAAATCTATGTTGCATTCATCCCATTTTACCATTATGTTCCAAAAGACAAAAAAGGAGAGGTATTTCTTTTGGAACCTCTTTAGGGCAGGGAGTGTCTCTCGCTGTGTGTATGTAGAGCACCGAGCAAAATGGAGTCCTGATCTTGGTTGGGGTCTCTAGGTGCTACAGGTAAGTAATAATACAGAAATCTTGTGTCCATAAGATACAAATTCCTAATCTTCCCAGAGTAGCATTCATTATTAAACGTTTGTCAGTTAAGTGATGGTAGTGAGCCATGTCCAAAATTCTTCCTCCCTTCTCCAAAATGACTGATCCTGCTAAGTGAAGAGAAAGCCCCAGAGCTTTACCACAACATGTAAGCCAGAGGAAAAAATCAAAAGGATTAATCACATAAATGATGCCTGGCTCCACAGACAATAGCAGTGGAAAAAGGTAGTTGTGAAGTATTAGTCTTATATGTCCCCACATAAGGAAACTTAACTTTTGAGGTCATTTGTGAAGGTCTCCAATATGAGCCCCATATCACTATAAATGATATATACAATTGTTTTGGACATGAAAACACTGGCGTATTTCAAGCTCTTAGCCTACTGAAAACTCCCCCAGTCAAAATGGCATCTACAGCATACAGTAAAAATGGAGCAAAATTTCTGAATGTCAGTGATACAAGACAAATGAGGCCTTCAGCTCCTCAATGCTGTCATGATCTCCGGCAGCAATGTTTCCAACAGAAAACCCCGTGTGTCTGCTGTACGGAATCCAACATCAGGTAGATACTAAGGAGATGGGTGACTGCTGGAAAAGTTTCCGATCTTCTGCTCTGATCTGGGAAAGTCCAGTAAAAGGGGGTCTGCTCTAAATGGTTTGCATTAGAATCACCCAGGCCATACGGTGTCATGCTGACTACCCCAGAATGACAGCTGCAGGGTCAGACTTCTATGACTGATTAATTCACAAGAAAATGGCTGTTCCTGCTGTTTTTGTTGGCCAAGCTGAGAAGACGGTCCTGTGGTCATGGAAGGATATCACCGCACCACACTGAGAACTGGTGATATAAACATTGTGAGCTGGCAACCATGGAAAGTGCAGCATCGAACACACAATCTGTCTTCCCCTGACTCTCTCCCAGTCTTTAATACTATCCACCCTTATGTCACTTCTCATCTTAGATTGTGACCTCTTCCTGGAATTGACACGGTCCAGTCAATAGAAATAGCCATGACTCATCAGACAGCATTGTTTCAGGATGTAGTAGGGCTAATCCACCTGGAAGATGCATTGCCACACACTGAGTTGCCTGCCACACATTGCAGAGAAAGCCAGATGGTGTGATCAGAGCACTGTAATTTGAAGTACAACCCTATACATGACAATGATGTGCACAATGGCCACTTTCACTCTTTTAAGACGCTTTTCCAGGCACACCAAAGCCCTGCTTTAGCTGTCTGTGAGGAGGAGCTGAGGTGCTAATGAAAGCAGAGGGCCAGACACAGACACAGAAACAGGCTTCCAGTGAAAAACTCTCTCAACAAACTGCTCATGTGTGCTGGGCAGTGTCCTTGCCAATCCATCAGCTGACTGCACTCGCTCCCTGAAGTTTATTTCACCTTGGTCAATAGTAACACAACATGCTCAGCATCCCTATCAGTGGCTCAGCACTGCACCTTTGCAACTCTCATCCACACACCTGCAGGATGGAGCACTGATAATTCCTATGGAATAATAATTCATATGAAGTAATCTTTTAACTCTCATTCAAAACATAGTTTGGAATTTAAAAGGTTGTGAGTCATGTTTATCAATTCTTAGAAACGCCAAGAAAAGTACTCTAGGGCAAAACAATGCTGCCTTGATCTTCAAGCTCAGACAGGCTCATCATCCCTCTATAAATTATGTAAACAAAACAAAAGTATGACATTGTTTTAATTTGTCTTGGAAAATGTCAGCAGGAGATCTGTTTTCTCTCTAAACATTCCAAAGGCGGGGGAATCCCTCCCTTCATATTGCAACATTAACTCCTAAATAATTCCTGTAAATTATTTCAGAAAGTTTGTTTTGACTTTCTTTTTGTTGTAGAGGCTTCAGGCAATCAGTGTGAGCTATCTGCTGTCCACCAACCTCAGCAGGAGCCATATTCCCAGCAGTAAGGATCCTCAGAATTTCATTCAGACTTTTTTCTGGACTACTTATTAATAAATTAAATAATAATAATCCCAATCCCTACATGCCCTTTGATTGTAGTCGAGCTCCCTCTAGCTGGAAAGAGATGATATTAGAGCAGTGTGTGTGATTAGCAGAACTCCCATGATGCCCTCGGCCTTAAGGGGTGGGATTTGTAGAACAGAGTTAGACCAACAGTGAGTGCTTTTGAAAATCTACAAATCCAATTCAAGTTGAAGTCAAGAAAACTGATGACACTTGTTACTAGAACTTGAGTCTCTTGCATAAGCATGCTTTGCTATACTAACTGAAGCACCAGGCCTGCTATTCCAGAATGTAGATGCCCTCTATATCTATGTTTCAGCATTGTTTCCTACAAATATGTGTGACAAGTAGTACATTAATGGCCTGGTTTCCAGTTCTTCTTTCACACAGCCTCTCCTTTTCCACTCATAAAATTGTGGGCACAAATAACCACAGATGTACTTTTGCAACCACAGTTATTTGTGATTACAACTGAGATCATTTGGACATGTAAATACCTGATCACTCTTGGTACTTAAATGTCTACATGACCAAAGCTTGCAACTACTTGTACCCACACACGGAATATATACAAAGGGAGTCCACAATATGAAAAATTTCAACTAACTGTTAAATTAGGGTGCCCACTTATAAAAGTTCAGCAGACAACCTGATGAAATAAAGCAAATCTGTATAGGAATCGAAGAAGCTGAACCTGGCTATTATGATTCATAGCTTAACTATAATATTCAGTCGCCCCTTAAGAGTGCTTTTGCTGATTCATTTGTTTCCTGCTGAGATTACCCAGATTTTTCTGCAATACAGTCAATATTTTCAGTAAGATTTCTTTTCTAGATTTATTTCTTCAGATAATTTAATCTTTTAAGTCTATATTTAAGCACCAAAACAATTCCCCGATTCTGCAAAGACTTACATCATTGCTTAAAATGTCTGCAAGTGAGTAATTCCATTGAAGCCTAGAGGAGTGCTCACTTGCATAAGGTTATGCACATGCAGGATTGGGGCCTAAGTGACCCAATTTTCAAAAGATGATGAACACTCACCACTCCCATTGACTTCAACTTTCCAGTGGCATAGCACCTCTGAAAATCAGGCCACTTAAGTGACTAAGTAGGAATTTCAAAATCATGGCCAAAGTATTTAAGTTAAATCAGGACACCATGGCAATGCTAGCACTGCAAGGTAATACTAAGCCGGTGTGGAAGGAGGAGTGTTCTGCATTACTGAAGCTGATGTGTCCTTTGGCTTTGGAGAAGATGGCTCTTTTAACCCATGTCTAATAGAAGTTAAAGATCCAATGACACCTTCTGAAAAGAGTAGGGGATTACCTCATAGATCTCACTTGTCCCATATTTGAAGGTCCCATTTGAACTTCAGTGGAAGCAGGACCACGCCCTCAAGACTTGCATCGACCCTCCCTCATACAAACCAGGTGTTGTCTCATCATATGCAAGTGACACAGTTGTGACATTCTAAACCCTAAATTTCAACTATTGTAGAAAATTAATTAATTAATACCAAATGGATAAATCCTGAATTATTAAATATTCTGCCCTAATATTTTTCTTCTGGCATAAATTTTGACTCTTAATCCATGCTGAGAGTCCCACGATGGGTCCTTAGCCACTTAGGAGATCTAACTACAGTGTCTTGGCCAACATTCCATCTCTTAAGGAGCACTGCACAGTGCCTCCACGCACTCCTTCGTTGTGCTGGGGGAGAATGATTTGTGACACCTGTTTTCAGGGTGCAACATATTCCCCCCAGTGTGTTCTGCCAGTCGTGCTGGCTGGCACGTAGGGCTGGAGCCCTTGTTTCACCTATTCTCAGCACAATAGCTCCCAGATGAACACAGACACTCAGTCCCAGCATCCTTCTCATTCCCCACTCCCAAGTACAAGTGCCAGGATTCTGAGAAGTCCTTAGATGGCTCACACAAGAGGGGGAAGGGTCCTAATTCCCTCCTATTATGTTATTTACCTGCCTAGCTGCACAAGGCTAGTTCACAGTAGAAGGTTCCAGTGGGTGAGCTATTTCAGCGTGTTTAACAGTATTTAACTCAATACTTTGTGTAGCACTCTGGGGTGCCCAAATATCAAAACTACTCTGTCAAAACAAAACTTATTCTGTGTTATGCATCTGTATTGCGTAGCCATTATCATACCAATCAGTGATGATATTGGTCTGTAGTTAGTCTCTAAAAACTCATTATGGGATACAGAGAACCTGATCCTGATCTTACTTACTCTGGCTTTACAGTGATGTCACTTCATTGTGTTACACAGCTAGTGAGAAGGTCCAAATGAGGCCCGGAGTGAAAAGTTTTTACAAAGATGAAAATATAGACATCTATAGCTTAGTCTGTTCAGCCAGATGTAATGTAACATGGGAGATGCAGTAATGTCACACATAGGAATAAAATTTTAGGTCCAAATTCATCACTGACAGAAGATCAGTAGGGTTAAACTAGTGTTGAATTTTTCTCCTTGTTCATATATAGGAGTAAAACCATTCAACAAGCCTTAGGAATATTACATTTTGCAATATGACCATTATTATTCACTTTAAAAGTACCCATGTCCTAGTGGTCTAATACAAATGCTAGAGCCAGACCCTCTGCTGCTATAAATCGATACCACTTCTTTGGCTTCAATGGAGCTATGGTGATTTATACCTGCTGAGGATCTGGACCAAATAGGGGAGTTTTTTTCCCCCACCTTTCCAAAAAATAATTACAGCAATTCCCTGCTGAAAGTGGTGAGCTATCAGATTTCAGGAAGACTCTCACTGATCACCTGGGGAACTACCCAACTCAAGGACGGCTATATCACATGTAGAAGTATGTAAATCAGATGGTGCCCTTTTCCTTCTCTTCTTTCTATTCTCAATCTGACAAGATGAATTACTGTAGAAGACAGAAGAGCTATCTCTGGCTCCCTGCTGAAGATGAGTGACAACAGAGAGTCAACTTGTAGGTTTATTGGGCATTCAGCACACCTGGATGTGTTTCATGACAGACACTATGGCATACCAAGAGGAAAATATAACTATAGCTCATGAAAATACACAACAAAAAATCAGAGCAAAGTCTGATATTTGGAGGATGTTGTATATGAAGATTTTAAACCAAGATGGTTGAGGGGTATACTCTGTTTTGAAGGAATATTATCAAGATGATTGGTTTACTGTGGATTTTCTTTTACCATCTTTGATTTTTCCATGGGCTATATCTTGTTCTTCATAAATACATGAGTAGCCTCATTAACTTCAATGGAGCTTTCCATGAAACAGAAGCAGGATTTAGCACCGTTTCTAGCCTCACAGGCCATGTCTGTCTCTGGGCAAGACTGATCTCTCAGGAGGAACCCAGTTAGCTAACCAGGTTACATTTTTAAAAATGATTATGAAACAATTTTCCTCATAATCAACTCTATTTGCAAAGTAGCTCATAAATACTGGGCTGAGCTGTGAGGATCCTCTCGTCCCATTTCCAGTTTTGCAGGATTCCTCTGCACTTTCCAGTGCTTTCTAGAGAAAGGAAGTGTAGCTTTATAGGTTCTCAATACAAAGTGTTAAAGGCAGAAGGGATATTCTGGTATTTTGTTTTGTTTTGTTTTATTTTTTGTATTTTCAGATATTTGTGGTTTTAGAAAATGGCCTTCCTTATTATTGTTTTATTACAGTATCACCAACAGGTCAACTGACAGAGAAAGTCTTCATTGTGTGAGATGCTTTACAAACCGAGTAATAGATTCTCTCTGCCCTACCTCATCTAATATTACTGACAGAATACAAATTCATAAATTATATCATAAGAACATAGACAAGTAGGAAGTGACCCTTCAAGGAAATTAGCATGTAAACAAAACAAAAATCAGCATCCAGCATCTTTGGACACTCCATTTATTGCTACAGAAGTAGCACAAACTGATTGCTCATATAACATGGTGACTTTTTAATTTAATTTAATTTTTGTGGAAATGGGAAAAATAAGGACATCTGATGTTTCAGCCCTTGGTCTTGCTTGGAGGAACTCATGAGGCAATTACTTAAGAAATAAACTGCCTGTTTTTAAAGATCAATTGACACCACATGGATAATAGTCTTCTAATATACTATATACTGTATCATATTTTCTCTATCTCTCTTTCTTTGTCATTTTATTAAATAGGGAAAAATTATATGAAAACTTGCTGTGTATGTTTATGAGTTTGTCTGCCCCATCTGCTTATTCCCACTGAAGCCATAATCCTGTTTGTAATATAACAATTGATTGCTGAGGGAAAATGTCATAAGCAGATTATTAGGATATCCTATGGGAAATAATCAGATGAAGTCTGAAAATTTTTTTCCCTCCAAAATGGTCTTTGTATTTAAAGATCAGGGAGAGATACATAACGTGTATAATGCCATTCTATATAGGTTCTTATACCGCGCTCATCACCATAGTATCAGAGCATCTATATGCAGAATCATCTCTAAATTACCGTAAATATTTTTCAAAGTTTCCCACCAATTGATCTTTTTAGATCTTGACTTTTAAGTATATTTAATGCTCACAAAAGGGGATCTATTAATAGCCCTTCAAGATTGAAGGCCTATGTTCATCTAAACAATAGACTGAGCAAAGGCAGCAATAACACAAGCTCTCCCATCAGCATGCAGTCCTGACTTGGGGAAGCCATTGTAGTGCAAAGTAGGTGATTCCGTTTCTGTGCCTAGTCAGTCCCTGTCTACTCTGTTGAGATTGCTCACCAGAGCAGGTTGTAGAGGTAGTTTTTGATACGGTGGCCCATCAAACAGGAACTTCCAACTCATTCCACATTGTCCAGTTCTCAAATTATAATGATCCCTATCCACAGAGCAGGTCTAAAGTTTTCTGATGGAAAATTTTCCTATCGGAAAATTTCAATTGCTAGAAATCTAAAAGTTCCACAGGAACATGTCAACTACAACATAATTTTGTTTAGAATCCCCCACTCCCCAAAACATTCCATTTCAACCTTATTGGAATGGGACTTTTTAGTTTTTCATTTTGAAACAACTTTTTGTTTTTAAATTTAAACTTATTTTATATTTTACTTTTATATTTTATTTTATATATTTATTTATTTGTATAGTACATTGCTTTATAATAAAAAAGTAAAATCAGTATGAAATGTTCCAATTGATCCAAAATGAATTTAATTACATGGGAATATTTTACTTTTAATTACAATTCAGAATGGGGGGAAAAATTCAAAACTTTGGAATTTCCCATGGAACTGAAATTCTGAGTTTTGACCAGCTCTACTTATCCATCTATCCCTATCAATGGTAGCAGTTGCTATCATTGGCCCCTATCATACTGAGCTGACTTTAAACTGATGATCAACCAGTGAAAGGTTTTGAATTCCTGAGCTATCAAGCAATCTATAACTGCTCTTCAGCCCCATTGCATTCACAGTGATACAAATCTGCATATTACTGTGGAAACTCTAAACATAACCATTGCTACAAGATTTTCTTTTAGCCCCCAAGAAGGAGGGGTGGTTGAAATGTTGGGCATTTTGGGGGGGGGTGTATTGCACATGTGAGAATTGTGGCACTAGACATGCAGTCCTGTACCTTGTTGTAAGGGAAAAAAGATAATGGATTTATAGGAGAAAATGACCAGCAATAATCTAAATGTTTTAGATTAAAAAGGAGGCAGGGATTGGAAAGAATGAAGTTGAAGAATATATAATGCATAAAAGATGAAGTGAAGTCACAGATAGAATTCAGTTCTTGACCAAAGGAAAATACTACCTCCTTAGAAAGTTAATTAACTGGACAATGTGTTTATCTGCATGCTGCACAACCAATCAGTAAAGAAGACTTTTATTGGATAATGCTACCTTATCACTGAGGCTGTGGGAAAGGAGAGAAAGAAAAACACTTCCTGGAGTTCCATCCAACTTCTAAAGTATTCTGAAATATTAGGTGTTCTTTTCAACGCCTTCCTTTAACTTGGTATTTCTTGGCCAGAGTGTAAAAGTAAATACTTTTGTCCAGGTAGATCCCATGCCCCCTCTCTGATTCTTTTAGGCTTCTACTCATGACTACTTTTCTCTCTTAAGACAGTTACAATTTTTGTTTTTGGACAGTTCTATCTGGAAGTCTTGTTTCCACTTAGGACTTTTCTGTGTGGGAATAGGGAATCTGAATGTCACAGTTTTCCATTATTTGGAACTGCTTTTTTTTCCTTAATGTACAGGCTACCTTCATGAGTTGCACCCAGAGCACTGCAGTTCAGCTGGCAATGAAAAACAGGAAACATTTTGGCACATACTTTCCTTTTGTGGGGTAAGAGAGGAAGCAGACATACAATCTGGCCTAACAGTAAGAACAATAAAAATGAATGCACAAAATGACTTGCCCATGGTTCAGTATGAGAACAGGCTTGGAGCACCCTTCTGTTCTGCTTCTCTGCTGACAGTAGACACAAGCCTAGTAACCTTTTTTATTTGGACTGGCTACAACAAGTGTGCACTGTAGTCTCTTTGAACACTAATGTGTATGCAGTCCCTACAGATCTGCTCCATATGGCACTGAAGTCAATAGGAGTCTTTCCATTGATTTCAGTGGGTTTTGGATCAGGCTGCAAGGCTTGTTCTGCAGTAAGCAGTGGACATTGTAATTGTGTGGCTATAAAAAACTTCTGTCATTTCAAGATCATTGGTATATTTGACACTTTATCATCATTAAAAATTCACATCACCTGAAAAAAATAATAGCATCTGTATTTACAGTGAGCTGCCAAGTCCCTGCAATGTATTATTTACATGTACAGATATCCTGCTTTTTCACATCCAGTGTATTTCTAATGGATTTCAACCCAGCAGGCTCATTTTGAGAAGCCACCTGCAAATCTGGGGCCTAATTCTCCATCTGTCTTGGTGCTTATTGAGCCTCTTCACAGTATAATCTAAAATACTCATTAATTAATTTATCCTCACAACACAACTCTGAAGTAGGGAAGTGTTATTTTCCCTACTTTCCAAACAGAGAACTAAGGCATGGAAAAATTAAGGCCACAACTTCAGCTATGGGCAAGATGTGCACAGTGTACTGGGGAGAGGAGGTTAAGGTGGCTGTTTGTCAGATGAACAGCTTCTGAGTGTGTGGGTGGGGGGAGCATCTGCAAATGTGAATAGAGAATGATTTATTATTTCTTTTGCTCCTTAGTGTCAAGAGATGGTTGAAAATTTTCTGACTGAACACTTTTCCACCAGAAAATGCTGGCTCGGTAAAATTGAAATGTTTCATGGGAATGTATCTCATTCATCAAAATATTTGTTGAAAAATTATCAAAGCACATCATTCTAATATACAATATAATATAATGTCAAAATGACAAAGTCAAAACAAAGGTCTTTGTTAAGGTCCTTTTGATATTTCTAAAATGAAATTTTGGGGGATTTTAGTTTTGCAGGAAATTTTGACTTTTCATTACAATCCAAAATGAAAGAATATTTCAAAATGTCTGAATTTTCTGCTGAACAGACATTTCAGGTTTTGGCCAGCTCTATTAGTGACTATTTCTATGTGTTTTCTAAAAGTTAGTGCTGGTTACAATGATCCAAATGAGAGTTGTTGATAATTCTAATAGCCAGTTATGGAATTTCTTTAGGAACAAAAAATGGACCTGTCAGGCAAAAGATTTCTCACTTTGATCATCTGAACCATAGACGCTGACTCTTTGGGTGAGCACCCCTGGAAAAAAATTAGCAAGTGCTTAGCACCTAAATTCCCTGTATGCTGCACGTGCAGCAGCCTATTTAGCACTGCGTTGGTGCTCAGGGAACCTGCCTGGCCAGAACCTGCCCCAGGCAGGGGAGGGGTGCTCCTCCCCTGGCCCCAACTCAGCCCCGGACCTGCCACGGCTAGGGCAGGGGCGGCCCAAACCAAGCCCTGGATAGGACCTGCCGCGGCCGGGGGAGGGGCGCCTATCCAGAGCTGTCGTGGCGGGGAGAGACTCCTCTCTCCTCCAGCCCAGGTGCTGCTATGGGGAGAGAGAGCTGGGGGGGAGTCCTCTCTCCCCACTGTAGCCCCAGAGCACCCTCCTGCACCCCAAACTCCTCATCCCCAGCCCCATCCCAGAACCCACACCTCCTGCCAGAGCCCTCACCCACTGCACCCCAATCCTCTGCCCCAGCCCTTAGCCCCTCATCCCTGGCCTCACTCTGGAGCTCACACCCCAACCCTCTGCCTCAGCCCTGAGCCCCTCATCCTCAGCCCCACCCCAGAGCCCACACTCTCAGCCAGAGCTCTCACACCCATGTGCCCCAGCTCTGAGCCCCCTCCCACCCTCCAAACCCCTTGGCCCCATCCCCACCACATGAATTTTGTTATGTGCACCAATATGAAGGTTATGTGTCATATTGGTGCACATAACAAAATTCATTCCGCACATGGGTGGGAAAAATTAGATGGAACACAGCTTAGCACCCACCAGCAGCCAAGCTCCTCCCCGTCCCCCAGCACCTCCTGCTCACGGGCAGCTCCGCTGATCAACTTCTCTCCCTCCCTACCAGTGCCTCCCACCCATCCCAATCAGCTGTTCTGTGGCATGCAGGAGGCACTGGGAGGGAGGGGGAGGAGTGGGGATGGGGCGAAAAGAGGCAGGGAAAAGGTGGGGAGGGGGCAGAGCAGGGGCAGGAAGAGGCATTCTTCCTGGGTGGGGGTGGAGGCTTTGGGGAAGGGGTGGAGTGGGATGGGGCCTGGAGCTGAGTAGGGGTTGAGCACCCCCAGGACAATTAGAAGCCAACAATCGGAACCCACAAGTGGTCAGGGTGGAGGTATGCTAGAAAACCCCTTTCTCCAGGGCACAGGCATATTCTCTCAAAACATACACATGCCCCTCCAGCTGGGGACATATCAGTAACACCTAAGACTTTCTTTAGTAAATAATATAAATATATAATAGTTCCTTTTCTAAAAAGCACCTTTCATTTCAGGGGGTCATGACGGATAATCAGAAGAACATGAGCTCCCACTGCAACACCATCACTAAAGGGGCTAATGTGATTCTTGGATGCATAAACAGGGGCATCTCAAGTAGTAGAGAAATTGTTTTACCTCTGTACTTGGTGCTGGTACAACCACTGCTGAAATACTATGTCCTGTTCTGATGTCCATAATTTAAGAAGGATGTTGATAAATTGGAGAGGGTTCAGAGAAAACTCATGAGAGTGATTGAAGGATTAGAAAACATGCTGCATAGTGACACACTCAAGGAGCTCAATCTATTTAACTTAACGAAGAGAAAGTTAAGGGTGACTTGATTGCAGTCTATAAGCAGTTACATGGGGAATAAATATTTAATAATAGGCCCTTCAAACTAGCAATGAAAGCTATAACATGATCCAATGGCTAGAATTTGAAACTAGACAAATTCAGACTGAAAATAAATGTACATTTTTAACAGGGAGAGTAATTAATCACTGGAACAATTTACCAACAGTAATGGTGGATTCTCCATCATTGGCAACTTTTAAAGCTAGATTGGATGCTTTTCTAAAAAGTATGATCTAGGAATTATTTTGGGGAAGTTCTATGGCCTATGCTATACAGGAGGTCAGACTAGATGATCACAGTAAAGGCATTCTGTCCTTGAAATCTATGAAAAGATCTCAGTGCATTTTACAAACCATCAAAAAGAGAACCTCCCAACATACTTGTGAAACAGCTAAGGGATTACTAGGAGAGTCACAGGAGTATATTTGGCCCAGTGTCTATAATGAATTGCACATCTCTGGAAAAATCTAAAAGTGAACAATGATGTATGAGAGAGATCTTCAACTTAACACCATTAATCTACTTTTTATTGTGTTTGTGAGAATAGAATTTATCAGGATAAAATCTGTGTTCAGAAAGAGCACTCCAGTAAAAGAGCAATGACGACAATTTTTTAAAAGGATCAGGTACCGTTTTTATCCGCTTCATTAAAGGCAGAATCCTGCAGCCCTTTATATTTACTATTAGCCAAACAAATTGTCCAAACTAAAGTTATAGAGGTGCTAAACACGGGCTTTATAATGGAAGCTGGTGGCAACTTTAGGTATGGAGAGGTTATCTCTGCATAAAAGATAATAATCCCTTCTGGTGTAGCATGATGGACAGTACTTTATGCAATGTCATTCCAGCAGCCAATTACTCCTATTTACTGAAAAGAACTAGCATTATGTGGTGGCACAATAGAATTTCCTCAGTGGCAAGGAGAAAGGAAACTTGAAGTGACACTGATCAGCTGCTCCTAAATCTTACAGAAAAACTTCTCTCAACTCCACACCATAGTATGTAGATATGATATTCTGCACTCACAATGAATGTAGAATGCCTATTAACACCACTGGGAGCTTTGCACATTTAAACAGAACACAATTTTCCCCAAAGAAAGGAAACTTCAGAATTCAAACTCTGCCTCCGTATTATGATAATTAGTGTCATGAGAATGAAGGCACTGATCTGCAGAAAACAAGACATATGACTTTCCTGGTGGAGAGGTGCTAAGCGATAGCCTAATTTAGATACCAAATAAAAATATTTTTGATAGTCTTAGGCTTGTTACTAACAGGTATGAGTCAATGCAACACCTACAATTACACCACAGCTTCATATTTGTTTGATCCAATTTATCCTACTTTGAGCCTTCTGTCTGTTGACTTGTCATTTCTGGAAACTCCAATTTGTATTAAGTGTTGGATCTAAGAGGGCCATCAAGACACACATAGCGTGAAAAAAGCAGAGACATGTTGGGAGGTAGGGAGAAGACAGAAGGGAAAACAGGGGAGAGGAGATGGAAAAAAGGAGATAAAGGGAAAGAAAATAGAAGAAAGAAGGGAAATAGAGTGAAGAGGATGTGGAGATGGGAAGAGTCATGGAAAGATAAATCAGGAGAGAGGCTAGATTAGACTGGGAATTTTATTTTTAATTATGTTCCTGTAGTTCTTCATGCAAAAATTACAAAGTGAAAGCAACATAAACTGCTTTGCTGCAGGCACGCTGGGAAAGAATCCATAACCAAGAATACATTATAGGGGAGCTGACAGTTAGTGACTTACTGCATTATTCACTATGTAATAATGGCCCAGAAGAAATTAATGAGGCCTTTTTCAATTAGCATGGCAGATACCTGCAAAGACTTATGAACTTCCTTGCTTTGGGGGTTTTATCCAAATAACTGATAAAAAGCAACCAAGTGCATTAGTATTTAGGTAAATTTATATTTTTACTATTGTTATTTGTACAATGTTGGTGGCTAGGATCATATAGTAGCAGGAAGCATATAGTAAGAGAGTCCCCACCCCAGAGAAGTCAGTCAGGACAATAACCAAACACAACAGGGGGAAAAAGAGACAAATTGGATAGACAGGGCTGGGAAGAAAAGATAACAGTACAATGAATAAGTTGTACATATTATTGTTTGTATTATCATAGCACCTAGGAGCGCTAGTCATGGACCTGGACCACACTGTGCTAGATGGTGTAGAAACACAGAACAAAAAAACAGTCCTGGAAACAGCAGTCCCGTATTTTTATCTATTAGGTGCTCTCATACCACAGCAATGAACATAATAGAAATAGCCAGATAACGTAGATAGACAAAAGGCCCAACCGCTGTCATTTCTAGAAACGCACCTGGCACATGTGCAGTCATGTTGCCAAAAGAATCATGTTACCTTTTATATCTGCTTCCAGGGGTTGATTAAGGCCACCTGGAACTGAGATCCAACAACATTTCGGATTACTGCCTCTCCCCCGTGGATATTCCTCCCACTTCCACCACAGGTGATCGCCCACCTTTATGATGACCTCTACTCCTCCTAGCCCCAGATGAACTCTACTCTCAAATTTTTTATCTTTGTCCCAAGAAGTGAGGGAACTAAGCCCATGCCTTGGGCATGAGGAGTTGAATCCTGTCCTCCTCCAATATGGCATCATTTGATTATGGGTCCCAGATCACAAAGATCCTGCAGTATTCTCTCCCTGCCTGCTTCCAAATTTTAAACTTCCTGAATTATAAATCCACCATCTGAAATACTATAATACTATATTGCATCCTCATCTCAGACTATTATCTGCTGTATCTTCCATGATGGAGGCCACTAAGGCTGATATCATTAGCTGAGAGAAAAAGAACAGAATGTGGATTTGTATCAGTGGGAAGATATTTTCTTACAACACTGATAATGCATTTTAAAATTCTTTGTCAATCTGTCCTTGGAATCTATCCTGTGGAATCTGATCCTTGCCAAAAAACACTGCTGCAAAACTTGTATTTGTTTTTAACAAAGGTCTCTGTGCTGGTCAGAACATTTTTAGGCTGAAAACTGAACAAAACCCAATGTAAAATGATAATGTGGTATCTGCTTTCACTACGTGTGTGTGCGCACACGTTATCACAGTGTGACTTGACAGCTACACTCTGATTGATTGGCACACGTGCAATGTCAAGAATTTATTGCACGTCACAGACTGTGTTTTATGATTCATCGTGTGCATACTGATTAATTGGCACAGCACCCTGGCAAAGTTCAGACCAATCCAGGACTGTACAGATTAGTATATTGTACATCAGTAATATGATCAACTGCCTACAGCACTCCTTTATACACCTGTCTGATTGACTTAAACATTACAAAAGGCCACTGGTTAGATGCATGCTGCTTTCTGAAATAGTCAATCTCTTTTTATGTTCTAAACCCACTAATCTCATCTAAATTTCTCTTTTAAAATGGCTTATCACAGGAAGTGTGTCCATGGAAACCTTACTTGCTTTATACTAGCGATGTAGTTTGTTCTACATTTCCACATCAGATTTGTTACCAGTACTTATTCCTTTGGAATGAAACAGTAAACTTGTCTGGAGATGTTCTGAATTATTCATACACAACACATACAAAGATAAATCAGGGCATGAGGTACACCTGATTATCCAAACCAATGCTGGTATGTAATAGTGAGTGATGTCTGTGTGGCTTTTGGGGGTGTTGAATGTTAACTGGTGTGTATGACTAGGAATGTGGTGATTTTCACTGAGCCCTGCAAGCCAGTTTACCTTTTACTACAGAAGTCAGAAAAGTTTTGCTACTGCTGCTCTCTTTTGTTTTGCCTTCATTGTATATCTGATCTTAAAGACCTAATTTTTAAAAGTGGTCTCACAATTTTGTATTTATACTTTTGCGAGAGCCGTTTCATGGGCAGACAAATGTAGATACAACTGGTACAACTTAGGCATCTAACTATTATGCGTTATGCCTGCAAAGGGGATAATTGGATGCCTAAAAGTCAATAATTGTATGTGCTAAATTGTGCCTGCAAAACCGCCAATAGAAAATGGGAAACCCATTTGATTCTAATGCTGTTGTCCAGCACTCAGTTTGAGTTGATTTTAATGAAATTATGACCCTTCCTTACTGTGCATTACAGGTATTTTTTGGTCTTCCTCTGAAGCATTTGGTACTGCCACTACTAGAGGTAGAATGCTGGATTACATAGACCAGTTATGTGATCTGGAATGGCAAGTACTATGGGCCTGATTCTGATTTCATAGCACTTATACTTTGGTGCATCTCCACTGACCTCAATGGCATTACTTTTGATTTACATCAATGTAAGCAAGATCAGAATCAGGCCCATTGTTTCTAAAACTAAGGGTATGTCTACACTACAAAATTAGGTTGATCTTATAGAAGTCGATTTTTAGAAATTGATTTTATACAGTCGATTGCGTAGGTCCACACTAAGCGCATTAAGTTAGCAGAGTGCATCCTCACTACTGTGGCTAGCATCGACTTTTTGGAGCGTTGCACTATGGGTAGCAATCCCACAGTTTCTGCAGTCTCCGTTGCCCATTGGAATTCTGGGTTGAGCTCCCAATGCCTGATGGGGCAAAAACATTGTCGCGGGTGGTTTTGGGTACATGTCATCAGTCGCCCCTCCATCCGTGAAAGCAATGGCAGACAATTGTTTCGCACCTTTTTTCCGTGCAGACGCCATAGTGCTGTCAGCAGTAGGACTGCTAACCGTCATCGTCATCCACCGTTTCCGCTGCAACTCTGCTCTCCTGGTGCCATTAATCCACCTCGAAGATCCTCTCGTCATTCTGTATAAATATCTATTCTTGTGGAATCAATCGTCATCCACTGCTTCCGCTGCAACTCTGTTCTCCTGCAGACGCCATAACATGACAAGCATGGAGCCCACTCAGCTCACTGCTGCTGTTGTGAGCATTGCAAACACCTTGCACATTATCCTGCAGTATGTGCAGAACCTGCAAAAGCAGGCGAGGAGGCGATGACAGCGCGATGATGATAGTGATGAGGACATGGACACAGACTTCTCTCAAACCATGGGCCCTGGTAATTTGGACCTCATGGTAGTAATGGGGAAGGTTCATGCCATGCAATGCCGATTCTGGGCCTGGGAAACAAGCACAGACTGATGGGACCGCATAGCATTGCAAGTCTGGGATGATTCCCAGTGGCTGCGAAACCTTCGTGTGCATAAGGGAACTTTCATGGAACTTTGTGACTTGCTTTCCCTTGCCCTGAAGTGCAAGAATACCAAGATGAGAGTAGCTCTCACACTTCACAAGTGAGTGACAATAGCCCTGTGGAAGCTTGCAATGCCAGACAGCTACTGGTCAGTCAGGAATCAATTTGGAGTGGGTAAATCTACTGTGATCCAAGTAGCCAATGCAATCACTGAGCTGCTACTATCAAGGGTAGTGACTCTGGGAAATGTGCAGGTCATAGTGGATGGCTTTGCTGCAGTGGAATTCCCTAACTGTGGTGAGGTGAGAGACGGAACGCATATCCCTATCTTGGGACCGGACCACCTTGGCAGCCAGTACGTAAACCGCAAGGGGTACTTTTCAATGGTGCTTCAAGCACAGATGGATCACAAGGGATGTTTCACCGACATCAACGTGGGATGGCCAGGAAAGGTGCATGACGCTCGCACCTTCAGGAACTTTGGTCCGTTTGAACAGTTGAAGGAAGGAATTTAATTACAAGACCAGAAAATTACCATTGGGGATGTTGAAATGCCTATAGTTATCCTTGACAGGTTTCAGAGTAGCAGCCGTGTTAGTCTGTATTCGCAAAAAGAAAAGGAGTACTTGTGGCACCTTAGAGACTAACAAATTTATTAGAGCATAAGCTTTCGTGAGCTACAGCTCACTTCATCGCATCCGATAGGATAACTATAAAGAAAAGGAGGAGTACTTGTGGCTGACCCAGCCTATTCCTTAATGCCATGGCTCATGAAGCCATACACAGGTACCCTGGACAGTAGTAAGGAGCAGTTCAACTATAGGCTGAGCAAGTGCAGAATGGTGGTAGAATGTGCATTTGGACATTTAAAAGCTCGCTGGCACTGTTTGCTCACTAGGTTAGACCACAGCACAACCAATATTCCCATTTTTATTGCTGCTTGCTATGTGCTCCACAATATCTGTGAGAGTAAGGGAGAGACGTTTATGGTGTAGTGGGAGGTTGAAGCAAATCACCTGGCAGCCAATTATGTGCAGGCAGATACTAGGGTGATTAGACGAGCACAGCTGGGTGCCCTGCCCATCAGAGAAGCTTTCAAAACCAGTTTCATGACTGGCCAGGGTATGGTGTGACAGTTCTGTTTGTTTCTCCTTGATGAAAACCTGCCCCCTTGGTTGACTCTACTTCCCTGTAAGCCAACTGACCTCCCCTCTTCGATCACTGCTTTCAGAGGCAATAAAGTCATTATTGTTTCAAAATAACGCATTCTTTATTAATTCATCACACAAATGGGGGAAAATTCACAAGGTAGCTCTGGAGGGGTGGGTGAGGAGGGAAGCACTGGGTGGGGTAGTGGATGAGGGGAGGCAGGAAGGACAAGGCCACACTACAGTTCAAAACTTATTGAATGCCAGCCTTTGGTTGCTTGGGCAGTCCTCTGGGGTGGAGTGGCTTGGTGCCCATAGCCTCCTCCCCGCGTTCTTGGGCATCTGAGTGAGGAGGATATGGAACTTGGGGAGGAGCACAGGTGGTTATACAGGGGCTGTAGCAGTGGTCTGTGCTCCTGCTGCCTTTCCTGCAGCTCCACCAGACGTCTGAGCATGTCAGTTTGCTCCCCCATTAGACTCAGCATTGCATCCTGCCTTCTTTCATGGCATTCATGTAATGCTTTCCTGCACTCTGCCATTGTTTGCCTCCACGCATTCTGCTGAACTCTTTCAGTGTGGGAGGACTGCATGAGCTCTGAGAACATTTCATTGCGAGTGTGTTTTTTTCTCCTTCTAATCTGCGCTAGCTTCTGGGACAGAGATGATAGGGGGAAGTGTAGAAACATTTTCAGCTGTGGGAGGAAAAAAAGGGAGAGTAGTATTTTAAAAAGATACATTTTAGAGAACAAAGGAAAGGCTATTTCACGCGATTCTCAAGCGATTCACATTGCAGAGCACATGTGCTTTTGGTACAAGGTCACATTTTGCCTCTTATATTGAGTGCCTGCTGGTTTGGTGTGAGACATCACACACGCTCGGCTGGGCAACAGAATTCAGCTTGCAGGCAGCCATGGTAAGGCAAAGGGTTTCAGCTTCTTCAACCTTCATAACATGTGGGAATGGTTTCAAACAGTAGCGCCCTCCTTTCCCATACCAAGCAAAGCCCGTTGAGTTGGCCATTTAAAAGAAGGGGCTGTGGTTTTAGGTGAATGTGCAGCACAACCCAACCCTCCCCCACCCCAATTCTCTGAGATGATCGCTTCACACCCGGCACCGCGTGGCTAGTATCAGGGAAGATCCCTGTCAGCCAAACGCGAACAGCTCAGCATGAACGGGCCTTCCTGCACCGCGTGGCTAACAGTGGGGATGATTTCTTTTCAGCCAAAGGCAAATAGCCCAGCAGGAATGGGCAGCTCTGAATGTCCCCTTAAACAAATTTCCCATATTTCAACCAGGTGACCATGAATGATATCACTCTCCTGAGGCTAACACAGAGAGTACCTCCAAGAGAGCTTCATGGAGATGTCCCTGGAGGATTTTCGCTCCATTCCCAGACATGCAAACAGACTTTTCCAGTAGCTATACTGGCCGCAAATGCATCCCAAGTCTTCAGGGCAAATTAATCATTAAACACGCTTGCTTTTAAACCCTATATTATATTTACAAAGGTACACTCACCCAAGGTGCCTTCTCTGGCTTCATGGTCTGGGAGCCTGCCTAGGGAGGGTTGGGAGGATATTGGCTCCAGGGATGATAAACAGTTTCTGGCTGCCGGGTAGAAGGGATTCTCTACTTGCCTACTGTGTGCTATAATCAACCTCCTCCTCCTCCTCTTCATCTTCCTCATCCACAAAATCCTCATCCCTGTTGTGTCAGACTCCCCCCTTGCAGGTGTCCATGGACAGTGGTGGGGGAGTGGTAGGGGCTCCCCCTAGAATAAAATGCAGCTCATCATAAAATCCGCTTGAATGGGGCTCTGACCTGGAGCGACCGTTTCCATCCTTTGTTTTTTGGTAGGCTTGCCTCAGCTCCTTAACTTCCCAGCGGCACTGCTGTGTGTCCCTGTTATAACCTCTGTCCATCATGCCCTTGGAGATTTTGGCAAATATATTGGCATTTCGTCTTTTGGAAGGGAGTTCTGCCTGCATGGATTCTTCTCCCCATACAGCGATCAGATCCAGGACCTCCCATTTGGTCCATGCTGGAGCTCTTTTGCAACTCTGGGACTCCATGGTCACATGTGCTGATGAGCTTTGCATGGTCACCTGTGCTGATCAGCTCACCACACTGGCCAAATAGGAAATTAAATTCAAAAGTTCCAGGGGCTTTTCCTGTCTACCTGGCCAGTGCATCTGAGTTGAGAATGCTGTCCAGAATGGTCACAATGGAACACTCTGGGATAGCTCCCGGAGGCCAATGCCGTCAAATTGCATCCACACTACCCCAAATTTGACCCAGCAAGGTCTATTTTAACGCTACTCCCCTCGCCAGGGAGGAGTACAGAAATCAAGCCCTTTAAGTCAACAAAACAGGCTTGGTCATATGGAAGGGTGCAGGGTTAAATCGACCGAAAACTGCTAAAGTCGACATATACTCATAGTGTAGACCAGGGCTAACTCTTGATAACATTGATACACTTTACTAAAAACAGACCGTCCTATTTCTCTGAGAGGAATTAAAACAATTTCCTCCTTGTGGACATCCACCAGAGAGCCTGAGGAGTACATGGTACAGAGAATAGCTATCTAGTGAAATAAAGCTGCCTCCATGAATTCTTCCATGGCAGACACAAAGTACCCTCATGATAACAGTGGATGGAGCATGGTGGCCCCTCTGGGTTCTTAGGGCTGTGCTCCCTCTTTATAGGGATCAGATGAGATTCACAGCAGATTGTGAAGATCTTCGTTTGTGTGCAGTGCTGACCAGTGAAATAGTCCAAATTTTTGCATGTAAATGATCATCGTTAGTTTTCAGTGTTAACCCCACACTGAAACGAATAGGGACAGCTCACACCTGTTGGATTATCAGCAGATTCAGGCAAATGTCACAGTCTTTGTTACATCCCACTCACAACTGGAAGGTTATCTTTACAACTATCAGGTCAGGTTAGGCTTCATTGAAGCCTGTTACTATAATGGCTGTAACCAGTACCACGTGTGACTGGCCAATGCTGGATGCTGAGCAGCATTCAAGTAACTTGGCAAACCTCAGGAAGTGCCAACAGCTTCGGACGGATAAAGGCCTGGAGAGAGAAGTGGGACCCCTTCTGGAGGAAATGCAATTGAAAGGCAGAAGGGTTAAGTCATGGGTTTAACCAATGACAGCCACAGACAATGGAGAAGGCAATGGGAAACCAGCGTCAATACTTTCTCCCACAAGAATTATCATGGCAGAACAAAGGCAAGGCATTGATCCATGTGGCACACTGGATGATGAGGCCCCCAAGCCAGAAGGCATGATAAATTATACAGGGGAGGTTGTTCTGGTCATTAAGAGTACAGATTCTGGACAGAATAGTCCTGTACCAAATCCTTCAGGAAATTCAATGGCCAACATTTGCACCAAGGAAAATAATTATCTGAACCTTTGTAAAAAAATTTGAGTAGGAACATGGAATGCGAGGAGTCTGTATGAAGGGGAACTCACCCTTGTGACCAAAAAACTGGAAAAATGTCACATAGATGTATAGGGAAACTCAGAGCTGCGATGGAATGGTAGGGATCATGGCGATGGATGGATATGCAATGTACTACTCAGGATCTGAGAAAATGGGGTCACATTTATCTTATCCAAGGAGACATCAAAGTGGGCCTGTGGATATAACCCAATCAGTGATAGATTCACTACAATTTGCCTTGAAGCAAAGCCAGGCAATATATTGATCATACAGGTTTATGCTGTTATGACAGCAGCTGACAACCACACAATTGATGAGTTCTATGAATGGTTGAAGAGATGCTCATTAAAATACAAAGCAATCATCCTCATAACTGGGGACCTGAATGTGAAAGTTGGAGGTGTAAACTTTCCTAAAGAAGTAATGGGAAACAGTTGTATAAGTTTACAAAATGAGAGATGAAGGCATTTAATGGAATTCTGCTGCTGTAATTGCCTAGTCATCACAAATACCATTTTCACCTAACATCCTAGATCTATAGAGACATGGAGGTCATCCGACAGAATGATAAAGAACTAAACTGATTATGTAATAATATAGCAGTGCTAGAGATTGAGTATCTAATGGAAAAGGCTTTTCTGAGTGCAGACTGTGGCTCAGAGCATCAGCTGTTAGACTCAAACAAAAAATTAAAACCCAAATACATAAAAATGTTCAGCAGGTCCACTGTGTCTGGACTTGTCCAGAACTAATAAAAGCTACATGACTTATGTCCAGAGTGGATTTGAGGCACTGTCACTGGTGAAAGGGGAGGACAACCCAAATGAACTTTGGAATAAAATAAAACCCATCGCGCTCAAAGCCACCAAACCACGCGTTCTGAAAAATCAGTATTGGACTGCACTATGATTAATGGAGAAGGTTTTTGACTGGTGAAAAAATAGTGCAGAGTGAAAGAGAATGGCTTGGAGATGAAAGGATGTAGGAGAAAGCTCAAGGAAGTGAGCAGACAGATCTAAAGGTTGACTAGACAAGACAAGAGCAAATACACATGAGTAAAATGTATGGCACTTGAGAACCACAAAGACAGTAATAATAGAAAACAAAAGTTCCCAGATATATTCAATTTAACAAAGTTTCCCCACTACCAAACATAATAAAAGATCATGAAGGCAGAGCCCTCGCTGAAAGTGATGATATAAAACACTGGTAGAGCAATGACTGTACCAATGTGTATCCTCATCAGAGCGACTTACAATATAGGACTACAGAAAAGAGTACGGAGCAGGAGCCATCAACTCTGCAAGAGGAAGTGGTGCATTCTATTATGAAAATTAAGCCTGGGAAAACATCAGGGTAGATAATGTACCACCAGAATTGTTAAAAGCAACTGTTGACTGCGGTATTGATCTCATGTAGAAAATCAGCCACAATCTAGTACAGATGAATAGAAATGGGCCAGATGACTGGATGAAGGGAATCTTTCTGCTCTTAACAAGGAAAGGAGACCTCACAGAGTGTAGTAACAATCATATTATTTTTCTGATAACACAGGTGAGAAAAGTTCAGCTCTACATAATCCAGGATTGCAAGAAGTGAACAATAGAATCCGAACTACCACGACCACCACAAGGTGGTTTCAGAAAGGGAAAACAATGCACACAAGATCAAATGTGAACATCTGTTACATTACTGAAAAATGCAGGCAAAACAATCACCCACTGATCATGTGTTTCATGGGCTACTCAGAAGTATTCAGTACTATCCAATATAACCATATTTGGAAGATACTATCAGACATGAGGATTCCAAAGCAATTCACTGAACTCATAACAAGTCTTTACAGTCAACAATAGACCACGGTGCAAACAGCAGTAGGTGACAGAGTGGTTTTCCACTGGGTAGGGTGGGAGACAAGGCAGATTCTGTCTCCAAGCCTTTTCAACAAGTACATAGAATTTATTATAAAACAAGCCTTGGAAGGGTTTGAGAAAGTGGCAAAAGCTGGGATTTCCTTTGGTGTTCACCTCTTAACCAACCTCAGATACACCTGATGATAGGATGTTCTTTGTTACAACCACTGATGCAATGCAACAAATGTTGGAGTCTGTAAAAATAGTGAGGACTATGGACTACCCTTGAATGAGGCAAAAATAAAATGCATGCACTTTGACATGATTAAGAAAAACAAGATGCAAGTAGACATTATAATTAAAGGACAAGGTGCAGAGACAGTAGATTAATTCAATTATCTGGACATCAGTCCAAAGAAAGAAGATGACCAGTAGGAATAGCTCGCACAGCCATAACCTCCCTTACAAAAGTTTGCAAAAACTGTGACATCTCAAAATATATGAAGGTTTGATTGGTAAGTTTATTTTTTCCCCAAGAGACTTATGGATGTGAATCATAGGATATTAATGCTGCTGACAAGAACAACATTGAAGCTTTTGATATATGCTGCCAGCAAAGACTCTTGTGCATCTCCTGGATGGACAAGAATGACCAATTTTTTAGAAATATTATTGGAGAGATCAGATCATGCTGTCCGAAATAAACAGGGGCAAACTTATGTACTTTGGTAACTTCAGGCATAGATATCAAAATAACCTTGAGAAAGTTACTATGGAAAGAATGGTAGCGGGTCATTGTAGCAGGGAATGACCAGCAAGGAGATGGATAGATGGTTTGCAGCAGATCATTGGATTCAAGAAGGCTTCTGAAACTTCTGCTATGATGTCACCAATATTCAGACATGAATAATTGGATTTCATTTCACTTCTCAATCAGAAGAGTTATCACAATCTGTAGCACAAGAGGATAGACTCCAGAAAAGAGTACCATCTTGCTAAGCCACTGCTAGTTATCCCCGTTTGACCCTGATAATTGACATTTGTGTATAAATGACATGTTCCTAATAAAAGGAAATCACACTTTCCCTCTGTCCTATTTTTGTTTAAAAATCATATTTGCCATGATAATGTTTTCCAGAAATGGCTTCAGGTCTATGCAAGTACAGTTGGTGTCTAAGTTTAAACTGAGTGTATTGTGGTTTCGTAATTGTTTTTAACCAGAAATAAATATTTAAATTACTTTAGAATGCCTGTAGAAGCATGCTTGTTTTGAGACTCTAGTCACCTATTCCTGTATAATGTGCACACAAAATACAGTAAACTAAAAATCTAAGGATTTTATGATTCCCAAACTTCTACTGAATGCATTAAAAAGTGACTAAACATTCAGCAAACATTTAGTTTCAAGTTAACTTATTGCCACATCTGAGCAGATCAACCCTTCAAACAACCTACATTCCTTTACCTGGGAGTGGAAGGAAATAATGAAAAAAGTAAATAAAGGAGTGAGTTGGAAAGCATTTTTGTTACACGATTATCCCCATTGTTTACTCGAATGCCCAGGGCAGTGAGACAAGAGATCAGTGCCACAAGTGTTCCTTAGTCATGTTAGGGAACACTAAAAATCTATTGCTTAAGGGCCCAGTTCTACCACCTTGACTCACCTGGAGCAGTATTTTACTCTGTGAGTACTCTCACTGAATTCAGCTAGTGGTACCATCCTATTCAGAGAAGCATCCATTACTTTAGCTTCTTGCAGAGTTATATTCTATGCTGTAAAGCCTGGTCTACACTCAGGAGTTTTGGCACCATAAGTATGTTGGTTCAGGTGTGGAAAAAAAGATCACAGACACATGCATTTGTATGCAGACACATGCATTTGGATTGGAGGGTGGGAAAGGGGCAGGTCTTCTGGGATTTCCCCCTCACCAGCCCCATATCAAGCCAATCAGACCTACTTGCTAAGGAGAACTGGACTTAGTATCTTCAAGGGTCTGTCAACCCTGCTCTCTGAATTGTCTGGAGGGAGTAGCTCAGGAATTAGGGAAGGTCTACATTTAAAGCGCTGTATCGGAGC
Source organism: Dermochelys coriacea (assembly GCF_009764565.3). NCBI lineage: Eukaryota > Metazoa > Chordata > Testudines > Dermochelyidae > Dermochelys > Dermochelys coriacea. Next base: position 156,149,209 of record NC_050068.2, read on the forward strand.
ATCTGCACTGATGCAGCTGTGCCACTGTAGTGCTTAAGTGAAGACGCTCCTATGCCATAGGACATAGCGCTGTCTACAAGTGGGTCTTAGTTTGGTATAACTACTGCACTCAGGATGCAGCTTTTTCACACCCTCGGGTGATGGAGTTATACCAATACAGGTCTGTAGTGCAGACCTGGCCTTAGTCTCTTTCTCATTGTAGGTGGTATGCTGCCTTTACAGTGAATCAGCCTCTTGCTGGCTGAGATGGTGAATTTCCCAACGCTATCTAAGGCTTGTTTTGCCATTTAGTTCAAGGGGACATGTGTGCTTACTTATCGTGCAGGTTTTATTGCTGCTCTTATGTTCAGATATTTTCCAACTCCAGAGCATCTTAAGAAGTGACAGTTTGCATTTCACACACCATCAGAACCACTGACACGTTTTCTCTTTAAAATGTGGATATGTAACTAAGACACAGCAAATGATGTCTTTTTAAAACAAGATGACATTATTTCACTAGCTATAGTTCAGATACTCCGCACAGTTAATCAGAAACGTTATCAATGGTATCTGCTCATTGGCCAGGTTAGCACTCAGGTCTCCTCAAGCAGAGGCTGGTAGGTAGGAGGTTTGAGGGACATTCCCCTGTAACACTGGCATTTTAATTTTGAACCTTCAAAAATGCAACAACAAAAATAGCAGGGGATGTTGTACAAAAATAGTACACTATTTTTAAAAAGCATCCATAAGGATATTAACGTGTTATCTTGTCTGTAGGAAGCGTACCTGATCTATTAGGCCTTACTTCATTGTTCTCTCCTACAAAGAGAGGTGCCTCTGACAACACCAATGGAAGTATGCTACAGATATAAAGAGATAGGTTTATCCCATTACCGAAAAGATCCCTGCACTTCAAATAAAAAGAAGTCTGGGGGTGGGGGAACCACCGTTGCACAGCCTTTGCCTCTACTTTAATTACTTCAACTTAACATTGATGATTGCATTCAAGTATTTACAAGCTGCTTGATGAGATGACTCAGAGAAAGCTTGAAGCAGCACAGCTCACACCCCTGGTGAAGGGGGAGGAAGTGGGAGGGAAAGACTGCCTTGAGATCAGAGTTTGTGGGTTTTTTTTAAAATGCTGCTGCTTCACAAGCCCACTCTTTGTGCTGGAGTTATGATGTGGGTGTACTAGAAAAAAAGCTAAGCAGCTTTAAGAAAGGTCTGACTGTGGGGAAACCCAAATTGAAAAAGCACAGCAAGGTGGGACAGCTCTAAGAGATCCCCAGGCGAGGACATGCAAGCACCACTTGCAAGGGCCCAGAGTAATTATTGAGCCAGTCCTGGAGTGCACTAACCTGCAGAGTGCATGTCAGGAGTACAACTTTAAAGCTCAACTTTTCACTGCCCTGATTTACAGCTGTTCTGTATAGGGCCAGTCCCCTTGCACCATGCTACAGCACTGGATGCAAATCTCTCAACTTTTTAACTGGAGGACTGCTTTAATCTGGGGCCACAACAAACCACATAGGACCAAAAGCACAGCTGGGGATTAGTGCAGCATAAGGGTAACCTGGTAGCAGGGGGGAATGGCATGAGAGCCCCTTTATCAGCTCTGTGTTGCTGGAGGATCATCCTAACCCTGCAATGGTGCACCTCTGGGCTTGTTCAAGTGACTTTAGGGCCGGGTGAGACCAGAAGCATGAGACAAAGCAGCTGCACCACAGTGAAGAACATGGCCCAGAATCTCTGACTTTTCAATCAGCAAAAGAGAGAAATTTACATCCTGTGCTATAAATTACCATCTTAAAGCGGTGCGGCAGGAAATGCCTTCATCAAGCTGGGTGAGATGCTCCCAGAAGCCTTCAGGCTTAACTCTTTCCCTCCACTTGCCTGAAGGCCTATATGAGAAACAGGAAAATTATGGGCAAAAATTTGGCTCATCCAAGGAACCCACACAGAAGAGCAGGGGGGTGGTAAGGCACCTCATTACTCCTTTGTGTGTGCTACTCACGTCACATTATAGGTCACAGCACTGGGAGGAGAACAGCCTATGTTGGGCCCCTCCTTCCCCTTTCATGCAGGTGGGCAAGGAATGGTTGGGGCGGGATGGGGAATGGGTGAGCCCTGACTTTATCCCTACCCAAAGCATCAGTCATCACAGCTGACACAGCATGATGGGGAAGTAAGCTGCATTAGGCAACAGGCTGGCACAGATTACTTACCGACCTGAAGCACAAGAGGAACCGGAGACCAAATTGTGACCATCTGAGCTACATGCTCCTTAACTCAGGGCTAATGGTAAATCCATGATTTAGACCTACGCAATTGCCAGAACAAGATATTATGGATTTTAAGCTTTTCTGTTGCATTACATCTTCCCTTTAGAATCCATTTCAACTGGCTCCAGAAATAAACATGCAATCTTAAAGAAAGGAATTCAGTAGGTAGGGGATATTCTTCATCCTTGAAAGTAATACAGTATATGCAACATATAATATATAATACGTAATATATATGTTATAATCTCTGATATCCTCAAAGGGCCATGAGTCTTCTGCATATTCCTTGTTCTCCTGAAAATATGGGGAGCGATTTTGGGAGGTTATTTGGAGGTGCAGGGATGTAGCTCTTGTTTCCTTGTGCAAAAATCAGAGCATTTGTGTTTTATAAGAAATTTTGTAGAATTCTCTACATTGTGTTACAGACCACTTTATGGCCCTAAGATTTCACTTTTTGGTCAGATTTCAAGGCAAGGGATATTTTTTCACATCAAATCATATATAAATACAAAAAGCCACTTTTGCATGAAATGTCATGTTAGTAAAATTTATTTTGGGATGAGAGGCAATATGAAAATGAAAGGTGTATTTATTGTTGTTGAAAACCATTTTAAAAAAAGGATTAAGTGGATGGAAAGAAAGAAAGAAAGAAAGAAAGAAAGAAAGAAAGAAAGAAAGAAAGAAAGAAAGAAAGAAAGAAAGAAAGAAAGAAAGAAAGAAAAACTCACCAGCTGTAGCCACTTTAGGGCTTGGTTCATAGTGGGTTATAGGAGAATTTGTCTGTCTGTTCCACAGTAGTTGACATCAAGTGTTTTGGTTGGTTTTAGCCTGTGAACACATCCAGCCGACCCATTGTGTGTCTACATGCTCCCAGCAGCCAGAGCCACCAACATTGATCCAAACCCAAGACTGGCAACCTGGACTTGAGCTATGTCCACACTGCAAAATGTCTGGGTCTCTGCAGAACTTGGGCTCTGGCCCACCCCGGCAAGGTCTGTGGGCCTGAGTCCAGAGAGGTTCCTAGCTCGAGTCAGCCAGATTTGTGTGTGGATGGAAGTGGGGCGTAGGCTTAAGCTTGAGTCAGAGCCCGGGCTTTGTGTGCTGTTTAGATATACCCTAAGGGGCAAGCCATCCTGTTACGTGGCCCATCGCAGGATATTAACATTATACAATAATTACAACAGTAGCTAAAGCCTCATCATTTTACAAATATGGAACTAGACTGGACAAAGCATTCCAGAAGGAATGATAGAGAAATATCCTGCACTGGCAGGAGATGCACTAGAGCAGAGGTTCTCAAATGGTGGCTTGCTAGCCCACAGCGTCCTCAGAGAGCTGTCTGGTCACATGAGGCTGGCTCTCCTAATTTCAAATGGCTACATAAAAAGGCACTAAACACTTTCCTAAACACTAAGTAAGTGACTAATGTTGCTGCCACAGGGCTGACATCTGATCACAAGTGGGAAGGGAGGCAGCCTGCGTGATTCTGAATGCAAGGGTGATATGTTGCACATGAACACACATGCAAAGGGCAGTGTCCTCTAGTCCCTTTTCTAACATGTGGCATACCCTATAAAAAGGGCTTAAGAACCCCTGGATTACGTATGTTTTCTGATCTCTAAAGTCACTGGTTGTGTGAGTTTTATTTACTTATTTTGGGGGGACTGAATAAGATGAAACAGGCACAGAAACTGCCAGCTCTTCAGTTGCCTTATTGCTTGTACCTTGGATTTGTTCTCCATACTGGCTCAGTATGGTACCTGCCACTAGGAGTCATGCTGGGCTAATTCACAGTATCTGAAAGCTAGTCAATAAAAATAACTGGAGCTAGAAGGAACAGCTCTTTTATGGGGCAGCATTTCCAAGTTATTTCTTGATACAAAGTGCTCACAGGTCAACACTATAAAGTGATAATGGTCTGGTATAATGTATAACTTCAATAATAAATCCAGCGTTGTAGTCCAATTCTTTGACACCAGATATGCAAGTGATTAGATCCAACGTCTCTGTGTTTCCCCTTGATTTTAGCTCAGCTTGGTCTGTCGGCTTAAGATGAATGTTCTGACTCCTCCTCCTTTCTAAAACTAACCCACTTCATCTGCTTCCTGAATAAAAGCCTCATGTTGTGTTAGTCACGACATCTTCCTGCACTGCTTTATTCACCTCCTTGGACAGAAAAATATTGATTATAAAACCCTGTTTTAAATATGGGGGAATGGGTTCCAAAGCTTCCAAAGTCTTACCTTTAAGGCCGTGTAACCATAGCATCATGGTGCTGCAGTGCATTCCCGCACCTGTCCCAAATGATAAGGTCAGGCAGCATGCCAGACAGTCCAATGCATTCACTACTGTGCTACAAACAGTAGTACTAGCTTCATTGGAGGAGCAGTGTTAGCAAGGGTTGTGTGGCACCAGCAATAGCTGCCCACAAGATGGTGGGCATGGGGAGTGGTGGATTCTGATACCCTCAAGCTGATATCCTACAATCTCCCAACCCAGCTCTGCACTCATGGAGCACAGAATGCTTCTGCTGACACCAGGTCTGCTCTCAGACATGGAGACAGCTTCTCCTTACAAAGCAGCTCTGCTCACAGGGAAATGACACCCTCACACCTAAACCAACTCTAGTCACTGGGAAGAGGGGTGAGACACACACACCCTGAATCCCCCAAAGCAACAGAGTCCACCATTTACAAATTAAAAGCTTTCCCCAGAGGAAGGGATCACACTCTCCACCTGTTAGCATAAATATGTTGCAGCGCTGACCACCCAAGCCACAGTTCCCTCATTAATCCAGCCTCTCAAGCAGACCCAATATGGAGGACAGATTTCCGGTATCACATGCTCTTGATGTGAACAGGGTGCATTGCCTAACCAGTACGATCCCAGCATTCCATACATGTATCACTGCAGACCGTCTATCATAAGGTTTTATACAGCCACACCTCACTGTAGTATCCAAATGCCTTCCATGTAAAATCAGTAACAATAGGAAAGTCCCTAGGGGACTTCATGGATTCTCTGACACTTCTCTCTGTCCAGAATAAAAGCTGTGCGAGGGGTAGGATTTTTGATTTTTAGATTTTCTTTCTTTCATTCATTCATGGTTGGTAAGGGTTTGTTGGGTCAGTGACGTTGTTGTGCATATCATTCTTATGGGGGAAAGGCTTTCTGAAAGAGGAAGGTTTTGCAGTGTTTCCTGAGGACAGCCTAGCCTCCTCTGGGCTTTTGTTCCAGAGTCAGATCCCTTCAACTGAGAATATTTTCTCCCCAACTTTCACATACTTTGTACTGGGCTTTGTGTGCTGCACTATCCCAAAAGAATTCAACTGTCACACTGGTTCACAGGTCAAAATTTGGTCTTTAACGTAACTGGGGCTTGAATCATTCATTGCTTTGAAAATTCAGACCAAATCTTCAAGTGGGATTGGAAGCTGAGTGAAAGTTAGTGGAGGGACTGAAGCATGGGCTTAGCGTGTTAACGGCAACCTAAGCCATAGAGGAGGTGGGCAGCCATATTCTGTACCAACTGGAGTCTGTGTACCATCTTAACATCTGGCTTCAGATGCAGTGAAGTACAGTAATCCAACCTTAAAGTGGCAAATGAACAGATCACTGTGGCTAGGCCTTCATCTGGAAGGAAGGGGCAAGGTTTCTTAGCACCTTGGAGGTGAAAGAAGGCATTTAAAGATACCTGATGCTTCCTAAACATACGAACTTAGAGAGGAGTCAAACAGTACCCTGCTGCTTAGGAGCACTCTGACAAATGCGGGTTATATGCCTTCAGTGGAATGGGGAGACAGTTTCTTGGCTAGTTCTTCAAACCATTTCCCCTTTATGACCAGCACTACTTCTGTGTTGCCTGTATTCAGCTTGAGCCAGCTGTTCTTCATTCAAGAGCTGATTTATTGTAGGAAAGTGATATGTATTAATATCACAGTACACTGTGGTTTCACCTCCTTCACCTTAGTTCTTCATACTACAGTAAAATGCAGTTGAGAAGCTGGCATGGTGGCTTATTAGACTGCATACACCATCTGGTCTCTGTAGTAATACTGATAATTTAAGAATCATTGGGGCCCAAAATTTCAACTTCCATTAAAAAGTTTCTAACCCTTGTGGTTGTGAAGAGCTTGAAAATGTCAGTGGAGCCAACAGATGCAGCAAGGTTGCCTGAGTCTATCAACAGCCTGAAACAATAGCTTTGAGAATGTGAACTGCCCCATTCATCTCAATAGGGTGTTAACTCCAAGTCCTGGGGAAATCAACATCAACACTACTACAGCTGAGGAGTCTGTGTGTGTAGCAAGAAGAGAAGAAAACAGATCCAGCCCACCGAGCTAGTAGACATACTGTGTGTCAAATATAAAAGGAAGGCTAACCACCTTTAAATCCCTTCTGGCCAGAGGAAAAACCCTTTCACCCATAAAGGGTTAAGAAGTTAAGATAACCTCACTGGCACCTGACCAAAATGACCAATGAAGACACAAGATATTTTCAAAACTGAAGGGGGGGGGGGAACAAAAGATCCTCTCTGTCTGTGTGATGCTTTTGCCGGGATCAGAGCAGGAATGCAGGTCAGAACTCCTGTAAAGAGTTAGTAAGCAATCTAGTCAGATATGCATTAGATTCTGTTTTGTTTAAATGGCTGAGAAAATAAGTTGTGCTAAATGGAATGTATGTTCCTGTTTTTGTGTCTTTTTGTAACTTAAGGTTTTGCCTAGAGGGATTCTCTATGTTTTGAATCTAATTACCCTGTAAGGTATTTACCATCCTGATTTTACAGAGGTGATTCTTTTACTTTTTCTTTAATTAAAATTCTTCTTTTAAGAACCTGATTGGTTTTTCATTATTCTTAAGATCCAAGGGTTTGGGTCTGTGTTCACCTATGCAAATTGGTGAGGATTTTTATCAAGCCTTCCCCAGGAAAGGGGGTATAGGGCTTGGGGCAATATTTTTGGAGGGAGACGTTTCCAAGTGGGCACTTCCCCTGTTCTTTGTGTAACACTTTGGTGGGGGAAGCTTTTAACCTAAGCTGGTGAGAATAAGTTTAGGGGTCTTTCATGCAGGTCCCCACATCTGTACCCTAGAGTTCAGAGTGGGAAGGAACCTTGACACTGTGGTTTGTAACCTATTTCTTAAATCAGCTTTGTATCAGATGACTGGAGGATAGCTAATGTAATGCTGATTTTTTAAAAAGGCTCCAGAGCCAATCCTAGCAATTACAGATCAATAAGCCTAATTTCAATACCAGGCAAATTGGTTGAAACTATAGTAAAGAACAGAATTATCAGGCACATAGATAAACATGATATGTTGGGGAAGAATCAATGTGGCTTTTGTAAAGGGAAATCATGCCTCACCAATCTATTACAATTCTTTAAGGGTATCAATAAGCATGTGGAGAAGGGTGACCCAGTGGATATAGTGTACTTGGACTTTCAGAAAGCCTTTGACAAGGTCCCTCACCAAAGGCTCTTAAGCAAAGTAAGTAGTCATGGGATAAGAGAAAAGTCCTAATCATGGATCAGTAACTCGTTAAAAGATAGGAAACAAAGGGTAGGGATAAAATGATCAGTTTTCACAGTGGAAAGTGGTAAATAACGGGGTCCCCCAAGGATCAAGATTCAACATATTCATAAATGATCTGGAAAAAGCAGTGAACAGTGAGGCGGCAAAGTTTGCAGACAATACAAAATTACTCAAGATAGTTAAGTCCAAAGCAGACTGCAAAGAGTTACAAAGGGATCTCACACATCTAGATGACTGTGCAACAAACTGGGAGATGAAATTCAATGTTGATAAGTGCAAAGTAATGCACATTGAAAAAAAAATAATCCCAATCATACATACAAAATGAGGGGATCTAAATTAGCTGCTACCACTCAAGAAAAAAAAAGAGCATGAAGTCATCATGGATAGTTCTCTGAAAACATCTGCTCAGTGTGCAGTCAAAAAGCTAGCAGAATGTTAGGAACCATTAGAAAAGGGATAGATAAAAAGACAGAAAATATCATAATGCTGCTCTATAAATCCATGGTTGGATCACACTTCAAATACTGCACGCAGTTCTGGTCACCTCCTCTCAAAAAAGATATTAGAATTGGAAAAAGTACAGACAAGGGCAACAAAAATAATTAGGGGTATGGAACAGTTTCCAGATGGAGAGATTAAAAAGTTCAGGTTGGAAAAGAGACGACCAACAGAAGATATGGCAGAGGTCTATTAAATCATGAATGGTGTGGAACAGCGGTTCTCAATCTGTGGCCCGCAGGCTGCATGTGGCCCAATTAGCACACAGCTGTAGTCCAGCTGTGTGCTAAAAAAAAAATATCAAAATTTGCTGTGCTGGTCTGGCAGGGGGTGGGTCTGACTGAGGGTGAGAGAGAGAGTAAGGCAGCTGCAGGAGTGCTGCTGCCAGCAGCGGGATGGTGAGTGCCACAGCAGGTGGGAGAGAGTGGGTCTGTGGTAGGATTGGGGGAGCAGTGAGGAGGTGGGAGGGCACTGGGATTTAGAGTTTTGCCTGAGTGCTACAGCACCCCCAGGTTTTAGGTGGGGCTCAGCTCCTGGGGTCGGATCCAGTTGCCTAGCCCCACATGGGGGAGAGGGGTCCAGGTCCGTCTGCGGGCTGCCCAGCCCCTTGCAGTGGGGTCCCAGGGTCTGGCTGCCCAGCCCCACACTGTAGGGTCCTGATCTAACTGCCAGCTGCCCAGTCCCGCACCTTGGGGTCCCAAGGTCCGGCTGCTGGCCGCCCAACCCCATGGGTCTGGATCTAGGTCAGGTGTACACACCGGCCACCTGGCCCTGGGTGGTGGGGTCCAGGTCCAGCTGCCAGCTGCCTAGGCCTGCACTGCAGGGTCTGGGTTTGGCCGCCCGACCTTGCATGTTGGGGTCCCAGGGTCTGGCTGCTAGCCACCCAGCCCCGTGTGGGGGGCTGTCCTGTGGTTCAGCTGCCTGGCCCCATGCCTTGGGGTCCCAATGAGGTCCAGCTCCACAAAGCAGGATTTCAGGGTCGGGCTTTTGTCACCCCGGCCCCGTATGAGGGTCCGCGTTCCAGCTGCCCAGTCCCACACAGGGGTCCAGGTCCCCGCTGCCTGGCCCAGCACCCAGGGTTCTCTCCTGGCCCTACTCTAGGCAGGGGTGCTAGGCATAAGGGATTGTGGAGGGGCTGGGGGGGGCACAATGGTTCTTAGCCTGCAGCCCACATAACAAATACACTCTAGCTACTGGGGCGCAATATTGGGGGACCCTGCTGTTGCTACCCGTCTCTCTGAAAGGGAGTGGTGCTTCTGCTGCTGCTCCTAGTGAGAAGAATGTATATCCCATATAATTGCCATTGCCTTTGAGAAGTGGGAAATTGAGGTAAGAACCACAGAGGGCCCCTTATCATGGTGTACATAGGACTCTGGATTGCCTAAATCTCACCCTGGTGGAATAGCCCAAAAAATCTTGTTTTACCCCATGTAAATATAATTTGTGGGTTACACAAATTTGGTTTGATTCGCACATCAGTATCAAACATATCAGAAGTGGAATAGACCCACTAACATGGCTGCTGTCCCACTTGGAAATTCTAGGACATGTTATCTCATCAGTAGGTATCTCTGCCTCCAGAAGCTTTTACTTGCTTCAGGGCTAAGAGACACGTCAAAGAGAAGCCATAGGGATTTCAGAGCACTAGAAATGGAACAGTCAATGTCCAACACCTTCCCCTCCTCATACACACAATTGTGTACACCAGTGCAATCTTTTACATTATTATTAATCATAATTATAACACCTCACAGTTGTGTAACACCTGTCATCCAAAGATTCATTACTGGTTTACACACAACTCTCACAACACCTCTGAGGTACTGTCTAGGTAAGATTAAAACCCATTTTTCAGATAAGTAAACTGAGACACATGGAGGTTAACTTCTGCCAAGAAGGTCACATGGCAAGTTAGTAGCAGACTGAGAACAGAGTTTGAGATCTTTGACTCCTAGTACTTCTCTAACCACCAGACAGATCATAGCATAGGCATGTGTTATTTTATTATGAATACGGCCAGGGTGAGGGAAGTGTGGCTTGATGTGATCTCCTGTAGCCTCCTACTCCACATAGCTACATATTTCCTTTTTCATCTTTCCAATACTTTATTAGACACTATGTGATGGTTGTCTTAGCCTATCCCAGCATCTGGGCACCTGTTTTGTCTTTCATGCCTTTCCCTTGCTAAGCAAGTGTCTCAGGCATCTACCCTCTGCATCTTACAGGAGGGTTTTTTCCCCTACTCACACATCCTTCCTCTTCCAGTCTTCCAGCAACTTCTCTCTTACATAGAGCTGTCAGAGGGGCTATCGGATGAATGAGAATCAGATGCCAAGACAATAAAAATAAGGTGGATTACTAGGACAGTAAAGAGTGCATAAGGGTAAAATAATTAATGGGGCTTTCATGTCTATCCAATGTCTTTATATCTATTATAAAAAAAATCACATATTATACTGCATTACTTGGGAAAGAATATGTGATCATATAATTAGAGTTTGTACCATAATGCATAGGCACAAAGGGGCTCAAGTCAGAGTCTGCATGTAACCTGAACATTGTCATTTCCCAACATTTGCTTAACAGTCCAACCTGAATGTTTTCTTTGACAGGTTTTTAAAAAAATATAATTTCCTAAGATATTTTGAAAGAAAAACACACATAGAAAAGTACATCTTATGACATTGCAGGAGAGAACTTCTTTCCTGCACTCTGCAGGAGCTGTCACTACACAAAAGAGACAATGAATAACAGTCATAATATTTAGCTCTTATAGGGCCTGATTCTAAGCCAATAGAAGTTAATGGGAGCCTTTCCACTGACTTTAGCTGGTTAGACTGGCCCATACAATGCTTATTATGACTTCCTGGCCCCAAAAGACACTCCCTAATTTAGACTGCCTGTCCCAGGCATGGAACAAAGACGTGTGTATATCCTGGATCCCTAGCCAATGAGGAAGTACCCTGCAGAACATTAAAAACTCTACTATTGGTCTATGATTAAGGCTGAGCCAACAGAAAATTATATTTAATTCACACTGGTCCCTACATAGGTTACAGTGCATGGGCCTTGTCAAAACAGAGTGCTGTTGGAGATGTTTGTTCTCCCAGAGCCACCTTGGCTCACATATTTTGGGACTGTCTCAGGATACAGTCCTGTTGGCTAGGAGAAGGCAGGAAAATACATATGATAATGGACACCTCCTTAAAAATTACTTCCCAGAAGTGTAATTTGGGATATAGCCCATTAACTTGGAAATGCTTCCATTCACAGAAAGCTTAGTTCTCTACACAGTGCTTGTAGCCCAGCAACTCAGATGGAAGCCCAGACTGCCTCCAGGGATAGAAGCTTGGTTCAGTAGCGTGGCTGACAGGGCAGCTAAACATCAGGTAACATTTTGGAAAGCAGGGACCTCAGACACATTTGAAAAGATTGGATCTAGCATTTTAGGCACTGTCATAAATATAAAGGGAAGGGTAAACACCTTTAAATCCCTCCTGGCCAGAGAAAAAACCCTTTCACCTGTAAAGGGTTAAGAAGCTAGGATAACCTCACTGGCACCTGAACAAAATGACCAATGAGGAGACAAGATACTTTCAAAGCTGGGGGGGGGGGGAGGACAAATGTTTGATCTGTCTGTGTGAGCCTTTGCCAGGAACAGAGCAGGAATGGAGTCTTAGAACTTAGTAAGTAATCTAGCTAGATATGCGTTAGATTCTGTTTTGTTTAAATGGCTGAGAAAATAAGCTGTGCTGAATGGAATGGATATTCCTGTTTTTGTGTCTTTTTGTAACTTAAGGTTTTGCCTAGAGGGATTCTCTCTGTTTTGAATCTGATTACCCTGTAAGGTATTTACCATCCTGATTTTACAGAGGTGATTCTTTTATTTTTTTCTTCTATTAATATTCTTCTTTTAAGAACCTGATTGCTTTTTTCATTGTTCTTAAGATCAAAGGGTTTGGGTCTGTGTTCACCTATGCAAATTGGTGAGTATTTTTATCAAGCCTTCCCCAGGAAAGGGGGTGTAGGGTTTGGGGAGGATTTTGGGGGAAAAGACGTTTCCAAGCTGGCTCTTTCCCTGTTATATATCTGTTAGATGCTTGGTGGTGGCAGCAATAAAGTCCAAGGACAAAAGGTAAAATAGTTTGTACCTTGGGGAAGTTTTAACCTAAGCTGGTAAAAATAAGCTTAGGGGGTTTTCATGCAGGTCCCCACATCTGTACCCTAGAGTTCAGAGTGGGGAAGGAACCTTGACATGGTGGTAGAGGTGGGATCCTAGCTTCTTAACCCTTTAGAGGTGAAAGGGTTTTTCCTCTGGCCAGGAGGGATTTAAAGGTGTTTACCCTTCCCTTTATATTTATGACAGGCACTTTTGATTAATGCCCAGTGGATGAAATCTCAGATGTCGCTCTTTTCTCCTCCCTGTTCCCCTTCCTTTCTTTCGATTCCATTCCTTTACTTTTTTGTTCTTTTGTCTGTTTTTCTGTTCCCCCTTTACTTTTGTAAAAAAAAGAATGTTTTTCAATAAAATATACATTTAAAAAACATTTCCCCCAAAGAGCTCTAAAAGTGACTTCAAAATAGGATATCATTACCGCCTTGTTACAGATAAAATGAGGCACAGAGACCTGAAGAGACACTTGCTCAAGGGCAGAAGTAGCAGAGCCAGGAAGAGTGCGCGGGTCTCCTAACTCCCACTCCAGAACCCTGTCACCTGGGTAATGCTGCCTCCTGTGGAGAGAGCTCTCTCGTTTTGAGGGCATTTTACAAGATGGGCATGACTGGAGGAAGAAATTAGTTGCAGCGCCTTTGCTTTCTTAACCAAACTTGTCACTGTGCCGCTTAGTTAGCCACAAACACATGTACAGCACAGCCTACCTTTGCTTCAAATGTCACTGAAAAAAGAAATCATGCCAATGGTACTGTAATAGGATGCAATTCTGAGCTGGCCACTCCCAGTGGGCCCTTTAAAATTACCTCCATCCAGCCAGGCCCAAAATGACAGTGAAGTCTCTCAACTAAACAAAACTTGAAATGCAACCTTCACAGCCAAAGCACCTCTTTCTTGCCAGATGCTCCTGCTGGGCTGGGGTTTTCTCAGTGCTACTCCATAATCTGGAGGCACAACCAAACAGTTCCGTTTTATTCTCCACTGTCAGCAAGGTGGCCTTTTTCCTACCAATGTCTCCCCTTTTTGATGTGGGAGGAAGCAAGTTATATGGTGTCCTCCTTCCCAAAACTTGTCCTGGGTGGCCGAGAGAAGGGAACCCTGCTCCCACCCCATACGACTAGATTCCAAGGCCTAGACATTAAAGAGAAACCAACTGCTACCTCAGGACCACTTCCTCTCCCTCAGTAGCTGCCTCTGTTGTTCCTTAGGTCTCAGTCTGCTGCAAAACCCCTGGAATGGGGTAGTCTGGACCCTGAGCCTCCCCCCTCCAACTGTAAATTGTCAGTATACCCTAGGGCCTATTATAGGTACCATGACTATTCAAAGTGAGATTTTCACAATTCAATCAAATAAAAAACAATTTTCAACAGGGCACTGAAAGTCACATCTAGTCCATGAGAATTATTTCCCATGCCACTCACATTTTTTACCTCCAGCTGCTTCTGCATTAGAGCTTTTTGGGGAAAGGTCATCATTTATTTTCTTTTAACATAGTATTATTTTTTCCACTTTCTCCAAATTAAAAAAAAAAGACTAAATAGTTGTACCTCAAATTTACACACACAGAGTAAATTGTTTTTAGGCAGAGACCATGCCCATGTATATTGAGCCCAGTAGGGCAATGTTTGGGAAAGTTCTAAGTGACTGAACCCGGGGGCTATAATAGAAATATTTATGTACCCTTAACAATAGTAGACACTTCTGCAATCATCATACCAGTAAGGGCAGTGATGCAATACAGTGATACTAACATAGGGCTGAATCCTGATCCCTTTACTTGGAGACCCACTGAAACCAATGGTATTATTTTGCCACTAGGCGAACAGGAATTGATATTCAGACAGCAGCAATTGAAGATGTTTCCTCCAAATATGGAGAGTGCTAAATTCTCCTAAAATAAAATTCCATTAGAATGCAAGGAACAAAACTTTTTGATAACTGCAGCGTAGAGAGTAATGCAGTAACTGGAATGTGGAGAGTCTGTCATGGTAAAATGATGAGGCTCAGCTATAGTCAGAGTTCAGATTAATCCTTTTTAATATTTGTCTTGTGATTTAATCTCAAATGCATTTGTTTAAAAATAATCAATTTGTCTCTATTTCAATAGTGGTACTGTATACAGTGCAATTTATTTGTCTATTTGTGCACTGTTCCATCCCATCACAAGTTTAATCGCCTTATTTAAAAACATTTAAGAACTTTAAATATCAGAAAAAGCAAACCTTTCACCATGAGGCAGACTGGAGACACGCATATCAGTGAATACACTTCCTGAGTAATAGCACGCTATGCAGTTTATAAATGCAATTACACAGTAGCAACTCTTATCAAGAAATGTATTTACACTGAATTCCTTGTAGCAATAGATCAAAGAACTTATTTTGCTGACCTATATCTGAACTTAATTGTAAAGCAATTTCTAACATACATAAGCAAATTATCTCCCTTCTTTTGAATAATTCCCTATGTATGGAGAGCAGTTTTCTTGACATAGAGGCTTTGGAGAGAGAAACCTCTGAAAAATAAACAGTGTTTGTATTTAATATGCCTTATTCCTGAAAATTTTGGAGTTATACATTTAATTATTACAGAGTTATAAAGTTAAAAAAAAACCAATACACAAGGCCAGGCTCCTGTGGAAAAAATAGTATGTAATCGTGTAATTGGAGTAGCAGGAGGATCCATTTGTCTGTATCCCAGCCATAGAGCTGGTCAGAAGAATTTCTAAGAAACATTTCGGCAGGCTGATGGGGAGCCAGGATCCTAAAAGCCTGGGACGTTCCAGCTCCCAAGCTCGCAGCTCCTCAAAAGCTTGGGCTCCCAGGACATCCAGGCAGACAGCCCCACACCCAGGACTCCCAGTACAACTGCGTGAATGTGGCTCAGCTTCCACCATTGTTGCTGCTGGCATCATTGCGTCAAGCCCAAGATGACCCACTAGGCTGAGAGCCGGAGGTAGGAGTGTGGGTTGGGGATATCACTCCCATCAGCAGTGGGGTGGGAGATCAGGGAGATGGGAGCAGGAGTGGCCTCCCAGTTGCACACATGTTTGAATTTGAAGTAATTTGGGTAAACCCCGCAAAAAGCCAAATGTAATTCACAAGGTTCACAAAACCTCAGTCTCTACTTGCCATAGACTGTGGTTTTAACTGGGAAAGTAAGATGTGATAAATTCAAGTTTGTTTGGTATAAAGAGGTTAATGTGTCTGCATACACTAGTGTATCTGAAGAGCCCTGCGTGGATACAAATGTATAACCGCGCATGCGGCTATAAATTGGTATCCACAGGGCTCTCCCAGGAACCACAGTGGCAAATGTAACAGAATGTGGGGCTGCCTCTCCCAGGAGCCAGCGCCCCACGCCGGCAGCTGGTTCGATGCACCTATACCATCCCCAGCTCCGCCCACTGAGAGAGAGAGAGAGAGAGAGAGAGAGAGAGAGAGAGAGAGAGAAACAAGCCATAAGAAATGAGGGAAAGATGGCACATAGAACACAGCATATGAGAAAGAAGAAACTCCATGGACAGCCAGGAAATCATGACCATCAAACAATGAGATAAACCAATAGCTATCTCCAGTACTGACACCATACAAGCCATAGAACTTCCTATACACACCACTCTGTCAAACAACTCTGAAAATAAAGACCAAATTTCAAACATGTAGCATTCTTCCCTTCTTTTATAGGTGACTCTTAAAAGAGAAGCAATGCCACATAGTGTACCATGCCAGCTATAATTTCTGGGAGGAACAGGTGATTTCCCCTGTTGCATCAGACTTTTGCTATCAATGAGAATCTTAGAAATGGCATTTTCTTGTGAATCAATAAGGATGCGGCACTGGGAAAATCAGTAATGTTTTGAAACATGTTAAAATAGCATCTCACACTACAGGTTGTTGGAAAATGTTTTTTTCCACAAAATTTGCAACTGTATGCTGAAAAATCAGAAGCCTAAAATATTCAGTTGAAGACCAAGAAATTTCAGCCAAAAACCAAATAATTTTTGACCAAACAGAAAAGTTTTAGTTGGAAATGTAACCAGGGTGCTTCGTGCTCCAACCTGCCTCATTGGTCCAGGCTCCCTGGCTGGACTACATCTCTCTCCTAAAGTATCACAGTCTGTCCCCTAGCTATGCCATCAAGGTACCTTAGGGAAGTTGATTTTTCAACAAAAACTCCACATTTCCTATACAAAGCAGGCATATTTTGCAAAAAAAAGTTCATTCAGTTGAAACCTGATTTTCCATTAAAAAAGCTTTGATGGAAAAATTTTGACCAGCCCTAGCTAACACATGTTAAGTAACATGTTTGTAAACATCAATTAGCAACTTGTGTTGACAAAAATAATGATTTTTAAAATACGTTAGCTTGATCTGTCTAGTCCTAGGTGTTAAAATATTTAAAAATGCATTTGTTGAAATGGGTTAGTCAACATTTTTTTAAACCATCATTCATTTTCTCAGGCTACATAAGTCCTAAGTGTAAGCTTTGGGTTCGTAAGCCCCAAGGTAAGAATTCTGACTGGAAAGAAAGGAATAGGCCAAAATATTTAAAAAACTATAACATTAGTTTGATGTTTGATGTTAAATAGAGATATAGTGGTCCTAACTTGAAGGGCACTATATACCACACTGTATCTACAACTTAAACTCTAGTGTATATATGGATTTTGTGAGGAGGGAGAGAGTATTGTAATATGCTATATAAAAAACTTAATACCAGGTGAACTATTCCCTATTTTTAAAAATCAGGAACCATTTGTAGTAACCAGGTTGTTCATTTAACATTTACTGGCTTACTAAGGAAAAGTAAATTAAAGAATGAGGTAGCAACAATGATAAGCAGTAAATTTGTTTGTTCAGTTGGAAGCTGAAATGAGTCGGCTTGTGCTTTGATGAAGCCAGATTGAAAAGTTTCAAAGTGCACAGAGGAAATGCTCCAGCAGATAAACTTTGTCCTCCAAGGTTCATCCCAGTCACTCTTCAGCCTTCTGAACTTGTTTATCTGATCAGACAATCTATAATGCTAACCTCACAGAATCCATACGTAAAAATGTCTGTGATAAAGTCAAAAGCTGACTTCTACAGTGGTCGATAAACAAAAATCTTTGCTTGAATGGAAAGGCTGTCAGGTACAATTGTTAACTGTAAAAATGGAAGAGTGAGTTTTCAGGGCTGATGGTTAAAACATCAGACAAAAAAGGTTTGGCTTGAAAAGAATTAATTGGTGGCAAAGCTGTGATTACTTATTACAAAAAGGGCTTCATGGATACAAATCATAAAATGATCATCATTCCTGCCAAAACAATTCAACACATTAGCCATTCAAATTATTATTATTATTATCTGAGGAGAGGGGAAAAGTGCTATATTGGTCAGATTTTAAATATTTTATCCCACGCTCTTTATATCTGCTATATGAAAAGTAAGGAAATATACAAAGTAAAAAGAAAAGGAGTACTTGTGGCACCTTAGAGACTAACAAATTTATTTGAGCATAAGCTTTCATGAGCTACAGCTCACTTCATCGGATGTGTGAGCTGTAGCTCACGAAAGCTTATGCTCAAATAAATTTGTTACTCTAAGGTGCCACAAGTACTCCTTTTCTTTTTGCGAATACAGACTAACACGGCTGCTACTCTGAAACCTATACAAAGTAACTATCTCTCCCGGACCCCTCAACAAGTCTGCAAAACTTATCAGACCTTTTATTGAGAAACTGAACTGAAGAAAAGGAACTTTTTGAGTTGCTATCAAATATTGTCTTAAATACCAATCTTTTGATTGTATAGTAGAACCTCAGAGTTCGGAACACCAGAGTTACAAACTGACCGGTCAACCACACACTGCATTTGGAAGCAGATGTATGCAATCAGGCAGCCACGGAGACACACACACACATGAAAAGCAAACATAGTACAGTATTGTGTTAAAGGTAAACTACTAAAAAAAAGTGAAAGTTAAAAAAAATTGACAAAGTAAGGAAACTGTTTCTCTGCTTGTTTCATTTAAATTAAGGTGGTTAAAAGCAGCATTTTTCTTCTATACAGTAAAGCTTCAAAGTGTATTAAGTCAATGTTCAGTTGTAAACTTTTGAAAGAACACCATAACATTTTGTTCAGAGTTATGAACATTTCAGAGTTACGAGCAACCTCCATCCTGAGATGTTCGTAGGTCTGAGGTTCTACTGTACATGTGTTTTTAATTTTAGGGGTGCTCAGAAAGGGCTTTTGAACAACTGCAGACTGACATATTCAAAATCTGAGAAAAGACCTTGATCTCTACCAACACAAAGAATCTTGTTAACTTTAGCATGGAAGTGAGATTAGAGCTATATTAATAAATGTGCTGATGGGGGCCATGGGCGAGCCACCTAGTTTTTAATTTGTCCCACATTCTTAATATTATCTAGCACATTAATGTACCATTAATAAGGCTGTATTTTTTCATGGGGAAAAATGCCATATTTAAAACAGCAAAATGTCAAATTTCAGAGGGCAACATTATAGTTAATAAATGCATACTTTAATGCCCAATATCAGCCAACCAACAATTTATCCAATGTTTACAAATATTTCAGTATAAACCCAAAGAAAAAAAAGAATCTCTGATCATTGTTTAGGGGGTTTTATTATCATTATTATTATTTCAATCTGAAAAATTCAAAGACTCAAAGGGTAACTTAGGAACTTAATAGCCATCCTGGATCAGACCCATGATCCATCTAGTCCAACATCCAGTCTCAAATAGTGGTCAGGAACAGAGGCTTGAGAGGAAGGTGTAGGAACCATGGATAGACAGATATGGGATATCTCATCTCCAACATTTGAACTCATCTCTAAGGGTATGTCTAAAATGCAGTGTGAGGCTGGGCCCAGATTCAGGCTCAGGCACAAACCTCCTTTCGTCTGCCCACAGTTCTGTCTGACTCATCCCCAGAAAAGTTTGAGCCCTGGTCCCGTCGGGGCTCGGGCCGAAGCTCTATCACGCGAAACTTTCCCCTGCATTTGTGATGGCCACCGACAAAAAGTCATTCTTTGCCAAGTGTGCTGCTAACTGGTCATGGGAGCATAGCCAGATTTTGGTCAATTTCTGGTGCAAGGCAAGAAAACAGTTTGACTTTAGCAACAGTTCCAGGAATGGCCACAGATACCAGCCAGTAACAAACAAGTTGGCAGCACTGATTCACTGGAGCCTGTGCAAGGAGCAGATTAAATGGCTGAAGACCAACTACCAGAAAGACAAGAAAGAAAACCACACCTCTAGGAACTTGCCTCATTCTGTCCTTTTTCTGAATGGTCTGACTGGGGACTGGGCACTGCACTGAGCACTGAGCCACCGGCTCTTCATGACGGCCTGATCAGCCAGGATGGTAATGTTCTCACCTCCCTGAATTCAGTATAGGACCAGAGGGGAGTCATCAGGAGCTGGATGAGGCTACCAAAGTGACTCTGGTGCTGAAACTGATCCTTGAGGAGGCTTTGCTGCGAGAGCAGCTGCGGCACATCCTGGATCCCTACTCACAGGAACTTTTTGATGCCCCTCCCCCCCCAGGAGGAGTAGGTGTTAGGGGGCTTATTCCTTCACCCACTTATTTCCCTGGTCGTTCTCGCATGAACAGAGAGCAACAATACCCAAAGTCCAAAGGTGCAAACAATTCGATGTTTATTGGGGTGAACTTCCAGCAAGCATGATTCCAGTTTCCTTCGTTAGGGTCCCCCTTCCCAGCTCTGACACCACAGGGCCTTACACCTGTGTCCCTGTTCCCATTCCCCCCCTTAGCCAAACATGATTCCAATTTCGCCACCCTCGTTCCCTGTTCCCATTTCCCACACACACTCACTTCCTGATTGACAGCAGACTATATAGTAAAACTTGAGTTCTGCTTAGCTATACCTTAACCAATCATTTTCCTGAAATTTAACTAACCAATCCTAACATATTGTAACATAATTATGTAACCAATTATATCCCACCACCTTAATTAGTTTATACCCAGCAAAATTAATTATACAGCAGACAGGAACAATCACAGAACCAGACAGAGATTATACAGACAAACAATAGCAAAGTGGGAACTATAATGACAAAACAATACAGAAGTGAGGATTTCGCATTCCAGCTATTGATAGGTGAGTTCTTGCCAGACAGGATGCTATCAAACTAAGTTTCCTTTTACATCTTCTAGGCACTTCCCTTTCTCTGGAGGCGATAGGCATTATCAGGACAGGACTGTGTTCCTAACAGCCCAATAGCACCTTCTTTCAATGTGACTAGGTTGGAACGTGAGGAGGTGACCGGTCGCTTCCCAGCTTATGGCTGCTTCTGTTGCTTAGCCAAAGGCCTTAGCCTAAGAACAGGACCTCAGACTGTCACAGTAAGAGAAGGACCTTACACTGGCAGACAGTGATTTTGATTCTTTTATACCTTTATAACTAGCTAAGTAATAAGAATACACCTAAATTCTTAGAGTATAGGCCTTTTTTGACTTTAACTTTGATTTACAATTTCTCCATAAACACAACAAATTTCAGTTAAAAACAAAATCAACTTCAATAGTTTGAAACTAATACTGTAGGAAATGTTTGGTTCAGTTGAGTTTGTCCTGCTGCATCATACTGAGTATGATGCAAATTCTCTTGTCTGGATTCAAGCAAGGTACCCAGAGCCCTTCAAAAGTGGGGAGAAGAAAACACTCGAGTTGTTTGTTGGTTTGTTTTATTTCAAGCGTTTGATTTAATTCATGAAAATAACCCAGACTAGACTGTATGGTAAATCCATCGACTTCAATCAGTACTGAGTTTTGACCAAAACGTATAATGTTTGAAACCAATTCAGCTGATTGCAGTGGAATGGACTTCAGTGGAAATACAACAGCTTAGGCCAGTGAGATATTGGTCCTTATGTAATAAAATATTCAAGGCTGCTAAATCTTTGTGGCCATAATACTCCACACTCCCTCAGTTTGGCTCTGAATGAAGGTAATTGTGTTGAAATCACACTGTAGTGACTCATGCAGATTAACTACTAGTTCACATCGCATAAAGCTCCCCTGTTATATGAGACACAGAAGCTAACTTAAAACCAAACTTCCTGTAAAAGCATATATTTATTTATTTAATTTATTATTTAAACAAACATATCCTCACTCATAAAAATCTTTCCCACGTGCTTTATTTCCAAGCATCTAAAAATGCTAAGTGATAGGGCAATCTGCCAGTAACAGACAATATAATAGTTTCTTGTTCGATTGACTACTAGTAGTACCATCATGGAAATGGGGTCTTCCTCCACTAATGCCTATTAATGAGTTATATGATTTGCTACAGTATTGCTTCTAATCCATTTAAATGGCCTATCAACTATGAAGAACAACAGGCAAAATGATTAGGCAATTGATGGGCTTCACTTTTTTGTAGGCAAACACAATTTTGTAGTTTCATAATCAAACTCATGTTATATTACCTAAGTGACAGAAACGTAAAGAACAATGCTAGAATCCAAATATGTGAGTCTCTGGCTCGCTTATGCATATTTCAAAATCTGCTTTTTGGAAACTGCCTCAATTCGCCTCCCCACACATCTCACTATCTTTAAATCTTTTCACCTGGCAGAACACAAATACCTTTCAAAAAAATTATTCCCACAACAACAAAATACTCGCTCTACCTGTAAATCATGGAAGGCATTATCAATTATTTGATAGGTGCTGATAATATGTGGTAGATGGCTGGATTGAATTCACATGGCTTCAGCATATTTCTTCTGTGCATCACTATACATTCTCCCATTCCCATCTTTGCACCTTCGTCTATGCAGCACCTGGATCCTCTTCCTGACCCCTTTCACCATGCTTCCACCGCTTCCTCCTTAAAGTCCATCCTACATTGAGGTGTACAAACCCTATTTCTCCCTCCATTGAAGTATTAACTTGTGAGGATTAATAGTAACAATTCAACCAAAAATCACAGAACCAACAAGCCAAGCTAATCAACATTACTCTCTCTCTCACTTGATTTTTGCTATTTCCCATTCCTTACCTGTATGTTGTCCATTAAGACTGTAAGCTGTTCAGAGCAGGCACCCTGTCCTCATCTCTGTCTGTGAAGCACCTGGCACATATTTGGTGTACTATAAAGAGTAAATAATAATAGATTACATTTTAATCATTGGTGAACTTCAAAAGATTTAGAGGTTCATTTCTGGTCCTTATCCCAAATCATCTTGTTTTTGGTCTCCCAATCAGGCTGCACATTTTACAGCTGTCTTTCTTGTGAGCTGCCAGGCATTTCTCCAAGTTTGAGCCAGATCAAAAGTATCCTGAGAATAAACTTTCTTGTAATATTTCTGTTCTTCCACTTCTAAACAAAGTCAAAACAAGGAACAGAGGTAGCCATGAAAGACCTTTAAACTCTGTGCACTGTGACAAAGCTCCAAGTCTGTCTTGATGGGTCCCATGCTACCAGGCAGATTCAGTGGCCTCAGAAGCTCGCTAAGGCCCTCAATATGACCCCCCTTTCTCAGTATAGTGGCAAAGGTCACAGCTTATTGAGCTACTTTCATCACAAGCCAGTATGGAAGGTGGGAAGGTGGAATATCCACAGTCTCTGTTGTTCCTTAGAGCTCAGTAGGTGCAGTTTGGCCTCCTGCCTGGACCAAAGTCTGCTTCCTCTCTCAAGGGGATCTCTGTAGAGCATGGGGGGGGGAAGGGGAAACCTGGGCCCACCCTCTACTCCAGGTTCCAGCCCAGGGACCCTAATGGTAGCAGCTGTTGGCAATTTTCCCTTCTCCACTGATAGGGCTTTGATTGCCTAGGCCACTTCCCCATGATCCCCTTTTCCTAGCTTCACCCTTACCTCAGGATTCTCAATGCGTCCTCTCCTCCAGCTTCTTTCACCTGGGCTTCCCCCCAGGGGGCTAGGAACGAGAGCATTTAAGCAGAGAGAGACCTTGATTGGTTCCAGCTGTCTCCATTAGCCTAACGACCGTAACTGGTTAACTGGCATCAGGTGGCTTGATTAGCCTGGACTAGCCTTTGTTTGGCTATCCAGGGAACAGGGACCTGCTCATTCTGAAGCTGATATAACTGGCGGACACCTTCCTACGCTGCTTCCAAGGGCGCCAATATGACCAGCAGCTCCTTTATCTCCACCCGAGAGGTCTTCCGCAAGACCTCTCTGGGCTGCCGGTCTTCTACCAGGATCTCCTCCGGATCTGGAAACTGGTCTCAGTGACCAGGTCTGGGGCAGCCACCGTGGGGACGGATCTCCACGCAGAGCCCCTGCTACACAACCCCCAACTCTGTGTGCAGATGGTGGAGTCTCGCTCGGTGTGACAGAAGTTGGTCCTGGCAGAAGTCACCAGAGTTGGAGACCTCCTTGACTACAACTGAGGAGACTGGCTGGATCCTCTGATGCTCGCTCAGCGCATGGGGCTCTCCGGCCCTCATACTCCTCGGCGCATACTTCAGGAAGTGAAGGCTGCTTTACCGCCCACTGCTTAGGCCTACCTTGACCGAGTCCTACAAGAGGGTGCCCCCCGCCCATGCTGCAACCCAGGCCCTCTGGACCTTTTCATCGGGCCCCTGCCCTGGGGACCCACCCAGCCACCCAACCCTTCACTGTGAGCCTGCTGCACGAATTGCAGCTGGCTCGCTTCCAGACAGTGCCAAGGAAACGTCTATACACACTCATGCTCCACACCCTTCATGTCCTCATCCTTGCGTCCCACCCCAAAACGAAGTGGCGGGACCTCTTACCACCTCTGGAGGCTGAGGCACCCGGGTGGGCCAGCCTATACTCCACCCTGGTTCCGAGGCCCACCGGAAATATCAGTTGGCAGCTCCTTCACGGGGCTGTGAGCATGGGCATGTTCTTGGCACGGTTCACCCCCATCCCAGATACCTGCATCTTCTGCGGTGGAGGGAGACCCTGGCGCACATGTACCTGGAGTGTGCCAGGTTGCAGTCCCTATTCCGGCTCCTCCAGAACCTCCTGCTGTGGTTCTGGCTGCACTTCTCCCCACATTTGTTCATCTTTGCACACCCTCTCCATGGCCCCACTAAGTCACGAGACCTCCTCATCAACCTCCTCCTGGCACTAGCCAAAGTAACCATTTACACCACCAGGAAGAGGATGGTAGATGAGGGGGTGCTCTGTGACTTTGGGGCCTACTTCCACTCCTCCCTGGTCTCACGCATCTGGGCAGAGTTCCTCTGGGTGGCATCCGCTGGCTCCCTTGACGCCTTCAAGGAGCAGTGGGCACTGTCTGGGGTTCTCTGCTCGGTGTCCCCATCCGGTTCCCTTCGTTTAGCCCTGTGACTTCACTCCCGTCCCTGTTATAACTTTAGTTGTCCCCCATACTTAATTGAGATCCTGGACCTTGTGGATCCTCCCCTTAGGCCTGCCTTCTACTACTTTCTTATATCCTTCTGGTCTGAGTCTATCACAGCACCAAGACAAAAAGTCAAAGTGCTTGTATATATTGGGGGAAAAGTCACATTTATCAATGAAATTGCAATTACAGGTTGCAAATTTTCAAGCATTACTGGTGAGGTCTGACTTCTATTTACAGGGGAAACTTCTCCCACTGCTGGAGAAACCACCAGATACAGAAAGGAAGGAGATCAAATCTTTGGTGTCTGAAGATCAACATATGATAAACATGCCTTCTGAGTGGTGTATTACACATTTGACATTATAGTCTGCTTGGCTGAGATAGCTATTTCTGTGCACCATTCCCTTTAGCTGAAGAATTATTCCAGCCTATCTTCTGAGGTCCACACTAAAACTTAGACCCAACCTTTAAAATGCCTAGAACTGTTTAGAGTCAAAATGAAAGACACCTTAGGAAAAAAAGATGGACATGTGATCCATCATGTAGTGCTTGGGCCTTCCCCAGGCTACTCAAAAAAGAAATTTACTTTCAGATTCCAGAGGGTAACCTTCTCTTAACAGAGCTGGAAACAGTTTCAAAGATCGCAAAGGAAGCAGCCTTTTTTTATTTTTTTTTCCAAAAGTCACAAAGGAAAAGGTTAAAAAACCAAATCCCTCATCTTCCACAGCTGCTGTTTCAACTGGTGCATCTTCTAGTAAGCAGAAGGGTGATGGGATATCTTAGAATGTTTAGGAAAAGATCTTCGTCCACAAGATCTGTCAGTTTATAAGGACAATCCTTCTTCCTTGCATCTTGCAGTGGAAGACATATAAATCCTGTAAAGTATTCTGAAAGATTCTTTCCAACACATTTATGCTTCAATATATATTAAACCACCAACTAATTTCCTAAAGAATTTGGCCCCTTTGGGATTATATTTATTATTATACTGGAAAACAGTAAAGCAATGTTGGCCCCGCTCTCCTGCTGGTAATAGCTCACCTCAAGTGATCACTCTGGTTACAGTGTATATGGTAACACCCATTGTTTCATGTTCTCTATGTATATAAATCTCCCCACTGTATTTTCCACTGAATGCATCCAATGAAGTGAGCTGTAGCTCATGAAAGCTTATGCTCAAATAAATTTGTTAGTCTCTAAGGTGCCACAAATACTCCTTTTCTTTTTCTTTGCTACCTCTGTGTGAATGTCCTGAACAGCTCTTTAGCACAGCAGGAGATAATCAAAAAATATTAAAATCCAGATGGCTATTAGAAAATGCACACCATTGGGCATATTTGAAAGTGATGCTTGCTAGACTTGCATACATGCATGTGTATAAACCTTGAGCCAGATTCTGATCCCTATTACTCCAGTGAAAATTGGAAGTAACTCCACTGAAATCACTCCTGATTTGCCTGGGCAGCAAAGAAGAGCATGATGACTAAAATATGTTATACTGTTTGCCAGACGTTATGCTGCTGTATGTTAGTCTTCTGACTTCTCAGTCTTAGCCCCATGCAGTGACCAATCTACGTTTTCCTCCCCCTCCCCCTCCCCCTCCCCCCTTGCTTGTATTCAGTATTTCCTAACAAGCGATGATATTTGGTGACAGCAGAATGGCTTTTCCTCTGTATCAGAATCTCATTGCATTTCTCTAATGAGCCCTCCCCGTTTCCTCCTTCAATACAAAAGCAAAGTACCTACACACTGCAAATCAAAGTTACCACGGTCCTGATTTCCATGCTCTGGTTTCCCTGAGAGTAAATGATTCTCACATCTCCCTTGTGGTTCATTTTATGCTGGTTATAGGCAAAGAGGAATTATATTTAATTAGCAGTCCAACACATCAGTGCAGCTCACGTTTCTATGAGAGTCATGGTTACTTATTGGATGAAATGAGTATGATAGTCTGCATCTTTAAACAAGACATTAACTATAAACATATTAAGTACAGATGAATCCATTGATTCTTTCTATTAAAAATACCATAGGTCCTTTCCATGTTGATGCAGAAAAGTGCATTATCCTAAGATGACATCTTGAACCCCCTCTAAGGCACCTGGGGTTAAATCTTGGACCCATTGACATCATCATTGTAAAACACGAAATGTCTGAAAAAGTTTGAGAACCTCACAAAACCTCCAAGTCCACTGGGTTCACCTATTCACCCAGTATGTATGTAAAAACAGAGTACAATGGAGCATGTGTGATCTGCCTGTTCCCAAGCTCTCTAGGGACTTCTACAAAAGTCCCTGTACTTATAACACAAGCCTGTTTGATTGCAGTTGATGATAGTCAGCCACTGCAGGAGGAGTCATGATAGTCAGGTCCCATGGGCCCTCAGAATGAAGGTGGACCCTCCATTGGCCTCTTTGCTCCTTGGTCCCATTCTCTCCACAGCAGAGGAGACACAGAAGCTACTGCTGGACAAAGAGAGCAGTAGCCCTTTGTAGGGGAAGACCTTTGTGGATAAAAAAGGGAGGCCTGAAGATGGGCCAGACTCACCCAAAATATTAGTTGTTAGAGGGTATTATAGGGGACCTAAGCAGAGCTCCCCCCATTACCAATGGTCTGCAAGCAATGGGTATCTATTGCCATTTCAGAGTTAACAGCCAGCTCCAGTGCTTGGGAGGGGGAGGCACCTTTTGACCTCCTCATTTTCAGTCTGCCTATCACTCAGTTATGGAGAGTCCCCTGCTATGAAGGGACACTGAGTGAAGCACTGTCTCCCCCTAATGATTCTCCCTAGTCTGTGGCAGTAGAATTGGAAGCAATAGAATCGTGGATTTAACCTGGAAGAAAAGTAAGGGCCCGCAGAGGCCATAGGGCTGCTTTGCAGCCACTGCCCAAAGGATCCTGCCCACTCAAAATGGCAATAATACTGCAAAAGAGTAGAGCCCAGCTGAGGCACAGAGCTGGGGATGACTATGGCTAGGTCTAGTATCTTTATTGGGCCATATATACATGACATATCAAGAGTCTAGCAGTAAGTAATTTTAATTTCTCTTTAGTCCCATCAGTTTCATGCATTCTGGCCTAATAATCATTCAGGAAATGTAACTGAGGGGCCCATTATATGTGAGACATCCCAGTTTGTGTTGTCCTTTGTGTAACAGCAAGGAGTGTGTGTTCTAGAGACTGTGTCTTTGGGGCCAGTCAAGCAACACTGTTCTGTGAAGACTTCCTCAGCTGAAGGACAGTGAGAACTAGATGGGAGGAAATTGATTGTGAATATATCCTCTGCCCCAACACAATGTGATGATCATTAACAAGGCAATCAATCCCACTCCCCTCCAAAACCCATTTTAGTATAGAGAAGTATCTGCTCTCCATTATGTATTATCCCATGTCACATTCTTAGAAGATTCTAAGCTATGGTGCACAAATTGGGTCTGATCCAAAGCCATTGGAAGTGTTTCCGTTGATTTCCATAGGCTTTGGATCAAACGCATCTGTGAGCAGCCACAGAGGTTTACAAGTGTAAAGAATGCTACAGGGAAGAGAAATGATTGGGAGGTTAGCCACAAGACTGGCTGTTCTTAAATTCCATGAACTCCAACGGAAGCTTTACCTATCTGAGAATTGCAGGAGCAGTCTGTCAGTGGGGAAGAAAGACAATTAATCCACATTGCCAACCTCTCCCGATTTAATAGCAAAAGTACAGCCACCCTTCAATAATCTACTAGACAGGCATCAACAGCTTCCCTCTCTGTTGCAGCAAGTGAGACAAAAGCAGTACAGACAAGAGCATCTTTGACATTCCTTCAGGTTTTCTGTAATGGATCACTTTTAATTAATTAGAAAAACAAGTTGGAGACAGCCTGTAGGATATTTTATGTACGTTTGTGCCTAGAAGTGTAATAGGTAACTGAATCTGTCTCTGTGTAACATAAGAACATAAAACATTTTTCATTTATTGTTTTGGCTTTCATGATTTTTTTCTTTGCTCACTGAAGAACTGTGAATATTTATTTCATAGCTTTCTGTGTTACTGTGATAGAAGTAGACACAAAAATGCAAAATGTGGTTTTGTTTGGTTCATCTTTTACTTTCAGATTCCTAAATATGGAGCCATCACCAGACAAAAAGGAAGTAGCACAGATGTATGGTATAACATGAAGCTATGCTTACTCTTTAGGATCACCACCTAGGATCAAATGAATAGAAATAATATTTCAGGCAGTTAACCTACCACACAACTATTACCATTTCCACAGCTGTGTATTGCTATTAAGTAGAGACCAGCCTTGACAAAACCCCAGAACTGAATAGTGCTAAATTTAGGATTAATCTTGACTAATAAATTCAATATCGATTATAAAGCCTTTTGAACAATACATGCTTTGGAGGCAACTACTGGGTTACTCACTTGAGGACTGTGTAGTAACTATTTTATATGTTGCCCAAACCACAACAATACAAAATCATCCTTCTCAGAAGGCATCTTCCTCCTTTTTAGAAGGAATTAGTCTCCAAAGGCCTCATTCGCTTTCCCACGCTCACATCTTGTAGGTTATAAAATACGTGGGAGTACTGCAGTTTCAATTGGTCAGGTAGGCTAGGTTTCTGCTAGCCTGACTGCATACCTTTGAGCCCTATCAGTGCACAATGATCAGTGGAATTCTTGGCATTTTTGTCATAGCATCAGAGGCAGTACTTCACTGAGCAAATGCCAATGACCTGCTGTTCTGTCATAGCTCTGTACTTATCTTTTATTTTCAAGTCAAAGGTTAGACCTATTTATGTAAATCCTCAGCCATGGACCAAGTTTTCTGACCTGGTTTTCATTCTCCTAATTGTTTCAGGTATTTTTCTTGAAAAGTTTTGGTCAATTAAATCTAGTTTAAAAAAAAATTGCTTTGAAGGGTTTTAAGAGCTTTCATAGCCCACCCAGTTTGCAAAGTAGAAACATCAGTGACCTGATGCCCCTGGGCACTTATTTAAAATTCATTACCAGGAAATAAGGTTTTGATATACAGCTCCTCCATTTGAAGAGTATCTTTGGAAACACATGCAGATTACTTTTTACTTTGGATTATGTGGCATTTGAAGTTGTATATCGAGGCAATGATCAATTATATTCCCATTTGCCATTAGTTCCTATTAAGAATATTATTATTCAGATCTGTAAGTGCACTATTCATGTTAATTGTTGGATTAGTCATTTGTCTGCTGCAGATGAAGAAATTATTGGTCTGTTTTCTCCCAGAAAAAGCATTCACATACTTCACTGATGTGTGTTATGGCTTTCGTTTACATGAAAATGTTGCTGTTACCTGCACAATTCTTTGTTACAGAGGGACACTGAGAAAAAATAGTTAGAAATGAATGGTGGTATCTCCATCTGAAAGTGTTAGTAGCTAAAACCATTTGTGTTGATCTCTTTCTATTGAACAAAATGTTAAAATACAATGGTTAAAAAATTAATATAATTTTTTTTAAGAGTTACTACATTGACTAAGACCTGGAAATGCCAGTCAGTTGCAAGATTGTCTGCATAACTCACATCGACAAAACTCTGTAGTGTAGAAACGGCCTAACTGAGCAGCCAGTATCAGACACAAAAAAGGATGGAGTCTTTCTACTATGAAGGCAATGTCAAAGTGACAACAAATAACAAATGAGAAATGAAAAACTCTGCAATCATGGGGCTGTGGCTAAAGAAATTAAAGCCAGTGAGTGTTAGAATTACACTGCTGCATTGAATAAACCCCTTCTATCCTATCTTTAAAAAAGATATAAGAGCATCTTATATCTTATAAAAACAGATCCCATTCAATAATTACTACATAAACATGGCTTTTGTGTTTGTCTTTCAAGAACAGAAACCAACTTTTCTAATATTTTAGGAGTACTTGTGGCACCTTAGAGACTAACAAATTTATTAGAGCATAAGCTTTCGTGAGCTACAGCTCACTTCATCGGATGCATTTTCCACCAAATGCATCCGATGAAGTGAGCTGTAGCTCACGAAAGCTTATGCTCTAATAAATTTGTTAGTCTCTAAGGTGCCACAAGTACTCCTTTTCTTTTTGCGAATACAGACTAACACGGCTGCTACTCTGAAACCTCTAATATTTTAAAATATCTTTTACTCCCACAGTTTCTCCTCTTCTCTTTTAGAGAAATATTTTGCACTTGCCATTTGGCTACATATTTGCTGTTATGTACTGATATTGGGGATAAGCCAGGAGGCAGAATTTTGGTTTGTAAAATCGTCTCATTCAGGTTTTACATTATACAAAATGAGGAAGAGGATTCTACTGTACCTGACCACCAGAGATGATAGTGGTTATGGGGTGATAGGTTTTCTTTGTTTGTTTTTGTTTCAGGAGGTGGGATATGGAGGCTGAGTAAAAAAATCCTGGTTTTGACTCATTCCAGAGAAATTTTAGTTTTCTTCCAATCCAGTAAAACATAGCATAGATCTATTTCCCCTGAGATCTCTTTTTAAAAAAAAAAGTGCTGAAGTTTAACCAGAGATGGGAACTGTACCTTTGCTTTCAATCTGAAGAAGAGCCACTGAAATGTTTCTTTAAGGGGAGGAGGCATTAAGAAGACAAGGATATGGTGTTTATTTTCCTGAACTTCATTAACTTTTATCCCCATGATCAATTTCACTATAGCCAAGGATACTGTAGTACTATAAGTCTGAGGTAGATCTGAAACTCCCCCTATTGGCATTTGCTGGGCAAGCAAGGCAAAAAATCCAAGAAAATAGCCCTCTCAAGCCTCTACAAATCACCTTGGTTTTGCATAACCTGCAAAGAGCTGAATCATCATGTACAGACTTGTTCTTTGAGGCTGCTAGAGGAGGAAAAGCAGAATTTGCCAGTCTGTTTCTTAAATCTGTAACATTGATTCCCTGTGTGGGGGGTTGTGATGGGACATGTCCCCATCCCACTTACAGAAAGCCTAATGAGCATCCCTGCACAGAGGCAGTGGTGATTGCAGAGCATGCTCTTTACCTGAAGAAGAAGAGCTTAAAAAGGCGAAGCTGGCCACAGAACAAGGGGGAAGATTTCCCAAGAGGAGAGGTTGCTAGAGAGCCCACACGGAGGCAGTTACCAGCTTTCCCTTTTCTCAGAAAGACACTGCAGTCCCGACAGGGGCTCTGGATGCCTGCTTTCTGTCAGTGCCCTGTAGCTGGACCTGAGAAGCAGTGCCAGGGACGAGAGGTAATTGGACTCAGAGAGGATGCCAGGAGTGAGCTCAACTCCTGCGGGAAACAGTGACCTTGCCCAGGAGTGGGGGTTCCAGAGGGCAAGAGACGTAAAGAGACAATGGCTGAGCCCAAGTTGAGAGCCGGCCAAGTATAGGGCTGAACAGGGAAAACATGCATGAATGTTCAGCTTAGTGAAGAGAAACTGCAGTGTAAGAGGGGAAATAAACCACAGGACTCGGAGTGAATATTAGAACATTAAAGAGGAAGAAACAAGTCATTCTGGGGGAAGGGTGGGGAAGAGGGAAATACTGCATAATCAGCGGATGCTGGGGAGCAGATCTGCAGTTAGTGTAAACTGTCGTGGCTCCAGTAATCTACCCCTGATTTGTGAGGCTGCAATGTCACTATACCATATAATATAGACACTGAATTCAACACAACAACAAAGTGAGTCTATGGAACAGCTTCCTTCCACTATTGTGAAAAATAAGTGAATAAAAATGATATTAAAGCTTGGTTAGGATTAGAAAATTGACAGTAAAATGGATGCTGCTTAATAAACCCATTCCTCCTTAGTGTCTTCAAGTCATACATACTCACTGGAGTCTTCAGTGACCATTTCAAGTCTTTTGTGAACTTCATCCATTGCCATTGTGAACTTCATCCAGTGGAGCAGGCTGTGAGGAAGTCCTTTCTTTCCCTTTGAGCCATCATATGTAGCCTAAATAGTCAATCTGAATTTTCCATCTTTCCCCTTGCTAATTGCATATAGTTGGTTCTCTCCCTACCCCTGGAGATTCGAGAAATGTCTTTGAGGATGCCAGCTTTCCTAACAATAACAAGTTTTTACTGCTGTTAGGATCAGAAATCAATATAATTATAAAAGAGCAAGTTGGATTCTAGTCTTCTGTGCTAAATTTTGACTGTAGAACCTTTATTAATGGTAATGATGTCAGGGCAGGAGGATGCTACTTGATAGAGTCTTTGGAATGGTGAGTTTGGCATACAGGAAGGTAGAGAAATCCTCATTCTGACTTGTAAACTAAAGCAAAATTGTTGTGGAAATCACTGAGGGACGATCAGCTCATTTTACACAGAATAATGTCAATATAACCTCACCTTGACATGAGTGAGTGAGGGATTTAGCTCTTATTGGGCAGAGCTGTATAAAAATATTGATGCTGTTGGTGCAATCAGAAAAAATAATGGCCCAGTTTCACATAAAGCAGTACAATATAGAGTTTTGCCTCAAATTGTTTCCTGTTTGTCCATGAAAAAGAAAGGTGCATTTTGCAGATGAATACCCCAGCAAACTGGGGTTGTATGTCATATAAGACAAGGCAGAACTTGGTCCACAATCTCTTTGAGAAACAGCAAGTGCCAAATTCTGGACCCATATACCTGCTCAATGCTGCCTGTTCTCCACAACCACTCCAACTGACTCTGAGGAGACTGCTGGTGGAATAAGGTGAGATCCAAGGGAGTAAAGGTGGCAGAAACTGGTCTTAATTGACTTGTCCCTGGGGTTAGGCAGTTTCTCCTGTAGTTGTGAGACAGTTACAGGATGTCTGCTCTGATCTTTTCTTCTGTTCTTGGGACGTCTCTCTTTCTCACAGGAAAAGTTGGCTAGTTGTTAAGTATTAACTGAAGTTTAATTAACCTCTGTCTAGCTACACTAACTATGTACAATTGTCCTTACAGTTTATTTTGAATGCCAGTTGAATTTTGTTCTTACTGACATAGCTCCCTTTGCATTTATATTCAATAAAAGTCTCATCAAAACAATACAGGAATAAATATCACACTCATACATTACCCATTGTGAGGTGAATTTATTAGGGGCTCAGTTCCCCAGCACCTAAGTATCTCATATGAGAGACCTGAGCAGCATATCCAAATACTGACAAGTTCAGATATATTTCCTATTGTCAGTACCTGCAAGTACACAGTTTCCCCTAAAGAGTCAGGTACCAGAGCCTACCACTTATTTGTACCTTCTCATTTGGGGAGAACAACAAATGCACTTTACTGCTGCCTCAGGCAGCTGTGACTCTGGCAGACCAGTGCCAGTTCATGCCAAAGCCTCCAGGCCTCACTGAACACTGACAAATGCATAGCTGAAAACCTCTGGCTCACCTCTGGGTTAATATAGTTCAAATGGATATTAGTGTTATAAGAATGTGTCTAGTGTTTAGATTTTATGGAATGCTTGTAGGATGCTGCATGTACTAATCCTACTTACGATATCTATATCCCAGGGTATAAAGTCACATGGAGTGTTTGCATTGTAAACCTCTGTCATTGTGTGTCTCACCAAACAGGAAAAAATACATTTATTAAGGTAATGTGCTCGTCCTGCACACAAGATGGCCTACTGAAGGCAAATGAGGCACTGTGTAGCTTCAAAGGGCAGAGACCTTGTTGAGTGCATTCCTCACTCCCTCCAGGAAGGGGAGGCCTGTGCACGAACGCATCCCATCAGTCTGGACTCTGGGATGAAGGGGATAAAAATCCCTGACAAGGAAAAAGGTGGATCTTTCTGCTATCTGGAATCAGAAGGCAAAGAATCCCAAACATAAGCAAGAGATCCCCATACTGCTTGGCATGGGTCAGCCCTAAAGGCCATAGAGAGATGCTTATTATAGGAGCTTATGTTACCTTTTTCAATTTAAGATGGTAACTCATTTGTGTGTGAATGTGTCCCATTTTAACCTTGTAAATAACTCTCTTATTTCTGGTTTCAGAGTAGCAGCCGTGTTAGTCTGTATCCGCAAAAAGAAAAGGAGGACTTGTGGCACTTTAGAGACTTGCAAATTTATTTGAGCATAAGCTTTCGTGAGCTACAGCTCACTTTATCGGATGCATCCAATGAAGTGAGCTGTAACTCACGAAAGCTTATGCTCAAATAAATTTGTTAGTCTCTAAGGTGCCACAAGTACTCTTTTTCTTTTTTCTTATTTCTCTTCTTAGTTAATAAATCTTTAGTTTATTACAGGATTGCTTACAGGTGTTCTCTTTGGTTTGAGAGCGGAGTACAATTGACCTGGGGTAAGGAACTTGTCCTTGGGACTGGGAGTAACCTGAACATTGTTTTTTTGGTATAAAGTGACCATCAATCACCTAGTCCATTTTGCCAGGGTGGCAAGATAGACTGGAATGCCCAAGGGGACTGTCTGAGACTCATGGTAAGACTGTTATAGTGCTTTAGGACTTCACACTTGTTACTGGGTTGGTGAAATCTAATTATAGAACATACAAGAAGTTTGGGGTCTCCGCATTCTTTTTAACAGTCTGCCCTGAGGTTGGCACTCATGGCTGTGAGCCACTCCAGACAGTGTGACAACAGCTTTAAATTGTTTACTCTTGACTCCCATAGTTATGCTGCTTCTAAAAGGGAACATACGGCATAAAGATTTTGACCTTGACCAAAGTTTTGGTTAAAACAATAATTTCATGATGTGTGACTTTCAAAAGGGTGTTTGGAGACGCACAGATGTGGCCCTGAGAACATAAACAATTGACACAGGCAATGAATAATGCCAGTAGGTGGCAGCACACAACTAGCAAAGGAGATGAGACCAATCTTCCTTCCGCTATGTGTGGCACAGTTAATGCAAGTATATTGTTCAGCAGCTGTTGTTTCTTGGAATTGAACAGAAGCTAAGTGATAGTGCATGTATCACACTCTACAGCATTCATATAAGAGTATTAATCATTAAACTGTCTCTGAAGCCTGGCTAATGGTTCTCTTCTCTACCTACCTCTCTTGGAACAAAACCAGCTGTAGTACTGAAGCCATGTCTACAAAATGGGCACTGCTACAGCTATGCCACTGTAATGCTGTTGTGTAGACACGAAGTAGCTAATCCAGCTCCCCGAGGGGCAATAGCTAGGAAAACAAACCTAGCTACATCTACACTGGGTGTTAGATGGGCTTAACTACAGCATTTGGGTGTAAAAATTCACACCCCTGAGTAATGTAGCTAGGTCGATCTAAATTTTATGTATATGCCAGGCCTGTGTAACTACAGTCTTGATCCTACAAGTCCTTGTGTGGCACACAACAGGGAGTTTTGAGCGCAGGTGGAGGATACCCATTAGCACAAGTGAGTACTCTACATGGAGTATCCTCCCTCCAAATGTTTCAGCCTAAACTTCCAAAAGTTACTAATTATATGAGGTTTTTCTGTTCTAGAATGCTTATCTTGAGACATCTAAGAAAGGCCTGATTATGCGAGGGTGGGTACTCAGCGTATCTGAAAATCAGGCCTTTCTGAGGTGTTTCAGATTGGGCACTCAAGAATGGATTCACCCAAATCATTGTCACTTTTGAAAATGTAAGCTTTTCACTTGCATTCCACACTGATAAATAGAACTGGTTTAATACTCATTCAAGAGTGGTCTGATAGCAAGGGCTGGCACTGAACAACAAAGCTGGGCAAATACTGCAACAAATAATTGCGCAAATTTCAGCATATATTTGTTCAAATTCTGTAAGTGAATTTACTTTGGCTGTGTACGTACCCCTTTTGTGTTTCCTGAGATAGTCTTGCAAATAAGTTTTCTGGCATGAATATTCAAGGAAACAGCAAATTGTAAGCAAATATGGCAACATTGTCATGGAAGGAAAATACCAAATGTGTAAACATGAATATTCACATTGAAAGTTCCATTACATAACTTACATTTATCCTGTCCAGTAACAGAAACATACCATATGACCTATGTGTCCAATCAAAATTAACCAGAGCGGCATGAATTTTCTTAATACCATTAACTTCTTCTAATGAGCCACAGACCAAGAATTATTCTTTAAGAGTTTATTTTGCCAATAATGAATTGTTTCATGGCATTTGCAAATAGTTAGCAGACAATTCATGAGCAGAAAAACAGGTTAAATCCCTTGTGTAAATTATTCATTAAAATTATTTATACAGGTATAGCATATGAACTGGTAAACCAATTTGTGTCTTCCAGGGGTACTCCAACCTGGGACGCTATCCTCCTTTCCCTATCGGTGCTTACAAAGTTCATATTTCTTCACATTCTATACTACCAGGACAGTCTGATTTGTAGCCACATATCTTTTCACAGTGATGTTCAGACCCTCAGCTTACCCTAGCTGTCAGCCTAAAAGCCGTAAAAGAGAGGAATGGAATAGTATCTCTGGTTTTCTATTTGACTTGCTCCCATGTTACTCCTGGATTTCCCAATGCAACTGGAAGATGATACATCACAAGAGGAGATATGGAAGGGGTGGGCAAACTTTTTGGCCCGAGGACCACATTGGGGTTGTGAAACTGTATAGAGGGCCAGGTATGGAAGGCTGTGCCTCCCCAAACAGCCTGGCCCCTGCCCCCTAGCCGCCCCTCCCACTTCCCGCCACCTGCCTGCCCCCCTCAAAACCCTCAACCCATCCAACCCCCCCTGCTCCTTGTCCCCCTGACTACCCCCTCCGGGACCCCCTGCCCCAACCGTCCCACCAGGACCCGACCCCCTATCCAACTCCCCCACTCCTTGTCCTCTGATCACCCGCTCCCGGGACCCCACCTCCTATCTAACCCCTCCTGCTCCCTGTCCCCTGACTGCCCCCCCGTGAACCTCCGCCCCATCCAACCACCCCCTGTCCCCGAACTGCCCCCCGGGACCCTCTTCCCCTTATCCAACCCCCTGGCCCCGGCTCCCTTACCATGCTGCTCAGAGCAGCATGTCTGGCCACTGCACCGCCCAGCTGGAGCCAGACATGCTGCCGCACTGCCCTGCATGAGCCCACAGCCCTGCCGCCCAGAGCGCTGCCCATGCAGCAGCATGGCAGCGGGGGGTAGGAGGGGTCAGCAGGGGAGGGGCTGGGGGCTAGCCTCCTGGGCCAGAAGCTCAGGGGCCGGGCAGGATGGTCCCGTGGGCCATAGTTCGCCCACCTCTGAGATATGGACTCAAATTTCAGGGTATTTGGATGTAGGATTTTGTTTCAACCCATTCTGAAGATCAGAAGTGTTTTCAAAAGTTACATCGAGGTTTGAGATTGAATATACCCAAAATTCAAGGACTTTTGGATCTGAGATTTTGGTTTAGATTCATCTCTTATCATGTGCTAATATTTAGAAAAGTGAGTGTTCTGTAAACACTTCAAAACCAAAATGAAGATGTTTCACTAATGATTACAGAAATCCCAAGATAGCCCTTTAAAACATTTGATTTTAATTGAGCATCCTTTTTTTGCTCATTCCTCTAATTTGCTTAGCATGAGAATGAATACATAATTTTAATTTTATTAAATAGGTTTTGAATGTGAATTGTTCAAAAGGAATAAAGAAAAAACAGTATTTTTGGCATAGTTTCACGGGGTTTTGTTCTTTTCTGAATGTAAAATTTGTAAATAGATTCCTATACCCTTGAAATGCTTCAGTGGAGGCACTAACTCACATCCTAACTGAAGAAACTTTTGGGAAAATAATGGAGTCCTTCAAAAACATTGAAATCACATTAAGTAACTTTAAATTACTGTAATGTGTATCAAATGGCTATAACGCTGAAAGCTGAAAGGTGGAATTTCTCCAGGTTCTTCAGACTGTGTATAGTGTGAAATAATACAAAATATAATGCCCCATAAGCCTTTCACAAGTACTGTAGTCTGGAAGTGAGTGTTCAAGGTTATTAAAAGACTATCAGTATTTTAATTTAATTTAATTTAATGAATACATGAATTTTATGTATTCATAAAAGGTGAAATTCACTCACTCTGCATAAATGCTAGCATGCATTAGAGCACAAAGGGGGATATGGGGAAAGATGCAGTCCACCACTGAAAATCATCAGACTGCAGGATTGCTCTGCAGTTCATCAAAGGCTGAAATTCCAGCCAAAGGACTGGAGTAGCAGTCATATTCCCATCTATTTGCACTTGGGCCACTAGATTTACCTAATCACAGAACTTGTTACTCCTCCTCAGGCTTCTCCCTTCTACATAGGCCTGGCCCGGGGAACACCTTCCACAGCACATATGGAACATGGATACTCCTTGCATGGCTACTCTCATGCTCACCACAGAGCCTCACCCTAGGGTGAAGTAGCGCATTAGAGGGCCTTGTGTCAGCCCTCCACACCAAGGATGATTTTCCTCCTTACTAAATGTTGCAATAACAAAGGAACAAAGTAATATGCAATAAGCAGAAAGACTTGCAAACAAAAGAAGAAGAGAAAAAAATGGAACAAACAGGACCTTAGATCCCAAGGACATATTGGGTAGCATTTTGAATATGGCTGGAACTGCCGAAGCCACAGCTGTGACATAATATGTGCATCAACTTCTTTTCTTCACTCTCACTGGAATAAATGGCGGGGGGAATGAGTGTCTCCAAATATTCATTTGAATCTGAAAGTGAATTTCAGTTTGATCATTCAAGCACTCAAACTTTACTAGGACAAAGTGAATTTTAAGACTCAGAATTTGACAAGAGTGAATTTTGAATGGTATATTGAATAGTAAAATTCACAATTTGTACTGTCTGGGCTAGTTACACAAGTCATCCAATCAGGGAACAGAAATAATTCTGTGTGATTTAGATAACTAGTGAACACAGCAAAAATTTGGCACTGTCAACTTTTTTAGTGAAATGTTTGCAAACAATGTGCACTCCAAGAATAATTGCCAAATAAATTCAAAAGGCAAAATTATTTGAATAAATTGTTTATTAAGAATTATTCAAGCACTTCTAATTATTATTACTATGTAGTAGTAGGTTATTTCTAGGTATCCAGTAATCAATTAGTTTGTCTGAATGTATTTAATATGTTGATTAGTATTTTGGCTCTAGAGTATCCGGCACATTTAATCAGGATAGAACATTTCCATAGATATTAATCTTGGATTTGGGGGAATATAAGTGATATTGGTATAAGAGTAGCATATGCCTATTCCAGATAACAGAAAAAGTGCTTACAATGTATCTAGAATTAATTATTAAGAGAATTCTTCCAGAATACGAGGTCTAGACACGTGTAATGGTAAAGTGCCAAAGACAGTTTCCAGGAACAATCAGTGAACATAATTACAGGGAAGTCATCGAAACATTTTTATTGAGTTTAAAGTTATGCACAAACTACTTCAATAAAGTACTAGAACTACAATTGTGATTTTTTAAAAAAATCAGACAATAAAGGAAATCAAATGGCCTCACCATGACAGTGGAGCAGCTGAGAAACAGGTAGAAGGCCATGAAAGAAAGTGTTCATAAAACAAAAATAGAAAATTCATGGAGAGATTCATAACTGTGGCTTCAGCAGTTCCAGCCATATATGGTAGTTTCCAGTCAACATTCAGAAAATTAGCAAAAACTATACAGGCAGAGAACATTTTGAACACATTTAAACCTACAATATTCCAATTAATTTCAAATCGATAATCAGGATGTATATATGTCACACTCATATTCTGAATATCTGGAAAGCCTTTGGCATACAAAGGTTCTAAATAATGAATAGTCAAATTTCCAGAAAAACCAAACCCCAACTTTAGTAATCTGCATAAATAAGAATCTTCCCAGGGAAAACAGACTAAGATTTACTTCATTAACATGTATCAGAGGGGTAGCTATGTTAGTCTGGATCTGTAAAAGCAGAAAAAAGTCCTGTGGCACCTTATAGACTAAGTGGGTATTCACCCACGAAAACTTATGCTCCAATACGTCTGTTAGTCTATAAGGTCCCACAGGACTCTTTGCCGCTTCATTAACATATATTACACCCACCATTAAAATGGATGGACTTGTTTATAACAGGGCTGGTTAAAATTTTTCCATCAAAATTTTTTCAATGGAAAATTGAGTATTCAATTAAATGAAGATTTTTAAAATGTGTCTGCTTTTATTTAAAAACAATGATTTTTTCATTAAAAAACAAATGCTCAAAAACCAAAAAATATTTGCCCAAAACAAGACAAAAATTCAATTTTGGCTGTTCAGTTTTGCAACAAAAGGGCAACATTTCTACACAAAAACACCTTCCTCCCCATATTTTCTGACCATCTCTAATTTATAATAATTACAATCAGTATCCTCTGAAAAATATAAACATTTTCAACCAACAACTGGCTACAACACAAACCCAATCCCTGCTGCCCTTATCACCTGCTGCCCACTAAATATAAAAATCCGCCCAAATATTGACCCAAATAAACCAGATTAAACAGATGTTTTGCATGGCATCCCAATAATGGACAGATTTGGGCACTTGCAGGAGTGAATTCCAGAGCTTTTAGAACTCTGTGGAGTCCAAGACTACTGATAATTATTTTACTTTACCAGACTGCTTAATCATTTCTACTTGTTTTCCGCTGAGAACTACTAGCCCATATCTTGTTCAAGTGTATGTGTGTGTGTATGAGAGAGAAAGAGAAAAGAAAAATCAGATAAAAGTCAAAACACACTGGCAGGTGTATTTAGCTGCAGCTGCATGGAAAGTCCAGTTTATCAGATCTTATCTTAAGAGGGAAATAACACTTTACAGTTAACCTATACAGTAACTTCAAAGGCAGGTTGTTGTCAACAGCTCCTGGTTTATAACACTAGATAATCAAACCTCAAGGATTACTTTAGTTTCAGGAGGTATGACTATCTGCCTTCTGTTTATAACCTACAAGTACATGGACATTTCCAGATAAGATAGACATTTGTTTTGAGCAAATGCGACAAGAACTGGGTGTAATGTAGAGGAGGATGTGCGTGGGCAGACAGATTGTACGTACTATTGGTTGTTGAGTATATCACTTAGATAGCTTGCTGCTAAATCTATTGTTTAATTACAAAGATGCTCACAGGTAAGCAATGAAAACACAGTTTTCACTCTTACATACAAAAAATAACTGGTTAAGAGGAAGTAGAAAAGAAAGGTATTGTAGTTAGGGTGATCGTATTTCTCAGAGAGAAAATGGGACACTGCCAGACACTTGCCCGAACCGCCACACACACACATGCTGTTGTCCATCACTGGAACCTTGCACACACACACACACACACACCCCCTGTGAGGCTGTTGCTTGTTGCTGGAACACTGCATGCACACGCGCGCACACACACACCCACGGCTGTTGCCTGTCACTGGAACCCTGCAGGGGCCCCCTTACGAGGCTGTTGCCCATCCCTGGAAACCTGAGGGGGTGGGGGAAGACCTCCATGCTGGAACGCTACCTCCCACCCCCCAGTCCTACCTCCCCTCTACACCGCACTTGACTTTTTTGACAAAAGTGGGCATTTGTTCCATTTGTTCTTGCCAACTGATCAAGTCAGCAAGAGTAAGCAGGACAAATGCCTCCTTTAGAAAAAAAAGTTGGGACAGCCGGAACAGGGCTTGAAAAAGGGACTGTCCTGGCCAAAATGGGACGTATGGTCACCCTAATTGTAGGAAACAGGAATTTATTCCTTCACTAGTACAGATAAGATTAAAACAACACAGAGCAATGGGAAAAGCTCAGAAAGTTTGGAGATTCAGTTCAGGTTAGGGACATACTGAATCTACTAACTAGATTTAATTCAGATATGAATCCACTTTAGTGAGAATGCATCTAGAGTTTTCAAATCTCATTTTCTTAAAAAGAGGTGGGACCACCTGTTACCCTCTATCATTGACTTGAATGGGAGCTTTCCTTAGTATGGGCTGAGAATATACAGCAGGATTTGGCCCGTGATGGACATTTTGCAATTACAGAAACAAGAAATTAA
This sequence comes from Dermochelys coriacea, assembly GCF_009764565.3. NCBI lineage: Eukaryota > Metazoa > Chordata > Testudines > Dermochelyidae > Dermochelys > Dermochelys coriacea. The sequence continues at coordinate 156,191,934 of NC_050068.2, forward strand.
ATAGAGAAAATTTTCACTCAAAATTTAAATAATATATTCACACAGATACAAAACAAGAATAAAAATGATGTTTTAAAAAGCTTAAATACGTAGGAGTGACTTTATTGACAAAACACACACATGGCAGCCAACCATGTAGCCTTTGCTAAGGAACTTTTTGTTGTAGATTCCCCTTCTGCCAAGAATTTAACTTTGTCCAAATGTCTTTATTGTGGGAGGTGATAGATATACATGCTCCTACATCTCTGCACTTCCCTTCTCAGTCTCAAGTCTTTGTGGGGAGATAAAAAGATACAGGTAGGCCCAGATAAACAGCTGAAAGCCTATTCTAGCTTTTTTGGAATTAACCTTTGGTTAAGGTCATGGAATACAACAAATCTCCAAAGCACTTCCTGGTTTTTCTTAGATTCTACATAGCAGGGAAATAGTTTGACTTACAGAATTTCAGGATTTTTGCTGTTGTTCCCGATGAGAACCAAGACATGATTTTTTTAGTAAAAACAACGAACCTGAATATTTTCAAATCTCAAAAAAGTTTGAGTTAATTTGATTCAGTTCAACTTGTGGGAGAAGATTTTCCACACCAGCCACCGACAGAAGCTGGAGTAACATCAGAAAGAGTTCTGCCTGAAGCCCACTCATCCCCGCACTGGGCTTCCCAGCAATCTCTCAAGGTTACTGTGTCCCAAAACCTCCTCCCTCGTCTCCAAATAGGGTAGCAACTCAGCTCAGCACCCTCTGAGGGTGGCTCATCAAAGGTTCCTGCCCTCTGGAGCCATTAACATTCACAAGTGACCAGCAGGAGCAGAAGCCAGGGGAGACAACATTCCCAGCCTCAGGAGCCCATCTGGCATCACTTAAAGGAGACAGCCCTTAACTTTCCTCATCTTTGACTTTTGTAAGTTTACTTTTCACTCTTACATTGTACAGTATTGCTTCCTTACACCCAGTCATTCCTCCTTCCCACATCTGCTACCCAAGCTCAACCCATTCTGCTTTTCATTCTCCCCCACACCTATACCAACTCCATTCCTCCCTCCATCCCATCCCTCTCTCATTTCTTTCTCCTCTCTTTGCTCCCTCAAACCCTGCCTCTTCCTACACTCCCATCCTATTATCTGCATTTTTACAACTTCTCCAGCTCCCAAAATACTTAAACAATTCCAAAAAATGAATATATACAATAAATAAAACCACAAAGAGATGTATATTATTAATTGAAGCAACCACATCTTTTCTTTATAGATACAGATATAGATTAAAACACCACTGCCCATCCCCACTCCATCATTTCTGTTGCCTTTATTCATCTGATTACAGCTATACCTAGGCTATATCTATACTACAGACACTCCATGTAATCTGTGCAGGGAAGGAATTGTGTTTTACATTTTCCAGTAAAACACCTAGAATTAGTTTGGGTGCAGCATAATAATACTTTATCAGAACCATTTATCCTTTCCCTAGAGAGACAAGATGGACGAGGTAATATCTTTTCTTGGCCCAACTTCAGTTAGTGAGATAGACAGACTTACCAACTTACACACAGCTCTTCTTCAGGTCTTTCCCTACTGTCCTTTCCCTACCCACACACCATGAAAATCTTTGCCACAATTAGAGTATATCAATGGGTGTGCTACTGTGTGTAATTACTTAATCATTAATTGCACTGAGCCAGAACTGAGAATATTTGTTTTAGCATTGATGTTTGAAATCACTGAAAAGCTACTTCAACTATTGAAAATCACAACAGTGACTTGAAAACAAATTAGAACAAAAGGTCTTACCATCATTATGGACACAACAGTGAGTTTGATGCAGACTCTGGAGTACCCACCTGACTTATACAAAATGCTAGAACTTTATTTATATTGTTGGGCAGACCTATTGACTTCAGGGTGCAGGATTTCATCCCTCATGTGCAAGGTGCACCTAGTTCAGCTCCTGCAAGAGCTGCAATTTGGTTAACATTTCCTTTAACCATTTTCCTTCATTGCAGCTATTAAAAACGGTCTGGAAGGTCTGAGCTTGGAAGGCAATACAAGCTGCAGATACAAAACACTAACCGCAGCAGACAAGCAGAATTGATCAACTAGGGAGCTTTTTCTTTAATTATGGGCCACCTGCCCTCTCAAGAAAGAGAACTTGAATGATACTTCCAGAGGCTCCAACCCAATAACATTCTTGACGCCAGCATACCTGCCAAGATTTGAGATAGAAATAGGGATGCTTCAAAGCTTCAGTGCTGCAAACACATGTGCTTATCTTTATGTGCATGAATTATCTCACTGAACTCCATGGGCTTTCTCACAGTGGCCACAGTTAAGCACCTGAACTAGTCTTTGCAGGATCGCAGTTCAACTTTGTTATAGAATCATAGATTATAAAGCCAGAACATGGTCATCTTGTCTGACCTCCTGTATAACACAAGCCATAGGACTTCCCTGAATTAATTCCTGTTTGAACTAGAGCATATCCTTTAGAAAAACATCCTATCTTGATTTAAACATTTCCAGTGATGGACATCCACCATAACCACTGGTTAAGTTATTCCAATGGTTAATTACCCAAAAATCTGTCTTTTATTTCATTTCCAGTCTGAATTTGTCTAGCTTCTTCTTCCAGTCACAGGATCTTGTTATACCTTTATCTGCTACACTTAAGAGATCTCTGTTATCAAATTTCTGTTCTCCATATAGTTATTTACAGGCTGGGAATGGCGAACCGTGGCCACTGGGAGCTGCGGGCGGCCGTGCCTGCAGACGGTCAATGTAAACAAACTGTTTTGCAGCCTGCCAGCTAATTACCCTGATGGGCCACAGGTTGCCCACCACAGCTCTAAGGATTGCATCAGCCCTTTTTGGCCACAGCATCACATCGGGAGCTCATGTTCAGCTGACGATTCACCATGACCCAGGGGCATAGCCACAGGTGGGCTTGGGTGGGCAGTGGCCCACCCACTTAGCATCCAGGCCCACCCAAATTGCGGCAAGAGCCTCCCGAATCCACAGTCTGGGACTTCCCACCCAGGCTCGGTGTCCATCTGGCATTCACCCAGCCGTGTCCCTCTCCTGCCAGCACCGCACACTGCTGCCCCAGTCTCCAGCCCCAGAGCTTGCAGTGTGCCTCATGGCGGTGGGTCTTGGCAGGGCTAGCGCTGGAGACTGGGGCAGCAGCACATGGCGCTGGCAGAAGAGGGATGTGGCCGGGCATATGGACACCAAGCCAGGGTCGGGAGGGCAGGCAGAGCTTGAGCCCCAGTGGGGCCCCCCTCCATCTCATGGGTGCACCCCTCAGCCTGTGTGCCCCAGGCAGCCTCATCTTCAGGTACCTGACGAGCGGTAAGGGACGGCTGGAGGGGGTGGGAGGGAGGTGGGCCCCCCATCCTTCCTGCCCCCCTGTCATTGCCCACCCACCCGAAATTCAGAGCCCACCCAGTTTTCCTGTCCTAGCTATGGCACTGCCATGACCCCCAAGTCTCTTTCAGTGTAATTGCTTCCCAGGGTAGAGTCCACCATTCTGTAAGTATGGCCTGCATTTTTTGTTCTCATATGTAAAAGCTGGTCAACAATTATACTGCTCTGGCACAATATATCTTTCTACAATAAGAGTAAAGCTTTCTCTCCGGGTAGTCTAAGACTGTGGAGTGAAATTCCCCAAGAACTAAGGACTAAGGCTGTCAAATGATTAAAAAAAATAATTGCAATTAATCGCAGTTTTAATCACACTGTTAAACAATAATAAAATACCATTTATTTAAATATTTTTGATGTTTTCTATATTTTCAAATATATTGATTTCAGTTATAATGCAGAATACAAAGTGTACAGTGCTTACTTTATATTATTTTTATTACAAATATTTGCACTGTAAAAAGATAAGCAAAAGAAATAGTATTTTTCAATTCACCTCATACAAGTACTGTAATGCAATCTCTTTATCATGAAAGTGTAACTTACAAATGTAGAATTTTTTTTTACATAACTGCACTCAAAAACAAAACAATGTAAAACTTTAGAGCCTACAAGTCTGGTCAGTGCTACTTCTTGTTCAGCCAATCGCTCAGACAAGTTTGTTTACATTTATGGGAGGGAATGCTGCCTGCTTCTTATTTACAATGTCACCTGAAAGTGAGAACAGAAATTCTCATGGCACCATTGTAGCTGGCATTGCAAGGTATTTATGTGCCAAATGTTCTAAACATTTGTATGCCCTTTCATGCTTCGGCCACCATTCCAGAAGACATGCTTCCAGGCTGATGATGGTTTCTGCTCAATAACAATCCAAAGCTGTGCCGACTGACGCACGTTCATTTTCATCATCTGAGTCAGATGCCACCAACAGAAGGTTGATTTTCTTTTTTGGTGGTTTCGGTTCTGCATCAGAGTGTTGCTCTTTTAAGACTTCTGACAGCATGTTCTGCACCTCATCCCTCTCAGATTTTGGAAAGCACTGCAGATTCTTAAACCTTGGGACAAGTGCTGTAGCTATCTTTAGAAATCTCACATTGGTACCTTCTTTGCATTTTGTCAAATCTGCTGTGAAAGTATTCTTAAATCGAACAACATGTGCTGGGTAGTCATCTGAGGCTGCCATAACTCTAAGTATATGGCAGAATGTGGGTAAAATCACAGAGCAGGAGACATACAATTCTTCCCCAAGGAGTTCAGTCACAAGTTTAATTAACACATTGTTTTTTAACGAGCATCACCAGCATGGAAGCATGTCCTCTGGAATGGTGGCCGAAGCATGAAGGGGCATACGAATGTTTAGCATATCTGGTACATAAATACCTTGCAACGCCGGCTACAAAGTGCCATGCAAACGCCTGTTCTAACCATCATGAGACATTGTAAATAAGAAGAGGGCAGCATTATCTCCAGTAAATGTAAATTAACTTGTCTGTCTTAGCGATTGGCTGAACAAGAATTAGGACTAAGCAGACTTGTAGGCTCTAAAGTTTTACATTATTTTGTTTTTAAGTGCAGTTATGTAAGAAAAAAAAATCTACATTTGTAAGTCGTACTTTCAAGATAAAGAGATTGTACTACAGTACTTGTATGAGGTGAATTGAAAAATACTATTTCTTTTATCTTTTTTACAGTGCAAATATTTATAATAAAATAATAATATAAAGTGAGCACTGTGCACTTTGTATTCTGTGTTGTAATTGAAATCAATATATTTTAAAAGGTAGAAAAACAACCAAAAATATTTATAATAAATTTCAATTGGTATTCTATTAACAGTACGATTAAAATTGCATTAATCATGATTGATAGAGTTAATTTGTTTTGAGTTAATTGCTTGAGTTAACTGTGATTAATTGACAGCCATACTAAGGACTATCACAAACCTCCAGACTTTCTGCTCCAAGTGGAAGGCAGATTGCTTGCCTTCTTTAACAAAAACACATAGCAACAGGTGTACCTATTTAAAAAAAACAAAACTATCAAAACAAGACTCTCCATTGCACATACTTCCCGCACTGAGGATGAGAGAACAAACAACACATGAGAAATGTGTAGTCATATTGCTTCATGTACTACTGGAAGGTGCTCAGATACTACAGTGATGAACATGATATAAAAACGTATATAGAGTAAAATGACTTTACATTTGGCCATATTAAAATGCATAGTGTTTGCTTGCAGCCCAACTTTTCAATAGATCCAGGTCGCTCTGAATCAGTGACCTGTCCTCTTCATTAGTTACCACTCTCCCAATTTTTATTTCATCTGCCGACTTCATCCGTGATTTTATGTTTTCTTCCAGATCACTGACAAAAATGTTTAATAGGGCCCAGAACCGATCCCTGCATAAGCCACACTAGAAACACTCCTACTTGATGCGGATTCCCTATTTACACCACTGAAATCAATGGTAGTTTTGCCATAGACTTCAATGGGAGTAGGCTTGGACTGTAAGAGAGTAAATAAGCTCTTTTCTAGCAATATGTGGACTCTGTGCTAAATGATTGAGCACTTCCTGGGGGGAGAAGACAGCAGGCCTCTGGAAAATATCTAGTTACCTCAAACATCCAACCTCTTGAAATTTAGAAGCACAATTTAAAATTTAGAGGTTGAAAAAAAGATGTATGCACACACTTGTGTGCACTCATATGAAACCTGGTAGGTGGCTGTGGATGGGATGTACAAAGGGCACAGGAAACTAGTATATTTTACTATGTACTACACATCAGCCTTAGCAAAATGTACATGCAGAAAAAGTACAGTTGGAAGGTTTGATTCAACAACTCCTGGATTGATGATACAGCAGTTTAGCAACATTTTTACTGGCTTAATTTTATTCCAGAAATAGACAGCACAGTTTCCTGAAAGTCTTAAAAAGGCTACACTTGTAGCCCTTGTACATAGGAAATAGAACTCTTCTTCCCTTGTCCCCACCAGCATAGTTTTCAGTTCCTCCTTAGTCCCTTCCTAGCACATGATCCCATAGTGCTCGACGCAAGGAGTTCCCTTTGACAGGAAATCCTCTTCTCCAATTATCCCATGACACCACTGTAAAGATTAATGCTCGCTCATAATGAGAAGAAAACAAGGGAACAACAAAAGGTATTTCTTATGTTTTTCACACTAGGTTAACTCCTGATTGATGCATGACTGTCTCATATCTAAGGAAGACTTAGGGGAAATCAAGCAGTTCACATCCACCTGCCCCAAAATCCTCTATTAGAATGTAACTGAATTGTAACATATTTAAAATCCATTATATGTCTAACACAAACCATTCTTTGTATTTGGTATTTATGTAACAACACAGATGCAAAGGGCCTTAGCATCAACACATGGATCCTGGCTTGTGGAGCTCACAATCTAATCTAGACCAGAACAATATAAAGGACGAGGCATGAATATGGAGACAGGAGAAAGCTATAGAAGATCACATATGGTATACAAATCAAAGACAGAGTTGAAGCAGAAGAAAAAATAATTGGTGCATGGAAAGACTGCTCCAAATGTAAGGGACAGTGTGAAGCAAAACACTAAAATGGGAGAAATGGAAATAAATGTGTCTCTCCTTTTACTGGCATGACCATTTGTTGGCTTGCAGAGGTTTATTTAAACAAAAGTGGTTTATTTAGTTTGGAGAAGAGCAGACTTGGAGGAGAGAGGAACAAGATAACAGATTGCAAGTATGTAAATAGCTGTTATAAAGAGGAGAGTGATACATTATTCTCCTTATGCATTGAGGACAGGACAAGAACTAATAGGCTTAAATATTATTAAGCTAAATAGATTGAGAAAAACATCCAATCTTGATTTAAGAATTTCTAGTGATGGAGAATCCACCACAACCCCTGGTAAATTGTTCCAATGGCTAATTACTCTCACCATTAAAAATTTGTGCCTTATTTCTAGTCCAAATTTGTCTAGTTTCAATTTCTACCTTTGGATATTGTTATACCTTTGTAGCTATAATGAAGAGCCCATTATCTGATTTTTGTTCCCCATGTAGGTACTTATAGACTGTGATCAAATTATCCCTTCACTGTCTCTTTATTATTAAGCTAAATAGATTTTGCTCCTTGTGTCTATCACTATGAGGTATGTTTTCTCACCTTTTAATTGTTCTTGTGCCTCTTCTCTGAACCCTCTTCAGTTTATCAACATCTTTCTTGAATTGTGGACACCAGAACTTCCAGCCGCAGTCACACCAGTGCCAAATGCAGAAGTAAAATAACCTCCCTAATCCTGCTCCGGGTTTCCTTGTTTATACATCCAAGGACAGATCCATCCCTTGGGTACAGCGAATCAGGGGCTCCTTGGATAAGATTTAGGGGCCCCGTGCTTTGATAAAATTGTAAGTAGGCAGGTGGGGAGGCGAGTGGCAGGCAGGCAGGGAGTGAGGAGGCAGGTAGATGGGTGGGGGAGGATGAGGAGGTGAGCGGCAGCCCCCCCTCCTAGAATCTCCCCTCCCCCGAGCACCTCCTGCCCACCAACAGGCCCCACCGATCAGTGCCTCCCCCTTCCTCTCAGCGCCTACTACCTGCAGCAGATCAAATGTTTTGCAGTGTCAGGAGGTGCTGAGGGGGAAGGGAGAGGAGCAAGGAGGCAGCGCGCTCAGGGGAAGGGGCGGAACTGGGTGGAAGAGGCGGGGCGGTGGCAGGGCGGTAAGAGGTGGGGCAGGAGTGGGAAGAAGCAGGACGGGGGTGGGGCCTTGGGGGAAGGGGTGGAGTGGGGGTGGGGCCTGGGTGGAGCCAGGGGGAGCATCCCCCCAGCAAATTAGAAACTCAGCACCTCTGTCCTGGGCCCTGCGCCTCCCCCCAACCCCCCTGGGACAGCCCTGTCCAAGGATTACACGAGCTCTTTTGGCCACAGCTTTGCGTTGGGAACTCATGTTCAGCTGATTTTCCAGCATGACCCCCAAGTCTTTTTCAGAGTCGCTGCTTTGCAGGATCGAGTCCCCCATCCCATAAGCATGGCCTGAATAACAACGTGAATAAGAGTAGCAGAATCTGACCCTAACATTTTGACAATTTTTTTCTATTTTCATTGTATTTCCTCTACCTTAGCCCTAATATTAGAAGCTTGTCCCAGCTTCTTAGCGTGTGTTTACACAGTCCACCGCAGTGAGCCTCCCAGCCTGGCTCAGCAGACTCGGGCTAGTGGGGAAATAGCTGTGTAGACAGTACTTTAAAGTTGTGACTCACGCTGGGGCGGGGGGCTCAACTTCAGAACGCTGTCTATATAGCTATTTTCAGAGGGCTAGTGTGAGGCCTGCTAGCCCAAGTCTGTCGACCCACAGCATAGACATACCCATAGATACCGTTATCGGTGAATGGTAAAAGAATTGCAGCTGTTGATTAGTGTTCAATTTCCATTGTAGCCAACACAATCCAATTTTTACTTATATGCTCGTGTGTAGGAAATCTAAGTGATAAATAACGTTAGAGTCAAAGTCTAGTTGTGAATGGTTGTGAAAGTCATTCCATCACAGCTAGGTTCTCAGGCTTGCAATTTCAACTGCTTACATTATTTTATTCCTCTGTTGATCACAGGCAATTCTGCAAGCCTGAATCTCACCAAGGTCTTCACCTTCTTGACATTCTACAGTGTTGTATAGAAAGGACATATCTTTGCTGCAATGACCCCTGAAGACCTTAGAAATGAACTTGCAAAACCTACACTCATTTTTTTCCCCCCGTGTGGAAAGGTATCAACCTTCAGCATGTAAAAAATGCTGCAGCGTGAAGACGCAGGTTGATAAAGAAGCAAAAATAGAGGGGTCTGGTTTCTTTCCAAGGAATATGGAGTATTGCTGAAATTGTCTTGAACAACATTTCCTTGTACTAGGGAGGTTGGGGGCCTTTTTAAAATAAATGCACCTGACTCGCTTTGGTGGGCACTGACTCACAGAAGTTCAATTGAGTTCAGGTCAGGGAAACCACTGCCCAGTGTTAAAGGCAGCTTAATCATCTGGCTTTTTAGTGTTTGGATTGTGCACAGCACTGGCTAAAGGCAAAGCCCTCATGAGGATTCATTTATACCAATCATCCTAGGACACTTGGCAGGTTCAGTAGTGTAGCATCATTGAGTGGGGACACAAATCCCATCCCATCCCCGTCAATCCTGATAGAACTATTGGCTGGAATTTCCACAAGTAGGAGTCAGATTTCAGAGTAGTAGCCGTATTAGTCTGTATCCGCAAAAAGAAAAGGAGGACTTGTGGCACCTTAGAGACTAACAAATTTATTTGAGCATAAGCTTTCGTGAGCTACAGCTCACTGCATCGGATGCATTCAGTGGAAAATTAAATGCTGTAGCTCACGAAGCTTATGCTCAAATAAATTTGTTAGTCTCTAAGGTGTCACAAGTCCTCCTTTTCTTTTTCATAAGTAGGTAGTGACACTGTACATACATCACCACTGAAACACAGCCAGCTATGGACTAGAGTACAGGTCCACATCATTCTGCACAACAATACAGAAGGGAAATCTTGGCTAAGGACAGTGGGGAGAATCCTATGCCTTACAAAAAGGTTCACAAGAGCTTTAATATCCACACCGGACACATCCAAATACTGGAAATGTTCTGGACATTTATGTGTTTGACACTGAAGCATTTGAGGGCTATTTGAGATATAGAGAGATATATCATTAACCTGTAGACTTTTTTTAAATGTTTTATTTTTAAAAAAAATTGGTACTCCTGCTCCTTTTAAAGCAATGGCAGTTTGCCATTTAATGAGAGCAGGATCTGGCCACTTTTTAAAACAAATTCTTTTTACAAAATGGAAACTACTCCCTGATCAAGACATCTTTAAATTCAAGCATTTCCAAGGGGCACCATTAAACTGAACAATGTGAGCTCAAGTATTCTCTAAGCATGCCAGAAACAGATTATTAAGAGGGAAAATGAACTAAATGACCTTACATCTCTCCTAAAATAAACTAACAAGTAAAAACCCTGAAAGAAGACTATTTGAAACACTGATATCAAAGGAAGAGCCTGCTGATAATCTGAGATACTTTTTCAATGATTTATTGCAGATTTTATTACACAATATATAAAAAAAATACAGTGATTGGAGCCTTATATTACTATGAGAGAGAAGAAATCTTTTAATTAGACAAAAGAGGAATTTTGATGATTCACAACCTTTCATTATTTCTTCAAAACCCTCCAGCTTCCCGCCACAAATGCACCACAGGTTTTGCATGACCCACTCCCTTAATTAACAGTACTAATCTCATTTTCCCACAGTGCTCAGAGCAAACTAAGGGGTGAAAGAGTAACCCTTTTGTGTCAATTAAAGAAAAACCCCCCTCATTATTTTCAAATAAGCAAAGAGGAGACTGGTTTATTTATTAGTGCATTCGTAGATATTTATGCATGCCTTAACTAGGAGACATTTGATAGCCCCTGAACTCTTCCTTAACTGCTGTCCTCAAATATCATTTAATGGAAGGATCATATTTGTTCTATCTGCATTGCAAAGACAGGATTTTGAAGATACGAGTAGCAGGAAGAATGGGTTGTATTGGGAAAAACTACATCCCCAGAGACCATGGCAGAAGGATTCCCACCTGACCCAAGCATAACACTCAGCTTAAATTTGCTGTGGAGATTCACTTCAACTAAGCCTTCAGCTTCACTGCCAGCCCCCCTTAGGGACATTCTCAGATTCACTTGGTAGACCTGATAATATTTTAAGATTCTAAATGTAATGGAGATATGCCACCTTCTAGGGGGGTTAAAATCTACAGGGATCAACTGGCCCACACACTTAATGACACCAGCTAAATGTGTCTATAGCCAAACATTAAGCTAAATCAGATTCCCCAAACTTTAAAATGTGGTACTGGAGGGTGTGGGACACAGGATTATGGATAAACAGACAGACGATAAACAAGAAGGCACCATTATATTTGATGCTGTTTCATTTTCCAAGGTATGAAAACAAAGACTTGAGGAGGAACCCTTTAAGATCAGAAAAGAATACATGTGTTAAACAGACTCTGATTGTGCTCTCAGATGACATCATCTCTTGGTCCTCTAACAATCTGGCCTCTCCCCCTGTGAACCTTGTTTTTTATCAATCAGAAATGTTTTTATTTCCATTGTAAACTGGGGATAACAATGCTTAGCCATGTTTATAAAGCATTCTGAGATCTAAATTTTGTTGTTAATCCTGATTTATCTTATTAACTATATTTTAGCACTGTGCTCTCAAAAATAAATAAATGGACTGTCACACCTTCAATTATATCAAATAAATTATTAAGAAATAATGGGAGAAAATTACAGTTTGAGCCTTCCCATTCATTCAGGAGGTCCCAATCCCAGTGCAAAGACTCAGGTATAATATGGTCTGTATTCCTTAGAGTCCCTTGGTGGGGGTAAGGAACTGGTGAAACAAAGGAGGGAACAACCCCATCCTTTGCGAGAAACCTGATTGTTTGTTTGTTCTCTTTTTTAAAAAAATACTATGTATACTGTGTAATCAAACTGTGATGTGCTTCTCAGACTTGGGGATTCCCGCTGATTTCAGTGCTCACAGGATCAGGCCTTATGCACTTTATGACCACCACTTACTATATTATCACACAATTTCAATCTTGGCATCTGATATCCCATGTTCTTCTTAACTCACCTGAATGGGACATCATAGTATGAAACAAAATACATCTGTATGTTGCCTTTCATCCCAGAAGATCCCCAAAAGGCCTCATCATTGACCTCATAATCCAATTATGCCACAAAGCCTCATGAGCCAAACAGAGCAATACTGGTCCTGCAGCTGACTCATCTTTCTTGCTAATGTATTGTGTGGAATCCATTTTTTTTTTTTTACACAACATAAGCATATATTTCAAAATCAGGTATAATGACATCTGCATAGGGAACCTTTGCTTTAAAGCTTATTGATTGACTGGAGATTAGATATCAAAAATAGTTTGATTATCTCAAAGCTTTTTTTATTTTTTTTAAACAAAACCTAATTTTAGTTTTTGTTGTTATTTATGCAGGTTTTTAACCAGCTCTGGATTCAACTTTATTTTTGTTTTTGTTTTTAAACAAGAAAGACAGACTGTTTTCTCCCTGAAAGGTATTTGGACATGTGATAAAGCCACCACACAATCTGGCACAAAATTTATGGATAGTTAATTCTCACCCAGAAACAGATCAGTAAATAATACTGTACTCTAGAGTGCACTGTGAGAATATGTGTACAGTACCCTTAAATCTGTAGCAAGAACCAGGCAGTAAGCAGATGGGAATTTGGGCACAGCTGGAGTGCTATAGTGAAGCAGAGAGATGTGTGTACCAACTTCAGTAACTATCTTCATCATACAAATCATAAGCCTGTTTGTCTCGGTAAGAATCTTATTCTGCATAGTAACAACAGTATAAAGTACACTGAATGCCAGTTTTTTAGAAAATGAGAATCATATTCTATTCCAAATTAGTCTAACCCTGGAGATAAAACTTTTATAGTTTGCACAAATAAATAGATCTTATTTTCACGGTTCTTATGATCTCACTAGGTGGTTCAGTTAGTAATCTCTCCAATGCCTAACACACCGAGTGCTCTGGAATGCCACTGCCGGCCATTCTTGACCTGAGCAGCTGTCCTAGGAGTTGTCATAAATATAAAGGGAAGGGTAAACAACTTTAAAATCCCTCCTGGCCAGAGGAAAAAACCCTTTCACCTGTAAAGGGTTAAGAAGCTAGGATAACCTCGCTGGCACCTGACCACAATGACCAATGAGGAGACAAGATACTTTCAAAGCTGGAGGGGGCGGGACAAAGGGTCCGGGGCTGTCTGGGTGATGCTTTTGCCAGGGACAAAACAGGAATGGAGTCTTAGAACTTAGTAAGTAATCTAGCTAGATATGCGTTAGATTCTAATTTCTTTAAATGGCTGAGAAAATAGCTGCGCTGAATGGAATGGATATTCCTGTTTTTGTGTCTTTTTGGAACTTAAGGTTTTGCCTAGAGGGATTCTCTATGTTTTGAATCTAATTACCCTGTAAGGTATTTACCATCCTGATTTTACAGAGGTGATTCTTTTTACTTTTTCTTCTATTAAAATTCTTCTTTTAAGAAACTGAATCCTTTTTCATTGTTCTTAAGATCCAAGGGTTTGGATCTGTAGTCACCTATGCAAATTGGTGAGGATTTTTACCAAACCTTCCCCAGAAAGGGGGGTGCAAGGTTTTGGTGAGGATTTTGGGGGGAAAGACGTTTCCAAACGGCTCTTTCCTAATAAAAAACCCAGTTAGACGTTTGGTGGTGGCAGCAAAAGTCCAAGGGCAAAAGTAAAATAGTTTGTACCTTGGGGAAGTTTTAACCTAAGCTGGTAAAAGTAAGCTTAGGAGGTTTTCATGCTGGTCCCCACATCTGTACCCTAGAATTCAGAGTGGGGAAGGAACCTTGACAGGAGTCAAAAGAGAAATGGTCCTTGGACCTGCTACTGATACACAATGAACAAGCTAAGCCCATTAATTTTCTATTAGGCAGTAAAAATAAAAGAAGTCAAGTGAGATCTTATTTCTTCTCCTCTGACTCTTGTTTCCCCACGGTTAACCTCAAGCAAATCTAACTGCTGTTTTTAGCTATATTGTATTGTGAATACCTAGCACGTGCCCTGCAAACCTTGGGCAGATCATTTGTGGATAACGAAGGGGAGGTTTTTCTCAGCTAATTCAGGCAAGGCAGGTACCCACATTCAACATAGGTTTATGTTTGGGACAGTGACATTAAATAGTTCCCATAGTTATTCCTAGAAGTTAATTAGCTGTGACAGTGGGAAAGTGACAACCTCATGATTCTTGGATATTTATAACAAGGTTGTCACTTGCAAGGTTAGTCAGGTCACATAGGACAGGGGTTCTCAACATTTTTCTTTCTGAGCCCTCCTCCTCAACATGCTATAAAAACTCCATTGCCCATGTGTGCCACAACAACTGTTTTTTCTGCATATCCAGTGGCTTAAAAGCTGTATTAAATTGATAGTTATACAGTTACACACACACACACTAAAAAGAAAAGGATAATATAGGTACAACAATAAAAAACGGAATATTATGTACAAATATGAATATGCCCAAGCCCCATGCAAAACCAAAGCCTGAGTCCCTCCTCATAGGGCCCTGGGCAATTGCCTGGCTTGCTACCTCGCAACACTGGCCCTGCTGAAGTCAATAGATTTTAGGATATCATGCAGGAACATTAACTCACATTCTGGTTGAAAAAAAGAAACAGGAAAAAAAAAAAGCAATGTGTCCAAGTAGCACGAGGTGAAATGGTTTTTATTTTTTGTATGTTCTCTGGCTTATTTTGGCAGACCCCTTGAAACCGCAGACCCGCAGACAAAGGAGACAAGTGTGCGAGGTCAGATTTCTGGCAGGACTTAAAACTGAAATTCTGTGTCATTGTGCTTCGTTGTAACCCCTTAAACAGTAGGGCAGAGTAGCATGGTATGGTGCTTGGAATGATACACCAGCATGTAATCCACATCTGTGGGCAAACGTGGATGGAGCCTGTTATGGAACTGAGTAGGCACATATGCATTTTCTCCATCATACTCCCTTACAGCCTGATCCCATTGCTGAAATCCTTTGGGATTCTGGTGTTGACTTCAGTAGGAGCAGGGTCAGGCTTTTAGGGACAAAGTCACACCTCAGCTTTAGGAAGTTGGGAAGAGAGAAGGAATCCTGCTTTGGACCACTTTGTAGCCAGTGCTGCAGTCTCAGGGCTGCAGCATCTCATGGCACTGCTGTGCCTCCTTTCAATGGGAAGGGGTTAACTTATAGTTCTGTATATTTGGAGTTCACCACCACCCTGCACCTAAAATTCACACACACACACACACACACAAATCTCCAGGGCCTTGTGCTTTTCTGCTACTCGGTAACCCTTTGGTGATAAGAGTCATAAAATGCATTCTTCACAACTGATGCACAGAAGAGAAACAACAGAGTTAAAAGGTGTAAGTTAAAGTGAATCAAGAATAGGAAGTGCTGCAGACGGTATCCTAGAGACAGATTTCAGTTCCCCAGTACTTTTAATGTCAACAATTGCAAAAACAGGGATGAAAGAACTGGTGCAGGTAAAATAAACAATAAGCTGAACTACTCCCAATTGGTTATTAATCCCCCAAACCTCGTTAGAATATAGCATTTGTGCAGTCGTGATGTGCCCTATACTATGAACCTTAGAAGTAGCTGACTTTATAGAGCTGGCATTTATGGGTGGGATTTTTTTTTTCTGGGGGAAGGGAGCGGCACCAGATTTTCCTTAAATGGAGTCTTGAAAATTAAAGTTATGCTGATGATCGAGTCTGGTGCATTTTATTCGTGGCTTACCCTAAAACACCACATACGTCAATAGAGCCCTGGTCTCCAAAGAGGGGGTCGTGCAAGACGATGGATTGGGGGGCGCAGCAGGAGGAGCACCGCCAGAAGGGGGGGAAAAGGGGGCCGGCCCCGAGTCCTCCGGCCCATGGAGGAGCAGGGGCAGCCGCGCAGCCAGCGGCCGGAAAGAAGCGGCACATTCCCCTTCAAAGCCGGCTGGAGAGAAGCGGCGCTTTGAAGGGGAAAGCGCCGCTTCTCTCCGGCCGCTGGCTTGCGGCTGCCCCTGCTCCTCCTGAGTCCCCCGGCCTGCGCTCGCAGGCCGCATTCCGAACTGGGCTTTAAAGCTGCAGGCCAGGGCCCTGAAGTCCCTACAGCCCCTGCGTTCCCGGTGGCCCTGCCTGCCGGGGGGGGAAGGGGGAGGCAGCTCTCAGAATCGTGGCCATTGGGGTGGTGCTGCGCTGCGCAGAACCACCTGCACCCCCCCTGCACCAAACAGAAGCTGCCCCAGATAAGTGCTCGGCACTTATCTGCCCTGAGCACCCTCCCACACCGTAACTCCCTCCCAGACCCCGCACCCGAGTGCCCGCTGTATCACAAAGTGTTAAACCAAGTTTTTCAAAAATAATAAAGCATATTCAATCACATTGCTCTCACTAAAAATATTAATAATTTTTTTAGTGAGAGCAAAATGGGATTTTGTACCGTTAATAAATAAAATAAAATAAAAATTTTTAAAAATATTGTTTATTTCATTTTTATCTCATCATTTTTTAATTTCTATTTTGTGGATGTTTTATAATTTACATAAGATAGTAGTACATGTATATAATTTATACATAAATAAATATACATATATTGGGGGTGCGTGCTCAAAATTTTTTACTGACAGGGGTGTGAGATCAAAAAAGTTTGGAGACCACTGCAATAGAGAATCCACACTTTGATCATGTACAGCAGTGGTTCTCAAAGCCGGTTCGCTGCTTGTTCAGGGAAAGCCCCTGCCAGGCTGGGCAGGTTTGTTTACCTGTTGCGTCCGCAGGTTCGGCCGATCGCGGCTCCCACTGGCCACGGTTCACTGCTCCAGGCCAATGGGGGCTGCGGGAAGGGCGGCCAGCACATCCCTTGGCCCGCACCGCTTCCGCAGCCCCCATTAGCCTGGAGCGGTGAACCGTGGCCAGTGAGAGCCACGATCGGCCAAACCTGCAGACGCGGCTGGTAAACAAACCGGCCCAGCCTGGCAGGGGCTTTCCCTGCACAAGAGGTGGACTGGCTTTGAGAACCACTGATGTACAACATATTCTTCTCCCCTTGTGAAACAATGATGGAAAAGTTCTTCCAAGGAGACACCAGCTGTTTGTGTTAATAGATAATTAATAGAGAATTTAAATGGACTTGGGGGGCAGAGTAGGTGGCCTAGGAGATTTGAGAGAGTAGAGTTGGGAGACAGAGTTTCTGACCTATTGGATTAGAGCAGAGTTGGTGTCATATACAGATGCAGTTTAAATGTATGCACAGCCCAGTAAAACACAGTGCTCCCTGTTCATAAAGCCCCCCCCGCCCCCCGGGCTTAAAATTTAGAGAAGTGCAAAACCTTCAGTATGAAACCTGAACCACAGGGCACTTACCTGTTTCCAGGCTTCATCACAAACCTGAAGCTGAAGCCAAGACTGCTTTTAAGACCTTTAACATAACCTAAAGGGATCTGTGACACCGATAACCTTTGGAAATGAGCTGAGTTGTGCTATTGATTTTGGGGGTCCACTCGAATCTGAACCTCAACAAATTCAGAGTGTATGAATGCAGGCAAATACAAACAGAGGAAAAGGGAAATGAACGAATTCTTGAAAATCAAAACTATTCAAGTGTATTATCTCATTCAAAGCAGGAAGTCTAAATGGCAGATGGTCTCGTGGCTGAAGCACAGGGCTAGGAGTCATGAGATATGAATTATATTTCTGGCTCTGCCACAAACTTCTTGTGAGAGACAGAGCAAGTCATTTACAGCCAACATTTCAAAAAGGACCACTGATTTTGTGTGCCTAACACAGGACCTGATCTTCAGAGATGCTGTGGACCAGTAGCTCTCTTTACTTCAGCTGGGGATGTGAGTGAAGAGCAGTTCAGCAAATCAGGCTTTCATTGGCTCAGGCAGGACACAATATTAAAAACACACACAATCACAAAACAAATGGCAGTTCTGGAAACTATTGGTCAATAATATGTGAGTCTCAGTTTTCCCATCTGCAAAATAGGAATAATATGTACCTACCTTGCAGGGGTATTGAGAGACTTAAATTATTGATCTTTGTAAAACATTTTCTGACCACAGAGTTAAGGTCCTTTAAACATAGAAAGTATAGGGGTGCAGGTAGGAATGCCTATAGTTAAGGTTACACAATACCTCTCATTATAAGATCCTATTTTCAGTTGCTTACAACTTTATCAAACTTTAACCATTTGGCTAAAGTTTTCCATGCTGAATGTCTGCCTTGGCCGGATATATATGTATGAATTTCAGCCAAGACAGTTTGGTTATTTCTCAGAACAAGTTTAGGGGAAAATATATTGTTTTGTCCATGTTAAAAAAATTCTTACAGCCATTTCTTTGAGAACTTTGAAACAGGGACTGAAAATTTGGCAGGGGTGGGTGCCACTCTGGTATGAGGGGTGTACCTTTTGCCATCCACTTGAAAATCCATCCATATTTAACCAAAGTTATGACCTCTGAAAATCACAGATCACACATGCTCTATAGAGACTTGCTTGAGTTTGGAAGCTAAATTCTACAACAATTTTGTCTGTACTGAGCATCTTCCAGCCAAAGCTGCAGGGACTGAACAGGACTTTTCCTATAATTGCTCCTCCTTGCAGCCAGAAGCCACTTTGGCGCTGAGCACAGCAATTGAGAGCAGGGAGACTCTCCGTGTGCTCTCAATGCCCCTCACCCCCCAGTAGGGGTCAGGCAGGCAGGCAGGAGGAAACGGCCTGACTAAAATGCAGAAGAGTGAGCAGCCATGGCTGAGGGGTTGTGAGGAGACTAGAACAAGTAGCCAAGAAAGGGTGGGGAGGACGAGAGCATAGAATCATGGTGTGTGTGTGTGTAGCTCGGGGGAGAGTATGGGGAGGCATGGGGATACTGGAACTAGGACAAAGGACCAGCTGCAGAAGTGTTAGGGGTCAGGAATGGAAAGGAGGCTCTAGTAGTTACAGAGCATAATCCCCAGATGTGTCATTTCCCTCCAGTGGATGACCCACACAGAGAATGACAACTTTCTAGTGCTATCAGTACTCTGTCAGCTTGAGTGGCAGAGGTCTGTTCAGTAGATCTAAAGGTTTTAACCCTGCTAATGAACCATGTGGGAATAAATATAGTTCCACATGACGCAATTTCTGTTTTTTCAGCTTGTTTTTTAAAAACCTAGAAAATTGCTATATTAAAAGAACATTATGCTTGCGAAGTCAAGCGCTTAAACATTAGGAAATGCCAGAATTAAGGTTTCCTCTGCAACCTTTGTTTGACCCTCATGTGCTTATGCATTATAATAGTCTTTATCTTACACATTTCTGATTATTACATGCTCACATACTAAATTTATGCTGGCAAACTAGATGTTATTGTTATCCTACTGTATATATTTTCCTAAGGCTTTTATACAGAAACAGTGAAACACAGTTGTAGAAAAGTGCCATGTGAAAATGATTTTCCTATTTGGAAACTCTACAGTTCAACCCCTCTCCCACAGAAAACACACACAATCCTTTACATTTTTTCAAAAGGGACCCAGGCAAGAACAAAAATGTGTGATCTTTTGCAGACCCACAGAAATGATGTTCCATCTCCTTTACAGGTGGTGATAATTTTGTAACAGAGCTCTATGCAAGACAGCCAGAAATCATGAGATACATAAATGGGAGATCAATATACTCTGTCTTTCCACTTTCTTTCTTGTACTATGGATTAGATAATCTAAGTATTTGCTGCCCTCATGTGGCATTTCTTTCCTCTTGCCATCAATATTCACAATGCTGCTTAGTCATTTTAAAAGAAGAAACATCAATGTTTTTAGAAAGAAAATGGGAAGCTTGGAACCCTAGAATTCAATTTCCATTCAGGAAACGCATTTTTTTAATTAAACACTCAATTCTTTGGTAACCCTAACTTTGGACATTCTCCAAATTTGCCCCACTGCACTGTAGAAAAGAAGGACGCTCATTCTCTCACATAGATAAGCGCAATTATGTGGACTCCAAAAAATGAATATGCTGATTTATTCTTTTGTGGCTTTAAGTTTTGGGTGATTCAGACCAAATTAAGCAAGAGGGCCTGAGAATTAGCTCCTGCTCAAACAGTCCATTTTAATGGTGATGGAGAGGGAATGGCTGCTCTCAGACCTTTTTAGGGTGCCACACGGACAAAGGAGATCATGTTAAGTCATTAGCAATAGATAAAAAATGCCAGGGAGGATGAAGTGTCCCGTTACCTCAAAGATGTGTATAGCTGTACTTGCTGATTTAGGAGGTGATCCAGTTCCCATTGACTTCAATGGGAACTGGATCAGACCCTAACTGAGCTGACAATTAGCATGAAGTAGAATGTAATTGTAAAACCTACTAAAATGTCTATCTAAACATTAACCCCACAGAACTCATCAATCCTCTGCAGCAATTGAAACTAATACCTTAACTACAGCTTTTGTTCTACTATAGCTCTTGTTCTGAATACACAACAAACAATACCTGCTGCCTACAGATCACAAAGTTCTGTCATTAAAATTTGTTTGATTTATCCCACATAATTAACGTACCTTACAGTGAAGAACATGGAAACCACCATACTGGATGAACCCTAGAATTGTTTACATTACTTGTATTATGGTAATACTTGGAGGCCTCAGTAGGTGCCCTTTGTGTGGGGCACTGTATCAATATGAAATAAAAAGAGCCCCAAGGAGCCTATAATCTTGGTTATGATGAGATGCAACACATGGACAAAACCAAACAAATGTAGGGATGGGAGCAGAACAAAACAAGTGAGAAAAACAAGCTTTGTACAGTTCTCATCCTTGTTTAACAAGAATCATTCCCATATATCCTTCCATGTATCAATGTGAAATAATAGTCTTAGATCTCACTATGGATATATTTCTATGTCTCTCTAATATACATATCAGAATCTATAATCCTACCGTAGGAGACAAATATGATTTACTATAAGTAAGCCATATTGCAATATTGATCATTTTGCTCAGTCCTCAGAATATTCTAATTATATTGATTTAAATGTCCTGTATGTCTCGACTCCAAAATATTATCGTGTTATCTCAGCTGTTAAGGATTACATAAGTATCTCAATTTTTTTTCTGCACAAGTATTTTCCAAGCAATTATGATTGTTTCTCAAGCAAAATATCTCCACCTTTGTTATAACGGTACATATTTTTTTGTAAATGTGAAGTGCAACAGCCATGTGCCATTTGACAACCAATGGCTGAGAGTGAAAAAAATATATATTCAATAGCATGGTCAAACTATGCTAAATTTCCTGAGCTGAAAGCATGACAGATTCCATCTAGGGATGGCTTTTGTAAATAAGTCTTCTGCATTTTCATTGTGTATTGCTAGTGCTAAAGAAGTAAGCTACATCACAGTACAGCATAATCTGAAAAAACAAATTCATTAGCTAGAGGGAGGGAGTGGTTGCAAATATTTTTGTTCTGTTTTAGTTGCTTGCAGTTTTAACAGAGATGCTTTAGAAGCCGTACACTCAGTGAAAGAAAGATAAAAGTACTGAAGGGTGGCCGGTCAATACAAACACACAGAAATGTTAACAGAAACGTAACAAAAAAAATAATCTGAGTGACTCCAACAACCATCAAATTCCCATTTTATTTCTTGTATATACACATATTTTTGATTGTTTTTTTTATTCAAACATGGATCTACGTGGAATTATTTGCTAGTATTCGGTCACCATCAACTCTAATCACTAAACACTTGTGAAGGCTCGGAAGATGGAAAATGAAACACATTTTAAAAATGGCAAGGAGTAAATACATTCTTGAATAAACTAATGAGGGTATAAGCCACTGCAGATTGTGCCAATGGGTTTCTGTAATGGAGGCAATTCTTCTGCAGCTGCTAGTTTAGGTCCCATATGGGATTGGCTCTTCAAGTCCTTATTCTCCATTCCAATTTTGCTTGAAGCATTTCCTCAGAAACTTCTCAGCTAATCAGATCCTTTTGTATGACATCCATACAAAAGGTTTGGTTTTGGGTCTTTCAACCTTTCTCTGGCCCTCCATTCTAAGTCTACCACCTGTTTCCTATATATTCTTATCTTCTTTTCACATTCCCAAACCCTCAAAGCCTGGATTCTTTCAGCTTTTCTATAATTGATAGCACCTTCACGGTCCCCCAAGTCATTTGTTCTGAATATGTTCCATCCTTCTAACTCCAAGCATTCATCTTGACATTATATTTCCACTGGTATTCAAGAACTGCTACTGTCTCTTCCTTAGTACCCAGCATTTGAAGACATGCAAAAGATCGTTGCCTATCAAACTGAAAAGTTTCTCTTATAGCAGATCACTCCCCTCACTTCTCTTCCTTTAGCCCAGGCCTTTCCTGTTCTGCTTATAAGTTTGTTGTTGAGTTTACCTATACTATTGAACCTAGGTACTTGAACTTCTGTACCTTTGGTAGTGGCTGACCACCCAGATTTACAATCTCAATATCTGCTTGTGCAAGGTATCATAGAATCTGCATACCAGGTAGAAAAGGAGTACCCGTGGCACCTTAGAGACTAACAAATTTATTAGAGCATAAGCTTTCGTGAGCTACAGCTCACTTCATCGGATGCATCCGATGAAGTGAGCTGTAGCTCACGAAAGCTTATGCTCTAATAAATTTGTTAGTCTCTAAGGTGCCACGGGTACTCCTTTTCTTTTTGCGAATACAGACTAACAGGGCTGCTACTCTGAAACATACCAGGTACTCTGTTTTATTTCTGCTGACTTTCATGCCATTTCTTTCAGATACACACCTTCATCTCTCTAAATCTTCTTCCATTTCCTCTTTGCTCTTCCCCCATGAGCACTATAGTATCTGCAAAAAGTATGTACCAGAGTGCCACTCTCTGGATTTCTATAAGTGCATGGAAGGAAGTCCATCTGTGATGGAGATAACAGTCCTCTAGAAACTTGACTGAGATCCTCAATCACTTGCATGGTCAGATTTGACCTGGAAGTGAAAGGTCCTGTATCCAATTGTCAACTAAAGCCTTCTTCTTGACTAGCTCCTGGTGCTAGCCAAACTGGCCATCTATCAGTCCAGGCAGAGAAGCCAGATGAGGGTGTTCTAGGACTGTGGGGCCTTTTTCCCCAAGCATGAGCAGTCATGCATCCAGATAGAGTTTGGCTGATTCCCTGGATAATCTTCTCAGCACAGTGGATGTTGTCTGGGGTTCTCTGCTTGGTGTCCCATTCTGGTTCTCTTGTTTTATACCTATAACCTCACTCCTGTTCTTTTCTTATTTTTTCCTCCCCATAATTAGTTGCGTCCTGTTTTCTTTTGTCTTCTGACTTCTTCTGAGGTGGGAGAAGGCTGTTGTTGTTCTTCTCTTAACCCAGGAATCTAGTAGCCTAAGCCTTCTGGTCCCGCTAATTCCACTTGTTATATTGACTATAGCAACTTGCATGGAATTGGGAGGTAGGTACACAGGTTGCAGGATGGAAGAGTTTGAAGAAGGCACCAGGAAGCCAGTCTGTGTGCACATGGAGTCTTCTTATGTTATTACCCAGCACACAAAGCATGAAACAGTTACTATAAATGTAATCCTTGAAGTTTTCCATATTTCATTAAAAATTTTGAATATTTAATGTAACTGGCTGCAATTGTCATGGTGACTTGTGCTGTGAGCTATTACTAGATATTTGTGGCACATAAGACAGGAGTTTACGTGTTTGGAGGTATTAAGTACTTTTGTGTTCTTGATGGAGACTGTGCCTTGGGTTCCTGATGTAGCCTCTAATGCTTCTGCTAGAGATCTTAAACATGTTGTCTCCTTAGCCAAGGATGCATTGTCTGTACTACTTGTTATGAACATTTAGTTCTAATTTGTAGTTGAAATCTTCATTTAACTGTTTAACCATATGTATTTGTCCGATTATGGACAGTAGCATGGTCCCCTGGGTAGGGCACTGGATCAGGACTAAGGGGACCTGGGTTCTCTGCCTTGCTCTGCCACTGACCTATTGTGTAGCTTTGGACAAGTTGCTTCACCTCTCTGTACCTCTGTTTCCCACTCATCCTTTGCCAGTCTTGTCTATTTGGGTCTGCAAGCTCTTTCGGGCAGGGACCGTCTCTAACAATAGGGTGCTGATCTCAGCTGAGGCTTTTAGATTCTACTATAGTATAAAAATAGTGATAATTCATTTATGCACTTACGAATTAATGAATGAATGCAGTGTTACATCTGGAGCCTTATGCTAAAGCACAAACACAAAATGTAGACAATTCTCTTTACCAGAGAAAGATTATAATTAAAAATTAGACAAATAATTGGTTGAATAATATCTGTAAGCGAGAATACGATAGTCAATATTACTGTAAATTACATAATTCAAAGATGGTTATTAGGGATTTGACAAATAGATTAGGTCCAATATGTTATGATCTGGTTGTCTTGTTTTCATTGACGTGTATAACAAACTCAATAATACAAACCATATCTGATTAAAGGCGTCTGTTTTCATTAGTATTAAATTACGCTTTCCAGAAACGTTAACTTGCCTATGGCAGTGGGTCTGTCTATAATTTTGGCAATAGACAAAAATCTTCCATTAATGTAACAACTCTGTTTTGGCTGTGTATTTCTGGAGAGTTGTCCATATGAGTTATTAATGGCCAGATTCCCACAAATATAAATGGAGAACCCAGAAGTTCCCATTGAAATTAATGGGAGCTGCTGGATGTGCAAAAAGCTGGCACTTTTTTGAGTGCCTCAAGATAGACTAATGGGTAAATTTTAAACCGTGTCTGATCCTGCACCATTGAAATCAATTGGAGCTTTGTCATTGATTTTAGTGGGAACAAGATCAGCCTATTAGTAGCCCAAGTCCCATTTTCAACCCATTTCACCCTACTGTATACTTCCTACATAATACATAATGACACAATAGTCTTTCAAAAGTATCAACATGGAAGACAACAAGATAGGTCAGGAAACAATCATACAAAAAGTTTAACTGGAAGACAGATGAAATGTCTGTATCAAAATAAAGTGCACACACAATTTCCAGTGTTTCTGTTCTAAGCCTGTGCTACGAGGTAAATAAGACAGTAATTTGTTCTAAACATCATTTAAGAAAATGGACCGATTTCATGGCTGGCATAAGGAGTTGCACCTTCAGTAGATTTATAGATTCCAAGACCAGAAGGGACCACTGTGATCATCTAGTCTCACCTCCCATAGACCACAGGCCACAGAACCTTCCCAAAATAATTCCTAAATCATATCTTTTAGAAAAACATACGCAATCTTAATTTTTAAATGGCCAGAAATGGACAATACACCACAACCCTTGGTAAACTGTTCAAGTGGTTAATACCTTCACTATTAAAAATTTACACCTTATTTCCAATCTGAATTTGTCTAGCTTCGACTTCCAGCCATTGGATCATGTCATACCTTTCTCTGCTAGACTGAATAACTCATTGTTAAATATTTCTTCCCATGTAGGGACTTGAAGTGTGTAATCAAGTCATCCCTTAAATATTTTCTGTGTTACATTAAATAGACTGACCTCCCTGAGTTTACCACTGAAAGCATGGTTTCTCAACCTTTAATCATTCTTGTGGATCTTCTCTGAACCCTCTCCAATTTATCATCATCCTTCTTGAATTGTGAGCACCAGAACTGGACCCAGTATTCCAGCAGTGGTTACACCAGTGCCAAATATAGAGGTAAAATAATCTGTCTACTCCTACTCGAGATTCCCTTGGTTCTGCATCCAAGAATCGTATTAGCCTTTTTGGCCACAGCATTGCACTAGGACCTCATATTCAGCTGATTATTCACCCCGACCCACAAATCTTTTTCAGAGTCACTGCTTCTCTGGATAAAGTCTCCCATCCTGTAAGTATGGCCTACATTCTTAGTTCCTTGATATTTACATTTAGCCATATTAAAATGCATATTGTCTGCTTTCACACAGTTTATCAAGTGATCGAGATCACTCGTATCAGTGACTTGTCCTCTTTTTTATTTACCACTACCCCATTTTTTTTGTCATCTGCAAACTTTATTCGTGATTATTCTATGTTTTCTTCTAGGTCATTGATAAAAAAAGTTAATTAGCATAGGGCGAAGAACTGATCCCTGTGGGACCCCACTAGAAACTCACCCACTTGAGGATGATTCCTGATTTACAATTACATTGAGACCTAGCAATTAATCCGTTTAATGTGTGCCATGTTAATTTTATTAAATTCTAGTTATTTTAGAATGTTGTGCAGTACCAAATCAAATGCCCTACAGAAGTCGAAGTATATTACATCAGCACTATTCCCTTTATCAACCAAATCTGCAATCTTATCAAAAAAAGATCTCAAGTAATTTGGCTGTTACAAAGAGTCTCAGGGCCTCTCCTCCTTGGTGAAATTGGCCCAAAGTATGTGGCCATTTACCATATATGAATGAAATCACAAGAGTATCTGTTCTTTTACATTTCACATATTACTCCCAGTGGGGAGATTTTACTCAAACCACAGGTAGTCATAGGGGTGTTTCCGAATTTGATCTAATTAAGCATAAAATAAGGAGATCTTGCTAAGTCTGGCTGTGCTCATTGGTTTCCAGGTTCCTACATAGTGAATATAATTTGTTGCTCATTTGTGTAATTTTAATTTATGTGGC
Source organism: Dermochelys coriacea (assembly GCF_009764565.3). Taxonomy (NCBI): domain Eukaryota; kingdom Metazoa; phylum Chordata; order Testudines; family Dermochelyidae; genus Dermochelys; species Dermochelys coriacea. The sequence goes on from NC_050068.2 coordinate 156,218,671, forward strand.
AGTAATTTAAAAACATCTATTGCTTTCCAAATTTTGAGTAGATCACCAAAGCTGAGAAATACATTAGACAGGGACTCAGGAGACCTTAGTTCGAGTTCCTACTCTGCAACTGTGGTCTAGTCACTTCACTTCTTTGTGCTTTTTTTTTTTTAAGGTCCATTTAGAGCAGGTGATCTCAAAGTCATTGTCTGCAAATGAGAAAAGCAAGCCAAATATTTGCTCTTGTTAAGGGGATTTTTGCCAAACATAGGACTTCTCATTGGTAGCCGCTCAAGCAGAGTGAATCTCAGCCCAACAATTGATACTCAAGCAGACTTATTTGAAGTCCCTCTACAGTACATCTACTTAATATATGTTCATTACAAAAGTTGGTGTTAACGTTTGATTAATTAGCAGGGGAGAAAATAAACTACCTAATAAACTAGCTACAATGTTTCCTTCCAAACAACAAAATCAGCTCTACTGTACACAGCAATTCCATACCTAGCTATACAAAAGGCAGATGATAAAGAATTCTGGGCTAAAAAAAGCTAAGGTGGTGATTGAGAAAGTAAGGAAGGTAATGGCAGTGAAGCAAAAGCACAGATGAAAAGCTAAAGAAGGAAACCAGAAACAAACATTTTGTCGAACAAGAATCTGAAAACTTCTAAATGGGAAACCAGTGGAAAAATTTAACATTCAAAAAGGAGTTGTCAGAGGATAAAAAGTTCTTCTTTCATATAAAACTAAAGAATGGTAATTGCTTTGAAAGAGACATTTAAATAATTACTCAGCACATCTTAAACTGAATTATTTTTTGTAGTTGCCCAAACCACCTATTTTACTGCCAGTTAAAAAGTGGTGGGAATTCCAATATTTCGTAACTATGAGTACAACCTCTTTTACCTTCAGATCATACAATCATGGGATTTATTTTCTTTTTGTCTCCACCTAGTATCCTTAGGAACTGACTCTCTAAGTTGTTCTCAAGTATACTGTTATTCATCAAAATTGTTGGTTGACCAATGTCTAGACATGCAACAATGACAAAAAGGGAGATATCCCAGAACAATAGCCTATTTAGCCTTAGTGTTCCACATCTGGATTAGGCTTCAAGCATTCTTCAATAAATTTTCTCTGCAGAACCACTTTAATTAGGCATCTCCATTCCCCCAATACTATGTTCTTTACCTTCTATTATTCTTTACTCCTGTCTTCCTGATTTTACTACCATTTGAAAATATGAAAAGTGATAAATCATAGCATTCATTCTTTTGACATTTCCAAAAGTCAGAGTAGCCCCTTGTTTTAATAGGTCTCCAACAAACATTGAAAATGTCTGTACAACTGTCTTTACATGGCTACAGGAATTGTGGCAAAAATTAAATGGTCTAGTTAATTTGCTGATTCCAATGGAATCATACAGGTCTACTTAAGATATGCACACTAAAACCAAATCATTATAATACAGTGAAAGCCAAAGCAATTTTTAATTATTAGGCCAGTACTGCGAAGTGTTGGTGGGATTGTAAAAATCAGACAATTTCCATGAGAACTTTAATTATACAAATTGCCCCATCCTTTTATTTTTGGCTAGAGCAATTGTAATATATTATTGCCAATGACTATTTTATTGGCTATTTAAGCTTTTCAGACAGTATAGTTTTCAGTCTCCCCCTTCTACTCCACAAATGCAGATGGGCTGGATTATAGTATTACCGTAAATTACAGAATTTGCTTTTAACTGCAGTTTTTGCATTAGCAGTTTTGATTTTTTAGTGTTAGTCCCCTCTATTCCCCTCATTCCCACCCCGGTTCAAAACTTCTTACCTATTTCCGCAGGAACATTGGAATTATTGGATTCCTTACAAGCAGCTGTAAAAAGGTACTCAAGCACATCTAATACAGCTATTGAAAAACTGAAAACCACCCTGGAAACAAACAAGTAAATTCTATGAGATTATCTGCTATATTGAATCATTCTTTTAGAGTAGGAAACAGATTTAAATGTGAGTGGGACTACTCATCTGTGTAAAGTTAAGCACATATGTAACTCTTTGTGATACTAGTGCTTTAGTTTGTCAGTGCATTTACGGATTATATAGGCTACATTAAATTGGCTGGTAAACAGGGATATAATTTCTTTATACTGTAGTAAACTGCCTAGGAAGAAAATTAGTAATTTTTAATTAATACCACACCAGGTAATTTTCTGAAATCAAATTCATTACCAGAATCATTTCATTCTTTGCCAAAGAGTGCTTTTAGCAGGGTTTCTAATAGGAAAATAGATCATCAGTTTAGAAAGAATTATTATATGCTGCTTCATTTTCATATTAACTGTGGACCTTTTACATATCTAAGTCTGAAGTCAAAATCAAGATGACAGACTTAGTCTTGGCCATTGTTGCTCACTGAAACCCAACAGTCTTGGCTTTGTCAAACACAAGTTATTGGGATCAGTTCAGGGATAACTGGGTGAAATTCTGTGGCCTGTGTTACACAGAAAGTCAGATTAGATGCTCTAAGGATCTCTTCTGGTACTAAAAATCTATCAATATATGGCATTTTGGAAGAATTGGAGGTGCTTCTGAATGACAACCATGCTGCATTGAACTCTCTAGGGTGGGGAAGGCTAGAGGTGCAGACCTGGTTTGGTGGAAATTTTCCAAAGGCAAGGTGCCAGGTGTTCTTGAGGAGATACTGTTGAGGCCTGTACACAAGGAATCATATCTTGATGCTAAAAATCTCACTAAATATAAACCAGTATTGAATCTCCCATTTGAGGAAAAACTATGGAGATAATTATAGCAATATTTACAGTTACTTAACACATTTAAATACCTGTATAACTTTCAAAAAATAATAGCCAAAGTTGATAATGTTTAATAATTACTTCGACATTTTTGTTCATATACTTGATGATCTTTTAGTGTTATGACTTTAAAGAAAGTTTCCTAGAGATTCTTCAACTTCTTAGGAAAATAGGCCCATTCATTGTTACAGTTCCAATTAAATGACAAATGTACACCAATAATTTTTATTTAAAAAAAAAAAATAAGTAACACATCCAGTGAAATCATGCCCAGTGAGTTTCACCAAGGACTAAATTCATAACCTCTGGGGGGGAAAAGGTTTATAATGGAATCACTAACAAACAACCTTCCCAGCAGAATGAATACTAGTATAATCTTTGAAACACAAACTAAATTTACAAACTAATACCGCTATAGAATACATATCCATTTTAAAAATGAGAGAGAAAGGTCTTTGAAATAAAGTTCTCCAACCTAAACTGCTTTTGGCAGTGGATATTCAGGAAACCTACATGTACAGCATATACCACACAAATAGCATTTAATAAATTCCCCATGTCTGGTATGCAGGCTTCAATGAGTTCTGAACATCAGCTAAGATAGGCTCAGTTTGTTTCCTCCCATTTAGCCTTGATGAAAAAAATATCAAGATAAACCATTTTCCTACAGGAAAATGAATATATTGGTATATATCTAAAAAGAGTGCTTATTCTCTGCTTGAAGAGGATGTTACCACATACCCAATCCCTACTATTTAGACTCATCAGAAAAGAATCCAGAAATCTTAATGAGTGCAAATCAGATAATCCATATAAAATAACCACAGTGGAAGAGGTTTTTTGCATATGGTTCTATTTTGCTTGAGATTTGAAGTGTCTCAATTTTACTTCTCCAACATAACTCCTCAGCTAGCAAGGTTAGGGTAATGGAATAATTCAATGTTTTTTTTATTAAATTTCTTTTACATACATTTTCAACCACACTCTACAGCAGCGTAGAAGAAAAAAGGTTTGGCTGTAAGGAACCAATCTTTTTTTTTTTTTTAATTTTTTGGAGGCAATTCAGTCTCTGTCACACCACTTTTGTTCCCACTGTTATTGTTCCCAAATATCTTGGGAGACTGAATGGTCCCATAAACTTATTTAGTCGTCTTCTTCTTCTTCTTCTTCCACTTCCATCCATCCAGGATTTAGCAAATGGGTCTATAATATTCAACTTGGCTAAATTCCTCGTTTCAGATCTCTCCCTTTTGATATAAGACCTGTATTATTTTCCTGTGTGCCATTTTTAATATCTTGGGGTTAATAGAGACCTAGATACCAAGAACAGTAGAAAAGAGGGAACATAGGAAATAGGAGTTGCCATACTAGAACAGAACAATGGTCCATGGTGATTTGGTATCCTGTCCCAGACACTTGCCACTACCAGATATTTCCCAAGAAGACAGAACACTACCATAGTGTACCTAATTTTCAAAACTGTACCAAAGTGTAGGCAGAGGAAGGAGGAGAATATTTTTTTCTGACCCGAACTGGTGATCACTTTAAACCCTGAACCTCTGAATTGAAAACCCTTGGAATTTTACCCAAGCTACTACAGTGAAAATGTTGATGCTATTCTTCCCTGATAATTGTCTAATTTTATTAATCTTGTCCAAATATTCTTCCAAGTAATGTATTGCAGCCATGAGTTCCAAAGATTGCCTATTCATTGCTGTGGCATCTGTCTCAAATTTTCTATTAAACCATTTCAGAGCTGGTGGATTTTAAAATTTGAAAGACTCTTTGGTCTATTTGTTCGGTAAACAATCCGCGGTGAAAGAACACAATGAGCCAAATGTCTCCAACAAACTAGTACATGCACATGAAGATGAAACTAGCTGGGCTAGTTGTGACTCCGCAGAAACTCAGCAATTAGGGTCTAGAAAACTTACCTCATGCATTTTAAATCACACTGTGAATGTAAGTGTAGTGTATAACGGGAGGCAAAATAAGACACATGAGAAATAATTTAATTAGTTATCTTAACCAAAGAAATAGATCTGTTCAATAACCCCTTTCAAAATACTCATTACTGAAGTTTAAAAATTAAAAGATGGCACAAGTAAGCTCTGGCACAGAGACACCATGAAATGTTCAAGTGTCATATAAACGTTTAATAAAAAGCGGAGTCCCCCTAACTATCTTCAGAAACAGAAACCCACATCATTCCTCCACCCGTGATCAGGAAAGCTTACCAAGTACATGCATATTTATGTATACTTACTGCATAAAGCTACTGTGCGGCACTTTATATAGGAACTATGCCTACCCATAGTCATCAGCAGAACTGAAGACAGCTTTTTCCCTTATGGTTACAAGCCCACATTTGCCAGCCATGTTGCAAGATAAATCAAGGATCAAGCATTGGAACTGACGAGTCAGCTTAGCCCAAACCAAGTACACCTGCATGTGCCAAAGTCGGCAGCAAAAGGGACTCCCAAAATCCACCATTTCTCCTCTTTTACCAAAGACCTCCATTACTGTAGTGTTGAGATTTAGCACATTTTAGGACCTTTCTGTGCCACTTCATGCTTCATCCAGAGGGGCTTATTTAAGCGCAAGAGAAGGTGCCCTCTCTCTGGCGTCTGAGACACCTGTCAGCCTGGGGATTGAGAGGATGGGCTTGGAAACCAAGTTTAGATCTCTTGTGTGGTGGCTATTACCATAGGGTTGAGTCTGCTCAGTCTGGTCTGGGTTGTTTTTCCCTGTTTGGTTGTTTTTTTCAGGATGGGGGGGGGGTTGTTTATTTAATTGCCTTATTTCCACATCTGACTCGTTAACCCAGTCCCAGATAAATGTTAATATCCAATAAGATGCTATATTAGGTCAGAGTAAGTGACTAAGCTGCACCGCCGCTAATTTTTTTGGATTTCTCCTCTGTATTAGTAAAGCATGCGCATGCCAGGGAAGGAAACTGCCTATGGGGTAATAGTCTGCCTTATTCATTTCCTGTAACAGATAGTCTCATCTATTGCCTGATAAAAAGAGGTTTCAGAGTAGCAGCCATGTTAGTCTGTATTCGCAAAAAGAAAAGGAGTACTTGTGGCACCTTAGAGACTAACAAATTTATTTGAGCATAAGCTTCCGTGAGCTTTCAAATGCATCCGATGAAGTGAGCTGTAGCTCATGAAAGCTTATGCTCAAATAAATTTGTTAGTCTCTAAGGTGCCACAAGTACTCCTTTTCTTTCTGATAAAAAGAGAGACTGAAAACTGAAATAGTTTCAAACAGTGCTGTTCAGTAAGATTTACTTATGTTACATTCTCATGGCATTTTAATCACATACAAGAAGATAAACTACATTGTGCATAATTTATGATTTGTCATGTCACCTCAATAAAGGACCAACATAAATGTGAGACCTACAGCCAGAAGTTTCAGAAAAGACAAGTGACTGAATGCCCAAGTTGATGCGTCCAATTTTCAGAAAATGCTGAGCACCCACACTCTAAGTCAGGCTCCTTTATGGCATCTCAAGTTGGGCACGGAAAAAAACACTAATCACTTTTTAAAGTCTTCACCAATAAGCTTAAAAAAAAACCCTATCTCTTTTCTAACAGCCATTCTGGTTTGTGTAAGAAACAACTGACCTGTTAACAGAATGGATCAGCTTCACTTTTTCATTTCATTCATTCACTTCATTTTTACTTCTAAGTTTTGAAATACTTGAGTAGCCCAAAAAAGTGTCAGTCTCTTGGCAGCAAAACTCCTTGAAGCTCTTCACAAGTATTATGGCCCTGAGTTTTTCAACATGCTATTACATTAGCCATTCTGCCCAGCAGTAGAGGTTAAGTGTATAAGATACAGTGTCACTACGCTGATTAGTTACAAGCAATCAATCTCTGTCTCCTTTCAGCAGCTGGATACTTTTAGCCCACTTCTCTCACTTATACCAGGGCAGGGCAGAAATAACCTCACTGAAGCCAAAGGTATTCCCTCAACATAAAACTGGTCTGAGAAGAGAATCAGTCCCTTGTTTTCCAATTCCTCAAAAGGCAAAAATCATGAATCATGTGCCCCCATCAAAATCATGAGACTAGCTTTAAAACAGTCAATTTTTTAAAAATAAGACGTTTCGGGTCTTTTTATTTGTCTTTTGGTTTTGTGTCTTTAGATTTCACATGTTCAAGCTTTACTTTGCAGCCAAGGGAGCTAGAAACTTTTATTTAAAAAAAAAATGTAAGTGGAGATTCTCACAATCACATGATTCCAGCAACTGAGCTTTAAGAAGAGCACTGAAATGTCACAAGTCTGATGAGAGTTGGCAACACTGCGTATTTTAACATGCTGAGATGTAGCTGAAAATGTTCACTGACAGATACAGTCACTCTTTAGTTTTTGAACATACAGGATTTTCTCCTTTTTCTTCTATGTATGCATGTATTTCATTAGAATTTTTCTTTATTCAAGCGCTTTGGTCTCGGTTAGGAGAAAATATAATCAAAGTAAAGAATTGTATCAGGCTTTGCAGTAGTGTTAGAGCAGTCTACCTCTCGCAAGTTCTGTGACCCAAACCAAAAAGCATTGTTGGTTTTTCAGTCTCTCTGTTAATAAGCTTCACATTATCTGCCGGCCAATTGCTGAGTAAGGATAGTAATTAGCTTTCAATCATCACTAGAATCATTTTCACCTGTTTCACTAGTATATCCCTAGATCTTCTACTTTGTCTAATTAGTATGCTCCCTGGAAAACCACCAAAGCTTTGAGAGAAAATATGAAGGTCCACCTCCACATTACAGTCCTAAAATACTATGCCTAAGTCTTAAAATATTCAATCCCAAAAGCCCTCACCTGCTAGCATGTGATATAGGAATAGTGTGCTAAAAATATTAAGTAATTAATCACCACAACCTCTTTGGAGGTGGGTATCTTGTATGTAATACTTCTAGAAGCCTGAACCTTGTCATTTGGCATGTCTTATGCTTTGCACTGATATGGAGCACAATAAAAACAACAGTATTCCTAGTGAATAATATCAGTTTGATACAGTATATAACATGCAATATACAACATGGGGGGGAGGGATAGCTCAGTGATTTGACCATTGGCCTGCTAAACACAGGGTTGTGAGTTCAATCCTTGGGGGGAGCATTTGGGATCTGGGGCAAAAATTGGGGAGTGGTCCTGCTTTCAGCAGTTGGTTGGACTAGACCTCCTGAGGTCCTTTCCAACCCTGATATTCTATGCATACCATAAGACATATAGGTGTTTAGGTGTAATATGTAATGCTTTTTTATATAAACAAAGAATCCAGGATCATCACTTAATGCTTACAGATTCCCCACCAACAATGTATTAACCTAAATAAATTATGTGACACTGCTCTTTTAACTCGGGCATGCTAAAAATCACCAGTCAACATCCACTGCTTTATCAGAGTTCCATTGGGGTAATCTCAAAAAGCCAATAACTGTGATGTAAGAAATCTTTATGGATTTAATACTCTAGATTGAGCACCACTTTTAAATTTGCTTTCTTACGCTCGGTTTGACAAAGTTCTTTTTTCTGTAGCACTCCCATGCTTTCCAAAATTGATTACATCAGTATGACTGATGGGGATGGGACTATGTATGTGACAAGCATTAGTTATGCTGAATAAAATTCAGCAAAGGAGGATTCTGCGACACTCAAAATGCTGCAGATATCGAATGCATAGTAAATTGTTGTGTCAGTTAAAGTTTTAGAGTTTGTTTATTTCAAAATTGCATCTAGAATAGCCCGGTTTCCAGTTGCCTAGAGAAGTTTGGGATAATAAAAAGTAATTATAGGTACAACAGAAAGTACAAAAATGTTACTTAGAAAGATAAATGTCTCTGACTACATTGCCTTCTGAAACTCAGACCAATTACCGCATACATGCAACCTGGGGCCAAATTCCGAGGGATAGCAGTACTGAAGAATGGCAAAGCAATATTCACTAAGAGTTCAGCTGTAAAAACAACAAGTTAGTTTTAATTAGAGTGAAACTGAATTACATAAGGTGCAGAAGATATTCTCTGAGCTTCCATATAACTCCACTTGCTTAGCTCTCCAGGAGGCTATTAAGTGGCAACCTTTAATTTGAAAAAGCAAATTAAACTGATACAAGCCAGATCTAAAACCAATGTTAAGAGTGATTTCAGAGTAGCAGCCATGTTAGTCTGTATCCACAAAAAGAAAAAGGAGTACTTGTGGCACCTTAGAGTTGTACTTTAAAACAGCACACCTTTAGCTACTCAGATTCAACTCGGTGTTTAGTCCGAATCACAAATTGTACGGTTTTCTAATCCAAATCTAGAGATTCAGGCCCAGAGGAAAGAGCTTATTGCAATCAGCGCAACAAGAATGAACAACTGTCCTCTAACCTACAGCTGCAGAGTAGAGACACAGAAAAAGATTTTTGCGTTCTGGGAAGAGGAATCCACTAACAAACTCCTGGAAAGAACCAGGGCAATGCAGATGTCCCAGGTTTATGAAAGATACAGACAAAATGGTAGAACAACTTTATAGTAAGAACATGTGACTAATTCACATAATTTTAGGTTATTGTTTACTCTTAAATTTACATGCAAGCACAGATATGAATTCAGGTGAATCACAGTAACTGTATAACAATGCAATCCTAGGGAAAGCACATTGTTGCTTGAAATGAGCTGTGTGTGGTAGGTGTTAAGATTTAAATAACTGCTAGCAAGATATTTGATAATTTACTGGAAATACCATACTCTGTGTTTGCGGGAATGGTTTTATTTCACTTTTGAGGAAAATGAATACAGCTTAATCTCCGAATAATATAGGTGATCATTTTATTGTAGCTTCCTATTAAAAGAAAAGGTTAAAAATAGTCAACAGAAGCAAGCAGACTCTTACACAATTAAAATAAGGTTTTTTTGGCAGATCAGATCCCGAGGGATGGACTAATTCTAATAGTCTCAGGAAACCACATTTTCCAAATTATTATTTTCATTGGATATCATTTGAAGCAAAACTGAAGTTAATTCCTTAATTCAAAAGTGATGCTCTTCAACAATAAAACATTGGTTCTACTGTAAATCATTGCCACTCATTTTTAAAAATCAATTTTTCCTAAGATTAGGATTTTCTGGTACCACACATGTGTACTTTTATTAAAAGAAACTACCACAATTGTCCATAATAATGCTGCACTTAAAATGTAATAAATTAAAGAACAGAATGTCAGCAATTTTAGTTACAGAGTTCCAAACAAGACCTATTTTGGAAAACAGGTGCTGTGCAAGTGTCATTGAACTCTCCTGATTGTCACATATATAGTACCAACAATTCTAGTCTCTGAGTCTGAAGAAAGGATCAACTCAATTTTCAGAATCCAAATCAAGATACAACCCAGCTGATGATGTTCCAATTCCTAACACAAGGGTTTTCTGATTTCCCTTTGAAGTTGCAGGGTAAAATTTTCAACACCGACGTGACTTAGGAGTCTAAGTCCCATCATCTTTTTGTTCCACATGTAGATACTTTTATTCTTCTTCTTTGGCTATCACTCGATACGAGGATGTCGTCTGCCAAGGGGATTCATTGGTGAGTTTTTAAATGGCTGAGGAACCCAATTCTTGCCCTGCAGGCTTTCCCACAGAAGTGACAGGTGTAATCCTGGAGGAGACATAGTTGTTGGTTGGACTGTTATGCCTTTCTTTCCTCCTTTGTTGCTTCTCTGTCTCATGAGCACATCTGTTCTCCTCAAAGTGAGCTGTGGCTTGGTGTATGGTGTGGTGCCACTGTGTTCTGTTCCGCGCCAAGTCCTCCCGGTTTGTTGGGCTGATGCCTCCCTTTTTAAGATGTACTTTCAGTATGTCTTTGAAACGCTTCAGCTGCCCTCTGTGAGCCTTTCTTCCCTGACTTAAGAGAAGAGTACTTGCTTTGGGAAGCGTGTGTCAGGCATATGTACACAGTGGCCAGCCCAGCGGAGTTGGTATTTCATGACCTGCACTTCTATACTGCGGAAGTTGGCTGCAGAGAGAACGCTGATGTTAGTATGTCAATCTTCCCAGCTAATCCTGAGAATCCTCCTGAGGCAGTGTTGCTGGAACCACTCCAGCTGCTTCAGATGGCGTCTGTAGGTTACCCAGGTCTCACACCCATAGAGAAGGGTGCGGATGACAACTGCCTTGTAAACCAAGATCTTGGTACTTGTTTGTAGATCCCTATAATTTAAGGCTTGTTTGAGTAGTCTTCCAAAAGTTGTGCTGGCACAACAGATCTTGTATGCAATTTCTGCTCAGTGCTGGCTGTTTGGGAGAGATGGCTGCCAAGACACAGAAGATGGTCCACATTTTCCAGGGGTTTTCCACTGATGGTGATTTGTGGAGTACGAAGAGTAGTTTGTGGAAGTGAGGGCTGGTAGAGTACTTTGGTTTTTCCAATGTTGAGAGAGACACACCCAGGCTGTGATAGGCATCTGCAAAAGATTTAAGGTGCTTTGCAGGTCAGCCTTTGCATGTGCAAGAATGACACAGTCATCTGCATATTGTAGGTCAGTGATGCCAATTCTCATGATCTTAGATTTTGTTTGGAGACATCGAAGATTGAGGAATTGGCCATCCATACGATACACAATCCCGATTCAGTCAAGAAGGCGGTCGCGAATGAGAATCAGGATCACAGCAAGGTAAATGGAGAAGAGAGTGTTGGAGCAATGACACAGCCCTGCTTGACACCAGTGTGAATGGTGAATGGTTCATTCTCTGAGCCGTTGCACAAAATGGTGGCAGTCATCTCATCATGGAGTAGTCAGATGATGGAAATAAATTTCTGTGGACAGCCAAACCTACACATCACCTTCCATAGAGCATCATGATTGATAGAGTCAAAGGCCTTGGTTAGATCGATAAATGCCATGAACAGTTCCTGGTGTTTCTCTCTGCACTTCTCCTGAATTTGTCATGTCATGAAGATCATGTCAGTTGTGCCTGGGATGGCCTGAAGCCACACTGTGATTCGGGGAAGAGTTCCTCAGCAAGGGGAAGGAGGCAGTTTAGTAGGATCCAGGCAAGAATCTTCCCTGCGATGGAGAGGAGAGCAATACCTCTGTAGTTCCTGTACAAAGATTTCTCCCCTTTCTTGAATATTGTAACAATGTTGGCATTCTTAAAGTGAGGTAGAATTTCTTCACGGGTCCAGATTGTGTCAAGGAGTTGGCCAAGTTTGTGCTGGAGCATTGTTCCATCATCTTTAAAAACCTCAGCTGAGATGCTGTCTGAGCCTGGTGAAGAAACAGATTGACAGAGCCAGAAGGGTACCCAGAAGTCACCTACTATAGGACAGGCCCAACAAAGAAAGTAACAGAATGTGATATATGCCATCATGGGCCAGCAATGCCCCTCTGCCATGTATATTGGCCAAACCAGACAGACAGTCTCTATACAAAAGAATAAATGGACACAAATCAGACATCAAGAATTGTAACATTCAAAAACCAGTAGGAGAGCACTTCAATATCCTTGGACACTCAATAATAGACTTAAAAGTGGCCATTCTTCAACAAAAAACTTAAAAAACAGACTTCAATGAGAAACTGCAGAGCTGGAATTAATTTGTAAACTTGACACCATCAAATTAGGCCTGAATAAAGACTGGGAGTAGCTAGGTCACTACAAAAAGTAATTTTCCCTTTGATACTCACACCTTCTTGTCAACTGTTGGGAATGGGCCACAGCCACCCTGATTGAATTGGCCTAGTTAGCACTGACCCCCCAACTTGGTAAGGCAACTCCCATCTTTTCATGTGCTGTATATTTATACCTGCCTACTGTATATTTCACTCCATGCATCTAATGAAGTGGGTTCTAGCCCACGAAAGCTTATGCCCAAGTAAAATTTGTTAGTCTCTAAGGTGTCACAAGGACTCCCCATTGTTTAGGCAATTCAGGAATTTCTTGTCTACAGAACCAAAGGGCATGAAGAGAGGTTAGCCGGGGCTTGCCTCTCTGGGGTGGCAGGGAACCAAACCGCCTCACTAAATTGAGGAATAGGTCTTGCGGGGAATTAGTCCAGCCATAGGTGTCATTCTCTGTGGCCTTTGTGAAAGTAGAAATAACACCATAAGCCCAGGCCCTAGGTCAGGGCTGGGCAATGGTGAATCAGGTGCTCAGGCGGGGCTGAGCAACAACAGTATATTAACAGTAGGCCCAGGCCCTAGGTTCCAAAGGGGCAGGGAAGGAGGGAGACTGCCACCTGCGAGTTGGGGGGAAGGGGAGACGCAGGCCGACCCACTCCACTGCATCCCAGCCCGGGGCCCTAGCAGCGGCAGAAGACATACTGCATCGTCAGTGAGGATCCTGGCCACAACACACTGACATGGGTTCTGGTAGTGCTGCAGCCAGACTAGGGTCAGCTGCCCCCAGGCTACTTCCAGACTCTCCCTCTTGAGGTACCTGGGTCAGGGTGCTGTCCTCAGGGGGGTCCAGCACAATGGGTTCCTCAGGATAGCTGGCCGGGGTAGACTTGGCAACTCCTCCTGGTAGCTGGCATGGGGCAGGCTTGGCAACTCCTCTGGGTAGCTGGCACAGGGTAGGTCGGGCCAGTCCTTGGGTTTTACCGCAGGCTGGTGGGGTTTCCCAATCACAAGCTAGGCCAGAGGCATCTGGCATCCCCGACGGCTGCCCTCCCAGTGAGCCCTGAGTTCGGGCCTTTATACTTCAGGGGCAATGGCTGACCCACTGTGGGGTGGGCTCAGAGCTCCCTAGCTCCGCCCACTCTGGTGTCCGGAGGGACTAGTCTCTCTCCAGAGCGGCAGGGAACCATACCGCCTCACTACAGGTTCCTTGAATAATTTTGTTCTCAACATCTTGATTTTTGCTAAATGAATGCTCATACCCTCCTTCTTTTTACCATCCCTTCTCAGCCCTCCTGACTACTCTAGCCAGCCTGTCCCCAAGAAGATTGGTTCTTCTTCTAATGAGGTGGAGGCCATGAAATCTATACAGCCCCATCTCCCCATTAAATGTGGACCAATGTTCCATAAAACCAAAATCCTACACCACTTACCTAGCCAACTGTTAACTTCCAGAATCTTCTGCCTTTTGTCTTTCTTCACCTGTGACACAGGAAGGATCTCAGAGAAGATCTCTTGGACGTTCTTCTTCAGCACACTTCCGGGTTCCCTGAAGTAATGTATTATCTGTGGGATATCCCAAAACACAGTGTCATTAGTGCCGATATGAACCATCACTAATGGATCCTTGCCCGTTGACTTCAGAAGCTCGTCCAATCTTAGAGTGACATCTCATGTCTTGGCTCCAGGAAGGCAGCACACTGTCCTGTTGTCCACCTGTTGCCTGCAGAATGTTTTTTCAATTCTTCTAAGTGTTGAATTCCCAAAAAAGGATGGTCTGTCTTCCTGGGATGGCTGGAGACCTCTTTGTGGACAAACCTGATTTACATAAAAGGTTGGGCTGAGCTGCCATCTACTGTTGTGTCCCATAAATCTCTCCATTCCTTTGGACTAGTTGGATATTGAGAGGTATCTTCCAGTTTCCATACTGAGGACCTGGTATTTATTGGAAACTTGTAGATGTGCGGAATTCCTCCTAGTCTTCTCTCTGGTGGCCACAGCCTGCCCATCCTCATCTGTCTCCAGGCATGTAGAATACTATTTTGACCTCTTGCCTCTGGTGCTTACAAATTGCCAGGCCTCCTCTCTGATGTCCTCTTTCTAACTCATTGGTGGCCCAGCTCCTATCTTCCTTGAATCTGGAGTACTGATGTTTCCTGGACCTGGCTCTCTAGGAACTTTTCAGCTTCTCCGAGTCTCAATTTCGATTTCCTGCTCCAATCCAAGAATCTTTTCCGCCAGCACAGCCATCAATGGGTAGAGCCCGGCTCGGATACAAAATTTGTATCTGCAGATGCAGATATCCGCAGATATAAAGCAGATATCCATGGAGTTGCAGGGATCTAGCGACAATGAGTGAGACCAGCAGGTCCATGGCCAGCGACCAGGCCAGGAACCGCAGCAGCATGTCAGGCCATTGCTCACAGAAGCTAGCACCCAGCTTGAGCAGCTCCTCCGGCGTGGCTGTACTGCCCCTGTGGGGTGGACACCAGGCTCACTGTCAGCTATCCCTAGGCATGCTAGTGTGTGCAAGTGGCTCGCATGCTCCTGGACAGGAGTCCTGTCCATGCAGCTGTGTACACACACACACACACACACACACACACACACACACACACACACACACTTCGCCAACACACACTTGTGTTACCATTGTTTTTACTTCTTGGAACTTCCTGTTGGAATGCCAAGGCACATATATTCTCTGTAATTGTATTCTTTCAAAGTTTTTTTAAGGGTTACATTGCTGTTGTTTTAGTTTTTTGACTGGTCTGTGCATTTCATAATTCTATTTCTCTCTTATGCTTAAATTTAAATATTTTAGTAGTGAATTCTAAAATGCCTCACCTGTCCTGACTGGAGTAATTATCATTATTACTTTTATTACCCCATTGTGTTTTGTCATTCATTATTTAAAGTGATACAATCAAATAGTATCCTTCTAGAATGTAAATTTAGCTTGTACTCACCTTAGCAATGCCAATTTAAAAAAATTTAATTAAACACATAACTTTAGACACTGTACAGATGAAGGTCATTTATTTTCAAAGTGTATTTTAGTAATATGTGTAAAATAACTTAAAATTAATATGAAAATGTTGTTCCAAGTATGATACTAATAGCAACGATGGAGTCAAATGTTAGCGAGATACGTACTTGACTGTGATCAGTAAACATAAATGCCACAATAATTAAAAAAATAAATCCCCTTTCCTAATAAAAGAAAAAGCCTTAATCACATATGTTAAAATTAAGTAAATATGCTTTTAGTGGAGTGAAAAACAATTGACTAAAATAGAGTAGATAATGGCAGTAACCTAGAGTGTGTCAAATGTGAAATTGCAGAACTATTAACTATGGTTTGTAACCTGTCCTTTAAATTAGCTACTGTATCCAATGACTGGAAGATAGCTAATGTAACACCAATATTTAAGAAGGGTTCTAGAGGTGATCCTGGCAATTACAGACCAGTAAGTCTAACGTCAGTACTGGGCAAATTAGTTGAAACAATAGTAAAGAATAAAATTGTCAGACACATAGAAGAACATAAATTGTTGAGCAAAATTCAACATTATTTCTGGAAAGCGAGATCATGTTTTACTAATCTATTAGAGTTCTTTGAGGAGGTCAAACAAACATGTGGACAAGGGGAATCCAGTGGATATAGTGTACTTAAATTTCCAGAAAGCCTCTGACAAGGTCCCTCACCAAAGGCTCTTATGTAAATTAAGTTGTCATGCAGCCAGTGGCCTGTGCTCCCTACTGCCATGCTGGAGCCTCTGGATTTATTTATTGACAAATGAAACTTGCAGAATTTTAAAATATTGTGCACAGAATTTTTAATTTTTTGGCACAGAATACCCCCAGGAGTATCAAACGTGTGTTTCTGATTTCTGTGTTAAAGCTCCAGAACTGATAATTCAAGATTTGGGATTGAGACTATCTTGCTGTATCATCATCTAAGTTTACATATAAACTTAAAATATTACTTTAATTGGAGTTTGTATATTTTTTTTCTTTCTTTCAAGAGGAATTAGATAGTGCTCCTAAGTTATTATCTTCCAAAAAAACCTAGACTTTTCAGTTGCCTAAGTAGCCCCTGGAATCATGGTTAAAGTTGCCCTCCTTCTCCCCCCAAAATTTTAAATAGAGCCCCTGGTGAGCCAAGCGTGGCCAGATAGCTGCAGGAGGGCTGTGGGCTCTGGCAAGATGCAGCCCCAGTGTAACAGCACACAGCCAGTCTTGAGCTGCAGGCCAAGCACCAAGCACCACAAGCCACCACAGCAGAGCAGAAGTAAGGGTGGCAATACACCATATACCATGCCACCCTTACTTCTGCGCTGCTGCTGACGGTGGCATTGCCCTCAGAGCTGGGCACTAAGCCAGCAACTGCCGCTATCAGACCACCCTGCCAGTGCTTAATTTGAGCCGATGCTGAGCTCTCACACTTCTTTCAATACAAACTAAGTACTGGGGGGAGACATTGGGGCCTGGAGGTTAGGTGTGGAGAGCCTGTGTGGGCTAAGGGTGATGGGGGGGGGGCGCCAAAATACAAATTCGCCCAGGACACCATTTTCCCTAAGACTGGCCCTGGTGGTACAAATACTTAAGATGCCATTGGAAGTTTCCTTTTTTTGTAATTTAAACTGTCATAATCTAACAATGCTAGTTGTAATACCATTGACTTATCTGCAATTCTTTCTCTGATATAAGTACCTGTACTGCCTATAGGTCAACAAATCTGGCTGTAAAGAGCACGACAGACATCCTAAATGGACATGATAAACAGACATGGTAAATTGGAGAGGGTTGGGAGAAGAGCCACAAGAATAATTGAAGTATTAGAAAACATGCCTTTATAGTGATAGACTCAAGGAGCTCAACCTATTTAACTTAACAATGGGGTGGGGAGACCGGACTTGATTACAGTCTCTAAGTACCTACACTGGTAAACAAATATTTGAAAATGGAGTCTTCAGTCTAGCAGAAAAAGGTATAACATGATCCAGTGGCTGGAAGTTGAAGCTAGACAAATTCAGACTGGAAAATAATGCGTCAATTTTTAACAGGGAGGGTAATTAACTACTGGAACAATTTACCAAGGGTCATGGTGGAGTCTCCATCTCTGGCAATTTTTCAATCAAGGTTGGACGTTCTTCTAAAAGATCTGCTCTAGGAATTATCTGGAGAAGTTTATGCGTGGGTTATGCTGCAGGTCAGACTGGATGATCACAGTGGTCCCTCAGAATCTATGAGCTATGAAATGATTACTGGTGCCAGAGCCATGTTGGGCTTACATCATTGACTCGGTTGGCAATCAGGCCCCCGGCTGCAGCCCAGAGATCCTCTCCGAGGGTGGTTGGACTGTGTGGTTCCACCCAGGGTAATGTGCAGGAAGCCAGGCCTGTCACCTAAGCAGTGCTGTCAAAAGAGCCAGACAGGGTCTAAAGTGCAGTTCTCCCTACAGCCATGATACCTCCTCAAATGGATTTCACTAGACTGAAGCTCAGAAGAATAAACCTTGTAAAAGCGAAGCAGGCAGGCAGAATGAAGGGAGGGAATGGCACAATCTGTACCCCACCAGGCAGTGGAAGCTATGCATCTTAGTGTAGATCTAATATACTGAACCTTGACAGTGTCCATTTGGAACTGGAAAATCCTCTAGTTCCACCTTCCTCTCTGATATTTTACACAATAAAATAATAGATAATAAACCTTTTCAGAACCTACATTCATAAATGCTCTTGCAAATTAACTAAAGAAATGCAATGTTGCAGAGTAGTTTCTCAAACTATACAGCAGCTAAGACCTTGAAAATAGCTTAATCCAGCCCCTTTGTGCCTTGGATCTATCTTTAACAACCATGTTTTTACCTTGACATAATACTTTTTAAAAAAAAAAAGAAAAAAAAAAGAAAGAATGAGCAGAGAAAGATTTTGTGCAGCTCAGCAGCACCACCTACTGTGATGAGCTTTCTATGTTCTTATCATTCAAAAGCGTATTGCAATGCTCCTTTGACAATGAAAAGCTAAGAGAGGAGGGTTTGGATGGAAAATAATAAACATCTCTGTCACTTTATAGAGTGCAAATGATTCAATTATATGGCTTCTTGTTTTCAGTCAGATTCATGGTGAGAAATGCAAAGAACCACTGGCTGGCTGGAGGAGTGCCTGGAACATCTGAGTGAGAGGTTAGGTGATGGCCTGAATGAGGGGGTGACCAGGGATTAGGATGGTGGGCTTGGTAAGGGGGTGCCTGGGGCAGCTGGGCTGTAGGAAGTGCATGAGGGGGAGAAAATACAGCGTTGTGTGCCTGGTGGTGGTGGTAGTGGTGGTGGTGGTGGTGGTGGTGGTGGTATGTGGTGGGGGAGTACCTGGGGAAACTGGGTGGAAGCGCAGAGAGGTAACCTGTATGTATGGCAATGGCTAGTGGTGATTGCATAGGGCACTGGGTGGGAAGAAGAGGAGACAGGAGAAGATGCCTGGTGTTTGCTGGAGCCAGCATTCCACCCCTACACCAGGCTGATGCCACCAACTCAACTCTTGCAGTGGCTCATCTCGCTGTGCACCAGCGGAGATCCCCGATAATGGGACCGAGAAGCAGCCTGCAGAGCAGGTAGCACCCTAGCTGGCTGGGAGGAGGTAAAGCACAGCAGTCACCATAGTCCTGCTGCTGAATGCATCTCAGCTGGGCTTTGGGGAGGATGTGCTAGGGCTGCCACGCACAATGTCCGAGTTGGTAGCCCTGAAGTGGGCATACAGTGACAACACAAGGTGCAAGGCAAACGAGAATCAGGCCCAGCATCTGCACTGCTCCTGAGATTTTGAAGGGAATTTATTTCAATTGCCTTGGTGCCTGAGGACCTTGTCAGGGCCCCATTGTGTTACGCACTGTGCAAATGTATAACCCTGGCAGATACCACCCTAGAGAGCTCCCACTCTAGGATTCAGACATCATTCAACAGGTGAATAAACTATCAAATGGGGGGTGGGAAGGACGACAAGAGAAGAGGGCAGACAGGTGTATTTGCATAAATTAGAAGTAATTCTGGTGCAGAGATTGATTTTAAACAGCCTACGTCCCCACCCTACGCCCATCCAAGGGCTACCTAAAGTAGGGGTGAGCATGTAAGCTGTTCTCACCTCATTCCTTGCACCAGAATCACTTCTAATTTATGCAAATGCTGCTTCACCAGTTTGGCCTCACCAGCAGTCCCTGCTGCTTCACCAGTTTGGCCCCAGCAAAGGTTATGGCAGCCCTCAGAGGTCCTATGAACTTTGCAGCACCAAGGGTACTACCAGGATGTAAGAATGGCCCAGTCATGCCTCCTCCCTTCCGCCACACACCCCAGAAGCTGACCCTACACTGGGTTCCTGCAGAAGCCTACAATGTTAGTGATATTCTACAAAGGTGCCAGAGCAGTATGGGTGCTTGTGGCCACTGTGCACCAGCCTGGCTAGCACGAAGTGGTTGCAGAGCATGAATCAGGATCAAAATCATTTAACTTGCTATACCCTCAGGCTGTTTGCATTTACTTAAGAATCTAACTGGTGATGCACTGAATCTAGATACAAGCTTTTCACTTCTGGAAACTTGGCTTAGGTGATCCATGAAAGTGAACTGTCTTAACCTAGTTTTTACTGGGAATATTTCCAACTAAATTCATTATGTAATGTAGCAGTTTCTCATGAGGAGAATTCCACAAGGCCTAGAAAGGCAAAATTGTTACTATTTAGCTGGGAAGAATCTTTCTCCCCTAAAACCAAGTTCATCTGAGGAGAGAAACTGTGACAAATTGTAGAAGCAGCTGCAGCTGTATCTACAAGGCAGAAAGAAGGAGAAGAGTGAAAGAAAGGAGCAGAGATTAATACTCCAAGGAGGGACAACAAGATACTTCTATAAAACCTCTTTTTCGGGTTTGTTGAAAGAGTATTTCATTAGTCATTTGGAATTTTCCCCATCTTTTCAAAAAACATTGTTGCATCTCTATAGAATCCGGAAAGAAGCCACTGTAAACAAAAGAGAAACAAATAAAAATACCCTTACATTTGCTAAGGGTTGTGTTCTGACACTTTTTCAAGAACTATTTAAAATATCTAGCTGGAATGCAGAACATAATTTCATGCTACCTAGGATTTCTTTGTGTTATACATAATTAAATCCTGTATGTAGACGCAGTGATGAATTAACTGGTACTGTAAATAGAGTAATGAAACAAGATTTAAATATAGCAGGAGTCAGTAAGGTGGAACTTTTTCCTGTGTTTCACCAGGTTTATGAAGGAGACCACTATGTGTCAGCCCAGTATTGAAAAATAGTTGATGGGGTTGGCAGCAACTTCTCTTTGCGAATATAGCACCACTGTTACAAATGGGAGGAAATGTTACATTTTGGTTTGTACGGATCATAGGTGTGAGTGATGAAAGAGACCTGTTAGGTAGTCTAAACACAGCCCAGGCTACTGCAAGAATGCTCACTTGTGTAAATTTATGAATACATTATCCAATCAAGTTTTAAAACATTTGACATCTTCTCTTCTCTTGAGAGGCTGCTTTACAACCCAATTAATCTGCCAGTAAGTTTTTCCTGATATTCACCTTAGGTTTTCTCTTTCATAATTTTATCACATTAATGAAATCAATATTTTCACATTGTACACATCCCATAACAGAACAATTGTTATCACCAAGTCTGAAATATTCATGTTAGGTTCAAAAACCCAAATCAGAAAGAAATATAATGTCTGGACTCTAACACAATATGGAGTTAAACTCTTAAATACCTCCCATTATTCTCTCTAATAGGGCTACATCTTGCAGGGAGCAAACCAAAAAGAGTGAAGGGGGAGACAGCATAATAAAAGATGCAGCAGAACACTATGGAATCAACATCTGTGTGGGGGCTCATACCACGGAAAAAAAAAACTCAGGGAAAACTTCCCAATCAGAGTAAGCTAGGCAAAGTAATCCCAGAGCAAAGTTTACCTGTGTGTTTTTACTTCTGGAGTAGGAACAAACAAAGGTTTCCTTCTGGGACACAAAGCCAGTACTTCAAATACTGTGTAAACAACCTATGTTCCCAAAATAGATCAACATTTTCCTCTTTTCAAATGCATCTTGTACTATATGATTAGCTGGGGACTTTACCACCTATGGCTGTGATCTCCTCTGATCCATCAGACTAAACAGATCTGCCAATCTGACCTGAATTTTGATGGGACACTCCAAGGAAAATGAAGGATGCTGATGAAAGGGTGGAAGTGATTCAGCAGATGGCACACTTCTCTCTTAGTCAATACTGAATCATTGCCCCAATATGGTGTAACGGAACACTGTTGGTGAAGGTGCTACCTTCCATACAAGGTATGAAACCATGGTCCTGACTGTCTTCTCTTCAACGCTTAGCCAGACAGTCGACCGTAGCAATCGTTCACCATTTGGTCCGTTCCTGCACAACCGCAAAGGTTTGATGTCCTGAGTGTCCAACATTGGAACAGACTTGATGATCCCAGGTAATAAGGGGTCTGCCTCTGAGCCACCTCCACACCTCAGTTGGTGGAATTTTATCCCAGATGTTATAAGCCACCCGGAGAATGGCGTTCAGTGGAACGTCTTGTGGCATCCTTGCAGTGCGGACAATGGCCCCAGTAGTCCATAGACCAGAGAGACAGTAAACATCTGCATTACAGATGCAATCATTCCACTTTATGCCCAATATATGATGTTGACATTTTGTGTGGAAAGCCTCCAGCTTTGTCCAGTCTGAGCAGCTTAGTGTCCATGTTTCACAGCTGTACAACAGTATGGGAATGATACAGCTCAAATAAATCCTGGTTGACTGCTTGTGATCATTACAACTTCTATGACTCTTTATGTAATGTATGAGTAGTGGTGCAAATAGTGATATATTGGCCAAATCCTGAACATCCCGTAAATTCTGTGGTCTTCAGATCTAGATTCAGAATTTGCAGTTCTGGTCCACTGGTATTTTAAGTACAAGTCACCCAAATTTTAAAGCCTTATGAATAACTTAAGTGTAGCCATTCACACTCCACAGTATTGCCTAAGAAGGAAAGTAAGGAAAAGAACAGACTGAGGTGCTTCCATTCAAGAAGGAACTGAAAGATAGTGTTCCACAGTAGGTATTAAATTCCAGAAGCTGGTTTATATTTTTA
The DNA here is from genome assembly GCF_009764565.3 of Dermochelys coriacea. Lineage (NCBI taxonomy): Eukaryota > Metazoa > Chordata > Testudines > Dermochelyidae > Dermochelys > Dermochelys coriacea. The sequence continues at coordinate 156,241,252 of NC_050068.2, forward strand.
AAAGGTTTGCCTCTCTGCTTAGTTGTTCAACTGGACACAAAATGGTAGATCAACTTTTTTGTCTCAGAATTTTCTCAAAGGGACATTTATGCATCTGTAGAGTGCCCAGCACAATGGGAGCTCTGATTTCAGCTGGTGTCTCAAGCCACTACTATAATACAAATAATATTTCAACAAGCATTTCTCTAACAGCCCAGGAGAGGATGGCTCAGCAATATGCTACCTTAGTGAGCCAACTCCCAGCACGTAAGGAGGTTAAACTACAGAGGAGGTTCATTCTCTAGGTAGATTGTGGATATCCTTTTAATTTAAAGTACTGGTGCCTAGACACTAGAGAGATGATTGCCCTAGAAATGCATTATAATAATATTCCAGTGTGTGTGTGTGTGTCCACACACACACACACACAGGTATCTGCTGCTTCCACAGCACCCCAAAGATGTGCTTACATAGACTGATAAGTATACTCATTGAGTGATATTCTTACTTAATGCCAGCCCTTACAGCTGGGTGAAAAGTTCTGGTGGAAATCCAAACCTGCCAAATTAACATTTTCAAAAAAAGAACCCACAGATTGAAAATTTGGTTCAGCAAACTGGAATCTATGCTCTAGGAGACCATTCCGGGAGTATAGCTAGCAGCAAACTGTTTACATTTGGAAGTGATTAGCAAAGCAGCAGCAAGCTGTGCTTGAAACATCATCATTTTCATGGTGAATAAAATAATAACATCCTACCTGTTATCTAATGTCTTTCATCAGTAGATCTCAAAAATGATTTACAACGGAGGTCGGTATCATTATCTTTCTTCTTACATATGGGGAAACTGAGGCATGGAGGTTGCCCATCAGGCCAGTGGCAAAGCTGGGAAAAGAGCTCTGGTCTCCTGAGTCCCAGCCCAGTACTTATTTGACTAGGCCACACTGAGGCTGGTTTTGGATTCAGCTTCTGGATGTGCAAATTTTTTGCTGGTCTTTGTAGCCAGCAGCTAATCCCGTCTTCTGGATTCTCCAGCTTTGACCATCAGTAGAAGACTGACCCATTGAAATCAGTGGGAATTTTACATCTGGAGAGCTTGCTTATCAAGCCCAATATTAGTATTCATCTGTTATCACCTGCTCCCTTCTAAAGTGGTCTATATGAAAACCACCTCCTTGAAAACTCTTATATGGTAGGTTGACCATTTGTGAAGTAAGTCTTATTTTAAGTGGGCTTTACAGCAATGAAATAATCATGGTCCCAGTAAGCTTGGGTTTTGACTGTAGATCTCCATCATATAGTGTATTGGAGAGAGTTTGTATTGCCACAGGTTCTGTTTGATTCACTTGGTTTCCATTAGTATTATGAGTTTTTGTGGGTTTTCAATAACTGGCTCAGATCCCACCATCTGTCTAGACTGCTCACATATACTTTATACAAAGAAGTTTGGCTTTGCCCTTTTCAAACTACAATCAGAAAGGACAGACAGCTCTGGCCAGTATCCTAAGGGAGTACTTCCTGAAGCATGTAGAAGAATTTAATATTAAGCATTGTAATGACTAGGCCTGTATGAGATAATATTTTGGCTATTTTAGTTGTAATAATTTACGTAAAAAAATCTGATTTTGTGGCTGGTGTTAACATTTGAGATTAGATCTGTAAAGTGAAAAGGAGTACTTGTGGCACCTTAAAGACTAACAAATTTATTAGAGCATAAGCTTTCGTGAGCTACAGCTCACTTCATCGGATGCATTTGGTGGAAAAAACAGAGGAGAGATTTATATACACACACACAGAGAATATGAAACAATGGGTTTATCATACACACTGTAAGGAGAGTGATCACTTAAGATAAGCCATCACCAACAGCAGGGGGGGGAAGGAGGAAAACCTTTCATGGTGACAAGCAGGTAGGCTAATTCCAGCAGTTAACAAGAATATCAGAGGAACAGTGGGGGGTGGGGTGGGAGGGAGAAATACCATGGGGAAATAGTTTTACTTTGTGTAATGACTCATCCATTCCCAGTCTCTATTCAAGCCTAAGTTAATTGTATCCAGTTTGCAAATTAATTCCAATTCAGCAGTCTCTCGTTGGAGTCTGTTTTTGAAGCTTTTTTGTTGAAGTATAGCCACTCTTAGGTCTGTGATCGAGTGACCAGAGAGATTGAAGTGTTCTCCAACTGGTTTTTGAATGTTATAATTCTTGACGTCTGATTTGTGTCCATTCATTCTTTTACGTAGAGACTGTCCAGTTTGGCCAATGTACATGGCAGAGGGGCATTGCTGGCACATGATGGCATATATCACATTGGTAGATGCGCAGGTGAACGAGCCTTTGATAGTGTGGCTGATGTGATTAGGCCCTATGATGGTATCCCCTGAATAGATATGTGGACAGAGTTGGCAACGGGCTTTGTTGCAAGGATAGGTTCCTGGGTTAGTGGTTCTGTTGTGTGGTGTGTGGTTGCTGGTGAGTATTTGCTTCAGATTGGGGGGCTGTCTGTAAGCAAGGACTGGTCTGTCTCCCAAGATCTGAGAGAGCGATGGCTCGTCCTTCAGGATAGGTTGTAGATCCTTGATGATGCGTTGGAGGGGTTTTAGTTGGGGGCTGAAGGTGATGGCTAGTGGCGTTCTGTTGTTTTCTTTGTTGGGCCTGTCCTGTAGTAGGTGACTTCTGGGTACTCTTCTGGCTCTGTCAATCTGTTTCTTCACTTCAGCAGGTGGGTACTGTAGTTGTAGGAATGCATGATAGAGATCTTGTAGGTGTTTGTCTCTGTCTGAGGGGTTGGAGCAAATGCGGTTATATCGTAGCGCTTGGCTGTAGACAATGGATCGAGTGGTATGATCTGGATGAAAGCTAGAGGCATGTAGGTAGGAATAGCGGTCAGTAGGTTTCCGATATAGGGTGGTGTTAATGTGACCATCGCTTATTAGCACCGTAGTGTCCAGGAAGTGGATCTCTTGTGTGGACTGGTCCAGGCTGAGGTTGATGGTGGGATGGAAATTGTTGAAATCATGGTGGAATTCCTCAAGAGCTTCTTTTCCATGGGTCCAGATGATGAAGATGTCATCAATGTAGCGCAAGTAGAGTAGGGGCATTAGGGAACGAGAGCTGAGGAAGCGTTGTTCTAAGTCAGCCATAAAAATGTTGGCATACTGTGGGGCCATGCGGGTACCCATCGCAGTGCCGCTGATTTGAAGGTATACATTGTCACCAAATGTGAAATAGTTATGGGTCAGGACAAAGTCACAAAGTTCTGCCACCAGGTTAGCCGTGACAGTATCGGGGATACTGTTCCTGACGGCTTGTAGTCCATCTTTGTGTGGAATGTTGGTGTAGAGGGCTTCTACATCCATAGTGGCTAGGATGGTGTTTTTAGGAAGATCACCAATGGACTGTAGTTTCCTCAGGAAATCGGTGGTGTCTCGAAGATAGCTGGGAGTGCTGGTAACGAAGGGCCTGAGGAGGGAGTCTACATAGCCAGACAATCCTGCTGTCAGGGTGCCAATGCCTGAGATGATGGGGCGTCCAGGATTTCCAGGTTTATGGATCTTGGGTAGCAGATAGAATACCCCAGGTCCTGGCTCCAGGGGTGTGTCTGTGCGGATCTGTAAAGTGTGTCAAGAGAACTGAACTAGACGTCTGGTCATATTGTTGGAATCCACATGGGAAGCAAGAAAGGCATCTGCAAACCACTGAAAAACAATTAAGGCCTTAAAAGTTTAAATAAAGGAGACAATGTAAGTTAATAGGCACAATTAGCATGTAGGAATGGCAGTGGGAAATAGTTTGTAGTAGCAATGACATTCCCGAGCAGTACAGCCTACACCACTTCAGACACAGTATAGGTGTAGGTCTGTGGAACATAGCTACAACAGTTTTGTTTAGAACAGTGCACTGAGAGTTCATGGGGCAAGAGACAACCTTTCAAAACGTGTAAAGACTGCTTTTGAAAACATTGCAGAGCCTCCAGTTGGCAGCCATTACACTTGTAAGAAAATCACCTTATTTGTAACTCTGGCATATGGGGAGGTGAAGAGAAGCCTTATGGCAGATACTGTAAAACTAGTGTCCATCCTGATTTTATACAGCTTTTACTTTTTTTACAGTTCTAATTTTGAGTGTTTGATGTTGATTAAATACAATAGTTAGGAACCATCAGAAATAAAATCCATGTTTCCTTAGTCCCAATCTAGTGTCCTACCCACTAGACCACATTGCCTCTCCACACAGGGAGATCCAGGTGCAGGATATGGCCATCAGAGGAAAGTGCCCCATATGGAAACAAATACAGAAGAAATTCTAAGGGGTTTTTGGTTTTGGTGATAGGGTTTTTTTGGTTGACTGTTGGGGGAGGATGGAAGGGAGATAAGGAGAGAGAATACATATCTGAGCATAAACTCAGATTTTAACTTTTTAATTCCGAAAATATTTTAAAAAAATCATAGACAAAGCAATTCCAAGATGGTAGCCACAGTTTTAGTTGTAGCAATTAGAGAGGTTTTAAAATAAAAACCTCCTCCATCAGAGGACCTGCAGGCTCATCTCTGAATTCGTAGATGATTCCCTTTTCAAATAAGAGCTTGACTCTTTATTCTCTGCATGGAACTGTCTTTTCCTCAGATCTACCCTGCTAGCCAGTTACACTCAGCTGCAGATGAGATTTTTATCAGTAAATGTCATTAATCAATTTCACCAGACACACAAACCAAAGAAAAAAAATACTTCCATTGATTATAGTAGAAATTTATAGATAGGCAAAGTAAGAAAAATGCTGCTTTAGAAATTAGAGTCAAAATCCAGTGATTTAGACTTTTGAATTAGGCATGTTACAAATGGACAAGTGAATGAATAGTAAAAACAGGTATGAGTTGTTGATTTAAGGCTATTTACTTTGTATATTTGGTCATGTGATGTTGACAATTTGTGTTTTGACAGTTTATCAAATGTAAGCTTTCTGAATCTCTACACCTACTGTCTTTAAATAATTGTCTGATTCCCCTAAAAATTTCCTGCAACTGTGAAAATTTAAATTGATACGAACCAAAAAAAATGCTTGAAATCCATAATTGTGCAACTATGAAAATATAAATAGATAAAATTAAACTGTTTAAAAATCCATTGAAATTATAAAAAAAATTGAATTCTGCCAAATCTAGCTATAGAGCAGTAACAATTCCTCTTTTAAACTAGAAATATCATACATTAAACTAGGAAATACCCCAACAAGTACTTGCATCTGGTTTACCAAGCTACTCAGTCAGTTAACTGGGCTGTCTCCCCTGATCCTCTAGTAATCATAAAGGCCACATCTGGCACTGCACTGGATGAATCCTGCGGAAGCATCATATCCTGCCTTTGGTCTATCGATTCAGGTGACCAGGAGAAAACCTTGACAGAATTTAAAAAAAACACGCGTCCTGTGAGTCTCTTTTAAAACAGTCTGATCAGGAAGGCAGGACTAAAGAAGATGTCATCCAGCATCATTCAGCAGAGGTCATCTGGAAGGAAAGCTGTTAAATCCAGGCCAAAGACTCCTGACTTAAATTATTTTGACACCCAGTTCTAAAAGGTAAAACAAATGGCAAAGTGTTCTCATCCTTTGGTGCGTGGGTGTGAGACGTGCAACGTGTCCACTCAGTCAACAGAAGTATTCCGCCTCTCAGTTATGAAGAGCCAGTCCTGGACACAGATGAGAAAGGGACTAAGTAGTGGCGCCTTTAAACGTTAATTTTGTGGTTCCAACAAGCACCAGGAAAGGAGGATTAGTATCAATTCCTCAAAGAACACAGTGTAGTGACTCACTATTTCAGGATCTTGTGAGCCACTTTTACAATATTACCAACAAGTCTAACAAAACATTGCCTTTGTATTAGATTATGGGCAAACCCCAAAGCCAGACACCATTGAGTTCAGAGGCTGTTTGAAGTCCAAAGCTAGATCCAGATCCAAGTTTTTCAGCATATGCTCCTCTCTACTTCTTATGATCATCAAGCTGGTTTCCTATTTTTGTAGGCTTGGTCCTACACCCATTGAAGGGGCCCTTTGGAATTAGTTCTGAGTTTTCGCCTGTGTTACTGAGTTCAGTTGCTACTTTCAAAAATGGCTCATGCCATTTACCAAAGCTCCTTACCTGCACTAGTGTCAGAGCAGAGAAATTTTGTTAGCCACAATTCCACTGTACACAACCCCACCCCCTTTTCCAAGGCCTTATAATTTGACCTTGAGTGAATTCTGAGGCTGAAAACAGGCAACGGCTCAGCCCAGGAGGACTTTTCCCCCTGCTCCAAGATTAAAATAGAATTTTAACTTATAACAAGTTATATAGATATAAAAAAGGAAAAAGAAACTGGTTTCCACTAACAAAGTGAAAGGGGACATGCAATTAGGAAAAAGTTCACCTCACATAAAGCCTAATTTGCTGCAGAAACTAAGCAGGAGAGGTGGAAAATGAAATTCATTTCACCAGCTCATGGTCAGGCAGCTGGAATGGTGGCCACAACCCTTCCGAATCCAGTACGATTTTATTTATGTTAATAGTCCCACTGGGCCTGTTCCTGCAGCCTTACACAAGCAGTCATTCATACAGTCACACTGAAGTCATCAGAACAACTTGCATGAGTAAGGATTTGCAATATTGGGCTCCTACTCCTTCACGAGAAATGTGTGTGCCTGTATAAAGAGGTTTTTCTTCTCTCTCTTCCCTCCTAACAAAATAATAATTCAGCGATGCCCTAGATTTTCACTCATTTTGTATGACTCAATGTGAACAGGCAGTCTCAATTTCATAGACTGGCCAAATTCCAAAGGGACATAAACATCACCTGAAACAGAATGGAGTTTTCCTCACACACAATCCCCTGGTGCCCTCCCCAACGAAAGCCTTACTTTCACAAAACACTATTAATACTTGTTCTTGCATAAGCCAAGTTTTAAAATACAAAATGGACTGGCATCACATCATTCAGTGCCTAGCATAATATAACCTGTGGCAGTTCGATGGAAACTGGAACGCTTTCTCACTGTACCATACTGATTACAAACATTGCACATAATGGTGCAAAATCTTAGTTTATATTTTTAGAGCCTATGAAAAACTGTGAGGGCAATGAACTCCTCCTTCTAGTGGCAAATTTTCCTGGACTAGGCTATCTGGATATTTAGAGATGCCACTATTTCTACACTCTGTTGGCCACATCTCTTAAAGGTCATAATCTCCAGGGAAGCAGAAGGAAATACTTGCATGCAAGAAAAATATAACTCAGTACCAACAGCTACAAAACAAAGGTTTGAATTCAGAGTGTCCACGTGAGTTGGATTTTCCAGCTGTGCTTTTCAGCTTATTGCTGCCAGACAGACAGTCATAATCCTTTGACTTCACTTCTGAAATTATTTTTAAATATGGAGTTTAAGGAGATGACAAAGCAAAGAGCAGGATGGTAAAAGCACTCTTTTTTCCCCCAACATGGTACATAACAGTTCACAGAAAGTGGTATCCAAGCAACAGGTGTGAAAGGGGAAAGATATTAAAAAAGACTTGTTCAGTCAATTCTCAGCCTGAACATGCTGCTAACTAATGTAATTGCACTTGCTGCAGAACACATCTTTTTCTTACACTTAAATATAATCACACTATGTCAAAAAGCCATGTTAAGAACACAAACTAATGAAGCCTGAAATCTCCTAGATTCTCTTCCTCATCCCCAACACACATGCGCACTCTCACACACACACACACACGGGAATAACTGAAGCTGTCACCTTCAGGTAATACACCATTTTGCTCTTCGGTTCTCATAACCGTAAAAGTGGTTATGTAAAAAATGGCACCTTCTTACTCAATGAATCTTCTTTTTGTACACCATATACTCCACATCACATCCACTGGCTTCTAATGACAAAAATAAGTATTTGCTACTCTCGCAAGCCATTTTTACAAAGTTGGGCCTGGATCCTTCAAAGACTCAGTCATGTACTTGACTTACTCGCATATCTAAAGTTATGTAGGCACAAAAGTCTTTGCAGAATTGGGCTTTTGGTTTAAGAGTCTAACTGCACTTTACCATATTATGATTAAATGGTCTCCAGAATGGAAGCACTGTGTCCTTCTCCATCAAAAAGAAAGACAAAGGTGTGCAATCATAGTCTTGACCATACAACATTAAATGTCTTACAGGCTTCCACCAGACTTCATTAGGACATGGTGAGAATTATTTCCCTGCATGACATCTGCATTCTAACTGAAGCATGGAGGCGATCTGCTGGAATATCGAGTGTAGGGAGCGACACACATCAGAACATATGCCTCGCCCTCATCCAATCAATCATTCCCTACTGCAAAGTTACTCAGGCAGTGGCTGAGCCTTAACTGCAATAGGCTCAGTCGCTATTCAGACAGAACTTACGGAAGTAGCAAAATAACTGACGAATGGAACCCATGGAAATAATTTACTAGGATTATAAATTGACTTTTGATATGGTATCAAAAGACTAAGTAAATGCTTTAGAATATGAGCAAGCGCAGTTGTCAGATACATGTGTCTATTTTTTTTTTAAGATCTACAAAGGAGCACATTGTCAAATAGGAGCATGTAAGTTGCACCCACAAAACATGTGCATGCATCTATTGCAGGTGTAAAATGAGTGACCACACACAAATAGGAATGCCAGGGCAATTACATGTGACATGCACACCGTGGTTATGTACACATAATGTATAGGCACAACCTCAGTGCCCATGTTTGAAAATGTATCCTGAAAAGTTAATTTCATTCTTCATATTACTCTTTATACCTGGGGCACGCTTCCATTGTTACGACTGCTGTACTGTGTGCTTTAATAATTTTGCTGTGGGGTTGCTGATATACTAAGTGTTTACGTGCAATTCTGCTGTGTCAAAGCACTAACTTATTTGAAATCCTCAGGAGTCAAATCTTTCACTTTAAATCCATGGACTTTGTTGAGCCTGAAAGTGAGAAGAGGCATTCGCATGGCACTGTTGTAGCTGGCGTTGCAAGATATTTATGTACCAGATGCACTAAAGATTCATATGTCCTTTCATGCTTCAACCACCATTCCAGGGGACATGCGTCCATGCTGATGACACGTTCTACTCAATAACAATCCAAAGCAGTGCAGATCAACATGTTCATTTTCATCATCTGAGTCAGATGCCACTAGCAGAAGACTGATTTTCTTTTTTGGTGGATCGGGTTCTGTAGTTTTTACATTGGAGTGTTGCTCTTTTAAGACTTCTGAAAGCATGCTCTACACATTGTCCCTCTCAGATTTCAGAAGGCACTTCAGATTCTTAAACTTTGATCGAGTGCTGTAGCTATTTTTAGAAATCTCACATTGGTACCTTCTTTGCATTTTGTCAAATCTGCAGTGAAAGTATTCTTAAAATGGGTCATCATCCGAGACTGCTATAACATGAAATATATGGCAGAATGTGAGTAAAACAGGGGACATACAATTCTCCCCCAAGGACTTCAGTCACAAATTTAATTAATGCATTTTTTTTAAAATGAGCATCATCAGCATGGAAGCATGTCCTCTGGAATGGTGGCTGAAACACGAAGGGGCATACGAATGTTTACCATATCTGGCACATAAATACCTTGCAATGCTGGCTACAAAAGTGCCATGGAAATGCCTGTTCTCACTTTCTGGTGACATTGTAAATCAGAAAAGGGCAGCATTATCTCCTGTACATGTAAACAAACGGTGTTTGTCTTAGCGCTTGGCTGAACAAGAAGTAGGCCTGAGTGGACTTGTAGGCTCTGAAGTTTTACACTGTTGTTTGAGTGCAGTTATGTAACAAAATAAAAATCTACATTTGTAAATTGCACTTTCACAATTAAGAGACTGCACTACAGTACTTGTATGAGGTGAATTGAAAAATACTATTCTTTTGTTTCATTTTTACAGTGCAAATATTTTTAACAAAAAAAATACACTGATTTCAATTACAACATAGAATACAATATATATGAAAATGTACAAAAACATCCAAAATATATAATAAATTTCAGTTGGTATTCTATTGTTTAACAGTGTGATTAAAACTGATTAATCGTGATTAATTTTTTTGAATTAATCATGTGAGATAACTGCGATTAATCGACAGCCCTTCTTTAGATGTCTTCAACTAGTGAGGCTTGTTGGTGTGCAAGAGCAATGCTTCTTGTGGAAGCAGAGTGGGCCCCCTGTAGGGGTGATGGTGGCTGTGACATAGAAATGGGCCAGACACATGGGGAGATTCAAACTGATCAAACTCAAACTTCCACATGCAGGGTTTGGTTCACAGCTAACTCCACCATAGTTCAGGAGAGCTGGCATATCTCCCGAAAACAGTATTAAAGGTACAACTGCAAACTACTGTGATGTGAAGGAAGGATAGCATGAATAGTAAGAGGTCAATACGTCTCCATCAGGAACTTTTTAATGACCTGAAAATCAAAAAGGAATACTACAAAAAGTAGAAACATGGGTGAATTGCTAGGGAGAAGTACAAAAGTATAGCAAAAGCATGTAGGGACAAAATCAGAAAGGGTGAGGCACAAAATGAGTTACACCTAGCAAATGACATCAAGCAATAAGATGAGGTTCTTTATATACGTTAGGAGCAAGAGAAGGGTTAAGTAAAGTGCAGGTCCTCTTCCCTTAGCAGGGAAGGAAAGCTAATAACAGAAGACATTAAGAAAGCTGATGTGTTTAATGCTTATTTTGCCTCAGTCTTCACTAAAATGGTTAACAAGAAGGAAGGAACACAAGCCAAAATAGGGAAAGAACAGGTTAATGAATATTTAGATAAGTTAGGGGTACACAAGTCAGCAAGGCCTGATTAAATTTATTCTAAGGTACTTATGTAACTAGCTGAAGCAATCTTGGAACTATTAGCAATTATGTTTAGGATGGCTGAAGTCCCAGATAATTGGAGAAGGGCAAACATAGTACCCATCTTTAGAAAGGGGAACAAAAAAGATCCATGGAATTATAGATTAGTCAGAAAATTTCAATACCTGAAAAGATACTGGAACAAATTATTAAACAATCAATTTGTATGTACATAGAGGATAATATAAGGAATAGCCAGCATGGAATTGTCAAAGACAAAAACATGCCAATTCAACCTATTTTCCTTCTTTGATGGGGTTCCTGGCCTAGTGGATAACGGGAAGCATTAGACATCCTATATCTTGATTTTGTAAGGCTTTTGACACAGCCCACAGGACATTCTCATAAACTAAGGAAATGCAGTCTATATGAAATTATTATAAGGTGGGTGCCCAACTGCTTGAAAGACCATACTCAAAGAGTAATCAACGGTTCAGTGTCAAATTTGGAGAATGTTTCTAGTGGGGAACATATGGGGGTCAATATTTTTATTAATGACTTGGATAATAAAGTGAAGAAGATGCTTATAAAAGTTGCAGATAACACCAAACTGTGAAGGGTTGCAAGCACTTTGGAGGACAGGATTAGAATGCAAAATGACCTTGATAAATTGTAGAATTGGTCTGAATTCCACAAGATGAAATTCATCAAAGCTAAGTGCAAAGTACTTCACTTAGGAAGGAACAATCAACTGCACAACTATAAAATGGGGAATAACTGACTATATATTAGTACTTCTGGAAAGGATCTGGAGGTTACAGTGGATCACAAATTGAATACGAGTCAACAATGTGATGCAGTTGCAAAAAAGACTAATTATTATTCTGGGGTGTATTAACAGGACTGCTGTATGCAAGACACAGGAGGTAAAATTGTCCCACTCTACTGAGCACTGATGAGGCCTCAGTTTACCATACCTTTGCATTTCCTTTCACATTTGAAAAGGAGCCTACACCAGGTCAGATGCCAGCAATTAAAATAGTCTCCTTCTTGTGGGTCTCTCAGAGCCACCCTGACTCACATGTTTTGTGACTGTCCCGGGATACAATCCTTTTGGCTAGAACTCAGGAAAATTAATATGACAATGGATACCTCTTTAAAAATTACTTCCCAGTAGCTTGGTTTGCTAGATTAGTGCTTGTAGCCAAATGACTCAATTGCTTAGATGGAAGAGGGACTGCATCCAGAGATATCTTGGCTTAGCAACTTGACTGACCTGGCAGCTAAAGAGCAGGTAACGTTTTGGAGAAGAGGGTCTTCAGACAAATTTGAAAAGATTTGGTCTAAATGTTTAGAAACATTTGATTAATTCCTAGCAGATGACAAACAAGATGTTGCTCGCTTTTTCCCTCCCAGCTCCCATTCCCTTCTTTTACCTTTTTCATAGAATCATAGACTTTAAGGTCAGAAGGGACCATTGTGATCATCTAGTCTGACCTCCTGCACAATGCATGCCATGGAATCTCAACCACCAACTCCTGTAACAAACCCCTAACTTATGTCTGAGCTATTGAAGTCCTCAAATCGTGGTTTAAGGACTTTAAGGTGCAGAGTCCTCCAGCAAGTGACCCGTACCCCACGCTGCAGAGGAAGGCAAAAACCCACCAGGGCCTTTGTCAATCTGCCCTGGGGGAAAACTCCTTCCTGACCCCACATATGGTGATCAACTAAACCCTGAGCACGTGGGCAAGAATCACCAGCCAGACACCCAGGAAAGAATTCTCTGTAGTAACTCAGATCCCACCCCATCTAACATCCCATCACAGGCCATTGGGCATATCTACTGCTAATAGTCAAAGCTCAATTAATTGCCAAAATTAGGCTATCCCATCATATCATCTCCTCTATAAACTTATCAAGCTTTGTCTTGATGCCAGATATGTTGTTTGCCCCCACTGCTTCCCTTGAAAGGCTGTTCCAGAACTTCACTCCTCTGATGGTTAGAAACCTTCATCTAATTTCAAGTCAACTTTCTGATGGCCAGTTTATATCCATTTGTTTGTGTCCACATTGGTACTGAGCGTAAATAATTCTCCTCCCTCCGTGGTATTTATCCCTCTGATATATTTATAGAAAGCTATCATATCTCCTCTCAGCCTTCTTTTAGTTAGGCTAAACAAGCCAAGCTCCTTGAGTCTCCTTTCCTAAGACAGGTTTTCTATTCTTCGGATCATCCTAGTAGCCCTTCTCTGTACCTGTTCCAGTTTGAATTCATCCTTCTTAAACATGGGAGACCAGAACTGCACACAATATTCCAGATGAGGTCTCACCAGTGCCTTATATAACGGTACTAACACCTCCTTATCTCTACTGGAATTACCTCGCCTGAGGCATCCCAAGACCGCATTAGCTTTTTTGACGGCCATATCACATTGGCGGCTCATAGCCATCCTGTGATCGACCAATACTCTGAGGTCCTTCTCCTCCTCTTACTTCCAAGTGATGCATCCCCAGTTTATAACAAAAATTCTTGTTATTAATCCCTAAATGCATGACCTTGCACTTTTCACTATTAAATTTCATCCTATTACTATTACTCCAGTTTACAAGGTCATCCAGATCCTCCTGTCTGATATCCCGGCCCTTCTCTGTATTGGCAATACCTCCCCGTTTTGTGTCATCTGCAAACTTTATTAGCACATTCCTGCTTTTTGTGCCAAGGTCAGTAATAAAAAGATTAAGATTGGTCCCAAAACCGATCCCTGAGGAATTCCACTAATAACCTCCTTCCAGCCTGACCGTTCACCTTTCAGTGTGACCCACTGTAGTCTCCCCTTTAACCAGTTCCTTATCCACATTTTAATTTTCATATTGACCCCCATCTTTCCAATTTAGCTAATAATTCTCCACGTGGAACCGTATCAAATGTTTTACTGAAATCGAGGTAAATTAGATCTACTGCATTCCCTTTGTCTAAAAAATCTGTTACCTTCTCAAAGAAGGATAACAGGTTGGTTTGACACAATCTACCTTTTGTAAAGCCATGTTGTATTTTGTCCCAATTACCATTGACCTCAATGTCCTTAACTGCAAGTTCTTGGAAAAAAAATTTGAAGGAGAAAGCATACTACAGATGTCAAACTAACAGGCCTGTAGTTACCCAGAGCACTTTTTTTCCTTTCTTAAAAATAGGAACTATGTTAGCAATTCTCCAACCATACAACCCCTGAGTTTACAGATTCATTAAAAATGCTTGCTAATGAGCTTGCAATTTCATGTGCCAATTCCTTTAATATTCTTGGATGAAGATTATCTGGGCCCCCCGATTTAGTCCCATTAAGCTGTTCAAGTTTCGCTTCTACCTCAGATATGGTAATATCTGCCTCCATATCATTAGCCTTATTAAAGACTGAGGCAAAGTATTTGTTTCGATATTAGGCCATGTCTAGATTATCCTTAACCTTCACTCCATCCTCAGTGTTTAGTGGTCCCACTTCTTCCTTCTTTGTTTTCTTCTTATTTATATGGCTATAGAACCTTTTACTATTGGTTTTAATTCCCTTTGCAAGGTCCAACTCTACTTGACTTTTAGCCTGTCTCACTTTATCCCTACATGTTATGACCTCAATAAGGTAGCTTTCCTTGCTGATCCCTCCCATCTTCCACTCCCTGTATGTTTTCTGCTTTTTCTTAATCACCTCTCTAAGGTGTTTGCTCATCCAGCTTGGTCTACATCCCTGTCTATGAATTTTTTCCCCTTTCCTGGGATGCAGGCTTCCGATAGCTTCTGCAGCTTTGACTTAAAGTAATCCCAGGCCTCCTCTGCCTTTAGATCCATAAATTCTTCAGTCCAATCCACTTCCCTAACTAATTTCCTTAATTTTTGAAAGTCAGCCCTTTTGAAATCAAAAAATCCTAGCTGCAGATTTATTTTTGTTTATCCTTCCATTCAGTTTGGATTGAATTAGCTCATGATCACTTGAACCAAGATTGTCCCCTACAACCATTTCTTCTATGAGGTCCTCACTACTCACCAAAACCAAATAGAAAATGGCATCCCCTCTAGTCAGTTCAGCAACTACTTGATGAAGGAATCCATCAGCTATTGCATCTAGGAAAATGTGAGCCCTATTATTACTAGCACTCATCCTCCAGTCTATAACTGGGAAGTTAAAGTCTCCCATGATCATGCAGATTCCATTAGTATTTACTTCATTTACTTCAAAAAGAGGGCTCAATCCATATCCAGATTAGATCCTGGTGGTCTATAGTACACCACAAGCACTATCCTGGGGAGGCTCTAGTAGTTTTCTTCCCCAATGTAATTTTTGCCCAGATGGACTCTGTCTTATCCATTCCATCACTTCTTATTTTTTTACATTCTACCTCATCATTGATATACAATGCTGCTCCACCACCTCTACCTTTATTTCTGTCTTTCCTAAACAGCACATACCCTTCAATACCCGTAGTCCAGTCATGACTACTATTCCACCATGTTTCTGTTATCCCTATAATATCTGGTTTAACTTCCTGCACCAGTAGCTCTAATTCCTCCATTTTGCTACCTAGGCTCCTTGCACTGGTGTACAAACATCTTAATTTTTGCTGTTTGGCCTCGCTCACATTCTGTATCCAATTAGGCACGGTCAGTCTACAGCCAGTATGACCTATTAGACTGGATATAAGGAGGAAGGGCAGTGTGGATACCATTCTCCTACCCATGGCTGTATCCACTCTTACTTGGTTTTCTTCCCTCTCAATGCTAAAATCCGGCGTGGAGATTATCTGGACATCTCCCAACCATCTCCCCTGAATTCCTAGTTTAAAGCTCTCAATTAGTTTGTGCCAGCCTCCATCCTAGAAGTCTATTTCCTTCCCTATCCAGCTGAAGTCCATCCCGAGAGAACTGTCCTCTGTCCATGAATGCCTCCCAGTGGCCATACATCCCAAATCCCTCCTTATAGCATCACTGCCTAAGCCATCTGTTGATAGTCATAATCTGACACACCTTTGTTGCCCTTCTCTAGGAAGAGGCAGAATCCCACTAAAGATCACCTGAGCCTCAATTTCCTTAAGTGTCTTCCCCAGCCTAGCACAGTCTCCCTTAATATTTTCCAGCGAGAATCTAGCTTTATCATTTGTTCCCACATGAAGGCTAATTAGGGGATTTTTTCCCTCTCCCTTTAGGATCCTTTTCAACCTCAGGTCTACATCCCGTATCTTAGCACCTGGAAGACAGCACACCCTTCTATTCTCTGGATCAGCTCTGGTTACAGGCTTGTCTATTCTTCTCAATAAAGAGTCCCCGATCATGTAGATCTGCCTTTTCCTGGTGACAGTGCTATTCTCCAGTCTATCCCATTCCCTCTGGGTTCAAGTTCTTTTCATTCCTATTCTCCCTTGTAATCCTCTTCAACCCATCCTGTATCCTCCTGGGGCTCATATTTGGTGTAGTCTCCATTGACTCTTCCCCTTTTCCTATAGGACTAGCCGCTCTTCTCTTCTGCCTTGCCCTTCCACCTTCAGCGACTACCTGCTGAGCCCCTTCTTCAATTTCCAACTCTACAAACCTATTTGTGAGCTCTATTTCTCCTTCACTAGCCCATCTTTTCCTTTGCCTGGTTCTTTTAGTCACATGCTTCCACTGACCACTTTCCTCACCCAACAGTCTCCCCTCAAAATTCCTCAGTCCTGTTTCCATCTGCAAGTCTGAGCTTTTCCCTTCAGATACCTCATGTCTTTGCTCCATAATCTGCTCGAACCCCTTCCTAAACTCAACCAGACTTTCCACCTGCATCTCCAGACCTCGGATCTTTTCCTCCATCAGCTCTATCAGACGGCATTTCATGCAGACAAAACTCTTACCAGGTCCCCCCTCCAGGATCATGTACATACCACAGCTTCCACATCCAGTCATCTTCATTGGGTCTTCCACTACATGGGTCACTCCCACTGCTGCCTCCGTATCTATCGCCTTCCCACCTAAATCCTGTTAATCTAGGAAACACAAACCACACCAAAACACCCCCCCACAGCAAAAACAAACCCCAAACAAGCACCACAATACAAACTCCCCTTTCAAACTCCCCTGTTTACAGCTCTGTTTGCTGGCTCCTGTGCTGCTACAGCTGTCTGTGCCACTGCCTGGCTACCTTTATAGGACCCCTAGTCAGAAAAGCCCCGCCCCCTAATCAGGGCTCAGCTTCTCTCCCAGCACAAAGCCCCTACAAGCCTCTACACATACAAATACCTTCTCCTCCAATAGAACTCTCACTGAAACTCCTCTGTTTACAGCTCTGTTTGCTGGCTCCTGAGTGCCGCTGCAGCTGTCTATGGCAGGCTCTAGTAGCTTTCTTCCCCAATGTGATTTTTGCCAAGACTGTCTTATCCATTCCATCACTTACTTCTTTACAGTCTACCTCATCATTGATACACAATGCTACTCCACCACCTTTGCCTTTATTTCTGTCTTTCCTAAACAGCACATATCCTTCAATACCCGTACTCTAGTCATGACTACTATTCCATCATAAAAAGAAAAGGAGGACTTGTGGCACCTTAGAGACTAAGGAATTTATTTGAGCATAAACTTTCGTGAGCTACAGCTTCCACCATGTTTCTGTTATCCTTATATCTGGTTTCACTTCCTGCACCAGTAGCTCTAGTTCCTCCATTGTGTTACCTAGGCTCCTCGCATTAGTGTACAAACATCTTAATTTTTGCCATTTGGTTTCGCTCACATTCTTTACCCAATTGGGCACAGACATTCTACCGCCAATATTACCTATTAGATTGGTATGTACACTGCCCTTCTGCCTTATGTCCATTGTCCTACCCACAGCTGTATCTTTTCTTACTTCATTTTGTTCCCTCTCAAAGAGAATAACTGGAGTGAAGATTACCTGGACATCTCCCAACCATCTCCCCTGAATTCCTAGTTTAAAGCTCTCTTGATCAGTTGTGCCAGCATCCATCCTAGAAGTCTATTTTCCTCCTTACTCAGGTAAAGTCCATCCCATGAGAACAGCCCTCTGTCCATGAATGCTTCCCAGTGGCCATACATCAAAAAGCCTTCCTTGTAGCACCACTGCCTGAGCCATCTGTTGATGGTCATAATCTTGTCACACCTTTGTTTCCCTTCTCTAGGAACAGGCAGAATCCCACTGATCACTTGAGCCTTGATTTCCTTTACCGTTTTCCCCAGCCTGGCATAGTCTCCCTTGATACAGCTAGATTCTCGCTGGAATGCATCATTGTTCCCATACGAAGGATAATCAGTGGATTCTTTCCCACACCCATTAGGATCTTCTTCAGCCTTAGGTCCACATCCCATATCTTAGCACCTGGCAGACAGCACACCCTTCTGTTCTCTGGATCAGCTCTTGTTACTCTTCTCAGTAATGAGTTCCCAATCACGTAGACCTGCCTTTTCCTGGCGATGGTGCGATTCTCCAGTCTATCCCCTGTTTCATCTGGTTGTAAATCCTCTCGATTCCTATTGTCCCTTGCAATCCTCTGCAACCCATCCCTTATCCTCCTGGGGCTCATATTTGGTGTTATCTCCATTGACTCTTGCCCTCTTCCAATAGGCCTATCTGCTCTTCTCTTTTTCCTTGCCCTCTCACCTTCAGTGACCCTGTGCCCCTTCTTCATTTTCCAATTCTGCAAACCTTTTTGTTCTGGTGGTTATTTTTTTTTTGTTTGTTTAGTTGTTTTGTTTGTTTTCTGTTCTCCCCTGATTTTGGGGAGCAGAAATCAAAAATATAAAATTAAAAAATATATATTCTCCATTTCCATGCAGTTGTCTCCATCAGTTTCACTGACAGAACATTGTGTCATTTCCTAGTAATGGCCATTTTGTAAAAAAATTTCTATTCTTGCCCTTGAAAACGATCTCATGTGATCCCATTCCAAACTCTAATTATATTTCAAAATTTGTGGTGTAATGCAACTTCAGGGACAGATCAAGGGACATGAAGATACATTAGACACTTTGCACACATTTAAAAAGAGCCAACTTGAAGGTTTTTTTATCTCAATAGCACTTACTTGGTTAAATGAAATGTTTCTGAGAACCTTCTAGTTGTCAAGGAGACAACCATAACCATTTAAAGGATTTAGAGGATTTTTTTTCCTTGACGTTCTAACAGTTATCTAAATCAAGCTTAAAATGTGGCTGGGCTTGGAACCTTAACTACTGGGCCTCCATAATAAAAATAAAATAATAAAACCCCCACACACCTGCAGGGACTCCTGGACCGCCCGTGCTTCTAGGTACAACCTACACAAATAGCCTTATTTCTTTTTAAGCTGCCATCAGCCAATAGAAGACAACACGCTTACATACTCTAATTTATTTTTTTAATATATCCTGCTGCCAGTGAAGTCAATGGTAAAACAACAAAACCCCCACACCACCCGTTGACACTAATGGAAGCAGGATTGGGCCCCAAATTATGAACAAAAATCTTAAATAACTTTGCTTAGTTACCATCTATTTCCTTCAAATATAGCCAATGCACAAGTTTTCAAAGAGATTAAACAGTCATAAACAAGTCATTTTTGAGCTAGAGGGACGCAAATAAGACATTCAACAAAAGTCGTTTAAACTCCGATAATTGTGAAATGGCCTGTAACTTGGAATCTATTTGACAATTTTGTAATTACTTTACAGAAAATGTTCCTCTTTTGTGGCAGAGAAAAAACAGGAAATTCCAATGCAAAGTTATAGGCTTGCTTAAATAAAACATTAGAGGCCAATCCTTCAACTCTTTACTGTCATGGGTAGTCTTTTTCCTCATGTAGACATTCCCATTTCCTTTAATGGCCATGTCTACACTACAAAAGTAGTCCAATTTTACAGAAGTCGATTTTTGGGAACAGATTGTATAAAAAAAGTTAAGTGCATGCGTCCACACTAAGCACATTAATTCAGCAGTGTGCGTCCACAGTACCAGGGCAAGCGTCGACATTCCGAGCGGTGCACTATGGGTAGCTATCCCACAGTTCCCACAGTCCCCACTGCCCACTGGAATTCTGGGCTGAGCTCCCAATGCCTGATGGAGCCAAAAATTTGTCGTGGGTGGTTATGGGTAAATATCAACCAACCCTCCCGCCTTCTGTGAAAGCAACAGCAGACAATCATTTCGCACCCTTTTCCCTCGATTACCCAAGCAGACACCATAGCACAGCAAGCATGGAGCCCGTTCAGCTCACCGCAGCAGTTATGACCATTGTAAACACCTCATGCATTATTGTGTAGTTTATGCGGAACCAGCACCTGAAAAAACTAGGCGAGGAGGCGATGGCAGCGCAGCGATGATGACATGAACACAGATTTCTCTAAAACCGTGGTCCCTGGCAATTTGGAGATCATGGTGTTACTGGGGCAGGCTCATGCTGTGGAACACTGATTCTGGGCCTGGGAAATAAGCACAGAGTGGTGGGACCACACAATGTTGCGGGTTTGGGATGATTCCCAGTGGCTCCAAAACTTTCGCATGCGTAAGGGCACTTTCATGGAACTTTGTGACTTGCTTTCCCCTGCCCTGAAATGCAAGAATACCAAGATGAGAGCAGCCCTCACACTTCACAAGCGAGTGACAATAGGCCTGTGGAAGCTTGCAATGCCAGACAGCTACCGGTCAGCCGGTAATCAACTTGGAGTGGGCAAATATACTGTGGGGGTTGCTGTGCATGCAAGTAGTCAACGCAATCATTGAGCTGCTGCTATCAAAGGTAGTGACTCTGGGAAATGTGCAGGTCCTAGTAGATGGCTTTGCTGCAATGGGATTCCCTAACTGTGGTGGGGCTATAGACAGAACCCATATCCCTATCTTGGGACTGGACCACCAGGGCAGCCAGTACATAAACCGCAAGGGGTACTGTTCAATGGTGCTGCAAGCACTGGTGGATCACAAAGGATGTTTCACCAGCATCAACATGGGATGACCGGGAAAGGTTCATGATGCTTGTGTCTTCAGGAACACTGGTCTGTTTAAACGGCTGCAGGAAGGGATTTACTTCCCAGACCAGAAAATAACTGTTGGGGATGTTGAGATGCCTATAGTTATCCTTGGGGACCCAGCCTACCCCTTAATGCCCTGGCTCATGAAGCTGTACACAGGCACCCTGGACAGTAGTAAGGAGCTGTTCAATTATAGGCTGAGCAAGTGCAGAATGGTGGTAGAATGTGCATTTGGACGTTTAAAGGATCGCTAGTGCAGTTTGCCGACTTGCTCAGACCTCAGCAAAACCAATATTCCCATTGTTATTGCTGCTTGCTGGGTGCTCCACAATCTCTGTGAGAGTAAGGGGGAAGACGTTTATGGTGGGTGGGAGGTTGAGGCAAAACGCCTGGCCACTGAATACGCACAGCCAGACACCAGGGCTGTTAGAGCACAGCAGGAAGCCCTGTGCATCAGAGAAGCTTTGAAAACCAGTTTCATGACTGGCCAGGGTATTGTGTGACATTGTTTGTTTCTCCTTGATGAAAACCCGTCCTCTTGGTTGCCTCTAAATTCCCTGTAAGCCACCCGCCCTTCCCCCTTCGATCACTTGCTTGCAAAGGAAATAAAGTCACTATCCTTTAAAAACCATGTATTCTTTATTAATGGATTATAAAAATAGGGAGATAACTCACAAGGTAAGCCCGGGTGGGGTATAGGGGGGGAAGGAAAAGGCCACTTCAAAACTTGAATGACAGCCTTCTGTTGCTTGGGCTGTCCACTGGGGTGGAGTGGTTGGGTGCCTGGAGCCTCCCTGCCCCCTCCTTCCCCCACGTTCTTGGGCATCTGGGTGAGGAGGCTATGGAACTTGGGGAGGAGGGAGAGTGGTTAAACAGGGGCTGCAGCAGCAGTCTGTGATCCTGCTGCCATTCATGAACCTCCATCAGATGCTGGAGCATGTCTGTTTGATCCTGCAGTAGCCTCAGAGTTACATCCTGCCTCCTCTGATCTTCCTGCCGCCACCTTTCCTCACGTTCATCAGCCGCTTTCCTGTACTCTGCTATTGTGTCCCTCCACACATTCTGCTGAGCTCTGTCAGTGCCCGATGACTGCATGAGCTCGGAGAACATTTCATCGCGTTTTCTTTTTTTCCCCCACCGCCTTATCTGAGATACGCCTCCCTCCTCTGTCCCAAAGGCTGAAACATTTACAGCTGCTGGAGGAAAGAAAGTATTTAAAAAGATACATTTTACAGAACAATGGCTATACTCTTTCACGGTGAGCAACACTATTCACGTTACATAGCACATGTGATTTTGTACAAGGTCGCATTTTGCATTTTATATTGAGTGCCTGCGGCTTTGGTGTTAGAGATCATACATGCAGTGCCGGGCAACAGAATTCGGCTTACAGGCAGCCATGGTTTCAACCAGGTTACCATGAACAATATCACTCTCCTGAGGATAACACAGAGATAAAGAATGGATGTTGCTTGAATGCCAGCAAACACCGGGACCATACGCTGCCAGGCTTTGTCATGCAATGATACCAGATTACTTGCTACTAGCATGATGCGGTAAAGTGTCCTACCATAGAGGACGGAATAAGGCTGCTCTCCCCAGAAACCTTCTGCAAAGGCTTTTAGAGTACCTCCAGGAGAGCTTCATGGAGATGTCCCTGGAGGATTTCTGCTCCATCCCCAGACGTTAACAGACTTTTCCAGTAGCTGTAATGACCACGAATGCATCACAAGTCCTCAGGGCTAATCAATCATTAAAACATGCTTACTTTTATAATGTATTGTTTTAAAAAGGTACACTCACCAGAGGTCCCTTCTTTGGCTTCGTTGGATTGGGAGAATATTTCAGTCAGGGTGATAAAAAGATCCTGGCTGTCAGGGAGAACGGTGTGCCGAGTGCTCTCCTCAAGCTAGTCCTCCTCATCTTCCCTGTCCACAAAATCCTCAGGCATGGCGGAGAGTACCCCATCATCAGAGTCCATGGACAGGGGTGGGTAGTGATGGTGGCCCCCCCTAGAATTGCATGCAGCTCATGGTAGAAGCAGCGTGTCTGGGGCTCTGTCCTGGAGCATCCGTTTGATTCTTTGGTTTTCTGGTACACTTGTCTGAGCTCCTGAAGTTTCAAGCGGCACTGTGTTGCATCCCTGCTGTAGCCTCTGTCCCTCATGGCCTCGGAGATTTTTTAAAATGTTTTGGCATTTTGTCTTTTGGAACGTAGTTCTGATAGCACAGATTCCTCTCCCCATACAGCGATCAGATCCAGTACCTCCCATTCGGTCTATGCTGGAGCTCTTTTTCGGTTCTGGGACTGCATGGTCATCTGTGCTGATGAGCTCACCTGGCCAAACAGGAAATGATATTCAAAAGTTCCCAGGTCTTTTCCTGCACACCTGGCCAGTGCATCCAAGTTCAGAGGGCTGTTCAGAGCGGTCACAATGGTGCACTGTGGGATAGCTCCCAAAGGCCAATACCTTCGAATTGCGTCCATACTAACCCTAATTCAAAACGACGATGTCAATTTCAGCGCTAATCCCCTCGTTGGGGAGGAGCACAGAAATCAGTTTTAAGAGCCCTTTATGTTGAAAAAAAATGGCTTCATTGTGTGGATGGGTGCAGGGTTAATTTGATTTAATGCTGCTAAATCCAATAAACTCATAGTGTAGACCAGGCCTCAGTAAAGGTTACTTATGAGAAGTAGGCTTGAATGGAAGCAGATTGCAAATTTAACTAAAAAGGGGCTACTGCCTCTCCATAATACAAACATATATATGCATATCATTAAAGCTCTCAATACTGTTTTATATACATAGATTATAAAATATGTATGAATTCTGTATGTATAATTTTGGACTGGCAGTTCATAGGACCCCTGTACTAACAGCAGGCAATTCTATCAAGAGAGGTTAAAAAAAAGTTATTGATCCGAGTTCATGGAGCCCCAAGAAGAAACTACCTTTTCTAAAGAAATCATATTATTATAGTAATATATTCCTGCCTTCAGGGAAGAATATATACCATTAAAATGACAATTTTTTCCCTAATTGAATCTCCTTTCAGGTGAAATTCCCCTTATTATAACGTTATTGCTTTGCTTCCAGGGTACAATTGTCTAATCAAATGACGATCTCCTCATTACACAAACCTAATACCAGGGTAACATTGTTACTAGATATTTTACAGATTTGCCTTAAAGGCAAGAATAGTTCAATGCATTCAACTACAAACCAGTGAAATCTTGAATATTGTAATAGAAATATTGTGAAAGATTTGGGAGCTTGGGTATAACTGTGCATGTCACTGTCACTAGATGGCGCAAAGAGCAGTCATTTTTGTTCATATAACTAAACCCTTTGATAATACTTTATTACATTATTTGCTGTGTTAGATTATTATAATAGATTTCATTTGTTATATGACAATTTTATATGGCTACATCATTCTAATATGGTTTGGGTTCTTTACCTCCAGTTTCTCAGTGATCATGTCTGTTACAAAGGTACTTCACCTAAAAGTAGCTTTCTTAATTCCAGACACATCTCTTTCAAAGTGAAAGGCAGAACCTTGGACCAGGTCAATAATTAGCATTTGTGTTTGCTTCTTTGCCCTCTCATGCCCTGTCTGTTCCTAACTTATGTAGTAAAAACTTCTAAGTAAAAACAAAAATAAAATAGGATGATTGTGATAATAAATACTACAGGACAGGCCCAACAAAGAAAATAACAGAATGCCACTAGCCATCACCTTCAGCCCCCAACTAAAACCTCTCCAACGCATCATCAAAGATCTACAACCTATCCTGAAGGACGACCCATCACTCTCACAGATCTTGGGAGACAGGCCAGTCCTTGCTTACTGACAGGCCCCCAACCTGAAGCAAATACTCACCAGCAACCACACACCACAAAACAGAACCACTAACCCAGGAACCTATCCTTGCAAAAAGGCCTGTTGCCAACTGTGTCTACATATCTATTCAGGGGACACCATCATAGGCCTACTCAAATCAGCCACACTATCAGAGGCTCGTTCACTGGCACATCTACCAATGTGATATATGCCATCATGTGCCAGCAATGCCCCTCTGCCTTATACATTGGTCAAACTGGACAGTCTCTGCGTAAAAGAATAATGGACACAAATCAGATGTCAAGAATTATAACATTCAAAAACCAGTCGGAGAACACTTCAATCTCTGGTCACTCAATTACAGACCTAAGAGTGGCAATTCAACAAAAAAAAACTTCAAAAACAGACTCCAATGAGAGACTGCTGAATTGGAATTAATTTGCAAACTGGATACAATTAACTTAGGCTTGAATAGAGACTGGGAGTGGATGGGTCATTACACAAAGTAAAACTATTTCCCCATGTTTATTTCTCCCCGCCCCGCACTGTTCCTCAGATGTTCTTGTCAACTGCTGGAAATGGCCCACCTTGACTATCACTACAAAAGGTTCCCCCCCTCCGCCTGCTCTCCTGCTGGTAATAGCTCATCTTAGGTGATCACTCTCCTTGCAATGTGTATGGTAACACCCATTGTTTCATGTTCTGTGTATATAAATCTCCCCACTGTATTTTCCACTGAATGCATCTGATGAAGTGGGCTGTAGCTCATGAAAGCTTATGCTCAAATAAATTTGTTAGTCTCTACGGTGCCACAAGTACTCCTTTTCTTTTTGCAAATACAGACTAACACGGCTGCTACTCTGAAACCTGTCATTAAAGATTGTGAAGCACTTTGAGATCTGTTGATGAAAAATGCTAGCTAAGAGCTAGGTATTACTATTGTTAATTCTTTTCACTCCGATGGGGAAAAATATCAGCTAATCTACACTACATAAACAATAAACTATACATTTTAGTTTAATATATGGAATATGGAGCACTTCATTTCTAGGTCATTGGTTTGGATTCAAGGTCAGTTTTACCTAGGGACGTCAAACAATTTAAAAAATTAATCACAATTGTGAGATTTAAAAAGTTAATTAATCACAGTTTTAATCCCACTATTAAACAATAGAATACCAATTTAAATTTATTATAAATATTTTGGATGTTTTTCTACATTTTCAAATATATTGATTTCAATTACAATGCAGAATGTAGAGTGCTACTTTATATTTTTTATTACAAATATTTGCACTGTAAAACATAAAAGTGCAATCTATGAGTCGAAGCATGAAGGAGCATACAAATGTTTAGCACATCTGGCACATATCTTGCCACACTGACTACAACAGTGCCATGAGAATGCCTGTTCTCACTTTTAGGAGACATTGTAAATAAGAAGCAGGTAGCATCCTCTCCTGAACAAGTAGGACTGAGTGAACTTGCAGGCTGTAAAGTTTCATTGTTTTGTTTTCAAGTGAAGTCATGTTAAAAAAAATTATGTTTGTAAATTGCACTTTCACAATAAAGATATTGCACTACAGTATTTGTATGAGGTGAATTGAAAAATACAATTTCTTTTGTTTACCTTTTTACAGTGCAAATATTTGTAATAAAATTATGAAGTGAGCACAGTGCACTTTGTATTCTATGTTGTAACTGAAATCAATATATCTGAAAATATAGAAAAAATCCTAAAATATTTTTAATAAATGTAAAGTGGTATTCTATTATTGTTTAACAGTGTGATTAAAACTGCAATTAATCACAATTTTTAATCAAGTTAATTTGTTTTGAGTAAATTGCATGAGTTAACTGATTAATTGACAGTCCTAGTTTTAACTAAAATATTTTATCATCTGATGTCTGTCTGGATTGTATGAATCGAGTTATTGATCTCAGTCCAGTTCATGGTGTCCATAACACTATATCCATTATCCCAGTTGGTATCCTTGTTGGTATGGAGCTCAAAGACATAAGACCATCAGAGCCCATGCTTAAATACATGATTTCAGTCTCTCAGTTTGCCCATCCAGCATATTTAATCAGCACTAGATTGTCTAAAAATATAGTGCGAGATTTTTCTTTTTTTATAGCCGTGTTAGTCTGTATCCGCAAAAAGAAAAGGAGGACTTGTGGCACCTTAGAGACTAACAAATTTATTAGAGCATAAGCTTTCGTGAGCTACAGCTAAATGCATCCGATGAAGTGAGCTGTAGCTCACGAAAGCTTATGCTCTAATAAATTTGTTAGTCTCTAAGGTGCCACAAGTACTCCTTTTCTTTTTTCCTGTAATAGCAGCTATATAAATGGAGATACCAGGCCAAGACGCTTATTTCAGTGATCCAATACTCTGGTCTATTTCTGAGAGCTGGGCTTAATTCTCCACTTTGCCCAAGTGGAAAGATCCCCCAAGGACCTTTAGCCAGTTGAGAACTGGGTATATCAGAGCCTATCTCTGCCTCCTCCCCTTCCCTCACATGCTCTGTCTCCTCCTAGCCTCCAAGAAGCCTTTGCTTTCCCTTATGCCACACAGTGGGTTCCAGCACAGTAGATGGCAGATGCAGAAGGCAGAACCATCACTGCCACTGAGGAGATTCCTTTGGCTGTTTCAGGTTCACTCTGTGTTGCAGAGAGCTGTCCCTTTCGGTCTGTAATACCGGGGATGGATAATGATGTGATCTGAGATCAAGTTCATCTCCTGTCACCACTGACCTGCTACTTTCTGTTTGGCTTTGGGAGCAGAGGAGATCTATTGCATCTCTCCATCAGACACCAGGTTCTCCCTAGCAGCCCAGCTTTTGGTAACTACAGTACAATCTCGCTAATCCACACTTCGCTCACTGCCAAAAAAACAATAGAAACCAAAGATTTCTCCCCTCTTTTAGCAGACATCTCACTGTTGCATGCTCTCATCTCACTGCTTTTAAAGCCTTTTACTACACACACTATAAAACACTTACTACCATACTAGGAACTATTATTCTAATTAAAATTGCACTTGTCAAATAAATGACGAAAGTACATTTTGTCAGGCACTACTCATGCTTGTTTATTATGATTGTGCTGGGTCACTTACTTGGTAATTTGCTAAACGGAGTGATTCAGTGGTCTGTCCCACTCAGTACCTGTTACCAAGGCTCGTTCTGCTGCCTGTTTCACTCCTATGAACAAGCTGCTATCTGGCTAAAGGACCATGTTATTTAGTATGAGGATTATTTATTGGGGTTTTTGCATTGTTTTTATATAACACTCAATGATAGTCAGCAATTGTGCAATTTATCTGCCAGGGTACCATTTGGAGTAATTATATTTTAAAAATACATACCGGATGTTATTTACCTTTGTATTTTACCTTCTCAAGAGACATTCGAAATGTGCTTTGCGAAGGTTAGGACAGCATGTGCTCAGTTTCAATAGGACACCTATTGCGTTGCTCAGTCACTTCAGTTATACATTTGACCTGCTTGCTTTATGGCTTAAGCCTTAAATTCCTCTTTTCATTTTAGTTTTTGTTGCACTAAAGTGCAGGAAACAATAACTAATGTATGTTTGCTGAGGATTTCTGGAACAATGTAAGCCATCAGATATTTTTGCAGCAGTACAGAAAGAGAATTAAATCTACTAGGCCAATTTTACCCCAGTGTAATTTCACTGGAGTCAGTGGAATTACAACGATATAATTATACCTCTAGCTTTCAAAGTGCAACAATACGCCATACTTTCCAATACCTCACTGTATACAATGCCATACCTTCCAACCCACCATTGTATACAATACAGCACACTTTCCAATATCCTACTCTGTATACAGTATTTTCAGAGCTTGTAACTTATAAACTTAGATATCCACAATATTTCTATTACAATATGAAGTATGTATCCATGTAACACTCAGCCACTGCAGGGATGGGTGCAGTAGGGGGACACTCAGGATCGCTGCACACCTGTTGTGTACTTTGCACCTTGTGGGAGAGAGCAGCTAACAACATTTTGTCCTTATCCTTTCTTGGCAAACTCTTTGCAGTGAAAACATTGCCATCAATGCTACTTTCTGTATTTACAATGCGAGCTGGAAGTGGTTCTTGTTACATAGTAAGACCACCAAAATGCTACTATGGGAATAGGGCGCATTTGCTGTAGACCTACACCAAACCAATCTAATGGAGGTGCCACCTCAGAATGTGCTGCTGAGGGCATAGCATGAAAGGAGTCCATCAGCTAAACATGCTTTACAGCTCTTCCAGCATTAGATACAAGTCACACTCCCAACCAAAACAGGAGAGGCTCTCAGAGGAGTCTATAGTCAGCAACTGCTTCTGTCTTAAGACTATGAGAGAGGGTGAATAATGAAAACCAAAAGACACATTGCTGGAACACACCCACAGCCCTGTTTACTATACAATAGAGCAATTTCGCTCTTTAAAGCCTATACCTGAAGGAAGAATGGAATGTGGGAATATGGCATTGACCCACCCTGTCTAGACTAGGAAATAGGTTGTATTGAAAAATGTGATAGTTCAAGCATGTTAGCAAACACGTTTTTAAACACTGCCTATTCTCCCAGTTTAGACCTGCCCATTCAGAAGAGGGGCAAGGAAACAAGGAAGGGGCACTGGACATGTTAGAAAGTTCCAGTTCAAACCATCTGAACATCCAACCAGAGCGCTCAAGCAGTTATGTTCCAGCCCAGAGATCTCAGCTGGCCCATGGCCTTGAGCTGCTCTTGTCAACCCCAATAGTAGGGGCTTTAACAAGGTGAAGTTCACTTGTCTGCAGACACAATGGCATGAACAGAAAAATCCATGTGAATTGAGGGAGGAAATCCAGGGTATTTTAATTCTCACTTGGGGTTCTGGGAGGGTAATGGAGTGAGCAAGCATTCACCCCGGGCTACCACTACATACACAAACTCTACCCCACTCTTTTCCTACAAGCCAGAGAGGTGCTCAGTGCTTCTCTCTCTCTTTTTAAAAAGAGTTTGAAACAAAATGAATTCAGTGAGGGCAAGAAGTGCCTGACTGACCTAGACGCCAAATCATGTACATACAGCACTGAAGGGCTTGGAAATCCTCACTCCCTCCCCCCTGCCCTGATGCTGCCTCCCCTAGTCTCCCATAGAAATCCCCCATGGGTTTATTTCTCCTCCAAACACCTCCACCATAGCTAGCCCCTAGCTCTGCTGCTCCCCCAGACACCCATCCAGGCCACATGGCTCTTCTCTTTCTTGCTGCGGCCACCCTCAGACAGACTCCCAGCGCTGGCCTATGCTGCCTCCCTGTCCCATCCCTGCCCATGATGATCATCCCCAGTGTCCCTGGTGGCCTCCCTTCCTCACCCCCCCCCAGCCCTCCCAATTTGCCCTGTCACTGCATTTTGCCCTATCACAGCACCCCTTTTTGCTCACTGGGCAGGCAGCGGCAAGCAGAGTGACTCCAGCGAGCTCCTCTCCTCGGCAGGTACCTAAGCACAGCTGTAACTGGGTGGACGGGACGGGACAGGGACAACGACAGCTTCCCCCCTCTGGAATGTGCCCCCTCCAGGGTGTCTGGGGAGGGGCATGTGACCATTCCTGCCTCTCCCTAGCATCCCCCCCAGAGGTGGGGGGAAAGGAGTTGATCAGCAGGGTCCACGGACCCCCTGGAGTTCTCTTGGGGACCCTCAGGGTCCACAGACCCCAGTTTGAGAAACTGTCCTAGAGCTCTTATATTATCAGGGTAGCTTTTAGGTAGGTGTGATTCCCAGCTCACATAGATGCCCTGCGCTAGCTAAAAATAGCAGGGTAGCATGGGCAGCAGCTTGAGCTAGCTGACAGAGTACCCCAGGGGTCCAGGCAGGTATGTACTCTGGTACCTAGCCCAAGCTGCGGCCCATGCTGCCCTCTCTACACTCCTATTTTGAGGACAGTAGCTTGAGCAGAACTAGCACAGGTATGTCTACATCAGGTGGGAATCACATGTCCCAGCTCAAGATAGATGGAGCCTAAAAAAGGAGAAGGACCCCTGCCACTTCAAACAGAAGGGGAGGCTGTGTCGTGGTATGCCTAAGCCTTATAACCTCAAATTACTTTAATCTGGTCGCATCCTCAACTCTTTGAGCCACCATCAGGAAGTGGATACTAGACCATCAGGCAACTAAAGTAAAGTTTCAACCTTGGATACCATATTTGTTGTATGTTACAGCTGCGTAGGCCCCTCTCTGAACTCCAGTGATTAAAATATAAAACCAACAGATAGAGAGTAAAGGATTTACAGCTCTGCACACATGCTGTGTTTACTGATCCAACAAGGACACGGAATTATTTACCCCACTGCTCTTTGTCAGAAGTCTTAAAATATAATAAAACTAACACGTTGATACTCAACTTTAAATAGGCTGAAATCCTGGCCCTCTGGCACGGTCATTTATTTTGATACAATTCTGGTGCATTACAGTGATCCATGCATGACACATACGTTAGAGAGTTTATTCAGATGATGGTGCCATAAACTTATACTCACAGCATATTCGTGTCACACATGTTAAATGTGCTCAGTTCTTTTTAAGTCATTTCTAAAAAACTTCCAGGCAGGAAATTATTCAAAGCTTTCCCTCTGCTTATTATTAGATATTCTACTATGGTAAATATAAAAGGGAATGTAATAAAACTCCTTAGCTTAGACAAACAACTTTTAATTATATTAAATATACAGGGGCCTATCAGGCCCATCAGTTTTTAAGCAGAACTCCTCTCTGAAGTCAATGGGGGCATACTAAAAGGCTGATGGCAGGATCTGGCCCCTGGGTATTCACACGCAGTGGCTGAGGTAGAGCAGAATGGGAGGGAAAACTCACCATTTTTGCTGGTGGTTGTGATGAGTGTTGGGGATGCGACATGGGAAGAGAATGCGGACAACAGAAAAATTGTGTTTGAAATGAACTCTTGTCCCAAGGATGCTCCTAGCCAACTAAGTACAGTGTGTGTGCAGGCATGAAAGCAATGTGTGGAGCTGTGGAAGGGCAAACCCCTGATGCTCTGATCCCGATAAATGCTGTCATTGAAATTTGGTCAGGATGGAGAAGCTGAATGGACACAGTAGTGTAATAAAAGAAATAAATGAAAGACAGTGTTTTGTGAAAACTGAAGCTTGTGAACCCCTTGGAGTATGGCCTGTCTTTTTGTTCTGTGTTTTATAATGCCTAGCATAGAAGGGTCTGGGCCCATAACTGATGCTACAGTAATACAAATAAATAAGAACCATACATATTCTGAGCTGGGTGAAACCATGCTCTGGGTTGAGTTAACAGCTGATTGAGAGGTATGAACTCACCCTTCAATAATATAACTGTAAGCATAAGCCCCTGCGCAAGACTAAATGTGTGTGAGAACCCAAGTTGATCATTTTGGGAAGAGATAAGTGTGCATGGAGGCGGAGGGGGAAGAGAAGAGAGAACAGAGAGCGAAAGAGGCAAGAAAGCCAAGTAGGAGCCTGTAAGCACAGTGAGAGAGAGGGCTTTCAGGTCTGGTGTTGCTAAAGAGGTTGGGGGGGCGGTAGGCTAAGAAACTGCTTCTTTTATTCTTGGTTCCTTCTGCAGTCAGAAAAGCAGGGCTTTGTACATTCCTTGTAAATAAACAAGAGTGCATCAGAGAGAACACCAGTCTTCATCAATTTCTAATTCCAACCGGAACATGCCCAGGGCCCTGAACTCTGACTAGCTGCCTGGGTCAAAAAGATGCAACATTTTGTGGCAGGGACGATCTTTGTGTTCTGTGTTTGTACAACACCTAGCACAGTGGGGTCCTGGCCTATGATTGGCTCCTAGGTGCTACAGTAATACAAATAAATGATAATATATTTTGATTGTGTTCCTTTTCCCCCACCTTTCAGGTATTTGTTGTCTTAGATTGTGAGCTGTTTGGGTAATGGAGGTATGTGATCAGCACCTAGTGCATTTTTAGGAGCGATTGGACTAAAAGTAAATAAAAAATTATAAACATCATGGTGTAAAAACAATAAATAAAAAAACGGTGGGTCTGGGAATCGCTCCCTGGAAATATTGGATGTAATTTCTAGCATTTTAGAAGACTTTAAGTTCAAAAGAAACATTGTATATAAAAATTAAAAATAATAAGTTTACCCAGTATATCACTATCTGCTAAAACATCAACAAATGTATACACCCAAACCTCTAGTGCGCTGCTGTATAAGATTAGACATCTTCTCTCTGATCCATAAGACCACTGAACTCATGTGATTATTTCCCTGGAAAAACAGTTCTCGGGTTCCCACTTCATACACAGTTGAAGTCCCCTGACATCCCTATCAAATATCAATGTAATATTTTACTGCACTCCTTTGGAATCAGTCTTTCTGTGTGACTTTATTTTTTATTTACCACTCACTTTCCCACCATCTTCTTCCTTTACTTATATTTAATCCCCCTGCCTGTCCCCTAACTGCTCCATTCTGCCTCCTGTGCTGTCTCCACTCACACCCATCTGGTCCCACATTTTCCCTTTCACCTTCCCACTTATCTCTGGAAGGTCAGGAGAGTGGGAGCTATTTTGTTTGGCCATGACATCCTTTTCCTCAAGAGAGACTGCGGAGATGAGACAGACAAAATATCCCCAACACACCATCTTTCTCTCCCCTTGGAGCCTGCTACCGAGGCTCCCCTTCCCTTCTGCTCCTGAAGGGAAGAGGGAGCTGCTGAGGGGACAGATCTTTGTGCAGAAGAAGCAGACAGAGGACACCTCTTCTCCTTTCATCTGCTCATGCTGCTGGTAAGAAGCCAACCAGTCTAAGAAGCATCTCAGTGAAGCTACATCTTGCTCCCTGTTCAGATTCTCTTGCCTGAAGAGTCCTCACTTTACCAACTAGGGGAGAGGAGACAGGAGCGGGAGTCCTGAGGGAGCGGAATTTTACCCATGTTTGGGAAAAGGAGAGGAGAGGGGGTTTGTCCACCTTACTTTAACCTCAGTCCTGTATGTCACTTAAGAATTAGTGACTCAAAATACTTCATTGGCTAAGCCTTCTCATTAGAGATGGGGCTTCTAAAGGCTCAGATCCCCAAACCCCAAAGCTCTGTGGAAATTTTAATCTGGAGCTGAACTTTGCTGCTTGCCCATCTCTATGAAGAGCTGAGCCAAATCACCACAGACCCAAATATCCCCATACTTTGAGAAAGTTTCAATCCAGAGCTGAAGTTTTTAGATCAGGTCCATCTCTGAATGTCACATCTCTTCGGTGGATAGGGAAAGATACTACTTCTGCTTCAGATTCCTCCTGAAAATAATTTAGTTCCTGAGGGCATATGACAGGATTGAGACTCACCACCACTGCGCCTCCCGCTAGCACGTCTAGGAATTAGCTCTGTCTGTTGCAGAGAGGCCTCTGCCAGTGGTGTCCCATCCATTGTCTGCTCCCCCGTTGGTATCCAGACTTGCGTTGCTCCCCACTCAGCAACATCCACTTCAGGACACTGCCCTCCGGCAGTACCTCCTAGTCCATCCTTATCCCCGTCTGGGGGGGATTAACAGCAGTCTTCCCAGTTCTCTCCTGCCACAGTGGCCAACCACAACCCCAAAGGTCTAGCCCCTCTGCTCAAGGGCCAGCTGCAGTCTATCATGGCCATTCTTCCATAGCCAGGTACCTCAGGCCCACCCACTACTCTGAGTCCCAACCCAGGGACCCTCTAGTGGCAGCCTCTCTGCCCTCCTTCTCTCCCCTCATCTATCCATCCTCCCTAGGTCATTTCCCCTCTGACCCCTTGCACGCTCTAGGCCCTTCTGGTCAGGGCCCACAGTCTGACAGGTATCAGGCTGGCACTCTCCTCTGCTCCCCGAAGCGAAGCGAAGCGAAGCGAAGCCCCGCCCCGCCCCGCCCCGCCCCGCCCCGCCCCGCCCCGCCCCTTAGCTCAGGAGACGACCTTCCCCATCTGAAGGTCTGAGAGAGAGACTCACTGCTTTGTTCTTGGGAAGCCTTTATATAGGGCCTAGCCTGGCCCTGATTGGCTGACTCTTTCCCTGCTCTGATTGGCTCTCCCCAGGCCTTCTCTGATTGGCTGTAGGTCTGCGGAGCCTCTCAGGCCTGGTTCAGCCCAATCTTGCCTGGGAGTGGGGCACCACCCCACCACAGGGCATTAATCTAGCAGGTATTTTTCTCTTTATTGTTTTATAATTGAAATTAAAGAAAGTAAACCAATGCAACAAAACTCAAGCCCATTGATAACTAAAGGTTATTGATATTGTATTTCACCTGAACCAACAGGAATATAAATTAATTCACACTAACAGTAAAACAATACATTTTAATAGTTCAGCACAAATTAATGTTTTTGATTCTTTCAGTGCCTAATTTGAATGGGAAAGTGGGAAAGGAGGCCAAGATATTTTAAATGAAAATAAAAATAAGATCTCATTTATTTTAAGTGTGTGGCAGTTCAAATAAAACAAGAGGGTTATTTTAATATTTAAAGACAACCGCCACACCAACAGAGAGACCTTATCTACAGATTGGGCCAAGTTCTGCCATCGCCAAGCAAGACTCCCACTGACATCAGTGGGAGCTTTGATCAATTAAAAACAATAAAATCCAGGTCTTGTATGTCTTCAACAGAGTGTTCTATGCTTCTTGTTTGTACCATATATCTGTCTAATTTGTCCTTAAACTTTTTGCCTCAAGAAAATACAGAATCTTCCTACATTAATAAATTAAACATGTCGAACCATTTCCACCACCACCATCATTAAGCATCTTCACATTTTTCTATTATGATAGCTGCTAATGAAAAGAAAAACTAACAATAATAAAAGCAGAATGTTCACTATCCCACCATAAATTAAGTCAGTTAGCAGGCAATTCATTTAGACATTGGAGTTGCTGAGTAAGGATTGGTGATGTGGATTTTAGATGTATCTATTTGCAGCCTTAGTGTCCCAGCATGTTTTATCCTCATGCACAATCCTTAGTTTTTACCAATAGCAGGGATGTATCTGTCCTTTCTACTAACATTTTTGATCTTTATCTTTTTCTAGTTCTGTGAAGAATGGGCATTCAGTATCCAATACCACTATGGGTAGCTTACTAAGGCAAGACTTACACAAAAACCTTCAATCAAAAATATCTCACTTAGCCATAACTTAATTCAATTAGCAAAGGGGTATAGTTATGCAACCAGGTTTCTTTTCATCAGCTCAGACCCTTGTCCTGTTACCTTTAAAACAATTGTTATGTGCATCCAAAGCAAAAATCTCCCAATATATTTATTTATGTATGTGGAATAATCATAAAACCAGACTAACAGCAACGTTCATTTGGTTGTCAGTGCTTTATAAGCTATACAACTTTTTTGAAAATAACTGTTTTGTGGAGTTCTGAAAATAAATTCTTTAATTAATAACAGGTTTGTAACACGGATAGATACTTACATGAAATATACATACACAACATCGGATATATACCTCTGTGTTATATATATGCATGCAGACCGTACTGGGCACCAGCTATAGTGCTGTGTGTATATAAAGCAAGATATGAGGGACTGTAGCCCGTGCATAGCACATGTGATACACTACAGGATCATTATCACGCAGACGCACATTTCTTTTAAAAGCTGCTGGTTTTGTTTTCCGTCTGCAACTGAAATTGACAACAGGCTGAAAAACTAAAGAACGTTGCTGCTCTTCTGGCGGGAACTTAACTGCAAAGCGGGGAGGCTGGGCTTGAGGCAGCCAGCACTGCAAAACACACACGCGCGCCCCTTGGGTGCTGGATAGCTCATACCCTCTCCGCGATCTCTCAGGGCAGGCATCTCCTTGGCAGATTAACTTTTAAAAAAGCTTCCTCCCCCCCCCCCCCCCGCTGCACGACACCCTCTCCCTGGAGCGTCCACCAGACACAGACACACTCGCCACGCCCAGCACACTGCTGCGGGCGGACCGGCCGATGGGCCACAGAGACGCAGCATGGCCCAGGGAGAGCCGGCGCTGGTCCTGTCGGACACAGACAGCGCAGAGGGCCTGGAGGAGGTGGAGCCCAGCTTCTCTGGAATAAGTGAGCAAAGGACATGACTGGCGCCAGCCTGAGGCTGCAATGCCTTTGTAACCAGGGGGCTGTCAATGGCACCGTCCAGGCGATGGTAGGGGTTGGAAGCAGCGGGGGCCGCCCCGGCCCTGAATGCCTGATGCTCTCATGACTTCTAGGAGACACAATAGACACTTCAATCCATAGGAGGGAGGGTTGGGCCACTCCGCACATTGGAACAATAAATGATCTTCCCCCACCCCCCACTTCAGCTAACTGTGCCTGGATCAGCTGCATAAATAGTAACTTCTTAGCTGTTGGAAGAATTCAGTGAATGTGGGTGGGCTAGACTGGTGTTTCCAAAAGTATGGAAATAGAAGTCGCAAAAGTTCAGTGGTGTAACCTGGCTATAGTGGTGTTTCTTGCTTAGAAAATCACAATACTGCTGAAAGTGGAGTTACTGTCCAAGAAACTTACAGTTGCATGGTTTTTTCCCCCTCAAGCGATAGAGCTGCAAGACAAAGAAAGTACTTCTTCTGATGTGATCTCTCTTGACTCTCTTGAAGAAATAATGCCTGCTACACCCTCAAGCCCCAACAGAGGTATCAGTGTTTTCAGAAGGGATTCACAATAGGTTGACACCTTTACTCTAGCCTGTTCTTTAAACATTGCAGCAGCTTGACCGGCAGAGTGTGTGTCTACTAAAGCAGCATACAATTTTACACTTGTGTGAACATGAGTCAGTGAAGTTATTTGATCTACAAAAAGGAAATAGGAGAGCAAAACTATAGGATTGATCCTCAAAGCCAGTTGCATGCAAAACTCACATGGACTCGAATGGGAGTTCTTCATGGGGAGGGCTTGAAGGATTGGCTCATAAATCCTTAGGGAACTCTTTTGTTTGTATAGCAGAAAATACAGGTTGTGCCAACTCTTAAGGATTGTTGCTCTTCCAGTTTTTGAAGAAATAAACAATTAGTATTACATTTTGTTTTTTCCCCAGATTTATTGCACATGAAGTAAATGAAAACCAAAGGAGTATTGAAGGTGAGTAATCAAATTAAATTACCTAAAACCAATAGGCCATTTAGCCATGTGGCTAAATTTCCATGTAACACTGCATATTAACCAATATGACATAAAAATCAGGTGTCCAACTTAAAAGCAATATCCAAAATATGGGGTAATCAAACATAAACAAAAATACATTAAAAGAATTTGACATACAATGGCTGCCCTAAAGGATTCGGATTACAGCCATCCTCACTTCTGGTTCACTAATTTAAATCTGCCCCAGGTTATTAGTGCCTGAAAGACATTAACGTTTGGTGGTTTGCTAGCCTATAGAAAATGACCTGGTGGGCTTAGACCAGCATCTAATGGACTCATCACAAGAACTATCAGCAAAATTGACATTAACTAGCAGTTTTGAAAAAGAAAATGAAAGCTGAATGGGCACAGAGATCTGAAGCAAGAAGAAATTGTCTGGCTAAAAGAGATGATGTACATGTTTTTCTTTAGATCAGAGAGCATCATTGAAAATCTAGTCCTTAAGAACAAATCCTGTGGATTTGGAAGTGTTGGCAGGTCTCTAGCACGTGACTTTGACAGAAATGGCTCATAGGCAACGTCCACAGGAGTAGTGTGAAAATTATCTCAGCTGGATTCTTGTATTGACCATGTTTAAAATAGTTTGTATTAAAAACACAATGTCCCTTTGGCTTTATTAGTAACATTGACCCTTTTCCTATCCTTTCTCCTGTGCAGATGAGGATCATATTCTTAAAACTCTTCTTTAGACAGCATTAAAGAATATTCTTGTCACTGTTTTTCATTTCTAACAGATGTGCTGAGCATGTAATAATAGGAGCTACTAATCTGGGAACGCCTAGCCTCTCAGGTTTCAGCGCAATGTCTAGAGAATTCTGCATCTTGTCCAAAAGAAATAGGTGAGAGAGGCTGAAATTAAACAATACTAGATTTTGAGAGAGGACATTCTTTGTGTTTTATAGAAATCTGCATCTGCTGTGGCAGCTTCCAGATTCATACCCAGCATCCCTTGTTTCACGGAGGAATTTGTACTCCATGCACGGTTGGTAGTTCAGATGGCTCAATAAGGCAGTCTCCCTGCCTATTATCTCAGCTGGAAGTGGCTCCCCTGAAGTCAATGAGAGACTTCAGAAACATTGTCTATTTAGTTTATCCAAGACATGGGTCAGAGGTGACTTGATCATAGTCTGTAAGTACCTACATGGCAAAAGATTTCTGATTGTAGATAACTCTTTAATCTAGCAGAAAAAAGGGATACTGACATCCAATGGTTCAGAGGTGCTGGACAATTTTTATAGTGGGGGTGCTGAAAAGACAACTGAACCAAAATTGTAAACCCTGTATATAATGGAAACCACTTTAAGACAGGGGGTGTGGCAGCACCCCCCCTCCCCAACACCCCGAATTCCAGCACCCATGCAATGGTTGCAAGCTGAAGCTAGACAAATTCAAACTAGAAATACAGTGGACATTTTGAACAGTGAAGGTAATTAAACATTGGAACAACTTACCTAAGGATGTGGTGGGTTCTCCATCATCTGAAGGCTTTAAATCTAGATGGCACAACTTTTAAAAAGATATTCTGTAGCTCACACAGAAGCTATGGGCTTGGTGCAGAAATGATTGGTTGAGGTTCTAAATCCTAGGGGATCAGAATGGTCCCATTCTGGCCAAAATATATAAGAAAGTGTCACTAACCAGCCACACACATGCCTCAACTCAGTGTCCTTTAATTTGGCTCCCATTAGAGTTTACATGCACCAATAAAAATAATACTTTATAAAAATTAGAACTGATATATTATTGTGTTGCCCACTGGATGACCGTAGGAAAGTCACTTCCCTTTCTGTGCCTCAGTTTCCCCATCTGTAAAATGAGGGTATTGATACTTGCCTCCCTTTGAGATCTACTGATGAGGAGCACCATGTAAGACTTAAGGTATTATAATTATATGACTAAAGTTATCTAATATATCACATTGTTTACATGTTACATCCTATTCTTCACCACCTTTGTCAGTATCTAGTCTACATTCAGTTGTACATTCAGCTTCCTGGTGCAGGAAACTTATGATCTCTTTGCAAAGCGCCATGCACAGTAATGGTGCTACATAAAAAAATTAATAACACATGAGTGAAGTTCACGTGCAAAGCAAACACAGCTCAGGATGATTGTTTCATTTTATCAGATAAACCTATTTTTTGCAACTAACCATAGTTTGCTGTTTTATAAGGAGAACTTTCTGGAAACATTTTTCCTGTACGATGAGGATGGCTTTCAGGCTTTTTGTACGATCTGCTGCTCAGGGAAGACTCTGCTAATGTGCGATGATCCAACTTGTAATAGGTAAAGAGTAGCGATAGGCCTGAGGGTATGGCTAGACTGCAATGACAACATGTGATTGCAGCTCGAGGGGACATACTCCAGCTAGCTTTAATCTAGCTAACTTGGGTACCAGAACAGTGCAGCTGCACGTGTCAGCGTAGGCAGTAAAAACTGGCCCAGAACCCAGGGTAATTACTTGTGTGGCTGGCCAACGCTGAAGTGCGTGCTGCCACAGCTTCACTGCTCTAGGGCCTCAGCTAGACAAATTTAAAGCTAGTTCAGTATGGCTACACCCAATGACTGCAGCATAGACATACCCTAAGCCACAAGGGTCAAATCCAGTTCTAAACTTCCACAAAGTTTGAAGGGGCAGGTCTGCATGCAGGGTTCTGGTTCAGTTCATTGAGATTGGAGCTAGCTACAAAGTTCCGATAAGCCTGGGGTGCTGGGATGTCAGATTTTAGATCAGGACCTGCTCTGTGCTCACCTCCTATCATTGTTTTACCTTATATTGGTTGGGATGTGCAGGTTTTGACATGCCCAGCACTCAAATAAACATTTAAATTACCTGTAGTTCCCCAACACAAATTATCCACAGGATAGCAGCAGGGTAGGAATTAAAGAAAAACTCATCACTTAAAAACCCTGTTATAAATGTGAATAAAGAAATGAAATTCTACAAACAAGCATGTCAAGGAAACAAGATTATTCAAGACACTTTGTCAAAATGTTTGTCTGCACATGTATTATGTTCCAGTCAAGTAAGAAAACAGCTTATTTGAACATAGCTAACTGGGGAAGAGAGGGAGAAGAGGTACAACAATGGCACCTTACAAATCACCAGCTGTACACATGGGTGAATCCTGCCCACAGTGGGTACCTCTACACTGCAAAAGGGAAAAAAAGCAAGTCTCAGAGCTCAGGTCTACAGACTAGGGCTCGCGGTATGGCACTTAAAATAGCAACATAGACATTCCTGCTCGGGCTGGCGTTCAGGCTCTGAGACCCGGCAAAGGAGGGGGCTGTTTTTAGCACCATAGCTCAAGTCCGAGTCCGTAGACCTGAGTTCTGAGACTTGCTGCGGCAGGGGTTTTTTTGCACTCTAGTTGTACCCAGTGAAGTCAGTGGCAAAACTCCCATTGACTTCCCTCAGGCTAAAATTTCACCCTATAACATTTTTGCCAAGCTCATCAGCACCCAGAGTTAAGGTTACCCTTTGGCATGTCCATCGCCACCCGGAGATGGAGGATGTACTTCTACAAGTGATGATTCAGCAGGGTGAAGAAGATGTCAATGCTTTGTGCACAGCTAGCAGGGGAAATAGCCAAATATTTGCCCTTCTCACTAACAGACAGCTGCCCCATTTTGAAGTAACTTTAATCTTCAAGGTTGTCCTGGATTGGATGTCCCCTCTTTCCCCACCCTGCAAAAATACCCCTTGTCTCATTCCTAAAGCTTATTCCCTAGTTGTTGTGCCCCACATAAACAGGAGCTTCCTTGTAATGCATTCAGGCCCCAACTAATTCCCATATTAGTCACGGGTGGGGTGAGGGATTGTTTTTCCATTGAGTTCAATGGGAGCTTGATTTGCTCTTTAGACTTGGTATAAAAATAAAAAGCATGTGGATTTTTATTGGACATATCTAGCATGGCTGGTCATTTGATTGAAAACAAACTAAACTCCTAGTGCTTCCAGTCTCACCGTACCCTGAGTTTTGCATAAACACTGGGATTGTTCCTTTGAATCAACCTCAACTTTGACTGTTTTAAAGGTGTGGCCAGGAACACAGAAGGGGATCATTCATGGATATTACACTGCTAAAGTGCTTTATCATATAACGGATAATGTACCAGCATCTTCAACGAAACGTTTCTGAGGAAAAAGATAATTCTCTTGAATATAATTTTAAAAATCAGAAAAGAACCAAACCAGTTAAACTGAGCCTCTGGCTAACATAGAATGTGTGGAAAGACCTGTTTAAACACTGACTTGACTTCTTATTTAATACGTGTAGGTGCTACTGCCTGGAGTGTCTGGATGTTCTTGTAAGTCCTGGTACTGCAGAGAAAGTTAAAGCAACGAATACCTGGTTGTGTTTCATGTGCCTCCCCTTGAGTTCACATGGGTTCCTGAAGAGGAAGAAGAGATGGCGTGCGAAACTGAAGTGCTTCTATGATCAGGAATCTGTAAGGACCATCTCCATTAACTTTTAATAGAAGAGTAAAGGGATGGAGGAGTCAAGGCTGACACGGACCCAACCGTTGACCTATCTTTCTTCCCAAAAAAAGAACAGGAGTACTTGTGGCACCTTAGAGACTAACAAATTTATTTGAGCATAAGCTTTCGTGGGCTACAGCCCACTTCATCAGATGCATAGAATGGAACATATAGTAAGAAGTATATATATATATATATATACATACAGAGAACATGAAAAGGTGGAAGTAACCATACTAACTGTAAGAGGCTAATTAATTAAGATGAGCTATTATCAGCAGGGGAAAAAAACTTTTGTAGTGATAATCACGATGATCCATTTAGACAGTTGACAAGAAGGTGTGAGGATACTTAACATGGGGAAATAGATTCAATATGTGTAATGACCCAGCCACTCCCAGTCTCTGTTCAAACCTAAGTTAATGGTATCTAGTTTGCATATTAATTCAAGCTCAGCAGTTTCTCATTGGAGTCTGTTTTTGAAGCTTTTCTGTTGCAAAATTGCCACCCTTAAGTCTTTTACTATGTGGCCAGAGAGGTTGAAGTGTTATCCTACCAATTTTTAATGTTATGATTCCTGACATCAGATTTGTGTCCATTTATTCTTTTGAATAGAGACTGTCCAGTTTGGCCAATGTACATGGCAGAGGGGCATTGCTGGCACATGATGGCATATATCACATTGGTAGATGTGCAGGTGAACAAGCCCCTGATGGTGTGGCTAATGTGATTAGGTCCTATGATGGTGTCACTTGAATAAATATGTGGACAGAGTTAGCATCGGGCTTTGTTGCAAGGATAGGTTCCTGGGTTAGTGTTTTTGTTATGTGGTGGTTGCTGGAGAGTATTTGCTTCAGGTTGGGGGGCTGTCTGTAAGCGAGGACTGGTCTGTCTCCCAAGATATGTGAGAGTGAGGGATTATTTTTCAGGATAGGTTGTAGATCTTTGATGATGTGCTGGAGAGGTTTTAGTTGGGGGCTGAAGGTGACAGCTAGTGGCTTTCTGTTATTTTCTTTGTTGGGCTTGTCCTGTAGTAGGTAACTTCTGGGTACTCTTCTGGCTCTGTCAATCTTCAGCAGGGGGGTATTGTAGTTTTAAGAATGCTTGTTTGAGATCTTGTAGGTGTTTGTCTCTGTCTGAGGAATTGGAGCAAATGCGGTTGTATCTTAGAGCTTGGCTGTAGACAATGGATCCTGTGATGTGTCCTGGATGGAAGCTGGAAGCATGTAGGTAAGTATAGCGGTCAGTAGGTTTCCGGTATAAGGTGGTGTTTATGTGACCATTGCTTATTAGCACAGTAGTGTCCAGGAAATGGGCTGCTTGTGTGGATTGGTCTAGGCTGTGGTTGATGGTGGGATGGAAATTATTGAAATCATGGTGGAATTCCTCAAGGGCTTCTTTTCCATGGGTCCAGATGATGAAGATGTCATCAATGTAGCGCAAGTAGAGTAGGGGCATTAGGGGACAAGAGCTAAGGAAGCATAGTTCCAAGTCAGCCATAAAAATGTTGGCATACTGTGGGGCCATGCGGTACCCACAGCAGTGCCACTTTGAAGGTATATATTGTCCCCAAATGTGAAATAGTTGTGGGTGAGGACAAAATCACAAAGGTCAGCCACCAGGTTTGCCGTGACATTATCGGGGATACTGTTCCTGATAGTTTGTAGTCCATCTTTGTGTGGAATGTTGGTGTAGAGGGCTTCTACATCCATAGTGGTCAGGATGGTGTTTTCTGGAAGATCACCGATGGACTGCAGTTTCCTCAGAAAGTCAGTGGTGTCTTGAAGATAGCTGGGAGTGCTGATAGTGTAAGACCTGAGGAGAGAGTCCATATAGCCAGACAATCCTGCTATTAGGGTGCCAATGCCTGAGGTGATGGGCGTCCAGGATTTCCAGGTTTATGGATCTTGAATAGCAAATAGAATACCCCTGGTTGGGGTTCTAGGCATGTGTCTGCACAGATCTGTTCCTGTGCTTTTTCTGGAAGCTTCTTGAGCAGATAGTGTAGTTTCTTTTGGTAATCCTCAGTGAGATCCGAGGATAATGGCCTGTAGAATGTGGAGTTAGAGAGCTGCCTAGCAGCCTCTTGTTCATATTCCAACTTATTCATGATGACAACAGCACCTCCTTTGTCAGTCTTTTTGATTATGATGTCAGAGTTGTTCCTGAGGCTGTTGATGGCATTGTGTTCAGCATGGCTGAGGTTATGGGGC
Organism: Dermochelys coriacea; assembly: GCF_009764565.3. Classification (NCBI taxonomy): domain Eukaryota; kingdom Metazoa; phylum Chordata; order Testudines; family Dermochelyidae; genus Dermochelys; species Dermochelys coriacea. The sequence continues at coordinate 156,285,738 of NC_050068.2, forward strand.
AAGTGATGCTGCTTTTCCACAATTTCAGCCCGTGCAGGTTGACGGAAGCACTCTATGTTAAAGTCCAGTCTGTTGTTTCGACCTTCAGGAGGAGTCCACGCAGAATCCTTCTTTTTGTAGTGTTGGTAGGAAGGATTCTGTGGGTTAGTATGTTATTCAGAGGTGTGTTGGAAGTATTCTTTGAGTTGGAGACGTCGAAAGTACGATTCTAGGTCACCGCAGAACTGTATCATGTTTGTGGGCCTGGAGGGACAAAAGGAGAGGCCCTGAGAGAGGAAAGACTCTTCTGCGGGGCTAAGAGTATAGCTGGAAAGATTAACAATATTGTTGGGTTGGTTAAGGGAACTACTGTTGTAGCTCCTTTTGGCACGTAGCAGTTTAGATGGTTTAGTGTCCTTTTTCCTTTGTAGAGAAGCAAAGTTTGTGTTGTAAATGGCTTGTCTAGTTTTTGTAAAATCTATCCATGAAGAAGTTTGTGTGGAAGGTTGGTTCTTTATGAGAGTATCCAGTTTTGAGAACTCATTCTTAATCTTTCCCTGTTTGCTGTAGAGGATGTTGATCAGGTGGTTCCGCAGTTTCTTTGAGAGTGTGTGGCACAAGCTGTCAGCATAGTCTGTGTGATATGTAGATTGTAATGGATTTTTTACCTTTAGTCCTTTTGGTATGATGTCCATCTGTTTGCATTTGGAAAGGAAGATGATGTCTGTCTGTACCTGTACGAGTTTTTTGATGAAGTTGATGGATTTCCACTCCATATGGCTAAATTCATATTCTCTGTATGTATATATATATCTTCTTACTATATGTTCCATTCTATGCATCCGATGAAGTGGGCTGTAGCCCACGAAAGCTTGTGCTCACATAAATTTGTTAATCTCTAAGGTGCCACAAGTCCTCCTGTTCTTTTTGCGGATACGGACTAACACGGCTGCTATTTTGAAACCTATCTTTCTTCCCATCTCTCTTAATAATGAGTTCCAACACGTGCCTATGTTTTAAAACAAATGCTTGAATCCTCTTTTTTATAAACAATTAAATCCACACCCAGCAGCCCTGCATTCTAAATTAACACTGGACTTTTATTCTGCAAATATGTATGTGTGTCTGACTTTACGGACATCAGCAAAATTACACAGATTGCTACATGTTTGCAAGACTGGGCCTTAGTGTGTATGTGGGACTGAAGAAGAAACACTTTAGTAAGGAAGTAGCTTCCAAGAAAATTATGGAGAAAAATTATGTAAAATACCCTGACAATGTTTTTTTTTTAAGGTTTTAAAAGAGAGGAAAAAATAAGATATGTTCATGGTTATCCATTATATACATTTTCCTTCTTGATCATTAAGTATATGTGGCACTTTTTTTCAGGACACAGGTGCTATCAAAATAGGACAAAAGAATTATCATTTTAGTTCACACAGAATCATTAATTGATACAGAATTCATGCAAAGTATTTAGAGCTAGATTCACTTGTGAGCGCTGGACTCTTTTTCTTTGTACTAAAACAAATAAAATATATTAACTGCATCAGGCTCTTGTAATAACCAAAATACAGATTAGAATTTAACAGCTTTGGAATTTTTAAGTGTATCATTTATTCTTCTGTGCCAGTTGAGAGTGGTGGCTGGAATTTTCTTCTTGCAGCCAGTTGGAGACACAAAAAACTGACCTTAGACATCTATCGCCTCTGCAAGAGGAAACAGTCAGCATACCCGTCAGATATGTTCTGCCTCCAGCAGGTGGAAGCAGAGCCCCATCAGCTGTACAGTTAGAAGGGATGCAAAGCTGACATTTGCAAAAATAAAAATATTTGGGGACATATACTGCCAAAAATCTGAATTCTTCCTACCATAGGTTTTAATAAGGTGCCAATCACCCTGGTGTCTAAGTACCCCCTTAAATACTGAAAGAATTGAGTTCTGCAGCAGTCAACCATCACCAGAGACATCTTAGACCAGAGGTTCTCAAACTGTGGTCCATGGACCACCAGGGGTCCGTGAGGTCCGTTCAGGTGGTGCGCAGATAGTTCCCTCTAAGGTGTGTGACTGGGCAGCTGCACACGAGAGAATGAAGGGCCACCCACCTAATTAGTGGAGCCACGCAGGCCTGGCTCCACTAATTAGGTGCCTGGATCCTGGAGAAGACGCACACGTAAGGTCAGGAGGTGGCCTTGGGGGGAATAGGGGGCAGGTGGGATGGGCAGTGGGGTGAGAAGAGAGAGTGGGGGGGATTTGTGATGTGCAGGGCTGCAGCAGCCAGAGAAAGAGGCAACTTTCCCCAGCTCAGGGCTGCGACTGCTGGGGAGAAACCCCCCCTCCTTCCCAGCCCCAGCTCGGGGGCTGCTGCAATGGGGGAGACAGGGAGAGACCCCTTTCCTTCCCAGCCCCAGCTCGGGGGCTGCCGTGGCGGGGGAGAGAGGACACATCCATCGCATTAGGAAGGTAAGACTACTGATACTAAAATATGAGTTGTGTGCTTTTATTTATAGAACAAAAAAAGTTAATGACTATTAAGTTTTTTTTATATAGCGCTTTTATCCAAAGCACTTTACAATAATTAGCTAATGGTACAAACAACATTTGGAAAAATCATTAAGTGGTCCACTGAGATCCTCAGCAATTTCCAGTGGTCTGTGGGAAAAAAAAGTTTGAGAACCACTGTCTTAGACTATACTAAGATTTTTCTACGCTGCACATCAATTTAGGGTTTGATAAGAAATTTGTACTGCGTGTACTGGGCGCTGCCCCTTTAAATTTTACCTGCCACGTAGCAGATTATCACAACATACTTCAGATCGCATCTTGCTTTAAATTCTCCAGCAAATGATCCAGTATCAGACAATTCGGATGGTATTTGAAAATGAAAAGGAACCCATTTTATGTAACAGAATAAGTACAATATACTGTGAAAGGATATTTATTTGCAATGTATAAATCAGTACTTCCTAATGTGTTAATCAGAATCCAGGCGTCTCCAAGGTTCTGAAATACTTTTAATTGCAATTAGTTGCCTTATGCCCTTCTGTGGATTTCGGGATCCTGACAGGATACTGAAGAGAGGAGTGGTTGCTGGCAATGCTGGGTGGGTCATTTAATTAAAAAAGGGACAGTGTCACAGTTTCAGGGCAATTGTATCTGTATTCCCCCTCCGTGACCCACCAACAGTTCCCACTCTAGGCTCCGGGCTCCTCAAATGTCAACTCTCTTAGGCAAAGATCCCCGTCTCTCTCCCTCCTGACCAGGGGTTTTCCAGACTGCACAGTCCCCTGCCTACCCTGTGATAGTCCTGCTAAGTCAGACTCCCTAAACAGGCCAGCGTCTGTGCTTTATTATTTTTAATGGACAACTTGGAGTATTCACACAACTGAATGGGTTGTACAAACGAGGGTCTTTTTTATTTATGACAGAACCATCTTGAGATTTATCAGCCTTTAGCCGCATGGGAACGAAAGCCAATCAATGTTCTCTCCCTTTTTGATAATATTACCATGGGTAAGTGTACATAGATGGTTTAGGATTGAAAACAAACATATTAAAAATCTATTAATATATCAGGCCAAATTCATCCCTGATGTGACTCCATTGTCCAGAGGGACAAATGAGGCCCATACTTGGGATAAATTTTACCCATCATGATTCATTATGACCCACACAAAGGTATCATCATCCTGTTTGAGAGAGCTGGTCAAAAATTGTTTAATGCAGAGCTCTTTTGTCAAAAAATGGCTTTTTTAAAAAAAATTACTATTAAGCAAAAAAACTATTAATGTTTTGCTAAAAAAATTGTTTATCCAAAACATTATAAAATATCTTATTTCAATGACTATTTTGATCACTTTGTTTAACATATACCCTTCATAAGCAAAAGATTTTACCAATTGTTTTTGATAAACATTTGTATATGAAAATGTCATGAAAACTTTTAGGGGGAAAAAAATCCATTTTGAAACCTGTAAAGCAGAAAAAAAGGTCAACATTTTCCACATTTTTCATTAAAAGAAATAGTGTCATTTTCAGAACAATCTAATACCCGTGTTGTGTATCTAAAATGCTGCTATTTGTAGGCTGTGTGTGACATTCAGTACAGCATTACATAGCTTGATCTCAGGTTTACAATCCTGATTTTGAGATGTCTCCAACTTTGTCAGGTTAGGAAGCTGTAAATATCCAACACTGTTCTCTACTCGAAGGGCTACCTGATTACATGTCAGTTACTGCACTGCTTGCTAGGACCCTGACTGAGCAAGGTACTTAAGTATGTGCTAAACTTGAAACACTGGTCCCATCAGTCACATGCTTAAAGCTAGGCATGTGCTGAAGTAAGGTGCGTCATGAGGGAACTAGTTCCTAGTACTAACACTGTCTGTATTTCTAATGTCCGCTCTTCAGAGATGAAAAATCTTGGATTTTTGGGCAGCAGCTTGGGGGATGGCAGGCTGACATACTTAGGTGATGTCACCAATGCTCTGAGGACAGATGTAAGTACAACATAGAAAATCTCACTGAATTAACAGTGCGCCGCGATGAATTTACATTACTGATTGCTGTGATAATTCTAGGCGAATACTGCCGGGGTCAGCCAGGCAAGACCTAAACTGAAGCAGAATCTTCATCATTCTGGGTGGGGAGGCAGGCAGGTCAAAGTGAGGCTGAGCAGGGGATCCCTCTCGTCTCAACTGGGACTCTGCTGAACAGCAGTTCTCATCACACAAGGGCTTCTACAGGATGGAGCTCACAGCTGGGCAGGAGAGAAGCTGGGATGTGGACAGTGTGTCTACAAAGGGGATCCAGCTGCTGAAAGCTGAGTCTCGAAGAGAGCACATAATGGTCATCAGGCACTACCACAGGCCTCAGTAGCGATGACAGAGCTGCTCTGCATACTGGATCCAGCTTGGGGAGTATGAGTGGAGGATTCTTAGATTACAGACTCTTTTCTTAGGGTCTGATCTAATGACCACTGAAGACAATGGGTACTTTTACACTGACTTCAATGGGCACTGGATCAGGCCCTTCAACCGTAAGATCCTTCAAGTGGGTATCATATCTTCATATGTAAAGCACCTAGCACATTGGGGTCTGGGCCTGGGCCTGATTGGTTCCTGTGGGCAGTACCACAATGCAAAGAATAAATAATAATAATTCTATTGCCCCAATAGAAGCATATGAGTAGGGCCCTACCAAATTAACAGCCATGAAAAATGCGTCACAGACTGTGAAATCTGGTCTTTTGTGTGCTTTTACCCTATACTATATAGATTTCATGGGGGAGACCAGCATTTCTGAAATTGGGGGTCCTGACCCAAAAGGGAGTTTCAGGGGGGTCACAAGGTTATTTTAAGGGGGATCACGGTATTGCCAACCTTTACTTCTGCACTGCCTTCAGAGCTAGGCGGCCAGAGAGTGGCAGCTGTTGGCTGGGCGCTCAGCTCTGAAGGCAGCGCCCCACCAGTAGCAGCGCAGAAGTAAAGGTAGCAATACCATACCATGCCACTTCTGCATTGCTGCCTTAAGAGCTGGGTGATCGCAGAGTGGCAGCTACTGACTAAAGGCCCAGCTCTTCAGGCAGCAGTGCAGAAGTAAGGGTGGCAATTCCATACCATACTCTGCCTTCAGAGTTGGGTTCCCAGCCAGCAGCCGCCACTCTCTGGCTGCCCAGGTCTGAAGGCAGCGCCGCCATCAGAAGCAACACAGAAGTAGGGTAGCAGTACCACAACCCTTCACTACAATAACCTTGTGACTCCCCTCCACAACTCCTTTTTGGGTCAGGATCCCTACAATTCCCACACTGTGAAATGTCTGCTATAAATAAATCCAATGACCTTGAAATTGACCAAAATGGACCATGAATTTGGTAGGGCCCTACCTATGTCCCCACTGGAAAATCTCACTCAGTCGGGGAGGAGGGGGGATAAGTGGAAATTTGGCTCTGTTTACCAAACTTTGTATAATGTGAAAAAAGCTTGGCAATGGAACAGCAGAGTCTCCAAGTATGGTTTAATCATGTACATGCTACAAGGATTCAGTAAAATGACAGAAAACCTCCCTTGCTCCAAGAATTGAGATATGCCACCTGAGACTGTAGCAATATTTTCTTTTGCAACAACTGAATTTCTGAATGAAATCTTAGAGAAATCCAAGCCACTCTGGTATTAATTCTGTTCAAACTGAAAGTTCACTGCCATTATGCAATTTCAGTAATGAATAAATAGCATAACCCAAACCATATTTAGTATTTCAAAACCCTGACCACTCATTGCACTATCAGTTGCTTTTCTAAACTCCTAGTTTCCTTTTTTTAGTTTTAGGGGGTTTTTTTCATATTGTGGTCTTGTACTGCAAAGTCTGGTCTGCACATCTAGTTCTCCCTTGCCAATCTTTGACAGATTATGCAACTCCATGCCCACTTTAAAAGAAGGATGGAGATTTTTGTGCAGCTGATGACATTCATCCTTTGAATATGCAATTTCCTCACCACTGTGTCGGCTGACACATTGTCTTTGGAACCATATGCATGTATTTTCTATTAGCTGCAAGCACAAGTGATAACTGCACATGCAAGCGACTTGAGTGCAAAATTTCATGTGCACAAATACAGGTTACATTTTGAAAATTTGGCCTTCCATAATCTGGTTTCACAGCATTACTGACCGATAGGTAATGATCAATTATAATTCTTTTTTCTGTCTTTAGTACAAGGATGAATCTGTGTGGAGAAACTGCTATTGTTATGTAAGAGTAGTGGGTGTGGCTGCAGAGACCAAAGGTCAGACTCCACTTGGAAGTTGGGGTTCTGGCAGGCTACACTCAACAGCAAGTTCGGTTTTCTTGTGTTCGAGCTATGTAATGACTAAATGCTAACTAAGCATTAAATACAAACTCTCCAGACCTTAATAAGATAACAACGCCGAATTCTCTGTGATTGGGAGTGACTCCTGATGATGTCCCCAGAGAGGCCTGCCTTGGGCTATCTAGGTGGGGAAGAACTTTTCAGATGGAGCCACAGCTCACCTCAGGTCCTGCTCTATTCAGGTTCTTATACCACACCCATCACCGTAGTGTCTGAGTGCCTGTAGACAAATCCTTACATTTTAATAGCCATCATAATAAGAATAAGAATAAATGTTTCTAAAATAAACAAGAAGTTCTGAAACTTGTACATCTTATTAGGTAAAAGAATGGGGTCCTTTTGATTTCATATTTGGTTCCACTCCTCCGGTTGGAAATTCCTACGAACACCCTCCTGGTAAGAGGTGCAGTGGAGCATAAAATGATATATAAATTATCAGTCTGACAGAGTTAGATCTTTAACTGCATCAAAGCTCCTCGTGGTACGTCTGAGGATACAGGGGGCGGGGCAAAAGGAAGCTGTACAACATTTGTCTATCCAGCAGGCTTTGGGAGGGGCAGATTAAAGTGAACTTCGCTGGCTATCCATCAGCTGGGGCTTACAGCCCCTTTGTGCTGCTACAGCAGAAAGGACCATTGTGATCATCTAGTCTGACCTCCAGGATAACACAGATCATAGATCTCTCCCAACATTTGAGAGAGAGAGCACGCACAACCTTTTTCATTAAACTGTATTAAATCTGCTGTATTTCATCACCTGTGAAAGGAGAGACATTTCCTAGAAGACTCCTATCCTGTGACTGTACAATCTCAACTGTAGGGGCCACGTTCAGTCTGGTCCTTACACAGGCGTGTAGTGGCAGAGGATGCAGTGAAGAGCCTCCACCTCTGTAAGGGCTGTACAGCCTATGCAAGGGCTGGGAAGAAATTCCAGAAAGCACAGGGCTGGGCCATCTCTACCCCAGAGAGAGCTCCTGATGCTTCAAACAGCTCTGTCCTCCTACACATTGTCCAGTTGTGGTTACTGGTTTCATAGGAAGAGAATTAGATGATCACGCTGGTCCCTTCTGACCTTGAGTCTATCGTTATGTGGCACCCCATGAAGGAGGTGCATTAGTGTCCACACTCCCCCTGCACACCATGGAGCTTCAGGAGGCATTCTCCTTTCCTGGGGCTCAACGCCCGCAGTGCTCCCTCTCAGGCTGGGCAGCTCCACACTGCCCCTTACTAGGGCCTCCGTGTAATGTGCAGATCCTGGCCCTTGGTAACTACAAGGCACATCATTCATTTCCAACTCAAATTTGCCTCTGTCCCATGCGGATCTGGGGTCCAATTCAGACCTAGTAGAAGCAAGTGCCTATTCAAGCCAGTGAAGTTGCACCTGGTCTGAAGTGGATCCCTAGTGTTGTTATCTGTCCCTCTGCTTACATGCTGCACATTATGGAGATGACGCCTCAAACTGAAGTTATGGAAAACTTTATCCTTGTTAAAACTTTATCCTCTCTGGTCTCATTTCAAATTTCCTCCACTGCTCTTTGTGCCATAGTGATAGAGAGGCTCTTAGCATCTCTCTTTGAAAGCTGCATAGTCCCACAGTCAGAGCAGGACAGGATGAGAGCCATGCCTCTGCTATTTGGTCCTTTAATTTTTGATGTCACTCTTCCCTTTCCTTTCTCCTCATCCCTTTCACTCCTAGCTTGGTATTTCTATCAATATCACCGCATCCTACAATACGGGAAACCCCCAGAGAGCAGTCAGAGGCCATTCTTCTGGATGTTTGTGGATAATCTGGTGCTGGAAAAAGAAGACAGAGAGACAGCTTCGCGATTCTTTAAGGTACACAGAAAATCCAGTCCCTCCCCAGATTTTTTTTTCTTCACATCATGTCTCCTTAGTGTTTAGTAACTGGGTCCTTTTATAGTGATGTTTATTGTGACTTTTGGGAATGGTGTTCTCTGCAATGCCATACAACAGAACCAGAACTGATTCCTGGTTCTTTAACCTCTCACTTCCTGAGCTGTTGGTGTACAACAGGGGCAGCTTGTGGAGGAAGCAGAGTTCCTCTGGTCAAAATGAACCCCACTCATTTTGATTAAGGAGTAGAGAAGACTCACATCATAATGTTTGGATCTGGATCTGAATCTCCCAAAAGTTTGAGGTGGGGGAAGAGAGATGGGGAGGGAATGAAGAGCCTGGGTTCTGATTTAGATCCCTCTCTAGAGATTAAGCCCACATCATTCAATTTGGATCCAGAGCTGAACTTCCCAAAAGTTTGCAGGGAGTTTTATGTGGAGTTCTCGGTTAAGGACCAGTGCTAATGGACTTCCAAGTGAGTATACACACAGTCGCAGTATTTGTGCATGCCACAAAAATCAGTCACTCTCTCTGGTTTCCCTGCATTATAACTCACATGTGGACTAGGAAATCACCAGTAAAGCCATTAGTCAGATGTTAATCAAAATGCTTTACAATTGTCAGGATACAACACTTGTCATCCGAGGATCTCAGAGCTTTTACAAACAATAACTGATCCTGACAACAGTCCTTGAAAACTAATAACAGCTCTAATATCTAATATTAAGGGGGCATGGATCAACATTCATGTCATGCTCCCCGTCAATACCCGGCCCAGAACGAAGAAGCTAATAACCTAACCAGCGGACCAAATTCAGTGATGAATCCTGGTCCCATGCCACCTGAGACACGTTGTGCATACACCAAAAAAGAAGTAGCACTGCCACCTGTCCAATACAAGAAACATGGCCAATGTCTGATGAGAGATACACTACTATTATGGTATTATTTACTGAGTAGCAACAATGTGTTTAGCATAATATGTACCTAATATTAAGGCATTGTCCCATCCCCAGTGAGTTTAGGACTTGAATTGCTGAGTGGATTAACACCCTGAGTTCCCATTGACTTCAGTGGAAGTTGCAGGTGCTCAGGGCCTCTGCAAAATCAGGAAGCAAGTGTTGACCTGTTCAGAGAAAAATGGGGAACATTTTTTTACAAAAGATCTAGCAAAAAAATTCCCTGCTTTTTATTTTTGAATATTCAAATTTTGAAATGATGTTTAAATTTCAAAATCTGGAAAATTCTGACCAGCTACTGTGCTCTCAAACATGAGGGAGGCTTGCCCAATTTACCCCAAAGGCAGACTACAATCATAAGAGAAAACCAGCTAAACATGTCATGAATCGGTAGAAGCTGTTCTTAAACATTCTTGGTGACCACCATACAGTACAGTATTAACATTTGGCATACGTTGTCTGGCTACTAAGACACTTGCATATTTTTCCCTTTTAAACAGGACTTTCCACATGCAGAAACTGTCCAGAATGCTGTGATCTTATGGAGCAACATACCATCTGTTAAGAGGTGATACAACAGTTTACTTTCGGGGTTTCTTCTAGGGGGCCTGTCTCCGATCCAAAGAAGCTGAAAACTAGTTTAGTCAACAAAGTGGCTTCTAAAGTTCAGTATCCTCAGACACTACAATGTTTCTGTGTCCCCCAACTACCTCTGGTCCTTTTACTCTGTTTCTGTAGTTCTCACACTCTCACATACTCAAGTGATCTCAACTTGACAGGCCAAACGTGCATTCTGAGTTTGGAACCTGCTGGGAGAAGTTAAAATAGGTTCCATTCACACTTAAATAGCCTCATTAGAAGCCATCCTTTAAGACAGCCACTCCTGAAACCTTACTCAGCCATTTGGGAATGTGGATGTGGCAAAAGAAGACTGGAGAATTCCATCTCTTACCTTCCAGTTCATCCCCTGGTTTCTATTATCCTCTCGGCCTCACCCTTTAAGAACAATGTACATTACCATCAGGGTTGAGAACCTGTTTGCAATGTTTCAGTCTTGCATTAAGATCCGATCCTGAAATGCATTGAGTAACCATGGAGTACTGATTTGGGGCCTTAGGGTTTTTTACATCCTAGGTATGAAACATCTCATCATGGGCTTTATGATGGATACACCAAAGGAACCTCAATTATATCCATTCAAGTATAAGATGCTGAAAATCAGCTATGCATACACTAGAAAATGCTTACAGGAGGAACACAGATTTCTCACAATCTCTGGACAAGATTTGCCTCACTTCCTGGTTTCCCAGAATGTTTCTCTGCAAAATTGGCTTCAGAGAATTTATCATACAATGAATGCACTCCATGACGCAGATACTCACAGGCTGTGTCATCACAACTACTAGTTTTGCACACCAAGAAAGTTCTATTAGACAATTTTAAACTCTGAACTCTGTGAACAAGACATAGTTTAAAAAAAACAAAAAACCTTTACTGAAAGACATGAGCTTAAGGTTTCAGAGTAGCAGCCGTGTTAGTCTGTATTCGCAAAAAGAAAAGGAGTACTTGTGGCACCTTAGAGACTAAAATTTATTTGAGCATAAGCTTTCGTGAGCTACAGCTCACTTCATCCGAAGGCTAATTTTTTTGCAATTGAATTATAGGCATATGGCACTAGTTCAATCAGAGAAAGCTCTGAGTTTACTGCCAGTTATTACAACAGCTGCAAAGAATCCGCTGCTATAAAATATCCTTAAACTTTTTACAATGTCTCAAAATACACTTTTTTAACATCATTAATCTCATACTGATAAAGCTATCTACTAATATGTTTGAAATGTAGAGCCCAGTCCTGCAAACTCTTTCATGGATAAGTAGTCCTTACTCACATAAATAATCTCATTGACACTGATGGGACTACTCGAGTGAGTAATATTTGCTGGGTAAGTTCCCTTGCTGGGGAAAATGAAAGACTCAGTGACTGCCTCCTTCATAAAGACCAATCAGCAGGTAGTGCCTGACCCTGCAAGGTGCTAATCACACTGGCCCTGATTCAGCAAAGCACTGGAGCACATACTCGACACTAAACAGGGTGGAACGGTCAATGAAACTAAGGGGACTCCAAACATGCTTAAAGTTAAGCATATGCTTGAGTTTTTTCCTGGCTCAGAGCCAGAGTGCTCAACACTTAGCAGGACTAAGCCCGTACAGAAGAGAGATTTTGAAGCACAATTTATGGAAGGAACTTTGTGAGCTTTTACTTTTTGTTTGTTTGTTTTTGCAGCAAGTATTCTCTCTCGGACTTGGATCTGGATTTAGACCTCCTGGCAAAGGACATCCTCAAAACAAGACTGCTCTCTCAACGACCCGCCACTCTAGTGAGGAAGTTTTTTCTTCCCTTGAGAGAATATTTTAAATGTTTTTCATAAGAAGTTCTTCCCACTCCAGATCAATTATCTGGATTATCCCATAATACTGAAAAGAAATTCTGTGTCTCTTAAGGCATGATCCAAGCCCATTGAAATCAATGGGATTCTTTCTGTTGACTTCAATAGACTTTGGATCAAGCCCATACTGCAGGATTGCTCTTTCACATTTATTTCTTGATGTATAACTAGCTCTCTTGTTTTGCCCAACCATGTTATTTGCTTTCCTTTTGCTATTTGATGGGTTGCTGCACTTTCTTTTATAGATGTTACTTTAGGCTACATAGAGCCACTGTGTACATGCTATCTTTGATTTGATATTTAACAGCTCATTGAGGCTTTGATCATACAAACACTTGGGGATGTGAGTAACTTTACTCATGTGAGTAATCTCATTGAATTCATTGAGATGATTCCTTTGCAGAAAGTTACTAATATACGAAATCATTTCAAGAATCAGGATTTAAGGTAGAATTTTATTTAAAGACACTTGATTTTATATACTTTTTACCTTAATACTATAACTAGCAGGAAATGTTTTAATATATCTTTTACCTAAATACTAATATAAGAGAAAATATTTTAATATTTTATTTTTGCACACTTTTACCTAAATGCTTTCTATTTATAATTAAAAACTGATTTGTGTGTTTAAAGTTAAAAAAAGTCTGAACAACATAATGAATGTGCGAGATGAGCAAAACTCCTTAATCTAAAAATGTAGCATATTATTTTGTATCTGAATGGAATGAAGCAAAAAAAAAAAAAAAACATTCAGCATATTGTAAGTATACTTGATCATGCTTTATCTTGTTTTAATGGATGTATATTTAAAATAAAGATTGTTTTATTAACATTTTACTAAAAACGGGATACAAATAAGAATCAGAAAAATCAGTCCAGTTCAGGGTTTACAAGAAATAGAAAATAAAGCAAATATAATAAGTAAAGAGCTCTGAGTACAATACTGTTACCTGATGAGTGAACTCAACTCATCTTAGCTTCACTGGGAGTTCAGGGTGCTCAGAATCTCCCAGAAAGCGCACATCACCTGGCATTGCAGAATTGGGCTCTAAATGAGCAAAAGGAAAACCGAATCTGGCACAGCCAATAGCATGTTAGCTACACTGTCATGTGATCACATGGGGAAAGGTATCCTATCCCACTTACAAAATTAACCTAGGGACCAAAGACCCTCAGCACAGGGAGATATACTGCCCATCCAGCTTACTGAAGTTCACAGGCAGACCTGCTAAGTTGTTACTGATAGAGATAATGGAAGATTCTGAAACTTCAAGTTTAGAAACAAAATCAGCAATATCCTCCATCTAGGCCCTGATCGTGTAAATGGTTACACACATGCTTAGCTTTAGAACCATGACTTATCCCAATGAGTAGTAAAGTTAGGCACATGCATAAGTGTTTGCAGGAAATTGCGGCCTAATAGCATAACTTTCAGGGAGACTATGAAATCACAAAGAACATTGAGTAATGACCTTTGCCACTAAAAATAAAGGCAGAACTACTTTAAGGTCAGAAGGGACCATTGTGATCATCTAATTTAGTCTGACCTCCTTCACATTGCAGGCCACAGAACCACACTCACCCACTCCTGTAATAGACCCTCTAGGCTCTGACTGAGTTACTGAACTCCTCAAATCATGGTTCAAAGCCTTTAAGTTACAGATAATTCTCCATTTACTCTAGTTTAAACCTGAAAGTGCCCATGCCCCATGTTGCAAAAGAAGACAAAAAACAGATTGGTTTCTGCCAATCTGAGCTGGAGGAAAATTCCTTCCCAACCTCAAATATGATGATCAGTTAGACTCTGAGCATGTGGGCAAGGCCCACCAGCCAGTCACCTGGGAAAGAATTCTCTGTATTAACTCAGAACCTTCTCCATCTAGTGTCCCATCACCAGCCATTGGAGATATTTGCTACTAGCAGCCGCAGATGGGCCTCATGCCATTATAGGCAGTCTCATGATACCATCCCCTTCATAAACTTATCAAGCTCAATCTTGAAGCCAGTTGGACTTTTTGCTCCCACTGTTCCCCTTGGAAGGCTGTTCCAGAACTTCACCCCTCTGATGGTTAGAAACCTTGGCTTAATTTTGAGCCTAAATTTGTTGATGGCCAGTTTATATCCATTTGTTCTTGTGTCCACATTGGCACTTAACTTAAATAACTCCTCTTCCTCCCTGGTATTTATCCCTCTGATGTATTTATGGAGAGTGATCATATCTCCCCCCAGCCTTCTTTTGGTTTAGCTAAACAAGCCAAGTTGTTTGAGTTTCCTCTAGTAAGGTAGTTTTCCATTCCTCAGATCACCCTAGCAGGTCTTCTCTTTACCTGTTCCAGTCTGAATTCATCTTTCTTAAACATGGGAGACCAGAACCGCACACAGTATTTCACCAGTTTCACAAGTCTCACCAGTGCCTTGTATAATGGTACTATCACTTCCCTGTCTCTATGGAAATACATTGTCTAATGCATCTTAGGATGGCATTAGCATTTTTCACAGCCGCATCACATTGATGGCTCATAGTCACCCGGTGATCAACTAATACACCCAGGTCTTTCATCTCCTCTGTCGCTTCCAACTGATAAGTCTCCATTAAGAATAAATATTTTCAGTCTTAGAATGAATCAGATGTGAATTTTGGAGATTCAGCAGATACTTGTATCCAGTGGTTCTAAAACCACTATTTTGTAACTTCGTAATAGCTGACATTATATTTGCCAAGTAATTTCCATTGTGGTATAAAAGTCACTACTACCCTATTGTAATGTATGTAACTTCAGTTGCAGCTGCTTCTGCTTTTGTGATTGTATGGGTGGGTAGTCATGGATGGTACACATGAGTAAGTAAAAGGAAAGTGTGTGCGAGAGAGAGAGAGAGAGAGAGTGTGCAGAGGAAGTGAATATGCAAGCATGCTCCAGTGAGACCTTCCTGAGTGTGTTTCCAGGAAAATCTTCCATGGTCCCAAAGTTGGAGGGACAGATGTTTGACTGATAAACAATAATAGAGCAAGCAGACAATCTTATTGTGTACTTTCTCAAACTTCTCAAACACCACACTAGGGTCTGGCTGAGAGTTGCATAGCACATGCACAGAAGAAAGCAAGAGAAAAAAGGCTCTTGAATTTGGCACTGATATAGTGATGTGGTGCCAGTAGGTTCCTGCTGTTTTCTCTCTCTGCTTCTCTGCTAACCCCCTGTGTTCCGGGGCGTGAGTGCTTGCAGAGAGAAGGACTAGGGAATAGATTAATTTACTAATGTTATGTACGCTTGCTGGGCATATGTACGCACTTTTCCCCAATAATATACTGGATGTATGAACAACACAGCACCCAATCTGTGAAATTTGCTCTGGAATATATACATGTTAATATCTTGTAGGTAGACCCGAGGGCGGGGGGAGATTCCTCCACTCCCTTGGGAAATTTGTTTAACAATATTTGTCATTCGGTGCAATCTGGTGCATTTTAAAGGCAAAAAAATAACTGTTCTCCAGAGTAGTTTTGTGAGTCCTAAAGAGAACTTGCATTCCTGGCAAGGATGATTTAGCAGTACCCAGAGAAGGAACTCCATTAGAACCATGAAAATAATCCCAACCCTCCCTTTAGTTTAGTGCAGGAGTGGGCAAACTATGGCCCATGGGCTGCATCCGGTCCACCAGCTGTTTTAATCTGACCCTCAAGCTCCCGCTGGGCAGCGGGGTCTGGGGTTTGCCCTGCTCCGGCACCCCAGCCGAGGAGCAGGATCAAGGGCCGCTCAGCATGGCTCCCAGAAACAGCGGCATGTCTCCCCTCTGGCTCCTACACAGAGGGGTAGCCAGGGGGCTCTGCTCCACACACTGCCCCCATCCCAAGCGCTGCCCCCACAGCTCCCATTGGCCGGGAACTGCGGCCAATGGGAGCTGCAGGGGCGGCACCTGCGGATGGGGCAGTGTGCAGCAGAGCCACCTGGCCACACCTCTGTGTAGGAGCTGGAGGGGGAACATGCCTCTGCTTCCGGGAGCTGCTTGAGGTAAGTGCTGCCTGGAGCCTGCACCCCTGAGTCACCCCCGCTCCCCGTCCCCCAACCCCCTGCCCCAGCCCTGATCCCCCTCCCAACCCCTTGGTTCCCAGCCCGGAGCACCCTCCTGAACCCTGAACTCCTCATTTCTGGCCCCACCCCAGAGCCCCCACCCCCAGCCAGAGCCCTCATCCCCTCCCACACCCCAACCCCAATTTCTTGAGCATTCATGGCTTGCCATACAATTTCCATACCCAAATGTGGCCCTCAGGCCAAAATTTTGCCCACCCCTGGTTTCGTGGCAGGGAGCCCTGGAGAGTCCTCTCTGGTACGTCACTGGACAGCTACAGGTTCAGTGTTCAGGTATTGTGTTCAGTGAACACAATAGGCTAGATTTAACCCTGGGTTATGGCAGCACAGCACCCATCCAGAGGAGATTTGCAACAGCATAAAGTTCTAGAATCCTCTCCCTTCATCAAAACTGAGCAGCACTGGCTGGGAATGGGGAAGAGGCCACTGCAGCTAAGGGATGTGCTGATCCCCTAGGCAACCTCCCATTGAGCCACAATCATAATGTAAAGTTGCTTTTTCCCAGCAAAACCGCAAAAGGGAGGACAGTGGCACAAACACCACTAGCCTTCCTTCAGGTGCACTGGCACTTCACTGTACCAGGGGTGGGTAGGTGGGTGGGGGAAACCAGAATTAGATGTGATTAGATTCTCTTCTTAACCATATTTAGTGTAACCCTTATAGAATAAAAGACCTTAGCAAACCGATAGAATACAGCTGTAGAGGAGAAATAGAAAAAAAGCCATCTTTTATGAGTGTTTACTAAATGGGATCATAACTGTTCCATTCACAACAATGAACAAGTCTATTTACAATAGGAGTAGAAAACTAGGACTGACTCTCTCAAATGGTAAGGTTGAGATTTTCGCTAGGGAAAATCAAATACTTTAGATGCAGCTTGCATCTGATAGTAACTGCAGCAATGAAAGTCCAGGCAAATGTTTTGGCTCAGTTCCTGGGTAGATGGCACAGAAACATTTACTTGTTTTTATTTATAATTAACCTTAATGAACTGCCACAGAAAAAAATATAGCCCCAGATTAACCAAAACCTACTTATTTAAGGCATTTCTACTCTCATTAATTATTGCAATGATGGCAAAAGTTTAACATTCTATAAAGATAAAACACAGAAGCAGGAAATATAAAAGGATACTGGGATTGTTGCAGTCATAACACAAACACGCATGTGATTTGAGCATGGTGTGAACTTTAAACCTTCTCTCGTCTCTTTCTAACGTGTCGACTCTTATGAGCAAACAGTAAAGCATTCCCTTTATCTGAGTCCATCCAGTTTAAAAGCTGGGATTTTAAGATTGTTGCAGACTTATTTTACCCACCTCCCTCCCCTTCCCCCCCCCCGCACACTTTTGGGACATATTTTGAAGTACAAATGTAATTTTTGGAGAAAGGATGATTAAATTGGGGGCTTGTGAGCTTTCACAATGCCCCTTTAGGAGGTGTAGTTTGATAGTCACATTTGGCTCATTCTTTACATTTTTATAAAAAATAGTTTTTTATTGATTGAATTTGTAAAAGAAAACAGATTAGTGTGGTACAAGAACCACCAAGAAAGAAAAAAAACACCCAAGTGGCTGACAAATATGTATATCAATATTTGAATAATTTCATGGTGCTACATATATAGAATAAATACATCACTATAAGTATAGTCATCAATATCAGACTCCTTGGTAACAGTAATCTGGACTGGCCCCAGAATAAACTCCTAGGGGTAGAGTTTACCATCTTTTGTTATGCAGAGACAACCGTTAAATCAAAAACATGGTATAAACCAAAATCGCAAATTCAAGCTTAATTTAGTTACTTATTTTAGTCCTACAGAAAGAGAGATACTGTTCTCCTCACATTTAAATAAAATATAATCAGGTCACATAGGCCTTGATCCTGCAAGGCACTTAAGCACATGTTTAAATCCAACTGACATCAAAACACATGTTTACATGCCTCGCCACATGAGGATGGGATTACTTATGTTCTTAAAAGATACGTGTGTGCTTAAATTCCCTGCTGAATCAGGGATACAGAGCTTGATCTACAGCCCATTCAAGACAATTAGTTATTCCACTGATTGCATTTGACTTTGGTTCAGGCCTGGATTCCTTAATTGTGTTCTGTGCAAACTGGAATCCTGCATGGCTAAAATGCAGTGGACCATCATTTTCTAAATTTTTATTCATTCATCAAACTGTGGAAGGGTCATGGAAAAATTAGCACTATATAATATCAAAAAATCTCATGTTAGGTGGATTAAAAACTGGCTGCCACATCTCAACAAGCACGTACTCACAGAATGGGAGCGTTTCTAGTGAAAGGCCACAGGGATTGGTACTAGGCCCAATGCTGTTCATCATTTTCATCACTAATCTGGAAGTAACTATAAAATCACTGCTGATAATATATGCTGATGACACAAAGATTAGTGGATTGGTAAGTAATGATAAGGACAGGACAGTCATACAGAGTGATCTAGTTCGCTTGATAAATTGGCCCCATCCAAACAAAATGCCTTTACAATTCAGCCAAATGCAAAATTACACATTTAAGAACAAAGAATGTAGGCCATAGCTACAGAAGAGGGACTGTCTCTTGGAAAACTGTGACTCTGAAAAGAATTTAGGGATCATTGTGGATGAGCAACTGAATACAAACTCCTAATGCAATGCTGTGGCAAAAGGGCTATGTGATCCGTGGCTGTATAAGTAGGGGAATAGTGAGCAGGAGCAGCAAAGTAATTTCACTGCCATGCACGGCATTGGTGAGACCGAAATTAGAATACTGCATACGGTTCTGGTTGCCATATTTTAAAAAGGATGTTGAAACACTAGAGAGGATGCAGAAAAGAGCCAAATGGTTGGATGGTTGGAGAAAATTCCTCACAATCAGAGACTTAAAGAGCTCAATCTGTTTACCTTATCAGAAAGAAGATTGAGGGCTTGTCTTCAGTGCCGGAGTAAATCGACCTAAATTACACTACTCCAGCTACTTGAATAACGTAGCTGGAGTCGACATAGCTTAGGTCGACTTACGCTGGTGTCTTCACTGTGCTCCATCGATGGGAGATGCTCTCCGGACAACTTCCCTTACTTTTCCTGGTGAGCTGGAGTACCAGGATCGACTAGAGAGCGCCCTGCCATCGATCTAGTGGGTTTTCACCAAACTGCATCGATTGCAGCAGTGTCGATTTCCCTGTAGTGAAGACAAAGGTGACTTGATTACAGTGTAGAACAGGGGTGGGCAAACTTTTTGGCCCAAGGGCCACATCTGGGTATGGAAATTGTATGGCAGGCCATGAACGCTCATGAAATTGGGGTTGGGGTGCAGTAGGGGGTGAAGGCTCTGGGGTAAGGCTAGAAATGAGGAGTTCAGGGTACAGACATGTGCTCCAGGTTGGGAACCAAGGGGTTCGGAGGGCGGGAGAGAGATCAGGGCTGGGGCAGGGGGTTGGGGCATGGGGGGGTGGCTCAGGGGTGCAGGCTGCGGGTGGTGCTTACCTCAAGCAGCTCCCAGAAGCGGTGGCATGTTCCCCCTCCAGTTCCTATATGGAGGCGCAGCCAGGCGGCTCTGCTGCATGCTGCCCTGTCCGCAGGTGCCACCCTTGCAGCTCCCATTGGCCATGGTTCCTGGCCAATGGGAGCTGCGGGGTGGTACTTGGAGCAGGGGCAGCATGCGGAGCAGAGTCCGCTGGCTGCCTCTATGCATAGGAGCCAGAGGCGGGACATGCCACTGCTTCTGGGATCCGTGCGGAACAGTCCCCAATCCTGCTCCCTGGCTGGAGTGCCGGAGCAGGGAAAGCCCCAGACCCTGCTCCCCAGCGGGAGCTCGAGGGCCGGATTAAAATGGCTGGTGTGCCGGATGCAGCCCACGGGCTGTAGTTTGCCCACCTCTGATATAGAAGTATCTTAATGGGGAGAAAATACTGGGTATTAAAGGGCTCTTTAATCTAGCAGAGAAAGGCAGAAGAAGAACCAGTGGTGGGAAACTGAAGCCAGACACATTCAAATTAGAAATTGGAAACAATTTTTTAACAGTGAGGATAATTAACCACCGGAATAAACTGCTAAGGGAATTCTCCATGTCTGGATGTCTTTGAATCAAGACTGGATGTCTTTTGGAAGTTATGCTTTCGTCAGACACAAGTTACTGGGGTCAACACAGGAGCAGCTGGGTACAATTTAATGGCCTATGCGATACAGGAGGTCAGATTACAAGATCTCTGGGTCCCTTCTAGCTATGAGAAAGGAAAGGTGGTGGCAGCATACAATGCACCCACAAAGCTCACTCTCGGTTTCTGTTCTCGATGCAGAGAGACTCTTGTGGCCAAAAGAGGTTACTCTAGCAGCTGTGGTGAGCTCCGGTTTCAGAAATGCTGATGATTGGAAACCCAAAGAACTGAAGGCCAGTCATAAAGTGAAAACAAATGGTCAGAATTTAGCTGCCTGGGATATCCTTGGATATTGTCAGACATATTCCTAAAAGAAATATTTTGTTATAAAGTCAGGGTAAAATACTTGTTTTGAGCTGTCAGTTGTATTAGATAATTAACCAAGTGTTTGTGTGCATAAAGTACATATATAGAATACAGAACATAGAATATAAGCTTTTGGGGGCAGCACAGTGTTCTCACACTGCCTAGCACAATGGGACCCCGATCTCAGTTGGAGCCAATGGGGGGTCCTATAATTCAAATAGTAATTTTAGAGATAGGGGCCCCCAAGCACCAGGCTGCCAAACTAGGCCCTGGGGGCCCCTCCGTGGCTCCAGGAATCCTTGGATGAACTACAGATGGTGCAGCAGCTACACCACATTCTTCCAGGCTCCCAAGCAGCATATAGCATGGAGCATATCGAAGCATCCTGGCACCCGGGTGATCCCTTAGAAATCCAGTTTTAACAGCAATCACACTTTTTATAAAATAGCCTGCCTATACTGCTGGGAAGATCATGGCTTACTTTCTTTAGCAAAGAGAAGCAGGAACTCACCTCAGTACTCACTGAGGTGCTGGGGCTCAAGCAAGTTTGTTACTTTCATAACTGATATGACAAGCCCAGAGGTCCCAGGGCTATGAACTGCCCAGCCTAGAGGTGCTGGGGCTCAGCCCTGGCAAGCCCTCGCACAAATTATGCACTGAGGGAGACCCCCTCATTCAGGCAGGCTAAGTACAGTTCTGCTGCCCTTTACTCATACAATAAGGATAACATTTCATAACCCCCACATTTAATATTTAAGTATTAAAGTACTTAATACTTAAGTGATTTGTAACCCAACACCAGCCAAAATTGATCACTTGGGCAACAAACTCTGTCTGTTGGATACCTAGGCAGAGTAGGTGTGTTCATGTAAATACAGTCTGGTCCTGAAGCCTTTCCACCCATCCCTGGCTCATCACCAGCTGTCAGGGGAGAGCTCATTCAGACCTTGCTTATAAATAATAATTTGAAATTATTAGGTAGGCCAATATAGCCAAAACAAATGTGCTGACGTTGTCATAAATAACAGCTATATGAGGAAACTAGTCTTTGTTCATACTTTTCAAACCTATTATGCTTTCTCATGTACAAGTATTTTATCGTATACTGTATGTGCTTTTAAAGTGTGTATTAATGTTTCAATTTCAATTCAAATTTCCAACCAACGACTAAATTGGCAACACTGCATGTAACTGGGGGGAGGGAATTGGGGGGGGCATGTCTAGAGAAATCCCTGACACAAATGCTGATTTGTGTAAACAAACACTTGCACTTTCAGGTGCATCAGATCTGTGAACATTTGTGGACATGCCCATTGTATCCAGGTTTGAACATCTGACCCCAAGACAATAGGGGGGACGCAGTGGAGGGGGATGGGGAAGGAATTAGGTGGGGACATACAGAGAATAAGCCACACAAGTTTTCTTTAAAATTAAAATGTCAGTCAATTATTTCCTCACTAGTCATAGGTAGGAACAGTGTACAATGCTAAAGATGTCAGAAGTCTGGAAGATTTTGTACATTGATACACAGAAGCTCATACACAGTCTGCCACACCAGATTCAGTGATGGAAAAGAGGGAGCATATTTGAGGGGGCTGTGTTGAAACATCTGTTAGAGGGAAGTGTCTAAAATAAAGAACCAGACAAGTCAAAAGGCTGATGCTCTCAAAATTATACAGCAGGAGATACAGCAGGTACTGTTTCCATTACCATTCGTAATATCTTCAGGAATTAAAGTGTTGCAAAACCCCAACATGTCTATAACATAAAAATGAAAGCACGTTCAGCATATGGATCTGAAAGACATTACAGAGCTGATCAGTCAACCGATGTTGCCATTCAATATGGTTCCAGTTTATTCTTTATAAAATGAATGGCTAATGCTACATGCCTAATAATATTTTTCATTGTACTACACCTGTAGCTGCCAGACAAATCAGCTATTTTAATACTGTAACTAGTGTAGCTCCCAAGACAATGGACTTTTAGGGGAATTCAACAGAACTAGGAATGTGTTTTATAAATATCAAATTTCTAAAAAGATTATGGGCCACATCATAAATTGATCTACACATCACAGTGTCATTGATATCCATGAGAATTGTGTGAAAGGCTCAAGGGTGTACATGGCCCCTTACAATCAAAAAATTAGTTCTTGTTGAAATTACTCTTACAGTAGCAAAAATTAGAACCAAATAATTTTAATGAACATCCCAAGACGCATAGAGTTCAGTTCCTGTTTCTCAGATCTTGACACTCATCTGACATCCTGTTGTATTACATTGTTTCCTATTTCATTGTGCTTTTCATTCAAAGATTACATTAAAATGTTAATCTACCTTCTATTTTTTAGATGTGTGAATAGTATTGTTTTCATAGACTGGAAACGAACGTAGTCCAATAACCAGGAAAAAATTGCCATTTTCCCTTAGCCCAGTGCAGATGTCTACAACATTCTAGCTGTTAGTTTCTTTTATTATAGTATCATGATCTTTTCTACAGCTCTTGTTCTTAAATAGAACTTTGTATGCAGTCCATTTAGATTGCCAGTTCCCAGATAACTGATTTTTGGGTCATTAGTAATGTCAATTTCCAAAACATTATTTAATCTATTTTATTTCCTCATCCTAGAACCAATTCACCCAAGATAACCAAACCATTCATAAGTTACAATTAGACCCTTAAGAATTCCAACAATGGCATTCTCTTTTAATCTTGCTTTAAAATTCTTGCAGATGTCGACTAAGTTCAAAAAAGAATCTTCTGTGTAAGCAATATACTCTGTTCATACCTACGTTCCTTTATTTTAATAATTTTTTTACCATGAGCCACGCAGCCATTAGTTTGTGTTTAGATATAATATATCAACTATTACTAGTGTGGTTCTCAAGGTCTTTGCTCTGCTCTGCTCCAAACATGCTACTGATCCTCCCTCTAGTATTTCAAGAATGTTAAAAACCGAGGTGGACTTTGACTGCAACACCAGGTCAAAACCCCATTGAATTTTGGGGAAGTTCAGATCTGAACTTAAATGTGATAGGTTCTATACACCCCAACCAGCAGTTGTTAAGAAAACGGTTGATCGATTTTTGAACAATGAAAACACCACATCTGTATGCTTCTTGTGGAGGGTTTGCCTGGGATCCCATCCATGAGGAAAGTGTGTCTGGACCCACTTGTAGAGCATTCTTTTATTCCCCAAAGGTATTTAAAAGACGTGTGTTGTGGGGAACCTGGCATTATGACGTAGTCTGCCTTAGAAGTCAGACCCTTTCTTTGGGAAAGCAGAAACTGTGACTGGATGAAAAACCTCTTTCAGCTGGACAGAGCCATTCTTTCTGTTCTTTGGCCTGATTTATTTTGAATTTGATCTTCAGCTGTGCAAACCCCCTTAGATTGTGAAAAACATTTTTTCGTTGTTGTTAATGTATGAGCAATAGAATGTATGGTTCCAACAGGCATTTTATTTTCCAAGCCAGGAGGAACTGGTCTCCTATCTGCTACATTTCACTTGATCTATCATATAGGGTGTTAGGGAGTGGTATTTTGCCACTTACACGATACTGCAAGACTTACATGGGGTATCCAAAATGAAGATGGATAAGCCCATGAAAGCTTATGCTCTAATAAATTTGTTAGTCTCTAAGATGCCACAAGTACTCCTGGTTTTTTTAGTAATAACAGAGACAATTCTTGCAAAGAGTGGGAATAGTCAGAAATAAAGCCTTCTTTGTGACATTTGAAAGATGGAGTCCCAACCTGACCACAGACGATCAAGTTGCACGTAGACCATTAAAACTTGCCATCATGAGAAAGACTGTAACCAAATGAAGAACATCATTCTTGGTAGGGACTTGGTAGTTCTAGAATTAATGATTCCAACCTAGAATTCAGCTCCTTGCTATCAGACAATAACAGTGTTACATAAAAGTTTGAAATGATCCTGTCCACCAGAGCATCAAGTCATATGCCTCTATTAAGAAATATACAGCTGGCAAATTGTTAAGAAATCAACTAGAAAAGAGAATCAGAATGGAAGACCACAAGAGACTAGGAAGGAACCACTCATTTCATGTTATCCCTGCTGACACTAAACATAAAGAATTATTGAGAAGGAGTAAAAGAGCCCCCAGAAGCATTTCCATGCATATGGACAAGAGCCTATCAGTTAAAATTTTGGCTCTATCTTGTTTCTCCTTCCATGGGAAATTGGATCATTTTGCAAGGGGACATCCATATGTATACTGATTGTTTTAGTGTTTAAACTGCAGAGAGAATCAGGAGGCCCAAAGCCCCATGATCTTCATGGAGTGGTTGCAGTAAGAAAACATTACTCTAGTGCAGAGAGGCTTAGTAATTGTGGCAGTCCCAGAACAATGTGGAGAGCTTATGTATCTATGAGATATTAAACTTTATAACATGGCCAAAATCCAACACACAGGAGTGGCTGCTTTTACAGCAGTGAGATTAGTGTCCATGACTGTGCTGGACTGAGCATGGGCTTGGTCCAGTAGTTTATTAAAAGCAAGATGATCAGTGAAATCCACTTGCTCCCAGTGCTATGAGTTAGAGGAGGTGGCAGACCAAAACTCTGGGGAAGGATTTCTTGATTCTGGTTTACAGTGACCTAAAATTTGAAACCTAAGTGCTGAAAGGAATACTGACCAGCCAAGGAGAATGGTAACAGGGAAGCCACGTCTCCACATATCCTGGAGCCCCATAAAAGAATAAATAGGGGCATAAATAAGCTTTTAGTGTCAACTAAGGAGCCCTGAGCCTGTGGCCCTAGAAGCAACCACAGAGGGACTTCCCATGTTTTCCCCCTGATGTACAAAGCCAGTTTGGCTATTGTGGTGGAGATTAATATAAAACAGTAAACCCACTTTTTACTACAGAAGGATATTTCGTATCAGGTTAGCAGAGAAGTTTGGATGGCCTAGTTAGGTGACAATTGTTTGTCTGTTGGATACTCCACAGATAATTAGTTCATCTGGCACATGCCCTACATAAGATAGGACACTGACAGTGAAAAAGAGTTGGTTTGTTGTTGACACCGTTTCTTCAGTGAAGGATACACTAGCAGGCCAACACATGTTGTGAATCCTGTGCATAGTGCCAACTGGTGACCACTAAAGTGGCCCAGAAATCTCAGTGCCTTTCATATTGCTACCAACCATCAATTAGGACAGTTGCTAGGGGTCCTTTACTCGCAAGGTACCAGTACCTTAACAGCAAGAGAGCAAGGCACAGTACAGTATGCTCTTCCAGCTCCACCAAGGTCATTATTATCCCAGGATCGTTCCAGGCAAATCAACATCAACTAAAAGCAGTCACATTCCAATTAATTCTTCCATATTTATCAAATGTCAATACATTGTTATTCCTTAACCACTTTTTCCTACATTCAGTTTCTAAAATTAAAGCACAATGAAAAGGAAAAAGAAGCCTGAGGAAATAGCCATGGTTTTATATAATTGATTTTATTTGAAATTATCATTCTTTGTGTCGCCTATGGGTTATTCAACTAAAGAAGGACAGAAGAAAATTGAAATGCGGACCTCTGCATTACTAAAACTGTACCACTGAAAGCAAAGGCAGAATTACTAGGTCAAAAATAATTACTGTATCCCTAACCAATGACCAGAAGGGAATCTTGGCATTCAGTACTATTTGGTTAGAATAGTACAATAACTTAACAACTAACAATTGTGGCCGTAATGTTTCTTTAAAATGATTGTTTAAAGCTAAATTCCTAAAACCATATTTAGACAAATAGCCTGATTTTCAAAAGACCTCCCATGAAGCTCCCATGTCTTCAAATATGACCTAAATATGACTGTAGGAGCTTAACTATAGGCACCAATTTTTTAAAAAACTTTGATCTATATCTATATAGTAATCTCCCCAGTAATATACAACATCCTTCTATTCAGTGTTTGTCAAGCAAACTGTGTCAGACGCAGTGAGCTGTAGTTGTAGCTACTTCTCCTTTTGTGGTTGTATGTAGGTGTGTGTAAATGTGCGTAGGAGTGCTCCAGTGGGACTTGAACGTATCTGAGGGAGTACCTTAGGTAATGCTCCAACAGTGCAAAGGGGCCATAAAGGCAACTTCTTAGGGATTAGCCTCAGTTAGTGAATATGTTACATAGGATTGGGGGCATAGCCAGCGTGTCCTTGCACTCCAACAGTTCTCAATTGGCAGAATGCCCCCTTAGGGCCAGTGCAGACAGGTGCAATTTACAGTGGTCCTGAAGCTGTGGTCATGCCAGAACCAGCCCCCAGTCATCCCCAGGATAAAGGCTAGTAGGGACCAGGGCAGTTTCTCCCAGGAAAAGACCGCATACCACTACTATATCACAGATGTGTTTGTAGAGAGATGTCAGATAGATTAAAAAAGTAGAACACTGACATTTAAAAATAATAAATTAATTAAAGTCTAAAAATTCCTGGTTAAAGTTCAATATCAAACACTTTCAAGTCAGGAAACTTCCCTAGCTACACATAGCCTTAATCCTGGCCCTGTAAAGTATCCCTTCCCACCATCTAACTCTTTTATGATACAGTATCTGAAACATATCAAGAGATTACAAAGACGCAGGTTGTTCAAATCAATAGGTATTTTGGTGGAAGATATAAATTCGGCTCTTTCATTTATAGTGGAATGGTTGCTGAGATGGCGCTAGTTCCTGAGTGTATACAGAAGAGTCAAATGTTTCTGTTTCTTGATTTCAATCGGCAATGTAAATAGTGTTTAGACTGGTTTCAGAGTAGCATCCATGAAGGAGTACTTGTGGCACCTTAGAGACTAAAAAATTTATTTGAGCATAAGCTTTCGTGAGCTACAACTCACTTCATCGGATATATGTAGTGGAAAATACTGCATGCATCCGATGAAGTGAGCTGTAGCTCATGAAAGCTTATGCTCAAATAAATGTATTAGTCTCTAAGGTGCCACAAGTACTGCTTTTCTTTTAGTGTTTAGACTGGTAGCCCTTTTATAATAATGGTGGGAGTTATTATATAAATGTAGCATGGTAAATTATTGATATTTTCTAGATGAATTGGAGCCAAAATACTGTAACTCTATTACTGAGGTAATCTTATTAACTCTAGTTCTTTGTCTTTATTTACACTGTGGTGACCAAGGTCTTGCAATCCATATCAGCAACATGGATGTCATCAGAGGAATTGTATTTGGGACAAAGGGATAGTTGGTTGAGAGCTAGATGATGGCCATTGATATAGAGTCAGAATTAAAGTTGCTTGAGGATCTTTAACTATGACTTGCAAATGTTTGCTTTTTAAGTTAAACGTGAATTTTCATGCACTCAAACATCCTTATAACGACATTCAAACCATGTTGTTTTAATATAATTGCTTTCTATGTCTATCCTTAAATTGTACTGGAAGCTTTGTGAATAAGAATTTATTTAGTTTTTAATAATGTATTTCAAACATTTATGTTTGAAAACTTAATGGATTACAATATTCTGCTTCTTTCTGATGTTCATTAAATGGATGCATTAGAATTAGTCCTTTTTTCACTTCCTCAAGTTAGCAGGTAGGCACTGCATTGACACACAGCTAATTTTACAAAAGATATTTTCCCATTTAAGAAGACAAAACCAGAAATATTGTGGTTATCATTCTGACACACATACATACACATCATTTAAAAAAATTATTTATGAAACTGTATGTCATGAAAGTTAATTTCTGACTGAAAATAGGGCAGTAAAATCTCAGCACATAAACAATTATTTATTTTAAAATAAATGGAATACAAACAACAGAAGCTCATTGGATATGACCTGGCTATTTTTATTAATTAACATGAAGAAGTACTATGTAGATTTAATAGCCCTGGGAACATCTGTGCTGTAAAATTTTCTTTGGATCTAAATATCTCAAATTTAATCTAAATTTTCTTTTAATGCAAGGTAGGAGCCAGAAACAAGAGTATCAAGTACCATGTGACCACCCAGCTCTCTGTAGGCCGCTGTCTGGGAGCTTGTTCCTACAAACTACCAGTTATGCAAGGTCAACGTGGTTTTGTGATATGGAGAAAAGTGGGGATTTTAACACAGATTTAAATAAATGTAAGAGCGTATAAATATTTGCAATTATAGTATCAAATAGTTGATAGCTGTTTAGAACAGTTTTATCATCTGTCATTTTTATGGGCATTTTTATGAGAGTAACAGGTAATAGTCATCATTATCATAACCAGCCTTATTTCAAGTGCATTTTTAATACACACATTTAGACTCAGACTCAGACTTTAAGGGCAGAAGGGACCATCATGATCTTCTAGTCTGACCTCCTGCACATCGCAGGCCAGAGAACCTCACCCATCCATTCCTGTAATAGACCCCTAACCTCTGGCTGAGTTACTGAAATCCTCAAATCATGGTTCAAAGACTTCAAGTTACAGAGAATCCTTCATTTACTCTAGCTTATACCTGTAAGTGACCCATGCCCCATGTTACAAAAGAAGACAAAAAACTCTTAGGGTTACTGCCAATGTGAGCTGGAGGAAAATTCCTTCCCAACCTCAAATATGATGATCAGTTAGACCCTGAGCATGTGGGCAAGACCCTCCACGCAGACACCTGGGAAAGAATTCTCTGTAGTAACTCAGAGCCCTCTCCATCTAGTGTCCCGTCTCCAGTCATTGGAGATATTTGCTACTACCAGTCACAAACTGGCCACATGCCATTGTAGGCAGTCTCATCATACCATCCCCTCCATAATCAAGCTCAGTCTTGAGGCCAGTTAGGATTTTTGCCCCCACTGCTCCCCTTCAATGGCTGTTCCAGAACTTCACTCTTCTGATGATTAGAAACCTTCATCTAATTTCAAGTCTAAACTTGTTAATGGCCACAGGAGTGATGACAACTTCTTCCAGGTCGGGGGGCTGAGGTGGGCCAGACAGAAAATTGGCAGGCTGTGCTCCCCTTCAACATGAGACCCCACCCCCCTCACCAGCCCTGCTCCCACCATGACTCCACCCCATTGACAGGTCAGAGGCCGGAAGCCAGAGCCAGGCAGTGCAGGTTGTGCAGCTGGTAGGAGCTGCCTGGGCAAGGGAGCTGGCTCTGGGGCTGAGAGAGCTCTTAGGGAGTAGAGACTGTGGGGGTGGGGCCCAGGAGCCCGGTTCTGGAGCTGGTCAGTCTGGGCAGCTGTGGGGAGTCCTGACCCTCCACCAGCCCTGGATAGAATACCCCAGTAGGTGGGGACATGGACCAAGGCTGCTCTTGGGGCCCCCAGGGTCCTCCTCCCTGGCTTACTTCTCTGTTGCCAACTAATTTAATGGTGCTCAGCCTTCAGAGCTGGGTGGTTGGAAAATGGCAGCTGCTACAGGGTGGCTAAGGCAAACTTTTGGGGTGGCTATAGCCCCCACAAGCACACACCCCCCAGTGCTGCTCCTGGATGGCCAGTTGTGACATTGTCTAATTAAAATATAACCATGCAAATCATTATTGCTACCACTGCTGTATAATTGCAGTAAATCTTATACAAAATATAACTCATGGCTGGAAAGGGTTAAACAGCTTGCAGGCTAACTAACCCAAAGCCAACCTTTAAAGATATGGTCAGAAATGGTAATTAGGGCCATTCATGCTAAATAGGCTAGAACTTTGAAATGCAAACCTATATTGTTAGGTTTCAGAGTGGCAGCCTGGTTAGTCTGTATCAGCAAAAACAATGGGGGGTACTTGTGGCACCTTAGAGACTAACAAATTATTTGGGCATAAGCTTTCGGGGGCTAAAACCCACTTCATCGGATGCATGCAGTGGGAAAATACAATAGGAGATATATGTACACAGAGAACATGAAAAAATGGGTGTTGCCATACACACTATAACGAGAACAATTAATTAAGGTGGGCTATTATCAGCAGGAGAGAAAAAAAACCTTTTGTAGTGATAATCAGGATGGCCCATTTCAAACAGTTGACAAGAAGGTGTGAGTAACAGTAGGGGGGAAAAATAGCATGGGGAAATAGTTTTTACTTTGTGTAATAACCCATCCACTCCCAGTCTTTATTCAAGCCTAATTTAATGGTGTCCAATCTGCAAATTAATTCCAATTCTGCAGTTTCTCGTTGGAGTCTGTTTTTCAAGATTTTTTGTTGGAGGGAATATTAACATTTAGATGAATCTTGGGTGAAATAATGTCATTGTCTATATGTCCCTTTGAAGTCTGTGATAGACTGCCTAATGAATAAATTGCCCTATGTTAATTTGTGTAACTAATTACTGGTGGTGTTCAGAAAACAGAAGGTTATATCAAAAGCCTATTGTTTACCCAGGACTGTATGCTAGAACACTGTATAAAAAGACCCTTGGGTCCTGATCCTGTTATCTCAGATCTGCTTGATGCTTCAGATGCAGAGGAAGCTTAGGCCAGTGCTGACTGGTCCGCCCTCAATATGATATCGGACCTTGGACTATAACCTGTGAACTAAATTCTAAAAGAGCTCTTTGCAACTACAAAGCTCGCCATCTCTGCTATGTACCTTAACCTCAAGAACTGAACTCATATGTGCATGTATATTGATCTTTTAACCTATACTATCTCTTTTTTCTTTTTTAATAAATTTTAGTTTAGTTAATAAGAATTGGCTATATATGGGTATTTGAGTAAGATCTGGAATATTCAATAACCTGGGAGGTCATGTGTCCAATCCTTTGGGATTGGTAGAAACTTTTCTTTTATATGATGAAATAAGATTTTCAGAAATCTTCACCATATTTGACTTGGGTACCTGGATGGAGGCCTGAGGCTCGGTTGCTTTGAGGGAACTGTGTTGTTGGTTTCCGGACAACCACTGAGGTAATAAGAAGCTGTTTTAGCTGGCTCGTAAATCTAAGTATTGAATTATCCACCAGCTTTGGGGTTTGTCTGCCCCATTCTTTGCAGTTCACCCTAATTGAGTGACCTCAGCAGCCCGCACTGGGACCCCAGTCACAGCAATTACATCAATTTCAACTTTGTTCTCCTTTAAACATATTTCTTATGTTCTGGAAATACCAAATCAAGATACAGGATCATATTTCAGTCCTGAATCTATGTTCCATTAAGACTACAGACTATTCTCCCACCTCCAGAAAAACATCACAGCATATTACCAAAAGATGTTTTGTTATATCTTTTTAAAAGGGGAGGAAATGGTAAGGATCCTACTCTGATAGTTCTGCATCATGAATGTTCTTTGTGTTGTACATTCTGTGCTGTGCATAGGTGCTGGGATTAGGGGGGTGTGTGTGCTGCCACACCCCCTGGTTTGAAGTGGATTCCATTATATACAGGGTTTATAAAGTTTGGTTCAATGGCTCTCAGCACCTCCACTATAAAAATTGTTCCAGCATCCCTGGTGCTGTGATCAATTTTTCAAACAGGTGCCTAAAATTAGGCACCTAAATCCATATTAGGGCACATAAATAAAAGTGAGCTGATTTTCTATGGTGCTGAGCACTCAAAGTCAATGGGAATTGTTGGTGCTCAGCACCTCTGAAAATCAGGCCACTTCTGTGGGAGTAACTAGGGATTTAGGTGTCTAACTTTAAACATGATGATGGTGACTATGGATCTATAGATCACTTGATGATTACCTGTTCTGTTCATTCCCTCTGAAGCACCTGGCATTGACCACTGTCGGAAGACAGGATCCTGGGCTGGATGGACCATTGGTCTGACTTAGTATGGCCGTTTTTATGTTCTTCTGACTATAGACTTGCCAAATACATGTTAGTTTAACATCTATCCAAAGGATATGATCTCTATTAGTTCAACTCCTTTCCCTGTAGTCTTAGCCATAGATGAGACTGACCTCTCATAGATGGGGCAGATACTTCATTCCATCCATTCAATAGTAGTTGCTCTATATAACTAACAATTTCACCTAATCTATTCTGGTTGCCAGTGAGCAATTTATAGTTGAGTTTTTAAAAAAAATTAAGAAATGTTGAGAAACCAAAGTAACTGATCTAGGATTTTCTAATCACAGCAACCTGCAGCCAATGGAGCTTCTATCTGCATCTAAGGTCTTGTCTACATGGCTTTGCAGGGCAAACTAGAGGGGTGTGAATTGTAGAGCACTCCTGTGTTCTGCTTTAACTGCCCCCTGTAGACCCTGCTGGCATGAACTAAAAAATAACTAAAGCACATGAATGTAGTCCTTTTTGAAAAGAGACTACATCAACATGAACTAGGTACCTGTTAGTTTGTGCCAACACGGTCCACACAGGGCAGTTAGAGCTCAGCACATAAGAGTGCTCTAGAAATCACATCTCTCTAATTTGCAATACAGTGTCATGAAGACAAGACCTATGTGAGAGAGAGAGGGATTATACTAGTATTTCTCAAAAGATCATTCATCTTACGTGTTATTTTAGGACACATCACCCTCATGGTTCCCAGGTTAGGGCAGTAGCTTAGGACTTGGGAAACAGAGGCTCAACTCCCTGCTGTGCTACAGACTTTCTGTGTAACACTGGCCAAGCCACTTAGCCTCAGTTCCCCACCTGTAAAATGGAGATGATAATATTCCCCTACCGCACAGGAATGTGGTGTGAAGCAGTGGTTTTCAAACTGTGGGTTGTGACCCAGTACTGGGTCATGGAATGTAAGGCACGGGATTGCGATGGCTCTGGTCAGCACCACTGACAGGGCCGTTAAAAGTCCCATTGGCTGTGCTCCCCGGCTAAGGCAGGCTAGGCCCTACCTGTTCCAACACCACGCTGTGCCCCGGAAGCAGCCAGCAGTGGTCCGGCTCCTAGGCGGGTGGCCCACGGGGCTCCGCACACTGCCCCTGCCCCAAGCACCAGTTCCGCGCTCCCCTTGGCCGGGAACTGGCCAATGGGAGCTGGGGGCGGAGGTGCCTGGGGGTGAGAGCCATGCAGAGCTGCTTGCGCACCTCTGTCTAGGAGCCAGACCTGTTGCTGGCTGCTTCTGGGGCACAGCTCGGTCCACGGTGCCAGGACAGTCAGGAATCGTGCCTCTGCATCCCGGCTGCACCGTTGACTGGGAGCTGCCCAAGGTAAGCCTGCACTCCAATCTTCAGCCCTGAGGACCCCCCCCCCGACCCCAGAGCCCCTTCCTGCCCCCCAGACCTCTCATCCTGGCCCGACCTGAGCCTGCATCCACAGCCCTGACCCCTCCCACACCCCAACCCCCCGTCCCAGCCCGGAGCCCCCTCCCACAGCCTAAACCCCTCATCCCTGGCCCCCCCCACAGCCTTTGCCCCCAGCCCCTGAGCCCCTCCCACGCCCTGACCCCTTCATTCCCAGCCCTGTTGGGTCACAGGCATCAACAATTTTCTTCAACTGGGTCGCCAGAAAGAAAAGTTTGAAAACCACTGCCCTATCGCTCCGGCCTCAGCAACAGGGTGACTATTCCCTATTATGACAGGTTTCAGAGTAGCAGCCGTGTTAGTCTGTATTCGCAAAAAGAAAAGGAGGACTTGGGGCACCTTAGAGACTAACACATTTATTTGAGCATAAGCTTTCGTGAGCTACAGCTCACTTCATCTGTAGCTCACGAAAGCTTATGCTCTAATAAATGTGTTAGTCTCTAAGGTGCCACAAGTCCTCCTTTTCTTTTTGTTCCCTATTATGTAATCAACAGGGGCGCCTTTCAGAAAGGAGAAGACTCGCTCGTGTGGCGTAGCTTGAAACTTCCCAGGGAGCACGTGAGTAGTTTCCATTCATAAGCTGGTATTCTTCAGCCCCTTGGCTCAGGGTGACCACACAGCAAGTACGGAAAATCAGGACGGGGGTGCGGGGTAATAGGAGCCCGTTCAAGAAAAAGACGCCCAAAGCAGGGATGTGCCTAGAAGACTGAGACCTCTGCTCACCCTGCCTCAGGTGCATTTGAGCCCTTCTGGGGCTTCAGAGTAGCAGCTGTGTTAGTCTGTATTCGCAAAAAGAAAAGGAGTACTTGTGGCACCTTAGAGACTAACAAATTTATTAGAGCATAAGCTTTCGTGAGCTACAGCTCACTTCATCTTACCTGCAAAAAGAAAAGGAGTACTTGTGGCACCTTAGAGACTAACAAATTTATTAGAGCATAAGCTTTCGTGAGCTACAGCTCACTTCATCGGATGCATTTGGTGGAAAAAACAGAGGAGAGATTTATACACACACACACAGAGAACATGAAACAATGGGTTTATCATACACACTGTAAGGAGAGTGATCACTTAAGATAAGCCATCACCAGCAGCGGGGGGGGGGGGGGGAAGGGGGGAGGAGGAAAACCTTTGATGGTGACAAGCAAGGTAGGCTAATTCCAGCAGTTAACAAGAATATCAGAGGAACAGTGGGGGGTGGGGTGGGAGGGAGAAATACCATGGGGAAATAGTTTTACTTTGTGTAATGACTCATCCATTCCCAGTCTCTATTCAAGCCTAAATTAATTGTATCCAGTTTGCAAATTAATTCCAATTCAGCAGTCTCTCCTTGGAGTCTGTTTTTGAAGCTTTTTTGTTGAAGTATAGCCACTCTTAGGTCTGTGATCGAGTGACCAGAGAGATTGAGGTGTTCTCCAACTGGTTTTTGAATGTTATAATTCTTGACGTCTGATTTGTGTCCATTCATTCTTTTACGTAGAGACTGTCCAGTTTGGCCAATGTACATGGCAGAGGGGCATTGCTGGCACATGATGGCATATATCACATTGGTAGATGCGCAGGTGAACGAGCCTCTGATAGTGTGGCTGATGTGATTAGGCCCTATGATGGTATCCCCTGAATAGATATGTGGACAGAGTTGGCAACGGGCTTTGTTGCAAGGATAGGTTCCTGGGTTAGTGGTTCTGTTGTGTGGTGTGTGGTTGCTGGTGAGTATTTGCTTCAGATTGGGGGGCTGTCTGTAAGCAAGGACTGGCCTGTCTCCCAAGATCTGTGAGAGTGATGGGTCGTCCTTCAGGATAGGTTGTAGATCCTTGATGATGCGTTGGAGAGGTTTTAGTTGGGGGCTGAAGGTGATGGCTAGTGGCGTTCTGTTGTTTTCTTTGTTGGGCCTGTCCTGTAGTAGGTGACTTCTGGGTACTCTTCTGGCTCTGTCAATCTGTTTCTTCACTTCAGCAGGTGGGTACTGTAGTTGTAGGAATGCATGATAGAGATCTTGTAGGTGTTTGTCTCTGTCTGAGGGGTTACATTTGGTGACAATGTATACCTTCAAATCAGCGGCACTGCGATGGGTACCCGCATGGCCCCACAGTATGCCAACATTTTTATGGCTGACTTAGAACAACGCTTCCTCAGCTCTCGTCCCCTAATGCCCCTACTCTACTTGCGCTACATTGATGACATCTTCATCATCTGGACCCATGGAAAAGAAGCTCTTGAGGAATTCCACCAGGATTTCAACAATTTCCATCCCACCATCAACCTCAGCCTGGACCAGTCCACACAAGAGATCCACTTCCTGGACACTACGGTGCTAATAAGCGATGGTCACATAACCACCACCCTATATCGGAAACCTACTGACCGCTATTCCTACCTACATGCCTGTAGCTTTCATCCAGATCATACCACTCGATCCATTGTCTACAGCCAAGCGCTACGATATAACCGCATTTGCTCCAACCCCTATAAATATAAATCTCTCCTCACCATGAAAGGTTTTCCTCCTTCCCCCCCCTGCTGCTGGTGATGGCTTATCTTAAGTGATCACTCTCCTTACAGTGTGTATGATAAACCCATTGTTTCATGTTCTCTGTGTGTGTGTGTATCAATCTCTCCTCTGCTTTTTCCACCAAATGCATCCGATGAAGTGAGCTGTGGCTCACGAAAGCTTCGGCTCCAATAAATGTGTTAGTCTCTAAGGTGCCACAAGTCCTGCTGTTCTTCTGGGGCTGTGCGTTGAACGCTGCCGTAAGCCTCGGAGACGCTCCCCGGGACAAAAGCGAGGCGCGTTTAGGCGGGGCGGTGTCAGCCCTCCCGGCTCAGCCACCCCTCGGAGGCGTCGGGACGGCGCGTGTGTGGGCGGGGACTCGTGGCCGCGCGCGGGCGGGACGCGACCCCCGGAGGCAGCGCACGGCGGGAAGGGAGACGGGACCAGCCGCGGAAATCCCCGGCTTGGACGACGGAAGAGGGAGGAGCCGGCTCAGCCCCAGCCCCGGCCCCGGCCGCGGCCGCTTCTCCGCTTCGCCTTCCGACCCCCGCCGCGGGACAGGTGCCTGCGCCTCCCGCCGACGCCCCGAGGCTGCCCGAGCCGCGCCCCGCGCCGGGATGGAGCAGAGACGGTGAGTGCGGGGGGACCCCAGAGACTCGCCCCCGGTTCACA
This sequence comes from Dermochelys coriacea, assembly GCF_009764565.3. NCBI lineage: Eukaryota > Metazoa > Chordata > Testudines > Dermochelyidae > Dermochelys > Dermochelys coriacea. The sequence goes on from NC_050068.2 coordinate 156,322,701, forward strand.
CTCCGGGTCTCCGTCCTGCGCCCCCCCCCGCCAGTGCCTGCTGCGGGGGCTCCGGGTCGTCGCGCCCAGCCCCGCCCCGGGCCGTCGCTCTGCTCCGGGCGCGCCCCACAGGCAAACGCTGGACAGCGCTGCCAGCCCCGCCGCAGCCGGCCGGGTCCCCTCCGTTCCTCGGCACTGAACCGGCTCCTACCCCCCGGCAGCCAAGCGTCAAACCGGGAGGGGAGGCTCAAGGCTATGCTGGGGAGGGGCATGGTCCGGATTTTCTTGAGGCAATAGGAGCAGCTCTCTTGCTCTCTGTTCAAAAAAGAACAGCAGGACTTGTGGCACCTTAGACACTAACACATTGATTGGAGCCCAAGCTTTCCTGAGCCACAGCTCACTTCATCGGATGCATTCGGTGGAAAATACAGAGGGGAGATGGATACACACACACAGAGAACATGAAACGATGGGCTTTGTCATACACACTGTAAGGAGAAAAGGAGGACTTGGGGCACCTTAGAGACTAACAAATTTGTTAGTCCCTAAGGTGCCCCAAGTCCTCCTTTTCTTTTTGCGAATGCAGACTAACCCGGCTGCTACTCTGAAACCTGTAAGGAGAGTGATCACTTACGATATATGTTGGAGACGAGGCATTGTGGTTTTACCACAAGCTAAGCTTGATGCCAGCCCTTGGCCAGGGTATGGTGCTGACCTCACCCGGCTACCTTGAGGGGGAAACAAAACCAAAACATAAAACCCTAGCGGTGCCTTGCCTCCACTTAGAACTTCAGGGTGGGCCATTGCGTGTGCGTGTGTGGGGGGGGGTCGCATCCAAAACGGCGTGGCGCACTCTGGATCCAGGTGCGAGGGCTGGGTGTCTATGCTGCGGGAGGGGTTGTGGTGCGCTAGGAGCAGCTACACTTGCTCTCCATTTTGACAGTACAATGGGGCCTGGCTACAAAATTTACCAGGCTGCAGGAAGGTCCAGCTTTTCCTGCCAACTCTTCCCACTGACTGGTGTGTGGGTGTGTCTATCGGTAGGCTGATTCATTCCCACCCTCATTCCATTTGGTGCATTTGTGGTAGCTGTCAGTGTCAGGCTGAGGCTACTCATAATTTAATCTTCCTTTACCAAGAGAGGACAGTAGGGGCAACCCAGGGGGCCGGGGCCTGCTCTTGGTCCCAAGAAGTCAGAGGTTTCTGCTCCTTGTGTTATGGGGGAAGGAATGTGCAACTCAGATAAATCTCCCCTTGACGCTGACTGGAATTCATAGGGGGAAAAAAACAGAAAACTCTATTGGGATCAGAGTAGCAGCCGTGTTAGTCTGTATTCACAAAAAGAAAAAGAGGACTTGTGGCACCTTAGAGACTAACACATTTATTAGAGCATAAGCTTTCGTGAGTTACAGCTCCGATGAAGTGAGCTGTAACTCACGAAAGCTTATGCTCTAATAAATGTGTTAGTCTCTAAGGTGCCACAAGTCCTCCTTTTCTGTTGGGATCGTTATTGCAGGGGAAGGCTACTTTGCTGTTGAGTAGCTGTGGTATTTTATTATTGAATTAAAAACACAAGGGGCAAGTTTTACAGCCTGCCCCTGCCCCATTCCCCCCCCCCCACACACACACACACACATTGGAGTGAATCTAAAAACTGGCCTTTGTGGTTCTAATTAGCTTAATATAAAGCTGCTTTCTTTATTCTCAGGTTAAGAATTAGCACTTAGATCCTGCACTACCAGAGCCAAATTCTGCCCAGAGTCTGTGCAGAGACTTCAACTCCCATTGAATTAGATGTACAAATGTTTTTCCCTCTTAATTTAGATTCACTCATACTCTAGCAGGAGCATAGGGTTTACCTCAAATTCCTAACTTGCATGAAAACTACAAAGTGCCTTGTCTCATTGGATTTTACCTTAGGATAGTTCTTACTACAGGTAGTCTGAAAAATTCAGACCAAACCTTTTTGGTTGACATTTGCCAATTCATTGAAATCAAAACATTCTGCAGAGACAGTTTGATTTTGACAAAGTTCCTCTAGAAACCAGGCAGGGTTCTAATGGAAACTGGCCTGGCTTCCTGGCTCCTCAGCAGCCTACCTGGCAGACTTAGCTGGGGCTCCATCCCCTTGCATGGAGAATTTTGAAATTTTTGGGTTTTGTTCTGAATCAGATCAAAATCCATTTCGGAAATAGCAAAATCCTCCACAAAACATTTCTCTGCCTAGCTCTCATTACCATGTGATAGAGGCACACACCCCTTTTCCTAGGGAAGACAAGCCCCTGTGTGAACGCTTCATCTGGGTACTCACAGTGGCTAAACTTTCTTGCTGCATTTACAAGTTGATTCTTCCCCAAGGCCAATTGCTTATCATGTTCCTTTCAATGGGGGATATTCCCCGATAACACATTTTTACCATGCACTACAGCAAAGGAGATGGACTACATTTGTTTATGCCTCCAATGAGATGTGGCAACAGAGTGCCAGTGCAGTTGTCAGTGGGTCATATTGAATAAGTAGGAATGCTCTTTATCATTCCCACCTGAGTCCCATCTTCTCCCCTTGACTACAGTAGGAGCTGTGGGAGCCCAGCACCTCTCAGGATTAGGGATACAAAGACAATTAAAGTCAGTAAAGTCAGTCGCACTGTGGGTTTTGTGATCAATCCCAACACTGGGCTCTGCATGACTGATTCTGTGCTGAAAAACCACAGCAGTGCACCCAACTGTTTCATGTAGGTGGTTACTGATGTTTACTTGTGAAGCACTGTAAGAATCTCTTTAAAAAGAGAAGTAGAGAGAATGTCACTGCAGATAGACTTTCTTTTGGTTAAGGTGTGAACAATAAAAAGATCTAAACAAACACATGTTTTATGTTGTTTGGAAAACTATAGTTATGGGAAAATGCCATGAAACAGATAAAGATTTAGGGCAATTGAATTCTACATAACTCAGCTAAGAAAAATATTGATGAGGCACAAAGAGCTGTTCTTGATGCAGTTTAGGACATAGTCAAGGTTTTTAGATTTGATTTAAATGTGAAACAAAACACCCAGTTATTGCAACATGAACATCATCATATTTTTGATGTGCTCAGAAAAGCAAAAACACACCAAAAAATACATTGCAATTTTTAACTGCATCAAATCAGTTCTCATGAGAAGAAGGTAAATTGTACATGTAAATATGCAGATGAGAGTGGGAATTATAATCTCACTGGGCCAGTGTGAGAATGAGGAAGTGAAACTTTCTCCTGTCTTGCTGGAAATTTAAAAATAAGGTGGAGGGGGGTGGCGGGAGATAGGAAATAAATGGAGAAAAACAAACCATTTAAAAAGAGACTAAGGGACTGATCCAGTTTCCATTTAAGTCAGTGGAAATCATTCCCACTCCAGTTGGTGCAGGAATTAATCCCAAATGGGCTTGATGCAGAGGAATTCCTCTGGTTTCAAGGAAAGACTGAATCCTCTCACCTGCTTAGGTTGGTGCTCAGTAACTGAGCCACTCTGCAAGCACTGTGGACTGCAGCAGCATTAACATCCACTTAGGAGGGAGAATGGTCAGCCCCTGGATCTGTCTGGTCTAAACTCTGGACTGAAATATTAAAATTCTAATCCAATAACAACATTTTTATATTGACACCAGGTATGCATTTTGGCTACATAGCACAGACAGCCCCACTTGCACTTTCTCACTGGCACCAGCAATACCTCTTAAGGGGAATTCCTTGAAAGGTCCAATGAAAGACAATCAAGCATTGTTGTCTCTTTGTTTCAACAGGAAACTAGACCCAGTGCCACAGCCAAATGGGGGCCCCTGGAAAAATGGGCACCCCCACACCCCAACCCTGCTCTCCAGTTGGAGCGCCGGGCGGGTGGGCAGAGTAAGGCAAGCCCCCATGTCCAGACCCCATTTCCCCGGCAGGAGTACCAGGCGGGTGGACTGGAGCAAGCCCCTGTACCCCAAGCCCACTCCCTGGCTGGAGGGAGGGGTACTGCAGGCAGAAGGGGTGGGGAGGGGCCCCCACTTGCTAATCCACCCCTGATTAGATCCATTGTTTAAGAAGGAAGGAAAACAAACAAACAAACAAAACCACAGGATTTAAAAATAGTACCAGGGTGAATTTTTAAAGGAAGGTATTCTAGAGCCATATGTTAGATAGAAACACACAAATGCATATACATGCACACATGGATCATGCACTATCCCCTCACAGCTCCTAGTGCTAACCAGACTGCATATGCACCATCTCCATACGGTGACTGAACATACTGCCTCCAGCCCAGAGCTACAGGAGGGGAGCTGGATTTTCCCTGTAGTGGCAGCTCCCAGCTGCTTTGGGCTAGGATAGGCCCAGGAACTGGAACTGAATGCAGGGAGCCCATATCTCCTGTCCTCTCAATGCCCCCCTGCTGGCACCCAGCATGTGTGGAGGAGAAAGCAGTCTGATTTAAATGCAGAAGGAACATAGGCGCCAACTTTTCCAGGCACCAGTGGGTACTCGCCCCCACCCCCATCCCAACCCCTTCCCCAAAGTCCCTGCCCCAACTCCGCCCCTACCTGCCCCTATTGGATCCATTCCCCAAATCCCTGCTTGCAGCACTGGGAGCGAGGGGGAGAAATGGAGCGGTGGCACGCTCAGGGGAAGAGGCGGAATGGAGGTGAGCTGGGGTCGGGGTGGGGAGCTGCCAGTGGGTGTAGAGCACCCACTAATTTTCCCCATGGGTGCTCCAGTCCTGGAGCACCCTTGGAGTCGGCGCCTATGAGAGCAGCTTCACACAGCCACATTTGTTTTTATCAAAGAGCCAGAATAATGTGACCACCCCCTCCCTTTCCACCCCACCCCCAAATTTACCCTATCTGAGGCCCAAGATGGGCAAGATTCAATCTCAGCCACAAGAGCTTTGTTAGACATAAAAGTGTTATGGCTTTTAAGTCTGATTTCATACATCTTTGAAGAGCTAGTGGTGTGGGGGGGTTATACCAATGGTATGAGGCAATTAATTAATCCCTGTCCATTGGGACAGGGCATTAGCCCTGGAAAGACCCCAAATGTCAAAGTTGTAGCACTGTTATGTATAGAGATTCTATTTTCGGACTGTTTTGGAAAGTGTATGTTATATTTATTGGTTTTTATTTTTATATTTCTCCCTCCCAAGTTCTGAACAATGAGACTTATGACAGTGAAGGCACCTGGACTTTATAGGCGGGAGGGTTACAAACATAGCTTTAAAAAATATTGGGATTTTCTAAAACATTCATAAAATAGTTTTTTTTCCTGTAACATATGGCATATACAAAATACTTATTTGTGGTGACTGGAATGATCTGCATAACCCATTTGTGGCTTTGCCACTTGGGAACGATGCAGCCATCCCACAGTCATGCCAGTGAGGCCTTTATACCACTCCACACCATGATGTATTCCCTATATATATTTTTTTATCTATGTATATATTCCCATACACCGGGGTGGGCAAACTTTTTGGCCCAAGGGTCACATCGGGGTTGCAAAACTGTATGGAGGGCCAGGTAGGGAAGGTTGTGCCTCCCCAAACAGCCGGGCCCTTGCCCCCTATCTGCCCACTTCCCACCCCCTGACTGCCCCCCTTAGAACCCCCGACCCATCCGACCCTAACTGCCCCTGGTACCCCACCTCCTATCCAATCGCCCGTTCTCCCTGTCCCCTGACTGCCCTGCCCCCTATCCACACCCCTGCCCCCGAACAGGCCCCCCAGGACTCCCATGCCTATCCAGCCTCCCCTGTTCCCTGACCGCCCCCCCGCCCAGAACCTCAGCTACATCCAACTGCTCCCTGTCCCCTGACTGCCCTCTGGGACCCCTCACTCCCTGCCCCCTTACCATACTGGAACCAGCCACGCTACCCAACAGGAGTGGTGGGCCAGCGCACTGAGGCTGCAGGGGAGGGAGAACGGTGGGGGAGGGGACGGGGACTAGCCTCCCAAGCTGAGAGCTCAGGGGCCGGGCAGGACGATCCCGTGGGCCGGATGTGGTCCGCAGGCCATAGTTCGCCCACCTCTGCCATACACTCAAGAAGGTGATCTGCATAGTCAACTATTTTTTCAGTAGTCACATCAACAGGTTTCATTGACATGCCACAGACGGATCCAGTCAACTGTTAATCAGAAAGGTAGATAGCATTGGTTTCAAGCCCAGTATAGTGTATTTGCCTTCAATTTATTGCCTTTTCCCACAGAATGATAATTTTCAAGTGACGTTATGTAGCTGTCAAAAATGTGGGTGCTTATTCTGCGTCTATATAATAGATACTGCTACCCATATGTTGTTGCTATGCTACACTACTGCTATTGTATTTAAAACTGTGAATAGTATGGATGCACTTACAATTGCATTATCATTGTGCTTTTATCTTTTGGGTTTTTTAGCTCTGGACTTTGGTTACTGTTTCTTTGTGCTCTGGGATTTGGTAAGTTAAGAAAAAGTTATTCTTATTATTATCACTTTTAATACAAGCATTTTTTTGAATATGCAGAATATGTATGTGCACAACATAAATCAGAAATCTAAACTACTTTTGAACAGGAATCATAAAGATTCTTTAATTCTTTAATATGAGACTTTTTGTAGTTTGCATAAAGAATGTTAAATGTCCCTGTGATTTTTTATTAAGAACACTGGGACTACCTGGGGACCTTTATTCGGACTAAATAATACCTTACTGCCAGAGTACTCCCATTGAAGTCAATGGGAACGCTCATGAAATACAGTACTATGCAGAATGAGTTATCAGAATCTGGCTCTGAGTGAGTTAACAGGAAAAAGGAGCTAGACAGTGCTGTGTGCAAATGCCCTAGCCTTAACCTATGGAGAGAGAGATTAACATTTGCAGCACAGTTTTGAAAGCCCTTCCTGCACAGAACCCCTCTGCAAGTTGCGGCCTTGGACTGACCTAGTAATCATAATGCATAATCAACACATCTGCCAGGAAGAGGCCTCACAACTAGAACATTAAGACACTTGTACAGATCGAGATTGACACAGACTGACAAAGCAAATAACAGTAATACAACTAGCACCCTACATTACTGGTAAGCACCAAACATTTCTCATGCTCTTGATTATTAAAAGCTCCCCAATTTACCCCCAAATAAAGTGTGAGTACGGGGATAGAGAGACTATCAAATGAGATTTAAAGTATTTTTGCTGTTTCATAGAAGAATGAAAAGTTGCCCCATTCTTCTTAGACACAGAATCGTGTACTTTTGGCTGAGTCACGTTTAGTGTTTGTTAAAACTGTACATGCCTAGTCACGGCACACTCCACCTTGGCATGGGGAAGGGTGGTTGTTGAGAATGTGACCCTACCACATCAGCAGTAAATGTACTGCAGTATACCCTGACCTTTCCATTTAGGCCACAATCTGCCACTCTTATTCATAGCAAATAGTATCTTTGCTCACAGGACTGAGGCCTTTTAGGGTACCTCTACACTGGAATTAAAGCCCCAAGGCATGACTGCGGATGGCCCGGATCAACTGACTCGAGCTCCCAGGCTCAGTCTGCAAGACTGAACATTTCTGTGTAGACATTTGGGCTTGGATTTGAGGCTGGGCTCTGGAACACCCCCCACACACAGGGTCCCACAGCTTGGGCTCCAGCCTGAGTCCAAATGTCTACACAGCAGTTTTGCAGCCCCAGAGCCCTGCAAGTCCGAATCAGCTGACCCAGGCCAGCTGCGGGTGTTTAATTTATATGTAGACATACCCTTAGGCTATGTCTGCACTGCAGTAGGGAAGTGTGATTTCCAGCATGGGTAGACAGACTTGCGCTAGCTCTGCTTGAGCTTGTGTACTAAAAATAGCACACAATAGATGTCACAGCACTGACAGCAGCTCAGGCTAGCTACCCTACCCTAGTCCAAGCCTGCCCAATCTTCTGTGTCAGAGCCTGGGTGGCTAGTTCAAGCCATTGCCAGTGCCACAACATCCACACACTAGTTTTAGCATGCTAGCTCAAGCAGAGCTGGTGCAAGTCTGTCTTCCCCAGGCTGGAAATCACACCTTCCAGCTGCAATGCCGACATACCCTTACACATGTTTAACATGTTGCCAAAACTTGAGATTTTATCATGATTCCTACAGTATTTGGTGTTCTTCCTCCAAGCCCTAGGTCCTGATCCAAAGCATATGGAAGTCAATGGAAAGGCTCCCATTGACTTCAGTGGGCTTTGGCTCAGACCCTTTGAGTCCTGTGATTTTGTGAGAATCTAGCATTTATTTGAAGGGGGGATTAAAGTAGGTTTCTAGACCCTATGACTGTGGAGAAAAACTTGAAGTAACATAAATGTGTCAAGAAACTAGAAGGCAAAGGAATAGAACCCAACATTTAAAAATCACAAGATTTTTTTTTTAATTAATCCCATGATATTGTGAGGCCTGACTCATGGTTTTTGTATGCTTGGGACTGGCAAAACTGCATTATGCACATTACTAGTTGCATTGGACTTTCATAGGATTACTCATGTACGTAAAGTTAAATGTATGCTTAAGTAGTCACAGACACAGAGCCTAAAACACTACTTCTGGGCTTCCCTGTTAAGAGTGATGATGCTCGTGCACAAATGAGGAAGTAACTAGAGAGGTCCTAATAAGCCCTTTTGGAATACACAGAGAGAGAGAGAGAGAGTTTGCCAAAATGTAAAGAACTGAATGGTTAAGTAGAGTAAATAGCCTTTTTATAATTCATTCCCTGGGCTGAACACAACTCTTCTGCTGGGCCCTTGGGTAGAGGTGCTGTCTCACACTGATGTGTAGCTACCACCTCTAGACAACTGAAAGATTATCCAGCCCTCCCTCCAGAGAGGATGGCTGTCATGGATCTGAGATATCCGAGGGCATGGAAGAAGTGGAAAATACAGGGAAGGGAAATCTGAAGAACCCCTAGGGGACAGATGGGCACAGTTTAAGAAGCTTTATTTTATATTAATAGATCGGAATTTTTTAAGTTTCAATCCTTCAAGGGACAATGTGCTGAGTGGGGCTGTATGCGGACACATGGATCAGTGCACACACGGCGCCTCGCAGGATCATTGCCTAGCAGTCCAAGAGTTACTTTCATTTGCACTCATCATTAGTACAGTAAAAGTCATTATTGATTTTAATGTAGGTTCAATGTCTGGAGTCCTTCACTCAAAACTTAACAGCATTTCAGGGAAAAGTTCTCCCTATAGTGCCTTAATCTGTCACCCTTCCTCACACTGTATATTACTTTCTCATGGGTGTAGTTAGGGACAGATTTAGGCACAGGCGACCCAGGTGACGGCCTGGGGTGCCGGGCTTGGGGTGCACTGGGTTTGGGGTGCTGTAAGGTATTCAAAAGTTTAACAAATGGAGGGGTGGGGTGAGCCAAAGACACTCCTTGCATGGGGCGCCATTTGGTCTAGCGCTGGCCCTGGGTCTAATCCCATAGATTTAAACAGGTCCACCCATGTACACAGGTTCCAGTCAGCATGCCTGAGTGTCTGAATTTTGTCCATGCAAAATATCTTCTCAAAAAATACATTTTATTTCTTTGTGTTTTAAGGAGTTGCTATTCTTTACTTTAATGTTGCTATTTGTTGTCCGTTTAACATGGGGACCATATAATGTTTGTTCAGAGATTCTAAGGCCAGAAAGGACCATTGTAATCACCTACTCTGATCACCTGTATAACACAGGCCATAGACCTTCTCCAAAATAGTTCCTAACGCACATCTTTTAGAAAGAACATCCAATCTTGATTTAAAGATTGTCAGAGATGGAGAATCTATCACAACCCATGGTAAATTGTTACAAATGGATACATAATGCTACACATGATCTTTAAGGATCAGTATTACCAGTGCAAGTAAGGAGTACCTCAAGTGGAGTCAGTTACTTTGTTTCTGTTGTAGGTACTTGTATGTCCCTCACCCCTTTACTTGAGCACCTCACAATCTTTAATGTATTTGTTCTCACAACACCCTGGTGAGGTGCGGAAGTGCTATTGTCTCCATTTTAATCCCCATTTTACAGATGGGGAATTGAGAAGCAGAGAGATTGTGCATGACCTTAAGCAAGCCACTTTAAGTTAGTGACAGAGAAGAGAACTTTGAACCTGTGTCCTTATCACTGGATCATACTTTCTCCCTTCTTTGGTGGCAATGAGATCAGAACTTGGCCCTAAGCAATTATTTTTCTTTACAAACAAGTGAATATTGATATTCTTGTTTTTAAAATACAAGTACTCCTTTTCAAACCAGCTGGTAAGTAGGATTGTGACAAGTATATTAAACTGCTTTTCTTAAGACTGATTTTCTCTTTGTTCCCCTTTTTATCTTTGCAGTTACTGCAGAGGAAGATAAGAAAGTTATCAGCACAATAGGCAGCACTGCTGAACTGAGTTGCATTTTTACTTCAGAGGAAAAAATCATTTTAAATAAGCTACGGGTCTTTTGGCAAATAGTGGATGTTTCAAAATCGTGTTCAGTGGTACACACCTTTAATTCTGGTCATGAGAACCAAAGCAATCAGTGTGCAGACTTCAGAAACAGGACTCGATTATTTCAGGATAAGCTGAAAAATGGCATTTTTTCTCTGCTGCTGCTAAACGTCAGCCTGAGAGATGAACACACATATCAGTGCATAGTACAGAAGAAGGACATAGTTTTCAGGGTTATTCACAGGGCAGATGTGGCCCTGAAGGTAGCAGGTAAGCCCTTCTATCCCGTATAAAACCAATATTAAATAGCAGTTTGCCACCCTAGATCTCTGTGGATGCTGCAGAAGGGGCATTTGTCACACAATAGGCTAACGGAGGAGGATTTCCCCATGCCCCAAATGGTAGTGGTGCCACCACTAATTTGCCTCCCTTAGACAATCCAAGCTTTTAACTAGGTCAACGACAGCATCACAATAAACAATTCAAAATCATCTAGTCCTCCAACTTTTGAAGCACAAACTGTTTGGCTTACCCTTCCCTCAGCTGTTCAGGGAGGGACTCAAGGGACGGGGGAACACTTGTTTACTGAGAGGGTAGTTAAACAAGGCAGTTTCAGGCAGTACTGTTCCCAAATTCTACCTCAGACAGGTACTTGGCCAAACCCCAGTGACAGTTTTGCTATTTGTCTTCAGATGACTATTTTCTTTAATGACCTTCCAAAGCCCAGTGATACCTGTGTCATGGCTGGCTCTACTAACCCTCTCCCGAGAGCCAGATGTGACATGAATCCAACACAGATTGCGGGTAGGGAGTAAAAGTAATTTTTTTTTCAGAATCAGGTGCCAAAATGTATTTGTGGAAAACAAGCTTTAATAAGGACAAAGAATGAGAGAAATCCCAACGTGCACATAAAGGAACCACAAGTAACGTTCCATTTGCAGTGCAGTGTTATCGATATATTTTAAAATGGCAATAACAAGTTAGTAACCACATGCAATAGAAAGAGTAATATGTATTGTGCCATGTTTTGGGAGGCTGATTTACGGTTGGTATTGATTCTCATTACAAACATTCTGCTGTAATGATTCACTTTAATACATTTTTACTTCATTATTCAGTAACTGTACAGCTATTTGGCTTCACCCAAATACCAATTCCAGCTAGTCAGATTAGCTCAGCTTCAGCAATGCACTTAAACACGTTAAAGTTATGCATGTGCTTAAGTGCCTGGCTGAACCAAGGACTGTTTAGGACAGGGACCATCTTTTGTCCTGTTTGTATAGCACTAGCACACAGGGTCCAGTTCTGTGACTGGGGATCTTAGACACTATGTAATACAAATAATAAAAGTGACGGTTAGATATTTTTGGTACATTTCTAATTTTTGGCTCTCTTCCAGCAGCTGTTCTGGTCCCCATCCTTCTCTTCCCCCCCCTCTCCCCCAGCCCCCAATATTTCTTTCTGCTTGGAATGATGAAGTTATCTATTTTATTATCACCCATATAGGTTTCATAACCTCTGATCTCCTCTGCCTTATTGTATTTATTCACATCATCCCCATCCTAACAAAATCCAAGACAGTGACTCTGAAGCTGCAGATAGCAATTCTAACTCTGCTTAACTGACTCTTCGTTTCTGGCCATTGTAAACGGTTCAGCTCGGAGCAAATGTTACTGTGCAGTTCCCACAGGTCACACAGATGTGAGGGAAGCAGAAGGACATTAGCCTCACTTTGGCCAGAATCTGAGTTTTAAAAAAAAAAGTTAGTTCCTAATCCTCCCTGATGATCATGTGCCAAGGCCTACACCTGGCCAACACCCTATTGAAGTCAGTGGGTACCGTACAGGTGTTGGGGTGAATCTGACTGTAGTATCATAGCCTTAGGCAGTAAACTGAAAATAAAAGTAGATCCTCTTTTGGTGTTTCCTGACACTCTCAGAATTAAAGCCCTGTCCCTTGTGAAAAGTATCCTTGTCCTCTGGAAGTTTATTTATCCAGATGGAAAATTAATGAAAAAAATATTTTGTAAGCAAGCTGGGAATTTATGTTGTAAAGAGTTGTTTGTGGCATAAAGCAGTACTTCATTTGTTAATCTGATCTGCGTTCATATACCACTCTTTGTTGCTTTGTGATATTTTGGAAAACTGAAAGAGACAAAGTCAATTAGCCCCAAATAGCTTTAAAATAGTACTGTGTGCAAAGGAAGGTCTGGATTGTGCCTCCTAGATCCACACATGGATTGCGTTCCTCCATGTGGAAATAGGGAGATCTGCCAATTTCTTACAACCATACACCCACTCCTGTCACCTGCAGAAGTCTCTCTACGTGGTCCAGGGTTCCTTATTGGTGCAATGGAACTGTGTTGCCAGGGAATGAAGCTGCTAAAGCGAGTGCGAGGACATAGGATCTCCATGTGGATGGCCCTAGCCTCATACAGTTCTGCCAGGCTCGGAGGCAGGACTTCCTCTGTGCACTGTGTGTGCATCTCCATCTGCCCTGATGGGCACTGTAGGGGATCTCCACAAGGAGAACAGTTGGGAGAGCTCTGCTCTCTGATACATCTCCTACAACCTCTTCCATGGCGAGGCCTGGTCTGAGTTAGTTCAGAATCTTCTTGCAAAATGCTACTGAACTGAGTTTAAGACCCTTTTCCCCTTTCATTTGGCCTTCTGCCTCCTTCAGTAAATTACTGAAGTAATTGGCCAAATGTCCATGCAGGCTGATATTTACGTCTGAGCTATGAGTTTGTAATCCCCAGAACCTGTGCTCTATAATCTATGTCATTCCTTAATCTTTTGAAAAGATTATAAAATGCTAATGATTTTTTCCTTTTCCAGCCAATAACAGCCTGCCAGTACTAAGTGGACCTATAGGAATCCCCCCAAATATTGGAGAAGAGATGACATTAAGTTGCAACTATAGCCAAGGATACCCAAAGCCAAACGTTTACTGGATAAATAGAAAAGACAACAGCTCCCTCCATCCATCATCGTTAAACATCAGCCAAGACAATGATGGCACATACAGTGTTTTCAGCACACTGAAGATTGAAGCAACTTCTGATATAAAAATAGGATGCATCATAGAAAATGAACTACTACAGCAAAATCTAACTGTCCTCTGTAAGTTGTTTAATATTTAGCAAATAACAGATGTGTGTTTGTCTACATGTACATCTCTGATGAGTAGCAGCCTCATTAACAGCAGGATAGTCCAGTGGCCTACTGAAATGAGTTTAATTTTTAAAGCCTATATAAATTTAGGCCATAGTGTTTATATTTAAATGTGACTTTTTTAAAATGATGCTAAACACCCTTTTAAGCCTCCCAGATCTGCACACAGATCATTGTTCCTCTGTGTGGAAGTAAGAAGCACCATCCTGATCATAACAGAGTTCTCTCCCACTCTTTTCCCCCCCACCCCTGGCAACAATTTTGGAATCACTATGATTCCCCCTTCAGCTCCTGTGGGAACCACACTAGGCCTAGCTCAGTGTTGAAGGATTACTTTCAAAGGAAAGACATTTTAATATGTGGTGGATCCATGACTCCTGAAGTCCCACCACATTGGTTTACAACCACTCTCTTAGCTATGCTCCTTCTGTGGGTAGTTTTAAAGTTCTGTTTTCAGTCTCCAAAACTGATTTGAAGACAAAGAGACACTGTTGAAACTTAGCCACTCAAACTCACAAAACAGATAATCTTTCCTGCTCTGTTCAAATCTACGTTTACATGCTGTAGCACCCATAGTGTGCTAGATGCCTTATAGACAAGCATAAAGACAAGATAGAGCCTTGCTCCAGACATTGCAATCTTAGGCCCCAATCCTGCAAGCAGCTCTATGTGGATAGACCTCTGTGCCTTTGCAGAGCCAGCTGCAGGGTCAGAGCTAAAAGGATTGTGGTGTTTAGATGTTGCTTGTAATTATTAGAATTGGGAGCACTGGCTGTTGGGACGCTGAAAGGACAGGAAACGGGAAGGAGCGGGGGAGGAGTTGAAGAGGCTGAGGGAGAGTTACTGAGGGTACAGCAGCAGCTTGGAAAAGAGGTTTCCACTTTAAAAAATAAAGTCCTGTTGACGTTCGTTAGTACCTTGCCTGGCTACTACAACAGGGATCTATCTTGAAAACTCAGTGAAGTAACACCAATGAAATCAACGTGATTACTAGCGTGAGCAAAGATCATGCATACATGAGTTCAGATTGCAAGATAAGGGGCATTTGGTAGCTTGCTAGTACCAACATTCCACCCTGTAGGAAACGGGAATAAGCTGTTCACTATTATCTTCCTAAAGACATTTTGTCACATTCATTCTGAAAAGAATTATTTTACCTTTTATAATACCTTTTCCAGAATACATCACTCTACTGTTTTTAGAAGCAAGCAAGCAAACAAAAAAATGTAACCCCACTGAAATCAATGGGAATTTTGCCATTGACTCCAATAGGGCCAGGATTTCACCCATTATTCTGAATGCACTTGTGCTGATTTTATTGCTTATTTACAGCAGATATTTAAAGAATTACAAGTCTATAGGCAAAAAGAAAAGGAGTACTTGTGGCACCTTAGAGACTAACAAATAAGAAATTTGTTAGTCTCTAAGGTGCCACAAGTCCTCCTTTTTCTTTTTGCGAATACAGACTAACACGGCTGCTACTCTGAAACAAGTCTATAGGCAACAGCTCAAACCTACTGTCTGCCATGGTTGCTGAATGAAAGGGGAATCTAGAAACAGGAAAAGAGGAGAAGTGGTGTATGTCTCCTGAGACTGGGCAGAAGAAGAATGGGCTATGGGATTAAGAGTATGATATGAGCTGGCCCTGAGAAGGTGGGGAGAGGACGAAACCTGTGTTGTAGGCAAGGACCAGAAGATATCGGAGCTTTCTCATCGCCTCTCTTGTACCTTACTGGGGCATTGTCCCTACTAGCCAGGAGGAAACGAAGCCGCATAACCAAACCAGCAAGTGCCCTGAGGAAAGGGTGGGGATACTTATGTAGGGTTGCCAATTTTGGTTGGATGTAGTCCTGGGGATTTCATCACATGACATAATCTTTAATTAAAGATTAATCTTTAATTCCTGGAGCCTCCAGGCCAATCTTGGAGGGTTGCCAACCCTGTTCTTATGGCACATGTGAACAATTATTCTGCCAAAGATTTTTGCCCGAATACAGCGGAATACTTATTAGAAACCAAATTTTCATAGAAAATCTAGTTCCAGTAGGTTTTTGGAGTAGGAAACAAAGTTTTAAAATGGCTGTAGGGGATTTTCTCCACTAAAGGAACAATGTCAAGATAGCAGCTGAGTCTTCATAGCTCCTGCAGGAGCCTACAAAATCCTGTACTTGGTCCAATAAGGCAGCAACAGTTTTAAAGTAATATCATTGTGTATCTGTAGGTTGGTAATATATAAATAAATATACAGGCACAAAAATATGTACTCCCTAGTGCTGTCACTTGTGTAGTGTGGTGACCTGCAGGATGAACAGCAGGGTCTCATGGCAATTGCCAAAACATGACTGCCATTTTGAGTTGTCCCCTTAGGGAATCCTCATGGTCACTGGTGAGGCTTTGAAAGCTTTGGGACCAGATATCCATGGAGTTACAACTTACACCAGCTAAGGATCTGGCCCTCATTCTTGTTTGAAAACAAGTCTAATTTTGAGTACACAAATCACTCAAAAACTAATCTTTGAAAGCTGTTCAGTAGATTCCTTTCTCAGAAGAACATATCCAAAATGACAGCTAGCTTTGGTGTGGGAAAGACTTTGTCACTTGAACACACATAGTGCTGTCATTTTTAAGAGAAGTTGTGTTACTAAATCCTTCCACAGGAGGAAAATGTATGCCTAAAAAGTGTGTGTAATAATAATAATAATTAATTAATCATTAAAAACCATGTGGGTAGAAATTTGGCCTTGTTCAGAAAATGGTGGTGGTGGTGGGATGAAAGTTATTTGTATAGGAGGGCTATAGAAGCCTATAGTCTTGTGTGAATCTCGTGTCTATAAAATGCACTTGAACACTCATCTGGAATGAAATTTGAGAGCTTCTCTCTCCTTTTCTCTATTCCTCTTCAGACTCGGAAAACGTCACAAACTCCAACTCTACCAGAAGCAGTCTGTTAGATATAAATAAACCGGGAGCTCAGGCTGGAAGTGTCCTTGCCATTGCCATTGTGTTAGCTGGTCTAGTTGTTTTAACCTGCTGGCTGTGGAAAAGGAAATCCCCTTACCGGACATCATACGCAGGTAATTAAACCATTAACACTTGTTGGTCAGATATGACTAGTTCTTTTAATTTTTCCAAAATATGTTATATTCTACAATTTGTCATACGTAGTTGTGAATTCTCTACATTATAAATGAAACTAGAGCTCATGACAAGTGCTGAATTGACAACACTGGGAGCTATACTCTTAATTAGCCACAGAACTGGTACATTTCATGTATATTTCATGGTGTTATACCAACCTACCTTACACCAGAGGAACCATTCCTTTGAATGCAATGGTAGTTTGGGCTCCACATCTATTCAGTCTTTGGCTTCTCTGCCGAGAATATCCACAAGAGGAGTGTAATGATAAGGTGAGGTTTGTGTAATATGGACAGCTTTCCATTAAGAACTGGTCTGAGATCACACACAAATTTCATATAGACAAAACCAAAACTGGATGATGATCACTTGGTTATTACCTGTCTTGAGAAGATTAGAATCAATGATTTACAGAATCATAGAAGTGTAGGGCTGGAAGGTACCTTGAGAGGTCACCAAGTCTAGCCCCTGGATGAAAGCTCCAGATCCTATTACAAATTCCTTACTCTACCAGTTTCCTACAATTTCCCAAGTGAGAAACAATCATCTCTTACTATAATTCCATGTAACAAACAAGCAAACAAATCTTCATTTACAAATATGATTGCTTACATTTCTGCATCTGCCCACACAGAAATTTCAGCACTTTACAAGATTAAAAAAAAAAAAAAGAGAGTACCAATAGATGTCTCAAGAACAAGACTGAAGATATACTAGAGCTGGGGTGGGCTGGGGACTGTTGTCCCAAATGGTGAAAATTTGAGATTTTGAAACAAAAAATTCCATTCCGCATCAGAATGAAATAGACACCTTATGAAAATTTTTGCAAAAAAAGACAGACACTCACCCCAGAATAACCAATAGCCTGGTGGTTAAGACACTCACCTGGTATGTGGGAGCCCTGGGCAGGGGTTTGAACCTGGGGTCTCCCACATACTAAATGAGTGCCCTGATCACTGGACTATTGGCTATTCGGTGGTGGGTCTCTCTCTGATCCTTCCTCCCCCACCCCCCAAAAAATTTACAGCCTGAACCTGAGAAACCCTCATGACTAACCTTTTGTCCAAACCAACCTTTTGTCCTTTCCCATGGAAAGTGTCAGTTTTAACAAAGCAGCATTTTCCAGGGGAAAAAAAAGTTTCATCAAAAAATTCCCAGCCAGCTCCAATATTTACCCATGTATGTGCACTTTTATTGTGGAGCAAATTGCGGAGATGCCAGGGAGAGCACGTAAGACTGTGGGAGCACAAAGAGCTTACCCTCTTTGTCCCCATGCAGGGGCTAGCCACAGTTTCCATTCAAGGGTTGCTACTGGCTAGCAGCACTAGGCACTTCCAAAGGAGCGGTGAGAAAGCAGGGACCTGCCCCCTTCTGTATCAGCTGTGCTCATTTGGGGCTTTGCACACAGGCGCTTACTCCTAATGGCGCCAGTGGGTGCTCGACCCCCCCCCCCTTTGCCCCGGCCCTGCCCCGATTCCACCCCTGCCCTGTCCCCTCCCACCCCCATTCCAACCCCTTCCCCAAAGTCCCTGCCCCAACTCCACCCCCTCCCTGCCCCTATTTGACTTCTTCCCCAAATCCCCGCCCCGGCCCTGCCTCCTTCCATGAGCACACCACGTTCCCGGTCCTCCTCCCCCCTCCCTCCCAGAGCTTGCTACAGCAGTTTGGAGGCAGCGAGCCTGGGAGGCAGGCAGAGGAGCTGGGATGCGGCGCACTCAGGGGAGGATGCGGAGGCAGAGGAGGAGGTGAGATGGGGCAGGAAGCTTGGCTGCCAGTGGGTGCAGAGCACCCACTAATTTTTCCCCATGGATGCTCCAGCCCCGGAGCACCCACAGAGTCAGTGCCTGTGGCTTTGCGCTTCCCTGAGGCACAATACCTCTTGAACTGCCACAGGGTGGTGCAAAGCCACTCCAACCCAATGCAGGGCTGTGATTTAAAGCCATAGTCTCAGCATCCAAACATATCAAGGTAACTCAGTTATGCAGTGTAGTTGTAGCCACGTCAGACTCGAGTTAAGATAATTAAGTGCAAGATGAACTTCTAGGCAAGAAGGTCACTTGGCCCAACAAACCTGAGGCTTGTAACTTTTTCCTCTTGAAGATTAATGTTGTGTAGAGCTAAGCTGGAATTATTCATACAGGCCTGGAAATTCACAAAACCTTAATTTGTATCTTTAGACTGTTCTAATGTTTTCGTCCTTTTAAGGCTAGAGAGGTAGTGAGTGAAGGTATTTGCTAACTATACGATGATTTGCCTGCTTTCCTGTTGCCTCATCTTCCCCTTCCATTTGTGGGTTCCATCCACCTGTTGCCTACACTGTAAGCTCTTGGAAGCAGGGACTCCTTTTTCTATTGTTTGCATAATGCCTAGCACAATGGAGCTCTGATTCTTTATTGATGCTCCTTGGGGCTACGCCAGTTCAAAGAAGAGATAATAAACCACCTCACATATTTAAAATGCTGTATTTCTTTTAACAGATGTTCAACAAAATGAAGATGGAGCACAGCACAATAGTAAGTAGTGAAAGATCAGACATACTCTTACCATAGGTGTCGTAGGGGCTACATAACTTCAGGGCTCCACTGCTACAACTCTCTACAAAATATTTGATTTGTTTTTAAACTGCACAAGATTACCCATTTCTGACTTCATACAAATTCAGTATATGCCTCAAAAGTGCTGCTCTCTTCCTTTCTGTGTACCACCTCTTAGGAGGACAAATCCTTCCCTTGTTCAAATCTAGATAGTTCCATTTACTTCAGTGGATCTATGCCTGTTTACACCACCTTAGAATCTGGCCCATATCTTTAGAAAATGTGTTATGTACTCTCCTTTCCCTAACGAAGAAATAGAGTCTAAACCTACAGCCTGTTAACATTTTAATGGCCAAGAGTACAAGATTTAATGTGGCAAGCCAGTTTAGAAGGGCAGTACCCATTTGTAAAAAAAGAAAACAAGGTATGATTTAAAAACAAACTCAGATCTAGTGAAAGCAGACAGAGATAGGATTGTCTGGATGACTACTTGATATTATTTTTTGTGTGACAAGTGTTAACCATATCTTGTGCTGCATCTGCAAAATTAGCTAGAGATATGGTAGATGTGTGCGGAATTACTGTATAAAAGTCCAGAAAGTACACTGCTTTAAAAGCATATAAACAGCCGCTATAACAACTGCTCTGCACCAATACGACTTAAAATACCTAATCCCTCGCATCAAAAAATGCTTAGCTTTTCATTTCTGATATATAAACTGGCTTAATGAACAATTTACACACTCCCCAGACCATTCTGGGCTGATTCAACCCAGTTGTGCCCATTTAAAATCAACAGACATTAAACCATTTCCTGCTTAATGACCTTTTATAAACAATGGGTTTTCTCCTCCAGACAGCAGTGAAGTCTATTTACATGGTACAAGCAGTTTGTTTCAAGTCTCTTGATTTGTACTGAGTGCTTCTTGGCCAGATCCCAGGACCTGACCCATAAACATGTAGTTAAGTGAAAAACTACTTGAGTCACATTAATATTGGTTGTAGTACATATTTGTGTTATAGTGGAGCCCCATGGTGCTGGGTGCCGTACGGACACATTTAAAAAAAAAAAAAAAAAAAAAAAAAAAAAAAGACAACCCCTTCCCTGCAGATTGGGGTTTTCTCTGTTCAGGGTTGGACCCCTAAACATTAATCTGGTTGGCTTTGGCTAACAGAGCGTAGGAACATGCCAGGCCCACTCTCCCTTTCCCCCAGGCACAGCCCTGTACCATTCATGGGAAGGGGAGTGGTTCCCAACTCACTGCAGGGACGGGTCCCCTATGCTGGGCTGATCTTCCTGCATCTACTAGTTTTAGAACCATTTAGTGCCAAGAGAGCAGTGCAAAGCTTCCCTAATGCACCAGAGGATCTGGCCCTACGTCATTTTAGCTTTTCAGTCTAGTGATGCAGGGTGCGTGTAGCCCCATGTGAAAACACCCTGGGCGAATTGAAGTGGCCATTCCACTTTTTAGTATTAAAGCAAAAAATTCTTCTGTTTTAGCTATTTAATTTTCACCTTCATAGAATATCAGGGTTGGAAGGGACCCCAGAAGGTCATCTAGTCCAACCCCCTTATGGAAGGTCAGATCATTTACTGGGAAATCCTCACTGATATGAAAATAAGAGGGTCAGCTGAGGCTTGGCTATATTGCTACAATACAGGAATTTTTAAAGTTAATGCCTCTTGATTCTAGTGGCAGCTGAAACTAAGCAATGTTGAAGTAGGCCATTGTTTGAGGGAGAAGGGGCATTTCTTGCATTCGCAGAGTGAGATGCACTTGAAGATTAAGGCCTTGACCCTACAACTAGATCCGCACTGATGGACTCTAGGGCCTGACTGGAGTCCCATTGAAATCATGGGGCTCTGTGCAGATGCAGGGATCCACCCATGAGGATTCAATTGCAGGATCTGGACTAAAGGGCCTTTCCTATCTTTGACTTCATGATCTTTCTATGTTCACTGATTGTCAGTTAAGCACATTAGTAATTTTTGTCTATAAAACAAATCATTATTTTGTCTTTACAGCACAGATTTAAATGGGAAGTTCTCAGAGAATTTGGGCAGCTGGTGATGTACCAAGAGAATGCTGAAGCTAAGGACACTATGTTGAAGCCAAGGATGGCAGCATTATCTGCAACACGAATGGCATAGTGTTGCCAGAGCATGGACCAGGACAGATGGCAAAAACCTTCTCCGACAGAGGAGAGAGAAAAATCCACCTGCTTTAGTCTGCCACTTCTAATCAGCAGTTGTGCTGGTTTCAAATCACTGGTATGAGTGAAAGATACAATGGTACCTCGATGATGAAGCATTGGTTCAGGAATGAAAGACTGCCAACTGTTATTTTGTCAACAAAGAATTCCCTACTAGGAGATAAGCAGCTGTTTTTCAGCAGTGCTGAAAGTTCTCTCTGCCTTTCAGACTTTTCATAATGATTACTGAACATGAAAAATGGCAGCTAGGCAAGTGAAAACTGCAAGACTTTGTGTAGAGCAAACTTTGTTGCCTGTTTTACTTCTTCCATGCATCCTTTCACTGTTTCTGGGCAGCCTCAATGGCTCCACAAAAATATCCTGAAGCTTCCAGCTTAGACATGCAGAGGTACAGGTGCCTGTAGCTGAACAAAACTTTTGAGTATGAACATTAGGAAGCCTTATTTTATTGCAGTTTAAGTGTGCATTCTACATTTTACAGAGTACTCTATCAAAAAGGGAGTCTCCATCAGTTGACAGAGCACAGAAATCACCTGGATTCCTAGGAAGTGGATAGCACTACCTTAGCACTGTCTGTGCTGAATTCAGATCAGCAGTCGACTGTGCATATACTTTGGAGACAGGACAAAAAAACATAGGGTGGTTATCCTCATTTTGGCATGTCAAACATCAACTACTCCCTCCCTCTAGGATACTGGAGATTTGAAATACAATCTTTCTGCACACACACCCCTCACCCCCATAAAAACAGGTGTGTAGAAATATACAGTCACATTTGCCATTGATACAGCAAGAACATCCTTAACGGACAAAGTAAATGTATGGTGAAATCAGGGCCATCCTTAGGATTTATGGGGCCCTATGCAGTACTATTAAACTGGTGCCCCTATGCCTGACGGCAGCCCGGGCTCACACGTATTTTAGATAAGCGTAGTCTTTTGGAGGATTTATTTTAAAAACTATATGTCTGAAGATCCAAGCATTTAAGGCTAAAGATGAATACTCAGATTGTGCATCTAAAAATTTATGCAAGGATTTTTTAGAGATGTGATTTTATAATCTTCAGAAACACACTAATGAAATATTTTTAAAGCAAATTTTAACCTAAGGTCCTGTAGACAAACATGTTCTGAGTAAATATTATTACAGTAATGGACAAGTGTTTTTGTCAGTAAATTCAGAAACTGACAGTATATACCTGGGGGTTGGCAAATGCCTGTTAAATGGCTTCATTACCACTTGAATGGCTCTTTAACAGTTTCAATGTTGTGGGAATAGGTCTGGCAGGCTGGAAGCCTTTTTCACTTTTAAGTACTAGATCCCCTCCAGAGGAAGACTCACCAGGCTGCAGCAGCCAGCTGAGGTGGGAGCCTGCAGGAAGGGTCAGATTAGAACAGAGATAGGAAGAGGTGGAAGGGTGGACACTAAGACCTAGGGATGCCCCAAATTTTCAGGTGCCCTACGCCTTGTATGCTGCATATGCCTAAGGATGGCCCTGGGTGAAATAAAAAGATGAAAAGACAGACAGCAAATGCCTGACACTGAAAGCTGCAACTTGCCTGTGCCTAGTGCACAAGGAGAAGTTGAAAATACGATCCCTGTAAAGCTGCTATGGCCAGGGGTCCTGTGAGTGATGAGATTTTATGATGAGATTACTGGTTCTGTGGATGAAGGGAAAGCAGTGGATGTATTGTTTCTTGACTTTAGCAAAGCTTTTGACACGGTCTCCCACAGCATTCTTGTCAGCAAGTTAAGGAAGTATGGGCTGGATGAATGCACTATAAGGTGGGTAGAAAGCTGGCTAGATTGTCGGGCTCAACGGGTAGTGATCAATGGCTCCATGTCTAGTTGGCAGCCGGTGTCAAGTGGAGTGCCCCAGGGGTCGGTCCTGGGGCCCGTTTTGTTCAATATCTTCATAAATGATCTGGAGGATGGTGTGGATTGCACTCTCAGCAAATTTGCGGATGATACTAAACTGGGAGGAGTGGTAGATACGCTGGAGGGGAGGGATAGGATACAGAAGGACCTAGACAAATTGGAGGATTGGGCCAAAAGAAATCTAATGAGGTTCAATAAGGATAAGTGCAGGACCCTGCACTTAGGATGGAAGAATCCAATGCACCGCTACAGACTAGGGACCGAATGGCTCGGCAGCAGTTCTGCGGAAAAGGACCTAGGGGTGACAGTGGACGAGAAGCTGGATATGAGTCAGCAGTGTGCCCTTGTTGCCAAGAAGGCCAATGGCATTTTGGGATGTATAAGTAGGGGCATAGCGAGCAGATCGAGGGACGTGATCGTTCCCCTCTATTCGACACTGGTGAGGCCTCATCTGGAGTACTGTGTCCAGTTTTGGGCCCCACACTACAGGAAGGATGTGGATAAATTGGAAAGAGTACAACGAAGGGCAACGAAAATGATTAGGGGTCTAGAGCACATGACTTATGAGGAGAGGCTGAGGGAGCTGGGATTGTTTAGTCTGCAGAAGAGAAGAATGAGGGGGGATTTGATAGCTGCTTTCAACTACCTGAAAGGGGGTTTCAAAGAGGATGGCTCTAGACTGTTCTCAATGGTAGCAGATGACAGAACGAGGAGTAATGGTCTCAAGTTGCAATGGGGGAGGTTTAGATTGGATATTAGGAAAAACTTTTTCACTAAGAGGGTGGTGAAACACTGGAATGCGTTACCTAGGGAGGTGGTAGAATCTCCTTCCTTAGAGGTTTTTAAGGTCAGGCTTGACAAAGCCCTGGCTGGGATGATTTAACTGGGACTTGGTCCTGCTTTGAGCAGGGGGTTGGACTAGATGACCTTCTGGGGTCCCTTCCAACCCTGATATTCTATGATTCTATGAGTGAAAGATGTAAAAATCAAAGCAACTAATTTTTCCCAGTGCGTAGGGTTTTGAAGGAGGATTAATTTGCTTGCTTCAGGCACTTTACTCCCTCTATATCCATCACCATTCTGAATTGTACCACCTTTATGCCATCCGAATGAAAGAATCATAACCTTGTTTTTCCAAACTAAGCTGGGGATATGGCACCGGGTGGCAATGGTGGGTTAGTGCCCTGGCTTCTCACCTTCAAATCCTAGTTAAATTAAAATAAATTTGGTGGCCGGATTCCATCATTATGCATATTACAAAACCACCCAATGATCTGATCAGAGTGTCTGCTGAAGCAATAGTCAAGACTGGGCTAAGAAAGCAGTAACTTAAGAACAAGTTAGATGAACCCCTGTCAGGAATTCTGCTTGAACACAGGTGGATGGAATAGATCATCTCTTGAGGTCCCTTCCAGCCCTACACTTCTATTATTCTACCAGCAGGTTACAACACCGACCCAACTTTTTGTGGGAAGATTGCACAGCCTTAGTCTGCTCTAGGTCTAGCCCGAGCCCCAATTAGCACTCACTTTAAGGCAAACTAGATCTGCTCTCAGATTTTAAGAGGGTGGGGAATGTTTGGAAAGCACACAATGCTGTAAGCAGTATGGGAAGAAAAGAGGCATTTAAATACTTTGATTTTTAAATTGATTTGTCCATGAGCTTTAAAGAGAGAGTGATACATGTGTGCGCAACTTCTAAATGTATGTGAGCAAGAGAGAAGCCTGGTATATTTATAAGTACAGTAAAACCTCAGAGTTCTGAACACCAGAGTTATGAACTGACCAACCCAAACACCCCTCGTTTGGAACCAGAAGTACACAATCAGGCAGCAGCAGAGACCCCCCCCCCCCCCAAAAGCCAAATAGAGTACAGTACTGTGTTAAACATATACTACAAAAATAAAGGGAAAGTAGCATTTTTCTTCTGTGCTTAGTAAAGTTTCAGAGCTGCATGAAGTCAATGTTCAATTGTAAACTTTTGAAAGAACCATCGTAACATTTTGTTCAGAATTACGAACAACCTCCTTTCCCGAGTTGCTCAGAACTCTGAGGTTCTGCCGTAGTTTAAAGAATGTGAATGTCATTGTGCTGCCTGCTAGTCTGTAGTAATAATGAAAAGGAAGGCATGTGGAGGTAAACACATGGCACAAGAAACTGTTATATACGTTGAGATTTTGTTGGTTGGTTTTTGTTTCTTGTTATGAAACGAGGATTTGGTGGACAAAATATGCATTGCTTAGTCTCTAAGGGCTCTGGGGAAAATCTAAGTTACACTGAACTCTGTTCCTTGAGCGTTTTGATTAATCTAGCTTCAGCCTGAACACATTGCACAATGGCGTCTTTAACCAGAGCTGTTCCCGCACAGCTGGGGCTGCAAGCTTGAGGAGTTTCATAATATTTTGCAGGCAAGATTAGAAGGATGCCCTAACCTACTTCCAATATCAGCCTTTTTCTTTTTCTTCCTTGACCTAGACATTGGATCTTTTCAGCAGTCCAAAGTCTGTCTGTATTTTGTTTTTACTGACAGCTGGAGATATATTGATTAAAAAAACCCTACAAATGTGAACAAAAAGCTGTAAATGTATCCATTCCTTAATGACAGGTTTCAGAGTAGCAGCCGTGTTAGTCTGTATTGGCAAAAAGAAAAGGAGTACTTGTGGCACCTTAGAGACTAACAGATTTATTAGAGCATAAGCTTTCGAATGCATCCGATGAAGTGAGCTGTAGCTCACGAAAGCTTATGCTCTAATAAATTTGTTAGTCTCTAAGGTGCCACATTCCTTAATGGTCCAGTACAGCATCCTGCAGAAGTTTTGTTATCTTTCAGATCAGATATGGCTGGCTTTACCAGCACCTATACCGCTATTATGCCTTACACATATGTACCTTTTCTAAAAGCACCTTTCTTCCTTTGTATTCCTCAGTCAGAAAAGGCCATACCTATTATCTGGAGATGTAAGAAATGAACGTTGCAATTCTTCTTAATAGTTTTAAGTTAATTATATTTTATTTGATGAGATTACTGTACAGTGTGTAGCAAGTACTGAATGGTGACAGCTTGATTTTGCTAGTTTGATATATTTGTTTGGGTTATGTCTTATGTTTTGGAGATAAATTCTAGGTTACTATTATGTTACAATCAGTGGGACCAGGATACAAGACTGATTTATTTGTTTTTCTGTCCTGATTAGTTACCATATTTATGTTTCCAATAAAACAAGCCCTGATTTTGCTTGTCATGTTTAGTCAAATAGATCTGTCTAGGGTATGGGTTCCTATTACCAAAGGGAAAGTCTCACCTGCTTCTAATTTGAAACCCATTCATCATGCATTGTAATGTTGCTCTAGAAAGTCAGATGGAGTGATCAAGGCAATGCAGCCACAGATAACAAGGCCTGTTCTAATTGCCTTAAGGGCAACTTCTTTTTCCTTCATTTAAAGAAGTTTAATTATTTTAATTCCATGTTCTGATCAGCCATATGTCTGATGCTGAAATTGTTTGGCTGGATGGAAGAGACACACATACAAATCCCCATCAATGTAGCTCTTAAAGCAGATTCTAAGAAACAGATTCATGTTCACAGGAGAGCGGAAGGAGTGCATGACGTGACTAGTAAAATCACAGTTTGAAAGCCCCAAGGCAGAACACATTGTTACTAAGTGATCCAAATCCATCCTTCTCCTGCTCAAATGCTATTAAATGTTTACCTATAAAATTTATTCCTTTCTATCTCAAAATGACAGGTTTCAGAGTAGCAGCCATGTTAGTCTGTATTCACAAAAAGAAAAGGAGGACTTGTGGCACCTTAGAGACTAACAAATTTATTAGAGCATAAGCTTTCGTGAGCTACAGCTCACTTCATCGGATGCATTTGGTGGAAAAAACAGAGGGGAGATTGATATATACACACACAGAGAACATGAAACAATGGGTTTATCATACACACTGTAAGGAGAGTGATCACTTAAGATAAGCCATCACCAGCAGCGGGGAGGGGAAGGAGGAAAACCTTTCATGGTGACAAGCAAGGTAGGCTATTTCCAGCAGTTAACAAGAATATCTGAGGAACGGTGGGGGGTGGGGTGGGGGGGGAGAAATAACATGGGGAAATAGTTTTACTTTGTGTAATGACTCATCCATTCCCAGTCTCTATTCAAGCCTAAGTTAATTGTATCCAGTTTGCAAATTAATTCCAATTCAGCAGTCTCTCGTTGGAGTCTGTTTTTGAAGCTTTTTTTGTTGAAGGATAGCCACTCTTAGGTCTGTAATTGAGTGACCAGAGAGATTGAAGTGTTCTCCAACTGGTTTTTGAATGTTATAATTCTTGACATCTGATTTGTGTCCATTCATTCTTTTACGTAGAGACTGTCCAGTTTGACCAATGTACATAGAGGGGCATTGCTGGCACATGATGGCATATATCACATTGGTAGATGCGCAGGTGAACGAGCCTCTGATAGTGTGGCTGATGCGATTAGGCCCTATGATGGTGTCCCCTGAATAGATATGTGGACAGAGGCCCCTCTGCCATGTACATTGGCACATTGTACTAAGGTGCCACAAGTACTCCTTTTCTTATCTCAAAATGCTTTCCCCTCATCCCACTCCCATAACTGAGACTCCAAATGCTCTCTCATTTCAATGGCCAGTTGCACTGTGTCAAAGGGATTTTATTAGAACTTGTTTTTCCATTATTAATAGTCATAATCCTTTGTTCACATGGTGGCTGATCCTGTGTCATTTAAACCAGTGGGAGCGTTAGCACTGATTTCATTGGGTGAATGATCAAACCCCTGTACGCCATCTTCCATCAGAGGATCTCAAAAGCGCTTTACAAGGATTCTAAGAGTTTAAAGCTCTCCCAATTTGTGTAATAAATGACCTACAACCATGTGTGTGAAGTTGAATGTCATATCTACCATTCTTCGAGCAACAGAGGGAATTTAAATAACAGCCACAAGCTTTTAGCTTCTTTATCATTAAACTTCCAAGTGATCCTCCTGTAGAACATCTCTTCAAATGCATATATGCCTTACATAGTGTTTTGAAACTTACCATAACTAATGCTGCAGGAGAGCCTAAGGCTATGTCTACACTACCCTAGAGTTCAGACTATGGAGGCGTGAGTAGCAGTGCACACCAGGTGCAAACTTAAAGGGCCTTAGTTCACACTAACATAGTCCCCTTTGAAGAGCATGTTAGTGCAAACTCAGGACCTTTACATTCATACCTTCAGTCTCCACCCAGGAGAATTACAGCATAGCACTTTGGTCTGCACTGCAGGGCTGTGTAGATATGCCCTTAGTCTCCTGATTTAGGCCCCAGACCAGCACCTACTTCTGCAGCAGCAGACCCTTATGTCTGCACAAAGCCCCATTGAACTTGTAAAGACGCTGGCTTTGGTGGGACGCAACTGAGAATATCAATTCAGGACAAATTGCTTAGAGCAGGGCAGTTACAGCCCAAGGCTAGGGTTCCTTTACACACCAAGGCAAACCAAACAGAGAAGACTTTGGTTTTACGCCACTGGCTAATCATAAGTCACACAAGCAATTCCCTTAGATACTCCAGTTTCCCAGTATCACCACCAGTGCTGCTCGTTATGGGGGCAGATGGTTCTGAAAACCAATACCCCAATAAAAGAAAAAAGATTCTCTCGATCCCAAAGGACCAAGCCGCAGACCCAAGTCAATATACAAATCAGATCTTACCCACAAATCACACTGTTGCCAACCTTTTAGAATCTAAAATCTAAAGGTTTATTCATAAAAGGAAAAAGATATAGATTAGAACTAGAATTGGTTAATGGCAAAGTTCTTGGTTCAGGCTTGCAGCATTGATGGAATAAGCTGCAGGTTCAAATCAAGTGTCTGGAGTACATCCACAGCTGGGATGGGTCATTAAGTCCTTTATTCAGAGCTTCAGTTTGTAGCAAGGTTCCTCCAAAAGTAAGAAGCAGGATTGAAGACAAAATGGAGGAGTTTTCAGGGCCTTTTATATCCTCTGCCCAATGGAAGATCACAGCAGCAAGATGGAGTTTGGTGTCACATGGGCAAGTCACATGTCCATGCATGACTGAGTTCTTTACAGGCCAATGACATTGTTTGCATGCTAGTTTGAATGTTCCCAGGAAAGCTTAGATGTGGACTGGCATCTCCCAAAGTCCATTGTCAGTTAAGTGTTTCTTGATAGGACTAGTCTCAGTAAGTGCCCATTCTCAAGAAGCTGACCAAATGCTTCACTGAGGCTTCTTAGAATCAAAACACATTGAGGTACAAGTACATAGCCAATATTCATAACTTCAACTACAAAAATGATACACACATACAGATAGCATAACCTTTCCATAAACACCTTACTGGACCTCTTTTGTATAAGATTTGGTGCAACTATAGGACCTTGGTTGCAACAATGGTCTATATGGTCACAGTTTAGGTCAGTAACGTCACAGAACTCCATTGGTATCTTAAGCTATGGCTACACTACAGAGCTTACAGAAGCACATTAATTTATTCTGCCTGTAAGGTAGAGAAGTGCTACTACCCCCATTTTACAGATGGGGAACTGAGGCACACTGAGATATTTAGGCTCTTAACTATTGATTTCAAATTAAGAGCCTAAGTACTTCTGTGGATCTGGGCCAGAGAGACTACATGAGTTGCCCAATGTTACAAAGGAAGTCCAAGGCAGAGCAGAGAGTTAAACCCAGGCCTCCAAAGTCAAAAGCTAGTGCCCTAACCACTGGCCCATCCTTCCGCTCCATCTAGATTGGCAAGTCTTCTATTTCTAGTGTTTTCTTCACTCACCAGAAACCACAAGTCAACACAGGATTGCCAGGCTAGCCAATATATTTTTTAAAAACATATGTTTTGTTATAGGCTGCCAACAGGACTATGCTGCCATCTTTGTGTTGTACTAAACATGTTTAGTAAAAGAAGATTGTGACAGTGGTTTAACTGTAGTGCATGTTTATTCTCAGTTTTAAAGTCATATTCAGAGTTTAAGGCCAGCAAGCACCATGAGATCATCCAGGCTGACCTCCTTTATTTCAACACTTCGTGCCATTAGCTAGGTACCTCTGTATCTAGCCCAGTCACTTGTGTTTGGCTAAAGCATACCTTCCAGAAAGGCATCTAGTCTGGACCTGAAGACATCCAAACATGGAGAATCCACCATTTCCCTTGATAGTTTGTTCCAATGATCACCGTTACACTTAAGAATTTGTGCTTAATTTCTCATTTTAAATTTATCTGGCTTCAGCTTTCATACATTGGTTCTTGTTCTGCTTTTGTCTGCTAGATTAAAGAGCCCGTGAGAACTCAGTATTCTCTCCCCATGAAAAGAAAAGGAGTACTTGTGGCACCTTAGAGACTAACTAATTTATTAGAGCATAAGCTTTCGTGAGCTACAGCTCACTTCATCGAATGCATTTGGTGGAAAAAACAGAGGGGAGATTGATATACACAGCTCACGAAAGCTTATGCTCTAATAAATGTGTTAGTCTCTAAGGTGCCACAAGTACTCCTTTTCTTTTTGCGAATACAGACTAACACGGCTGCTACTCTGAAACCTGTCATTATGCAAGGCACTGAATTTAGCCGTATAGAGTGGAAATCTGTCAATTTCATGAAAAAACTCGTACAGATACAGACAGACATCATCTTCCTCTCCAAATGCAAACAGATGGACACCATACCGAAAGGACTGAAGGTAAAAAATCCATTACAATCTACATACCACACAGACTATGCTGACAGCTTGTGCCACACACTCTCAAAGATGTGTGTATATCAATCTCCCCTCTGTTTTTTCCACCAAATTCATTCGATGAAGTGAGCTGTAGCTCACGAAAGCTTATGCTCTAATAAATTTGTTAGTCTCTAAGATGCCACAAGTACTCCTTTTCTTTTTGCGAATACAGACTAACATGGCTGCTACTCTGAAATCTCCCCATGAAGGCACTTGTACACTGTAATCAAGTTCCTCTTGATCTTTTGGATAAGATCAGCAAATTAAGCTCTTTATGTCCCTTACTAAAAGGCTTTGTCTCCAGCCCTCAAATCATTTTTGTGGCTCTCCAATTTTTCTGCTGTCTTTTTAAAATGTGGACACCAGAACTGTATGTAATATTCCAGTATTGGTGTCACCAGTGCCATATACAGAGATAAAATCACCTCCCTCCTCGTACTCACAACTCCCCTGTTTATATACTCAAGGATCATATCACTTTTTTGCCACAGCATCGCACTAGGCGCTCATGTTCGGTTGGTTGTCCGCTATGACCCCCAAACCATTTTCAGTCACTGTTTTCCAGGTTGCAGTCCCCTATTCTATAGGTATGACCTGCATTCCTTGTTCCCAGATGTATAACTTTGCATTTAGTTGTGTTATAAGGCATTTTGTGTCACTGGGCCCAGCTTACCAAGCAATCTAGTCTTGTCTGTCAATATCACTTACCACTCCGCCAATCTTTCTCATCTACAAATTTTATCAGAAGTGATTGTACAGTTACTTCCAGCTCATTGATGAAAATTCTTCACTGTGTTGGGCCTAGTACCAATCCCCACAGAAGCCTCCATTCAATGATGACTCCCCATTGACAACTATTCTTTGGGCTCTGTCAATTAGCCATTTCTTAATCCATTTAATGTATGCTTCACTGATATTGTATAGTGCCAATTCTTTAACTGGAATGTTGTGCAGTACTAAATCAAACACCTTACAAAAGTCTAAGCATATCACATCTACGCAGTTATTTTTAATCCACCAAACTTGTAATTTCACCAAAGAATGAAATCAGCTTTGCTTGGCAAGACCTACTTTCATAAAATCCTGTTGACTGGCATTAGTTATAGTCCTATCCCTTAATTCTTTATCAATTGAATCCTCTATCAGCATTTTCATTATTTTGCCCTAGTTCCAAAATATGTCAAAATATGCCACTTTTCAAAATTATAGTTAAAAAAAAAGGAAAACATCAGGCCAGGAGATCACAGTGTAAATATTTGTACTGTTCCAAAATCTTTACAATAACTATAAAATGTCAGACCAAACACAAGACAGCTGAAGCTTCTTATCAGGAATCTCATTGTAAACTGGCTTCGCAGGCTGGTTTTATAAAAGGCCAGTGAATTTTAGGTCATTGAGTGGTGAAAGTACACACAACATGAATTATTAATGCTGTCTTTTAAAATAATGTATTGTGTGTTTCTTATTTTAATGTCTGCAGTAGACAGGAGTTTCCCTATAACTTGTAAAAATCATGGCAAGTCATTGAAGATGGCAATATATGCCAGTGTGCCCCCAAAGTTTTTCCCTCACAACTTCAGTTTTGGTTATTGTTACTAAACTACCAAACACAGCTGAGCACAAAACAGAATTTCTTCCCTGTGAAAAAATGAGGGTTTTTTGTTTTTTGAGTTTTGGGGGGGGGGGGGGTGAGGGGGTAGTATAGTATTCTGATTTGGTATGAAAAGTCTAAAACTCCCCCCTTTTTTTGGAAAGAAAGTAAATCCAGAGAAATTCCATGTCAGGAGAACTGAAACGTGCCTTCTCCCTGCTGGTGTGCAGATGGGCTGCCTGACCTGGCAGGCAGGCGAAGGATCAGTTAAACAGAGAAGCTGGCCAGCCCAGGGAAATATCTAGTCAGGGATCCAGGGATACTGGGAACCCTGAGAGCCCACAAGTAATCTGTCTGGCAAGTGAGCTGGTCACCAGCCTCCCCAGTTAATGTTGAAAGTGGAATCAATGAAATCAACATGTTCCCACAGAATGTTTTGGTTCTGTCAAATCGGCATTTTCAGATGGAAAAACTTCTGTCAGAAGATTTTTGACCAGCTTTACACTGCTGGAAAACAAATTTCCCAACTGTATCAACGTTTCTTTCACCAATCTATAGCTACGTTTGCACTGTTTGTTATTAAGGTCATGAACCAAGTAAGAGCACTGACGCAAATTTAACCCTTATTTTTTTGCCTAGTCATCTTCAGTGCTCTTTCAACCAACCCTACCAGCTCAGATTGAACAAAGAATTACAGCTGGAGGAATAACAACACTTAAAGTTGTATGGGCATTTCAATTAGAAACCCCCTATTTATTTTTAATCCCTCTTAACTTTCAGAAACTGTCACCTTTCAGGATGAAATTCTGCATGCTTAACTTTTCCCTGAGGGCAATATTAGTTTGTAATATTTGGGATTAGCAGCCAAGAATAATGGACATGGGGAAAATAAAAACAAACACCTTTCTCCATCATCATCATAAAAAATTCTCCATCGTAAAAAAGATGGCTTGCAGAGTTTGTTCTGAACAGCTCTAGCACTGTGTCAGCGTAGCACTCTATCACTGGGTATTTAAAAGTGAATTTGGTATGAAAAAAAGCCCTTAGGGAAGAGAAGTACTTTTTTATTTCCCAGTGAATGTCTGTCTTGAATTGGCTGGAGTTACCTGTCTTTGAACAGCATACCTTATTTACGTACAATAGGATGTGGTGCACACTGCTAGCAGTTTTTACAATTGACGACTAATTGTACTGTATATGCACTTAGGCCTCAGTGAGTCATGCTCCACTCTACAAGTTCCAAAGCATGTCTGAACTGATTGCTAAATTTTCTCAGAAACTCAAGAAAAGACAAAAGGTATTGTTATTCTCAACAATTCCACAAATTCAAAGTTCACAGAATTCAACTCCAGCCCAGGGCAGGAGGTCAGAAAGTCCTGAGTTCCAGGCTCATCTCTTCCACTGACTGGACTTCAATCTGGTGTTTTTCTTAGAGCTCCAGTTCCTCAAATCCTGGGATTGGGTAGGACTCTCAGTTTTGATTTTAAAACATTTGCTTGAATGGCAAAACTGCCCATGACCTCTATGCAAACAGGGTCCAACCCTTCCTATTTCATTTACAGACCTTCTATTTTTCTGAGAAAAGCATTTTGTTTGGGTCCCTGCCCCACCATAAAGAACCAGACACATCAACAGAATAGTTTGTAGTTTACTCTCAAGAAAATGCATATTTGACCTTTTCTTCTGAGATGTCGAGTATATGCATGTGGTTGGAATACCAGAACGCAACTGGAGACAATATCTGTGGTCTGAACTTTTACAGAAGCAAGATTGTGTTTTCTTATGTAAGTGAACTGAAATTGGTCCTTTGGGGTTTTCCAAGCTCAGTTTCTAGTTTCCCAGTGTTGGCCCTGTTTTTCACTCAGGTAAAGTCCATGCACCCCTTACAAATAAAGCATTGTCTTGAATGAGAGCTACCAACTTTTGTAGAATCTAAACTTTCATTTATGTTTGCAAACCCAGATAGAGACTGAGTTTAAACCAGTTCACTGCGGTCCTCCTTAGGCTACACAGAAAGCTTCAGTGCCTCTGCTGATGCTCTGAGCTTTGCCAAGCTATCACACAGTGAAGGAGTCTGGTCTGCTCTCACTGCTGCTACTCAGAGCTCCGTGAAGAATGACAAGAATCGGGCCAGTTTCACTCAAGTGCTGTTTGGGAATGTGATGAGCAGCTTCAAAGGCATGTACCAGAGCTCATTAGTGGAGAGGAAAGGATTCAAAAAATGTAAATGGGGGGTGGAGGGGAGGATAGAATAATAGAGACCTTCCCAATCACAGCAACCAGGAGGCTGAGGGAGGGGTGCAGTACTGAGATCCCCAACACCCATCCACAGACCAGCCAGGTGTCTCTGGAGTAGGAAGAGCACAGTAAGACAATGCACCTTCCCCATCCAGCAGTCAAAGAGGGTTCTGAGTTGGAGAGAAAAGACAGAGGAGTAAATCCTCAGGTGGTGTAAATTGTCATAATTCCATCCAAGTCAATGGAGCTGTGATGATTTGCTGCTGAGTCTCTGCCTGCCTCAGTATCCAGATACAGCACCCTGTTAAGAGTACCAGCAATCACCTCTGTCCCAAGAGCTAGGGAGGCCGGTGTTCACTTCCCATTTATGAAAAGGGGCTGGTGAAGGGTGTGTGGATGTATGAGGGGACTCAGGCGGGAGGGATCACAAGAGGAATTGATGGGAGACTTTAGAAAAGAGAAGTACCATGCTGCGTAATACTGGGGATATGAAAGAAAGCATAGAACACACACATGTAGAGGGAGAGGAAGCCAGAAGGGGTGACAGAAGAGAGGAAACAGACACTGAAGACACAAACAGGAAGAGATGCGCAATGATCTATTCAAGGGAAGAGAGAAGGGGGAAATGAAAGCAAAGCCAGGAATGGTGAGAAAATCTAACACAAGCAAGGGAGAAATGCCATTAGTAATACATATTTTTTAAAAAAGCATCGGCCATAAAATTTCTTGCTTACTGTAATAAATTATAAAATATTGACAAACAATACGCGGCTGCTCCATTCCTTTCAGTTGCAATAGTGTAGCTTGCAGAGGCAGCACAGCTAGTAGGTGCCAGGTACAATTTCTTTAAGCCCTAATCTAGGATTTTTCATCAGTCTGTATTGAAGCCTGTACACCACCAGGGAGGTACTTGGCTGGGGACCGCACACTATGCCTTTATGAAAGCAAGACTTTCCTCCCCTCCCTTCTCTGAGCATCTCTGGCAGCACCGCACCCTGTTCAGTCAGGCCCATGTTTTCAAAAGTGGTCTCTGATTTTGCATACCCAATTTAAGACATTTGAGGTACTCATTTACACGTTACTGGGCACTCACAGGTCCCATCAATTTCCCAGTCGGGCGTGCTCAGCATCTCTGAACACCAGGCCTCTTGGTGTTGAAAGCTGGGCAGCTGAAAGCTGAAGCATCCCAAATTAGGTCTCTTTTGAAAGTTTGGGCCTTATGGAGCTAGAATGATCCCTGCTTGTTTTGCCAATTTCTTTCCCATGTATTAGCTGAAATATTACTCTTGAGTTTTTGTTGCTATTTTCCCTTACTCCTTTCGGTCAATAGGCCTTAGCCATGTGGATGTGGGTTCCCTGCCAATCAAGTCCCAGTGCCAATTTTTAGCAGTAATTTTCTATTGAGGAAAATGTTGCTGTTGACCATTGCCTCCCTATTTGCGTTGTGTGAAGAAGCTTGCCCTGACTGCCTATACATTCATAGATTCATAGATACTAAGGTCAGAAGGGACCATTCTGATCATCTAGTCCGACCTCCTGCACAGCGCAGGCCACAGAATCTCACTCACCCACTCCTATGAAAAACCTCACCCATGTCTGAGCTATTGAAGTCCTTAAATCATGGTTCAAAGACTTCAAGGAGCAGAGAAGCCTCCCTCAAGTCAACCATGCCCCATGCTACAAAGGAAGGCGAAAAACCTCCAGGGCCTCTCCAATCTGCCCTGGAGGAAAATTCCTTCCCGACCCCAAATATGGCAATCAGCTAAACCCTGAGCATATGGGCAAGATTCACCAGCCAGATACTATAGAAAATTCTTTCCTGGGTAACTCAGATCCCATCCATCTAATATCCCATCTCAGGGGATTTGGCCTATTTACCCTGAATATTTAAAGATCAATTACTTATCAAAATCACATTATCCCATCATACCATCTCCTCCATAAACTTATCGAGTAGAATCTTAAAACCAGATAGATCTTTTGCCCCCACTGCTTCCCTTGGAAGGCTATTCCAAAACTTCACTCCTCTGATGGTTAAAAACCTTCGTCTGATTTCAAGTCTAAACTTCCTGGTGGCCAGTTTATACCCATTTGTTCTTGTGTCCACATTGGTGCTGAGCTTAAATAATTCCTCTCCCTCTCCTATATTTATCCCTCTGATATATTTATAGAGAGCAATCATATCTCCCCTCAACCTTCTTTTAGTTAGGCTAAACAAGCCAAGCTCCTTAAGTCTCCTTTCATAAGACAAGTTTTCCATTCCTCGGATCATCCTAGTAGCCCTTCTCTGTACCTGCTCCAGTTTGAATTCATCCTTTTTAAACATGGGAGACCAGAACTGCACACAGTATTCTAGGTGAGGTCTCACCAGTGCCTTGTATAACAGTACTAAAACCTCCTTATCCCTACTGGAAATGCCTCTCCTGATGCATCCCAAAACTGCATTAGCTTTTTTCACAGCCATATCACATTGGCAACTCATAGTCATCCTATGATCAACCAATACTCCAAGGTCCTTCTCCTCTTCCATTACTTCTAATTGATGCGTCCCCAACTTATAGCTAAAATTCTTGTTATTAATCCCTAAATGCATAACCTTACACTTCTCACTATTAAATTTCATCCTATTACATTGACCTGCATAACAATGGATTTTGTTAGTATACAGGTGTGTGATGGTTGCCATCTTCTTGTTGTTTTACACTCTCTAAACCTTTCCCCTCCTTATTCTTCTTCTAGCTTGGAAAATGCAACTTGTGCCATCACGGAGGTGAAAGGGGTGAATTGCAATTGGTCATAGTCCCAATATGCTAGAGCAACCTAAGGCTGCGGTGAAAGCTGGGTTCTGATGCAGACAAGTTGGCAGCTATATTAAGTGGAGAAGCACACATAGTGGTCAACATGCTGAGATAAATAACCTTTCTATCCTTATTCAGACTGAGGCATAACTAGCTTTAGCAAAAGCAAACCATGTCAGAGAAGTTAAGTATGGCAAGCCAAGTGGTAGACATAAAGATCTGGTAAGGTCATTCCCTCGCACAGCCTTATGAAGTAGGATTGTTTCTTTCCCCATATAAAGAACCTGATTGTTTTGGCTCACCTATCTGTAAGTCTTAAAAGGGAGGGGGAGAAAGAGGTGCAAACTATAATAATCCCATGTTCTTTTTAGCAATTTTCACCCTACTCAGCAGTCACAAAGGTATAGTCATATTTCTCAAAAAGAAAAGGAATGAGCTGTAGCTCATGAAAGCTTATGCTCAAATAAATTTGTTAGTCTCTAAGGTGCCACAAGTCCTCCTTTTCTTTTTTGCGAATACAGACTAACACGGCTGCTACTCTGAAACCAGTCATATTTCTAGATCTTTATTGGTCATAGTGTGTAATCAAAATTCTAATGAGTTCAGCTGGAAAGCTCTGTCCACACGTTTGATAGAGTGGTTTTCCCAACATATATGAAAAGCTACACACTGATTCTGAGGTCACTCTGGTCTTTGGACTATACCTTTAAGGACTGGATCTTCTGCCATCTGATCACTCCCACTAACTCCAAAGGAAGTGTGAGGTGGGAAAGAGGTGCAAAATTCATCCCAGTGCAGAAGACCCTCACAAATCTAAGCACCACTTCAACCCCACTTAAATCCTCAGAATTTAATGAATTTAGGCTTGTGCTGGCCCTCTGGCTGGGAAAGAATTTCACCTAGAATGCAGGATCTGACCTCACATGTGATTCACTTTGATGCAGGATCCTGCTGCAGAGTCAAAGGGATCCATTATGTCCAGCACAGAACTGATTTTGATGGATTAGGGAGGAGGAGAAGAATACCAGCTGCAGCAAAAGTGCTCTTAAATTCTGTCTGCCTGATGGAAGAGATGTGTCCTTGGTTAGATAATGTCTCAGCATCATTGCCGGGATTCCATGAATAGGGCACAGAGGGGAGGAGAAAGGGCACAATCCTGATGTGTTCCTCTTTCTAGTTAGAAAATCAGACATACAACCACCAGATATCACTGCTGAAAGTGGGGAATCATACTGGAGCTCTACTCACCCTAAAGGTATGTCTTTACACTGGAGCTGGCAGCTGTAAATTCCGGCTCAAGGAGACATACCTATGCTAGCTCTGATCGCACTAGTGTGCTAAAAATAGAAGCATAGCTACAGTACATGAGGGGCTGCACCAAGTTCAACCCCATACATATGTACTTGGGGAAGCTAGTTCCTCCCACCACTCATGCTGCTACAGCAATGCTTCTGGTTTTTAGCATACTAGCTAACGCAGGTATGTCTCCTCAAGCTGGAATTTACACCTTCCAACGCCAGTGTAGACAAACCCTTTGAAGCAATATTCAGTCACATCCATTTTTTAAAAATACATTGTTATAATAATAGGGCAACTTGATTATCTAGATTATCTTCCCACCCTCCCCTGGTCAAACAGAGGTTTGTGTTATCTTTAGAAAATAGTGGGGTTCCATGATTTGGAGTAGCTTTGTGTGTGTCTCCAATCATTTTTTAATTTCTGGAATCAAGGCATTTAAGAAACAGCTGGAGAGATCATAATTTATATTCTTCCGACTTCAGTGTAAACTGGGAAAGAGGACAACATGAATTTGTAAAGCATACTAAAAATGTAATAGAAGTAATAAGCAGAAGGGTTTAAAAGATATAAACAATTTTTGGGAACCAAGCCAAGCCTTTAGAGTTCTAACTAGAGAAAGCAGCAAAATTATAGCAGTGCCCCCTTTCTGGGCAGCCTTGCGTGGCTTCTCCAAGAAAGAGTAGCCAGTCTGCATGGCCATTTGCAGGAGGATGGAGGCAACCAGATGAATATCAGGATTCAGTTTCCTAAATACTTTCTACAATGATGTAAGTATCATTTCTTTAAAACTGTGGCAGGAAGCCAAGCAGAAGGGAGATGGGGGAGATTTTGAGGCAGAAGTCTACAGTGAAGCTCAGAGACAGAGAAAATTGTAGGGATAATTCTGTTTTATTTAGTCGCATAAACTTTCTTGTGCCGTTTTAGAAAAAATTTACTCTGATTCTTTACCCTTGTCACATGCCATTCCCCTCCAAAAGGAGGACCTCCATCCTCACAGGTTATCTTGATATATAGATGAGCTGGCACTTGCCAGGAAATCTGACTACCAAAGAGGCTAGAACACTAGTAGGTGAGTAAGCCCTGGTCTACACTATGAGGTTAGATTGAATTTAGCTGCATTAGGTCAATTTTATAAGCAACCAACCCCGTTCCGTCAACCTAAAGGACTCTTAAAATCAACTTCTATACTCCTCCCCAGCAAGGGGAGAAGCGCTAAAATAGCCCTTGCTGGGTCGAATTTGGGGTAGTGCAGACGCAATTCGACGGTACTTGTCTCCGGGAGCTCTCTCAGAGTGCTCCAATGTGACTGCTCTGGACGCCACTTTCAACTCTGATGCACTAGCCAGGTACACAGGAAAAGCCCTGGGAAATTTTGAATTTCATTTCCTGTTTGGTCAGCGTGGCGAGCTCAGCAGCACAGGTGACCATGCAGTCCCCCTAGAATCACAAACAAGCTCCAGCATGGACCGAAAGGGAGACATTGGATCTGATTGCTGTATGAGGAGAAGAATCTGTGCAGGCCGAACTCCGATCAAAAAGAAGAAATGCTAATATATAGGCCAAAATCACACAGGGCATGGTGGAGAGAGGCTACAACAGGGATACACAGCAGTGCCACGTGAAAGTCAAGGCGCTCAGGCAAGCCTACCAAAAGACAAAGGAGGCAAACGGTCGCTCCGGGTCAGAGGCCCATACATGCCGCTTCTATGATCAGCTGCATGCCATTCTAGGGGGGGGACCCTACCACTACCCCACCACTGACCATGGATACCTGCAAGGGGGGAGTCTCACGTAACAGGGAGGAGGATTTTATGGAGGAGGAGGAGAACGCACAGCAGGCAAGTGGAGAATCTGTTCTCCCCGGCAGCCAGGACCTTTTCATCACCCTGGAGCCAATACCCTCCTAAGGCGGGATCCCCGACCCTGAAGCCAGAGAAGGCACCTCTAGTGAGTGCGCATTTGTAACTACAGTACAGGGTTTAAAAGCAATTGTGTTTAATGTTTGATTTGCCCTGAAGAATTGGGATGCATTTGCGCCACTACAGCTACTGGAAAAGTCTGTTAACGTGTCCAGGGATGGAGCAGGAATCCTCCGGGGACATCTCCCATGAAGCTCTCCTGGAGGTACTCTGAAAGCCTTTGCAGAAGGTTTCTGGTGAAGGCTGCCTTATTTCGTCCTCCATGGTAGGACACTTTACCACGCCAAGCCAGTAGCAAGTAGTCTGGAATCATTGCAGCACAAAGCACGGCAGTGAATGGTCCTGGGTTTTGGTCGCATTCAAGCAACATTCGGTCTTTATCTTTCTGTGTTAGCCTCAGGAGAGTGATATCATTCATGGTCA
Source organism: Dermochelys coriacea (assembly GCF_009764565.3). Lineage (NCBI taxonomy): Eukaryota > Metazoa > Chordata > Testudines > Dermochelyidae > Dermochelys > Dermochelys coriacea. The sequence goes on from NC_050068.2 coordinate 156,364,074, forward strand.
CCTGGCTGAAACAGGGGAATTTTTGTAAGGGAACAGTAAAAGGACCCTGTTCATGCCTGGCTGTTTGTGCTTGGCTAAAAGGGATCATCCCAGAGAATAACCACGCGGTGGAGTGGGGAGAGGGGTGTGCTGCACATCTGTAGAACTGATCAATTGTTTTTAATTGTTCACTTTATTAATATAACTTCAGAAGTAAAGTTTTATGAATGAAACGACATTCATTCATAAAACTAGGTACCCCAATAACTGGCTAATTGAGTTTCACTTTCAATTCAATTGCTGCTTAAATCGCTGAAACTTATACTTTCAACATTGTAACTTCTATTCACTGTTTGCCATTCCTTACACTTGTCCATATTGTAACTCAAACTCCATTTTTACTTGTCCCAAACTCCATTTTAAAATGCTCACTCCATTTTGTAAAAGCTTGCTGCAATCTTCATTTTTGCAAAACCCTGCAGTAATCTTATTAGTTTAGATGTGTGAATGAGGTATGGATGGATGATGGAATCAACCTCCAGCCCCAGCCTGTCTTGATGAAATAAAGTGTAAACACCCAATGGCTGAAGATGCATACAACAGCCCTGACAAAGTAAGAGGAGTCCACCCTCAAAAGAAAAGAACAAAAGTACAATTGAAGAAACATCAAAGCCAGGTCCTAGGCTGAAAGTCATGTCTGCAATTGACGGGTGATCAATCACACCGAACCCAGTGACACAGCAAGACCTATAGATTCTGGATTCAACTAAAGCCTACAAAAAGAATGGGTGAGTGGAAGACTTTGGAGGGTAACATTCTGCTGCCAACATGGAAGAGCATCGGTGCATGCCCAACAGAGACCAGCTCTTCCTTGTGTCCAGCTTTCCTAGCCAGTTAGCCGCCACAAACTACCCAAGCCACAAACTCAAGCTACATTCAGGACTGGTAACTATGATAACAACCTTGCAGAATCTGTGTGTGTGTGTGTATGAATGACTGTGTGAATAAATATGAAATTGAATGGAATGTTATAGCTATAACTAACTGCTTACTATGATTCTTTCTGTATTCACAATAAATGTGGCATTTTGCCTTTTCCCCTTTAATAAGATCCTGCTGGTTTTTATTTTATTGGTATAGCACATCCACCCAAAAACCGCAGCCCCTCCTTTTAAATGGCAAACCCAACCAGCATTGCTTGCTATGGGAAAGGAGGGCACTGCAGTTTGAAACCATTCCCACATGTTATGAAGGTGGAAGAAGCCAACCACACGTACTCTTGGTTTACTGTGGCTGCCTGAAAACTGAATTCTGTTGCCCAGACGTCTGTGTTGTGTCACCATACCAGCAGGTGCTCAATATAAAAGGCAAAATGTGACCTTGTACCTAAAGCACACGTGCTGTCTGCTGTGAATTGTTTGATTCACTGTGAAAGAGTCTCCCTTTTGTTCTCAGAAATGTATCTTCTTAAATTCTACTCTTCCTTTTTATCCCACCACAGGTGCAAATGTTTCTACACTCCCCCTATCATCTCCATCCCAGAGGTTATCGCAGATTAGAAGGTGAAAAAAACCGCACTCGCAATGACATGTTTTCCAAGCTCATGCAGTCCTCCCGCACTGATAGGGCACAGCTGAATGCATGGAGGCATACAGTATCAGAGGCCAGGAAAGCATTAGGTGGCACAATGAGAAGAGGCAGGAGGCGATGCTGAGGCTAATGGGGGAGCAAACAAACATGCTCAGGCATCTGGTGGAGCTGCAGGAAAGGCAACAAGAGCACAGACCACCGCTACATCCACTGTATAACCGCCTGTCCTCCTCCCCAAGTTCCATATCCTCCTCACCAAGAAGCCCAAGAATGTGGATTGGGGAGGTTCCAGGCACCCAGCCACTCCACTCCAGAGGATGGCCCAAGCAAGAAAAGGCTGTAATTCAAACAGTTTTGATTTGTAGTGTGGCTACAAATCAAAAATGTGGCCTTGTCCTTTCCTCCTCCCCCACCCGACCCGGGCTACCTTGTCAATTATCTCACTTTTTTTTTAATTAATAAAGAAAGAATGCATGGTTTCAAAACAATAGAGACTTTATTTCCTTTGCCAGCTGTGATTGAAGGGGGGACAGTGGTTGGCTTACAGGGAATTAAAATCAACAAAGGGGGCGGTTTTGCAGCAAGGAGAAACACACACAACTGTCACACCGTAGCCTGGCCAGTCATGAAACTAGTTTTCAAAGCCTCTCTGATGTGCAGCATGCCTAGCTGTGCTCTTCTAATCGCCCTGGTGTCTGGCTGCTCAAAATCGGCTGCCAGGTGATTTACTTCAACCTCCTACCCCTCCATAAATGTCTCCCCCTTACTCTCACAGATACAATGGAGCATACGGTAAGCAGCAATAAAAATGGGAATATTGGTTGCGCTGAGGTCTAATCTAATCAGCAAACAGCACCAGTGAGCTTTTAAATGTCCAAAGGCACATTCTACCACCATTCTGCACTTGCTCAGCCTATAGTTGAACTGCTCCTTACTACTGTCCAGGCTGCCTGTGTACGGCTTCATAAGCCATGGGAGTAAGGGGTAGGGTGGGTCCCCAAGGATAACTATAGGCATTTCAACATCCCCAACAGTAATTTTCTGGTCTGGGAAGTAAGACCCTACTTGCAGCTGCTCGAACAGCCCGGAGTTCCTAAAGATGCAAGCGTCATGCACTTTTCCCGGCCATCCCACGCTGATGTTTATGAAACGTCCTTTGTGATCCACTAGTGCTTGCAGCACCATTGAGAAGTACCCCTTGCAGTTTACATACTGATTGGCAAGATGGTCTGGTGCCAAGATAGGGATATGCGTTCCGTCTATCGCCCCACCACAATTAGGGAACCCCATTGCAGCAAAGCCATCCACTATGACCTGCACATTTCCCAGAGTCACTATCCTTGTTAGCAGAAGGTCAGTTATTGCATTGGCTACTTGGATCACAGCAGCCCCCGCAGTAGATTTGCCCACTCCAAATTGATTCCCGACTGACCTGTAACAGTCAGGTGTTGCAAGCTTCCACAGGGCTATTGCCACTCGCTTCTCAACTATCAGGGCGGCTCTCATCTTGGTATTCCTGTGCTTCAGGGCGGAGGAAAGCAACTCACAAAGTTCCATGAAAGTGGCCTTATGCATTCAAAAGTTTCGCAGCCACTGGGAATCATCCCATACCTGCAACACTATGCGGTCCCATCAGTCTGTGCTTGTTTGCTGGGCCCAGATTCAGCACTCCACTGTATCAACCTGCCCCACTGCTGCCATGATGTCTCAATTGCCACATCCTGTGCTTTTAGGAATGTCTGTGTCCATGTCCTCCTCACAATCGTACTCGTGCTGGCGGTTCCTAGCCAGGTTCTGCACATATTGCAGGATAATGCGCAAGGTGTTTACAATGCTCACAACAGCAGTGGTGAGTTGAGTGGGCTCCATGCTTGCCATGCTATGCTCACAGGTAACCCAGGAAAAAAGGTGTGAAACGATTGTCTGCCATTACTTTCACGGAGGGAGGGAGGGAGGGAAGGGCGACTGATGACATGTACCCAAAACCATCAGCAACAATGTTTTTGCCCCATCAGGCATTCGGAGCTTAACCCAGAATTCCAATGGGCAGTGGAGATTGCGGTGGACTGTGGGATAGCTACCCACAGTGCACCGCTCCATGAGTTGATGCTAGCTATGGTATTGAGGACGCACTCCGCCAACTTAATGTGCTTAGTGGGGACATACACAATCGACTGTATAAAATCTCTTCCTAAAGATCGACTTCTATAAAATCAACCTAATTTCGTAGTGTAGACATACCCTAAGTGCCTGATGGTGGGAGAAGGCATAGTTGCAGTCCTATGCTGCAGCTGTGATGGACACTAAATTCTTTTTCCCAGTACTACAAGATCTACACAAATCTAGATGAGTGAAGCTGTTCAGAGTGGTGGGCAACCTGCTGAGTATGGGCTGCTTGCTCAGAAACCAAGGTGACAGTTTCTCATTGAGCAGGATGAGCTGCCTCAGGGGTTCTCAGCCTGGGGGGCTCACAAACAGGTGTCAAGGGTTCACAACAGCACTGCCCTTTCCACATTAATAAGTGTGGGGTGGGAGTTGGGAGGCAGGGCCTTGGCTAGATGGGAGAGAAGTCCCAGTGGGGACCCAGTGTGGAAAAAGGGGCTCATGATTGAAGCTGGTTAAAAAAAAAGGCATTATTCTCCACATGGAAAATATCTACTTTTTGTAAAAACATGCACACACACACACTCCTACCTACCTACCCTGAAGTTGTCAGCCAAAAGCCAACTTTTTTTTTATTTTGCAACAAAAAATCAATATTTTTTCACTGACCTTCCCCTCCCCTATTTTCCAAGATGCTCTAATCCTGAGCTCTGAAATCGTATTGGTTAGTGTGAGCCTGCATTTGCAATACTCATCTGTAAGCCCAAGAATTTGCTCACAGATAGGCTGGATATGAAGGAAGTGTTTCTGAGTTTTATGGAGAAGTTGAAATGGATGAAAATAGATTGTCTTTAGTGCGGCTTGTTGTCTACAAGAGCCATGCTTTTGTTAATTGTGTTTTTATTGCATAAATATGCCGAGGCTTACGCTATTTCTAAACAAACAATATACAAATACATAGAATAATAAATAATGAATAAATTCACAGCTATAGTTTGTTGTGCAAGAGGAGGGGGGATCAGTGAGAGCATGGTTAATTTAGGTGAGCTGGGAACTGGTAACCAGGAAAAAAGAATTTGGAGAAGATTATGGGCAGGGATTGGGACACAGCATCAACCAGGTCATTCCACATATAGAGTGAGCAAAGGGCAAACGCTGGCCTAATAGCTTGAGACACTGAGTGTCCCAGTGTCAAGTAGATGTCAAGAATGCCTGCTACCACTAATGTAAGTGTGCTGGAGGGTATTGGTGGCTCATAGAAAGCATGCCTTTGATCTGTGGGCAATCACAGACCTCACTGAAGCTGATAGGCGTGCTGGCTGCCTTTAAATCAGACTAAATGGAAGGAGCAGATTTTAGCAGATGACAGAACGAGGAGTAATGGTCTCAAGTTGCAATGGGGGAGGTTTAGATTGGATATTAGGAAAAACTTTTTCACTAAGAGGGTGGTGAAACACTGGAATGCGTTACCTAGGGAGGTGGTAGAATCTCCTTCCTTAGAGGTTTTTAAGGTCAGGCTTGACAAAGCCCTGGCTGGGATGATTTAACTGGGACTTGGTCCTGCTTTGAGCAGGGGGTTGGACTAGATGACCTTCTGGGGTCCCTTCCAACCCTGATATTCTATGATTCTATGATTCTATGAGCAATTAAAGTCATTTTAGTATAAGATAGCTGGAGACAATGGAAGCCACCCCCAAGGCACTGAGCCACATGGGAAGGCCTAAGAAAGCTCAAACTCAGGGATAATGAAAGGTTTTTCCATGGGAATAACTGAAAATGTAGGGGTTGGGGCATTGATTGGTGGAGCTGTTTTTGTCAGAAGCAGAAAGGAACCAGAAAGTGAGCAAACAATGAGAGAGAGAGTGTGTGAATGTGGCTTCAAGGGGAAGCCAAAAGAGTTTCTTTAGGGCAGAGTACTGGCCAGAAAGGCAGGCTTGGAAATTATGACAAAGAAATTGCCTCTTATTTGTTTTTATGAAACAAGACATCGTACATGCTTTGTAAATAAACAAATCTGCCCCAGAGAAATTCCTTCAGCATCAATTTCTCCTCCGAACAGATATCACAGACAAGGTCCCATATATTAGCTAAAACACTCAAGCAAAGGGGCAGTAATTCTTTCAGAAATGTTAAAAGTAGTTCATTAATGTTTTCATGCAATGTATTCATGGGGAAAAGTGTTTCCTATCAGTCAGATGGTAGATTTAACAAATGGGGTCTGATTTTATTGTAAGAGAGCATGGGTACAGTAGAACCTCAGAGTTACGAACACCAGAGTTACAAACTGACGGATCAACCATACACTTCATTTGGAACCAGAAGTACACAATTAGGCAGCAGCAGAGACCAAAAATAAAAGGCAAACACAGTACAGTACTTTGTTAAACAAACTACTAAAAATATAAAGGGAAAGCTTAAAAAAAATTTGATCAGGTAAGGAAACTGTTTCTATGCTTGTTTCATTTAAATTAAGATGGTTAAAAGCAGCATTTTTCTCTGCATAGTAAAGTTGCAAAGCTGCACTAAGTCAATGTTCAGTTATAAACCTTTGAAAGAACAACTCTAACGTTTTGTTCAGAGTTACAAACAACCTCCATTCCCGAGGTGTTCAGAACTCTAAGGTTCTACTGTATTCTAATTCTGAAAAGGACTGAGATACCTGAACATTACATGGCAATTGGCAGTTTAAGAAAGTCATTGGGACACATTATTAAATATCCCCCAGTAATAGCTTGTTCCACTGTTATCCTCATCCATTCGCTTTGTTCCACTTCCTCACTCCAACTCCCATATTTAAAAGATAATACTGCTAAAAGATCAAAAAAGGCCCGTGCAATAACTAGCTTTTGCAGTTTATAGTGAACCCATGTTTTAAAAATCCTCTAAATATTTTCACATGAATCACTGTAGGATTTTGAATCAATATTTATGCTCTGTGACATTTACAGCATAATGTTTAGCCAAACAGGAAGGTGATGAAGCTGGAAGATCAAATGTTGCTGAGCATTTATTATTAGGTGGTACTTCACCACTAACTTCCAGTGAAGCAAGCTGTAGTTAGTGTGGTTATTCCTTTCATTCCACAAGACCCACTATGCTACTTATCTTAGAGACTAACAAATTTATTTGAGCATAAGCTTTCGTGAGCTACAGATCACTTCATCAGATGCATGCAGTGCATGTGATGAAGTGAGCTGTAGATCACAAAAGCTTATGCTCAAATAAATTTGTTAGTCTCTAAGGTGCCACAAGTACTCCTGTTCTTTTTGTGGATACAGACTAACACAGCTGCTACTCTGTAATCTATGCTACATATGTGAGTCATTCCCTCAATCCTGACTTGTATCAGCACTTCCTCATTTAACGCAGGGAGTTGGTTGCAGTACTACATTCGATTTTCAGCCCTCTTAAGCAAAATATCAGGAAAATCCAGAGACAAGTAAGTTGGTTCTTTTCAATATAAGGGGGGAAAAAACTATCGGTGCTGCATCTAAGACATGAGCTTATATTGATCTTTTTACATTGGCTTCAGGAGTGGTGTGTATCTAGAAAACAGGGAGTGAGAAATGAAAGTTGTTTCTGCTGTAGGTAGCAATGTGCTGGGGGAGATCAAAAAAACCCCAACGTTACAATCCCCAATGTCTTGTAAATGCCATTTGCTTTAGTTTTGAATTGGGGGCTGGGGGGAGTGTGAAAAGTGACTGCTTAAAAACTAATTGTAGAAGAGAAAAACAAATCAAGCCACTAAAAGCATACCGGTGAGAACAAAGCTAGCTCTCACCTGAAGCTAAATGTTATCTGCACTATTTGCTCAATTAACTAAATGGCATGCACTTTGTACTCACTTTTCTTGAGCATTGTATTGAATGAGATTTTGGCATCAACTTTGCTGCAAATATGAAGTTCAGATTAGTTTGCAGAAAGTGAATGCTGAACTCAAACATAATTACTCACACTGAACACTTGATGCTGCATAAAGAAAAGCAGTACTTGTGGCACCTTAGAGACTAACAAATTTATTAGAACATAAGCTTTCGTATCCGATGAAGTGAGCTGTAGCTCACGAAAGCTTATGCTCTAATAAATTTGTTAGTCTCTAAGGCGCCACAAGTACTGCTTTTCTTTTTGCGAATACAGACTAACACGGCTGCTCTTCCAGTCTGGGAAGAGAAACTGTAACAAACCAATCTATTAGTCACATCACTAAACACACTTTAAAGTTTCACAAAAAGAAAAGGAGTACTTGTGGCACCTTAGAGACTAACAAATTTATTTGAGCATAAGCTTTCGTGAGCTACAGCTCACTTCATCGGATGCATTTGGTGGAAAATGCAGTGGGGAGATTTATATTCAGTCCCTTTGGTATGATGTCCATCTGGTTGCATTTGGAGAGGAAGATGATGTCTGTCTGTATCTGTATGAGTTTTTTCATGAAGTTGACAGATTTCCACTTTATATGGCTAAATTCAGTGCCTTGCATAATGACAGGTTTCAGAGTAGCAGCTGTGTTAGTCTGTATTCGCAAAAAGAAAAGGAGTACTTGTGGCACCTTAGAGACTAACAAATTTATTTGAAATCTCCCCACTGTATTTTCCACCAAATGCATCTGATGAAGTGAGCTGTAGCTCACGAAAGCTTATGCTCAAATAAATTTGTTAGTCTCTAAGGTGTCACAAGTACTCCTATTCTTTTTGCGAATACAGACTAACACGGCTGCTACTCTGAAACCTTTAAAGTTTCAGATGCAGAGTGTTCCTAATGATTTGCTTGTGACCAATTCACAGAAGAAGAGTCAACTGCTGAAATTATCCAGCAAATATTGAAAAACAAATAAATTCAAGAAAATCTCAAGCTGCTGACAGACAATTGACTTACTGAATTATTATTTATTATTGCTATCGCAGTAACATCTAAGGACCCCAATGAGAGGTTAGGGTCCCATTATACTAAGCAAGTAATAAAGATGTGCCCAAAATAGCTCAGGTGAATTTGCATAAACTATGTAAGTCACAGAGATCAAAGTAGTCAGAGGTGTTTGTTATTTTAGCTAGTGGTAGTGATTTGTACACATCATGACAAAGGCATGCTTTAGGAGTTATGTAAGACGATAAGTTGTTGGTATTGTGAATTTTCATGGGAGTTTGTATTCAGTACAGTACTTGCTACAAATTACTCACTTATGTCTTCACTACCTGCTGGATTGGCGGGCAGCGATCGATCCAGCGTGGATCAATTTATCGCGTCTAGTCTAGATGCGATAAATCGAGCCCCGAGCTCTCTCCCGTCAACTCCTGTACTCCAGCTCTGCGAGAGGCGCAGGCCGAGTTGACGGGGGAGCAACAGCAGTCTACTCACTGTGGTGGAGACACCACGGTAAGTCAAACTAAGTAGGTCGACTTCAGCTACGTTATTCACATAGCTGAAGTTGCATAACTTAGATCGATTTTCCCCCCCAATGTAGACCAGGACTTAGTGCTACTCACAGAGGTGGTATATACTAATCATAGGTAATGGAGAAACCTGAAGCACACATATGAGTGAACTGGCATGACATTAAGAGAGCAGAACGTTTTTAAAATGTAAATATAAATAGTTACCGATCATGTCCAAAACTGTAAATAAATGGACCGTCTGATTTGGGCTAAACTGCCCCCACTATTCCTCAGAGGCAAGCTTAAACCATGATCATAATCAGACCAAAGCTAGAGGAAGTTTTTCCACCAAAAAGTTAGTTTTCCAAAAGCTGGGAGGTTCCCTAAGTCCCATTTTCAAATGAGATTGAGGCTTCCAAGTCTCACTGAAAATCTATAGGACTTAGGCTTCTAAGTCACTTATGAACTTTTTGAAAAATTGACTTGAGATAACTTAAATGATGGAGGACTGAAAGTACAGTGAAACCACATTTAGGTCATAGAATCATAGACTATCAGGGTTGGAAGGGACCTCAGGACGTCATCTAGTCCAACCCCCTGCTCAAGGTCTGGTCTACACTTGGGAGGGGGGATAGCGATCTAAATTACGCAACTTCGGCTACGTGAATAACGTAGCTGAAGTCGATATACTTCGATCTACTTACTGCGGTGTCTTCACTGCGATAAGTCGATGGCTGACACTCCCCCGTCGACTCCATCTGTGCGTCACCCTGGTGGAATACCAGAGTCGACAGGAGGGTGCTCAGCAGTCAATTTATCGCGTCTAGACTAGATGTGATAAATCAACCCCCACTGGATCGATCGCTGCCCGTCAATCCAGCTGGTAATATAGACAAGCCCTAACATCTCAGTCAGTCTGAAACCCAAAGGTCTGCTGCAATTTGCAGTCTGCCTCTTAGCCCCAGTCTACGTTACAAATTTACGTTGGTATAACTATGCTGCTCTGGGATGCTGGAAAATCCACACCTCTGAACGACGGGGTTACACTGACTGAATTCCCTGGACAGACAGCACTATGTTGATGGAACGGTTTCTCCCACTGACATAGCTACCGCCTCTTGGGAAGGTGGAGTACCTACACCGATGGGAGAAGCTCTCCCGTTGACATAGGTAGCATCTTCACTATGTGCTACAGATGGTGCAGCTGCACCGCTGCAGTGCAGTAAGTGTAGACAAGTTCTTAGTAATATAGTGTATGCAACACAAAAATGCAGGGACTGTTGAAGCTGATCCTCCTCAGGAAGCCAAAGAATATTTTCAAGAAGTAACAGTTGCCTTTTCCACCTAACATTAGGTCATCGAAATGTTTTCAAAATTCAATCAGTCACTTGCAAAGATTCTCTCATCAGTTAGTGATGTTCTAATAGAACGTTTCTCAAGTGGATATTCCTCACTTGGCAATGCAAAGTGCTCCTTCAGTCCTGTGAAAAGTCAAATGCCTTTGCTGAGCTTTCCTCTGATGGCATGAGTGTGCCCCTCTTCAAAGGAAGCCACCCCGAGAAAACTAAGTAACATTCTATTCTTTAAGAGCAGGCCAGCTGGCTCCCGCTCTCTCTGTGCTATGTTCACTTCATTTATAGTTGATTTTAAGTCAACAAAAACAAAGCCTTTTAAAAAAGGATTGTGAAAACTAAAATAAGTTTGATTAGTCACCTCTGAACCTCACTGCGTAACATCCTGCTCTGGTTCCCCTTCCCTCTTTCGTTGCAGAAATCATACCCAACGTAAGTCGGCTCTAATGTCCTGCACGAACTCTCACCAGAAGTAACATTGCTTCCACACTTGTTTTTTTCCTCCTTAAATATTTGCTTCCCTCTTTTGCTCCATCACCATCTGCCCCTCTCCCTGTTTGAGTCTCAGCCCCACATCTGCTTTAGTCACTAAGGGCTTGGCTACACTTGCAAGTTAGAGCACATTAAATCATCCCTGGGCACCCTAACTCCTGACCCATCCACACTGGCAAGGCACTTAGAGTGCCTGGACTCTGCAGCTGGAGAGCCCCTGGTACTCCACCTCCACGAGAAGCATAGAGCTTGCTGCGCCCCGGCTGAAATGCCCGGGTGTCAGTGTGGACAACGTGTTGCATTACTGTGCTGTGATTGGCCTCTGGAAATATCCCATAATCCCCTGAAGTAAAGTGGCCACTCTTGTCATTGTTTTGAACTCAGCTGCAGGCATGCAGATATCCCCTTTCAAAGCTCTGTTTCTGACAGCCAGCATGCTTATCTGCTCCAAGACAAAGCAACCATTACTGTGGAATGCTGCTGCTGAGAGTGTGTGTGTGAGAGAGAGGTGCGTGTGTGTGTGGGGGGGGTCTGCTGCTGTCTGAATTTACAAGACAGCATGCTGACATGCTCTCTGACCCCCAAAACACACTGTCTCTCCCCCCACATGCACACAACACACTCCTTGTCACACTCCACTGCTCACCCCATTTGAAAAGCATGCTGCAGCCACTTGCACACTGGGATAGCTACCGCAATGCACTGCTCTTTGTGGCGTTGCAAGAGCTGCTAATGTGGCCACACCAGTGCGTTTGCAGCTGACAGTGTAAACACACAGCAACATTTTCCCTGGTGCGGTCTCTGAAGGTTGATTTAACTCCCAGCGCTCTACATCTGCAAGTGTAGCCAAGTCCTAAGGACCAGAATCTAATATCCTTACTCATGCTAATTATCAGCTTATTGCATGAGTAGTCACAGTTAGGTCTATGGGTCTATTTTTGCTTCTCAGGGTGAGTAAGGGTATCAGAATCCGGGTCTCGGGGTTTCATTAGGACTTTCATTAGGACTTAGAAAGAAGCTCTGAAAACATTTTGTTCCTGGTAGATAAGATTGTTTGAAAAAAAAAATTAACTGGTTTCTCTCCCCCTCTTTTTTTGCTGAACTTATTTCATGACATTAGCTCCTTGTAAATAGGAAATGCCTTCCCTTCCAGTCCAGTGACAGCAATCCATGTAGGCAGCTTTCACTGTCATTCATGAGAGTTAAAGAATAATCTTCCTACAAAAGCATTGGAAAAGAGATCAGACAGTTGGTGACTAACATACAGATGGCAATGGAGCAATTTTATTTGGTTAGCAAGTTTTGGAGGACAATAAAATTGCATAAAAGTAATTAGTACTTGAGTAGACATTTCATGGACATAGGGCAAGTTCAGTGGTAAAGGAGCATAGTGAATTCTGATGTGTATTATTGAATTTCGTGGGCGAAGGTCAGCCAGTTATCAGTACATCACTCCCTCCAGATTATTTCAAGGCAGATCAAAATCCGTAGTAGGCAATTATTGGTCAGGTTTTTACACAGTATCTATTAATAATGATGACAGTGCCCCTGCCTGCTTGTCCTTTACTCAATTCTGTTTATTAGTGTGTATAATAGTCACATAAACTTTTATGTACACACACTATGCATTTATAATATATACACACACTGTCCTGCTAACATTTACATACAAGTAATTTTACTCACATAGATAATCCCACTGCTGCAATTAATTGCATCTTTGCACGTTCTTCATTTAAATAGGCTAAATTCAAACTACAGGATTCTCATTTCTTTGTGTACATAAATGTTTGCAGGATCAGGCCCCAGGAAGAGTAAGGTGTATCAGTGTAAAGGAAAAGGAGCCACTGTGACTTACAGATTACCTACATACAATGAAACACATTTAAAGTAATTTAAATCTGACACCTCCAATTTTGCAATTTTTAAAAATCATTGTAAGCACTGAACACATGACAGCCTGAGAAGCAGAGATATCATCTAGCTATTTCAATAAAGGAAGGGCAGAGGCAACTTCACTGCATATATTCTAAAAGAAATTATTCACTGGAGAAAACAGTGGGCCAAATTGTTCTCTGGTACATCCATGTAGGACCATTAACTTCAGTGGCCTGGAACAGAATTTAGTCCACAGTCAGTATGAAATATAAAAATGAAAAAGAACCACTTTTCTAACTGCAAACTCTTAACACAGAGAGAGAAGTTTTCTAGAGAAGCCTAAGTAAAGGCTAAACCAGGAATTGCTCCCACTAGCCCAGTGGTTCTCAACTCTGGTCCACGGCTTGTTCAGGGAAAGCCCCTGGTGGGCGGGGCCGGTTTCTTTACCTGCAGCGTCCGCAGGTTCGGCCGATCGCGGCTCCCACTGGCTGCGGTTCGCCGCTCCAGGCCAATGGGGGCTGCGGAAAGGGCGGCCAGCATGTCCCTTTGTCTGTGCTGCTTCCCGCAGCCCCCATTGGCCTGGAGCGGCGAACCGCGGCCAGTGGGAGCTGCGATCGGCCGAACCTGCAGACACGGCAGGTAAACAAACCGGCCCGGCCCGCCAGGGGCTTTCCCTGAACAAGCCGTGGACCAGAGTTGAGAACCACTACAGTAGCCCATCTTCACTCCCTCAAGACCTTGATATATCATCTCTGTTGCATTGAGGCAGTGAGCTGCCCGCCCCAGTAAGACTAATAGGAGGAAGGAAGTTCATACTTCTGAGTCATTCATTCAGGCTGCCTGATGATGCAAGATAAAAACGCTGCATCAGTTACACTCATTCACATTTGGAACATTATTTTGCGCAACCATGAGGGCTAGAAACTTCCTATTTTTTAAATTAAATCTTAGATACTACAACCTTATAATATGCCTAGCACACTCCAGATACCATCAAGATGCACAGGCCTTTGACAAACCCGCTCTATAGATTATTATGCCTGGGAGTGTTTTGACTTCCTCTAGCCCAAAAAGTTTAAAGGCATACTGGCGAGAAGAGGCAGAGTCATCTACAAACAGCTCCAGACATGAAGGATCTGCTTCTGGTTTCATGTCTATTTAACTATGCAAATGCTTATAAGGAATGTGATTCAGTGAAGATTAGTCATAGATTTTCTAAGAGATTTCTAGTTCAAAATAATTTAACCCCCCCCGAAAAAAACCATAATTTGTGTCCACACAACAAGGCTGTAACTTGGTTAGTAACCATAGCAGCTAATAGTGCATCCCTCTTGCCACAGCCATAGGTTGGCACATAAGGTATGGTTACACTGCACACTCCTTTTGGCAGCACGTAGAGCATATACACTACACGCCTCCCGAGCATGGGTATCAATAGCAATGTAAATGGTGAGGCCTGGCTTATGTGAGCAGTGTAGACACTCCAAAACCTTAGGGTACGTATCCTACATGGTTCTCTAGATGCCCAAGCAATGCCTCCTCCCTTAACACTGTTATTTTTAGCAGCGTAGCATCCTGACTCCAGCAGAGGAAGACTCCAGTAGCTCCCCGCTTCTGCTCCTTTGCCCGCTGCCAGAGCTTTTCACTGACAAGTGTAACTACACACCGCAGTGTGGACACAGCCTGCTTTTCACTGTGGCATGTAGCTATACACCCTACATTCTGCCACAATGTAGCAGTGTATGGTATGCAGTGTAGATGTATTCTGGTATGCAGTGTAGATGTACCCAGAGTGGTCGTACTGTCACTGGGTCAGCATGCTGTTGGTTAAGTATACTGTTGGTAGAGGAGGGTTTGCTTTGAGGACAGGTGCTGTGGCCATGCCTCTAACCAATTTGGCTAGTCCTCTGCTTTCCCAGATCTCTGTGCAGCTGGAAATCCCACAGTGCTTCACCCCACACACTGCTGGTGTCATTCTACATCTCTGTCCTCTGGACATGCTGCTCCCTGCTAAAGCGCTGTGGAAAAGCTGCCCATGCTTCAGATTCATGCACAGTGGGAACTGCATTTTGGCAGCATAGTAGATTTGCACACAAGCTTGTGACAGCAGAAAAGCTGTTATTTGGACACAAATAGAACCATGTTACATGTAGTTGGTTAAGATGACCATGCCTCCAATGAGTTACAAAAATTGTAGTTGTACTTGCAATGTGGACTTATACTGATCCAAAGCAGAGCTGAGCAACACTCACACTGCAGGCATCAGCACCACTCACGAATATGAAAATATGTGTCACCGAGCTGTGTGGAACTCAGTGGTTTCACTTTGCAGGGTTTCACTTGGGCATTTTATTCAGTTTCAGTCCATGCGATTTCACACACAGAGTTTCACTTTGGATTGAAACTCACAAGTCATAAGCGTAACTCAGCTGAAGCCACAAACCTATGTCTTTATACAAGTTCAAAGCTAAACTGTAATTTGACCTCCTTTGGTTTGAAACAGAGTTTGTTTGACTGAAAGGATCAAGAATTTTAGCTAATCTTGTAATAAGTCTCATGTTATTATTCAAGTTTGTAATGAAACCCGAAACAAGGTAAATTGCATACAGGTCTTTATACCAGCATTGTTAAATTTGGCTTACTAGGGCCAAAGATCCTCTGTATTGTTTTGTTTATTTTCTCTTCCAATTCCTCATGACCAGCAGCTGGCAAGATTCTGAATAATGGGCTGGAAGAGGAAGGGGGTCTCAATGCACAAACAGGGAAAAGCAAGAAGTTGTTTAGCTGTGGAGTCCAGATCCATTTCCCAGCTAAACATTTCTCAAAGAGGGATTATAATCTTTTAATCTACCCTGTGCATTTAGGCTGTGGATTTCTGCAAATTAACAAGGTTTCTGCATTTCCCTCTCAATCCACTGCACCATATGATGGGACTTCTGAACCAATGTATTGCTTCTATAAAAATGAACTTGCTCTCTGGGCACAGTTACTGACTGGATGGAGAAATTAGTTGCTGCTGTTTCTGGGATATTTTTGAGCTGTGGCTGAGGAGCTTCTTGCTAGCATGTCTGACAACACTGAGTCCTTTGTCTGCTATTTTGCTTTAGGAGGAGTAGCCAGTTCTCCCGCTCCATCCTGACCAACTCTTTCTGGAACCTTTCTTTTTTAGGGGTGGATTTTAGGGATTTGTTTTGTTTTACCCCCGCAAGGCTAAAGATGCTCATGCAAACTCTCAAATTCGGTATAGAGCTGGCAGTTGGACTATTTTTTCATTGTGAGAGTTCCACAGGGAAAAAAAAGACAACGTAAAATTGTTATGCTCCCAAGCCACGGGTGCTAATCTGAAAGTTGTTCTGCTTATGTTGTTCCAGTTGTGCTGAACTTCATCGCCCCAAACAGTGTTGCTTTTCCCTTCTCCCCAGTGTACACCACCATCTGGGGTGGGCCACATCCATTTGGAGCTAGGAGGGCAGGGCACAGCACAGCCTTCATCAGAGTAAGAATTAGTTTTGTGATTTTTTTTGTTTTCTAAGACTCAAGGCAGCAGAAGGGACTTCAGTGCCCTGCTGTGTAAATTCCTCATCTTGAACAACAGTTGGAACTGCTCTCAGGATGTTATTCTAGAATCTTCTTTTGAGAACAGGTATCTGCCACTTGGTGACTTCCAAAGAGTAAAACTAGGATGCAGCTTGGTATGGTGGAGAGGGAGGCAAACAGGGTGGGTTCTATTCCCACCTGTGCTGCTACTGAGCTGCTATAGGACCTAAGGCAAATCACATTACCTCTCTGTGCTTCCGTTTTGGTCGTGGCTATTTAAAATGTATGCTCTTTGGGACCCAGACTATCTCCAACTAGGTGTTTGGGGCCCTCTTGGACTGGACCATTGTATAGTCTCAGCTAGGGACTCTACCCTCTACCATACTACAAACACAAAACAATAAAACATTTATTGTTCAGAAGTGTCTTCATGAGCCATGGAGTCGTTCCTAGCAGAAAAGCCCTGAGCAGTATCCAGAGTAGAGGGTAACGAGGGGATTGTTGTGCTAGAAGCAATGACACCTACCGCTCCAGGTAAAACACTGCTGTGCTTGGTCTCCAGTATGTTCCCACATGCCTGTTGTATACATTTCTATAGAATATATGTGCAAAAGTGCTAACATAACCCCAAAGGTCTCACTTTCTCGCGTCCATTTTTATAGGAATTTCTTCCTATGCCAGTCTATGGGAATTGCTTCATCATGCTGTTGCTGAATCAATCAATCCTGACGGCTCCATGCTGCCATATGTTATCTTGTTCTTTGGTTCTCCCATTCTTGAGGCTGTTGGGTGGCTTCCAGTCTGCCCTCCGGGGGTCCACTGGTTATTTCCACTTGATGCCTTCTTCAGCCGATGGATGCTGAATTCTTAGGCTGGCACCTCCCTGATCATTCAGTTATTATCCTCACCAAGCATCCATCCATATCCATCCTCTATCTCTATTTTAATCACAATTGTTAACAAAGCGAGATGAATACAACAAAAGGGCGGGGAGTCTCTGGGTGCTGTTTCTGTTGTTACAGAGTATTGCTTTGAGTCTCTCTCTCTGTGAGTAGTTGTTGTTACAAAGAATTGCTTTGAGAACAGACTCTGTCTTAGGATGTACTAACACAATTACAGCTTGCAAGTTTCACACGGAAAGGGAGAGAAACCAAGAGACCTCTTAATTAGTAATACCCTGGAATTTAAACTATGGGGAATCAAACTCATTTGTGATTTTAATACAGAACTTCTTTAATATGATCCAACGGGGTGGGGGGGTCTGAAAGTTATTATAGTGGGGTGGTTGTGGTACTACTACCACCCTTACTTCTGCACTGGTGGCAATGCTGCCTTCAGAGCTGGGCCAGCTGGAGAGCGGCAGCTGCTGGCCAGGAGCCCAGCTCTGAAGGCAGAGCCGCCGCCAGCAGCAGCGCAGAAGTACGGGTGGCATGGTATGGTATGGTATTGCCACCCTTACTTCTGTGCTGCTACGTGCAGAGCTGGGCCCTCAGTCAGTAGCCATCACTCTCCAACTGTTCCGCTCTGAAGGCAGCACAGAAGTAAGGTTGGCAAGACTGTGATCCCCTACCTCCTAAAATAACCTTGTGACCACCCCTGCAACTCCCTTTTGGGACAGGACCCCCCAGAAATGCTGATCTCCCCGTGAAATCTATATAGTATAGGGTAAAAGCACATAAGACCAGAGTTCATGGGGGGGGGGGGGAGGGAAGACCAGATTTCACGGTTTGTGATGCGTTTTTCATGGCCGTGAATTTGGTAGGGCCCTATTCATTGATTTCCATTCCTCTTGTTTACCAGTCATAATTTTAACACAGTCCTTGAAGTATATAAATAGGCCTTTTTGTTTTAGCTAATTCAGTCTGTCTCCCTTTCGCAACTTTTATCATCAACATTTATTATGATAAGATATCATAATATATGAACTGACATTCACTTTTTACAGTTGAGCTCACAATTAGAGTACTTTTGTAGACCCAATTATCACAACATGCCTCTGCTCATTTTAAGAAAAAATGAATAGCTCACATGAAGAAGAGGGTTTCTGTGGAAAAGCCATTTACAAAACACTTTGAGAATTTGTTGTGGCACGATAAAGCAAGCCCAAAGGTCGGAGCCAGCAAACCAACCAAAACAAGACATTTTGTCGGTACTTCCAACATGAAACTAAAACATTAGGATTCCTAACATGATATGATATTTCTACTAATCCTAACAGAAGAAAATCCAGAACAAATAAGAGGTAACATTACATTCATTACAGACGAGATTTATCATCCTCTCAGGAATTATACATTGGGGTCCAAATTCAGCAAAACATTTAAGACCGTCTCTATTCATCAAAGCTTTTAAACCCTTGTTTAACTTTAAACACATGCTTGAGTCCCATTAACATCAATGGGATAACATATGCTTAAAGCTAAGCGCACGTAAAGCGCTTTGCTGAATGGGCATGGACTGCTGAATCAGGGCTTGAATGAGGCTTCCATATTATAAGACAAAATAAAAGTAAAACAAAGGCGTGTTTTAATAAACACATCTATCAGAAAACTACTGCTAGCAAACTGCAGTTGCTTGGACGATGTGGATTTATATCCTCTTTAGTTCAGCCATTTGGCTCCCATCTGTTTCATGTTACCCTATGGTTAGTTTAAAATCCTTGTGGGTTTTGTGGTGATGACGGCTATGTAAGGGAAGGGAGGCGCTGTTATTCCGTCTTCTGCATACTGCTCCTTTAAACAAAGTCTTTCTGACTCATGAAGGGCAGTTGCCATTTTCTGTGTTACATTTCAGATGCGGAACGTTACAGAGAGAATCAGTGGTCTCTCACTCGCTCACATACGCACGGAGGGCTAGACCCTCAGCCGATATAAGTCAGTGTAGTTCTGTCCATTGGAAGAGGTCAGTGAAGTGTCACCAATGGCTACCAGCTGAGGACCTGACTTGAATAGGTTAGATTGTTCTCTCTTTGTCTTAATCTGAAATAGAAGTAATCTAGATTGGGAAAAAAAAATAACACCACATTATTTGTTCCAATTGTTCCTGCTTCATGCCTCTTTGGTAACTCACAGCAGGAGTAAAGCCGCTCAACCTGCTACCCAGGAATCCATCCTGTGGAGGGGAAATCCCTGACTGGTGTAGAACCACTGTATCAGCTCCACCCCTCGTCTGTAGCCTGGGATAAAGGAAGCATGTTGGGGAGTGGCTAGCAGAACTACTAGATCAGCTCCACGCTTTAATCACGTGTGTAGTCTGGGATATAGGAAGCATGCTGGGGAGTGGCTGGCTGAAAAAGGGGACATGCCTGGAATGTCATGGCATGCCAACTATTCTTGGCTTTTAGCAGCCAAGGGTAGGTTAGAGCATCCTGGGGGCTGCTGTAGTTTATACCAGTAATCAGTACAATACCTGGCTGGCTCCAAAATCTAGGAGGCCCCAGAGAGGATTCAGAGACATTTACCTTCACCCCAAGCTATAGCTCAGAACTGGGGTCAATATCTTTCAACTCAGGTTCCCACTTCAGCGCTATCTTGAATGGCTCATTTTGTCTCATCTTTCATCCGCCTCCATCATTCTCCCTTGAACAAGTTTTTTTTTTATTATTATTATTATTATTATTATTTTTATTATTACTTTATTTAAACACAGCTTGGAAGAGGTGAAAGAAAGGGCAGTGTGCAGTAGTATTAGGTTTGATCCTTTAAGTTGACATGTTTCATGCAAGACCCAAGGCCACTTGTGAAATTGACAGAAAGCCTTGTATCCCAGTATAACAACGTAGTAGGGAAGGATCTAAGGACCACAGCAGCAGCAACCAGGCATGATACTGGGAAGAGGGATCCCAATTTGGACTGCATATGTGAGAGCAATACAGTAGTTTTGTTTGTGGTGGAAACTTACACAATGAGGAGGGGAGCTGGTTGCCTAGTTTTGGAAGCGGCTGTGTTGAGAGGTCTGTACCAGTCAACTGTTTCCTTCACATTCTACAGCTGTATTTTTCTGACTGTTTTCTATAAATCTTGTTATATTGCACTTCATATAAGTGACATGTTAGTCAGTGCCCAGGACACTGCAGAAATCAAAGCACCAGTGATTAGTGATCTGCAATATGTGTAGGCAAAGTGTCTTCGGCATTTTTCATGAATCCTCCTAATTTTGTTAACCCTTTGAATTTTGTTATCTTGGGGTGAAAACTGTTTTATTGTGATGCTCAGATCTATATATACTTCCCCATGACATCAGTTATGAAATACTTAATCCATGTGAAAACCACCTCCTTTATTACTACTCACAGTCACTTGGAATGTCTATTGATTTCTTTGTTAGAAAGATGCTAAGGGCTCTAACAACTAGACAGACCACTCACTTCACCCAACAGTGATGCAGCCTGCACCAAAATGAAAGATGGCAGCCAGTTAATTCTTGTGTAGACTTGTGCTCTATTGAAGATGGAAAGTGAAGAATCTTATCCAGTTAATATGAGTACTTTGAGATCCTTGGATGAAAAACATTTCATCAGAGCAAAATTCTTTTCAAACTTCCACCCCTCTGAAATAGATAGGCATATCCTCATTGTATAGGTAGGGAAACTGAGGCACTGAAAGTTTAAGTGACTTTCTCATGATCACAAAGAATGCCCCATCTCTTTCGATTCCCCAAATGAAACTACAAAGCAAGTTTTAAGCAGGCAGAATCTAATTGCCCTATAAAATGTTGGTCAAGATCCTGGGGCGAGGTATTCTAAGTCTTGTGAAACTCGACAGAGCTTTTAACTGCAGGAGCAAGTCATAAACCAAGGAAAGAATTTCCCAAAAACCGTCATGAAGTTTTTTCAATCACAATTTTTCATTAAAGTTTCTAATTTTGGTAATGTTCAGTCAGCTCTATTAGGCCTTGATTCAGCCAAGCGCTTGGCATGGCCTTAATTACCACAATAGTCAAGACTTCGGTTTTTCACCCCATCCAAAAGAGCTTAGTTTCAGCAGCAGCATGTTAGCATCCGGCTGTAGTTTTGAATCAGAGATAAATGTGACTTCTAATGCCATTACCATTTCCTACAGTGCCCTGGGTTCATGTAGGGGGAAAAGGGGGTTCTTTTCACCACCTCGTCCCTGCCCCCTGTGAAGACCTCTCCAATCACTAACAAGACTTTGCTGAGGAGTTCTGCCAACTTCGTGTCCTGGGATGGCATGGTCACATTGATCAATCACCCCTTCTGGTTACAGTGATGCTATAGTCCTGCCACAAGCCCTCTATCCCTAAAAACATAGGGCAAGACAAAAAAAGCTGCTTTCCTGGCACACTGCTGCTGCAGGTACAACTGGATATCACACTTTTTAGTGCTGTAAGAAGTGGTCTAGGCATCCCCTGAATACGTCTACTAATGCAAGTTGAACCTAGTATTATAACAGTGTGTGGGCTTCTCTCAAGCAGAGGCTACTAACAGTGCTAAATACTGTAATGATTCTTTGAGATTACCAAATCTATTTCACCAAGGATTAAAGCCATTCTTGAAGTCCCTACCCCATACCACCTCTTAGTTTATTTGCCTGTTAGTTCACAATGGAGTTAAATCATTAAGTTAGATGCTACTATAGTAGAAGAGTGGCAAAACAAGCAAACAGGAATAATTTTCATGGACTCAATACAACCTATTTGCAACTATCAGTTATCCAGCTTGATTTTAGTACATACACTTACATAGCATTTGTCATCTGAAAGCATCCCAAATTGCTTTAAAAAATTAAACTAATACACTGTGCAAACTACAGAGTAGTACTGAAATACAAGTTATGAATGACATATGGGTACTTACTATGAAACCTTCCATATGAAGGGCAAACAGGGTTTTGCCCAAAGAACTTCATAAAAACTGGTTATAGCAATTGCACCTGGACCGTTATTTCTATGGGTTTTTATGGGTCTTTTGCCTGGATAGACAATTTCAAAGAAGCTAGCTCTGGAGGACATTGGTTATGGTTGAATCTCTTAGACAAGGTGGATTTAAAAAAAAATTATTTTTAACATAAAAACCAAATTTTAAATCAGATTTTTTTTAATTTAAATATATTTAAAATTAAATTGGAAATTGACAACCTATGTTAAGGTCTAAACTTTTTATAATCTATTAAGATCATTACATTAGAAAAATAATTTAAACAATACATGTTTGTTGCCAAAGTTTTAAACAAAGTCAAACCACTAAACTGGTGGAAGTCACTTGCTAAACTCCTAGAACCAGATTTCAGAGTAGCAGCCGTGTTAGTCTTTGTTAGTTAGTTAGTAATTGGTTTGGTTCACTAACTGCAGATAATATCTCCTTTGTTTAATAAATCAGTTAATTTTAAATGGAAAACATGTTTCGATAATCTTTTTTCTCAGGTATCCATGACTTTTAAGTTACTGTTAGGTCATTAAAAAGAAGAAGAAGAAGAAGAAGAAATCTCTAAACTTGAAATGCTGGTTTTGTGCATTTTTAATTGAATTTAAATTTCCATCCAAACAGAACTTGACCGAAATCACAGGTTAAAAATTAATAACCTATTGAATCAGAAATGCATCATTCATCATTTTCTAACATAATAAAAATATAAAAATTAAGAATCAGAATAAATTTAGCTAAGATACATAATTGCTTAAATAATGTGTGTATAGTATAGTTATCCTCCTGGTTATCAAAACTCAAAGTTCATGTAGAGGCTATATTCAGTTGCAAATCAACAAGTTTTAATGGTTACCAATTAATAAGAATGAACCTTTCTTTAGGAAAATAACTAAATGTACAAATGCAAAACACAATTGAAATCAAGTTTCTTGCTAGCTGATTTTAATCATGATTAAAGTAGGTGATTTAAATTGCTCCACCCTGTTCTTGGAATAGTTCCTTTGTATTGTACAGCAGCTGGGCAAAAAGGGAATCAAGACCCAGGCTTACCTGAACTAGGCCTCATTTACTATGAGAGCTATTGAACATTGGTCTGAGGGGTTTTCCAACCAAGAGTGCCCAGGAGGGTTTTCTAGATTAGGAAAAAGGGTGGAGGTTAGGGTGGCATTAGCTAACCCAGTTTAGCCAACCCTGACCTTTGTATACCTTCAGGGCTACCTAAGATAGATCTCAACCAGCTAAATTGAAATGAAATGTATTGACCTGCTACTATGATGGATAAAATGTAAAAGTCAGGTTGCAGTTAGCAGCTAATTACTGTAAAACTAACCCCAGCCTAACCTTGGCCTTTTTTTCTAATCTAGACACATCCTAATGTTCAGAAAGGCTGTTGTGTCTACATTAAGATTTTTCAGACCCAATGGCTGCAGCTCCAGCTGTGCCAGTGGAGGATGCTGTGTAGACAGGACTCCGTTGTTGGTTTAGTTTTGTTCTTTAAACCACCATGTTGCCTGTGCTGGCTTAGATCTACTCTAGAGAGCACAGTGATTAAACACACCTTGAACTTGGTCTAGCCATCTGCTTCCACTGGTGCTGCCCCTCTGTAGGCAAAGCAATGGGTCAGAAAGGAAGTGGTTTTCCTGCTACAGGGCTGAATATAGCAGGGTCTTACTAGAGTTTCTCCAAGTTGAATTGCATGTGTACAATTAGGCTATTGTTCATTTTCTGTATCCAGGGTAACAGGACTTTGAGAATAAAACTAGGCTAGGAGAAAAGACATGGGGAATGTGTGTGGCTAATTGCTCCTCAGAAAGGAAACTAACTCACTGCAAATCCCCCAAATTGCCTACCCACTTGGCAAAAGGAGCAACAATAATTTGTCTCTGCTTTGTTTTTGAGGAAGGAAGCTCAGGATTTTCCCCTTCTCATGCTATTGGAACTTGGTCGCAGTTCAAGGGAGTGAAAATCTCCAGAGGAGCATGGCACACTTCCTCCCAGACATTATGAAACTGAATGGATATAAAAAAAAAAAGCTAACAAAATATTCCATTGCCTAGACTTTGGTCAGCTTGAAAGCAGTCTCTCATGACTTTGATAAATAAAGTTACCCTTCCACTTCCTGGAAAATTCCCAGAGAATTTTCCGACCATGTTTTTTTTTTTTTTTTAAAATAGTAAGATATGGATTTCAGAGTACAAGGGTGGTTTCCCCCTCCCCACCCCCACCCCCTCTGTGTGTCTGGACTGGTGACATTTGTTGAGGGGATTTTGTAGTCCAGCAGCTAATTTTAGCATCAGCCTGACTGAAAACTTGCATTTGAATGAATTAAATAAATAAACAATATTTATTAATTAACAGAAAATGTAAAGAGCCAGTCTTCAATCACGGCACCTCAAGAAATCTGCAAGCTAATTACAATAATTAGAAGCTGACAATTTGACATTTTTAAAAAGCTGAAGCTGAATAGAAATGCTCACAATTGGGATTAATTGGTTATACAGGTATTGTGTTTAGAGGCATCTGTTGCACTTGCTTGGGGTTTGATTCTGCTCTGTCACACTCATGTAACTCTGGAGTAATTCCATTGACTTCAGTGCAGCTACTCCAGACTTACACTGTTGTGACTGAAGATATTTATCCCTAAGTCAATAAAAGGTTTAAAATGAACACGATATGGGCACAAAATTTGACTCCTCCACTTGATTTCTCTACAAGGTTTTGCACTATCCATGTAATTCCCTTTGCAGGATGTGGTTACTTCACCAGAACACCCCCACCCCCTCAAATAGTTTGTTTTTCTTCAGTTAATTTCTCTATGCAACACACACAAATATTAGTGTCAATATAGCTCAACTTTACAACAAATCATTGCGCACACCAGATAGAGAAAGATACATGAGTGAGGAAAATAGTCTAATTCATAAAAAGTTTTCAGAAGCTGTCATCAAATGTGAGCAAAAGAGAATTTAAAAAAAATAAAGATACCTCAGCTGTGTGTTTGTCACCTTCAGACATACAAAATATGGCTCTTATTATGGAAGCACTTAAGCAGATGTGTAATTGGATTCATGCCGGTAGTTCTGTTCACATCAATGGAGATATTCAGGTCAGTAAAGTAAAAGGTATGTGGTGAAATGTTTATAGAATCTGGGCCTTCAATAATTTAGTGGTACAGCACTTAACTAAACCCAAGATCAAAATACTCCTGAGCTCTGAGATCCAGAGCTCAGGGCCGGCTCTAGGCACCAGCAAAACAAGCAGATGCTTGGGGCGGCACATTTCTAGGGGCGGCATTCCCCCCGCCGCCCCAGCTCGCCTCCACCTGCTCCCCTGAGTGTGCAGCCGCCATTCTGCTTCTCCCCCCTCCTGCCCAGGCTTGCTGTGAGTGAAACAGCTGTTCGGCGCGGCAAGCCTGGGAAGGAGGGAGGAGAAGTCGAGCGGCAGCACGCTCGGGGGAGGCGGCGGTGGTGGAGCAGAGGTGAGCTGGGGAGCGGAGTGGTTCCTCTACCCCCCCCCCCCCGCTCACCTCTGCTCCCCTGAATGCGCTGCCTCTCCCTCGCCTGAGAGGGAGGGGGGAGAAGTGGAGTGGCGGCCTGTTCAGGGGAGCAGGTGAAGCGGAGGTGAGCTAGGGCTGGGTTGGGGGAGGTGCAGGAAGCAATGCGGGGAAGGGGGAAATGTGGCACGCCCGGGGGAGGTGGGGGGGGCTGGGGATTTGGGGAAGGGGGAAGGGGCGGAGCTGGGACGGGGAGGCACGAAAAAAAAGCGGGGGCAGCCGAAAATGTTTTTGCTTGGAGCGGCAAAAATCCTAGAGCCGGCCCTGCCAGATCTAAAACTGACAGCTGGCCTCTATTGCTACAGGAAGCTGAACCAACATATAAGTTTTTTGGAGACCCAACCCTTACTCTCATGCGCCTCCCACACCTTACATGTGTGACTGAATTAAATTATTGCACACAGGAGCAGCCAACCTAGGTGACAGAAATACCACTAGGACAAACTATAGTTACTGGAAAAAACTGAGTGTCTCAGGAGATATTCAAGATTACAAGAAAGCATATGGTAACAGACCAGGGTAGAGCTAAGAACCTCCAGTTCAGGCATCCTGATTCAGTTTTCATCTGTGCCAACTTGAAGAGCCAGCTATTGTCAGTCATGTCACTTATTTTAGATAATTAAAAGTGGGTCGAAACCTATGAGAGGCATTTTTGAAATGCCTTTGGATTACTTTGGATGATCAATCTCTATATGTCTTTTACACAGAAATGCTAGAAGTCAAGTACTTGTGAATGAAAAAGATATCAAATGGATTTGAAGATGAGCTGGTAACTCCCTCCCTACTCCCATATGGCCTACTGTGGTTACCCATTCCTTACAGCAAGAAACTCATGACAGGGAAAAGAAATGCTGCAAGCACACACACTTTAAAAGGAGAAGGCTACGCTTCTCAAATATGCCTAATTTTCAGAGGTGTTCAGCTCTCAGTTCCCACTGACATTGATCAGAACTGTGAGAACCCAGCACCTCTTAGAAATCAACCCACTTTTTAACTTTAGTCACCCAGATTTGAAAATCTTGGCTTAAGGGTTAAATCTTTAAGGCCTTGATCCCACAAATATACATGTATGTGCTTAAATTTTGTATATGTAAGTATTCCTATTGAACTCCATGGGGCTCCCAACATCAATTAAGTTAAGTACATGGATAAGTCCATATTATGTAACTGATATTTTTTTAAAGAAATTCCATACTGATTTAGACAGAAGTGTCTTCCTAAAACAAAAACAACCTATCCATAACATGAGATAGCCCTTAATTCCACACTAATGCACCCTACACTGGTTATTACATGATGCTGCTAACTGACCAGCAGCTCATTGCATTGTTTTAGAGAACTTCTTAGAACCCAGTAAATAAAATTTTAAACTGCAGCTGCTTTTGAAACCAGTCAGTCACACTGATACCAATTCCACCAATCAGCATTGATCCCTGCTCACATTAATACAACTCGCAGTCTAGACCTTGGAGATTTCTGGTTCAGTTTTCAGAGCCATGAGCTTTTCAGATAAAAATGAAAACCATTTCAACGATCTTCCCTGCTATTCATTTCATTCCTCCAGCACACAAAGGAGTTTGGAAATGACAGGGAAGGGGCAGCAGAAACTTTCAGGGGAAGAAAAGGGAATCAGAAGAAAAACAAAGTTCCTTTCTGGCTGTCAGAGAGAGACCACAATAAGGAACAAAATCTTCTTCTGACTTCCTTTAAAGTTTCACAAAAGGGCAGGAGACCATCACGTCACTAGCCTCAGGAAATAAGTCTAGTCCTACAGGCACAAAGCAACGCATGGACAGAACATGCTTCTTGGGATTCTGTTTGTAGGATGGGTTTTCAGGACTCTCCATGGGATATTAAAGACTCTGGGCTTTCAGAAACCCAGAATAATTGACTTTAGGAGAAATAGTCAATCATGTTTAATGACACACTAACCTTTCACACAAAGGCAGTCACCAAGTCACAAGCAGTTTCTCCCTGCAGGTCTGAAGAGAAGGTGGCCCCCGCTCATCTTCTTTCTGCAACAGATTGGAGAAGCAGGGAGTTATTTACTAAAGTATAACTGCCACCTCTGGTGCACATGTGCTATGAACAAATCCCATTTTTAAAATCTGGGATGTAAACATTCTGTAGAATGGAGGGCTTGTGAGAGGCATGGGATTGATTGTCCTGGAGACTGAAGTTCAGAAGAGGTTCACCACAGGCAGCCGCAGTGCAAGCTTCTTCATGTACTCTTATACCAGTGTGCCTCAAACCTTCCCTAGAGGGACCTTCACAGGAGAAGAAAGTAGTTCAGTCTCCATTCCCATTCAGGCATTCGTCTCTGACCCAAGATCAGCCACACTGGTGGCGCTTGAAGTGGATTTCATGGCTCACTGAAAACTGGACTCAAACGAACCATTTCATAAAGAACACTAACCAGCCATAAGATTGTAACAGCTTTGGGTCACTACAAACCAGGGCTGGCTTCTAACCATTTGTGTAGCAGTGAGAAGTAACATCCTTATCAATTCCCTGAGCCATCTAGAGCCTCTCCATTTTTCAGACCCAGGCAGAGACAATGTTACATCTATTAATATGATGAAACTTTATTCAGAAATCAAAGAGCAAGGCCAGGAGAGTCCCTGTGAATTTGCTTCTTCCTCTCTTTTGTCTGATGCTCCCAGACTTTGTTACTTTGAGGGCAAACTGCAAGGTTCACCTATTTTACCTAGCTTTTTAGAAGCTGCGTGTGGAGAGGTAGAATACAGGTTGTGGGAATGGGAAAAATTGATTCTGATGGGGGAGGCTTTTTTTTTTTTGAGGGGGGCAAATGTGAGTTCTGCACAATCCTATCAAAGTCACTCGTGTTTAGAACAAAGCAGCTAAGGGCTTTGGAACTTCGGCAGACTATAACTTGTGGCTAGAATTTGTGATTTCACATCATTCCTATATCCTTTTAAAGTGATCCCTTTGTCAGTCTCGAACACCAGACTGATGTCTGAAATATTCTCCTGTACAGTGATCTTTCAGAGCCAGATTGCAACCTGTGCTAAGAGGATTTAAAGCTGCCCTAAATGGGTAACTGGGAATTCCTACAGCATGGAGAAATCTCAGCAAGCATATGGCCACCACCATAACCCCCTTCCTTCCCAGCATAGGGGCACATTACCTGAGGAAAGGAGCAAGCAAGCACATAGTATGCTATATTCTGGGGATAACCAGCTGGCATGACAACCCTCTACAAGGCTATCACAAACCACAGCAATTCTGAACAGCTGTGAGATTGTTGTAGATTATGTCAAAGGCCAAACAGCCTCCAGGATTGAGGGGAGGGCAGAAAGGTGGCATAAGTCACCTTTACTCCTCCATCCCACAGATGGCCCAAGCTCTGCTACAGTGTATCTGAAGACTGAGCCCAAAGTCTGTGACTGGCCTTTCATCTTGCGTGACCTAGTCATGTTTGGCGGCATGCAGCATGAGAAATAGCATTGCATCACTTTGGAAGCATCAAAGAAAATAAATCAGATAATCCTACAAGGCTCCATTTTCTGAGAAGCTGCACTATGCAATAGGTAAAATGAATAAGCAGCAGCTGCCAAAGCCCTGTCCAAAGCCTGGAAATCCCCAGAAATTTACCTTCTGATTAGAGTTTAAAAACAAAAACCAACAAAGTGATTTAAGATTAGGAAGAGCTACATCTTTATGGATTCTAGCCAGTGTCTTTGTTGACTTGAGACACATTTGGGAAAAATCTCATTGAATGAGCCGCAGTGAATGACCTTTCATTCCATTTACAGGTTTGGTATGCTTAAGAGAAGGCTGGGAGTGTTGCCAAGTTTCAGTATGGACTGCTGAATCATCAGCACAATGTCAGAGAAGCCAGATCTGGAGTTCTATTTGCACGTTCAGCTGCAAGTGCCCTGAAAGCCAGATACCAAGGTAAGAGGATTGTGTTGGTTGAGACAGATATAACCCGCACACCTTCTGGGTGTGGTGTTCTGTCCTATCTTGTGGCACCGAGACCACTTAGAGAGAAAGATTAAGGAGTCTACTCTGCAGCCTTAGCTAACAGTCATTTGGCTTTTAGCTCATGCAATAGAGGTTCATGCACTAAGCTCCCGAGATTGCAGGTTCAATACCGCCCACCGAGAACCCAGGTTTATCAGCGTTACACCGGCAAAGGGTGTCTGCCATGAAAACTCATCATTTTTGCAGCTTCTTTTCACTGGAGAGTAGAAGTTTGGCATCTCTCTCCTGACTTTAGTGTCATGGTTTACAGGAGTAGGTCACTAAGCAAAAGAGTTTGTCTGTTTGTTTTTTTTTAAGTTCAGGCAACAAGGATCATACAACTCTACTTTTTCTTAAAAGCCAAATAACTCAAGAAAATCCTAAAGGGACTAATTAATAACCCACAAAGAAGTGCATAAAGGATGCCTGGCAATTCCCTTCTTGGTTCTCTTAGTCCAACTACTAGGGTTTCTGGTTAACCCTTTTGAAAGTGTCAGTGTTTTATAGAGTAGAAGTTTGTTCAGTTTCATCACAACACTGCACTGAAGAATCTCACTGTAAACCAGCAGTGCTCACATTTCTCTGTGGTGTGGTAGACTTGGGGAGCCGAGAGGAAGAGTTGGCAAAGATATCAGCCCTCTTAAGGGTGGTGTGTGCCCACCGTACATTATTTGAGTTCAGTTTGGAGGTTCTATTAGATCCACTGCTGACTGTAGATCAGGACTTTGTAACCAGGGAGGCACAACACAAAGATGGCTCATGATATGGCCGCCCTTCCCAGGTCCTCCCATCCAAGCACCATACCAGTATGCAACAAGCGCCACCAACCAAACCCACCCAGTACTCCCAAGCCAACTCTCATTTCTCACCCAGACCCTAATCCCCCAATCCTCTGCAGCCAAAGCATTGCTGCAAAAAGTCACAGCTAGATTTTGGGTTCTGGGTGAAAAACCACTGTTTTAGATAAGGTATCAAAATGTGACCAAAACTCATACATCACACTAGGAGCACACTATACCAGCTCTCTATGATCTGCTGACCCACCATCCAATAGCTGCTTATTGATTTCTGGGTCAAACATGGCCTGGAACATATCTACCTAAAGAATTATTTTTCTTCCTGTTACTCTGACAGTTCTATTCAGCAAAAGTTCTCAGGTGGAGTTCCTCTGGGTTAATTGAAGGGAAGACTGCTGACAGGCTGTTCTTATATCTACTTCAGACTAGGAAAATAGATTGTATGTTTTAAAATAAATGATTTTCCTATGGTCAACATGGGCATGAAGAGCCCACAGCTTTGGAATTCCCCTCCCCCCCCAAGAAATAATCTGAATCTATCGATCTCCAGGCCATGATATAAGGGCCATGTTTTTTTCAGGCATTTGGGAAAGCTGTGGGTATTTGTTTGCATGTTTAATTGTCAAGCTGGCTGATTCAGTTTTATTGCAGGGTTGGGCTAATTTGATTGGCTTCTAGAATTGCAACTTTTATATGGCGTAATATTTTAATTGCTGTGAAAGTTGCCTGGGGCTGTTGGAAAGTGCTTTTCCATATTCTAAATCAAAACAGTTTCTCCAGCAGTTTAGGGTGGTAACAAGACCTGACTGGCCTTCATAACTGTTTAGGGAATTACTCTTCACTGAAAACCCCACCACATTTTGGTAGTTTTTCAAACATGGTATTGCAGGGATCCACATGGCTAGCACCTCCTGGTGACCACTTCTTTGGCCACACAATAGCCTAGACCTGCAGCCAGGTCACATTTAAGTTCAGTCCTCTTCCCACATAAGGAGAGGCCAACTAACAAACAGTAAAACATATGACCCTCCTGCCCTTCTCAGGCCGTGCTGAAGTTCCCTGCTCCCAGGCACTGCCACATTTCATCTTTGCTCTTTTGGCTGAGCCCTGCATCCCAGGGCTTTTCCCCAGAGGCTCTTTTTAGCAGCTTTCTTCATTATCTTCCCTCCTTAGGCACAGCCAGCTTCTGCCAAGGATCTCCTTGCTTTGCAGAGCTTTCACCTCAGGGTCACCCCCAGGAGCCTCACCCGCTCTCTGCAGTTCTCTCCAGCCCGACTTCACCAGGCCCTATGTAGGAAGCCAGGGTGGCTTCCCTCTGAACCAGAGGGTAAAGAGCCACTCTCTCAGCCTGAGTGGACGGGGCCAGACCAAGTTTACGCCAATCCCTGGAAGGGGAGGGGTGGAATAGGAAGTACAAAGGGTGGGGCCCTTAGCCCAGTGAGAGCAGCACTAGGGAGGGGGACAGACACGGACACGGACACAGACACAGGCTGTTCCCTCCAGCTGCTGCTGCCGCCACTGCCCCAAGAGAAACCTGACCTGGAGGAAGGACTGGGGCTATCAGGACTGCTGGCCGCCAAGTACCTGGAAGGCCTGGAGGGGCCAGGCTGTAACCTGGGCCAGCGTGAGCCTGACATAGAGGGGGAGCTTGCGCTGGAAGCAGCTGAATACCCAGATGAGCTAGAGGACCGGAGGGACCCGCTCGAGAGACCGGGTAGGAAGTAGCCCAGGGGCAGAACTGCACAGTGCAGTGGGTCTATTTGGTCAGCGTGTTGTGGATGGTTCCCTGCTGCCCCAGCGGCGGGACCCTCTCCTCCCGCCACTGTCAGGGCCCTGGGCTGGAACGCAGAGGAGTTGGGTGGGCCTGCGTTCCCCTCCCCTCGCCCGAGGGGCGCGCCGCACACTCGGGCCAGTGCACCTTCTCTGCTAATTCCCCACTGACCGAAAGGTGTGAGTAAGGCTTGCCAGTGGGACGGTAGCTCTCCATCATCCCCTACAGGCTCGATGGCCTGATTGAAACCTGTCACACCCTATTTCCTCCCCCGGGGAGTGCTCCTATCTGCTGAGTCATCTTCTCCTGAACGAGCTCTCCTCTCTCTCTCTGTAGTGCCCCCGACACTCTCATAGCTGAGGGCACTAATGTTAATTACGCCACCCACTGTAGGAGCAGCTGGGGGCTAACTGCTAGCTCACAGGCAAGACTGAGCCTGACTCCCCTTAAAGGGTCAGCAAGCCAGTGATAGTGTCTATAATACTAGCCCACTCGGGACCCTAAAAGATCCATATAGGGCTGCCAGGCGTCCAGTTTTCGACCAGAATGCCTGGTCGAAAAGGGACCCTGGTGACTCTGGGCTGTTAAAAGTCCGGTCAGCGATGCAGCGGGGGCCCAGGCTCTGTGCAGCTCCCCAGAAGCAGCAGCCAGGTCTGGCCCCTAGGGACAGGGGTGATCAGGGAAGCTCCACATGCTGCCCCCAGCACCGGCTCCGCAGCTCCATTGGCCGGGAACCGCATCCAATGGGCGCTATGGGGGCAGTGCCTGGGGGCGTGAAGCTGCCTGACTACCCTGGCACCTAGGAGCTGGGCTGGACATGCCGGCCGCTTCTGGGAGCTGCAGGGAGCCTGCCTTAGCCCCCTACACCGCTGACTGGGAGCTGCCTGAGATAAGCGCCTCCCGGCCGGATCCCACACCCCAAGTCATCTCCTGCGCTCAACGCCCTGCCCTACACTGGAACCCCCTCCCACACCCAAACTCCCTCCCAGAGCCCACACCCCTTCCTGCACTCCAACCCCCTGCTCCAACACCCCAAGCCCCTCATCCCAGGCCCCATCCCAGAGCCCATGCTCCCACCCGGAGCCTGCACTCCCTCCCGCACCCCAGCCCCCTGCCTCAAGCTCACTCCCACACTCCAAACCCCTTGGCCCAAGCCTAGAGTACCCTCCTGCACCCCAAACCCCTCATTCCCAGCCAGAGCCCTCACCCCCTCCCGCATCCAACCCAATGCCCCAGCACATTGAAAATGAGTGAGGGTGGGGGAGAGTGAGTGACGGAGGGAGAGGGGCTTGAATGAGGTGGGGGCAGGGCCTAAGGAGGGATGGGGCAGTGGTGGGGCCTCAGAAGGGGCAGGGCAAGGGTCTTCAGTTTTGTGGCAATTAGAAAGGTGGCAATCCTACATCCAAGGCTGACTCCAAGGTCCTGAAGGGAGTTGTGGAATTTCATCCATCCCACACCCTGCTGAAAATGAAATCCTTCATTTTACATTTACATTTTACATGTTTAATATTGTGAACTAATGAACAGATAGAATAGATTGAACCACAGCAACAGTGAGTGAATGGAATATGAAACTTATTCCCTTCATCCTCCTTTGGATAAATTCCCCTGGACAACAGAAATCATTCACCATTCCCTCTGTGTCTTTGTTCTCTGTACAGGGAAAACCACCCCAGCTAATGGAGTGAAAGGATTCACAGTGACTGGGACACTGCAAAAATGAACAGGTAAACTTTACCGCAGTGCAGCTCATCGGGTGGTGCACGTGACTGCCACAGGAGCAGAGAATAATGTCAAGACCAGACTGTCTATGTACACATTGACTAACTTACTTCAATGAACATACCCCAGATGTTCCTGCATAGGAACACCAGATCCAAAATCACCTCAAACTGTGGGGAAGTTCAGATCTGAAGCCAAAAGTCACGGCTGACACCCAATGCTAAAAGATTAATCCAACTGAGAGTCTAACCTGGGTATCAATGTGAATCTGGATA
Source organism: Dermochelys coriacea (assembly GCF_009764565.3). Taxonomy (NCBI): domain Eukaryota; kingdom Metazoa; phylum Chordata; order Testudines; family Dermochelyidae; genus Dermochelys; species Dermochelys coriacea. The sequence goes on from NC_050068.2 coordinate 156,398,366, forward strand.
AAAACATTATAGCCTGGGATGATTTATGGGACATAACAAAAATGTAATGTTTGCTATGCTAACTAAGCAACAATCCTGGAATATCAGAGCCAAGATTATTCCCATATCATAATTCTACTTTTCTCTGTTTTTTCTTACTATATAGGGAATATGTCCTCTGGATACTCTCCTACTCACTGCTGTGCTTTTTCCCTGGTGGTAAGTATACTACAATATGCATCCACTAGTCAGTGAAGAGGCTTGCATGTGTTCGTCAAACTTGAGATTGTTACACTAATCTAAAAACCAGAAGACTGAGACTCCTAATCTAAATTTCATAATATTAAAAATCATTTTTCTCACTCTTTATAATCGCTCATTCTACATCTGTTTGCTTATTGAAATTGTTCTCCTTCATTGCACATGCCCTGCCATGTTAGTGTAGGGTTGCGTTGCTGATGAGTGCTTGGCATTAACCTGTTTAGAAAGCCAGCATTACACATGCTAGGGGTATGACACCAAAGAGGTTACCCTAGAAAAACTATATATTATGATCAAGGTAAAATAATGAGTCGTGGGAGTTTTCCGTTGCGCAGTTGGGGTCAGGCCTTCTAGAAGTTTGTTCCATTATTTTCAAAAGTTCTGTAACAGAAGAGCAGGATAGGACTACAGCGTATGGCTAAATCTTTGGCTCTGTTGCTAAAAGCACCATTCTCATTATATTTAGTGGAATTTACATATATGATTCTCCATGTAGCAAGAAGAAAATATGATTCCTGCCATCCAAATGGGTACCAGTTCAATGGAAGAATGTGTCAAACTTGTCAACCTTTGAAGTTTGACAATGAAGTGAGCTGTAGCTCAGGCAAGCTTATGCTCAAATAAATTTGTTAGTGTCTAAGGTGCCACAAGTACTCCTTTTCTTTTTGTCAACCTTTAAGACACTTCCATGGTTAATTAAATCTTTGGCTCACCTTTCTTTTTAAAATGGGGAAGTACACATTCAGTCCTTCCAACTGTGCCGCTGTGACGGCTCTGCCACACATCCTCTTTGGTATTTAAGATTAACACATGTTTGTAGGGAATTATGAGGTTATTCCGCCACAGCATCACAGTTTTCAGCTTAATCTTTATAAATGCGCAGATAAATAAGGGAAGAACTTCATCATTGTACTATTTCTAATAGAGGAGTAGATTTCTGCTTAGTTCTTTGCTGCAGGCATATTTGTTTAACAAGACAAAGGATTAGTCAGACATATGCCATCTTAGAATCTATTGAACCAGAAAGGGATAGTCATTTGCTTCACTGTTCTGGTACCTCCTCCCCAGGTGCCTACTACAACATGTCTGGCTGTCTCCTGCTAGGTTTTTTCAAAATGTTGATTAAAAACCTATATTATGAGCCTAAATTCCCTGACAGTCTCTCTTTAAAAGCATTGAGGTTCGTTAAGTCTCATTTCTAAAACTTCATCATTTTTTATAAGCTACATTGTAGTATGTTTTCCCCTATATTATGAAGTAGTCAAACAAATTAATAATTTTGTCAAAATAAACAAAGTACATTTTGGGACAAGTTCTTTGATTATTTTTGAAATGTTTGTTTGCTTATTCACTAATTTGCAAAATTTGTGAATACAGCATGGGTCTCCTAGTTGTTAAAGCGCTAGCAAGTCTCTGCTCAAAGAGGAAATTATATGGGAAATATACTTCAATCTCCCTGATCACTCAATGGCAGACCTAAAAGTGGCAATTCTTCAACAAAAAACTTCAGACACAGACTCCAACAGAACTGGAATTTAATTTTCAAACTTGACACCATCAGATTAGGCCTGAATAAAGACTGGGAGTGGTTGAGTCATTACAAAACCTAAACCTAATTTCCCCCTACTGTTACTCGCACCTTCTTGTCAACTGTCTGAAATGGGCCACTCTCATTACCACTTCAAAAATTATTTTTCCTCCCTTGGTATCCTGCTGTCAATTGAATTGTCTCATCAGACTCACCTCACACTTGGTAAGGCAACTGCCATCTTTTCACGTATTTATACCTGCTCCTGTATTTTCGACTCCATGCATCTGATGAAGTGGGTTCTAGTCCATGAAAGTTTATGCCCAAATAAATTTGTTAGTCTCTAAGGTGCCACAAGGACTCCTCGTTGTTTTTGCTGATACAGACTAACACGGCTACCACTCTGAAACATGGGAAATATAGTTCGTCACAAGCTTGTACAGTGAAACACATTTAAGAATATTCTTCACAGGATTCCAGCTAGTAACAAGTTACTCCAGTTTAAAATGGCAAGAGACATTTATGACAAGTTCTATATAAGTGATAACACAAAATATATCCAGAGATCAACTTTTGCTGTGATTTAGGCACTAGTTTGAGACTTGGGATACCTAGGTTCAACTTACTGCTCTGCCACATATTTCCTATCTGACCTTGAGCAAGTGAGTTGGGCCCAGATCCACAATGGTATGTAGGATCCTAAACTTCCATTGATTTAAATGGAAGTTAGGAGCCTCAATGTCTTTGTGGATCTAGGCCTTAGTCTCTCAGTACCTGACTGATGTTATGGGTATAACATTTTCCTAACTCACAGGGGTGTTGTGAGGATAAATGCATTAAAGATTGAGGCTCTCAGATACTGTTGGTAATGTGGACCATATTAAGTGCCATAGATTTACAGGAGATCCACCAATGTTGGCGGCTATTAATAGCTACTGTTTTCAAGATGTGTAGGTATTGGTAAATTTGTCTCCCCATTACAGTTATTGACAAATTTAGAGCCAAATTCTGAGAGGTGCTGACCAATGGGAGTTGCAGGTGCTCAGCACAATTTATCCCTTGACAATATAAATTTATCTTTTCACACTCAGCATTTTTTTTTATTTTACAGCTGTTCCCCACCTAACCTTGTGCCACGCAGTCAGCGGAGGCACCGTTATTTTGCCATGTGCCATTAAGACTTCTGAAAAGCTGAACATCTTCAATTATTCTATATACTGGCAGATAAATACATCAGTGGTAGTGCATTTTTTTTACAATGGGAAGGACTTGCTGAAAGATCAGTCCAGAAGATACCTCAACAGAACTAGGCTGTTTTTGGATCAGCTGGAGCGTGGTAACTTTTCTCTAATGCTCTCTGGAGTTGAGCCTGCTGATGAAGAGGTGTATACCTGCATCTTGAGAAACAAAGGGACCAAAATTACACATGCAGTTAAACTCAACGTCTCATGTAAGACCTTTAGAAGTTGATTTCAAAGGGAGGGAGTTCAGGTGGGAGATCCTCCACTGAGCTTATTGTACCTGGTGGAGACTCACACTGCTGACACTAGGCATGATAAATTTAAAAAATGGTAAAGTTCCACTGATTTTCACCTCTCCACTTCCTCATTTAAGTAGAACAAGGAGATGGGCAAAGGGGAGGAATGAGAATCTTTGGGAAGCCTCAAGACTTGAATATCAGCAGAGGATCCAAGAACTGAGAAGCCAAACCTCTCTGACATTCCTCTCTTTAAATGAAACACATCTTGGGGAGAGTGCCTCCCAAGTTTTTATGTTTACATTTTCTACTGGGTGCATCCTTTCCCTACACCTACGCTAACAGAAGGTGTGGGAGACTCCAGTCCATTACCCCATGCATCAATAGCTTAACCCATACAAGTTTGTTCCAAAGCCCAAGGAAGTCAAAGGAAAGACTTTTTGTAATTTTAATAGGCTCAGGAGCAGGCTCTATAGCCTTTCAGAGCAAAGACACAAAATTAACTACCTTTGCACCCGTGACTTGTCCTTGAATGCTGGGATGCAAAGAGAAAATCTGCCATACAAAGAGCTGAATGGGGTCCGACTTACCCTGTAACTCATGGGATTCAGAGACTAGAATATGCAGTAAAGGTCTCTTTATTTCCCTCCTATGTGAAAATAAATTATTCAGTCATTATAACAAATGACTGGATAATGGTGACTTATTAATCTGCACAAGGTTTTTAACTATTCAATAGTACATGTTTTTTTTTCCTTTTTAAATATAAATGAATAATTTTTTTATTTTGTTTTTGTTTTTTCCAGCTCCAGATAATCAATCTATAGGAAGAAATGTTTCCCCTTTTGGTAAGTGAACAATCCTGAACATGCCTTGAATTAGGCTAGATCATTAGCAGGGCTAGTTTGTTTTATTCTCTAATTGGCATGACTTGTTATAAGCACTGGTAAATAGAAGAAAGTCCTACAGATTTTTGGCTTTTGCTGTCACTGGCAACTCTCCTTATTGGTCCCTGCAAACTACAGAAGAAAGGAGTATGTACACTCACTGTCAGAAAGGACTCCCACTTAAATCCTTGATAGGACTATTTTAGATAGATTTGTTTAGGTAGATTTGTTCTTCTCTCACATTAAAAAGAGCAGTCTCTGGCCCTTAATAGTGATTAATGTTTTATCAATATTGGCACCCTGCAAAAAATCAATCAACTTGGAAGCCATAAGTGAGGTTAAGATTTTGTCACGGTTATTTTTACTAAAAGTCAGGGACAGGTCACGGGCAATAAACAAAAATTCACAGAAGCCTGTGACCTGTCTCTGACTTTTCCTAAAAATAACTTATAAAATAGGGAGTGGGGGATCCAACACCCACTGTTGCTGCAGCTCCAGGGTCCATCCCCCCAGTGGCTGGGAGCTGTGGGGGGTCCCCCACCACCTGTGGCGGTTGGGAGCTCAGGGCTAGTGGTTGGGAGCTGCGGGGGGAGGGCACCGCCTGCAGCAGCTGAGAGCTGCGGGGTCCCCCATGCCCACAGTGGCTGGGAGCTGCAGGGAGTCCCATCGTAGCTCAGAGCTCCGGAGCCGGGAGCGGCAAGGGACCCCACCACCTGTAGCAGCTGAGAGCTCTGGGGCCTCTGCTGGTTGACAGCCCTGCAGCCCCGTGGCTGAAGCAGAAAATGTCACGGTGGTTTCTGGAAGTCACAGATTCCATGACATAATCATAGCATTAGCCATAAGGCTCTTAGGATTAACAAGAGTTTCTTCTGTAAGTTCTCTTGGTATAGATGAATAGTCAGATCAAAAGATCTGAGAAGGCACTTGAATAACACAGTAATAGATGACCTAGAAATACGTAAGGTAGATGGATTTGCATAAACCCTTACAAGGAAGATTCAAATGGCACTTGTCCCAGTGCAGTTCTGCAAGTAAAATGCAGTTGTTGAATTCTAAGCATATTCACATCATATAATTAACCCCCCCGAGGTCACTTGTAGAAACTTCTGGGCTTAGTGAGTTATGAGCAATGAATATGAGCTATGCAGAGAAATTGTTATTACAAGAGGATAACCCTTTGACCTCTGTGTGTGTCTCTCTCTCCACTACCTAAAATCTCAAAGCTAAGGAGGGGGTCTCAGGTTCTGGAGTTAGGGAGAGGCTGTGGGGTAAATAATATAGTATAATATATTATTTGAATTCAGATGTGTTACTATTACCTTAACGTCATACCAATCTGATTGATTATTTGCCCCTCATTGGTAAATTCTCTATTTCCACTGCTGCTGATAGCTTAAATTAGCTTTCCAGAGTGTTAATTTGTATTATCATCGCCCTTACACTTTTTGTATACTGTAAAACATTCTTAATGACTCATTTTACATACTTTAGATCAAAGACACGGTTGATTCCAGAATAATTAACCCTGAACAAATTAACCCACCCACAACATGACATTTCTGTAGGGTCTGAAAAAGCACTAAACTCTCTCAAAAAAACTAAAGGAAAGAAAAATATTTTGTGTATTTAAGTTATGGAGTTTGCAGTAGATGATTTTTTCTTTTTGGTCGTTCTCAGCATTGTACATTACTTGTAAGAAAGAGCATTAGAATTACAGGAAATCTCCCCCACCTACTTTTAAAAGTTCCAAATGGTGCAAAATCCAGCAGCCTTCCTCCTCAGCAACTCCAGCCTGACTCATAGGCCTTTCAAAGAACACAGGATTAATTTCAAAACAGTAGTTTTCATCTTTAAGGCCATTCATGACAATGGACTAAGTCACCCCTCAAAAAGACCTAAGGCAGCCAAGACTTCTCTTGCCAGTTACATTCCAAAGGAATGATCAACTGATCAGGAGTCAATCTTGTGAAAACTGGGGGGCAGAGTTTTCATGGCAACAGTAAGGCCTTGTCCACACGATAGACTTTTGTCAATGCAAGTTATGCTGACATACAGCCCTGCTTTAATTAAACTGCTATTGCATATCCACACTAGCAGCTCTTGCATTGACAGAGAGAGCAGTGCATTGTGGGTAGCTACCCCACTGTTCAACTGGCCGCAGGGTGCTTTGGGAAGGATTTGCAACGCCTCATGTGGCAGGTACAGCATCACATGATGCATGTATCTCAATCCCATCATTCAGTGTAGACACTGTGTTCTACATGGACACTTTGTCACTCTAACTTTCCCACAAAAAGCTTTATGACTCTCGTCTAGGTGGTTTTATTTTGTTGGCAAAACAGGAGAGTTTTGCTGCCAAAAGTAGCAAAGGGCCACTACTGCAGCTGGAGCCCTGGCCCTTTAAATTTTGATTTAAAGGGCCCGGGGATTTAAGGCCCTGCCTCTTCCGGTTGAGGCCACGTCCCCTGCTCAGGACTCCGGCGTACCAGTAAGTCCTCTAACTTACTTTCACTCCTGGAAGCTACCCTTTCATTTTTAAAAATAACTTGCTTTGTCTAGAATGACTGAAGTCATAACTAGTGGACTGCCAGAAGCTGGGTAGGAATAGGAAAGTGTAGTTGACTTAGGTTCATTTCTGAGGTCATACAGAATATGAGATACAGAAAATGGAAGGGAAAAGATAGGAAATACCTGTAATGGGTAACATGGGAAGGTGATGTAGGCAGGTGAGTGCTAATTGTTTACAGATGTTTTCTTCTCTTTCAGGTCAAACTCAGGATTTACCAAATTGCCCTGGGGATGCAAAAGCCCTGGATATTCTTGCACTCTGTTCTCACTTCCTGATGGTGTTGGTGGTTTGGATCTTGTAACTGTGAAATCAGGGCTTTTGTCTGCAAACTTCTCGTGGCAAGTGACTCTTGCAGCACAACACCCATCTATAAGGGTTGCACAACTACTATTCCAGAAGCCACAGACAACAAGGCATCACCACTTGAAAACTGGCCTTATATTAGGCACCTATTACCATAGTTTGGTGCTCAAATAAGCAACCTTATTTTTCAGAGGCACTGGCCCTCTGCAGGTCCAAGTGACTTCAGTCAGATGTAATGAGCCTGATTTTTCATCCATCTTCAAGAGCCTAGCTTTAGGCCTCCACATTTGAAAATTCTAGCCATACAATTTTCTTGTGTGTTTTTGACAACAATTTTGAATCCAACTAAGGTTCACAGTGTTATTATAATTTGTCCTTAATGTGATCTTTCACATAAGATTGCATGTGCTTTACAAAAAGGAGAAGTAAAAGAAGGAGAAAGCGTAGCCGTATTATACGTCAGAGAAAAATTGGAAGTTGCGGGGGTGGCTGCCTTTGTGAAAATCAAGGGTGGAAACATTGTGACAGGAAACTGGAGGCTGTGAACTATAATGCCTCTTTTTCACTCCGATGCATCAACTATGTCATCAGTACAAAGAAGTGATCCATTCAGTCAGCCAAAGGAGAAGTTGTTGCCAAAGGATGTTAAAAAAAAGCAAACAATTCCAGAGGAAGAGTGCTGCAGACTACAAATAAACCAAAAACTCTAAAAGACTATAGATTGTTTTCATCGCTCTGCATTCCAACGTGTCCACGGTTTAAGGAACTAAAACTATCATCCATGTCTATGGGGATTGCATTGCCTTATTCCTTAAAATGCAGATATACCTGAAGCTGTAGTCTTGCCATTGTTAAAGTTGAAAGTAGCTTCCAACTGATAATATAAAGAAAGTACAGTATTTCTTTGACAGCCCAGCGCCATTGCAACTGCACTATTGTGTAGCTGTGAACAGGCTAAGGCTAAGGAACAGGCTCACCCAGGTTGGAAGGGAGAGTGTGAAAGTGCCATTACACAGCAATGTAAGAGTGGGCTCCCGGCTCAAGCCTAACCCCCCCTTGTGTCCACATACTAATGGTGTTAACGCAGGGCTCGAACCTAGGGACTCAGAAGCCTGCAGGGCTGGAGGGTCTGAGCAAGTGTTAAGCTGGGACCTAAGGTCAGAACCCTATTGCTTTCCTGTGTGTATGAGATCCCAGCTTGACTTGGGTCCTGGAAGTCCTTTGGATGTATCCCAGAGTTCCTTGGGGAAACTTCCTTAGTCATCTCTATGCTGACAATATGTGGTGCAGTCTATTTCAAACATATGCCACACTTCCCTTTGCAAAGGGCAGCAGGTCAGATCAGCGTTAACCCATCATCATCTGAACACTGGTCTTTGAGCACACTATCGGAGAACCTGCAGCATAGGCGCTGACTGTGAGAATGCTGTGGGGCTCAAGCACCCCCCCCCCCATATGGGGTGCTCAGCACCCACAGAGATGGATTAATCTTTTGTGGGCCCTGGCACCTGAACCAAGGCTCTGCCCTGAGGCCCCACCACCACTCAGCCTCTCCCTCCAAGGCCCCACTTGGCCTCTTCCCCTTGAGGTCCCACCCATGCTCCATCCCAAGACCCCAGAGAGGGCAGGCGGGAGGTTCGGGAGCAGAGCAGGCACTTAACAGCTGCCCTGAAGAGAGGGAGTGGTAGAGCTCCCAGCTCAGCATGGCCTGGGGAGGGATGACCCCTAACACACTGGCCGCTCCCCCTCCCTGCCGGGCTGCTGTTTAGTCCCTGCTCCGCTTTGTGGTTCCCACTGGCTGGGCAGCGTGCACTGTCAGAGTGGTGAGTGGGAGCCAGCCCCAAAACCTCCCCGCAGCCTCTTGCAGTGGTGGCTTCAGGTCTTCCTCAATGTTGCATAGCGCTTGCCCAGAGCAGGAGCAAAGCTGACAGGAGGGAAGTGGCTCCTTGCTGCCAGGATGTTGGGGAGGGTCATCCCTCCCCGGCTGTGCTGAGCTGGGAGCTCTGCTGTTTCCCCACCCTGCAGGGCAGCCCCATACTCCCAGACCCCTCCTGCCCTTTGAGCTGTGTGTGCAGGAGTGCCCAGGCAGTATGCACGGGGAGGGTGGTGAGTGGGAGCCAGCCTCAAAACTTCCCCACAGCCTCCTGGGCAACTCTTATCCCTGCCACCAAGGGTGCAGCAGGAGCAGGGATAAGGTATCCCCCGAGGAGGTGCTGGATCACACTGCACCGCAAGCCCTGGGGAGGCACGTCATTGCTCGGCCGCCAGCAGCAGCTGGGGAGGGTGAGGGGGTGTTTTTCTTCTGAAACCTACATTTTATGTCAAACTACAAAACAGACAAAAATAAAAAATGAACCAAACAAAAACACTCTCACTGAATATCCCAATTTAAAAAATTAAGAATTGCAAAGTTTCATTTCAGTAGTTTGACAGTCCGGAAGAATGATGTCCTGATTATCCTCAGAATCAGTGCACATGGGCATTTTCCTGCCCATGTGGTTCAGCCTAGAGGTGAAGAGCCCCATTCTCAGATCAACAGTAGTTCAGTATAAAGCCTCCTCACACTGCAGGCAGCCAGCAGAGGAGCTACTTTTGCAGTTTCTGGGCTCCTTATGGGCACCTGTATCCCATCAATAGCACCCTCACAGTAGGAAACAGGATGGGCAATAGAGTTTTCCACAGTGCAGCACATGCATAGGGCGGGAGGGAGGGGTGCTAGGCACTCTGGGATAAGATTACTTTGGCTCAGACCTGTGCACTGCAGTGTGGATGCCAGAGCCTAGGTTTGAACACAGGTCAGAAAATCCTTAACCTAGGGTTAAAATGCAGTGTAGATGCTCAAACCCAGGATTCTCTGACATGGGTCAGATGACTCGAGTCCCATTAACCCTAGGCTTACATTGCTGTGTAGATATACAGTAACTTTTGAGCATCGCTGAAGTAGGGGGAAGTGGCTTACAAGCAGCAGGATGTTTTAAGTATACACAAGTATTTTTTGCTACAGCTGAAGTCACTCCACTCTCCTTCATAAATAAGGCACCTAACTGGTTGTATTTGTTGGGAAGGACATGGAATAAAATAGGAAGCCCGGAGCTCAATCCTGCATCCACTGAAAGAAATGAGACCATTGACTTCAGTGGGTGAAAGATCAGATCCTCGCTGTAGGGAAAAGCAGATGAAACTCCAGGCATTCTGAGTCACTGCTACGGTTGGGTTGAGCTGGAATTTATACCCAACTGGTTGAAAAGCAGACATATGATATATGTATTTAACAATAAAAAGTATTTTTTATATAAAAGTGTATGTATTTTGATTGTCTGCCTCTGTTCCAGTCTTCTTAAGTTGCCTGACATCTAAGATTGTAAACTCTTCAAAACATAGCCTTGCACATTGTAGGAAAGGCTAGAATACAAATAAACTATAACTCAATCACATGCCATACCAACACTTCTCTGCTGACCCCATCACCTTCCACAGATTTGAAGCTTTTTGAAAAGTTTCTGGCTGTGAACAAAAACTGGAACTAACATAGGAAACTATCTTCACAAGTCTGGTTAGCTACACAAGCCATAGCTCTCAGAGGTGTGAGTGGCCTCCCTTCATCACAACGGAGTGTTAATTCTAAAATCCCATGGCAATTAGAAGGCCATTTTTTAAAAAAAGCAGTCCATATATGCAAAAATATATATATTTCCAAGTGCAAGTAGCGTGATTTTACATATACATGAGTTATTTGGGCAAGCAAACCAGCAGACCAAAATAGCTGTTTACCTATAAAAACTAGCATGCAATCACAATAGCTTCACAAGCAAAAGCAAGCATAAACTACAAGATCATTTTGGATGCTTAAATGGACCCTTTTCTTTATTCAACTTTCCCCAAAATGTCAACACTGTTAATTGCTTATCTAATGGTAATATGCCATTAACAGATAGCTGTTTTGTTGGAGAAGTTTGGGAATGTATATAGGTAGAAACTGAATAGAGCACCATCCCTCCTCCTTATCTGGCCCCATGGTGAGCTATTTGTACTCTCAGAACACATGTAAAAAGAAAAGGAGTACTTGTGGCACCTTAGAGACTAACAAATTTATTAGAGCATAAGCTTTCGTGAGCTACAGCTCACTTCATCGGATGCATTTGATGGAAAAAACAGAGGGGAGATTGATATACACACACAGAGAACATGAAACAATGGATTTATCATACACACTGTAAGGAGAATGATCACTTAAGATAAGCCATCACCAGCAGCGGAGGGGGGGGGAAGGAGGAAAACCTTTCATGGTGACAAGCAAGGTAGGCTATTTCCAGCAGTTAACAAGAATATCAGAGGAACAGTGGGGGGTGGGGTGGGGGGGAGAAATACCATGGGGAAATAGTTTTACTTTGTGTAATGACTCATCCATTCCCAGTCTCTATTCAAGCCTAAGTTAATTGTATCCAGTTTGCAAATTAATTCCAATTCAGCAGTCTCTCGCTGGAGTCTGGTTTTGAAGCTTTTTTGTTGAAAGATAGCCACTCTTAGGTCTGTAATCGAGTGACCAGAGAGATTGAAGTGTTCTCCAACTGGTTTTTGGATGTTATAATTCTTGACGCCTGATTTGTGTCCATTCATTCTTTTATGTAGAGACTGTCCAGTTTGGCCAATGTACATGGCAGAGGGGCATTGCTGGCACATGATGGTATATATCACATTGGTAGATGTGCAGGTGAACGAGCCTCTGATAGTGTGGCTGATGTGATTAGGCCCTCTGATGGTGTCCCCTGAATAGATATGTGGACAGAGTTGGCAACTGGCTTTGTTGCAAGGATAGGTTCCTGGGTTAGTGGTTCTGTTGTGTGGTGTGTAGTTGCTGGTGAGTATTTGCTTCAGATTGGGGGCTGTAGAACACATGTAATGATAGAGAACAGACCATTCTGTGCCTCAAGCCTTCCAAACCTTCGGCAAGAACTAAGAGAAAGAGAGAGAAAGCTTTTAAAACTAAAACGGACTGAAACAATTTATCCATTTAAAAACTCAGTATCTTAATTTTGCTTACTTGAAGTTCACCAGTGGCACATACCTCCATCTGATACTGGGAGACCATACTCAGATAAATTAACCTGTCAGATTAAGTAAATCTCCAGGCAACCACTGTGAATTTCTCTTATAAGTAGTTGCATGGAGGCAGGAGTGCAGTTTTTATTCTTCCTGCTTATTCATTTTAGTTGTAGTAAGGTATAAGTAAACAGAGCAATAGTTTTATCAGAACAAATTGTTCATTTTTTCAGCTTGTATATTATTAAAGTTTAAAGACCTCTCTCGTAACTAACTGATTACATGCTTTCAGAGTTCATGTAGTCTTATCTTGATATGCGAGGAGTGACACTTGCCACCAACATCAAAGGAATGCCATTATACTGCAATGTGTGGGAATTTCACCAGTATCAGACAGCCAGAGCATAGACAGTGTTTCCCCTTTTTCAGTCACCAGTCAAACCAAGCAAATGAGTTGATAACTATTAAAAATGGACAAAAGGTTTTTATAAACAAAATTCAAGAAGCAGAGCAATGTGCAGCAAGCATATTCTCTAAATCTACCCTCATTCCATTTGCTTTTGTTTGGGAGGTGTCCTAAGGCTGTCTCCATATCTTCCTACTTCATACCTTGTCAAAAATATAAAGGGAAGGGTAAACACCTTTAAAATCCCACCTGGCCAGAGGAAAAACCCTTTCACTTGTAAAGGGTTAAGAAGCTAGGATAACCTCGCTGGCACCTGACCAAAATGACAAATGAGGAGACAAGATACTTGCAAAGCTGGAGGGGGGGGAGAAACAAAGGCTCTCTCTGTCTGTGTGTTGTTTTGCCAGGAACAGAAAAGGAATGGAGTCTTAGAACTTAGTAAGTAATCTAGCTAGATATGCGTTAGATTCTCTTTTGTTTAAAAGACTGATAAAATAAACTGTGCTGAATGGAATGTATATTCCAGTTTTTGTGTCTTTTTGTAACTTAAGGTTTTGCCTAGAGGGATTCTCTCTGTTTTGAATCTGATTACCCTGTAAGGCATTTACCATCCTGATTTTACAGAGGTGATTCTTTTACTTTTTTCTTCAATTAAAATTCTTCTTCTAAGAACCTGATTGCTTTTTCATTGTTCTTAAGATCCAAGGGTTTAGGTCTGTGTTCACCTATGCAATTGGTGAGGATTTTTATCAAGCCTTCCCCAGGAAAGCGGGTGTAGGGCTTGGGAGGATTTTGGGGGGGGAAGACGTTTCCAAGCGGGCTCTTTCCCTGTTATATATTTGTTAGACGCTTGGTGGTGGCAGTAATAAAGTCCAAGGGCAAAAGGTAAAATAGTTTGTACCTTCGGGAAGTTTTAACCTAAGGTGGTAAAAATAAGCTTAGGGGGTCTTTCATGCAGGTCCCCACATCTGTACCCTAGAGTTCAGAGTGGGGAAGGAACCTTGACATGGTGGCAGAGTGGTGGGATTAACTTGAAATCATTTTGAGATCAATTTGAGATTTTTTGAACAAGAAGCACAGATTTTAAAAAGGGAATTTTTTTTTCCTTTGCGGTGCTGGAAAGCAGATTTTCAGCTGAAAGCAGTTAGAGTTTTTTTTGTTTCTGCTTGGGGGCCAGAGCAAAGACAAAAGGGAATTGTCTTTTGTGAGCTGGAGTTTTCTCTACCTAAAGGCAGGGTAGTTAACCTCCTGCAGGGAAATTCACAAGTCTTCACAGACCTGAAGAAGTGGTTTTTTGTTTGTTTGTTGTTTTGTTTTTTTACCTAAGAGCATCTAGAGGGGTTTTCTGTCTATTTGCCTGGAGCCAAAGGTGTTAGGTTGGTTTGTTTGTTTGTTTTTAAAAGGATTTTTCTGTAGGCTGACAATCACTATCAGAGAACATAGGTATCCGATTACAGCACAGCAAAATTTTACAAGCCAAGTTTTTTGTTTGTTTTATTTCTAACTCTCGGGTGTAAAGTTAGTTAAAAACAGAGAGGCAAGCATGACAGAGCCCAAAACAGAAACAGCCAAAGAGGCTGCCCACAGGAGAGCTATGGAGGCAAAGGAAAAAGAAATGGAGGAAAAGGAAAAAGCCCAAGAGGCTGCCCACAGGAGAGCTACGGAAGCAAGGGAAAAAGAAATGGAGGAAAAAGAAAAAGAATGGAAGCATGCTGAGGAGGAAAGGGAGGCTTCCCACAGGAGAGCTATGGAGGCAAGGGAAAAAGAAATGAAGCATACACTGGAGATGGAGAAGGCAAAGGCTCAGCAGAATAACAATCCTTCTCCAGGTACTGCTTCACATCCCAGGAAGTTCCCCACCTACAAGGCAGGCGATGATACCGAGACCTTCTTAGAAAACTTCAAAAGGGCCTGCCTTGGGTACAGTATCTCTACAGACCAATACATGGTAGAGCTGAGACCGCAGCTCAGTGGACCTTTAGCTGAGGTGGCGGCTGAAATGCCTAAGGAACACGTGAACAAGTATGAACTGTTTAAAACCCAGGCGAGTCAGAATGGGGCTAACCCCCGAGCATTCCCGTCGGCGGTTCAGAGCCCTAAGGTGGAAACTAGACGTGTCATTTATCCAACATGCCTACCACATTGTGAAACGTTGGGATGCCTGGATATCAGGAGCAAGTGTTAAATCTCCAGAAGATTTGCCCTTCCTAATGCAAATGGAGCAGTTTTTAGAGGGTGTTCCTGAGGAAATAGAAAGATACATCCTAGATGGGAAACCCAAAACTGTAATCGAGGCGGGGGAGATTGGAGCCAAATGGGTGGAGGTGGCAGAAAAGAGAAAAAATGGTCACAGTTGAAGCAGATACCTGAAGAGACAACCTCAGACCACACCCTACTACCAGGGGCAGCCCAAGGCCCTAACTACCTCCCAAGGAACCCTCCAGACACCTTGTCGTCCCGCCACACCATTCTCCAGCAACCCACCTCGCCCCAGTGACCCGCCAGCTGGACGATGTTTTAAATGTAATGAGCTGGGGTATGTAAAGGCCAACTGCCCCAAGAACCCCAACAGATTACTATTCATTGCACCGGAATCACACCAGAGGTCCTCTGGCCCAGATACCTCCCAGATACCCTTGGAGTGGAGGGAAACTGTGAGTGAGGTTGGGAAGAAGGTCACCGCGTGGAGGGATACCGGAGCACAAGTGTTGGCTATCCATTCTTCCTTAGTGGACCCAAATTTAATCGATCCAGAGATCCAAGTGACAATTCAACCCTTCAAGTCCAACTCTTTCAATTTGCCTACAGCCAAGTTGCCTGTCCAGTACAAGGGCTGGTCAAGAACATGGACTTTTGCAGTCTATGATGATTATCCCATCCCCATGCTGTTGGGGGAAGATTTGGCCAATCATGTGAAGCTAGCCAAGAGGGTGGGAATGGTTACCCGCAGCCAGGCTAAACAAGCTGTCACACCTAGCTCTGTTTTGGAAACTTCTACCAGGACCCGGTCAGAGGTGATGGACCCAGACCCCAGGCCAATGTCTGCAACAGCAGTAGTGGATCCAGTCCCAGAGACCCAGACAGAGCCAGTCCCAGAATCAGAACCGGTGGAACAACCAGCACCAGACCCATTGCCAGCACTGAATCCAATACTTGCAACCCCAACACCAGAGGGCTCCACCAAACCTGAACCGGCAGCAGCCGATAACCCTACACCAGAGGCTCAGCTGGAGCCTGAACCCCAACATAGTGCACCAGCAGAGAGTGGTTCACAGTCAACGGAAGTAGCCCCATCCCCTACATTGCTTCCAGAGGGACCAAGCCTAGGTCCACAATCCAATGAGGAACTGATGTCTCCAGCATCAAGGGAACAGTTCCAGACTGAACAGGAAGCAGATGAAAGCCTCCAGAGAGCTTGGACAGCAGCATGGAGCAACCCACTGCCTCTCAGCTCTTCTAATCAATCCAGGTTTGTTGTAGAAAGAGGACTTTTATACAAGGAAACTCTTTCTGGTGGACACCAGGAAGACTGGCATCCTCAGAGACAGTTGGTAGTTCCAACTAAGTACCGGGTCGAGCTCTTGAGCTTAGCCCATGATCATCCTAGTGGCCATGCTGGGGTGAACAGGACCAAAGACTGTTTGGGGAGGTCATTCCACTGGGAGGGAATGGGCAAGGATGTTTCTACCTATGTCCGGTCTTGTGAGGTATGCCCAAGAGTGGGGAAAACCCCAAGACCAGGTCAAAGCCCCACTCCAGCCACTCCCCATCACTGAAGTTCCATTTCAGCGAATAGCTGTAGATATTCTGGGTCCTTTTCTGAAAAAGACACCCAGAAGGAAGTAGTACATACTGACTTACATGGATTTTGCCACTCAATGGCTGGAAGCAGTAGCTCTAAGCAACACCTGGGCTAAAAGTGTGTGCCAGGCACTAGCAGGCATTTTTGCCGGGGTAGGATGGCCCTCTGACATCCTCACAGATGCAGGAACTAATTTCCTGGCAGGAACTATGGAAAGCCTTTGGGAAGCTCATGGGGTAAATCACTTGGCTGCCACTCCTTACCACCATCAAACAAATGGCATGGTAGAGAAGTTTAATGGACTTTGGGGGCCATTATAAGTAAATTTGTAAATAAGCACTCCAATGATTGGGACATAGTGTTACAGCAGTTGCTCGTTGCCTACAGAGCTGTACCACATCCCAGTTTAGGGTTTTCACCATTTGAACTTGTATATGGCCACGAGGTTAAGGGGCCATTACAGTTGGTGAAGCAGCAATGGGAGGGGTTTACACCTTCTCCAGGAACTAACATTCTGGACTTTGTAACCAACCTACAAAATACCCTCTGAACCTCTTTAGCCCTTGCTAAAGAAAACCTACAGGATGCTCAAAAAGAGCAAAAAGCCTGGTATGATAAACATACCAGAGAGTGTTCCTTCAAAGTAGGAGACCAGGTCATGGTCTTAAAGACGCTCCAGGCCCATAAAATGGAAGCATTGTGGGAAGGGCCTTTCACGGTCCAGGAGCGCGTGGGAGCTGTTAATTATCTCATAGCATTCCCCACCTCCAACCGAAAGCCTAAGGTATACCATATTCTCTAAAGCCCTTTTATTCCAGAGAATTAAAGGTTTGTCAGTTTACAGCCCAGGGAGGATATGATGCTGAGTGGCCTGAAGGTGTCTACTACGAAGGGAAAAGTGCTGGTGCCATGGAAGAGGTGAACCTCTCCATGACCCTTGGGCGTATGCAGCGACAACAGATCAAGGAGCTGTGCACTAACTACGCACCGACGTTCTCAGCCACCCCAGAACTGACTGAACGGGCATACCACTCCATTGACACAGGTAATGCTCACCCAATTAAAGTCCAACCTTACCGGGTGTCTCCTCAAGCTAAAACTGCTATAGAACGGGAGATCCAGGATATGCTACAGATGGGGGTAATCCGCCCCACTGGCAGTGCATGGGCATCTCCAGTGGTTCTAGTTCCCAAACCAGATAGGGAGATACAGCATTTAGCTTACAGTAGTCCACGCAAAAACGTAACTCGCCCAGACAACTATCCAATGCTATGCACATATGAACTATTAGAGAAACTGAGACGGGCCCAGTTCATCTCTATCTTGGTCTTAACCAAAGGGTACTGGCAAGTACCACTAGGTGAATCCGCCAAGGAAAGGTCAGCCTTCACCACACAGGTCGGGCTGTATGAATTTAATGTACTCCCTTTCGGGCTGCGGAATGCACCCGCCAACTTCCAAAGACTTGTAGATGGTCTCCTAGCGGGATTAGGAGAATATATAGTCGCCTACCTTGACCATGTGGCCATATTTTCGGACTCCTGGGCAAAATACCTGGAACATTTACAAAAAGTCTTTGAGCGCATAAGGGAGGCAGGACTAACTGTTAAGGCTAAGAAGTGTCAAATAGGCCTAAACAGAGTGACTTACCTTGGACACCAGGTGGGTCCAGGAACTATCAACCCCCTACAGGCCAAAGTGGATGCTATCCAAAAGTGGCCTATCCCAAAGTCAAAGAAACGGGTCCAATCCTTCTTAGGCTTGGCCGGTTATTACAGGCGATTTGTACCGCAATACAGCCAAATCGCCGCCCCACTGACAGACCTAACCAAAAAGAAACAGTCAAATGCCGTTCAGTGGACCGAAGAGTGTCAGAAGACCTTTAACCAGCTTAAAGTGACACTCACGTCTGACTTGTGCTAAGGGCCCCAGACTTTGACAAACTGTTCCTAGTAACCACAGATGCGTCCGAGTGTGGTGTGGGAGCAGTTTTAATGCAGAAAGGACCGGATCAAGAATTCCACCCTGTCGTGTTTCTCAGCAAGAAGCTGTCTGAGAGGGAAAGCAACTGGTTAGTCAGTGAAAAAGAATGTTAGGCCATTGTCTACACTCTGGAAAAGCTACGCCCATAAGTTTGGGGACGGCGTTTCCACCTGCAAACTGACCATGCTGCGCTACAGTGGCTTCATACCGCCATGGGAAATAACAAAAAACTTATTCGGTGGAGTTTAGCTCTCCAAGATTTTGATTTTGACATCCAACACATCTCAGGAGCTTCTAACAAAGTGTCTGATACATTCTCCCGTGAAAGTTTCCCAGAATCAACTGGTTAAAATCGTCCTGGAGATGTGGAAAATATTATTAGTCTTCTATATACTTGGTAGTATATTTAGAGGTGCATGTGTCTTATTAACTCTATTTTCTCCTAGAGCTCCAGGAAGAAATCACAGCCAGCGTTTCACCCAATCTGTGATGGGGGGCGGGGGTGTCATAAATATAAAGGGAAGGGTAAACACCTTTAAAATCCCTCCTGGCCAGAGGGAAAACCCTTTCACTTGTAAAGGGTTAAGAAGCTAGGATAACCTCGCTGGCACCTGACCAAATGACCAATGAGGAGACAAGATACTTTCAAAGCTGGAGGGGGGGGGAGAGAAACAAAGGCTGTGTGTGTGTGTGTTGTTTTGCCAGGAACAGAAAAGGAATGGAGTCTTAGAACTTAGTAAGTAATCTAGCTAGATATGCATTAGATTCTCTTTTGTTTAAAAGACTGATAAAATAAGCTGTGCTGAATGGAATGTATATTCCGGTTTTTGTGTCTTTTTGTAACTTAAGGTTTTGCCTAGAGGGATTCTCTCTGTTTTGAATCTGATTACCCTGTAAGGTATTTCCCTTCCTGATTTTACAGAGGTAATTCTTTTACTTTTTTCTTCAATTAAAATTCTTCTTTTAAGAACCTGATTGCTTTTTCATTGTTAAGATCCAAGGGTTTGTGTCTGTGTTCACCTATGCAATTGGTGAGGATTTTTATCAAGCCTTCCCCAGGAAAGCGGGTGTAGGGCTTGGGAGGATTTTGGGGGGGAAGACGTTTCCAAGCGGGCTCTTTCCCTGTTATATATTTGTTAGACGCTTGGTGGTGGCAGTAATAAAGTCCAAGGGCAAAAGGTAAAATAGTTTGTACCTTCGGGAAGTTTTAACCTAAGCTGGTAAGGATAAGCTTAGGTGGTTTTCATGCAGGTCCCCACATCTTTATCTTAGAGTTCAGAGTGGGGAAGGAACCTTGACATACCTCTTCCACGCACAGAGGTTCTTTTAACAGACCACACACACCTTTCTAGAAAGAGAGAACTAAATGTAACTTCCTTAGTTCTTCAGAGAATTGACACCGACCTATAAAAGACATGACCTTCTCCTCAGCTGCTACAAGCCCGGGAAGAGGGAAAGGCAAGGAATCTAATGTAAGACCTTTCCAACCTCATTACAAACAAAACTCTACAATAATGATACTCAGACTGAGGCTCAAGAGCTGCAAGTGGTTCTTGAATGCGTCTCCTGCTGCTCTTTACAGCACATGATATTAAAACAATGTGTGATTTAATTATTAATCAAACTAAGTTATTAACCAATCATGATGCTTTCAGTATGTTATTAACCAATTGTAGTTGATAAAATAATAATACTTGGTCAGTCAAAAGCTAAATATTTCCCATCATATTGTTTAAATATGAATATATAGTACTATAGTAAATGAAACAATGCAGTCGCACTACTGTGGCTCTTTTGGGTAATGTGGATTGCTAATTTGGCTCCTGAACCACTGAGGGTCTGAGTATCACTGCCCTACAACTAGACTGCAAATGCATTCTTTAAGGAGGAATCAGGCTTCAATTTGTTTTTTCTTTAACTAAATGGAAAGCAATGTTTATTATTTTACCTTATTATTTCAGTGCCCCAAAAGTGAATATCCAAATAAAAACATAATAAGGGAAAGCAACAGCTAGACTACAGCAGCTTTTCAGTTGAAGGAAACCTCTGTCCCATAAGACTGTTCAGAAGGTGCCCCCTGCTGGCAGCTAACATGTTTGAAGATTGTTTTTATACTAGCAGGAAAGCAATGAGACAAAGCTTTTGTCCTTACCCATAATTTCATTCTTAGAAATAAACAGTTTCCAGCTGTTGGGAGTGAGACAGGCCAAAGCTTCAAACTGCAGAGAAATTGGTATCACAAGCTCAGGCCACAGTGGATTTTTTTAACAAGAGAACATGATACTACATGTTTACATGGAACACTTTGCAACTCAGACCTTGCATATACATGCGTAACAGTGAATAAAGTTGCACATCCTCCCCACCCACTCTCCCAAAAAGTGTAACAGAAGCGTGTGGCAAGAGGATCAGTTAACCATAGTCCATATCCATCAAATGTATTTAGATATGTGAACTTTTGGAGAAGCCATGCTAATACAGGACTAAAACTGTTCATTTTAGTGATATAAATCAGCTCTCAAAACATTTTGGCTGCAGACTGAAAACAACATTGTCTATGGACAAATTATTGTGTGTGTAAATGTGTGCCTGCCGGAAGAGGAACGGAGAGAAGGGGGAAGACTTGATGAACACACCTCTGAGTTCTGATGATAGTCACGTGCTCAAGTGTACTTACTATGCACCTTTGACCACCTCAGCTGCCCTGTGCCCACCTCTGATAGAAAGAATAAGCTTCGAGGCATCTTCAAACAGCAGCCATTTTGCAGAGAGAAGGGAAAAAAACAATCCTGCCAGAGAGGCGTTTCCTTCTTCCTATTAATTCCACCCACAACACATGGACTTTCCTTCCAAAATTACACTTGGGTAAAAGCCAGGGTAATATTAAAGTCCTGAAATAGCAGCAGGTTTAAAACCTCATCTCACAACAAGAACCAGAAAGGGTTTTGTACTGTACTCATCGCTGTGCGTGATTCATTCTCTCGTCTTTGGTTCTTTCTCCCTTACCTCTCCTTGGTGCTGAAGGGATGTTTTAAAAAGCATTTCTTGCTGAGGGCAAGCACAGTGACAAGTCTTGTCTTTGTAAAGGCAGAGAAGCTAATTTTCCTCCTGATCTCCCCACTGAAGGCACTTCCACAACTATGCGCCAGTCCTGAACAAAGCTCTGTCCCCAGCACTCATGACTCCCTTTCCTTTTGTAGGTGGCTCCCTTATTCATAAGGAGCACAGTTGTCATTAAAAGGTCTTGTTGACTGAGGGCTGGGTTCCCAAGTAAGAGTCCCAAGCTCATGAAAACTAAGAAAATTAGGACAGTGACCTTGATCCATTGTTAAATGGGCTCCAGTACAGAAACCAGAACTCCAGGGTGAGGTGTTCTCTTCAACCGCTGCTGCTTACCAGGTACACTGTTGCATTCTACACTAGTTGGAGTTTTAAGGGCTTGTATGTTTATTCCCAGGCATAGGGCATTGCAGCAATCCAACCTGGAGGTCCCAAAGCCATGGATCACCATGACTAGGACTGCAACTGTCCAAAGAAGGCATAGTTGAAAGAAAGGATTTCTGGAAGTCATTCTTATTTGGGTAGCTACATTCAGTGAATTAACCAGGACTGAAGAGCTGTACATTGGCTTGATCTGTGGCCTAGTTCTGCAATGACTGGTGGTGCTATAGGACTAACTATTTCTTCAAAATATCTCCCTTTCTCAAAAAAGATCATCTCTGTCTAGCCCAGAGAAAAGGAAGCTTTATTCCAACAGAAAGGGAAGATTCCTGAATCTGCACTACAGCTACCTCCAATGGAGCTGCACTCACTGGGAATTGCAGGTATGAAAAATCTTAAGGTACAACAGCCTTATTGTGGTAAGACGAGAAGCTAAAGAGAAACCTCCACCCAGTCCCTGGGAGATGTAGTGCCATAGAAGAGGGGTACACACAGTCCTGTAGAAGACAGCACAACAGCTATCACAGACTGTAGGAGTTCTCACTAATCCTAGGAGTTCACTACCTTCTACAGGCAAAGTATTGTAAGTTTTGCAGTGCTATTTATATACTATTCTTTTTTAATTCCTGCACATGTAAGGAAGGCACACATTTAAGAACGTGTGAAATGTTCGTGTAAAAAATTCCTTTTATACAGCCCCTTCTTCTAGAGCTTTCCCACTGACTCAACATTTAAAGATAGTTAGAACATTTCATACCCTCAATAAGGTTCAAATCCTGCCTTCTCCCCACTAAGATAACCCCATATCCGTAAAAATAAGTTGATCCATAAATAAATTTACAAGAGAAACATATGGAAGCAGCCTTTATTTGTAGTCAGCTACATGAAAACATGTCTTACACTTCTATTCTTGCTCCTTTGATAACTGATAATTTCCTACATTTTCTGCACCCACAAACCCAGCATTGTAACAAATCATGAGCAACATAACGTTTACTAACCTCCACCCAAATGTACTTAATAATATAATTTGTATGTAGCTCTTGTTTTTAGCTTCCTGAGAATCTCCACAAGAGAGGATACTATTGAAGCTCACAATTTTGACTATTAAAGTGATCAACGTGAATAGTGCATATGCTTGTGGTGCAATTTCAAAACCTCAGCTCACGCCAGAGATGTACTTGACAAAAATGTTTTGTATTTTTTAAAAAATGCTCTAATAGAGAAAAGAAAAGGAGTACTTGTGGCACCTTAGAGACTAACAAATTTATTAGAGCATAAGCTTTCGTGAGCTACAGCTCACTTCATCGGATGCATTGAGCTGTAGCTCACGAAAGCTTATGCTCTAATAAATTTGTTAGTCTCTAAGGTGCCACAAGTACTCCTTTTCTTTTTGCGAATACAGACTAACACGGCTGCTACTCTGAAACCTAATAGAGAAAAAATCTCTTCCACAGGAGTACTTTTCTTTTCACATGTGCATTGATTAAACAAGATTAAGAACATAGTTTTTCAAACTGAACCATCTTTTTTACAGAAGAAAAGCATCTTCTTAAATCCCCACTGCTCTCCAGTCAAGGGTATAGATAGTATTTATGATACCTCAATGCGATATCACACAATAAACCTTAAATCAGACAGCGTCAGAATCTAAATGAAGCTCATTAGTTTAAATTTACAGGAACCACCTATAACTGAAACACCCACTACAATACATATATTCCCTGGAGCATACCTCATACATGACATTTTTGTTAACTTTATGTACAGTGTTTTACTGTAGTATTAAAACTACACACAGAAAATTTCTGTAGCCACATCAAAACTAGTTTAGTTTTCTTAACAGGGACAGCAGGCCTAAAGTCTAAATAAGAAAAGCACTAATAAACAGAAAAATGTATATTCATATCATTACATCTCAGAGTATGCGCTGGCAAAAATATCCTCAAAATCCATGTTGTAACCTTTTAGGATCATTGTCGTAATAGGACAAAAGAATTGGTACTCTTGAAAAACAACTTCATGTACATGTCTTAAAATTCCTGTTGATTAAAAAACACAGGGCAAATGTATTTGGAACATGGTACTTGTCTGTGAAAAGCAGGTGCTCATGGGGCACAAAGTTCTGTTATGTCAGCATTATTTTTCTGTGAATAGAGAGAAAGACAGACAACTTGGAGCTGAAAGAGAATAGAACACTATGCTGGCCTATAAAGGGAAAAGTTAATGAGGCAGGAAGAAAAATAAAAATAAGAAGTGAACAGACAAAATTTAGGAAAGAGATGGAAATGCTGAAAGTTGTTGGACTCTATGAATCAGTAAAGGCTCCTTCAAATGCAAATATTCTATGATTAAAAGAGATGCGGGAAAAAGGTAAAAGAAAATAACTAGACAACATTTAATTAATTCATACCTCATTCTTCTTTCATTTGATTGTATTTCTATGGAAGCTGCTCTGTTAGTCTGGAAAGGGGAAGGTGGTAACAGCACTGGAGTCAGCCTGTTGCCCATTGCTAGGCAAGTAACTACGTTCTGTGGAAGATATCTTTAAAATGTACAAGGCACTGTAGCTGATACTTTTTCCTTGTTTCAAGCCCTCTTTAGATATAAAAGGCCTATTGTGCAGTTAAATAAGGAGAGATTCTTCAAAATGCTAGGGCATTAACAATAAGGTGTGTCCTGCTGTTGGCGCACATATTTATTCATATTTGGAAAAAGCACACCTTTTAAAACAGAAAAAAGCCATGAAAAGAATATGGAAAGGAGGGCTATGCAACACAATGTTTTTAATTAATGTTGAGTTAACCATGGGGCATAGAAATGACTGTTTCCATTGGCTACATCAAAGCTGATCCTGACTTTTACCTCACGGACATAAGAAATGACTACATACGCAGCAAACTATTACAGCCTTGCTTGAAACACACAGATAAGTGAGTCCCTATTGTTCAGTCTCTTAAATTTCTCTGTTCCCAGATCCCGGCAATTTCTCAATGCCAAAGTTCAGACTGACACACCCAGAAAACTAAATACAATAGCTGTTTCAATGGAAGGCAGCCAGACTAGCCAGGGATGCATTTTAACATAGCTTTCCTCACAAAGAACAGCAGTCAGCAGTAACTTCACTCCCCACCTCTGAATGGCAGTCAATCCTATAGCAGCTGTATCTACTCTTTGCAATAGCAATTTAACTGGTGCATTTCAACCACACTATGCAGCCTCTGAAACAGAACTGTGAAATCTACAAAGCAATCCAGCCCTATGCTCAGTCCACTGCACCAGGCTACTGCTCCAAATATTCTGACTTCACAGCATTCATGTCATTCGGTTTTCATGTGCGTCCCTAGTATTTTTCAAAGGGATGGAGGGTATTTTTGTTGGAATAGTATGCTGGCTAGTCTCAGAACATTCTCACACAACCCGCACCAATTGTCCAAGTCCAAAAAATTATTTAAGTTACAGGATGCATTACCTTTACTCAAAGAGCCAGTCAGCAGACCCTTTTGTTAGGATGTGCTTGAAAATCAATGCATTTATGTAGCAAACATTTTTGCAATCTCTGAACAGAGCTGGGAATCAGACTGTCAACTTCATGTCTGTGGTTTATAAAAGTGCTAATGGGGCAAGCAGGGGAAATATGTTTCCACTGATGCATGATATTTCTGGTATTATACATTTAATTTCCTAAAGCTTACTATTATTATTATTATTACAGATAGCCACTTCATTTGCCTGTTAATTTCAGCACACCCTTTACCATGGCCCCAATACCATCAAAGATGTGATGTAATTCCGTTTCACACATAAATGCTGGGGTAGTAACCATCTTGTTATTCACATCTACATGAGCTTCGTGGAAGAGAGTTAAGGAAAACACAGCCAACCTAGTATTTGCAGATGCTGTCTGCAGAATGAAACACTACCACCTACATCTTCAATAAATATCTTCCCCAACCCCCAAATAATGTAAAGGTGGTCATAGGTGTAGCCTTGGAATGGAGATGTTCTAATTATTTTTTCAGAAATACCAGTATTGTATCAATGGGGAAAAGAGCATTAACGATTACATGAAAAGATGGGAAACTCCTTGCTTAGAAGTTAATGCTTCAGGGTAAAGATGTCTTGGTCACGGCTTTAGACTTTTGGAAAAAGAAAGAAATGAATATCAAACAAAACTGACTAGTTATGGGGTCCTTTTCCATGGATAGATTGTACTTGTAGGCCATTATGTATAGCACTTCTGACTTAACCGCTGCACTGGTTGTGCCAGAGGAATTTTCAGGCAACAACTGAGCACCATGTGTAAGGATTCAGCCACACAATTAACTTGATAAATCAATGGGAATAATGTTGCCTAATCCATATGTATCATAGTACAGTATAGTCCTACCACATTATCAACAGTTAAGCATCAACTCTGTGTATTTTTGCAACTATGCTGACTTATACATTAAGAATAGCAGTGTCCCTCAACACTTGGTCACGGATTATTAATTGGGAAAGGATATAGTTACTTCTTTTACACAATGTTTTCCTCCCAGTGCTTTAATGGCTACTGCAGTTCCGGCATAAGGCCATTTCCCACCTTCCTCTTCTTCATGTCCCACAGTAACCTCCACACCAGAGAGTACTTTTGCAGCCAACACTGGTGAAATGCAGCACAGGCTACAAGAAAAACGGAAAAGGTTACTCCAGTGAGACTACTACTTATAAGAATGAATTATAATTATGAAGATTCAAATGCACATGCATTTAAAGACATTAAAGTCAAACATGAAAAGGTCGTTTCTTTCCAACGTCATCAGGCTTTTCCTGGCAAGCAAGGTAAACATTTTCTTAGTTTCTCTTTCTTCCTACCATCTTGAAAGAAGATTTTTTTTTTTAAATGAACCAGTAATAAATGTAAGGCTGAATACATTTTTTCTAGCTCAAAGACTAACATCCACCCACTTACCTAGCATTTGTTTTATCTCTGCTCTCATAGAAATCATCAAATACACAGCAACACTTTCAATTGCTCCTCTAAATGTACTATACCCAATGCTCCTAGAATGTACATACCCAATGGGTTTCCCAGCTTTGTGGAACTCCTTCAGGACACGTTCAACCTCTCCATTCACTTTGCAATCCTTCCCATCCACAGCAAAGGTGGAACTGCCACAACAAGAAGCTTTCGTTAACACCTCAATATAATTCTATGACTTTATATGTGGACGCTCAGAGCAGCTCTCAATGGACATCAAAAATGGAAAGTGGATACTAACGCTTCACTGCATAAGTAAATTATAAGCCACAAATCTTAGTTTTAACTAAGTACTAAGTGTTCTAACATTTTGCAGAAACAGTATAGCAATGCTACCAGATTTTCAGATATTACCAGAACAGAACAAATAATTTCTTATGACGACAAAGCAAGGAACATCCTAGAAGAAGCCATTTCATAGAATCCTAGAACCACAGGGTTAGAAGCAGTGGTGAGCTGGAGCTGGTTCGCACCGGTTTGCTAGAAGCCCTTTAAATTTTCGTTCTGCAAGGGACAACCGGTTCTAAAAGGGCTTCTAAATTTAACCGGCCAAAAGTGGCGCCTTAGGTGCCGACTCCACAGGTGCTCCAGCCTTGGAGCACCCAAGGGGAAAATTTGGTGGGTGCAGAGCACCCACCGGCAGCTCCCCGCCCCACCCCCGGCCCGAGCTCACCTCACCTCACCTCCGCTCCGCCTCCTCCCCTGAACGCGCCGCCCCGTTCTGCTTCTCCGCCCCCCACCCCAGGCTTCCCATGAATCAGCTGTTCGCGCAGGAAGCTAGGGCAGACTGAGAAGCAAGCGGCAGCTTCCCGCTCAGGCCCAGGGAGGCAGAGCGGAGGTGAGCTCGGGCGGGGGCGAGGAGGGCCACCCATGCCACAGCAGGTAACCTGCGGGGGGGGGAGGTCCACAGGGGAACCACTCCCCGCCCCAGCTCACCTCCGCCACCCTCGACCTGAGCGCGAAGCCGCCGCCTGCTTCTCAGCCCTCCCAGGCTTCCCGCCAAACGGCTGATTCGCGGGAAGCCGGGGAGGGGGTGGAGAAGCAGAGCAGGGTGGCGCGTTCAGGGGAGGAGGCGGAGTGGAGGTGAGCTGGGGCCGGCGCGGGGCGGGGAGCTGCCGGTGGGTGCTCTGCACCCACCAATTTTCCCCATGGATGCTCCAGCCCCAGAGCACCCAGGGAGTCGGCGCCTAAGGCGCCACTTTTGATGTGATCACTGGGGGGAGCAGCTGCTCCCCCGCCCTAGGAGCCAGAGGGACCTACCGGAGGCTTCCTGGGAGCTGCCCCAGGTAAGCACTGCTGGGACTCCCCACCTCGCCCCCCCGGCAGGTGCCTCTGGCTCTTAGGGGTGGGGTGGGGACCCACTACTGTGTCCCACGAGACTCTCCTGCCCCGTTCTGGGGGCAGTCAGGGGACAGGGGAGGAGGGTGGATGGGGCAGAGGTCCAGGGGTGGCGTCAAGGAACGTGGGGGGGTTGGATGGGGCAGGAGTCCTGGGGGGCGGGGGTTGGCAACGACCCCCTCGTGGGGTGAAGAGGGAACCCGTTGTTAAGATTTTGGCAGCTCATCACTGCTTAGAAGGGACCACAAGGATCATCTAGTCTAACCCCCTGCCAAGATGCAGGATTTGTTGCGTCTAAACCATCCAAAATAGATGTTTAAAAAAATAATACACTCAAATTTCTTAAAAGAATCAAAGAGAATAAGAAGACTAATTGGTCACAAGACACATGGGGTTTCACTTGGCTAATCCACGAACTTTTTGAAAGGAAATTATTTAGTGATTAGTTTAATACTATCCAAACACTTTCTATATAGACTGAGGCAGAAAGAAGTAAGAGAAAGATCCTGAAGATGATCTAAAATTAAAAGGTTCATAATCTTCACTACTTCCCTCTATTATGCCCCCAAAACCACCACCACAGAGAAAGGAAAGGGTTTTTTTTAATGTGGTGTGTAAGCACTAGAATTGCTGCCTAGTTTTGGTGGGAAATTTTTCAGTGTGGAATTTTCAGATTACAAAATGGCACACTAAAAATAGTAAGAATCATGTAGGGAAACCTCTGCCCACCCATCTATGTGCAGCACTGAAAATGTTATACTATGGGAATCCCCAAACAATTTGAAAGAAGTCTTCCTTAGCTCCAATGTGTCTCAACCTTTCCCAACTACTGTACCTCTTTCAGGAGTCCGATTTGTCTTGCGAACCCTCAAGTTCCTCCTCACTTAAAAACTATTTTCTTACAAAATCAGACATAAAAATACAAAAATGTCACAGCACACTAGTACTGAAAAATTGCTTACTTTCTCATTTTTACCATATAATTATAACTAGGACTGTCAAGTGATTAAAAAATTAAGCGGGATTAACTGCACTGTTAAACAATAATAGAATACCATTTATTTAAAGATTTTTGGATGTTTTCTACATTTTTAAATATATTGATTTCAATTACAACACAGAATACAAAGTGTACAGTGCTCACTTTATATTGGTATTTTTGATTACAAATATTTGCACTGTAAAAAACCAAAATAAATAGTATTTTTCAATTCACCTAATACAAGTACTGTAGTGCAATATCTTTATCATGAAAGTTGATCTTACAAATATAGAATTATGTACAAAAAAATTGTATTCAAAAATAAAAAATGTAAAATTTTAGAGCCTGCAAAAGTCCACTCAGTCCTACTTCTTGTTCAGCCAATCACTTAGACAAACAAGTTTGTTTACATTTGCAGGAGATAATGCTGCTAGCTTCTTGTTTACAATGTCACCTGAAAGTGAGAAGAGGCCTTCGCATGGCACTGTTGTAGCTGGTGTTTCAAGGTATTTACATGCCAGATGCGCTAAAGATTCATATGTCCCTTCATGCTTCAACCACCATTCCAAAGGACATGCATCCATGCTGATGACGATTTCTGCTCTATAACAATTCGAAGCAGTGGGGACTGATACATGTTCATTTTCATTATCTGAGTCAGATGCCACCAGCAGCAGTTTGATTTTCTTTTTTGGTGGTTGAGTTCCGTAGTTTCCGCATCGGTGTGTTGCTCTTTTAAGACTTCTGAAAGCATGCTCCACGCCTTGTCATTCTCAGATTTTGGAAGGTACTTCAGATTCTTAAACCTTGGATCAAGTGCTGTAGCTATCTTTAGAAATCTCACATTGGTACCTTCTTTGCATTTTGTCATATCTGCAGTGAAAGTGTTCTTAAAATGAACAACATGTGCTGGGTCATCATCTGAGACTGCTATAACATGAACTATATGACAGAATGTGGATAAAACAGAGCAGGGGACATACAATTCTCTCCCAAAGAGTTCAGTTACAAAATTAATTCACGCATTATTTTTTAACGAGCTTCATCAGCATGTCCTCCGGAAAGGTGGCCGAAGCATGAAGGGGTATACGCATGTTTAGCATATCTGTCATGTAAATAGCTTGCAATGACAGGGGGACAGTGTGGCACAATAAGTAAGGCACTGGACTGAGAATCCAGAGACCTTGGTTCTGTTCTCAACTCTGCTACTGGCCTGCTGGGTGACCTTAGCTAAGGGCATGGCTACGCTTGCAGATGTAGAGCCCTTTGAATTAAACCAGCCTTAGGAGAGCGCAGTAGGGAAAGCGCTGCAGTCTGTCCACATTGACAGCTTCAAGTGCACTAGCATGGTCACATTTGCGGCACTTGCAGTGGCATTGGGTGTGGTGCATTATGGGCAGCTATCCCAGCATACAAGTGACTGCAACGTGCTTTTCAAATGGGGGAGTGGAGTGTGACAGGGACTGTGTTGCGGGGGAAGAGAGAGAGGGGTTTTTTGGGGGGCTGACAGCATGTCAGCATGCTGTCTTGTAAGTTCAGACACCAGCAGACCCCCCCCGCCCCACCCGCCTCTCTTTCTCTCACACACACAGCATTCCATAGTAATGGTTGCTTTGTCTCGGAGCAGACAAGCATGCCAGCTGTCAGAAATGGACCTGTCAAATGGCATATCTGCATTCCTACAGTGATTCAAAAACAATGAGAAGAGTGGCCACTTGACATAAGGGGATTATGGGACATTTCCAGAGGCCAATCAGAGCGCAGTAATGCAACATCTCATTCACACTGACACCCAGGTGTTGTAGCCAAGGCTCAGCAAACGTTATTCCACTTGCCAAGGTGGAGTACCAGGAGCGCTCTACATGCCTTGTCAGTGTGGACGGGTAGTGAGCTAGGGGGCCCAGGGCTGCTTTAATGCACTCTAACTCACAAGTGTAGCCAAGCCTTCACTCACTTCATTGTGTTGTTTTTTCTGGGCTCCAGCGGTGCAATGGGTTAGCGCACATTACTTATAGAGCAGTGCTGCATGGAGTGATGCCGAGGTTGTGAGTTCAAGCCTCATCTGGAGCACCAGTTTTTTTTTTCTTGGGAGGTTATGAAGCACTGGAATGGGTTACCTAGGGAGATGGTGGAATCTCCTTCCTTAGAGGATTTTAAGGTCAGGCTTGACAAAGCCCTGGCTGGGATGATTTAGTTGGGGATTGGTCCTACTTTGAGCAGGGGCTTTGACTAGATGATCTCAGGAGGTCCCTTCCAACCCTGATATTCTGTGATTCTATGACACCTACAAAAGTGCCATGCAAATGCCTATTCTCACTTTCTGGTGACATTGTAAATAAGAAGAGGGCAGCATGATCTCCTGTAAATGTAAACAAATATGTTTGTCTTAGCGATTGGTTGAACAAGAAGTAGGACTGAGTGGACTTGTAGGCTCTGGAGTTTGACACTGTTTAGTTTTTGAGTGCAGTTATGTAACAAAAGAAAATTTACATTTGTAAATTGTACTTTCACAACAAAGATTGCACTACAGTACTTGTATGAGGTGAACTGAAAAATACTATTTCTTGTGTTTGTCATTTTTACAGTGCAAATATTTGTAATAAAAAATAATATACACTTGGATTTCAATTACAACACAGAATAAAATATATATGAAAATGTAGATAAACATCCAAAATATTTAATAAATTTAAATTGGTATTCTATTTAACAGTGTGATTTAAACTGCGATTAATTGCGATTAATTTTTAAAATTATTAAAACATAAATCAATTGAAATATAAATATCATACTTTCATTTCAGTGCATAGTACATAGAGCAGTACAAATAAGCCATTGTCTGTATGAAATTTTAGTTTGTACCGACTTCACTAGTGCTTTTTATGTAGCCTGTTGTAAAACTAGGCAAATTTCTAGGTTAGTTGATGTACTCCCTGGAAGACCTACGCATATCCCTGGTTGAGAACCACTGGGGTAGACTATGTAAATTAACATATTTTACAAAAAGGCCACTAACTGTTTCCTATTATTACTGTCTGAGTTATGCATAAAGGATTTCTTTATCACTTTACTTAACTTGGCACTCACAGATTTTTAGCAGCTCCGAATCCACCAGGGAATATCACAGCATCATGGTCCTTTGTACTAAGTTTAGCCAGGTCTGTGATTTTACCACGAGCAACCCTTGCTGATTCCACTAAAACGTTTCTTGAAGAACAAGAAATAAAGCAATAAGAGGAATGAAGCCAGTGCATACAAGTGTGGTGAAACTGTATAAGAAAAGTTTCAGAGCAGCAGCTGTGTTAGTCTGTATTCGCAAAAAGAAAGGAGTACTTGTGGCACCTTAGAGACTAACAAATTCATTTGAGCATAAGCTTTTCTTTTTGTATAAGAAAAGGGTGTTATTTTTGAAGAGTTGAAAATAATAACTAAATAACTACAGCTGCTTCTGAAATAGAACTGGAATATACAGTACCCATGAGCAAGGAGTGAGATAAGGGGGTAGTCACAAGACAAAGAATCTACTTTTTTCTCACATACAAAATATTAGTACGCATAAAGTTAAACACTTTGGGAAAATTGCTACTAGTAAATATTTAGCACAGGGCATAACTCCTGCAGCACGTCCCTGTGGCACAAGCTCAAGAAGCAGGAATCATCTTGGGCAAATTAAATGTAGCTCTTACCTTGATTCAGCCTCAGCTGGTTGTCCTTTGCTGTGGTCAATAACATGCATCTGAGGAATATCTGGGGCATACATCTGAACTTCAGCTCCCCCACGACTCAGGTGAACCAAAATACTACAAAATAGGTAAAAATATGATGAAAGCCTTAGAAGAGAGGGAGTCTTAAGGAGCCAGTTAGAGAAGATTTTTATCAGGCTCTGAGTCCTACCAGAAATATATTATGTTTTGGAAAACAGTACTAACAAAGTAGCATAAAAATTGACTGCAAAGTGTCAGTTTTTAAAGAATGTATAGGGCAGTGGTCCCCAAACTGTGGGGTGCGCCCCTGCTAAGGGGATGCAGGGAACATTCGGGGGGGTGCCCGCAGCAGGACCTGGGCCAATGCCCACAGGGAGTGGGAAGGAGCACCACCCCACCCCAGCACAGCTCCACCTCTAGCCATAGCTCCTCCCCCATTCCCAGTTCTGTCCCCAGCTCTGCCTTCAGCCCACATATTCCTCTGCTGACCCAACTGTGGAGGGGGAGGAGGGAGAAACAGACAGATTCCATTACAGGTAAGGGGAGGGGCACGACAGGAAAAGTTTGGGCACCACTGATATAGGACATTTATTATAGTCTGTCAAGGTGGGAAGTGAGATGGAAGACTAGATGAGCTTCAGTTGTTACCTAAACCCCTTTGATTGCCGTGTTATTTACTCTTGTTACAGAAATCAGTACAGTCTTCCTTCAGAAATGTAAGAGGAGTCCAAATATCTCACGAAAGGGCATTAAGATCAATGTCCCCTTATCTGATATACAGTGTGATAGGTTAAACTCAATGTGAATATTAACAATCCTGGCACTGGAACTTGGCCCAGAAAGGTGATTATGAAATAAGTGAAGTCTACGGTCTTGCTTCCTAAGCTGGAAATGCTAGAGCAGCAGCTAGCTCTTGGGAGAGAAGGATTGTTGACCAATAGCTCATTGCTCTGGCTTAGCGTGTGGTGGTGATGGAGTCTGTCCACTCCTTCTCATCCGGAAGCATCCAATATGAGAACTTAAGGAGGACCATAAAGCTGAGACAAAATGGTGGATTTTCATGGGGTATGGAAAGAACCAACCCTGGGAGAAAACCACACACCATCAAGGCTCTTCCAGGGTAGTACCAACAGCCCTGGGAAACTGGAAATTAATTAAACAGAATAAAATGCTCTAATCATGTGAAGAATACATTTCTGGACTCTGCAGTAATGCAAAGCTGCTTACGCTGAGGCCTCATGGACTTCCGTACCATCATACACACCACATCCAGACAAGACCTGCAAAGAGAAAATCAAACACAATATTTCAGACAAAATATGTATTTTTCTGCATCGGTCTTCACTGCAGAAGATGTGGGGGAGATCCCCACACCCGTCCATTTTTTTCAGGTGATAAATCTGAGAAAGTTACGCAAACTGAGATGTCAATACAGGAGATTTTGGAACAAACTGATAAATTAAACAGTCACTGGGACCAGATGATATTCAACCAAGAGTTCTGTAGGAACTCAGATATGAAATTGCAGAACTACTAACTGTGGTAAGTAATCTATAGCTTCAATCTGTAAGATGACTGGAGGGTAGCTAACATAAGGCCCATTTTTAAAAAAGGCTCCAGAGGTAATCCTCGCAATTAGAGGCTGATAAACCTAACTTCAGTACCAGGCAAATTGCTTGACATGACAGTAAAGAACAAAATTATCAGACACATGGATAAACACGATATGTTGGGGAAGAGTCTTTTGTAAAAAGAAGTCATGCATCACCAATCTATTACAATTCTTTGAGGGTGTCAACAAGCATATGGACAAAGGTGATCCAATCAATAGGGTGAGTAAACTTTCAGAAAGCCTTTGACAAGGTCATCACCAAATGGTCTTAAGTGAACTAAGCAGTCGTGGGATAAGAGGAAAGGTCCTCTCATGGATCAGTAACTGGCTAAAAGATAGGTTTCAGAGTAGCAGCAGTGATAGTCTGTATCCGCAAAAAAGAAAAGGAGAACTTGTGGCACCTTAGAGACTAACAAATTTATTGGAGCATAAGCTTTCGTGAGCTACAGCTCACTTCATTGGATACATTCAGAGGAAAATACAGTGGGAAGATTTATATACACAGAGAACATGAAACAATGGGTGTTACCATATACACTGTAACGAGAGTGATCAGGTAAGGTGAGCTATTACCAGCAGGAGAGCGGGGGAAAGGGGGGGGAACCTTTTGTAGTGATAATCAAGGTGGGCCATTTCCAGCAGTTGACAAGAACGTCTGAGGAACAGCGGGGAGGGCCCTCAGACAGAGACAAACACCTACAAGATCTCTATCAAGCATTCTTACAACTACAATACCCAGCAGCTGAAGTGAAGAAACAGACTGACAGAGCCAGAAGAGTACCCAGAAGTTACCTACTATAGGACAGGCCCAAAAAAGAAAATAACAGAACGCCACTAGCCATCACCTTCAGCCCCCAACTAAAACCTCTCCAATGCATCATCAAGGATCTACAACCTATCCTGAAGGACGACCCATCACTCTCACAGATCTTGGGAGACAGGCCAGTCCTTGCTTACAGACAGCCCCCCCACCTGAAGCAAATACTCACCAGCAACTATACACCTCACAACATAAACACTAACCCAGGAACCTATCCTTGCAACAAAGTCCATTGCAAACTCTGTCCACATATCTATTCAGGGGACACCATCATAGGGCCTAATCACATTAGCCACACTATCAGAGGCTCGTTCACCTGCACATCTACCAACGTAATATATGCCATCATGTGCCAGCAATGCCCCTCTGCCATGTACATTGGTCAAACTGGACAGTCTCTACGTAAAAAATAAATGGACACAAATCAGATGTCAAGAATTATAACATTCAAAAACCAGTCAGAGAACACTTCAATCTCTCTGGTCACTCAACTACAGACCTAAAAGTGGCAATTCTTCAACAAAAAAACTTAAGAAACAGACTCCAACAAGAGACTGCTGAATTGGAATTAATTTGCAAACTGGATACAATTAACTTAGGCTTGAATAAAGACTGGGAGTGGATGGATCATTACACAAAGTAAAACTATTTCCCCATGTTTATTCCCTACCCCCCCGCTGTCCCTCAGACGTTGTTGTCAACTGCTGGAAATGGCCCACCTTGATTATCACTACAAAAAGTCCCTCCCCCCCTCCTGCCGGTAATAGCTCACCTTACCTGATCACTCTCATTACAGTGTGAATGGTAACACCCATTGTTTCATGTTCTCTGTGTATATAAATCTCCCCACTGTATTTTCCACTGAATGCATCCGATGAAGTGAGCTGTAGCTCATGAAAGCTTATGCTCCAATAAATTTCTTAGTCTCTAAGGTGCCACAAGTACTCCTGTTCTTTTGGCTAAAAGATAGAAAACAAAGCATAGGAATAAATGATTGGTTTTCACAATGGAGAGAGGGAAGTAGAAGGGACCCCCAGAATCTGTACTGTGGCCAGTGCAGTTGAATATATTCATAAATGATCTAAGAAAAGGGCGGTGGCAAAATTTGGAGATGATACAAAATTACCCAAGAATCTTGGGCCAAGACAGTTAAGTTCAAAGCTGACTGTAAAGATTACAAAGGGATCCGACGAAACTGGGGGTGACCGGGCAACAAAATGGCAGATGAAATTCAGTGCTGAAAAGTAACACATACTGGGAAAAATAATCACAACTATATGTACAGAACAATGGGGTCTAAATTAGTTGTTATCACTCAAGAAAGAGATGGATAGTTCTCTGAAAATTTTCACTCAATGTGCCGTGGCAGTTAAATAAACGAACAATGTTAGATATCACTAGGGAAGAGGTAGACAATAACACAGAAAATATCATATTGCCACTATATAAATCCATGCTATGCTCACATCCTAAATACCGCATGCAATACTGGTAACACAATCTCAAAAAAGATGCATTAGAATTGGAAAAGGTGCAGAGAAGGGCAACAAAGATGACTAGGGGTATGCAACAGCTTCCATATGAGGAGAGATTCATAAGACTGGGACTGTTCAGCTTAGAAAAGAGACGACTAAAGGGGGCTCTGAGAGAGGTCTATAAAATCATGAGTGGTGTGGAGAAAGTGAACAGGGAAGTGTTACTTACTCCTTCACATAACACAAGAACTAGGGACCCGATTAAATTAATAGGAAGCAGGTTTAAAAACAAAACAAGGAAGTTCTTTTTAACACAACACACAACCTGTGCAACTCATTGCCCAGGATGCTGCGAAGGCTAAAAGTGTAACTGAATTAAAAAAAAGAATTAGACCTATTCATGGAGACTAGGTCCATCAGTGGCTACTAGCCAAGGTGGTCTGGGACGCAACCCCATGCTCTCGAGGTCCCTAAATTTCCAAAGACCAGAAGCTGGGACTGGATGAGGGGATGGATCACTTAAAATTGCCCAGTTCTGTTCACTCCCTCTGGAGCACCTGGCATTGGCCACTATGGGAAGACAGGATGCTGGGCTAGATGGGGCTTTGGTCTGACCCAGTAGGGCCGCTCTTGGGTTCTTAAGCCTCACGCCCTGTGTTAATACAGCAGTACCTGGGGTGGGGATCCTAACAGGGGAGAGGCAGAGCATTTCAGCTCCACGCCTCTGCTTGGTGGGTGGCTAGTTGACGGAGGCTGGCATGAGCCTTTCCACGGTCTTAAAAGCCAAATAACCTGTGCTAATCGCGCAACGATTCCCGCGGGATCACCGCCCTCCGCAGAGCAGGGATCTAACGAGGCAACTAGCCCCGCACCCCGGCCCGGGCCAAGCAGAGGCCACCGGCACAGGAGCAGGCAGCGAGACTGTCACCTTGGGCTTATCACCCGCCCCGGGGGGCGGCTCCGCGCAGCTCCCTGGAGCTGCCCAAGTGGAAAACGCCTCCCCGTCGCCTGGAGCCCAGGGCCGCCCCTCCGCAGCTGGCGCCTGCTATGGGGCCCAGCCCCCCCGCCTGCCGCGAGCCCCGCCGGAGCCCCCCGCGGCCGGGCCGCACCC
The DNA here is from genome assembly GCF_009764565.3 of Dermochelys coriacea. Lineage (NCBI taxonomy): Eukaryota > Metazoa > Chordata > Testudines > Dermochelyidae > Dermochelys > Dermochelys coriacea. The sequence goes on from NC_050068.2 coordinate 156,436,107, forward strand.
ACCACGGCCACCCGGGCCCCGCGCAGGCGGCGGGCGGAGCCGTGGAGCGAGGCTAACCCGCTCGGGGCCGCCCGCAGCAGCCGCCGCGCCGCCAGCATGGCCGGGCTCAGGGGAGGCGCGGGCTGGACTCGCCGCAGGGGCCCGGGCGCCGGGCGGGTGCAGCAGCGAGTCCCGAGGCGTAGCCGCACAGCGCCGGCTAGAGGCGGGAGGTCCCCGCCCGCTGCCTGCTCCGTGCTGGGCCTCTCAGGGCACCTGCGGAGCGGCCGGGCCGGGGTGGGGGGGTCACAGCCACTCGTGCCTCGCCCCCATCCTCGCCCCGCTGTCCCCTCTCTTGGGGTCTCCGCTAGGGCCCGCCGGTAGCCCCACTAGCCCCTGCAGGACGGCTAGCTCCGCCCGGGGAGCGGGACCAAGCCGCAAGTGTGGAAAATGGGGACAGGGGGTGCGGTGGGGGGCAAGAGGAGCCTATACAAGCAAAAGACCCCCAAATGGGGACTGCCCCTATAAAATCGGGACCTCTAGTCACCCCCGTCCGGGGTAGCAAGTGCTAGACGCCCAGCAGTAGTTGCAGGATCAGACGCCCCAGCTCATCGACCATCCAGACCTGCCTTTGCAAAAAGCGCTGTATAAATTTAATGAATTTTAATCATTATTCACATTGAAACTTGGGGCTAACCATTCAGACTCCTCCTTCAAAAACGCCCCCCACCAAGACACATTTTCATGGGATTTACTATTAAGCTCAAGGGTGGGGCGCTAGGGCTCATAGGTGCTGTTTTCCTTGAAGCTACAGCTCCTGAAATCATGTACCTACAGAACCCCAGCTTTTTGGTGGGTGTTTTTTTAAAACAGAGGTTTCTTGCCTTCTTGGCTGCAGAGAAAAGCTTGAAAACATTAGCTGAACGTTCCTGCATTGTTCAAAGATTAGAAGACAAATAAAAATCCAAAAATACCTTCTTTTTTACATCTCTCAATTTTTGAACACTCAGGGTTTGGTAAAATGGTTAGTTCATTATTACAGCTAAAATAAACCCCGACATCACAAGCTCAGTAATAGGGTAAATGTGGCATATAGTGATGTGCAGCAAGAGGCAAAGATCAACACACAGACCAAAGATGTTAGGCCAAATATGTTCAACACCCCACTCTGCTCAGCCCCTCATGCAGAGGCTCAGGACCTCCTTCACTACAGCTTCTCTTGTACAAAATATTCTTTTTCCCCTCTGAAACCAGGAGACCATCAGTACATTTGGGGGAAAGTCCCTTAAAAATATTCCATGGATATTTTGTTTCTTATGCAGAGAGAGGAAACTCCACAGAGATGCTGCCAAAACCCTTGCAGCTCTTTCCCCCGCCCCCCACTTCCTGCTCCTTGAAGTCCTACCTACTAGCTTAAAGATAATAATTCTATACTTATATCTTCCATAACACTTATCAAAGCACTTTACATAGGAGATCAGAAGAGGGAAATAGAAAGAAAAAACACAAACTTGCATCAGCTTAAAGCTATTTTAGACACAAATTAGTTTAAACATTTTATTTCAGTTTAAGTATATATGGGTTTAGCTTAAATCTGTTTTTTACAGGATTAAGATAAAATATACATTCAAAATTAAATAAGCATGGATCTTGCATGGATCTAACTAAATTGGGTTAAAAATACACCTTTAAACTGGTGCAAGTGCGTGTAGACAAAGTCTGATCCTGCAAATCTGTAGGTAAGTGGGTAGCCACATTGACTTCAATAGCACTTGTGCATACAGTTGAGCATACACTAGTCTTCACAGGTTCAAGGCCTAAATCCTTTACAGTTGATTGCCCACATTCAAAAAAAATCACATAAACTGGGCTAAAGAGGAGGCCTAATGTTGGGCTTACCAGACTCATTCTGTTGAGCTTTCAGCATCACTCTTGTTGCCATGCTATATGGAGCACTTCACAAAACGTTATGGGACAACTTGAGCAGGACAAATGTTTATTTTGAAAGCTCTGTCTTAGCTCAGTCGAGGAATAAAGGAATGGATGACTGCACCACCCCCTATGCAGGGAGTGGTTGGTGCAGAAGCTGCAGGCTTCTTCACAGAGAAATCTAGTTTCATTGTGTTGCCTGCACTGTGTAGTTGCACAAAAATACTCCATTTATAAATGTAAATATTTTTGACATGGGTAATACAAAAGCATATCTCTCCCTCCACAGATGTAACCCTTTGTATTACCTTTACCAAACTTTCAAAACTAGCATCCAGGAACTGCCAGCACACAAATTTAGGGGCAAGAGCAAGGCTACCTTAATAACAATGTGGCTAATATTATATACAATTATATTACTTATATTACTTACACACACACACACACACACACACACACACACACAATTGAGATAACCGAGGTGGCCTTACAGTGGTAAGATCCATTTCTAGTACATGCTGTGCAGACCCATGGTAAACAGTTCCTGTCCTGAAGAGCGCAGTCTTGAGACAAAACACACAAGAAACCATAAGCAATGGAGCAGCAATTATGGGGTAATGTCAGGCTATGTAACCATATGCTGATACTGCTATCATGTAGAACTTTGTTCTCAGTCATGTAAGATTTCATGATTTTAACAGTCCCTATCCACCTATAATCCTTTTACCTTTCCTAACATTTGCTCTTTCCTCATTTATTTGGTTTCTCCCTTCTATGCAGCCTGTTCTCAACACCAAGGGACAGGCCCCTAAAACCAGCATTTGATTTGAGAAAATAAGGGTTTTTTTAAAAAAGGAGAAACAATCCAGAGTGCCACGACTGGTATGTGTCCCCAGCTCTTTCATTCCTTTAATACTTTTTATCTTTTTTGACATCTTGCAACACAGGCAAGACACAGAGACACCAAAATAAATAAATAAATAAAAGAGGCAATAAAGCAGCAACGGTGAAAAGATTTTTTGATGCTAAACAATGATAAACAATCATGTAGGAAGAATGTAAAACACCACCACCATGGCCAGTGAAGTGAATAGAAATGACTTGTGTCCTGGATAATAGTGGAAGAAAGCAGTAATTCACAAGAATAAGCATGGAAAAACAGTTTTACAATGGTATATTTATTTACTTGGATCACCAGAGTATACAATAATATTTATTTTATACAGTTGAGTCATACAAACTGATTTTTTGTATATCTAAACGTTTTTGATGCACCTTTTCTCTGTAACAGTTTTCAGTAACTTTTTGCCAAGTGTTGAGAGAAAGAGAGAGGAAAGCAAACCCACCAAAACATAACTTAATAGAAGATCACTTGTGATTGAAACCAGTCATAATCTGTGAGATATTCTTCACTAATAGAGATCTTTTAATATATTGCATGGGAGACGTACATGTTTTTTCCATACCCAGAATAGCAAAAAAGTAATTCACTGGTGCTCATGTTGACTTACATTTAAAGCAACTGGGAGACCCAAACCTGCAAAATCTGATATCCTAATGAACCCTGGTTGTACTGTTTAAAAAAAGAACAAAAAAACCCCAGCTGTTATGTTAAAAAGAAAAAAAAGAAAAAGAGAAACAAACATTCAGATATTTACTGTTCTTCTGATTTGGTTACATAGTGGTATAAGTTGCATTCAACAGGCTGGAAATTTCTGAACATAAATCTTTACTGCAATACCCTTGGTCATTAACCAATTAAATTCCTTGCAGATGCTGTACTGCACAGAATCTTTGCTCACATATTTGTTCACACTATGGTAAAACATTGATCCCAAATATTTTTCCTTTTTTGGGATAATATTCAGTTTAAAGTTTGCATAATTTTAGAATTTAGAAAATTATTAATTATTATTATTATTGTTGTTTTATTAAATGCAACTGCAATTTTTAAATGAGTTGAGGTCAATATGCAACCCTCCAAATATTTAAATGAAAAATGACATACACACAAATGACTAAAAAAAGAGTTTAATCCAGGGGCACAGAAATATTGTGACAGCAAAGGCTTCAGAGAGTGATTTGCAATGCCTAAAATGCCTGTATATTTATATAAAATTTTATCAAAAACAAACACACAAAACAGTATTTTCACTTGTGCTTTTATCTTTTTTAACAGATGAACACAAATATCTTGTTTGAGTTCAGATACAAATATAACTGATCACCTTCGTCCTTGCTACCTCAGTTACGGGAAGAGGGAGGCCACAAGCCATGTTTTAAGGACTCTATGGACTACACTATAGCTATCCTAAATCGAACCAGATGCTGTACCTTTGCAGATTACTCCAAGCCTATATCACAACATATACAAAATAAGCCACTATGAGGGCCACTTAATCTCAGTGAATACCACTGGCGCAAGTGATTGCTTCTGTAGGTTCCAAAAAAACAAAAAGGAATAGGGAAATTAAGGGAAAATAAGTTGTCCTTATGATTGCGTGGTTGCCTCTTCCATAAGATAATCACTGTTAGAGTCCTCCAACTCCTCTTCATTCACTGACATTTCTGCAGGACGTTTCATGCCCCGTTGCTGTGAAATGGCCAAGGCATATTTAATATTATAGCGATTCCACTCACAGCTGTAAAAACAAGTCACCAGAAGAAAAAAAACATTAAAAGCTAGGTTCTGCTTCATCTAAGTACATCACACAAATTTTCCCTCTCAACATTCAATAGCCTTAAGCTTTTGTACAAGATTATGGTTTAAGTTTTAAAAATATTTAAAGGACAGCAATACGTACAGTTTAGAAACATCTTCAAAGTGACGTTGGATGCTCTTCTGAAGGAACTGAATCATGGGCAGCAGCTTTCCTGACCTATAAAGGAGAAAGCAAGCAACTAACTGTGTAGCCTGTATTTATATATAGATTTCTAGAAACCTTTTTCAACATTATTCTTCAAATAAAAAAAACGGTTATATCGTTAGCTCATTTTTACATATCAATGTTCTAAATCTAAAATATCACTGAATAAAAGCAAGCGACCTTGTAACTTTGTGCTGTGTCCACCAATAAACCTGTGTACAATTTTAGATCAGTACAACATATGTATGCAATTTATTACTAATGTTGCTTCAGCTGAGTTAGTCAAATGCTTCTCCCTTCCCAGCACCAATGTAGAAATCAGCCCCAGAAACCGTTCCATTCTGAGGTCAAATGACAACTTTTCAGAGTTGATTCTGTTTGCTATAATGAAGAAGAAGTTGACTCAAGGTATAAATTCCAGGAAAGCAAGGCAGGAAGTTGGACTTTACAAACTATCCACTGCTACTTTGTAACAAAACAAAAGAAAGAATCAATCTTCCTTGCCATTTCAGATTCATTAAATGATGGCATGATGTGTGAATAACTACTCATTCCCCACCCCACATCGGCAAGGAAAGGAATACATAATCGCTTCTTCCTCTGGTCTACGGTGACTCCCAAATTGTAGTTGGGAAGAGTTGTCAAATTTTTGATTTGCCCAGTGTCCTCATTCCAATTGCCCAAAAACTCTAAAAGAAAGCTGGGCTGAATGTAACACTCATATCTCGTCTAATTGCCTGAAAGGAACTAGGCAGGAACGCAGAATACCGAAATCATTATACTGCTTTCCAGAAAACTAGGGCTGTCAAGTGATTAAAAAAATTAATCCCCATTAAGCACGAGATTAAAAATATTTAACTCTATTAGTCATAGTTTTAATCGCACAATGAAACAATAATAGAATACCATTTTTAAAAATATTTTTGTAGGTTTTCTATATTTTCAAATATAGGCTAGGGCAGGGGTTCTCAAACTGGGGGTTGGGACCCCTCAGGGGGTCACGAGTTTATTACATGGGGGGGGGTCACGAGCTGTCAGCCTCCACCCCAAACCCTGCTTTGCCTCCAGCATTTATAATGGTGTTAAATATATTAAAAAGTGTTTTTAATTTATTGGGGGGGGGGGGAGAAGGTGGTCGCACTCAGAGGCTTGCTATGTGAAAGGGGTCACCAGTACAAAAGTTTGAGAACCACTGGGCTAGGGGCTATGGGCTTCAGTCTTCAGCCCCTCTCGGGGTGCGGGGTTCCAGCCCGGCTCAGGGCTTCAGGCACTCCCCACCCCCCGCTCAATGCCTCCCTCCCCACCCAGAGGTATGTGATTAAGGAGTTAATTTTGTTTTCAGTTAATCACAGGCGTTAACTGTGATTGACAGCCTACTAAAAACATAAACAAAGTCTACCAAGTCAGCATGCTTAGGTATGAAGCACTGCCCAACTGGATGTCAATTACATGAAATGTAAATAATTGTTTAAGAACAATGTTCCCAAAAGTCTTCTTACAGCTCTTTATAGCTTTATGCTTTTATCACCTAAGGCTAGAAGTTCAAACAAAGTTCTACTTACAATCTAGGAGAGCCTCCTCTGCAACTTTACTGTAGGAATCATGTTGTCTCCCCCAAATACTCACATTTCAACATATATTGGTCATTGGGAAGTCATAATAATCAAGTAACTTTAATTGGGCTGTATGTTTCAATACAGAATCTCAGATAGTTGCTGGAAATCTCTTAATTGTCTCTCAAATATTTTAAACTTTAGCCTAAAATGTCTCATTTTCTGTGTTTTGATTTTCAAGTCCACTCACCTTGTTTTTAACTTCTGTCCATGTAGCATCAGCAACCGCTGAGCCCAAGTAAGATAGAATTCCAAGTGACGAGATGTCTCAAAGGCAGAGGCTAGAAACTCCAGCACCTTTTCCACATACAGCTCTGGGAGCGATGAGCAGACAACGTCAACTGTTTTTAAAAAACAAAAAACAAAAAAAAAAACCATCAAGCTTTCAACTGGAATTATGGGGTGTGAGGAGAGGGAAGGAAAATTGAGGAGACCCCCTTTCAGAGACTATCCCAGTTCTACTATTCCGCATCACTGGACAGAAGGTAATCTGACATATTGTGAACATCACTCGCCAGCCCTTCAGAAAGTAAGTTACTCCCCTCTGAATCTTCCAACCTCCACAGCACTTAAAAGCAAGATCCTCCTATCTACCACTAAAACAGGGTCTGCCATAACATTTATTTCCTAATAAAACTTCAACTACCTTCACCTTTTCTCCATCATCCTTCACTCTACCCTTTCCCTCTCTCTGCACATCCAGGCTCTGGCAAAATCTTGCTGCTTTTCACTTTATAGGAACTGCCATAGCAGATCAGACTAGTGCTCCATCTCACTGATTGTTCCTATTCCCAACATTGGCCAGTATAGGATGCTTCAGAGGAAGGTACTAGAATAACCTGCCCACAAAAGAAGTTTCTTCATAACCTCTGTCTGTTAGTAGATGACAATGCCCTGAGGCATGAGGATTTATAACTAAGGCTATGCTTCTGTCATGGAGGTTGCGGCTTCGATGATTTTAAGAGATGTCAGAGTTCTTTGGCTTCAGCCCCGGGTGGCAGGTCTCGGGCTTTGTTACTGGATTACTGTGTGTACATTTCCATGATTCATTATTTCCTGCGTCTTGTCCATGACTTTAATAAAAAGACCCATGCCAAAATTGTAGCCTTATTTATAACCCTTCCAAATAAAAGTCCAATCTAATGTAACTCTGAATTTTCTCATCATCCTTATAAATGTCTAATCCCCTTTTTGAATTCCCCACAAGCCCCTGGACTCTCTGATATGTTACTGCAGTGAGTTCCATGGCTTAAGTATAACAATTCTAAAAATCCTCCCATTCCTCTCAGTCCCTATTGCCAAAACCTTGGTTCACAGCATGGCTCTCCCCCACCTAGATTGGATTCTCTCCAACCTTCCCGACTCTCCCCTCTATTCAACATAAAACAGATACAATAGCCTTCCTCTTCTACCACCACCACATTCCTCCACTGCTTCCCTGAATTCCTTTTCTCTCTTATGCATCTTTCTACCTGAAATTCCAACTCCTTATCCTCAGCCCAAAGGCTTTGCCTCCTGCCTACTTTTCTGATCACCACTCACCCCACCATGCTCACTCCTGTCGCTTCCTCCCATTCTTGCCTTTCTGCCTTTTTCTATGCAGCTCCTCACACCTGGAACAGTACTACTTTCTGGGTGTGCCAAGCATCCACTCCCCTACACCAACGCAAAAAATCTGCATCGTTTGACCACTGAATTCTGTACTCTATATTCTTCTTCCTTCCTTGCCACACCTCATTCTCTACATACAAATATCAGCACGTAAGATATATTTACTTTATGACATTTTTATTTGAACACATTCAGTCTCCTGTTCCTATGTTTGTGAAGTTACATTTTAAGCTTTTTGGTTCAGGAAAATTATGTCCCCAAATAAGTAATGATTAATTAGCAGTATGTATGCACTGTAATGTATAATAGTGAAATGTGCCTTTTTTATTATATACAATAAGAACAATGACTTCTATAGCCATTTCTATTCAAATATCTTAAAGTACTTTGTGATCCAGGAATTAAGCCACAAATGAGCCCTGTGAGGTGAACATTATCCCCATTTTACAGATATAAACCTGAGGAACAGAGAAGACTTACTTGTGCAAGGTCAAAAAGGAGAGTGGCAGAGAGGGAACAGAAACCAAATTTCTTGAATTTCAGTCTTACCTTCAGCTGCAAGACTCTCTCCCCCTTCCTCTTTAAACACATCAGTACTGAGGTAGAAATGACTAGTATCCCGAATTAACACAACCTTCCATAAACATGTAGTAGGCTTGTTGTATTATAAAAATGTTTGGTAATAAAAGGAAGTTTAAGGTCTACACTCTGCCCTCAGACTTCAGCTCAAAGGGGGTTACACATCTGGATTTCAAATTAGGTTAAACAAACTTTAGGGAAGCCCTGCTTACCTTCATTACACGGTACAGTCTCTATGACCTCCTGAATTAATTTCTTCTCATTCAGTCGGAAGGCCATGACAATGGCCATGGTGTACTCCTTCTGACTCAGCACTTTGCGCACACTGCTAGGTGTGATGTCAATGTCCAACTCAAATGGATCAAAGATTAGTCCGGAGTCTAGTGAATAGATGAGAAGGCCTTCTGTGGTGGTCGCTGCCCAGCTTCGCCCTAAAAGAGAAGTGGCAGTTGATATTTAAACACAACACATTTATTTTTTTCTGGAGAGCGGTGATTAACATGAGGACTGTTTCCCATGCTTGCTTAAAGTGATTTGGGAAAAGGTGGTCTCTCAATATTGATCAAACACCATCTGTGAAAGGTGCCAGCTTCACAGCAAGATGAACTTAAATCTTCTGGTTATCCAGAACACAGGAACAACGAAGGCAACAATAAGCCCAATACACAGTAATGTAACGTGTTCTGGAGGGAAGAAATCAGCCCCTCTTCAGAGATTGCCAATAAAGTGACAATATTAATAACAGAGGTTTCTGCGCGGTGTTTTCTGTGCCTGGACTGAGGCCACCAACTCATTTCACAAAGCGCCTGGAGAGTCACTGAATGACAATGTCTTTATGTCACCCTAAATCTGGGGTGAATTTGAACTAATGACTCAGAAGTTAGAGGCTCACATCTATCAGTTCTCACCCACTGCTCAGTCCTTCTACAGTGTGTGTGGAGGGTGATGGGTATGGGGGGAAAAACGGGACTCAACATTACTGATAAACTACATTTACCGTTAACACCCACCAGTAGGAGAGAAACGGAGGCATGTCACTCTTATTTCTGGTTTAAAGTGCCGAGAACTCATGTCACCTGAAACAAGAAATGAGAAGCAAGTCATCAACACATCCAACTAAATATTCACACTGGATCTGAACCCTCACCCTGAAGCTACTGTTGGCAAATCAGCAGAAACACATCTGACAAAGGAACACTGAACCATTGTGTGACAGGTTCAGAACTGGTGGTATGGCGAGCATGATAGATATTGGTAAGGTGATAGATAGCAACAGATCACTTAAAAAAAAATCCTGAGGTATCAGATTTCCTTTCAGCTCATAGGTAACTTTGCTATTTTCCTTATCATCCTGTTATTCTGATCTCAAACATGAGCAATACCAATGTGCCATGTACTACTTTGGACATGATGTTCATCACACACTCAAATGTAATCAGTCATCTTGTATTACAATAGTCTCCAGAGGCCTGAGGGCCCTGTTGTGCTCCCCACACGGAGACAGTCCCTGCCCGAAGAGCTTCCAGTCACAAGACAGAAAGTGTAGGAGGAGAAACAGACGGAGGAAAATGACTTGCCCGAAGTCATAAAGCAGGTCACTGGATGAGCCAGGAACTGAACTCCAGTCTGAATGCCAGCCTTGTGCTCTACTCACTAGGCCACAGTGCATCTGTTTCCTATAACCTCTATGAGAAAGCATTCAACAACAGGTCACTGATTATTACATCTGCACAATGTTTTCAAACTAGCTTTAACAATTTTGGCGGGGTGGTGGATATGTCTAATAGCACCACCCCTTGTCCATCCCATACTGACCCAGAGTTGAAGGTTTTTTTATCCCATGGAGCCAAGGGCAAAAAGCAGTATTTCTAACAGTGGGATTAAGAAGTGAATTTACCTCTCTTTACACCTGGAAGAGCAATGGCAACACCATCCTCATCCCCAGCCCCATCATCAATCAGCGCCATGCTGCCAAATTCAGTCATTTTCCTACGATCCAAGTACTCCTGAAAAATATTCATATTCCATTTGCTACAATGCTTCTCCTCTCCAACATAACATGTTTCCCTGTATCTGAAGAATACACGTATAGCAGAGGTCCCCAAACTGTGGGGCATTCCCCGCTAGGGAGGGAGCAGAGGAATGTTCGGGGGGCACAGCTAGGCCCTGGAGTAGGGGGCCAACATGGGTAAGGAGGGGGGCACGATGTAAAAAGTTTGGGGACTTCTGATGTAGAGAGGGAGTTTTGAACAGGATTAACTGAGTAATTCACAAACATTTAATGTGTTAGCCCAGTCGCCTAATGGTTATTGCTTTGTACTTTCACCCAAGAGTCTCCTTCAACTCCTGGAAGAAACTGAAGCTTGCAATACTGTGGGGTCCATGCTCAGCCATTGATGAGGGAGGGAGTGCCCCTCAGTTTACCTTACAATAACCTCTACTTGATTTAGGAGTGTTCATAAATGGGTTTCAAAGAAAGTCCAGGTCAGCCCTCCTCAGAGAGTGGCCATGACAATTCAAGGTGAGGAGAATGAGAAGTTGAGATCAAAGAGCTCCTAGCAAGATGGGAAGAGTGATGAAAGATATTGCAATACTGCAGTTACTTTTAAATTAACTGAAAACTTTTGCATTTGGCAATACTGTCAGATTACATTATAATTCTAAATTTTGTGCCACCGCCTCTCTCCCATGCTGCATCCATTCTTTGGCACAAATATGTTGTTCACAAAGAAAATTATTCAGTACAAGGTTGTCAGTAATTTTAAAATCTCTCACTCTTGAAATGCAATGTAATTGCAAGTTGTCTTTACTATCATTCATTGTCAAGAAATTTGCACTTTCAAGACCAAGCACTTTGGCTCCTTTTGAGTTTCTTGTAGTCCAGTAGTTACGCAATTTTATTCGCTCTTTTGGTGGTTTCACCTGTGACTGTCTCCTACTCAGTACCAATAAAATGAACTCCCACTTAAGTAATAAAATATTCCTAATGCAAACCTCATTTATCAGACACTATACCAAAAACAAACAGTCTTTAAAAAAACAAAACAAAACAAAAAAAACAGATAGTCACTTACTTCCATTGCATCTAAGGAAAGATTACATGAGATTTCAAATTTCTTCATAAGAATCTGTTCCTTCACATGATAAATACAGACAAACTTTGATAATCCCCCTGCCAGAATAGACTGGCCATCAGCTGAATAACACAGAGTAGTGAAAGATCTGAAAAAAATATATAATGCATACTTTCATCCCTACTTCTGAGCTTTGAGCAAACATCCAACATCAATACAATGTAAAGACAATGAACCAAAATTGCTATTGAATAAAAGAAAACCTTTTCTAGTTTAATCTTCCACAGTCACTAATTTAATATGTTTAATATATACAGAATAGTTTTGACATGACTGAGTACTTCTCAAATTCTTTATTGTGAATCATCACAATGTAGATCTCAACAGATTTGTTGGTGTACTTCCCTACCTCACAGGGTGTTGTAAGGATTATTTAATGTTTGTACTACTCCACTTGTAATACAGCTATGTCACGTCAACAGCAAAACAATTCTCGCGGGCTTTTCCATCAAGCACACTTTTCTTTCCCCTCAGACATGCAATTTTGCAATTCCTCTGGGCTTGAACCTCCTTTAGAGTGAAGACAAACCAGCCTCTGCTTAACACACCATCAGTACCATACACTCCTGCAACTAGGCTTTACGGGATGGATGTGCATCAACATAAGTGAGCAGTAAGCCACGTATGAGACAAATATCCACTACAAAAGGTTTACTTTCTTCCCAAAGGTCTTCATACCTGTCTTATCTGCAATTGAAATGATTCAAAAGAGCCAGAAAAAAATTACTATTAAATGACGAGCTCTATTTCGAAGACAGCAGCTGACTGGTGTTCACAACTAAAAGTTATATATTTTTCAAAGAGTTATTTCCTCAATTTTTTGGGGTGAGGGGATAAGAGGAAAGATTTCTTAACAAAGGTATTACATACCAGGTGTGCTCATTGTTTGAGAGATTTTTTTAAAGTTGATTGTTATTAATGCATTAAAAAAATGTATACTAATGTATAATGGATAATAAAACCAGCAGGATATCTCAGATTACATCTTCTGAAATGAGTCACCTACATACCAGCTACTCACAAAACTATAACTGGTGTATGCCTTTTACTGTCACTGATAAATGATGCACAACATGACATGAAAGATTTAATATGATATAAATGAATCAAGTTTAGGAGAAAGAACAGATGCTCAGGATTTGATGTATGAGTGACTCTGACCTATGATGAAGGGAAAAAAAAAAAAAAGGTCTAGAATGAATGGACAGCAACACTTGAGTCAGAAGATATTCAAGTTATTTAAACAAATCTCAGAATCAAGATATTCAGATGTCAGATAAATTCTGAAACCCTCACAAAAAGGGCTGCATTTCTTGTCATTGCTACATGAATATTTTACAAACTTTGACTTAGCAGCTTGTTTGGCTGTTATTTTGTCCAACTCTTTTCTTCCCATCTGAAGGTCATGTCTTCCTTCAATTGATCCAGTCTGCACTGCATTTTCATGATCCCAGAAAGTTATCTGTCCATCCAGGGCAGCAACCGCAAGCTCATTGCCATCAGGGCGGAAAGCAACAACAAGAACTGCAGAGAATTTGGTCGATGAATAAAAATGTACTTCAGTCTTAACACATTTTTTCTGGACTCTACTAAGCAAGATGTAGAATAAGATGGTACACATTCACATTTTTATAACAAAACACAACGTTAAGATGACTAAAACCCAGGTAGCTAGCACCAAAGGCTTTTTGAGCTATTGACAGTTTCCAAATACTATGAAACAGCAGCAATGAAAACTACAGGCTGAAATTGGCAAATAAAATGCTTACAAAATAAAATACTGAAGGAATTCTGCACCAAAAAAATTTAAAATTCTGTTCACAGTATTTTAAAATGCTGAAAATTGTATTTGTCAATAAATAAATGTGGAGGCTCCAGCAAGGTAATGGGAAGCGCAGACCACTGGCTGCACAAAAGGTGTGAGATCACCTTGCAGGACCCCCCCTCCCCAGGACATGGACTCGGCGGTGAGGCTGCACCTGACCCAGCACAAGGGCCAGACCCGCCCCAGAGGTCTGTGTCCAGTGGGGGAGGGGTTGGGCTGCAGGGTGATCTTCCACCTTTGTGCAGCCAGTGTGGCCTGTACTCCCCACTGGAGTCTCCACATTTATTTATTGACAAATAACATTTGCAGAATTTTAAAATGTTGTGAGCAGAATTTTTAATTTTTTGGTGCAGAATTCCCTCAGGAGTAGCAGGTGAAGCAAGTCACCAGGGTTAGCAGCCATACACCAGGCACACCAGGTGTGGGCAGGCATCAACCCAGGCTTCAATGCAATGGATCAAAGTATGGAGGGGCTTAGTGTGGGAGAGATCAAGGTGGGGCAATCTGGGTGCGGGGGATCTGGATGCACAGTGCTCATTGGCGGGTTCCGGGTGCAGGGGCAATGGGACTCTGCAGGAAGGTCCAGGTGAAATTAGCTGGGGCTCGGCGTGGGTCCGGTGCTAGAGGAAAGGGACTTTCAGTACAGCTCGTTGGGGTTCAGTGGGGTGGGGATTCAGGTGCAGGGGGGAAGGGGCTCATCAGGGTGGGGGTTTGAGTGCATGGAGAAGTCTGGGTGCAGGGTGGTGGGGCTCAACTGGGGGTGGTCTGGATGCAGGGGTGGGGCTCGGCAGAGGGGTCTGGGTATGTGGGGGGAGGGGTTCCAGATGCACGCGGGTTGGGCAGATGGGGGAGCAGCTCCCCATACAGTGACTCCTTCCCCCCACAGCTGAGGAGTGATGGGGGCAGGAAGCAGGGGGGAGAGTGTGCAGAGCCAGAGGTTTCTGGGGGTGTCTGACCCAGCCGCTCCATGCAAGGGAAGTGCGCTCCTCACCCACCCCAGCCCAGTCAGGACTAGCAGCTGAGCCCAGCTCAGGGTAGGAGCCATGGGCTGCATGCCAGGACTCAGCAGGGGGCTCTGGGTGTGGGGGTGAGGCTCAGTGTGTGTGTGGGCGGGGGGTCTGAGCATGGGGGCATCCGGATGCACAGGGATTGGACGGATGGTGGATGGACTGACTTGGCACCCACTGAGGTGTCCCCAGCCTCCACCCCTGCAGTTACCTCTCCGCTGGCTGCTTCAGGTGCCCAAAACAACGCACCCATGCTGCTAGGGAGGGGTGCATGACCGATCTTGCATCTTCCCTTTGCTTCCCCATTAGAAAGTCATTTTTCTGCGGGGAAGCAAAGAAATCTGCACGGGACATGCATTCTGCATGCGCACAGTGGCACAGAATTTCCCCAGGAATAAATGTTGACCAACTGACCTCATCAACTACAGATATTCTCAATACATTTTTGATGGAACAACACATAAGTTCATACATAATTGCCTCTATGTGACAGGTTAGATAGAATGAAATGAAATTTACCATCCGAGTTCAGCGTTAGTGTCTCCTTGGTTCTCCAGCTATCAAACATATCCCAGAGTCTGACCGTTTTATCCCAAGAGGCACTAGCTAAGATACTCTTCATTGGGTTAAAATACAGACTACTGATGGGACCTTCGTGGCCTGATAAGACCTAATGGAGTAAGAAAAAAATAATATAGAATAATTAAATGAAACCGAGTTCAACATACAATCATGTGGCAAAAACTGTGATTATGTCTACTGGCTGTAGACATCCTTACTACATATATTTAGGAGTATATTATTTTTTCAATGCAAGGGATGTTATACATGTACATTCCTGTGCACAGAGATGGGAAAGGACTTCCTCTGGATCTTAAAGAACAGGAAATAGAAACTAGGTAACAGAATTCCGTAGTACTCGCTATTTTGTTTCCTCTGGTGAAAGATGATCAACTTAGAATTCAGAAATATAATGGATTTTTTTTAAAAAATGTATAACTAACTAGCCAGAGGAATTGATAAGTAGATCATCTCTCCGGAGATTAAGGCTGGCCTGCTGCTGAAATCATTTCACCATTTGCTGTTTTCTGAATCAAAGTCCCCATTGCAATTCTGATTAAAAGGTAAGCAATAAAAATAAAAAATACTCTACGAGCACATCTGTGGTTTCACATTTACATTCATTCCAATTAGGAAAGGAAATTCATTTCACTTTCTTTTTTTAAACCCCCAGCTGCAGAAACGGATGTCTGAAAAAGAGGCAATACTGGAATACAGGACTTCCATTCACTTCTCTCCCAACAAAATTCATATGCTATCATTACTGACCTGCGCTCAACAAGCTACTCCGCAGTCAGTCAACTGGGTTTTTTCACCTAGTTTACTTTCACATTAGTATGGATGTTTAAGGCGTGGCCATACCCTTGTCCAGTAAGCAAGTGGAAGGCATGGAAGTAGTGACCATGCCCCTTCACAGTCATGTCTTTCCATAAGTAACACACCTCTGAGAAGAATCCAGAATTTTTAAGCCACAGTGGGGAATTTAACCGCAAACTTTTTCATGAAAACCACAAGCTTCTTCACTTCTATTGCTCCCAGCCCGCTATGAGCAGAGTATGGTCAAGCTCTGCACTGTAGCAAGAACGTCCTCAGGCTGTATTCTAGTCTTGAGATTCTTCCTACAACTTCTACATCATAATGAAGTGGACAACACAGGCTGAGTTCTTGTCCCAAGAGGTGATGGTGGGCATGGAGAGGAGAGAGGTTCTCAACTGCTAGTGTTGTGTTCAGTCTAACCATTCTGCAAGGTACCACACTTTAATGTAGTCAGTATCAGCCCTCTTTCTGCAGTATACATCTTCCCTCTTTCCCTTCAATAAGAAGTCATTTATGCACTAACTATGCTCACTCAGCAGCCAGAAAAGTCCAGTAGGCTTTTCCTAGGTTGCTCTTACAGTCAGCCACTCAAGAATGCTGAAAACTAACCCTTTCCCCACAGACACAAATGTAGCATGGCCCAGAGAAACCAAGTTATAGATTGCTGGGGGGGGGGGGGAGGGAAGGAAGCTAATGTGGGTTTACACATATAGCTGCATCTCCTCCACAACACATAACCCTCAGACAGGGTTAACTAACGTAAAAGATACTTAACATAACCAGAGTGCTTTCTATGTTAATTGTGAGTGTTCTAGAACAATCTCAGTTCCTTACATCTAACAGTCTGCCACTCTGCATTGACCAGACAAATATGTCAAATGAGTCCTGGGAACCAGCTGAAATAATCTCACCACTGGAATCCACCGCTAAGCAAGAGAACTGGGCTGGTCGTGGAGAAGTGAAGGTGCGGAAATTGCGGTATCTGTTGTAAATAATATGCAAACATGATTTAAAAAAATATATATTTGTATAAGTCTAAACAATTAAAAAGCATTAAGAATATCATAGAATATCAGAGTTGGAAGGGACCTCAGGAGGTCATCTAGTCCAACCCCCTGCTCAAAGCAGGACCAATCCCCAATTTTTGCCCCAGATCCCTAAATGGCCCTCTCAAGGATTGAACTCACAACCCTGGGTTTAGCAGGCCAATACTCAAACCACTGAGCTATCCCTCCTCCCAAAATTTATGTTACAAAATTAAAGTATTTCACATTTTAATATTTTATATATTTTTTAAAATAGCATTTTAAACCAAGACGTGTAAGAATTTAAATCTGGAGGAGTACACTTTGCAAAGCTACTACATACAGAAATTAAAACAGACATCCAAAAAAAGACATTTTTGCTCAACGAGTGGAGTTACGTATAACTTGCTCACTATGAATGAGTTCAAGACTGACGCAGGGACTCCTGTCCAGCAGAAGCTGGACAATTTGTGAAGATGCTATTTTTTAATCTCCAAAAAATATTCATGTTAATCTTTGAAGATGCTTGCTCTTTTTTTTTTTTTTTTTTTAAATATACACACGTCTATCCTGTGAATGATTGAGTAGCTCGGATGTGTCCCTGTACACATACCTTCTGCTGAATGATAGGCAACAGCTATGCCCATATGTTTTATTAGTTTCCTTTACTGAGTGAGCTAGTGGAGATGTTCCTTTGGACACATGCCTTTATCAGTTAACTGATTTTTGAAGCCAGAGATTATGGATTCTCTTACTGAACTGTCAGCCTCTAGGTAACAATTGTGGTGGCCAAATCACTGCACCTAGATCCAGTCTCAGACAGAGTCTCTTCTTCACAGAAGGGTGCTTTGAGGCACAAGGATAAAGGAATAGCCCATAATTGTGTAGTGTTGACATAGTCTATGGAAATAATCGTTTTCTTTGTATCCAAAGATGCTCGATGATGCAAAAAAATACAGACTAATCAAGTTTTAAAAAATATCAGAAATGATCCATTCCAGATGCAGAATGAGTATCTAAAACAATTCAATATTGCATCTCTCCATCAACCACCAGGCATGCTGGCTAGCTAATTCAGACTCCCTACCCTACTGCTTCACAATATTTGTTTTCACTTATTAGCCAAAATCCGATAAACGCACTTTAAACCTATAAAACAGCACTAAGATTTGAAGAGTGAGAAGGTTTTATGACTGCTGGGGACTGTGGTTAGCAGCATATTGTATTTAGAGACTAGGAATGAAAACCCAAGATCCTGATAACCTTTGGACAAAACTGGGTGATGCACTGAGGCTTAAAGAGGATTTACCTGTGAAGATCAAAAGCTCGAACTGTTCCATCCAAGGAAGCACTCAGAATGACATAACCGGTGGAGGTAAAAGTTACAGCAGAGATGCTGCTGGTATGCTCCGTAAAAGTGACAAAGCAGAAGCTGCTACTGGTGTTCCAAACTTTCACCTGCAAAAGTAGTAAGAAAAGCCCTCTAAGAATTCCTGTATCATAAACTCACACCCCAACGCTCCAGCATAGCTTCATTATTTCATTCTGAAAGCCCAATTCTGCATGCCTTACTCACTCAGACAGCACTCCCAATTCAGCCAGTGGGAGTTCTGTTTGGGAGTGCAGAATGCAGGATCAGGCCTTTTATTTGTAAAATCTCAGTGAAACACATGCAAGGTGAAAATCTGATTAAAGCTGGTTGAGAATTTTCCATTGGAATGATTTTTGGACAGAGAATTCACTTTACACAAAAACTAAAATTTCCACAGATTTCAATTTTGCAGGAAAATTTCAATTTTCTGTTGGAAAACTGTTCCCAGCTCCATGGCTTCTAGGTTCCCCAACAGGGTGAGAGTTACTCTGGAGCTGTGGCTCCTAGGCCAGGGAAGCCCAGCTCTGCAGGCAGCGTAAGATACTTTTTGAAAAGATCAAATCAAACTGTCGTTTTGACTTTTTCTAAACAAAATTTCAGAACTCCCATTCGGTGGGAAATTTGATTTTTCGTTATGTTTCAGAATTAATTTTCTCATTTTTCAAGTTTCGTAATTTCCCATAGAATATGAATTCCCATTTCCAGTCAGCTCTAATTTTGATTGGCAGCAGTGGGGCTATTTTTCTTTCCCAGCCCCAAATTTCAGAGTGGGAGAAAAATGTATACATTTCAGATATATAAACTGTTAAGTCTCCAGACCATAATTAGAAAAGACAATGGCCCCTTTCAAAATCCAAAACCTGGTTCTCTCTCTCTCTCTAATCTACAGCTTCAATACAAGTCTCAACTACGAGACACTTTCATTTTTCTTTTAAACAGCAACTATCTGCAGTGGTACATCTGAGAAAATTTTTATTTAGGAATCATATCTTTTTATAAAACTTATTTTGGATTTATTCTGAGACTGGTAAACCCCAACTGTTAGAATGGCTTGGTGGATGTTTCAGAATTTTGGATAATTGAGGGTCGTCTGTACTGATACACCATTAATCCACCATCTCTGCTAGCGTGTTAATGTGGACAGGTATTAGGGACACTACTATCAAGCCCACACTTTGGCCTACTTTTTTCTTTATACTGCATTGCATCTGCAACTGTTCCAAATTGAATTCTTAACTGCTAGAAACTGTAAGTAATGTAAGCACATCCCACAAGAATATTCCTACAATAACAAACAAGAATGTAGAGGCAGTGGGAAAGTAAATTGCTCCTAGCTTCCAAAACACACTTACAGGCATTGTGGCCAAAAACATTATTTTTTAAAATTATGAAAAATGATTTGTCAGTAACAGTGCTCTCTATAGTGTATTCAGACTTGTACCACTTGCTAAACTTTTTTGAGCCAAGAGTTTTTAATAACTGACTGACTTACTTTCCCATCATCCCCTCCAGTAACTAAGTATTGCCCATCTGGAGAATATGCCAATGAGACCATACTGTTGAAATGGCCCTGCTGCTTCAGCACGTAAGACTCACTTTGCCATTCCCACACCAGCAGCTGACCCAGACCTGTGAACATAATAGAGAAGAGGATAGATATATAATTCCGATTTAGTGATGAGGCCCATCATATACAGGCTACATACAATACTTGCATACAACATCCTTCCCATTTATAAAAAATCATGTGCAGACAGATAACCTGTGTTATGTATACATCCACCCTAACAGAATGCACAGTGGTTGATTTCAAGATCAAGGTGACAGACTTTCTGCAAACGTCAGCAGTTGTTACTTTGACTTAGCATTCTTATTGCTTTGCCAAGCCAATACTGCTACTGTCACTGGCAGAAGACAGATGTGTCCTGATGAGCAGCCAAAAAAAGATGGAGGAAAACCATTAAAAAAGTCACTAGAAAGAAAAAAAATAAAAATAAAAACACACACTGGTCTTTCTTATGAAATATTTTTTTTAATCTCGCCTTTTTTAAGTGAATCAAAACTATATCTCAACATTACTGAAACACAGGAGAGCTAATGTCTTCCAAAAGCAGCCAAACTAATGTTCTTATTGGTCTGGCCAAGGAGTTACTGCATGGAATATCAAATGGCTTTCACTCAATCCCATGGACTTGAGAAGGGTTCTAAGAGAGAGACATCCGTTGAGAGTGGGGAAGGATTCAGCTTGCATGGCAGCTGGTTATGGACTAGACTTGCAGCTCAGAGTTGGAGGAGGTTAGCTGGTGCATCCATCCAGCCATAACTTATAGCAAAGGAAGACATTTATATCAGTGGAGAGAGATGCATGCAGAAAGAAAGGTAACCCAGAATGAAGGTAAACTATAACCTATGCTCAGGCTGGTACCACAGTATACTCCCTTTAGAAGGAGGATAGTCTTATCAGTCAGGAACTGGACTAGAAATCAAGAGATTTAGGTTCTATTCCAAGATCTGCCACAGATTTCATGACTTCGGGCAAACCACTTAATCTACGTGTTTCAGTTTTCCCATCTGTGAAATATTATTTCCCTACATCAGATGGATTTTATAAGGACAAAATCATTAATCTATGTGACATACTCTGATAATATGGTGATGGGCCTTAAAACAAAAAATTAAACTTTAAAATGTAGGGGTCAGGCAGGACAAAGAAGAACTCACACCTGCAAACCTGCAACACATTGCCTTAGAAAGGCACCCCCTTGAACTACAAACCTGAACATCCAAAAGCAATCCAGTCACCAGTGCAGTTGATAGAAATAGTCGCAATCCTCTGGTCTGAAATACTAAGTGAAAAATGCCAAGAAATACGTCAATTGAGGATACAGGATAAAGGAACAATGTAATTTGAAAAACTGGGTTTTGATTTCTTCTATTCAAACAAGTCCTTTGATTTTCACATTCCTATGAAATCAGAAATAATGAACACATATCCTCTAATAAATCTAAAGGAAACCAGCAAAAATACACTGACTAGTCAGCATTGGAAAAAGTTAGGCCAGCCCAGGGTTTTGGATCAATGACATATGGAACCACTTTCACAGTAATGCAAAAGATGCAATGAGAGTTTCACATTTAATTCTATGTTAAACTGAAAATGCATCACATATTTTGATCATGAGAGCCAAAGTTCCCATTAGCACAAGAGGACAAATTCCACTGTAGTCACTAGAGTTGGATCCACTTATACTAGTGGCAAATTTGATCCTAAGAGTCAAGGAAGCAGTAGCTAAAAGTATTCTCTGATCCCCACTCAATATAAAGGACACAGCCAACTATGTCCCAATACATGTCCATCACTGTGCTAATTGAATGGCTTCAGAGAGCCATAGGTATTGTAGTCCCAGTAATACAATTCCATGGACTGAGCTAACAGGAACACACAGTATTTCTTCCTTCACAATATTTGTACACATCACTCTCATCTCTCCATTCTTTCCCACTTAATGTCTGCACAACATTTTGAAGAAGTAAAATGTTGTACAAGTGTTAAGTATTATTTCAAGCTTAGGAGTGCAAATGTATTTCAATACAAAATGACCTACAATTGAATCAATACACTCTTCTAATTTTAATTCTAATTCTAACTTCATCCAATTTTTTTTTTAAACAAGTGTGGTTTGAAGTGATTTGTACAGAAATTTTTAAAGTGGTTTTTAAAATGTGTTAAATGTATTTCACCACAGACAAAAACCACTGCCACAGTGCTTAAATGCCGATCAGTTTTACAAATTTCCACCATTTCAATTCGAGAAACTTCAATTTATCAAAGGATAGATATCTGAAGAAATTACAGCTCCGGGCTACTTTTCAGACTTCTTATGGGATAGAAGGAACAAAAAATATAGTCCAGGGTAAAGAGAGTATAAATTTGCATTTTAAAAAAAGTAACTATGAACTCGAGCAAGGAGCTACTTAGCGGTATAAGACTAAAATTTGCCATATTCTAGAAAGATCTACGTTGTTGTAAATGGACATTGTGCATTCATTCTTCACATATCCCCTTTTTAAGTTTAACACACCATGCTACATAGCAACCATCAAAATATAATAATAATATTCATCTGCTATATCTTTTTTGTCTTGAAAGCACTTTAGAAATGCTATTTATTATTACCCTTGTAGGGTAAGTAATATTCTCATTTTATACAAACAAAAACTGACCTAGCTGTTCTGTGACTTGGCCAAAACCATAAGGAGGGTGTGTCAAGGCTGGGATTAGAATTTAAAGGAGTTCCTGATTCAAATCATGCCCCTCTTTAATAAAGCAATGAAGTGGAATTAAATGGTTTTATTTAATCTGTCAGACATTAATGCTCCTATTCAAATCAGTGTGGCTTCATAATTCCAACTCATGACTGAAATGCCAATTACAACACCCAGTGGACTGTTCAAGACTTTCAGGCCATGACATTCTTCCTTCAGCATTAGACACAATGACTCACTCTAGGGCTTGTACAATTAAACTAACCTTAAGGAATGGATGAGGTTGAACTCTGGAAGCTCATGTAGGTGAAAAATTCCAGAAGCAAAACCAGTGACTAGAAGGTGCGTTTTCTTGTGATAAGCTGCAGATGTCAGGTTATTAAAATCTCCTTCTTTGTTGAAAAAGTACCTATATGCCAAAGAAAATAAACCAAAAAGCAATGTGAAGATGAATGACAGGTGTACTTTTGCAATGACAATTCAAGATAAGGCAAGTATTTTGGAGGTGGTACCACAATAAACAAACTAAAACACAGCAGTTCTCCAAGTTGCTTATGATTTACATTTTGCCTTATTCCTCTAGCTGAACCACTCCTCCCACCCTGGACACTAATTTACAGCTGTTATACTAACATAATTTAACAGAAATTGCACACGACTATACACAATGGAAGACACTTAAGGTTAACCTCAGAGGAATTAAATTGTGGATTTTCTTTTGGTCACCCAACACCAACATCTGTGGTTTCTATAAATTAAGTGGTTATTATCCCTGTATTCTTTAAGATGATTCTAAATGAGTAACTGAAGCACTGGAATCATAAATACTGTACTGTTGATACTGAGGTTTATATTTTTTTAGTTGTAGCTCTTACGGTGTTGTATTTGATGGCATTCTCAGGGTCAAATAAATGTATGTTTGAATGTTATCCAATAATTGCATATTCCATTTAAAGTTTCCTTATACTCTAGGACTATATACTCAATGAATAAAATGTCTCATTTGAAAATGACAGGTTTCAGAGTAGAAGCCATGTTAGTCTGTATTCGCAAAAAGAAAAGGAGCACTTGTGGCACCTTAGAGACTAACAAATTTATTAGAGCATAAGCTTTCGTGAGCTACAGCTCACTTCATCAAATGCATCCGATGAAGTGAGCTGTAGCTCACGAAAGCTTATGCTTTAATAAATTTGTTGGAGCACTTGTGGCACCTTAGAGACTAACAAATTTATTAAAGCATAAGCTTTCGTGAGCTACAGCTCACTTCATCGGATGCATTTGATGAAGTGAGCTGTAGCTCACGAAAGCTTATGCTCTAATAAATTTGTTAGTCTCTAAGGTGCCACAAGTGCTCCTTTTCTTCATTTGAAAATGTGGCACTCCTTCAGAAAGGTAACCCAAACTGCTGATGTCATCTTAAAGATACCTATCTTCTACAGAAGCTAATGTCACTGAGCCACAATTCAGTATTTTGATGTCAACCCATCTTTTCTCACAGAAATATAGCTCCACAGTAGCAGAAACTAAACATCTATCAGTGCCGCTGCAGATGGCGTATGCTGGACCTCATTACGTTTCCTATGTTTTTAACTTTTGATAGTAATCTTTTGTGTCATCATAAAACAAGAATGTTGATTTTAATCCTTGGCAGATGAAGGAAAATCTTCTATTTACTCACCAACTGCATAAATCACTATTCACATGCTCAGGGTAGGATAGAAATGTGTTTTATTGAAGGCAATTATAATAAGGTTTAATGACTGAAAGCTGGGTAGCGTTGTCCACTAGCTTCAAGTAAGACAGAGTATATTAATATAAAGTGAGCAGAGCCCATTGCAATGAATCCCCACTATGCCTGTTATATCTATCTATCTATATCCCTGTTATTGTTGAAAGATCACCTACTTTGCAACACGTGAATATTTCACTTTGTCTCTCCTTCCTTGTTCATTTGTAGTTGCTTTTCCATGAATCTCCTCACCCTTGGGCTCTTCAATAAACTCTTCACCCAGGTCTTTCGTTGATTCATTCTTATCCTCAGCTCTGTCTTTGGGAGGCCTGGCCTTCAGACCATCCAGGTCTGTATCACACTGCCACACACACAGAGCCCCGTCCTGGCTAATTGTGTACAGCTGGAGTATAAACACACACACACCATATCTATTATGATCATCAAACAGGCCTATGGTTCCATAATCTGCTGAATTAAACAGCATACCAACCCACCAAAAACTGAATTAGGGAGTCGCAATAATCACTTGATAATTAAGGTTGTAACCAGCTTCCAGTATAAAGCATTATTTTAGTGCCCCTATATATTTGGCTTAGAAAATTCATTTATTATGAAAATTGTAAGATTTACTCTGAAGACAGAGAAAAACGTTTCAACAAAGTCTAAAGACAATTTGGCAAAATCATGTTTGAATTACAGGACATTAAATAGCCTAACAGGTATTTTCCATTAGTAATTTCTATGAACACTTCATTGAAATACCAATGCAATAGAAATTCAGTATAGTTATCGACCGATGGAAAAACGATGGGTCAATTTTAATGTGAATATTCAAATAAGCAGTGTGCTTGCTCACATACATCTAGACTATTCTCTTCAAAGAAGCAGGCTACGATTGCATCTTTATGCCCTCCCAGAGAATAATAGATCAGGTTAACCCATCGCTCAGCTCCAAACACCCATGTTGACATGTCCTTGCTACCGACTGCAAAACACCTACAAAGAAAATAAAGGGGAAGTTAGATCAGAGCATGGGTTCACAAATTTTTGCACTGTGTGGACCCCATTTTAACAGAGAGGTACAGATATTCAATAGGTGATTCATACTGGACAGATGTTCACACTACAACTGGTAGTCTTAACAGGGATGCCAAGCATTGAATAGGCAGAGACAGTCAACTACACTCACTCCGTAAGGATCATTCCCTCTCTGGGGAGACCGAGACACATTTTAAGGGACGGTTGTACCCTATTGCTGCCCAAAATGTGGCTATATTCTATGGATACATACTCAGGCAGCTTTTAAAAAACAAACAAACAAACAAAAAAAAACCATTAATTGTGAATAAATTTAAGAACATACACTGAGAAATCAAAGGGAGCCTTCAAAGCCAACAAAAGACTTAAGAATTTGGATACTGGACTACAGTGCACAAACACAAATGAAATTTTTATTGGAGCAAAATTTCAGGATCCAACATATACACTATCCTTAATAATGAACACCAAATTAACAATAAAGTGGGATTTCCAAGAACATCTTGCAATAAAGAGCAATAAAGTGGGATTTTCCAGGGAGCAAGGAGCACAAGTCCCATTGACTTTTGTAACTACTTACTTTGAATCATCAGTCCAGTCAATACATGTTGTTTCATCATAGGGACCATAATAAGTTTTGTCCAGAACAAAGGCATTAAATTCTCGCTTCTTCCCAGGGGCATGGTACATAAGAGCAACATTGTCCTTTGTGATCACAAATTTCCTATCACACAGAAAATGAAGAGCAAAATTATACAGAAAACTGCAGGAGCAACCAGTCCTTCCATGCCAGAAACAAGAAAAATACAACAAAACAATATAAGAAAGGGATATTTCTTGTGTTATGAAAGACTATATATGTACTATTGCTACACTGGTAAAGACAAAGTCCTGGCATGTAAAATACATCACCTGCGTATACAGTACTCTCCACTTCAGCAAATGTGTGTATATGTATAAATACAGTTTGTGTGTTACTTCCAGAAAGAAAATTTTTCATTAAAATCAATTAAGATTGCTCAAGGAAAACAAACTCTTAAAAGCAAGGAAATGTCCGTAGTTAAGATATCCTTTTTCAACATACCTTTAACCTCAGCTTTTGACCACTTAAGAGAGGCACAGTCTGCCCCTCTATAAATAAGTCCCATACACCTCCAACATCACTCAAGATCCTACAATGCAAAACCTTCACTTCAACCTCCGCAGTATCACTATGTGGATCTCTTAGGTACCTGTGCACCAATGAACTTGAATTTTCCCATGGGAAAGCGCATTATGAAGTCAGAGTAAAGTTTCCTTGACTGGCCTAACTGTTTTTAATCAACTACAGCTTTCATTACCTACACTTTAAAGTTGTTGTTGTTTAAGTTCCTGTTTACCTGCCATCTGGGGAAAAGCAGACACAGTGCACTGGCTTCTGAAAATGGAATTGATGTATTACAGATTTACTGATCAAACTGACAAGCAAGGCAGCTCCCTCTGTAAGGAAGGAAGGAAAAGGATTACTGAAACAGCTCAACACTCTGAAGAAACTATAGGTACACAGATTTTTTTTTTAAGCCAGACATCTTGGGGGGGGGGGGCTTTTCAATGTAACACCATTTTAAAATATTAACATAGTAAAACTGAACAAAATTAAAGAAGCCACATTCTGGTTCAACAACAACTTTGAAAATTCTGAGGAAGAAATTTATGTTTTCAGAATTAAGTTTTAGTCAAATGTGGCTAGTTATGGGTAAATATTATCATGTTTAATAAAATGGACTGTCTTCTGCAAACTGTAGTTCTCTGACACACCTTTAGGAACCAAAAAAAAAAACCCATATACCTTCATCAACTAATATGGCAAGACTTCCATCTGGAGAGAGCCCCACACATGTGATATTGTGCCGTGTTGCCAATGGTAATGTTTCTGACTTATTACTAGAGGAAAAGAAAACCAATAAAACAACATTAACCACAGCAGCATAACAGCGCTCTAATGACTTTGCAATATACTAATGCTTTTCATTTTCAGAGGAATGGGGCTTGATTTCTAGTGCAGGGTTAGCATGGGCTGGGAGTGGTATGGAAACAGAGTGCATACACTCTGAGATTACTTCACACTGCTCAACAGTAACCCATATAGATGAATAAGAAGTGGCACTAAATGGAATGCTGCCAAGTGCTCAGCAGCATGATGGCCACAATGCAGACTTTTAAAGATAGGAAGGTTAAAAGTAGAGATCAGGGACACCAAGACTCCCATTTCCCACAGAGTAAAAAAAACGCATAACAGAACTGCACAGGGGTACCATACCATATCAAATGCATATTGATAGTCTTTACTCATTGTTTTAAAATACTTTCATTTGTACAGCTACTCTTCTCATCGATCCACACATATGAATAGAGCCCTGCAAATGTGCGAATATCCACATCCGTGGATCCAAATTTTACAACAGAGCCCTGCAAATCTACAGATATTCACTTTATATTCACGGACCATGTTTGCAGATCAGATGCAGATACAAATTTTGTATCTGCGTAGGGCCCTACACATGAAATATGCATTCTCTGATATCTCCTGGCAGCCTATTATATAAGCTTCGCTTTTTTTTTTTTTTTTTTTTTTTTAAACTACTGTAAGGGAGTGGTGGTGTTTGAGAATGCTAGTTATTCCAGAAACCTCTGTAACAGGCAGATTGTTCCCCTTCCTCTCACCAAGATAGTCTTCTCAAATGAAAAGTACTATACACACTTATTTTGGAAGCCTGCAGTGCCTGTGCACTAAGCAAAATCTTCTACCTCCTTGTCAGTGATTAACTTGCCACACACTAATTCTGTTCTATTCAGGTTCTCATACTATCATCTATTGAGCTCCTTATACAACCCTCATCTGTGTGCCTCCCAGTCTTCAATGAATTTTATAACACCACAAGGAAATAGGGAAAACTCCTATTTTACAGAGACACAGGTTGATTTAGTGACTTGCTCAAAGATGCAGATCAGTGGTTGAGCCAAGAACTGAACCCAGGTCTCCCAAATCTTAGTCCAGAACCCTACCCTGTCCACTAGACTAGAACAGCTTTCCTATCATTTATCCCATGCCCATCGCTATGGTCATATCCAAATACTTCACTATCCAGCATCTCCAGCCCCAGTTCTGTACCAGCCTTTCAGGAGCTAAAATGAAGATATGTGATTTATATACAGTCCAAGTGAACTATTGCATCAGTTAGCAGGAGAGGCACTGTGCAAGCACAGGTCACTTACTTTTTCAGGTCAAAGACAGTGACTCTGTTCCCGATGGGGCTGATGACACAATTACCATCTGGGGTGAAATGCAGGTTCCCGCGCCGATAAACAGTGCCCAGCAAGTTAGAGAACTTGGGAGAGAAAGGAGAAGGTGCTCTTACTGGGGGCTCAAAAAGAAAAAGCATTCACAGGAAAGAGATGCTGAAAGATCAGGGTGGGGTGGTTACAATCCCCAAGGGGGGAGCTCCATGTGCTGGAGAAGCAGGCCGAGGTTCAGAGAGGTAAAGAAGGAACAGTCATTAAGTGCTCAGAGCAGGTGTGTGGAGAGCAATGGGGCAATCCAGGGAAGAATGCGGGGGGGGGGGGCACAGCATAGAGCGATCCACGCAACAAGGGATGGGTTGTTCCCGGGGACTCCAGGTGTGTGCGCGCGGGGGAGGGAAGGGGGCGCTCTGCAGGGAACACGGTAGGAGATGTATGGGGGCAGTATAGGGAAAATTCAAGGGGTGATGCCACGGATTCAGGGTGTTTGAGGGGGCAGCTTTGGGGCTCTGCAAGGAGCACAGGGTGGGATGTGTATGGGGGGCAGTGAAGGGGGATCCCAGCGACTCAGGGTGCGCGTATGTGAGGGGGGTGCTTAGGGCTCTGCCGGGGGCACAGGATGGGTTGCGTAGGAGGGGCAGGACGAGGGATCCATGGAGGGTTCCCAGGGGGCTCAGGGGAGGATATGGGGGGAGGACTCTGGGGCAGGGTCCCGGGCGGCGGCGTGCAGGGGCGGCTCAGGAGCAGGGCCCAGAGAGCACCACCCGGGGGCGGGGGCGGGGGCTCGGGCCGTGCTCGGTGACTCGCGCGCCACCCCCTTACCCTGTAAGCGAACTTCATCCCCGCGGCGGGGCTCGCGCTGGCGTCTGCTGACCCGCGTCTCCCTGCACATGGAAAGCGCGTGCGGCCCCGTCGCCTCCTCGCGCCGCGGGCTCCCTCACTTCCGGGTCACTCAGGGAGGCGGCCAACCCCACAAGCGCCCCCTGGCGTGCGGGAGGGAAGAGGCACCACCGCTCCGCGGAGCAGCCCTACGCATGCGCTTCTGGGGAGGGGGGTGGCTCAGCCTCGGAGGAGCTGGGAGCGCTTGCGCGGGAAGGGAGTCTTGCTCCCTAGGGAGCAGGCGCTAGTGCGCCCCCCGCCCGGGAGGGAGGGAGAGAGAGAGAGAGAGAGAGAGAGGCAAAGCAGGGTGCAGGATATTCTTAAGTGATCACTCTCCTTACAGGTTTCAGAGTAGCAGCCGTGTTAGTCTGTATTCGCAAAAAGAAAAGGAGGACTTGGGGCACCTTAGAGACTAACAAATTTATTAGAGCATAAGCTTTCGTGAGCTACAGCTCACTTCATCAAATGCATCCGATGAAGTGAGCTGTAGCTCACGAAAGCTTATGCTCTACTAAAGGTGTTAGTCTCTAAGGTGCCACAAGTCCTCCTTTTCCTTTCCTTTCCTGTACAGAGTGTATGATAAACCCATTGTTTCATGTTCTCTGTGTGTGTATATCAATCTCCCCTCTGTATTTTCCACCAAATGCATCCACTGAAGTGAGCTGTAGCTCACAAAAGCTTACACTCAAATAAATTTGTTAGTCTCTCAGGTGCCACAAGTCCTGCTTTTCTTTTTGCGAATACAGACTAACACGGCTGCTACTCTGAAACCTGTCTTTAAAAAGGTAATTAACAGACTAGCCAGCTTATTGCCCAGACCCTCTTTAGCGCTGAGAGCCGGAAACATACTGCCGCGAATGATCAGTTGAACACGTAGAGGTCAACAGGGCGACGAGGAGCAGCTGGCACCGATAGGTCAAGAACAAATCATGGCAAGGCAGCCCAATGTCTTTTAACGTGGTTACTGGTCGAGTAGATGGGTAGGTGCAGTTATGCGCCCCTCAGTGGCACACATCCCTCGGGTGGCAGACACATGCCAGCTCCACTCTGTCCCCATGAGAGGGGTTGGCTCAGCAGGCCCCGCATGACCCTATCTAGACTAGGAAACGTCTTAACCCATGTTCCTCGTCTAGATATGATGAAAGACAAAATGAAAGCAAGGCTCAGCCCAGAGTCCAAATTATGCAACAGAAAAAACAACATACGTCAAAGCACCAAGGAAAAGAGTAAAAATTTCCCTAACAATCTACTCACTAGATTCATGGTAAGGAAACCCTGTGTAGGGATAATCCCTTGCGGTGAATGGACTGGGGGGGAGATGATCTTGTTTTCCAAAGCCCAGCTGCCCCAATCCATGACAGAGAATACCAGCACCTTAGTGGAAGTGAAGTCCACTCCAGCCAACACACTGGCTTTTTCAGTACTCTTGCATCCCAGCTGAACTTTCCAGAAGCTGGTGGCACTAATGGCAAGAGACTGCATTCCCCCCCCCCCCTCACCTCATGGTTTAAAGCAGGGGTTCTCAGACTTTTCTTTTAGTGACCCCTTCACACAGCATGCCTCTAAGTGCAACCCCCCACCCCCTTATAAATATATACTAAAAGAGTGTTTTTAATGTAACCATTATAAATGCTGGAGGCAAAGCAGGGTTTGGGATGGAGGCTGACACCTTGTGACCCCCCCCAAGGGGTCCCAACCCACCAGAGAACACCTGGTTTAAAGTGATTTGAAATAAAGGCATGTTCAAAATTATGGTAGAGACCTTCACCATACTAAAGGTGAGATCCCTTTCCAATGACTGACCCCAGGCAAAATAGAGATGGCCCTATCTCACTGTGTGAAAACGCTACTGGCTCAGGAGATCTACAAGTATTCCTAAAGCAGGATTAAATTAAAGCAATATAGAGATTGCCTGGTTCCTCCTACATACAACACTGGGCTCCTCTTTGAGTCTGTACCTTATCCGCCCCTCCCAAAGAAGACAGGTTAGCTGGCCACTGGCTAGTTGTGGAGAAAAGCTGCATCTTTTAGGGTATGTCTACACTACGAAATTAGGTCGAATTTATAGAAATCGGTTTTGTAGAAAGCGTTTTTATACAGTCAAGTGTGTGTGTGTGTGTGTGTGTGTGTGTGTGTGTCTCCACACAAATGCTCTAAGTGCATGTAGTCGGCAGAGTGTGTCCACAGTACTGAGGCAAGCGTTGACTGCCGGAGCTTTGTACTGTGGGTAGCTATCCTACAGTTCCCGCAGTCTCCACCACCCATTTGAATTCTGGGTAGAAATCCTAGTGCCTGATGGGGCTAAAACATTGTCGCGAGTGGTTCTGGGTACGGATCATGAGGCCCCCATTCCCTCCCTCCCTCCCTCCATAAAAGCAAGGGCAGACAATCGTTTTTCACCTTTTTTTCTTGAGTTACCTATGCAGACGCCATACCACGGCAAGCATGGAGCCGCTCAGCTAACCGTCACCGTACGTCTCCTAGGTGCTGGCAGACATGGTACTCCATTGCTACACAGCAGCAGTTTGCCTTTTAGCAGCAGACAGAGCAGTATGACTGGTAGCCATCGTCGACGTAGTCCTGGGTGCTCTTTTAACCAGGCGCCTGGGCAAACATGGGAGTGACTCAGCCAAGTCATTTCCCATGTTTCGTCTCATGACAATTGAGTACTATCAGCAGTGCACTGTCTTTTAATCTGCAGCCAGCAGAAGATGAGGGCCAGTAGTCATACTGCACCATCTTCTGCCGAGCACCCAGGAGGTGACGATGGCTAGCGGTCGTACTGCACAGTCTGCTGCCAGCAAGATGTATAAAGATAGACGAAGTGGCTCAAAACAAGACTAGATTTGTATTCATTTTCTCCTCCCTCTGTGAAATCAATGGCCTGCTAAACCCAATTTTGAGTTCTATCCTTGAGGTAGCCATTCAGTTTCTCACGAAGCCACCCCCTTTGTTGATTTTAATTCCCTGTAAGCCAAACCTGTAAGCCATATCATCAGTCTCCCCTCCCTCCGTCAGGGCAACAGCAGACAATCGTTCGGCGCCTTTTTTCTGTGCAGACGCCATACCATGGCAAGCATGGAGCCCGCTCAGATCACTTTGGCAATTAGGAGCACATTAAACACCACACGCATTATCCAGCAGTATATGCGGCACCAGAACCTGGCAAAGCGAAACCAGGCGAGTAGGCGACATCAGCGTGGTTACGAGAGTGATGAGGACATAGACACAGACTTCTCTCAAAGCACGAGCCCTGGCAATGTGGGCATTATGGTGCTAATGGGGCAGGTTCATGCAGTGGAACGCCGATTCTGGGCCCGGGAGACAAGCAGACTGGTGGGACCACATACCGTTGCGGGTCTGGGACGATTCCCAGTAGCTGCGAAACTTTTGCATGCATAAGGGCACTTTCATTGAACTTTGTGACTTGCTTTCCCCTGCCCTGAGGCGCAAGAATACCAAGATGAGAGCAGCCCTCACAGTTGAGAAGCAAGTGGCAATAGCCCTGTGGAAGTTTGCAATGCCAGTCAGCTACAGGTCAGTCGGGAATCAATTTGGAGTGGGCAAATCTACTGTGGGGGCTGCTGTGATGCAAGTAGCCAACGCAATCAAAGATCTGCTGATATCAAGGGTAGTGACCCTGGGAAATGTGCAGGTCATAGTGGATGGCTTTGCTGCAATGGGATTCCCTAACTGTGGTGGGGCCATAGACAAAACCCATATCCCCTATCTTGGCACCGGAGCACCAAGCCAGCGAGTACATATACTGCAAGGAGTACTTTTCAATAGTGCTGCAAGCACTGGTGGATCACAAGGGACGTTTCACCAACATCAACGTGGGATGGCCGGGAAAGGTACACGAAGCTCGCATCTTCAGGAACTCTGGTCCGTTTCAAAAGCTGCAGGAAGGGACTTTCTTCCCAGACCAGAAAATAACCGTTGGGGATGTTGAAATGCCTATAGTTATCCTTGGGGACCCAGCCTACCCCTTAATGCCATGGCTCATGAAGCCATACATAGGCAGCCTGGAGAGTAGTCAGGAGCTGTTCAACTACAGGCTGAGCAAGTGCAGAACGGTGGTAGAATGTGCATTTGGACTTTTAAAAGCTTGCTGGCACAGTTTACTGACTCTGTTAGACTTCAGCGAAACCAATATTCCCACTGTTATTAATGCTTGCTGGGCGCTCCACAATATCTGAGAGAGTAAGGGGAAACGTTTACGGCGGGGTGGGAGGTTGAGGCAAATCGCCTGGCTGCTGGTTACGCACATCCAGACATCAGGGCGGTTAGAAGAGCACAGAAGGGGGTGGTGCGCATCAGAGAAGCTTTGAAAACCAGTTTCATGAGTGGCCAGGCTATGGTGTGAAAGTTCTGTTTGTTTCTCCTTGATGAAATCCCCCGCCCCTTGGTTCACTCTACTTCCCTGCAAGCTAATCAACCTCCCCAACCTCCCTTCGATCACTGCTTACAGAGACAATAAAGTCATTGTTGCTTCACATTCATGCATTCTTTATTAATTCATCACACAAATAGGGGGATAATTACCAAGGTAGCCGAGGAGGGGTGGTGGAAGAGGGAAGGACAAGGCCACCCAGCACTTTAAAAGTTTA
Source organism: Dermochelys coriacea (assembly GCF_009764565.3). Classification (NCBI taxonomy): domain Eukaryota; kingdom Metazoa; phylum Chordata; order Testudines; family Dermochelyidae; genus Dermochelys; species Dermochelys coriacea. The sequence continues at coordinate 156,470,226 of NC_050068.2, forward strand.
AAACTTATTGAATGCCAGCCTTCTGTTACTTGGGCAATCCTCTGGGGTGGAGTGGCTGGGTGGCCGGAGGCCCCCCCACCGCGTTCTTGGGCATCTGGGTGAGGCGGCTATGGAACTTGGGGAGGAGGGCGGTTGGTTACACAGGGGCTGTAGCGGCAGTCTGTGCTTCTGCTGCCTTTCCTGCAGCTCAACCATACGTAGAAGCATATTAGTTTGATCCTCCAACAGCCTCAGCATTGAATCCTGCCTCCTCTCATCACGCTGCCGCCACCTTTCAGCTTCAGCCCTCTCTTCAGCTCGCCACCTCTCCTCCCGGTCATTTTGTGCTTTCCTGCACTCTGACATTGTCTGCCTCCATGCATTCGTCTGTGCTGTCAGTGTGGGAGGACTGCATGAGCTCAGAGAACATTTAATCGCGAGTGCGTTTTTTTCACCTTGCAATCTTTGCTAGACTCTGGGAAGAAGATCCTGTGATCCTTGAAACACATGCAGCTGGTGGAGAAAAAAAAAGGGGACAGTGGTATTTGAAAAGACACATTTTATAGAACAATGGGTACACTCTTTCATGGTTAACTTTGCTGTTAACATTACATACATAGCACATGTGCTTTCGTTACAAGGTCGCATTTTGCCTCCCCCCACCGTGTGGCTAACAGCAGGGAACATTTCTGTTCAGCCGTAGGCAAAACAGCCCAGCAGGAACGGGCACCTCTGAAGGTCCCCTTAAGAAAAGCACCCTATTTCAACCAGGTGACCATGAATGATATCACTCTCCTGAGGATAACACAGAGAGATAGAGAACGGATGTTGTTTGAACACCAGCAAACATACACTGCAATGCTTTGTTCTACAATGATTCCTGAGTACGTGCTACTGGCCTGGAGTGGAAAGTCCTACCACTGGTGGATGGAATAAGGCTGCCCTCCCCAGAAACCTTTTGCAAAGGCTTTGGGAGTATATCCAGGAAAGCCACGAATGCCAGGGCAAATTAATCATTAAACATGCTGGCTTTTAAACCTTGTATAGTATTTTAGGAAGGTACACTCACCAGAGGTCCCTTCTCCGCCTGGTGGGTCCAGGAGGCAGCCTTGGGTGGGTTTGGGGGGTACTGGCTCCAGGTCCAGGGTGAGAAACAGTTCCTGGCTGTTGGGAAAACTGGTTTCTCCACTTGTTTGCTGTGAGCTATCTACAACCTCACCATCATCAACTTCCTCGTCCCCAAACCTGCTTCCGTGTTGCCTCCATCTCCATTGAAGGAGTCAAACACCATGGGTGGGGTAGTGGTGGCTGAACCCCCTAAAATAACATGCAGCTCGTCACAGAAGCTGCATGTTTGGGGTTATGACCCGGAGCGACCGTTCGCCTCTGGTTTTCTGATAAGCTTGCCTCAGCTCTGTAAGTTTCAGGCGGCACTGCTTCGGGTCCCTGTTATGGCCTCTGTCCTTCATGCCCTGGGAGATTTTCACAAATGTTTTGGCATTTTAAAAACTGTAACGTAGTTCTGATAGCACGGATTCCTCTCCCCAGACAGTGATCAGATCCCAGACCTCCCGTTCGGTCCATGCTGGAGCTCTTTTGCTATTCTTGGACTCCATAATGGTCACTTCTGCTGATGAGCTCTGCATGGTCACCTGCAGCTTGCCACACTGGCCAAACAGGAAATTGACATTCAAAAGTTCGTGGGCCTTTTCCTGTCTACCTGGTCAGTGCATCTGAGTTGAGAGTGCTGTCCAGAGTGGTCACAATGGAGCACTCTAGGATAGCTCCTGGAGGCCAATACAGTCTAATTGTGTCCACAGTACCCCAAATTCGACCCAGCAAAACAGATTAAAGTACTAATCCCCTTGTCAGGGGTGGAGTAAGGAAATAGATTTTAAGAGCCCTTTAAGTCGACGAAGCCCTTTTTTTCCATGTGGACAGGTGCAAGGTTAAATCGATTTAACGCTGCTAAATTCGACCTCAATGCCTAATGTAGACCAAGTCTTCTCTCCTTCCTTAAGTGATGGTGAAGATCCCAAGGAGCAGATGGCATCAGGCCTGTTCTGCAGTGACTACACATTGCAGTAAAGGGGGCTCTAAATGAGCGCCAAAAGACTAGCAATTCAATACTAGCAGTGGAGTTACCTGAAACAGTGAAAAGAAAAGCAGTACTTGTGGCACCTTAGAGACTAAAATTTATTAGAGCATAAGCTTTCGTGAGCTACAGCTCACAAAATTTGTTAGTCTCTAAGGTGCCACAAGTACTGCTTTTCTTTTTGCGAATACAGACTAACACGGCTGCTACTCCGAAACCTGAAACAGTGAGAAGCAGCAGCCCAGATTCCAGACTTGGATTTCCACCTTGCAAAAGCAATAACTGATTGGAGTTCCATGTATGGAGAAGCCTATCCTCCAGTGCTTTGTTTCTGTAACAGTTATGCTTCAAATACCTTCCATTTAAATTTAACTAAGACTTCCTTAAAGGAAAAATATAATCTACTTTAACCCAATCAGAGGAAGGAAAGTATACATTCTGAATAGAAATAGTAGTAAATGGATTTATAATTACTTTGCTATTTAAAGTGCAAAAGTGTGAGAAATCACAACAGAGAATCTGGATTTCTTTTTAAAACATGTATATTTTTAGAATTATAATGCTTACATTTTCATTAAACAATCTTAATACAATTTGTGTTTAGTCTAACAATATATATATTACAGAACAATGTGAAAAATGATTTAATAGTAAACCAAGAAAATGTAATTAATCATAATACCCGCAGTGTCAAAGTCACTAACTTGTCACCTTTTCCAGTCAAAGAATCCCAGCAGCCATCCATACTAAATGATGCTTTGGATTTTATCTGGATTAAAACAGTCTAAGTATAAATTCCACAAAGAAAGGGCATTCCTTCACAGAAAGAAGAAGATGGAATAAAGACAAGGCTTTGTACTAGCACATCTAATTATATTTTAGCAACCTTGGTCTAAGTAAAATATTTAGATTAATACAAGATGTTTACTCATTCTCCAATTTCTTTTCCATTCCCTTTCAAAGAGGATGGTTTTATTTCTTCACTTACTTTCACATAACCTGAGTTTAAAAACAAAAGAAAAAATGAAGAATAGTTTATCAGGAGATCCTATCCTCATTTCTCTTTTATATGTTTATTTTTATTGACAAATATTTAGTATGGGATATTTTCCTGTGTAGAGTGCCTTGACAATGGGACTTTATACAACTGCAGGTAGAAAGTCACAATCTCACATTAAGTGCAACAATTTCCATATTAGCAGGAGGAAACGAGAGTTATAATCTTTCCAGTCACACACAAAACTGTGACGTTCACAAAAATTATACCTCTTTTTTACATTTGATAGTATTTACAATGTTTGACAGGTAAGTATATATAGCTAATCTTTATCTTCAGTTACACACATTTTAACTTTGCTTCACAATTATTCTACATCTGCAAATTTTCCTAAATAGAAAACCAACCTACTTCATGCATCCTATATGCAGAAGTCTTGCCTCTAAGTAGTAATAATTAGACTAAGCCTTTGTGGTAGTTTTTGTGATGAAAGTTGATTGTTTAGATGTCACACATTTATACTGAAACATTTTCCTGTTTTAAAACCAGGGCACAGAAAATACAAACCACTTAAATGCAAATAAAGTTTTTATCTGGGAACTCAATGTAAACTACTTGGTTTCTAATTATCTGAATGCATTTTTGAACTCCAACAGTCACTCTTGCTTCAGTAGAGGTCAATGCAGGATCGCAATCCACAACTTAGGTTGATTTTGTAGTGTAGGGGAGATCCCAGTGTATACAGACTGTATAACCTGTTTTCCCTCAGTGAGAAGCAAAAATTAGGACAGATGACTGTTCACTCGGGTTGTTTTTGTTGATCCCTCTTCCACGTTTTTGACTCTTATATATGCAATAAATAGACTAGCAACTCAGAAAACTACAAAAGTTCATGATGCTAAAGAAAGGAAAAATCAGCAGAGGAACTACCACTTTAAGGTTGTAGTTCATGTGGCAAATTTAATGAGTTTTATTAATTTTGAATTCAATTCATTGTAGATCAAATATTTTTGGCAGATTTATGGAAAACCTTTAAGTTACCTTTTTCTAGCTAAAAACAAAAAACCCCAATAAACTGATGATCGCATCATCCAAGTCTGAGTGAATTTCAAAGCATAAGAAAAAGAGTCATGAACAACAAAAAAAATCAGACTGAAGATGGTTTAAATATTTGGATTTTTCTTTGTTCTGTGTGCCTCTCTACTTAGAAATATTAAGAACCTACGGCAACGACAGAGGATTCTTATTATTCCTTTAAGATTCGCATTGTACAGGTTTTTCACTAAGAGGCCACATATCTGCTGGAATCGTGTATCAGTTCTCACTGATTTTTTTTTCCTCCCAAAGACTTTACCAGTGAATTTCAGCAAAATACATATATACAAAAATACAGAGCTTTTGAGAACTGGAAAAGGTTTAAAACACTACACTTATTTACAAGCTGTGACTTTCACACCAATAAAAACACACATTTATTTTCTCCTTGATTTTTGGTGCAATTTATACACAGACATATCAGTTAGTTTAGACTTTTTTTAAATAAACCATATATACAATAAAATTTACAACTGAAAAATAATCAGTTGGTATGGTATGACTGCAGTTTGCTGGACCAGAAGGGGTTCAATTCTAGGACCTTAATCCTTCCCCATAATGAGAATGGAAAGAATAAAGTAATCTTTAAGTGACATTTATTTTCAGAAAACTAGGATTAAGGTGCAAAAATATATATCGCTCCAGAGTCCATAACAGTAAACACTAATTAGGGTCAGGGAGTCAGAAGGAACAGACTTTGGTTTTTAAAAAATGAGCTAGTATTTAATAAAAAGTTACCTATCTGATCTAATGCTACTTGCTTCTCATTACTTAAATATCTTTGGGGGAAAATGATGATCCCATGAACATTTATTCCTAACTTAACCACTTACATGCCATGCTATTGTTCATATCAAGGGCCATGCCTTTTAAAAGGTCTGACTTAAATGAATGTTTTGGTATGATTCAAAAGGGCTTATATGGGTAAATAATTCATATGTCCCAAGGCACAGAAGAGGTTAAGCAAGTCTTCAGGAAAAATATATATATAATTTTTAAACTCTTCTAGATACTGTGGGATTCAGAATCACTTACCGTATTCTTTAGAAATCTAGAAAGCTACCCTGGTCCAGGAAACCAGACAGTCGTGTGACTAGAAAGGCACACATTTGAGTCATTAACAGCCACATTGCAAGGCTTACTATATGTCAACCTGAAATATTTGTGTGAACAGAAATCTGACTACTTTAAAAGAAAAACAGCAGATCTGGAGGGTACTCCAGTAACATAAATAACAGACGAACTGCAGCAAGCATCTTGACTTTACCAGCAGGATGTGACTGAAGGGAAAAAACAGAAAATCATTTTACACAAAACGTACTAAAGTAGCAATATAAACTAGTTGACAACCTCCACTGTATATTTAAATTGATAAAATTGTTTGATGCTTCCATGGCCAGTCAGCGTTGAGTTGCCATAGGTCTGATTTAAATCAGAATGTTACAAAGGAGAATAATCAGGTTATGATCTATTAAAGTGCATTCATATCAAGTCTCTAATGGTTTTTGTTTTCCTTGTTTATTTATATTTAGTTATGTGATATTGACTTCCAGAACATGGTCATCCTTGCTGGGAATGACAAGGATTTGCATGCTCATGCTGGAGTTGAAGACCTGACCAGGTGAAAAGGATTGTAGACGGGGCATTGGCAGACCTTTATGTTCCCCACTGGCTGCCGAATGCAAACTGCCTTTACTCTTTATGCTACTGTTGTCAGCCTGATCGTCCATATTCTTGTCCACAGATAGATTATCATTTTCAATCCAACTGTCTGTTAAAAAAAAAAAAAAAAAAACCACCAATCATTCTATGAAATGAATTAATAAAATAACTTAATTAAAATGTTGTGGTTTGACTGCACTGCAGCACTGGCGTTACTACTCATTGGTGAGGACAAAACAAAGACTTCACCATCCTAGCAACAATCATGACCATTTGTCCCCTTCTCTGGCCATACAGGCTATATATATTTTATTTTAGGTTTTTCACTATTGCCATCACGGATGCAGCTTCACTACTGTGAAAAAAAATGATGGAGGTGCCAGATTACAGAAGGCTCCAGAAGGACCTGGTGTTTTAACTAGAAAGTTTTACACCTGCTCAGAGCTGGTCTATATACCAGGGACTGCCAGTAACTTGTCTACTCTAATGCTTTATCCGCTGGGAGAATTTTCAGAAAAAGGCTAATTCAGATAAGAGTGAATGCAAGTGTTTTCCATGTGCCTGTAGTCTGCTTGCAAGCCAACATCCTAGGATTTCAACATTCAACTACAATTATAGAATCACAGAACTGGAAGGGACCTCGATAAATCATCTAGCACTCATGACAGGATAAAGTATTATCTAGACAGATAATGCCCTGACAGGTGTTTGTCTAACCTGCTCTTAAAAATCTCCAATGGATTGCAATCCAACAACCTCGCTAGGCAATTTATTCCAGTGCACCCTGGCAGTCAGGAAGTTTTCCCTAATGTCCAACCTAAACCACCCTTGCTGCAATTTAAGCCCATTGTTTCTTGTCATATATTCAGAGGTTAAGGAAAAAAATTTTTCTCCCTCCTCCTTGTAACAACCTTTTATGCACTTGTTCACTTATGTCCCCTCTCAGTCTTTTCTCCACACTTAAACCTAATTTTCTCAATTTTCCCTCATAGGTTGTGTTTTCTAGACCTTTAATTATTTGTGTTGCTTTTCTCTGGACTTTCCAATTTGTCCACATTTTTCCTGAAATGTGGCGCCCAGAACTGGACACAGTATTACAGTTGAGACCTAATCAGAAGAGCGGAAAAATTACTTCTCATGTCTTGCTTACAACACTCCTGCTAATATATCCCAGAATGAGGTTTGCTTTTTTTGCAATAATGTTACACTGTTAACTCATATTTAGCTTGTGATCCACTATGACCCATAGTGCCCGTTCTACAGTACTACATCCTAGGCAGTCATTTACCGTGTGTGTGTGTGTGTGTGTGTGTGTGTGTGTGTGTGTGTGTGTGTGTGTGTGTGTGTGTGTGTGTGTGTGTGTGTGTGTGTGTGTGTGTGTGTGTGTCTTATTGTTCCTTCCTAGAGTGGAGTACTTTGCATTTGTCCTTATTGAATTTCATCCTATTTACTTCAGACTAGGGCTGTCGATTATTCAGTTAACTCAAAAAAAATTGTGATTTAAAAAATTAATCACAGTTCTAATCACGCTGTTAAACAATAGAATACCAATTGAAATGTATTAAATATTTTGGATGTTTTCCTACATCAATTATATTGATTTCAATTACAACAGAATACAAAGTGTACAGTGTTCACTTTATATTTTTATTAAATATTTGCACTGTAAAAACAAAAGAAATTGTATTTTTCAATTCATCTCACACAAATACTGTAGTGCAATCTCTTTGTTGTGAAAGTGCAATTTACAAATGTAGATTTTTTTTATATAACTGCACTCAAAACAAAAACAATGTAAAACTTTAGAGCCTACAAGTCCACTCAGTCCTATTTCTTGTTCAGCCAATCGCTAAGAAACAAATTTGTTTACATTTACTGGAGATACTGCTGCCCGCTTCTTATTTACTATGTCAACTGAAAGTGAACACAGACGTTTGCATGGAACTTTTGTAGCTAGCATTCCAGGGTATTTACATGCCAGATATGCTAAACATTTGTATGCCCCTTCACACTTTGGCCACCATTTCAGAGGACAAGCTTCTCGGCTGATGACGCTCATTAAAAAAGTAATGCGATAATTAAAATTTGTGACTCAACTCCTTGGGGGAAAATTGTATGTCTCCTGCTCTGTGGTTTTACCCACATTCTGCGACATATTTCATGTTACAGCAGTCTCGGACAATGACCCAGTACATGTTTGTTTTAAAATGCTTTCACTGAAGATTTGACAAAATGCAAAGGTACCAATGTGAGATTTCTAAAGATAGCTACAGCACTCGACCCAAGATTTAAGAATCTGAAGTGCCTTTCAAAATCTGAGAGGGATGAGGTGTGGAGCATGCTTTCAGAAGTCTTAAAAGAGCAGCACTCTGATGCGGAAACTACAGAACCCAAACCACCAAAAAAGAAAGTCAACCTTCTGCTGGTGGCATTTCATCAGATGATGAAAATGAACATGCATCGGTCCACACTGCTTTGGATTGTTATCGAGCAGAACCCATCATCAGCATGGACGCATGTCCTCTGGAATGGTGGTTGAAGCATGAAGGGACATATGAATCTTTAGCGCATCTGACACAAATATCTTGTGATGCTGGCTACAATAGTGCCATTTGAACACCTGTTCTCACTTTCAGGTGATACTGTAAACAAGAAGTGGGCAGCATTATCTCTGATAAATGTACACAAACTTCTTTGAGTGACTGGCTGAGCAAGAAGTAGGACTAAGTGGACTCGTAAGCTCTAATATTTTATCTTGTTTTATTTTTGAATGCAGGGTTTTTTGTACATAATTCTATATTTGTAAGTTCAACTTTCACGATAAAGATTGCACTACAGTACTTGTATTAGGTGAGCTGAAAAAATACTCGTTTTTTACAGTGCAAATATTTGTAATAAAAATATGAAGTGACCACTGTACACTTTGTATTCTGTGTTGTAATTGAAATCATATTTGATAAAGTAGAAAACATCCAAAAATCTTTAAATAAATGGTATTCTATTATTGCTTAACAGCGGGATTAATTGTGATTTTTTTTTTTTTAAAATAGCTTGACAGCCCAACTTCAGACCATTTCTCCAGTTTGTCCAGATCATTTTCAATGTAATCCTATCCTCCTAGCTTGTTATTGTGCGCAAACTTTATAAGCGTACTCTCTATGCCATTATCTAAATCACTGATGAAGATATTGAACAGAACCCAGTACTGATCCCTCCAGGTCCCACTTGATATGCCCTTCCAACTTGACTGTCAACCACTGATACCTACTCTCTGGGAACAGTTTTCCAATCAGTTATGAACCCACCTTATAGTAGCTCCATATAGGTTGTATTTCCCTCATTTCTTTATGAGAAGGTCATGCGAGACAGTATCAAAAGCCTTACCAAAGTCAAGATATACTATGTCTACTGCTTCCCCCCTTTCCACAAGGCTTGTTACCCTGTCAAAAAAAGCCATTAGGTTTGACATTTTGTTCTTGACAAATCCATGCTGACCTTACTTATCACCTTATCTTCTAGGTGTTTGCAAATTGATTGCTTAAAGTTATTTGCTCCATTATTTTCCCAGGGACTGAAGTTAAGCCGACTGGTCTGTAATTCCTGGGTTGTCCTTATTTCCCCTTTTATAGATGGACACTATATTTGCCATTTTCCAGTCCTCTGGAATCTCTCCCATCTTCCATGACTTTTCAAAGATCATCACTAATGGCTCAGGTATCTCCTCAGTCAGCTCCTTGAGTATTCTAGGATGTATTTCATCAGACCCTGGTGACTCGAAGACATCTAACTTATCTAAGTCATTCTTAACTTATTCTTTCCCTATTTCAGGCTCTGATCATTTCACTGGCATTCACTATGTTAGACATAAGAATGGCCATACTCGGTCAGACCAAAGGTCCATTTAGCCCAATACCCTGTCTTCAGACAGTGGCCAATGCCAGGTGCTTCAGAGGGAATGAACAGAACAGGTAATCATCAAGTGATCCATCCTGTCGCCCATTCCCAGCTTCTGACAAACAGAGGCTAGTACTGATTGGACATCCCTAACCTTTTTGGTGAAAACCAAAAACAAACAAAAAAAAAAGTCATTTAGCACTTCTGCCATTTCCACATTTTCTGTTATTGTTCCCCCACCCTCCCATTGAGTAATAGGCCTACCTTGTCTTTGGTCTTCCTCTGGCTTCTAATCTTTTTGTAGAATGTTTTCTTGTTACCCTTTACGTCTCTAGCTAGTTTGATCTCATTGTGCGCGTTGGCCTTTCAATTTTGTCCCTACATACTTGTTTTTTATATTCCTCCTTTGTAATTTAACCTAGTTTCTATTTTGTAAGACTCTTGAATTTCAGATCATTAAAAATCTCCTGGTTAAGCCAGTGTGGTTTCTTGCCGTACTTCCTATCTTTCCTATGCAGTGAGATAGTTTGCTCGTGTCCTTAATAGTGTTTCTGAAAAACTGCCAACTCTCTTGAATGATTTTTCTCCTTAGACTTGCTTCCCATGGGATCTTACCTAGACTTGCTTCCCATGGGATCTTACCTACTAACTCCCTGAGTTTGTTAATTTGTAATGATGCATTTTAAATGATGCATTTTAACTCCATGATAGTCAATGCCTAAAATATTGAACAATCTTAAAGATTACATAAAATTTAAAAAAAAAACAGTATTTTCTGGTTAGTGTTTCTTGTTACAGACTAAAGCTAGACTCAGAATTTAAAGTGAAATAATCTCTCACTTTAACTCTCATTAAAGCAGTGCCCTGTTTTGAAAATGACAAACAGCTGTCAATGAAAAGTAACAAACAATGAATCTGGAACAGAATTACATCAAGAATGGGTTTCATTATTTTGAGCTTTGTTCTGCTTTAAAAACAGGACAGCCAAAGAAACAGAGTGCCATTTCTATAAACCAGGTTTTCTATGTGGTCACATATTCAAGACAGCCTTACCAGCATCAAGTTGCATGGAGTGAGCAGAATGATGAGGGAGGTATTTAAATAGTTTGACAACAGGAAAGGGGAGGTATCCAGCAAAAAGTGGCATCACTTCCATGTGCACTTTGTGAATTGCTTGAGCTGCTACAGGCATAGATATTACCCCTGAGCTTTTTCCACAGACTGCCCAGTTACTACTGTTGTCAACAACTGAAAAAGAGTAGAGAGAAAATGCTATGAAATGAAAAAATTTCTGATAAGAAATTAGTTATGCTTCTACATACATTTAAAGTATTTTTTTTTTTGTTTTGCAGCAGTGCCAAGGGACCCCATGGCCCTACTGTGCCAGTGACCATACTGAGTAAGATAGTCCTATCCCAAACAGCTTGCAGTTTAAATAGACAGGATAGGGGAAAGGGATCTCAAAAAAGCAGAGTGATTTTTCACCAGAGTCATATTAGTTCTATGATACTTGCTTTTGTTTCAGGTTCCCTCCTTTCCCCCATCCCTTCCTAAACAGGGTAGGGATTTTGCTTGGTTTACTTTATTTTTATTTACATTAAATGTATTCTAGGTATGGGTAAGATTTTGTCATGGTAAAATTAGGCAAGATTCATGAAACAGTCATGGCAAAAATGAACAAAATCATGGTATGGTCATAAAAATGTGTAATATTTAATAAAATATTCAGCATAACATTTACATGAGACAAGCAACATTGATGCAGTATCTTTCACTTGCTGACATTGTAAACTATTTCAGGATTCTATATGGGTATTGTGAAATCATTTTTCAGACAAAAATGAAAAACTACAGAACAAAAACATTCTTTTTCAAGACCCTATTTCACACTGTTGCAATTCTGATATAACAAGTTATACATAGATTATGCGGCGTCTGTTGTCCCCAAGCACATTTTTATAAGATGAGATGGAGTTTTCGGGGTCTATGCTATTGACTGGTACTGCTAAGCAGAACTGGAAATATGGCCATCATACTTCTCCAGAACTGGAAACGTCCTCATTCCTCAATTCTTGCACTGCTCTGCAGTAAGCCCAATATTCTCTCTGGGCTGGAGTGTTGTCATCAAACAATGGCATATTTTCAAATATTGTGGTCTCATGAATGTCAACATGTTTTATTTGATTTGGCTCCAATACACTGCATGTCCTGAAGTGGCAGCAGATTGGCGAAAACGGGAGGTTGAGTCAGGGTCCAAGTAGGACCCTTTTTTGAGCTTTCCAAGAGTGCTGTTTTTGCTGTTGGTTGTCGGCAAGTTTCAGAGCAGCTCTCTGCCCACATCAAAAGATCACACACATCATTTGAGACTTGAGCACAAACTGTGGGCTCTTCATAGCTGTAAGCGTGTTTATGATTCGGGGTGCAAACTCTTTTACAGCCTGGAGTTCTTCAATAACTGCTGTGGATAGGCAAAGATCCACAATCTCTAACACTTCAACTACTGCTGTAACCATTCTCTTCAGTAAAAAGTTAAACAATCTTTAGTGTGTTCCATGTGATAAAGGCTACATTGAACCAGCTGTTCCATCTGTTTATTACCGAGGTTGGTGGGATGGAAGGTCTTTTCCCTATTTCCATTAGAAATATACGGAACCAGGCTTTTCTGGCAGGGCAGGTAGTGAAAGCATGTTTTATAGCCACAACTAAATAATTTAGTCTCAAAAGTATCTTCCTCCATAGATCATCCACAAAGGTTAAGCAAACATGCCATACTCGTAAGGTGTACAGAATTTAAAAACAAAGGTTTCAAACCTCGATCCCAAGTTTTCCCGATGTATGTGGCATTATCAGTCACAAATGCAGTGATGCGATCAAATGGTATTGCAAAGTTTTCATTTTCCCATATTGCATTGCTGACTGTTTTAAAATTGACTGCTTCCAAAACTTCACACTAACAAAAATATATCCAGCTTGTGATTACCTGAATCTGAAGTACTTACATTTTCACTGCTTGTTGGGATGGGGATGGCAAGAATGTTAAACACATACCTGTCTTCAGGCAGTTTCATCTGCTCAATGACAATTCCTTTACAGGTGTGCAACTTTTCCTTTAATTCTTCAATGTAACAGTCAAACACTTTGGGTAGCTAAAAGTTTCTAAGTTGATCTGCACTTGGTATAACACCTACTTTGCTCTCTAAAAACCATCTATTTTGGATTGTCAAGGGCATGCAGGGGGATATTTGCAGCAGAGAAGTCTTCTGTTAATTTGAAGATTTCGTTTCTCCCATAAAGCAGCTTCTCATTCTTGGTATTAAAGAATAGAGTAACAGTTTATTTCTATCTTCATCCACTTTTATTGCCTCATTTGTGCTGATGAGCTGTACTTTCAAGATGCTTATCACAGCTAGCCTCTCAAAATCAACAGGTACATTGAATGATGTATAAAACATCTTCCCTCCATTTTCATGGAAAGTTTTAGGGTACTGCTCTGCTCAGCACTTAGTCTTATTTCAAATAAAGTGGCAAAATTAAGAGAACAGCAGCAAACAAAAATGAACGAAGTGCTGTAACCCCTTCTTTTAGGAGATGTGTGACTTGGGTGTTACCCAGGGCCCTGGTTAGACTCCCTGGGCCAAGCAGAAACTAAGGAGTGGGCCCGCAGAGAAGGCAGGGTGGCAGAGTCATCGCTAGGCAGGAAGGCCTTGAGACTCATTGACCTACATATGCTGGATAGAGAGCAGCAGGCCCCTCTGTGGTGGCTGAGAGCTGTACCCAGAGCCTGCCCACAGCAGCTGAGAGCTCGGGGCCCCACTCCCAGCAGCAGCTGAGAACTGTGGCCCCCCTTCCCCCCCCCCACTACCCCAGGGCTGAAGTTGAAGAGGATAATGTCACAGAGGTCTCAAAGGTCACAGAATTTGATCTCAGTGACAAAAATCTTATCTTTAATTACAGTTCAAGGAAAGAAGGAAACTAGAAGTGCATGGAGACAGATGGAGTGAGGCTGAAGTGAGGAGATTGCATTAGGGGAGCTTTAAATATCTATTCCCCAGGTTGTTGCCTACTGAAGGCTCAAGCAAATATCTGCCCACACTGAAACAATTTTTGAAAAGTAAATTATGTTCTAACCTGTTATGTTAGTTTTTATTTTAAGACAGACAAATGACAAACATTTTAATATCCAACCTTGTCTACAAGACTGCATTATGATCATTAGAAAGTTTGGCAGATATCAGTATCAAGACAGAAGCAAAACCAATAATGAGAATTGCATTAATTTCTCAAAAATTACAGGAGAAAAAATAGTCATTATTCCTACCTTCATACATAAGTTTTGTCGTGCAGTACCCATCCGATTCTGTTAATGCTTCATCTTTATCCACATCTAAGAGGTCAGAGAGTCGGGAGATTGACACCTCCAAAGAGCAGAGTGAGCCTGTTTTACAATACTCTGCCCCCAATGGTGGAAAAATCTGAGCTCTCACATTATACAATGTCTGGCACGAGGAAAAAATAATGATCTGTAAGTACTGAATCAATTATATAAACATGTTTTTTATATATAAATTCAAACTGACCAGATACTATACAAGTTACAAGCTCATACTTAACTTCCATGCCATACTACCACCCGTATTACAAGACTGAGGGATTGTCTTCACGTATAAACCTACAGCAGCCGCTGTAGCGCTTTAATGAATACACTACGCCGCCAACGGGACAATTTCTGTTGGTGTAGTTAATCCACCTCCCCAAGAAGCAGTAGTTATGTCTGTGGGAGAAGCTCTCCTGTCAACATAGCACTGTCTACATGGGAGGGTTGGGGAGAAGTGGGGGTTGAGCGGTATAACTCATTCAGGGGTGTTCCGCTTCAGGATTTTTCACACCCCGAGCAACGCAGTTATACCGCTATAGGTCCATATTGTAAACCTGCCCTCAATTACAAGTAGTGATCATTTGTTATACTACTAATTTTAGACACAATCTGTGAAGAAAAAAAGAATTTCACTGTTCTTGTCAAGATCGAATAGTCCGAACTTATTCAAAGAGGCAAGTATAAGTTAATTACTACAAAACTAGCGGTGCCAAAAAGTTTAATGGAAATATGCTGTTATGGTCATTACCAATTTTTAGGGAACAAAAATTAACAGAGGAGGGTTGGGCTGATCCAAGAGACCAGTGAAGTCTAGTTACATCTGAAAGTGAGTAGGCAAAACACTCCCCCCTAAAGCTTTGCTTAAAGCCTGTTTACAGAAGCAGGTAAAGACCTAATGTAACATTCAGACAAAGTCAGCAACATCTACTTCACTGGTTTAAACCCAAGAAAGGTTCAAATGGAGGACTTTTTGTCAGTTTTGCTCACTGGGCAAGGAGAGGCCAACACATGGACTGCTGCCAATACTATTTAATGTTGAGTTATATTCAGTCAAGCTTTCTAATTGATGAAGGCAATGAATTTGTATTGTGAAGAGAAAGAGGAAGCATTTTAGATAAAGGCCAAAAGAAACCCAAACTATTCCATCAGAAAAGCTCAAACAAAGTCACAAGAAAAAGGTGAGATTTTTCTAACATCTTTCTTTAAATAGCAAGCCAAAAAATTTTTAACAATGGCATTTTGATTGATGAAGGCCTCATCAAGCTAGCAGGAAGAAAGCAGCTCAGTACAGTCTTCTCAGTCTAATATCCTTGGTTACATGAAGCCATTGTGCAGGGCAGGAGGGAAGGAGAAACAAAAAGTCAAACTCTTCAGAAAAGTTGTTAATGATAGCTAAATGATCCCATTTTTCATTTTTGTGGCTCATCATCATCTCTAGTCTTCTTGAGCTGTGAAATGGATGCTGACATTTATGTGTCTTTTAAAAAGAAGCAACAGAAAAGATGGTTCCTTACCTGTTCTGTAACTGTTATCCTTTGAGATACGTTGCACACATCCAATCCATTTCAGATGTGCACACAACCAGTGCACTAAAGCCAGAGATTTTCCCCCCCACAGGGCTATCCCTTGGGGCTGCACACAACCTACTGCATGCTTGTGCTGACAGCCAGTGGTATAAAGGGCAGAGCCACTCTGACCATCCCTTAAGTTCCTTCACACCAGAATCCAGTATGCTTAGACTCCAGTGTAGAGGGGAAGAAGGGTGAGTCGTAGAATGGAAACATGCAACACATCTCAAACAGTTAAAGAACAAGTTAGTAACAATTTTTGTTTCAAGTGATTGCATGTGTCCATTCCTTTTCAGGAGACAAAAATGTTTCAGAATGGAGGAGGGTTTCGGAGTCTATCTGAACAAGGACTGCAACACAACTTTCCCAAATTTATCATGATCTCTTGAGGCTTGGGAGATGGCATAAAGCTCAGTTAAAGTATGTACCAATGACCAAGCTGCATCCCTCCAAGTGTCACTGATGGGCATCTGACAAGGAATGCAGCTAAGCTAATGCTGTTTGTGCTCTTGGAGCTAAAATTCTCTCAGGTGGAAAAACCTTGGTAATGTCATAGCAGTATGAGATCCAGAAGATATTCTCTGCATAGAGAAAGTTTGCCCCTTCATTGTATCAGCAAAGGAAATGAACAGCTATGGGGACATTACTGCTTTAGTCCTGCCCAGGTAACAGGGGAACACCCTGTGGCAGTCCAAAGCACGGGGCTTTTTCTTCATCCTTATGAGACTGAGGCTTCAGAAAAAAGGTTAAGTAGATAGAAGATGCAAAAAAATGAACAAGCAGCCCTAGGTTCAAAAGGTGGACCCATTAATGCTGATAAAACTACATTTAGATCTTATGGAGGCATGGGGTTTCATAGGTGGAAAGAGGGTTTTTTTGTTTGTTTTTTTGTTTTTTAAAGAAATTGGAAAGTTATTGAGTTGAAAAACACAGATTTAATTCTCTACAGGAGGAAGGAATGCCACCAAGAGAACTCTCAGGGAGCTGATGAAAGCGCCATTTTTCCTTTAGGTAAAGTATTTCAGAATAAGGTGAGGAGAGGACTTTGTAGAAGTACCATCCTGTTGCTGGGACCACAGAGAGAAACATCTCCATTTCATCATGTAAGTGTATCTGGTGGATGGCTTTCTGCTGTTTAGAGAATATTCTGAACCTCTAGGGAACATGCAGTTTCCTCAAGCGTTAGCCACGGAGCTTCCAACCAGTCATATGAAGGCTGTGAAGATTGGGAAGCAGCATCTGGCCGTGGTCCTGTAAAATATTCAGGTCTTGAGGGAGAGTCATGGGATCCCGGCTGTAAAGACTCAGTAGGTTGAGAACCAATGTTGTCAAGGCCAGGCTGAAGCCATCAGGATTAGAGTAGTGTGATCCTGTCTGAGCTTGAATATCACCTTTGGAATCAGAGGAATAGGGAAGACATGTAAACAGCAGCATGTCCTTGCACAACAAAAAAAGCAGAGGGCTACAGCTACACAACAAGCTAGGGGTGCGAGTCCTCTGCTCAGGTACACATACCAATGCTAGCTGTCATCAAGCTAGTGAGAGGTTAAACAGCGATGTAGCCATGGTAGCACAGGTAGTGGCAACGGAGGCAAGACTTAGCTGCATTTTCACTGCTATTTATAGTCAAGCTAGCTCAAAAAGAGCTAGCATGACTGTGTGTGCAAGCATGGGGAAAAAAAAAAATCACACCCCTACTTTGTACTGTAGACGTAGCTTGAGATAGAGGACTGTCACCTGCTCTAGAATGCAACAGGTAACACTTCCTCTTCAGTTACATAGTGAAGAGATCTTTCTCTGACTTTTCCAAAGCTTGAAAAATGGATTTTGCAATGTGTGTTCTGATGGACCATTAGTAATTCCTGTTAATTGTTCTGTTGAGACGATCTGCCACATGGTTCTGAACACCTTGGAAGTGTTAAGCATTGAGTATGACATTTCTGATACAAAGATCCCAGATATCTACAGCCTCTTGCAAAGGCACTCTGACTTGGCACCCGTTGCCTGTTCAAGTAGAACCTAGCAGCAGCATTTTCCATGAGCTTGCACAGTGTATACTTTGATTTGAAGAAGGAAAAACACACCAGGTGAATTGCTTTCATCTCTCAAACATTTATGTGTTGAGAGAATTCCTGATCTGACCAAAGCCCCTCCGGGTCTGGAGGTCCCCCAAGTGAGGGATAAGGCCTCCATGACCAGAGTCCTGGAGGGTGGAGTCAGGGGAAAAGAGACCCCTTTGCATTGGCAGGGTCCATCCACCAATCTAGCAATGACAAGAGACATTTGCAGGTATCTGAGTCATTATGTCCAGCAGGAGATGAGACAGATGGTATACAGACTTCAAACACCCCCACACGCTTCTGAGTGGAAGTATGGCTTGCTGAGCCATATACCTGCCAGCTGCCACATGCCCTAGAAGTCCCATCAATTCCTTACTGTTGTACAAGGATGGACCTTGAGGTCCTTGCACAGGTTCAGTATTGCCTGAACTCTGGCTTGGTGACTGGATGACTTGGAGTAGAGACCTGCTCCTATAAACTCGATCCTCTGCACCAAGAGCAATACTAACTTGCCCTCTTTGATCAACAGGCCTAAGCAATTAAAGGAGGACTGGATCTTCTTGATGCTAACTTCTACCTTTTTGCCTGGATCTTTCCTGAACTAGCCAATCATCCAGGTATAGAAACACTTGGCCACCTACCCTCCTGAGATGCATCACCACCACTTCCCTATATGTTGTGAAGACTTGAGAGGCTGATGACGGACTGAAGGGGATGACAGAATTGATAATGAACTTTTATCACAACCCTTAAAAACCTCTTGTAGCTCTGACGAATGGCCACATGAAAGTAAGTGTCCTTTAAGGGCTTGTCTACACAAAGGATAGTTTGCGGTAAACTGGGATGTGGGCACTAGCCTGCTGCAGACTAATTATGCAGATTCTGACGACATGCAAACATTGATATAAACAACCTAAATCATGGGCAACACACCAATCATCGGGATCTAGGTACAGGATAATACAGGCTAATAACCATGCAAAACCTTCATTATGTATTTGTTTAGGTTCCACAAAACTAGATTAGGTCTGTGGCCTCCCTTGGATTTTAGGATAACAAAGTATTGGGAATAGAATCTCTTCCCCTGATGTTGAGGGTCTTCTATGGCCGCTGGCCATAAAAAATATTTTATTTTTTGAATGAGAACAGTCTTGTGCAATTGGTCCCTGGAGAGAGATGAGGGAGGACTGGGAGGACAGAGAAACTGCAGACATCTCTCACTTCTATGGCACTTAGCAACCAGTTACTGGTTGTAACAAACATCCAAGCACCTAGGAAGTTGGAAAGTCTGCTGCAAAAGGGAGGACAGGAGATATTAGACACTGACAAAGTGGTACTTTGGAGTCAAATAAGACTGTTTAGATGTCACAGTTGTCTCAATGAAGTTGAAGCGAAAGGAGGTCGTCTCCTTCTTTGGAGCTTATGGCGTGTTCATTTGCTCAGGCTGCCTTGTTGGGTAGAAAAAGATTTCTGTGCTGAGTCTGAAACTGCTTCCTCTTAGGATCTGGGATATAAGTCACCAGAAACCTAAAAGGGTAGAGCCCTAGCGTCTCAGGGAACACAGCATTTTGTACATCTTCTCAGAAGACAAGTTACAGCCCTCAAAAGGAAGATCCTCAGTCATCTACTGGACTTCTGTTAGTATCCCAGATGACTGCAGCTAAGAAAAGTGATGCACTGTAACTGTGAATGCCATCCTGCTTGTCACAGAATCTGCACCAGCCAAGGCCACCTGAAGTGAGGTTCTGGCTACCAGATTCAGTAATCATTGTCTGATCCTGACTAGGCCAAGTGAAAATAAGTTTGTACAAAAAAAATTTAGCCATACCGTCCCATACTAGTCAGATTTATTAGCCAGAGCAGTGCTTAAATCCCAGGGACTTAGGCATGCCCTGGTTCTGAGGCAAAGCAAAAGTTCAAAATAGCAATAAAAAAAGAAAAAACAAGTACCATTAACTATACAATTTACAAAAAGTTTAGAAAAGGGGTTTATTTGTGAGAAAAGGAAATGAGAGATGAGACACACTGGCTACTGACCACGGGTAGTAAGAAGGAATTGAGGGAACGGTAGGAGCAGCTCTGCCCTTTATGCCTTCAGTTAGTAGCATGTGGAGGTTGCATGCACCTACCAGTGTGGGTAAAAATTCTCCAGCTTCAGTGCACTGGGCATGCAAACACCTGAAGTGGAAGGGAGATGTGCAATCAAATAAATTATAGTAAACAGAGACCTATCCCTGGACTTCCCATCACCCAAACAGATTCTTCCTTCCTCCCGCTAAGTTTAAGATACACAATATGTAGATAAAAATATACTTACAAAATAATTTTCCACTTGGAATTCATAAGTGTACGGCTTCAAGGAGAATGATTGCTCTTCAGAAGTATCTGGACAAAAGCTAACCGAAAACTGGCACTGCAAAGAGGGGGGAAGTTCTTTTGTCCACTTCAATTCCCATACAAAGAATACTGACTGCTTACTGTATATGTGCTGAAAGAAAATTATTCATCCATAGAATGAACTCATATCTTAATATCAGGAGCTTTCTATACTGCTAGTCTAATGAAGGAGAATTCTTAGCATAGTCTTGTTATATACACTACTACCAGAACTTTTATTATATTTATAAATGCATCAATCCATGAAATTATAACCATTTTACAGTTCTCACAATCTAAAATCCCCAGACATGTACTGGCCCAGATTGTTACAATGAGAAGGGAAAAATTTCATTGCCAGAATCAGTATTTCAGGCATGGCAAGTTTTGGGTTTTTTTTTTTTTAAAGAGTAAATATTAAAAAAAAAAATTTTATGTTTGCTGCTCAGGAAAACACACACCCAGAATCTCTTAAAACCAGGCACAAAACAGACTGATGCCTATTACAGAGCACTGTTTTGTCATTGCATCTCAATCCTAGTTTGCAGCTCCTGAGCTACTCCACTTTTTGGCCATTCTTGATCACAGAATGCCAAAACCACCAAACTATGTGGTAGCTTTTTGCAAGAGGAACAAGAAGGGATTGGGAGATCAACAAGAAGGTTATTCATCCTGTGCAGTAACTGTGGTTCTTCGGGTGCTCCACAGTAGGTGCGGCAGCACCCCATGCGCCTGGGATCAGAGATCATTAGCAGTGCCCACTGGACTGCACATGTGCACCTCCCTGTCTCACCATGAGCAGCATGTATATATAGCGCTCTGCTGTCCAACCACCACTTAGTTCCTTCTCTAACCCAGAATTTATCTTTCAGCTCTGAAGCAGAGGGGAGGAGGGCAGGTAGTAGAGCACTCAAAGGGACACTCATCTCAAAGAACTTCAGTTACTGCACAGGGTGAGTAACCATCTCCTCTTCTTCTTCGAGTGATGTCCCTATAGGTGCCTCCACTGTAGGTGACTAAAGTAGTGCCCCTAGTTGGAAGGCTGAGGCTTTGGAGTGGCAATCAATCAATCTGGATGATACAACAGTATGTCCTAGTAGAGTATCAGATGCTGAGTCATACGTAATAGAGAATGGCCATGTGGCCGCTTTGCAAATGTCAGCAATCAGCACACTGTTGAGAAAGGCAATCGAGGTGGAGAGAGGGAGGGTGGAACGTGCTTGAGTTCCAGGAGGAAGTTGTCAATTGTATAGTTGGTAGAACAGGTGTATACACTGCAAGATCTAGTTGAAAAGGCATTGCTTAGACATGTCCGCACCTTTCGATCTTTTGGCTGTTGATAGGAATAAGTGTTGCAATTGTCTGTACGGTTTAGTTCTGTCCAGGTCAAAGGCTAATGCTCATCTGACATCCAAGGGTGTGTAATGCCACCTCCTGCTGGTTGCTGTGTTTAACGTATTGGTGCTGAGGGAAAGGTGCATTCTCTTGAGCAGCCAGCAGATGAAGTAGAGTTCTTGCTTGGTGCCAAGGGTTTGCTCAAAGCCGAAGGTGTAGTCGGTGCCAAAATGGACATCACCAATGCAGATGGTTTCATTGATGTCATGGTGCCCAAAGTTGATCTGGTCTGACAGTTGGCACTGTTTTTGATGGTCTCATGTTGCAGTCTCTGGTGCAGAGAGACAGTGCTGATGTCTGAAGGTCTGCCCATTTAGTGTCTTTAGACCTCTGTTTAGCTGTGGTACTGGAGGTACTCTGATGGCCCTGGAGCTATGTCTCATCCCCGAAGATGTTGAGGCTACTGACCTTGCAGGCGATAGAGGCGACCGTGTTTCAGAGGGTGATGAGGAAGCCCATTCCTTCCCATCAGCATGAGAAAGGGAAGATTTTCTCTTAGGACGTGGAGAATGAGGGTCGGTGGATGACCTAGCGGGGGAAGTGTCCAGGTCAGGGTCTGATGCAAGTGACCTTGAAGTTGCAGCCAAATGTCCCAGTTTTTTCTGGCCCTGGCAGTCAGGTTGTGGCAATGGATAGACTTCTGTGGGATGTGTCCCTCTCCCAGGCAGCGGCTGCACTGTGGATGACCGTGGTTACTGGAAAGGTGACCCACAGGAAACTCATCTCTTAAACCAGGGAGATCCAGGTCTAAGGGTGAGGGAGAAAACTTCCCAGTCGAGAAAAGCAAGGAGCAGGAAAACTAAGTCCTAAGCTACGAACTAACAGGGAGGATAAGAGGAAGGAATTTATTTTTTTAAGGGAGCGGGCAAGGAAGGAAAGAACTACTACACTAAAACTAACAGGTAAGACACTATTTAATAGCTCAAAGGATAGGCAGGCATCTCTGCAGATTCCATCCCAGACCAAAGGTGGCTAAGAACGAACTCAGGGGTGGTTGGAGTGCAAAGTGCTATATATACATGCAGCTCATGGCATGAGATGGGAAGGTCTGCGTGTGCGGTTCAATAGGCACTGCTAATGAAGATCTCTGATCCCAGGTGCAGGGGATGTTGCCGCATCTAGAGTGGAGCACCCATCAAGACATCATTCAAAGAAAAAACTAATTATTTGTGACCCGCATTAGGATTTCATCTTGAGTCTGCAGACATGAAAGTCTATTGCAGTGAGTGACCTAGCTCCCAAAATACCCTTTAGTGGAAGGTCACCCTGATCTGTTTTTCAGAGATTGCAAAGACCTGAATATTTGCATTTGGGTGTGTCAGTTTTGTTACATTATCTCTTACGAAAGCCATTCACCCAGATTCTAAGCATTTCAGCAATACAAGTGTCAATTTTTTTCAATTTTAAGGTGAGTGCACTTGTGCCTTGGTACACTCATCTTATTCCATACACCTAAAAGGTAATGAGCCACCAAGGAGAATCTTACCTGTTGGGATTCTGGCTTCAGAGGTACCAGCTGTAGATCTATGCAGTTACCAAATTTTTTTAGGTTATTGTCTGACAGCTGGAAACAGAGTTCTGACAAATTCTGTACACAAACCTGTACATATTTCCTGAAAATTAAACATTGAACATACAATAATATACATTGTATATTGATATCAGTTTCACTGCAAATTCATAGAAAACTTTATTAAAAACATTTCATCCTCACTATAGAGTTCCTCTAATTGTGACACTCAGGCAAGAACAGTAAAAATGATAGGCATTATTTCTTTTCCTCTCTGCTTAATTGCTAATCTGAGAGCTTGCAGAAGTAGGTCTTTGGTACAGTTATTTTTTATAAGTAGTTTTGCTTTTACTGAGTTCTAACATGGAGACCAAAAGATGGAGAAAATTAGCATATGACTATATGATTAAAATATACCACCAATAATGTATTTGTTGTTCTGCTGGGGGAGTGTGAAAGGGAGAATGGGTGAATCCAAAAATGAGCATTTCATAAGTGGCAAAACTCACCACCACTTACAAAAAATAAAAGCTTATGTTGAAAGTTTACATACAGAACATCAACTTCTACAAACATTTTCTAAGCGGAAAGAGACTATAAATATTTAAAGACTACATTACCGTTTGCCAGCTGACAGTAAGGAATGCTTGGCATTAAAAGGTACACTGAATGTTAATGCAATAATGGTGGAGTAAATTGACCAGGGACAATCAATGGTTACCTGGAGAAAAGAAAGAAATAGTATTCTTATTCATGCATAATGGCTTTATTTTCCAATTCCAAATACTCAAACATTTCCCAGAAACTTTGTCTTGACCAGTCAAACCTAATGCATCCAAAAGGGGGGAAAAATTGATCAAACAAACAACTAAGCTTGTTAAGCTGGGAAGAGGACTTTTTTGTGTGCGCGCATGCTTACAGCTTGGTGTCTCCCTGACATCAACTCCTAAGATGACTCATCCATGGGATCTGCCTCTTCAGAGCACTTTCTCAAAGGGTTGGCAAATATTAAGGGAGAACAATGCTGACACCAGGGGAATCTTACTGCAATAACCACATATTTTGTCAATCTCAAAATAAATTACTAATGGAACAAACCTATTAATGTCATAACATAATGTAAGGGATGATTAATCTGCATTCTGAACTTCAGCACAGAGCTTCAAAAAAGTTCCTCCTGAACTGAATGCAGATTTTCCCTTGATGTGTATAAACACTAAGTGAAATAACTCTTTTCATATATGCATATGTTCATAATCTTTATGAACACCAAATGCCCCCCTACCACTAGTTTCCAAACCCAACCAATCTGCAGTTTCTTTTAACAATAGTTAAGCATGCGAGAAGTAAGTGCCAGTACATTGCGCAGACAATTTTAGTTATAAACTTAGGGCAATAAAATCAGTAACATAGGACAGAGCTCTCAAATTAACTCCCAGCTGTATAAGGAAGTGGTGTTACTGGTTTAATCAGAACATTCTTTTCTCTTAATACTGAAGCAGTGTACCAGAACGGTGCAGGGATACTCTGCATATAGAAATTACATCTTTCTGATGCATCAGAAGAGAGAGGCTTTGATCATTGGAGTCATTAAAGATCCCATGGCACTTAAAACAAAAGTAGGGGTGTTAACTATGGTCTGTTGGCCAAATTCCAATTTGGGTTGTTGGCACAGAATATCAAACCTCAGAGAAGGCTAGCATTTGGTGAAGGGAGACTCGTCCACCTATAAAGTTCTGTGTATTTTTGTACATACTTTAATAATTCTGTACACATATATTTGCATCTATTTCATAGAGTCTGACGTGCTTTCATATCCTTTAAGCTAGAAGGTGTTCTGTTCAAGTAAGATATTCTCACTCATATTTTGGTCAATTTAAACACTTGTGGTCAAACATTAACTTTTTGTCATCTTACTTTTTGGTCAACTGTAGCCATGCAGTTGTCCATTTTCTGCTTCTCTTTGCTTTTCCTGTGCAGTTCTTTATTTACCAGATTTTCACTTTCCACTGAAGCTGTTGGGGTTGATGGCAAATAGATAACTTCTAGGTCAAATTCAATCACATGATATGCAGGAGCCACTGGCAGGGTGATGCTCGTGATCTTTTCAGAAGACTGGATCAGTAACGATGATTCTGAGACTTTTTCTACAATTGTGCAGAACATGAAGTAATTTTAGAAATATTCCTCCCCTCCACAACCTCCATTTTTCATCTCTAACTATCAAGTCATGAGATCATATACTGAAAGGCTAGAAATGTCTTCTTCGATCAAGAAGGAGCCCTAAAAGGCTTGGTACCTATAGTGTCTATAACCAACACCTCCCTGTCAGCGAGGACTGCAGCCATACAACACATTGTAGAACTCCAAAAACTCCACACTGGCTTCCTTGATGAAGTCTCTGGCTACAAATACATTATGAAGCTTAGGCTGACAGAGCCCCCCTAATGTAGAGCCTTCACTGACTGAACTAGCTTTTCTGTCCATGTAGGAACACCACCTTCCCGAATGATGTTATCTACATCAACAGAATCGTTCTTCCATCAACAGGGCTGTGTCTATACCTGGTGTTTGTCAGCAGAGCCATGTTGGTCAGGCATGTGGATTTTTTCACATCCCTGACCAATGTAGATATGCCAACCTAACTTTCAAGTGTAGATCAAGTCAGAGCCCACATCATGTAGAACCTTACCCTTCATTATTTATTTCCAGTGTTTCACTAATTCTTCTTGAAGGGCTACTGGCTACCTTCCTTGGTAGTCCATTCCAATATTTAAGAAAATTCTTGACAGAGCAATTTAATGACTAGTCTGAATCTTATCAATGTTCCTTCAGTCCTCACCTGCCCCATTACCCAATCCTTTTTAACCTGTCCCTGTGACTCCTCATATCCTATTATTTCATTCCTTTCATTTTACACAAGCTTCATTATTGATAACACAAGACTATGTACTGTTGAGGATTTAACCAGCATTCGTGACATATCTTAATTTTCATATAGGATACCTACATTTATCCTATTTTTAATCTCTCCTTATTCAACTATTGAATCTTTGCTTCTTGCTTTTACAAACTGAAGGAGAGGATTGAGATGCTCTAGCAGAACTTTGGGAGAAGCTGGGATATGATTGAATGAAACATTGGCTAGAGAGGCAAATAATTCTTCACTTTCCTGAGCACTAAATTGCTTTATAAAAAACATATCCTAGTTTCTTAATTTCATAATTTTCATAGAATCAGATTTTAAAGGTCAGAAGGGACCATTATGATCGTCTAGTCTGATCTCCTGCACAATGCAGGCCACAGAATCTCACCCACCAACTCCTGTAACAAACCCTTAACTTATGTCTGAGCTATTGAAGACCTCAACTTGTGGTTTAAAGACTTCAAGGTGCAGAGAATCCTCCAGCAAATGACCCGTGCCCCACGCTGCAGAGAAAGGCAAAAAACCTCCAGGGCCTCTTCCAATCTGCCCTAGGGGAAAATTCCTTTCCAACCCCAAATATGGCAATCAGCTAAACCCTGAGCATGTGGGGCAAGACTCACCAGCCAGACACCCAGGAAAGAATTCTCTGTAGTAACTCAGATCCCACCCCATCTAACATCTCATCACAGGCATTAGGCATATCTACCGCTAATAGTCGAAGATCAATTAATTGCCAAAATTAGGCTATCCCACCATATCATCTCCTCCATAAACTTATCAAGCTTTGTCTTGAAGCCAGATATGTCGTTTGCGCCCACTGCTTCCCTTGGAAGGCTGTTCCAGAACTTCACTCCTCTGATGGTTAGAAACCTGTGTCTAATTTCTAGTCTAAACTTCCTGATCACCACTTTATAGCCATTTGTTCTTGTGTCCACATTGGTACTGAGCGTAAATAATTCTTCTCCCTCTGTGGTATTTATGCTTCTGATATATTTATAGAGAGCAATCATATCTCCTCTCAGCCTTCTTTTGGTTAGGCTCAACAAGCCAAGCTCTTTGAGTCTCCTTTCATAAGACAGGTTTTCGATTCCTCAGATCATCCTAGTAGCCCTTCTCTGTACCTGTTCCAGTTTGAATTCATCCTTCTTAAACATGGGAGACCAGACCTGCACACAATATTCCAGATGAGGTCTCACCAGTGCCTTGTATAACAGTACTAACACCTCCTTATCTCTACTGGAATTACCTCACCTGATGCATCCCAAGACTGCATTAGCTTTTTTCACGGCCATATCACATTGGCGGCTCATAAGCATCCTGTGATCAACACTCGGAGGTGGTTCTTCTCCTCTGTTACTTCCAAGTGATGCATCCCCAGTTTATAACAAAAATTCTTGTTATTAATCCCTAAATGCATGACCTTGCACTTTTCACTATTAAATTTCATCCTATTACTATTACTCCAGTTTACAAGGTCATCCAGAGCTTCCTGTATAATATACCGGTCCTTCTCTGTATTGGCAATACCTCCCAGCTTTGTGTCATCCGCAAACTTTATTAGCGCATTCCTACTTTTTGTGCCAAGGTCAATAATAAGATTAAATGAGACTGGTCCCAAAACCGATCCCTGAGGAACTCCACTAGTAACCTCCTTCTAGTCTGACAGTTCACCTTTCAGTGTGACCCGCTGTAGTCTCCCCTTTAACCAGTTCCTTATCCACCTTTCAATTTTCATATTGATCTCCATCTGTGACATTATGAGTGTAATATATCATCTCATTGAAAGGTGACAGGGCCAGAAAGAGTTTAACTCACAAACAGACCTGACCCGACCCATGGCTGAACTTTAGAGACTGGTTAGGAAGATATGTAAATGAACAGAGCTTTGAAATGCAAGTCTGCATTGTTAGAGATAGAAGAGTAGATGTTTGTTCGGGTCTTGTGATGTAAGCAAGCAAGTCTTGTCTACTGCTATAGCTTTGATTCAAAGATCAAAAAAGGAGTATTAGTATTTAGGAAGATACTTGACTGAAATAGTATTATTGTCTATGTCTCTTTGAAGGTTGTGATAACTGTGTCTGAACTGTTTAATGGATAAATTATCCTGTGCTAATTGCCATGATGTTTGGAAGAAGGAAAGTCAAGCCTATTGTTTTCTCAGGCCAAAAGGCTGCTGGAAATGTATAAAAACCTTGGGACATGATCCTTCTTCATCTCAGATCTGCTTTGGGTTTCAAGAGAAGGGAAACCTTAAGCCATAAGGATTGAGATCCCCATTCACTGACTGGAGTCACCCTGAATATGGACATTGGACTATAACCTATGGACTATTTCTAAAAGGACTTTTGGCAACTACAAGCTCATCTCTGCTATGTATCTGAACCTCAAGAACTGAATTCAAGTCTGTATGTACTTTGATCTTTTAATCAACACTCTTAATAAAATTTTAGTTTAGTTAATAAGAATTGACTATAGCATGTATTTGGAGTAAGATCTAAGTTATTATTTGACCTGGGTCTGGGGCTTGGTCCTTTGGGGTTAGGAGAACCTTTTATTTTATATGTTGAAATAAGATTTTCAGAATTCATCATCATATGTTTGACATGTGCATCTGGATGGAGCCCTGAGGCTGGGTACTTTAAGGGAACTGCATTATTTGGACTTCTGAGTAACCAGCGAAGTACTATAGAAGCTGTTTTGTGCTGGCTTGGTAAATCTAAGTATTGGAATATCCACCAGCGTTTGGGGTTTGTTTGCCCCATTCTGTTTGCAGTTCATCCTGATTGAGTGACCTCAGCTGGCTCCCACAGGCAGCACCATCTTTTCCAATTTAGCTAATAATTCTCCATGTGGAACCATATCAAATGCCTTACTGAAATAGAGGTAAATTAGATATACTGTGTTCCCTTTGTCTAAAAGAGGTTACCTTCTCAAAGAAGGCGATCAGGTTGGTTTGACACAATCTACCTTTTGCTATGGTACAAAGCCTCTGTACAGGTCATGTCTCACAATGGCAACACAAAAGTAGTCTAATTCACTCTAATCCTCAACCATTCCTTTCCTCCCTACACGGACCTCAACCCATAAAAAGCAGTATTTCCAGGACTAATCTGGTTGACTGAAAGTTCACACTTTTCTTGAGGCAATCAAATGCAATGAGAACGCAACCACGGATTCATGTGTGCAGGAGGCTTAAGTAGTAAACTGTGTTTTATACAAAATATGCAAATTCAAAGCTAAACAGGGTGGTACAGAGAACTCTAACTGGACTTCATTCCAGGTCCTGTAAGGTGTTCCCAAGATCTCCTTCCTTGCAATAGGTGAAAGTGTTGCTAAGGTTTCCTCTGTTGTGTGGTGCCACTTGCAAATATTTTACATTGATTTAAAAGTTGCTTATGAGGCAAGTTAATTTCCTAGTGAAGGGCCCACAGACAGTAAATTAATCTTTCCCAGAATATATCTATTCTTTGTTATTGAGATAAGACCTATACCTGAAGTCTCTAAGTCTAACTGGTCACATGTACAGTTTCCAAAACAGTTGTAGAAAAAGGCCAGGACTTACAGAAGTTTTTGTGCTCTGAAATGCTGAGTTACCAGTTTCCAATTCATGGTTACTGACAACAATGGTGTCAAACTTTCTAACATCTTATAGAGCACTCTGCTGCTATACAATAATATTTACATTATGCTTATAGGATTTCTGCATTTTCACAGACTGATGGCAGATAATTGATTTTGGCTATGCTGCTTACCCCTGGTATTGGAATAGATCAATGCTTTGCTCTCTGGATGGTACAGGAAAGGCATGGCATCAGCATTACTGAGCTGCAAAGTATCTCCACTCTTCATGGTATAATGGCCAGTAGTCACTGTGAACTTCACCCTCTGAGGAATACCAGCCAAAAGGCTGTCTGAAGAAAAAGAAAGCAAACAGTGCCATTGTATTCCAGCACTCTAGTTATTAAATGGTTGCAATTAGCTGCTAATGTTTGCTAGGAGTATACAAATAAACATTCATAGCTCATTTTTCACACAAGTGCATATTAACATCAACTTTAACATTTTACTTTTTGGTGCTCAATTATGGAGAGGTTTTCTAAGAAATTTTCCAAGAAATAGGGAGAGTTTCAGCCATTCAATTTTGGGAAATTTTCACTGTTTCCCTTCACCTGAAATCAAAGCATTCTCAATCAATGAGGTGCAGCTGTGGAACAAACTTCCAAAGGCAGTCAGAATAATTCAAAGTCTGACCATCTTTATGACCCTTTGAGACCACTTTCCCATATTAACAGAATGATACTTTTCCCCCCATCTTCACATATTCTGTGTGTTATAGAGATACAGCTCAAGTAGAGCCTCTTCTACTAAGGAAGGGGGGAAAAGGAGAAGACTTCAGGAAGCCTAGAAGACGTCACCAGTAAAATCTACTTTACCAGGAACATTCTTAAACATGGTGACGGGTCCCATAGAAAGCTCTTAGATTAGTGATTCTTCTTCCACTGAACTCAAAGGAAAGACTCCTATTCATTTTAAAGGGAGTTAGAGCAGAGCCTCTTTGGTATGTGAGAGTGCAAGGTAAAGGGATTTTGCTAAATTACCAAAGCCAATACAATGTCACAGAACTAGTAAGAAATTCACAACGGTGCAGTCAAATCACTATTCTCCCCATCAACGTGTCCAGTGATGCAAGACCAAACCCTACTTGATCCTTCAAAAAGGATACAGACACATATATGCACTCCAACTAAGCCAGATTCTGAAATTCGCAATCAAATACTAGTTGTCATGTCACTAGACAAGTGGGATTGATAGCATTCAGACTCACTAAAGCCTAAAGACATTCATATATGTTCTCAATAGAAGCAGTTTTAAAAGGAAGCTGCAAAAGACAGAGCAAAGTAACTCGTTTAGATGAAATGAGAACAAACAAACATGTCATGTATGAGAAAGTAACATGGACAATCAACTTCTTAGTGTTACAAGTTTACTTACCAGTCAATGGCTCCACTTTTAGCTGGGGCTCCTGAGAGTACACATCATATTGCACAACTGGGTAAATGTGAGGAAGGACAAAGTGCACTTTACCCACTGACGTGCACAGCTGCCTGAGAGTATATGTGCCAGGTTCTTTGGCCTTTGAAAAATAAAAAATGAAACTGAAGAGAGGATTTTCAATCTAGCAATTATTTTTACATTTCTCAAGAAAACCCTTTGTTTTCTCCACTGAACTTCTGACAAATGAGGGACAAATACATCTCAGCCCATTTGTAACTGAAACACTTATCTGTACAACTAGGTGAATAAAAAGAATTAAGAGGGGAAAAAAAAACATGAAATTTCCCAAGCACTCCAAATTCAGTTTTCATAAGTGTCTAGTAAAAATGTTTATCCCAAAGGACCCCACCTACTAATGGCAGGGGGGTGGGGAGGGGAAGCAGGAATGTGGTCAATTTGATTCAAGAACAAATGGAAGTGCTATCAATTCAAATACTCTGTTACCCTAAGTACGTAGCATAGCAACCCACTCTGGTGACAATTTATATTTCATATATTACATTATATATACATATATATACACACACACACACACACACACACACACACACAAATTTGAACTGAGGGCTACACACATTAAAATATAATGAATATGCTCATCCACGATGTTATGGACTTTACCAGGTAGTCACAAACAGCAGAGTGACTATTTGGCTAGCTTTCATAAAACCCCACACTGTGCAAGGAACAGCTTTCAATCAATATAAGCCTGTAATGTTTTCACACTTTCTTCCACATTGTGTGGACACCTATTAATGAATATATTTTAATCCCATACTCTCCCCCAACTCTACCTTAAGAAGGCTAGCACCATCGTTTAAAAAAAAAAAAAAAAAAGTACACCTGTAGGTGTGCTTCCAGAAGATGCATTATTTCTATCCCTGGTGAAGGACAATGTGTTAGTCACTGCTGATAAACAAGATTTGAAGTTTGGGAGTGGTTCCCCCTGCTCCCCTTTTTGTCACTTCTTACTGCACAGCATTGAAAGTGCTACAAATCTTTGTTAATGACATAGGCTGCTCTCACAGCAGAATTAGAATTTTTTGGGTGCTTGAAATGAACTTTGATTAAAACTAAACTAGCACAATTATAGTCCATTGACCAAACAACTGAAATGATACAGCTATTTATCCTGTTAAAAGCATGGAGGGCCTGAACACCCAAACAGCATCATGCTAACAGAAGAAAAATGCTGACCTCTAAGAGATCTAGTATTTTGAATTTTTCACTAGCTAGAGCAGATTTAAAAAAAAAATCCTCCTAATTTTCTTGAGCATAATGTACAGATGTGTGTTGTGTGTGCCATATCACATCACATCTGATGTGGAATTAACCCATAATACACAAACCCTATGTAGCCTGAAGCATTTGTTTGTCTCACAGTGACTACTCAAATTCAAAATTTTTCAGTTGTTAGTTAGTGGTACTGCCCCTGCCCCAAATTATAACCTTAAAGCCTCACCATCTGAGTGTTTTCTCACCACTTTTTCCATCTTGAAATAGACAAAAGCATTAGTGCACATTGTGTGTTAATGTCATGGGAGATTTCATGTAATGTAAACCTAGGAGTCATAGGAGAGGGGGGTCCAAAGAATGCAGAAAACATTTTCTGACCTGCTATAAAACTTTAAAAGTATTCATTCTAAAGAGGTTCAGTTTGGAGTATTGCTAAGAGAGACTGCTGCAAATTTAGCATGAAGCAAGTGCTATGCTCAGTCTAAAAACCTGCAAACGAAGCAGAGTGCATATACATCACATATGAAGGGGGGCATTTTCTTTCCCCTTTATTGTTCCCTCAGTGCAATTGTTAGGCTGGCCTACACTTACATTTTTGATCAGCATAGGTATGTTGCTTCCCCTGACTAACGTAACTGGGCTGACCTAAGCCCCAGTGTAGACAACTCAGCAGACAGAAGAATGTTTCCATCAACCTAGTGACCACAGCTCAAAGAGATGGGTTCCCTACAACGATGGAAAAAAGCCTTCCAATGCCATAGGGAGCACCTACGTTATGGCACTACAATAGTACAGCTATGCTTAGTGTAGACATGGCCTTCACCCTACACAAGTGAGAAAGGTTTCTATAATCCCTTTATTTAAATCCCTTGTCCTGTTATGTTATCTAACAGGAGTAAGGGATCGAATATGAAGCCATCATCCTACAGCAGTGCGCTCAATGTTTTTTTTTTTAAATAAACATACCACCTCTAATTAATATATTTTAAAGGAAAATATCACTAAGTGATATCTAAGTTACTTGATACTGTCAGTTCCAGAAATTTAAATCCTGTTCTTAGGAAAAGAGGATAGGTGCTGGGTGCAACACTCAGCATGAAGGAATCTAACAGCACAATTTCCTCTCTTGCTGTTCCTTCACTACAGGAAGAGATTTGAAAACAGGAGAATTAGGAAGTTAACTGTCCCTCCTATAATATTGGCAACCAGAAATGTACATAGTATGAGATATAAAGAATAGTTCAAGTAGTAAATTGTATCTTCATTTATATTCCATCTTTCTGCTTCCACAGTTTAGTAGATTGCTTCCTCACCCATGAAGCCAAAAACACTGTGCACACTAATCTCCTCCAGCCTTCTCCCACTCAGGTTCTTCAGACTTGGCTGCAGATGCAGTTTTCTATAAAATTAGATCCACCTAACACTCTGAAATCTCCAAATAGCATTGCACTGCCTTTATTACTAAATATGGGTTGTCTGGTGGTATGTAATAGTCACTTACTCACAAGAGGTATTCAAAAACCTAAAAATTAGATCACTAGGTAGTGCACAGATCACATGGTTGCCAGCTCTCAGTTCAAGCACCTTCTAAACCAATGTGAACTTGCATTTCCAGCAGATAAGTGCTACCCATACAGGCTCACACTGCCAGCCTGCCCCTGTATGAGCACATCTCTCTTTAGTGCTTGCTGTCGCAATGCTGCAGAGACTGAAAAACTAAAGCACAGACTGCCCTTAGCCTGTAGGCTAAACAGAAAAGTTACATGTTGAGATGGTGACAGAATGAGAGAGGGGGATGGAAAAGTGAAAGATTAATTTGAGTCTCAGGAGTAGTGGGGTAATACACACAGATCATTATGAGAACACTGGAAAAAATCTTCATGACCAGCACTGTTAAACCTCCAATTTTAAAATAATCTATAGTTCTGCTTTTGTTCAGTTCTGTATAAGGTTGCAAAGTTAACTACTAAAACATTAGGAAATGCCAACATTACTTCAAGGCAGCGTATACTTACAAAAATCATATACTGTTTTATTCACAGGACCTTTGCCTCACTCAGTATACAGGACAGTCAGAGCTCAGGAAATGAGGTAAAAATTCATTATTTCTTTTTATACTCAATGTATTACCCCATGCTTTATTTACTGCACACCATCAAGACACTGCACTGAATACAGAATTATTCATTTCCTCACGGTTTATCTACAGCGTATTCATCACTGTAGTATCCAAGTTTAAGGAACACCCCTCTCTGGACATCTGAAGATTTTTGTTTTATTTTATTTATTTATTTATTTATTTTAACACAGACAGGGAACTGAAGCACAACATGATTAAGGCAAAATTTTTTTGCAAGAGGCTTCATTCTGAAATACGCATTTTTCAGAATATTTTAAATGTTATATAGACATACCAAATTATTCCTCAACACCCTGTCAGGCAAGTCAGTAACTATTATTCCCAGTTTACAGGTAAGGACACTGACTTTCTAAGTGATTTGCTTAAGGCCACACAGTAAGTCAGTGGCAGAGCCAGGATTAGAATTTAGGACCTCCGAACTCCCAATCCCATCACTCATTCCTTCAGTCCATACTACCTTACTGCCAGAGGTATGAAGCGTCACAGCTCTCAAGTTATGCCTACATTGCAATTAAAAAAATGGTGTCTGGCCCATGCTGGCTGACTTGGGCTCAGGCTAAGGGGCTGTTTAATTGCAGTGTACATGCAAATAAACAGTCCTGCAAGCCAGAGTCAGCTGGTACTTTTTAATTGCAGTGTAGACATACTCTCAGTGATTTCAGCTGCAACTGAGTTACTTCGCACTTTTGAAAATCTGGCCTCAGGGGTTTCAAGTTGGGCATCAAGAAAATAAAGCGCACACAATTAGTGACCATCTAAGAATTTTGGTTTAAAGTGACTTGCCCAGCATCATATAAAAAAAATCTGTGGCAGAGACAGGAATACAACCAGTTTTCTTGGCAATATTCAATTGGCTTAACCAGAGCCATCTCTTGGGTAGGGCAAATCGGGGTGACTGCTCTGGGCCCCGTGCTTTGAGGGGCCCTGCGGGCCTGTGTGATTTCCAGGACTG
This sequence comes from Dermochelys coriacea, assembly GCF_009764565.3. Taxonomy (NCBI): domain Eukaryota; kingdom Metazoa; phylum Chordata; order Testudines; family Dermochelyidae; genus Dermochelys; species Dermochelys coriacea. The sequence continues at coordinate 156,505,541 of NC_050068.2, forward strand.
ACCATGCCAGCCAGAGACGAATCCATCACTTCTGCCCCGGGCCCCACACTCCCCTAGGGATGGCCCTGGGCGTACCTGTATATTTTTCTCTCTCTTCTTGCAGCTCTCTCCTTCAATCACTACACACCTTCCATCTTCTGCAATGAAGGAGACTGAGGTGCTTTGAGGAAAAGAGTATGTGGTAACATAGCTAAAGAATGTCATACTCACAGGGAAGAATTAAAGTTACACAAGCAACCTTAATTCTGACATTTCTTAAGAGCAAGTGGTTGACTTTGCAATCTTAACATTTTTTTGTATGCAATGATTACTATAGCTGCTATCACACCACACTCTGGAAATGAGCGACCACCAACATGATTATGTATTGCTACAGCTAAACCTGGCAGATATGGACGCTGGAAAAAAGATTACCTGTAATAGAACACTAAGAAAAACACCTCCCCACCTGGAACCTTTTATGCATTATTCTGAACAAGTCTGACTATGAAACAAGAGAATCTTACCTTTTCTAGAACATGGACAATGAACACTGCAGTTTAGAACAGATGCAATACTCATCTGAATTCTAGTTAAATAAGTGTTTTATTTTTATGAAAGTGATAACTGGATAAATAAAAATGACTTAAAATGAGTTTGGTGGGAATCACTCTAGTCTCCCATTTCTGCACACCAGAGAACCAACCACACACACTTTAGCAGAGTTAGCACCCTCTCCTCATGATCAGCCAAGATCTGCAACAACAGGGGCGAGCCAGGAAGAGGTTAAGCTGCATTGGCAAAGCTGTGGCAGGGGAGCAACACTGGATAGCACTTGCCAGCATTATGCCCTTCTCTAGTCAGTGCTTTTAAATCTTCTCTTTCATGAGTGCTATGCTCACTCAATTGTGAAAAAACATACCTGAGTTCTGAACGTTATTGTATTGACCCCTGGTTCCAGTATAAAGTTGCTACATTTTAACATGTGAGCCCCATCCTCTAGAGTCACCCCTGAGGGCATTTCCAGAGAAGAGCTGCTCTCCTGCCTTCGCAGTAGCATGTGCACATTTTTGCAGATTATTCCCGTTGTGTTCAAAGAGTTATCCGAAGGGCTCCTTTCGTACATTTCATATAACTCCAGTGCTGGCAAGTTATTTCTCGACAAATGGAAACCTGAAACTTCATTCAGGAAGCTGATAATACCGTTGGAAGTTTTGTGTTTAGTGAGCCATTCAGCTGTTTTTCGGTAACTATTTTTCTCAATGCTGAAGTGGACATTGATGGCAATCTGATCCACTTCAACTGGGATGGGCATTTGGCTCAGCAAAGTCAGCTCAATAGACAGCATTCCACCCACATGGATAACAGCATTTGGAGGGTCAAAATGTAGAGTTTTCAACTGTGCAAAGGAATGCATAGACAGTATAATCTTTTGACCTGGAAGTACAGACAAGAACAAGGTATTTTATTCCACTCTGCTTTTGGTAATGCAAGGTTAGCCTTTACAGTAATCCATTTTTAAAAAAGTTTAGACATTTTTAAAACTATGTTCCCCCCCAATACCAAAGACACAAAAAACACCATCTTCTTAAACTAAATGGAATAAAAAATTTTAAATTCTTGATGACGCCTAAAAATCAAATGTTTTTTAAAGTTACAACTTTAGTTCTGTCTCAAATACAGTTATTGTAGTGAGAAAATCTGACAAAGGAACTGTTCGTGTCAATAGCTTTTAAGCAGTACAGTACACCTATACTGAAGAAAAAAAACTCCACACCCCTGGCAACGAGTACGAGTCTCAACTGACTCGGGCTTGCTATATAGGACTAAAAATAGCAGTGTAGACATTCCCACTTGGACTGGAGCCCAGGCTCTGGAACCCAGTGAGGGGAGTGGATGTCAGAGCACATTTTTTTGGCAGTGTAGATGTACCCATAGAAAGATCTGTTATTCATTCAACCTCTTCAGAATCATTTACTCGTGTAGCAAACGTTTTCCAATCTAAGCAGTACAGTATCACAAGACTAATGCTGGGCTATTATTCTTTATGCTCCTGTACACCTAAACAGTTAATTTAACATGACAGAACAAATATTCCAGAGGACATACCACCGTAGCGGACGTAAACTCATGATAGTCATGATCAGAGTGGTGCCTGGGGCCATTATCTGCACCAGGTCAGGTTCCTCTCACTCTTATATCATTGCTAGATGCCAGAAAACAACTGGTGACAGGCACTTAAAAAAAATATTTCAACTAGGAAGGCCTAGCATGACATCAATGGTATTTCCAGGGTGTCTTCACTATGGTAATCTAAGCAGAACATCAAGAAATATGCACAAAGATGAGCAGTATATCTTCAGAAAAAATTGACCTGAAGTGTGCTCAGAGTTTAAATCATAGTAAATGGTTCTGAGGACAAAGTACAGGCTGGAGTAGAGAGGAGAAAAATCAAATATTTATCAAGGCAGTCAGAAGAAAAGCCATTAGCCAGAGGGGAGCACAAGGCTGACACTAGAGAAGGCAGGACAACAGTCTGCAGAGCATGATTTCAGAGCTAAAGGGAGTGGGATCCAGAGGCAGAAAGGTAAATCAGGGAGTGTAAGATGGTCGGAGATGAACTGTGAGCTGCCCTGGTAGCGGCAACAGGGAAGTAGAAACATGAAGATAAACTGAAGAACCTTTCTGGTATTCAACTGAACATGTTAATTAGTGCATCATCCATTAATGCCAATGATGCATGAACTAAGAAGTGCTTCCAAAAGTCTCTCAGCCTAATACCATTTGTGATACCATTACAAAAAGTGGACAGACCAGAATTTAAATAGCATTATTATGAGTTATAAAACTAAACAGAAACATACATTACAGTAAAGTATCCACTGCATGACAGTACAACAAACCTGTAAAAGCCAGGAAATTCAGAGTTACAGATGCTATCAGGCTCTATCCTCTACTCTCAGAGCTGCACCTAATTCCATAGAAACAAACTGAGGGCTCAAAACTTGGCTTTCTTAAAACAATTATAAAATCCCATAGAATTGGGAATCTTGTTTATTACTATATTTTTGTTTACAAGCAACATCCCCAGTGACTCCAGATCACACAACCTTTGGGCTTGTTTATACTACAGTTACAACATGGTTCCAATTTGTGGTATAGACAAAACCTCTCCCTGGTGGACCGGCAACCTTGTCATGGTGGAGAGGCTTGTGTGGGCTAAAGACCTTCAGAGCTATATCATTCAGAGCTTTTGTACTCCTGGCAGCTTTCAGAGTAGCAGCCGTGTTAGTCTGTATTTGCAAAAAAGAAAAGGAGTACTTGTGGCACCTTAGAGACTAAAATTTATTTGAGCATAAGCTTTCGTGAGCTACAGCTCACTTCAAGGGATGCATCCGATAAAGTGAGCTGTAGCTCACGAAAGCTTATGCTCAGATAAATTTGTTAGTCTCTAAGGTACCACAAGTACTCCTTTTCTTTTTTACTCCTGGCAGCGCCCCCCTTGGCAAGCAGGTCTGAGGTGAGGCTCCTGACTAACTGTGGTCCAAACTTCAAAAGACCCCAACAGTGGACCGGGTGCATATAGAGGACCTTCTAGTACTCTGCAGCTGTGAAGGCGGATGAGGCTGCAAGAGGAGAAAGGCCCCTGGTTGTCTTGGATCTCCTTGCCACTGGGTCAGGCTTTTCCTCCTGTAAAGTTTTGTGTGGTTACCGCCTGTGCACCGGTTTCCCCACATTAAAAGATTTCATGTACAGCCTCTGCCAAAGGGTTCACACCTGCACAAAGTCCTGCATTGAAAGACTAGTGGCAGGGAAGACAGGAGCTGTGATCTCTAGGAGTCTTTAGTGACCAATCTACACGCAGGCGGCAGTCGTGTTATGGTTGTTATGTGCTTGGTTGAGACAGAAGTGCATTTCGGCAGCAGCAGCTGTTGCTGACCAGACTTTTTCAGGATCACCTCTATTCACCGCAAACAGGGAGGAGGCTAGAAAAGGTGCTCCAAACATAGGCTGTCTCACACTGTTCCAACTGGATGGCCGTATCCAGTGGATCACTCAACTCAGCAGCTGAAACAAGAGATACAAGACAATGAATTTTGCCATCTGGAATGTCTGCACCCTTATGGGCTCTAAGCGCAGTGAATGCCCAGAAAGAACTGCCATAATTGCCAGAGAACTGGCAAGACTCAGCATTGACATTGCAGCTCTTAGTGAGACCCACTCGGCTGATGAGGGCCAATTAAAAGAGGATAGAGATGGCTACACCTTCTTTTGGAAAGGAAAGCCACCTGAAGAGAGAGAGAGACATTCATGGAATTGGCTTTGCCATCAAAAATAAGATCACCAGTCAGCTTTTGGAGCTTCCCGTGGGGATCAACAGGCGTCTCATGACTCTTTGGCTCAAGCTTAGTAACAACCAATATGCCATGGTCATCAGTGCATACGCCCCAACACTCAATGATGAGGAAAACAATAAGAAGCAGTTTTACAACCACACCAAAGGCCAACAAACTCATCCTCCTGGGAGATGTCAATGCTAGAGACAGATGGGATTCCCAACTCTAGAGAGGCACAACAGGCAAAGAAGGGGTGGGAAATGTAAACCCCAATGGTATTCTTTTTAGCAAATGGGTGGCGCATGACCTGCTCATCACAAATACCATCTTTAGAGTAACATCTGGCAGAGTAATAAATTTAAGACCACCTGGAAACATCCTCGGTCCAAACACTGGCACCTCCTTGACTATGTTATAGTCCGAGTCCGAGACTATACCGACATCCGTACAACATGAACGAGGAGAAATGCCGATCACTGTTGGACAGACCATCAATTAGTAAGATCAGTCACGTACCTGCAACTCGCTCCACCACACCACAAACCCCCAAAGACTAAGCAAAAGCGGTACAACGTCAAAGCACTTCAAGACCAAGACAGCAGTGAGATGTTCCAGCAACATCTGTCTGAGAAACTCTTTAACCTGCCCAACATCACTGACATTCAAGAGCATTGGGATCAATTTAAAAACACCATTCACAATGCATGTGCTGAAACCATAGAATATTCCACTCATTGGCACCAAGACTGGTTTGACGAAAACAACGAGGAAATCCTAGCATTAATTCAACAAAAAAGAAATGCATTTTGTAACTGGCAAAATGATTCCTCTAACAAATGAAAACATGAGACTTATCACCTGCTTAAAGCCAAAGTAGGCTATGTGACATCAAAAACAAGTGGTGGCAAGAGAAGGCCTCCGAGATCCAGGATTTCGTAGACCAGGATGACATGAGAAGCTTCCTTCAAGCAACAAAAGCTATATATTCGCCAAGCTCCAAAGGCCCAACCCCCTTACATTCTCAGGATTCCTCCACCTTCCTTAAGGACAATGCAGCTATTAAACAACAACACTGGAAGGAGCACTTTTGAGAGCCTACTAATCCACGGTCTCCGAAGACACAATCGAGTTTATTCCAGAATGCCGAGCAACAGAACACCTTGCAAATCACCCATCTTTTGAGGAAGTCTGGCTTGCCATCACTTAGACAAAAGAATCACAAGGCACCAGGCCCAGATCGCATCCCAGCTGAAGTTTTTAAAGCCAGCGGAACAATGCTCCAGCACAAACGTTGCCAACTCCTCGATAAAATCTGGACCTGCGAAGAAATTCCACCCAACTAAGAATGCCAACATTGTTACAATATTCAAGAAAGGGAAGAAATCTTTGTGTGGGAACTACAGAGGTATTGCTCTCCTCTCCATCACAGGGAAGATTCTTGCCCAGATCCTACCAAACTGCCTCCTCCCGCTTGCCGAGGAACTCCTCCCCAAATCACAGTGTGGCTTCAGGCCACCTGGAGGTACAACAGACATGATCTTCATGGCACGACAGATTCAGGAGAAGAGCAGAGAATACCACCAGTTCATGCAGAGAGCAACACCAGTAATGTTCATGACGTTCATCGATTTAACCCAGGCCTTTGACTCTATCAATCGTGATGCCCTATGGAAGATGCTATGTAGGTTTGGCTGTCCACAGAAATTCATTTCCATCATCTGACTACTCCATGATGGGATGACTGCCACCATTTTGTGCAACAGCTCAGAGACCAAACCATTCACCATTTGCACTGGTGTCAAGCAGGGCTGTGTCATTGTTTCAGCACTCTACTCCATTTACCTTGCTGTGATCCTGATTCCCATTCACAACTGCTGTCCTGATGGAATCAGGATTGAGAAGTTGGCCATCCATACAATACTCAATCTGCAATGTCTCCAAACAAAATCTAAGATCATGAGAACTGGCATCACTGACCTACAGTAGGCAGATGATTGCGTCATTTTTGCACACACCAAGGCCAACCTGCAAAGCACCTTAAATCTTTTTGCAGATGCCTACCACAGCCTGGGTCTCTCTCTCAACATTGGGAAAACCAAGGTACTCTATCAGCCCTCACCTGCACAAACTACTCTTCGTACTCCACAAATCACCATCAGTCAAGAACTCCTGGAAAATGTGGACCATTTTCCATACCTTGGCAGCCACCTCTCCCAGACAGCCAGCATTGATACAGAAATTGAATACAGGATCCGCTGTGCCAGCACAACTTTTGGAAGACTACTCAAAAAAGTCTTCAATGATAGGGATTTACAAACAGGTACCAAGATCTTGGTTTACAAGGCAGTTGTCAGCCGCACCCTTCTCTATGGGTGTGAGACCTGGTTAACCTACAGATGTCATCAGAAGCGGCTGGAGTGGTTCCAGCAGCTGCCTCAGGAGGATTCACAGGATCAGCTGGGAAGACCTATGTACTAACATCAGTGTTCTCTCTGCAGCCAACATCAGCAGTATAGAAGCGCAGGTCATGAAACACCAATTCTGCCGGGCTGGCACTGTATGTATGCCTGACACTTGCCTCTCGAAGTACGTACTCTTCTCTCAGTTAAGTCAGGGAAAAAGTGCTCGCAGAGGGCAGCAGAAGCGTTTCAAATACATACTGAAAAAATGCCACTTAAAAACCTCACGAATGAACCCCCTTGGCAGACATCATCCTCGTATCGAGGGACAGCCAAAGATGATGATAGTTAGGTTCTATGTTGCAACCAAGCAAAGGCCATTGGGCATTAGAGTTAAAGAACACTTAGGTCACATCTATGTGCAACTATTGATTAAAGCAACTGGAACTATGTTACCACCAGACAGTTTCATATTGGTTTCTGCCCTTTGGGGACATACTTGTGCAGGAGCGTGTGTGACTACTGAAACAAGCTGAAACTCAGGAGACGAGAAGGTGAACAATATGCAGAAAAAGAAAGGGATACATTAATAGACCACAAAAAGCAGAGCACATCTGAAAAAACAAAGACCGTACCACACTAACAACCTTCATAGCTATACTTCACTACTGGTGGAGCTTCACTAGCTGAAGCAGTGCTGGGAGTTGTAGCGAAGAGAGGGGGGCAGATAACACTGTGGTAAAAATGCCCATGCCCGGTCTACATTACATTTTACACCACTAATATAATGCTCCAGTAATAAATTATAGTTACAAGATATGCTAGTGTAGATGCAGCCATAGGAAAAAAAACAGGACTACTATAGTAGAACTGGAGAAAAAAAAATCACTCAAAAAGTACCCCCCAAAACACACATACATCCCTAAAAACTTTTGAGGGGCTTGAGGTGGGAGGTGGAAAAATCCCAATTTGTTAGATAAAAGTTAAATTAAATCAAATCAAATAAACTGAATACATGTGGGGTTGTGGTCCAGAAGTTACACACAGAGCAGTGAGCTCTGATCAGAAAAACTTACTATCTCCTTTTGAAAAGAAAATTTAAAGATCCGATCAGCTGAAATACAATGGTCAAATATTTAAGTCTACTCTCACCTTTGCCCTCTGTTTCCTGGTTGGCAAAATTTAAAATTTCTTGGCAGAAGTGTTGTCGCTCATCTTCTGTTAAGTGATCATCACTGGCTAAAAGACTGCTTGTTTGAAGATAGCTGACGCACCACGTTAAGGAACTGAGGGGAAAGAACTACAATCCATTTCAGAAACACTTTGGTAGGGAAAAAAATTTGATGAATTTTTGTGTTACTGCTTTTCTATCCTCCAGATACTGGATAAGCTGCTTTAGCATCATCAACAGACATTCCCATTACAAAATAAAGCAATGGAAGGGTTCACTAGCATTAAAGCCCATTACAGAAGCATCTTTTTATTTTACTGCAGATTCTCGAATAAAAAGTTATCCACCACACTTAGTCTGTTTTTTAATATAGACAAATGCAGTGTCTCAAACACAAATGACTGGAGGAAAATTCACTCTCTCTTTACCAACCACAGAGGAATGAACTGTATGGCCAAAATATTGATGCATTACATAACACTGATAAAAATTAAATTTTGAATAAGCTCTAGCATTTGATTAAATTATAATTTATTGGTGTACCATACATTTAATGCACAGAACTCTGCTCTGAGAATCCGCCAAATGTGATAGCAGCACTTACCATAACTAATCATAAGAAAGGAATTTATATTCTCTTGGAGTTCTGGGGGTACAAGGACTTGCTGCAGTACAGTATTCACTAAGACTACATCATTAGCTCAACAGCATTTTTCGTAAGAGCACATTTTGAAACATACAGCATAAAATTTTCAGAAGTGCCCAAGTGACTTGGGAGCCTAGGACCCATTATTACAGGAGACCTCGGCAGTTAAAACCCTAAATCTAACTGAAAATCAGTTGGACTTAGCCTCCACTATGTTACTGTGTAGGCAGAAACTGTATATAGTGTGATGTTTATTGGACCAAAAATAAGTAACATCATACAAACTTTAGGGCTAACATACCCTTTGCTACAAGTGCCAACAGAAAATGTGTACACTAGATTTGTTAGTCTAATATAATGGATCACGTTATCTATGCTTTGTCAACTCTGTCTCAAAGACTCAGATGTTGGAAACATAAGAGAAAACCTGTATAAAGAGATCAAAGACATTGAACGGATTGCAGAAAAGTCAACAGACTAATCTCATTGGCTACTGACTGGACTTTCTCCAGTCTCTCAACATATTTAGGTCAGAAAATATGCATGTCAACAGTACTCCAATCTGAATTTTCCAGATTTCTTTATTTTAGAAGATACTTTTCAATTTGCCCAAGGTGTTTCTGACATTCTGCTAACTGCTTTCTTGTATGTGTGATAAGCAATGCCCAACTCTCAGCAAAGTAAGTTTTTAGTGCTCCTTGAAGATAGACCTCTGCCTTCTGTGGACCCTTCTTCCTCCTGGAAAATAAAGAACAAATAGTTCGCACCTGATCTAGGTGTAACAGAATACCATGGACAAACATACCCCAAACTTCTAGCAAGTTAACGACACTGAAAAAGCAGCCACTTTTTGTGATGTACTCATTGAATATGCCCTTGACAAAGAACTGTTATGGATGATCAAGATATTGATTTTGCCAACTTTGTATACTGGGGGATTGCTTATGCATTTCACCCAAAGCCAAAAATTATTTTTAGTTAGAAATACTATACAGTGACTACACAAAGCATTCAAACACAAATCTGTCTCAAAAACAAAGGAACCAAAGTCAAGGTTCTCCCCCTGCCAGCCCACTGGGCTTCATTAGTGTGATGCAGCTGTCTCATTTTTATAATTAAAAATACACATATTCAACAAGTTCTAAGTATACTAAGACGAGGGGAAGGGGCGAGAGAATCGGGGAGATAGGGATCGTATAGAACTATTTTGTAATTAAATGGTCTCTCTCATGTCCTTCAGGCCAAAACCTCAATGAATTCAGACCTTCCAGCCATAGTATGAGGGTCATGATTAGCTATGATGCATCAACAAGAGAAACACTTTCCAATATAACAGGGCCAAACACCAAACCAAAACACCGCCCTACTCTGAAACGTAAAACTGGGAAGCATTAATGAAATCTCTTCAACGGAGCTTAACTGCACATTGGTTTACCTTCCAGTGTGATTTAATGTTGAGCATATTACAATTAATAAAATCTTACATTAACACATACAGTATGTGTTGGAAATCCATTAGAAAACATGCCTGAAAGCTTTTTAGCCTAGAGTAGGTACAAGGGATAGCTATCAGCCAGTTAATAAAAACAAAAGCAAGGAGGGCTCAGAGCCAAAAACTCACTAACTGCTTACTCAGCACATCTGAATATTTATCTATTATTCCCCCATTCTCCCCACTCGCCCCCCCAAAGAAAGGGGGAGGGGGAAAATCACCTACCCACTGCTTTCGGGGCCTTTGATATTAAATCCAACAGCATAAATTTATTCTAGTGGTCGGATTGGCCGACTATTATTTTGGGTACCGTGGTTTGGCATGACAGATTAGTGTATCTTGTTATAATACAAAAAAATTGTATTTTATTGCTGAAAGAAACCCTATTTAGAATACTTGTATTAATAGCAACTGGAGTATTAAAAATATTCTATTGTTAAATGCTCCTTTCATAATACAGGTTTCATAGTAGCAGCCGTGTTAGTCTGTATTCGCAAAAAGAAAAGGAGTACTTGTGGCACCTTAGAGACTAAACACATTTATTAGAGCATAAGCTTTCGTGAGCTATAGTCTCTAAGGTGCCACAAGTACTCCTTTTCATAATACAGTTAATTTCCCTTACAGACTGTGTCCAAGCTTTTCAACACTATGGTATTTTTAGAAGACATTCTTAAAAAATTCGTTTACATATAAAACTCTGCCAAGTCCTTTCCAACAAGTTTAGCCGAGCGAATTCTTCCAATATTTGTGTACATTTCAATGGTGGCATGGGACAGGTCCTGTTTAAAGGTAAAGAAACAAGAATTTAACAAGTGCAAAACTTGGAACAGAAAAGAATTCATTCTTAACCAAAAATCCCAATGAACAGTTCAAAGTGAACATAATTATTTGCTGATTTTTGTATAACATTTTGTTTAGTAGTTGTATACATAAGATACTTCACAAGGGAAATGTCACACAATTATGCTAGTTTATTTGAGGGACAATCATCTTAAAATAAAAATGTCTTGAAATGACTTAATTACTACTACAACTGAAAGAAATTGGAGAAAGACTGGGGGGGGCACGCAGATCTTCAACACCTGGTAACACTTTGCATTTAAGTAGCTATCACTGTTTCCCCTGTATAATCTGTAACCCTCTACATTGGTATTACACACAGCAATAGAGGAAAGAAAAACAACATCTTTTAAAAACAGGACGAGATTTTAATACCACAAAAACTGACAGGGATTAAGGGCAGATGTAGTTGTACAAGATGTACTTGAAACTACTTTCTAACTCATTTTTAAAGTGACTACATTTCTAGGTGACAGTATTCTGTTACCCTCTAGGCTAGATCTTTGTGCATCCTGTTCACATTTATCAGATCATTAAAAAAGTTTGTACAAGAGCCTTGTCATTTGGGGTTCTAATCATACATATTATGCAGCACTACTTGGAAATGTGTGCATGCACTGCTGGAGTGAAAGAGATCATGTAACTGGTCCTATTCCGAAAGAAGTTTAATCTGAATGAAAGAGGAACCTCAATCAACAGGTGCAATTCCCAAACAAAGAATTAAGAGTTATAATTGAACATCGATATATTTTAAGACATTTATACAGTTAAATAAATAAATAGTTTGAGGCACTCTGCTGGAAGACAAGCACCCAGAGTTAATGTTCCACAACCAACCTTGATCCCCATTTCCTGCACAGCCAAAACCTGCAAGTCAGTCTCCTTATCCCCCATCCCTTTCCCCAGCTAAATTTCCAATATGGCTACAGACCCCTCTCCCCCCTAAACACATTAACCAGAAAACCACCACGTATATCACATGTTGGCAACCCCAACTCCTTCAGTCTCCTCATCCACTCTGGGCCACAGATACCAACGTTTTGTATCATTCTATCCATATACAGGCTAGAAACACAACCCTCCCTTCCAGCTATGTTCAGCAACATTTCACCTCCCACAGAGAGTCTAAAGAGTCTTTCCCATTCAACATTTCACAATTAAGATCTTCCTAGTCAAGTCTCTATATATAGACTAAAACCCCGTCTTTCTCTCATTAACATCTCAAGATGGTTTTAGCCCACCCTACAGATAGGGTTCTCAAACTTCATTGCACTGTGACCTCCTTCTGACAACAAAAATTATTACACAACCTCAGCGGGGGGGGAGGAGGAGGGGGTCCAACGCCTGAGCCCACCCAAGTCCCGCTGCCCTGGGCAGGGGAGGAGAGGAGCTGAAGCCCAAGCCTGTAACCCCAGACGGTGGGGTTTGGACTTTGGCCGTGGGACCCAGCAAGTCTAATGTCAGTTCTTGCGACCCCATTAAAAAACATTTTGAGAACTGCTGAGATAGACCAAACATATCTCTACATCGTCAACCATAGACACACTGGCTACAGACACCTCAGTTATATACACACAAAAGATAGGAGCCAACATGTGTGTAGTAGCTTTTACACTTGATATGAAAAGTTCCTAAAATAGTTGTGACTTGTTAATCTCTGTTAATTAGGACACTCTCTAGAATCAGAGAAAGTAGATCACGAAGTTGTAGCTCAGCATTTTCTGACTTTCAAAATTAAAAAACCCCTAACAACATTGCTTAAAGACTATCTCAAAATTTTTCAACATCTAAAATTTAGTTTTAGTCAGAAATTTCCTTACTTTTCTAATTTTGATTAGATAGATCTCTTGATATTTTTGTGTTGTCAGTAAATAGAAATGTCTCGTTATAAAAATATGAATGTGTTTTAATTTCAAATTATTGATGCAACTGAGGTTGGAAATATATACACTTTTACAGTGTGCACTAATTACTTATTTGAATTTCTAATGCATACAAGTTCTGTGTAGCCAGAAGAACAAAGGAATTTCACTAATGTAACTTCCAAGCTCTGCAGGCATTTATTTAGCTTACAATTTCTTAAATTCTGCAAGATCTCAGAGCTTACTAGAGACCTTTACAAAGTTCTCAGAAGTTCAATTCAAATTTTTGCATAGTCATTCCAAAAATTTACTAGTTTACTAATTTGCATTAGTTCTTACTGAGAAATAATGTAAGACATCAAGTTTGAAGCGTTTAGACCAAACCTTTGAGATACTTTGAAAATTGTGCCCTTTTTCAATTTTGTAAAAGTCACGTATTTTAAAAGTGACTTGTTCAATTTCCCTCAACCTCTTCCATACCAAATATCACTGGCCTAACAGTATGTACAAGTTTCAGGCACAAGGGAGCTTTTTCATAAAGAAAAAAAATTGGGTGATGTGAAGAAGTCAGACTTAATACAAAGTAGCTTACAAATAACTACAGAATTATTACTGGCTTCAGAGTAGCAGCCGTGTTAGTCTGTATCCGCAAAAAGAAAAGGAGGACTTGTGGCACCTTAGAGACTAAAATTTATTTGAGCATAAGCTTACCTGAGCTACAGCTCACTTCATCTGATGTCCTTAGTGTCAGTTCTGCCTAGCCTGCTTGATGGCCCATTAAGGGCCATCAGCTGTAAAAGTGACTCATTGAGAGAAGGCAGACGCCTTGGGACTCAACAAGGTATGCAGGGACATGCCTATGGACAAAACTCTGAGGTGTTTCCATGCCATGTGATGGACAGCTTGTCTTTAGAACAGAGAAAGCCCGACCACATGGCAAGAGAATTTAAAAAGCTGCTGCAGCTCCTCCATCTTGTCTTCAATCCTGCTTCTTACCTCTGGAGGGACTTTGCTACATTGGAGCTTTGAACAAAGGACTGAATGACCCATCCCAGCTGTGGATGTACTCCAGAGACTTGATTTGAACCTGCAGTTTATTCTATCACTGCTGCAAGCCTGAACCAAGAACTTTGCCATTACTGTATGTAATTGATTCCATTTAATCAATTCTAGCTCTCATCTATATTTCTTTCCTTTTATGAATAAACCTTTAGATTCTAAAGGATTGGCAACAGCATGATTTGTGGGTAAGATCTGATTTGTATATTGACCTGGGTCTGGGGCTTGATCCTTTGGGATCGAGAGAACCTTTTTTCTTTTACTGGGGTATTGGTTTTCATAACCATTTATCCCCATAACGAGTGGCACAGGTGGAGATACTGGGAAACTGAAAAGAAAAGGAGTACTTGTGGCACCTTAGAGACTAACAAATTTATTAGAGCATAAGCTTTCGTGAGCTACAGCTCACTTCATCGGTTAGTCTCTAAGGTGCCACAAGTACTCCTTTTCTTTTTGCGAATACAGACTAACACGGCTGCTACTCTGAAACCTGGGAAACTGAAGTGTCTAAGGGAATTGCTTGTGTGACTTGTGGTTAGCCAGTGGAGTGAGACCAAAGTCTGCTTTGTTTGCCTGGTTTGGTTTGCCTTAGAGGTGGAAAAACCCCAGCCTGGGGCTGTAACTTCCCTGCTTTAAGTGAGCTGTAGCTCACGGAAGAATTACTGGGGCTTCATAATAGAGAAAAGGAGATATCACGTTACAAAGAAACAAGTTATGATTCTTTAACACACAACTAAGGTCTTTATCATTCAACAAGATATGCTATCTCCAACCCTTACATCTATGCTGAGGGTCATCAGCTTCAATGGGACTAACATTATATGCAGAAAAAAAAAATCCCATTGCAGATCACCACTTAAGAAAATTTCCTGAAAAGCTGGATGCAAACATCAAACTGTTTCCTGAACAGATCTAACTTATCCACTGTGTAATCTAAGTTCAGAATAATACATAGTTTGTGCAAGTATGGCCAATTTTTTTTAACCTATAAAGTTACAAATCCATTTACATCCCCATAGTAATAGGTAGGCAAATTAAACCAAAATTTAAAAACCTGGTGCCTAATGTTAGGCTCCCAACTACATACTGTGGCACTAACTAAACGACAGTGTACACATTTGAATGTCAGACTGCATAAGTGCCAGAATACAGATTTGAGACGTTCACATTAGGTATCCAAGGCTTGAAGACGATGGCCTTAACCATTCCATGAATATACATATGTTTATTATTTTCAATATGTATATTTACTACAGTGTAAACACTTGTATGCCATACTTACTAAGTAGTGTTTTTCAAAAGCTTCCACAGATGATAAGGCCTCCTTGAGTTTCTTATAAGGGCTTTGTGTGGTGTTAGCTTCAAAATAAAACGAACAAGATACTGACTTACAGATTTTTGTTTTAACACGCAATCAAAGGTAGAGAGAACAACATTATTTCTATGTTATGTGCTATATTTACAGATAGTCCAGATTATTTAGGTAATGTAATCTTATTTTTACAAATTATAAATTAAAATGTCTAGTTAACAGGATTTGTTTTACTGACCACTACATTTGCTGCTCCAGTCAAAATTCAAATGACATTACAGCAGTTAAGAAAACTTCTCTACACTGTTCTAAAAATATTGTCCTATATCATATTCACCAAAATCTGTCAGAACATAAAATTATATTTAGATACTCCCCTGTATCTTAACAAGGTTAAGACTTCTCATACTTACCCATTATAGGATTTATAAAAGACAGTATGAGAAGCTTCTGTACTTTATATGAGAGACACAAAATAGGTGATGTAATGTCTCCTATTAGACCAACTTCTGCTGGTGAAAGAGCCAAGTTTTTGATCTTACACAGAGCTCTTCTTGAGGTCTGTACATTATATGGTATTTTAGTCTCTCAAATGACTTTAAAGTGTTGCATTCTACTAGAAAAGTCTGCAATACTGGAACTTAAAAAAAAAGAAGTTGTTTGGTTTAACCTCTTTATGTCACTCCAAAACACTTGGTGAGGAGGGAAAAAAAAAAAAAAAAAAAACTACCAACCGCAGCAAGTCAAAAATTGTAAGAGGAAAAACTCGCTTTTAATGGAATTGCAGTAGACTGCATATTGCTGGATTCCCTTTCACTCATTATCCCACCTGCAAAAGTAGAATTACATCTCAGAATTTGGCAAACAGTACAAATATACTAATTGTACTAGGAGATATTTAACATCTGGAATTTTTTCAATGAATTGTTTAGAGATTCAGCCTGATACAGAAACAGAAAGCCAATTAAATTATGTGGTTCTGACTAATACAGTACAGTTATGTCACTTTATAGCCCTAGTTACATACAGGGTATACGATATCAGATCAGGATTCGTCTGTTCGTTCTCAAACAGAATTTTAATTTTAAAGCTTGTTATAGGAGCAGTAATAAAAGTAAGGTATAATTCAGAACCAAGAATGGTCAGAAATGTCTGCTGTGGCACCTCGTAATGTTGATAAATAGAATATATACTGTGAAAGCTACAATCCACAATAAAGGGTTATAATCAAATTTTTTAAAAAAATTTGAAATACACACAGTATACCACTCTTAAAGAACATATGCTCCCCCTTTTCCCCTTCTCCCCCACAGTATCACATGTACATTTATCTACTTACAGAATATAATTTAATTCTCCCCATCTAAAGAGCTAATCTAAGAGGGAAGCCACCACATATTTAAACAGATTGCAAGGTATTACATAAAGTATGTATGAGTTTTGGTAGTACCTGTTTCAGGGCGCTCTGCTCCCAAACCTGCTAACAGATCAACCGTTCTATTAAGATCTTCTGAATTTGGTCCCTTTTCAGTCACAAGTCCACAGAGGTAACCAAGGGATTTTAGCTATGGAAATAAATACAAGCCATAAATGAGTTTCAAAAAGTTACGAATATCAGTATAAAAAAACCTTGCTAACAAATGTCTTCCACATCATGACTCCCAACAGATCAGTACAGGATATTTCGATAATAAATACTGTCATCATAGTACAACACTTATAAAACCTTCATTAAAACGGTCTCCTCCTTAAAAGGGGACAGACAGGAGAGCCTTCTAAAAGTGGCTGAGCATTTTACTTGAAAAGCTGAAAGGAATCTTATCTAAGACTAAATTATATTTACGAGTCAACAACTTTTGGTATTAAAGACATTAAAAATGTAAACACTTAGCACTTTCATTTTTATAAAACACCTGAAATATTGATACTTATTAAACCCAGAGGCTTGGGAAGGGGGGTTTGGGGTTTGTTTGTTTGTTTGTTTTTTTAATGTATAGAGAACAACTTTGATCTGTCTGGCAGTTACTAACAGACAGGGTGCATTTAAAATACCAGGTTTACAATATTATAATTAGTGTCTTGTGTTTCAGTAAAAAAAATTAAACCACATAACTGTATGAAGTCCAGAGCCTCCAGTGTATAGATTGGGTGGATGTACAGGCTGAAAACTCATAACACATCTAATTATTTATATAATGCTGTATGTGAAGAGAAACATTTTTCCTGAACAATAGAGATGATCAGCAGGGCTGCCTTTAACCAACACAGTGCCATTAAAGATGTAGGTGAATAGTTACCAATCATTATGGGACTGAATTGGGGGTAGTTTGCTAAATTCTGCGTCAAAGGATGCTGTCTGACTGAAGGTCAACCCTGGTGATTATTTTCTGATGTGAATTATTAGATTGTCATTTTAGCATAACAGAGGTTACTGATCAACAAGTTATCCAACCTATTTTATAATAGGGTCTCATTACTTGTCTTTCCCCCCTGAAGTAGTAAATTTCACACTGTATGGACTAATTTTCTTTTAATGGTTCTAAACAGACTTTTTTAATCCCACCTCATTTTCTGTTTTGCCATTGATTCGGATCCTCTTTACTCCATACCTCTACTTACACTGCAATCCTTCTACAGACTATCCTCTCCCTGCCCATGATGTTTCTCAGCATTCTCCCTCCCCATTTATCATATCCACTTCACCTGTACTCCAACAATTATCTCTTCAACCCTATTTCAAAGCCAAGTGCATCCCCCAAAAATTTTAACAAACAGTTATAAATTATAACAATGACTTGTAAATAGCCTGATGTACCTATCACCTCCTTGATTTTTTCAATTTTATTGTGACTTTAATCTTGCCTTTTTAGGATATAAGCTCTTTTGGGCATGGACTGTCTTCCTATGTTTATACAGCATGTAGAACAATGGAGCCCTAATCCTGATGGGGGGGGTTTAGGAGGTACCACACTATAAACGGAGTAAAAATAGTAATTAATAAAAAAAATGTGAGAAAGTTCCCAGCACCTTGGGAAAGTAGCAGATAAGTGGGCTGTCGAAGCTAACAGTCAACAACGGTGAGGGTCAATTATTTCTACTGTAATTATATAACATCCATGACTTCTTTACTGTAACCAGATTTCTACAAAATTCATAATATGCTGGAATAAATAAGTTTGGGGAAAAATCAAAATATAAACAAAAAGTTTGGAGGGGTAAAGGCTCTCATTCAGCTCAGGGTTTGTCCTCTTGCAACACATTCACAGTAACCTCCTCCTTTCAGCTGACAGACTTCATGGGTTCATTTCAAAGCTAAATAAGCACCACTACTGATCAGCTAGAGCAGTCACTGTTTAGCAACATGAAGCACTTCTCTTTCCCTCCCTACATCAAAGACCTGAGCATGGTGCTTAAGTATTCCCAGCCCTTGCCTCCCAATGAAAAAAAAAAAAATGTAAACCTGATTATGCCAGGTAGCACGACACAGTACTACCAGGCTAGTCTACAGATCAGTGTATTAAAGAACTTCTAGATTCACAATAAAACGTGTCCCAGTTTGTCACAGAGCCATTGCACATTTCAAGTGATATCTCCCCGTAACAAACATAACAGCTTGATTACCTTTTCAGTGGCGTAGCTCCATAAGCCAACTGTGTGGGAAACATTGGCATCTACTTGTGCTCGGTCACAGCAGCCTTCTATTCTTTGTAGGACCTCTAAACAGCTCAAAAATACCCAGCAATCCAAAGCTCCAGGAGGAACAGAGACCTGAAGATGAACAGTAAAGGTAATTGAGAAATGAATAATTGCTTGATCATATTAGGACATAGCTTGAGAGACTGGGGAAGAGGTGCACTGCATGGGAAGTAGCTTCCATTTAAGGAGATTTAGAAGACTAAGGGCTAGTGTACACTGCCACAACATTGGCGCCACTGTAGCGTGTCTGAAGACACGCTATGCCAATGGAAGAGTGCTCTCCTGTCAGCCTAATTACTCCACCTCAACTAGAGGTGGAAGCTATGCCATCAGCAGAGATCTCCTGCCGATATAGCACTGTGCAGACACTGCTTTAAGTTGATGAAACTTACGTCGCTCTGGGTGGATGGGGGAGGGAGGAGGGCATTCGCACCCGAGTGACCTAAGTTGCAACAACTTAAATTGTAATGTAGATGAGCCCTAGGTTTGCTCAATTTGGAAAGGAGTAAGAAAATCTGAAAAAAGCATATTGAACAACAAATGGTATGAATACATTATTCTATGTTAGGATAGATGAGCAATATGACAAATTTTAAGGCACCAAATTTAAGGTGGAGAAGATGAAGTGTTTTTTAGTGCAACTAATAATCTCATGGAATTTTCACTACCATGGTATCTTAGAAACAATCAGAAGGATTAGTTTTGACTAAGAATAGTATCTGCAGTTACAATAGCTAGAATAAGACTAATAAGAAATTAATCACAAGCTCCAGTCAGGAAGACATTTTCCCATAATGACGTAGTACTGTTCCTGAAAACAGATATACGATCAGTGTACTAATACTTAACTTTGGTCATCTGATATACATGGGGGATGGTTAAAATTTATCCCCCCAGCATACCTGATAAAGGCACGGTACAACACTAAGATAGAGTAGTAGATTCTCTCTCTCACACATGCACGCTGTTCTGAAGTGAGCTGCTGGCCCACATATCAAGAAGATAGCCTTCCTGCCCTATTCCCCACACAACTATACATTTGTTACCTGATACAAGTTAATTATTGGCTACAGATCATGACATTGGTAACGAATTCAGGAAAGAAGCATATGAATGACTATCAGCTTCATAAGTAAATTTATATTAGTTTTTCAGATCAGGCCCAGAACATTTTAACAATATAAGACAATCATAATACTACCTCCAAAAAACAAACCTTTATGCAGTCTCCATCTGTATGGCTACACAGCAAAGAAAAACCCATGACTGCCCCATGCCAGCTGACTTGGGCCTACAGGGCTCAGGCTGCAGGACTGTTTCACTGCTGTAAAAATGTTTGGACTCTGGTTCAACTCCCTGCTCTGAGACCCTCCCACCGCACAGGTCATGATCCTCACATGTAGAGATTTATTTTAAGACACAGTTATATATATATATATATATATATATACACACACACACACACACACACACACACACAATATTACAATTAGGAACATTTTTACACCATTATATTGATAATATACTAGCAGTGTTAAATGTGTCAGCAGTGACTGACAACTGGACAGAAACCTCTTATTATTAAACAAGAGATGTTATTTACATAATGAATTATATTACACTAACTCACTTCTAGTAGCTTAAGCTCCTGCACACAGTTGTGAAGAAGCTCTAGTGCTCGCTGGGATACCTCCCACGGTCTCTGTAGGAAGATCAGCAACGTGCACTGGCGAGAAAACAAGTAACTGCGCAAGTCTAATAGAGTGGCTTCTTGATTCTGAATTAGCTCTCGTTTCTCCATATCTATTGGTTTACGGAGAATCAATCCATTCCAGCTCCGCACTGGTTGACAGAAAAATGTCAACCAGTTTGCTCCATCTAAGTAAACAAATATACAGTTAACGTCTAAACCCATTATTTTAAAGTAAGTCCTTTTTTTTTTTTATACCCCACAACAACCTTAGTGCCAAACTAACTCCAATACCTATATAAGCAGCCTGATTTTCAAAAGTGGCACCCACATCTCCCATTACTTACTCTAGATACTTAAAAGTTGGCGGCCAATTTTCAAAATGTTGACCTAAATACCTGACAGCTATAAGCAATAAGACAATTGGTTTACAATGCATTTCTGGATGATTAAAGTAAATCTCAAGTGACATTACAGACAAAGCTGAGCAACTTTAGCTGCCTGAGCATCCATTACTTACACCTCACCTTGATAGGTGTGTCCCTTGTTTTAGTCATATCTGCCTTTATCCCACTAATTCACGATTTGTTAAGTGTTCCATACATCTTTCTATTTTTACATCTACACTCAGTCGTATCTGAACACCTCATGTTGTATTATGAAATATCGTAACATCTTACTTGTACAAAATAATTGATTTCACATTACTTGACACTTCTCAAAAGGTATGTATCCCATGTTATTGACAAACTGAAATGAACTCAAGTCTCATGCTGCTTATAGAAAACAATTTATATTAAATATACAAGGAAAGAATTGTATACATATGCATTAATTGGGCATGGCATAACTAGTGTCCAGAATTTTTTACTGTATCTAATTTGAAAACCACATTTTAGCCAATGTCTAAGGTAGCCAGTAATCATGCATGTTGTTTAAAAAAATAAATAGTGTTAGATTCAATGGGAAGCCTTCAAAATAGCATGCAGGAAGATTTGATTTTTAATGACTCAACAACAAGCTTTAGGAACAAGCAGCAGCATCAGGGCCAGATCAGACATAGGTACTTTAGACCCATGGCTAGGGCCCCAGTTCTTGGAGTCACGAGACCAGAATCTCAGCTTTCATGATGTTTCTAGACCTTACAGATGCAAAGAAAAGCTTGAACACATGCCCAGAGTATAACTGTTGCCTGTCTGAATCTGGAGAGAGCATGAAACAATAGCTCCAAGTATCATGAAGTTTCTCATGCATCTTAAATTGAAATCTGCTGCCACCCCAGGAAAGGGTGTGGCAGAACCATATAGGAAGGTTGAGCCTAAGGCCAGTTTTACTTTAATTTGGTCCTGAGCAGAACAGGGAGTGGAACCAACTAATATGCTGCACGCAATCACTTGTTGATTTAAAGCACTTACCACCAGCACCAAAGTTAACAACATATTGAGAGAACAAGGCATCAAGTTCATCATATTGCACCAAGGCATCTTCAAACTGCTGCAGCATTTCAAAGACAAAGGCCAGCTCTTCCTTTACACACACAGGCAAAGAAAGGTACAAGTTATCAAAACGTGTTGCAGTCAATATTGTGGATTTTAAAAATTAACTATGAAAAGGACTCACTAACCTAACCCAAAAGGACTTCTTCAAACTTGTCTGAGGGTTTGAATACCCAGGACAATGTAATGTTACAATTATACTGCTATAACTCCCCACATAGACACCCTCATTCCAGAATAAGAGTGCCTTTTTCCAGGTTAACCTGTACTGCTTCCAAAGCTAAACGGGAACAAGCTAAACTACAGTAAGCCTGTCCACATGGGAAGGTATAGTGGTATAATTATACTGGTAATTTTTTTCTGTACAGAGAAGCCCTGACTCACTATAATAAAATATTCAGAACAAGCCTTAACACTCAGGAAGCTCAGAAAAAACTCACCTCTTCCAGAAAACACTGCTGATGTACTTATAATTTATACATTCTATTTGTAAAATGGAGACACTAGTTGCAGCTCCACAATTAAAGTCCGGTTTTACACTTTAAGCAGGGATTCAACATCTGTTATGTATGAAAAATTCCACTTATTCTCCT
Source organism: Dermochelys coriacea (assembly GCF_009764565.3). NCBI lineage: Eukaryota > Metazoa > Chordata > Testudines > Dermochelyidae > Dermochelys > Dermochelys coriacea. The sequence continues at coordinate 156,528,113 of NC_050068.2, forward strand.
CCAAACAACAGCACTTACTCCATAGAATAAATTTTCTGGGAATTTACAAGTAAATCGTTAATGAGTTTCGGAGTTAAAATTAGTTAAACAGGTCCTTTAAGAAATTGAGCACTTGGTGTCATCTTTTTTTCCATCCTGAATAGAGTTAACCAAATAATGCAAAAGCTTTGAACATCAGCCTATGCCCCTGAATGACTACAAATAAGGTATTTAGTATTTGTGGTTCCAGATTAAACTGAATTTTAAGACATTTATTTTTCTTCTCTTCCCCACTTCTCATCCCCACTGTCATCATAAGCAGAGTTAAGGCTTTAGCATGTTGAGTTTTTTGTTTTTTGTTTTTTTTTAAAACCTTAACTGATAATTTACTGTGTTCAACTCACTTGAGTTTGGGATAATTGCAACAGCATCCCCATAATGTATTTTGCCCTAAATTACTGATATGAACTCTCACCCTTAACTGCACCTTAATGAGACTTCTCCTGTCCAACCACCTAGTTTTGTGTTACATAATGAGCCTGGGGGTGGAGGGGTGGAGAGGAGAAGTCTCAAGAGGTGGTGGGACCAATCTTACATAATGCAAAAGTTCAAAACTATATGGAATCACACATGGGAAATACCTTCTAGTCTATATTTTAAGAGAAATATTCTAATCAAATCAATCCCTAATGTTATCATTTGAATGTGCCGTTTTTTCTGTAAGTGTTTAAATGTTTATTAGAACAAATCAGATACATTTAGGAGTTATCCAGATCTGGAAATTAAAAACATCTGAAAACAGGATTCTCTCCAGAGAATTACAGGATTTCATTTAAAAAAATAACTTTAAAGTCATTTATACTCTGATAACATTCTAAGCAAAAGTTTAGTAGTATGTACAGCACATTGGTCTACTATTTTAACTAGAAGGGTTCATTTGCACAGCATTAATATACTTTAATTTTAAAGACACTTTTACACAAAGGCAATGGAACTAATAAAATGCTTATAAAAAAAATCTGTGCTCACAACTAATCCATAGCCTTTCTGCTGTCCAAGATCCTAAGACACAGAAGCCTGAACAGATCTTACAGGTGAACACAGCACCATAAAAACATTGCAGGCAAGAATAGTGACAAGTTGCCATAATACTAGCCTCTGTATCTTTTTAAAAGGAGTCTGATCTAAAAAATTAGAGCCAAAAAAGAATACTTTCAACAAAACAAAGGACTAAAAAATTGTTTAAAGAAGTTGTTTAAGTCTATACCTGCACCATGAAATACTCGCAAAAACTCCACCCTGGCTCAGTCCTCTTCTCCCTCAAAGTTCTCATGTCATCTTCAAACTTGCCTAGATTTTTGGTAAAAGACATGAGAAGCAGCGTCCTGAGTTTTGTCAGGAAGGCGTTCCAGGATTCCTGAGAACGGGAAGAGTCTTTCAAGGGGTCAGACAGTACCACACATCTGTAAAAATATCAATGGAAATTATTTTGTGGGACTAAAAAGTAACATCCAGACATAAAATAAACGTATAATAGCCCCTACAATTACATACTATAAACAACGTCAAATGGAAAGAGCAAGGAAACTCAGATTTCCATTCAACATCAATTCAAGACTTTTATTATTAAATGGTATAAGCTAAGGACAGAGTCAATGGAGGTAACAAATAATAGCCTTAAAATGACAATGTATATCGAACAGCCTTGAGCATACTGTAGATAGAAAGGAAGCATTCATTAGACCGGGGGGGGGGGGAGGGGAGGGTTAGGCTGGAGGGTCCTGACACCTGTCAGGAATGGTCTGGTTATTACGTAGTCCTGCCTTGGCAGGGGAGTGCAATAGACAACATATCAAGGTCCCTTCCAGTCCTACACTTCTATGACTTTATGATAGGTTTGGAAAGAGAAATTTAAGTCTGGGTTCCACAAGACAGGAGAGTTTACACAATGAGTATATTCTATATTTTCAAAATCAATAAAAATAGGTTTTAGAAATCCAAAAAACACAAAAAAAGCTCTGCTTGGAAGATAGCTAGCAGAGCAATAACTAGACTTATTCTTAGAAAGGACTATGTAACAATCACATCTAGACCATCTCTCATGGGCCAAGGCACAATTATTCCACAGTAGATTTTGTAGGGCTTCATTTTATTTCAAATGTTCCACATGGTAGGACTCCCACAGCTTCACTTGTAATTTGTGAAATAGTTATTTGAGAACTCATGATCAGGACAGGTTGATAACCAGCATGTTCGCCTTTGTTTAAAATTTCATTGTGATTTACTGATATTCAGAAAAGGAATAAACCTTTGTGGAGGCAGGGAAATCCCCTTCCCAATTCAAATAAAGTTCCCAGTTACTGAAAACTACCAGAAACTATTCTGCTGTAGAATTTTTAATCCAAGCTAGACAATTAGAAATTGAACACCCTCAGCTACATTTAATTCAGATTTGCCAAAATAAATTTAATAAGCTGATATTATCCAAATACAAACAAGATGCTGACAACATACAGCATGTTCACATTGTCATCTTAGATTTACGTATGAGGAGTGCTCAGATTCACACCTTTAGTTTCAAAGGATCACCTCATCATTCACTCTACACAAGGCGATGACTCTTCCAATTAGTCAAAAAGTAAACTATTCAGAAGTGATCCAGTGCAGTGTTTTGGGGAGGGGGAAAACAAAACAAAACAAAAATAATAAAAGTCTGCATTAAAAATTGATTTGAAACGATGATTACTCCATTTCCCCGATCTCTCTTCCCTTCCAAGGCAGGAAAAGGTTGTGATAACGCTGTACACACTTTTCACTGTATTTTTCTTAAAATAACAAACAGCTTCAAAAATTGGATTTAATGTAGTACAACAGAGGAGAAAGGCAGATTAAACACTGGTAGAAAAGAACAGTGGTTCAATCTAAGGCCTTGTCTACTCTACACAGTTGACAAAAGTCTGCTTTCATCAACAAAACAGTGGAGGTGTACATGCTGAAATGCTCCTCCTGCCGATGTAACTCCCCTGCTATGCCAACATATTAAAAACACCTTAATGAGCAGCATAGAGCTTTTTGCTATGTAATTAGAACGACGCAACATCAGTGTAGATACCTCACTTGATTATGTCACCCTAACTCAGCTCCAGGAGGTGTCCCACAATGCCCATCATGACCACTCTGGTCAGCAGTTTGAATTCTGCTGCCCTGAAAGTACACAGCTTTGTGGTCCCTCCCCCCTTCAAAGGCCCAGGAATTTTTGAAATTCTTTTCCTGTTAGCTTGGCCTACACAGTTCACACAGCATCTTCCCAGCTGACCGTGCCAGCTTTACGCAGCAGACGTGCTCACATGTGGAGCACACCCGGAGGTGTTTGATCACACGAGTATATGGGGAGAGGAAGCTGTGCAGTTGCAGCTTCGCACCAGCCATAGGAATTTTGATACCTACAGGCTGATTGCTAGTGGCTTGCAGGAGAAGGGGCAATGAAAGGGATGCGCAGCAGTGTAGTGCTAAAGTCAAGGAGGTGAGGCGGGGTACCAGAAGGCAAGGGAGGACAACCATAGCTCTGGTGCAGCGTTGAAGACATGCCGCTTCTATAAGGAGCCGCACACTATGCTCGGCAGCAACCCCATCTCCATCAAGAGCCCCCTGGAAACTGTGGGGGACTGGAGACAGCAGCCAGCAGACTCAACCCCAATGAGAAAGTGGTGGACAAGGAGGTGGAGCTAGAGAATGATGTGGAGCACACGGCAGAGTCATCCAATGGCACAGTGAGTCAGGACTCTCTTCCATTCCAGAGGGGGTCTAGCCAGTCCCAGAACTCTAGCTCTGGCACGCAGGACGCAGGAGAGGGGAGCTCTGGTAAGTGCTCATTTTGCTTTGATACTGCATAGCGAAAGGAGACTGAGCTCATATATACTTTGTTATATTGTAGAAGAGGGATATGGGGCAGAAATTAACAGACTGTCCATCTTCACAGTGAGGCCATGGCAAAAGTTTCTTAATGTACATGGGGATGTCTCTGGAATCCTCCAGAATGATTTCTAGGAAACTTTCCTGTAGGTATTCTGCAATCTTCTGAAGAAGGTTCCTTGGGAGAACGGCCTTGTTTCAACCTCCGCTGTAGGAAACTTTGCAGTGCCCCGTCAATTATTTCTGCAGGGACCAGAGTGGCACACAGGCGAGCATCATGCGGACATGGTCTGAAGCCACACGCATGCAGGAAATGAACCCGTGCATCCTAGATTTCCTTTTAGGAGCGAGATATCTGGTTCATTTACCCTAGCTTGTGGAAAAGGGTACCAATATTCAGACCAGGCTCCCTAGCCACTTAGAGTAACATTGAAACACACTGGCTATAGGTCCGACTATTTGCTTCTTGCAATTAATGTTCAAGCAGCAAGCACTATGGGGTAATTCAGGGAAGCAAGTAAACATTGCCTGGCCAAATGCATCACATACAGACACATTACTGAAAATCATTATTAAAATGTTCCTTCAAAGCCTCCTTGATTCAAATAACCTCCCACTGCGCCCCTCTAATTGCCGTGGTCTTTGGCTGCTCAAAATCAGCAGTCAGCCAATCAGCCTCAGCAGCCCACCCTTGGGGAAACATTTCCCCTTCAATTCGCAAATATTATGGAGAATTCAGAAGGCACAATGGTCTTTGGAATATTTTCCTCATTAGTGTCTAACCTGCCAAAAAAGACAGCGCCAGCGACCTTTTAATCAGACAAATGCATGTCAACAGTCATTCTGCACCTGCTGAAGCTATTCAAGCGCTCTCTGCTGTTGTCTAGGTTCCTGGTGTAAGGCTTTATGAGCCACGGGAGCAAGAGGTAGGTGGAGTCTCCAAAGATCACTATGGGAATTTGCACATTCCCTGGTGGAATGTTCTGGTCTGGAAAGAAAGTCCCAGTGTGCAGCTTTTTATACAGTCTAGTGTTCCAAAAGACGTGTGCATCATGCACCTTCCCTGACCATCCTGCACTGATAACAGTCAAATGGTTGCAGTGATCCACCAGCGCCTGCAAGACCATGGAGAAGTAGCCTTTCGGTTGATATGCTCTGTTACGATATGGTCTGTGGCCAAAATTGGGATACAAGTTCCATAGATCACCCCCCTGCAATTAAGGAATCCCATTGCCTCAAATTTCAGAGCAGCAGCTGTGTTAGTCTGTATTCGCAAAAAGAAAAGGAGTACTTGTGGCACCTTAGAGACTAAAATTTATTTGAGCATAAGCTTTCGTGAGCTACAGCATGCATCCGATGAAGTGAGCTGTAGCTCACGAAAGCTTATGCTCAAATAAATTTTAATCTCTAAGGTGCCACAAGTACTCCTTTTCTCATTGCCTCAAAGTCATCAATTATTTGTCCTGGACATTACTGAGAGTCAGAGTCCTTCATAGCAAGAGGCGATTAATGGCCCTGCACACTTGCATCACCGCAGCCACCACAGTGAACTTTCCAACTCCAAACTGGTTTGGAACTGACTGGTAGCAGTCTGGAGTTGCCAGCTTCCACACAGCGATCGCCACTTGCTTTTCCACACTGAGGGCAGCTCTCATTCTGGTGTCTTTGCACCACAGTGTTGGGTCACGTTCTGCACCCAGTTCCAGGAAGGTGGCTTTGTGCATACAAAAGTTCTGCAGCCACTGCTCGCCATCTCATACATTCCCCATGATGTGATCCCATCACTCAGTGCTTGTTTCTCAAGCCCAGTACCGACAGTCCACCATGGCAAGCTGGTCCATGAACGCCTGCAGAAATTTTGAATGGTTTCCATGGCAGACAGCAGGGCAGGCATCACCAATTCACTGTCACAACTCATGAAATACTGCAAGACCAGCCACAGTGTGTTCATAATGCTTATCACCAGACTGGTCAGCAGTTCAGGAATTATGCTGTCAGACAGAGATGGCAGGTGCACAGTTACACTAACTGTTGAAAAACAGTGCAAAACGAAGTAGGAAGCCCATGGAATGATGGGACAAAAGGAAATGCATCACGCAAGAGCAAGCATGCCCCCATGGTGCACTGTGATCTGTTCCCAGAGTTCCCAGCAGCAGAGGGTGGAGAGTTGCACAGTAATATAGCTACCCCTGATGCAACACTGTCAATGAAAAAGCAATGACTGTGGATATGCTCAGCTGACACAAGCAATGTTGTGTGGACATGCTCCACTGATGTTATTAAAGCGACTAATGATCGTTGACAAAACTTAAGTCAACTTAACTCTAGTGTAGACATGGCCTAAGACTTTACTCTTGTACTTTTTCCTCTGGTGATGGGTTTACATAAACCTTGAAAAACAAGGATTTGAAGTTCTGAAAATTGATTTTGGTTACTTCATTCATTCTGAATCAGTGTCTACAAAAATATGCTTCAGTATGTTTAAAGCCTTTTATCTTTTCTGGAAGAGGTGAACATCCAGAATTTAACTGTAGCCCTACAGAATATTTTTTATTTATTTATTTTATTCCAAACCACTACTAATTCAGGAAAAGATACAGCAAACTTTTTCCTCCATTGGTTCATATTTTGGGACAGATGGACATACATCTTACCAATGCCATTTGCTTAATGGTAGGCATCAGGGAAGTTACTATTCTTTTAAGTGAGAAATTGGACCTATTAAATGGTTATCCAGAAAACTAGTTTTACAATTATAAACAAATATTTTTCAAAAAGTCCTTACCTGTCACTTTGTTTGTTACAGAAGTCATTTCTTATTTTATCTACTATAGATGTTCGGGGAAGGATGTTGGTTTTGTTCTTTTTTTTTGCATCGCTCTCAACTACCACAATTAACCAATCCACAGAGCTGTGCACTTTCAGAACATTCTGCCACTTGGTGATGTCATCCTTTACTGTAGCTTTATATACTTCTGTATCCTGGTATTATAAGTAATGAATTAGCAAATCAAATTGACAATCTGGACAAATTTGAAAGGTTTATTTTGTTAAAACAGGAAAAAAAATATTTCAAATGATACCAAACTGAATTAGTGACACAGATTGAGTAGTTAAACAAGGACAATGTCAAGGTAAGGTTTTATTCTTTCGATTGCTTACTTTATTATTACTACTTTAGACTATTGCAAATGAAAGATTTTTAAAAATATCAAAATTTACCCTGAACAACTCATTGAAATTTGGAACTCGATTAAATTAAGACAATGAAACTAGACTGATTAATTTTATTTTCTGGTTCTAATACACCAACAGTGCTGCGGCATTTGGGTTTTCCAACTCTGCTGGAAAGTTTTAAGTTGTCTGTATCCTCAATTACTTTAAATTTAAACAATTGAAGTAACTCATTTTCTGTAACTTTATAGATTAACTATGAACACGTTGCTATGAATATTCACGATGCAAAGCTGTGTTCGTTAGTTGTGATTGGTCAAGTCAGATGGTTAGTGGTTTTTTTTTACTGTATGAATATTTCTCCTATAATAAGGATAATGCCCTGTGAATGAGACATTGCAGATAAACAAGATTAGGGAGTTTTAAATGTTTGGATCATGAACCTTATCTAAAAGATGATTCTTGTAGCAGATTAATTTCTGATTTACTGGCTGAGTGAATTACCTCCCATTTTCATAATAGGTCAGTGCAAGTATGCATTGTGTTGCTGCCAAGGATGTGGTCAGATCCTTGTGTAGTTTAGTTTCCACTGTGCCAGGGCTCTGGGAAAGGGTTTTAGAAACCCTGTACTCCTGCTGTGTCAAGCAGTGTCACTATAAAATATAAGTTACAGTTCAAAATGCTCAAGTGTGCAAGTTTAAAATTTATTTTATGAGCACTTATGCAAGACAGACTTGATTGCCTTCCATGATCATTTGAACAAACAGAAGACATTGTGTACAGGAACAGCAGAAAAGTCAAAAAGTTCATTTTTAAATTATAGTGAATACTTGCAGGGGTTTTTGGTGTTATTAACCCACCTCTAGTGTTTAATTAACAATGTCAAAGTGTCACCAAGTCATTGGCTACTATCTCCTTCAAAATACTATACTAATACAACTGTTCCCAAAATGGACTTCCAGGGTGCCCCACATTAAACTATGCAGTCATGCATATTGCCATGCAGTATGACTCTTACCTTTTACTTGATTAGTTTTTAATGCATAACATATTGACCATGTTATTAGTTTTCTTTAGTATTGTGGCTTTTATTAAAAAAGCTTTAAATTCTTGTGGTTACCTTTATTTTGTTAACTTTTCAAATAACTCTAGATAGAACAGGATTTTTCCTTTTTTTAGTCCACAGTCAATACTTAGAAAAGCATTTATTATACCAGAGGTGAGCAAACTACGGCCCATGGGACCATCCTGCCTGGCCCCGAGCTCCCAGCCAGGGAGGCTAGCCCCCAGCCCCTCCCCCGCTGCCACACCACCGCACAAGCAGCACTGCTTGCACCTGCCCACCTCCCAGGCTTTCCAACAAGCCTGTCCTGCCGCTCTGAGCATTGGATGGGGCAGAGGTTCGGGGAGGGAGGTGGTCAGGAGACACGGAGCAGGGAGAGTTGGATAGACGGTGGGGTTCTGGGGGGTAGTTAGGGATGGGGGTCCCGGGGGGCTTGTAAGGGGGCAGGGGTGTGGACAGGGGGCAGGCTCCCAGGGGGTGGTTAGGGGCGGGGGGTCCCAGGAGGGGGTAGTCGGGGACAAGGAGCAGTGGGAGTTGGATGGATGGGGGGGGGTTCTGAGAGGGGCAGGCAGGGGGCAGGAAGTGGGAGAGGGCAGGGACCAGGCTGTTTGGGGGAGGCACAGCCTTCCCTACCCGGCCCTCCATACTGTTTTGCAATCCTGATGTGGCCCTTGGGCCAAAACGTTTGCCCATCCCTGTATTATACTCTCCTTGCATTCCAGTTTACCCACTATCAGGTGGTGTAATTCCCAGATCTCCTGTAATGTCTTATTTATGAAAGACAGATTTGCACACTAGTGATTTTCTAACCTGCTAGTTTTAGTATAATGCATATCATTTCACTCCTCACCTTCCATCAGAAACCACAACCGATTACCTTGGTGATTTAATGCAGTTCAGAAATTCAAGTTCCCCAAAGCTTCATCCTTCTCAAGTGCCATCTAGTAATATCAAACTTGTTTCATATTAGGACAATGCAACTCCCCCAACCATTAGTGACCCTGGTAGTAACAAACGTAACTAATAGGAAGAAGGGGACAGGGTGTAGAACCAGCACATCCCATTTACCAAACTGGGACAGGGCAGAGCTTATTTTACCTTCAGTCCCACTCTCACCTTATTATGTGTATGGTTCACGCTTAATATTTTCCTAATACTTACACAACATTCCGTCCAATAAATATGAAGGAAGGGAAAAGTCAGGAGAGCCTTGTTTCCTTCTTTGGGTAACAGCTCTTCTTTAAACTGAACAAAATTAGATTCAAGATGAATCATCTTAGGAGCACGTCCATAAGACCTATACAGAATTTTAAAAGAATTACAATTCATAATTGAGAAATATAAGCAGCAAAACTAAAAGCAGAACAGAAACGACAGGGCAAACATTACAAATTTAGCTTTTTTAAAAAAAAAGCTCACAAAACTTAATTGCTCTCTATGGTTTGATTTGAGTAGCGTCAACTCAAAAATTCATTTGTTTTCTCATAAAATAAGACACATTCTCTTTGCAAGGAAAAGGGCTGGAAACTTCCAGCTTTCATTTTAAAAAGGATTCTCCTTTACATGTTCTTGTGTTCCTCCAAAATTAGAGGCCGTCTTTGGCTGTGGACGTGACAGGGTCCAAAGCACAATTCTGTTTTTAACTCTTTCCCATATGCCCATCTAAACAGGAACCAGAATTATCTTCAAAGCATGGTTGCCCAAAGTGCAACCTAGAGATACCAGTAAAACTAATTTTTAGTGCAGCTAATCTCTTTATGATTTTAAATTTAGCCTGGGCTAATCGTGGGAACAAACATCTCAAAGGGCCCAACATTCAGAATTCAGGGAAAATTGGCTCTGAAAACCAGAAATCTTTCCCCCTGTTCAGTTTCCAAACCCAACACAACTCACTGCACAGTGCCACATTAGTAGTCACATTTTCCTAAATCCAACAACATGCATCAAAATAGAGCAATGGCTGGGGGTGGGGAGAGACTCTACCTTCTCCATTCCATGGGTTCTTTTGGAAGCTGCTGAGAAAGCATGGGATATACAGAAGTGAATAAATTCTGATCTCCAGCACCTAAAATTAAAGAGACCCATATTTTAAAGAAGTTCCCTTTTAAAAATTTATTTATATATATTAGAGAGAGAGAGAGAGAGAGAGAGAGAGAGAGAGAGAGAGAGAGAGAGAGAGAGACAGACAAGATTTAAGAGTAAACTATACCACATAGTTACATTTTAAAAAAAACTCATTTCATACTGGATACATGGATAACACTGCTGTATTGAAAAATGCTTTAAAACAACATCTTGTTACTGAATCTCTCTACGAAAAACCATTCATATAGCTGTCCCAAAATTCCATAGAAGGTGTGAGAAAGGAACTCTGCTACAGCCAAAGGTCCACTGTTGTATATCACCACAAAAACAGAACAGCCTCCAAAAACTTCAACCAGCTTACTTACACAAGATCGTCTAGGTCGGAGTAGGCAAACTATGGCCCACGGGATAGCCACCCCCATGGCACCGTGGTCCCCGCTCTGCTCCAGGAAGTGGCCAGCACCACGTCCCTGCAGCCCCTGGGGGGCGGCAGGGGAGAGAGCTCCGTGCGCTGCACTTGCCTGTGAGCACCTCCCCCGAAGCTCCCATTGCCCGGGAATGGGGAACCACAGCCAATGGGAGCTTCGGGGAGGTACCCACAGGCAAGTGCAGCGCGCAGCGCTCTCTGCTCCCCCTCCCCCAGGGACCGCAGGAACATGGTGTTGGCCGCTTCCTGGAGTGGCACAGGGGCCAGGGCAGGCAGGCAGGGAGCCCACCCTGGCCCCAGTGCGTGCTGCTGCCACCCCAGAGCTGCTCCAGGTAAGTGGCGCCAGACTGGAGCCTGAACCCCTGCCACACCCCTCCTTCACCCCAACCCCCTGCCCTGAGCCCCCTGCCGCACCCTGCATCCCAGCCCCCTGCCCTGAGCTCCTGCAGCAGCACTCCTCCCTGCACCACTGCCCTGAGCCCCCTCCTGCACTCCAAACTCCTTCCCTGAGACCCCTCATACAGCCCACACCCCTCCTCTGCCCCAACCCCTTGCCGTGAGCCCCCCCCACACCCAATCCCCTGCCCCAGCCCTACATTCGTGGCCCTACAAGCAATTTCCCCAACCAGATGTGGCCCCTGGGCCAAAACGTTTGCCCACTCCTGGGCTAGATACTAATACCACTGTACTATGAAGCAAGATAAATATAACAAAACTTACAATCCAGTAGAGAAAACAGTAACTGATTTTCAGCAATATAACATTATCCAGGTGACATTTACATCCTTGGCAACAAGAGGTAATATGATATTGACCATACCATTTAGTCTCTTCCCAACCCCCCAAAACAATCAAGTAGATCAGGAGAAAAATCTTAGTTTTAGAATGGTTAAGTTTTATTATGTATTATATAAACTTACAAAACAGTGAAGACTACATCCCTCATTTCAATACTCCTTAAGTTTAACTTTTTTTAAAAAAAGTCTTTTCATAATATAAAACTTAGAACCTCAAGACCTTTTTACTTTCAAGGGATTTTATCTAAATTCCTACACATCAATTTTTGCCCACTTTTAAACTAGAACATGAGTCAGCCATTGATTTTTTTCATTAAGTACATTGTTCTTTTTATCATTTGAGTACCACCTCTCCATTAAAATGAGATCAGTAACTAGTTTTGCAGCTCAGAGTAGATTCAAATTGTATATTTGATATAGGAAACTAAAATATATCAATAATAAACCATTTGAAGAATAGTGTGCATCAGATTTAAATTTTAAGTGTCAAATTTTAGACCTATAAAAACAAGATTACCCCAAAACTTTTAAAACAATGAATTCACACAATCAAAAAAAATCCTGATGTAGTTACGATTAGGGGTAATGTTATCCCAAGGCATCATAAGGTAAATTAACAGAGAAATGGACTTGTAAGAAGTGTGAGAGGTTTTTTGCCTCTCAACTTGAACTGTCTCCACTGAGAGTATAGAACAACCTCATCCTATGATTGTGTGAACTGAGAAGAAAGAAAACTCCCAACACTTACAGATTCAGCCATTCCTTAGCTTGCCTTATAACACCTTGGAATGGGAGAACAATTCAGCTTTTAAAATTTGGTTCATAATCAAGTTTTGGATTGGTAAAATAGCTCAGTACGCTTATTGCGTAGTTTAGCATTTAGTAAAAAGGAAGGAATCATCAATCACCAACACTTAAAGTACCAAAAGGAGAAGTAATTCTAAAGAGGTGATTTGGATATTTTTTAGTTTCAAAAAATATGCAACTACAAGACCTCGAAAAACAGTGAACAAAATCATACGAAGGCACTAGATTTTTTCATGTATTTTTTTTAAACAATTGTTGCTTAGCATGAAGCTCTCTCAACTAGCATTAACTCATCTTTATAAATGCACTGAGATATATTGGATGTTTAGCTATATTTAGTTTAAATCGTGAAATCTGAAACATTTTAACACCAAAAGTTTGGTTTGAGATCCCAGATATCTTTAATACAAGAATGACAGGACACAGTTTATATCCTGCTTCTGAGCTCCCTGTTGGCAGTGTCACAGAACAGTAATTTTCAACCTCTTTTCATTTGCAGACATTAAAAATTTCAAATTGAGGTGTGGACCCCTTTGGAAATCTTAGGCAGTCTAAGTATACTAACAAAATTTGCCAATGACAAAGTTGGGAGGTATTGCCAATACGGAAGAGGACCAAAATATCTTACAAGATAATCTGCGACAACTTTGTAAACTGGAGTAATAGAAATAGGATGAAATTTAATAGCGCAAAATACAAGGTCATGCATTTAGGGATTAACACGAATTCTTCCTGTACATTGGGGACTTATCAGTTGTAAGTGACAGAGGAGGAGAAAGACCTGAGTTTATTGGTTGATCACAGGATGACTATGAGCCATCAATGTGATGTGGTTGAGAAAAAGGCTAATGCAGACCTAGGATACATCAGGCGAGCTATTTCCAGGAGAGATAAGTATTAGTGCCATTATACAATGCACTGGTGAGACCTCATCTGGAATACTGTGTGCAACTCTGGTCTCCCATATTTAAGAAAGATGAATTCAAACTTGAACAAGTGAAGACAAGGGCTACTAGGATGATCCGAGGAATGGAAAAAAACCTACCTTACGAGAAAAGATTTAAATAGCTTGACTTGTTTAGCCCAAGCTAAAGGAGGCTGAGAGGAGATAGGATCTCTTTATAAATACATCAGAGGAATAAATACCAGGGAGGGAGCAAGGAGAGTTAAACACCAATGAAAAACACAAAACAAAGATATAAACTGACCAACAACAAATTGAGGCTTGAAATTGGATGAAGGTTGCTAACCATCAAAGGAGAGAGATTCTGGAACAGCCTTCCAAGTGGAGCAGTGGGGACAAAAAACCCTAACTGGCTTCAGAACTGAGCTTGATAAGTTTATGAAGGGGATGGTATACAAGACTCCCTACAAGGGCATGCAGCTGATCTGCAATTGGTATAAGCAAACATCTTCACAGCTGGTGATAGGACACTAGATGGGGAGGGCTCTGAATTACTACCGAGAATTTTTTCCCAGGTGTCTAGCTGGCACATCTTGCCCACATGCTCAGAGTCTAACTGATCACCATATTTGAGGTCAGGAAGGAATTTTTCCCAGGGTCAGATTGGCAGAGATCCGAGGGTGGGGGTTCACCTTCCTCTGCAGCATGGGGCACGGGTCACTTGCAGGTTTAAACTAGTGTAAGTGGTGGGTTCTCTACAACAAAGTCTTTTAACCACAATTTGAGGACTTCAGTAACTCAGCCAGAGGTTCTCCTGTAACATGCAGAAGGTCAGACTAGGTGATCATGATGGTCCCTTCTAACATTAAAGTCTTAGAGTCCGCAGACCACAGGCTGAAAACCCTGGTCACAGAATGATTTCAAGTTATCAGAAAAATCTTCCATTGTGTGGCCTTGCAAGTGATATGTATTGAAAGAGCAAAGCATATTTTCCCTTCCAACAATCTTTGCAACAAACTAAAAAGGTATTGGCAGCAGTAATATCTTGTATTTGGAGGGAACAGATGTTGAACAATAAAGAAGGTACAGTAATTTCTCATCCCTTCATATTTCATTTAGGCCATAGCTCCCCATCAAACTGAGTGTGAAATTCAAAATGGGATGTGCAAGTAGGTAAATTTTTTTTTAATCAAACAACAAAGATCTCACTTTTTCCTCAAATGGGATTTTCTGGCAAGAGCAGCAAGCTTTTCAGCTGATAGCAACATGTGTGATTTTTGCAGCTGATGACAATGGCCAACATGTCTTTGGTAAAGTTTTAAACAACTTTCCATACAAGGTGTCTGATAGCCTCCAGGTGCTAAAGCAGAGGTCTCCAAACTGTGGGGCATGCCCCGCCAAGGGACATGGAGGAACATTTGGGGGGGCATGGCGGGGCCTCGATAGGATTGCCACCTAATTGCTGGTAACTGGACCATGGAGGCCCTGACCCACCACTTCCCCCAAGGCCCCATCCTGCTCTGCCTCTTCCCTTAAAGCCCCTCCCCCATCACATGCTTCTCTCCCCCACATCTGTCCATCGCTCGCTCAATCATCTCCACTCCCTCCCCCATGGTTGGGCTCCCTTTGCTCTGGGGCTGGGAGACCCTGAAAAGGAGCCTGCCTGCAGGTAGGAGGTGGCTCAGGCTGAGCAGGAGCTAGCATGGTTTAATGACCGAGTGTCTCCCCATGCCCAGCGGTAACAGGACTTTTGGTGTCTTGGCAGTGCCCAGTCAGATGTACTGACCGGACCCCTTTTTGACCCAACTTCCCAGTCGAAAACCGGGCAGCTGGAAACCCTAGGCCCAGGCCAGTCCCCACAGAGGACGAGAAGGGAGCGCCACCCAGCTCTGCTCCTAGCTCTCCATTGGCCCTGTCCCCAGCCATGGCCCCAGCCCCCTTACATCTGTCCTCATTCCCCAACCCCTTCCCCCCCGAGAGCCACAACAGACAGGAGTAAGGGGAGGGGGACATGCAACCCTGAAAAGTTTGAGGACCACTGTGCTAAAGCATCACATATGCACTCTGGAAGATTTGCTTGTCCTCCTCAAAGGGTGAGGAAAAAAATGGAGAAAGAAAAAACTCAAAAGGCTATAGAAGCCAATAAAACAAGATGCTGCTTTAAATCAGCCACAAACCTCATTAGACAGCCATTCCTAGCGCTACTGGGAAACATGGGAGAGGATGCAAGCACACTGATCAGATCAGGAATGAGGGCAAAAGCACTGAGCCTCACTTCAACTGCTAATTGTGCTGAGGAACTGGCAACAGGCATTTCCCTGTTCCTCTAAAACAGTGCTTCTCAACCAAGAGTACACATACTCTTTGGGTTATGCAGGTCTTTTGGGGGGTACATCAACTCAAATATTTGTCTAGTTTTACAACCAGCTATGTAAAGAACACTAGTGAAGTCAGTACAAACTAAAATTTCATAGACAATGAATTGTTTATACTGCGCTATATACTGAAATGTAAGCATAATATTTATATCCAAAAATTTATTTTATAATTATATGATTAAAATGACAAAATAAGCAATTTTTCAATAGTGTGTTGTGACACTTCTGTATTTTTATGTCTGATTTTGTAAGCAAGTAGGTTTTAAGTGACAAGAAACTTGGGAAGTAAGCTAGACAAATCAGACTTCTGAAAGGCGTACAGTAGTCTGGAAAGATTAAGCACCACTGCTCTAAAACGCTGACAAAAGACCCTTGGCCCATCAAAACTGCTGGAGCAGGAAGGAAAGAAAGGTGAACAATTCTGGCCGGACAGAAAGGCCCACAGAGAGCCCCAAAGAACGCCTGCCCCCCTCCCACTTCTTCCTTCCAGAGAGACATAAGCATGGTCCCCCAGCGTGGCTATTGTACCTTTGGAGTGCCAGTAAGTGGAACTGGCTTTCAGCTTGGGTGATCATATGAGGAACCTTGCATCAAACCCTAAGCAAGAAAAAGGCAGAAAACCTAATGTAGAGACAATGAATATGCACACACAAGAGAAAAATGTGACCAGAACCACAAAACTTCCGATTTCTAGCACTCAACAGTAATATCACAATGAAGGAAGAGTACTGTATGCAGGCACAAGTTAATGTATTAAGTGCTGGCATGGGAATCTGAACATGGACGTTATAACATAATCATACTGCTCTGTATTCATCTCAGAGCTGTTTTGTTGAGGGAAAGCTAATATGTGCAGAGCTGGCACCTTTTGGCGCCAGCCACTGTCTGTGCAGCACAGACCGCAGCACATTTGGGGAATCGTTTCGGGCCTTGAAACTGTTGTCCTTCCTGTCTTTGTGGTATGCGAGGCACGTTGTATAACTGCATGTTCTGTTTTAATGATAAAGCTGTTGACATTCTCAGAACACGAGAAAGCACTCACCAGAGAGTGGCTGAGGATGGGGTGAGGATGGAATTCATTGGTTAAGGGTGCCGATGCACGAGGGCAGCACGCGATGTCAGATGGTATATAAGCTTTGCATAAACTGTATACGGAGTCCCCTCCTGACTAGCGGGGGGGCACCACGCTCGAGCGTAATACATTAAACACAGACTGGAAACTCTGCAGATCTCGACCTGGTTTTTGGTGCCTCAGCCTAAAAACTTGAACCGTGCGTGACCGATCAGGTATAATTCGCAACAGTTTTGGCGACCCAGATGGGACTTTAGGCTCGTCACAAAAGGCGTACTGAGGTCGCGTTCCTCCTCGCGGACAGCTCTAGCTGGCAAAAGGTGAATTTACCTTGGAGAATTCCGACGGGTGGAAACACGAACAGTCGCTCGGATGATAAGGTGGCACATTAGGTGTCCCCTCGGTTGCCCAATTATGGGCTCTGGGCAGAGTATCAAGAAGGGGACCCCTTTGGCGGAAATTCTAGAGAATTGGAAGAATATTTCAGGCACCCATGGGTTAAAGAAGAAAACTATTGTTTTATGTAAAGTAGAATGGCCAGTAGTTCAGGCCCTTCCTCAGGTATCTATGCAATGGCCACCTGACGGGTCATTTGCAGGGGAAATATTGACTGCGTTGAGAAAGAGGCTGGAAGATAAGGCTCCAGCCCAGATGGATTACTGGTATGTATGGGACAATTGGGCTTATGCGCGTGCGAAAGGACATCCTCTTACTTATCTGTCCCAGGGGTCTTCGGCCCCACCCTATCCTCTGCCTACTTCCTCTCCCTTTCCTCCAGCTTATTCTCAGCCTTCTGATTCATGCCCGCAATCCTCCCGGTCGCAGCCTCCCTGTTTATGTGGACCCATTCTGGATCCACCGATTGCTTTGCAAGCCCCTCTTATTCAGCAACCTCGTCTCCCATACGGTGGACGGAGGTGAACAAGTTGTTTTCCCCTATGTGCACTGCCCCTTTGGCCCAGGCGACTTGATAACATGGCAACAGCAGATGCCTCGCCTGCGTGATGATCCGGAACAGGTATTACAAACGATTCGATCTGTGTTTACTGCTTTTAATCCTGCCTGGGGGGGATGTTCAGGTAATTTTGGACACACTTTTTACTCCCGATGAGAAGTATTCCATCTTGGATGCCAATAGGCGCTGGGCAGGAGAGGATAATGTCCGTACTGCCTGGCCCCTTGTTGATCCTGGTTGGACCCTAATGTTTCTGCCCAAATGGACCTCCTTAAAGCAGGCAGGGACGGTCTCTTAGAGGCGGTGCGTAAAGCAGGTAGTAAGTCAGCTAATTGGTCTAAAATTCGTGAATGTCAGCAGGAGATCACTGAGCATCCCTCTGCCTTCCTAGCCCACTTGCCGAAACGAGTCCGCATATACGGTGACGGCGTCGACCCAGAAGCAGAGACAAATCATCCAATGATGGTTTCCTTTTATGTCGATCAAGCAGCTCCAGACATTAGAAAATATTTCTCTAAACATGTGCCTGATTGGCCAGGGAAACCTCTCCAGGAAGTAGTCCGCTTGGCCACTTTCGTGTTTGATGGCAGGGACGAAGAGAAAGCTAAGGAAAAGCGTAAACAAAAGAAGGAAGAAGCATGTTGGCAGCCGCGTTGCAGGTCTCAGTTGGGAGTCAGAATCGGCGGGAGCATGGCGGGACGAGAGGCAGGGGGCGGGGACGAACAGAGCCAAGAGGAAATTGGGTAAATACGAAATTTGGCACTTGTAACTACTGCAAACAACCAGGACACTGGAAAAGGGAATGTCCCCTCTGCCCAAAGGGGGCCCCTTGGCAGGAGCCAGTGCACAATGACCTGTCCGGTTTTTCCCAGACTTCTCAAGGGTATCCTCCCACCAACCCTTTGAATCAAATTGACCCCCAGTGACTGGAGACAGAGATTTTGGGAACTTTGGGAGAGTTGGAGTGGGACCTGGGAATGCAGTCACAAATTTACCTGCAAATTGGGGAACGTTTAGTGCCTTTCTTGGTAGATACAGGAGCCACCCTTTCCACTATAACGTTTGTGCCAGGGCCAGTGTCTAATACTAAGGTGTGGGTGCAAGGTATAGAAGGAAACCCCTGCCCGGCTCGGTTATCTTACCCTATCCCCATTAAGCTTGGTTCTCTAAAGCTATCCCATAGGTTTGTTATAATGCCGGAGGGCCCAGCAAACCTTCTGGGATGAGATGTGCTGGGCAAATTAGGAGCACATATATATTGTGCCCCTGAGGGGCTTCGTCTGATTGTTCCAGATTCGACAGTTGCCTCTCTTATGACATTGACTACGTCCGTTCCCAGTGTACCCTTTGAATTGTCTAGTGTTCCCCATTTTTTATGGAGTACAAATTCCACTGATGTGGGTCTCCTTAAATCTGCGGTTCTGGTGAGTCTAACAACTAAAGATGGGCCGCCCCCCTCCGTGAAGCAGTATCCCTTGCCAAGGGAAGCGGAGGAGAGTATCTCACATGTTATTGACAGCTACTTGGCACAAGGAATTCTGGTTCCTTGTAGTTCACCCTGTAATACGCCCATCCTTCCGGTAAGAAAACCTAAACCAGGAACTGACGGGCACCCGGTTTATCGGTTTGTTCAGGATTTACGCGCTATTAATGACTACATTATAGCCCCGCATCCAGTTGTTCCTGACCCGAGTACTATTTTGACATTAATTCCTCACTTGGCCACTTGTTTTACTGTAGTCGATTTGTGTGCCGCGTTTTTTAGTATCCCTTTACACCCGGATTCCCAATATTTATTTGCCTTTACCTGGAAAGGTCAGCAATTAACATGGACGCGGCTCCCCCAGGGATTCTCTGGATCCCCTATCATCTTTTCTCGCATTCTCACAGCAGATTTGAAGGACATTGTTTTGCCCGGTTCTTCGGTTTTGGTTCAGTATGTAGATGATTTGTTGATTGCCTCTTTGGACTATAGCACATGTTTAACTGATTCTGTCGTTTTACTTACTGCATTAGCGAATAAAGGTCATCGTGCGTCCCCATCCAAGTTACAGCTGTGCCTAAATCAGGTAATTTATCTCGGTTTTGTAATTCGGCCTGGGGAGCGTTTATCATCTCCCGATAGAGTGCGGGCAATCCAGGATTACCCGCGCCCGACAACAAAAAGACAGTTACGGGCTTTCTTAGGGGCTGCCAGCTTTTGTCGACCTTGGATCGTGGGGTTTGGAGAACTGGTAAAACCCCTGGTCCAAGCTACCACGTCATCAACCCTCGACCCGATTTCCTGGACTATGGAGAGGGAGACTGCCTTTACAGCGGTTAAAAAGGCTTTGGTTACGGCGCCCACCTTGGGATTCCCGGACTACGGTAAACCATTTTTTCTTTTTAGTCATGAACAGGGAGTGGCTAGTGGAGTCCTCCTACAGTATCTCGGAGACCGCCCACGCCCATAGCTTATTATTCAGTACAACTGGATCCTGTTGTCCGGGGCTCTGTTTCCTGTGTGCGGTCGATTGCCGCAGCGGCAATCATGGTTGAGCGTTCGCGACCGATAGTTCTGGGACATCCCCTGACTGTTTGGGTCCCCCACGAGGTTGAAATTCTTTTAAAACAGCATTCTACCCAGGCGTTGTCTCCACAACGCGCTCATAAATATGAACTAATTTTGTTGGCCGCTGATAACATCACTCTACGCCGCTGCAACACTCTTAATCCAGCGACTTTGTTACCCCTCCCAGAGGATGGCACCCCTCATCATGTGTGTATGGACGTCGTCACCCAGAATGGTAAGCCCCGCCCGGATCTAACAGATTCTCCTTTAATGGAGTCCGATCTGCTTCTCTTCACAGATGGGTCCTCATATTATTTAGATGGCTATCGGGTTTCGGGGTATTCAGTGACTTCCCAGACCGATGTTATAGAAGCCGCTCCTTTACCACCATCATTTAGTGCCCAGGGTGCAGAGTTGTATGCGCTCACGAGAGCTTGCTTATTGTCCGCGGGAAAAACTGCTACCATTTACACAGACTTGAGATATGCTTTCGGAGTTTGTCATGCTACAGGCCAGCTTTGGAAACAGCGTGGATTTCTAACTTCATCAGGTGCAAAAATAGCTAATGGTCCCTTGATTGCCGCGTTGCTAGAAGCTATTTTAGTTCCACGCCAGGTGGCAGTGGTACATTGCTATGCACACAAGCACTCCGATAGTGCTGTTTCTCAAGGTAAGCTCTACAACCTCTTTCTGTGTCGGTTACCCTCCCCTTGGATGGGTCTTTCCCACCTGCGGATTGGACATTAATGTACACTGATGTATCCTTGGAAGAATTGGGCGAGTGGAAACGTTGGGAGGGTGTGGAGGGCGTGGACAAAATTTGGCGAATCGGGGGCAAACCTATTCTTCCCCATCGTTATTTACTGGCAGCTGCTCATTATTTTCATTCCCTGGGCCATGCTGGTATTCAAGGCACAGTGGCTGCCATACTCCAATCCTGGGCGGCACCACACATTTATCCTGCGGTGAAGCGTATTCTTGGATTCTGTTCAACTTGTTTGGCATTCTCTGCTATGACTCTGTCTGATGCCAGTTCGCGGGGGGGGGGGGGGGGGGGAAGAGACCTTGGGCGAATTTTCCATTTCAGCGTCTGCAAATGGATTATGCAGACATGCCCAAGTGTTCAGGATTCCATCACCTTCTCGTTATAGTGGACCAGCTATCTGGGTGGCCTGAAGCAGTACCGACGAGGAAAGCAGATGCGAGGTCTGTAGTTAAGTTTCTAATGAAGAATATTGTACCTAGGTTTGGTGTTCCTGAAGTTATAGATACAGATCGAGGCTCGCACTTTACTGCGAAAATTTTGGAGGAACTGTATAAATGTTTGGGAATCACTCGACAATTACATACTCCGTATCACCCTCAGTCTGCTGGTCAGGTGGAACGCATGAACCGAACAGTAAAGACAATGATAGCAAAGTTCTGTAAAGAAACTGGACTTAAATGGCTGGAAATCCTGCCAATCGTCTTATAGCATATAAGGCAGACACCGCGCATGCCCTTGGGCCTGTCCCTATTTGAGGTGTTATTTGGTAGACCCGCTTTAATTCCAGGAACCTACGTTCCAGCACATGCTAGTCTCTTGGATGGTGACGAAACTCTGGCCAAATATGTTGCTAGGTTACAAAAGGAGCTGATTGATAATCAATTTAAAGCTCAATTGTGTCAAACTGCACTGTTGGGATTGCAAATTCACTCACTTAAGCCAGGGGATTGGGTTATGGTAAAAAGGATTCCCCGCACAGACCCCTTGGAACCTAGGTGGGAGGGGCCGTATCAAGTTCTGTTATGCACTTATTCTGCTTTAAAGGTTGCAGGAAAGAGCTCGTGGATCCACCACAACTAAGTTAAAGCAGCGACAGCGCCTCCCCAGGACCCGAGTGATCCAGCGTACGAGCCATTCCACGGATGAATATTACAACCAACCCGTGGACCGAACCCTCCAATTACTGGAATCTTCACAGCCCACCAGGACTTCTTGTATTTCTCTTTTGAACTTGTATATTGGGAATAGGGGTTTTTGTATGGTACCGGGGCGGATGTTATTATTGGTATGGTTGGCCCGGGGGCTTTTCCCCCTACTCCCAAGTCCAGTACAAGGGTGGGCAGGTAACAGTTTTTTGAATTTGACTCGGGCTATTACGCAGAATATAAATCAAACACAACGTTGGATATGTATCCATACCCCCACATATATTAGTCAGGGAATTCCATTGGTGGGGGCCCCTATCCCTACTAATGAAACGCGGTTGTCTACATTATGGGCTAATACTACCTTTCATTGGAATATCACTATTCAAACATGGTCTATTGACATGGTGGCCCAGGGCAATTATGCAATCTGTGTTAGAAGAAATTGGAATCCTGAAAATGGGAATTTTGTAGGAACTTTTATGGGGTGCAATCGTACTATCAAAATTAGTTCGGGGATGGCAACCGTTTCAAATTATTCAAGGGCCCCTTGGCCCATCCCTGAAGGATCAGGGTGGTATTGGTTGTGTAACCACACAGCCTATAAAGTTCTTCCAGTAGGATGGTATGGTACCTGCACCCTAGGAGCAATAATCCCTGCTGTAACAGTTTATCAGAGTCTAACACGAAAACAAATTCGCAATATAGTATGGAGGGATCGGCGAAGTATCCCTTTTAATTCCCTTATCGAGCGGCCCACGGGTTTTCATTCCTTTGCACGCTGGTTTCTGCCATGGTTAGGAGTAAGTGAGCTAGAAAAAGCTATAGTTAATATTTCTGCTGCCTTAGAGCAGATGGCCAATGCCACTGCAGATGCTTTATCTGCCCTCCAAACTGAAGTCACACAATTATCTCAAACAACCCTGCAAAATCGCTTAGCATTAGATTACCTTCTCGCTAATCAGGGTGGGGTATGCGCTTTAGTTAACTCCAGCTGTTGTGTTTTTATAAATCAACACCATAGGGTAGAGACTGATATCCATATCCTCAAGCAACAGGCGACTTTATTTCATCATATCAGTCTTGATAATACCAGTACTGGATTGCAGGAAGTATGGAATTGGCTCACATCATGGATGCCGGATCTCGGGGTCTGGGGAAGACGTGCTCTGTACATGTTCATATTGATTGCTGTTTTCTTTGCCGTGTTATTTGTATGCCTTCAATGTTGTAAAATGTGTTATTCGCAGTTATTAGTCCTTCATCATGGTTACTCAGCTCCTATATAGTGTTAACTGACATACAAAAAAAAAAGGGAGGACTGTTGAGGGAAAGCTAATATGTGCAGAGCTGGCACCTTTTGGCGCCAGCCACTGTCTGTGCAGCACAGACCGCAGCACATTTGGGGAATCGTTTCGGGCCTTGAAACTGTTGTCCTTCCTGTCTTTGTGGTATGCGAGGCACGTTGTATAACTGCATGTTCTGTTTTAATGATAAAGCTGTTGACATTCTCAGAACACGAGAAAGCACTCACCAGAGAGTGGCTGAGGATGGGGTGAGGATGGAATTCATTGGTTAAGGGTGCCGATGCACGAGGGCAGCACGCGATGTCAGATGGTATATAAGCTTTGCATAAACTGTATACGGAGTCCCCTCCTGACTAGCGGGGGGGCACCACGCTCGAGCGTAATACATTAAACACAGACTGGAAACTCTGCAGATCTCGACCTGGTTTTTGGTGCCTCAGCCTAAAAACTTGAACCGTGCGTGACCGATCAGGTATAATTCGCAACAGTTTATGACCTTGCAGTTAATCTTCCCTCCCTTGCAAAGTTAACATGCTGCAGAATAGCAACATTTGATGTTAAGGTATTGCCACTTCTAGAACTGTAATTTCAGAATTTAAAGAAAATTATGGGATTGTTAACTTCTGTTTATTATTAGATTTCAGTGTATTTTTTATTAACAATATTTCCCTTCCCTCTAATATTCAGCTTTCAGTGATTGCATTAGATTATTAGAAATAGAAAATTATTTTCAAAAGTTTTAAAGCTAAGGTAATGACTATGCAATACAGACAAGCATGAAAACTTAATGAAATTTTACAGGCATCAGTATCTTCTCAAAAGATTTATGCATCAGCAACAAAAATAGAACTGAATGAAGTTTCTGAAGACTTAACATTTTAATAAATTTGAACAAAATGGTAAAGAGGATACATTTGCTAGAAATCACCCTGCTCAAAGTGTAATAAGTAGTTTACCATAATATATACAACTTCACCACTTTCCTGTAAACATCTTGCATAATATGTATAAAATGTACTACAAATACAAGATAGTAATACAGAATGAATTAGGGTGGATACAATTGATATTGGCTCTTTGTTCATGAATAATTAGAGTCTTCACAATGGACTATCTTCTATTCCTCAAAATGAATTTCCATATCTTATAATAAATGAAAATTAGTTTTCAGTTCCCCATATGCAATCTCTCACACAGCAAAAGCCATAAGTAATTGCCAAATTTAGAATTTAAAATCCCTTTCCAGGTTTCATTTTTAAAGGTCACTCATTGTGCAAGTTAGAGACTGTCTACAATTAGGTGTGCAGCAATTCTCCATTTTTGGAGCATAGTGTGCCTAACCTGCTACACATGATCATGTCTCATTTGAAAGCTTATTTTATGTACATATAGATGAGGTTTGATGTGGAGCTGTCATATGGTGCATAAGACTGTAGGTGAGGTAAAAAAATAGTACCCAAAATGAGAACATGTCACTTTTTGCACAGTTCCAAAAACACTGCAACATGATTATGAATAGCTTTTACTGTAAGTTCATTTCAATATCTTAATGTGGTGCTTATTGGTTAAAGCTACCAATGTATTAAAAGGACTTATTGGTTTTGCATGGATGCATTTTTTTAAGCAGGTGGCAAAAACAGCAAACATTTTGCAATATACAGACATGAAATGTTTTCACATTGCATATTCTTAATTGTCAAAATCTCAAGTGATAGTAGTTTTCTATATTTTCAACTGAAATTTTCTGACCAGATAAGTTTTATAATGAAGGTTGTACATCAGTAGCAGCAGATCGCATGCCCATAGTTTGTACTGCATGGTGGATTGATATAAATGTATGCGAATTCCTAATGTAACGCTTCTCCTTTTGTAAGCTATAGTACGTACAGCGAAGGATCTTGTCTGCCTGCTAGAAGATTTGAATTTGTAATCGCCTATGTATGCAGTACAAGCCTTTGAAATATCCTAGAAACTAGCTTAATTCAGTGACACTTATGCACAGTATTAGTGTTAAAGATGAAATATACAGCTTCATATTGGGCTTCAATCAAAGTGCTCATTAAACAAAAGGGGCAATTACTAATATATATCTAATTTAGCACAAGTCTGTATAGTTGTGAAAAATTGTGGTAGTGGTGATGCTAATGCTAACAATATATTTGGGAATTTTACTTCTACAGGGAAGTTACAGTATAAGACGACATGGAGGATACAAGCCCCTTAAATCTTAAATCAAAGAGAAAGACTCCACAAATTTGACAAAGCACATTTTTCAATAAAATCAAAAGAATGCAAAAAACTGTCAAAAGTGCTGGACAGAATTCTGTGATGCTGGCAGCAGAAGCCAGAAGAAATGAATTGGTGGCTACTGGATGAGTTTTATAGTTTTAGATGATGGGCCACCAATATGCTGTCACAGGGATTGCTTACAGAAATACACAAGCAAGTTGACTTTGGCACAAAAGTCAGAGTCTGTATTGAACACAAGAAAGAAAACAGACTCTGAATCTGTTAACAGAGCATCATGTTCACTTGCTTCTGTAGCCACCAGAGCGAGCACATCTTCCAGCAATCAGTCCTGTTGCACAGTTTGCTTGACTTGATTGCTAAAGATGCAGTTTATCCCGCAACAGGTCTTTCTTCCTAACTGAGTAAAATGAATCAAAGCAAAACCATCTAGTTACACTGCAACACAGTCACCTTGTGACACTGCATTTTATCAGTTGATTGAAGAGAAAAACAATGATTTTATGTACAACAAGGCTCCTCTCCCACATCCAGGCTGTTACAAAAATATAACGCCTTACTTCCCTCAGATGTAGAAACTGCAAGCTATTCCAGTAGAAAGTTCAGGCAAAATTAGAAAAACAGTATGGTTCTGCAATTTAATTCTATGCACAGCATGGATAAAGTAAGTTTACCATTGTTCTATGCAGTGCAACAGTAGCTGATGCTATCCAAGCTACTAGTAATCTGAAGCAGGAACTTAAGTCATTCATATATTTTGTGGGTGTTCTTCTGAGCAAGCCTGACGAACAGCTTTCAAATGAACAAGGAGTTTGTATTGTATCTCTTCAGTCACTTAGTCTGAAATAGCTAAAATGAAAGCCTCAGAATATAATCCAAAACCACGTGATTGTAGCTCATAGAGGTCAGCTACTTGTGCCCCAATTGGTGCAGGAGTTTGTCCTTTGATTGATAAAGATGCATATAATTCAGCCAGCAAGGAGCATCATCCTTCAGAAGACATTCAAAGAAAGTGCCTCTCAACTGTAGAGTGTACAGTACTTAGCAGTTCCAAAATCACACAACCGCACATAAATCTTGCAGCACAACTACACCATGAATTCTGCATCAATTATGGTGAGCTGAGGGTTCACCAATAAGGCTGCAAAAATTGAAGCAGAAAGATTCCAAGGAGGCGTGTTCATTCCAAATGGAATTGTACCACTTCAGGAGGGTGGAAAGCTCATTCATGAAGGAGGAGACAATATAGACACCAACATACAGACCAGTGATGGAAAGAATATGGCCCATTTAATAGAGTGGGTTTCAAGAACAGTTTGCAGGTAGTGCAGCATCACAGGAAATACCAGTCTCCCTGGGTAATTAGAGTCTCATATACAGCATGCAGTGTTTGGGGGGGGGGGGAATAAAAAACCTAGAACAGACTCAGAACCGACTTGCCATGAAAAAGTATGTAAGAAAAATCAATTCTGTCTACAGTCAGCATACTCTTCCCTGCACAGAACTGTGTACATGCCAAGGCAATAAAGACTGGTAACCCAAGCACTCTCAACAGAAATGATAATGATTAACATGATGATAAAGAGGTTGACTAGAAATGTCACTAATGCGAATACATTTACATGATACTTGTAAAAATTTATTAGATTTTGGTTTACCTTTTGGATTGTTGTTGTGATGCTCTGAGATCAAAGAAATCCAATTTTATGCTTTGAAATAATACAGTCATTAAACCAACCAAAATTAATGCAAATATATTAAAGTGGTGATTTTAATGCATTGATGTAATTGTTTCTATGATAATGTCACCACTTGACAGTTCCACATCATATCTCATCTTAAGTAGCCATAAGCAGCTTTCTAATGATGTATGATGCATGTGTGTATAGAGAGGATAAATTAAATTGACCAAATCAGTGGCCGTTCCTGCTCACCTAGATGTGAAAGTTCTAACCGATTTGTATGACAACTGGCAAGTTAAGTTCCCTGTAAGCTGCACAGCCAAGCAGCAGCCTATTAAGCACCACGCAGGAGCTCAGAGAACCCAGCCCTTGTGGACCTGCCACAGCCGGGTGACAAGCGCCCCAGCCCCAACCCAGCCACAGGATAGGTGCCCTGGGCCCAACCCACCCCTGCTGTGGCCAGGGGACAGGCGCAAGCCCATGGACCTAGTCCTGGAGCTGCCACCACGGGGAGAGGCGCCTCTTCCCTCCCCCGCAGCACAGGTGCTGCTGTGGGGAGAGAGAGGGGAGTCCTCTCTCCCCACCATAGCCCCAGGGCAGCCTCCACCCCAAACCCCTCATCCCCAGGCCGAGCCAAAGCCTGCACCCCCAGCCAGAGCCCTCCCACCCCTGCACTCCAACCCTCTGCCTCAGCCCCGAGTCCCGTCCCACACTCCGAACCCCTCGGCTCCACCCCCACCACATGAATTTTATTATGTGTCACACATCACCTTCAATAATGGTGAACATAATAAAATTAATTCTGCACGTTTGGGAAAAATTAGAGGAAATGCTGCTGGCAAGTATATCATAATTAGGCAAATATTTAAGGGGGTTTTGCTGCAGTCTCTCAAATGTAAGAAATTAAGGAAACCCTTAACTACATGAAGATTACTGGCAACATCCCTCTTTCTGAAGATATGAAATATATTTATTTTTGAACCTGGTGAGGACGACTTCTTAACAAGGGAAAGATTTCAGCTTTCCTGTCATTTCTTAGTGCAATGGTATAGTTCATCCAAGGTTCCATGTGCAACTCAGGCCAACTGTTACTGCACCAACAAGATCATATTTTGAATACTACATTTAATTTCTGGAATACTGAAGTGGAAAGCAGAATGGAAAGTGCCCCAGATTTAAGCAGCCACACCATGCAGTGTAGAAAATAGAAGGAGATGGTGATAAAAAGATGGAAGGCCAAAATTTAGCCAAAAAAGGTGGGAGGCCATCTTTTATTCTCAGCCAGGTATCAGATGTTAGTAAGAAAGAAACTTTTGTATATGACCCTCCTAGGGCAGTACTTCACCGATTTGAAACTGTAGTCAGTTTTATGTACCATTTTCAAGGCCTCTCAAATCTCTCTGTACTTGGCCAAGGTAGAGAGAATTTCAGCTATGCATTTAAGCCAAATTTGGTACCACAGAAGGGAGTGTTACTCCATATACATAACGCCACAAAGCAATAGCTATCTATTTCTGGTGGCTGGGAAAGAGATATAAACCTTCTTCGGTCAGGCCACAGGGCTTCCCTGAATTAATTCTTGTTTGACCTTGAGCACATCTTTTAGCAAAACAACATTTAATTGTTCCAATGGTTAATTACCCTCACTTTTAAAAATTTGCTCCTTATTTATAGTCTGATGGTGATTAACAGTTTAATTCGGATAAATCTCAAAAGGAATTTCATGAGAAAGAAAAGGCTAGCCAGGGGGCTCCCCCTGTCAAATTTCAAAGCCCCGCTACAAACAAAGATGTTTGAGCTTCACAAAAAAGTGGTAGCCAGAATATTTTAGAATCGAAAAAGTGTTAGCCAATCTAAACACAGGGGGTAACAGACAATATCAGTGACCTAAACATGGTCAGAAAAATCTTGCTGAAGAATATAATGCAGAAATGGAGCCAAAGTATTTATATAAAAACACCGTGAAACATAAAACATACCAGTATTCATTTTCCATAAATTCATCAGCATTTAGTTTAACATTGCAATATATTAGTCTGTCAAAACACTCTAGTCCATTGACTTTATTATTTCAAGCATTGTTACATTCAAATTAGTAGACGGAGGTCAGGTACTTGAGCTGGCCTAGATTACTCCACAGGAGATAGAGATGTCAGTTCCTCCCACCGCCATCTTAACTTTAAGAAAGTTAAGACTGATATTCTTCAGAAAGACAAAGAAGGTTTATTAAGGAAGCGATAAACTGCAATTGTGGTTGCTCCAGAAAGGTAGGTGTGAAGCCTGATTCCTCAACCCCTTTGGCAATAACTTCCAACAAAATAAACCCTAAACAAAAACATCCCAAAACTATACTGTGTCACAACGGATGACCTTAGTCTGAATTAGGTAGCTGATGGTGATATCTGTCCTTGCAGCTCGGGTTCGTTGGATCCTGGACCTATGGCTGACCATGGAGCCTGGTTATGGCTGGAGGAACTCTGGACCATCCATGTACAGGAACCAGGAAACAGCAATGCTGGAACCAGGATCAGGTAAGTTGTCTTAGGTGTTAGATGACATTGATTCAGGTGTAAGATGTCATCCAGATCGATGGGGTAGATCTTGATCTGTAGAGGCAATCCTCGATGCCCGCGCAAACAAGACTGATACCAGCTGCCTCTCAGATGAATAGCCCATCACTTAGGGTGTGCGGTCCTTTTATACATCTATGGCACAAACATTCCAGGTTTGAACTGTCTGAACTGGACCCCTAGGGGCTGTTGCTCCTTTCCGCCACAAATGACAAGAAGGGTGACAAATATGGAGTCAGAGTTGTTAATTGTCCAGACTCCATTTTGAATCACAAGTCCATTAGCCACATTACCTTAAGTAACTGTTCCTTATAACTATACGTTAACACATTAAATTCAGTATAGACATCAATGTGAACGTAACTGAGCATTTATATAGGGAAACTTCACTCCAATAGGTTTCTTGAAACCCCATGAAGCCTGTTAAAATGAAAGCATTCTGATCCATTACATAGCAAACTGGAGAAAAGATTTTAATATGGTGCCAGAGGAGCACAACAGTGTCAGCAAAACATTCATTTCTTGTGACATGTATTTAATAGATATTATTCACAGTCTCTTACAGGGTGGATTGATTTAAATCAAGGCTATTTAAATCAGTCAATCAACTTTTCCATTTGTACTTCAGTTACTTTCTAAAGAAAGGTGCATTTGCACTGGTTAATATAACCATTAGAATGTTGATTTACAACTAAATAGAGCTTTTACGCTAGATTTGGAATATTTTTTTTGCTACCTAGGTGGGTACACTAAAATGATATGTATTTATTTAAGCAATTATATAGCTTAATATTTTCAGATTCTAATTAACTGTACACTTGCAGTATGCTAGAAAATGGTGAAAAATCTATTTATTAGATGATTGTGTCAAGTGATATTAGGTTAACTTGTATTTAAACAAAACACAAAACAGCATATACAATTTTTTATTGAACAAAACAAGCCCTTACACAGTACCACTTATTAGTGCCATGTATATAATAAACCTTGACCTCAAAAGTTGGATCATTTTCCCCCTCATTCTCTCTTTCATAGAAAAGCAGCCTTTAACTCAAAGTTTTTGGTAGACGCTCATGGATTCAGCATATTTATTTTTAAATGTTTTAAGAGATAATGTTTGGGCTTTAAACTGTTTAAAATGAAATCTAAATTTAATATAAAATATGTATTTTTAAAAAGAAAAACATCAAAATAATCCAATTTAAATATTTTTTTTAAAATCATCCATTTTTATCCACCCTGGTTTCTCAAGATAGTCTGAAATAGAACTATACAGTCAATGATCTCCAGATGCCTGTAGTGTACTGCAGAAATTTTGCTACTCGCTCTTCACCACAGTACTCTTCCTACATTGCAATCCAGGAGCATTACACCAGACCCTACAACTGATTTAAGGTTAGTTTGTGAAGTTTACTATGAGCTTAACATTGAAACAAATTTAATCCCCATTATTGCTGATTTTGTCTTAACTGCAATTTATAGTAGCTGGATAAGGTAAGTCACACAGAACAGCAGCTGATTTGTAAGTCACAGCAGTTCGTACAAAATGAACTACAACTTAATGGTCTAGTAACGGCTTGCCAGCACATACATGGGAAACGACTGTTCTGATCAAGGGCTATCAAAGGCTAAAAA
Source organism: Dermochelys coriacea (assembly GCF_009764565.3). Lineage (NCBI taxonomy): Eukaryota > Metazoa > Chordata > Testudines > Dermochelyidae > Dermochelys > Dermochelys coriacea. Next base: position 156,559,569 of record NC_050068.2, read on the forward strand.
GGAAAAATCCCTACATTTATTGTTGGAGAATGAATGTAATGAAACGGAACACTTCACATTGCTCCCCAGAGACCCCACTCTGCAGACACTCCTGAAGACTTCAGCATTTAGACTCTTGAGCCAAAAGGATCAACACTATAACAGAATCCCCCAGGGCAAAAGAGTCAGAGAAGAAAGCCTAGATGACCCTTACTCAAAAAAGTAACAACCTTAACAGACTGATCATAACTTCCACATCTGAGGATGTCTGGATAGGAGATCTATTGCCACAAACTGATAAAGCACTCTACTATATACTGTACACAGAGACTATTATTTTAAGTGATAAAAGAAGCTATTTGGAAAACAACTTAACATGACCCTTAAATGAATAAACTTGGTACACCAATACTTTTCCAAATAGCAAGATCCCAGGATTTTTAATTATACGTATGTAGCATTTCACATGACCTACAGTTTATACCAGAGTAAATAGCACCCCATGAGCAAAGTCCAAAGGTATCGAGTTAGACACAGTCATGTATTTGTATACCGATCCCATTCACGCAGAGTAAAAAAGCAATGCTATAGGGATTAGTGTCAGTTTTGTTGGCTCTATACATATTCCTCCACCTCTTAAAACAAAGTAATTTCATCTTTGCTAGACATGTAATTTACAATAGTTCAGCCTTTTAATGCTGAAAACCTAGAATATAATTACAGACCTACCAAATTCATGGCCATGAAAACTGCATCACAGACTGTGAAATCTGATCTCCCCTGTGAAATCTGGCTAGTGTAGGAGAGAAGCAGGGCTGGGGGTTCTTACTGTATGCCAGTCTCCAGATGCTGGTCCTGGTTGGGATGGGGAGGGACTGGATTTCCTCTTCCTCTGCAGGGGCCACTCCTGGGGCTGGGTCAGACCCACCTCCAGGAACCTCCCCCAGCTGCAGGTAGCTCTAAGACTCCCGGCTGGGAGCCTCGCTCTGAAGGCAGCACTGCTATCAGTAGCAGCTCAGAAGTAAGGGGGGCAATACTGCAAACCCCCCTGAAATTTACGATTTTTAAAATCCTATGACTCTGAAATTGACCAAAATGGACCGTGAATTTGGTAGAGCCCTAAATATAACTAAAGCTACCACACCAAGTTTAAAAAGTCTGGTTCATCTCAACTCAAACGGAGACGCATACTTCTGATTAGTAAAAATGTTTCCATCACTTAAAGAGATGAGGCAAAGATCTTTACAAGAGAATGACAGCACATATATTGTTCCTTAGGGGAGCACACAGAAATGCATCTAGAGTAGAGCAGCAAATAGAAGAGTCATAAACCACTTTATATCCGCAAATGGTTTATGTCTGGAACCTACAGTAAGTACTTTTATTTTTTCCTTCAGTTACTCATTGTTGACCCATCAATTTCATCAGGAGTTTAGAAGATGCAAGAAGGGCCATACAACAATGTGAAATACGTCTGGCATTTGTACAGTGTCTTTCTTCTGAGGGTCTCAAAGTACTTTGCAAAGAGAAGGTCTGGATCTAGCACTCATGATCTATAAGAGTCTTTCATTAGACTTCAATGGGTGCTGAATTAGGCCCTAAACCAATTAACTATGTAATACAGGAATTGCGTCCATTTTACAGGAAAGGAACCAGGCACAATTTTTTCCAAGAGTAGCTGTGGCAGTCTGTACCCTTATGTTTACCCCTCTTATAAGACTATGAAATTTTGTACAAAGTATGCCTCATATATTGATATCATTTGAAAACTCACAATTTGCTGATCATTATTGTTCTGGTAAAGTGTGTGGCAATGTTGTATGTCAAGTTATAAGATTCTACTATATAATACTTCTGAGACATGTTCCAAGTTTGCAAGAACAGCCACAAACTAGTTCCTCAGAAACAAAAGATAAACCAACACATCAGCCAGGTGTCAACAATATCAAATGGACGACCAGCTGGTCAAGTGGCTATTATTTGGCAGGAAAAGGTGTGAGCAAGAAATGTATATCTTGGCAAAAAACAGCTGGAGGTTCCTGTCTCCACAGGTGGTATCAACACCACCTGAAAAACAAGGGAACTAACACTGAACTGGAGGTGGTGTCCTGGTCGAAAGAAATCCAGCCAGTATGACTGCTGAAGCATGTGGTGAGAGACTTCTTCTTTGAATTCATTTAGCTTAAATTAGATATTAGCTACATTTTACCTTTTTTCTTGTAACCAATTCTTACTTTTATGCCTCATTACTTGTAATCACTTAAAAACTTTGTCATTAATAAAATTGGTTTATTGGATGGGATATAGACATCTGCCTTCACTGTAAGAATACTGAGAGGGCACAAATCAGCTGTGGAGAAGGAAAGGATCTCCAAGCCATACTGTAGCAAAGGATGTGGGAGAGAAGTGAAAGGGTGTGCATAAATGGGAAATAAATAATTTTGGAATCTTCCACAGGATTGAAGCCAGGCTGCCTCCTGGGAAGAGAAAATATTTGTTCTTTTGGAATTGGCCGAGGTAAGCCTTGGATTTCCTTGTAGACATAAAAATTATGAAGATACAACAACAAAGGATGCCTCCTTGTAGTAGTGTATCCCTTAAATTTGACAAATGTAAACCAGCCCTAATCTGGAGGGAGGCGATGGTAGAATTCTTCTTGTTTGGTCCTCATAATGGCAGGACTACTAGTCACTGTCCCTGGGTTAGTGGACAAAAACTGTCCTTCCCAGGTTCTTGGAGCACTTACTGTGTACAACTAGTCTATATCCTACCTCCAAAAAGATTGTTTTTATATCATAAATATAAATACACACAGAGCAATCTTAGTCTTCAAGTGATGTCACCTGCTCACTACAAGCAGCAGTAATGCCAATAAACCCAGTTATCCTGAGTCTCAGCTTAGTGTCCTAATCACTGGACCATCCTCTCTAGAAGCTTCGTATCTAAAATGTGAGCGCATCCTTTGGAGTCATCTCTGTGTAGTTGGGGCACAAGTCTGCCTTTCAGAGGACAGAGGATTGGGACAAGAAATGTTTGCTGAGTCAGCAACCAGCCCACAATTAGTCTGATCTTTGAGGAAAGGAGTCCCATGAACCTTTCTGTTTTTCAGATTCAAAGGCAAAATCCACTTATGTCCACACTTTTTCCCTTCAGTTGTATTTTACTTGCTGAGGGAGCTACCTTTTTGTAACCTGAAACAGGACAGGAGGTACAATCACATGCCAACAAACCATTATTTTGTAGGCTTTCCACGCCCTCTGACTGTTAGTGCTAAAAATGGGTTTGGTTTTGTTTTATTATTTCCATTCCCAAATTTCACAGTCAAGACCTAGCTTCTAATGCATGCAGTGAATTTTAACAGTACTGTATTTAACTGATCAGTACTGCAGATGATTGAAAGCACTTAAACATCCTTTGACAGTGATTCAGCTGTCACAAATAGGTGAGAGGCAAATTGGTGCTTTAACAAGTGTTTTTTATAGGCATGCTAATTAATGACACTCAGATGTGTGTCCGCTTACAGGTCAGTAAAATTGAAGACACTCATTATGTGATGAACACCATAAAAATATTTTTTTATGAAAGAACAGGTGATGGAAACATGTAAAAAGCACTTGTTAATGGGAAACAACCATTATTTTATAGGCGATTCTTGTTTGAAATATATGCAGATTATGCAACTCGCATATGTGAGCCTGTTTAAGATCCCTCTTCCACGGATCATTTTATATCTGGAAAATATTTTTTCCATTTAAGACAGGAGGCAACATTTCTAGTATCCTGCTCTGATAACTAGGCAGTCAGAAAACCTGCCTTTAATCCCCACTCTACTATGAGCTGCTCGTATGCCCTCTTAGCTAAATCATTTATTGTGTGGCTCCATTTCCCCACCTGTAAAAATTGGGTATTTATCTCCTACTTTAAGATCATCATAAGAAAGGCATGCTTTATAAAGCGTGCCTATTTGAATATATAGGTAGAAAGACACTTATGACAAACTATCAAAATAGCTGTAAATTAACGATTCTATAACAGATCTACGAAGACACTTTTCAGAACATCTAAACTGAAATTTGAAAAGTTATTATGTAACTGTTATAAATACCACTTTTCGTGGATGAACACACTTAGTGTGAATTATTGATTTATAAGTGATGCAGTTACCCTAAACTGGTGAATACAAAACACACATAATAAAGGAAAAATCAGTATTTGTAAGGGACAGTGAAGAAGTAAAATGCAGTCATATTTCCAAGAAAACACATACTAGAGAAGACAGAGATAAAAGTTGATAAGAAGGATTAATATATGTACGCTTGACTCACCATAATCCCTCAGAAAAACTGGAAGCCATTCAGCTTGGAAGTTTGTATTAAAAATAATCATTATTAGGATTCCACCAATGTTATACTCTTAGCCCTTTTGACATGGGCAGTTAGCCAATATTCAGATCTTGGGGGTTGTTCCCACCAAAGGGAGAAACTGATGATGTAGTCAGGTATTTCTTTCATGTAATCCTGATTTACAAAGAATGTACATAAAATCCTTTTTCCCTAACAAAGGAGGAATCAAACAACAGGAGACAGTTTTTTTGCTTACAGTTCCAAGCCTCTTTCCAGTCAATACTTCACTGGAAAGCACTCATCTCCCCCCCCCCCCGTTCATGCTATAAGCAGTTCTCTATCTCTGGGACCTCCTTGCCACCTTCTCTATGGACTTCTGTTTTGTTCCTGCCCCTTCTCTCACCAACACCTTCCTCAAACACCACCCAACCCCCTTGTTTGCATTCTGACCCCAGGGGAAAAAAAAAAAAAAAAAAAAAAAAATCACTCAGACTGCATAGCTCCACTCCTACTCAAGACTCCCACTTGGCCTGTGCTTTGGGTGCTGTCTTTTACTATTTTAGCTATCAATACGCAGCTTTATTGCTTTTTACATTTCTCCTTACAGAAGGGTGGCTGTTACACCCACCAGTGTCAATGCGATTTCACTCAACGTGCAACCTAATTAGTATTGACTAGAACAATTTTTAGAAGAGGCATCACTTTATAGTAGCTTGAAGAGTAGGGTGAAAAAGGAAAGGGATACATAAAGTATGGTGTCCAGAGGGTAGTTATACTTCTGTTTACATTATCACTCTTTGAACATTGTCATAGAAATGTTTTATATAAGGTTTTACATTTCAAATGTAATAACTGTGCACTTAATGTGGGATTTTATTTTCAAATTCCTGACTAATTGTTTCCAGGTGAACTAGAAGACTGCCTAAGGTCATGACAATAAGCAAAACACTTTCGCTGGCTTTAAGCAACTAGTACTATATTTTGATACATTAATCTGGGACACTGACAAGAACCTATACATTTGTCATAAGGAGGAGTAATCAAATACATAAGTATAAAATGGCAAAGTGTTGGCTGGAGAGTAATAATGGGCTAGAGAGATTTATATCTAACAATTACCATTAACAAAAAATGTAGACTATTCGCTCCCCACGTTTTTCTGATTTGGGTTGCACATTGCACTTGTTTCTGTAGATCTTTCTATTCCCTCCCAGCAAAGGAGGCACTTCCTTGTTTTCGTGGGGTGTAGGGGGGGCGCTGAGATAAGGATTATCTCCTCCCATCCCTCAGTGACTTCTTTAAAACTTCTCCCTCTCAAAAGCTCTGCAATAACAGCATACATTTCTCTGGCAACAACAGGCTGGACTTATCTCCCTCTACAGACCACAAATGCTGCTCCTTCAAGGAGACAGTTGCTTAAAAGAACAATGAAAGGCACTCTGCATAGCACTTCTGACCCTGTTGGGTCAAAAATGGGCACTTAGTATCTGAGCACTTCAGAAACATTAATGAATTTATCCTCACAATCTCCCTGTGAGAAAGTATTTAATCCTGTTTTACATAAAGGGAACTGAGATATAGCGTAACTGTCTAAGGTCACAAAAACCGGAGTTCAAGGAGCTGGGATATGAACAAGAACTCTCCAGCCCAAGTCCAGTATCTTATCTACAAGACCATTATTCCTCCCAAACTGCAACAGTTCTATTTTTTCCTGTCTCCTCTTTCTCCGTTGGTGTGCATCTCTTCCCTTGATCATCCCTCCCCTTGTTTCTCTTAACCTGTACTGTTGACTTCTCCCCCAGCTTCTGAACATACAGCTTACATCCCCAGAACTGCACCAGTGGCAGTTTTGCTGCTAGCCCTGCATTACAGTGCTTCATCAGCAGCAATGACAGAGATAAAGTGCAAATGATGAAACCCTATTTAGGTTTTTCTTTTTCTTCCACAGAGAAAGTGTTACGTGCAATTCTCTATTTCTTTAGGACCAATACTCATTATCTAGTGAGAATAAAACAAAATAATGGGCTTAAGCTACAGCAGGGAAAATTTAAGACCCACATAACTACAAGAACAATTACAAAAGAAGCGGCTGCTGGGGAGACTGTAAAATCACAAGCATCTGAGGTATTCCTTTATTAGGGATAGTTCAGCAAAAATGTAGTCAAGCTGCAATGATGCAGGAGATGGACTAGAGAAGACTCACTGACAGATCCCTGCCAAATGGTATCATTCTATGATTAAAAATGGAGAATATGGATAGTAACAATTTAATAGCAAATCAGCTAAAGGAAACCAGACTGTAACATGAGAACATGGGTGTATGTATGTGTGTGTATATATATATATATATATATATATGTAAAAATATTCCGACATGCTAGTACATGAATATCTTGGGAATTACTGTTCAGACAGAGCATCTAAAATCCTTTAGATTGTTTTTTCTTCAAAATGCATGGATGATGGCATAAAGCATTTTAGAACAAATGTGAAATTTCAAACCTCATATTTCAAATCTTTCAAAAAGTAACTTGTTTAAGATACCAAGGAATGCAGTCTGTACTGTTTTAAGGTGTTAGTGAGATCAGTTAATTCAAAGGAAAACAAAGATCCGAGTTCAAGACTTGTCAGGTAACTGAAGGGGTAAACTAACTTTCAAATACTGCCTGTTCACATTAAAAGAACATTGGTTAATTAACGAATTTGCACCAGAGTAATACTTCTGCAGCAGCACTGGCTCCAAAAACTTGAAACTTATTTGAACCACTTAATGTGACTGGTCATCTTCCAGACTCCAGCTGTTGCATGAAGATACTACGGTGGAAAGCTAAAGCATATTCCTGTTCAGTAATTATCTTCCTATGCTTGCGGAATAAACATGAATGAAAAAGAGAAACTAAAAATCAGGGCTATGCTGGCAATGTACCAGTAGTGCAACACAGCCATGCACAAACTGTTCGATTCTGGCTTAACCCCCTGGTTTGCAACCCAGCAGAAGCTGGCAGTGATGAAATAGCTACTCATACCATTATGCAGAGCCCCACTGGTATTTCAGGAGAAGTATCCAGACCTCCATGGCAATGAGGATTTCTTTACTTTGTATGTCCTAGGTTTCTAATGTGTGTTTTTTAAAGTAATTACCACATTCATGTTGAGATTTTTATTGTTTAAGTTACATGTATTCTCAACCTTAAGGATTTTTTTCCTGGAGATAAGTGAATAAGAACTATATTAGTCTGTCAAGTTTAAAGTTATTTATATTTTGCCAGCCTACATGCAATGCCAAAAATGGTCAACTGCATTCTCTAACCTAAATTGCTCTTGCAATTTCATTTTCACAAAGCTGTCCGGAGTTCCTGTCCTAAACTGCTTTGCAGTGATGCTATTGGAAAAGATGTTGCCTTTCAACCCCTCCTTAACAGTTACATTTGTGTTGGGGGTGAACAGTTTTACAGATATGAAATAGAAGGTGCTCAGACATCTGGACAATTTGTATAGTATAAGAACCTAAACAGAACAAACTATTCACAGGTTCTGAATAGCAATTGTTAAACTGACTTGTCTATCAGTTTCACTCTGCTGCTACCACCAAAAGGTGTAGCAGCTTCCATTTCAGAAATCCAAGCTTGAATTTTGAAAAAATATTGACCATTTGAGGACTAGTCACCACTGGCAAGTAAAGAAGATTTTAAGCCAAGTATGTTTTCATGTTAAGTAAAGACTACCTTTCAAGTTTCAGAGTAGCAGCCGTGTTAGTCTGTATTCGCAAAAAGAAAAGGAGTACTTGTAGCACCTTAGAGACTAACAAATTTATTTGAGCACAAGTTTTCGTGAGCTACAGGAATGCATCCAATGAAGTGAGCTGTAGCTCATGAAAACTTATGCTCAAATAAATGTTAGTCTCTAAGGTGCCACAACTACTCCTTTTCTTTTTGCGACTACCTTTCAAGGTACACTTATGACAGTCACTGATATGACTTCACAAGATGGGTTGTATCAAACTAAACTACTACTTTTTATACTGTATTTAAATATAATAATCCCACCATAAAGCAGCAAACACAGATAAAGATGGAATTCTTGATCTTGCCATGAATTATTTTTACAGAGCAGAACTACTCACAGGCATGAGGTTCATTTTGCTTTAGAAAAAAAGTAGCACTTTTTCCAAAGCAATTTCCAGGCTTCCTATAATCTTCTGTAGCAGCAACTACTTTTTATTTTAAATACAGCTTGTTGAAGAGGATGGTGTTCAAAATGAGCTTCAGCTCAGAAAGGACTGGGTCTCTCCAACCTTTTTTTTTTTTTTTTTAATCATTTAGAACAGCTGTATAGGTTTCTTAGATTGGCAGAAGTATTTCTAAAAGGAGGGCTATTTCACAATACAAGTGTTTACCAGATGCTGAACAGCGAAGGATCCAATCGTGGTTGTAACAGAAGATATATTTTTAGAGTACAAAACACAATTTGTTCAATGTTCACCCTTAATTAATATAAACAGAAACTGGTTGGCATTATTTCTTTGTCTCAGTTCCTCAACATCAAATTTTTATATATTTAATCAGACAAAGAGCCTACTGATAACCGGGGGCAAATATTACTCCTATTCATAGTTACCTGAAGACTGTACATCACAAAACCTTTTTAAATACAAGAGAACATTCACGTTATTTTAAAAAAAGAACAGCAGTATACAAAGTAAGCAGTATTATTATTTGTTGAATTACTTCGATCATAACCCCACTACCAATAAAGTACTTTTGTTAAATTATTTTCTGTATTAGCCACATGGACATTTTGTACCATGCAAGATTTAAAGCATTTTCTCTCATGTGATATCAAGTACAGAAAAGATCGCAGGAAATTGACAAGGTATAGAAAAACCTCAGAATTCTCAGAATTTAGGGATAGAAAAACTCAGAATTCTGATGAGGTCACAAACTATTCAAGCTTTACTGTCATGGTTACCATGAAATCGCCAGATCAACTACATTTGATCATCTCTTGTCATAGAATATCAGGGTTGGAAGGGACCTCAGGAGGTCATCTAGTCCAACCCCCTGCTCAAAGCAGGACTAATCCCCAATTTTTGCCCCAGATCCCTAAATGGCCCCCTCAAGGATTGAACTCACAAGCCTAGGTTTAGCAGGCCAATGCTTAAACCACTGAGCTATCCCTCCCCCCTTTATGCAGTCTTTAAGCCCCTTTGTTTTTAGTTTAAACCTATTTTTACCGAAAAATCCCCAAGTTTCACATAAAGTATATTAATTTTTTTTCCTATTTCCACCTTACTTTTGTATCATTCAAATATATAAATAACTTGTTTTATTAGGATAATACAATACATTGCATGAGATATATGTATTACAATAATACATTAATCTGTATATATGCAAAGCTGCCTGTTAAAGTAAGACTATGTATTAGTCTAGAAGTCGCACACAATAAAGAGGCTCACACAGGCTTTGAAGTGCGTGCACACCTGAACATACTGATGAATCTCACATGCAAGCTGTTAAAGATCTGATGCACTGAAATGGGAAGAAAATGAAAATCCGTATCAGAGTATGTTTCAGAACACAAGGAAGTATTCAAGCGTTTTTAAAAAACAAAAACAGGAGAAAAGGATGAAGTTGAGTGTATGCACTCTAAATGGTGTGGCCCAATTATTATATTTAAATATTTATAGACTAATAGTTCTAAGTCTACAACAGAAAACTTTATTCAAACAAATTTTATTTGGGGATTAGAGATGTATTGTTTTCTTAAACTCAGAGGAGCATGTTTTGAGTTCTGTTTTAGTTCTGCAGCAAACCACATTGATGAATGGAATTCAAAGCACTAATCTACTAAATACTTTTTTCACGCATCTTTCTGTCCACCAAAAAAACCCCGAGATGTACCCACAAAAATTATTAATAGTTTTTTGCACTATTTTCACCTGTTTCTGTTGTTGTGGTAATAAACACTGATAAATTCCCAGTAAAAATTAAATAAAATAAAAACTAAAAAAGAAGGGCCCTAGTAGTCTTAGAGCTCGTATATCTAGATTCACACATAGTATCTGTAGAAGTACTTCCACAGAACCTTGAAAAATCCTTTAACAGCAAGTTAGTTAAATTTGACACTGTACCGGATGCGAGTCTGAGCAACAAAAAACACATAGGAGAATTGTACAGAAAAATAAACAAGCCTTTCCATGGTTTTGGAGGGCTGGTAATGGCCCTTCCTTCAGGTCAGTATTAAACCCTTTGGGATGAGACATAAAAAAAACAAAAACAAAAACCACAAAACCCTGATCACTTATGGTCACAAATGTTTTGCAAGCAAGGCTACTCATAGGTTTTTGCGGTAACCTCTGCAAAACAGTTGTAGAACTCCCTGAAGCTCCTGCCATCAGGTATCCTCAGCTATGCACACCTTACCTCCCACAAGCTGGGTCTATCTGTTTTTACTTGTTTGAGACTCCATGGTCCCCGGTACCACTCCCTATGTGGATGGGGAAGCCAGGAAGTAGAACCAAAGTGCATCTCCCGCCACTTTAAAAAAATTGGGGAGTCTGGATGGCTTGAGAAGAGTCCCAGTTATAAAGTCTTTGCCCACTAAGTCATATGATCATATCCAGCTCACAAAGGTAATGATCTGAAGTCACCACCATCCACAGCTGTTCAGCAGTCTATGTAAAATGAGTTAAGTCGTCTAAGTTCAGTTCCTGCTGAACAGGTGTCCACATCACAAAAAGCACTATAACTATCACACTTGTTGGTTGTTTCTGAAATGTCTTTCAATTCAAAACTGAGATACCTGGCTGAGATGCAAGGTGAATAGATCACTGTTGCAGCTCATGCCACATCTATGTTGTGCATAGATGATTTCAGTCTTCAGGGCTGTCATCCCAACACTTTTCACAAGCACTAAATTCACTTACAGTTTGTAAAAACACAGATGTGTTTTTAATTCCAAAGTGATTGGTGCTAAACGAGAATGGAATTCTAGGTGTGGCATTTTAAAAAGTTAAGGGGTATGAGTGCAGTTACTCAAACAATTTTTTGTTGTATTCTTTCAATGTAAAAACAACGCAATCAAGTTTCATCAGAATTGACAGATGAACAACAGACCCTGATATGAAGCACAAAATATTTCAGTCTGAAGTCACATTTGGTCAGGGTGCGTAACAGTTAAAAACAGTGAGGCTATGAACGCTCTCCTCCTTAGCCCTATAGTGTTAACATAATACTGTAATAAGGAAAGCATGACAACATTTTTAAAGTTTAATTCATGGGTATTTTTCTTAATGCAAGTTTGGAGTGAAACTTGTTTGAAAGATTTTTGGAGTAGGTGGAAATAGAAAGAAGGTTCTACATATCATTATATTTAGCTTACAAGCAGTATCAATGAAGAAACAGGCACAAAGATGTGAAAAATGTCATTCCAGGCTGCATAAGTAAATCCCATTGAGTTTATAGTCAGGAGTCTTTTCCATATACCAAACCAGTCTAGAAAGTCAGACAGATTTTACAGAACTCAGATACAAAAATGTAATATTGTTAAAGTAAGAAGGTGCACTGTATACCCAATGGGTTTGGGTTTATTTTATAGATAGCTCAGAAGTGAGCACAGCACACAGCACTTAAGTATTCAGTGTGCTAAACTGACAGAACTTTTTAATTTTGAATAGGCTATTTCTCATGTTACTTGTATGAAAGTGAAAAAACCCTACAACTCTCGCCCAACTGACACTATGAACAAGCAGTTAACAGTTCCATTTTGTTAAACAGTTGCTAATTTCAATTAAGTTTAACTGTTTCTCTGGACTTTTCATACAACAATTAAGTGCCTCTGATGTTTTTACAGGGACCACCACTCACAATTATAACAACTGGATATGCCTGTAAGTCTATAAATACTTGGACAGATAAAACACTGAAGATTTTTTCCTGATATAATTCCAAGTTAACTGCTGCTTTTGGCGTGTACCAAGTCAGTCCATACCAGTAGGAAGCTGATCTGATTACGTATTCCAAGACAGCACTACAGTATTAAAACTGTTACACTGTTCTTCACCTAAACTCTAATTTGCTAATCATGTTTGATCTGATCCCTCCCTAGACTTTATCCTTCTCCAAGCCTCAGGTTTGCTGCTGCCCGATCACCTATGTCCTCTAAAATTAACTTCTGTCCTGCCTCTCCCTCTGCTTCTTCCAAAAGCAGTTTATCACAGCATAACTATACATTTGTTCAGGTTTTTTTTTATTTGAAGTGTTAACATGCATTCCAAAAATAATTCTTATAAGAACTGTACAACTGCAAGTAGATACCCCATAAAACTGGACAGATAGATTGAGTAGGACTTGCAGAGAAGCACCAATATTTTAAGTGACAGATGGGACAGAGTAGCATTCTCATGCCTTTCCCTCTTCCCACAATCATACCCGAATGGAATTGACTGTGGCAATTTGAAGGATGAAAACATTTGCTCGGATTGGGCCATACTTGAATGAATTCCTTGTTGCCAGCAGTTGATATGTCTACAAATGAATCTCAAACTCTGCTGCCAAGAGTTAAAACATAGCAAGGTTTGAAAACTCTCTCGCATGTTCCACTATGTCAGTCGTGAAACCATGTCCCTATATCCTTAAGGGAAAGTTGTTGTTTTTCAATGGGAACTTTTGGTTCTGTAAAAACATAGAAATAGTCATAATGGCTCATCCCCAAAATCCATCTAGTCCTACATTCTGTCTCTGACAGTAGCAAGCACCAGACAGTTCAAAAGAAAACATAAGGATTGTGTAGTAGACAGGCATAGGGAAGCCTGCGCCAAACATTAGCTCACATCCTAATCTCCAACACTGATTACCCAGGGGTTGGCAACCTTTCAGAAGTGGTGTGCCGAGTCTTCATTTACTCACTCTAAAACAAGGTTGCACGTGCCAGTAATACATTTTTAGAAGGTCTCTTTCTACAAGTCTATAATATATAACAACATTATTGTTGTATGTAAAGCAAATGAGGTTTTTAAAATGTTTAAGAAGCTTCATTTTATATTAAATTAAAATGCAGAGCCCCCAAAGCGGTGGACAGGACCTGGGCACTGAAAAGCAGCTTGGGTGCCACCTTTGGCACATGTGCCATAGGTTGCCTACCCCTTGTTTACAGTATAAAGCGTACATCTCCCCTCTGTTTTTTCCACCAAATGCATCCGATGAAGTGAGCTGTAGCTCACGAAAGCTTCTGCTCTAATAAATGTGTTAGTCTCTAAGGTGCCACAAGTCCTCCTTTTCTTTTTAGTATAAAGCGTGAACATCTCTTCCACAAGCTGTTAGAATTAACTCCTGTTTCTGTAGATAAGACTATCCAGAGCAACTCAAAGCCAAGCCTTTTACAAAACCTAAAGTCAATAAAATCACGCTGACTACTTTTTTTAAAAAATCCACATAAACGTTTAGCGTTCGAGAAACGTAGGTGCCCCTGCACGGGCTGTAAACCAAACAGCGCAGTGTTATAAACCTGAAAAATCAACACCGGCTCCCAACCATCATCACTGGCTCTCCAAAAAAAGCTCAAGAAGAACATGAAAAGAGCGCAGGGAGCGCCGCCCCGGCTTCCTGGAGCTGCCACTTTCTCTAGCCGGAGGCGTTAGGAACAGAGAGATTTGAAACAAGAAATCTCCCCTGACGTGCCCTTCCCAGAGCCCCCCCGGTAGCCGGCAGAGCCCCGGGCTCTGAGCGCCCCGGCTCCCCGCTGGCCTCGGGGGTGCCCGCAGGGCCAGTGCGGGCCCGGCCACCAGCCGCCTCCCCCCGCGTCCCGCCCGGGTCACTCACAGGTCACGATGGGCTTGTTCTCCATGGTGTAGATCACCGGGGGCTGCGGCGGCTGCTGCGTCTCCTCCTCCTCGGCGGCCGCCGCCGCGGGGTCCATGGGCGGGCGGGGTCCTCAGCCCCGGCTCCGGCTCCGCGCCATGGAACCAGCGCTGCCGCCCGCCGCCGCCGCCGCCGCCGCCTTCCTCCCGCCCCTCCGGGGGCCGGGATGGGCCGCGCCGGGACTGGGATCCCGATCCCCCTCCCCCCCCGGCCGCACGCGCTGCCCCCGCGGCCCTGCTCCAGAGTGAGGAGCGGCTCGAGCTCCTCCACTTCCCGTGTGGCTGGCGGAGCATTACCGCTTCCGGGGGGAGGGGTGGGGTTAAAGGAAAGAGGCCGGCGCGCGGCCGACACAAAATACGCTTTAAGGGGGGGCGGGGGTGGGGAACGGTTACGCAGAGGGGGCGGGGCGGACAGGTAGACAGGGGGCGGGACAGACAGACAGAGTAGCGAGGGCGCGGCAGGAACTCTCAGGGAGCCGCGCGCGGGCCGGGGCGGGGCTTCGGCTGAGCCCCACCCCTGGCTGCCCGCGAGCCGCCCCGCAGGCGGGCGCTGCCAGCACCGCCTTGCCCGGGGCAGGGCTCGACAGGTGACGGGCCGAGTTCGCGCCTCGGCTCTCCCGGCCTCGGCTGCTCCTCGCGGGGCCATCCCGGCAGCCCCCTGGGTCCCCAGTGCCACCCCCCTGGGGGCTTAGCTACCGGGCACCCCCCCCCGTCGGGTTCCTCTCGCCCCAAGGAGCAACCCCGCCCCCCCCATCAGTTCTCTTTGAGGCACCCTCTAGCCAGGTTGCTGCACCCCAGAGCTGGGGGGGAGGGAGAGTAAGCAACGAGGTTAATAGCAAAGTCTCGCGTTCAAAGGTGAACTAGTAAAGAGAAGCAAACGGCTGCAAGTTACACAGACACAAAACATAAAGATGCTACCTCAGGTTTTACACTGAGGAAGTGAAAAATGCCTCTTCTAACCTCATACAGCTATTGCTGAGCTCCCCATCATAGCCTCTGGCCTAGCACCCGGCTCCAGTGTTGCACACGCAGCAGACCGCCTAGATGCTGGCTCTCAGTTTCTGGCTACCTTTCGCTTCAATCCCCTTTTCTTTTAACAGGGATTGCAAATCGCAGGGGAGTTTTCCTTTTTGCCAGCCTATGGTGATTCATGGTAGGGGAAATTCCCTCTTTGCTTGGTTTTGCAAGACTGGCAGTTTTCTTTTTAATATCAAGTTGTTTCCATGTTTTCCCATTAATTGTAATGGGTCACCTCATCTTTTTCTGGGTTGTACAGTGCGAGGTGTTTGGACTAGGCTCATCTGGGTAGGGAGGCAGACTCTCCCTGCCTGGCTGACCACCTGTGGTGAGACGGGCACTGAATGTTGCAGCACAACTACAGGAATTCATAACTGCAATCTGTATACGTATCTCATAATGACCGTCAAGTTCAGCACATTACAAGCTTTTATAAAAGACCTTACTCAACATGTTTTTACGTAGTAACATGGTATACAAGCAATTGATTCAATTGCTTTTGGGGGGGGGTTCTGACCCCCTGTTCTCCTGTTGGATGTCTGGACCCTAATTGTCACAGACCCTAGAGCCACTGGTTACAGTGAGGGGCAGGGAGTGGAGTTTTGATTTTTGCCTCAGTCCGGCAGGGGCTAGCTGGAGCAAGCTGGTGGGGCTCAGGCCAGTTTCCAGCACAGCACACCACTCAAAGCTGCTGGGCCAGGGCATGGATGGCCAGTCCCTTCCCCTGAGGTGAGAGGTAACTGGGCCTGGGCATCCCAGAGTTCATGCTGCTCACACAGCAGCAGGGACGCTGACCCAGCCTGTGCCTGGATTTTTGCAGGCGCTGGTGGACCCAGCCCACAATCATGTATCTGACAAAGTTGTAAATAGAGAGACAAGGTAGGTGAGGTCATAACTTTTACTGGACCAACTTTACCTCACCTAACCCTATCTTGTCTCTCTCATCTCCTGGGATCAACACACAGCTACAAGAATACTGCAAATAAAAGTTGTAAATAGTTCAGCAGCATTCATTTATGCCCAAGTTTAGGGGCAGGTAGAGGCAGTGGGTTACAATGGAGCACAGCTTCACTTGAGGCAGAAACTTAGCAAACAGACCATTAGTTTAATTAGTCCCTTGACTCTTCTATAGGAGCGAGGGTAACCACTAATATAGAGGCAATTCTATGACTTGTGACACTGTGCCTCTGGCCCCTTACACTGGAGACCCCCACCAGGAGCCAGTGATGACTTGTGACATTACTTTTCTCTTGTTCTGCAAAGAACCTTGACGTTGCCTCTAGCCAGTGCACACCAATATAAAAGATTCCCAAACTTTAGGCTGCAGAGAATTGGATAGGCACATAGTGCAGCCTCTCATTTCCAGCAGCTACATTCAAACAGCTAAAAATATATTAAATTCTTTCCTACTATTACTTTTGTATGAAAACAATTGCTGTAGTTGTGTGATTATGTTTAGGAGAGGACATGGTCTAGGCAGTCATGTGTGAGAGAAAGGGTGTTCAGGAGAAAATCACTCTATTATGATAGAATCATAGAAATGCAGAACTGGAAGGGACCTTGATAAGCCATCTAGTCCAGTCCCCTGCATTCAAGCAGGACTAAGTATTATCTAGACCATTCCTGACATCTAACCTGTTTTTTAAAGCCTCCAATAACAGAGGTTCCACAATCTCCCTTAGGTAATTTGTTCCAGTTTTTCCTCATGTCTAAACTAAATCTTCCTTGCTGCAATTTAAGCCCATTACTTCTTGTCCTGTCCTCAGTGGTTAAGGAGCACATTTTATCACCTTCCTCTTTATAGCAACCTTTTACATACTTGTAGACCATTATGTCCCATTCCCCCAACCCTCCATTCAGTCTTCTCTTCTCCAGACTAAACAAATCCATTTTTTCAATCTTTCCTCATAGGTCATGTTTTCTAGACCTTTAATCATTTTTGTTGCTGTCCTCTGGACTTTCTCCAATTTGTCCACATCTTTCCCAAAGTCTGGTGCCCAGAATTGGACACAATTCATAACTTCAGATACGATGATACATGGATTTAAACAGGATAATTAGACTTAACAGATTATAAGATTTCTATTGATACCTTACATACCATACTTTGTACAATATTTATTGCAATTTTGCAACAGTGGTGACTGTATTAGCGTAACCAGTTATCATTCTTTTTTATACAGCATCACAAAAAGCTTTACTGAAGTCAAGATATATCACATCTACTGCTGCCCCCTATCCACAAGGCTTGTTACACTGTCAAAGAAGGATATTAGGTTGGTTTGACATTGTTTATTCTTAATAAATCCATGTTGATTGTTACTTGTCACCATATTTTTTCTAGGTGCTTACAAATTGTTTGTTATTTGCTCCATGATCTTTCTGGGCACCAAAATTAAGCTGACTGGTCAATAATTCCCTGGGTTGTCCTTATTCCCCTTTTTATAGACAAGTACTATATTTGCCCTTTTCCAGTCCTCTGGGATCTCTCCCATCCTCCACAAGTTCCTAAAGATAACTGCTATTGGCTTTTCAGCCACCTCCTTAAGTATTCTAGGATGTATTTCATCAGGCCCTGAAGATTTTACGACATCTAACTTGTCTAAGTAATTTTTAACTTGTTCTTTTTGATATTCACTATGTTAGTCATCTGATTACTGTTAACTTATTTTGGTGAAAACTAGGGTTACCACCTGGCCAGTATTTCACCAGCATGGCTGTTTGTTTTTTGGGGTTTTTTTTTTTATGGATTTGCCAGTCCACCTTCTGTAATAAAAAGTTGTCTCCAATACATTCCAGGAATGTGTTGGATAATCTGCGTGCTGCTGTATTATTTTCCCACAGATATCTGGGTAGTTGAAGTCCCCCATCCCCACCAAATCCTCATGTGACCACTCATAAAATGTCTGAGAAATCTGACCTACAAAAACCCCGCAAAAATCATCTATTATAGCTTTAAATTGAGAACAGACTACTTTTTTTTTAATTGTCAAAACCTTCACCTATTCAAGACTCACTGCTTATATGAATAAAGTCATTAAAATGATAGTGACTGGCAGTAAATAAACCTGGCAAAAGTGAACTAGTAAGATCTAGTCAGAGTGATATTGTCCAACACATATTAGAGAATGAAGGCATGGCAGGTGGTAGTCTTTTGTTTGTTTTTTAATTAGTTTTGTGCTACTAAAAGTTGTTGGTTTGAGAGTGTGACATATGAGGGTACAATCCAGGCCAATGAGTAGCTGTCTCACCCCTGCCCTTTACAATGCCTTGCTGCTGTAGCCTCCAACCTGGACGTTCACAAACAGCCTCCAGCATGTAAATCACTCCCAACTACATCTGTGTGTGTGCTGCATCCAGCCAGCCACTCCTTGGCTCTTACCAGACTTAAAAATTACCACAGGGTGACCCAACACACTACCAGTCTCACATTCTCCCCTCCCATTTGTCCTGTATTGCCCAGCCCTCTCCTAGACAGTGCCAATATATTAATTTAATTATTCCTTTAAGGGAATAATACGCACACAACTTGTTACCCCAAATGGAGCTACCCAGACACTTCAACTTGAACACATTCGATAAAACAATAAAACAAATTTATTAACTACAAAGAGACAGATTTTATGTGAATACAAGTAATGAGGCATAAAAGTCAGAAATGGCTACAAGAAGAACAAAAATAAAATGCTTACTGGTGCCTAACTTAACAAACTACATTAGATTCAAAGTAAAGTTCTCTCACCATATGCTTTCAGCAGTCTTACTGATATACTCTTTAAGTCAAGACCCCTCCCACAGAGTCCAACAGCTGCTTCCTTTGTCTCTTCAGGTATAGGGAATGCAATGGGCCGGAGAGAGATAGGGGCATCTGCCCTTTCCTTTTATAGTCCTTCTCCTGCTTTGAGAAGCATTTCCAGCTGGAAGCAAGGCAACAGGCAGTCTGTGTGGAAAGAAACTCCATACTGTTTCTTTGCTAAGATGTAGATTTTTTTTGGCCCTGCCCCCCACTTTCCAAGCAAAGAATGGCCACTTAGCATGTAATAGTCCATCAGCCTTATTTACACCTGGCTTATACATGCTTTGTTATTGTTTGAATGTACTAAATTGTTTATTTAGGCTGTTTAGGTATGTTTAGAGCAATTACATGGATACCATTTTGCCTTTGGATTTAATAAAGGAATTTATGGTTCAATTACTATTGTGATAACATCCTGCATACATAATAATAATTCCAAGAGTAGAGAATCATGAAACAAGACAAATACAAACTCAAAGTTAGGCAAAATTATGTTTTGGACTATGTTTTGAAAAGTGAGGTAAGACATTGCTAGTATCCTTCAGGAGGAAATGGGGAGACAAAAGGGTCAAAGTAATTATGGAAAGGGAAGAGCAGGGTAAAGTGAAAAACAAGATATTCTTAATTCTTTGAATGGTTTCTAATTAATTTACTTTCTTTATTCCTTTGTTTTCTCTCATGGTGCCTAAAGAGCTATCTTGTCTTGAAATCATATATTTTTAAGTGGCCATTAATTTTGTATTTCAGAACACACTAACACTGATCATTTATGGTTGGTTGTCCATTGTGGCTTCACAATTGTCTTCAGTTTATCTCTTTATGGTCAGCAAGATAAAATCACAGTTTCATATGCACTGCTGTGGTCTTGAGCCCAGTGAGCAAAGCAGCAATCTTTCCTATTTATCATTTCAGGCTCTGTTGTGTCACACACCTGAAAGTTTTCTCTAGTCACATTTGGAAACATCCATGTCAACAGAAGAGGGCTGCAACTGCAGTTTAGATGATGAGGCAATTAGAAACAAATATATGATTTTGGGGTAATTTATAGCCAGTTTAAAAGTCTCTGAACAAATATTTTCTCCTAAATCTCATCATCATCATTAGCACCCAGAGATAAAAAGTAGTATTGGGGCCCCATTGTTCTAGGTCAGGGGTGGGGAACATTTTTTCTATCACAGGCCATTGACCCACAGAAAAAATCAATTGTGAGCCACACACAGTCCAGCGGGGGGCGGGGGGGGGGAACGGGGGACGACGACACCGAAGCTTGGGACTTGCCGCGGGCCGGATGAAATTAAGCAACGGTCTGGATCCAGACCGCAGGCCGTAGGTTCCCCACCCCTGTTCTAGGTGCTGACTAGACACGGAAATAGGAGGCATAGTCCTTGCTCCAAAGAGTTTACAATCTAGCTATTGAAGTATGTTACTGAATAATCTGTTTTAGTGTTCTTCTTAACTCAGACCTATGTAATTCTCTTCCCTGTGCTTCTGGGAGAAGCCATGTCCCATAAGAGTTCGTTGCAGGGCACTAAATTTTCAAAAATGTCTAATAATTTTGAGTGTCCAACTTGAGATGCCTTAAAGAGGGCTAATTTTCAGAAAGTGCTGAACATCGCCTCTCTGAAAAATCAGGCCCCTTAAGATGCCTTGAAATGGGCACTCCAAAACTGAGACAGCCAAAATCACTATTTACTTTTGAAAATGTAGGCCATGGTCTTCATATCAGCATTAGTTCAGCTACAGCTCATTAACTATATTTCTACTTACAGCTGGCACTTAGGCTTTCAAAACTTGTAAACTCACTCTGATCTGTCAGGCTATATCATTGTTCCCCCACTCCACTGCTTTCCCCTCTTTTTCCTCTTGAAGTAGTAATATCTGGCCATCTTTGGGAGACAATTGACTCTCTGCATCCCCCTATCTCAGTGGTTCCCAAACTTGTTCCATCACTTGTGCAGGGAAAGCCTCTGGTGGGCCGGGCCAGTTTGTTTACCTGCCACATCCGCAGGTTCAGCCGATCGCGGCTCCCACTGGCCACAGTTCGCTGCTCTAGGCCAATGGGAGCTGCTGGAAGCGGTGTGGGCTGAGGGACGTACTGGCCGCCGCTTCCAGCAGCTCGCCATTGGCCTGGAGCAGTGAACCACTGCCACTGGGAGCCGCGATCAGCCGAACCTCCGGATGCGGCAGGTAAACAAACCGGCCCAGCCCACTAGGGGCTTTCCCTGCACAAGCAGCGGAACATGTTTGGGAATCACTGCAGCCTATCTACTTCATTTGCTAGTTTTATGCAATTCTATTTGTTCTGATTGAAGCTGCACTCACCATATTCCCTGCATCAACATATAGTTAATTATATATTAGTATAATTTACATATATGATGTGATCATTTCAAATTTCATAAAACCAATATTTTATAGTCAATACATTTCTCTGCAGTTTGGGAACTTTTGTTCTTAGAAGAGGAGTTCATCACAGCATATTATAAAGGGGATGGGAAATATGTAAAAAACCAGTTAGCTAATATGGGCCAGGCATATGTATTCTGATTAAAACAAGAGCACATATTAAGAGAGAGGCTACTTTTATTATTCACTTCCATCATATATGCATAAAATATATATTTTTTAAACTAACATGACACATGCTATATCAACTCAGCAAACCTATTCAATGTATTCCTTCCTCCCTCTATGCTCCTTGCTTTCTATGTCCTTCCTGCCCCCACTTCCTTGTCTGCTGATGGTTTATTTAGGCCAGTGGTTCTCAACCCTAGGAGTACACAGAGGTCTTCCAGGGGGTACATCAAGTTATTTGTGTAGTTTTACAACAGACTACATAAAAAACAATAATAGAGTCAGTACAAACTAAAATTTCATACAGAAAATGACTTGTATGTACTATACTTTCAATGTAAGTACAATATTTATATTCCAATTGAATTATTTTATAATTATATGGTTAAAAATAAGAAAGTAAGCAATTTGTCAGTAAGAGTGTGCGGTGACACTTTTGTATTTTTATGTCTGATTTTGTAAGCAAGTAGTTTTTAAGTGAGGTGAAACTTGGGGGTATGCAAGATAAATCAGACTCCTGAAAGGGGTACAGTAGTCTGGAAAGGTTGAGAGCCATTGAGTTAGACCATAATGTGTTCAGGGCAGGGAACTCTGTCATTATGTCTGTAAACTCTCTCATTATGTCACCATTTGGGTGACTAAATAGTACATTCATAGTCCCAGGTTCAAAACATGTAAAGACTGATGAGCCTAGTAACTAATAGAGAAGGCAATAGCATTTTAATAGGAAATTGGATCCTGTTGTGTCAAGAAGGGAGTATTTCAGGCCCAAGAACAAAAATGTTAACGAAACCCTTGTTCACTATTACAATATTAAACTTTTAAGTATGGTTCAGGGTTTCATATCAAGTTTTTGCTGGCTTACACCCATTGTAATAACTCCCATTAAAAATATTTTTAACCTTTTATTAAAGACACACAAGAAAAGAAGAAAAAACAGTTAAAGCATTTGGAACATAAAGTATACATTAGGACTTTCATCTTAACAATATCCCTTATTTTCTCTCTTTGGTTGCATAGAGTGTTACATAGGGAACCCACTGTTTGACAACCTTTTAGATGGTATTAACAGTCCTTTTGGGGGGAGAGAGGAAAAGTTAGTTTATATATTGTCTTGAACTATTGCAGCCTGATCCTGCTTCCTTTCAGACAAAAAAAAAATACACACAAAACAGGAGATCAAAAAATAGCAAAGAGAAACTCAATTTTCTGTCTTTGTTGCTGACTTTCACTGGCCACCTCACTGCAGAAGAAACGCAGGTCCAGCACACAGTCTTCTAAGCCATTGGCAAGCTTTTACCCAGTAGTGGGCTGTTTAAGGTGTTACTTATAGCTGGCCTTTGTGGTCACACTCTCTCAGCAGTGTGTGACCACAAGTCAGATGCTTGTTAGACAGAAGACAAAAAGAGAAGTAAGATGCAGAAGAAAAACAACAACTATTAAAACAAGACCCTCTATTATACACACTTCTTTCTCTGGAGACAGCATGAAAGAACAAACAGATGATGACTCAAAGCATTACTGGAAGGTTCTCAGATACCTGTATATTCTAGTACAGCAAGAACCCACAGTTCACATTCCCAGAGTTGTTCAGAATTTATTCAAAAGCCAGTGGAGATGTGTTGTGATTTGTTTCCTTTCTCTGGCCTGGTCCAGATGCCTTTCAGGATCACGAAAAATGATGAAGTCCCAGTGGTGTCATAGGAATCCCCGGGGACCAAGAGAAGGAAGAGATGGCAGCCATGATGGTAGACCTTTCTCCATCCAGTCCACAAATCCCACTGCTTCCATTTAGTGAATGTCAGATATCCAATGTCCAAGAAGTCATGGCAATCTTATCCCATTAAAGTTAACCAAGCTGTAAACATTTCCTCACAGATCTAGTTTCTTTCAGCTCATTGTTATGCCTGTCTGTGACTTTATCAAGAGCCTGGATGATCATTTTTAAACAATCCAGTTTTTACCAGTCTATTTATCTCCAACTTCTACTTGCTTTTACAAACAATTTTATGTAACAAGATAAGTTGGACAGCTAAGAGTACAGGCCTTTGCACAATAATCCCTTTTTTTAGTATCTGTCACTATTTAAAGACAGTCAATAAATACATGCAAAGTAAAGGTGTTCGTCATCTAATGGTATCTGATATCTTATGTCTGATGTGTTTCCAGGAACTGAGATCCTGTCTGGCTTTAACACAATTACGTTATTATAAGACAGAATTCAAGAAGGATTGGATTTTGGAATGGAGAATGAGACCATTCAGAGTTACAATAGTCATGTTTTAATAGAAAACCATGTAAGGTATATGAACTTACCTGCTTCAGGGTATAAGCTCTAACTGAGGAAAAGACTTGGAAGAAACTTTCCCAGTCAGTCATTTATACCATAAATCTCCACTTCAGGGTTTCTTGTGCCTTCTTCTGAATCATCTGGTACTGGCCACTGTAGAGAAAGGATATTGGATTAGATGGACCCCAGTCAGATACAGTATGGCAATCCTTTTGTTCAGTTGGAGTAGTGTTTTGGATTTAGATATCTAGCTATTTACTTCAATAACACCCCATACAGTATATTTTTAAAAGAAGTGTATCACAAAGTATACCTTATCCAGGTTTCTGGCAAAGTAGATTTATTTAAATCAATGTGATTTTAGTCACCAAGCAGGAAACCTTGATTTAAATATTTTATTTTAACCTCATTTGCATTTGTACTTTTTAGTTATTTTCCTTAAGAAAGATTAATTCACATTTGTTGGTATAACCATTAAAACATGTTGTTTTGCAACTAAATATAGCTTTTACACTAAATTAGATACTTCTTTTTGCAAATGAGGAGGATACACTATATCTGTACACATTTAACTAAGTAATTATGTAGCTTACCATATATGTATTCAGATTCTTAATGTTCACATTTTCTTCATTATGTTAGAAAATGGTTAATGGTACATTTCTTATAGATAATATCTTTTTATTCAGAATTCATGTCAAGTTACATCTGGATGGAACCTCGAATTCAGTTGAAATGTACAAAACCAGCATTTTAAAATTGCTTTTTATTAGTTAAATAAAACTATCTTAAATGTGCTGGATATGTAAGAAAAAAGTAAGTTTATCAAAATATATTTTGTATTTAAAACTAACTGATCTAGTAAAGAAAGGAAGTATTAACTGTAGTAAATTGATTCATTGTTTCTTGTCACCCTGGGCCAGATTTAAGGGTATTTAGGTACCTAAAGATGTAAATCAGTGCCTGGTGAGGTGTTTTTGAATGTCCAACTAGGCACCTATTTGCATCTGTATGTGCCTAAATACCTTTGAAAATCTAGCTCTGTGTCCAAGTTTTTAGAACTAGTAGATCTCGTCCTCTCCCATGGTTGTTATTCAAAGATTGGAAGAGGAAAACAAGCTTTCCTGCTTTCTCAGCTCCCAATCTGTTTCTCAACTTTGAACGAACTACTCAAAATTAAGAAAATATTTTCTCTGCCTCTGGTAGCTAAAATCAAATTTTATCTTCATTACTTTTGTTTTTTCTCCACATTAGAAACTGAAAGTAGTTAAATTTGGAAAAATATAAATCCCAGCATTTGCTCCACTGTAAAGACTGAAAATAATATACTTATTGAGTGCAATACATGACACTGTGATGTTTATAGAACTCGAGTTGACCTCAAAAGTTGAAGATGTTTTCGTTATGATTTTGTATGTGTTTTAAAAAGCAGCACCCTTTCTCTCATTAATATTTGAAGAGAACTCGTTGATGCAGTATTTTTTTTTCATTTGTTTAAAATGATTTTAATAGATTCTATTAAAGGTAGTGCTTAATATAGGATGCTTTAAGGACAAATTTAATTTTAAACAGGTTTATTTTTAAAAAGAAATGTATTTAATTTAATCAAAAGAATCTGATTTAAATAAAAACAATTGCATGTTTTTAAATAAAAAACATTTTTATCCATTCTGGTTTCAGATAAAGGAACAGGTTTTTATTTCTATATCAACTTGTAAAAATGCTATCATACAAATATATAGGGTAGTGTCACCACCTAGTGGCCTTTGGGTGAATCTTTCTATAATCTGTATAATGGATAACCCCTGGAACTGATCACACACCTCGTATATATTTTCAGATAATATCCGTTTATTGTGACATCTTGCATAATCAAATACAATGCATGTGCCAATGTTATAGGAAACAGAATAGTTGAATTTCATTGTTACCTATACTAATTGAGAATCCACAGACCACACAGAAGTTAGTTGCTGTTCCCACCTCCCCAGTCCCCTTTATTTAGACTTTCTGTATTTGGGCTTTTTTGGTAATGATAACTTGTAGATTTGTCTCCTGTAGATACATGCCACTTAATTTTAGCAGTGGTTTTCCACACTATCCTAGTACTAGGTGACAAAAGATTTTTCTATGTGCTCCATGAAAAGCATTTAACAAAAGAGTTAACACTGTAGCTCTCACCACACTGAAGGCAGCATTAACTTTGCCTCACTTCTGGGTCATTACAAATACAGCACATACGAGTTCCTCCACTGTAACCACACATGCATGTCTATGTTGCTGTTCCACGAAATGTTGTGAGAATGGGCTGGATTTCACCATCAGAGAGGAGAGAAAATTAGGGGAAAGAAAGCATGAGTAATTGAAACTCTTTTCTGGAGAGAGAAGGGTTTGTTGTTCTGTCCCCAGTGCTTATTTTGTGCCAGAGCTTGCCAGGTCTGAGCCGCGGCATCTCTGGGTTTGGCAGTTCATAGCCCTGGCCTTCTGGGCTTGCCGCATCAGTTATGAAAGTAAAAAAAAAATTGTGAGAACCCTGGCACTTCTTTCATTACAAATTAAGCACTGCCTGCCCCCAAGCACTGGAGTGGTTCCCAAAACAAGGTATGGTGCAAGGGCTGAACTGAGAGCAGCTATGTGCTCCGAGAAGGGCTGCTCGGGCAGGAAAAGCTGCAGCCCAAAGAGGCACACAGAAAAGCAGGCAGGGCAGTGAAAACCAAACTCCTTTAAGTGGGTTCTCTGCAGAGAAATAGCCTGTAAGTCAAGAACAGCTGAAGTAAGGAGGCTCAGCTCCTATAGAAACTGACAGAGAAGGACAAATGCCAGTTTCAGCACTAAAAAAATCAGACCCTTCAGAGTGGGCCTTGGAAAGTCAGTGTGCCAAATGATAGCCTATGGGGATACTACAAGTAGATTTATGCACCCTGCTGAAGAACAGATAATTCAAACAGTACTTGTCAAGGAGGAAGTTCCCAGAACGATGGGGCTAGATGTACTGTCCTACAAATGGCTCAGAACATTTCTATGTGCTGTTCCTGTACCACTCACAGGTTACATGATACAAAAGGCAAAGAGAACAAGTAGAAGTAGAAGTAATCATGATCATTCTAAGGTGTCCCAGAAGACCACAATACTCAGACCTGATCAAGTCTGCAGTTAGACTACCACTATACTTACCTCCCAGACAGGATCCTCTCAGCTAGGAACCTATTCTGCATCCCTTATCTGAGTCACACAACTATTAGCCTAAAAACCAAAAAAAGAAAAAGAAACAATGAAAGGGTTCTCAGAGAATCATCAAAACCCTGCTGGGATCAAAACAATCTTCCACTCAACCTCTGAAACAAACCCTCTTACTATTGTACAGACAAGCCCCTCAATCCCAGGAATCTCAGTAATTCTGAAATACCTACGAAATAGAATTGATCTTGACCTCAAACAAGCCATCATAAAACACACCTACCTTAGTGGCCAGCAACAACCAGTACGCAGGATGCACATCAGGCCTAACTGTCCAGCCTCAGATGTCCAGACTTCTGAAAACACCCAAGATAACTAAACCTATTGTTAGATCATTGTTCCTAAAATGTTTCAGAGTAGCAGCTGTGTTAGTCTGTATCCGCAAAAAGAAAAGGAGGACTTGTGGCATCTTAGAGACTAACAAATTTATTGGAGCATAAGCTTTCGTGAGCTACAGGATGCATCCGATGAAGTGAGCTGTAGCTCACGAAAGCTTATGCTCCAATAAATTTGTTAGTCTCTATGGTGCCACAAGTCCTCCTTTTCTTTTTTGTTCCTAAAATGGGGCCTCATGATTTCAAAGGCCCTTACATAGGATGCATTCAAAGCCTACATAGCTGCCATCCACTCCTGCTTATCAATGATAGATTCTTGGTGGCTATCACCTCAGCGGGATGCACATCAGTTGCTCATGTTATCGAGGCTGGAACCATAGGGCATTGTACAAGAATACTGTAACCAACCATGCTATGGGGTGTTGCTGTCCAAGCTGTGCTACACCAGTCAGTATGGGATAGGATGCTCTCTGTGCTGTGAGCTCAGAGACCAGTTCTGTCCACACGCCAAGCTCTGGTCTCTTCAAGTTTCAGCCCTTAGTCTCCATAAACATACACACATTTCCAGGAAGCAGAGAATTCCGTTACTAGGGCTGCCAAAAAATAAAAGGGGGAAACACTCAAGGCACACAATTGCTTTAACAGTTACAACAACAGAGCAAAACTGCAATTCATAATCCACCCCCCCCGGGAAGTTCACTAGAGGAGAGTAAAAGTCCAGTTGGGTCCCACAACACCATTCTCCTGGCTGCAGGCTACTGATGCCCCCTTCCAAGCAACAGGTGTCTCTCTTGTTCTCTGGCTGCCTGGCCTTTCCTCCACAGCAGTCCCCAGGCTGCTGCATGCAGACTTCTGCTCCTGCACACTACAGCTTCTGGCTCTCATGAGCCTGATCCCTTCTGACCTCAAGTTGTATTTCTGTTTCCTATACACTGGGGATTGTAGAGCCCTCTTCTGGTTGGATGTTGAGCTGGGTGTGGGAGAGGAACGGGGGTGGAGTCGCAGGGGAAGGGGCAGAATAGGGTGGGGCCATGGGCAGGGCCGCAAGCCGAAGGGGTGGACTGGGGGAGAGGCTCTGGGCTTGGAGCTCCAGCCAGGGCTGAGAGCTCTGCAGCAGTCCCAGCTGAGGCTGAGAGATCAACCCCAGCCAAAGTCCAGCTCTCACCTCCCCCCCCCCCCCGGTGGCCCTGACTGAGCTCTCATCCCCCACCTCCCCTCTCCCGGGCCATAGGGGGGAGGGGCTGAGAGCCATGAGTGGGGGCATGGCCTTGGCTGGAAGAGACAGGACCTCAGCTGAAAGAGGTGGGGCAGGGGGCTAGCCTCCCCAAGGGGAAGCTTCATCCGCCACCCATGGCTGGAGGGCTAAACTACCCTACTTAATAGAGAAGAAGCTGAGGCGCAGCAAGAGAGAAAACAAAAGCAATGGCTATACCTGACACTAGAGCAGGTAAGCCACTGCTAGATGGCAATTCCCTTCCAAATTCTTATGTACCGCACTTTCAACATCACTACTAGCAAAGGTGGCTGAAGTGCTATATGAAAGAAGCTTGCAATTACCTCAAAATAGCAAAGGCCTAAAAGGATTGCAGCTCATTCAATATCAGCATCCTGCCCAGAGCGTTCCCACAGCCCACCACAAGAGATGTTTAGAGTTATTGCTATTGTTTATTTGTGGTAGCACATACAAGCCCCAGTCATAGATTAACGTCCCATTGTGCTAGGCCAGTGGTTCTCAAACTTTTTTTTTCGCGGACCACTTGAAAATTCCTGAGCGTCTCGGCAAACCACTTAATGATATTTCTAAATGTTGTTTGTACCATTAGCTAACTATTGTAAAGTGCATTGGATAAAAGCGCTATATAAAAAACTCTTTAATAATAATGAAAGTTTTTTTGTTCTACAAATAAAAGCATACAACTCATATTTTAATATCAGTAGTCTTACCTTTCTAATGTGATGGATGTGCCCTCTCTCCCCCGCCACGGCAGCCCCCAAGCTGGGGCTGGGAAGCAGGGGATCTCTCCCTCTGTCCCACACCACAGCAGCCCCTGAGCTGGGGCTGGGAAGGAGGGCCCGTCTCTCCCAAGCAGCTATAGCCCTGGAGCGGGGGAAAGTCACCTCTTCCTCTGGCTGCCACAGCCCTGCACATCCCAAATTCCCCCCACCCCCTCTTCTCACCCCACTGCCCCTCCCACCTGCCCCCTATTCCGCCCAAGGCCATCTCCTCACCTTACATGTACATCTTCTCCAGGGTCCAGGCACCTAATTAGTGGAGCCATGCCTGCGCAGCTCCACTAATTAGGAGAGTAGCCCTTCATTCTCTTGTGTGCGGCTGCCCAGGAGCGCATCTTTGAGGGGACTATCCACAGACCACCTGAATGGAGCTTGTGGACCACTGGTGTCCACGGACCACAGTTTGAGAACCTCTGTGCTAGGCACTATACAAACAGAATAAAGCAGTGGTCCCCAAACTGTGGGGCATGCCCTCTTAAGGGGATGGCCAGGAATGTTCAGGAGAGTGAAGTAGGGACAGCCTCCATGGGGGGTGGGGAGGGAGTGCTACCCAGCCCTGCTCTTACTCCAACTCTGCTCTGGCCCCACCCCCAGCTGCAGCAGTGGCTCAGGGCCATGGCTCTCCTCCCAGCGCTGCCCCCAGCTGCGGCCCCAGCCCTGCCTCCAGCCTTGGCCCCTGACCAATGTCTGGCCGTGGCTGCAGTCCTGAACCCACTCCCAGCCCCAGACCCACCACCAGCTGTGGCCCCAGCTTCGGCCCTGGCTCCCAGCCTGGCCCCCTTACCCCAGTTCGCTCCCCACACGGGAGGCACAGCCCTGCTCCCGGCCCCGGCTCCCAACCACAGCTCCAGAGTGTGGGGGGTGCAGACAGGGATGGTGGGGGGCTGCAACGTGAAAAGTTTGGGGACCACTGAAATAAAGGATGGTCCCTGCACCAAAGAGTTCACAATCTAAGTAAAGTAACTGTCTGGTCACCCTTGTCTGCATTCATCAAATGCTACAAAGGAGACATACAATCCTCTATCCTCTACAGAAGTCTCCTTTAGAAAGGTCTCCAAGCAATGATTAAAGATAGTTTGTAAAAATACTTAATTTTCAGGGTTTAGCATACACAGTAAGCAATTAGATCTGAGTTGTCATAGCCCTCCCTCTTCTTTCTATTTTTCAATACTCCTCAGTAGATGGGATTAGCGAAGTTGCTATAAAGTACAGTGGAAAGTTTCTCAGCTGATGATTTACTTTCTAGGAAATATTTGGTTTCAGAGTAGCAGCCGTGTTAGTCTGTATTCGCAAAAAGAAAAGGAGTACTTGTGGCACCTTAGAGACTAACAAATTTATTAGAGCATAAGCTTTCGTGAGCTACAGCTCACTCATCTCTGTTTACCCATCCGACCCATTTAGGGAAGAGCTGAAGGCTAAAGTATAACTTCTAATTGACATTGGGGGTGGAAGAGAGGCAATCTGATATAGAGTTATACATTTATTTTAATGCTCCATATGGAGCTCATCAAGTTAAAGTTCATTTCAAAATTAGCATGTTATGAATTCAAAATGCAATATGAATCAGTAATTAAGTTCTGTTATCAGTATAGCTTTGGCAGCCCTCATCTGCATAGTCACACAGATGTGGTGGCTAAGTAACAAGCTTAAATTGCTTCCAGTTGCTGCAGAGGAGATATGCCCAACAATCAGATAGTGGAGATGAAAATAATAAGGGAAAAACTTTTCCATTCCAGGTTTCTAAATGGGTTTTTCCTCTTCAAAAGCCTTGCTAGCAGCAGCATATTCTGCAGTTATATGATAGATATGATCAAAAACAGTATTCTCTCTCTATTGGGAAATGGAGGCCAGTTTTTAATTTGTATCCAAGTTTAGTTAAGGAGATACCAACTGCAAAAATTGGCATAGAATGAAAATAAGGCCTGGCACTCTAAGTGTTAGAAACTGAGCATGGAAAACTTCTTGTGTGCTTGGGCTTGGTTTGTGAAAATAATACAGATGAGTTCACTGGTCTTATTTCAAGAACACAGGCAGCTTTTGCTTTTTTAATTCCTGTGGTTTGGAACATTTCCCCCCAAATAGTGTTCCTAGTTGGTGGCAGAAATCACTATTTCTGGTGAAAAGTAGCCACTTCAACATATATAGCATTATATACAAAATAAGTCTCAGCACATGCCTGCGAAGTATGCAAGAGCTATACAAAGATCACTTCACCCCCAAAATACAGCCATCTCTGGTCATGAAGAAGGTATGTGGCCAGCACCTCTCTAACTACTATTGCTACCTATTTTCCCCCAGGCTCCCCAGGGTTCACAACTTAAAATAATGCAGATTTAGCACTGCATGTACGTGAGAGATTCCTCTTGGGATTAACATGTCATTGGTGGTGATTATGCTAGAGACAATATCTTACCTGTGGGTACTACTCTTGCACCCCCATCACCATCACCAACAGAGCCTGATCCCAGTAGTGTACCAGGCTTCCATGGAGTAAGTGGATGATGCCACAGGCCTGGCATTAACCGCTCCTCTGTGTTCTCCCAGCTAAATTCATCTGATTTCCCACCCCCCGCCCCCAATACACTTGCAGAAGCAGAGGGAAAAATTGTTGGCCTATATTGGAAACATTCTGATAACACACCTTTATCACCGTATAAGAGGTGTAGGGTATTATTATCTAGGCATATATTTTTTGCTCATCAGTGTGATATCTGGATTATTCACCAAGGTATACAATACAGAACATGAGATCATAGTAGGCATTGGTTCTTTCTCCTGACCCAGAATGGATAGTTTTTGTTTTAATCTATTGCTGAGTCAGAAGGATGAGGTGAAGAGTGAGTCTTGCATTGTAATCTGGCAGCAATGGGCTTCTTGTGCATACCAAACTCTTCTGTAAGTGAGTTCCATAGGTGTGGGCCAGCTGCTGAGAAAGTTTGGTCTCCTGCACATGGGTTTCACTCTTGGGACTAGATGCTCAGCTGGTGTGAATGAATGTAGTATCTCTATTAACTAGAACTGCACCTATTTACACAAGTGCAGATCTGACCTTTGAGGTTTCAGAATAATGAGATCACATCCTTCTCTCAATTGCACCAGATAGTATCTTCAGCCCTCCCATACCTTTGAAGAAAATGACCAATAACTTAAATGTGATCATATCATTATCCCTTACCCAGTGCTGAACAAAGCCCATAGAATGTATAAATAAATAAGATGTGTGTTCGAGGTGGGAGGAAAACAAGGGCACAATGCAATAAGAAGGATGAAAACCTCCAAAGATCTTACCTGCAGACCTTCAGGCAGTGAGGGCTTTGTCTCACACACATTTCTACTTTAGGGTCTAATCCTGCTTGCACTGAGGTTGATTGATAGCTTCCAGTAATAGATTTCCTAGTCCATTGTAAAACTTCTGTTTACTTCCATTGGACCTTTGCTGTCCCTGGTCCCACAGCTCCTCTTCAGATATTTAGGAGGGAGTGGGTACAACTCCCAAAGAGTCAGTGGGAAAGGCAGGTTGCCTCATTTAGACTTTGCTGTTCAGGATGTTAGTGTAACACACAATCGTGATTTGATGATGTACCAATCCCGATACTACTATGGACTGATAGTGTCCTACAAGCCCTCTTTGCAGTACCTAGCCCAACCTGTTCAGAAATGGGCCTGTCCTACCAAAAAAAGAATAAGTAGCAACATAACAAGTTTTTTTTAACCAAAAAGCACAATGAAATGCTAACACCCTGCCTGGATTTAGACTGTGTTCCCATTTGGGGCCAACATGAGCTGTCTGAAAATTTAGAAGCAATTCCCTACATTGAGCCCTGTTTGTATTCTGACCTGAATATGCCAATATTAAACGTGCCAATTTTGCCTTCGATAAATAAAGTGTTGTTGTAGCTGTATTGATCCCAGGATATCAGAGAGACAAGGTGGGTGAGATAATACCTTTTATTGGACCAACTTTTACTGGTGAGCATTGCTCCAATAAAAAATATTGCCTCATCCACCTTGTCTCTCAAATAAAGTTCTTGGCATTTACAATAGTATCTACAATTCCTTACACTTACTTTAGAGAACACCTGGAACACTGCAAATACTGAGGCAGAACACTGGTACTGGAGTGTGATTGCCAAATTGGAAAAGGACATTTCTAAAGAAAGATACTATCTATATTCTGGCTTTGATTAAGGCATTCCAGACAAGTAAATGTTACTGCTGCTATTATATGTTACATAAGACTACTTAACAGCCTCCTCTTTTGTTGTGATGAATACATTGCTTCTGAAGATGAGGCACCAAAGTACTATCCAAAGTCATTGAGCCAACTATAAACTTCTTAACTTAAAATCCCTGGGGCCAACAAGATTGCCCATGGGTTAACAAGGATGGAATTTGGCTCCTTTGCTCTATTTTGGGCTCTTACCAAAAAACCCCCCACACCTTTTTATTTTTACTAAGCCACTATAAAATTGGAATAGCAAACAATTATTTTATCACACAGAGTTAGGGAAATAGCCATTGGTCACAACATATTACATACAATGCAGATCACTTTACCATTCTCTGGGAAGATCATTTACTTTTCTAACAGGGGTGGTTTTTTAAAACCCGTCTATACATATGACATTTCGGGTTACAATCCAGACCAGTGAGGGGCTGTGTCCCCCCCCCCTGCTCTGAAGCCTGGGGTGCCTCACAATTCCTTGCTGCTGTAGCTCCCACCTGGACTGCTCACAAATAGCCTGCCAGCATGCAGCTCACACCCTCAGTGTCTGTGTATGAGTGCAGCTCTGATCCCAGTAGTCTGTTGGCAAACACCAGCCACATTCAGCTCTCACCAACCTTGGTTATTATTTGCAGGATGACCCCAATTCACTGCCAATCTTGAAATCCCTCCCTCCCCCGCCCACATGTATGTTCTGTACTGTCCAATTTTTAATTCAATATTTAATTCAGGTAGGGTCTTGTTGTTTGGTTGTTAATAATAGGTGGCTTAATCTCATAAAACAACTACATTATTTTTCCCTCCTTCTTGTGCATATACTAAAAAGAGAGAGAGTGTGTGTGTGTGTGTGTGTGTGTGTGAGATGGAACTCATCCATTGCTGTAGACAACTGTTTCTCATCTAAAGTATGAAATAAGCCACGTTATATATAATCACAATATGGACTTTGCCACATCTTGTGGCCAAAAAAATATGCATTCTCTGCTTCTGAGCAATTTTAAAATGGTAATTGGGAAGCCCAGCTATTTTTTTAAAATGAACCATTAATGTTAAACCCTCTAGACTGAGGAAGGGTTCCCCCACACTAATTGCTGCACTGTGCCCCTTTAATTATTCCTCTTCAGGACCCAAAGAGCAGCTGACTGTAAGAGATGGTAATGCGTATCCCTCCCCACCCATATATACTTGGTGGGAAGGCATTAGCCCTTTAATGCTAGTGACAAATGCAGAATATGGTGGCTCTTAGGTTTCAAGTATATTACGAAAAAAGCAGCCTATACTTTTAAAATATTGGAGATTTGGGAATATGAATGATGGGGCTTGGAAATTGTGACGGGGGGGGGGTGGTTTAAAGCATGGACACTGGGGAGAGAAGCAGCAAAGCCAGCGAGAGACAACTTATGCCTCTAACAAACATTTTAATAACATTTTACGTACTAACTCATCTCTGTGCAATTGCTTAAAGTAGTGCCTTATGGCAGGAAGGCATCCCAGTTATGCATGAGAAGCAGTTATTGTTTGCTCACACAATATGTTTAAAGAGTCTATATTCACTACGTCACACACTCTGTATTTAAAAAGCCACATCTTGTAGCCTCCAGAAGGCCTCAGAAGGAATGGCTCTGTTCTTCAACACACATGGTGTGGTGGGCTGCTTCTTCTGTGTGGGTCTCTCCTCCAAACTACAAAGGGATTTGGGGGCAAAAGTGTAGCCAATAGATTTGTAGCTCTGTCTCTCTACTGTCCATCGTTGGCCTTTGAAGAGGAAGGAGTGCATATGCTCTGGTCACTATTGAATAGCAGCCACAAAGCAACTCCATAGCCTTGTGGCAGAGAATTTCAGGCCCCCCGAATCACCACTTGGACTTAACAGGGTTCGGCTCAAATAAAAGGGGTCAAAAATCTTCAAATGTCCCTAGCCAATGCGAAATGATATGTAGTAGGGATCATAGTCTGTTCAGAAAACTGGGTTGGATAATAGGGGATTGGGTGCAGTGTTGTCATTCATTCTGAAATGCACAGTGCAAATGTTCATACGTATATCCAGTGACTCAACAGTCCCACTTCATTTGTGGCAATACGAATGAGAGCTTGGCTCAAGTATGCCCTATCATGAAGATCTAGTTTTCCTTTTACCTAGCCTCCTCATTTCTTCATATGCCTGACTGTTGCTACAATTGTCCACAGGCAAAAGGCTGATCTGTATTCCCTTTGGAATTGTATTAATGCTGCCGTTTAATAGCTGGAAGTCCGCAGAATACTGTAATATTAACCCTATGCCCAGAATCTGAGTGCTCTGCACTGCCTCCTGCAGCTCTGCCAAAGCTTGGTGTCTCAAAACATGAGAGAGAGATACTAGGGCTTTGATGGATGCTTCGACCACTAAAGCGTAGAAACATGAACTTTGTACTATGCAAAAGGAGAGATTGACAGCAGAGGGACACACAACACTTGCTTCTCACCTTGTAAGGGCATAAGACATCAACAATTTTACATCAGGGGAGAAGTACTTTGGGGTGTTCAGGGAAGGGCTTTTTATAGTTCTTTCAGAGGCCTTAATAGTTGTATTCAGATAGGCACCTGGCCTTACAGGCAGAGGGAGATGAAAATAATATCAGTACCTTGAAAAAGGAAAAAGCTAAAAACACTTAAAATTTAGTTTTTTATGTAGCATATACATTGTATGGCATAAAAGTTGTTAGCATTTGTTTGAGCTGGGCTTCATAATGCATGGATTTGCTCTCATAATTAACATGGCCATTCCAAACTCATGCTAATAAAACCTTTATGCCACAGCATAAAG
Organism: Dermochelys coriacea; assembly: GCF_009764565.3. NCBI lineage: Eukaryota > Metazoa > Chordata > Testudines > Dermochelyidae > Dermochelys > Dermochelys coriacea. The sequence continues at coordinate 156,596,040 of NC_050068.2, forward strand.
TATATCCCTGGGTAAGAGAATTCTAGTCTAATAGAATCTGTGGGTAATTGTCTGCCACCCTTTCTATGCTAGGTCATACCTTACTCAGCAAGTAGTCTCACTGAAATCTACAGGAGTATTCACGTGCAAGATCCTAATCAATCTCAGGGTGGCAAAATCTGGCCTTAAATGAATTTGAGAGAGGAAAGATTAGTTACTAGTTTGTTTTTTTTAAATTAACAGAGCTGTGATGATGCACACAGAACAAAACAGAGAATCCATGTGTTCTTACTACTGCAACGTTTCCCCTTTCTCAGCCCATCCTAATTCATTGCATTACATATGAAGCGAGACTAATCTTTTCAGGGCAGGACCATGTCTGTTCATGCATCATCATTATCTTATCTGAGCACTCTAAAGAGTGCAAGGCACCTACAAAAAAAATTATATCATATATATATTATATAAATAAAATATAATTTTTCACTTTGTTCAACAGCCAGTGTGTAATATGATAGTAAAAAGAATAACTATTTGAGGAAAAAAAAATACTATTTAGCTTTCCAACATTAAATTAAACTAATGTAAACCTCCACCATCCCACTACACTATTTCTTCTAACTATGGATTGATACTGCCATTAACCAAATACAACACTCATAAGTGATTGGTTGAAAGTTTGAGTCAGTTTCATTTCAAATTGAGATAAAATGCCCAGTGCCTACATATCTTTAATAGACTTGGATTAAAATGTTACAGGACAGCTAAGTGTTGAGGTTGAAATGGCACAGGCAATGGGGTTAAACTGAAGAGAAGCAAAAAGGAAATAGCATTACCCTAAAAATCTTTGTTGAATTTGTACTTCATTGCAATCACACTTTTGATTTGGGAGTGTATTTTTTTTAATCCTGTCTAATTTGTTTCTTTTACTGATCTCAGTAGTTCCATAGAGCAAGCACAGGATGGATAAATATCAATGATTAAAAGAACACCACCACAAAACTCAAAGTTTTAACATTTAAAATAAATAAATAGTTTTATTTTTAAAAATAAATGTATTTAGAACTAAATTTGAAATTATGGCAATGTATGTTAAGGCTTAAATTAATAATTTATTAATATTATAAATTAAAAAATATTCAATAGTACATGTTTGCTGCTAAAGTTTTAAAGAGAGTCAAATCCACCAAACTGGCGGAGGTCACCAGCTAAGAACCTGGAACCAGAGTTTGCTGAAGTGCAGCCTTTTGTAGATGCTAAGAGAATATTTTCTTCATGTCAGTTTATTCACCTAGTTCATTGACTAGTTCATTCAAAGTTTAGAAAACAACTGGATGCTGAAAAAAAAAATCAGAAAAGTTTGTTTTCCTCTTCCAATCTATGAATAAAAACTAAGAGTGAAAGGATATCTACTAGTTCTAAAATCTCGAAGGACATGGTGACAAGAAGCAATCAATTCTCATTTCAATTCACTAATTACACCTAATATTTCCTTTGTTTAAAAAGGAAGTTAGTTTTAAATCCAAAACATTGCATTAAACTTACTTTTCCTACCCCATGTATCCTGGTCATTTAAGGTAGTTTTATTTATAGAGCCCTGCGTGGATACAAAATGTAGGTCCATAGATATAAATCAATACCTGCAGAGCTCTACCAGGAACTGCCTGGCAAAAGCAGCAGCCTGTCTGGCCACCGCTTCCAGGAACCAGTACCCCATGCCAGCAGCTCCTCTGGCATGGCTGTGCTGTACCGCCCCCAGCCCCTCTCACTGCACAAACACAAGCAGGGACAGCTGCCAGTGAGCCTAGTGCCCCACCCTGCTTAGCTTTATACATTTTAGTAGTCCCACTGAACTCAATGCGATTATAATGCTTTGAAGAGGGGATTTATTTATTATGTACTTGTTGAGTGCCTAGCACAATGGAGATTGCTCTGATCTGGTTGAGGCCTCTAGGCACTACTGCAATGTAAATATTAAAAAATAATTAATGCATTTACTGGAGAGGGGATTACATCTCTGCACAGTCTTATGAAGTCACAAGTAACCAGTAAACAAGGCTCCAGAGCTCTCTGATTGGGATGTAGTAGTTTGATAAATGAAATTGACCTTCTTGTCTGTGTCCTTGTGATGGGATGGTCACCCCACATCAGCTCTGAAGGGGTTAAGGTGGCTCAGAGGGAGCCAATTAACCTTATAGGCTGCACATGGGAGAGAGTATGACTTGACTGAAAAATGCCTAATGGATGATAAAGCCCAGCTGGGGGAGAAGCTGGCTAAAGTGTAACTACTCCAAGAAGCATTCAGTAGAAAGGGGCTGCAGTGTGGAGGGTGGAAGTCACTCTCTGGGTGGGGAGGGGGGAAAAAACCTAATAGGAGAAAGAAGCCCTAGGATCCTGTCCCTAGGGGGAAGGGTTTACCCAGAAAGGTGGAGAAGAAAGCCTGAGGGAGACAGAGCTGAGGGAAAAAGCAGTGAGGGTAGAGAATGCTGATGATTACAGGGTTCCTGTGCTGGAATTCAGAGTGGTAGGTGGGCTTGGGTTCCCCTACCAATCTCTGGGGAATTGTTACAGACTGGTGAAGATGGCATCTATACTGTTGGTGTGCTGAGACATCAATATACCAGAAAGGGGGACTATGGAGTGACCCAGCCAGGGGGCTGAATCATGAAGAGAGAAAGTCCACAGGGTCAGCGAATGATAGAGAGGGTGCCAGACCAGATGAAAGCTGTTTCCCTAGACAGTCATAAGGAGGCATCCTAGCGGTGACTGAACCTGGCCAGGACAGTCCACATCAGAGTATATTGTCCTGTGATCAAAATAATCCTTTAACAGTATTACATCACCACTGTAGGAGCCAACATAATAAAAAGCAGCAGTTGTAGCACATTAAGATAGTTCCATATAATTTGTTTCTGAAGGGGAGAATTGGTGATGGGGTTCAGGTGTCACATTTTTAAGTGAAGGTGGAGCTTATGCAAGATGCCAGCTAGACACCTCTGACAGTGTGTCTGGTTCTAGGATCCTACATAAAGTTGCAGGGCTATTCTCCTGCCTCACGCTGGCAGGCAGACTGGATGGGTCCCCTTAGTTCCAACCCAAGAGTATAAAAGGTTTAGTCTTTCCAAGCCAAGAGGTTTCTAAGGGCAGAGACAGAGGGGTCCCACATGGAGGAACCCTAAAAACAGCCAAGTTCAGACAGAGATTCATGTTTGTTCTTATTTAACAATGAAGGAAAAACCCCAGGAAGGAGGAAGCTTGGATGATATTCAGCATATAAAAAAGAAAAGGAGTACTTGTGGCACTTTAGGGACTAACAAATTTATTTGAGCATAAGCTTTCGTGAGCTACAGCTCACTTCATCAAATGCATCCGATGAAGTGAGCTGTAGCTCACAAAAGCTTATGCTCAAATAAATTTGTTAGTCTCTAAGGTGCCACAAGTACTCCTTTTCTTTTTTGTGAATACAGACTAACATGGCTGCTATTCTGAAACCTGTTATTCAGCATATGTGTACTTTGCTGGGATCAGTAGCACATATACACTCTTCCTGGCCCACCAGTGTAAACAGCCATACTCTGCAGGAAGCACTTCAAGTGACTAGACAAATACTTGACACAGCCGCTGATGGCAATATTCTCCACCAGCAACAGGCAGACACTTGTCCAGTAGGAACTAGACCAAGACCACCAACTAATTTCACCAGCCGTCAGATGGGAATGACTGTTGGTCTCTACTGATTTGCACTGGAATTAAAGTGGTGTCGTGGCAATGAAAAGAAAAGTGTTTGGCTGCATTTGATAAATAAAAGTAAATAGAATATACTCTGCTACAAAATTATCTGAGTGAAAATGTGTATCAGATAGTTAAAGTGTGTGTGTATGTATGTATAAATATATATGTATATAATTGAGCTAGATCTTCAGATGGTATAAATTGAAATAGTTCTATAGTCAATGGAGGTAAACCAGTTTACAGCAGCTGAAGATCTGGACCAATGAATTTAAATTTAAAATTAAAAATGTAATGTTAAGGTAGCAGAATGATTTGGTAAAGAACTTAGTTTTGGTATTGTGCAGCCTTGTAATATAATGTTGCTGAAAGGATTTAAATAACAAAACAAAAGCAAGAATATTTGCAGAACTAACATGGCATTTGCTGCTATCGCATTGTTTACTCTGCTTGTATGTTATATCCCTTTCCCCTGAGCTTTGTCTGTTGTCTGTCTAGACTGTAAGTTCTCCAGGACAGAGGCTGTCTCTTATTCTATGTTTGTACAGTGACTAGCACAACGGGTCACTGGTCTTGGTTAGCCTTTAGGAACGATCATAGTAAATAATAAAATGTAGTATGGGTGGGGCAAGAGTTTGAAGTAAAGCATCACTAGTGATTGTTGACATTTTAATTGCATTAATAATAGCCAGCTCAGAAAGTACAGTTTGTGTAATTTCATAAAAAGCTCAGGATTAATTTTTTCTTCAAACAAGAACAAGCATTTACATTTAATTGTACCTTTTTTCTTAAGATCCATATTCTTGATTCTTTCTTGGATTGGATTTCCAAGAGGGTTTTCCTTTCCAGATACTGTTAATCCAGAGCATGTGAAGCACAGAGTACAGTTTTAGATTGTTAGCAAGTTGTAAGGCTGTAAGTGGATTTGCAGGGTTTGTTGCCAATTGTTCCAATTCTGCCCATCACAATAATTTTAATTTAACATTGTGGTAGATTCTAAGAGCTAGGCCCCATTGTTCTGCTTTTACAGTAGATTGCCCTCTGTAATTGGTTGCCACACTGTTATTTTAATCATTATAGTCCATTGACTGTAATTACACACACACACACACGCTGTACAAGCAAATACATAAACATGTAGGACCTGATTTTCAGAAGGCCTGAATGTCCATAGTAACTGAAGTCAGATACTCAACATCTCTAAAAATCAGACCCATATAATCAAGGCTTCCAAGTAGACGAAATAAAAGTTTGGACTCAGTTTATCTCCCCAAAATGAAATAACCCACTACTGGACTTGACATGAAGGAGACAGGATCTCAGTTAAGTTTACAGTAGATACTGATATTTTATAAAATAAATATATCAGATTAGGCACAGCACATTTTGCAAGATGCCAGACAAAAACTCTGTCCCAATTTCCATCCAAATTATTAGACTGTTTGTTTGCTGTGCACCCCACTCATACTAATTAAATACTTATGACCAGGTGTTTGAGCTGCTGCTCAAAACCACATGAAGTCCCCAGTCACTTGCTTTAATCACTCAAAGCTACCTCTGGATGGCTTTATATTAGTATTCACTATAACAAAGTACTTTCTGCTTCTCAGGGTGTGCTGTGTTACAGTGTGGGTAGAACTGAAAATGATTTATGTTTATATACTGCTGGCCTGAGATTCCATGCCAGTAACAAAACAAACAAACAAACAAACAAAAATAGCTCAGACGACAATGTTCGTGACTTTTCCAGGAGACTCTGCCATGTACTACTACAGAATAGAATTTAAAATCACTTGGAGCTAAATCAAGCAGCAAGGAGGCTAGCACAATGGGGTACTGATCCAGGACTAGGGCTCCTTGGTGCTATAGTAACACAAAATAAAATAAATAAGAATAAATAGTAAAAAGGCCTGATGTAAATAAAACTAGCCCGTGTAGCTCTACATCACCAGTACCCAGCTGCACCAAAACTATGAGTGGCAGAAGCTACAAGCACTTCATACCACACCTGCTATACATAATAAAGTAATATGACTAATCATCTGGTCTGCAAAGAATTGTTTGTTGCAGGTGTTTCAAGTTAAATTGCAAGGTTTAGTTTTTGCCTTTCTCTCCTCACACATTTATGTATGCAACATGACTGAGAATTCCACATTCTTATGTGTCAATTATTTCAGTTTTTATCACTCATTTAGTACAAGACAGATTCCCCCTTTGAGTATCCACAGAAGAATATACCCCCTGAAGTACATTTATAATTCTCTACAAGACTGCACATGACCCATAATCCCATCAAAAAAGCATTTAAATGTAAAGCATCTGAACTGGAACAAAAATACACACATGCTGTCCAATTGATTAAGAAACTGTAGTCAGCTACTGTTACATTTTGCATATATTAAAGATATAATTATACACATACACACACACACACACACACACACCCCTCTCATTTACAGGTCATCATTATTTTTCTAAAGTCCTAATTAAGACAGGGATCACATTTTCAAACCCAAACTTAAAAAACTAGTGTTTTGTTGTAATTTTAATATAGGTGAGGATATTTTCTGATTATCCATGAGAATCCTTCACTTAGTAAGAAGTTTAATTAAAAATTGATTTCACAAATATTAAAACAAATACTTTGTATAATTAGGTGAAGTGATATTTCTACTTAAATCTTTCTCTTCCATAGACTAATTGCTGAGCATTGGGCTGAGAGTTAAGACCCCCAATGCACTAATCTTGCACCTGACGCAAATCCCATTCCCTCCAATTTACAACTTTGGGAAAGTCCCCTAGCCTCATGGCTTCTGCTTCCCCATGTGTAAATAAGGCTCTGATTACCAACCTCACAGCACTGTGAGGATTAATTTGTTAGCATCAGTAAATCTCTTTACAGCTCTTAAACACTAAGTATAATACCTGAAAAACAGAAGCGAAATAACATGCAATTATCTTTGCACATGAACTACTAATCATAGTGTCTTAACCTTTATTTTCTGAAGCATTATCACTAGCAGAGAGAGAGAGAGAAAAAAGAGAAAGAGGGTGCATGTGCATGTGACTTACATTCATTGCTTCACTCATAGACAAAGGCTGGAGGGGGTCTCCTGGACCATCTATTCTGTATTAAGAGAGGCACCAGACCCTCTATAGTGCAGTTTTCACCAGTACTCTGTATTGAAAGGAATTTCCTATGAATGCTCACAGGAAAGAGAATAGAGCAAGTATGCATTCTACATACTGGCTTAGGGTGGGTAGGAGAAGATGCTAAAGGCCTTTTCTACATTATACACTTTTATCAACAAAAGTCAGGTTTCATGGACAAAATCGTGGAGGGGTACACCCAACAATGTTCCTCCCGCCAGTTTAACTCTCCTGCTACACCAACATAATAAAACCACTTCGGGGGGACTGGAGGCAGAGGCCAGTGGAGTCAACCCTGAGGATGAAGTGGTGGAAGAGGAAGTTGAGCTGGAGGAGGATGAGGGATAGGTGACAGTCTGCTGGTGTGATGAGCCAGGACCTCTTTTTGATTCTGGAGGGGTCTAGCCAGTCCCAGCAGTCTGGCGCTGGCATGCCTGAAGCAGGAGAGGAGAGCTCTGGTAAATACTCATTTTTCATAGTGCACGGTTACATGTGGTAAAGGTGTCCTTTATTTTGTTACCATGTGCACATGAGAGAAGGGATTGAAATTAACAACACTAGATATTGTTTGTATCTGCTTCTTATTCCCCCATTCAGCTACTCAGTGGGGAAAGGTTTTTTAATGCACACTGAGATCTCCTAGGAATCCTCCACAGAGATCTCTAGGAAACTTTCCTACAGATACTGTGCAATTCTCTGCCAAAGGTTCCTTGGCCAAGCTGCTTTTTTTCATCCCCCATTGTAGGAAGCTTTGCTGCACTGATCAGCAATTACTTCTGCAGGAACCAGAGCAGCACATAGGCGAGCACCAGACGGACCCAGACTGAACACGCATGCAGGAGATGCATCCTTGCATCTTTGGTTACCCTAAGTCATGTGATTTCAGTTTCAGTTGCCCCCCCGCCTGTGGAAAATGGTGCCAGTATTCAGAATAGCGTCCCCAGGCACTTGTATTGATCCCCTTCTGAAACCACCCAGACCTTTTGTTCCATCTTGCCCCCACGCCCTTGCCCCCTCTCCCTCAGGCCAAACTCACCATGTTTAGTGCTCTGGCTGTGCTGTGTGCTTGTGAAGGGAAAGTAAGAAGGAGGTGTATGTAACTTTTATGACTCAAGACTGTGAGTGCACTCACAATAATACTTGCTCTGTGTATTGTTTCTTTGCTTCTGCAGAAGTGCCCTCAAGGGCCAGCTCCTACACACTGGTGCAGCAACTTCATCAGATAAGGCGATGAACGAGGAGGCACAAGGAGGACATGTTTTGCGAATTGCTGCAATTGTCAGATCAGGTTGATAGCGAGCACAGAGTTTGAAGAGAGACAATAAAAGGGAAACCAGAAATGGATAGCCAGGAGAGAAGATGGGCTCAGAAGCAGATGATAAGGCTCATGGAGGACCAAACGGAGATGCTGAGGTCCCTGATTGTGCTGCAAGTGGAACACATGCATGCTCGACTCCCCCTGACGCCCATACAGAACTGAATTCCTTGCCCTCCCCAAACTCCCCCTACACACTCCTCTCATGTTCCCCTTGCATTCCAGCACAGGGACATTTTCAATAATAGCTGGACTTACACACAGCTGTGAGAGCCTCACTTCAGAGAGCGCTGCTCACCATCATGTCCCTTGTATGAAATGTTAATTTGTCTATTGCTGTTTAATAAAAATGCAGACTTACAAAGACAGTGATTCTTATTTGTGAGCAATACAAGGTGGTTGCAACAAAAATTCATACACAATGGTAATTGGCAATTTGCAGGGTTCAAAAACAGAACTAGATAAATTCAAGGAGGATAGGTCCATCAATGGCTATTAGCCGGGATAGACAGGGATGGTGTCCCTAGATTCTGTTTGCCAAAAGCTGGGAATGGGAGGCAGGGGATGGATCGCTGGATGATTACCTGTTCTGTTCATTCCCTTTGGGGCACCCATCTTGCATTGACCACTGTCAGAAGACAGGATACTGGGCTAAATGGACCTTTGGTCTGACCTTGTATCACCATTTTTATGTTCATATATTCTTAATTACTGCTCAGGCAGGAATAGGGTGACCAGACAGCAAATGTGAAAAATCGGGACAGCAGGTGAAGGGTAATAGGAGCCTATACAAGAAAAAGACCCCAAAATCAGGACTGTCCCTATAAAATTGGGACATCTGGTCACCCTAGGCAGGAATCATTACGGGGTCATTCAAGGTAGCAAGTAAACAATGCTTGGCTCAATTCATTACAGAAAGAACCTTACTGGGGCTCATTGTCAAAATGCTGCTTCAAAGCCTCCCTGATTCAACTGGCCCCCTGTTGAGCCTCTCTAATAGCCTTGGTGTCTAGCTGCTCAAAATAAGACTCCACGCAATCTGCCTCAATGCTCCATCCCTGGGGAAACTTTTCCCCTTGGCTTCACAAATGTGATGCAGAGCACAGCAGGCTGCTATGACCATGGGAATATTTTCCTCACTGAGATCTAACCTGCCAAAAAGGCAGAGCCAGCGAGCCTTTAATCTGTCAAACGCACATTCAACGGTCATTCTGCACCTGCTGAGCCTGTTGCTGAAGCTCTCCTTGCTGCTGTCAAGGTTTCTGGTGTATGACTTTATGAGCCAAGGGAGTAAGGGGTAGGTGAGGTCTCCCAGGATCACTATGGGCATTTCACATCCCCTATTGGAATCTTCTGGTCTGGAAAGAAAGTCCCTGAAGGCAGCTTTCTATACAGGCCAGTGTTCTTGAAGATGAGTGCATCATGCACCTTCCCTGACCACCCCATGGTGATGCCAGTGAAATGACCCTGGTGATCCACCAGCACTTTCAAGACCACGGAGAAGTAGTCCTTTCTGTTGATGTACTCTGTCACAAGATGTTCTGGGGCCAAAATTGGGATATGTGTGCAATCTATTGTCCTGCTGTGGTTAGGGAATCCCTTTGCCGCAAAGCCACCCACTATTTCTCACACATTGCCCAGAGTCACAGTCCTTCGTAGCAGCAGGTGATTAATAGCCCTGCACGCTTGCATCACCACAACCCTCACAGTGGATTTCCCAACTCCAAACTGATTCATAACTGACCGGTAGCAATTTAATTACAGCGGTTTATGATCATCGACATAACTTAAGTTGACTTACAACACTATGTAGCGTAGACATGGCCTTAATAATGACAGTTCAGTATCTTGGCCAAGAGAGCATCATGGGCAGTCTCTGAGCAGAGTGAGACATTTGTTTTCACACATGTCCTGGTGCCAGATGATTTTAGAAGCACATCGCAGCAGCTTGTTTGCCCTCCTGGTCAATGTGTGTGAAGTTTATGGAGCAGGTGTAGGAGAAGCAGGGTGACGCGAAATAAATTGTAACCTCAGATAAGACTTGTTAACCCCCCTAAAACTCTGTTCTTAGACCTATGCAAATTCCTTGACTCAGCTATGGGTATATTTGGAGCCTTCTTTCTATACTACCTGGTGAGGCTTATGCGGAACATGGAGAATAGACCATGCTCAGATTTGAGGAGAAGGAAGGGGAGGAGTTGGAGGGATTATATGGGAACAATAATGCTTATCCACCTTTGTAAAGTGCTCTGAGCTCTGTGGCTGAAAAGTGCTATACAAATGCTCTGCATTATAGGTTTATATTCCCAGTTGTCAAGTACAAAGCCTATAAAATCCCACTATAGTATTAATCCTTTCACCTGGGCCATCTGCTTAAACAGGGCATGAGAAAAAAATAGAGCAGATCAGAGCTCAAATCTAGTGTAAACATTTATGAAATTAAAAGCCAAAGTGTTGCTGACACTCAACTCTGATTAGTTTGTTGAACATACTCTGTATGATAACCTGATAAGCAGTGCATTAGTGAAAGCTCCAGCACAACTGGCACTGCTGTAACCTCATAAGTGTGAGTAACTTCAAATACACTAAGTATTTGGGGAATGACATTAAGTCAAATACAGTAAAATCATGGGATCAGACAATTCCATATTTCAACAATAAAAATAATCTGAAACAAGAAGTGCTCCAGAATATCCCATACCTCAGTGGTTAGGGCACTCTCCTGCTATGTGGGAGAGCTGAGTGCAAATCTTTTCTCCACATGGGGGGTGGGAATTAACCCAGATCTCCCACATTCCAAGTGAATGCTCTGACCATTGGGCTATAAAGAAGAGGCTGCCTCTGGCCACACCCACAAACCCATTTGGGATTGAACAAAACTTTTTTTTGATCCAAAGTTTTGTGTTTTTTTTAAACACAATTTTTGGATTTGGTTCCATCCAAACAGTTTTTTAAATTTAAACTGCCAGGGAACTGAAAAAATTAGTTATTCGCTAGGTCTAATTATGAGCTTTTGTGCTCAAAACAAGATGGAAAATGCTATTTATGGAAGCAAACAAATGTGCTGTCACTTTAAATGTGAGGTGGGACTCACATTATTTCATTCACATCATGTGACAAAGTCCCAAACACATTCCATGGGGACAACATTCCTGGAAGGGATCATTATGGCTCTTTATAAAGCTTTTTTTGTTTTGAAAAAGATTTGGGTGATTTGGGGGGATTTTTTTTTTTGAAAAAACATGTGGTAGTTTGGCAATATAGAAGACACCCATCAAGGGTAGGACAAGGCCAAGAAACTCATTTTCACCTTTTCCAACGCTCCTGAAGAGAGGAGCATTTGAGTTTTTCAAAGAGATTTGACTTAGCTGTAGGGAGAGGATTCGAGAAGCTGTCTGCTGAAGATGATCATTTTTTTAAAAATAAAACACCATATTTTAATAAACTTTCAACTAGAACTTTTGGTTTTTGGTTGCCAACAAAAATATGTTTTTGAAGAAAATTAAATTAATTTTAATGGAAATATTTGACAAAAATGAAAAATTTTCCATAGGAAAAATATTTTCCCAACCAGTTCTCTACATTTTGCATTTTCCAGGGCTTCTTGTTACCACTTCTGACATGCAGCTTTGATACCAGATAGAGAGACAGGGCTGGATTTTCAAAAGTAACTAATGAGTTTGGGTGGCCAACTTGAGACACTTTGAAAGTGCCTGGTTTTCAGAATGTGCTGAGCACCCACCTTCTTGAAGATGTCTTGGATTGGACATCCAAAATTACTAGTCACTTTTGAAAGTCTTAGCCATAGTTATTAGTGTGGGGAACTCAAGGTAAACTTCTGGTTGAACATAGAAGGATCCATCTCACTTTCACAAGTGCAATATACACAATATGACTCAATAAGGCAGGGACAGCTTTTGAGATTTTTTATTTGCATTCTCACAGCAGCTGCAAAATACACAGAAGCAGCCAGGCAAAATGCCTTGGGAATCCTTTTCTCTCCAGTGCTCCAGCTTGCACTAACCTTCTTCTGCTCCCTTCCTAACCCAAAGTGTGCTTTGACTCTGCTACTATTTTACTGTGTGTCTCAAAGAAAGTCCTTTGTTTCTACACAGGAATAAAAAAGATGTTACTAAATGACAGAACATCAGAAACAACACGCTTAGAAAAAGACACCTCTCATCCCCTGTTAATGGATATTTTACTACAACCAAGGTTTGAGGAAATACAGAGCAATCAATGTGTTCCATCACCTGGCCTGTGTCACATTCTTTGAGAGACACCAGACACTGGAATACCCTAACAGGGCTCACGTGACTTGTAGAGAAGACGGCTGCCTGACTCTATGTCTCCACAACCCCCAGGCACTAATCCACATCAGTTAAAGGCTCCCCGGTATCTGAACCATAATTTTGCCAGACATTTACTAGCTGGGGACGGGGATCCTTTTTTGTTGTATTATTATGGATGCTGCTGGGAAAAACAGAACTGCCAGATGACCAAAGCCTGAGTCTCCAAAGAAAGGCCAGGGCGAGGAAACCCAGCAGTCTCTCACACAGGACTTTGCTGCTATGAAGGACTTTCTAACTACCAAATTTGATCTTTTATCTCAAGATATACAAGAGCTCTCTAAAGCTGTGGGAAAAGTCAAAACTTGTTTGACCTACTTAGAGAACGAACTACAAAAAGCTGCCATAGAATTGACGGAGGTTAAAAGGGAGAATGTTTCCTAAAGGCAAAGACTAACTCGTCTTGAGGAGAAACAAGAAGAGCTTGAAAATAGATCAAGCAGGAATAATTTGCGGTTACTGGGGGTCCCTGAAGGGCTTGAAGGAAAAATATGATCAGTTTTCTCCAGAACACACTCTCTGAGGGGTACTGGGATTGGATCCCAGTTTGCCTCTCATGGCAAGGCAATGCATGTGTAAGGGTGGGCCACGTGGGGTCAACAGCCCCCCTAGATTTCTGTGCATGCCGAGCTGCCCTTCCAGGGCTTGCTCTGCTCAGCCTGCCAGGGAAGGGGGCTCTGTCCTTCCCCTGCTGCGCTCCCCTCGGCATGTTTCTGGCTCACTTGGCCCCAGTCCGTCAGCTGGGCCTGGTGGGGAGTGGAAGGGGCAGGCCGCTGCCACCTCCCCAGCCGGGCTCTCTCACAGGCCACTGCCATGCTGCACAGAGGCCGCAACCTGGAGGGCCACCGTCACCCGGCATGAGAAATGGCTCCGACCCACCCCCTCCGTTCCCTCCCAGGCCCGGCTGCCGGGTACAGGGGCCGAGTGAGCTGGAAATGTGCTGAGAGGGCGGGGAGAGAAGGCACAGCAGGAGAAGGACAGAGCCCCCCATTCCCTCCCCCCACCCGGAAACTTTGGCGGTGAGAATGGAGCGGCCCAGAGCCCAATGCAGGACGGGGGGAAGGCGCCGGGATGAAGTTCCCTCTGCTCAGCCCAAGTGAGGGGCATTGTCTGCACCACGCCCCCTGCTGCGGTGTCCGTGAGGGCATGGGAGCTCCAGAGTCCAGGGAGAAGATGTAGTTGTGAGCCCCTTCCCCCCGCCCACACTGCACTCCGGCGGCAGGATTGGCTGCCCTGGCCCAGGGAGGTGGGGCTGGAAAATTCATCCCAGAGGCGACACGCTGGAGTGGTCACAAGTCCCCCCCTTTACTTTGTGCTGCCCCTCCAGTATCAGCAAGTACAAGTCATCTCTGTCCCCTGGAGATTGAAAGGATTCATCAAGTGGCAGGGATCAGAAGGAAAGAGAGAACAATAATAACCCCACACCCATCATCTGTAAATTGCTAAAATTTAATGACAAAGTTAAGCTGTTGTCTGCTGCTAGGCAAACAGGCAGTCTTAAGTACAAGGGTTTTAAATTTTCTTTATCTCCAGACTTCTATGTAAATTTAAACAAGAAGAGAGCAGCATTTAATGACATCAAATGAGCTTTCAGGGGGATCAAATATTAAATACAGCCTCAAATATCCTGTAATCTTCATAATGAAGTTGACAGACTCTGAGAAATACTACAGGATCCATTGAATGCATGGCAAGCACTTTACAGGAATTGATCTCATACAGGATAACAGCATGATCCTCTAATAAAGGAAAAGAAAATGTAAAGTATATGCCCTGAAGAAAAGGAACTGTGACTGGCAACAGCAGGCAACTCAGGTACAGATATTTGACATTTTATATGTTTAATAATATTATAGGGTATAATTAGTATTGAGACAAGCTATTTAGTATAGCCTAATAATCAATACTTTCAATATATTTATAAGCCAACATAAGTATATTTATATGTTCATAAATATATTACTCATCTCCTTATATTTATAATCTATATTTGTCTATTTATTTTAATATATACAGGATGCTAATATATTCATAACTATTTATTTGCATGTTATTTGTGACTACACATATCACTAGATATAGGCACTTGTATATTTTTACATTTCTACCCATGTTTAAAGTTTATATACTTATAATATGTATATGGTTAATATATTTATGTTTATTTGCATACATTGTCATTTGTCACTTCATTTTCACCTTTTTTCATTAGTCTATTGGTATAAATATTTATTCACCATGTACATATTAGCATTTATACTATAAGCTATTACTTGTGTGTTCATATCTATGAAGCAATATGTTTCATTCATTTATATGCCTTGGCATATGTAGACATTTTGGTAAATATAGGTATAGTTCTGTCAGATTCCTAATTAATTTATATTGGGGTCGGGGGAGAAAGGGTGGGTGCAGGCATACACCTGATCTGATTTTGCCCATATTAGATCTGATTTTGCCCATATTAGAAATCTGGGATGTTAAGGGTAAGATGGATTGTGTATGTTTGTTTGTTTTTTAATGGCGAGGCACTCGGAGGCTGTCAATCTATTGGAGGTCAATTAGTAGCTGAACAATCACTATTAATTTTTGTTCCTGGAATGTATGGGGTCTTAATTAACTCTCCAAAAGAATCACAATTTTGAGGCACTTAAAATCAGATACATGTCATATAGCTTTCCTTCAGGAGACCCATTTAAGGAATGAAGATGCAGACAGAATTAAAAAAACTATAGATGGGACATGAATACCACTCCTCTTTCAATTCCAGAAGCAGGGGAAGTAGCGATACTAATCCACAAGAGCCTTAACTTTTCAATTTATTAAGTCATAGTCAGATCCTTAGGGCAAATACATAATAATTGAAGGCATTTGCAATACTAAGATTAATTTTGGGGAGTGCATATAATCCTAGTGGTGGGACACACACTTTATCACTGAAATAACTGACATTACTTCTGTAGCAGGGTTCTGGTGCAAAAGCACCTAATTAGCTCCTGCCCTGTCAGCTACAATCAAGGGAAGCTGATTGGGGCTGACGGAAAAGGCCTGATGCCAGCCTGAAGATTGGCAACACCTGCTCGCCTGACAAGCCAAGAGCTATAAAGGCTGGAACAGAAGGGGGGGGGAGGAACAGCAAGGGAAAAGCCAGCGAGCGAGCGAGCGAGCTGGAGGCCTTCTAGCTGAAGGCTGACTCTGCCTGTAAAGCTTGTATATAGATAGACACTAGGGGTGGGACAACCTTAAGTAAATAAAGATATGGGTGTTGCACAATGCTGAAGCCTCTTTGAGCCTTATTGAGGAGAACAAGCGGGCCTCAGCAGGAGGGGTAGGTCATAAACTCTGTACAACTTCCAACAGAGCTGATGGGCTAATGGTATTAGGAGGAGATTGGAACGTGATAAATCTCAGTTTTCTAGGTGAAAACCTCAGGTCTTGGCAAACCAGCCATTATCTCCACTGAAGGCTACTGAACAAGTGGATATGTGTAGATGGAAGCATACCACGGGAACATGACTACATGTTTCTCCACAGTTTCTCCTAGACCAAATCCATCTCAAATACTATCAATCATTCTCCTTTCATTCATGCAAAGAGAGAACCTATTTAGGCATCAGGATATGCTTTAATTTATCAAAGATAGTATCTGCAAATGTGGATGTTATACTCAAAAAAGTGACAAAAGACAGGAAAAAATGGTGTTTACTACCAATGTCTATTGGGAAGGATAAACGCTATTAAAATGAATATAGGACCAAGATTAATGTATATATTGAGCTTAATTCAACTTGAATTTTCTGCTTCAACTTTCATACAAATAAACAGAGTTGTACAACAATTTTTATGGAATACAAAGACACCAAGGATATCCCACAAGATACTTAAGAAATCATGGTCAAATAAGGGGTGGGGTAAGATTACCTGATTTGTATTTCTATCATCTTTCTTTTCATTTAAGACATTTAATAAGATGGCTCTATCCCACCAACTCTTCCCAAGGCCCAGTGTGCCTTGAGATTGAAGACAAATTAGTTAACGCCTTTGGCTCTCTCTCTCTGCACTTCTATTTTGAAGATGGTTGCCTGCACATGTAAGGAAAAACACTATTTACCATTATCACTTCTAATTGCACCAACTCTCCTTCCATGCCAATCTGGAATAATCCACCATTTAAATTTGCTACAAGCTGGAAATTCATATCCACGTGGCTAACAAAGGGCATGTTAACCATAAAAGATATAATTGGACAACTTTAGCTTCCTTCACATATCTTTGTGATTAATACCAGTGACCAACAGAGCAAGGTCCAATAAGCTGCCACTCAAATTTATGAAAGAGCTGGAGAATTGTTGGCAGGCCCCACTTGAAAAAGTATGCTAGCCAAAAACATTTTGTGGATAACATACATGAATGGCTGAACTCCTTGATTTCTCCTACTGATTATACCATAAAAGAAAAATGAGAAGAGCTAAACGTCTCCATTTTCTTCTGACTGCTGGGTTAATATCTAGCACAATATATGCAGAAAAGCCAGTTATCTGTTTTCACATTTCTTTCAGAACAAAATTCTAAATAGATATTATTGGACTCCTGAGTGACTGCATGAAGCTGGGCTTGCACGCATAATAAACGTTGGAGATGTGACAGCTCCAATACAAACCTGTCTCATAATAATCTTTGTATATCAAAGCATATCCACATTTTGGAAGGAAATGTGTGGCACTCTATCTTAGGTGACCAGGGTAAGAGGTTTCCCCTATGTCAAGCCTCTCTGTTTTTGGTATTCTAGAGGATCTTCCCTGTTCAAGCAATGCCAGGAAATGGATTGCCAATAGTCATTTGACAGCACTGGAAATCTGCTGTTCTCTCCACATTCTTTGATTTGGCTAACTGAGCTAACCAACACCACCCTCATGGAAAAGCTGATAATTTATAGAGGCACAGGATCCAGCTAAGACACTTGATCTTTCCCAAGAGCGTTACTGACTAACTCCAGATAGATTGGGCTTCTCATGCTTCTCTTTTTTGGCACAGGGAGCGGAGGGTTGGTTAGGGAATAATTTCTTAATGTTCAGGAGTATTTATCCAGGAATATTTCAGACTTGTTATGATTAAATCCATGCTCCTGCTGTATTTTTTTTGTCATTTTGTATTTAAAATACGTCTGTATGGGTACGTTAAGTTCTGAAAAATAAAATTTAAAAAAATCCTTTTTATTTTTGCTTAGCTCCAGTTGTGGTATTTCACTGAGGTACAAGTATGTGAAGCAAGCCTGGAGTGATCAGCACTATGTGATTTGGAAATATTCCTCAACATGCCTGAATCAGGCAGAGATCTGATCTCAATTTATAGACAGAAAACTGACTCATCTCTGGAGATAAGGCCATGAGAGAATCAGACACAACGGATGGTGACTAAAAGTAATACATTGCTGGGTTCCCATACCCAGTATAAAATGGGCTAGACATTTACATATTTATACACACCCATGTTTGGGGCTGATATCCATGTGCTAAATGGCATTTATTTATTTCAACTAGAGCGAGCAGGAAATGTTTTGATTAAAATCTTTTTTTTGGGGGGCGGGGGAAGGGTTCAGACAATACCAATGCATCAAAACTGCTCACAAGAAAGGGTTGGTTTCGACCAATTTCTGATTTACAAATATTTTTAACAGACGTTTCCAAATTCTGAAAATGAAAAATTCCAGTTTTGATTTGAAATGTTATATTTAGAATATAAGCTAATAATAGTTAAGCCCAAAATAGAAAACATTCAAGATTGACTTTTTATCTTAATTCAGCACAGGAAACATACTGTAAATTTCATTTTTTTTCCTCCTCGATGGGAAAACTATTTCCTACCTGGCTCTACTTTTGACCCTCTCACCCACCCTCTGCTCAGTGATCCATCTGCATGGGGACTTACCCTACATTCTACATTTCTTCAGTAGTTTGATACACTGTACACTAAAACAAAAACACAATCTACCAGAGAAATGGTCCCTATGTCCCCAATCTTCCCAAATTAGTTTGAGGTGTTGTACAGGAATATTCAGTTCTGGACCAGTGACAGGTTTAAGTGCAGTGTTTGTGAACCACATGGCTTGAACCAGGGCCCTTTTTAGCATCTGAAAGTGGAGAATCCTGGCTTTCAAATTGATACAGCACTTGATTTTTCTAATCCCTAGAAGGTCCCAACATGCTGGAATTTAATCGTCACATTATTATTATTTATGGAAAAAGCTATTTTGGGTATTTTTTAGACATTTCTAATCTACTGTTCCCCCCCTCCTTCCCCAAGCCTTGTACAGCAGGACTCAAATGAATTAAGGCCCTGATTCAGAAAAGTATCCCTATTTGGGACAGCATTTAAGCATGTATTTATGCACGACTTCAACTAGACTTAAACATGTGATTATTTTTAAGCATGCATCAATGCTTTACCAAATTGAAGCCTAAGGCATATGGTCTCCACAAGCAGAAGATATTAAAAATACTACCTCTCATAAACAAATTCTTCAACCAGTACCAAAACAATTTTTGTAACTCTTGCGGCATATAGAGAATACACAGTGTTGTTGTGGGGTCAGGAAGGTTTTGCTCTGCTTGTCCTCAAGATGAGCTGCAAAACTTGCACACTGCTTCATCACTCATGGGTAAAGCAGCCATCCCAAATTAACACCAAGAAACAAATTAACCATTAATATGTTTTTTTCTGAGTTGTTCATTAACTTCAGTTGCAACTCTTCCTCCAGGCTTGTTTGAAATATAAAGAATGAATTGCCACTGCGTTTGTTGCTGGTGGAAAGTCAGCTCTTCATGTCCTTTTCCAAGTAGAAGATTTCAGAATTATTCATGTGTGTAAAGTATAAGTCTCCATGCCGCTCTGAAGTTACTGGGTTAATTTAGTGTAGCTTCTAACTGAAGTCCTTTGTAAAACAGTGTAGTGCCTAGGTCTTATCTGTGACAAGTAAATATTATGGAGTCACCGGATAATGATTTCACAGTCATAGAGTTTAAGGCCATAAGGGACCTCCAGATCATTTGTGTCTGATCTGCATATCACAGGCCACCAACACCCACAGAGTAAACCCAACAACCAATTGTTGCATTCTAAGAAGGGGCATGAACTCCTGTGATTTCTCTAAAAATAGGTGGCCAAGTTATCTAAAATTTTAGTTAGTTTTTATGTTCTTTGAATTTTGTATGTAGTTTTCTGTTTTTCTCTTCAGAAGTTTTTAGTAAGAAGTCTTTGAATTTGGGCTCTAACTGAAACATCCCCTTGGAAATCCTAAATTTCATTGATAGCTCTTAAAAAAAAATAGTTTCTACACAAAACCTGGCAGAAGGGTGAACATGAGTTACCTGGTGCACCACAGAGATTTTTAAAAAACTGGATATAGGATTACTTTCAGCTGTTATTTACATTATACTTTTATGTCATGTACCTAAACATGATTAGATAGGGGCCAGGAGCACATAAGATCTTTAGATGAAGCTTCTCTATCAGGAACTACATTCTTCTGATGGATTTTATCTTACAATGGAGAAGATACTTAAGGGCTCATGCACAGCTGGTAGCACATAACGGCATTATCATCTGTCAGGAGTTGCACATCTACCTCCAATGCCCAGAGAAATCCACTCTCCTCCCAACTTCCCATCCCCACATAATTCAAAAATAAATCTAGGAAATTACTGTACAAAAAATGTAGTGTTTTTGCAGACAACATTCCTGACACAAATCCACAAGAGTCAAGAAATGCAAAGTTAAGCCATCTACCTATACATATCTTCTACTCGTACCCTGCTGGAACACACCTTACCATCACCACAACTACTGTACAGCACACACCATGCACTGCAACTTTAACTCTGCCCCTCAACACACCCTTCTGCATACACCTTTTTACCAGATTGCTCCCCCCACCGCCACTTGTAGGTGTGGCTGTTTGGTACAATAGCTGGTTGTGTTGGGAGAGGGTAATCTGGCAAAGGGATTTTTGCAGAAGGGCAGTTAAAGGGGATGAGGCATTCCTAGGAAGGGCAGAATTAAAGGTGTGGTGCACAATCTGTGTGCACATGGTGCATGGCAGTTTTCGGAATAGCAAGATGTATGCTTACGGGTGACGGAGTAGAGGATGTTTACCGTTGGATGGCTTAACTTTTTCATTTCCTGACTGTTGTGTATTTGTGTCCGGTATACTGTGTGAGTAGCAACCCTAATTATGTCACAACTTTTTTAATATTAATATTTTATTGTGATGGACTACTGAAAACCACATTTTTTTCATTTTAAGGATAAAAAAAATTATCTCCCGAGATAAAACATTTTATTCTAAGTGTCAGATCAAAATCAGCCTTTAAAGCTGAATTGTGAAACAGAGGGGTTTTAATGGAAATGTTAAGATACAAAAAGTTATAGCAATGCAACCTACAAGGAACAAACAAGCAGGGTTTTGCTGGTATGCTAACAGTAGAAACCATCTTTTCTGTGTAAAAGCATTGCCTGGACAATCAAAAACAATTTTATTTTTGCATTATTTTAAGATTTCAGTGAAAAATGGAAATCTGAAAGATGTCGGATTTTAAAAATTTGATTTAATCTAAAATGTCTATCCATACAGTCAGTTCATAAGCTTCCATCTACAGAATCACAGCCTTCTACCTCATACAGCTCTGCATTTACTTTTGAAGATTCTTAATGAATTGTTTTTCTCAGATGTTTTTGTTCATAGAATATCAGGGTTGGAAGGGACCTCAGGAGGTCATCTAGTCCAACCCCCTGCTCAAAGCAGGACCAATCCCCAACTAAATCATCCCAGCCAGGGCTTTGTCAAGCCTGACGTTAAAAACCTCAAAGGAAAGAGATTCCACCACCTCCCTAGGTAACGCACTCCAGTGTTTCACCACCCTCCGAGTGAAAAGGTTTTTCCTAATATCCAACCTAAACCTCCCCCACTGCAACTTGAGACCATTGCTCCTTGTTCTGTCATCTGCTACCACTGAGAACAGTCTAGATCCATCCTCTTTGGAACCCCCTTTCAGGTAGTTGAAAGCAGCTATCAAATCCCCTCTCATTCTTCTCTTCTGCAGACTAAACAATCCCAGTTCCCTCAGCCTCTCCTCATAAGTCATGTGTTCCAGTCCCCTAATCATTTTTGTTGCGCTCCGCTGGACTCTTTCAAATTTTTCCACATCTTTCTTGTGGTGTGGGAGACAAAATTGGACACAGTACTCCAGATGAGGCCTCACCAATGTCGAATAGAGGGGAATGATCACGTCCCTCGATCTGCTGGCAATGCCCCTACTTATACAGCCCAAAATGCCATTGGCATTCTTGGCAACAACTGCACACTGTTGACTCATATCCAGCTTCTCGTCCACTATAACGTCCACTATAACCCCTATGACCTTTTCTGCAGGACTGCTGCCTAGCCATTCGGTCCCTAGTCTGTAGCAGTGCATGGGATTCTTCCATCCTAAGTGCAGGAGTCTGCACTTGTCCTTGTTGAACCTCATCTGATTTCTTTTGGCCCAATCCTCTAATTTGTCTAGGTCCCTCTGTATCCTATCCCTACCCTCCGACATATCTACCACTCCTCCCAGTTTAGTGTCATTTGCAAACTTGCTGAGGGTGCAATCCAAACCATCCTCCAGATCATTTATGAAGATATTGAACAAAACCGGCCCCAGGACCGACCCTTGGGGCACTCTGCTTGATACCGGCTGCCAACTAGACATGGAGCCATTAATCACTACCCGTTGAACCCAACGATCTAGCCAGCTTTCTATCTACCTTATAGTCCATTCATCCAGCCCATACTTAATAACTTGCTGTTTGCTTGCCTGTTTGTTTCTTATTTTTGAGGGAATGGGGAAGGATAATAAATATTATACACTATGTTCCTATAAATGCTACAATATATGCAATCCCCTCAGTTCTTAGTCACACTCTTAATATAGTGAATGGAAATGGTTTTAGGTTTATTGATTACACCTAAGGTCCCAATCCTGCACAGTGATCTGCAGGTAGGTGAATCCCCAGTGCAGACAATGGGGCTCTGCAAAAGAGCAAGAGTCCATCTGCATGGATCAATTTGCAGGATGAGTCTAAGAGTGTAAACAGAAAACTGACATACAAAGAACAAAAACTAACAGCCCTTTGTGGATGCTTAGTTGGGCAAATCAGAATGGCAAATATGAAAACAATGTAGGTCTTTCATTTACATATTAACTACCTAGGCAGTAACATAGCTGAAAATAAATGTTAGGTAGCTGTCCCTTTTCAATAAGTCCAATTCAAAAAATTCTATTCAAACAAATATTATACACACACATTCACTTACAACAATCAAAGTAAGTGACTACAAGTATAAATGAGATTCTAATACAGTATATACTAATACTTACACAGAGCCAAAGCTATTTTATTTTAAAACAAGATGTTTCTTTTGCATTAACCATTTTTTGAAAGCTCAGTAAAAACAGCCATCAACTATTTACGCAAATGTAAGAGAAAACTTACAAGTAATATTTGCATAGCACTGTACATCTGTGTACTAGTTTGGGACACAGTTTTCCAGAAACTACGATAGGTGAGATTATTTTGCTACTTGCTTTTAACAGATCTTTTCTGAACTGCATATAATTTTGTGTAGGAAATAACTGTAAAAATGTACAAAAATATATATACACATGCACGGTAAATTTGTACCCTGTATACAGTTTTATTATTTGGTTGATTTGGCTAATAATATCTGGTAGTTAACAAAAACAACAAAATCACAAGTTTGTAACAATCATTTAGGTTAATGATGTTTAGTTTTCTCAAAGAGAAAATTATTCATTAAAGCTACAGTACTTGCTGGTGATCTTTATGGTTCAGTAACATGCCAGTTTATGGTAGCTTCCTGGCTTTCAGGCAAGTAGCATTCGATTGTCACAACTCACAGTTTTGAGACAGCAGAAGCAATGAATGTATTGGGTACATTTTGCCTATGTAACAAATGATAGCTCTGTAACACAATCTAGTGGTTTTAAAAACATTTCATTCACAATAAATATTAGACACCCAAATTAACCATTAGTTTCAAAAGAAAGTTGGAAACTAAAAATACCCTTCCTTAACAAAAGTATTATGCCTTAACAAAAAGTAATAGATGAAACAAGAGTTTTATAAGATTCAAAAATACGTAGAGACCTCCTCCGAAAGGAACACTGTTAACCTGGATTTTCTGAAATTATTTTTTTAAAATTCCAGTTTCTGACAGAGCCCCCTTTAAATGGTATGTCCTGATTTTTGAAAATATTTTCTTTAAAAATGTTAAAAAGCTTTTTCCACTACCTTACTGATGTTTATAAAGATCTCTTCAAGCAAGAGAAAACTGACTATATACAAAGTGCTCTCCAACAGTTCACGTACACAAACTAAACATTTTTTTGTCAGTCTTTCAGATTGTTCATAAAACTGAAGTGTTACTTGTAACTACTGTAGGTACAAAATTTTCAAATATGTGTAATTTTTAAGTTGTGTTCCTTAAATTTGAAAGCACAGAGGTTAATGAGAATTGTGAAATGTTTAGTTTATGGAAGCTAATCCAGTATCTTGCCAGAGTTCTTTAAAATAGAAAATATTTTCATTATATCTTTCCAGCAGCTGACAAAAATTTCACATGATCTGTCACACTCAGACATTCTGAAAATGTTCCCAAAATATGGTAGCAATCCTGTGAAGATACTGGTGCACAAGACTGTTGAGGAACTCGGGTAGATACTGTCCTGCCACTTCTTCCCTCTCCAGGTGGAACCTAGTCTTATGGGGAAGCTCCTGACTACCCTAGGAGGGTAGATTTTTCTCTGGGACAAATTCCGATCCCAGTCCTAGTGTATCCAGAGTAATTCCACTGATTGCAATAGAATTATTTCACTTTTGTACTGGCATAATGGTTGCCCTTTGTGTGCATGCTTAACTGTGTGGTTTCCAAACTTTCTGGCAATTATTTAGTTTCCCAGATCAAGATGTCAGCTGTACCAGTGCCCTTCATTCTTTCAGCTATGTTTACTCTAACCTGCAACGTGGTCTTTATCAGCTTCAGAACCCAGTATTATACAAGCTTTATACAATATTTGGATTTGGAGCAGCCCAAGCTCCATCATGGGTTAGAGAACACACAGATGAATTGGAAGTGAGCAATTGCAGCGCACTGTGCTTGAGTACAGATTCAGCAATAAAGATCAAGAGGGTGAGCCTACATTAATAGTCACAAATCAGAACAGGTAAACAT
Source organism: Dermochelys coriacea (assembly GCF_009764565.3). Lineage (NCBI taxonomy): Eukaryota > Metazoa > Chordata > Testudines > Dermochelyidae > Dermochelys > Dermochelys coriacea. Next base: position 156,620,851 of record NC_050068.2, read on the forward strand.
AACAGCTGTTTCGGGACCAGTGGCTTAACTCTTAGCAGCGTTAATGTGTGCACATCTCGGGGAGTCTATATTCCCTAAATGATAAGCACTGTTTTCAAGGAAAGTCCATGAACATACTTCCACATTCAAGTTGACCTACTACATATGAATGATACTTAGCTGGGCTATACCTGTTTATTTTGGCTGTGGATATGTTTGATGAATGCCTCTGGCTAATTGGCACAAAAGGACGTGGGTATTTTATTATGCCTTTTGCAACACTCTGAAGCATTCTGCGTAGTTTGAGTTGCGTATGAAAATCAACATTCCCTTAATCAAAGGTGCATACAGCCAGGACAGACATCTTTTCTAAGTATTCCCAGGCAGAAAGTGCACCTCCATCAACTAAAAACATAATCACATTAACTAACTATTGGTTAACTACACACACACACTCAATGTTAATGACATCATTGTACTAACTCCCTCATGTTAGTCTGGTCCATTTCAGAGGGCTCAGGTACCAGGTAATGATGTACTTATGCCAACAGCATGAGACATGCCTTCTGTAGAAAGTCTCTACTTTCTACCAGTGAAGGCATGTTATCAACAGACTTAGACTTGATAATATGTCAGTTCATACTTATTGAACATACCAAAACAATACTGACTGACAGGAAGACAAAATCCATGGACACTTGTAGTAACTTCTATTAGAAGATATGCTGTATTGCAAAAGATGTTTTAGAAAGCCCCTGAGCTCCACCTGCAGCGTCAGAAGAGAACAGTCTGCAGACGCTACATTGCAAGTAGACGGCGGTAGATGAAGAAAAGATGAACACCACAGAGGTGAATACAACAAAGCTCCAGAGAAAAGATGTGCGCTTTTTCCATGAATGGTAGGCAACCAGGACAAGGGACATAATCCTCAGTATTGGTCAGCAATTAAGTGTACAGAGCCCTTCAAAGTGGTTTAAAGCAGAACAAAGGACATTGCCTATGTTCTTTGTGCCCAAGAGAAACACATCACTTGGTGGGACACAAAGTCAATAGCAAGAGCACATTCTGACCATCAGCTCATGGTTGGCAAGAGACCTATATGAGCCAAAGCCTGTAAATGCCAATTAGTATACCACAGGAAGTCCTTCTTCAGCAACAAATGTTTATGCTTTTATGACAGATGGGATGCAATGGTGCCAGCAACCGGCAAGAGCTCTCCCACCATATTCTTCACAAGGCTCCTGAATTGGGTCACACGATGCTATTATGGTATTGCACATGGGAATTTGAGGGGGCATGACTTCTTCCTCCATGCCAGTGCTAGGGAGCTGCTAAGGTCCAGAATCTAAACTGGGTGCATATTCAGTCTGGGAAGCCATTTGTCTCCTGAATCAGGGTTGAGCTCCCCAGCAGTTGGCCTGTGAAAGATCCACTGAGACCTCATGTCCACAACTGGAGAACTTGAATTTTAATCCAAAAGATCAAACAATTAAAGCCTTGAAAGATGGATGGAATGAAAGGGGAAATGCTTCCAGATTCTTAAAAGACTTATAAAAATTGTGGAGTTCATGGGTGAAAATCAAAGACCAAAAAAAATTGATATATTTTTGTTTATTATTGCTCTCAGAGGGCTTGGTAGTCAATTATACAAGCTATTTTCTATTAAACCAGAAGAAAATAGTGTAAAATATAAAATCTATGCTCACTGTTCCAATCCAAGCCACTTGCTCATCTTCATTAGAGACATTTACTGCAGCTATTTCCAATCATGTTAATTTATACATACTCTGTGTGTGTGTATATATATATAAAATTATATATTAAAAAAACTATATGAAGAGACAAAAGTTCAAAATGAAAATATTCTTGCACTATTTGTGCAGTGTACTGTGCACTGTTGTACAATTCAGTTTTCCAAATTGTTACCAATATGTCTGCTTAGAATAGTAAAAATTAAGCAAATGATAATATATTTACTACACTTTCAAATCAGAGCATGACCAATATGTTATGATAAGAAAAGAAAATACATTAAACATGTGCTTATTCTCCCCTTGATGTACATGCACTAACCCCATTAACTCTAACTAGGAGTTGCATGCACTAAGAGGAGACAAGACCTCTATAAAAAGAAGGGATTTTTAATCTTTTCCCCTGCCTAGTGCCCAACCCCTCCCTCCCACCACTAAGAAAAGGGAAATATTTGTTAAATTCTGGTAGTGTCTACCAGTACCAAGGCCCCTGCTCACAGGTAACTGTAAAGTATAAACAGTGGTCTTCCTGCTTTGCTCTTGTTACCAAAGCAAGTGCAATTTAAATATGTTGATCATCATCTTCAGAAAGCAAGTATACAGCCTCTGTTAAGTCTTCCTAACAAGCAAGAGTTATAGCCATTACCCAAATAAAAATAAAAAAATAGCAACCCCACCTGTTTTGGTCCTCTGGTTAGAAAACATCAAAGCAAACCAGGGACTTTGCTTTATCAGCATTCAGAATTCTAACTGTTTAAAAAGAGTGCAAAAAATGCCTGGTAAGAAAATACACGGTCATGGCTGTATTCTGCCCCTCCGAAGCCAGTGTTCAACTTTCTCTGAAGTTAAGAATTGTGCACCCTTTTTTCCCTAAGGAAGCATGGCATACTAACACAGGGGCTGAGAGCGCAATGCTTAACTGGGGATGGATCTAACAAAAGACATGGATGCCATGAGACAATCTGAAAATTCTCTCATTAAAAAAGACCCCAAATGAACAGTCAGGTGCATGAGAAAGTAATGATGAACAACCCCAAATGCAGCATTTCAGTAAACTACTAAATGATTCTAAAACTTGAAGTTAAAAAGAAAATCCTTATGGTAAAATATCTGTGGGGGAAGAGGTTAGCGTGAGTATGAAAAGAAGGTAAAATATTACACTTTTACCTTTGGCTACCATAGCAAAGAAAAAATAAATCGGTGTTTTAACGAGATCCGGCCTTCACAGAACTGAAATAAATATTCAAACAGAGTTTGGGTTAAGACGAGAGGATGACAGTTAACACAACATCATTTTAACCTTTAGAGTCAAATTCTGTCCTCAGTTATACTTGGGCAACACATTCCACCGCCTACTCTGGAGTGTAGCTGAGTGCAGAATTTGGCCTTTAAACTTGAAGATATAAGCAGTTTCCACATATTTATGAATACCCATCTACACACACATACAATAGCACTCTGCACAACCTTACAATGTGCGTTTGGAAGGAGACTGGCACAGCCAAGGTTCTGATGTCCAGTTTTCAACAATAAGTCCAAAGGCTAAGTGATCAGAATTGTAGATACTAAAACCCCCTGAAGATACCTCAACACCCATCTAGTGTTTCCACCTCTAACAACATGGCTCATCTAGCGATACATCTCATAACAGCGTCCTACCATAGCCAGCTAAGAAAAGCAGCACAGACCACTGTACAGTCGGAAGATGTAGGGTGGAATCCTGGCTCCACTGAAGTCAATGGCAAAACTTCTATTTACTTCAGTGAGGCCAGGATTTGACCCCTAAACATTAGAGCAGTGATATCAGGCTGGTTCCTGCGGCTCTTTGCAGCACATGATATTAAAACACTGTGTGATTTAATTCTTAACCAATCAGGATGCTTTTACTATGTCATTAGCCAATTGTAGTTGATAAAATAATACTTGGTCAATCATTTTGCTGTGAGAATAATACATATATATACACACACTAAATATTTCACCTGTCATACTGTTTCAATATGAATATATAGTACTATAGTAAATGAAACAATGAATTTACACTACTGTGACTCTTTTGGGTAATTTTGATAGCTAATTTGACTCCTGAACCACGGAATATCACTGCACTAGAGACACTAATTGCACCCTTTCTTTTTTAATGTCGCTGCAGATAAAGAAAAATTCTTTCCAGGACTGCTATGCTGGTTTATGCTGATTTTCTCAGTAGACTGCTGCAGGGGACAACCAGTGGAGTGGGACTTCAGTGATGAGAAACATTAACAGAAATAAGGAAGAAACATACAACTGAGTAAATAGCCTTCTTTACACTGGACCAAATCTCAGGGCTTACTATTCACTTAAAAAAAGCAAAGCCAAGCAAAGCAAAACAGATCCAAGGCATGTTAAGTACAAAACAGGGCAATCAGTGCTCAAACCACCAAAGTTGTGTGTTGAGCTTTAACTGAGCATTGACCAACAGGTATGGGGGGAAGCCTTTAAACTGTATTAATACTAGTGAATCTGATGTACAGTATGTGCTTTTCAATAAGGTACCACTTCCATCAAAATTCCATTATCCATTTTCTTGTGGTACAGAAGTTATACGACGTTGCCTGAAAATAAAGAGTGCCTGCAATAAAATGTACACAAATGGGATTTTTGTCTGTAGTCATGATAAAATGGCCTTTCCAAATGGCTTTCACCCAAGGAACTACTGTCAGTGAATTTAAAATGGGTTGTGTTTCCTGGAGCGCACTCAGCACAGATGCTGGGAAAAACCAATATTAAATTGGCTTTAGCAAGAGGAAACATTCAATGGCTCCTGTTGCAAAGTGAGTTTCAGATTCTTGAAGGATAAACCAGTGTGACTGGCATCTGCAGAAATAGGTCACTGTGTCCAATATTTCTTGGCCCCTCCACAAACAAAGCAAAAAGTTACCATTTTTTAGCCCAGATTTTCACCCCAAGTTTGAATACAATGGTCCTTAAACAGACAGAAAGCTGATGTTTTCTCTCCTCTTGATTCTTCCAATTTCTTCATTCTTGGCTCAAGTATTATTCATTAATATTAGTCATCAGTTAATAAGAAAAAGATAGTTTCTAAGTGTTTTTTAATGACGTTAATTTGATACCATAGTCTGGTTTTATGTGCTGTGCTCGCAGCTGTGAGTTATTCCTTTTTCTTGAATTCTTGGTTGCCATAGCTGGAGCCTTTTTCTATTTCGGTTACTCCTATCAGTCTACGAACTCCAAAGGAAGCTTTAAAATAGAATACAGAAATTGGAGGTGCATTACAACTGATATAATGATAAAACCTGTCTCTCTCTCTCTCTCTCTCTCTCTCAGACACACACTCTTTGATGCTAGATGGGCCATGGGGATTGGATACAGAGATCACAGACTGAGCAATCAGTAGTGACTCTGGGCCAGACACTGCCTCCAATCTGTGTATGCAGCTTCCATTGACTGACGCTTTGGATCAAGTACATGTGCTAAATCATTAAACCATAGGGCAGTCCAGATTTAAAGAATCAATAAAAGTGTAACTAGTGCACATTTGTTAAAAGAAGCTGTACTGATAGCTCTGGAAGCTGAAGTCTTCAGTTAACCACAGAACATAGTCAGTATGGGGAACATCACTGCAAACTTCTTCACACTACCCAGCGAATATGCTTCACCCCTCATGAAGGGGCTACTGTGTGAATATTAATTAGCATATTAAGGATAACTTAATAAAAGACTAACCTGTTTGAAATTAAGGCTTTTGAAATAATTGTTTTTCTATGAAAAAATGGAAACCTATGTAACTTGTCCTAAATTTTCATCCAAAATAACAACTTTCTGGAAGTATCAGTAATAGTAATCATACACAGAATTTATCACAGGTAATGGCCACTATTGTATCATATTGTGCTTTGGCATCATCTCCCTCTTCTCAATAATTTTCATTACCTGCTCCAACAAACCCCAGGAATGCAAGGATAAGAAGGGGTGATCCACTTGCAAAAATTCCAAAACCAAATGTGAAGAGAGGAGAGAGCAGGACAGTAGCCCAGAAGAGGAAGTTTAGCAGAGTCCATGGTCTTCTAGGAGGTTTAAACTGTTGGCCAGGAAATATGCCTTCCTGATTATATATCTCTTGTAAAGCATCCTGGGAGAGAGAGGGGTAGGGGGGAAAAAAGAATGTTCCTAATTCAGGAATGTTAGTTTTTGCATGAATAGTTCCAAGACTGTAGAATTCCATGATGCCATAAAGGCCCACATCTGTAGCAAGAATTATTAGAGTCTGTGAGAGGAATTTGTATTTTCTGTGGTCTGTCTGGCATTCTGTTATGCTGCAATAACCATCAGTTAATACTATAAACAAACATTTCTAACGTTATTTAAAAATAAACAAACAAAAGCACTTTCCAGTCCTGTGCTGGTTGCTTCTCTATTGTTCCTTCTTCCTGTTTTTATTACCAGAGAGTCAGGAACCATCTATAGGAAGTGCAACAGAAAAGTGCCCCTTCTGGAGCTAATAGAGTGAGGCAAAGCACAAGCTGACCAGCAGGGTCCTTGCAACCTGTAGATACTGGGGCTTGATTCTTCATAGGAAGGCTCAATCCTGTAGCCAGAACCATAGAACTTCAGAAAGCAATACTCCCTGAACTAAGGCTTTAGAAAAGTGTGGTACTGAGAAAAATCAGACAAATGGTTACTATGTCCACATTATTTTTCTCAGTTTAAGACAATGATTTATAAGCTGCATATGAATGAAAAGTCATTTATTTAACCTATCGCTATTTTAGCCTCCATTGACTTTACCAAAAAAAGATGAGCTCAGGACATTCCCTCTTAATAATAAATCCTTTAGTACAAAGACAGCACTTTAGGAATTCCAGAGTTACAGTGGCTTTTCTAAACCCACTGAGATCAATTTATGAAAAAAAAAAATCCTCTAATAAAATTTGACTCCAGAGTTGAATGGAGGTACAGCCAACATCAGATCCTCGACTGGAGCAGCATTCTGTCCAAGTGAAGTGAAATGGTGTACTATCTGCTTTCCCTGCTTAACTCTATACTTACTCTACAGCAAAGAGGGTGACACAAATGGAAAAGCAAAAACTAAAAATGTGCATCAATGTTCAGCTACCAAAGTGGGAAATTTCATGGGGTATTTTCATAATTTTCAAATGACTCTTAAGTCTGTTTGACACATTGACATCCAGGATACAAGAGGGGCGAACAACAACTAATATTCTTTGTAAACAATTCTCAGTCCCCTTGCCCCAATTGTTTTGAGTATTTTTAGGATCTACAATAAATATGGTTATAATGAACAAAAGTGAAACTTGGGAGAAGAATGCCAAGAACCTTATGAAAAATTTGTTGCCTGCCTACAGGTTAAGTGAAGATTTGGTAATTTTGCAATACAGGTCACCAAGGCAGAAAAAAGCTCAGAAATGTCAGGGTTTCTGTGCTCTTCTACCTTCCGTGCCAGAAACAGCACACACAAAAAATAAAAATCAAGATATGCATTTCAAAACAGATGTATTGATGTACACAAGTCCAATCTATACAAGCACATGGCAAACTTTATGTACAGTTCTCTCCCCATCCCTGCAGCTCTATTAAATCTGTGGTCAATAAATTTACCATCTAGGAAAAAGAGTTGAAAGAAAACTGTTGAGCACCCGGAGAATGGACTTCTCTGACAGCAAAATAACGGACCTGCCTGCATCACGTCAGAAATGGCAGCAGAGATCCGGCCGGTAAGTGGACAGAGGAATAGGCAGAAGAGAACAAAGACTAGCTCTGCAAAAGTTGCAGTCTAGAGACTCACTCTGCTAAATGTGTCCAAAATGAATGACCACTTCTGATTTAGAATGATCATGTGTCTATAGCTCCTAGAAACATCCATAGGTGGAACAAAAGCATTAACAAAAATATGAAAAATACCCCAAACCTGAAGGACATAGCAAAAGGGACCAGATTATGTATGGTCTCCCCCAAGGATAGCTGTGTGTGTGTGGGGGGGAGGTTGTCTTCTATGTGCAGTTTCCCACAACGTTTCCCTTCAAACCACAGCCACCATTCTGTGGTCAAGGAGGAATGGATGGGGCTCCCTTCAAAGCCTGCCAACACTGCTCCTTAAATGAATCTAGGGAATAGCTGCCAAGTTACAAATAGTGCTCCCATTTCCTCTCTCCCTCCATGAGTTGAGTGTGCATTGCTCAGCTCTTGACATGCTGCTCCTTAGAATGTTACTTTATGACAAATCTAAAAGAGAAAAAAGTCATTTACCTTCTCCTGGTACAGTTTATGAAGCCAGTTTGCAGCTTCCTTTTCATCTACAGGGATATCTTCAAGAGGAAATCTCCTGGTTTATTAAAGACATTAAAAAACAAAGAGTCAAAAGAAAATCCAGATATTTATTTTACTTTAGATCTTGTCAAATGAAGAACTGCAATTCAATATAGCAAAAACTGTCAGAAGTTTTGGAATTACCAAAGTAATGAAGTGCAAATAAGAATCAGACAGTTTTTAATAGAAACCACACCTCCAGTTCCCACTTAGAAATTTGCATTCATGAAACAGCAGAATATATAGCTGTTTGCTACCAATTTCTGTCTCCCTCAGAAAGACATATATTTTCGATTCAAGTATTACTGCAGCCGCAATGGAGTTATCAATGGTTGAATTCAAGTAAGATCTAGTTCACATTTTGACGACTAGAGCTGGTCAACAAACTGGAAAATTATTCACAAAATTTTCATAGTGAAAAAAATCATCTTTTTTTACTTGAAAAATCAAAATTTGGAAAATTGTGACCAGCTCTATTGAAACTGTCTTCTCTTCATATCCCACTTCTAGTGACAATCTACTCATTTCCCTCCTATTCTACTGTCCTCTCAATCACTCTGCCCTTCCAGCAATCAGTCTCCAGCTTTCAAATTACTTCCCACTGCAGAGCCAGCCTTCTTGCTTTGCAATGTATAGAGACTCTTTGCAAGGTTCAATTTGCAAAGTCAAAACCTGCAAGGTTCACTCATCCCTAGTTATGTAGCATCTATTGAAGGGATGATAATAATCTGACTCTGTGATCCTCTGGGCAAACAGAAAAGACACTGGTAGGGAAAAAAAAAGATCAGTGAGATAGCCAATGACCAGGTCAGCAGTTCATACACGTAGTACAATAATCTGTAAAATACACATGGGGGGTGGGGAGTATTTCCCAGTGCTCTGAAAGACACATTCAACACATTCTAGACTGTTAAATCACTAACATAATATTTAGTTTTTTATAATAGCTTTATAAAGAAGGATTGCATCATTAATAAAAAGCATCATTTGCTGAAAGCTCTCTTCCAAAGTCATCACTGCACTGAAATCGCCACTAGAGGGTACTCACAGATAGACCATTTTGATGATTTAGGAGGATTATTTCAATTCTCTGGAGTCCATTAGGAATGAAGACCAGCAAAGTGTGCAAACAGGCTTGGCCTCTCCTCTCTGTGCAGAGGACAGCGTATACCTTATGCTCAAAACCTGAGCTCACATGGCTTCCTTTCTTTGACCTAAGCCAAGTCTGCAGACTCATTAAGGGTGCCACATGTGTTCAGTTTGCAGTAAAAGGACAGAAACATACAGCCTGTGACAGGGAAATGTATGCTAGCTACATCCTACCAGTGAGCTCACCATAATGTCTGGAAAAATTAGGTTCAGTTCTGTATTTGCTCATTGCAGCATTGTAGGAAGTTCCCATCACCAGAAAAGTTGTATTTCCAGTTGGGATTAACCTCCGATGCCCCCAAGCAACCTTAAACAAGGCAGGTTCTAGCACAGCCAAGTGTCTTGAGAAGGCACATTCACCCCACAAATAAATATATATGTCTAAAATCAGAGCAGACTGAACAATTCAATTGAGGGAGGATTCTCTGCTCCTTGAAGTCTTTAAACCACGATTTGAGGACTTCAATAGCTCAGACATAGGTGAGGTTTTTCATAGGAGTGGGTGGGTGAGATTCTGTGGCCTGCGTTGTGCAGGAGGTCAGTCTAGATGATCAGAATGGTCCCTTCTGACCTAAATATCTATGAATCTATGAATTCAGAAGTTAGATTAGTAACTGGGCACAATTAGTCAGGTAAGCTCACCTAGCACTAATACCCCAGACTCTTCTGTAAGGTTGACTGACAGCCACTGGTTTTCATCTTTCCGTTAGCACCACCAAGCCAAACCAACTCACATCTCATTTAGCAAAGCAGAAGGTATTAAGTGGATGAAGCCGTTGTTTCAGTGTACAAATATCCAGATATTTGCTTGTGCATACTTACTCATATCTACTTTGCCATGCTGTGGGCACTTACAATTGTCTAGGGAAATCATACTCAGCACATGTGCAGTGCACTGTTACTAGTTTGTAACTTGTTTCTCCACTTAGCAAAGCACATGCTCCTCATTGGGAATATGTACATGGCAAGCGTGAAGAATTAAAGTGAAACCAGTTTGAGTTATCCAACTGAAAAAAATTTCTGGAAAATTTCCTGAAGGCATTTCTGAATGCATGCCTTTCCCTTCTTCAACCCTGGACAATTCCCAAAATGGTCAAATGGAATTGTACCAGGTTTCCAGTCCCCCTCCACTCTGGGCTCTCAACAAGCATGGGGAATTTCAGCTGAGAGAGTAATTTTGGGGGAAGTTACATAGCACCTGAGAGCAGGATTGGAATGGAAGTGTCTCCCCAACTATAGCTAGTGTTTCACCTGCTTCTAAGCTGGCAGCTCTTGCTCTACATTTTGCTAAATGTTGCTGCTACCTCTCTATGTTGAAGGTCTGGGTGAGACTCCAAAGAAGTTCTCCTCAATAGTATTCAATACAACACACAACCACTTGTATCAAAAAGAAAAATAAACTTGGCCACTAGCTTGGCAACACACTCCACGGCAGTGCCCAACACCCCGGGGGAGAAAAAGAAATACCTCTGGTTATTCAACAGCAATCTCTCTATCAGAGTAAGGTAGTGTTTCACAAAGTGTAGGGAACACAAGGACAAGAGGTGGGGAAGGGAGTGGACAGACCTCTCAGTTGTTGTTCAGAGTCTCAGCTTTCAGTTTTTTAAAGAAAAGGAATAAAAGGAATTATTTCAATTGCGAAGAAAACCTTCAAAGCTGAAGGTAACAGACACAGAGACACCTGTCAAGTTAGCAGAGGGCCTGAAACAACAGCTGTGAGGACTGACTGTCTTCATTTATTTCAATGGGTGCTAACTCAGATGCTAATGATGACAATTAACAATGTTGATATTTAAAATATTTGCAGTGTTGTTGTAGCCATTGGTCCCAGGATATGATAAAGACAAGGTGGGTGAGGCAATATCTTTTATTGGACCAGCTTCTGTTGTTGGAAGGGACAAGCTTTTGAGCATCACAGAGCTTTTCTTTGGGTCTGGAGAAAGAAACTAGAGAGTCTAAGCTAAATACAAGGAGGGACAGATTGTTAAGGGTTCACACATCTTGTAGGAGACTACTTAAAATGAAGTGGGCAATCAATAAGTCTGCAATCATAGGACAATGGAGGATTAGTAGGCAGCAGGATGTGTTAAAAATTGTTGTAATGGGCCACAAAACAACCAGCATGTCCGTTGCATCCATGGAAGTTAGTGTCTATTAGAGTAATGAATTTAAGTTCCCAGGCTCATCCTTTGAAGATGATGTGCAGATTTCCTTTGAGGACGAGGACTGAGAGGTCTGATATGTCCAAAAGGCATGATCCTTTTGTGAAAAGTGTTTGCCCACGGGTGATAGGGTGTTTTTGTCTTACCATTTTTCAGTGTGAATTCATTCAGGATTAACATTGTGAATTCAGTACTAATCAAAGTGACATAAGAAAAGAGAGGAATGATCATGCTATGCAGATCTACACAATCCATTATGCAAAAAGAAAAGGAGTACTTGTGGCACCTTAGAGACTAACAAATTTATTTGAGCATAAGCTTTCGTGAGCTACAGCTCACTTCATCGGATGCATTCAGTGAAAAAACATCCGATGAAGTGAGCTGTAGCTCACGAAAGCTTATGCTCAAATAAATTTGTTAGTCACTAAGGTGCCACAAGAACTCCTTTTCTTTTTGCGAATACAGACTAACATGGCTGCTACTCTGAAAACAATCCATTATGAGAGACTGCTCATTTTGGGCAGGACTTTAACACAACATGGCAGGGAGGGCATGATTAGTTTCATTTTCCTGATTCTGGAGGGTGCAGATGAATGCCAGATTATAGGAGTAGTCATGCCCACTCTTGAAATTTTGACCTAGTCTTTTTCTGGCCTAACAGGTGATGGCTGTGACATGGGCTTTTTTGAAGTGAGACTAGTTTGAATGACAGGGAAATGTGAAGATCCTCAGGGCATGCAAAGGAACACCCTCAAGGGATGCAGTGATGAATTACATTTTCCTACCCGTTTTGGGGACACAGTATCCAAACACAAACCTTGTACGTCTCACTTCCATCATTATATGCTCACCTTACACACATATCTGCTTCATATTTCTTTCCATAAAGGATTCCTAATAAAGATGGGTTCTTGTTTCCTCTGAAGTTTAGTGTTACATCGTACACTGCTGAAACTGTCGAAAGAAAGAAAATATAGCTGTTAACCTTAGCATCCAAAGCATCGAGGTTGCTGCTGTTCAAGCTTTAAACAGAAACAAACCCTGATGCAAACATTGCTTTAATAATATCAGTTGGCAAAACATTTCAAAACCCATAGGTTTTATTTACCCAGATGTCCTCCTTAGAATCATAGAATATCAGGGTTGGAAGGGACCTCAGGAGATCATCTAGTCCAACCCCCTGCTCAAAGCAGAACCAATCCCCAATTTTTGCCCCAGATCCCTAAACGGCCCCCTCAAGGATTGAACTTAACAATCTTAGCTATGGCAGAGAATATGCATACAGCTCACAGGAGTGGAGTGAGAGCTGAATAATTATGCAATGTTTGTATATTGCCACTTTAAAGATGGAAAGTATTAATTTTTGCAAATTAAACTAGAACAAATTAATACATTTTAAAGATTGTTTAGAAAATGGAGTCTAGTGCTTCAGCTTAATCTTGATGTCATCCAAGGGCCATACTGACTTTGTATTATCACCTACTCACTGAATGCAATGAATATACTGAACTATGATATATAATAACACACATTACTAGTAAGGTTTAGAACAAACAGTTCACCCATACCTGTTCCCCTGAGACACTGGACAGCAGTGGTAAAACCTTTGGTTCTGGGCAACAGATGATATTTCAATTTAGGCAACCCTTTGGATTCAGCCACCTCCATGCTGATACGATGCTTGGTTTCTGTAAAACGAGTTCCTTCACAATACAGGAGAAACTAGCATACAAAACAAGAGGAAAAACAAGAGTTTTTCTTAAGAAGAAATTACTGTGTAGTGCAGATTTGGAGCTCTTACAGGATGGACACACACACACAATTTCCTCCTTTGTTCTATAGTTATCACGCATCAGAGCCATCCTACAACTTTCCAATGGCATAATTGAATATAATAGATCATATTATTTGAGAATTACAACCAGCAGTTTGCTGTACAGTATCTGCTTTGAGAACACAGCTAATTAGAGCCAGGTCTCAAAGAATGCGGAACACACATGCAAATATTCAGAGACGCAATTAAATTTAAAGCACCTTTTTGGATATCAGTTTATTTTCTAATCAAGCAAATAGGTTTTTTATATATATATATATATATATATATATATATATATATACACACACACACACACACACACACACACACACACACATTCTCTCTCCCCCCTGCACAATTCCAGCTGAAATATTTCTTCCTTTAGAAGTCACAGGAACACTCAAAAATGCATGAACATGACTTCAGCTTCAAATTCCAGCTCAGCTACAAGAAACAAGCAATTTCCAATACTAAATAAGGAAATTCTCTTTTCTATCTCAAAGATGTAGATCATAGAATGGTAGGACTGGAAGGGTCTTTGAGAAGTCATCTAGTTCAGTCCCAAGCACTCATGGCAGGACTAAGTACAATCCAAACCAGTGGTTCTCAAACTTTTGTACTGGTGACCTCTTCCACATAGCAAGCCTCCGAGTGAAACCCCCCCCTTATAAATAAACCTTTTTATATATTTAATACCATTATAAATGCTGGAGGCAAAAGGGGGTTTGGGCTGGAGACTGACAGCTCACAATCTCCATGTAATAAACTCGCAACCCCCTTCCGACCCCCAGTTTGAGAACCTCGGATCTAGACCATCCCTGACAGGTGTTTGTCTAACCTGCTCTTAAAAATCTCCAACAATGGATATTCCACAACCTCCCCAGGCAACTTATTCCAGTGCCTAACCTGACAGTTAGGAAGTTTTCCCTAATGTCCAACCTAAACTGCCCTTGTTGCAATTTAAGCCCATTGCTTCTTGTCATATCCTCAGAGGTTAAGGAGAACAATTTTTCACCCTCCTCCTTGTAACAACCTTTCATATGTCCCTTCTCAGTCTTCTCTTCTCCAGAATAAACAAACCCAATTTTTTGCAATCTTGCCTCATAGGTCATGTTTTCTAGACATTTAATTTTTTTTTGTTGCTCTTCTCTGGACTTTCTCAAATTTGTCCACATCTTTCCTGAAATGTGGTGCCCAGATCTGGACACAATGCTCCAGTTGAGGCCTAATCAGCGCAGAGTAGAGTGGAAGAATTACTTCTTGTGTCTTGCTTATAACATTCCTGCTACTATATCAGAGAATGATGTTGTTGTTTTTTTGCAACAGTGTTACACTGTTGACTCATATTTAGCTTGTGGTCCACTATGACCCCTAGATCCCATACGCCTTCCGAGGCAGTCATTTCCCATTTTGTATGTATGAAACTGATTGTTCCTTCCTAAGTGGAGCACTTTGTATTTGTCCTTATTGAATTTTATCCTATTTACTTCAGAGCAGTTCTCTAATTTGTCCAGATCATTTTGAATTTTAAACATATCCTTCAAAGCACTTGCAACTCCTCCCAGCTTGGTATTGTCCGCAAACTTCGTAAGTGTACTCTCTATGCTATTATCTAAATCACTAATGAAGTTATTGAACAGAACCAGAACCAATCCCTGCGGGACCCCACTTGATATGCCCTTCCAGCTTGACTGTGAACCACTGCTAACTATTCTCTAGGAATGGTTTTCCAAACATTTATGCACCCATCTTATAATAGCTCCACCTAGGTTGTATTTTCCTCATTTGTTTATGATAAGGTCATGCGAGATAGTAGCAAAAGCCTTACTAAAGTCAAGATATACCACATCCACTGCTTCCCCCACTTTCTACAAGGCTTGTTAACCCGTCAAAGAAAGCTATTAGGTTGGTTTGACATAATTTGTTCTTGACAAATCCATGCTGACTGTTACTTATCACCTTATCATCTTCTAGGTGTTTGCAAATTGATTGTTTACTTATTTGCTCCATTATCTGTCCGGGAACTGAAGTTAAACTGACTGGTCTGTAATCCGCGTTGTTCCCTTTTTATAGGCTGGCACTATATTTGCCCTTTTCCAGTCCTCTGGAATCTCTCCCGTCTTCCATGACTTCCAAACATAATCACTAATGGTTCAGATATCTCCTCAGTCAGCTCCTTGAGTATTCTAGGATGCATTTCACCAGGCCCTGGTGACTTGAAGGCATATAACTCATCTAACTAATTTTTAACTTTTTCTTTCCCTATTTCAGCCTCTGATCCTACCTCATTTTCACTGGCATTCACTACGTTAGATGTCCAACTACGTCTAACCTTTTTGGTGAAAACTGAAACAAAAAAGTCATTTAGCACTTCCGCCATTTCCACATTTTCTGTTATTATTTTTTCCCCACTCATTGAGTAATGGATATACCCTGCCCTTGGTCTTCCTCTGGCTTCTAATGTATTTGTAGAATGTTTTCTTGTATTTGTAGAATGTTTCCTTTGTGTCTCTAGCTAGTTTAATCTAATTTTGTGCCTTGGCCTTTCTAATTTTGTCCCTACATCCTTGTATTTGTCTATATTCATCCTTTATAATTTGACCTAGTTTCCACTTTTTTGTAGGCCTCTTTTTTGAGTTTCAGATCATTGAAGACTTCCCGGTTAAGCCAGGGTGGTCTTTTGCTATGTAAATCTCACGAAAGCGGGAAAGTGGGAGGTGCACTTTTGTAGAGAAGAGCAGATTTTGATACAGGTAATGTAAAAGTAAAGCTTTGAAAGTACTGGTACCAAATTTAAGGTCATATGGGTCTAAAAAGTTAATACTACTACTGACTACAGTTGAAAGAGCATTACAGGAAAAAAATCCTGAAAAGTCATAGCACGCAAGGGGCTGGTACTGCAAGTGAGAAAAGCTATTCAAAGATAAACGTGCCCATTTGAAAGCAAATATATTATCTGGAAGTATCTAAGTATTTTCATTTTTTTGGGGGGGGGAAGAGGGGTGTGGAGGGAAACTGGATGGACTCACCCTTACATCACCTGTTTGACCCCACTCTGGGCACCTATTGACAAAGGCTGAAACCCTCCACTACACGACTTAAAAAAAGCACAATACAGAGAAGACTGATCTGACTCTCCCAGGCTGCCACTCCACATCTTCCCCTCTTGGAAATGAAGCCAGGAGCAAAGCTAATAGGAATAGACAACACCAGGTACCTATTCTGGGTGCCACAGGGGTGAACTCTGGATTCTTGGCCATTCTGAGTGGCTGGAACCTATTTCCCCATTTCTCTTCTCTTGCTGCGTGGCACTGCTGCATTCCTAACTTGTGTGTACACAAAGCTCTGCATCATATAAAAGCCAAAAAGGGGAAGTTGATTCTACATATAACAGCAGTAAATTATGTTTAGTTGCTGTAGTTCACCATGTGCTTAAAAAGTAAGTCCTGCTAAAAATGTGGAAACCAAGATAATCTCTCAATTTTGCTATAGTCACTGTACATCTGTTATGTAACAGTGCTGTTGTGTCTCTCTCTTTCTTTTTAATATATATAAATATTACATACAAAAAAAAGCTGTGTTACATGAATGTTAAGGTTGCAAAGTCAAGTACTCCAAAGTTAGGAAATGCTATAATGAATATTATTAATGCAACTTTTATTTAACACCATCATGGTTATGTATTATGAAAGTCTTTGTCAAACATCATGTGGGATATCTGTGGCAGTGCCAGAAATAGAAGAACCCAGCTCTCTTGGGTTTCAGTCCAGCACCTTAAACATAATAACTTCTCTTCTCACAACTCTCTGCCTCCTTCACTGTCCATCCTGTGCACTGAATGAGGCAGAAATACTGAAGTGAGCTGTAGCTCACGAAAGCTTATGCTCTAATAAATTTGGTAGTCTCTAAGGTGCCACAAGTACTCCTTTTCTTTTTGTGAATACAGACTAACACGGCTGCTACTCTGAAATATGTGATTATGTAATTAAAGACTATCATAATGCAAACACACAAGGAGACCCAGTGAAGATTGCACAGACAATCTTAATTCTGGCGTTTGCTAACTTTTGAGTGCTTGATTGTGAAACCTAAAAGTTATTTTAATGGAATTTTTGTATATAATTTCCTATGCTTTTTGAAAAGAAACTGAATGCCTTCAGAAATTCCATCATCTGGAACCATACTGACCCTCTGAACCATCAGCATGGTTGGAACCTGGACCTTTAGCTGGGCAGCACAGACATCTATTACTTGAGCTAAAAGAATAAGTGGAAGCAGTAGGAGGCTATCTATCCTCTATGTGGGCCAGCCATTAGAAGGCGACATAAGACATACTTTGCCTGTGGCTTACTCAGTTATTTATAGACAGTGGAGAAATGTTGGGAAACAAGGATGCTGGTTTCCATTTCTGGATGAGAGGAGGGGGACAGCAATTCTGATTTCTATTTCTTGCTCTGGAGGGAGTGTGGTCGAGTGGTTACAGAGAGTATAGCCAAGCACATAGATCTGGCACATTCATTCTGAATGACAGAGTGGCTAAAAAGATGAGATGTACCATATTAGAAACCTAATATCAATTCCAAAGTCTGCCAGAAGTGACTTTGTCCAACTTCTCAGCAGTTGCTTTTATTTGTGAAGCTTCTCAATGATATTTGCCTTCCTCTTAAAGGGGATGAGGTCTTGCTCAATCATAAGGGCTCTGAATGGCACATAATCAACACTGGTTAGTAGAAGAGCTGAGACTGTGAGTTCAGTTTCCTCCTAACTCCCAAACAAGAGCACCTTTTCCAAAGCCAAGGGGAGAGGTGTAGCTGCTATTGCTGTACCCCTGGTCTGGAGCTCTGGCTCTCTGTCTGCCATTTAGGAGACTTAGTAGAGGTGGAAGTATGCTCTTTGAAGATGGAATGTTCAAAGATTGTACTAGCAAGCCTCTAGCAGGCTTTACTGAGCATGTACAAATGTTGATTTTAAGAGGGTTTATAATAACTATCAAATCTGGGTGGATTTCATGGGGAATATATAACACATCTCATGGACTCTAAGACTATTTCCCTTTCAGATTTCAAGCTACTGCTGCAAAATGGAGGCACTAGAGCTCTTGAAAGAGGCAGTTTTATTTAATTTTACTATTTTGTTAACAATGGCAAAAACTACCTGTTTCACTAGCCTAATTCGCAGAAGCAACACCCATTTTCATTAAAACGTTCCAAAAATATTCAGTCTGAGGCAGAGACCAAGCATAGCCCAGATGGCCAAAGCATAGGAAACTGACAACAGGGGCTTTTAATGCAAACTGTGAAGCTATCTTCTGTTTAACTGTAGACATCACTATTAGCTCCACCTATAAAAAATAATCTTCAGTAACAATTATGCTAGAGCTGGAGAGAATGCTGTTGTCCTGAACAACTTTTCCGTTCTCAGAAAATCTTTTCTGTTCAGCACTGTTTGTAAACTTTATCTGATCACACAGCCACTGGATTGCTAGTTTAATCACTTTGTAAAACATTTTGGAATATACTGGGTATGAGAGGTGCTCTGTGGAGCCAAAATCTTTTCAGCACCTCTTATAGTGGTGCCTGGTACTATTGGAGACAAGCTTTGGGCCCACGAAGGAATTTACAATACGGACCTTTTAGCGTTGCATTTGGAGACTGAAATGCATTGTACAGGTTCTCAAACCTGATGGAACTTATTTTTAAATAGGTTTCAGAGTAGCAGCCGTGTTAGTCTGTATCCGCAAAAAGAAAAGGAGTACTTGTGGCACCTTAGAGACTAACAAATTTATTTGAGCATAAGCATTCGTGAGCTACAGCTCACTTCATCGGATGCATTCCGGAATGCATCCGATGAAGTGAGCTGTAGTTCACGAATGCTTATGCTCAAATAAATTTGTTAGTCTCTAAGGTGCCACAAGTACTCCTTTTCTTTTTAAATAGACTCAAATCAAGTTAAATTCTTGGTGGTGAGGAGTCATGGATACATTAGCTCAAAAATGTGAAGCCATGAAAGTTTAATAACTTTCAGAATATTAAATTTTTTTCTGGTTTAATTATTATGTTGTATTATTGTAATATACCCCACAAAACTGAGCTAAATGAACTGTTGGATGCATACATAAAGGAGATATGGACTTCAAAGGCAATTGGAGACATCTGTATATTCTTGCAGGTTTCTCAAACGCCTGTACAATTTCACAGAGCAAAGAGAATGCACTGATGCAAAAACTTTCCATTGTAATCTGCAATCTTTGTAAATCTCTCCTCCCACTGCCCCCCTTCAGGTTACTGCAGGAAAAAAATATTCTATTTTTTAAAATAATATGTTTAGCTTAGCCTGGACAATTTATCCTAGATTCACAAGTTCCATAGTAAAACTTGAATAATGTATTTTTTGGGTAAAAAGAGTTATGGAAAGTCCCTTTATCCTTTTAGCAGGGGGAAAAAAGTTGTAAGTTTTGAGACGTGTAAGCTTAGGTTTCTACTGCTAAATACTTTGAGAAATTCTTATGCACGTTTACCAACAATTTTCAAAATGGTATGCCTAGCCAATAACAGATCAGAAGCCTGGCTATTGTGCAATGAAGTCACTTGCAACAAGGCATATAGCTATATGCTTCACATGTAATCACAGGAAGAAGGCGGCGCTCTTAAGTATGAAGCTGACACACCACACAAATATAGTCTCATAATTGCACTCTAAGCAGAGGAGACACTATATATAAAGGATCAGACACTTACCCACATATATTCAGGATAATCAGACAAACATTTTAATCCCTTAATAACTGTATCTCTGTCTTCTTCCCATTTCCTTTTGCAGAAAACGATCTCAAGGAAGTACCACGTCCAACCAATCAAGGGCACATACAACAGTTCTTTCTTAGCAAGAACTTTGGAACTCTGGAAGAAACGCCACCCAATGACATTTGATTATTTATATACGTCAGATCTAAGCAAAAGCACTAAGGTTGGGATTTTCAAAAGTGCTCAGCACTGGCCTAGCTCAGACCACACTGAAGTCAATGGGAGTTCTTTTGAAAATCCCACCACAAATGAAAAAACAAACCCAGGAGTTTAAAATTAAATCAAGATTAAGGAAAAGTTCACAGAATCACTCACCCCCAACACTCCAAAGCGTTCAGTCATGGTCCAACCACACAAGAAGTCAATTTCAAAGTTGTGATTCAAGATGATGATCACATGTTCTTTTCCAAATTTATCCACTGTGGCCTGGTCTGAGAATAAAGTACACTCTGTGCCTGACCACCATTCCAGCAACATTACTAACTCTGAATAATATTGGGGGGAGGGAGGGGAAAAAAAGACACAGGTTAGGTGTAATGCACAGGTTAGGTGTAATGCGTAACCAAAACACGTTTAATATCCTCTGTCCGTCCCAATCCCATTCCAAACTTTTCTAGACCACAATGTTTATCACCTTTTTAATCCATCCTGCTGAGATTGCTGGTTTATATTATATTATAGATTAAATGAGTTATCAGACTGACATACACCAGAAAACCTGCATTCATATTTATGCTACCATCCTGAAATGGGATTTAGGCCGTGGGATAAATACCTGATTGTTATTGTTGCTCAACGTACATTCAAGATTCCACAAACACCAACCATCCCCTCCCCGCCCCCCCACCCTGGAACCTGAAAGCAGGCCTTTCAGCAGTAGACCTTTCTACTAAATGGATACATCTCCTCCCAGGTGGAACACAAATTATACATAGACTCAACCTAATGTTTCCACTGAGTTCATATGAAATATGCTTGATTGAGGTAAACAAACCAATATAATGGGCTTTTAATGGATAAATGCTACAAGAATTTCTGCAGTATATTTTAATATTAAACACATGACTGTAATAATTCTGTATTAGGGTTACCAACACAAAGCCAGAGACATATGGGGGAAGATTGGGAAGAGTTCAGAGAAATTACTGGGTAAGAACAGAAGGAGAAATTGCTTCTCCTTTATTTAGTCTACAAAAGAAGGAAAGAGAAAGATCCTTTTCCTCCTCCCGTCTCTAACTCTTCTTCTACATTTGTGTTTCTTCTATCCTTCCCTCCATTTCATCTTTCTCTCTGATGTCACATTCATTACCCACCCCTTTTCATCTTTCCTTCTCTTCTCCTGCATATTTAGAATTCCCACCATCAATAGAACATTCACTAATGTAGCTTTCAGAGTAGCAGCCGTGTTAGCCTGTATTCGCAAAAAATAAAAAGGAGTACTTGTGGCACCTTAGAGACTAACAAATTTATTTGAGCATAAGCTTTCGTGAGCTACAGCTCACTTCATCGGATGCATCCGATGAAGTGAGCTGTAGCTTACGAAAGCTTATGCTCAAATAAATTTGTTAGTCTCTAAGGTGCCACAAGTACTCCTTTTCTTTTTTAATGTAGCTTTGCACTTCAGCTTTGTTTCATAAGGCACTAGCTGGATGAGTTGGGGCAGTGTCTCTCTATGTGAGGACTTCTCACCTAGTGGTAGCAAGGTCTCCAGCCTGCCCTTCCCATATTGCTAAATGGGCTGGGGTCCAATTTTGATCCAGACTAGACATGAGGCAGACTCAGAGGAGTCTGAGTATGGAAAAAAACTGAGAACCACTGCTCTATGTTAATCAAAGAGGGGTTAGATTCTCCAGGACTGATTATCTAAATTGCTTTTCTTGCCATATCCACAAGCCTATTCACTTATATCTCATTTATTCAGAGCCCCTTTATGGGCTTGAAGAGACTAATGTAACTTGTACGTCAAGTCTGACTCTTTCCCACTGTGATTTAAAGAGGGGAGGAAATGAGAATATCAACAGGGATGCATAATTTACAACTACAGTTTCTCTGGCCAGCCCTATTTTCTAAGTGATGAAATGCATCAATTAAGTGCATGTTTGGTGGTATCAGTGAGAGATTTGTGAATAAACCTCTGGTATACTTTAAACTATTCCCATACTAAGTTAAAAAGAAAAGGAGTACTTGTGGCATCTTAGAGACTAACAAATTTATTTGAGCATAAGCTTTCGTGAGCTACAGCATCTGATGAAGTGAGCTGTAGCTCACGAAAGCTTATGCTCAAATAAATTTGTTAGTCTCTAAGTGCCACAAGTACTCCTTTTCTTTTTGCAAATACAGACTAACATGGCTTCTACTCTGAAACCTGTCATACTAACTTAGTGCTTCAACATATATAATGCACCAATATGTAAACCTTAAATAGAATTATCTTGCTATCCTGTGGAAGAAATCTTAGCCACTGTTGAGATCAGTAAAACTCTTATTACATCATCTATATAAAGAATTAAACAGTCAAATATATATAAGAGATGGAGTAAAACCTTGTTGTGTTGTTATAAAATGTCTGAAGCAACTGTACAGGGGACTCAATATAAACTAACAACTAGACTACATTTCATCGTAGCTGTCGTCCTCCTCAACCCCTTTTTAAAAAAAATCGTATCCATCCATTTAGGTCTTGTCATATTCCACATTGCAAAACATTTTGGGACACAGACTGTCTTTCCTGCATGTCTGCACAGCATGTAGCCTTGATCCTCATTTTGTGTCCTTAGGCATGATACAAATACCACCACCACCCTCACTGTAGCAGGTATGCAGCCGGATCTAGTCCAGTGTATTTAAAATGCAAGAAGTGGGGGATGTCACTAAGTGGGCCCACCACTGATGGAGCTGTCCTTGGATTTAATATATTTGGAGCTCAGGTTACTGGAGGATTATTTAGTGACTTCAGCGTGTTATTCCACAGCACCTAGTCTTAATCCTGCTGACTAGTCAATAACTTGCTCCTTTATGCAGCCAGAAAATGAACCTTATTATGCTAGACACAAGACAAATTGCCTATCTCTTTCTGGAGATTAATGTTACTACATCTCCTGTATCAAACTCCACTCTCTGCTCTTAAAAAAATCTTCATTAAAAAAAGGATGGAAGCTGCACCTGAGCTCTCCTCTCCAAAGAGAACAAAAATTCAACAGAGCCAGACATGGATCCATTGGTATGAGAGCATTCCCACCATTTACTCTGAAATATTCTTGTGAGATTTTTCCTGGCGCTCATACTAAGATATGAGGGTTGGGGAACAGGGGAGTTACTACGAGGAAGCACTGATATATGATGCATATACATCAAGGAGTGGAGCTTTTATTTCTTTTGGTGATTTTTTTAAAAAAAGGATTGGGCTCCAGATATTTAGTCTCAAACTGATCCTGTCAATGCTATGGCCTATTCTCTTAAATATTGTTTTTTGTTTACAGGATGGTTTGGACACTCGCTCTAACTGCCTGCGAGCCAACAAGATTTCATTTTAACAAAAAAAAAAATGCTTATAATTTAGCCCAACCCCTCTTGGATTCTAGAGCTTCAGCTTGTCAGAAGAGGGGCTCCTGTTGCCTCCCGAGAGGACAATCATCCAGAAACAAAGTAGGCCAAAGAGTGGCAGGATACATCTGTCTATTGCTCTAGAGTGAAGAGGACAGTAGTTTCAAGATACCAAGATTTTAAGATATTATTTTTACAACTGGACTAAACTAAGCATACTGCCCTATTAATAAGCATGAGTCATTTGAAGAGAACTAACACTGAAATACAGATTATCTTCATAAATTAAATATGTTCTGAAGTTTTCTATTTGTAGGGAGCCTGAGAGACATTCCAGCACTGGTTTACTACAGGAAGGTGGTATTCACCAAAGCACCATACTGACCATTTTAGTTAAGATGTGTTAGAGCAAGAGATTCAAGCTTCCTGAAATTGAGTACATGTGTGAATAACTTCCACTCCAAATAATCTTCCTAATAATGTATATCACAGCTACCACAGCTGGCAAGTTCTAGTCAAAAAGTGATAACTAATGTTACACTGGTGGCAAAAAACCAACCAACCAAATAACCCACAAACAACAAACCAAACAAAAAATACAAATTTAGACTGACACTCTTCTAAATTCACTGCATGGGGCAACAAACAAAGAGCTCAACACCTTGAGTCGAAGATGCAGTAGCCTTTGTTCTAAAGCATGGCTGTACTCTGAAAAGTGATTCTGTAAACATGGCATTGCGGTGTTACGTTTACTGTCACTCAATAATTCCACATCAAAGTGGAAATGTTTCCCCCCAAATGGTGACTGTTACAGTTTCAGGGGCCCTACATCTGTATTCTCCCACCAGTCTACTCCAGAGTGCCCACTCAGGTTTCAGAACTCCTGCCATGACCTGTCTCTGGGTAGGGACCCTTGTCCCACTCCTTTCTGATCAGCAGTTTTAAGGCTGCACAGACCCCTGCCTTACACTGTATTATCCCCAGCAAGCCAGTCTGCTAACAGCCTGTGGCTGGGCTCTGCTTTCACTCCGAGGGCTACGACAGGTGTGGTTTACCAGTAAGCCATGTTTTTTCTAAGCAGGGACATTTATTCTTACTGAAAAAGTTTTACAGAGAAAAATGTATAAAAAATAAACAGATTTAAACCCACACTAAACATATCAAGAAAAACACATCCATCTTATGGGGCCAAAGTACTTCCAATCCTTCAGCGGGATCGGACCCCTTGGAAAAAAGTTAACGTTGGTTTGCTGGTTCAGAAAGACGGCACTGTGTCACTTCAAACTCAGCCTCTGTATAGCAAGAGCTCTTTCTTTGAGTCTCTGGAAAACCCACTTTGAACCAGTGTATGCAAAATAGTCCCGGGGTGGTACCTCCCTAGAGTTCTTCAGTCTCAGTGACTCGCCTTGATCACTCCCCCACTGTTTTTAGTTCCTGGTGGAGTTGTGGTAACCCTCCTCCATGGAGAAGAACACATTCATACATAAACCCTTCATAAATTTAATACACAGGTACTGCAGTGGGTTGCAATATCTGTCACAGTGACTCTGCAAATGCCAAGATCACAGTTTAAGTCCAGCTTGGGTTTTCTTGTTCTATCACTACTGCCAGTTATCCTGAATCACCTGAAGTGTATTATATCTGGGATACCATCGGTTCTACAATGACCCATGTCAGCCACATGACATAACAGTTGCCATGGATAAGTATTACAATACTAAGTACACCTCATAAAACCAAGAAAAAAGTTATAGTGCACAAAGCTGGACTGAGTGGCTTTTATTGAACTTGCTTTTTTAAAAAGTTATCTTTGAGCTGAGAACTGGCACGAGAAACATCAGCTTAAAAGAAATTTTTATAAATAAGTGACCAAAACCAACCATGTAGAATGGAATGCAAACTATAGCTCCACTCCCGAAATACGTTAGTCAGTATTCCTTATTTATGTTATGAATGGCAACACTTGTCCTGCTAGGTTTATAAGGCTGTATTACTTTCTTCATTATAAACCACAATTCAAGTTCTGTCAGCTTTTCCATTACAGGCCATTAGCACTGTTAAGGCTGAGATTGTGTTTACATTATAAACCTTGACTTTCATAGTTTAATTTCTCACAGATTTTAAAAGTATAGTAGTAACACATAAAATGCTATAATTGGATTGCACCTAGGATCTTGCTCAACTGCTACGTTCCTTTTGGAGCATAAGTATATGGTATTTTCAATATAGTCAATAGATTGATATAGGCATTTTAAAAACTAATCTGTTTTTAGCTGGTATACAGTGGATAACTCTCCATGCTTAATATTTACTTCTTGTACAAATTAAGAACCTACATTTGCAAACCAAGCCTTGATGACACAGGAAGGCCATTCTCCCAGTGAAGTCAATACGATTACTTGAGTGAGTAAAGGTTTGCAGGGCTGTGCTCTGATATATTAAAGGGACACAGTGAAATATAAAAAAATAAGTATTTTTTGAAATATCCTCCTATAAACTTGAAAACAACATTCTTCTCTGGCAGTTTTCTTCCTGCCCCTACCATTTGATCTATATTTTAGATATTACAGCATGGATGATGAAACAGGGGAGCCAGGGGGCCATGACCCCACCAATTTTTACCATAAGGGCAAGTGATGGGGGAGGGGGTGGAGAGGCATGGGTGGGCGGCGGAGCCTTGGGGTGGGGGAAGAGGTGGTGTAGGGGTGGGGCCTCGGGGGAAGAGGCCGCGCGGCAGGGCACCGGTGGCCCTCCTACTTTTAGAAAGCTTCCATCGCTCTTGCTACAGAGTACATTTGTTTATAACGTTTTGAGCCCATGATTTTTTAAATGTTAACATCTAATGTTAGAAGCCTAAATCCCTGTTGAGACGCCTACCTTAATGATCTGATTTTCAAGAGTGCTGAGCACCCAGTAGGTCCCACTAAAGTAAATAGCCCTTTTTGAAAATCAGGCCACTGAGGTAGGTGCCTAAATACGGATTTAGGAGTCTAATGTTAGACACCCATATTGGAAATTGTGCCCCATATTAAATAGTGAACAAAGTCCCGGAAGAGAGCAGGAGTGCTGGAGTGGAGCCCAATGAAGTAAGGGAGTTTTGGGGAAGGTTGTGAAGAAGGAGAGCAACCAGGACCGTCCTAAGGCATATGCAGCATACATGGCTGTGCAGGGCACCCAAAAATTTGGGGCACCATTCCCCTCGCTGGCCGAGGCTGGAATCCTCTCTTCTCCAGCCCCTCCCGCACGCTGGGCTGGCAGGCTTCTCCCCACCCCCAACCCTGCCCCCTCCCTCACTTGCTCCTCAGCTGGCTGGCCAAGGGCTCCAGCCTCTGGCTCTGCTGCTCCAGCCCTGGGGAGCCCAGGTCAGCACAGCCAATCACTGGCGGCGCAGCCCACGGCTGCCCGGAGCAGAGTCCCTCCCTGGGGCCAGGACAGGAGGAGTGAAACTTCCACGTGAGTCAGCGGGGGAAAGGGGGAAAGCTAAGCCGAAGAGGGAGGGAGAGGGGGACTTAAAGTGACAGTGCACTCACTGTCTCTCACACTGCCCTAACACACACACACACACACACACACACACACACAGAGTCTCTCTCACACACAGACTGGCTCTCACACCCACATACACTCTGCCTCTCACAAGTCACAGTCCCCCAGTACAGATTGTCACATACACACACAGTCTCAAACACACACACAGTCACATACACTGGCTCTGTCTCTGTCTCTGTCTCTCTCTCACACACACACACGTATTATTGTTGTTATTACTGCTTGCTACTTCCTGTCAAAATGCTCGTGGTGAGCCAAGAGTGGCTAGGGGCTGCTGGAGGGCCGTGGGCTCTGGCAAGATGCAGCCCCCATGTGACAGCGAGAAGCCTGCCTTGAGCTGCTGCCACAGTGTCTGCTGCGTACGAAGCTTGGTGTGTGTCAGCAATGGGGGGGTTCTGGGATTCCACGGGCAGGGGTGCTGGTTAGGCCCCCTTGACACACTGGGGTCAGTGGCACCGGCTGGGGACCCCCTTCAATGGAGCATAAGAGCACAAGTTTAATAATACTATGTAGGGCCCCATAAATCCTAAGGATGGCCCTGAGAGCAACATAGTACCATTCACAGGGCCAAGCACAAGGGGCAGTGGAAGAAAAGGCAAAGAGTTGCTTGTGATAGGAGACAAGGCAGCAAAACATAGGGCACAAGAAGAGGAAGACTATGTCCTTTTAATGTTGCATTAACAGAGATTTCTGCATGGAATCTAGAAAATATTTAGAAGAGAAAGTGTATTCATTTCCCACCAGACAGGGCAGCAGGAGATCATTGACGGGCTTGACCTGCCAGTCCTTTAGGAGTGTCAATGAAGTCACACGTAGGTGTGGTGGTGATCTAACTTGATGCTCTTTTTCCAATATGTTTCAGGATTTACTAGGGCTGTCAAGCAATTAAAAAAATTAATTGTGATTAATGGCATTATTAAACAATAAAAGAATACCAATTATTTACATATTGTTGGATGTTTTCTACATTTTTAAATATATTGATTTTAATTTCTACACAGAATACAAAATGTACAGTGCTCACTTTATATTTATTTTTATTACAAATATTTGCACTGTAAAAAACAAAAGAAATAGTATTTTTCAATTCCCCCATTACAAATATTGTAGTGCAATCTATTTATCATGAAAGTTGAACTTACAAATGTAGCATTATGTACAAAAAAACCTGCATTCAAAAATAAAAAATGTGATAAACTTTAGAGCCTACAACTCCACTCAGTCCTACTTCTTGTGCAGCCAACTGCTAAGACAAACAAGTTTGTTTACATTTGCAGGAGATAATGCTATCCGTTTCTTATTTACAATGTCACCTGAAATTGAGAACAGGCATTCACATGGCACTGTCATAGCCAGTGTCGCATGATATTTACGTGCCAGATGCGCTGAAGATTCATATGTGCCTTCATGCTTCAACCATCATTCCAGAGGACGTGTCCATGCTGATGACAGGTTCTGCTAGATAATGATTCGAAACAGTGCGGACCAATGAATGTTCATTTTCATCATCTAAGTCAGATGCCACCAGCAGAAGACTGATTTTCTTTTTTGGTGGTTTGGGTTCTGTAGTTTCTGCATCACACTGCTGCTCTTTTAAGACATCTGAAAGCATGCTCCATGCCTTGTTCTTCTCAGATTTTGGAAGGCACTTCAGATTCTTAAACCTTGGATTGAGTGCTGTATTTATCCTTAGAAATCTCATATTGGTACCTTCCTTGCATTTTGTCAAAGTGAAAGTGTTCTTAAAATGAACAACAGGTGCTGGGTCATCATCCAAGACTGCTATAACTAGAAATATATGGCAGAATACAGATAAAACAGCAGGAGGCATACAATTCTCCCCAAGGAGTTCAGTAACATATTTAATTAACGCATTATTTTTTTAATGAACATCATCAGCATGGAAACACGTCTCTGGAATGGGGGCCGAAGCATGAAGAGGCATGCGAATGTTTAGCACATCTGGCACGTAAATACCTTGCAATGCCAGCTGCAGAAGTGCCATGCAAACGCCTGTTCTCACTTTCAGGTGACATGTAAATAAGAAGCAGGCAGCATTATCTCCAATGTAAATGTAAACAAACTTGTTTGTCTTAGCAGTTGGCTGAACAAGAAGTAGGACTGAGTGGACTTATAAGCTCTAAAGTTTTACATTGTTTGGTTTTTGAGTGCAGTTATGTAATAAACAAAAAAACCTATATTTGTGAATTAAACTTTCACGACAAAGAGATTGCACTACAGTATTTATATGAGGTGAACTGAAAAATACAATTTCTTTTATCAGTTTTACAGTGCAAATATTTGTAATACAAAATAACAGAAAACGAGCATTGTACATTTTGTATTCTGTGTTGTAACTGAAGCCAATGTATTTGAAAATGTAGAAAAACATCCAAAAACATTTAATAAATTTCAATTGGGATTCTATTGTTTAACTGTGTGATTAATCATGATTAATTTTTTTGAGTTAATGGAGTGAGTTAGCTGCGATTAATCGACAGCCCCAGGATTTACCAAAACTCTATTCAATAATTTTTTATGACCTCATCCCCATCATAGTATACTCACGGCTCCAGAGCGAATAGGCAAGGCGACAGTTTATTCGGCGATAAAACTGCTTGTTTATAGGCCAGAGGATTAGTGTGCATAGTTGGACGAAGTTAATGATCAACCCACTCACAACGAAGACAAACCCAATGAGGAGATGAACTATAAACTGGGTCTTCAAAAATGCAATTAACCCCATGATAACCACTTAGTAGGCCTTGCAGGGTCCTTCGCTCAGAATAACCGTCCTGAAAGAGAGAGAAAAGAAAATCTCATTGAGACTAAAGTTACCAACCTCTGGAAAAGAAATCTAGGAGAGTGTTATTTCTCTGTCTGACAGCAGGAAGAGGAAAACCACCAGCCTACAGGCCTCTTTTATTCAGGTATTTTTGGTAGCGGGGCAATCATTATTTAGCCAATGATGCAAACCACTTTAAGTAAGAATCTAGTTATCTAGAACTTTTAACCATCTGAGAAAAATTATTCTGGCTGCTGCTGCTGCTGAATTTCACCTTTCTTCACACAAACTCCAAGTAACAAGGCTTTGTGATGAGACCAAAAATTAAAATAAAGAAAAAATCCCCAATCTGAGAGCAGGCTGCACTGCAGCACCTCCACAGCTGCTTGTTCCTGTCTGTGAACTGGAATAGTGGCTGTTGCCCCTCTGGGCCAAAATTAGTGGAGTGCCTAGCACCTGTGTAAGTGTGGATCCATTCATGGCCTGTCCCCAAAGCTTGTTCTCCACACTGACCTATTCAGAACAAGCACAAAAGGCCATCACTGCAGAAGCACAGAGAGGATGGCGGCTGTGCTATGCATCTGTTTTGTTTAGAGAGTAGAGCAGTGGCCCATTCACTGAGTGGGACCTTCCCACTATGACAAATTTCACTTTAGAAAAAACAGTGCTGCACGAAGAGAGGCCGTATGGTCTAGCGGACTAAGAATGGAAATGGAAATCAAGTATAGCAGAACCTCAGAGTTACGAACACCTCAGGAAAGGAGGTTGTTCGTAACTCTGAAATGTTCAAAGCTCTGAACAAAATGTTATAGTGGTTCTTTCAAAAGTTTACAACTGAACATTGACTTAATACAGCTTTGCAACTTTACTATGCAGAAGAAAAATGCTGCTTTCCCTTTATTTTTTAGTAGTTTAGTACTGTACTGTATTTCCTTTTTTTTTTTTTTTGGTCTTTGTTGCTGCCTGGTTGCATACTTCCAGTTCCAAATGAGGTGCGTGGTTGTCTAGTCAGTTTGTAACTCTGGTGTTCGTAATTCTGAGGTTCGACTATATTCCCAAATTCTAATTCCAGCTCTTAGGCAAGTCTGTTATCTTCTCCGTTTTTCAGCTTTGTGACCCAAGAAGTGCTTAATACCAACTAGCAAGGGGTTACAGGAACTGGTACAGTATGTACATTTTGGTTCACCAAAAAACATTATGTGAGGTCTAAAAGGAAAGCCGGTGTCACCCTGGTCCTTAATATTGTTGTGAACTGTACATATAGATACTATGTAAGGAGTTATGTATGTGTACTGAAAATATGTTTTAAAGTCTGTATCAAGGTATTAATCACCTGCAAAGGTGAAAAACAAGTTTTCCTCCAGACAGGAGGTAAGAAATAGATATAAATTAAGCTCTGTAACCTAACAAAACAGATGCACACTTACATACAACGTCACCAGGAAAGGAGCACACAGGAAAAAGAAGCCATGGGGGCTACCCTGGTAGTGTGCAAAGAAAATGAACATGGGAGTTATTCCTAGAAGGCAAAGATGACACTCCAGTCTTTGCCTGATTCTGCCAACATTTATGCATAGGAATAATTTTACATCCCATTGAATTCAATGGGTAAAGTTACATGAGTATGAATGTCTGGCTGTTTTGGACCTATGTCAGTGCCTGGAAATGGGGGGCAGACAGATCGAAGGGGGACTAAGGGGAGGTACAGAGACTTGACGAGGGGCAGGCAGCTGCCTCCAGTTGGGAAGGTGGGTCCCAGGGGTTCCTACCTGATCCTGGGAGCATTTCAGCCCAATCATGGGCCCCGCAGCAGCCACTCCAGCCCCTCCAGGTCCTGTTCCCTGCTCCCTAGCCCTTGCGGTGGCTTGCTCCAGCCTCTCTGGGTCCTACTTGTCTCCTGCTTCCCCCCCAGGCATATGCAAGTTTATGCAGGGGCAGAGTCCCCACAATATTTCCATTGTGAGGGCGCTAGCTCCCCTGACCTAAGTGATTAATGGTGATGAAATGCTTTGAAGATATAAAGTGCTAAGCATATATATATATTAAAATTGTAGTTCCCTATGATTAAAAAAAAATCAAGTACACGCCAACAGCCAAGACCTGAATTTTTCACTCATTTAATTCCTGCTGCTATTTATAACTCCCTAGCATTTGTACTAAAGATGCTGGTTTCCTGACTAACACAAGCTATTGCAACTCCTACTTGTCAGGGGCTTCCTTCAGATCCCTAGAATATGTCTCATTGCCTTCTGTACTATAAATGAGTTGAGGGGGTTTTAATTTTCCAGACATAAGTACATTGGGAAACATAACAGAGGAAAGGGAGAAACATGACCAGTGCTATCTATCTTAGATTTTTACATAGTGATTATCATGCCATTTCTCTAAGCTAAATCAAAGTACGTTGAATAAATATTATTTTAGGAAGACCCACTCTACTTGCCCCTGGATTTTTCCTATAAGAAAAAAGCTGAATTCTAAAACAAAATGCATTTGTAAAGGTTTCCATTTCTGGCAGGCATACAGTTCTGTTTCTTCGCAATAATTCTAACAATCTGATGAAGGGACAACATAATTAAAAAAACAAACAAAACCTGTTTCCAGGATACATTTGTCTGACAGCCTAAGTGCTGCAATATACTTCATGTGTACTGTATCATCACCTTATTTGCTGAGCTGTGACACTGAGCAGCTGATTCCCTACACAGCAATGGATTCACGTCTTTTCATTAGAACATTCTTCAGGTTAGTATACAAATTACTGTCAATGATAAGCAAGCCCTTCCCCACTTCCAAGATTAAAGATAAAATCATTCCTTTATCTGTTGTCTTTCCAAGTGCAGTATAGACAGACCCCCCACCCCCAAAATCTGTTTTTTTTTCCTCCACATAGTCACTCATAGAATTTCAATTTGCATTTCATATAAGCATACAGAGTTAGCTTAGCTGATGATCATGTATGTCATCACAGTTATTAGTATGGTAATTATTACCTTGCACTATGCAACACGGCTCCCTCCCTTTGGGTGCACCGTTTAAGATCAGAAACAAACCACTACTAGAAAATGGAACTGCCAAGTAATAACCCTGAAGGTTTTCAACTGATAAAATGGCTGAGTCATGTTTTTATGCTTCCTCTGCTTTGCACCAAATCTAGGATGTTCTAGCATTTGTCAATCAGATCAGTACTTTGCAATACTATAGACACAAAAAGGCAAATCTTGCTCCACCAGGGGCGGCTGCTGGAAGCCCTCCCTCAGGGGGAATTTGTGTGCTTCCTCTATATGTGGAAAGCCTGATTTAGGGAGCCTGTACTACGGGCATGCACAGAGCCCAGCTCTGCTGGGGTTCACTGTGCCCCAGTGCACTTTAGGACTGCAAATACAGCGAATACTACTGCAGCCCTGAGAACAGAGAGAGGTTACTCACCCTGTGCTGTAACTGTAGTTCTTTGAGATTTCTCCCCCTGTGGATGCTCCTCTTCAGGTGCACGTGTGCTCCACGTGCCTTCTATTGGAGAATTTCATTAACAGTATCCGTTTGGCCCATGCATGCGCTATTGATATTCTCGTGCCCTGCACCAAGGCTATATCAGGCTGTGCGAGTGAACTGCCCTCAGTACCTTGTCCACCACTGAGTCTCAGAAGGAAACTCCAAAGCAGAGGGGAAGGAGGGCAGGTAATGAATTACCCATAGGGACATGCATCTGAAGGAACTACAGTTACTGCACAGGGGGAGTAACCTCTCATTCTTCTTTGGGTAGTGTCCCTATGGGTGTTCCACTTCCGGTGACTCCCAAACAGTATCCCCATAAGCAGGGTGGGGAGCTTTGGAGTAGAGGTCATTACAAAGGAAAGAGCTGCACTGCCAATTGCTGTATCACATCTGGAGGCATTCACCAAAGCATAGTGTCTGGAGAAGGGATGTACAAAAGATCACGTAGCAGTTCTGCAGAGCTCAGAAATTGGGACTTTTTAAGTAGACCAACAGATGTAGATTGTGACCTCATTGAATGAGCTGACACGGCAGCTGGGGGAAGCGTGTGGGGGGTTGTTGGAAGCACTGTAACAAAGCAGAATACACCCAGAAATCTATTCTGAGAGCCGTTGGCTAGAAATGGCAGAACCTTTGATCTGTCTGCAAACGAACCAACAGTCTAGGGGATTTACGAAATAGTTTAGTTTTATCTAGAATGCCCTCCTGACATCGGGAGTATTGAGAACAGTCTCCCTGTTGGAATTGTGCAGTTTCAGAAAGAAAACTGGTAGGTAAATGACCTGATTTAGACAAAACTCAGAAGACACTTTAGGAAGAAACCTGGGATTCTAGGGAAACTTTAATCCTGGTAAAATATTGTGAAAGTAGAGCCTGCCATTAATGCCCCAATCTCTCCGACTCTGGAGGTAATAGCCACTCGGAAGGCTGTTTTCATAGACAAATTCAATAAGGAGGAGGTCTCCATTAATTCAAAAGGAGACTTCATATGACTTTTAAGAACCAGATTAAGGTGACAGGCTGGGGAGGGACTTCATCTGTGGAAAGAAATTTCCCAGACCTTTCATGAATTTTGCGGTTGCAAGGTGAGCAGACAGGGAGAGCCCCTCAATAATGGTATGAAAAGCTGTTAAGACAGCCAGATGAACCTTCAGGGAATTCAGTCACAGTCCTGGGTTTTTTTAGTTGCAACAGGTATTCCAGAATGAGCAGAAGTGAGGCAGATTCAGGGACAGCGTTCTGGAATTCACCCCAGTGATTAAATCTTCTCCATTTTTGAAAATAAGTATTTCTGGTAGAATCTTTCCTACTATTTAAACAACAAGGAGTCTGGTGTATAAGCTGTATAAAGCTTATACAGGGTAAACTCATAAATTGTTCACCCTCTATAACACTGATAGAGAGATATGCACAGCTGGTTGCCCCCCCCCAGGTATTAATACTTACTCTGGGTTAATTAATAAGTAAAAAGTGATTTTATTAAATCCAAAAAGTAGGATTTAAGTGGTTCCAAGTAATAACAGACAGAACAAAGTAAATTACCAAACAAAATAAAATAAAACACACATGTCTAAGCCCAATACAGTAGGAAACTAAATGCAGGTAAATCGCACCCTCGGAGATGTTCCAATAAGCTTCTTTGACAGACTGGCCTCCTTCTAGTCTGGGTCCAGCAAACACTTACACCCCTGTACTTACTGGCCTTTGTTCCAGTTTCTTTCAGGCATCCTTTGGGGTGGAGAGGCTATCTCTTGAGCCAGCTGAAGACAAAATGGAGGGATTTCCAGGGGCTTATATAGTTTCTCTCTTGTGGGTGGAAACCCCTCTCACCCTTTGTGTAGAATCACAGCTACAAGCTGCAGTCACATGGGCAAATCAGTTCTCTACAGTCTGGTGGCTCCTACTATTTAGCAATATGTGTTGTATCTTTGCAGAAGAGGATGACTGTAGCCCAGCCAGAGGTGAAAGTAAGCCGGTGCACCGTACTGGGGTGGATCGGCTTCCCCAGGAGCAATTTAAAGGGCCTGCGGCTCGCAGCAGCGGCTGGAGCCCCCGGCCCTTTAAATTGCTGCCAGAGCCCTGCTGCTGGAGCCCTGGGGAAGTGGCGGTGGGGCTGGGGCGGCAATTTAAAGGGCCCGGGGCGGTAGCGGTGGCCGAGCTCTGGACCCTTTAAATCATCCCAGGAGCCCCGCTGCCGCTTCCCCAGGGCTCCGGCAGGCTCCGGGGACAATTTAAAGGGTCCAGAGCTCTGGCCACCGCTACCGCCCAGGGTCCTTTAAACCGCTGCCAGAGCCCCCGGCTGCTGCTATTACCCCGGCAGGGGGGAGGGGAGGGGGAAGGAGGCACTTGCCAGTACAGGGTGGGCCAGGGCTGGCTCTGACCCCCAGCCCCACCCCTTCCGTTGGAGGCCCCACCCCATCCAGGGGCCAGAGCCAGCCCCAGCCCAGCCCTGTACCAATAAGTCCCTAGACTTACTTTCACCCCTGAACTCAGTGAACCATTGAGGAGCCACGCCTTGAGGCAGCAAATGCTCAGATTGGGATGCAGCCTTCAACTGGCAGCCTGGGAGAGAAGTTGGGGAGTGATTGGAAGATTTGTCAGTGGATAAAGAGCTGGGTGGAACAGATAAGGAAACCATGTATGTCTTCACCATGTTGAGGCAATTAGAATGACAGATCTTGACTGGTCTGATTTTGTTCACCACTGAGAATCAGAGATGCTGGGTGAAAAAGCATAAAACAGCTTCCCCATCCAGGGAAGAAGGAAGACGTCCTCCAAGGAATTGCAACCTAAACCCATCCTTGAACAAAATAGATGGCTTTTTTTTTTTCACTGCAGTGGCAAAGAAGTCCACATTTGGAAATCTCCAAATCTGAAAAATGCCGACCAGAACCTGGGGATTCAACTCCCATTCGTAGTCTTGGGAAAAACACCTTTTGAGAGTATTAGCTGTGACATTTTGTCTGCCCGGAAGATACATTGCTAAAATTCCGATGTGATATTTTATGCAGCAGTTCTATAACCATATCGCTTTGGTGCAGTGGGAAAGGGATCTCACTCCTCTCTGCTGGTTGATATAGAACACGCAGACCATGTTGTATATCATGACCTTGAGATATCTGTGCCTGATAAGGGGCAAAAAATTATGGCATGCATTTCTGACGGTGCTGGGCTCCAACGGTTTGGTATGAAGGGTGGTTTCCTGGGGTGACCATCTGTCCTGCACTGTTAAGTGTCAAGGTGCGCCCCTCATCCTAACGGAGATGTGTCTGCGGTCATGGTTACCGTTGGCGTCAGTTGGAGGAAGGGAACCCTCACCCCCTACATTGCGATGGACCAGTGTAGGGAATGCTTCACCTGCTGGGGAATTGACACTTGCTTGTCTAGACTATATCTGTTTGGCAAGTAAACTGATTTGAGCCACCCTGGAAGCAGCAAAGGCATAACCTCGCATGCTCTGTCACAGAGGTGCAAGCCGCCACGTGACCGAGAAGTTGAGTACAGTTTCTGACTGAAGTCTGGGGGCTCCCTTCACTGGTTCTGCTAAGGTTTAGTAATATCATGAGTCTGTCCATGGGAAGGAAGGCCCTGGATGCTAAGGAATACAGGGATTCCCCTGTAAATCACAAGTTCTGAATAGGAGTCAGTGTGGATTTTTCCACATTCAACTGAAGACCAAAGTCCAAGAACAGAGAAAGTGCTGTCCTTGTGGCAGAAAATGCCTCTTGGTATGACCAACCCTTGAGTAGCCAATTGGCAAGGCGGATGAGAAGGAACTGAAGGCAGTTTGCCCGCGCAGCGTGATATAGCCTTGGTGCAGGCAGGAGGATATCAACGGCACATGCGTGGGCCAAACGGGCACTGCTAAGGAAAATCTCTGATCAAAGCAGTGTGGGGCACATGCATACCTTAAGTGGAGCACCCATAGGGGCACTACTTGAATAAGAACAGTAGCCAAAAAGTGGCTTGCTTCCACCCTGCACCTTTTGGGGATAGAGAAGGTTCAGGGATAAGGTTATAGGGTTACAATGTTTTGTAAAGTATAATTATTTTATCTTTATTTAATCTTAAAAAGACGGGAATCCAAAAGAATCCAAAGAATCCTATTTTCTCTCCCACCTGATTAATACTGATTTCAATATTGGGCTCAGAATCTTCCATAGTATCTCTACTTTATTTGGCTTTAAAGTAATACAGTATTTTTCCCAGTTAGAGTTTACTTTTCTGCATTCCTGTCTCTGTAGGCCAGCCAGATAAGACAGTGAAAGACTAATTGAGAAATGTTACTTTGTCAGCCGGGGTGCTTTGTGAATTCCCTACCGATCAATTTACATTGGGAAGTGAACAGGGATTACTATTTACCATAATTAGGAATAGTGTATTAATAGTCATTGAGTACAGTAGATACTGAGAAACAGTTTCCTTAGAGCAATTTGCAGCAATTCTCAACAGTCTCCACCTTATAATATGAATAAAAGAAAATACATACAGCAGCCCACTAACAACAGCCTCTTCTTTCCCTTTATCTCCAACCATATCTGCAATCCCACAACACAAACCCACCATGAATATCCCATTTCCCCCCAGGCTGCAGGATTGAGAAAAGCTCCAGTAGCTATGACATTTGTCCTCTCCCTACTCCCATGACCTTGCAAACTGCCTACCTTTTACAGTGATACTGCGGTAGAGCACTAATGCACAGGGCACCTAAAGGGTTACGTAGAACAAACAGCTTCCTTCCAACACCAAGTTGCAAGCGTAATTCAAATACACAAATAACTTATAGGGCTTATGGGGCCAATTATCTCCCAAAATCAGACATCACGTCTCTGATCCCCTCCCATTAAAGAGAGATGCTGACTTTTGCTAGTTTCTGAGCTTTTAAACTCAGAAGGCAGATCAGCAGGTTGCTGGACACCTTTGTGTCTACTGCTGTAAGAATGGATGAGTCATTACACAAAGTAAAACTATTTCCCCATGGTATTTCTCCCTCCCACCCCACCCCCCACTGTTCCTCTGATATTCTTGTTAACTGCTGGAATTAGCCTACCTGCTTGTCACCATGAAAGGTTTTCCTCCTTTCCCCCCCCTGCTGTTGGTGATGGCTTATCTTAAGTGATCACTCTCCTTACAGCGTGTATGATAAACCCATTGTTTCATGTTCTCTGTGTGTGTGTATATAAATCTCTCCTCTGTTTTTTCCACCAAATGCATCCGATGAAGTGAGCTGTAGCTCACGAAAGCTTATGCTCTAATAAATTTGTTAGTCTCTAAGGTGCCACAAGTACTCCTTTTCTTTTTGCGAATACAGACTAACACGGCTGCTACTCTGAAACCTATTTCCCCATGGTATTTCTCCCTCCCACCCCACCCCCCACTGTTCCTCTGATATTCTTGTTAACTGCTGGAATTAGCCTACCTGCTTGTCACCATGAAAGGTTTTCCTCCTTTCCCCCCCCTGCTGCTGGTGATGGCTTATCTTAAGTGATCACTCTCCTTACAGCGTGTATGATAAACCCATTGTTTCATGTTCTCTGTGTGTGTGTATATAAATCTCTCCTCTGTTTTTTCCACCAAATGCATCCGATGAAGTGAGCTGTAGCTCACGAAAGCTT
This sequence comes from Dermochelys coriacea, assembly GCF_009764565.3. Classification (NCBI taxonomy): domain Eukaryota; kingdom Metazoa; phylum Chordata; order Testudines; family Dermochelyidae; genus Dermochelys; species Dermochelys coriacea. The sequence goes on from NC_050068.2 coordinate 156,659,825, forward strand.
ATGCTCTAATAAATTTGTTAGTCTCTAAGGTGCCACAAGTACTCCTTTTCTTTTTGCGAATACAGACTAACACGGCTGCTACTCTGAAACCTATTTCCCCATGGTATTTCTCCCTCCCACCCCACCCCCCACTGTTCCTGTGATATTCTTGTTAACTGCTGGAATTAGCCTACCTTGCTTGTCACCATGAAAGGTTTTCCTCCTTTCCCCCCCCCTGCTGCTGGTGATGGCTTATCTTAAGTGATCACTCTCCTTACAGTGTGTATGATAAATCCATTGTTTCATGTTCTCTGTGTGTGTGTGTATATAAATCTCTCCTCTGTTTTTTCCACCAAATGCATCCGATGAAGTGAGCTGTAGCTCACGAAAGCTTATGCTCTAATAAATTTGTTAGTCTCTAAGGTGCCACCGGTACTCCTTTTCTTTTTAATTTTAATACAGCATTCATCTGGGAGAACTGGATGGGTCATAATGTGTAAACTACACCTGTAATTTCTAAATCTGAATGAAGTGAGGTTTCATTTAAACACCATTTCCTGTGGAGATATAGATATATATATATATATATAGTACCATAAAAACAATTGGAGATTTGTTTAATAAGAAAGATGCAAGAAAGGCAAGGTACATTACAGTGCTCTCTGTAAAAATACAAGTGAACTACAGAAAAAGGAGGAAAGAGTACAGAGTACCCACTGCCCAACTGATCTGGTGCACTGAGAGGTTTTTTTTTTTGTTTTCCTTTGGGAAAAGATTTGAGTATTGACCACTTGGCATGGTTACTGGGAGAACTAAGGCCTTTGATCCCTTTCCATTACCTCACAAGTGCACCCTCAGGTGACAGGCTTTGCTTTCTTCATCTCTTACAAGGTGGAACCCAGCAGTTCAACCACTTGAGAACTGGGTCTCTATGTTGCAGCCTCCATTTCCCAAATGCACTAACATGACAGGCCCAACTGCATTTAGCCCGTGCAAGAAACTTTCTTCCAGGAGCTTGTGGCCAACAGGTGATTAATGTGACTTAAAACAGCTTTGCCAAAACAAACGTATCCACCCAACGGTACACAGCAATGAGAGAAAAGGGTTAAAAACAACAAAAAGCCTGGCTCTTACCTAAAGCTTTTCATTTCTCTCAAAGCTTGGGCAAGCCTAGCTGCCCCAGACCCATCCTGCAGGGACTGTGGGTCAGTCTGTTGCCTCTCCATGAACAGACTGAGGTCTGAACCTCCCTCCCTTGCTAGAGGACAAGTTTTTAATTGTTTAGTGTTCTCTTGATCTTAGACCCTCAGCCATGGCAAACCAGCTATGTAACTTTGCCTGGCGCCTGAAAATAGCATCTTCCCATTTAATAATCCAGCCACTATTTTCTTACTCCCCTCAAGTTTATCCGAAAAGCATCTTACCTCTGACCATTGTTTTGTTACCTGCTTGTTCTTCCTAACAGCACCTTTTGATTCAACTCCATGTAGCCATAATATCATGCAGGTAAACTGAAGTACCCTTAATAGTCATAAAAGATATAGATATTTCCTTCATCCTACGCTGCAGTGCAAGTGGCAGGATAAGAATATATGAACAGTCATATTAGCTCAAACCAATGGTCCATCTAGCCTAGTATCCTGTTTCTTACAGTGGCCAGTGCCAGATGCTTCAGAAGGAATGAACAGAACAGGGCAATTTTGAGTGATCCATCCCTTGTTGTCCAGTCCCAGATTCTGGAAGTAGTTTTAGGGGAATCCAGAGCATGGGGTTGTGTCCCTGACCATCTTGGCTAATAGCCATTGATGGATCTATCCTCCATGAACTTATCTAATTCTTTTTTGAACGCAGTTACACACTTTTGGTCTTCACAATATCCCATGGCAATGAGTTCTGAGGATTGACTGCTTGGATCAATGGTCCAATACAGCGAAGCAAATCTTAAACTCTCAATCCACAATGTTGCAATTTCCCCACTCTTCCTACCATGCACACAAGTTAACGAAGCAGTGACATCACTAGCTGTGGCTATCTCGACAGGAATACTTTTGCCACACACACTTATTATTCAAGAGTAGTGACTATTTTCAATTGTATTTTTTTTTTCTTTTTTAAGATCACATTTACATTATTGGACCTGGCAGCCACTCAGAACAAGAATGCTGAGACTAGTCTAACAGTTCATACTCCTAACTTGCCAGTGGCAGTAGAGAATCCCATTGGGAGTGATCCTGCAGTAAAATGTCAGTATTAAACAAGGAGGCCCACACACCATTTTGCATCATAGCTGTAAAGCCACTTCCGCAGGGCTTTTCTGCATGAACAAAGAGCTTCAGAGGCCTGAGTGCATCTGCCCAGATCTTCTAGTTCCACTTGGTATCAACCCCTTCTTTTGCTTTTGCTCATGAGTTCTCTTGGATCCAATTTAGAGTTACTTTACGAGAAACATGTTTTTCAAGTAACTGAGTTTCTTCCAATTTACACAGAAACCAATCCCTAAGTTGAGGGCAGGGACAGATTCATCATTAGTTCATAAAGAAATAGGTCTCTTCATGTACAGTATTACTAAGTCAAATAATTTCTTGGTTGAGTGAAACAGACAGGGTAAATCCTTAAAACTATGTACTAGCAATATTAAGTTGCTAGATCCAGGTATTGTTCTTTCCATTATCCTGTCCATTATTTGCAGTAACTCCTTCTCTAACAGCTGTACATGCAAGTATAACCAGAGAATATACCTTATCTCAATTGTCTGCTTCTGAAGTCCTACAACTGTTGCCTTTAGAAAGGCTCCAATTAGACAAGTTAGGCTGAATCCAGTGTATTCAGTGAGGGATTTTGACTGTGTGAGGGATTTTGAGTGTAATTATTTAATTTTTATTTACAGTATTCCAATTTTTAAAAGGTGCCTTTCACACAGTAAAACAAAAACTTGCAGGTAACCCTAAAATGTCCAACAAAATGGGACTCTCAACAACCCTCCCTTTAAATTCCCCATCCAAACAGACATCAACCACCACCAAACACTTCCCGTAGTATGGATTCCTTGGCTGAGCTATGAGGTGTTTGCAGAAGTTGAGTCCATTAATTAATATTTATATTTAAAGACCACGTCCATTGATTCTTACATTATCTCAATAACAAGTGAATATATCCACTGCTAGACTTTATTTTAAGAGGTTCAAAAAAAATCACAATATATAGCCCAAGTGAGGACTGTTTAGAGCAGTGTTTTTCAAAGTTCGGGTCGCCTTGCTCAGCACCCAGGGACCCTAGCAGCTCTAGTCAGCACCGCCGACCAGGACATTAAAAAGCCCATTGGCGGTGCTGCCTAGCCAAGGTAGGCCAGCACCTACCTGCTCCAACACCGCGCTGCGTCCTGGAAGCAGCCAGCTTCTGGGCAAGGAGGCCATGGGGCTTCACACACTGCCCCTGCCCTGAGTACCGGCTCCGCACCCCCATTGGCTAGTTCCTGGCCAATGGGAGCTGGGGGGGCGGTGCCTGCAGGTAAGAGCTGCTTGCGTACCTCCACTTAGGAGCCGGACCTGCTGCTGGCCACTTCAGGTGCAGCGCAGTCCGTGGTGCCAGGACAGGCGGAAAGCCTACTTCTGCACCCTGGCTGCACCACTGACCTGGAGCTTCTGGAGGTAAGTCCTCACCCCAATCCTGTACCCCTTCCTGCACCCCAAACCCTTCAGCCCAGCCCCATCCCAGAGCCTGCACCCCCACCCCAGAGCCTGAACCCCTCCTGCACCCCAACCCTCTGCCCCAGCCCTGAGCCCCCTCCCACACCCCAAACCCCTCATCCCCAGCTCCACTGGGTCATGGGCATCAACAATTTTCTTCAATTGGGTCCCCAGAAAAAAAGTTTGAAAACCACTGGTTTAGAGAATGGTGATGGCTGAGAAGATAGTAAGTGAAAATACAATAGCATATGGTGTTTGAAAATATTGCCATGGAAGATGTTCAAATATATTGAGTCTTTCTTGAGCTTATGTACACCACAAAAAGGAAACAGAATACAAAGACTTCAAGTCTCCTTGACACAGTATGACTGCTTTCTGCCATAATCCAGAGAGCTTTGTGTTTAATAATGTATATAATTCATGTATAGAGTTAAAGAAAGTTGGAGACCAAGTCTAACTCCATCGGAAATCCCCTAATTATTAATAATAGCCTGCACTTCTAGAATATCTACTATCCAAGATATAGAGATCTACATACATTAATGAATTTTTCTTTACTTTAGTAGTCCACATGGTTGGATATTATTATCTTCTCAATGAGGAAACTCAGACATAGAGAGGTTAAGTGTCTTGGACAGGTGTTCTGTTACAGAGCTGGGAATTGGACACAAAACCTCTTTACTTGCAGTTTTGTGCCTTAATCATAAGATCATCCTTCTCCCAGAATTTCCATAGTTCCTTACAAATGATGACAGGTCTCAGACAGCATTTTTAGTCCCTGAACTGCTGAAATTTAGATGATACAAACTGCTTCCAAATCCCATTTTCATCAAGCCCCTAGACAAGTTTCACTTACACTATAAGAAATGCAATCTGTTGTGCATTGAAGAACTTCTGGGATTTGATGCCACTGAGGAGAATTCTGTAGAGCACCAATTAATATTTAAATGGAATCATAGGGTTGCTATATGTACTTGTTTATCAAAAACAGTTTCATGTGCAGACAGCTAATACTTAAGGCCGTCTTTGAGCCTTATGCAGGTCTTTTCATGTTCTTGTTCAGATCAGAGGATAAAATCATATTTATCTTGCTCCAGCACAAAAGGATGGCATTCTGTTAAAGCAAAATTGTTCTCTTATTCCCTCCCCTCCACTAATTTGATGATCTCCATTGTCAACAGTATTCTTTCCACTCATGGGATCCTTTACCACACTCCCTCTCCCACCACTCTGATAATACTGTTACTCCTCAAACCCGATTCATCCCAACTTACTCAACTATCTTTGCTCCTGATTCCATGCTGGTGACAGTCTCTGGGGGAAGACCTGGGATTACATAGACTGCCATCGATGCAGGTTGGATAAAAAGTGATAATTTTAAAAAAATATTATTTTTAAATTTAAATTAAATACAAGTTTATTTTTAAACCTACTGAAAATTAAATTTTAAATTGACAACCTGTGTTAAGGTCTAAACTTATTATAATCTATTTAAATAACAAATTAAATACAAATATATTAAATAGTGCATATTTGCTGTCAAGTTTGAAAGAAAGTCAAACCATTGAATTGGTGGAAGTCACAGGGTAAGCATCTAGTACCTGAGGTTGTTGACAAGCTAAACCAGCTTTGACAGCAGCACACTCTTCTGCAGTTGCAGAGAGAATATTTTCTTCATTTCAGTTTAACACTTAGCAGTTCAACAACTAGTTCATTCAAAGTTAAGAAACAATTTGTGAGTTGAAACAACGGGAAAGCTTGTTTTCCTCTTCCAGCTGTGAGAGGATGAGATCTACTAGTTCTAAAATCTTGAAGGACATAGAGACGAAAAATAATTAGTTCAATTCACTAACTCCAGATAATATTTCCTTTATTTAATTAATCAGTTTTAAATCCAAAACATGTTTTAATAAAAACTTTAATAAATTTTTCTTATGTTTCCAGAATATTTAAGATTAACTTTTTTTTTATTAAATAAGACTAAGAGCTGTTTTTGTGCATTTTTAATTTAATTTGAATTTTCATCCAGGTAGAGCTTGACATAAATCACAAATAAAAAAATTAAACATCATAAAATAAGTAAGAAGTGCATCATGCACAAATTTGTAAAATAAAAATGTAAAAATTAAGAATCTAATGTGTGATTAAGATGTATAACTGCTTTCATAAATGTGTATGAATATACTGTATCTTTCAGGTTAGCAAAAAATAGTACCAAATTGTGTAAAGACTATATTTAATAGCAAATAATCATGTTTTATTGGTTACTAGTTGATGAGAATCAACCTTTCTTTAAGAAAATAACTAAAAAATACAAATGCAAAACATGATTACAATCAATGATTTAAATCAAGGTTTCCTGCTTGCTGATTTAAATCATGATTAAACTTGGTGATTTAAATTGCTTTGATTTAAATCAATCCACCCTACTCAGATGCCATTTATTTTCTCTTCAGTAATACTGACTTTGTTGCTACCTAACCAATTCTACTTCACCTACCTCATTGAATCCTGGGCCTAAAACCTCCAGTGCCTCCTCCCTACCTTTGACTTCTTCCTGAAACCCTCCCCATCTCATTTCTCTTCCCAAAGAAAGAAAAAATTCCATGATAGTCTGCTCAGCCCACCTCTCTTCCCCTTTCCATCAGTACTTAACTGTACTCTAGAATATACTCTAAATTTTTTTAAAAAGTACCTTTGACCTCTTTTTATTAAATGCATTTCTAGGATATCCATAATGGTGGTATCTGGATACACTTTACACTCATCCTGTCAGGGACCAAAAACAATACTAGGGAACTAAGATGACCAAACCCACAGAAGTAACAATTAACAGAACATACTTAGAGCATATACAGTAAGCATGTGAAATCCATCTGTATGAAATATTAATTAATCTTTAAATAATTAATTAGCAAAAATTTCCTCATTTGTCGATGAAGAGAAAAAAGGGCAAAATTAATCAGTTATTCAATGTGAATGGATTTTCTCAGCTCTAATTCTTGTAGCTGATTTATCCACTGTTCTCTTTTTTACATATAACCATCTGAAATTAAATGGAGCAAACACATGATGAGTCTTTAAACAGGGCTCCATGCATATAAAACTGAAATCAGAATCTGGCCAACTGATTCTAATCGATAAGTTGGAAACAGCATGTTTAACAAAAAAATATGCTGTAGACATTACTTGCACCTTCAGCCCAACTGTCTTCACAAAGTCTGTTTATTGATGTGCCTTTTCTTTCTGTAACTAATTCTGCTCTACTTCATTACATTTATCTTCATTTATTAAATTGAATTTCCACCATTTCTTGCTCTTCCAGTGTTCCCTGTCACCAAATCAGGTATTTGTGAATTCTACTTCCATTTTGCTAGCTTGAAAAGAGTTACCATTCAATTACTCAGGGACCAAAAGATGAAGCTGACACAATATCAAAGTTGCAAACAATCATTTAGCCTGAATTTTTTTTTGGTAATGTCTTTTTCACATGATTGAGCTTTGAAAACCTCATTCAGCTCTGTAAGCTCTGATAATCCAGTTTACAAAAGGGGATATTTAATATGTAGAAAGACTAAAATAATGCAAGAACGTGTGCAGAAATTGGTGTATGCATGATAAAGGGTTTCTAATTCATCTCACTATGTACATCCACAACTTTTCAAATTCAAAACCTTCTGTGTGTGTCTTGAAAAGACATAAGACTAATTAAAAAGAGTTGATTTTGGTTCCAAATGAAAACTATTTGTCTGTTAAATGAGTGATGGGGTATTATATGAAATAGCCTAGAGTTACCTTCCAAGTAGGCATCAGGTGAATTTGCTATCAATATTTTATGTACTCTTAAAAGTTTATCTGCAAAAACGAAGACGACTTATTTTAGCCAAAAATTGTTTTATGTGGCTCTCTCCTTCAAGTATCTAGGCAACATTGGTATAAACAGAAGCCGGCAAAAGCTGAAGAGAACATTTGGACTTTCCATTCACACACATGCACACACTCACACAAATGCATGTGTGTGAACAAGACAGTCTCGCCTAGCAGATCAGAGGGGCCAACAATTGAATGGATGCAGACACTGAACTATGCTCACACTCTTAGGGAGGATTGCTCCAGAAGAGAACCGAGGCACAATGGTGAGGGAAGCTTTCACTGCTACTGCTGCCTTGGCTGTACTTGTTCTGTGGGTAAATGAAAGCCACCGACTCCAGTCATAGAATCAAAGAATATCAGGGTTGGAAGGGACCTCAGGAGGTCATCTAGTCCAACCCCCTGCTCAAAGCAAGACCAAATCATCCCAGCCAGGGCTGTGTCAAGCCTGACCTTAAAAACTTCTAAGGAAGGAGATTTCACCACCTCCCTAGGTAACGCATTCCAGTGTTTCTCCACCCTCCGAGTGAAAAAGTTTTTCCTAATATCCAACCTAAACCTCCCCCACTGCAACTTGAGACCATTACTCCTCATTCTGTCATCTGCTACCACTGAGAACAGTCTAAATCCATCCCCTTTGGAACCCCCTTTCAGGTAGTTGAAAGCAGCTATCAAATCCCCCCCCCATTCTTCTCTTCCGCAGACTAAACAATCCTAGTTCCCTCGGCCTCTCCTCATAAGTCATGTATTCCAGCCCCCTAATCATTTTTGTTGCCCTCTGCTGGATACTTTCCAATTTTTCCACATCCTTCTTGTAGCGTGGGGCCCAAAACAGGACACAGTACTCCAGATGAGGCCTCACCAATGTCGAATAGAGGGGAACGATCACGTCCCTCGATCTGCTGGCAATGCCCCTACTTATATAGCCCAAAATGCCATTGGCATTCTTGGCAACAACTGCACACTGTTGACTCATATCCAGCTTCTCGTCCACTATAACGTCCACTATAACCCCTATGACCTTTTCTGCAGGACTGCTGCCTAGCCATTCGGTCCCTAGTCTGTAGCAGTGCATGGGATTCTTCTGTCCTAAGTGCAGGACTCTGCACTTGTCCTTGTTGAACCTCATCTGATTTCTTTTGGCCCAATCCTCTAATTTGTCTAGGTCCCTCTGTATCCTATCCCTACCTTCCAGCATATCTACCTCTCCTCCCAGTTCAGTGTCATCTGCAAACTTGCTGAGGTGCAATCCACACCATCCTCCAGATCATTAATGAAGATATTGAACAAAACCGGCCCAAGGACTGGCCCTTGGGGCACTCCACTTGATAGCGGCTGCCCTCTAGACATGGAGCCATTGATCACTACCCGTTGAGCCCGACAATCTAGCCAGCTTTCTATCTACCTTATAGTCCATTCATCCAGCCCATACTTCTTTAACTTACTGGCAAGAATACTGTGAGAGACCGCGTCAAAAGCTTTGCTAAAGTCCAGGAACAACACGTCCACTGCTTTCCCCTCATCCATAGAGCCAGTTATCTCATCATAGAAGGGAATTAGATTAGTCAGGCATGACTTGCCCTTGGTGAATCCATGCTGACTCTTCCTGATCACTTTCCTCTCCTCTAAGTGCTTCAGAATTGATTCCTTGAGGACCTGCTCCATGATTTTTCCAGGGACCTAGGTGAGGCTGACTGGCCTGTAGTTCCCAGGATCCTCCTTCTTCCCTTTTTTAAAGATGGGCACCACATTAGCCTTTTTCCAGTCATCCGGGACCTCCCCCGATTGCCATGAGTTTTCAAAGATAATGGGCAATGGCTCTGCAATCACATCCGCCAACTCCTTTAGCACTCTCGGATGCAGCACATCCGGCCCCATGGACTTGTGCTCGTCCAGCTTTTCTAAATAGTCCTGAACCACTTCTTTCTTCACAGAGGGCTGGTCACCTCCTCCCCATGCTGTGCTGCCTAGTGCAGTAGTCTGGGAGCTGACCTTGTTCGTGAAGACAGAGGCAAAAAAAAGCATTGAGTACATTAGCTTTTTCCACATCCTCTGTCACTAGGTTGCCTCCGTCATTCAGTAAGGGGCCCACACTTTCCTTGACTTTCTTCTTGTTGCTAACATACCTGAAGAAACTCTTCTTGTTACTCATAACATCTCTTGCTATCTGCAACTCCAGGTGTGATATGGCCTTCCTGATTTCACTCCTGCATGCCCGAGCAATATTTTTATACTCTTCCCTGGTCATTTGTCCAATCTTCCACTTCTTGTAAGCTTCTTTTTTGTGTTTAAGATCAGCAAGGATTTTACTGTTAAGCCAAGCTGGTCGCCTGCCATATTTACTGTTCTTTCTACACATCAGGATGGTTTGTCCCTGTAACCTCAATGAGGATTCTTTAAAATACAGCCAGCTCGCCTGGACTCCTTTTCCTCTCATGTTATTCTCCCAGGGGATCCTGCCCATCAGTTCCCTGAGGTTGTCAAAGTCTCCTTTCCTGAAGTCCAGGGTCCATATTCTGCTGCTCTCCTTTCCTCCCTGTGTCAGGATCCTAAACTCGACCATCTCATGGTCACTGCCTCCCAGGTTCCCATCCACTTTTGCTTCCCCTACTAATTCTTCCTGGTTTGTGAGCAGCAGGTCAAGAAGAGCTCTGCCCCTAGTTGGTTCCTCCAGCACTTGCACCAGGAAGTTGTCCCCTTCACTTTCCAAAAACTTCCTGGATTGTCTGTGCACCACTGTATTGCTCTCCCAGCAGATATCAGGGTGATTGAAGTCCCCCATGAGAACCAGGGTCTGCGATCTAGCAACTTCCGTTAGTTGCCAGAAGAAAGCCTCATCCCCCTGGTCTGGTGGTCTGTAGCAAACTCCCACCATGACATCACCCTTGTTGTTCACGCTTTTAAACTTAATCCAGAGACACTCAGGTTTTTCTGCAGTCCTGTCAATGTAATGCTCATGAAAGTTACCGCAAATCATACAGAAAAAATCTTCCTGTACAGGTATCTGTCATTTTCTCATGAATTGTATTAGATGCTTGTAAGATGCTATCTCATCTGATTTGCAGGATTGGTTCCACCTTTCCATCTACATGAAACCAGGCTCTTAAAACACGGGAGGATAATAAACAGCCACCTTTTAAAAGTGTTATGATATCTGCTGACACTGAATACTCGCAATCAAATATTTGTGAAAAAGGAGGGAATGGATAATCGCCTGTTTTCTCTACTAAGCATTTCATCCCAAATTTCAAAATCTTGGGTGCATGACCAAATGATGAATAAAGGCTGACTAGCACAATTAAGCAAAGTGCATACTACTGTGAATAATCCCACTGGCTTTGCCCAATAGGAAAAACTTGAAGGATTGTGCCTTAAGGTAATAAGGTTCTCATCCAATTTGCTACAACTCCAGTAAGAGTAGTCACCATTCAGGTCTAGTCTGCATTAGAAAAAGTTTGCTAGTATAGCTATACTGGCAAACGCTTCCAGTGCAGACACAGCTAATCCTGGGGAAACGTGCCAGCACAGTGTATACTGGTTCCCTGAATGAAACAAACAATACCAGGAACTTTTTGTCAGTACGACTGCATATACACTAGGACTTTTGCTGATGAAGAAATATCTTTAAAAAACAAAAACAAAACAAACAAATAAAACCCACATACTACAACCTTAAACAACATTCCTATATCAGCAAAAAGCTTCTAGCCTTACTCCAGTTCTAAACTTGTTAGAAAGATCCAGTAAGTTTCCTGCACAATAAACTGAATAGCTTTAGGTTTTGCATCCCAATATATCCTTCTGTGCTATCTAAGACTCTGCTCCAGTGTTTATTTATATTACTTATCACAGTTTTCTGAAAACAAAGTATCTTGGAAGAGAAGCTCAATTCAAATTTACAATAAGGATTTCTACCTTGACAGGAATGACTAATGAAATGAACTCCCACCCCAAACCTAAAGACTTTGAAGCAGCATCAGCAGTAACAACTCCTTCTTACGCAAAATAAAAATGTTACCACCAAGTGGTCTTGCTAAATTAAAATATGTTAAGCATTTGGGGTCTGATCCAAAGCCCACCGAAGGTGATGGAAAACTTCATTGGAAAACAAGTTTTCCATTGACTTCAGTGGGCTTTGAATTCTGGTCTTTATGGATATATGGTAGGATACTAGTATGACTTTCTCATTAAGAAATGAAATCTCTTGCTTAAAGCCTTAGAACAATATCCTAATGGAATTTTAGGGAAACAAAAATCAGCTCTGCAAATTCCCTTTGCATCAATTCTTATATATTCTATTATAATTTAATGGATATGCATAATGAGAGGTTGGGGAGAAACAATCTAGAAGAGGAAAATTCTTGGTGTTGCTAACAGTTGCCATTACACAGATGTTGCCTATCTACATAGAACGGTGACAACTGTGTCATAGCAAAAAGGCTTTTTAAACAACATCTGCAACTACTAGAGGAGTGAAAAATAAATAATTTGAACAGGAATGTAAATGCACATATAATCTATAAAAGCACTAATTCTTATCTAGTGGTTTCTGTACTCTTCAGTGCTCTTGACTGTAGTAGCATTACAAGACAATCAGTGACCCTTTAACAAAATAAGTTATAAAGTAACTTAGGATCTGAATAGTTTAAAACTGAGCAACACTGAGCAGCAGCAGCGACTAACTTGTATATAATGATGGAAAATCGTCCTTTCATTTTACAAACCAAAACCTACAGATCACCAAGATTCTGTCCAGCCTTGACTTGGTATTATATACATTTACCACCTAATTTTCAGAGCTCCTGAACAACCCATAACTGACTGACACAAGAAGAACTCCCACAGTAGTCCCTCCTGAATGTTCCAATCATGGTCAGAACCCAGATTTTCAAAATTTAGGATGACTTCAATCCAAAGATATGGGTATTCAGGACCTCAGAAAATCATGTAAATAGTTTGTGTAACCTTTACATATATAGACAGAGTTTCACAGGATACAGAAAGAACAGACAGCAGGAATCTGAAACAATTTAACAGTGCTACTTAATGAGGGAAATAAACCAGCACCTCATACTTCAAATCACTGCATTTGAAGGCCAGTTTTCCCCTTTTCCCATCCCTAACCAAAGTGGTACAGACATGATTAAACCTCATTTCTGGCAGCAAAGAGAATGCAGTATTTTATAGCCCTGAACAAGTACAAAGCTATTAATGAAAACTTTATTTTCCTAACCTTTGCCCCAGTGTTACAGATAAAAACATGTGAGTGGTAATACAGTGATGGTTGTTAAACATGTTATTAACTATTTCCTTTCTAAAAAGCTCAGCAAAAAAGAAATGCAAATGGCAAATGTGAACAATTTCCATGTCACCAAAAATGCACACTCAGTGACCCCAATCTCTATTTAACCACCTATATCATGTAACAGAAATGAAACTTGGCTCATTTAAAACTGTGCCAAGTGTAAGAGGCCCAACACTAGAAGACTGCAGTGTCTTTTAAAATCTTTCATTTCAACAATTTCAGGTACCTCTTTATCTAATATAAAACAATCATATTTTCATAATAGTTTTCTATTCACAGTGTGAAAACTTCAGCAATATTGTTTTTAAATTGCCTGGGCAAAATCGGTGCTGTAACTGTGCACATCTAGCTGAGTAGCACAGTGAACAACAGTGATGATTTTTTCCCCTGTAGAACAGCTTCATGGTAACTACAATTCCAATGCAGGGAAACAATTTGGCACTCTTAATTTTTCTTCCCTATAGCTAAAATATAGTTTGCATGGATATGTGTGCCATATGTATTACAGGTGGAGAGCAATGATACAGTTGCAGTTTATCAAAGTGTTTCTACTGTCACATTATGTGTTTCAATTGCTTAATTATTTCAGCTTTCTACCATTCTGTTTGAAATCCAGCAGCATTGTTCCAGGCAGAGTGCCTTTTATTAAAAGTTTGAGCCAAAACGATTCACCATTTGTAGAGTCATAGAGTCACAGCGTTTAAGGCCAGAAGGGACCACCAGATCATCTAGTCTGACCTCCCGTATATCACAGCCACCAATTCCACAAGAGACTAGACTATGATGTGCCATAGGCAGCGAATAGGAGGGACTGAAGAGTTAAAAAATCCACCCTAATTGCAAGCAGCCATACTCATCTTAGATGGCTAATTTGCAAAATTGGTGAGATTGCCTCACTTCACAAGGTTAAATATGCATGGACCCTCCAAAATCATACCTACATGCATTGTAGAAACTTCTAGAACAGGGGTTTCCAGACTTTTTCTTTCTGAGGCCCCCTACACATGCTATAAAAATTCCAGGGCCAAACAGGGATGGGGGCTAGAGGCTCGGGGGGCCGGGGGGAAGGGGAAGGGAGCCCTCGGGCATAGGCAGTTTGACTTCTATTTTGCCGAGAGGCCTGGCAGGGCTCAGGCCAGCTCCACAGTGCGGTTCAGGGAGGGAGTGTCACCTCCACAGGCCACCCAGTCTGTCGGGGGTGGGGGCGACCAAAAATTGTAACTCAAAAGGGGGAGGCCTCAGCTCAAAAAGTTTGAAAACTACTCAGGGTGCAGGCAGGGGGTTCCTAAGGGCTCTGTTCAGTGAGGGGGTAGCTCAGGGTGCAGGGAGAGGGTATCTAGGGGCTGTGCATGGGAAGCGGGTAGCTCATGGAAGGGGTATCTAAGAGCTGTGTGTGGGCAAGGGGGTAGTTCAGGGGGCAAGGAGGGGGCATCTAAGGGCTGTGTGTGGGAAGGGGGTAGCTCAAGGTGTAGGGAGAGCGATAGCTAGGGACTATGTGCCAGGAGGGCCTCTCGCCCCCCCCCCCATGATCGCTGCTCCCAGAGGACTCTATCAGCCCCAGAGCTGGGTCCTCCTGCCCTGGTAGCTCCTACCAACTGTGTGAGCAGTCAAAGGGAGCTGGGAGCTGAGCAGCAGCCGCAAGCCCAGGCACCAGTAGCAGCATGAGGAGACAGGGTGGGAGATGCCATGGCTGCCCATTCCATCGCACCAACCAGAGCAGCAGCCCCCCTGAACTGCCCAGCTCCAGCTTCCAGCCTCCATCCTGGCCTTGGGCTTGGGCCTCTGAGAGGACTGTGGAAGAAAAGGAGTTGGGAGGAATTGCCATGCTCTGGGTAAAGCACTGCAGTTGGGGGTGGGGGCAATCCCCCCCCCGGTGTCCTCCCAATGCCACCCAGGGGCTCCAGGCTTCAGCCCTGCAGCTCCGGCTTTAGCCCCATGGTAGCACCAGGCCTTGAGGCTCCAGAATTCAGCCCAGCAGCTCTGGGCTTTAGCTCCACGGGGGCGCTAGGACTCGGGGCTTCAGGCTTCAGCCACTGGGCCCCTCGGCCCCCTGAAACAACTCATGGGCTTCTGGGAACCCATGGTTGAGAACCACTGCTCTAGAATGTAAAGCCTAACAACCCTGACTTAGACTGTTAAGTCTTTGCAATTAATTACAAGGAACAGAGAACAGCTGTAAGTATCTGCAACCTAAGTCTCTCTTTGATCTGTTTATCATGAAGAAAAAATATTATGTACTCAATTTTTTTATTATGCTAGAAATACATCAGGTATAATTAGCCTAACAGGTGTTCTGTTTTGTTTAAAAACAAACAAAGAAACAAACTACCTACAAATTTTATATTTGTGTACTGATCGCTAACTCAGGATGATCCTCTGTTAAAACAGAAACATGCTGGAAATACACTGGCTCCCCCCCAGGAAAACTGGTTTGTCAGGGGAGAGGTAAAGGGAAAGAAGCCATCCTAAGGCACCAAAGCACCCAGATTCCAAGGTCCAAGATGCTGAGGTATCAAAATAGATGCACTAAGATATTGTCAGGTTTCAGAGTAACAGCCATATTAGTCTGTAACCGCAAAAAGAAAAGGAGTACTTGTGGCACCTTAGAGACTAACAAATTTATTTGAGCATAAGCATTCGTGAGCTACAGCTCACTTCATCGGATGCATTTGTGGCACCAAAGGCAAGAACAAAAAAAACTGCAAGGTACCAAAAGGAAGATGTTCTGAATTACTGTGAGGAAACACAGCCTCAGTGCCATGCCTTGATGCCTCAAGTCCAAAGAAGTGAAACAAGGTGCTAAAGTACAGAGCCCAAATAAGGTACTGAGGCCTATGCAACAATGGGGAAAAAAATAAGACCAATCAGACAGAAAAATGTACAAGCCACCTGAGCACACAAGGCCATTGGGAAAGTATTGCCAAGGCCAGAGAAGCATGGGTGCAGCAGGGCCCTGAGGCTCACAAGGTGATGACGCATAGAAGTATGTAGGCAAAATCTCTGAGGCCCTTCATGCAAGGTGCTAAGGTCCTAAAGGCACTGATAGTATGGGGTACAGAGACTCTGAAGTTGTGCACCAAAGTGCCAAAGGCTCTGCCCTAAGGTGCTGAATGGCAGAAACCATGGTCCAAGAGTGCTCACTTTGGCAGCAGTGGTATCCTGCCCTCAGCTTGCTATCCATCCCAAGGTCTACAGCAGCACACAATTCTACGTGCAATGATGTGCACACAGTTGGATTCTGTGACACAGGGTCTCCCTTAGCACTCTGTCAAGGGCATCCCAGAAGCACAAAGCTCCACTCCTCAAGCTAAGTGCTACTGGGAGACCCTGCATTTCTTCAGGGTGCTGAAGCTGCATCCATAAAGAAGAAGCCTGCAATGCCATGCACCAAAAGAACGTAAGGCTAAGGCTGGATTATACCATACCAGGTTTCTCTTCAAGACTGAGAATCTTACAGTATGATTGTGACATTGTGCTCATGACACACATAGCTGTGAGTCACTGTTACACCTCTGCCTCAGCAACAATGAGCTTTGCTGGAAATTAGACTCTGTTAGCTCCCTGCCACCCCAGTTTTCCTGCTTCACCAACAAACTCCTTGAGAATCTGCCAGTCTACTCCTTGCCTTGCAGGGAACAATCAGAGAATCTTAGACTTTAAGGTCAGAGAACTCCAGTTCCTGAGTTCCCCAAAGACATCTTCTGGCAGCATCCAGTCCCTCTCACTGGACATTGATAAAAAGAACAGGAGGACTTGTGGCACCTTAGAGACTAACAAATTTATTAGAGCATAAGCTTTCTTGGGCTGCAGCTCACTTCATCGGATGCATAGAATGGAACATATAGTAATATATATATATCTATATGTATACACATACAGATAAGTTGGAAGATACTAACTGTGAGAGGCAAATTAATTAAGATGAGCTATCATCAGCAGGAGAAAAAAAACTTTTTGTAGTGATAATCAAGATGGCCCATTTAGACGGTTGACAAGAAGGTGTGAGGATACTTAACTTAAGGAAATAGATTCAATACGTGTAATGACCCAGCCACTCCCAGTCCCTACTCAAACCCAAGTTAATGGTATCTAGTTTGCATATTAATTCAAGCTCAGTAGTTTCTTGTTGGAGTCTGTTTTTAAAGCTTTTCTGTTGCAAAATTGCCACCCTTAAATCTTTTACTGAGTGGCCAGAGAGGTTGAAATGTTCTCCTACCAGTTTTTGAATGTTATGATTCCTGATGTCAGATTTGTGGCCATTTATTTTTTTGCGTAGAGACTGTCCGGTTTGGCCAATGTACATGGCAGAGGGGCATTGCTGGCTCATCTTAACTAATTAGCCTCTCACAGTTTGTATGGTAACTTCCAACTTATCTGTATGTATATATATATACACTATATATATATAGTGACATGGAAAGGCCAGATGGCTATAGGAAAGTAGTGGGAGATAAATATATTAGCTCCAGGCTAAACAAATCCCTGGTACCAGGTTAAGTGAAATGGAAGCTGTTCCAGGTCAATTAAGACACCTGGGGCCAATTAAGAACTTTCCAGAAGGCAGGGAGAAGGCTAGGTTGATTGGGACACCTGAAGCCAATCAGGGGCTGGCTGAAACTAGTTAAAAGCCTCCCAGTCAGGTGAGTGTGCATGTCAGGAGCTGCGGGAAGAAGTTGCGCGGTTGGAGAGGCTGAGTAGTACACACTGTATCAGGCACAAGGAAGGAGGCCCTGAGGTAAGGGTGAAGTGAAGCTTGAGGAAGTGAGGGCTGCTGTGGGGGAAGTAGCCCAGGGAATTGTACATGTCATGTTTCTAAAAGGTCAGCTACCATAGCTGATACTATTAGGGTTCCTGGGCTGGAGCCCGGAGTAGAGGGTGGGCCTGGGCTCCCCCCCCACCTTTGTCCCCTGTTTAATCACTGAGACTGGGAGACAACAGAGACTGTGCAAGGAAGGATAACATCTCCTCACCTCCCTCGCTGGCTTATGATGAAAATGGCTCAGTAGACTGTGACCCTTGTCTCTAGAGAAAGAAGGGTTACGTGGAGGGTCACAGTGAGCCTCTGAAGCTTGTGAAATCCGCCAGGAAACGCGGGACCCATGGAAGTAAGGACAGAGCTTTGTCACTATAATCTTACTATATGTTCCATTCTATGCATCCGACGAAGAGGGCTGTAGCCCACGAAAGCTTGTGCTCTAATAAATTTGTTAGTCTCTAAGGTGCCACAAGTACTCCTGTTCTTTTTGCGGATACAGACTAACACAGCTGCTACTCTGAAACCTGGGCATTGAAAGAAATTATTAAGTTGGCTGCCTCCAAAGACACAATGTACAGCCCAGTCTGTTAGTGTGGCAGAAGACTCACTGAGATGGTTTTAGTACAACTAAGAATAAGTATATTAAACAAGGAACAGAGATTTAAGTGATACTAAGCAAGAGAAAAGAGACAGGTATGGTTACAGACAAAACACGCTTTTTAGTGACTAAAACTTAATTTTAGCAAGTTACCATCTTTGCCTACACAGTTTTCTCGTACCAAGTTACCAGCATCTCCAGGCCTCCAGTCCAGGGGATCCAACTTCCACAGAATCAGAGTGTGCTGTTCCCTTTGTTCCCTAAGCGATGGATAACTAGGAAGTCTTTTTGCATCCCTTATACTTCCTCAAAGTCTACTGTCTCTGCTTCAAGACACATTCCTTTGTCCAGAGCAGGTGGGTTTTATACACTGCCTCCCAAACGCATTTTAAGAACATATTTCCAGCACACATATACAACCTGTACATAAATCATGCAATATTTTCAGGACTAGCATTTCATTAGTTTACATCTTATACTTTACATGACACCTTTTAGATACACATTATGATAATAGTGTATTGTGGGTAATGAGTGTGTCAGGCCTGATATGAGTTACAGCACGGTGGGCCCTCTTGCCAGTTGGCATTGCGGGGCTTTTCGAGTCACAATAATATCTGTAGAGAAGCAGAATTCCATGTAGTTTTCCCTTTTAAACTCTCTAAAATATTCTCAAATAGTTTTGCTACAAAATATATGGCATATGCAGAATACATGATAGTATCTCCTTTGCCACTCAAGAGTATGTAGCCATCCCAAAATCATGAAATTAACAGTTGCATACCAAACCAGCCTATCATTTAGTCAATTTCACAGGCACACATACATTGCATACACACATACTATATATAGTAGAGCAGTCATAATGCCACAGTTAAAGTTGCAGTAGAATTTTCCTTTTTGATAGGAAAGTTCATCCTTTATTTTTCAGAAATGTTGTAAAAGTAACTAAAAACCTAAACAAGTTAAAGTTGACACAGGGTTTCAGTTTTTCACGTTGGTTTGATGTAGATCAGATTCATACATACAGAATAATACGAGGTCAAAAATGGCCACCTTTTAAAAATTTTAAGGAGGTATCACCTTTTCTTTTATACTTTTTGCAAAACTGTATAACCTGAGATCTGATTTTTGCCTCACACTTTATATCTGCCGAGGGGCAATATCAGTTACAAGTAGGTACATATTGTATATTTTGTTCCTCCTGCAATTTTAAGAGTTACTGTTTTTAAATACTCTAGCATACTAAATACTGAGATGACTCTATTCACACTGAATGGCAGTTCTGCTGTCACAAAGATTTCCAGCTGCTACAACACAGAAGGCATTATGGGTATGGTCTACACTGCAATAAAACACCTGCAGCTGGCCCAGGTTAGCTGACTTGGGCTTGTGGGGGTCAGGCTGTGGAGCTATAGTATAGATGTTTGGGCTTGAGCCCGAGCCCAGGGACCCTGCAACAGGGGAGGGCTCCAGGGCTCAGGCTGGGGCCCAAGCCTAAATGTCTACACTGAAATTTTATAGCCCCTCAACCTGAGCCCAAGTCAGTTGACCTGGGCCAGCCACAGGTGTTTTACTGCAGTGTAAACATATCCTCAGAGACAGAATCATCAGTAGTTTAGGTTACACCTCCCTGTGCTTTATATCATGAGTTCCAACCTCACCTCTACTGACTGCAGTTTATGATTGTATCAGGGTGGATAAAAATTGATTTAAATCAAATATATTTTTCTTTTTAAAAGTGAACCTGTTTAAAATTACATTTCAAATTATGACAACCCATGTTAAGGTTGAAACTTACTATAACCTATTAAAATAATTGAAATAAACATATACTGCATCAATGAGCCCTGAAATTCTCAAATTTTAATCATATACAGAATCAGGGGGAAATATCTTTAACTTCCGAGGTCAACTCAAGCATTATAAATGCCACAATGTCATGTAATGCATGAAGTAAGTATCTGTTATTTTCAGCCTTTACAATGAAATGAATGCTGATATTTACATTTTCCCAGTTTCTGTTGTGCAGAAAAGCTTTTGCCTCAATTTCTTTTTAATTTCACTTTAGCTAGCAGGTTCAGAGAGATTGTTCTCTTTATTTGGACTAATTCATTCAAAGTTGAGAATCTGACTGGGAGTTAACAAGCATCTCCTGCTTTCTCTTCCTCTTCCAATCTATGAGTAAACTCTAGGTGAATGAAATCTACTATTCTTAAAAACTTGAAGGACATGGGGCCAAATTTTCAAAGGCATTTAGGCACCTAAAAATGCAGGTAGGTACCAAATGGTATTTGCAAAAGCACCTACCTAATACTGGGAAAGCACCTAACTCTAATGGAAACTCTGCTCACATCCAGTTTTTAGAACAAACAATATTGTTTGCGATTGACCTGGGCAAAAGCCTGACATGGGACTGTGATGCTCCCTGGCAGTACCCAAGGTGGTGAGGCACCTCATTACCACCTGCCCTTAGCATGAGGAAGCCTTTTCTGTGCCTACCAGGGGTCAGCTCCCTGACTCCATCAGCCACAGGTAACAAAAGCCCTCCCCTCTAGGCCTCACAGGCCCCGCTGTCCCTCTGCGGGTAAGCAATAGGCACAGTCCAAGCCCTGAGTTCTCAGAGCAACCCCCTGGAGTGCCCAGCCCCTATGCCACTGGACAGTCACAGTATTTACAGAAACACTATTCCCAAAGGAACAGTACACCTCAGCTTACAGTCATACATTAGGATCACTGCTTAACTCACAGCACTTAGATTTATGCAGTGTTGTTGTAGCTGTTTTGGTCCCAGGATATCAGAGACACAGGCGGTGAGATAATATCTTTTACTGGACCAACTTCTGTTGTGAGAGACACAAGCTTTCAAGCTTACACACAGCTCTTCTTCAAGTCCTTGCAAACTTGCTCCCCTCCAATAAAATATATTACCTGACCCATCTTGTCTCTCTGAGCACTTAGATTTGCTTATAGTGAAAACAAGTATAAGTTTATTTAACAAAAACAGAGATTCAAATATAGTAATTTCTGCTCAAAAGCAACCTCTGGTTCCCAGCAAAAAGTTACTATTATACAGAAGTTGCCAATAAGCGGAAGGCACTGTTTTCAGGAGGATACATAGAAAATCATAAAAAGAAAAGGAGTACTTGTGGGGCCTTAGAGACTAACAAATTTATCTGAGCATGCTCAGGGGTCGCATAACTAGGAAATCTCTCCCAGCCCGGACAGGGAAAGGATTGACAGATTGATAGCTCTTTCTCAATTCTGTGAGTGGTGGTGCATGGCCATTCTTAGTTGGTGGAGCGATTTGTCTGGTTAATTCTGATAACGAACGAGACTGTGGCATGCTAACTAGTTAAGCGACCCCCGAGCATGCTCAAATAAATTTGTTAGACTCTCAGGTGCCACAAGTCCTCCTTTTCTTTTTGCAGATACAGACTAACACGGCTGCTACTCTGAAACCTATAAAAATCATGCGCAGAATGATACATTTGTACAGAACAGAAAGTGTGAAACTGTTTATTAACTGTTCATTGACTGTCAGTACTAAAGAAGAAAACCAAACATAATACACAGTGATAGATACACTGAATAGTGAATCACTGGCCAACTTAGCAAACTTAGGAAATCTCCGCTTGCTATGAGTCACAAGGACTACAGTAGCACACAATTCTATAAAGGAAAACACCAAGGAAAATGTATAAAATACTTACAATATAATGTCTCTGTCTGCTAAACAGCTCTGTACTTAAAGTCAGTGCTCCTTACATGTCACATCAATTAAAGCAGCACAAGACTTTACCAATAAATGATGGTTTTTGAGAGAAAAAAATGTATCCAATGTGGTCTGCTTTCTACTGTTGGCCATCTCCACCTGTAAATCCTTTTCAATTTTGTGTGTAGGCTTGCCGACTGTTCTGACAACCATGACTCTGGCATATCCTGTGAAAAACATCCACCACACGTAGCTCAGTGAAGGAAAGCTTTCAAGTTTGTCACCCAACACACTATCCTCTTGCACCTCATCAGCCTGTTGGTACAGGCCCTATTGTCTCTGGAAGTTCGGCATCAGAAAACTCACCTTCCATCTCCAAATAACTGTCAAACTCTACAATAGCCACAGATGCCTTTGTTGTTAGATTTTCAGAAACAGACATATTGGCCAGCACATCAACGTCCACCAGGACATCCTTTTCTGCTGTTGATGCAAACCCTTCCTTTCTGAAGCAGGTTAGAACAGTCCGTGGGAGAACAGTGGCCTATGACTCCTTAGCAAGATGAAGTGCATCAGAGGGGTTTTGGCAACATCTACCACTGTGCAAATCAGCATACAGAGAGCCGATGATCCATGCATTAAGATAAGAGCAGCAGTGAACTTTGAAGTTTTTACAGACAATAAACACCCAACATACAACCAACACAGCTTTACTTAAAAATTACTCTAGCAAAATACAAAGGAAAATGCAAGAGATTAATATAGGTTAAGTTACATAAGAACAGCCATAGTACGTCAGACCGATGGTTCATCTAGCTCAGTATCCTGTCTTCCGATAGTGGCCAGTACCAGATGCTTCAGAGGGCATGAACTGAACAGGGCAATTTCGAGTGATCCATCCTATCATCCAGCCCCAGGTTCTGGCAGTTGGAGGTCCAGGGACACTTGGAGCATGGTGTTGCGTCCCTGACCATCTTGGCTGATAGCCACTGATGGAGCTACCCTCCATGAACTCACCTAATTCTTTTTTGAACCTTGTAAACAGTTTTTATAACTGTACCAGGTCTGAAGATGGCACTGCAATAGTTCAGCTAATGGCTACAAATTTCAACAGCAACATAAACCTAACCAACACTCTTAGCATAATACACAGATATATCCCCCCGACCCCCCGTCCCTGAGTGCACACTCTCCGTTAATTTTATAGTCCGGGGTCCTCTCTTGCATTGGTGTACTGGATGAGCAGGCTTTGTATTATGACCTGCTTAGATTGCACAGTACTAGCTGGTAATAAGAGTTATTCCATCAAAGCACAATAGACCCTGATTCTGACCATAAAATGAATGTCTTCTGCCCCCCAGTTTTCGTCTTAGACTTAATGTAGCCACACCAAGTCTCAACACTATCTTCAACCCAGAGGGGATAGCCCCAGGGGTAACTCACTCTTTCCTCAAATCGACTGAGCCAAATTCTAATCTGCTGCACAACCAACAGTCTCCAGTTTTTGTTCTCAATGCCTAGCTGTGGGGAAAGAATCAGTGAGCTAGGGCTTAGCACTAACAAGTATTCAACTGCAGTGTAGTCTTAATCCTGGTTACATATCTTCATCCCCAGCAACTCAACAACAGGGATCTGTCACAGCTTTTCCTTGGCCCAGACTCCAAAGGGAGTTGCAGTTCTCAGTTCTAGGTTACAGACCAAACTGGAACCCACCAGCACCCATCTGTAGCTTCTGTCCTGGAAGCTTAGTCCTGGTCCAGAGGGCTCCCACCACTGCATCCTGGGATTTGTAATCTGTCATAGCTGTAAAACAGTACTCAGAGGTCGGTCTAAACAGAGTATCCCTGATAGGGTTCAGAGGCTCCTCAAATGGGGGCCTATACACTGAAAGAAGAATTATTCCACTGGACATCTTTAGTCAGACTACTTTTTCAGTGGAAAAAATTAGCACCCACTATAGATTTTTCAGAATAATCAAGTGATTTTCTAATTCCTTTAATTCTTTTTTCCAGTTATTAAGCCAAGTGGCTTCTATAAACCAGCATTTGGCCAGATTTATCGTTATTGCTTAACAAGTCCTCCAACCCGCATCAGATCGGACTGCTAAGCATCTATACAACCAACATCAGATGGGAAGCAATGGGGAAAGCTGTAACTTAAACATTTAAAGTCCGGCTTTTACAAAAACATTATCTTTACATTAACACTTATAATGCTTTCTAACTTGAGATGGTTTTTCATTTTGTTTCCCCAAATAAAGCTGCCAAGCGTTCCATTGGGTGCCATATTCAAAATACCAAGGGCCAAATCCAAGGCCGCCTTCTAAACATGAAGTATTCTACACAGGCAATGATTGTGCATGTTTAGGTTGCTTACAACTTTGCACGTGCACTCTGACAGCTTTCAAGTGCCGAACGTAATCTCTCGCTAGGCTGATTTGCCATTATCGTGAGCTCACTTTTGGCCATGTTGAGTTTGTAAGCTTTCCTCAACTCTCTCCATTCCCACCAATGCTGTTGATAACACTACCAGTCTCCCTATCACCCAGCGCTATAACCTGGGGCTTGTCCTCAACTCCTCCATCAGCTTCTCTGCCAACATCCAGACCATGGTCAAATCCAGTCATTTCCCTCCCTGCAACACTGACACTTCCTCTCTGTCCCAATAGCCATATCACTCACGCTTGTCCTCATCATCTCCTGGCTTGACTACTGCCATCTCCTCCTCTTTGGTCTTTTCATGCTAATCTTGCCTCACTCCAGTCTGCCCACAATGCTACCACTAAAATCATCTCTCTCACTCAGTGCTTTTACTGTGAACCCTCATGCACACATCTCTGAACTGGTCTTTCTTCACATTCCCCCATACCTCTCTCTGCTCAGACTATGATGCCCGTCTCAATAACCCCATTGCATCCTCCTCTCAAGTGTTTCTGTGCCCTCGTCCATACTACCTCCTAATACTTGGAACGCCTCCCCAAGCATCTCTGACAAACTCTCTCCTTCAAATCCTTCCCAAAAAAATCCCAAGATCAGAAGCAAGGGGGAGGAAAGTTTAAACAAGCACCAAAAACAAACAAACAAAATCTAATGACGTTTGCATGGCTTGCTGCTTAAATGTGTGATTTTACTGTGACTTTTGTCTTTCCTCTCATCTTCCCGCCTTTCTTTGGTTTATGATCCCTACCTGCAGCATCCTGTCCAATTTAGTCTCTTCCTGATATCTGTTTTTTACAAGATGCCCAGCATATCTGAGGCCTCCAAAGAGTTATAATAATTCATGAATAGTAAAATCCAAAGCTTGCGCTTGTAACACAGCACTAAGTACTGTTTATGGGAAGGCTTTTTAAATAAAAAAAATTGTGCCCCCATCAAAATAGTTAGTATGTTCTCTACTTACCCTTTCCTCCTCCCACTGTAGCCAGTTATAGGGGTTATTCATCTGTCAGAAGAAATTTCTGATAACTTTCAGTTTTCCTCCTACTTGCTGAATTCACAGAGTGAAATCACAAGCTTATTTTTGACATCTGTTTGATGGCTATTACTGCGTCATGGTAATATATTTAATATAATCAATATGGGGCTTTGATTTAGTCAGACAGGAGAAGATCGCTTACTGTCAGAAAAAGTCTGAATTCAGCTATTCACTTCATAAATCTTTTGGCATCAGAATGAGGCTTTAGTACTGTGATATACAAATATATTTCACATTCTTCCAACCTTCTTCATCCTATCCCACACCTGCTTCTTAAAAAAAGATTTGCTCCAAGTAGACCAGTCACTAGCCAATTCAATAACCTCTCAGAGACAGGAGTAGGATATTAAGCCTAATAATCCTGACCTGTCTGTTCTCTCCACATACAGTATTTACACACTTTCATTTTCTGCAATGAAGTTTCCATTACCAACCTCTTGAGAATGGCTAGCTATTTTTTTTTAAAATTGGGAATTCCCCCCTCTAAAGCAATATATGAGCTACAGGAGTCTATAGCTATATTTAATGTTATTAATAAAATAAATAATAATACAGCATATACTATTAAGAAACAAAAGTGTTCCCAGCATTCAAGATTTATTGATGTACTTTTGTGATCGTTTTATTTTCTGATACACCAAGTTCTCATTAATCCTCCAGTACTACAAGTCACTTCCTCAAACCATTCTCCTTTGCTGGTGGGACTAGCCAATATTCAAACAATTTATACAGTATTTTAAAACATTTTTCCTAGTATCATATCCAAGTTCTCCCTTTACACCATTTCATACTATTGCTTCTAGTTAACCATCTCTGCAAAGCTTCTTCCTCTCCTTGATGTTAATGCCATTTTAATATCTACAATCTGATGACACTTCTGCCTCCTTTCCTGCTCCCAAACCTACATATAATCAATCTCCTCTCACATGACAGTTCCTCTAAGGACTTTATGATCCTGAGTGCATTTCTTAGAATTCTGCTTTCAGCTTGCAGTTTATTAATAAATCTTTTTAATAGTGGGGAACCCACAAGTGAATAAAGAAGTGCATACATAGAGATGCCCAGAACTATTTATTTACACCGGGAATGGGTCTGTTCCCATTTTAAAACAATGGTAGTATGATAAGAGGCTGATACCAGATATATTTTTCAGATAATTGGAGAAGTAGGAGCTGATAAGAGACCAGAGCTGTAGGTAGACAAGCCACATGAGAAAGATGCTAATGTAGGGCAGTGCTTCCCAAACTAAGAGCCATTCATGGCTACCCAAAGGGCTCATGGGGGAGTCACTAGTATTTAATTAATATGCCTGTTTTTATTTTTTTCCTAATTAAGACCATAAAAGGGCAAATTTTTAAATAGAGCACTGTTTTCTAATGTTGGCAACTCCTTAGAAGTTGTCCAAGGAAAGGAAACTATACATGACAATACAAACTGAGAAAGTTGTTGAGAGACTCAACTTTCTTATAGATTCCACATTTATTTCCACTGTGATGTGAAAACCTATGATGCAGAACCAAATCTAGACTCTTAACAATAAATATAATCATATGCCTTGGTGAGAATAGTGACCTAGCAGGAATCTGGAAGCCATGATTCCTGGGTTCTGATGCCAGTGTTACCACCAACTCAATGCATGATCTTGAGTAAGACACTTATCCTTGATGAGCCTCAGTTTACCCTATCTGACTAAGGTCTATAGGAATATTTGTCTCTCAGGGGGTTTACGAGGTTTAATTAGAGTTTGTACAGCACAAAGGTCTTCAGATGACAGGCATTTTACAAATATAAAAGTATTATTAACATAGTTTGTGTCAGTCAGAGTTTGTCCTGATGCAGATACGGACATGGACTTCTCCATTACCACTGCTCAAATCCTTGACTCCTCCTCCTACACCTCATCCTTAATACTCATATTTAGATTACTACAGTGTACAGGGCATTAGGAAGGATTAGTTTTGACATACAATTCGAAATCTTTGTTAAAGAAGAATTCCTGTCTCTACATGGATTATTTTTAAAGATACATTGTTAAACAGTTAAGCCCAGAAATAGGATCAGCTTTATAATCATGGTAATTTGGAGGCAGCAAGTCTTGATTCTTAGGCCCAAATTCTCCTCTCTGCCCCCATGAGCAGAAGAAAGCCAACAGCAGCAGATATAAATAGCTATGAGGGTCACGGAGGAAGAGTCTTTGTTCCTGTCTTTTCCTTCCTCAAAACCCACCTAGTCCCTCTGGGGATACTACACAGGATTGTGCTTCAAAGATAGGACAGCTTCTCTCTGTGGCATCAGCCTTCCTCAGAATTGTGGGGAATCCTCATGTAAGTAAATGAAGAACAAAATCAGCACTGAACTTGCCTGGTCTCCCTCATCACGGTGGGAAAATCATACCAACATAAACAGCAAAAGCAGGCTTGAGTACCAGTGGGGACACCCTGGGAGCAGTGCTTCTCCGTTAGCCAGGCTGCTCCCAAAGGGAGTTAGGAATCAGTTCAGAAGCAGTAACAAATTGTCTGGCTATTAATTTTTGCTTATTTGTTTTTATTTAGATGAAAATCTCTGTTTCCTGGGGAAAAGTTTGTTATTAAAAAAAAAAGTAATAGGCAACCAATATAAAATCTCCTTGTGTGCTATTGTATTAATAAAAGCACAAGTCAAAAGTTAACTTGACAGGAGCAGGTCTAGATAAACTGACCAAAGATGAGCTCTTCTTTATCATTTACATTGCTGCAGTGCCTAGAGGCCACAAACAGACTGGGGCCCCGCTATACTAGGCTCTGTAAAAACAAAATGACAGCCCCTCCCCCAATAACATTACAATCTAAAAGAGCACTTACAGTCTGAAATAAAACTAGTTTATAATCCAATGCAAACCTTCAATTTAAACTGATGGCAAATTAAAAATAAAAATCCAAGGACAACATGCCAAATGGCTGCTTCAGACACTTAGGGCAGCCACAAAGCCTGCTAGTAGGCACAAGCCCCATGAAAACACAGAACCCAACTCATAATAAATGCCAAAAAGCGCAAACAAGGGATGGCCAATGAGACTGTACAGCTCCTTAAAACTCTGCAAACACATGCATGTACGGCACAGAAATACACCGCAATAATCAAGACTATAATGGGAGATAAAACTTTATCCTATGAATTACCAAGGTCTTACCACAGAAGGAACCCATTAAAAAACAAGCCTCCAGCAGCTTCATTCATGACCCACGCAAAGTTCAGATAGATACGTAAACGGCTTGAGTTCGCAAAACTGGACTCAAAATCTAGTAAAAAGGATTAATATTTTCAAATACTTCAGGTCCTGACCAGAAATACCTTAAAGTAGCTCGTCTGATTATATTTTGGTGTTTCGGTTCCTTCTGAGGCCACAAACTGAATGGTGGGAGGGCAAGGTGCAGGGGGGCATTTATTTTAACATTTCAGAGCCTCACAATGGCTCAAATTTAAAAAAAAAATTGGGCAAGAGTTTTGGGCTCGAGCGTCTTATGTAGCCTAAATCAGTTTGCCCATACATACTATGAAGTCACTATGACAAATATAGGACGATAAAAATATCTTTTATATATAGCTAAATAAGTAATTCACTAATCAGGGAGAAGTGTCTTAGAGCCCCGATTCAGTCAGGTGCTGGGCTCAATTCCCAATAAGGAAATTCCCTTTGTTATCTGAGCAGGGTACTCTACCTTTTTGCTTGTTGGCTGGATCCCACAAGTTGTCTCTGTGGATGGGTGTACTCTTGAATTACACCATCTACTAGGCAGCAAGTTCAGCTCCAGTCCTGAAAGGGGCTGAGTGCCTTCCCAACTGGGGCGGAGCTAGGGTGACCAGACAGCAAGTGTGAAAAATCGGGACTGGGGTGAGGGGTTATAGGAGCCTATATAAGAAAAAGATGCAAAAATCAGGACTGTCCCTATTAAAATTGGGTCATCTGGTCACCCTAGGTGGAGCACCCTTGATTCCTAGCATAATAAGGTCCTTACAGAGTGTATCTACATTTGCTCAAAAAGCAACTGATTACCTGCCTATTCAGCTCAGCTGGCTAATAGGGTTTTTCCAATCCAAGGAAAGCAAAAGATCATTGATGGAATTAGGCAAAAAACAGGTTAATCTCTCAAGATTCAAAGTTGGCTCCTTGCAGTCTCTGCCCAATCTGCAGTCTTAACAATTCGTCCTTGTGTGAGTGGGGCATTCTATGGGAGATGTAACATCCAGACAAGGAAAATAAGATGAAAAGGTTTCAGAAACTACATCCTGGAGACCAAATATATGAGGAAAAAGAAGTAATTAGTTGACCTACTTTACCACTGGCAGTACTAGTCTATAGAACTGTTCTCTTCAAGAGCCAATACATTAAAAAAAAATCTTCGAGTACCAATAATCAGGCCTCATCTATATCTAATCAGAAAAGTTTAAACAAACTCGCTTGAACAAACAGCTGCGCAACATCTCTGATTTTCTACCTCAACAATCTCAAGGTTCAAGCAAGGTTTAGGCCTTTTATTTGCTAGATAACTTCTTCTGCACACAGAGTTGTAATCTGTCCTGCAACCCAGATCTGGCCAGGCTATAAGTCAAGAATTTTAAACCGCGAGTGAACTAGACTGCTCCTACAGCAAGACTTGCTAAAAACATTTTAAAAATATATAATAATTGTACACACTCCTCCCACAGTATAGCATATATATCTATTGCAATACAAAGACATACACTGATGTAAGCTTAAGACTACATTTTGATACTCTAATGTTGGGAAACGAAAAAGTTAGATTCCATAATAACCTTAATTTATTCATACTGCACAGGTTTTTTGTATTAAAATATAATTAGTGGCATAACTAGTAATCCAAAACTTTAAATGTTGCATTTCCTGTCTTTTGAATGTTTAAAACTGTAACTTTAATACTATAGTCACATAAATGTTTGTTTCAGAGTAGCAGCCATGTTAGTCTGTATTCGCAAAAAGAAAAGGAGTAGCACTAGTGGTACCTTAGAGACTAACAAATTTATTTGAGCATAAGCAAATAAATTTGTTAGTCTCTAAGGTGCCACTAGTACTTCTTTTCTTTTTATAAATGTTTGTGTTCTATTTCCCTGGATATTTTTAAGACACAGCAGCAGCTTTGACACTAATATTTCCACAGATTTCACTGTGGACCTTCCACACCGTGTTGCATAGTTGAAAGTATACACAACTGTAGAAATTCATGGTGAAATATCAACAAATACTTAATATTGATGAGTGTATTGACATTAAATTGTAGTCCTGTAAATAACAGAACTCTGACTAGTGGAAACATTTAATTTAAAACGCATCACAGATTTTAGTTTACTTCTATCTCCATGACTTCAAAAAATTCACATTATTTTGGAGACTTAACCTCAGTAAAACCCCTAAACCTGGGAAGTTTCAGTTTGTGAAGTGTAGCCATTTAAGTTGCAATACAGAGAAGTCGGTCTTTTTACAGCTAAACATCTATATAATTTTTCCGTTAAAACTGATTAATGGATTTTACTCAAGTTCTTTAAAAAGTCACCTTTTGGCCTACCCCAACCCTTTGAAAGTTCTGAACACCTGAAGGAAGAAGGTTAGAATAGAAGTCTAATGCTTTATTGCATGTATGGCTCCACTGCAAGCAGCCTCCACACTCATCTTCCCCAAACCTCAGGAACATATTTGCTGAGTGTGCCTCCTTCACTGTGGAAGAGAGACATACCTCCTTTCTCCTCTTCCCACTGTTTTACCCTGCCACCTCTGCAGGCTCCATCTCTGTTCTCTCCCCACAATCACATACCCTGCTACCACCACTATTCATATACGTAAGGGGCAGATTAGGGAACAATGCCATAGGCGCAGGGGAGAAAACATGAGGGTCCTTAATTTGTGTCTGAAGCTTTCCACATTGCAGTGCAGATGGTACAATTTCATATACGCATATGTTACACAGACACACATACCCCCATTTGTGAGGAAGCCAGTCACAGTCTAAGCTTATGAGGAAAGATGGACAGCTGTATGGATGATAAACAGGGGTGTGGAAAACGGTAATGAGTAAAGGGGTTACAAAAAGGCACCCCTAATGAAGAAGAAATTCAGCCCTCTTACCCCATGATTTCCAATACCAACCATGGCATCCTTTCATTATCCATCTTTCTTCCAAGTGGTAAAGAGTAAATAGAGACTTGCGACACAACTAATAAGGAAAAAAGTAGAGCCATATAGAGAGAGTCACACACTAGTCAACACATCCAGTATAGGAAGCAGCCTGTGAAGCTATGTAACAATACCAAAACAACTTACGAGCAAAAAAGTAAACAGGTGGTACTAAATCCCACTTACCAGTACAAGTAATAGGCTAAAGCCAGCACAACCAGTGTAGCACAAATTCCAGATAGCAGACATACTCCCGATTGGTTTACCAACATATTCCTTATTTATTTGTTTCTATTTATTTTAAAAAAAAGAGAAAGGAGGAGGAAAACCGAACTGGAAAAACAAGATGACGTGAGTCTTTGCTAGAACAACAAATCAGTCCTGACAAGGAGGAGGGATTATGATGACAAAAGCAAATCTGGAAGCACTGCAGTTGCTAAAAACTGCCTCCTCAGCAACAGCAAAAGAAAAAGTCGGATATTGTTTCCAGTAGGCAAATAGTGGCGTTCAGTAACTTATCTGAACTTAAAACAAAACAAAAAACCTCTTACCTTAAGAAATAAAGACGTGCTCTGGGTATAAATGGACTAATAACAAAAGAGGAAATAACTTTCAATAAAAATTACTGTCAGGTGCTGTTGCTGACATACCAAGCCTTTGGTCTAATCCAGTAATCGTCTTATGGCAAATTACCATGCTGCAATCAGCCAGGTTCATTTGCACTGTATGGCATGCATGTTCTACCCTGCTCTTTGGCACATTGTTTCAAACTGATGAAGGACAATTCTAGAATTTAATAAAAATACTTCCTGCCCACCTACCAAAGCTTGTACCTTTTATATCCATGAACACTGAATACAAGTTTGAGAGGGCAAAACAATAGAAAAAGGGGAGAAGAACTTTGATTTGTCAGTCAGCAGAATAAGTGCCCAAGGGCCATGAAGGCTACAATAACTGTGATGAGGGTAACACAAGGAAGAGTGCACGGCAGCTAGGCAAACTCTAGCTGTTCCATTGATTAAAAGAGGATTCATTTAGTGTCTAGAGATAAGAGAAAAGAAACCTAAAATCATTAAAGTAACAAGGGAAACCATGGCAAAGGAGTGGTTAAGGCTTAAAGGCCTGTGTAGCTGTTTTATATTATAATCTTGGTAGTTTAGGTAAATGAATTCAGAACTGGAATACTGAATTAAGGCCTAGTATATGCAGCTTTTAGTATAAGTATAACTATGTCAGTTAGAAGAAAAGGAGTACCTGTGGCACCTTAGAGACTAACAAATTTATTTGAGCATAAGCTTTCGTGAGCTACAGCTCACTTCATCAGATGCATGAAGTGAGCTGTAGCTCATGAAAGCTTATGCTCAAATAAATTTGTTAGTCTCTAAGGTGCCACAGGTACTCCTTTTCTTCTAACTGCTTAATAGCTCCTCTTAAGTGATCACTCTCCTTACAGTGTGTATGGTAACACCCATTGTTTCATGTTCTCTGTGTATAAAAATCTCCCTGCTGTATTTTCCACTGAATGCATCCGATGAAGTGAGCTGTAAGTCACGAAAGCTTATGCTCAAATACATTTGTTAGTCTTTAAGGTGCCACAAGTACTCCTTTTCTTTTTGCGAATACAGACTAAGACGGCGGCAGTACTAAAAAGTACTAAAGGCAGTTACTGGGATCCTGGTTGATGCTTCATATAGCACTAGTTACATTATAATTGGAGTCTAGCATTTTTTAGAAGATGTAGTTAAATTGGAAAGATACAGCATGAAGCAAGTAAGACTATAAATAGAATGGAGAGATTTACATACAAGGAAATTGACAAAAACTGGGATTATTTGAGACTCTGATCAAAAGGAAAACTGACTGATGTTTAAAACTTGTTAAAGATTTAATTGTATATTAACTTGATCCAATAGAGCTAGCTGGAATAACCAGGAGTTGGGAACACAGGTTTCAATTAAGAAGGAATGTGTGCAAGAAGAATTTAAGGAGGTATTATTTTAAAAAGACAGTAGTGACTAGGTGAAATGGACTTCCAGCTGAGGTTGAAATTTCAAACAGCACTCCCGTATTTCAGCAAAAAGCAAGGGCTTGATTTTCAAATGCTCAAGTAGGCACACATTTAGCATTGACTCAGAATGTTCACCTCCTCTACTCATAATTGGACACACACCAGATTCTGATTTGTGCACTGTCCCTGCCTATATTAACAACTATCTAACTCCATAGGCACAGATCTGTGTGATCACTTCAGTTACTTGATTAGCTGATTATATGGTAATAAGTTAAAGGGCACAGTGTTTGTGAATTTCATACTTGGGAATAGCCAACCACCCTTTTTGTGGGTCAAAAAGGAATTTTTATCTATTGTGTTCTCCAACTTCACTCTGAGACTGGCTAAATGATGTTGCCTGCCATTAGCATAAAAAGTTAATTTTAAAAAAACGAGGCATTTAGAAGTACATAATTTGGTGATGATAGAAGAGTCTGCTTGTTCCAGACACAGAGGGTGTCTGGCCTGCTGCTCACACTACAATGCTTCAGTAAGCAACTAAGGGCATGGCTACACTTGCAGTTGTAGAGCACTGGGAGTTAAACCAGCCTTCGGAGACTGCAGCAGGGAAAACACTGCTGAGTGTTTACACTCTCAGCTGGAAGTGCACTGGTGTGGCCACATTAGCATGTCTCGCAATGCCACAAAGAGCAGTGCATTGTGGTAGCTATCCTAGCATGCAAGTGGCTGCAATGTGCTTTTCAAATGCAGGGGGTATGACAGGGAGTGTGTTGTGTGTATGTGGGGGGAGAGATCGTGTCAGCATGCTGTCTTGTAAGTTCAGACAACAGCAGACCCCGCTCCCCCCTGCCTCTCTCTCTCTCTCACTCAAAGCAAGCAGCGTTCCTCATTAATGGTTCCTTTGTCCTGGAGCAGATAAGCAGCCAGCTGTCAGAAACAGAGCTTTGAAAGGGGATATCTGCATTCCTACAGCGAGTTCAAAACAATGACAAGAGTGGCCACTTGACTTAAGGGGATTATGGGATGTTTCCAGAGGTCAATCACAGCACAGTAATGCAACACCTCATCCACACTTGCGCTGCGGCGCTCCAGCGGGGGCACAGCAAACGTTATTCTACTTGCCGAGGTGGAGTACCAGCCGTGGAGTCAGAGGGCTATACATGCTTTGCCGTGTGGATGGGTAGTGAGCTAGTGCACCCAGGGCTCCTTTATTGCACTGTAATTCGCAAGTGTAGCCAAGGCCTAAGGAACTTTACTCTCCAAGACCGTCAATCAACACCTTTCATGAGCACAAGATATTTATTTAAGAAAATACACACTACTAAAATGTGACAAGTTTCCAGACAGTCTCAGGATGTAAACTAAAGCAAAAACAAAAGACAGGCAGCAGTTTTAAAAAAGCCTTATTAGAAGAATTTTCAAATTAGAAATTTGCAGTAATTGCCTACATTTGAAACAGGCTTATTTGGCATTACTATAATAAAAGCAAATCTAAAATTATAGTTCTGGTATTCAAATAGTGATTCTATAATACCAGTCCTTACATAACAGAAGCAGAAAAGAGTGAGGTAACAGAACAGCTATTAGTGCAGAATGCTTTCCTTAGAAGTAAGTACTCAATAGGCCTTCTTGTATTGTATACATTAATCAATGTTATGTAATGTATAAAGTTGCCAATTTTAGTCTCTGGCAATAAAACACATTCAGTAGTGTCTGCCCAGCTCCAAGGCTTTGCTGAACTCTCCTCCTTGCCCAAAGCTCATTGATGGTTGACTTCTTTAGAGGTAGGGAATATACACCTTTGTACTCAATGAAAATAAACACACAAGGAAACTTGGAAGGCATAGGTGCATGTCTAACAGATATAAATATATTTGTAACAGCCAGGGAATGGGGAGAAGAGGGATCAATAAATCTGAGTTCATCCCAATTTTTCCCTGGACATGCTGCGTGAACTTGGGAAAGCCACTGTGTCTCAGTTACCCTGTATGTAAATTAGGGATGCAAAAATCTAAGCTGTGATGTCTGAAATCAATTGACAATATTAAAGAAGGATTGTAAAGTTCACTTTGTGGATGGAGGAAATATGCAAACCCAACCATTCAACCTGAGAAAACAAAAAAAGCAGCCAGAGATGAGAGCTATCAGCATGCAAATATGCTGTATTTGAACAAGGACAGATTCCAACTGCCGTTAAATGAAGTTTCAGGGAATAAGGTTGTGTGTATCTACAAACACCTACCTAGGTTCA
Source organism: Dermochelys coriacea (assembly GCF_009764565.3). Classification (NCBI taxonomy): domain Eukaryota; kingdom Metazoa; phylum Chordata; order Testudines; family Dermochelyidae; genus Dermochelys; species Dermochelys coriacea. The sequence goes on from NC_050068.2 coordinate 156,695,636, forward strand.
AAGGACTCCTTTGAAGTACTGCATGCTAATTGGAAGGAAATCGAAAGGCTGTCTATCAAGAAATACTGAGCTTCATTAAATTTTAGGTACAATGGTATCTTGTGCAAAAAAGGACTAATAAGCTTATTCCATGTCTACAATAATATTTTTCTTTAAAATTTCCCACTATTGTACTATGACTGGTGCTGCTCCGTGGCACCAACAATGGTGAGAATGTGCTTATAGATTAGTAGCTGGCATTTTACCCACCTATCCTCTTCCTCCACTGTTCAGAGTAGATCTAAACAATGTGGTGGTTGAAAATTCCAGCACCTGTCAAAACCTGTGTTCCTACTGATCCTACCTCTATTTGAACTGCCTGGATGGAGAGTTTGAAGAAAAATGCTAGTGATGACAAAGCCTTAGGTGCTGTAATGAAGCAATATATCATTATCCATACACAGATACCAATCATGAACTTACGTCTAAAATGGCAACATGCACTTCTGACACTTTACATGCTACCCAGAAAAATAAACAGGCAAAAGGAGGGATAATGGAAAAGGGCTTTCCCTGACAGCCTGTGGTCACATTAAAACCAGAGATGCTATGAAAATGAAGAGGGTGTATACCTTACTTAACTCATAGGACTTAAAGATTTTACCTTATTTAGCAACACTGCTACTCAGACCTTACAAAGTTTAATGTATAACCAGCATACTTTTGTTTTATTTAAAAATAGAAATGAATTTTTGTAACATCAAAGTTGAGTAGGGACAGAAGAACCCATTTGTGACAGTCACTGCAGTCATGGGGGAGGGCAGATGGAAAGTTTAAAGACCAAGTGGAGAGAGGCACAAGCGATCAAAGGTTATGGGGGAGAGCAATACTTATGTCTCAGTGGAATATCGCAAGGATAAACTCATAAAGCACTTGGAGATGGAAGTGCAAAGTATTATTACAATGGCCCCTTGTTTAAACTTCTTCAATATTGACAGTCAGACCATATCAATAAGGGTCCATTTGCCATATTTATTCTGGAACCCTGACCTCAGTAATTCATCATTCAAGTGCTGAGATACCACAGTAACTGGTATGGTATAAAGTGTGCATGAGAGAGACAAGGATTCCTCTGTCACACACACTGGTGTAAGTCAGGAAGTCAGTGGAATTATACCAGTGGCAGGGAGGGGAAGGAAGGAAGAGAAGAGGAGAGAAATATTTTTATAAGTCACAGACAAAAGTACATATTTTTTAATTCATTGTGGAACTCATTTCCTCTGCCACCCCTTTCTCTTCTCAAAGCTGTGCTCAATAAAGTTTCTGCTACCATGAAGGTTGTACCCGCAATGCTACAAATGCTGTCCTTTTATCCAGTTCACAAGTGTTTCCTTCAAAAATTATCAGTAAGTCTAGGAATGAGTTCAGTAGGCTTCCTTTCAAACCCAGAGAGCCAACAAGGAGTAATTATTTCAGCTTAGAAGTCAAACTGTTTCAAAACCTCACTGTCCCATTCTTTTACTTCCTTTTTAACTCATGACATATACCCCTTTTTTCTTTTTTTTTGCTTCCCCGGCGTAGTGAAAAGGTTCCAAAGCATCCTTTTGCAGTAACTATGAATCGTTTCCAATTCTCTGTTGGCTCACTAATAAGATGATCTTTTAGAGCAGAGTGCCTTCACTTCTACATAAGTTTAATAGAACTGAAACACAAAAAGAGAAATCCCTATTGAAAAAAACCACAAAAACCTTGTTTCTACAGTATCTTTCTATAACATTTGCATGTGGTGAAAATGCTCTATGCCGAAAGGAGAACGCTCTCCCATCAGCATAAAAAAACCCCACCCCCACAAGCGGCAGAAGCTATGTCGACAGGAGAAGCTCTCCCGCTGACATACAGCTGGGCACACGAGTGCTTATGTCGATGTAACGTATGTCACTCGGGGGGTGATTTATTCACCCCCCTGAGCGACATAAATTATGCCAGCATGAGCTGTAGTGCAGACATAGCCCCAGTCTGAATCAGTATATGCAATTCCCTCCCTCCCCCAACCACAGTCTCCATCAGGGGTTGTACTTCTCCAGCACTGTTTACCTGGCCTAGGATTTGCAGTAATTAACCCCCTTCCCCACCGATTTTAGTTCCTGAAGAAAATTCTATAACCCTCCTTCATGGAGCCAGAGTACTATCTCTAGCTCATCAAGATTTATATAACATTTATAGATACCAAAGTTTATGCATATTCCCTTTACCCATAGTGTCTGGTGTATCTTTTGATGTTTCCATGCGAGCAAGGTCTCACATCTGTCACAGTTGCAACTAAACATAAACATATTAAAAATCTGTTTTCTGTGTTTCTGTGTTTCTGTGAACTGATTTCCATTCCACTCATACGAATGGAAGGTTGGACATATGACCAGGGAAGAGTATAAAAATATTGCTCGGGCATGTAGGAAAGATATCAGGAGGGCCAAATCGCACCTGGAGCTGCAGCTAGCAAGAGATGTCAAGAGTAACAAGAAGGGTTTCTTCAGGTATGTTGGCAACAAGAAGAAAGCCAAGGAAAGTGTGGGCCCCTTACTGAATGAGGGAGGCAAGCTAGTGACAGAGGATGTGGAAAAAGCTAATGTACTCAATGCTTTTTTTGCCTCTGTTTTCACTAACAAGGTCAGCTCCCAGACTGCTGTGCTGGGCATCACAAAATGGGGAAGAGATGGCCAGCCCTCTGTAGAGATAGAGGTGGTTAGGGACTATTTAGAAAAGCTGGACGTGCACAAGTCCATGGGGCCGGACGAATTGCATCCGAGAGTGCTGAGGGAATTGGCGGCTGTGATTGCAGAGCCCTTGGCCATTATCTTTGAAAACTCGTGGCGAACGGGGGAAGTCCCGGATGACTGGAAAAAGGCTAATGTAGTGCCCATCTTTAAAAAAGGGAAGAAGGAGGATCCGGGGAACTACAGGCCGGTCAGCCTCACCTCAGTCCCTGGAAAAATCATGGAGCAGGTCCTCAAAGAATCAATCCTGAAGCACTTAGAGGAGAGGAAAGTGATCAGGAACAGTCAGCATGGATTCACCAAGGGAAGGTCATGCCTGACTAATCTAATCGCCTTTTATGATGAGATTACTGGTTCTGTGGATGAAGGGAAAGCAGTGGATGTATTGTTTCTTGACTTTAGCAAAGCTTTTGACACGGTCTCCCACAGCATTCTTGTCAGCAAGTTAAGGAAGTATGGGCTGGATGAATGCACTATAAGGTGGGTAGAAAGCTGGCTAGATTGTCGGGCTCAACGGGTAGTGATCAATGGCTCCATGTCTAGTTGGCAGCCGGTGTCAAGTGGAGTGCCCCAGGGGTCGGTCCTGGGGCCCGTTTTGTTCAATATCTTCATAAATGATCTGGAGGATGGTGTGGATTGCACTCTCAGCAAATTTGCGGATGATACTAAACTGGGAGGAGTGGTAGATACGCTGGAGGGGAGGGATAGGATACAGAAGGACCTAGACAAATTGGAAGATTGGGCCAAAAGAAATCTAATGAGGTTCAATAAGGATAAGTGCAGGGTCCTGCACTTAGGATGGAAGAATCCAATGCACCGCTACAGACTAGGGACCGAATGGCTCGGCAGCAGTTCTGCGGAAAAGGACCTAGGGGTGACAGTGGACGAGAAGCTGGATATGAGTCAGCAGTGTGCCCTTGTTGCCAAGAAGGCCAATGGCATTTTGGGATGTATAAGTAAGGGCATAGCGAGCAGATCGAGGGACGTGATCGTTCCCCTCTATTCGACACTGGTGAGGCCTCATCTGGAGTACTGTGTCCAGTTTTGGGCCCCACACTACAAGAAGGATGTGGATAAATTGGAAAGAGTACAGCGAAGGGCAACAAAAATGATTAGGGGTCTAGAGCACATGACTTATGAGGAGAGGCTGAGGGAGCTGGGATTGTTTAGTCTGCAGAAGAGAAGAATGAGGGGGGATTTGATAGCTGCTTTCAACTACCTGAAAGGGGGTTTCAAAGAGGATGGCTCTAGACTGTTCTCAATGGTAGCAGATGACAGAACGAGGAGTAATGGTCTCAAGTTGCAATGGGGGAGGTTTAGATTGGATATTAGGAAAAACTTTTTCACTAAGAGGGTGGTGAAACACTGGAATGCGTTACCTAGGGAGGTGGTAGAATCTCCTTCCTTAGAGGTTTTTATGGTCAGGCTTGACAAAGCCCTGGCTAGGATGATTTAACTGGGACTTGGTCCTGCTTTGAGCAGGGGGTTGGACTAGATGACCTTCTGGGGTCCCTTCCAACCCTGATATTCTATGATTCTATGAATCTAAAGGAACTGGGGTGCCAGCTAATAGATTTTAGTTAGCTGTCTTGTGCATCACCTCCCCTTCCCATTTGTTATTAAATAACATCCCTGTGGCAACTACAATAATTGCTTACATGGAAAAGTAATACCAAAGAAGGATTTAATATAGTTCTACCTGTCTTTAATTCAATGAAGAGCCTGGACCACCACAAAAGAAACTGCAAACAAGAAGGAATCAGCACCATACAACCTGCCAGTTCTCCACAGAACCACCAGCAAGTGCCCTACAGACCAGTTTGAGAAAGGCTGCTCTAAGGGATACATTAGAGACAGGACAGAGTAACCAGCTTTCAGCTTGGGAACCTCAGCTGGGGAGGCATGAGGAGGAAGAAAAATAAAAAAAAAAATAAAAAATGGAGGAGGGGGAGGGGAGGAATTCTGTTGGGAAACTGATTACCACCTGGCCGACTGAAGACAAACCCCGTGATCTGTACCAACAACAACCTAATTGTCAAATAAGAGAAAGACAGAAGAGAACAATGGTCCAAAATCAGCCTGGATTAAGTAGGTGCAAAACCCAGAGAAGCCTCTGGATCAATTTAGCGGAGACAAAATTGGCAGTAAAAGTTACGCTTTGGGAGCCTGATCTCAAGAGGAGGTGCTGACACTGACACCTCCCTTTGGAGCTGAGGATGCTCAGTGGCACTCAGGATCAGTGCCTTCATCCCTAGAAGTCAGATGGCCAGAAAACTGTTCTAAAGGACAAAGTAGCATAAGTTAAACCAGTTTGCCATTTACTCCATCTGAAAAGTGAGTGTAACTTACATAGGGCATAAAAGGAGGTGTAGGATAAAGCAGCCCACATAAGCATGCTGACTATTATACACTATACCAACTCCAACATTACCAGCAACATGCTCAGTCCTGAAAAAAGCAGGCACCCTTCATTTGGATTTGTGCCTTGCACCAGTGGCTCAATTGGTCCCCTACAGAGTATCAGTTTGGTTTATGTTACGCTCATTTTCCAGCTTCACTGAACGTCATGTTACTGCAAGTTATACCACTTTGCCACTTCTGCCTGGTTTCTGACCCATCTATACATGATACATGGCACAGAAAACTACTGAATTTGATCAAATGCATCTTGTTGATGCTGAACTATTTGGAAATGTAACTGAAATGTTGCTTGTTAAGTGTTATACGGACATGCTCTCTTCAGTTCATTAAAAAGAAAAGGAGTACTTGTGGCACCTTAGAGACTAACAAATTTATTTGAGCATAAGCTTTCGTGAGCTACAGCTCACTTCATCGGACGCATGCAGTGGACTATACAGTGGGGAGATTTATATACATGGAGAATATGAAATAATGGGTGTTACCATACACACTGTAACAAGAGTGATCAGGTAAGGTGAGCTATTACCAGCAAGAGAGCAGGGGGAAGGGGGGAGAAAAAACCTTTTGTGATAATCAAGGTGGGCCATTTCAAGCAGTTAACAAGAACCGCTCTCCTGCTGGTAATAGCTCACCTTACCTGATCACTCTTGTTACAGAGTGTATGGTAACACCCATTGTTTCATGTTCTCTTTGTATATAAATCTCCCCACTGTATTTTCCACTGCATGCATCCGATGAAGTGATCTGTAGCTCATGAAAGCTTATGCTCTAATAAATTTGTTAGTCTCCAAGGTGCCACAAGTACCCCTTTTCTTTTTGCGGATACAGACTAACACAGCTGCTACTCTGAAACCTGTCAGTTCATTAAGGCTCTTCATACAGTACTTCAATATATGACCAGATGCAGCAAGATTTCATTAACAAACATTTGGGCAAAGTCCGTTATTCTGGCATGGACTGATTCTCATGTTTCTGTCAGGGTGGGTGGGTAGGAGTGTGTGCGTCTGTCTCCACACACACACACACACACACACACGACTACAAATCCTTCTAAGCATAGCTGTCTCAGACCCCGGGTCAACTGACTTGGGCTTGCGAGGTTCAGGCTACAGGCTAAAAATATCAGAGTAGATGTTTAGGCTCAGGCTGGAGTCTGGACTCTGAGATCTGGCAAGAGGGGAAGTCTCGGAGCCAGGGCTGCTCCCCAAGCCCAAACGTCTACACTGTTATTTTTAGCTCCACGCCGCGAGACTGAGTCAGTTGACTACTCAGGCTCTGAGACTTGCTGCTGCTGGGGCTTTTTGCAATGTAAACATACCCTAAAAGACATACTATAACTCAAACAGAAGTTATAGGCTGGAGATAAAAATTATGATAAGATTTTTTTTGGCCTTGGTTATCCAGGAGGTCACAATGGTCCCTTCTGGCCTGAAAAAAAACAAACTACAAATTTATGCTTGATTGCGTCACTACAATTAGTGGCCCTGCAGCATTTCCATTGTAATCCCCTTTTTTCAGTTTAAAATTTGAAAACAAAACACTTTTTCCCTGTGATATTTGGCATTCCTGGTTCTATTTCAAGGGCAAATTACAGGTGTATGTGGAGTGAAGTATATTTTAAAATACAACTAGGAAGCACACTAGTAATTCAGAAACACAGCTACACATATCCTTTCCCCTTTATATAGTTACTGTAAAGCTCAGTTTATTTTCTAAAAAAGAAAAGGAGTACTTGTGGCACCTTAGAGACTAACAAATTTATTAGAGCATAAGCTTTCGTGAGCTACAGCTCACTTCATCGGATGCATTTGGTGGAAAAAACAGAGGAGAGATTTATATACACACACACACACAGAGAACATGAAACAATGGGTTTATCATACACACTGTAAGGAGAGTGATCACTTAAGATAAGCCATCACCAGCAGCAGGGGGGGGAAGGAGGAAAACCTTTCATGGTGACAAGCAAGGTAGGCTAATTCCAGCAGTTAACAAGAATATCAGAGGAACAGTGGGGGGTGGGGTGGGAGGGAGAAATACCATGGGGAAATAGTTTTAATTTGTGTAATGACTCATCCATTCCCAGTCTCTATTCAAGCCTAAGTTAATTGTATCCAGTTTGCAAATTAATTCCAATTCAGCAGTCTCTCGTTGGAGTCTGTTTTTGAAGCTTTTTTGTTGAAGTATAGCCACTCTTAGGTCTGTAATTGAGTGACCAGAGAGATTGAAGTGTTCTCCAAGTGGTTTTTGAATGTTATAATTCTTGACGTCTGATTTGTGTCCATTCATTCTTTTACGTAGAGACTGTCCAGTTTGGCCAATGTACATGGCAGAGGGGCATTGCTGGCACATGATGGCATATATCACATTGGTAGATGTGCAGGTGAACGAGCCTCTGATAGTGTGGCTGATGTGATTAGGCCCTATGATGGTATCCCCTGAATAGATATGTGGACAGAGTTGGCAACGGGCTTTGTGGCAAGGATAGGTTCCTGGGTTAGTGGTTCTGTTGTGTGGTGTGTGGTTGCTGGTGAGTATTTGCTTCAGATTGGGGGGCTGTCTGTAAGCAAGGACTGGCCTGTCTCCCAAGATCTGTCAGAGTGATGGGTCGTCCTTCAGGACAGGTTGTAGATCCTTGATGATGCGTTGGAGAGGTTTTAGTTGGGGGCTGAAGGTGATGGCTAGTGGCGTTCTGTTGTTTTCTTTGTTGGGCCTGTCCTGTAGTAGGTGACTTCTGGGTACTCTTCTGGCTAGTCAATCTGTTTCTTCACTTCAGCAGGTGGGTATTGTAGTTGTAGGAATGCATGATAGAGATCTGATATTCTTGTTAACTGCTGGAATTAGCCTACCTTGCTTGTCACCATGAAAGGTTTTCCTCCTTTCCCCCCCCCCGCTGCTGGTGATGGCTTATCTTAAGTGATCACTCTCCTTACAGTGTGTATGATAAACCCATTGTTTCATGTTCTCTGTGTGTGTGTGTGTATATAAATATCTCCTCTGTTTTTTCCACCAAATGCATCCGATGAAGTGAGCTGTAGCTCACGAAAGCTTATGCTCTAATAAATTTGTTAGTCTCTAAGGTGCCACAAGTACTCCTTTTCTTTTTGCGAATACAGACTAACATGGCTGCTACTCTGAAACCAGTTTATTTTCTGAAATTCAACTGGAGAGCTGAACAGAAGTTCCTCTTCACAAAGTTTACATGAAAGGAAAAACACAACTAAAACAATCAGAGATCTCTCCAATTCTTTGATCCTTCACTGGCTGCCAGTTAGACAATCTATTGATAAAAAGCTTCTTGTAATAAATAGTTAACTGAAACCATTACAAATTATTTAGGGCAGGCTGCCCATCTATGATTACACAGGCCCTTTGAAAGTCATTTCCAGCAGAGATCAGAAATGCAGTATCAGTGAGTATTTTTAGGATTCAGCTTCCACTTGTTTTGTTTCTCCTGAACAGTAGCCCTTTTATGAAATGGTTGAGAGGGAAATGCCCTAGAATGCCTTCACACTGTAAGGCTAGGCAGGCTTACACTTAGGCTTTGTCTACATTGGCAAGTGAAAGACAAAACTTTTGTTGTTCAGAGGTGTTAAAAAAACACAAGTCACACCCCCGAGAGTTTTGCCAACGACAAGCACCGGTGTGAACAGCGCTTTGTCCGCAGGAGCGCTCTCTTGCCAACAACGCTAATGCCGCTCGTTGGGGGTGGAAGTTTCTCGTCAGCAGGAGAGCTCTCTCCTGCCGACAAACGGTGGCTACACTGTGTGCCTTTTCGTGGCACGACTGTAGTGGCACAGCCCTATCGCTAAAAGCTGCGTAGTACAGACGTAGCCTTAGGAACACTTGAACCAACCCACCCCCATGGGAACTAAGGCCTCATCTACACTAACAAAATTCAGACTCATCATTCTGCACCAGTGCAGCTTCATCAGCGGTAGCAAAGGTGAAAATGATAGCATGGGCAGGGCTCTGGCATTTTCACTACTGTCTCCTCAAAACTTGCTCAGAGTCGGTTTAGATGACGGGATGATAAAAAGTCCAGTGCCCTGTCACTATTCACACTATTGCAGGTGGAGATGCACCACTTGGAATGCAATGGTAGGAGATTTCTCAGAGGAATCTAATTTGAATATAGCCAGTAAATGTCTCTGTGAACTTGTTTGTATCATAATGGCTTATATGGTACCATTTCTACTTGTACCTTAAATAGGCAGGGATTAAATTTTGTGGCATACTGCACAGTTATAAAGTACTGTACTATGTGCTCTGAAAAATTCGATGGCTTATAAAATGATTATTATAAAGACAGCTATTTCTCCTTCGAGCCATGGCAATTTCAAAACAGTGACAGCAGAGTTAAAAATTGCTTGAAAGCATTTGAAACTTTTGACACTGAAATTAGTAAATGATGTTTTCTGTTGTACCAATCAATCCCTTTACAATTCAGACATTTCTCTGCCCACCCCCAATTTCTGAATTTATCAATGCTAGCTCAGCACTGTTCTTAATGAACTTCACAATAAGTGGATGGCTAGAAACAGCATGACGAAAAATAAGTACACGCTGAACTTTTCTACTTCATTTTCATCTATCTGCCAAAAATAGTCTCTAGTTTATCAGCAATTAAATGCCAAAAAACTGGAAGCTCTCAGGAAAATATATTGACAACATCTTGATTTCAAAGTGAAATTCTAACATGAAATACATTTTTAAACTGCATTAATTCTAACAAGCAGGATAACTTCATTCAAAATTTGAGAGACAAAGCGGGTGAGGTAATATCTTTCATTAGACCAACTTCTGCTGATGAGAGAGACAAGCTTTCGAGTCACACATAGCTCTTCAGATTTGGGAAAGGTACTCTGAGCATTACAGCTAAATGCCAGTTGGAACAGATTGTTTAGCATAAGTAGTTTTGTTAGCACATATTCTAAAGACCATTCAAGGTAGAGTGGCCTGTTAACACCCCTGCAGTGATAGGATATAAAAAGGGGGTTAGTGAGTTTCAGATTGTTGTAATAAACCATAAATCTGCTGTCTGTTCAGTCCATGATTTTTAGTATCTAGCAGAGTTATGAATTTAAGTTCCCAGGCTCGTCTTTTGAAAGTGTTGTGCAGGTTTCCTTTAAGGATGAGGACTGATAGGTCAGATATACTGATCATTTTGTGAAAAAGTGTTCTTTCACAGGTTACAGGGTATTTTTGTCTTTCATCATTTTCCTGTGAAAATTCAAATTCATTCAAGAGCTTAGTGACTGTCTGGTTTCATCCACATAGTTGCTACTGAGCATTTACTGCATTGGATGATTTACACTACATGCTGTGACAGTCATGGATCTTGAAACATGTGTTGTGGGGGGTGTTGATCATTGTAGCAATGGAGGTATGTCTGCACGTTTTGCATCTGTTGTTCAGGCAGGATCTGGTGCATCTCTGAGTTAGTGTGTCCTGGTCTGTGAGGAGATTGCTTCTGATGATGAGCTTGGAGAAGTTAGGAGGTTGTTTGAAGGCAAGAAGAGGGGGTTCAGGAAAGGATTTCTTTCCAGATGGGGTCCCCATCGAGTATGGGTTGTAGTTGTTTGATGATACCCTGTATGGGTTCCAGTATGGGGTGTTAAGTGACAACTAGGTGTCTGTGGTTGGAGGGGGTTTTAATTCTGTATTGAAGCAGGTTCTCTCTCACAGAGTATCTGGATGGCCCATTTATTATGGGTATTATTATTATTTATTATTATCATTTAATGAGCATTCTACTTCTCTGGTGGAATGTCATTGTTTGGTCAAGGCAGTTTGAGTGTGTTAAGGTGTATATCCTGGACTGTCTCCGTGGAGCAGATTCTGGAAGTACAAATAAGGAGTATGGAAGTACAAATAAGGAAAAAGGAGTTGACACTCCTGCCTATGCAAAAGCACAGTGGGCATGAAAAACTCAGCATAAAAAGGTGGTGCCTAGTAGATGGGTAAAGAGGTACAACAGGAAACACCCAACAGGATGGCCACCCGATACTCATCCTACTCATCTCAAGGTTTCCCAAGGGGATGTGACTATGAAACCACTGCTACTGGACATCAGATGGTTTGTTTCTGTCTCTGTGTATGTTTCAATAGTTGTGGCATTGTTCAATAGCTTAATGAAATGGTTAATAAAAGGGATGTTTGATCACATGTGAGTGTATTACTTTTGGTTGCTCATGTGCTCCTAGAGTCTCCAAACCTAATGATATTTCTAATGGAGGTTCTCACCGTGCTAATTCTGATAATGTAGTCATTACAGAGCTCAAACCTTCGACACAGGTCACTATGGTTTGAGACAGCAGTTCTCAACCAGGGATCCAGTGCCCCCTGGAGGGCCTCAAGCAGGTTTCAGGGGGTCCGCCAAGCAGGGTAGACTCACTGGGGCCCAGGGCAGAAAGCTGAAGCCCCACTGTGCAGGGTTGAAGCCAGGGGCCTTGAGCCCTGCCACCTGGGGCTGAAGCAAGAGAAACTTAGTTTTGCAGGGCCCCCTGTGGCGTGCGGCCCCAGGCAACTGCCCTGCTTATTACCCCCTAACGCCAGCCCTGGCTTTTATATGCAGAAAAATAGTTATTGGGGCACTGGTGGGACATGGAGGTTTTTATAGCATGTGGGCTCAGAAAGAAAAATGTTGAGAATCCCTGGTTTAAGATACCATTCGTACTATCAACTCATCACTATTATAAAGGCCACAGTAGGTATGGGTGTGTGATGGGGGGATCCCTCTGCCTGACCCCTATGTGTGTGACCAAAGGGAAGAGATACATGTATATTTTTAGAGCTCCAGTATGCTTGATTTCAGCACTGCATTCTGTAGGATGGGTCAGTAGCAGGACACAGAGGTCTTCTTATCATGGGGACTGTCAGCAGTGAGATGGGAGATGAGAGTGGTCTGTGAGTTTAATGACAGGTAAGTGAAAGTAGAGTATTAGATGACATCATGCTTATATCTGGCATATGTTGTGTTCTTTCTGTGGCCGAGGCTAAGGGTATATCTAAACTAGAGATATTATAACAGTATAGCTATGCCGGCATAGCCCATAGTGTACTCAAAGACTACACCATCAGAGGAAAAACCCTACTCCATTGATAACCCCCCAGTGAGGACACAGATGAATATCAGCATAGCTACATTGCTGAGGGGTGTGGTTATTTCACACCCCCTGAGCAATGAGTCTATGCTGATATAAAACTTTTCACTGTAGACCAGGTCTAAGTGTTTGAGTATAGGGCAGATGTAGATAGCTCTGGTTTAGTACATTACAAAGGCAGAGTGTATGTTTTACGGAAGTATTGGGGCATCACTCAAAGAGGGGAGAGTTAACATTGTATGGACATGTACCGTAACTCTGTATTTCCTGGTTTTCACGTGTTTGAGATTTGCTGAACTTGATGTACTCGAAGGCCATGAGATAGGCATCAGGCAGCCTTACCTCTGCGTTAAAGTTTTTTGCCATTTAGTTTCCTAGTTTGTTTTGTTTATTTTTTGTTTTTAAACAGAAATGTTGTAGGAGTTGGTGGACATAGGCAGTTATAATTATCATGTAGGTATGTAGTACAGACACTACTGTGGCCAGATAATAATAATAATACTTAGCTCTTATAATACACTCTCTTGGGTGCTCTTATATGAAGTGAACTCAAACTAGTCCTTTCCTAGTTTTTAAACAATGTACTGAAATGGGATAATTTCTGTTTAGAGATTCAGTACCACACACTGAAAAAAAAATGAATTCGGTTCTAAGAAGCTCATGTTCCTCGCCCGTCCTTTCCAGTTACAATGGAAAAGACTAATAAAAAAAGTGAGTTTTGCAGTGAGCCTTAGAAATGCTCAGAATCTGATTTAGTCCAATTCCTCTGGTAGCTCTTCCTGCTGCAAAAGCTCCTTCATCTGAGAAAGCTTAATCTCCAGCCCTTAGGTACTTCATTCTGGGTGTTGATACCTGTATTGTCCCAGAGGAACACAGCTGTCTTGGTGGGTGATTGGCAAAGATGCAGTTGCTAACATAGTTGGCTTCTGACCTACTCACAGCTTTGAAGATCATGGCCAGGGTTTTACTTGGCAGTGGTAGCTGGGATGGACCAGTGGGGAATTCAGACCTCAGGGATGATGTGTTCATGGCAGCCTGGACCACTGAGGTGGTGGACTGTTGCATTCTGCATAAACTGGAGCCTTTGCGTGTCTTTCATCTGCCGTAAGACTAATTACAGTTATGCAGTCTGGAGGTGACACACATATGGATCAATCTGGCCAGTTCCTCATCAAGAAGGGAGTGGTGAAGCTTCCTAGGAAGATGAAGATGGAAGAAGGCACTTTTGCCATGAATGGTACCTGATCTTAGGCTTAGTGATAGGGTTAAGCAGAACCTGAAGGCTTTATACCACTTTGAAAAACTGGAGTTTACAGGGGATAGAACGGGAGGTCAGTGCGCAGCTAGCTCTTCAAAGCATTTCCCTCTTCCAACCAAAATCATCTTATTCTTGCCCAAGATCAGTCTGAGCCAGGTACTGGTCATCCAGGTGCTAATCTCTAATATCTCTGATGTCATTTTAGTGAGGACGTTCAATGCATTTATGAAGAATGAAATACACAGCTGAATTTCATCTGCGTAGAGTTGGAAGCAGAGTCTGCAGCATATCCCTCTCTCCCCAAGTGGTCTTACATAGATTTTCCAGTGTGATGCAGGTGTGTCAGCAGCATCCTGTAATCAACGATGTATATTGAAAGTAGCAGAAAGGAGAAATAGCTTTGAGAGCTTTGGCTGTTGGATGTTCCCACATAATAATTACAGAGCTTTATTTTGGTAAGAATTTAGTGATCCTGAAAGGTGCGCAGCTGACATCCCTAGAGTCTCTCCATGAAAAGTACAGCCTGGGCAGCAGCAGTACACGCTTCCCCAAAGTTCTCCACCAACATACCTCAGCAGTGACACAGGGAGACTTACCTCTAGAAGTGTAAGGATCATTCAGTCTCCATGCTCATTCAGTCCTTGGCTCATCTTCTGAAAGTGCTAATTAGTGCTGGTGGCTCTTGAAGTGGACATTTTCTCAATAATGTAAGCCCAATTCCCAATGGACATTTCATATACAAACCACTGAACAGCCAGACAATAACAGCCCTCAGTGACTAATGAATTGTGTAGGATTCAAACAAACTACTGGTGAAACACTATCATCTCCTTCATCAATAATTCCCTAACCCATTCTGCTCCCAACCCACCCATCCCAGACCTCGTCTGTAATAGCTTATTTCAATAACACACTTCCCCAAAGGACCCAGCAGCCAGGAATGAAAAGTAGGCAATGTTCACTATGCCAGGAGAATCTGTACCAGGCTCAGCATCAGCTAGGGTAGGAAAAGATCATTTCTTCTCTTCCCTTAAAAATAGAAACAAAGCTAGAAGTCTAAATAGCCTGATATTTCATAAAATCCATTCTCCAACAGCCGTCATTTTCTTAATATCATTAAGATCAGTAGTGTTTTACCCAGCTTTAAAAAGGAAGAAGGGCTCAAAGAGAAGAAGGCTTTTTTAAAGTGGAAAATAAGCTTCCATACTACAGGTTGAACCTCTCTAGTCTGGCACTCTCTGGTCCGGCAACATCTGTGGTCCGGCATGATTTTATTTTATGTTTTTTATGCTTTATCTACTTCTTTCCTTGTGCCAATACAGTAAAATGATGTAGCAACACTAACACTTTGTTTTGAAGAGAGCTGGTAAGCTTTGGCTAGGCAGCATTGCAAGCATTGTTCTGTTTATTCGCCTCAGCGAGAGAAAAATAAAAAAAGAGACCCGCTCGCTACAATATTGACCTCCCGTGATTAGGCAAATTCTCTGGTTTGGCACTGGTCAAGTTCCAAGGGTGCCAGACTAGAGAGGTTCAACCTGTAATAAAGCCACAGTGAAGAAAGTAGGTAAAAGCTGAAGAGAACATATACCTTTTTGTTGCACTGTTTTTACATTAATGGGAATAAACACAAGCAAATCCACTCTGCAAAAACAGTTCTGAATGTATCTAATTACTAAAATTTTTTAGCAGTTTTCTTTTTCACTAATCAACCTACTCGTCCAGAGCCCAAAGTTTTGGATGATCTTAGTGACCAAAATTAATTTAAGTGTAATTACTAATTATTATTTAGGGTACAACTGACAAGCCAGAAAGTATTTTGGATTTGCAGGCAATCAGTCTACTAGCCCAATAAAGGTTGGGTCCAGTGCTTTAATTTTCATTATAGTCAAAAAATTTACTCCTTCAAAAAGGGCATAATTTTATCCTCAAAATACATAATCTGAACCCATTTAGATTGTGGCTGCTATACTACAACTATGAAACAGAGTTTTACTAAGTGTCTTACAGAAGATAAAGTTTCTTGGATGCCTATTTTCACTATAATAGGCTCAGAGTGGCAATGAAGTACCATAGCAGTGCAACTTCTGCTACTGGCTAAATGTAAAACCATCACCAGTCTAACACCAGAAATGTTACATGATTTTATTTATTTATTTTGCACAAGCACTCCTTAGAGTCCAAGGAAAGGGCAGGGACACACAGAGTTCACCGTTAAGACATCAATATGTGGTAACAGCTGCCATAAACTTTACATCTCCTCCTGAATTTTAAATCTCCTGAAAAGCCTTATGCTGCTACTGTGCCATTGAGGTTTCACCAGTTTTCCCTTTCCACAAGCCACCATTTTGGGGAGAAGAGTGGGGGAGGGGGGTAAGGGATAAGAGAGACGAAAGAGAGATGCTATAATGGATCAATGTGTCTATCAAGTGTCTGGACAGAATTAAAAATATATTTGGATTAAATGAGGCCATATCTGAGATTACTATAATAGAGACATAATATAAACTACTTGTCAAGCTCTTGAAGATACTAAAAACATTAAGGGTCCTAACATACCTTTTAAAACTAGAATATTTGTTTGCTTTTTATATAGTCCCCTGGAGATCTATTTGTAATTGGGCTTTGCTGTCTTTATTACCAAAGGTACAGTATTCATTAGGGGGAGAAAGAGAGATGACAGAACTGAGCCACAGAGCAGTTCTGCCCTTAAAAGCTATGGAGATAGAAGTCAAAATTCTCCCAATCTCCCAGTCATTTACATAGGATCACAAATTGTGAACTGCACAAAATTTGCAGACCAAGCACTTGCAAAGAAGTCTTCTTTTTGAAAACATAATGCAAAAGAAGGGGGCGGGGAGATGGAGGGAGGAGGTTGCTTTGTTATCACCACCACTGTGGAACATTGCTCACACATAGCAACAATAGGAGTAACAGGAGAATTCCATTCTCCTCCCTGTGGGAGGTTTCACAGATTATGTTTCAACTGATTGGTTTTCTCCCTTTCCCACAGGGCCGGTGCAAGGATATTTTGCGCCCTAGGCGAAACTTCCACCTTGCACCCCCCCATCCCCTCCCCCCAGAGCATCGCTTATTATAAACTTTCAAAAATGAATACTGCATAATGTGGCATTGTTCATTAGAATTAATGAACGTTCGGCTTGAAAATGTATTAATTTCATTATTTAGTCTACATATTTAATGAAAATAAATGGCCTTGGGTCTTCTGCACGTGGCTAGAGTGTCCCCTCCCCCTCGCCCATGGATCTGGAAATGGTTGTTTTGGGGATCAGAGCACAGAGCTGGGAGTCGGGATCTGGCTTCTATTCTCCACCCTGGCACCAACTCACTGGATGACTTCAGGTAAGTTACTTCCCCTTTCTGGGCTTCAGCTCCCCGCTGCGCTAAGGTGTGAAATGGTTCCTTGCTCCTGGGCTGGAAAGTGCAATGCAGGTGGGAGGGGGTGTCTGAAGGCCTGTCTTCCCCACAGGTGTGAGGCGAGGACAGAGTTCCAGCCTCTGTCATGACCTTCCTGGTTGCTTTACTCTGCCCCACGCCAATCGCTTTTTGGCACCCCCAAACCTTGGTGCCCTAGGCGGCCGCCTAGTTCACCTAGTGGTTACACTGGCCCTGCCCACAAGCAAAAAAGTGTTCTCTTATGAATTACAATATTTTTTTTTAAAATAAAAGGATACTACAACCTTACAGAACCATGTATAAAATTGTAACCTCGTCAGAAAATCTCTTTAAATCAAACTACAATGATAAAAAAAAAAATCACCTATTTTGAAAAGTTAAGCCAAATGTAATTTTTTTAACCCCCCTTCATAGTCTCGCAAGAGTTTTCTTCGTAATTCAGCCATTAAGGGTGTGTCTACACAGCAAGTCTCAGAACCCAGGTCAACTGACCCGGGCTTGCAGGGCACAGGCTATGGGGTTAAAAATTGTAGCGTAGCTCAGCCTCTGAAACCCAGTGATGGGAAAGTGTCTCAGAGCCCATGTTCTAGCCCAAGTAGAAATGTCTACATTGCTATTTTTAGCTCAGAAGGGAGATCCCAAGTCAGTTGACCCAGATCCTGAGACTTGCTGTCACAGGATCTATTTATTTATTTATTTTACAGTGTAGATCTACCCAAAGTTAATTTTTTTTTTTTGGTTAATGAATTCAAGAATTATTATATATAAAACTTTGCATTCCATGTCATTCAGTCTCAATCATACTGCATACTACAGACCTACTTCCATTGGAGGTGGCTTGTTTAAAGTATATTGCCTATTTCAAGTTTCCCTTGCCTACGTTATGATATTTTAATATAAGGTGTTAGCAAAAATCTTATACTTCTAGAGAAAGCATCTACATTTTGGAATTTATATACCTTTGGAAAGTGGTATTACCAAGTACGAGTCAAACTGGGGCCAAATATATTAAGAAAAAAGTTAGGTCAAGTATGGAAAAAGAGACAGAGACAATCAGCAATCCTGGTGCACTGGGAACCGAAAAATCCTTTTTTATGTAGGATGAAAAATAAAACTTAAATGGTCTGCCCATCAAGTCCAATGTGTCACAAGTATTTATACACAATGATTATTTAATCTACCATTGCCTCCAGCACAGCTGAAAAGCCAGTTTGACATTTTATTTTAACAAAAACAAACAGACACTATTACAGATGCTGCACTCAAACAAGTCACCTAATTTTCAACTCACTGCAAACAGGGCATACCACTCTAGAGGAAATGTTCCAGAGATAATTCCATGTACAGTTGCCACAACCCTGAAAGAGCTTCTTAAAGTCACCAGTATTCTAGGAGTTAGATATTTTTAACTTATCAATTATTTCAATAATATATCAGTGGAACAGAAACAGAAAAGGCCTAGTACGGGTTATCTAGTCCATCCCCACCCAGTGTAGGATTGTTCCCTACACTGGCCCCAGTTCAGCAAAACACTAAAAATATGTGCTTAATTCCCATTGATTTCAACCAACAGGTTTGTTTACATGAAGCAATTTGTGCATGTTTGATTTTAACAATAATGGTGAATAACAGCATAGCACTCTGTACCTCAAAGTAGTACCCTGTAACCCCCAGATTCATCATTCATATATAGTTATATTACATACAAAGCATGCTACGTAAGATACAGTAGAGCCTCAGAGTTACAGACACCTCAGGAATGGAGGTTGTTCGTAACACTGAATAAAATCTAATGGTTTCAAAAGTTTATAACTGAACATTGACTTAATACAACTTTGAAACTTTACTATGCAAAAGGAAAATGCTACTTTTAACCATCTTAACTTAAATGAAACAAGCACAGAAACAGTTTCCTTACCTTATCAAATATCTTTTTTTTAAACTCCCCCACCCCCTTTTTTTTAGTAGTTTACATTTAACACAGTATTGTACTGTAGTTCTTTAATTTTTTTTTTTTTTAATTTGACTCTTCTGCCTGATTGCATACTTCCGGTTCCAAATGAGGTGTGTGGTTGATTGGTCAGTTTGTAACTGGTGTTCGTAACTCTGAGGTTCTACTGTATCACAAGGAAGGCCATGATCTGCTGAAACCCATTATTCTGTCAAAATACTCATATAATTAATTGTATGAAGTTATGAGATTTCGCTGCTTGGTTGTTATTGAAATATTTTTTAAGTTTGGGAGTCGTCAACTGCTAGTTGTTCAGTGACAACAAAGGAGGTGACCAACACCCAGACTGGTGCTGAAAGATCATCACGACCATTAATCAGCAGGGTAATTGTAAGCAAGGGATTTACAGTTCTGTAAGACAATTGAGCAGGCATCACGCAGTGGGGGATTGCTCAACTCTGTGACTCAGCAAAGCCTACCAGGAAATGTCTGAGCTAGTATTTTCCAAGCACACGGACTTAGAGTGTAAAACATGGGACAGTGGCATAATGTGATTACCTTTCTCCTCCCCCACTTACACTGGAAGCAACAAGAATGCTGGGAAGACAAAGATTTGCACTGAGGAGACTAGTCCCAGACTTTAAGGGGAAGCCTGTGTATTAAGAACTGTAACCTACTGTAACATCCAGTGGAGTGAAAAAAGCTGCTTGATCCAAACATTGCTCAGTCCAATAAGGTCTAGGATTTAGACTGCGTGTTTACTTTTATTTTCTTTGGTAACTATCTCTGGCCTTTACGCCTACCACTTATAATCACTTAAAATTTATCTTTCTGTAGTTAATAAATCTGTTTTATACTTCACCTAAAACTATGTTTTGCTTGAAGTGCTTGGGAAATCTGAGCTTAGTTTACAAAGGCTTGTGTGGGTCCTCTCCATATCAAGGGAGGGGCAGATTGGGTAATGAACTTTCACTGATCAGGCTTCTGACCAGAGCAAGATGGTATAGTTCTGGGGTGCAAGGTTGAGGGCTTGGGAGATTTGCTGGTGCCTTTGTGTGATTCATGAGTGGCTCAGGGAGCATTCATGAAATCTAGCATGGGACTCCACATGCCGCTGTATTGAGTGATAATAGTGCCTGAAGGGGTTGCTGCTTGTCACTAGCAAAGCATTGTGAGAGACATCCCAGGCTAGAGTTAAGGGGGCACTGTGGTACCCCAGTTCCAGGTTGTACCCCAAGGTTCCCATCACAAACAGTTAGCCATTCCGCAAGCAGATTGTCTGCTGCAGATTTCATTTTGTAGAAATGTTAATGGCATAAGTGTCTGCCAGTCCACCTGGATTGGCAACCTTCCAAGATCAATATAATATCAAAACTATGCTCACTAGTTTCTACAGTACAGAATATTCACCACCAGTACTACTAGAAAAGAACTGCAAGGAGATAGAAATGCATGTAGTTGGGTAAGAATTCGAAAAAGGTTTACTACTTTTTGTGGCTTTCTCTCAGGTAACTACTGCCCTGCAAAAGGCAAACGCTGAATTGGGGCACATATCAAAGTTTTGGATTAAATTCAACTACTTACCAATAACTATCAAATGAGATTTATTTACTGGATGTGGAAGACATAGGTTCATAGACTTTAAGGTCACAGAAGTACTATTATGATCATTTAGTCTGACCTCTTGCATAACATAGGTCACAGAGCTTCACCCAGAGATTCCTCCATCTAGCCCAACTACTTGTGCTTGAATTAGAGCAAATCTTTTAGAAAGATATACAATCCTGATTTAAGGACTGCAGGTGATGGAGAATTTAGCACAACCCACGGGTAATTACCCTGACTGTTAAAAACGTGTGTCTGATTTCCAGTTTGAACTTTGCTGACTTCAGCTTCCAACCACTAATTTACTATGCTTTTGTCTGCTAGAGTCATCTAGTATCAGATCTGTTTTCCCTGTCCAGGAGCTCACAATCAATCTTCTCATCAATAAACTAAATAGATTAGTCTCTCCTTAAGTATTCCATTGTAAGTCCTGCTTTCCATACCTCAATTCATTCTTGTAGCTCTTCTGTCTAAGCATTTCTGGAAAGATCTGTTGTGAGAATTGTACCTACAAATGTACCTGATGAGCTCAACTGTAAAAAGTATGTAAAAAATGTATAAATTGTTAAAATAACCTATAATAACAAATGTTGATGGGAAAAGGTACGAAAGGGAGACAGAATACCTGAATTAGTCTAAACAAAAAGGTCAAGTTGTGATGATTCAAGGACTGCATTGAAATTACACTTGTTGAAATAAAGGGGCTATAGAGCCAGATGTTAATGAGCCAAAATTGTTATGTCAGATATTAGGCCTAATAGGTGGACAAAATAATGAGGGGGTGGAATACTCCAACCAACACTCCCTTTTTGGGTCCTTAAAAGAGATTTTGTAGGGAAAGTTAGAAAGAACAAAAAGAAGAACAGATGGAAAAAGATAGACAGAGGCTACTGGAGAGAGCTTCACCATCATGGTTGCCAGGCCAACCATTCCCTGGGATCTCCGGCCTTCATCATCCTGATCCTCAGAAGTGTGCTGCCCAAAATAGGCCAGAGAGAGAGGAACCCACATGACATTGCCACCGCTACTGGCACCAGCTGAATCCCAACCACCACCTGAGATGTTACCATCTTTGATACCAACTAAGCAGGGCTGGCTCCAGGCATCAGCTTTGCAAGCAGGTGCTTGGGGCGGCATTCAGAATGGGGCGACAGTCCATGTCCTGCGGTGGCAATTCGGCAGTAACTCTGCCACTTTTCCGGGAGCAGCAGCAATTCGGCGGCGACTGCTTGGGGCGGCAAAATTGGTAGAGCCGCCCCTGCATCTAAGAGACTGTCAAACAAGGGGGCTTTTCCTTTTAAGACTGAATATTAGCAACAGCAACTTTTTCAGCCCTAATCAACTAGCTCCTTCTGTTTTCCCAAAAAGGGAAGTTATTACCGTCTTTGATACCATCCGAGATTGTCAAACAATAGGGGTTTTTTCCTTCCAAAAACTGTCTACAGCTAAAGGGAAAGGGAACAAGGGACATTGATAAAATCAAAGCCTCATTTAATACTTTACATTTGAAATGCTCTAACTCAGGGACTGGCAACATTTGGCATGCGGCCCACCAGGGTAAGCTCCCTGGCGGGCTGGGCTGGTTTGTTTACCTGCCGAATCTGCAGGTTTGGCCAATTGTGGCTCCCACTGGCTGCAGTTCGCCACTCCAGGCCAATGGGGGCTGTGGGAAGGACGGCCAGCACATCCCTTGGCCCGTGCCACTTCCTGCAGCCCCCAATGGCCTGGAACAGCGAACCACGGCCAGTGAGAGTCACGATCAGCCAAACCTGCGGACACAGCAGGTAAACAAACCGGCTCAGCCCACCAGGAGGCTTACCCTGGTGGGCTGCGTGCTAGACGTCACCGATTCCTGCTCTAACTCATTTTCTTTTTCTGTATCTTTAATTATTTTAATGGTGTGCTAAGTAGGCTGAGGTCTCTGTATACCAAGCCGAGGACCTTGTTTAACACAATTCAGTGCTGGACAGTAACTGGATTAGGTTAACACCTTCAGACCATTTACTTCCTCTAAATTAATACAACAGGTCTAGCAGCCGCCAGTCAAGAACAGTTAGCTCCCAGGGGCATATGTTGTGGGTTATGGGGAACAGATAGATTTATGGAGGATACAGTAACTTTGGTATTACAGGATTCTACAAAGTGGTATTAATTCTTAAGGGGGAAAAAAAGGAAGAGGGATAAAAGGAGGCAAAAAAAGGTAACTACTTAATCAAAGAAAAATCAATACTTGTAATTTTAGTGAGGTAGTTTCACAGATTTTACAGCATGTCAATTCTTTGTTTAAATTATAATCATTTACATAAATGTATATAACTCAGTAAGGTGTGCACTGTAATAGGTCAGCATGCCTTATAAAGAAAATCATCCCTGTCCCAAATATCCCAAACTAAAGGAAACTGTGAGAACTGCAGAGCAAATCAGATTACAATAACTGTAACTGGAATGCTTCCTAGAATAGGTGTGTTTTCAGACTTGAAATGACTTTTGAACTCTTGCCTTCCTGACATTTCAAAAGGAACTTTGACTTTCCACTGTGTATGTATGTATAGCTTTTCATTTACAGACACTTAAGTAAGACTAATAATGCCAAAGTTGAAGTCCCTAAAATGTAACACAGGTGCCCATCAGGGGAGCATATCTACTTTCTGGGGCAATAATATAGCAGTGCACTGGCATGCAATAGATCAGAATTTGAATGCAAATGGTTTTCCATTTCAAATAAGTTTTCAATGAAACACAAATGCACGTGCATTAAAAAGCTTATGTGGTTTCTTTCTGGCATAAAACCTTACATTGTACTCAATATTGCAACCTAAACTATGCTATTATTGGCTATTTTGATACCACAACTTTGAGTGTGTTCTCTGCACTCCTAGTTTTAGAGTGTAGAGTATTCAGAGTTTTATTCATCTGCTTTTGGTCTTATATACCATATGTCTTGGAAGATATTGTGGCCTTCCTTTTTTAAGTTCATAAATCAGTTTGCCATCCTTCTCCCTTCGACAGGAAACAAATCATCTCTGCTTCTTCTATTACTTCCTAGTCTACAGTTCAGACCCCAAGGCAGAAATGTTTCATCTGAAACCTTTGCAGAAGTATCCCACAGACATAAAAGTCTCTGAAGGTGCTTCTTCCAAATGGTTTTCTCCCAATTTCAAGAGATGAGGGGAAGAAAGGAGTAACCGTGAACAAAAAAGCATCTGGAACTTATCTTGCCACTATTATAATAATGTAGATGAGAAGCCAGGCTCTGCCACTAGTCTGCTGAGTGAAACTGGGCAAGTCATGTCACCTCCTTTTGTCTTAGTTTCCCCATCTGTAAAATGGGAATAATGATACTGTCTTCTTTTATACAGTACTTTGAGATCTATGGATGCAAGAGCTAAGCATTAATTATTATTACAGAAGCAAACAATGACACGACAAAATGTGCTGCTTTCACTGCCATGATTTCTTTATTTTTATATACAGCACTGAAGTTCTATGGTGATGGATATACTATAAAATGTAGAGGCAATACACTGGTTTCTTATCATCACTGTTGGCCACAGGCTTGTTTCCCTCCCTTCAATCCCTTCCCCAATTCCCCTGAATCAATTTTTTAAACATATTTTACTCCAGATGTCCTGATGAGTTTTATTTGGTTTGATCTTTAAGCTGGCAGGTTTCTTCCTATTGCCTGATAATTTTTCTTTATTTTTTGCACAGTCCCAACCATGCTACCTGAGAGGACCCTTTAAAAATACTGATTATATTCAGGGCTGAAACCTGGCCCATGTTAGTTGTGACTACATAAATATTCCTCCCATCACCCCTAGGTTTTCGGCATGCATTATGAAATGAAGCCACTGAAAAGAAAACTGTAGATTTATTGATGGCTTTTAGAGTTGTAGGTCTTTAAATGGCCTTCAGTCAGCAAAAAAAGACTCCCAAAACACAGTTCTTCATAATTACTTATTAATGAGAAGCAACTAACCATTAAGCTTCATGCACCGGTCGTCCGTAAGTAGACTTTACAGGTGCTATGTATTAAATCATTTTCCTGTGAATTCATCAGGCCTCTAGTACTTTCATATTAACTCTCTCATAGGATCTTAAAATTCCAATATGTTTTGAAAAGATTCTTTTTATAAATGCCTCATATTTTAATTCTTTTAAAAAGAAAATGTATTTATTAAAAAATACAGTACCCAGAAGGATTAGGCTATTCCCGCACTATGTGCGAAAATTGCTTTGGGACAGCCAGTCATTCTGGAAACTCCAGACTCAGTTATCGTGAGGTCTCTGTAGAGAAGCAGCTGAGCAGAAATAGCCTCATCACTTACAGCACTAAGTGGAGTTTCTGGCTCCATGTGCCTTTGACTCCAGAGCAGGTGAGGGCTGGCTCGAGGACTCATACTAAGGTAGTGGTTTCACTGGGGCAATATGAAGGGGAGAAGGCTTTTGTTACCACCCACGCAGAAGACTCTGGTGGGATGGTGGCAGGAGGGGCTCTCTCCAGACCCCTCTCTTACCTGAAGAGAAGCAGCAGCTAGCACCATTTGCCCTGCCTAAAGAGCAGCAGCAATCTCTCTTATCCCAGGGGCTTGCCTGAACATCTGGCAAGGAAAACTAGGGTATTTCTGCACAGCAACCAAACACCCACGGCTGGCCCAGGTCAGCTGACTTGGGCTCGCGGAGCTGTAAAATTACTGTGTAGACATTTGGGCTCAGGCTGGAACCCAGGCTCTGGGACCCTCTCCTCCCCCCTGAGCCTGAAAACTTACACAGCAATTTTTAGTCCCATAGCCTGAGCCCCACGAGCCCAAGGTAGCTGACCCAGGCCAGCCACAGCCAAGCCGTGGGATGACAAAAATCAGTCTTAGGAAGGGAAAAATCTGCCTTTACAATTAAGGTTGAAGCTAACGTCTTTCAAGTGACTAATATAGGAGTATATAGTAGCTCTTGAACAAGTGTAATTCCCTCTAAACCAAGCAAGAGTTTTGCATGGATAAATTCTTGAGGATTGGGCCCACTGAAATGGACATCTGTTCTACATCCTGCCCTCCCAGCAACAGGTGACTAATACTGAATTTAGATAACCTACTCTCAGTGACCTACAGAGCAATGTTGGACAATACAAAGGAGCACTATGGCTCATATTCTCCAGTGCAATCAATTTGCATCTCTGTACAGACAGTCATTTTTAAAATATATAAACAGACAAAACCTTGCTGTGGTTTATTCACAGATTACTTCAAGCACCTGTTTTACAGTATGCTTTTTAAATTATCCAGAAACATACATGATACAGTGATTTTCCAGCACTTTGTGACCTAATAAAAGCATTTAAAAAAAGATTAAACAGTATTATAAAGCTCTGATCTATCGTTAAACATCCCCAAGGACAACACATTTTATAAGGAAAACTGTTTCTGAGGAAGATTTTAACTGTACAGGGCATCCTACAACATTATGATCGTCAATAGTATATAAACAGCAGTTTTCATCTTCAAAATGATGTGCAACTATTAAGACTATGTGAGGCACAAAGACATTCTTCCCATTTTATAAAGGGGGAAATTAAGGACAAGAGGTTAAAGGATTTGCCAAAAGTCACAACTGGAGATTTAAGCGAGAAGACGCTTTGGGGGCTGAAAACAAGCAAGAGAGATTTCAGCACTAATGAAAGTATGGAACTTGCAAGACAGAATAGAGATTAGAATTCAGGGCTTCCTGGCTACCAAGACCTCTTCTTCCTATAAACACAGTGTTATGACAAATGATCCCACTACTTTTTTTTTTTTTTAAGGTAAACTTTGTGAGCAGGGAGAGAGGGGGAGTGGTGTGAAATGCTTCAACAAATTAGACTAGGTACCCGGCATTGCACAGTTACAAAGCTCTGAAGAAACACTGTCCACATATCTATTCAGGGGATACCATCATAGGGCCTAATCACATCAGCCACACTATCAGAGGCTCGTTCACCTGCGTATCTACCAATGTGATATATGCCATCATGTGCCAGCAATGCCCCTCTGCCATGTACATTGGCCAAACTGGACAGTCTCTACATAAAAGAATGAATGGACACAAATCAGACGTCAAGAATTATAACATTCAAAAACCAGTTGGAGAACACTTCAATCTCTCTGGTCACTCGATTACAGACCTAAGAGTGGCTATCTTTCAACAAAAAAGCTTCAAAACCAGACTCCAGCAAGAGACTGCTGAATTGGAATTAATTTGCAAACTGGATATAATTAACTTAGGCTTGAATAGAGACTGGGAATGGATGAGTCATTACACAAAGTAAAACTATTTCCCCATGTTATTTCTCCCACCCCACCCCCCACTGTTCCTCTGATATTCTTGTTAACTGCTGGAAATAGCCTACCTTGCTTGTCACCATGAAAGGTTTTCCTCCTTTCCCCCTCCTGCTGCTGGTGATGGCTTATCTTAAGTGATCACTCTCCTTACAGTGTGTATGATAAACCCATTGTTTCATGTTCTCTGTGTGTGTATATCAATCTCCCCTCTGTTTTTTCCACCAAATGCATCCGATGAAGTGAGCTGTAGCTCACGAAAGCTTATGCTCTAATAAATTAGTTAGTCTCTAAGGTGCCACAAGTACTCCTTTTCTTTTTGCGAATACAGACTAACACGGCTGCTACTCTGAAACCTGTCATTATGCAAGGTTGGGAAAAGAGGTTCGCTATGCTCTTAAGAAACCTCTTTGTAGCTGGGCAGGAAAAAATTGAGTACCCTTCTACCTGCTGGTGGAAGGTCGCTACCGCTGCTAAGTGTACTTTCAGTCAGCTAATAGTCCCAATTTCTTGAGATTCAGCAAAAAGTCTAGGACTACAGGACAGTGACTGTATCTGGGGTGACTTTTTTGGACTGGCACCAGATCCGGAATCTAGTCCAGTTCTGGAGCCTACAATTCAAGAAGGATGATGATAATTTGGAAAGGGTTCAGAGAAGAGCCTGGAAAAAGATTAAAGAATTAGAAAACATACTCTATAATGATAGGTTTCAGAGTAGCAGCCGTGTTAGTCTGTATTCGCAAAAAGAAAAGGAGTACTTGTGGCACCTTAGAGACTAACAAATTTATTTATTTATTATTTAGTCTCTAAGGTGCCACAAGTACTCCTTTTCTTTCTATAATGATAGAATCAAGGACCTCCATCTATTTAGCTAAACAAAGAGAAGGTTAAAGGGTCACTTGATTACAATCTGTAAGTACCTACACGAGGAACAAATATTTAATAATGGGCTCTTCTGTATAGCAGAGAAAGGTACAACATGATCCAGTGGCTGGAAGTTGAATCTAGACAAATTCAGACTGGAAATAAGGCCTAAGATTTTAACACTTAGGGTATTTAACCAATGGAACAATTTAGTAAGGGGTGGGGTGGATTCTTCATCAATGGCAATTTTTAAATCACACACACACACACACACACACACACACACACACACACACACACACACACACCCTGTTAGAATTTCTTTCAATTTGTTAATTTTTATCATGGAATTTTCTTTACTGGTGGGGGAGAAGAGAGCTTAAAGAAGCAGGAGAAAAATCCAGTTTAAGCAGGAGATTGGAGGAACAGGGGCAGGGGTGAGAAATAAATCTTGGTCTGATCACTGGCTGTTTTGAGGGGGTAAAGTGTCCTCAGGCTGATTTTGAAATTTCCAGTCTGCGAAAGAATCTAGGTCCAGCTTGCCAAGTAGAACACAGGCCTTGTATTGTATTTACAGCACGCCAAGGATGACACTTTCATGAGATAGAGCAGATTTTGAAGACTATTAAAAAAAATCAAGAGAATCCAAGATATGACATGTGCCCAGCAACCACATTTAAATACAACAGACTAACTCATTCACAAGATAAATCCTTACAATCAGCTACCATCTAAAGTAAGTCTGTAGGCATCTAACTTTCAACATAACTACATTCCTCCAAACACTGCCATGATCTTTTTTATTATTATTATTATTCATTTATTTTGTTGTTTCAAGTTGCATAATAAAAGTGCAACAAAGAAACTTTAACTGGATGCCAGCTATACGGGGATCAGATGCGGCAGGTACTGTGATCTATGCAAGAGAAATAAGATAGCAAGACACACACAGTGTCAAAAGGTGCAAACTGTATGAAACAACAGAACTACCATCCGTATTTCTTATATTGATTCCTTCAAGCTTTGGGAATTGACACATTAGAACAGCAATGCGATTATGATTTCATATAGTTATAACCAAATCTTAAAAAGTGTGCCTTACGTCTGCATGAAGGTGAAACTTTAGACACTAACATAAAATTTCACCTTTATGCCTCACAACTTACCCCTGCATCCAACTTTCATTTTAGACCAAACTATGCAGTTTAGGGGTTTATGAGTTCAATCCTTGAGGGGGCCATTTGGGCTCTGGGGGAAAATCCATGGGTTTTAGCAGGCCAATGCTCAAACCACTGAGCTATCCCTCCCTCCTAAACACAAACAGCAAATCAATCACCTTGTGGGCCCTGCTAGATCCATTTTGAGCATGGGAAATGTCCCCAGCAGGATGAATTTGAGATATGTTGTCTTAACCCTCAAGAATGTTTGCTGATCAGCAGGGTTTTCCACATCAGAGGGTTTCTCTTTCTTTTTGGGCATACTTAGAGATTCTTTCAGAGAAATGATGGCAAACATGGTTAAAAGAATAGGAGTACTTGTGGCACCTTAGAGACTAACAAATTTATTTGAGCATAAACTTTCGTGAGCTACAGCTCACTTCATCGGATGCATTCAGTGGATTAAATGCATCCGATGAAGTGAGCTGTAGCTCACGAAAGCTTATGCTCAAATAAATTTGTTAGTCTCTAAGGTGCCACAAGTACTCCTTTTCTTTTTGCGAATACAGACTAACACGGCTGCTACTCTGAAACATGGTTAAGAATCTCAGTATCTCTCAAACATCCTTTGCATGTATTGAACCTAGTAAGAGACTTGTGCATTGGCTTGTATGCTTATTTATTACCTTATTAGGATCTTGCAATACACACCCTCATGACCAAGATGTTTATTTTTGGAGTTTAGGTGCCCATAAGCAGAACAATATATTTTGACCAATATACTAAATACTGATCAAGGAGACAGAGGGATGGGGGAGGGAGGGCTGGCTGCTAGAAGTATGTATGTGGCAAGGATACAGCTATATACGCATACATATAAACAGTGATTCTTTTCCTATTTAATTATAACTTTTGGGGGGCATTCTAAGTGTCTATTCACTTCTAAACTTTGTCACCCACACTGCCTTTCCTTCAGTCATAGATTTTGACACGCTGGAAGATAGGAGAAAAGGAATATAGTTGTTCCTCATTTTATCCTTCTCTGTCTTTTCTTCCATTGTGTCCTCTCCCTCCTTTTAGTTTCCACCTTCTCTTCACTCTTGCTTGTGACTTTTTGGGGTCCACCCAGACTAGTAAGAGGCTCGATCACCACCTGCCCTGTAACTTTGGGGGCCCTTGTGATGTGTAGCTGTGGTTCGATTCCCTGATACCAGTAGCCTGTCCATGAGGCCAAGCATAAGGATTCATCTTTGTTCTCACCAGCCTAGAAACACTCTGCAGAGTGATCCCAACAACCCTTCCAGCCCCAGGTCTCCCCAAATACATCGTCCTGGAGTTCTTAATTACCAGACACTTGGCTTGTTCCCCTCTGACTCATCACCCCCAAAAGAGTGAAACTGCCCCCCCAGTTATCAGTTTACTTTAGCACGCACACTCCACACAGTTTGCACCCCAGAGACCTGTTTGGGATAAAAATTAAAAAGTTCCTTGAATAGAAAAACCATCAATTCAAAGAGGACCTAGTAATGGAAAGCAAACAAACACAAGTTACACTGGAAATAAACAAAGCCGCAACCTCAGATTTCAGAGTAGCAACCGTGTTAGTCTGTATTCGCAAAAAGAAAAGGAGTACTTGTGGCACCTTAGAGACTAACAAATGTGTTAGTCTCTAAAGGTGCCACAAGTACTCCTTTTCTTTTTGCGAACCTCAGACTTTACACTTTCATATTAGATAAATTCCTTTTTCTAATAAGAGTTACCTACTGCCGTAAAACAGTTTCTCTTCCAGGATATCTGTTAACTATAGGAGGGATCCAGCTTTCATGGACAGCCTCCCCTTTGAGGCCATCCCCCAAGTTCTGGATAAAAAACTTCAGGGCCAAACCTGCTTTTAAAAGACTTTTTCCTGACACCCCCCAGTCCACAGGGACTCATGGTGAGTCAGAGGGGGAAACTCCCTCCTGACTTGAAGTTGGAGAGCCAGGATGTTCTTTTCAATTTTGAGTTGTCTCAATGTCTTTCCATTAGCTCTAATGCTCCCCTATTGTCTTTCCCTGGGCTGGACAACAGATAGTTACTTGAAGCCTGTTTCATGTAAACAACTGATTTGGGAGGTGCCCTTCCCTGACTGCTCATCACCCTGCTATGAGATGGAGCTGATGATACACCACAAATTAGGAGCACAGTTTTCTATATACACAAATACATAAATTCATAAGTATAGCTGGCATATATATCTCATAGTGATTACTTAGTTTAGAACATTACAAGCTTTAACAGGAGACCTTATTCAATATATACTTAGAGAAAAATAGCACAGTATGCAATCAATTGGTCTAACTCTTTATTTTGGGCGTTTAACTATTCTGTTCTCTCTTTGAGGTGTCTGGACACCAAACAACTCTCTCCTTCCTTCTTCTCTGCAACAGTCTCTACTCTCCCCAAGACAAATATACACAGCACTTTCCACTCCATAGTTCAAGCATTTTCCTGTCCCTTTTATCCTTATATAGGATACCACAGGGTTAGGGAAAAACAGTTGACTTGACCAACGCAAGCAGGAATCTTGAAGTAAATAGAGCTTAAGCATTTAGCTGATCCTAAATTGCCAGGAGCATAGAACCACAGGTATTTTTCACCATGGAATGAGATAGCAAACTTAGTTCTTAGCTATGTAGGTATGTTATTGAGTAATATTTTCAAAGACTGGAACCCCCTATTTATAGTTTGAGATTTTTATCTATCTAGTCATATAACATTGATTATGAAATTATTGCATAGCATCCCACCTCCTTCCAGAAAATTATTTTTAAAAAGTTACTAGGAAACGGTGAGCAGCAAAAAACAAAACAAAAAACCCCACCACATATATCCATTCATTAATTCCTTCCTCCTTAGAAGTGCTACTGTTTGTTTCCTTATTTTCACAAAAGCTATTTCATTAAGATGGTTGCACAATTCATTCTGTAATCAATATTTCATTAAATAAGTATAGCCACCTTTTTTAAGAACAAAAACTAGTGTTCACTGACTCCAAATTGATTCAGGACAGGGAAGCTTTCAAGTACCAGCTGGGAGGACTAGTTAGTACCAACCTACATTACACTGAACATTTAAAGTGGAGGCAAGCTGGGAGAGCCATCACAGGCTACATCTTTTTCTTTTTGCCGACTAACACGGCTGCTACTCTGAAACCTGTCATCCAGGAATCAGAAACTTAATTACAGCATGCTGGGATACATCCAAAAATAACCCATCTCAGCAGAAATCAGGCTTGATCAGACCATTAATCATTCAGGATGATCCATTCAGTGACATATCATCAGGTCACCACTGTTCTGAAAATTTGCTACCAGTGATCCCCAGTGCTGGTTCAGCAGGCATATATGACTGGGGCCCACTGTGCTACTGCTACTACCAACCTATTTTAATTTGGGTGTTCTCCATCCTACAAAAAAGTTTTCAATTATTCCAAACATCCCAAATTCTACTGGGGGTCAGAGCTCACCTAACTAAATGGAAGGAAGGCAGCCATTGGCCTGTATAATCAAAGTCTTACTCAAGTAAACTGCTAGAGCTGTCTAAACATTTGGGAACCACTACTTACAACTTAACGTTACGTTGTGCAATGCCAACATTTGAACAAGATGCTTCTCAATCCTGTGTCTCTACATATGTCACATACATAATTTAAAATGTAGCTTATGATTTCTTGGAAAACCAACATGTCCTCATTACACTAAAGGGAAAGCTACAATATTCCAGTTGCCTGGGAACTTCAGCCAACAGCTTTCCTTCAGGGAACCCCTTATAAGGATTTCAACAGTTTCAGCGGGGGGAGCGGGGGGGAGATTACAATTATGAAAGGACCTGCTGAACGAAGTACAGAAGGAGAACAGTGGTTTGGCAGAAAGCTAAATCTCCTATTCTAAACCAGCAGCAAGGGCTGGATACCAATAAGTGAAAGGATTGGCGATTCCTTGGAAGGGACATGAAAAGAGGAAGAGGGAAAGCAGGAGAAAAGACAGACAACAAGGTCCAAGCTAGGAGAGGTCAGGTGCAAGAACTCAAATTAACGCCTTGTCTACAGTATAAATGCTTGCAGGTATGGCTATACCAGCAGAGTCCCCTGGTATAGGTGCAATTTATGCCAACAGGAGGAGTTTTTCTGTTGGCACAGTAACACGAGCTCCCTGAACAACATTTGCTATGCTGACATAAGCACTCTTCCGCCAGCATAGCTGTGTCTATAGTGGGGATTTTACCAACATAACTATGTCACTAGGGAGAGTGGGTTTTTTCACACCCCTGACCAGTAACAGCTATGCCAACAAACCTTGAAGTGTACACCTGGCCTGAGGCAAGTAACAAATAATCCCTGAATGAGAGGGGTCACACAGAGCAACTCAACAGGAAAAAAACTGCTCTTCACTAGAATCTAGAAGAGCCCCTTCAGAAGGGACAACTTCCAAGGAACATTGGATAACTTAATAGGGTCACAGATTCCCGGGCCAGAAGAGACCATTGTGATCATCTAGTCTGACCTCCTGAACAATAGAAGCCACAGAACCTCCCCAGAATCATTCCTAGGCAGCACAACTTTTAGAAAAACATCCAGCCTTGATTTAAAAATTGCCAGTGATGGAGAATCCATCACAAATCTTTGTAAGTTGTTCCAATGGTTAATTACCTTTGCATTCAAAAATGTATACCTTATTTACAGTCCGAATTTGTCATGCTTCAACTTCCAGCCACGGGATCATGTTATACCTTTCTCTGCTAGATTGAGGAGCCCATTTTTAAATATTAGTTCTCCATTTAGGCACTTACAAACTGTAATCAAGTCATCCCTTAACCTTCTCTTTGTTCAGCTAAATAGATTGGGCTCCTTGAGCCTCCTGCTATAAGGCATGTTTCTAATCCTTCAATCATTCTCATGGCTCTTCTCTAAACCCTCTCCAATTTATCACCATCCTTCTTGAATTGTGGGCACTAGAACTGGACACAATATTCCAGTAGTGGTTGTACCAGTGTCAATTACAGAAGTAAAATAACCTCTCTACTCCTACTTGAGATTCCCCTGTAGATGCATCCTAGGATTGTATTAGCTCTTTTGGCCACAGTGTTACACTGGGAGAATAATTATGTTCAGCTGATTATACTCCATGACCCCCAATATTTTTCAGAGTCACTGCTTCCCAGGATAGTCTCACCCCTCCTGGAAGTATGGCCTATATTCCTTGTTCCTAGATGTATACATTTTGCGATATTAAAATGCACAGTGTTTGCTTGCACCTAGTTTACTAAAAGCGGCAAAGAGTCCTGTGGCACCTTATAGACTAACAGACATATTGGAGCATAAGCTATCATGCATCTGACGAAGTGGGTATTCACCCACGAAAGCTTGTGCTCCAATACGTCAGTTAGTCTATAAGGTGCCACAGGACTCTTTGCCGCTTTTACAGATCCAGACTAACACGGCCACCCCTCTGACACTAGTTTACTAAGTGATTCAAATCACTCTGAATCAGTGACTTGTCCTCTTCATTCTTTACCACACCCCCAATTTGTGTCATTTGCAAACTTTATCAGTGATAAGTTTATGTTTTCTTCCAGGTCATTGATAAAAATTTTAAATTGTGTAGGGCCAAGAACTGATCCCTGCAGAACCCTACTGGAAATACGCCTGCTCAATAACTATTCCCTATTTATAATTATATTTTCAGACCTATCATTCAGCCAGCATTTAATCCATTTAATGTGTCATGTTAATATTATATTGTACTTGTTTTTTTAATCAAAATGTCATGTGGTACCAAGTCAAACGCTTACAGAAGTCTATGTGTATATTACATCAACCTTATTGCCTTTATCAACCAAACTTGTAATTGCATCAAAAAAAAAAAATGAAGTTAGTTTGACAGGATCTATTTTCCATAAACCCATCTTGATTTTCATTGATTACATTACCCCTCCTTTAATTCTTCATTAATAGCTGATACAGAGTTACCAATCTGAGACAAGGCAAAGGTAATTTTGTTTAATTATATGAAATTCTCTTCCCACTCTCAAACCCTCCTTGCTTTTAATCCCCAACAAAACATTTCTGGAAGAGAAAAATGGTTACGTAAGTGCAATAACAAAAGTCAGCTGCAAACAAAAAAAAATGTTCTTAAAACTATGAAGAATGTATGTACACAGACAAAACCTGTCATTAGTACAAGCACTGTGTTTATTATCTACCACATTATTAAGCCAATGTGCTCGTTACTGTGATTTGGCAATTTATTTAAATCCATACTTGAAGTTGAAGTAAATCTGTAGCTAGACAAGAAAGAGAATAAAAAAAGATATATTTCCATCTTGTGTTTATCTAACAAATAAGCAGAAGTATGGTTGTCTGAGGAGATTATCCCTTGGTAGGTGAGATTTATGTACTAAAATACCTTGTAGAACTCTCAGTAGAAACCCCATGAAGGGTTAGAACTTGTAGCTACACAGCTGCAGAGGGAAAGATACAATTTGGTAACAAGTGAGGCACCACCACACTGAATATTTGATTAGTGTGGCAACATAATTATGCTAAAGTTTAAATGTGCAACAGTTGCTACTACCTTGTGGCTTTGTAGGGCTCCCCTATAAAATGGAACATAAGAATTGTCATTTGGATCAGACCCAACATCCATCTAATCAAGAAACCTGTTTCTGGCAGTGGCCAGCATCATATGTCTCAATGCAAAAATCCAACAGTAGGCAGATATTAGATATTAGTCTGCGGAAGAGAAGAATGAGGGGGGATTTGATAGCTGCTTTCAACTACCTGAAAGGGGGTCCCAAAGAAGATGGATCTAGACTGTTCTCAGTGGTAGCAGATGACAGACAAAGGAGTAATGGTCTCAAATTGCAATGGAGGAGGTTTAGGTTGGATATGAGGAAAAACTTTTTCACTAAGAGAGTGGTGAAACACTGGAATGTGTTACTTAGGGAGGTGGTGGAATTTCCTTCCCTAGAAGTTTTTAAGGTCAGGCTTGACAAAGCCCTGGCTGGGATGATTTAGTTGGGGATTGGTCCTGCTTTGAGCAGGGGGTTGGACTAGATGACCTCCTAAGGTCCCTTCCAACCTTGATATTTTATGATTCTATATGATATAATCTGCCCCCATGAAAGTCTCATCCTAATCCTTGTTAGAGATTGGTTTAAGGTTTTTACCCCTTCCAAAATTCTTTGTTTCTATTAACTTTTATAATTCTAGATATTCTTGTTAACCAGACCAATACAAGAATATGCCATATTGTGGGACCTAGTCATTATATGATAGTGTTCAAAGCGGTTTTGTCTTGCCAATCTATGTTTTATCTATGTTCTAGAATCAAAACAAAACCCCATAAAAGTGGGTCCCATAGCATGCCAGAATTTTAGAATACATAAGGGATTTAGTATACATTTCTCTACTGATTTAAGAATTTAAAGTTCATTAAGTAAAAGTGCTACAGTAAGAATAGTCCTAATTATACTTAGGCTTTTTCTACACAGTGCATTATTTTGCATCAGTGGGGTGTTAAATTCTAGTGTGTTGCATACTAACTGGCCTGTGTGAACCCTGCTAGTGTACACTAAAAGTTCCCTAGTGTGTGCTAATGTAGTCACCTTTCACACTTTTAGTGCTCGCCAGCAGGGTCTACCCAGGCCAGTTAGTGTGCAACACACTAAAATTTACAACTCCCTACTGTGGAATAATGCACCATGTAGATAAGCACAAAGTCAAATAATGCAATAATAGAAGCTCTCTGGCAGGAACATGAGTACGTCAAAGATATGAAAGGATCTTGCAGTGCGGAGAAGAACTGAAAGGTATGGTCTTAAGGTGTCAGTTTGTAAGGGCTCAAGTCACACCTCCTTTATTTTGGTGAACACTTATACGAGTAGTCCCACTGAACTCTGTGAAACAACTTGAAATAAGGGTAGTACAATCTAACACTAAATATTTTGAGGTAAACAAGCATATCACAATCACAAGTGAACAACCAGCAAAAACCAATGGGGTGGGGATGAGCTAAGGTGTATGTTCTCGTTATTGAATCTGGATGTTTTAATATGCCCTGAGGGAAACTGAAAATGGTTTAGAAACATTCAGATTTTCCCAGCCAAGGATTTCCAGTGGACCAAGTTGTACACTTTACTACCAAAGCAAGGAGCCTACTAACCTATTAAAAGGGAAGAACATCTGAGCTATTAGGCCTAAATTATACCTACTATGACAATGATATGATTCATGCATGTGCACATGAACACCATGCCATCACTCTAAACTTTGAAGCAGGCACAAAAAAAAGACACAAAAATCTTGCATGTGTGTGCTTAAGACAGCAAGATCCCAGGCGTCTTGTTCTGCTTTAAACCTGGCCTATTCACAAAAATAGAACAGGTACATAATATGCGTACTTGCAAAGAAATGTAGAGCCATGGACTGGTTATTGTAGGTTGCCCAATAAAAAGAAAGCACATGTTCATAATACTGTAGCACTCAATTTTTCAGGGTCAGAAGAAAGCTTACAAAAATATATGTAATATTCTTAAGCCCCTTTGTTTTCAGTTTAAACTGATTTTTACCTGAAAAATTCCCAGGTTTTATAAAAAGTATTATTCACTTTTTTCCAGTTTTCACCCTACTTTTGTATCATCAATAATGATAAAAAAGATCAGTATCAATATATAAAAAATAACTTATTTTATTAGGAAGATACAATACATTGCATGAGTTAGATGTATTACGATAATACATTCATCTGTGTGTATATGCAAAGCTGCCTGTTGAAGTAAGGCTATGTATTAGTCTATAAGATATAACACAACAAATAAACAGGGCACACACACAAGCTCTGAAGAGCGTACAGATTTGAACGTACCAATGAATCTCACACCCACCACATACACATTTCGAGCTGTTAGCGGACAATGGTTAAGGCTACAATTTAGTCATGGGTATTTTTAGTAAAAGTCATGGACGAGTCGGGGCAACAAACAAAAATTCACAGCCCCGTGACCTGTCCATGACTTGTACTATATACCCCTAACTAAATCTTCAGGAGCACGCTGCTGGGGGAGGGAGGCATCTGTTAGGGCCACTGCTGCTGGGGGCCACCCAGGGAAGCAGTTACTCTGTCCGCCTGGGGACTAGTGCCAGAGCTTGCTGGCAGCGACTGCACTGCCCGCCCAGGGACTACTGCTCAGGCGATCCTGGGGGCCAGCCACACCAACTGCTGCTCGGGCAGTCCCCCACAAAGTTCACTGAGGTCGTGGAAAGTCACAGAATCCGTGACTTCCGCAACCTTCATGACAAACACGGAGCCCTAATAATGGTTTATAGATTTAACACACTAAAATGGGAAGAAAACAAAAATCTGTATCAGAATACATTTCAGAACACAAGGAAGTGTTCGAAAGTTTTAAAAATACAAAAACAGGATAAAAGCATGAAGTTGAGTGCATGAGCTGCAAATGGTGTGGCCCAAGTATTAAAAATAAATATTTATAGGCTAATAGTTCTAAGACTACAACAGTGAACTATTTATTCAAATGAAAAGTTTTATCTGGGAATTAGAGATATATTGTTGTCTTAAACTCAGAGGTAACATTGTGTTTTGAGTTCTGTTTTAGTTCCACAGTGTGACAGGGTTGGGCCAGATGGCTACAGGAGAGTAATAGAAGGCAGATATATTAGCCACAGGTTAAGTAGGTCCCTTTTCCCTGGGTAAGGTAACAGGGAAGGTTCCAGAACAATCAGGAACCTTCTGGAGACAATTAAGATAAACAGGCTGATTAGAACACCTGCAGCCAATCAAGAAGCTGATAGAATCAATTAAGGCAGGCTAATCAGGGCACCTGGGTTTAAAAAGGAGCTCACTTCAGTTTGTGGTGCACGTGTAAGAAGCTGGGAGCAAGAGGTGCTAGGAGCTGAGAGTGAGAACGCATACGGTTGGAGGACTGAGGAGTACAAGCATTATCAGACACAAGGAGGAAAGTCGTATGATGAGGATAAAGAAGGTGTTGGGAGGAGGCCATGGGGAAGTAGCCCAGGGAGTTGTAGCTGTCGCACAGCTGTTCCAGGAGGCACTCTAGACAGCTGCATTCCACAGGGCCCTGGGCTGGAACCCGGAGTAGAGGGCGGGCCCGGATTCCCCCCAAACCTCCCCCCAACTCCTGGCCAGACACAGGAGGAGTTGACCTGGACTGTGGGTTCATAAAAACGGCCAAACTGAGGGCTGCCGTGAAACTCCAAGGCAAACAAATCTGCCAATAAGCACAAGACCCACCAAGGTAGAGGAGGAACTTTGTCACAACTGGCGTTAGAAGTGGGATCTGGTGTGCAGAGCGCGGCGGAAGACAGAGGGTGTTGGGGGGGAAAAAAGGGAGAAGGTTTTTTTTTTTCCACCACAATGGAGGACGTAGTGCAGGCACTGATACAAGCCATGGCTGCCCAGCAGGAGGCTACTCGTGTCCAGGTAGCCGCCCAACAGGAGGCAGTGCGGCTGCAGCAAGAGACTAATCGCCTGCTGATGGACCAGGCTGCTCAAGACCGGGCTATGTTGTGGGAACTGGTAAACTAGGTAAAGGCCCTTACAGAGCTGAACCACAGCCATGATGGACACAGACCATGCGGGCCAGCAATTGCCTGCAGAAAATGACGCAGGAGGATGATGTAGAGGCATACCTCCTGGCCTTTGAGAGGACAGCCCTGCGGGAGGCTTGGCCCTGAGAACAGTGGTCTGGCATCCTCGCTCCATTCCTGTGTGGGGATGCCCAGAAGGCCTACTGTGATTTGCCTGAAGAGGCTGCGGCCGATTACCTCCAGCTGAAAGCAGAGATTCTGGCCAGATCTGGGTTAACGACCGCAGTGCGGGCCAGTGATATCATGAGTGGAGGTACCAGGAAAACAAAACCCCGCGGTCCCAATTGTATGACCTCATCCATCTTGCACGAAAGTGGTTACGAATTGAGTCCCGGAGTCCGGAGGAGATACTAGAGATTCTTGTCATCGACCAGTACATGAGAGGACTACCACCAGACCTTCGCGCCTGGGTAAGCCAGAACGAATCCTCCACCTATGACAAGGTTGTCACGCTGGTAGAAAGGCAAAGAACGGCGAGGGAGCTGACCCGACCAGTTAAGGAAGAAGTACCCCGGGTTAAACTAGCCGCACCAAGCCCTAGAGCTCAGGTGACTGGGCCGCCAGGAGAGCCCAGATGGAAAAAGAGAGGGGCTGAAGGCCCACCAGAAGCCACCAAAAGTCGGAGCACTGAGGGGGAAGAGGATCGTGATGTTAGACTACCCAAACCAAGAGACCGGGGAATGCCTAGGGCTCCATACAGATGTTACGCCTGCGGGGAGTGGGGACACATAGCTGCACAGTGTCCCAATGCCGAGGAGCCTATGCAGTGTAACCTGGGGAACTGGGCAGACCCATGCTCCCTAATCCACCTTGTGGGGGTCTCACTAACCCCATATATGTACACCAGACCAGTGAAGCTAAATGGGGTAGAGACCACAGCACTGGTTGATTCGGGAAGTGCTATCATGCTTGTCTCGGGGAAGCTTGTGAAGCGTAGTCAGCTGCTGTGGGCTAAGCATACGGGGATAACATGCGTCCATGGGACAGTTCGTTATTATCCCACCATCCCAGTAAAAATCGAGATTCAGGGGAACACTACTGAGGTAGCAGCAGGTGTAATCCCTAAACTCCCATACCTGGTGCTAATAGGGAGGGACTTCCCAGGGTTTGAAGACTTACTCCCGATAGGAGAATTGGGGAAAGGGAGAAGCCCTGAAGTAGTGACACATCCACAGTAGACTGTCAACCCCCAACCTTCTCTGAAATATCCCCAGATTTGTTCTCCACTCCCAGACAGCGTAGAAAGTCGAAAAGGGAAAGAAGGGCAACTAAGGCCTTGGGAACCCGAATACTGGCCCAAAGCCAGAGGGTCGCTCTAGTAGGTAGGGGGACCCGAGCAGCTGAAAAGGAGACCACCCAGGATGGAGAAGCACCCGAGTCTAACCCACACCCTAATGCCTCTGAACCAGGAGAGGCAACAGAGACTGGCCCCCTAGATCTTGGGTAGATTAGCCCCGGGAGAGGACATTTTGGACGGGACCAGGCTGAAGACCCAAGGTACAACAACATTAGGAAGGAGGTGACAAAAATAGATGAGGTCCCTGTGGAAGGGAAAACCCAGGGACCAGGACCCTACTTCATAATGAAGAAGAATCTCTTATATGGGGTTGCACCAGTACAGAGGCAGAATGTACAGCAGATCCTAGTACCTCAAAAACACCAGAATGCTGTATTAAGTCTGGTCCATAGTCATCTTTTTGGGGGGCATTTGGGGGTAGAGAAGAGCCTGGCACAAGTTCTGCGACTATTCTTCTGGCCCGGAGTATATGAAGAAGTGCGAAGGTACTGTGCGTCCTGCCCGGAGTGTCAGCTGCACCGTCCGCATCCCCACTTGAGGGCACCTTTAGTACCCCTTCCCATCATAGAGGTCCCCTTCGAGCGAATAGCCATGGACCTAGTGGGAACCCTGGAGAAAAGACAGCCCGGGGCCACTAATATATACTTGTCGTTCTGGATTATGCTACTTGCTACCCAGAAGTCGTCCCCCTGCGGAACACGGCCTCTAAAACGATAGCTAGAGAGTTGGTGGGGATCTTTGCCCGATTGGGGCTACCAAAGGAGATATTAACAGACCAAGGTACCTCATTTATGTCGAAGCTAATGAAGGACCTCTGTATGCTGCTCCACATACATACCCTGAGAATCTTCAGTCTATCATCCGCAGACCGATGGGCTGGTAGAAAGGTTTAACCGAACCCTCAAGGCAATGATACGGGAAGTGGTAAGTGGAGAAGGGAAGGATTGGGACACTCTACTACCCTACCTTATGTTTGCAATCCGGGAGGTACCTCAGGTCTCAACTGGGTTTTCCCCCTTTGAATTATTATACAGACGCCATCCCCGTGGCATACTAGATATCACAAAAGAAATCTGGGAAGAGGAACCCAGTGAGGGGAGAAATATAATTGACCATGTGTTGCAGATGCGAGAATGGAGAGCCCGGGTCACCCCTATTGTACGGGAACATTTGGAAAAGGCGCAGGAGGCCCAGCAAACCCATTACAATCGCCAGGCAAAAGTCCGACAGTTCCAACCAGGGGATCGGGTGCTGGTGTTGGTACCCACGGCAGAAAGCAAGCTTTTGGCCCAATGGCAGGGGCCCTATGAGGTGGTTGAACCCGTGGGGGAAGTAACCTACAAGGTGCGGAAGCCAGGACGCCAGAAACAAGAACAAATTTATCACATTAACCTCTTAAAGCCTCGGCACCAATGAGAGGCGTGTGTAGTGGCCCAAGAGACCCCGAGCCAGGGAAATAACATGCAGGAGCAGATCAGGATATCCACTGATCTGACACCAAACCAGAAGAAGGAGGTAACTGAGATGATCAACCAATACCAGGATGTGTTTTCAACCAAACCAGGTCAGACCACCGAAGCATATCACCACATTATCACAGAACCTGGGGCAAAGGTAACTTTAAGGCCCTATCAGGTCCCAGCGGCAAAAAGAGAGCAGATCAAGGCAGAGGTAAAAAGGATGTTGGAGCTGGGAGTCATTGAAGAGTCCCACAGTCAGTGGTCAAGCCCAATTGTGTTGGTGCCCAAACCTGATGGCACCACTAGGTTTTGTAATGACTTTCGCCAGCTGAATGAGATATCCAAATTCGATGCATACCCCATACCCTATAATCGATGAGTTAGTTGACCGCCTGGGCAATGCCCGATTTTTGACCACCCTTGATTTAACAAAGGGATACTGGCAGATTCCCCTTGCCAAAGATTCGAAAGAAAAGAAGGCATTCTCTACCCCAGAGGGTCTGTTTCAATATACTGTTCTTCCTTTTGGACTGCATGGGGCACCTGCCACCTTCCAGCGTCTTATGGACAAGCTCCTACGACCCCATACCAGTTATGCAGCGGCATACCTGGATGATGTGATTATTCACACCCCCGACTGGGAAACGTATTTAGAAAAAATGGAAGCGGTTCTGGACACGCTAAGACAGGCTGGCCTCACAGCCAACCCAGCCAAGTGTGCTACAGGGCTAGCCGAGGCTAAATATCTTGGCTACATTGTAGGAAGGGGCTTGGTCAAGCCCCAGCTAAACAAACAAGAGGCTATCCAAAATTGGCCCCAGCCGAATCGGCAAAAGCAAGTCTGGGCATTCCTGGGTGTGGTGGGGTATTACCGACAATTTATTCCCCATTTTGCTACCAGAGCAAGTCCCCTGACAGACCTGATAAAAGCCCGGGGCCCAGACACGGTGAACGGGACAGATGCCGCAGAGAAAGCATTCATGGATCTATGGACAGCCCTCTGCAGTAACCCCGTGCTTATAGCCCCAGACTTCAACAAAGAATTCATTTTACAAACAGATGCATCTGAAGTAGGATTGGGAGCTGTCCTATCGCAGATGGTCGGAGATGAAGAACACCCAATCCTCAACCTCAGCAGGAAACTCCTCCTGTGAGAGCAGAAGTACACCGTGGTTGAAAGAGAGTGCCTAGTTGTGAAATGGGCCATGGAAACACTACGTTATTACCTTCTGGGACGACGGTTTACCCTTGTGACCGACCATGCACCCCTCCAGTGGATGTAGCGAAATAAAGAGAAGAACGCAAGGGTGACCAGATGGTTCCTGTCCCTACAGCCTTTCCAATTCATCATACAACACCGGGGTGGAAAACACCATGGCAATGCAGATGGCTTGTCACGAGTACACTGCCTGACGTCCCAAGTTGCCCAACCCCGTAGTGTTGGGGGGGGGGGGGAATATGTGACAGGGTTGGGCCAGATGCTACAGGAGAATAATAAATAATATTAGCCACAGGTTAAGGTAACAGGGAAGGTTCCAGAACAATCAGGAACCTTCTGGAGACAATTAAGATAAACAGGCTGATTAGAACACCTGCAGCCAATCAAGAAGCTGATAGAATCAATTAAGGCAGGCTAATCAGGGCACCTGGGTTTAAAAAGGAGCTCACTTCAGTTTGTGGTGCACGTGTAGGAAGCTGGGAGCAAGAGGTGCTAGGAGCTGAGAGTGAGAACACATACTGTTGGAGGACTGAGAAGTACAAGCATTATCAGACATCAGGAGGAAGGTCCTATGATGAGGATAAAGAAGGTGTTGGGAGGAGGCCATGGGGAAGTAGCCCAGCTGTCGCACAGCTGTTCCAGAAGGCACTCTAGACAGCTGCATTCCACAGGGCCCTGGGCTGGAACCC
Organism: Dermochelys coriacea; assembly: GCF_009764565.3. Classification (NCBI taxonomy): domain Eukaryota; kingdom Metazoa; phylum Chordata; order Testudines; family Dermochelyidae; genus Dermochelys; species Dermochelys coriacea. The sequence goes on from NC_050068.2 coordinate 156,739,807, forward strand.
GGAGTAGAGGGTGGGCCCGGGTTCTTCCCAAACCTCCCAACTCCTGGTCAGACACAGGAGGAGTTAACCTGGACTGTGGGTTCATGAAAATGGCCAAACTGTGGGCTGTTGTGAAGCTCCAAGGTGAGCAAATCCGCCAATAAGCACAAGACCCACTAAGGTAGAGGAGGAACTTTGTCACAGCAGCAAAACACATCGATGAAAGGAATTCAAAGCATTAATCTACGAATACTTTTTCCTTGTCTTTCTGGCCACCAAAATGAACCCCGATAATTATCCAGAAAAATTATTAATAGTTTTTTGCACTGATTTTCACCTTTTTTTTAATTTTTGTTGTAGTAATAAACACTGATAAATTCCAGGGGAAAAAAAATAAAATAAAAACTGAAAACAAAGAGTCCTAAATATTCTTAAGACAAATTTTTAAGGACTTTCAGCTTGACCCTGCCATTTTAAAAGCCAGCAGCACCACCTCTGTCCCACCCCACCAATTTCATACAGTAGAAATTCTCTCTAAACAAATTAAGCTGCATTTGAGATAAATGACATAGACTTCAAGGCAGCCACATTTTAAAGAGGGCCTTCATATTTACACTAAATGAAATGTTAGCCAGAATTCCAGATAGTAGATCACCTGCTTGCATCTTGCATAAAGGTCAGTTTAATGTTAAAACATCTTTTAGCTATTTAGGCAAAACTGTATCAGACTGAAATATATTTTAAATAATTAAGTTAGTTTTCTGCTTTTTAAACCAACTGTAAAGCCATATGAAAAAATTCACCTCACTCTGTCATTAGGTTCCCAAACTAATGGTATGGCAAAGGGACGTTCCTCAATTCACAGATATGGCTGTGGTTGTGATGAGCAGGAGGATATGAAATACCAGTTTTAATCAAAGTTTAGTTTCAAAGACAGTGCTAACTGCAGTATACTGGGGAAACTTTTGACAACCACCGTCCTCTCCCCATGTTCTTTCTTCCCTTCCTCCTCCAAGCTAGTGCCATATTTCAAAGACTAACATTCCAAGTGGTTTGTGGTTCTCTTTGGAACCCATCAAGGCCGCTTCTAAATTGGTGTCAGAATGATTACTACAGGTCTATTACAAAGTATTCCTTTCCATCCAACCATCACAAAAGGTTAAGCACACTGCCTTGACTGGGAACAAAGGCTTCAAGCACTGATCCAACATATGTTGCATACCAAACAAAGGAAAGAGTGAAAACAATTGACATCATTATGCCCTTGAATAACATTTGAGATTGGCATGTGTGTGTATATATATATTTGGGATGGGGCGGGAGGAATTGCAAGAGCACTTTCATCATCACTTTCAACAACTGAGTAAACAACAGGATGGGCTGCATACAGAAGCTACTGTATCTCACTGATGAATGCTTGCTGTCTGTCAGACTTTCACTGTGAAATACTTGCAGTAAGAAAGACACTATCATGAATGCCAGATAACCGTGACAATTGTATCCCTGGCAACAAACAAGTAAACTCAATTTTCCCAGTAAGACTGAAGATTCCTTTACATCCCACAAAGCCATGGAAGTTACTTTCCAAAGTACTGTGCAGATTTACTTTATAAAAAGGTACATTCAGTTAGGATCCACATTTTCTGTAATAAGGACCTTTCTTCTTCTTATGTGGCATTTCCATTACTGGGGATGGGGAGCGTTTTGCAACCATGGTAGCTCATTCTGTACAATCCTCTGCTAATCTCTCTGTGGATGAATAATCCTTTTGATCTACCCAGGATACCGCACTGTCTATCCAAAATCTTCTTTTTCTGCCTTAGGTCTTCAGCCATTAAATTTCCCTTTCAGTGCCCATAAGCATGCATTGCCTGCAGAACCTCTTAATATTCCTTTTCATAAAATCTCTGACTAGTATTTGCTGAGTTCCAATAATCTCCAATAGTTTTTCAGTAGTTACTTGGTCTTTCCATGATATTTTCAGAATTATTCTACAATACCATGATTTAAACGATTGTAAGGACTTTTAGAAAACCCAGTCTGAATACAGTTTTTTCATTGATTTTTTGTTTGTTTGTTTTATACATTTGATGGACAGCTCAGGAGGAGAGAATAAAAAGATTAATACATTCTTTGGGAGCAGTGGAAGTTGAACCATTTTAGCAGTGTGCTGTTAATCAGAGAATGAAACAGGCCAGTCTAGTTTTCACTGTTAAAACTGAGTGAAGTTGCAATAAAATAAAATAAAAAAGCATAAATGGTTTAAAAATAAATTTCAGTTTTAATAATCTAAGCTTTTAAACAAATGTAAGGTCAACATTGGTTGTAATGCTAGTTATCACAGAAATGTATATATTTCTAAGTGAATTATTTCCCTCACCCCAGGTACATTTTTCATGATATAAGAATGATTATAGATACACAATTCTAGCACAAATACCTATGCAGACCTCAGAAAATGAATTACAAAGAAATATTACTAAAAACAAGACAAGCCATGCAATTAGCTTCTGTTTAGGAAAGTGTGGTCTGAACTATTCTAGCCAAAATGGCTAGCAAGGACAACATCATGTTCCATTTCCTTTGCCTGCCTCTGAAATCAGATTTAAACTGTTATGCTTGACTAATCAGCTAAAACTACCCTGACTCTATTTCTGTGAAAATTTGGTGTTCAGGAAAGTGAGAGATTAGGTTTGACTGAAGCCAACACACTTAGTGTGCAGGTTCTCTGCAAATACACTACTGAGATGTCACACCCTGTACTACAACTGTGCTTGGCCACAAACTGAGGCCGCCAATAATGTTGAATTGTGATGATTTTGCATTGTGAGCAAAGTGAGAGTTAGAAGGAGACCAAACTCAGAAGATAAGTTTCCTGAGGTGAAAATGTCAGTACATCACCCAACAGCATACCATCAATCTCTAGCCTTAGGGTGCCTAGGTGACTTAGAAGCACAAGTCCCACTGTTAGTCAATAGAATTTATCCTCTAAAGTCATTCGACCCTCATATAAGTTATATTGCTATAACTCTACTGGTATAGTTAAAGTGGTAAAACACCAACCCCTCCTTTGAGTACAGATGCAGTAACATTGGGATAAGGGGGCTTATATCAGTACAGCTTATTCTTGTATGGCATAGGGAATGAGCTATACTGGTATAAGCACTTTTGTATGGAGGCAGTTATATCATTACTAGCGCTTTTACCAATATAACTATTTTGATAAAAATCCCCGCCCCGTAAACAACATAATTATATTGGTGAAAGTTTTAAGTGTAGACCAGGCTTCAGGCACTTTTGAAAATCCCACTCTAACAGCATAGACCATAACAATGTCAATAATTGTTTCTTCATCCATAAAAACGAAGACAACATTTACTACAAAGAGTTGTCATAAGCATTATTTAACATTTAGGAAGTGTTTTGAAGAAAAAGAAGAAATGCAAGGTATTTTCATATTCCTGGTTTATGTGCCATAAAATTTGGAGAGAATTTCACATGAATTATGTACAACATCACTTAAGTGTAACATGTGCAATACGGACTGTTTACTGCTTGATATGCAAAACCAAACAAAAGCTTATGTATACTGCACAACATTTATTTTATGCAGTGTTGTTGTAGCCATGTTGGTTCCAGGATATTAGAGAGCTCTGTGTAAGCTTGAAAGTTTGTTTCTCTCACCAACTGAAGTTGGTCCAATAAAACATATGACCTCATCCATCTTGCCTCTCTAACGTTTATTTCAGTCAAAAATGAGAGAGAAAATAAAATTGATTTATTCCTTAAATGTGTGGCAATTTTGATTTAGTAACTAATGGATGCAGGTGCTGATTCTATTCTTTCCTTCTTAAGGGAAACATTCACTTGCATTATTTCTAGACAAACAAAGACAGCAGTTTAAGATGTCAAGGATCCTGATGAACAACACACCATAATTACCAAAAAATATTTCTAGTGCACAAGAGTAATAAAAAACTTGTATCAGAGTACACTTGCCTTCACTGTAGCAGATAAAATTTGTCATTATAGAGGAAAAACGCTAGGCATATGATAAAGAAGCCAATACTGAACTGCTTTAGGCTAACTGCAAAGTGGCACCTTTTGCAAAACTGTTCAAAAGAGTTTAAGAGCTCTTCATGATGTAGAAACCTTGGGGTTTAAATATTTGTATAAAATAGTCACGGTGAGTGTTCACCTGCTGTCAGGGAACTCTAGAATTCAACTCTTTCCATGAATTACTTAACACACTCTCCAGCCCACCTCTTCAACTCATAAAATTCTTATGAGTAGAAGGTAATTCTTGCTCCTTTAGCCCCTCTAGAAAGTATGGGCTGTTGTTCCTCAGGACCAGTTTCAAATATGGGCAGGTATTTTGTTGAGGAGTCTCATGAAACCACAGTGACAATGAAATGTAGGCATTTAGTCTGAACCCGGGTTGCAAACTGGACAAGGTACCGAAGCTAACATCTCTATTGTAATGAAAGAATCATAGGGACTTTAGGCTCCTTTGAGCAGAGACCATGTCTTCTTATGTTTGGAAAGCATCTAACATTGTGGATGTACTGCAATACAAATATATGCAATAACTGCCACAAGTGGTGAGAACACTGGTTTTCAGTCCCATCCAAGAGACAGCATGAAGACCCTTTTAGCACCAGGCCAAGGCATTAATAAGTATGGACTCTGAGGGGGAAGTATGCTGTTACAGCTACTCAATCATCATCTCCACTTCCTGCAACACCTGGATTTTCCCGACCGGTCTCCCTGAAAGAACTAACCAGGCCCAAATTTGGATCAATCACCCTTATGAGATCAGACAAGAACACAGAAACAGGTGGTAGGGCTGCAGACAAAATATACACTTCTCCAATAACAACAATGGAGTAGTCAGACTCAGAGGGTTTGTCTCCACTTACTGGGGGATCAACGTGTGGCGATTGATCCACCGGGGGTCGATTCAGCAGGTCTAAATCGACCGCAGATCGCTCTTCCGTTGACTCCGATATTCCACCAAAACGAGAAGCATAAGGTAAGTTGACAGGAGAGATTCTCCCATTGACCCAGCATGGTGTGGACCACGCAATAAGTCGCCCTAAGGTACGTCGACTCCAGCTACATTATTCACGTAGCTGGAGTTGCGTAACTTAGGTCGACTTAGTCCCGTAGTGTAGACCTGCCCAGAGAAATGTATATTTTACCTACAGTCTTACCATCTCGATCTGTGATCTTGTTAGATGACCAATTGATCCAAAATTGGGCCTGGTTAGTGGGGATGGCGTGTATCTTAACTTTGTATTTCCTGGTTTTCAGGGGAGTTACATCACATTACCTTCAGGGCCCACCCAAGATCCCAGCTCAGATGGGCAGAGAAAGTGGCCTAGATGTCCCTCAGAGGGGCAAGACCCCCCACCAGATGTCAGCACACACGAGAGGGGAGAATGTGGGACTGATGGGGTCCCCCACTCCACCTGCTATCCATCCGCATGCCCCCCCAGTATCCCACATGCTTCTCCCATTCCCCCAATTCCCGTCCCCTCCCCTGAACTGAGCCCCCCCCAACCCTACCACCCATCCCATAGCCCCCCATCCCTCACCACAGCCCCAATCCCCTTTTCCCCCCATACCTCCCAGCAAGCATTCACATCTGTAATTTTTCTTTTGGAAAACAGTTTGAGCACCTTCTGAATTATCTGCCATGCTCAAACTACACAAGCACAAAATAAAACTCCCCCTTAACAGAGGCAGGTATTAGCAAAATGCCCATCTTTCATTTTCAGAATTCTGCTAAGGGTAGGTTTCAAATTTACAATGCCTGGGAGTAGGTCAGGTTTGCTGGCCAAAGCATATCCCCTCGAGCCACTGAGCTCACATAGAAATTGGCTGGCTGAAAACTCATCTTGATTAGTGACTGGTCTACACCTCAGCCTGTAACCCAGTCCCTTGGGAGTGACTCCTTTAGCATGCCAGACCTCAAGGATCCACACGGTTCCCCAGATGCAGGCCCGTGGCCTTCATGACTTGCAAACTGGGTCTTTGGACACCAGCAATCCTTCTCCATGGCTCCCTGAAGTGAGTCCAGCCAAGCCAGACTGCAAGGGAAAGCTTAGTTTTTACTCATTCAGGACACAATGCTCTCAGTAAGTATTTGCACTGACACCAGGCAACCTTTTCAAAAGAAGGTAAGAATTTATTAGTCACCTGACATAGAGAATTTGAAAATCCTTCAGTTAGCATAGAGAAGCCAAGGATAAGATTGGGTTCAGACTGGCAAAGATCATGGCTCCCTTCAGCCATGACGCTGTAGCTATCATCTTTGCTTCCTCTCCCTGTTTCTTTGTGCCAATCCCAGGTCAGAGCCCTGTGTCTCTGAGGGTATATTTACACTGCCATTAAACACTCGCTGGCCCATGTCAGCTGACTCTGGCTCACAGGGTTCAGGCTGTGGGGCTGTAAAACTGTAATACAGACATTCAAGCCTGGGCTCTAGGGGTACGCCTACACAGCAACTAGACAACCGCGGTTGGCCATGCCAGACTTGGGCTTGCAGGGCTTGGGCTGCAGGGATGTTTCATTGCTGTGTAGACTTCCAAACTCTGGCTGGAGCCAGGGCTCTAGGACCCTACCTGCTGCACCAATGCAGCATTTTAAGTGTAGATTTGCCCTGAAGCATACATAGGGACGAAGGAGGGGGTGCAGGGACACATGAGGATGCGGGGCTGGCTGAGTCGGAGTGGAAGAGTGGCTGAGTGGGGATGCAGGGACACATGGGGACAGGGACAGATGTGCATGACTGAATGAGAGAAGCTAGAGGTCAGCCATGGTCTGCAGGGGGGAAGCTCCCTAACAATCCCTCCCCCTCCAAAAAAAACCTCCTGTTCCATACTTCTCCTACGCACACCCAACAACCCTTCCCAGCAATTACTTCCCTCTCCCTCAGCTCCTCCGTTACCCCTGACTTCCCCAAGCCTTTGCACTGCTTCTGAGAGGTGCAAGAAATACATGTCTGTATTGTAATTTAAATGAATTATTACTCAAAGTTCTGAACTAATATGCCTAATAAGGAATCCATTTGTCAAAAAACATTTCCTGAATCATTTTTGTCTTCTGCATTGTTACAGACATGCTGACTGGTATTTTGAAATAAAATACCAAAATAATTGAAACTGTTGTGTTATTTTGGCAAATAAAATATGCAGAATTTTGCAGAATTTTAAAATATTGTGCATAGATTGTTTAATGTTTTGGCACAGAATTCCCCCAGGAGTAACGGTAGCAATAACAAGAGGAAATCTCCTAATACATCAAAACACAAAAAAGATATTTCATCCATTAGTCTTTGATGATACAATTATTTCTTATATTGAAATAATGTACACTGCATGTGCCTATACATGAGTTTATTGTACACATTTTACATCTCACTATTACAATATTCAGTGCTGACAAAGATTTCTTGTTCTCTTGTCTAGTTTTACACACAGAAAAGATATACAATGGGACCTGTACTCAGCATATGGTAACATACTAGTGCTATGTTCACTTTTGCCCTGCTCAGAAAAGTTATTGGTAACTTGTTTTCATATAGTTTTTCTCCCATGCCTTCTCACTGTCACAGGATACTTACTTAGCATTACTGCTTATCTGTAATCCTACTCCAAAAATTAAACAAAAACAAAAAACAAACAAACATGACCTACAACAAATAAGAGCTTTACAATTTTACATGTTTTCAATAAAATTTTAGTTGGGAGTATTTCCTATACTTATTCTCCAGATCAGGAAATGTGCTTACATTTGGTGAATGAATGAGTCTTCAGCTGCACTGAAATAAAACTGAATAGAGCAATCACAGACACAGAAGAAATTGTAATTTTGGCCTCTTGAAGCAACTGCATTTATAAAATTGAGTTTTCCCTTAAAGTGCCAAGTGGATTCTTGCTTCCAATAACAAATAAAAGATTCTACCTACCACCTACCCTAACCTCCTTAATTTTTCTACAAGATCTGTGTACCCTGTTCTGTGGAGGTAAGACAAGAAGAACTAGTTCTCTCCATACTCATCCTTTAGGTACTCAAACATTTAAGTACTTTTTTTGTTTTTAATAAACACACACACACGCACAAATGCAGTGCAGAGTCTTAACATTACATTTCTTGAGGGGTGAGAGTAGGCAGGGATAATTACTATTGGAAGCATGTCACTACAGACAGTGGGGAAAAAATCTTAGATATGCTAAAATTGAAGGTTCCACTGCTTCTAGTGATTTTTGGGGTTCTGCACCTAGCTGTTTAAAGCAGGAAGAATAGCCACAGGCCCACCCCTTCTCACCAATGAACCAATGGCTTCAAGTGTTAACAGTCAGCAAGTCTTTCAAAAAAAACCTTCTACATTCAATATATGCAGGAAAGTAAGACTGGCAACATAGATACTTTTAAAACATGAGAAGAAATATCTAATGCTCATGTTCAACAGTTTTTGACTGAAATAGCTAAGATGATGAGAAATAAGCAATGAGAAGCACCACTGTGTTGATGTTTTAATAAGCAAGGGGAGAAGGGAAAGATACAACTTTTTAAGAAAAACTGTAGCAGGATGCTTTCACCAATATTAGTAATTCAATGATAAATACACTGTGGTTAACAGGAATACCTTATTTACACTTTTCCCACGAAGAGTAAAGTTCCTAATCCAACAACTCAGTAATAGTTTCATAAATAAGCAAAACATTAATTAGGACTTCAAAACAAAGTCTTTCTGCAGATGGAAACCGAAAAAAATAATATAACTAATAGTGGAATGTACAGCAAACAGTTTCATTTTGTAAAACAGCTATGACAGAGGGCAAAAGCTTTACCATTCTATGATTGGAAAAAGAGAACATAAGCACTTTTAACTGGAAAGGGTTCTATATAGACAGAATTTTATTTTATTTGCTGAAACATCTGTTTGAGAAGATTAAGAATTAGGCTCTATGGAAACTAAAATTTCTTATATTTCAGTTCAAGATAATAACTTCAGTGACCACAGTCAGGGAAACTCAATTGATAAAACCAACTCTAATCTCAAAATTTGGCCAGAAAGCAACTCACCGCTTTAGGTGCAATGCTAGCTCAACTTACTCCCTGGAAAGGCTCATGAGTGAGCTATCTGCAGTGCACTGCCAAACCATACAAAGTTACTATAAATGGTGCTGCAAGACTGAGTGTGTTCAGATAAGACAATCCAACTGGTTTCCCTCTGCTATACATGTTAGATTCAAGCTACAGTTAGAGGCCAATAGTTTGTATCTCTCCAGCATGCCAAGGCCATTTATATGGGAGAGAAGAACTAAGATGAGAAATTAGTAACGTAGGAAGCATAACATGAGATGGTGCCATTTTAGATCAGGTGGATGAAGTCTTTTAATTCAATTTCACTAGTCAGCTTTTTTATTTTTTTAATGCAAGTAATGTTTATCGTAAAAGTTTGATAACACCAAATATATAGGGTGGGGAGGCAGATATGGGTCTAAAAAATCAAGGAGCCAAGAAACATGATGCTTTGATTGTTTTCCTGTAACTAAAAGATAAACTTATCACTGTTTTTCAAAGCCAGAACAGTTAAGTTGGACAACTTTTGAATGCAAGACTGTCTATACTACAGAAAGTGCAGTGACTCACATCTGCAGTTAGAAGCACTTGTCCAACTAGTGTGGATTCTGCTGAGTTCAACAGGTGCACCAAAGCATGCCAGACACCTGACAGATTGAGAAGGGGCAACTGCATTTAACACCAGTGTCAATCAGCAGTTTCTGTAGTGTAGACACTGCCCAAGAATCTGAATGAACATTTTATCTGTTCCACTGTAAGTGAAATCAATGCTTACAAACCTACTTGTAAGTTTAATCAGTTAGTCACATAAGAATCTAGCAAAAAAAAAGTTTTGTTATAGTACAGACAAAAATAAAACAAAAATTCCAAATGTAACACTTCACACCAAAAGAAATGCTGTCAAGACAGGCCAGATGTTCACCACTTTACTACAAGAACTCAGATTCAGAACAACAATTCACCTGTTGTCAAACATTTGTGATTCTGGACCCTGAACTGTTAGCTCTAGAGTAGAAGAAAGGGTGAAAGATTAGTTAAGTTTACATTGGACTTGAAAATAGAATAGTTTGCTGAAATCATGAGCAGTTTATTAGCAGTCAGAAGGGAAACCAATTATCAACAGTATTGTAACACTTCCTCACCTTTCCCTACTATTACACCCCTTCCCCTGAAAAGAGAGAGGAAACATAAAGATCCAAGGAGAGATGGTGTCCTCAAGAACAAAAGTAGTGCTCAAGGAAAATGAGGTGCCAACTGGCCAGTTTGCTAAGGGCTTGTTTTCACATACAGTGCTACAGCAGCGCAGCTGTACACTGTGCACAGCACAGTGGTGCAGTTGCTATATGAAGATGTTATTACGCCGACAGGAGTTTCTCCCGTTGGCATATTTAATCTCACCTCCCCGAGAGGTGGTAGGTATGTTAGTAGGAGAAGATCTCCTGTCGATGTAGTGCTGTCTGCACAGGGGTTAGGTCGGTATAACTATATCATTCAGGGGTGTAGACTTTTCATACCCCTGAGCATTGTAGATATATTGATATAGGTCTGTAGTATAGACCTGGCCTAACACATGCACTAACAAAAGTTTCAACATAAATAGAGTTCCAAGAAAAAGTTAAATTGAAAGTTATGAAAGAATCATTACTATTGATCTGGGTGCCTATACGTTAGATTAACACTTTATTAAATCCATCACCATCCTCCTAAGAGAATCCATGGCACAGCAATATTATATTTGGTTTAGGCTGTTAAATCCTCAGGGTTTTCTCTTCTCCATTTTGTAGTTACATGCTATCTGCTCATGTACAGCTGAGCCATTCAGAAGTAGGCTTCTTATTTATTTTTAAACCATTCTTTCATCGTGTTCTGCACATGCTTCTTCTTCATCTTAACAGAGGCAGGGCAGATTTCAGCGAGAAAAGGACAAGTGACACATTTTCTGCTTTTCAATAATTAATATTAAGAAACAAAAAATCCGTATCCAATTCATTGCACTAGTGACGGGGGGGGGAAGTCTTAATGTTATTGTGCACAGTATTTACTGCTAAGGGCTAATGAGGGCAGCTTAAGCAAAGCACTCTGAAATTCTTTGATGTAAGATGCTATTAATGTAGCAGTTTGTATTTCTGTATTTTCTTCTTTATAGCACCTTCCAAATGTCCACCTACAATTTGACCAGCTGATACAGCTGGACACTTCAGATACTTAGGGCTTGGCTACACTTGCGATTTAGAGTACATTAAAGGAGCCCCGGGCGCACTAGCTCACACTACCCGTCCACACTGGCAAGGCACGTAGAAAGCTCTGACTCCGTGGCTAGAGCACTCCTGGTACTCCACCTCGGCGAGTGGAATAACATTTGGTGCACCCCCACTGGAGCGCCGTGGTGCCAGTGTGGACACCCTGGTCCTATAATGTGCTCTGATCGGCCTCCAGAAGTGTCCCACAATGCCTGTTCTAGCCACTCTGGTCATCACTTTCAACTCTACTGCCCTGCCCTCAGGTGACCAACCGTCAGACCCGCCCTTTAAATTCTCTGTTTGCTCAGCCAGGCATGGAGTGCTCTTAGCGAATCTTTCCAGGTGACCATGCCTCCACGCACCAGAAGATCCCCAGTACGGAGCAATGGCGAGGTGCTGGACCTCATCAGTGTTTATGGGGGAGGAAGCTGTGCCAGCTTCCCAGCTGCGCTCCAGCTGTAGGAATTACGATACCTTCAGGCAGCTATCAAGGGACATGATGGAAAGGGGCCATGACCGGGACACACTGCAGTGCAGGGTTAAAGTGAAGGAGCTGCGGAATGCCTACCAGAAAGCCTGTAAGGCAAACAGCTGCTCTGGTGCTTCCCCTGCGACCTGCCATTTCTACAAAGAGCTGGACGTGATACTTGGGGACGACCCCACCTCCCTTCCGAGGACCACCATGGATACTTCTGAGCCCAGTTCAACAAGGCAGGAGGAAGAGGAGGAAAGCAGGAGCGAAGGTGCTGAGCCGGAGGAAGACACCCCGGAATCCCTAGATCCATGCAGCCAGGAGCTGCTCTCAAGCCAGGAGGAAGGTAGCTACACGCGGCGGCCGATGCTTGGGGAAGGACAAACACCAGAGGATGTTCCCGGTAAGCTGCTTTTATTTTGGGAAGGAAGTTATTTGGTGCGGGCTCTTGGGGTGAGGAGGGTTAGGGCTGCATGTATGCCTAGATGCAGAATAGGGCATTGAGGTGCTCTCTCACATCGTGGTAATCGGCCTCAGTGATCTCTTCAAAGGTCTCATCCAGAACTTGAGCAATGTGCTAGTGCAGGTTTCTCGGGACAGCCACTGTGGGGTCCTTGTCCCAGTCAGGCTAACATGTCTCTGCCACTGTGCCGTGAGGGGTGAGGGGGACCATTGCTGCACACAGGCAAGCTGCATATGGGCCAGGGTGGAAGCCGCATTGCAGAAGAAGACCCTCCCTTGCTTCCCAGATCACACTCAGCAGTGAGATATCTTCCAGGACAAACTCCTGTGGAAAATGTGGAGACAATGTTCAGTATAGGGGCCCCCTGCCACTGTTGGCTCTCCCCAAGGCCCAGAAACCCAGAGGACAGTACAGCTGTGGAACAATCACGCTTGACCCTGCGTTTACTCACCCTTTTGGGGCTCCCATGGGTTATGTGCACTCGCTTTGGGACGGGCAAATTATGCTATTGTGTAGACTGTGCTTGCCCTTAAGTATGGGAAAATCATTACTCTGCCTGGTGTGAACAATGCTGCCTCTGTTAAGTGTTGCATTTTGCCTTTACAGGTGCAACCTTGAGATCTCAGCCATCTGTGTTATCACCGGCCGAAAGTCTCCAAAGAATCAGAAAGAGGCCACGCAGAAGCAAGGAAGACATGTTGCATGAAGTAAGGCAGCATTCAAGTAATGAAAATCAAAAAGTGCAGGAATGGTGGGACAGTGAAAGGAGGATCCACCAGCAGAATGAGGAGTGCTGGCACAAAAGCGTGGTGCTCCGGCAGCAAAGCACGGATCGGCTGATAAGCATAATGGAGCGCCAAGCAGACTCTATCCAGGCATTCGTAGCCATGCAGGCGGAGCACTACCATGCCCCCCCGCCCCCTGCAGCCCTTGTCCCAAAACTTTCCCTTGTGCCCCCATGTCACCTCCAACCCACTTTCCCCAACATCCGGGTTCTTACCGCCACCAGCTGCCTCCAACACCTGTAGCTTCACCATCCAGCTCTGAAAACTACGACCCTTACCCACTGCACTCAGACACCATCACCATGCAGTATAGCCATCCTGAAGTGCAGCACTCACTGCATAGCACTCCTGATGGGAAGGCTGAGTATGATAACAGGACATACCAAAATCTGTGATTGTACCGTTCCCCACCCCACCCCCTTGCCCTTTCTGTTTCCCAAGCACTTGTGTTTCTTTTCAATAAATGAATTTTCTTTTCAATAAATGGATTTTTTGGCTCTGAAAACATTCTTTATTATTGCATAAAGTAAAAGATACCCAGGAAAGAAACAGGCACTGCAAGTCAGCATAGCAAACACAGATTCCTACTAACATTGGAACCACTGCACTTCACTCCTGTGCAGGGCACCAAACATTACTGGTGGCTTTCAGCCTCAAATTGCACCCTCAAGGCATCCCTAATCCTTGCAGCCCTATGCTGGGCCCCTTTAATAGCCCTGCTCTCTGGCTGTTCAAATTTAGCTTCCAGGTGTTGAACCTCCGAGTTCCATGCCTGAGTGAATCGTTCACACTTCCCTTCACAAATGTTATGGAGGGTACAGCACACGGATATAACCGCGGGGATGCTGTCATCGGCGAGGTCCAGCTTCCCATACAGAGAGCGCCAGCGGCCCTTTAAACAGCCAAAAGCACACTCCACAGTCATTATGCACTGACTCAGCCTGTTGTTGAACCGCTCCTTGCTGCTGTCAAGGCTCCCTGTGTAGGGTTTCATGAGCTACGGCATTAAAGGGTAAGCGGGGTCTCCAAGGATCACAATGGGCATTTTGACTTCCCTTACGGTGATCTTCTGGTCTGGGAAAAAAGTCCCAGCTTGCAGCTTCCTGAACAGGCCAGCGTTCCGAAAGATGCATGCATTATGCACCTTTCCGGGCCAGCCTGCATTAATGTCAATGAAATGCCCACGGTGATCCACAAGCACCTGGAGAACCATAGAGAAATACCCCTTCCAATTAACGTACTCGGAGGCTAGGTGAGCTGATGCCAGAATTGGAGTATGCATGCCATCTGTCGCTCCTCCGCAGTAGGGAAACCCCTTGTGCAAAGCCATCCACAATGTCATGCACGTTACCCAGAGTCACGGTTCTTCTGAGCAGGATGCGATTAATGGTCCTGCAAACTTGCGTCAACACAATTCCAACGGTCGACTTTCCCACTCCAAACTGGTTAGCAACCAATCGGTAGCTGTCTGGAGTTGCCAGCTTCCAGACTGCAATAGCCATCCGCTTCTCCACCGTCAGGGAAGCTCTCAGTCTCGTGTCCTTCCACCACAGGGTGGGGGCGAGCTCATCACACAGTCCCATGAAAGTGGCTTTTCTCATCCAAAAGTTCTGCAGCTGCTGCTCGTCATCCCAGATTTGCATGATGGTGTGATCACACCACTCAGTGCTGGTTTCCTGAGCCCAAAAGCGGCGTTCCATGGTGGTGAGCATGTCCGTGAATGCCACAAGCAAACTCGTGTCATACGCGTTACTTGAGTCGATATCATCGGAGCCCTCTCTGTCACTCTGGATCATAAGGAATAACTCGACTGGCAAACGTGACGTGCTGGCAAAACTCGTCAGCATACTCTTCAGCAGTGCGGGCTCCATTCCCGCAGACCAAAAGGGAAGACAGAGCGAGCAGTACAAAAAACACTGAAAGATGGTGCCAAATGTGGAGAGAAGCACAGGGATTGCTGGGATGCGAACCGATGCATCACGGGGCGTTGGGATAGGACCCAGAACGCCCCACACCCCCCGTCCCCTTCCCACAAGCCACAGCACCAGAATGGGAAGAGATGCTCTGTGGGATAGCTGCCCATAATGCATCACTCCCAATGCCACCGCAAGTGCTGCAAATGTGGCCACACCAGCGCACTTGCAGCCGTCAGTGTGGACAGACTGCCGCGCTTTCCCGGCTGCGCTCTCCGAAGGCGGGTTTAACTCAAAGCGCTCTACATCTGCAAGTGTAGACATGCCCTTAGTATAGCTTGACATACTCAGTGAGTATATCCCCTCCCTGTTTTTCCTCTCCTATTTGCTTCCATGGGTCAGACATACAGGGCTTTTCAGACACTTATAAAAACACAAACAAACGCAACATCCCAGGGCACAGCCCTTCTAAGGCGGCGATTCTGCCTGTGCGCGCACACACACCCCTGAGCGAAATCCCCACGGAAATCAAGGGGCCAAGCCTTAGGGTGACCAGATGTCCCGATTCTATAGGGGACAGTCCTGATAGTCAGGGCTTTTGCCTTATCTAGGCCTGTATTATCCCACCCCCATCCTGATTTCCCACACTTGCTATGGGGTCACCCGGGGCCTTCCCCAGCCCCACCGACAGGGAGCTGAAAACGGAAGAGCTGAAGGGAGACGAGGCTGCGGCGGCGGCTCGTGGTCCCCGCTCCCCGGCTACAGCGCTGGCCTTTCGCAGGCGCCCAGCCCAGCCCAGCCCAGCCCGCGGCGGCGGCGGGGCAGGGGCTGAGCCTCAACCCACCGCCAGCGAAGTCCGCGGGGAGGGAGCGGCCGACGGGGGTCCAGGGCGGGGCGGAGCCGCCCTCCCCGTGGCAGCTCCTCCTCTCCCTGCAGCGCCGGGAAGGGGGGCCGGCGGGGGGCGCACGGGGGCAGTGCCCGGCAGCGGCAGAGGGGTGGCAGGAGAAAGGAGAGGAGAGCGGCGGCGGCTCTGGGAGAGCGGCTGGAGACACGAGCTGCGGCTGCCGCCGCCGCCGCCGCCGCTTAGCGCCAGCCCCGCGCCATGTGCATCCCCGGCACGCACGCACACACACGCCGGGAAGACTGTCAAGATGTCACCGTCCAGGGGGAAGTGAACGCCCCGGGTGGGGGTGGGGGTGGGGGGTGAACATTCCCACCCAGCCCCAGCAGCAATGGGAGCCGCACCGGCGCCCAGCGGGGCTGGGAGGGGAGCTGGGGCCCGGCAGCAGCGGTCTCAGGGGGGCGTGCTGGGGAGAGCGAGAGGAGCTAGGATGCTGTAGTGAAAGGCGCCCAGCGAGCGAGGGGGCAGGAGGAGCTCCGGGCGCGCCGCGGAGAAGGCGGCTTGGGGAAGGGGTGGCTGGCCAGGGGCCGCTAGGGCAGGGCTGCAGCGAGGCGCTGGGGAAGGGAGAGGGGCTGGAGGAGGAGCTCCCCGGGGAAGGGCTGCGCTCGGCAGACGCGCACACGACGCCGGCCAACAAGGGGCAGCCCCAGCCAAGGCCAGAGCCGTGCACGGCCCAGACAGCAGCGATGCCCCGACCCCCTTCAGCCAGAGCAGCACAAACCTGCCGCTGCCGCCGCCGCCTCCTGCGGATTAGCTGGAGCTGCTCCTGCCCGGCTCTGGCCGCCGCCGCCACCCCCCGCAGCAGCGACTGCCCTGCTCAGAGCCTGCCCTGGGTGCTGGCCCCGCCGCTGCTCCCCGGGAGGCGGAGCGGGGGGTAGGATCGTGGCGGCTGGCGGGGTCCCGGCGAGCCTCTTTCATTGAGTGCGGCAGATGCTGCCGTCGCCGCCGCTCCTCTCCCAGCAGCCGCTACTTCCTGTGCAGCGATGGTTCAGTTCCTCCCGGACCGCTGGGGGCAGGCGAGCTGGGCTCGGCGATGGGGCGGGGGGGGGCTCTAGCTCTCGCCCTACCTCAGCCCGGCGGGGCTCTGTCTCCCGGCACAGAGCAACCCGGCTGCGGCTACCGCCCGGCCCCGGCCTCCCGCTCCCACCCGGGGCAGGGAGAACCCGCCGCTCGGTCCCACGCGCCCTCCTGCAGCCTGCCTGCCCCGCCTTCAGCCGCGCGCCTCTGTCCCGGAGCGGGAGAGCGGCCGGAGGCTTCACCCCGGCGTCGCCCTGCCCTCCCCCGAGAGGGGGACGCGGTCGCAGACCCGCTAGCCGGGAAATTCGCCGCGGGATGGGCGTGCAGCGCTTGGCGTTCAAGCCCCTGCCTCTGGGGCTGAATGAGCGTGATTTATTTATCCTCTTCATTTTTCGAGCTCTCATTCATTCATCTCCGTCGCAGGGTTTGCCAGCCCCAGGCATGGGCCCGGGAGCAGCGGCACCTCTCTGCAGGGCTTCATTTGGAAAGGAAGATGTGCTGGGGCTCGAGCAGTTGTTTTACTTTCATAACTGACGGGGCAAACCCCGAGGTGCTGGGAGTCTAGGACTATGAAGTGCTGAGCCTGGAGGTGCCAGGGCTCAGCCCCGGCAAGCCCTGACGCAAATTAAGCACGTCTCTCCGCTATTCCTCATTAAGAAAGAAATTGGTTTAAACTTACCTCAGTCACCCACCCAAATCTGGTGTCCACTCATATTTTATTGTGAGGGGGGGGGTTACCTCTCTAATAACCAAGTTGAAAATAAAATCATAGAATATCAGGGTTGGAAGGGACCCCAGAAGGTCATCTAGTCCAACCCCCTGCTCAAAGCAGGACCAAGTCCCAGTTAAATCATCCCAGCCAGGGCTTTGTCAAGCCTGACCTTAAAAACCTCTAAGGAAGGAGATTCTACCACCTCCCTAGGTAACGCATTCCAGTGTTTCACCACCCTCTTAGTGAAAAAGTTTTTCCTAATATCCAATCTAAACCTCCCCCATTGCAACTTGATGATGTATTGCAATGATGTATTTAATATATATCTACAGCCCACATCATTCAAAGTGACCAGCAGATTTCCTTTGATTGTGTCCCACTGTTTGCAGTGTTGTTCTAAACCTGTTGGTTCCAAGGTATTAAAGGGACAAGGGGTTGAAGTAATACCTTTTATTGAACCAACTTAGTGACAGAGAGACGCTTTCCTGCTTACACAGAGTTCCTCAGATCTGGGAAAGGACCCAGTCACCCAGACCTGAAGAAGAGCTCTGTGCACAGCTTGTCTCTTCCACCAACACAAATTGGTCCAACAAAAGATATTACCTCACCCACCTTGTCTCTCCCGCGTTCTGGGTATCCTCTCCATGTAATGACCAACATTTGAACTCTGGCATGTTGCATTTAGGACCTGACCCAAAACCCATTAAGTCAAGGGCTCTTTCTACACTGTCTTCAATGGCCTTTGGATGAAGACCTTAAAAAGCACAAACACACAGGTCTGTTTGAAAACCAGGATTATAAACAAAGGGGGGCGAGAAGCATTTAGGGAAATACGGAGATGACAGCATGAGGACTCCTTAATATATGCTTAATACCACAGCAAACTAGGTGCCACTGAAATAAAATTAGTAATAATAAAGGTACAATTCTGTATCTAATTTAAGTCCTCAAAAACAAAGCCATGCAAGTGTAGGATTGAAGATCCATGTACATTACACCTTCCTGTGATCCATGCACCACTAAATTCCATGGCAGTTCTGCATCTGGTGAGCAGGATCAAGCCTGTGGTACGTTATTTTTAAACAAATGTATGCCTTTGATTGACAACATTTGTATTACTATTTTATATTTAAAAGTGTATTATATTTTTAAAGGATAAGATCACACCATATAATAAACACATAGGCCAGATTTATATTGTAAATTTTATATTTATATTGGCTCTAAACTACTTAAGATGTTTTTAAAAAAGAAAAGGACAACATTTTTAAATACTGGTACCTAAAGTTAGTTTATATTTAGGCACCAAATAAATGTTGATTTTCAAAGATGCTAAGAACTTGCAGCTCCCATAGACTTCATTGGGAATTGCTTGCGCTCTGTACCTCTGAATATCAGGGCACTTACTTAGGGCCCTAAATACAGATTTAGGAAGCTAATATTAAGCACTAACATTCACAACATTTTAACATAAAAAAATTAAAATTGAAAAATGTTAGTCATGGTGCATGCTGGAGCATCACAATAGAAGAGGAGCCAACCAGAATGGCTTTGGGAGATCTGAAATGAAAAATAAATATGGATCGTATTCTGAATTCTCCCCTGCTAGCTTAGCTACTTGTGGCATTCAGAACACAAAAACAGATTTGTCTCCCTTAAAAAAAGATTTGCAAGACACCTTTAAATATTTGTGTTCTTGGGTTGTTTGACGTGCCATTTAGATTACCTGATTCCTGTGCTGTACCACTGCTGGCCTCACAAGCAATGTCCTATTTTACATTTATTCCAGCAGGCACAGAGTCTGACTATAAGAAGCAGAGGTATATTTCATATTTTTAAAAATAACTTTTAGGATGCCTCTGGACACTTTTCCCTTTTCTTGTGTCTCACTAATTGGTCTTTTGATCAGACTAATCTGATGGGCTACTTTGTCTGCCCATCCTGGTATATCACAAAATCCTTGAGTGAGACTGTCCATGCTGCCATGGACCTGTAAAGGGCTGCTGTAACACAGAGCATCCCCCACAGTTCCGTAGGCCTAGATCACATCAAGAGCCATTTCAGGCCCCAAATGCTCAGAACTGGAATGAGGCAAATGTGGTTTAAAGCTGCCCTATCTCCCTCTAATCCCCAAAGGCACAGCACATCAACTCAGCCTTTTCCTATATTTCCATGCCAGCTTCTGCATATGCCTTAGTAGTGTTAAGAAAAGTAGTTTCTTTACACATGCATCAACTTCCATTTGTTACTTTAAATCTGTCTTTATTGTATATGATGGTTTACAAGGTTGTGTCCAAAATAAAAACTATATTCATTCAAACAAGTGATATAACTAAATTTATTCCAGAGTTTAATTGCAAAAATAGAAAAAGACACTGTTTCCTCAATTAGAAGAGTTCATTCAGACTGGATCATTAAAAAGAAGATCTGAAGCCTGCCTGGCCTGGTTCTGGTCTGAAACAACTAACTTGTAATTATGAAAAAGTGCAAATTTCTATTCTTTTTAAATAGAATAAGCATTGCTACTTTGCAGTGCTTATGTGGTCATCACATCCATTAAAGTCCATGTGTGTAATAACTGGAGGATCAAACTTAAAATCAAAATGGACGCTGTATTCATACAAAAAGAACAGGAGTATCTTAGAGTCTCTAAGGTGCCACAAATACTCCTGTTCTTTTTGCAAATACAGACTAACACGGCTGCTACTCTGAAACCTATATTCATACAGTATCTTTTGGTTAGACAGACATAGAAAAGACAGACATAGAAAAGAAAATATGATTGGGTTGCAGGGAAAAGAAAAGATGGCAATTATGTAAATGACATGAAAGAAAAAGATGAAGGAAGCACTTGTGTGGTTTGACATAAGAGCCTTTCTGTCTTCCCATTCTACCTATACTCTGACATCTTAGTGACACTTAACATCTTGTTTCCTCTCACAGGAGACAGTTCTATCAAGTGCTGACCGTTACCTCTAAAGGGAAATTAGGAGCAAATATCCTGGTATTCATTCATTTTATCCTCTTACTTTTAAATGAACCTTTCAAGGGAATCGATCTCAACCATATATATGTATATATAAGGCAATCTTTCAAATAAGACACTTTTGGGCCTTTCCACTGTCTGAGCAAAAGACATTTGACATACATCAAAGCTGCTGAAATCCATTTATCAGTCATCTAAGGAAGTCCAGACGGGCATTTGGAGGCATGCTGGAGAGAAAATGTTGTCTTGCATTGATCCTAGTATTTGTTGTTAGTCTGACTGAATACGAGAATATTCTTAGGAAATGTGAACTATCTCCACACTGGAAACCCACCTTTCCAACTCTAGTGAGGACCCAGCTCACTTTGTTTAATTAAACTTGAGTCCAACATAACTTATAAACTGAAATTATCTCAGTCTGGCTTCTCACGCAGTTTGTTAAAAAGTCGCAGCGGGACAATTTTCTGTTATTTCTCCACGACACGGAGCTTGGTCTGAGTCATGTTTGACTCACAAGCCCCCCTCAGTTGCAGTTGAGCATAGTTAGGCCTCTGTATTGAATGGGGCCAAGTGGGGGTGACAGAACTTGAATGGCAGGGGGAATTAGTGCCACAATATTTCCACTGTGGGGACTCCACCTCTGCATAAACTCACACACACTTGACTACCAGGGGGACGGGGGGTGAGGCGCAGATGTGAAAGTAGGAACCAGATGAGCTGGAGCAGGCACCACGGGGCCTGGTATCAGGCCAGGGAGCAGGGAACTGGACCTGGACGGGTGGAAACAGGCTTGAGACAGGTAGAAATCCCCAGGACACCTGCTTCCCAGCCTGAAGCCAGCTACCCACCACCCTGAGTATCATTACTTTCCCTCACTGTTCCTCTGCTGTCCCATTCACAAGGAGCTTCTACTCCCTGGGGCTAAGCCAACCACTGTTAGAACAAGGGGGTTGATGCTTTCTGAATCAGGTATTGAACACAGTGTGACCCTCTCCACAACAGCCATGTGATATCCATTGAGGGACAGTCAGAGGAACTGTATTTGATATTGAAGGCCTGACTGTGGTCTCATTAACATATGTAAATCTGGAGTAACTCCATCGAAGTTAATGTTGTTACACTGGTCTAAAACTGATTATTGAAATGAGTGGATAATCTGGCAACAAGTATCAGACACAGTAAATTTTTGAGTGCTGAAACACTAACATTAGGTTGTTAATCTCAACCTCCTACTTAATTTGAAGCCTTTCCAAACCAGTTTACGGCCACATTGTATTAATCTGAAAATGATCCAAGAAAGATACTGAAAATGACAAATCATTTATATAAAGTGTCAATCCCTTGAATCCAAATCTACTTGAAACTACTCTTAATGTGCTGAAGAGTTTATCTATATCATATAATAAAATAAAATAATAACAATAGTATATATAATAATTTATGCTAGTTTTTAATTTACTGTGCTAGTGATATGCTGATGACCCTTTCAGTAGCAGATGAGTAGGGACCTTTGCTATAAAAACACATTTTCAGACATTTATACCTGCCTGGAAAATAAGTACCTTTGGAGTTGAAGTTTCTCAATCTATCTCTCAGGTAAAAAATGATTGTTTCATTTCCCTCTCCCCATACCCCTCCACTTTTGAGGCATGAAAGTATAAAAAATTGGTTTTTACACTAACAATTTTTCAAATGGTTTTTTGACTTTGTTTGTAAAACTTCAAGCTTGCCATGGATACAGTTCTCAATAAAGCCAAGTGCCTTTAATGTGGTAGAAGAAATTTGGCTAGAAGTAATTAAGTTTCAATCTAACATCATGAGACAATATTTTCAAAAATGACTAGTGATTTTGGATGCTGATCTAAAAATCAGGTGCTTTCAAGGTGTCCCAAGTTGAGCACACAGAACTACACTGGAATATGATTTTCCCTTTTTTAAAAAAAAAATGATGAACTTAAGTGTAGAATTCCAGATATAGAAACATTTAGCATTTTGTACATTGAAATGCTACATGAGCAAGTTAAGAATTTTGTCTGACTAGTTCACATTAACCATGATCATTCTGGACCTTCTCTGCACCTTGGCCAGATGTCCCCTCCCCTGAAACCATCTACCCACCACTAAGTTTATTTGAATGTGCAACGTTTTCCCTGTGCAAGAAATGTAGAATCAGGTTTTTTGATATACTTAATAAAATAGATTTGGGAAAATATTGAATAAATGCTTTTTTGGGTTCATAAGGGAAGGTAGGCAGCAGCAAGGAGACTTCCCTGCCTTTGCCTCCCTGAAGCAAGGGCCAGCCACGACTGTTTTACCAGTGCACTCCAAGCATAGGGATTCCTCCTTCCCAGCACTCCCTGGCAGCCTCATGTACATTGCTCTATTTTCCCGGCACTAGCATACATGCACACAACTCAGAGAGAATAAATACTGCCTTAGACCTTACTCCTCTTCCAGCAGCACAGGGGAACAGCACATTTATAGCCTCAGGATCCCAATGATGTCAGGAGTTCTAGACCCTGTGAGTTCTTAGATTCATAGATACTAAGGTCAGAAGGGACCATTCTGATCATCTAGTCCGACCTCCTGCACAGCGCAGGCCACAGAATCTCACCCACCCACTCCTATGAAAAACCTCACCTATGTCTGAGCTATTGAAGTCCTTAAATCATGGTTTAAATACTTCAAGGAGCAAAGAAGCCTCCCTCAAGTCAACCATGCCCCATGCTACAGAGGAAGGCGAAAAACCTCCAGGGCCTCTCCAATCTGCCCTGGAGGAAAATTCCTTCCCGACCCCAAATATGGCAATCAGCTAAACCCTGAGCATATGGGCAAGATTCACCAGCCAGATACTACAGAAAATTCTTTCCTGGGTAACTCAGATCCCATCCATCTAATATCCCATCTCAGGGGATTTGGCCTATTTACCCTGAATATTTAAAGATCAATTACTTACCAAAATCCCATTATCCCATCATACCATCTCCTCCATAAACTTATCAAGTAGAATCTTAAAACCAGATTGATCTTTTGCCCCCACTGCTTCCCTTGGAAGGCTATTCCAAAACTTCACTCCTCTGAGGGTTAAAAACCTTCGTCTGATTTCAAGTCTAAACTTCCTGGTGGCCAGTTTATACCCATTTGTTCTTGTGTCCACATTGGTGCTGAGCTGAAATAATTCCTCTCCCTCTCCTGTATTTATCCTTCTGATATATTTATAGAGAGCTATCATATCTCCCCTCAACCTTCTTTTAGTTAGGCTAAACAAGCCAAGCTCCTTAAGTCTCCTTTCATAAGACAAGTTTTCCATTCCTCGGATCATCCTAGTAGCCCTTCTCTGTATCTGCTCCAGTTTGAATTCATCCTTTTTAAACATGGGAGACCAGAACTGCACACAGTATTCTAGGTGAGGTCTCACCAGTGCCTTGTATAATGGTACTAAAACCTCCTTATCCCTACTGGAAATGCCTCTCCTGATGCATCCCAAAACCGCATTAGCTTTTTTCACAGCCATATCACATTGGCAGCTCATAGTCATCCTATGATCAACTCCAAGGTCCTTCTCCTCTTCTGTTACTTTTAATTGATGCATCCCCAACTTATAACTAAAATTCTTGTTATTAATCCCTAAATGCATAACCTTACACTTCTCACTATTAAATTTCATCCTATTACTATTACTCCAGTTTACAAGGTCATCCAGATCCTCCTGTATAATGTCCCGATCCTTCTCCGAATTGGCAATACCTCCCAGCTTTGTATCATCTGCAAACTTTATTAGCACACTCCCACTTTTTGTGCCAAGGTCAGTAATAAAAAGATTAAATAAGATTGGTCCCAAAACTGATCCCTGAGGAACTCCACTGGTAACCTCCCTCCAACCTGACAGTTCTCCTTTCAGTAGGACCCATTGCAGTCTCCCCTTTAACCAATTCCTTATCCACCTTTTGATGTTCATATTGATCCCCATCTTCTCCAATTTAACTAATAATTCCCCATGTGGCACAGTATCAAATGCCTTACTGAAATCTAGGTAAATTAGATCCACTGCATTTCCTTTATCTAAAAAATCTGTTACTTTTTCAAAAAAGGAGATTAGGTTGGTTTGGCACGATCTACCTTTTGTAAAACCATGTTGTATTTTGTCCCATTTACCATTGACTTCAGTGTCCTTAATTAATTTCTCCTTCAAAATTTTTTCCAGACCTTGCATACTACAGATGTCAAACTAACTGGCCTGTAGTTACCTGGATCACTTTTTTTTCCCTTTCTTAAAAATAGGAACTATATTAGCAATTCTCCAATCATTCGGTACTACTCCTGAGTTTACAGATTCATTAAAAATTCTTGCTAATGGGCTTGCAATTTCAGGTGCCAATTCCTTTAATATTCTTGGATGAAGATTATCTGGGCCCCCCGATTTAGTCCCATTAAGCTGTTTCAGTTTCGCTTCTACCTCAGATATGGTAATATCTACCTCCATATTCTCTTCTTTTGTGGGGATCGGAGATTAACTGTTGGGTGGGGAAGATGTGGGAAATGGCAGCAGCTGAGTAGGGACTTAGATAATGGGTAGACCCCGTGGCATCTTCACAGCATCAGGCTATAGCAACAGCACCATGTTAGGCCTGGTCTACACTAAAAAGTTAGGTCAATCCAGCTACACTGCTCAGGAGTGTGATAAATCCACACTCCTGGGCAATGTAGTTAAGTCAACCTAACTCCTGGTGTACACAGTACTCTACTGCCTATCGGGGAGGTAGATTACCTACGCTGACAGTAGAACCCTTCGGGTCATAGGTAGTGTAGACACTGAAATGCTACAGCACTTGCATCCACGTTATATTAGTCTATGCAGCCACATTATAATATTACTGTTACTCTTGTCTTCTCTCCACATTTCCCTCCTGTTGTTTGTTACTTTCATTTAACATTGTATATTGTCTTTAATCAGACTGTGAACTTTGGGATCAGGGTGTATTTGTTCAACACCTACCACAATGGGACTCCAATCTTAATTATGCTTCTGTAATATAACTTCCCCCTTGCCATATTATTATGCATTTTTTGTATTCCTTTAGTGACTTTTAATAATGTCCTGCCAATATTCATTTTTAAGTAATCAGAACTTCCGCTCTTGAGTTTGTACTTAGACTGCACTTTTTTATGTAATCTTGGATGCACATATGTAGCATTTTGGTATATTGTGTGCAGTGTCTTGTGTAGTCATGTAATAGAAGAACCTACTTTAATACACAGGACCAAAAGTTACCAAGGGTTTTTGGGAAATTTTAACTTTGCATTTCCTGATTATTATTTTTTTTTGATAGACATCTTGAGCCTGATTCCCATTTACACTAAGACTCCTTTTCACCACTTTGGGCAGTGTAAAAGGGCCTTAAAGTACATTGTTAGAATGGTGGAAAGAAGTGAATAGTATGAACAAGAATAAGGGCGCTCAGATTTAATGCTGCATTAATATAGATTTTTTAAAAAACATATAATTGACATATATTCTTCCTTTTTAACATTGCTTGTAGACTAGTGTACAGTTTTGTTATGGACACTAAAGAGCATATTGTCAGCAGGTGGTCCCCACTCAAAATATGCACACACATACTTAACATTTGCATGTGCACTGAGTGCAGGCACACTAAGACACACATTCTTTGTTCACCATCTTCATCCTTTACATGGTGAACATTTGGCCCGGTTGAATAGCTGTAAATCCTAAACTGTTTCTGCTTTTATTGGTCAGAGTTCTGTGCAAGCTGCCTTTTCATATGTAAATACATAAAAGTGAATAGAGGAACTAATGTTGTATGCCAAGTTGCCCGCATAGGCCAACACCCTGGCCTGAAGCTTGTGTGGCGGAATTAATTCTTCATTCTCCTTGCGACTACATATTTGTAGTCTAGTAAACTGCTATTATATGGAAGGGAATATGCATTTCTGCTAGGGTTTCACTGTACTTTAATTTTTTTTCTTTAATAGTCTGTGGCTTTGCCATTTTGAAAATTGAAAAATGAGAAAATAGCATTTATAATAAGCAAAAGATGCAAAAGATTACTTCATACCTTTAGTGGTAACATAAAATGTTCACATCTAAAATTAAAGATGAACTAAATCACAGCTTCTTGGAAAACCCAGCCACATCATACCTCCCCAAAATCCTGGCAATAGCGATCGGCCTTGTAGCAGGCCCTGAAATTGGCAGACTATAGGGGGAAATTAATTCTAAAGTTGAGAGCCTCTTGTATAAAATGCCCTGCTGCCATTAGCCTCCTCTTTTTGAACCTAAGGGGCTGACAGTGCTTCTATTGATCACAGCTGAACAAGAGCAGTTGTATCTCAGATAAGCAGGTTCTAGCCAAGCCTTGCTGTATACATCAAAACCAACAGCTTCAGCTTCATCTGGAAACTGACAGACAGCCAGTGCAGGTTTTTGAACATTGGTTTGTGTGCTCTCAGCAAGAGATACCGTTTAACAAACTGGCAACTACATTCTGCATTAGGCTGAGTTTCCAAATGATCATAAATCATAGTCTTACCCAGAGCATAATCCAGTAACTGTACCTCAAAGTGACAAAAGCATGAGTAACAGTAGCAAGGTCTATGTTAAAAAAAAAAAATGTTGCAACTTCCTGGCCAAGACAGATGGAGAGATGGTAGCCTTGCCTTATCTAAAACCAGCTGAGTATCTAAAAAGATTCCCAGAACGCAAACACAGGTAACAAGCAGCAGGAATACCCCCACATAGTCCAGGGGACTGAAGTAAACTCCAGCATGTTATTGCAAACAACTAACATCATTTCAGTCTTATTTGGATGCTGCATCTCTTAGTTAGCTCTAATTCATGCCTCAATCTAAGACAGACACTGGATAAAGTATGCTGCGACTGCACCATCTCATTCAGACAAGGTGCAGACATAGGACTAACTATGCTGCATAAAATGAAGCATTCTGAATGCACCATAACCTGAGTCTCCTTTCTCACAGCAGGTTTACTACACGTTAACTTGAGTTTGCGTGCATTGAAATGGCCTTTATATCCATGATGCAGATGTCACCTTCGCCACTTAAAAGCTGGCATGGGGCCAGGATCAGTCAATTTGCTTCTATATTTGAATATATCAGTGTTTCAATGGAATTATTAGAGTGGCATTACACCGTGTCTCATGCAGCTGCTTGGAGCCATGCAGGGATCCTTGGTACCCTCGCCATCTGGGGAGAAGTGACAATGCAGCAAACTCTCGTCAGCAACCATTGCACCAAAGATGTGTTCATGGATATTGCTCAGCAGATGGCCATAAAGGGTCAGAGCTGGGATGCTATACGGTGCTGCACCAAGAACTAAGAGTTCACTAATCCTTATACAAAGACCAGGGACACAAACTGAACCTCCAGCAGCGACCCAGTGACCTGTCCATTTTATGAGGAGCTGGTCTGAATTTTTTCCAGGCATGCCACTGCCACATCCCACACATGTGTAGACAATGTTGACACTGTAGCCGCAACCACTGAACAGACTGTGGACTCTTAGAAGACCTGCGCTCTGAGGAGGAGATCACCACAAACAGCCAGGATGTCTTCTCCACACGAGACCCTGTGGGCACCCACTTACAAACCCAGTTGAATTCCCAGCCCAAAGCCAAGCCTGGAACATAGGCTGATGATCCTTTCCAGGGGTCCTCAATATGTAAGTATCTTAATTTGTAATTGATTATTAATTATTATCATCATCATGCTTTACAGCTACAGCTGTTGTTCCCGGTGCCTGCTATTTTTGGTGTATGTGAAGCAGAAGCCTTTCTAAGCTTCTAGCTGCTGCCTCTCTGCCTTACCCAGTGCTGTCCCCCTCCCTGCCTCCCAGCCCACATTTTCAAAATAGTGACCAGGCCAAGAGTTCAGCTTCTAACTCATCCATTCTGATGCCCCAAATGTTTGATTGTTTACAAGCCCATGCTGTGGAGGTCACACACATACCCCAAACCCGCCTGGTTCTTCCCTTTTCTGGGCCTGCATCTCTCCTGGCTGACCACTGTCATTCCTCCTTTCCACTCCCCTGCCCCTGATGGCATGCTCAAAATGGCATCCCCACGCCATAGTCACAACCTCCCCCCGCCCTCACTTCACACAGCAGATTCAAGTTATCAAACCTTGGAGAAGTGCAAAGTTTAAAAGTTTCACTAGAGAAAACGAGGTTAAGTTAGTTTTGCACAGTTTACATGAGGTATACATGTAGGGATAGGGATTGCATGGCCATACTGCTTTTAAGGCACCCAGCTGAGGTATATCAAGTACCCTTTTCATTATTGCAATCAAATAGGCAAATGTTGCATAACAACACTTCATAGGTATAGATACTGCATAGAAAAGACTGGGAGCCGTTAAGGTTTCAACAATCAATGCAAAACTGGATCCATTTTTCTCTGAACTTTCTGTGTGTCAGAAAGGTCATTTAAGATAAACAAAGTGTTTGATTTTCCAGAGTAGGGCAGCCTGATCATTGGTGCCAAGATAGCTCAAGATCCCTTTCCATTCCTGCAATGCTTCTAGGGGAACCATCTTGGTGAATAACATCACAGCATATGTTGCTGGTCTGCCCTTTGCCTCTTTGAATAAGCCCTTTCTCTGCCGTCTAGTAACTGGCATCAGTGTACATCACTGAGAGATAAGACTGCCTAAAGAGGTGCAGAAGGGATTACTATCCAGCTCCTCTGCAACACCCACTAGGACATTCCCACTTCACAGTAGCAAGAACAGCAGTGCATGGGATCCAAGCTCATTCGAGCCCTCTAATGCAGGAGAGGCCTTTCTCCCATGGCACTCCAGCCCACATGTCTGTGACCAGAAGTGTGTGTGTGCTGCCCCCTCCCCATTATACTGTTTGTAAATATTCCACAGTTGAACATCATCACTTTTAAGTTGTATTTTATGTTGTATTTGTTAAGTTGTTTGCTGTACAAACCGTGCTAGTAAAATGCATGCAGAAAAAACGATTGTGAGAACCTTTCAAATTTACCACAGAAAACATTAAACAAGTACAGTACCTAAAGCATCTCCAGTGCATGAAAAACACCAAGACCCCCACATTTCACACAACAGCACTGGATTAAGTTTTAAAAAATTCATACAAGCATCTCCAATACTTATAGTTCAACAAATTTAAAAAAAACCCAGAATTACAACTGACAGCCAGAAAAACATTTTCAGGCCCTTCCCCCAAAGTAAGGACAAAAGGCCTCCCTAATATTGCGGGTCCTAGCGGTTGGCACTTTGCAATGAGCACCATGGTGGCTGCTGCTCATACTGCCCAGCAAGCTTCTGCACCTCAGCCTCCCACCCAGCATGAAGGCTCTCTCCCTTGCTCTCACAGATACTGTGCAAAATACACCATGCCATTATCCGAGGCAAGTCTTGCTCGGCAACCTCTAACCTTGTTTTGGGACTGCGCCATCTACCTTTCAACAGCCAAACATACTCTCCACTGTCCTTCTGCAGCCACTCAGGCAATAGTTAAAATGGTTCCTTTTTTCTGTCCAACTGTCCAATAAATGGCTTCATCAGAGATGGAAGCAGAGGATAAACTGAATCTCCCAGAATGACAGGAGTCATCACAACACCATTAATCTCCATAGTGTTCCTGGGGACAAATCTTTCAATATTCATTAAGGCAAATAGACGTGAGTTCCAAAAGATCCTAGTACTGTGGACCTTTCCAGACCATCCTACACTGATGTTTGTGAAGCTGCCATGGTGATCAACCAGGCTTGGGAGCACTGTGGAGAAGCATGCCTTTCTGTTTATAAACTCTGAGGCCTGGTGTGGAGGGCAAATAAAGGGCACATGGGTCCCATCAATTGCTCCAATACAGTTTGGGAACTCCACGCATGCAAAGTCATCAGTAACCTCCTGAGCACTGCAAAGCTTTATGACCTGCTGCATCAGCACCTTTTGCACAGTAGCACACACCTGCATCACAACAGGCCCAACAATTGACCTCCCCAAATTGGCTAGCCACTGACTAGTAGCAGCCAGGGTGGCCAGCTACCAGATGGCCATGATGACTCATTTCTGAATGGATCTGAATGGTGGTGGGAGCTTGCATGCTGCGTGCTGCCGCCGCAACTCCGCAGTGAGCTCAGCACAGATTGCTAGGGAAATTGCCTTTGTCATGCTAACATTTTGGTACCAATTTTCCCAAGTCTGCAGAAGGATCCTTTCCCCCCACCAGTCACTGCTTGTTTTCTGAGTCCAGAAATGATGCTTCACTGTAGGAAGCTGTTCCAAGAAAAGTTCGTGCAGGAGCGGAACAGTTGTTCAATATCTTCCTCCTCTTCTCGCTGCTGCTGGTGCATCATAAACTACTTGGCAGTGGGACAACTAAAATCCAAATCCAAAGCCAGCCGACACTGAGATCTCAAATCCCCAAGAGCCTCTGAATATTTGCCGTTGTTAGCATCATGGTACAGAGTATTGTTTTGTCCACGCTGGCTGACGGAAATTTGAAAACAGCACTTTCTCTCAAAGTGGTGCTCACTTGCTCAGAAAGAGAGGAACTATGGAACGACATATACAGAATCATGGGAGTTTTGGAGTTTGACCTCAAGTCCCAGAAGTCTACTGGCTTTTATCAGGCTTCCACTATGCATCCCATAACGTACCATGAGAAAAATCCCAGAATGCACAAAGCCCAGCAGCAAAGCAAAGGACCAGGGATTCCCACCCAGAATGCTGCGACCATACTTTGTTCAAAGCCCCTGTCGTGTGTACAGAATGATGTGGATTGAAAAAGGAAACAGGAGTCTGTATGTATGCTTTCTTTGTGGCTTATGTACTGAGCACCAGCTAATGCACCACAACTCAGTGAGCAGTAAACCCTCTGTGTAGACAAGGGGCTTGTCTACATGTTCCTCTATGCTTGTGATGTTTTTTTATATTCATCCTTCATAATTTGGCCTAGTTTCCACTTTTTGTATGACTCTTTT
Organism: Dermochelys coriacea; assembly: GCF_009764565.3. NCBI lineage: Eukaryota > Metazoa > Chordata > Testudines > Dermochelyidae > Dermochelys > Dermochelys coriacea. The sequence goes on from NC_050068.2 coordinate 156,771,359, forward strand.
CTGAGTTTCAGGTCATAGAACATGTCCTCATTAAGTCTGAGTGGTCTTTTACCATACTTCCTACATTTCCTACGCAGTGAGATAGTTTGCTCTTGTGTATTTAATCTGTCTCTTTAAAAAACTGCCAACTCTCCTGAATTCTTTTTTCCCTCAGACTTGCTTCCCTTTGGGAACTTACCTACTAATTCTGTGAGTTTGCTAAAGTCTGCCTTTTTATTCTGCTCTTTTCCATTGGACCATTCCTTAGAACCATAAACTTTATTATTTCATGATCATTTTCACCCACCTTCAAATTCTCAACCAGTTCCTCCTCTATTTTTCAGAATCAAATCTAGAACAGCCTCTTCCCTAGTCGCTTTCTTCACCTTCTGTAATAAAAAGTTGTCTCCGGTGCATTCCAAGAACTTGTTGGATAATCTGTGCCCTGTCATGTTATTTTCTCAACAGATGTCTGGGTAGTCAGGGCCAGCCCAAAACATTTTGGCACCTGAGGCGGGGAGCTCAAATGACACCCCCATACCCCCTCGCTTGAGCCAAAACTTTGAAAGGTCTCAATTCTGCCTTCTTCCTGTTCTACTCCTCTCATGGTACTGCTCTGCTACCTACCCCAATAAAGGAGAACTAACAACTTAAAATGCCTTGTTCAAAAATTTTAAGTAACACTTAACTTTCAAATGCCTGAACAGCAAATGTAACTTTTCTTCTCTGCATAGTAAACACTGACATTTTTATCTATTTGAATAATCAAAGTGGTGCTTTTCATGCCTTCTTGGTTGCAAAGATTTGAACTGCTTCCTGAAGGTCCACAGTCTGGGCCAGCTCATGCTCTACTGAAATGGTTGCAAGGCCAACCAGCTTCTCCTGTGTCATTGTGGAGCATAGATGTGTTTTTATTAACTTCAGCTTGGAGAAGCTGCGTTCTCTACTGGCAACTGTTACAGGAAGTGTTAGAAATATATGCAGAGCAACAAAAGCATTTGGAAAGAGGGTGGTCATCTTATTTGTGCACATATATTCCAGAACAGCCTTTGGAGTTGATCCTGCTGAAATGTATCTTGAAAGGGCTTTCAGTTCATCACCTAAATCACTCGCATCAATATTGCACATGTCATCATGTGTCAACACTGTCTCTAGCACCCTGCATTGCTGGTGTAGGTCTTCTTCAAGTATAGTGAGGAGTTTTGTAATATCATACAACATCCCAAATATACTGTTGTGTTCCTTGAGCTGCATGAAACGTTCTTCAACTGACGGTATTGCACAATCTAGCACCTGGTTAAAGAATTCAACTGTGAATTGTTGTTTGGGGTCTCTTATGGGATTATCCCATGCCTCGTAATCAAAATGTCTTTTCTTCGGTGACTCTTGAATTCTTGAATGGGTGGGAAAATAGCTTCAGTGTGAAGTTCCTCTGCCAACTTCTGTGCACTCTTCAGGACATTTTGAAATCCCTCATCTGACCTGTAAGACTGTAGGTATGACTTTGCTTTGTCCAGTTGTTCCATTGCTCCAGATATATCAAGGTCAACACCTTGGAGTCTCTTGCTTACAACATTCATTTCAAACAGTATGTCATGTCACAACACTAAACCACACAGAAATTTGAAGTTATGTATGTTTCTGGTGATTCCATTTCCCTCTGCCACTGTTCTCCCATGAACAGTTCCTGTCAAAGCATTATCCTCCATAATGGCAACTATGGCATCATCTATCTTCCCAATTTGGTGTTTGATAGGCTTTATTGCCTCCACTCGACTTTCCCATTGTGTGGCACTCAGTGGTTTCAGTGTCAGAGAGGATGTTCCCAGATGTTGCTTCAAAATTTGCCATTGATGAGTTGATGCAGAGAAAAATACATAGATGCTTTGAATTACATTAAAAAATTCAGCAGCTTAACTAGAAGGTGATGCTGCATCACTTATCACCAAGTTCAAAGAATGAGAACTGCATGGAACAAAAAAAGCTCGAGGGTTTAACTCTTGGATCCGTGTCTGCATTCCTCTGTTCTTTCCTCCTCATGTTGGCACCATTATTGTAGACATGACCTCTCATGTCAGCTATCGCAATTCCCGTATCTTCCAGCTTTTTAAGAAGCACATTTGTCATATCAGCTCCTGTAGTATCATCAATGTCAATAAATTCTAGAAAACGCTCTCTGACAGTCACCATTGCAGGGACATTTTCACTGGGTTCTGTTGTTGTTACAAAATGCACCATTAAAGTCATTTGTTCCGTATGGCTGATGTCAGGTGTGCAGTCCAGAATAACAGAGTAATATCTTAAAAAGAAAAGGAGTACTTGTGGCACCTTAGAGACTAACAAATTTATTTGAGCATAAGCTTTCGTGAGCTACAGCTCACTTCATCGGATGCATTCGGTGGAAAATACAGTGGGGAGATTTATATACACACACAGAGAACATGAAACAATGGGTTTTATCATACACACTGTAAGGAGAGTGATCACTTAAGATGAGCTTTTACCAGCGGGTGGGGGGGAGGAGGAAAACCTCTTGCTGATTTCAGATCTGCCACAATCTTCTGTTTGACTTTTGTTGCCAGTAACTGTATGATCTCATTTTGAATTGTTTTTCCAAGGTAGTGATGTGTGTACATTTCTTGGGTGGTGACTCTTCTTAGATGCTCCTGGAGTACAGCATCAAACTCAGCCATCAGCTCCACAATTTTAAGGAAGTTTCCATTGTTTGGCACATACAGCTGATCTGAAGTGCCACGCAGTGCTAGGTTTTGGGTAGCAAGCATTCTCACAATGTCAATGAGCCTTTTCAGAACATTTTGCCAGTAAAGAGACTCTGATGCAATCTTCTCTTGATACTGATCATCTATGGTGGCCTTTAACCTTAGTTTCATGTCAAGCTCTTTCCACCTATGGAATGCTCTCTGGTGATTTGCTGCCTTCTCATGGCATGCCAGATTTCTAGCCAGATTTTTCCAGTCCTTTGTTCCTGTAGAACCCAATGTGGCTGGAACATTAGACTGGAAGAGTTAGCAACAAAAACAGATGCAGTATTCTGGGTTTTTGAGTACATAAGTCATGGTCTCTCCACTTTATCACCATTGGGGATGTCACGCCAGTAATGTGTTGGATGGAAACTTCTGTCTTCATTGTCTTTGGGGAACATGAAGTTTTTCACCTGCTGTGGCCCATGCAGTACAAGGAAGTCCCTCAGGCTACTGCTCAAGTGGGTCCACAGTCCTGGATCATCTAGTCTTAAGGAACTAAACTCAGCAGCAGCTGTTTCTTGCGCCTCCACCACACTCTTCTCTGATCTACACTTTTCTTCAGGAATGTGCATGGTTACATCCATTTGAGATGGAGATGTGGATGCTGCAGTAGCAGCCAGGTCACCTGCACTCTGACTAACTCGAAGATGAGCATCTCCTCGCCACTCACATCCTCACTGGAGCCAGAAGGCTCACCGTGAACATTTGTGTCTTTGTATCTCAGAAGAGCTCTTTCCTGCTTAGATAGAAAAGCTTTCTTTGCTCTCTTTTTTATTTTTTTTTTCTGAATGCTGCCCTAGAGGGGCGTTTTCTTCTTTTACTCGTGACTGCTGTTCTGTGCCAGCTATAGTGACTCTCAACACGCAATTGAAGGGGACAAATAAGCAGGCTGGTAGCAGGGCCTGAGTGAGGGAAGATATCAGCATCTGAAGGACCTAACAGGCTCCTACAACTTCAGTTGACTGCCTGTTCTCCTCAAGTGGGTTCAGGGAAGCAGCAGGAAACAGGAAGCTCCCTGAGAAGCTGGTGTTAATCAGTCCAGGTTCCTGGGGGTGCTAAAGAGGTACATAAGAGGCTCCTCCTCCTCTTTCTCCCTGCAGCTCCTGCTGCTTTCTGTTATTCCCTCTCACCTTTTCTCCTGCCTTCTATGTCATGTCTCTTGTGCCCTTCTTCCTCCAGCACAGCACTCCACCATCTCTGTGCATCTAGAGCAGAGAGAATACATATGCCCCAGCAGCAGACACAATTTTCTAAACTCTGGGTCCTAGTGGAGCTTCTCCCCCACCCACCCTGAGTCTGGCACCTGAGGTGGCCGCCTCAGTTCGCCTCATGGTAAGGCCAGCCCTGTGGGTAGTTGAAGTCCTCCATCACCACCAAGTCCTGTGCTTTGGTTGACTTTGTCAGCAGTTTAAAAAAAGCCCCATTCACCTCTTCTTCCTGGTTAGGTGGTCTGTAGTAGACCCCTACCATGACATCACCCTTGTTTTTTACCCCTTTTATCCATACCCAGAGATTTTCAACAGGTCTGCCTCCCACTTCTATCTCAACCTCAGTACAAGTGCATACTGGTTTGATATATAAGGCAACACCTCCTCCCTTTTTTCCCTGCCTGTTCTTCCTGAATAAGCAGTACCCTTCTATACCAATATTCCAGTCATGTGAATTACCCCACCAAGTCTCTGTGATGCCAATTCTGTCATAAATGTGATTATTCACTAGTATTTCTAGTTCTTCCTGTTTATTCCCCATACTTTTTGCATTAGTATACAGACATCTAAGGTATTCATTACATTTCCTCCCTATGTTCCCTCTTGCCTCTTCTTTGTCCCTGCTATAAATGCCCATGTTCCCACCAAAGTCTGACTCTTCACCCTGATTTCCATGTAATGGACTTACCTGTGGGCTTTTATCTACTGCCCATGCTGAACCTAGTTTAAAGCCTGCTTCACTAGGTTAGCTAGTCTGTATATGAAGATACTCTTCCTCTTTCTTGATAGATGGGCCCCGTCTCTACACAGCAGTCCTTCTTCCTAGAACAGCATCCCACAATGAAGAAGCTGAAGCCCTCCTGGCAACACCATTCACACAGCCAGGCATTCACCTCCAGGATGTGTCTTTCTCTTCCTGACTCCTACCTTTGACTGGAAAGATGGATGAGAACATCACCTGTGCCCCAATTCTGTCACTCTCACTCCCAGAGTCCTGTAGTCACTTCTATCTGCTCAGGATCATACCTTGCGGAATCATTAGTGCTCATAGGGAAGAGCAGCACTGTCTGTTAGTCAGAGGGCTGGGTAATCCTCAGGAGTCCTTCCATAATGTTTTGGATATAGGCCCCTGGCGGGCAGCACATTTCCCAGGATGGAATGTCAGGCTGGCAAATGGATGCCTCCATTCCCCTTAGAAGGGAGTCATCACCATCCACCACCCTTAGTTTCCTCTTAGGAGTGATGGTCTCCCCAGCCTGTCTTTCTATAATGCGGATATGCAGGCCACATTTTCTGAAAATCTACACAGGGCCTAGGTAGAGGCATCCATTGTCAGGTTCTTTGTCTGGACACAGGCACAGGTAGAAGAGCCAGGAACAGTATGCAGCCTTTCTGAACCATGATGATTTTATTCTCTCTCCCTCCTACAAAATCCCTCTCAAACTTCTCTGTTTTCTGCCTCTTCCTAGCTTAGCATCTAGCTTTTAGGCCCCCGCCCCCATCATTAACACACAGGTGGGTGGAATAATTCTTCTGGTTGACCCAACTACATTGAACAGGGTATGAAATATTTCAAAGCCCTGAGCAAAGTAGCTAGGTCATCCTTAGTTTTAGGTGTAGATCAGGTGTACAACAACACTAGTCAAATGTCCTGAGAAGCAGTGTGACAAAATGAGAGAGAAATAGGTCAGATCTAACTGTCCATCTGTATCTCTTGCTTCTTCCACCGAGTTGAGCAATGTTTCCTTGAAGTACTGGCTAAAACTGAAAATGTACAATTACCACTGTCACAAAAAAGTTGTTAATAAAATCAATTGCTGTGATGCTGTCAACTTCTATAGTAGCAGCTTATTTAAATTACAATAAAACACAAAGGGGGAAATCCTTTGGTTTTGGGTCCTGCAATGGAAAATACTGCCTGATGCCATACATCACTCCTCATTTCAGATTTATTCATAGTCTTCCTTGCCCACCCTCAACCCATGTAGGTGGAGAGGAGCTTTACAGGCTCTACATTTTTAAATGAACTTCCTCTCTAGGGGCCTAATTCAAAGCCTATTGGAACAATTGGACTCTTTCCATTGATTTCAATGGGAGCTGGATCAGGCCTTCGGTATTTTTAATATTAATTTTCACAGGCTCTCACAGTGCCACTTACAATGATTCAATGTCCAGCACTGTAAGCAGGAGCTTCAGTACAGGATGTTACTTAATACAGAAGACCTGGTTAAGTTGTGTTTTGAAATTTCAAAAAGATAGAGAGTTAGTTTGTCTGTAGTCTTGAACTAAACATTATCTAAGCCACACTGGCTGAAGAGCAGATATATTAATGGTTGTGATTCATGGATATTAATCACAGTTCTCTCAGTGAGATTTTAAAAGGTTCCAGGTAGTTATTTTATAATGTGATACCTGGCATATGGAGCCATATCAAGTTACTAACTTAGGAGTTTAAGGGCAGTCAATAATGCTTACCGTTCTAAGAAAAATAATGCATGTAGGATGATTAAGACAGGTCTTAAGAATGGATTTAATGCCGCATAGTTAATGTGTTGTTTTGCCAGAGAAGGGAAAAGAGAACTTTATGTTTATAACATCTTGTTTTCTCCTACTGTTACATTAAAGTAGTAATGTAGTTAGGTGGTGACATAACTGCGGCTTCCCTTTAGCAATGAGTAGATAGATTGCCCCAAGATAGTGACATGAAACAATCTTTTTTTTCCCCTCTGAGATCATATATCTGGTGTTTTCACTTAGAAACACAGCATACATGGCGATGTGCTGCAGTGGGCTCCAGGGAACCTTTTGTGAAAATTCTATCATCATATTGTAAGAAGGGTTAGTATATTTCTTTGCCTGTGATGAAACCACAGCTTCTCTGGATATTGATAAATCATCCCTGGCCGAGATGAGTTATTTCTGGGGCTCTTAAAATATTTCAAAAAAGCTATTTTTTTCTTCTTTGGAATGCACCAGATTTCACCAAATAATAGCCATTTTCAAAAATGTTTCCCCAGTGCCTCATCTCCCCTAAAAATGTCTTTGATCTCCCCCAACTTCAATCCCCAACTTAAATACATTAACATTGTTCTGTACTATCAATATAGTCAGTAATGTTACAGGAACGAGGTAGAAACGTTTCCAGCAAATACACTTAGCATAAAGCAAGATTGTTTGCCATGTTCATGGCTTCCTGCCTTAATTATAATTAAGAGAAAGTGTTTTTTAAATGGAGGAAAATAAATTAAGTCCCTCATCCCTCTTTTTGTGCAAACACATCCATTCATGGTACTTAGCAGAGTCTATCATAGTCTAAAGGGGACAACTTTTGTAGGAGCTGCTTGTCAAAATATTGGCAGCACATCACCAAGTTTGCATCATTAAAAATAGCTTCTGCTTGAAATCGCAAATAATGTGTAAAGAAAGAGATATGGAGATCTTGTTTAGATCTCAACTTTGAGAACTGTGCCACTATCTGGATAGAATTTAGTCAATATAGAAATGGAGAGCAGAAGAAAAAACAAAACAAAACAAAGTAGCTGGTATAAATTGCCATAGCGCTATTAACTTCATGGATAGAGTTATGATAGTTGACACCACCTGAGGATCTGCCCCCAAACTCCCTATTACTAGAAACCAATCATTATAGAGGTCCAAAAACTATGTAGCCCTGTACCGTCAAGTGTATGTGGACCACTAGTTAGTTTTACAAAAAAAAGTGATAAAAGTTTCATTATTTTAAATGAATTGTAGAGAGAGAAGGGTTTTTTCAGCTGTATGTGATCAGGATGGACTGAGTAGAACAAAATATGAATATTAAGAGAACTAATGAAACCAGGCCAGGGTGAAAGGGAAATGATGTGTTGAGAACTGATGCTTTGGAATAAAGAGAAAGGATACACTGAAAATTGAAGAAGGGCTAAATTCAGTCCTGGCATAAGGAGTAGAACTCCCATTGACTTGGATCAATGGACAGTGGATGATGTAGCTGCATAATGTGAACAGATGACAAGTATTCAGCCCTGTGATGTGCTGAGCACTCTTGGGAGATGTGTGTGACTTTAATTTGCATTGAAGTCAGGAGCAGAGAGTGAGCATGAGGGGGAAGTTTTCTATCCCAATTCTGGCTCCCCAGCCAAAACCCACAGATGAGGCTCTTCTGCAAGCCCATGGTGCCAGGAGCCAAAGAATGGTATTTTTCACCAAAATCCAAAGGATATGGACCACACATCCGTGTGTATATCACCAAACCCTGCACTAGCAAACATGAATTCCTACATGCATCTTAGTTATCTTAGTGGGAGTATTCAGTGCAAGAGAAGGCTCTACATGAGGCTGCTGCCAGCCATAATATGGGTGCACAGTATTGCTGCCTGTAAGTAACCTCTGTACCTGTTTTCATAGCTATGCAGTGCAGTAGCAGAATCTGTCCCACTAAATTCACTACATCTTACCACTTGCAAATACAAATACAACCAATTACTTATTCACAATTGAATCAAGACAACACCTTTTTTAAACAGATTTAGAATTTGATTTTGAAAGCTATCTCAGGTAGGCTTCCCAGATTATGGACACCATAGATGATACTTGCACAGGCAGTATTAGATAGTCAGACATGAAAGTTGCATCAAATAGGCTCATGGTGATTTGGGCCAGCAACACTGTAAAGGTGCAAAATGGGAGACTGTTTCTAAAAAACAGTCCCAGAAAATTAAAAACAAAAACTCCCATTGTTTGTCTGTCTGACTGGCTAAGTCTTTATATCTTTACAGAGGACTACTTTTAGATTTGATGGTGGAAGAACACCAGGAGAACCGCACTCTTGTGAGTCACAATATATAAGGAGCAATGCTAAGAATATAACTACCATTCAGTGATGTTGCGGAGGCAATAACAAAGCAGAAGCTGAATCACCCAGAATGATACAATAATATGCACAACATATATCTGGTTTAAACAAACATATAAGCAGTAACTACCCCATTTCAAAGAGAATCCTCTCCACCCACTGAATCAAAATAATGTTAGACTTATACTGTGTTGCAGTGTTACATTTGATTTTATTTAGTGATTTTTTTAAATTGATTTTTCCTGCACTACCAGGAATATGACAAAAAAGACAGGTTACAGAATTATATTTTAACATACCAGGAGAGAACAAGGAATAAAATACATTGTACCAGTTCCATACACAGAACTCATATTCATCAAAATCAAACATAGCAGTACATTTAAATACCCCTGGACAGCAAACCTTATCATTTGACTTGTCATTTAAAAAATTGGGTTATTGCCTGGTGTAAAGCAATAATGTCTGTGCTCTCCACAATTTGGGAAGGTAAGAACCAGAAGTGAAACTCTCTTTTCTCTTTTCTTATTCTGCCCATATTGAAAAGGCTGTGATTCCCAGTGTGGAATGCTGCTGAGCCAAACCGTTACAGTATTTGCTTTTCACTCAGCTTAATTAATAGATGATATTCCAGCAGGGGCAGCAACACAAAGGAGAGAGGGAGTTGGGCTGAACTCCCATCCATTCTCTGATTTGAAACCTGGTCCCAGCATATCAACCCTGCCACTGGGAGCAGACAAGGGCAGAAACCACTATCACGGTCTGGAATCGGGGCCAGAATCTTCCAGACAGCAGTCCCCATTGGCTGCTGCTTGACGGACTGGGAGCCTCCCTCTGTGATGTCACAATAGCCATGCTCATTTCTGCTGGCAGAATGGAATGAGTGCTGATGGGAAGGTCCAAAGAGCGGTTGGGGTATTCCATCTCCATGGACAATAGGTGAGGTTTTGGTTCAGAGGAAGCTTTGGCATAAGAAGGAAAATTTGTGTTTTTAACTTATTTTATAAAGAACTAAATGTTAATCAATAGGCATATTATGTGGTGGTTGCAGAAGGCTGAAAGAAAGAAAATACAAAAATAACTTAATATGATAAAAGAAAGAATATTCTAACAATAGTTTGAAGGAAGGGCAGTGTGAAGGTTTAATTCCTTCCCTATCACACTTCATCTGGGCCGTATTCTCAGCCAGTGTAATTAAGTATAGATAGATTGAAGTCAGCTAAACTGCACAATTTATACCACCTGAGGATCTGTTCTGTCTTTTTAGATTGCAAGTTCTTCAGGGCACAGCCTTTATATACAATTGTGCAGCGTCCAGCACTGTGGGGTGCTGATCCTGATAGGAGAGTTTGGGCATGACTACTATAATAATTTCATACAAAATGGCATTAAAAGAATGTTATGAAGGATGCAAAGTCAAGCACTGAAAAGTTAAGAAATGCTGGAATCAAAGTTGTCCATGCAAAGTCATAAGCAACTGAAAACAGGTGTTTAATGGGAACGGTTAGGCAACCTTAAATGGGTTGCTGTGAGCTCCTCCTATAATAATAACAACAACACTAGCCACACTTTCTGCAGCTCAGTAGTTCATCCTGTTGGGTTCTTCCTTAACATTGGCAGAGATATAAAACAGTATGATCTGAGATTTTTGGGAAGCATGGAGATAGGAGGGAGGGAAAATTTAAGTCTTTCTTGAAAAGAAACCCCCTTTTCAACAGCATTTGTGGGAGTGTACATTTTTCTATTCTGTTATAGTGTGTGCTTAGAGATCAATGGATAAAAAGTGCTATTTAAGAACTAGATTTAATTATTATCATTACTGATTATTTAAGAGAAGGCCCATGGGCCTGTGGTTGAAATCCTAACCTGACTGAAGTCAATGGCAAAACTCTCAATAACTTCAGTGGGCTCAAATTTCACACTCAGTGTGTTGGCAGTGGTGCTTCTATGGCAACTTCCACTTGTGCTATAGAATGGAACTCTGTTGCAGGATCATACCTTTTGTTACACTGTTTCAGTGAAGTTTGGGATTGAGGGTTTTCCTTCATAACTCCCAGACGAGCACAGTGGAAGTCTTTTTTCTCCCCTTTCCTTCACAACTTTATTTTATAATTAATAAAATACACTCCTCACTGCAAATCTCCTTGAAAAGAAAACAACGTAAGGGCATAATATTTTCAATGTGAACTCTTCCGTGATTATCTAAAAATACAACCCAACCCAGGCCAAAGCCAAACAGAAGAGCCTTACATTGCGCCCTTAAGGTTAACAGATGCAGGACTGTTGAACCCACGTGTGGAGCTAGTTCCAAAAGACACTGCAAGCACCCTGCCTCTGGTCCCACATACATCTAGGGATTGTTAGCAGAAGTGGCCCCTGCACTGTCATACTGGTATGCAGGGAGAAAGGTTGTCTGTAAGACACCAGAATCCAAAAGGCTTTAGAGCTCAAAAGCAAGATCTTGAATTGCACCTATAAGAAAACTGAAAGCTAGTGTAGACCATACCAAGCCAAAAAACTTATATAAGGGTCAGGGAAGTCAGAGGACTCCAGATGGCATCAAAGCCATTGCAATAAAAAACTGACTCCTTTCTGGGTCATGGTCATAGCTTTTGACTTCTGGGTTTGTATACTACACTAACTTCCATGGCATACCCCTTACAAACCACCGGCATGCAATATTGTATTTATCTCCAAACCTAAGTAAACAAAAAACAAACCAGAATATATTGTGCACTGTGAGGACTGTGATGATGATTAATAAGATTCCACTTCCATCCTTTGGCTGTTTTCATTAAAGTCGTGGGGTGTTTTTCATGGCTGTAGGTTAACTGACTTTTTTCCTTCTAATGAGCTAGTCCAACTACACTTGGAAAATCATAAGTGTGTGTGTGTGGGTGTGTTCAGAGGTTGCTATATTTACACTGAATGCAAAAGTCTATAAGTGCTTTGGTTTAATTTTACAGTGAATTGCAGATGGCTGAGGACATTCTCAGTGTGAACTCTGTTAGCCTTGCCTCAGTGCTGGGGCGCTGACTTCGTAAGGCTACTCTTTTATGGGGATCTGGTAAAAATAAAAATCTCTGTGAAACACGAGTACTGAGTATATGTAGGGATTTGAGTGTCCAAATACTTTGCATATACATATAGAATCATAGATTTGTAGGACTGGAAGGGACATTGAGAGGTCATCTAATCCAGTTCCCTGCACTCATGGCAGGACTAAGTATTATCTAGACCAGGGGTTCTCAAACTGGGGGTTTGAAGTCATTACATGGGGGGTCGCGAGCTGTCAACCTCCACCCCAGACCCCGCTTGCCTCCAGCATTTATAATGGTGTTAAATATATTTAAAAGTGTGTTTAATGTATGGGGGGAGGGGTTGCACTCAGAGGCTTTTGATGTGAAAGGAGTGGGCAGTAAATAAGTTTGAGACCCACGGATCTAGACCATCCCTGACAGGTGTTTGTCTAACCTGCTCTTAAAAATCTCCAATGATGGAGATTCCACAACCTCCCTACGCAATTTATTCCAGTGCAAAACCACCCTGACCGTTAGGAAATTTTTCCTAATGTCCATCCTAAACTGCCCTTGCTGCAATTTAAGCCCATTGCTTCTAGTCCTATCCTCAGATGTTAAGGAGAACAATTTTTCTCCCTCCTCCTTGTAACAACCTTTTATGTACTTGAAAACTGTTATCCTGTCCCCCCTCAGTCTTCTCTTCTCCGGACTAAACAAACCTAATTCCACCAGTTATGCACCCACCTTATAGTAGCTCCATCTAGGTTGTATTTCCTAAGTTTGTTTATGAGAAGATCATGTGAGACATCGAAAGCCTTACTAAAATCAAGATATACCATATTTACTGCTTCCCCCTTTTCACAAGGTTGTCAAAAAAAAATATTAGGTTGGTTTGACATGATTTGTTCTTGACAAATCCACACTGTTCTTACCTTGTTATCTTCTAGGTGTCTGCAAATTGATTACTTAAATTATTTGCTCCATTATCTTTCCAGGTACTGAAGTTAAGATGACTGGTCTGTAATCCAGGTTTGCTTTATTTCCCTTTTTATAGATTAGCACTATAATGCCCTTTTCCAGCCCTCTGGAATCTCACCCATCTTCCATGACTTTTCAAAGATAATCGCTAATAGCTCAGATATTTCCTCAGTCAGCTCCTTTAGTATTCTAGGATGTAGTTCATCAGGCCCTGGTGACTTGAAGACATCTAACTTGTCTAAGTAATTTTTAACTTGTTCTTTCCTTATTTTAGCCTCTGATCCTACCTCATTTTCACCGGCATTCACTATGTTAGAAGTCCAGTCGCTACTAACCTTTTTGGTGAAAACTGAAACAAAAACTTCATTTAGCACTTCTGCCATTTCCACATTTTCTGTTATTGGGTTTCCTCCCTCATTGAGTAACAGGCCTACCCTGTCGTTGGTCTTCCTCTTACTTCTAATCTATTTGTAGAATGTTTTCTTGTTACCCTTTATGTCTCTAGCTAGTTTACTCTCATTTTGTGCCTTGGACTTTCTAATTTTGTCCCTACATACTTGTCCCTACATACAATTATTTGTTTATATTCATCCTTTGTAATTTGTTTCCACTTTTTGTAGGACTCTTTCTTTCCTACGCACTGGGATAGTTTGCTCTTTTGCCCTAATAATGTCTCTTTGAAATACTGCCAACTGTCTTCAGTTGTTTTTCCCCTTAGACTTGCTTCCCATGGGATCTTACCTACCAACTCCCTGAGTTTGCTAAAGTCTGCCTTTGTGAAATCCATTATCTTTATTGTGTTGTTTTCCTTCCTACCATTCCTTAGAATCATGATCTCTACCATTTCATGATCACATTCACCTAAGCTGCCTTCCACTTTCAAATTCTCAACCAGTTTCTTCCTATTTGTCAAAATCAAATCTAGAACAGTCTCTTTCTCCACTTTCTGAAATAAAAATGGTCTCCAATACATTTCAAGAACCTGTTAGATAATCTGTGCCCTGTTGTGTTATTTTCCCAACAGATGTCTGAGTAGTTAAATATATATAATATATTGGTTTCAGCAGAGAATTTGGCTCTTTAGCACTCAACAAGTTTCTCTCTCCTAAAAATTGCAGCAGTAATTTATCCTATTATTAGAAAACAAAGAACTTGGGGGAGAAAAAGCATGAAGATTGAAAGTATGTTTCAGTGGAGTCCAGATAACAACAGAAAACCATATTGACTTTCTTTACAAAAATTCTGTTTAAAACACTATACAAATGTTAGAATGCCTGGAAGTGAACAGTGAAGGGATTCAGCCTGTTCCTCTCTGCCTCATAGTCTTTCATCACTCATTATCATCCCATCCCTCCACCCTTAACATTGCCCTGACATTTTCAAAAATATATGCAAAAGCGAAAATAAAAAGTTACTAGGAGATCAGTGCAGGCTACCCACTTGAGTAAGTACCCAGGGTCCTGGGCAGGCTTGTAGAGTCTGCGCTGAAGACCATACCACTGCAGCTTCACTGCTGTAAGTACTTGCACTACGTAGATTAAAGGTAGCTTGGGTAAGCCTACATGTGCTGCAACCACACACTCCAATTACAGTGTAGATATATTCTAAATGAAACAAGCAATACAGCACAGAAATTCACCTTATGACTGCTTAAGCATGGACACAGCCCCCAGTGAGGACAATGGCTCAGTACCTCTATCTTGCTGGGCTGATTTCAAGTAACAGTTCTCTGTCAGGCTGGTGGATGAGGAGCTGCAGCAAGGAAAGGAGACATTATTTCTAGTGCAAGAACCAGGGGTTGATCAGATGTAAGGTGAACATAACAGTTACACTGAGTAAAGCAGTCTGCTGATTTTGTCTCTTTTTTGTTGAATGATGTAGCCCGAGGGAATGTAACAAGAAAACTATAACTGGTTAAAGGATAGAATGGCAGAACACGTTTCTTGGAGAAATGAAAATTCAGCATGTTAGCTGCCCTACTGTGAATCCCTCCCCATGCTGTAGGGAAGGAGAGAACACAGCTGCACTCCTGCCTGGCTTTGAACATGGGATTTTGTATACATTGAGCAAATGTGATGAACTCTTAGGGTTGTGACAATTTTCCCCAACCAGGAAAACCTAGCAGCTTTCATTTTCTGAAAATCCCCACTGCGAGTGTAGGGTTGCTGGCCTCTTTCCTCAGCCCAAGAAGGATTAAACACCACACCCGACCTCTTCAGGCCCTTTCCTCAGGGCAGTTTAGTAATTTGTGCAAAAAAAACCTTGCAAAGTTACTCCCCTGATCGGCATAGGCCCATAGGCTTTTAACTCTGCATCTCCCTCTGTGCTTCAAAGCCAGTCACAGAAGCCAACCTCCTTCCTGCACCTCCCCTTTAACTAGGTGCTCTTAGCCCCTTATGGGCATCACCTGACACCTCCCCAGCTGGCTCTGATAATAAAACAGAGATTCATGGATTCATAGATACTAAGGTCAGAAGGGACCATTCTGATCATCTAGTCCGACCTCCTGCACAACGCAGGCCACAGAATCTCACCCACCCACTCCTATGAAAAACCTCACCTATGTCTGAGCTATTGAAGTCCTCAAATCGTGGTTTAAAGACTTCAAGGAGCAGAGAATCCTCTCTCAAGTGACCCGTGCCCCATGCTACAGAGGAAGGCGAAAAACCTCCAGGGCCTCTCCAATCTGCCCTGGAGGAAAATTCCTTCCCGACCCCAAATATGGCGATCAGCTAAACCCTGAGCATATGGGCAAGATTCACCAGCCAGATACTACAGAAAATTCTTTCCTGGGTAACTCAGATCCCATCCATCTAATATCCCATCTCAGGGGATTAGGCCTATTAACCCTGAATATTTAAAGATCAATTAATTACCAAAATCACATTATCCCATCTCCTCCATAAACTTATCAAGTAGAATCTTAAAGCCAGATAGATCTTTTGCCCCCACTGCTTCCCTTGGAAGGCTATTCCAAAACTTCATTCCTCTGATGGTTAGAAACCTTCGTCTAATTTCAAGTCTGGCTGGGCCCAGGCTCTTAAGGAGAGCTGTTACAGGGGTGGTGGAAGGGAACTGAATATACCAGCCAGGATTTTATGAAATAAACACACAGAATATGTCATGTCATTCACTTCACACACTTATTTACTCCTCACACACATTGTCCAAAATGAAAGCTTACAATTCTGTAAGTGAAACACAATAATTGAATCCCCAATTTACTAGCCAATTGGGCCGTCTACTCTTCTTGATCTGCCCTTCAATAGCTATACATTTTTACCAATCAATTTGGTTTTTTAGCCCCTACCCTATTTTCAACCAAACCATTGTGCCAAAATCCACGCTGGATTGATACTGAGTTAGCTGACCTTTTAAAAACTGACAAAATGCAGACCTTTTAAAAACTAACAAAATTCTGAAATTTCCTGGTCCTGTCTTTCATGATTTTATTGCCACACCTCTCCACCAATTACATGCAATAGGTTGTGATGCTGCCAGCTTCATAAACACAGAATTGGGACAGAAATCTGGATCTTCAGTTTTTAAATGCTAACAGAGCAGGAAGGAATTCAGGACTACATTCCATCTGATATGTTTCTGCCTCTCCTCCCTGTTCTGTGCTCAGCTCGTGACCATTGTATCTGGAAACAGTCACATCAGCTAAGTAATAGAATGATTCCATTGCTTCCCTGAATCATTTTTTGATGTTGTCTTCATGTGGTTCCAGTTCTTTGTTGTTGATTAGATGAAGCCAGATTTCCACTGAGATGTTGATTGTAGTATCATCAGACTCTAACCTGACAAGTCCTTCCAAAACCTCCTTTAATTGCTTTTTAAATTGAGTGCCTCCTGCAGAGATCCTCATTGTGTCCAATACATCACTCCCTTCTGAGGGCCTCATAAAGAGACTTCAGCAGAGAAAAGCTGACAACTGCAACCATGATGCTGGCTGACTGAAAGCCAAGAGAAGGGGACGGAGAAAGCTTCACCATCATGACTGCCACCCCTACTGTCTCCTGGGATCCTGTACCTTCTTCATCTTAATCCTGAGAGACATCCTGACCAGACCAAGCCAGAGAAAAGAACAAGATGATCCACACCACCTCAGCAGCTCTAGCCAAAACCTGAACACCGCCTGCGCTATGAGATTTTGTCTCCTCCATCCTAACTCTAATGTGTCCTTTTCCTTCCCCACCTTATTTCTTCTTTCCTATCCCTCTCCTTTCGCCTTCTGTCTAATAAAAGTCTGGCTTAGCTGGCCCAGACTCTACATTTTGCAACACTGCTGTAAGCCTGTGACCAAAAAGGCAGAGTCTTCTCGAGGAACTGAAATTAGAGGGGGAGTTAAAATGTAAGGGGGGGGAGGGGTTCAAAAACTACATTGGCAACTCTGCGATATAACTAGTTGACCATGGGATGGGTTGAGGGGTGTATAGGGCAATCTTGATGCTATACATTTGCCAGGTTTTGGAGTGGCTGATAAGACCGTGTGTTGAGCTTGTGTTTTCCAGCAGTGAGGTTGCAAGTGAGAGTCAGCACCAGAGTTAGAAGCTGCCTTTTCTCTCTGTTGTTCTTTTCTCTCCCCTTTTGTGTGTGTTTGTCTTGTTTTGCCTTCTAGGAAATGGGATCGGACAGCAATAATGACAGTGCAGCCCATCTAACTTCTTTTTCCCACAAAAGGACAGGTATTACCTTCTCTAATACCTTCTAAAAAACTGCCAAATAAAGGGGTGGAGATTCCTTTAAAGACTCTCTTCAGCTAAAGGGAAAGGGAACAAGGAACGTTGTTAAAATAGAAGCCTTATTTAATACTTTAATCCTTTTTCTGTATCTTTAATAAAGTCTAAAAGAAATTTTTAATGATATATAAGCAAAGCTCAGGTGTCTGTGTACCAACCCCAAACCTTCTTTAACACTGTTTAATATTGGACAGTTTCAGGGTCACGTTAACAACTTTGACTCTTTGGGCCTTTTATTGGTTTCAGAGTAGCAGCCGTGTTAGTCTGTATTCGCAAAAAGAAAAGGAGTACTTGTGGCACCTTAGAGACTAACAAATTTATTAGAGCATAAGCTTTCGTGAGCTACAGCTCACTTCATCGGATGCATCCGATGAAGTGAGCTGTAGCTCACGAAAGCTTATGCTCTAATAAATTTGTTAGTCTCTAAGGTGCCACAAGTACTCCTTTTCTTTTTGGGCCTTTTATTGTATCTCAATTAATACAATAGGCCCCAAACTTTGGTTACGAGCATTTTGTTCCATTCTAGCAGCACAAACGTATGTCCAGTGGATCTAACCCCTGGATTTTCCCTCCATAATGGGACCCTTGGAGGTTCTATCTAGATTCTATCTGTGGTACTTATGGGGCCCCTATTCGCTTAGGGTATGTCTACACTGCAATTAAACACCTGTGTCTGGCCCATGTCAGCTAACTCAGGCTTGCAGGGCTGTAAAATTGCGGTGTTGACATTCAGGCTGGAGATCAGGCTCCGAGACCCTCCCCCTGACAGGGTTCTGGAGTTTGGGCTCCAGCTCAAGCCAGAAAGTCTGCATTGCAAATTTACAGCCCCACAAACCCAAGTCAGCGGTGGGTATTTAATTGCAGCATAGATGTACCCATAGCATCTAGGACCTCAACATCTGCAATATATTAGCCTCACAACACCCCTATGAGGTAGAGCAGTGCTAGGACCTCCATTTCACAGATGGGGAACTGGGGCCCAGAGAGACAAAGTTACTTGCCTAAGGTGACGCAGGAAGTCTATGGTGGAGCAGGGAAGTGAACTCAGCTCTCCCAAGTCCCAGGCTTGTGACTTGACCATCCTTCCTCTCCCATGGTACTCTTCCCTCCTACCTACTAGTGCAGGTGATCTGGCTAGGACTCCCTTACATCATAGCACTTCCAGCTGCCATACAACTCCTTGGGACATCCAGCCTTCAGAGACCAGTACAGCCTTCAGGAACCAGTGCAGAGCAATTCAGAGTTGTGGGAAGTTAAGGGACAACTTTGAATCTTTGAACTCAAATGTGCCAATTTGGAAATATAACTAAAGCAAACTGAAGGAAGTCATTCAGTAACCAGGGCCCAGAGCTGCTACTCCCCATAATCTGTGTGCACTCTGAAACCCTAGCAGGGCAGAGTTCCTAATGGCTTTCTGAACTGGGCAACACATGTCCTTATCTGGCAAGATTCTCTATTTACCTCTGAGATTTATAATTTACATTTTCAGGAGGCTTTAAGCCTAAGTCTAGACAGAGAATTAGTTTGCACTTTGTAAATTATTATTTGTACTCGTATTAAAGGATTTTAACCTTATATTTGTGTTAGCGTTTGTAAATAGAGTAGCTGAAGCAGGGGACTGGGAGGCACAACTCCTGAATTCTATTCCAGTCCTGCCACTGACTTGCTGTGTGACTTTGGGCAAGTCACGTAACCTGTCTGTGATGATGATAATACATACTATCATACAAGGATGTTATGAGGTTTGTAAAGTATTTTGAGATCTTTAGATAAGAGAGGCTATGTGTGTGCAAACTCTTACATCATAATAAACAGAGAGTAGAGTAATTTTATGGTATAATTTGTTTACATCTCCTGAAGCGATGTGCTCTTTGGATGACTATCTCAGCACACCTGAGAGTCTGAAAATGGCTTTCTCCTCTGAGGCAAGTACTTGTGAATATAGTCTGTCCAGCAAGGCTTGGCTGGGCAGTAGTTGTGAGTGTGCACTTTTGATGGAAGATGAGGGTTGTTTGTGACAGTAACTTTAAATGTGTTTCTGTGTTGTTCCTCTGGTAAACAGAGTTTAGGTATTTTCATCCGGAATGTTGCAGGTCATTAGTCCACCTTTGGGCATTTTCAAAAGAAACCAATTATAAACAGTTGATTAATCTCATTTAAGAAAATGAGTTGCTAGTTTATGTACTTTAACTTTACAAAAAGATTTCATAAGGACTTAGAGCAAAGTAGATTTAGTGAAGTACTATATGTGCAGCAGACACATTTGATGTGATAGACTATAGTAATTTCTTGCTGAGGTCTATTGCATTGATGGCCTATACTTGAGTGATAGTTATACTCTTAAGAGACATCTCCAAGTAAGGCTTGTTAAATGGACTTACATCCATTCATAGCTAATGGTTGGTAGAACTGCTGCCTCCATTTAATGGTATTTGTTCTAGAGTTGGACTGAGGATGCAATATCTGGAGCTGAATTAGGTTTAAATTAAGGTTTGTGGCTCAAGTTTAAAGCTGAATCTGGGTTAAGTGTTTAGGTTTGTATCAAATGATTCCAAAATCTCCTGAGCATTCCTTGAAAGCACCCAGGAGAAATTTCATAAGAATAGTAATTCTTGCAAGGTTATCACATATGAAGTGGAAAACTGGCCCTGACCAATCTGGATCCAGCCTGCAATCAATCCATAGGGGTGGTTTGGAATACAGAGGTTCAAGTCTTAATACCTCCAGCAACTGAAAGGGTTTGTATTCAAGGTGTTGGTATAAGCTCTTCTCTAGTCTTCACAACAAGTGGCCAAATCTTTTTCTTGTCAAAATTAAGCCTTTACAAAGTCTCCAGAACTAGATTTACCTGTAAAGCAGCTGTTAATTATATGACAGGTTTCAAAATAGCAGCCATGTTAGTCTGTATTTGCAAAAAGAAAAGGAGTACTTGTGGCACCTTAGAGACTAACAAATTTATTTGAGCATAAGCTTTCATGAGCTACAGAGCTCACTTCATCGGTGATTAAAATCTCCTTCTTTAATTGACCTGGAGAGACTGCCAGATAAGAATTTGTAATGATTCAACAGAATTTAAACACAGCTCATAGATACTAAGGTCAGAAGGGACCATTCTGATCATCTAGTCCGACCTCCTGCACAGCGCAGGCCACAGAATCTCACCCACCCACTCCTATGAAAAACCTCATATAACCTCACAGCTATTCCTAGTCTGAAAGATTCTTCATGTTTTGTATTTCTAATCACCCACATACAGCCCAAATGATGCAGTAGGGAGAAAGTTCAGCTAATATACACAGACAAGTTTTGGCTTTGGCAATTGCTGTGTGTTCTCACTACAACTAACTATAGTAATACAGTTCTACATTAAATATAGTAAAACTGTTCATTTATCTTAAATATTACATGTATGATAGTATATTATATTTTTGTTACAATGAAATAAAACCATCATATTTTATTAAACTAAATTAAATTTAGTCTAGGTCCTGGGCCAAATTAGAAAGTATAAGAGGGCATAATTCCATTAACAGAAGTGAAGTTCTGTCTACTTATACAAGAGTTGATTTTGGCCCATAGTTTATATACAATCTCTAGTTTTTACAGTATTACTATATAGCTGTTATAATTTTATACTAATACTGTGTCCTACCAGTTCATAGGTATTATTTATGGTAACTAGTATTTTCAGCTGGATCAATACAATCTTTCTCCAGTATTCATGTTATGTCAAAGGGCAGGGGGACACTCTACCTTTTCCTTCAGGAAATTTCAGAAGAAAATAAACACCTCTGAGCAACGTGATTTAGCATCAACTTTCTAATAGCAGAAAACTCGAACACCCTTTCCCCGCCCCTATCCAAAGGCCCCATCCCTTCTCTGAGGTCCCGCCCCCACTCACTCCATACCCCCTCCCTCCCTCGCTCACTGTCCCCAGCCCTCACTCACTAGCTCATTTTTATCAGGCTGGGGCAGCGGTTTGGGATGTGGGACAGCTTCGGCTGGGGATGTGGGCTCTGGGGTGGGGCCAGGGATGAGGAGATTGGGGTGCAGGAGGGAGCTCTGGGCTGCAGCCAAGGGGTTCGGATTGTGGGAGGGGGCTCAGGGCTGGGGCAGGGGGTTGGGATGTTGGAGGGGCTGAGGGGTGGGGCTCGGGATGAGGGGTTTGGGGTGAAGGTGGGGGCTCTGGGCTGGGGTAGAGGGGTTCAGATGGTGGGAGAGGGCTCTGGGCTGGGGCAGGGGTTTGGGGTATGGGAGGGTGTGCAGATTGTGGGCTCCAGGAGGGAGTTTGGGAGTGGGAGGAGGCTCAGGGCTGGGGCAGGGAGCTGGAGTGTGGGAGGGGATTCAGGGTGCGGGCTCCAGGCAATGCTTACCTCAGGCAACTCCCAGGAAGCTGCCGGCATGTCTGGCTCTTAGGTAGAGGGATCAAGGGGCTTTGCACACTGCTCCTGCCTGGAGGCACTGCCCCTGCAGCTCTCATTGGCCATGGCTTCCAGCCAATGAGACCTGAGGAGTCGGTGCTCAGGACAGGGGCAGCGCGCGGAGCCCCTGTGGCTGCCTCTATGCCTAGGAACCAGACATGCCGGCAGCTTCCCAGGAGCCATGCGGAGACGGGTAGGGAGCCTGCCAGCCCCACACTAACTGGACTTTTAAAGGCCTGGTCAGCAGTGCTGACCAGAGCTGCTGAAGGTCCTTTTTGACTGGGTGTTCCAGTCCAAAACCAGACACCTGGCAACCCTACTTTTAGATAGTCCCACTTCTGGAAGGAGCAAGAGTACAATATTTCTTGTAATTGTTTTATACCATGTGTTAGTAAACTCACCCAAGAGGAAATTGCCTGTTCAAAATCTCAGATAGGCTTCTGGCAAGCATATCAGTGTTATGAGAGTCACATCACGTATGCTTTTATTTTGCAACAGCGTGACATGTGACGCCTGAACCTGCAAGCGCTTCTGGGCATAGTGCTTTCTAAACTGAAGAGTTAATGGGATGAGTCACGAGAAAAAGTGAATTACATTCAACACTGAACCCAGATCGTCAGAGGTACTTAGGTGCCCAGCTCTCATTGATTTCAATGGGGTTTAGGTTCCTAAATATCTTTGAGGATCTGGGCCTTTGCTTTCAGCTTCATGCCTCGTAGCCCAACCCAAAGTGTGTGATAAGCACTCAAAATGCACTGCCTGACACATGTACTGAGCTTATTCCTTTAGGAATTCATTAAGCCACTGTGATTTCCTAAAGCCAAAACATTCACAGTGACTTACCTCTGTTCTCACTCCAGACCACAAAATGTTGCAACCCATACTGCATAATTTTGCAATACATAACAAGCATGGTTATCTTATTGCTCATCTATACAAGCCAGCGTTTGGAGCCATCAAACATTGAAAACACTAAACTGGTGTTGGAGCAGAGTCTCTATAAGCCTGTTAAGTTCCTCCTGAAGGTAATAAACACTGTATTACTACCATAGAGTGCCATAAGGACCTTCTCATTAGATCCTGTGGCTGACATTTATTATTTTTAATTAATATTAAACAGGAGTAACCCTAACTTGTCCTTCTGCACAAACATAAATATGCTTAAGACAATGGTATTCCCTGTAAGGAAGCTGATCAGCATATTTCCAGGTTAGAAAATCAATAGAGAGTCCATAACATTCTCTGGAATCAGAATAAGACACTGTGAATTAAACAAAAGAATGCTTAAAATAACCATCCCCATACCTGGGGTTGGACTTAAACCAGAGCAAAAGCAAAAAACAAAACATACACTGTTGCTGGCTATCATTGAAAAGTGCAAAGCCATTTCTGCCAGTCTCAGGCTTCTGCTGGGTGGGATAACACAAAATAATGCAGACACCAAGCAGGAACTTGCAGATGCAGCAGGAATGGCTTCACACTCCTCTGTGAGACTAATTGTATAGATTAAATCCTAAAACTGCTTTATTTCCCCTTGGAAAAGGAAAATCAATATCATGCTTGCCAACATGTGAATGCAAATCACAAAACTCCAGACATTAGTCTTAAGAGGGAGGGGTGGTTGTGGTAGCAACCGTATCTATGTTGCCAGCCTTGTACAATCCATACCTGACTCACAGTTGGTTAAAATAGGTTAGATGTAGGACCAATGTTGAACTTTTCTGCCTGTTTGAAGAAAATTGCAAAGGGGGTTATTGAATTATGACACCCCAAAAACAGAGCTATCAAGCAAAATTATTCCAACCCTTCTTCTGCCATTTTGTAAGAAAAACAGAGAGAAGGGAAAGACAAAACTGCTTTACTGGAAATTCCACTAGCTGAGATCTAGTTCCAGGGATCAACATGTAGTTGATTAGTATCTGACTTCAAAAGTTATTAAAATCTAATTTAGTAATATCACCAGCATTGATTCTGGCAAGATTTCTGGAGGCCAATGGACTGATTCATCAAAGACTACCTTCAGTGCTGTGCCATTGTAACAGCACTTATTTCAACAAGATTACACTAACATAAAACTGGAGTAAGCCTGTGCTTAAAATTTCTGTAGAAAGAAAGAAATCCACATGAAAGGCAGGATGGAAGGATGCCATTTTATCTCCTTCTTCTCAGTCCTTATTCTCTCTGAGAGATCCTTCCCTAGGGACTTTCTGTTGTGAACAAGGGATGACATTTTCAAAAGTACTTAAGGCCCACAAAGGTAATTAGGCACCTGTGACGAAGCGGGACTGTTCTTAATGTTTCCTCTGAATATTGTGGGGGTGCCTCAGTTTCCCCTAGGCAGTTCTTAAGTATCTAGGTGGTGGGATGAGAGTATATGATCGTTGCAGAGCCCTAGAGGGCAGGTGTGTTCAGGGGTCTGGACACAGAGAATGGCCAACACCCTGTTTCCTGGCAACTGATGGCCTGGACCCTTCCCCCCTGCAAGGTGAGAGCTAAAGGGTTGGAGAACAAAGGAATCAGGTGACCTCCTGGCCCAGGAAAGGGACAAAGCCCAGAGGAGGAGGGGCTGGAGAGAGTTTCAGTTTGGGGCTGGCTGGGGACATGGAGTGAAGTGCAGACGTGGTTGTCTGGCTCACTGCCCCCCAAAATGGACCCATCTGAGGAGTCCTGTTCTCTGCACCTACAAGCTCTGTTTTAGACCATGTTCCTGTCGTCCAAAAAATATTCTGTTTTACTGACTGGCTGAGAGTCACGTATGACTGCGAAGTTGGGGTGCAGGACCCTCTGGCTTCCCCAGGACCCCGCCTGGGTGGACTCGCTGTGGGAAACGCACGGAAGGGCAGAGGTTGCTGAATGCACTGAGGTCAGATCCGGGAAGGTGGAAGCTGTGTGAGCTGCGTGTCCTGAAGACAGTCTGCTCACAGAAAGGAGACTTCCCCAGAGTCCTGACTGGCTTTGTAGGGAGAAGTTCCAGAGCATCGCCCGGGGACTCTGTGACAACACCTATTTTCCAATAAATCTGGGACTTAGAGTCCTAAATCACGTAGGCACTTCAGAAAGTTTTACCCAAAGCCCAGATGCTGGGGTGGTATGATGCTGAATAAGCTATATATGAATCAACAGTGTAACACGGGGGGGAAAAGAAAAAAAACACCACTATTCTGGGATGTATTAGCAGGAGTGTTGTAAGCAAGATATGAGAAGTAATTCTTCCACTTTACTCAGCACTGATTAGTCTTAGCTGGAGTATTGTGTTCAGTTCTGGGTGCCACATTTCAAGAAAGATCTGAACAAATTGGAGAAAGTCCAGAGAAGAGCAACAAAAATGATTAAAGGTCTAGAAAACATGACTTATGAGGGAAGATTGAAAAAATTGGGTGTGTTTAATCTAGAGAAGATAAGACTGAGAGGGGACATGATAACAGTTTTCAAGTACATAAAAGGTTGTTACAAGGAGGAGGGAGAAAAATTATTCTTAACCTCTGAGGATAGGACAAGAAGCAATGGGCTTAAGCAAGGGCAGTTTAGGTTGGACATTAGGAAAAACTTCCCAACAGTCAGGGCGATTAAGGACTGGAATAAATTGCCTAGGGAGGTTGTGGAATCTCCATCACTGGAGATTTTTAAGAGCAGGTTGGACAAACACCTGTCAGGGATGGTCTATGTAATACTTAGTCCTGCCATAAGCACAGGGACCGGGACTAGATGACCTCTCAAGGTCCCTCCCAGCCCTACGATTCTATGATTTTGTGATTTATGACAATGTATCAGGTTCACTTCATGCACACAACTGAATACAAATTAAATCTGAACAGGAGGAAAGTGAGGAGAAGAGCAGTTTTCTCTCTGAACTCTGCCCACTCTTGTGCCTGTGTATCCCCCCAGCCCTCACTACACAAGCAAACTGCATCACTGTGCAGCTAAACTGGTGCAAGTGGAAACAATGCAGCACATCCACACAAGGTATCTGGTTTCAGACACGCCAATGCAGCAGATCAACCCTTGTATTGTAGGCACCTGTCCCATAGTTCACAGCACAGCTCCTGGATGGTCTGTGTAATAAATGTCTTAATGAGATGCTGACTCCTCTGTGGTCTGCATCTCATTAAGACTTTTATTCCACACACCACAGAGCCAATCTCCCTTCCTCTATACATCTTTGGGTGACCTCACGGGAGAGTTAAATTACCTGATCAGCACCTGGTTCTGAGCTCCCAGGTTAGCCTAATCTAGGGGTTAGCAGCCACATTGCAAAGCCCCACCTGAGTTACTATGTCCTCATTGGTGCTGTGCTCCACCAAGTGTGCTGTGAGGACTTCTGGGGGACATATCACATGGTTTTTTGTGCTGCATTCAATTGAGCTGATCTGCGATTCTTTCCCAATGAATTGTGGAAGAACGTGTCTGTTCTGCTGTGCACAGGGGGAGGGAGAAATTATGGGGCTCTGGAGGACTTTCAGCACTCAAGTGGTTTAGCCTGCACCCTCATTGCAAAGTTACCAGCAGGTTACCAGCCTGACTGAAAGTAGAATTTGGGCTCTAGTGTATACCCCCAGCCAGGCCAGCTAGCCTGGCTTGAAAGCACCCCTGAAGTCAGGTGAAAAGGTTGTGAGGGTGTGAACAAGAGGGCAGTTAGGGGCAACACTTGAGTAAGAGCCCAAGCTAACTCTACCCTGAAGATACCCTTCAAGTTCCTGGGATCTGAGCCTGGTAGGTCTGCATTCCCAGTTTAAGGCATATATCTCCTTGGGGGCTGACGGAAGCTGCCTCCTCTTCTCCCCACTACATGCTGCTTGGTACTCTATCTCTGCCATGCCTTCCCCCATGTCCCCTGGTATACTCCTTTCCTACTGACTTACAGAATTCAACTCCTGTGCACTTTCTGAGGTATGCAGGAATGGTGCCCTAATTTTCAGACCTTGGGTTGGGGAAGAAGGCACCCCAAAACCCTACTCCTGAAAATTTGCAGAAGTTCCCAGAATGGAGCCCCATTCCTACATGCCCCCTGGTGTCCATGAGAACAAGAAATCAATCCTTCATGCTTCCAAAAGTGTTCAAGTATAGATCTCAGCACCTCAGGTAATGGGAGGGGTAGTGGGTGACTGTAGCAGAGGAAATGCCACAGCTCTTTGTCCCCATGTAGGAACGGTGCATAGTGACTTGATGTAGGGTGTAATTGTGGAGAGTTTTCGAAGTGCAATTGTAACAGCAACGGCAGCTCTTGGACATTGTTGGGAGCACTTCTGCACTCAGGAACACAGGCTGAATTACAAGCATGACAGGTGTTTACAGCACCAAAATCCTCCAATGTATCCAATCCTCCACTCACAACAGTGAATGAACGCTTTACATCTCATCTTAAAGCTATAGCTGTCTTCTTCTATTTCTCTTACAAATGCCTTTCTCTGAGAAGCACTCTGTGTTGCTGTGTAATAAAAATCCTATGCACTTACACCCTCGCTTAGGCTTGCTCAGTTTTCATTACACACAAACTTTGCTTGCCTCTTATTTTTAGTTCCATTCCAGCATTTCCTTAATCACAGTTAAAAATCAAAAGTGGTGGCAGGGACTCAGATGGGGCTTGCCTGGATGGAAACCTTCTTTTCAGTCTTACGTTTACTTCCTGGCATCCCACAGATTTCCCCCTAGATGTGTCCTGATGGGCATAGCTCTCTTGGAAAAGTAGCAGTGCAATTTCAAAATTAGAAGCAACCTTATGTTTATTAAAGGATAACCTGCTGAGCATCTCGGGAACATATCTGCTCCCAACTGCTCTTTATTTCTCTCACCATGCTGTGTGTATTGAGTGCCTAGGATGAGCTCTATTAAAGGGCCTATGATGCAGCTAAATCTGAAGATTCATGTTCAGACCCAAAGACAGGCCAGCAGTGACTCCGAATTTTTTTTAAACAGGATTTGCTACTGTAGGCCTCAAATTTTGCCTTTCCTCACGTTCAGTAGTGCCTTACTCCACTAGCAGTCCCATTGAAATCAACAGCGGAAAATGTGGAGTAAGGCACTACTTAGAGAGAGTGGGAGTGTGGGGAAGAGGTGAAGGAGTCAGGCATTAGTTGATTTGTTTAAATCAATCTCCTCCATGCAGTGTGACCTCTTTTGTTCTGACTGCAACCAAAGGTCTGTCTACATAAACACATTCTGAATAATTGTGCCCATGGGTGATAGGTGACGCTTCCCCTTGGGGGAGGCTAGGCCCCTGCCCATCTCTTCTGGCAAAGTCCCCTCCTCCAAGCTCGGCCAGGGTTGATACGCTGATATAAATTACAAGCAGCCTTCTGACCTATGGGATGCCTGTGAATAGCTTGCACTTGGGCCTCCTCCAAAATTTTTAGCCACTTCTCTAGAAATCATTTATTGAAGTGCTGCATCTAGTATAAAGAAGCCACCCTGACGCTGGGAATTACTAGCTGATACTTTTAAAGAAACCCCAATTTCTAATTCCACATTTTGACTTCTGTATGTAATCTGATCCATGGCTTTATCCAGTATGTTATCCTCCTTCCCCAGCAGGTTATGAAGTTCTCCTGCTAAACCATTTATAAACTAGTTTTTCCACACAGGATTCTCCCATGTCTTGCCATTGGGCATATGCCCTCTCTGCATTGCCAGTTCCAAATTCTGCTTCACTCAAGCCATCTTCCGGATGGGGCGGCACAGGGAAAGCCCTATCAAACAGCCTCCTTAATGAACCAAAATAACTATCCAGAGATTTCCATTCCTACCTCCTCCTGGCTTGCCATTTCTTCTGGTATTTCAAGAGGGCAAATCCCCCCTCATAGCTGTCATATAAGTGTTTGCATAACTGTCTATAAAGACCCAAAATCTGCACTGGGAAGTAATGCTTTGGCATCACCATCCAAGCACACAGCTAGCTACCGGGCTGCTTTCTCATCAGTCCACTCATTCATAGAGAGCAACAGCCACTAGTTGTAGTATTACACTTTTAGGATCACAGAGGTTTATTTGGACACTGCAGTTACCAGTTCCAGAAGGCACAGGCAGGACTGAACTCCCCAGGTCAGAGCCACAACTTAACACTAAGATAAGGATATAGCACCATCTACTGGTGGAGGGGCTGTCTACAGTGAACATTACATGGATTTAAAATTTTTCTCCACTGATTTCCTGTCTGTAAAAATTAGCACTTTGGTGCAGTGACAGATTACAGACTATAAGGCTTAAAGGGTTATCCCCCAGTGTTTTGTCGGTACTACAGGGCCGTGACTGCCTCACTTTAAAGGGGACTGTTTGTAACAGAGCGCTCTAAACTTCTTTGGTCCCTGTGTAAAGGGAATGGGGTTTCCCCAGCTACCAAGAAAGTGAACCTTCTTCCCACAAACTCTCTTGATCTGACTACTGCTATTAGGCCTCATGCTCCCCTTCACTAGGAGATACAGGGGGGAGAAAAATGCCCCCAAACCATGGAAAGTAGGAGCAGCAACTCCACCGTTAGCCTCCCTGCCCCCATGTCCAGAGATACAAAGGCGTCACCATTCCAGCTCTATGGCTTTTGAGGGAATGAGTTGTGGCAAAGACAGAGAGCAGCCACACATTAGGGGTGGTCTCCTGGCTAACTGGCATTTGCAAATGGAAACCACCTCTGTAGTTATTGCTGGCATCAGAGAGTAAAGAGGAACACACAGACCCACCACAGGGATCTGCAGATTTGTCCTTCCTTTCCCCTGGCATCCTCTATGTAAGCCCTTCACACTTACACCTAGGTTTACAGGCCATACCCTTAGCCCCTTCTGTTATTACCACCAGATCCTTTCCTTCTTTGAGAGCAGAAACAGGCAGAAACTCAATGGGTTGGATTCTGCTCTCAGTTTACACTAGTGTCAATCCAGAGTAACTCCACCAAAGTCGCATCACTTTTATACCAGTGTGACTGACAGCAGCAACTGGCCCAGCAAGTTTCAACTTGTGGAGTTTTCTCTGGATTTTGAAGTCCCTGAAGGTTTCTCCCCAGCAGGGAAAGTAGAGTTGCCAGAGTTCCTTAATGCTAGGTCCCTGCAGACAGTGGCATTTCTCCGAGTTCACTGTTGACCTTCAAAAGGGTTCTCGTACGCCCTCGTGAACTAGCTTCTTCAAACAACATACAATACACAATCCTTACATAGCATTCCACAGAGACAACACCGTATCAATGTATATATTATACGTGCCGTCCTGCACAAATTTAATCCGCTACGGTGTGGGACAATAGTTTTCAATTAATGAAAATGGCTCCCTGAAAAAGAGACATCTGAATACAAGGTTACAGTTACTGTTACAGTTTAGAAATGAATCCTACTTTTAAATATTTAAACATCTAACAAAAGAAAGTATTTAAAATAAATGTTTTGTGTATATTTCTGAGTTTCTTTGATGCCTACTGAGATTAAACCCCCAAAGTCTCACATCTAAAAGCCAGATTGCAGTATCTGAATTTTCACCTGTTTGTTTCTGCCAGATTTTAAAAGTATTGCCGTCTGTAGAGACAGGCCTTAGATGCAAAGTGTGGTACTGGATCCAGATCGTAAATTTCAGAGGGAAAGTCAGATCCAGAATTTTGGTTCGACCCATGACAGAATTGCAGAGTTCAGATCTAGATCCAAAGTTGACTGTTCAGATCCAGATTTTGGCTCGGGCCCAGACACAAGACTTGATTATCTTGTTATCTTGTCAGTTGTATGCATGTAACTCCGATTCACTTCAAATCCCTTCCCTGACCCCCCCCCCCCCCCCCCGCCACAATATGGACTTGTTCTTACCACTTATATAGTTCTTGTCATTCAAAGATCTCAAAATGCAGGACACAGGAGACCAAGTATCAATATGCCCATTTTACAGATGGGGAAATTGAGATAGAGAAAGATTAAGTGACTTGCCCAAGATCACACAGTGAGTCAGTGGCAGAAATAGAATCCACATCAACTGACCCTCAGACCTGTATTCTGTCCATTAGCCTATGCTGCTTCCCTTTCACTGAGCAAAGCTACATACATTCTAAAGTACTGAACGAACACAAGTGCTTCAGCAACATTTTATCTTGACGGGGTAAGCAATGAAAAGCTTCTTATATTGAATCAGCTTATCGGATAGTATTTAAGAACTGCTAATGTCATCAGACACTATACTTTGCACACAATTTCAGATGAATTCTTGCATAATGAGGGGCACAGCTGACCCTGTCTTAAACCATCAGCTGAGCCCTTAATGGAAGCAATCAAAACAATCTTATCTTTATGACACAATATCAGGACAAAGTTCACATGGAAATACCTGTGGCAATTATACTGTTAACTGTAAAATATAGTTTCCCTTGCTGCAGAAATGGTGCCGAAAATAAATGTATAATGCAGCAGTATTCAGCCAAAGAGTCACTGAGTTACTGAACATAGTAACCATGACTCCCAGAACACTTGCAGTGTGACAGCCTGACATTGCATTTTGACATGTGCACCTTTGCATCACAATAGCATATGATGACTGTAGGAGTGCGTGGCCATCCCTCCCCATCAAGCTCAGCAGGAGGCCATGCCCCCTTGCTCTCAGGTCCCTCTCTAGGCAAAGATTGTTGGGGGATTAGTAGTTTCTAAGGCCCTGGCCCTCTAAGCAGGGACAAGCAGCAGATAGTCCAGGGCCCTAACTACAGGCAGGCCAGAGAAACAGTCTATGGGCTTAGGCCGTCAGGCACGGCAGAGCGACACGCAGTCTAGGGGCTCAGGCCCTCAGGCAGGGCAGAGCACCAAACAGTCCGTTCTAGCTTTGGCAGATGGAAGACAAACTCAGGCCTCCTGGCCTAAGGTGGGGAGGCTGCCACGCCAGGGGTGGGGTTGGCAGCAGTGGGTAGGAAACCAGGGCCTATCTTACTCCACGAGGTCCCAACCCAAGGCCCTAACAGTGGTGGAGGTCTCTGCCACTGGGTCAGCAGGGATACCACCACAAGACGCTGACCAGGGTTCAGACACCAACACAACACAACCTGGGCTACTTCCTACACTTCCCTCACAGTGTACCTGTAGCTCGGGGCCATCCTCCATTTCCCTGGGGTACACTGCTAATTGCAGTCCTAGAAGCTCCCTGAGGGCAGGCAGCTCAGGAAAGTCCTCAGCACTGCAGGGATCCTCTTTGGGCTCCAGCTCCAGCAGTGGGTGGGAGGTGTCTGTCTCCTCCAGCGGCTCTAGCCCAACAGAGTTGCAGTGTCCACCTTTTATATTTCCTGTCCCACCCTCTGCTTCTGGCTGGGAGGGTCTGGGTGTCCTGGCTCCGTCCAGCAGGGGGTGTGGGCGTTCTTCTTCAATCTCAGAAGGAGGCCACACTCCTCACTACAATGACATTTTATTCCATGTTAATGGAACATCGTGACACCTCTCCCACCTGACGCCTGAAAGGGAGGAAGTCAGTCTAATTAAGCAATCAATTTGCAGACACCTAGAAGATAATAAGGTGATACATGACAATCAGTATGGATTTATTGAGAACAAATCATGTCAAACCAACCTAATAGTGTTCTTTGACAGGGTAGCAAGCTTTATGGATGGGGGAAAGCGGTAGACATGGTATATTTTTACTTTAGTATGGCTTTTGATACTGTCTCGCATGACCTTCTCATAAACAAACTAGGGAAATGCAACCTAGATGAAGTTACTATAAGAGGGTGCATAACTGGTTGGAAAACCATTCCCAAAGAGTAGTTATCAGTCGTTCACAGTCAAGCTGGAAGACCATATTGAATTGGGTTCCGCAGGGATCAGTTCTTGGTCTGGTTCTGTTCAATGTCTTCATCAATTATTTAGATAATGGCATAGAAAGTACACTTATAAAGTTTGTGGATGAGACCAAGCTGGGAGAGGTTGCAAGTGTTTTAGAGAATAGGATTAAAATTCAAAATGATTGTGAGAAATTGGAAAAATGGTCTGAAGGAAATAGGATGAAATTCAGTAAGGACAAATGCAAAGTACTCCGCTTAGGAAGGAACAGTCAGTTTCATACATACAAAATGGGAAATGACTGCCTAGGAAGAAGTACTGCAGAAAGGGATATGGGGGTCAAAGTGGACCACAAGCTAAATATGAGTCAACAGTGTAACACTATTGCAAAAAAGCAAACATTGTTCTGGGATGTAGCAGGAGTATTGTAAGCAAGACACTACAAATAATTCTTCTGCTGTACTCCACACTGTTGATCCTCAACTGGAGTATTGAGTCCAGTTCTGGGTGCCACATTTCAAGAAAGATGTGGACAAATTGGAGAAAGTCCAGAGAAGAGCAACAAAAATGATTAAAGGTCTAGAAAACATGACCTATGAGGGAAGCTTGAAAAAAAATGGGTTTGTTTAGTCTGGGGAAAAGAAGTCAGAGGGGAATCATAACTTTTATGTACTTGAAAACTGTTATTACAAGGAGGAGGGAGGAAAAAAAAATTTCTTAACCTCTGAGGATAGGACAAGAAGCAATGGGCTTAAACTGCAGCAAGGGAGGTTTAGGTTGGACATTAGGAAAACAATCCTAACTGTCAGGGTGGTTAAGCACTGGAATAAATTGTCTAGGGAGGTTGTGGAATCTCCATCATTGGAGATTTTTAAGAGCAGGTTAGACAAACCCCTGTCAGGGATGGTCTAGATCAGTGGTTCTCAAAGCCAGTCCATCACTTGTTCAGGGAAAGCCCCTGGCGGGCCAGACCGGTTTGTTTACCTGCCGCGTCCGCAGGTTCGGCCGATCGTGGCTCCCACTGGCCGTGGTTTGCCGCTCCAGGCCAATGGGGGCTGCAGGAAGCAGCGCAGGCCATGGGACATGCTGGCCGCCCTTCCCGCAGCCCCCATTGGTTTGGGGCGGCAAACCGCAGCCAGTGGGAGCCGCGATCAGCTGAACCTGCAGACACGGCAAGTAAACAAACCGGTCCGGCCCGCCAGGGGCTTTCCCTGAATAAGCGGCGGATGGGCTTTGAAAAACACTGATCTAGATAATACTTAGTCCTGCCATGAGTGCAGGGAAATGGATTAGATGTCCTCTCAAGGTCCCTTCCAGTCATATGATTCTATGATTCCTCCTGCCTGTTGGAGGCTCCTTTACTCTTTTGCAGTGGCTCTCCCATGGGCTTGTTCGGCATGTCACAGTTTCAAGGTAACTGCACCTATATTCCCATTCTGTGGTCTCTCAAAGACACTCTAAGGTTTCAAAGAGTCCACAGCACCTTATAGACTAACAGACTTAATGGAGCATAAGCTTTCATGGGTGAATACTCACTTCATCAGATGCATGTAGTGGAAATTTCCAGAGGCAGGTATAAATATGCAAGCAAGAATCAGGCTATGGATAACGAGGTTAGTTCAATCAGGGAGGATGAGGCCCTCTTCTAGCAGTTGAGGGGTGAACACCAAGGGACGAAAAACTGCTTTTGTAGTTAGCTAGCCATTCACAGTCGTTGTTTAACCCTGAGCTGATGGTGTCAAATTTGCAAATGAACTGAAGCTCAGCAGTTTCTCTTTGAAGTCTGGTCCTGAAGTTTTTTTGCTGCAGGATGGCTACCTTTAAATCTGCTATTGTGTGTCCAGCGAGATTGAAGTGTTCTCCTACAGGTTTTTGTATATTGCCATTCCTAATATCTGATTTGTGACCATTTATCCTTTTACGTAGGGACTGTCCAGTTTGGCCAATGTACATAGCAGAGGAGCATTGCTGGCACATGATGGCGTATATTACATTGGTGGACATGCAGGTGAATGAACCGGTGATGGTGTGGCTGATCTGGGTAGGTCCTGTGATGGTGTCGCTGGTGTAGATATGTGGGCAGAGTTGGCATCAAGGTTTGTTGCATGGATTGGTTCCAGAGTTAGAGTTACTATGGTGAGAATATGCTTCAGGTTGGCAGGTTGTTTGTGGGCGAGGACTGGCCTGCCTCCCAGGGCCTGTGAAAGTGAGGGATCATTGTCCAGAATGGGTTGTAGATAACTGATGATGCGTTGGAGAGGTTTTAGCTGAGGACTGTATGTGATGGCCAGTGGAGTTCTGTTGGTTTCTTTCTTGGCTTGTCTCACAGCAGGAGGCTTCTGGGTACATGTCTGGTTCTGTTGATCTGTTTCCTTATTTCCTTGTGCGGGTATCATAATTTTGAGAATGCTTGGTGAAGATCTTGTAGGTGTTGGTCTCTGTCTGAGGGCTTGGAGCAAATGCGATTGTAACTCAGTGCTTGGCTGTAGACAATGGATTGTGTAGTGTGTCCGGGATGGAAGCTGGAGGCATGAAAGTAGGCATAGCAGTCGGTGGGTTTTCGGTATAGGATGGTGTTAACGTGACCGT
Source organism: Dermochelys coriacea (assembly GCF_009764565.3). NCBI lineage: Eukaryota > Metazoa > Chordata > Testudines > Dermochelyidae > Dermochelys > Dermochelys coriacea. The sequence goes on from NC_050068.2 coordinate 156,806,625, forward strand.
CACTTATTTGCACCATGGTGTCTAGGAAGTGGACCGCCTGTGTAGATTGGTCCAGGCTGAGGTTGATGGTGGGGTAGAAGCTGTTGAAATCGTGGTGGAATCCTTCCAGGGTTTCCTTCCCATGGGTCCAGATGATGAAGATGTCATCAATGTAGCGTAGGTAGAGAAGGGGCGTGAGTGGACGAGAGCTGAGGAAGCATTGTTCCAGGTCAGCCATAAAAATGTTGGCATATTGTGGGGCCATGCAGGTGCCCATAGCAGTGCCACTGATCTGGAGGTATATATTGTCACCAAATTTGAAATAATTGTGCATGAGGATAAAGTCTCAGAACACAGCAACCAATTTTGCTGTGGCATCATCAGGGATACTGTTCCTGACGGCTTGTATTCCATCTGTCTGTAGGATGTTTGTGTAGAGAGCTAGGCTAGGATGGTGAGATGGCTAGGATGGTGTTTTTTGGAAGATCACCAATACTTCGTAGTTTTCTCAGGAAATCAGTGGTGTCACGGAGATAGCTGGGAGTGCTGGTGGAGTAGGGTCTGAGTAGAGAGTCCACATACCCGGACAGTTCTTCACTGAGAGTGCCAATGCCCGAGATGATGGGGTGTCCAGGATTTCCAGGTTTGTGGATCTTGGATAGTAGATAGAATAGCCCCAGTCAGGGCTCTAAGGGTATGTTGATTTGTTCCTGTGTTAGTGTAGGGAGTGTCCTGAATAGATGGTGCAGTTTCTTAGTGTATTCCTCAGTGGGATCTGAGGAAAGTGGCCTGTAGAATTTGGTATTGGAGAGTTGTCTGGCAGCCTCCTTTTGGTAGTCAGACCTGTTTGTGATGACAACAGCACCTCCTTTATCAACCTTTTTGATTATAATGTCAGGGTTGTTTCTGAGGCTGTGGATGGTATTGCGTTCTGCACGACTTAGGTTATGAGGCAAGCAATGTTGTTTTTCCACAATTTCTGCCTGTGCACGTCGGTGGAAGCATTCTATGTATAGGTCCAGACTGTCGTTTCGACCCTCAGGAAGAGTCCATGTGGAGTTCTGTAGGAGAACACTTCAATCTCCCTGGACACACAATAGCAGATTCTAAGGTAGCCATCCTGCAGCAAAAAAACTTCAGGACCAGACTTCAAAGAGAAACTGCTGAGCTTCAGTTCATTTGCAAATTTGACACCATCAGCTCAGGGTTAAACAACAACTGTGAATGGCTAGCCAACTATGAAAACAGTTTCTCGTCCCTTGGTGTTCACCCCTCAACTGCTAGAAGAGGGCCTCATCCTCCCTGCTTGAACTAACCTTGTTATCCCTAGCCTGATTCTTGCTTGCATATTTATACCTGCCTCGGGAAATTTCCACTACATGCATCTGACAAAGTGGTTATTCACCCATGAAAGCTTATGCTCCAATACGTCTGTTAGTCTATAAGGTGCCACAAGACTCTTTGCTGCTTTTATGGATCCAGACTAACATGGCTACCCCTCTGATACTCTACGGTTTCAAGCTCCCAATCCGTGTTCCCTCTAAGCTGGCCACCCAAGAGTCAATCAAGTGCCGTGTACTTGATTAGCAGAGCCACACACATTGGCAACATGTGTTCAGGTGCTCCTCCCCCTGCTGCTCTGTAGCCACATTGCTCCTGCCCTCTGCCTTGGAGCCCCTAGCCAACTGCTCCCTCCTGCTTGATTTGCAGAATGGAGGGGTGGGAGGCGTTGATTTAGGGTGACCCCCTGCACTCCACCTCTCCCCCAACCATGTACCCCATCTCTGCAGAGCGGGGGAGAGGCGACAGGGCTCAGGAGCATGACAGAGTCACTAGCAGTGTGACAGATTTCTGTTACCAATCTGCGTGAGGCATCAGGTGATCAGGCTGAGGCTGCAGGATCATTAGGGGAGGAGATGATGGAACACACCAAGTGGCTGAGTTTTAAAGCTTTATTGATAAAATAATAAAACAACAGTGGCAAGTGCTGTGAATGCACCCACTCAGAGGAAGGAAGAAAGCGTTAGTGCCCCAGCCCTAACCCACTTTCATACTCACACATGCACAACCCGAGGCTGGCCAAGCCTGGGTGTAATGTAAGAAGAAGAGGGAGAAGGGTGGATGGGAGTTCTCGTCCTGTGCATGGGTCATCCAGGGTCCACTGTGATCTCCAACTTGCTTCGGCTCTCAGAAAGGTTTTTAAGTTCTGGGTTCTTTAGGGGCCTTTCGTTCAGCAACCTCTGTTCCCCATGCTCTTTGTGCCAGTCCAAACCGGATCTCTGTGGCTTCCTCAGCTTTCCCAAAACACACCAGCTCCAGGGACGCGAAACTTTGTTTTCCCCCCTCCTTCTGCTGGCCTTCACCGTCTCATTTGCTTTTGCAATCTCTGCAGTCCTGATCAGCTTAGTTCTCCTTTTTTCTCACGGTTAGCTGGGGTTGGGTGAGATTCAGACTCAATGGCAGGCTTCTTGGCTGCAGAGAGTTTGTTTGAGCGCAGTGACCTTGGTCTGGGGCCAGCGTCTTATCTTTAGGCTGAGCTGAAGCACTGAGTTAACCCATTCTCTTCTCTCCACCTCCCTCCTCCCTCAGCCTTGTACAACCTGCAAAGGAACCTTTCACTTATACTCACACCTTTAACCCTTCCCAGAATACTTCGCAATGCCTGCAACAGCATTAGCAACATACAATGCTGATTTGCCTCCTCAGGATACCCCCTGAGGGAGGGGGCCATTGGGTTGTGACAGCAGCTGCTACAGTCTGAATGAGCCTTATGGTGAGTGCCGCTGTGCTTAAAGAGACAGCACATGGTCTCTCATAGACTTCCCCAGCAGCCAGAACACACACACACACTGTCTCTGTGTGTGTGTGTGTGTGTGTGTGTGTCTCTCTCTCTCTCTCTCAGACTCACACACACACACACACACACACACACTCTTTCACAGTGACCTCCCAACACATACTTGTGTTATTGTCGTTGTTGTTACTTCTTGGTACTTCTTGCAATGCACATATATTCTCTGTGGCACCTTAGACACTAACAAATTTATTTGGGCATAAGTTTTCGTGGGCTATAACCCACTTCATCAGATGCAAGGAGTGAAAAATACAGTAGGCAGGTACAAATATACAGCACATGAAAAGATTGGAGTTGCCTTACCAAGTGGGGGGGTCAGTGCTAATGAGGCCAATTCAATCAGGGTGGATGTGGCCTATTCCCAACAGTTGACAAGAAGGTGTGAGTATCAGAGTGTACATTACTTTTTGTATTGACCCAGCCACTCCCAGCCTTTATTCAGGGCTAATTTGATGGTGTCAAATTTGCAAATTAATTCTGAAGAACTGGAATTAAATTTGCAGACTTGACAAAGGGCCACATCCACCAAAATCATTCCAGATCTTCAACAGGATTGAAGTCTCCCCTTGGAGAGAATGTCCTGTCTGTTTCTTGCTCAGACTGAAGGCCCTGAGTCTTTTTAAACACAAGTTTATCCCAAGTTCTTTCTTTGCCCCTTGCCTCTCCTCCGGGACTACCCTACACCACTGTAGGCAAACCACCCTACTCTGGTGCTGTTTACAATCTTTAGGACTGTAGTAGTCAACCCCCTTTCCCCCCATGCTATTTATAGTTCCTGGAGGAGCTATGGTAACCCTTCCCCCATGGAGTTATATAAAACATTCATAAACTTAACACATTATGGTCCCCATGTGGCCGCAGTCTCTGTTACACAGTGCTCTCTGTGCCATCCCACATGCATCAGTAGCATGCCAAGGACTGTTCAGATTTCCTCTCCATTCATTTTGCCAGGACCCAGGCAAAGTGAGAGGAGTGTTGATTAAACCTGCAGGACTCTCAAAGCTACACACAACTCAAAAGTTATAGCTTGAATACCAGTGAGTTATAGTAAGAAAAATCCCCATTTTCCTTCCAACCTCATTAAAGATGTTGAGCATTATGGACGAAGTTCCACCTCAGATCTACACTCTCACCATCCCATGGAAATCAGGGGGGTGGCCCGGGTGCAACTGAGGTCAGTCTAATAGGTTCTTAATGTGAATCCAAACAGGTACAGGATGTGTATTCACAGAAGTCTGCAAGAACTAGACATTCTGTGCTGCTCCTTGGCTCATGCTGTGATCAGTTACAATATCACACCCTTATTTATTAGATAACAGCACACAGTTGTGCAAAATCAGCCATATCAAGAAGCAAACCAAGCAAAAATGTTTTTAAAAAGTTCCTGCTAAGCCCTCACAATGGACTTCTAATCAGAAATTACTATCAAAGCATAGACATATCCAAAAATCGATGTGCTAACCCACCTCAAGTAGGCTGGCTAATTGGAACAAACGTAGAGCAAGAGAGCTTCAATAGCTGTCAGATTGTCAATACAGGCTGGCAGGTACAGGTCCTGCTCTGTTGCAAAAGCTCTCTGAACTCAGGCAGCCAAATAATAGGTAGAAATAGATTTCCAAGAAACCATGTTTAACACAAAAGACATCACCAAACAGTGCTTGCTATCCTGTCAGATCTCATTTCCTGAGAGTGAGGAGAATGTCATTTGTTCTTAAGAAACAAAAAACTCAAGATTTTAACTGATTTGTTGCATTATCACAGGAGGAAATGAATTTGCATAATCTAACATTTCAGCCTTTGCAACCTATGTGTCATCTTGCTGCCTATCATGATAAAATGTGTCATAATGCAAAACACCATCATAAAAAAACCCCCATTCAAGAGTCAAAACATAGGGGAAAAAACGACTTCCTCCCCTAGAGTGCCTGAAGAGAGATGCAGAGCTGGTAAGTCACCTGAGTCACACTTCTCTCTCAGGTAACAAAGGACACTAGATCCTCTAAATACATCTGCTACAGGCCATGCCAAATTTGTAATGAAAGAGGTGCTGGAGAGAAAAGTTGGATTTGTGTGTCCTCACCTCCCCTCTTTCCCCCCCTCCCCCCTCTTTTTGATGTGTGGAAAGGCCTGCAAATGTTCTGATTTTAATTTTTTCATTAAAAACACACACACACACACACCAGGTCTCTCCTACTTTGGAGGACTCAGTGGATGACTGGAAAGAATGGGACTATGACACCAGAAGTACTAAGAGAAGTTATTTTTATTCAAACTGATTAAAACACTCAAGTTTTGGTTTTTGCTAATACTTGGGAGAAAAGCTCAGTGAAGATTTCATATCTCTCTCATCAATAAATAGGTAGAAGAGGATACAGTACATATCTCTGAGTCCTCCAAGGTGATCAGTAGCAAAAACAGGGAAGACAAGATGTGACAATACCAATATTTTCTAATGTAAAACAAAAAGCATAGACAGAAAATCCTCCAAACCCCAAAACTTTTAGCTTTCTTCATGAATCATACAAAGTAAAAAGAGTAAAATATACAGTGCTGTATATTTAACTTTGCAGGCCACCTAGCAGATCTTTCACATAGTAGAGGGACCAATAAAGGCCAGAACCTGCTCTCACTGAAGCCAATGGTAAAAATTCCATAAACTTCACTGGGAGCAGAATCAGATCCTAAATAGAAACACATTGTTGCCAACTCTCATTTTATGCAAGTCTTGAGATATTTGGCATTTTCCTTAAAGTGCCGCTCCTGGTGTCGTGATTATATGAAGAAACTCTGCTTTCATTTTTTAAAATAGTAAGTTTTCTAGCTCTGTGGTGAGTGGAGAAAAGCTTGAAAATGTGACCTCTTCAAAGGCTCAAAAAAACCCCAACACCTCAATATATTATTTTTAAAAATCTCATGATTTTTAAACCAAACTCATGATTTTTGGGGCCTGACTCATGACTTTTGATACTACAAATGCCTACAAGGTAAAGTAGCAGCTTTGCATGATAAAAGTGACTCATGTTCAAGATCAGCACAAGGATTTACTGTTCCATGAGTGCTCCATAGAGTTCAGTGGGATACATCAGCCTCTTGCCACACAGAGGAGTTTCTTTCAATGCCTTCTCCAAACAGAACATAGGGGAAGGCCATTAGTTCCCAGTTATGCTTATTCACTGAAATAGGCTGAGCTCTGTGCAGAACATGATCAAAGCAAGAAACAGGAGGACATCCCATTTGAGACAACTGAATCATGCCTCATTCGTATTAAAAGGGAGACCTTCTTCTGAGAGAAAAATCTAGGTTCTGAATTATTGCCAGCAAAGTCAGAATGAGTGACAAGACAGAGAGCGACTTTTAAAGTGAGGAACATTAGGAGAAAATGCTGCAATTATTGAACTGAAAAAAAAAATTTTGTTTCACCCAGGCCAATTAATATTCTGTGCAGCTGGAGTAGCACTAAGAAATAGTCCAATTTCCCTTCCACTTCCAGCTTTGGTCGGCTATTTATAGCATCTCTATTTTCAAGAGCACACCAATTACATCCATTCTGCTGTGGGCTTTACATTTCAGAGCTCTGATGTAGGTGATTAGCCAAAACGGTGGTATAAAGAAGTTCGTATCTTTTTGTTTTACTCAGACTTACTAATAGAATGGCGGAGGTTAAAAGTGATGGGCCTATTTAAGTCAATACTTCTTCAGAATTAAACAGAAGCGACTATGCCTGATCCAAAGCCCAGCGAAGGCAGTGAGAGTCCTACAATCAGACCCTTTATGAATAGACCTAGTTGTGCCATGCTGGCATATCTCACTGCTCCTAGCTGCAGAACATTGCCTATGCACAGGGAACTAACTCTGACAACAACAGTGCTGCCGCCAGCAGGGCAGGGCAGAGCATGGCACCCCCACCCTCCAGGTTCTTAGTCTCAGTTCCTGGACACCAGCACACTTGTCCCAAATTAGTAGCCCTTCCTGTTAGATCAGTTGAGAGGCATGTCTCCCAAACACTGTAATCATGATGGATGTTGAAGCACCTGCTGGGACTCTGAGCATTCAAAAGGTGCTTGGAAACAGTTTTTTTTAAAAAGGTTGTTTATTTAAAAGAAGACTGATGTAAGTTTGGGGGTGCCAACCCCTCCAACAAGAGCTTTGGGGTTTTTCTCTAACCCTCCCAAAGCATTACTGAAAAGGCTCCGTGAAGAAAGCTGAAAATAGCAAAGAGTTTATTTATTAAATGAATTGTCGCACACACACTATGCAATTCACTCTGTAAGCGTGTTTCTCCTTCAGACACAAAAAGGTACATATGCAATATGTGCAAATAAAAGGTTTCCTTGAGGACTTTTAACTTGTGTTTTTCCTGACTTTTGCATGCTTAAAACTGTAACCATAACAATACAGAAGGTAAGAAGTTGACTGCAGGACTGTTTGATTTAAAAAAAAAAAACAGTAGAGACAATCCAGTAGTCACTTTTGTTAATTTTCACAGGGCTGAGACCCCTGCAGAGCTAACAAACTCCATCAAGAGGTCCATGCAAGATTAAAAACTGCAGGTGGCTGAAAGCACTCTATTTTCCACAATCTCCTGTGTGAAAGTCACAGTGTAAAAATATTCTGTCATTGAAAATATAATTGTACTCTCTCTATATGTATGTCAAGAAAAATAACCCTCCCATCTCCAGCCTCCCTTCCCAACTATTAAAGCCTTAAAAAGAGTGACATTCATCCTCTGCTGGTCTTGGGTTTGCCTTCCTTTTAAAGAAGATGTGTTTGGTAAACCCCACCTCTGGATATTATAACTGAAGATCATTTCCAAATCCACACTTAGCAGTATAATGAGCACATAACCGTGTTGTATATAGAATGCGTTCTCCACTGGATGCTGGTCTGACATCTGGCATCCAACCCTATCAACATTCAGCCCTCTTCCGCCACAACAGGCTTTGAAAATTGTCTACTTCTTCCAGGAATTAATTATTGATTTGATATAGCTTCTAATGTTCAGCCCATTCAGCATTTTGCACACTATTTACTTTGGAATTACATTGTTCTGCAGCTGGCAGATTAAGGAGGATTGTATAGTCAAATAGTTTTGGATATTATGCCAAATTATTCTTGCTCTCGCTCTCTTTCTCTCTCTCCCCCCCCCCCTCCCCATGTCCTTTCTGGATTGAAATTTGCTAGGAATGCACAGGTTGGGAGGATTTTTAATTTCACAATATATTGGAAAAATAAAAATATCTTGGTATAAAAACGAGTATATTACATCTCAGCATCACATGAAACAATACCTTTTATCGTGCAACTTTTCACGCCAACCTCTGTGCATGGAGTGCCCACCACCATCCTGGTTCACCAAACTATCACCCCACTACATTCAAGTCCTTCCTAAAGACTCACTCCTTGTGCATGGTCATGTGGAGTAAGCCAAAAATAAATCAAACCTTCACGTTATTTTCTCTTCTAGGTTTTTCCAGTATGCTTGGTCTTCTCTCTGACTTTTACATCCCTCTATGCTTGGCATGTGTGCTTAACTCTAATGGAACGGATTGCACCTTAAAGTTAAGCATGTCTGGAAGTGTTTGCAGGATGAGGGCCTTAGACTGTAAGGTCTTGAGGTAGGCACTGTCTTAATTAGTGTCTTGTATGGAGTACTGAACATAGTATAATTTAAGAAATGTCAGTAAATTGGGAATACAGCATCACGGCTCTCATCATGATGAAAGGAACGAAGGTTTTAAAGGCAAGTTTTGAGTTAAAACTTTTTGACATGATAGGCCTGATCCTCTGCTGGTGTCAATCAGCATAGCTCTGTGGAAGTCAATGGAATTACCCAGATTTACTCCTGCTGAGGAATTGGCCCTGTGTTGTTGTGATGAGTTGGACCCCCCTGTCTGAGAGGCCACCTGATGTGCTGGATTTCCACTGCATCCACCGGTCCTACCAGCCTGGCTTTCCCCTGCACTGGGTTGCTGTGCCAGGCCCTCAAGCCCCTTTCTACTACACACCCAGACAAGACCACACCTAGCTGCAGACACAGACTGAAACCAGCTCTGTGTAGGAGGATTCAGCTAGGGGAATGGCCAGTACTCTGGTGTGCACACCATCTGGAGGGTAAACCCCCAAATAATATTGTCTTGCAATGTATAGAAAGATCTGCATGGCACAAGCTCAAAAAAAAAATTGCCCTCTCCCTCTGTGTGTCGAGAGAGATGCACAGCTTCTTTCCCCTCCCCCCCCTCCACCCTGATATGAATTGCACAATCTGGGTTATGTTATAAAACAAGAAATAAGTTTATTAACTACAAAAAGTAAATTAAGTGATTATAAGGGATAGCAAAGAGAACAAAGCAGATTACTGAGCAAATTAAACAAAACACGTAAACTAAGCATAATACACTAAAGAAACAAGTTATAAAATGTAATTTCTCACCCTAAATGTTGTTTTAGGAAAGTTGCAGAGTTTCTGTAGCTTAGAGTTCCAGCTATTTCTCTTTACAGACTAGACTCCAGTCTTAGTCTGGACTCAGCCCTTGCCTTTCCCTCAGCTCAGTTTTTCTTCCAAAACCTACATTTTATGTCAAACTTCAAAACAGACAAAAATAATTAAAAAGTGAACCAAACAAAAACACTTTGAACATCCCAATTTAAAAAATTAAGAATGGCAAAATTTAATTTCAATAGTTTGACAGCCCTGAAGACTGATGTTCTGATTATCCTCAAAACTGGTGTACATGGGCATTTTCCTGCCATGTAACTCAGCCTAGAGGTGGAGAGCCCCATTCTCAGATCAATGGTAGTTCAGTATAAAGCCTCCTCACACTTCAGTTATTCTACAGAGATAGCCAGCAAAGGAGCTAATTATGCAGTTTCTGTACTCCTGTGCTCCTTATGGGCACCTGAGTCCCATCAATAGCCAGAGGAAGATTAAGGTCTCCTGGGGCCCTGGGCTGGAGCAAGTTGGGGGTCCCCAGTGCCAGAACAGTGGCCCCACCCCAATCCTTCCACATACAGCCCCGCCCCCATTCCGGCCTGCCTCCATGGCTCCGTTCCCCAACTCATTCCTTCCCATCCTCCTCCCTGTAGCCCTGAGCCTGGAGAAGCTCTGTGCCTCCACCAAGGCCCGTGGGCCCCATTGGGGAGCGAGAGCTCCTCCTACCCAAGGCCACAGCAGGGAGAGATTTTTCCAGGGGTCCCAAATTGTCCGGGGCCCGTGTGGTAATCTGCCACTGTCAATACACCAGCACAGTTAGGAAACAGGGGGGAGTAGAGTTTTCCCACAATACAACACATTCATAGGGCTAGAGTGTCAACATGGGGCGGGGGGGAGGAAGGAGCTCTAGGTACTCTGGGATAGGATTACTTTGACTCAGACCTGTGCACTGCAGTGTGGATGCCAGAGCCTAGGTTTGAGCACAGGTCAGGAAATCCTTAACCTAGGGTTAAAATGCAGTGTAGATACTGAAGGCCAGGGTTCCCTGACACAGGTCTGCTGATTCAAGTCCTACTGACTTACATTGCTGTGTAGACATACCCTACATGGTTTGGGTGGGTTCACTCTTTAGTAAGAGTAGCTGCAGGAGGCCCAAACCAGAGAACACAGACATTTTGATGATATACAGACATACATGCAGCAGTGGCACTTCCTCAAATAAAGTGACATACATTGCAATCTCTCGTTTGAGAAAATTTGATGGCACAGGATGAAAAAAAGCTGCAAATTAAAGAAAAAACTTGATGATCTAAATGGAGGGGCAGATAAAAAGTGAAGTAAGGAAAATGTAAAAGGGATCAAGCAATAAATGAGTCACTGATTTACACACATACACATACACCCCACATATCAGCCAAGGGTTCAAGTCTGATGTAAGTGAGAAAAGGAAGCCATCCACTGCCACTTTTTCCTCTGACCAACGCAAATGAAATTACATGATTATTGATTATTATTATTTGCATTACAGTAGTGCCTAGAGGGTCCAACCTACATTGGAACCCCATTGTGGTATGGGCTGTACAAATAATAGTTATAAGAGACTGTCCCTCCACAGAAAAGCCTATAGTCTAAATTTACAAGACAACAAAATGGTCAGAGAAAAGCTGGAAACTGAGTCAAAAAGATTGATTGATTTGCCCAAGGTCACAAAGAGTGTGTGGCAGAGCTGGGAACTGAATCCACTCTCCCGAGTCCCGGTCTGTTCCCTTAACCCCAGACCATCTTCATTCCTTCTCTCCATTCAGAATAATATTGTATTGTACATACTGGCAGTGGCTCTTCAACTACAATTTGGACACCTCTCCTACAGACCATGCTCCAGCCCCTGGCAGAACATGGGCACTCAAATATTTTTGTGCCTGCCCAAGCCTTGGAAAATGTTGCCTTTAATCTCTCTTTGCTTCAGATCCCTCTCTTTAAAATGGGGATAATAATAATAATAATGATACTAATTCTCTATCCCAGAGGGGTATTGTGAGGACAAATCCATTAGTGATTGCGGGGCACTCAACTTGCCAGTGATGGGGCCACACAAGCCTGTTGGTACAATGCCTAGCATAATAGAGTGACCCTGTTCCATGACTGGAGCGCCTACATTTAATAATATAAATAATAATAGCTATATAGAAAAGGGAAAAAAACCTGACTTATTGGCTCTCCATTGAGAGAGAAACAAAGATCGAAAAGGTGAAACCACAAAGGAGTGAAGAGGGAAAGAATGAATGTTCCCTCAGCCCTTGCCAGCAATAATACCTCAGTATGAAATGCAAACAGCACTCCATATACACACAAGCACTTGTCATTCCTGTATGGACTCGTACATTAAAAGGAAGCACCACATTTCATTGTAGTCCAATTCTGTTGTTGGTAGAACACTCATTCTCTCATTCAAACAATTTCTGCCATTTGGGAAAGGATGAATGAGTTATAGTCTCCCTCCCTTGATAAGCTGGGTCACGTAGCAGATTGTGTGTGCTTTCAAGTGGTTGTTAGAAACAACAGAGAGAAAAACATAAAAATATCTTCCCCGGTGCCCTTTTAACTAGAACACGCCAAATACCAGGTTAGGGTCCATGAACCTGAGAAAGGACATTCATTTATTTCAGAAATCACTAATGGGAATTATTGAAGGATGTTAGCACAAGCCTCAAAGACAACACATTGATCAGAGGGAAATTTTGTGGATCTGTACCATTGGCTACAATAGTTACACAGTACAAGCTATACACAGTAGGAAAATTCCTGAGCCATTATCTTGGCTGACACTGCCTATGTCTGGTTATATCTATACTACAGCCAGACATCAATTGAGCTTATCTTGATTTATTTATCTTAATGCAAGCTAATAGGAGGCAGTGTATCCACATTCAATATACAATCCTGTGCAGCACAGTTGCTGTGACATCTTGCAGCCATGCTAGTGTTGTACTCCCTCAACAGCTGAACTTTCAATACTTGTCCACAAAGGAAACCTTCTCATCACCTTCAAAAGGCAAGCTTGGGAGCTTCAATTCATAACTCTTTGAGAGACTAAAAACCATGGATTTAACAGGGACACTGGTTTGATGGCTCCTTACAACAATTTGTAACAGACACCTGCCTATTAACCTTAATGGCAGGTTCAACCCCCTTTCGCATAATAATCTAACCCTTATTGCCCACTCCCTTTCAAGTGGCCCCCTACAACATGCATTAGCCCTTATGCTTAACAACCTGTCCCAACTTGTATTTAAATCAGATACTCTGATTTCCTTCCCTTCCCTTCCCCAAACCTGAAGAACTCTGTGTAGTTCAAAATCTTGTACCTTTCACCAACAGAAGTTGGTCCAATAAAAGATATGACCTTAGCTCACCTGTCTTTTCTCTCACAATGTCTTCTGGGCATCTATCTCAAGGTCCTATGCACTGCTGCAACCTGCAGCACTCTGGGTATGACTATGATGGGAATGCTGGAAGAATTTGTTTATCTGAACCTTGGAAGAACTCCCACAAGGAATGCATGTAGGCTGTTGCTCGAAGCCATATTCCCTATTTCATTTTTCACTCCGCCTCCCAGCCTGTGTCCATCCATGAAGTCTGCACTGGGCACTAATATGCTGCTATTAGTGGTAACTTCCATGGAAATCATGGTGTTTTGGCAAGAGTTGGCCGAAAGACTGTGGTAGGTGTTCTGGCAGTCGCTTGGAGAATGTTGAGGTGTGATGTAGAGGGGAGAATACACCGGCAGCATGTGGAACTACAGCAGAAGCCTGTGGACTGAGTGGATGCAGCATCTCATGGTGAATGAAACAGTCATTTTAGCAGTGATTCTAGACCACAAGCAAAGAGTGGTGGGATTATATGGTCATGGAGATGTGGGATGATCTGCAGTGGGCTCAGAACCATTGGGTGAGGAAGATGTGAGGAGCTCATGTTGACCTTGGAGAGCCACAACACAAGTATAAGTACAGTACTAGTCCAGAATCATGTGCCTATCATCCTGTGGAAGCCGGCCACCCCTAAGGGTTGCAGTTCTATTGGGAACCAGTTTGATGCTGGTAGGTCCACTGTTGGTGCTCTGCTGAGTTTGCAAGGCAATAATTGCTGGGTTGCAACCATGTGTTGTGAAGATGGCCAATGTACCAGAGAGAAATGTGAGCAGCTGGGCTTCCCAAACTGTGTCAGAGCCTTAGCTGGCACTCCTGTGCTCATAATCTGCCCTCTTTCCTCTGGGTCCAAGTCAGTACATCAACAGAAAGGGCTATTACTCCCTGAAACAGGGTTGCTATCCTTTTAAAGGCTGGAGGGCCTGGGATCACTGATCACTAGTATGTTTACCTAAGGACTGAATAAATTGGACCCTAAGAAGGGGAATGTGTTAAATACTGTGGCGTGTGCAGTTCTTAAGGGGACCTGAATAGTAGGATACAGCTGGGGTGCTACAGAGTTACATCTGGGCATAAGGGAGTGCTCAGGAGGCAGCTGTCCTGTTTCATTTCCTTATGAGTAGACCTCGATAGGTCTTTGGGGGAGATTCATGGCCACTCACATAGAGACTTAGAAAGCTGTGACTGTGATGTATGTCAAAGCTGAATCATGAAGTGATTATTATTCCTGTGAAAAATAGAAAAAAAATTATTAAAAATGTTCAGGTTACTGTCAAAACCCTAAGAACCAACTTTAAAAAAGAAGAAGGTTTAAATGGAAAAGAAAAAACTTTGGCCATTTCCAGACACTTCAGAGGCTACCAAACAGCTATGGATGATAGCAACTTTTGGTAAAATTACCATACGTCCTGATTGTTTTCATAGGATGTCCTGGGAATGTATTTTGGGACACTTGAAATGCTCCAGTTTTTCATTTCATCCATTAACCATTTGGCTCCTAAAAAAATAACCACAAAAGTTTGTTCAAGACACGTTGCTATGGCAAATATAATCAGTGCTGCCTTTTCCTGGAACGACCCAGCTAGTGGGACAGAGTATTCAAAGTGATAAACAATGCTTAAAGAGGAGAGTTAAAAATTGAATGAGCCTAGACACCACCAAACCTAGTCTCCTGCTTGGAGTGACTATTAGTAACCCTTGAACACTGTTTCACGATCAGCTTATTCAGAACACTAAGTTACCACAAACTACCCTCCACTCCAAGAAATGAGCATTTGTTGCTGTTGAGTCAAAAGCTGTCAGTAAGGGTATCAGCACATATCTTAGAAAACCAGTCATTTACTCCTTTATGTGAATACTTTGCCTCCCTGAAAAATGTCCTGGTCTTTGATTTGGAAAATAGGGTCACCTTTGCTTTTGAACATAGCACATCCCTGGGCTGGATTTGAATCCACACCAAAGTTTTGAAAAGCTTTGTATCCCATTGCATCAGAGCATTTATAAGGTAGTTTAAAGTTATGACATCACCAGTATAATTCAACCCCCATTTTATATACTTCTAGATGAAGACATGCTAAGGAGAATTGCTCTATAGTTATATTGCCACACAGGTGTGTGGATGTTCCTGTGCGTGGGTACTCTGCCCATAGGCTCTCCCCCTGCAGAACAGCTGAGCCACAAGGCTTAAATTGGAGCAGCCAGCCTTGTGCAGATCCTCTGCACTAGATTGAATTTCCCACTCAACCTATATAAAACTTGATCATTTTAAATCTGAAAATGTATGAAAAAAATCACATATGTTTTAATCAAAATTTCAGTCTGCACAGATCCCTGATGTACTTAGCATGAACTTAAGTCATGGGGTGATTAACCAGTTTTCAGCTGAAAAGCTGACTGGCCACTAGGAGAGGGCTCCAGGTAACATTTTCCCACTGAGCATGCTTCCCCGTCCACAGTTTGGGTATGGGGTTGGTTGGGGTTTCATGGGAATAATTTTGCCCTCGTTATCTAAAAAAAAAGATGCCAACACTTTCCCCTCTAAACGTTTTGAGTTAGAAGTTCATTTATAGAGATGTATAAATACTAAATGTAAAAACCCAAAACATTAATGCAATTGCTAAGGTTAGTTGCAAGATTCTGAAAAAATATGGAGTCCTAACAAATATATAGACTTTTACATAAATGTAATAGGGTTGTATAGAAATTACCTGAAAATCCTACAGAATTTAAAAGATAATGATATTCTTTGTGTAAGTTTCTTTTCACCATCCTAATACAACAGGGATGTAATTCTCTATTAAATTTTATAGGACACTTAAAAACCTATAGAAAGATTATCACTGTCTACTAAATTATTTCTCCCTTATGGAAAAGTCCTATTTAACACTATGGGACCTAGAGAGGATAGAAACATAAGATGACATTGTGGTCCCACGAGTTCAATGGCAAAACTCCTATCAGCTTTAATGGGGCCAGCATTTCATCCACAGACTGTCCAACCTGCAAAAAGCTAAATAGAACTATATTTTGGTAGGAGATTCAGTATTTGAAAACTCGTATTTATTACTTGTATTATTGTAGCACCTAGGAGCCTAGTCATGGGCCAGGACCCCATTGTGCATATGTAATGAAAAAGACCTCCGAGCAATAATGCCCTTCTAGTTAGTTATTTGCAGTGTAACATGGCAGTAAACATTCAGTCAGTATCATTTGTGGACTGCATCTGAGGCCAGATTTTGCTGTACCACTAAAATCAATGGGAGGTTTACAAGTAACTTCAGCGAGCACAGAATCAAACTCCATAGAAGGGAATCTTGTTACTAAACAAGAAAATGATGGCTGCACCTAACATATGGTCTACAGTTATGAGCCCTTTGATATCAGGAAGATATTTTCAAATGGGAGGGAATGTAAAGAAAGCAACAAAAAAGGATCAGCAGCTGGAAGGAGTGAATGGTGAGGAAATATTAAAAAAACTAAGTACATGTAGCTTGGCTAACTCAGGAAAATATGAAACCCCACAACCACTTAAAATGGGTAAGCACCACTGAAAGAGGGGAAATTATTGGTTTTGCGCCAAAGGTGTATAATTAGGCATAGTACACATTAAATTGACCAATGGAAAACTTACACTAACAGTGAAGTACCGTAGCACTCTCCCTAGGGAAGTTCTTAGCAGCTCCATTGTGTAGGAGGTATGCAAAACAGAAGTGGACAAATGAATGGCAAATATGCATAGGTAACAATCTTTAGTGGCAGGGGGACATACTGGATGAGCTATCGAGGCTTTTTCTTGTCTGGTTATTATCCTATTGCTTTCTGCTGTTTACCTCATGCTCTGTAGAACAGGATTTTTTTTTTTACAGCTAACGTGCTGAGTGGTCTTTTTAAAGCAAGATGTCTGGAACTGGTTTTGAGCCTGGTGACCATGAGATTTCCTTATTAAAAATTGTCCTTGATCAAGGAATGGCAGGTCTAAAGATAAGTAGTGTGTCCTATCATAAGGCCTCTGAAGGTTTGTAGCTCTGTCTCTGTAACTGTGATCAAGATACAGCTGAAAGGCAGAGTCTCTAAAGCTTATTGTTCGTAACTTGGCAGTAATTTGTGGTTTCTGGTAGGTAAACAAAACTCTTGCAGTTGGCAGCCCTCTATCAGGGCTGTGAAAGTAAGTGCTTTAAAAAAAACCCACTGTTTTCAGATCAGCCAAGAAAACAGTACTGCATTTGTAAACCAATTCCCACTAGCTCCATGTTGGATCATATTAAAGAAGTTCTGTATTAAAATCACAAATGAGTTTGATTCCCCATGGTTTGAATTCTAGGGTATTACTGGTTAAGAGGTCTCTTGGTCTTTGGTATTGTTTCTCTCCCTGTGTGTGTGAAACTTGCAAGCTGTAATTGTGTTAGTACATTCTAAGACAGAGTCTGTTCTCAAAGCAATTCTTTGTAACAACAACTACTCACACAGAGAAAGACTCAAAGCAATACTCTGTAACAACAGAAACAGCACCCACAGACTCCCCACCCTTTTGTTGTATTCATCTCGCTTTGTTAACAATTGTGATTAAAATAGAGATAGAGGATGGATATGGATGGATGCTTGGTGTGGATAATAACTGAATGATCAGGGAGGTGCCAACCTAAGAATCCAGCGTCCATCGGCTGAAGAAGGCATCAAGTGGAAATAACCAGAGGACCCACGGAGAGCAGACTAGAATCCACCCAACAGCCTCAAGGATGGGAGAACCAAAGAACAAGATAACATCTGGCAGCACGGAGCCGTCAGGAATGTGCCATCTGCCGATTGATTCAGCAACAGCATGATGAAGCAATTCCCATAGACTGGCATAGGAAGAAATTCCTATAAAAATGGACTCTAGAAAGTGAGAACTTTTGGGTCTGATTCTGCAAACCAACTTCCAGGAGCATCAGATGTGCATCTGACAAGGCCCTGTTCCCTCCTCATGTCCAGGCCACCTGGACAGTGGCTTGGCATAAGCAACTCTAAGGCTGGTAACTATGATAACAACCTTGCAGAACCTGTGTGTGTGTGTGTATGTGTATGAATGAATGTGTGAATAAATATGAGATTGAATGGAATGTTATAGCTATAACTAACTGCTTACTATGATTCTTTCTATATTCACAATAAATGTGGTATTTTGCCTTTTCCCTTTAATAGGATCCTGCTGGTTTTTATTTTATTGGTATAACATCTGAGGTATGGAAAAGCTGCTTAAGAGTATCCTTAGAATGTCAGGATACGGAAAAATAAGAGTCTGGCTATAATTCTAAGGAAAGCTAATACGAGTGGGGTGTCAGCCTATCACCATGAACAGTTTCTGTGAAGCTAGAACAAGATGAATGAGGGTATTATTGGAATTTAAAAATCTACAAAAGCCCTAAAAACTAGCTGAATTTGGTTGGAGCAACTTACAAAGGTGCTTGGCATTTTATATGCAGAGCAGCAAAAAAAATATTTCCATTTGATCACTTCATTTCAAGCTGATAGAGAAGTTACTCTTGCTAGTAAAGTTTGTTGAAACAGATTTTATGGAATTTGCCTTGGACATCTAGGTCCAATAAATTCCTTATAATCTGAAGAAATTTCCAGTGACCCTATAATTCCTCTGGTTTCCTCTCACTCTAAGCCCCAGCCTTCCTCTGGTGGCTAAGCTGTAAAGTCATCTGAACATACAATCCCTACCCCCCCCCAATTTTTTTTGTTCTGGTGGGAATCATAGAATCATAGAATCATAGAATATCAGGGTTGGAAGGGACCCCAGAAGGTCATCTAGTCCAACCCCCTGCTCAAAGCAGGACCAAGTCCCAGTTAAATCATCCTAGCCAGGGCTTTGTCAAGCCTGACCTTAAAAACCTCTAAGGAAGGAGATTCTACCACCTCCCTAGGTAACGCATTCCAGTGTTTCACCACCCTCTTAGTGAAAAAGTTTTTCCTAATATCCAATCTAAACCTCCCCCATTGCAACTTGAGACCATTACTCCTCGTTCTGTCATCTGCTACCATTGAGAACAGTCTAGAGCCATCCTCTTTGAAACCCCCTTTCAGGTAGTTGAAAGCAGCTATCAAATCCCCCCTCATTCTTCTCTTCTGCAGACTAAACAATCCCAGCTCCCTCAGCCTCTCCTCATAAGTCATGTGCTCTAGACCCCTAATCATTTTTGTTGCCCTTCGCTGTACTCTTTCCAATTTATCCACATCCTTCTTGTAGTGTGGGGCCCAAAACTGGACACAGTACTCCAGATGAGGCCTCACCAGTGTCGAATAGAGGGGAACGATCACGTCCCTCGATCTGCTCGCTATGCCCCTACTTATACATCCCAAAATGCCATTGGCCTTCTTGGCAACAAGGGCACACTGCTGACTCATATCCAGCTTCTCGTCCACTGTCACCCCTAGGTCCTTTTCCGCAGAACTGCTGCTGAGCCATTCGGTCCCTAGTCTGTAGCGGTGCATTGGATTCTTCCATCCTAAGTGCAGGACCCTGCACTTATCCTTACTGAACCTCATTAGATTTCTTTTGGCCCAATCTTCCAATTTGTCTAGGTCCTTCTGTATCCTATCCCTCCCCTCCAGCGTATCTACCACTCCTCCCAGTTTAGTATCATCCGCAAATTTGCTGAGAGTGCAATCCACACCATCCTCCAGATCATTTATGAAGATATTGAACAAAACGGGCCCCAGGACCGACCCCTGGGGCACTCCACTTGACACCGGCTGCCAACTAGACATGGAGCCATTGATCACTACCCGTTGAGCCCGACAATCTAGCCAGCTTTCTACCCACCTTATAGTGCATTCATCCAGCCCATACTTCCTTAACTTGCTGACAAGAATGCTGTGGGAGACCGTGTCAAAAGCTTTGCTAAAGTCAAGAAACAATACATCCACTGCTTTCCCTTCATCCACAGAACCAGTAATCTCATCATAAAAGGCGATTAGATTAGTCAGGCATGACCTTCCCTTGGTGAATCCATGCTGACTGTTCCTGATCACTTTCCTCTCCTCTAAGTGCTTCAGGATTGATTCTTTGAGGACCTGCTCCATGATTTTTCCAGGGACTGAGGTGAGGCTGACCGGCCTGTAGTTCCCAGGATCCTCCTTCTTCCCTTTTTTAAAGATGGGCACTACATTAGCCTTTTTCCAGTCATCCGGGACTTCCCCCGTTCGCCACGAGTTTTCAAAGATAATGGCCAAGGGCTCTGCAATCACAGCCGCCAATTCCCTCAGCACTCTCGGATGCAATTCGTCCGGCCCCATGGACTTGTGCACGTCCAGCTTTTCTAAATAGTCCCTAACCACCTCTATCTCTACAGAGGGCTGGCCATCTCTTCCCCATTTTGTGATGCCCAGCACAGCAGTCTGGGAGCTGACCTTGTTAGTGAAAACAGAGGCAAAAAAAGCATTGAGTACATTAGCTTTTTCCACATCCTCTGTCACTAGCTTGCCTCCCTCATTCAGTAAGGGGCCCACACTTTCCTTGGCTTTCTTCTTGTTGCCAACATAAGATATTGAACAGATATTGAATAGTTGCTTTCTATTACTGTATATCCGATGGCTTTTTTTGCTACATTGAACTCCCACATCCATTCTTTCCTGCTAGATCTTGACATATCCATTTCTGAGATTGCGTTTTCCCCCCAGCATGCTCTTTGGGCTACATTCACACTCTCTAGAAGAGGCGATTTCTCAATCATTGCATGTTTCCTACTATTAAGGAGTTCTGCATAGATCTATCAATTAACTGCTACAGCAGAACCAACACAAAATCTGTCTTTATAGGTTTTAAAAAACTGGTATTTAAATAACAGACATTCTTAATATGATTAAATGGTAGATTAAAAAAAGACTCTGGAGGACACACCTGAACTAGCTCAAATTATGAACCTACAAATTCACCAGTGTCCTTTAAAAGTGAGAACAGATTATTTTCTAGATCCAAAGGTGCTTTTCTTTGGCTGTAATGTTAAGAGGGTCTTACCTTCTCCTTTCTGGAGAATATTTATTATCTCACTTGATAGTGGAGATAAAAAAAAAGTGGGTCAAAATGCCCAACCCAAACTTTCCCTAATTTAAAAATATTTAATAAACCTTCAACATTCCAGAATAATTACCCAAGGCAATATAGTCACATAATTGAAAATTGTAGAGACTTTGATCATTACTTTAAAGTTCTAGGAAGTTAAGGTTGAGAGTACATATTGTACTTTAAGTAAAATTTATTATAGGGCTGTTGTAATTATTCCTAAACCAAACATTACAAACCCAGGACATTCAGAGATAAATGTAATCTTTAAAAAAAAAATCCAACATTTTCAGTATGATAATGCACAGTTAACACCGCCTGGTAGCAACAGCATAAAATAACCACATTGTTATGACTGGGGCATAGGTGTTTGTAGTCCCAAATTAGATAAAAACAATTTTGAAAGGAGACCTCTGATGTTTTCATTTTTTCCATTCATGGTGTCATCACCTCAGGGCAGTGTTAGGATTATTTGTGTCCTTTAACATGTTCAGGGTTTTTTGTAAAGTAGTCTTAACTCTAGTGTGCCTGTTTCTTAGATACTTATAGGGCCCCCATTATCATAGTATCTGAATACCCCCACAATCTTTAGTGTGTTTATCCTCATAACACCCCTGTGAGGTACAGCAATGCTATTATCCCCACTTTACAGATGAGGAACTGAAGCACAGAAAGACCAGTGACTTATCCAAGATGACACAGGAGGCCTGTGTCAGGGCAGGGAATTGAACCCAGGAGGAAGGACAATAATGCAACATCCCTGTAATTTTTTACCCTAAATTACTAATATGTACTCTCAGTTTGGACTCCATCTTAATTTTTTTTTTTAAATTATTAAAAGTTTTATACATGAACACTAAATACGACACTCAAAGAATGTTACCATAAGATATTTCTACTGAATTGAAAATATGAAATGTCAAACAATTTTTTAAAGTTTTTACTTTTAGAGTCAGATTTGCCACTACCCCCTGGATGCTTTACCTCACTCTGAAGTAGCACAAAGCAGCCAGACCATACTGGCCAGTTTCTCCAGTTCCTGACCTCCACGTTTCTCTGCCCGCACACACAAACACACCTTAAGAGCATAGGGGCCACTGTCTTCCCTGAGGGAAGCTGCTTGGCTTCTCTGCCATTGTTCCCAAGGGGAGGCAGTGGCTACTTTGAAAAAAGGACCACTATCTTCCCACAGGGAAGCCTGAGGCTTCTGTCCCATTAAAAGCAATAAAAGATGGCAGCCATTTTGCAAAAAGGACAATGCTTTGTAGATGTCTCTGTAGAAGAACATTATTCATCAGCTTCTATTGAAGAAGAAACTTTCAGCTAGAAAGGATAACAGCAGAATGTGACCATTAATCCTAACAATATTCTCCAAATGTAGCCAATGCAATGGATTCAGAGAGTTTCAGTGGGGAGTGTGATACATCTGCTAGTGAGATAATTCAGGACAATAAAATACCCAAATTTCTTGAAATAGAGGTTCCCAAACTTTTTTGCTGTGCTCAGGGGTGAAAGTAAGTTAGAGGACTTACCGGTACGCCGGAGTCCTGAGCAGGGGGCGTGGCCTCAACGGAAGAGGCAGGGCCTTAAATCCCCAGGCCCTTTAAATCTTGATTTAAAGGGCCTGGGGCTCCAGCTGCAGTAGTGGCGGCTGGGAGCCCGGGGCCCTTTAAATCACCCCCGAGTTACCAGCTGCAGAGGCGGCTGGGAGCCCTGGGACTCAGGGGCGATTTAAAGGGCTCGGGGCTCCGGCAGCTGCTACCACAGCGGAGCCACGGGCCCTTTAAATCCCTGAGGAGCCCTGGGGGCTCCCGGCTGCCACTGCTAGCCAGTGGCTCGGGGCTCTGGCAGAGTTTTAAAGGGCCTGGGGCTCCACTGTGATAGCAGCTGCCGGAGCCCCGAGCCCTTTAAATCCCCGCCAGAGCCCTGTTGCCCGAGCCCTGGGGTAGCAGTGGCCGGGCTCCATCAGGGATTTAAAAGGCCCTGGGGCTCCAGTCGCCGCTACCACCCCGGCCCTCTAAATGCCCGCCGGAGCCCCACCGCCGCTACCCCAGGCCTTCGGCAGCAGGGCTCCAGCGAGGATTTAAAGGGCCGGGGCAGTAGCGGTGGCTGGAGCTCTGGGGCTCTTTAAATTCCCGCCAGAGCCCCCCAACCCCTACCCCAGGACTCGGGCAGCAGGGCTCAGGCAGGGATTTAAAGGGTTTGGGGCTCCAGCTGCCACTACCGCCCCAGCCCTTTAAATCCCTGCCAGAGCCCCGCCACCGCTACCCCGGGGCTCAGGCAGCAGGGCTTAGGCCAGGATTTAAAGGGCCCCGGGGCAGTAGCAGCGGCTGGAGCTCTGGGACCCTTTAAATCCCCGCCGCCACCACTGCTACCCCAGAACTTTAAATTGCCCTCTCGGAAAGCCGGTCCTGGTACGGCGTACCGGCTCTTAATGGTACGCCGTACCAGGGCATACCTGCTTACTTTCATTTCTGGCTGTGCTCCTCTTTGGAGTGTCATGTCCCACACACGCCGCTCTTGGCACAGGGGAAAGGGCAGAACCAGATGGTGCCAAGTTCAGAACACATGATGGGGTGGAGAGGAAAATCCCCATATCACCAGAGAGATCCAGGGTCCCTCCCCTATGGAGAGGGCTGAGTCACTAGAGCGGAGAAAGAGAGGAGCCTGTGTGTATGGATGCCTGGGTCCCATGGGCTCACTCTAGGTGAGGGGTCGTTCTTAGCACAAGAGCCACTTCTCAACTCCCTAGG
Source organism: Dermochelys coriacea (assembly GCF_009764565.3). Taxonomy (NCBI): domain Eukaryota; kingdom Metazoa; phylum Chordata; order Testudines; family Dermochelyidae; genus Dermochelys; species Dermochelys coriacea. The sequence continues at coordinate 156,830,113 of NC_050068.2, forward strand.
ATGCATGGGAGGCCAGAGCCACTGGGGGAGGTGAATCCAGTGCCTGACCCTTCAGCTGGCAGCCAGAAGCAACCCCCTGCCTAGGCCCCCTCTCTGTGGCAGGAGCCCTTAGCCTGGGTCCCATTGGCAGCAGCAGAAGTCCACTGCCTCTCTGTCGGCCCTCACTTCTCCCCAGCATTGCTACCATGTGCCCACCTCCTCTTCTTCCTAGCCAGGCCCTGTTCCCCCAGTTCCCCCTGGCTGGCCTATTTTTTCCATACCCAGATCCGCATTCTCCCACTCTTTGCTGTGCCCAGCCTCAAAGCTGGGGGTGCCCAGGATGCCCTCCTGGAAGATGAGGTCACTTCCGGCAGCCTGACCCACAGAAAGATGCTGAGTCAGTTTTCAACCAGGTAGACACTATCTGGTGAGTGCCTGGTGCAAGCTGCAGACAGCTGGGAGGTGGGGGGGGGGGGAAACTGGTGCCCACAGACAGAAGGGTGGCAACACAGTGATGGGCAATGGAGGCTCCAGAGGAGGCAGGGACCCTGGGTCCAGTCTCTTCTCACCCATCTTGCCCAGGGCACATACACCCCTGATAACCTAATCGTGCTCTTCCCCCCACCCGCCTGAGAGGCATACCCCACAGTTTGAAGACTGATGTCTTAAAAGATTTTTTAAAATTTAATTTTAACTCAAACTGCCATTTATTTGTAAGGGTTTTTTTTTCTTTCAGAAAATTCATTGTATACTCAGAGTAAGCACTATAATTTTGGAGAGAGAGATGCTATATTTTTAAATAATAAAATGATTGAATTTCCACTTTAAATGGAAACAAAATCAATGCCATCTTGACTATAGAACTGTGACTGGTGTCCATAGCAGTATGTGAAGTGTACTGTGCACTTCACAGAACATAGATAAGACATGGGCCACACCTTGAAGAGCTTACAGTCTATTTTTAGATATAGCATCAAGTGATAACAGACAAAGGACGGGTAGTGTAAAGGAAAAAAAACAAAATTGCTCTCTAGTTGAGAATGTAGTCCATGATCTTTCAGGTAAAGAAAGAAGAACATCTGAATAGATATTGTATTATGAAAGTCTCTCATCTAAACTTAAGAGCATGTAACACAGTCCATGTCATAAACAGCATCTGTAACACCAACTTTATCTCCCCCTTCCATTTAAATGTGCTCGTAGTAGTAAGTGAAAGTTTGTAAGGGTAAGATGACCACTTTGTGTCATAATAAATAATATATCCCTCCCATGATGCAAATATGCATCTGTGATGTATTTAGACATAATACATTCTACTTTACTGACATACTTTAATGTCATTCTAATGATCACTTAGCTCAAGATTTAATTTAGCACAGAATCTTCCTTCAGTGCACCATTATGGAGGGAAAGGAATAGCTTTTAATCGGTAAATAGTGATCAACATGGAAGGAAGCACAGGTCACTGGATCTGTTCTTCCTTTGATGCATGTGTATCAGTTTCATTCAAGGACAAGTATTGAAGGGAGCACCTAGCCTTTTTCTTTAGAGTATGAAAATGTATTCTTTCCGGTGCCTCTTCTGCTTAAAAGATTAGTGAGTTAGATCCACCTGAAGATCTAATGGGAACCGTGTATACAGCCATCTGATTCCAATCCAACCCTTCCCTCTGTTGCACAGTAGGATCCAGGAATGATACAGTAGCAATGCTGTTCACTCTTAGGCATAGGTGCTGGAACTGGGGTTGCTGCTGCACCCCCTGGCTTGAAGGAGTAATAACAACCCAAACACATGGTTTCTGCCTTTAGCATCCCCATTATAAAAAATTGTTCCAGCCCCACTGCTCTTAGTAGGAAATAGTTGTCCTACATCTCTCGGTAGTAGCATCTCTAGCCTGTTGAAGACAAGTGCTAACAGGTGCCCTTATCATAACCAGTCTCTGAGCAGTCCACCCTCAGCACAGCTAATCAACATTTTCCATAGTTTCAAATGTCAATGAAATTTGTCTAACCTTTTCCCGGGTTTCTTCAGGTATGTTGGCAACAAGAAGAAAGCCAAGGAAAGTGTGGGCCCCTTACTGAATGAGGGAGGCAAGCTAGTGACAGAGGATGTGGAAAAAGCTAATGTACTCAATGCTTTTTTTGCCTCTGTTTTCACTAACAAGGTCAGCTCCCAGACTGCTGTGCTGGGCATCACAAAATGGGGAAGAGATGGCCAGCCCTCTGTAGAGATAGAGGTGGTTAGGGACTATTTAGAAAAGCTGGACGTGCACAAGTCCATGGGGCCGGACGAATTGCATCCGAGAGTGCTGAGGGAATTGGCGGCTGTGATTGCAGAGCCCTTGGCCATTATCTTTGAAAACTCGTGGCGAACGGGGGAAGTCCCGGATGACTGGAAAAAGGCTAATGTAGTGCCCATCTTTAAAAAAGGGAAGAAGGAGGATCCTGGGAACTACAGGCCGGTCAGCCTCACCTCAGTCCCTGGAAAAATCATGGAGCAGGTCCTCAAAGAATCAATCCTGAAGCACTTAGAGGAGAGGAAAGTGATCAGGAACAGTCAGCATGGATTCACCAAGGGAAGGTCATGCCTGACTAATCTAATCGCCTTTTATGATGAGATTACTGGTTCTGTGGATGAAGGGAAAGCAGTGGATGTATTGTTTCTTGACTTTAGCAAAGCTTTTGACACGGTCTCCCACAGCATTCTTGTCAGCAAGTTAAGGAAGTATGGGCTGGATGAATGCACTATAAGGTGGGTAGAAAGCTGGCTAGATTGTCGGGCTCAACGGGTAGTGATCAATGGCTCCATGTCTAGTTGGCAGCCGGTGTCAAGTGGAGTGCCCCAGGGGTCGGTCCTGGGGCCCGTTTTGTTCAATATCTTCATAAATGATCTGGAGGATGGTGTGGATTGCACTCTCAGCAAATTTGCGGATGATACTAAACTGGGAGGAGTGGTAGATACGCTGGAGGGGAGGGATAGGATACAGAAGGACCTAGACAAATTGGAAGATTGGGCCAAAAGAAATCTAATGAGGTTCAGTAAGGATAAGTGCAGGGTCCTGCACTTAGGATGGAAGAATCCAATGCACCGCTACAGACTAGGGACCGAATGGCTCGGCAGCAGTTCTGCGGAAAAGGACCTAGGGGTGACAGTGGACGAGAAGCTGGATATGAGTCAGCAGTGTGCCCTTGTTGCCAAGAAGGCCAATGGCATTTTGGGATGTATAAGTAAGGGCATAGCGAGCAGATCGAGGGACGTGATCGTTCCCCTCTATTCGACACTGGTGAGGCCTCATCTGGAGTACTGTGTCCAGTTTTGGGCCCCACACTACAAGAAGGATGTGGATAAATTGGAAAGAGTACAGCGAAGGGCAACAAAAATGATTAGGGGTCTAGAGCACATGACTTATGAGGAGAGGCTGAGGGAGCTGGGATTGTTTAGTCTGCAGAAGAGAAGAATGAGGGGGGATTTGATAGCTGCTTTCAACTACCTGAAAGGGGGTTTCAAAGAGGATGGCTCTAGACTGTTCTCAATGGTAGCAGATGACAGAACGAGGAGTAATGGTCTCAAGTTGCAATGGGGGAGGTTTAGATTGGATATTAGGAAAAACTTTTTCACTAAGAGGGTGGTGAAACACTGGAATGCGTTACCTAGGGAGGTGGTAGAATCTCCTTCCTTAGAGGTTTTTAAGGTCAGGCTTGACAAAGCCCTGGCTAGGATGATTTAACTGGGAATTGGTCCTGCTTTGAGCAGGGGGTTGGACTAGATGACCTTCTGGGGTCCCTTCCAACCCTGATATTCTATGATTCTATGATTCTATGAAAGCCTCGCCAAACAGTGTTGCCACACACTTGGCCAACAATCACTAAAGCTGACAAGAAGTTTTGAGGTGTCCCTCAAAAAAAGAAAGGCGTCAATACAAGCAATTGCAGCACAATCAAGACAAAAAACTTCCAACCATTCTCTAGGGAAGAAATAAGAAAGGCACTGAAAATAGACAGGTTTCAGAGTAGCAGCCGTGTTAGTCTGTATTCGCAAAAAGAAAAGGAGTACTTGTGGCACCTTAGAGACTAACAAATTTATTAGAGCATAAGCTTTCGTGAGCTACAGGATGCATCCGATGAAGTGAGCTGTAGCTCACGAAAGCTTATGCTCTAATAAATTTGTTAGTCTCTAAGGTGCCACAAGTACTCCTTTTCTTTTTACTGAAAATAGAGAAAGCCTGGGTGGTTTGACAATGTATTACCAAAACTGTAGCACCACCTTGGGAAGAAAAGCCCAACACTGGTTGTCCATCTTCATGTCCTGCATCATACAGGAGAATATGATATCCAAGACATGGTAGAAAACTAAGGTGATACCTTTACCAAAACCAGGTAAAAACCACTCTTTAGCAGCAACTATTGCCCAATATCACTCCTGATCTGTAGCTACAAACTTCTGGAGCAGATGATTCTACAGAGAACTGCACTCCTGACAGAACAACTTTTGAGTGATAATTATGCAGGTTTCCAACCAAATCGAAGTACCTGTGCCCATGTGTTAGCACTTACTACATGCATTGAAAGTGCCTTTTGACCTAATGGCAGCCTATGACACCATCTGGCACACTGGTCTGCTGTATAAGATGTCAAGAGTTCTTCCTAGGTGCATTGTCCTGGCAACTGAGCTGATTCTCTGAGGTAGACATTTTCAGGTGGCTCTGGGCCACAAAACCCACACATGGAGGTTCCAGAAGAATGGACTCCTGCAAGGCTCAGTGCTGGCACCAACTCTACCTAATGTATTCACCACTGACCTACTGAATGCCGTCTCCAGGTGGTTCATGTATGCTAATGATATCCGTTGGGCCTTGAGGGACTGTGATTTCCAGAAGATTGACGAGAACCTGAACAGTGATATGGCTGTGTTCAGTGACTATTGCAAGAAATGGAGACTGAAACCAAGTATGTCAAACTGCATCAACATGCTTCCACTTACACCTCGCTCAGAGCCAGCTTGAGTTTAACATCTTTTTGGATGGTCAGCGATTAGCACTCAATTCAAAGTCAGTGAACCTAGGGAGTCATGCTGGATCATTCACTCACTAAAGTAGTTCAAAAGATCAAGATCAGAAACTGTCTCCTAAACAAACTGTTAGGGTTCCCCTGGGGAGCCAATGCACTAATACTGCAAGGGACTCACTCTCTCCTACTCAGTTGGTGAATACTGTGCCCCAATTTGGTTAATCTCTGCCCACAATAGATCATTAGACCTACAACTTAATTATACCATGAAAAGTATCACAGGAACACTAAAACTAACAAAACTTGTATGGTTACCAGTCCTCTCAATATTCCTCCCACTAACACCTGGCAACAGAATGCAGTCAACAAACTCATAGCAAATTACACTCTTGTCACTGTTCTGAGATATGTGGGATGCCCTTACCACTCAGTGTGTGGCAAAAAACTTATCTGGATAGCATTGCGTACTCTCCACCCAACGGAGAATATCCATTCACTGTGGCAGCCAGAATGGGAGACAGCCTCTGCCACGATCAGGGACTCCTACATCGTCATCAGGCCAGATGAATGGCTACATGGATTTGGGCTTCCACACTGCCTCTGGAGCCAGCTTACAAGTTCACGTATGCTGTGACTTGCTGTACCAAGACAGACTATGCCTGGGGCAACAAGGATAGCCCACTGTGCTTCTGAGGTGCTGTGGATGATGCTGCCCACCTGCTGGAGGGTTGCTCTTTTCATATTGGGCATTGTGGATGTCTTAAGGAGAGCACTGCTGCCTTAGAGGCCATTGATTGGCTCAAAACCATTTAGCTGTTTTTTGTTTGTTTTGTTTTTATTTTAAACCTTGCCTATGTTTGTCTTGTCCACGTGCAATTTCTCTCTCAGGGCACAGTAGACTAACAATGACTTCACAAAGCTGCTCACCAGCAAAGTTGGAGCTCTGACAAATTTTCGTAGGAAAAGCTGATATTGCTTAACAAGGAGTAGTCACATTTGTGTTGTTTGAATCATAGGGCAAAACACGTTAGCAAATGGAAAAGGAAAAAAAAAACCCAACAACGAGAACATTTTCAGGCTTCTAAGACGGTAATACAACTAATGGAAACTAAACAAAAAATTAGAAATGAACTGACCGTATTCTTTAAAGTACATTACTACAGTCCAGTGGTTTGCCCTGAGACATCTCTCTCTCTCTCTCTCTCACACACACACACACACACACAGCCTTGAGTCTAATATTATGCTCTAATAGCCTGTAACATGGCCTTTTTGGCAAGCAGTTTCATTTTACTTGTAATAACTTGAATATATATAATGTAACTAATCTCTCACCCCTAATCTCCCAAACCCACCCCTTTTTCCATATTTCTCTCTAACCTTAAAATGGCAGCAAATAGAACCAGCAGATCAAACCTATCTATATCTGTGATAAAGGAAGTGGGGGTAGCTCCCTTTTATGGACACCGAGCCAGCCAGTTAGCTATGAAATTCCTCTTAGGGTATGTCTACACTACGAAATTAGGTCGAATTTATAGAAGTCAGTTTTGTAGAAAGCGTTTTTATACAGTCAAGTGTGTGTGTCCCCACATAAATGCTCTAAGTGCATGTAGTCGGCGGACTGTGTCCACAGTACTGAGGCAACAGTCGACTTCCAGAGCTTTGCACTGTGGGTAGCTATCCCATAGTTCCCGCAGTCTCCACCGCCCATTTGAATTCTGGGTAGAAATCCCAATGCCTGATAGGGCTAAAATATTGTCACGGGTGGTTCTGGGTACATATCGTCAGGCCCCCGTTCCCTCCCTCCCTCCGTAAAAGCAAGGGCAGACAATTGTTTTGTGCCTTTTTTCTTGAGTTACCTGTGCAGACACCATACCATAGCAAACATGGAGCCCGCTCAGCTAATCATCATCGTATGTCTCCTGGGTGCTGGCGGACATGGTACTGCATTGCTACACAGCAGCAGTTTATTGCCTTTTGGCAGCAGACAGTGCAGTATGACTGGTAGCCGTCGTCGACGTAGTCCTCGGTGCTCTTTTAACCGGGTGCCTGGGCAAACATGGGAGTGACTCAGCCAGGTCATTTCCCTTGTTTCGTCTCATGGCGATTGAATCCTACCTGCAGTGCACTGTCTTTTAATCTGCAGCTAGCAGAAGACGATGGCCAGTAATCATACTGCACCGTCTTCTGCCGAGCACCCAGGAGGTGAGGATGGCTAGCGGTTGTACTGCACAGTCTGTTGCCAGCATGATGTATAAAGATAGCTGAAGTGGCTCAAAACAAGAAATAGACCAGATTTGTTTTGTATTCATTTTCTCCTCCCTCCCTCTGTGAAATCAACAGCCTGCTAAACCCAGTTTTGAGTTCTATCCTTGAGGCAGCCATTCAGTTTCTTGCAAAGCCACCCCCTTTGTTAATTTTAATTCCCTGTAAGCCAACCCTGTAAGCCATGTCATCAGTCGCCCCTCACTCCGTCAGGGCAACAGCAGACAATCGTTCCGCGCCTTTTCTGTGCAGACGCCATACCACGGCAAGCATGGAGCCCGCTCAGATCACTTTGGCAATTAGGAGCACATTAAACACCACATGCATTATCCAGCAATATATGCAGCACCAGAACCTGGCAAAGCGAAACCGGGCGAGAAGGCGACATCAGCGCGGTGACAAGAGTGATGAGTACATGGACACAGACTTCTCTCAAACCACGGGCCCTGCCACTGTGGGCATCATGGTGCTAATGGGGCACGTTCATGCGGTGGAACGCTGATTCTGAGCTCGGGAAACAAGCAGACTGGTGGGACCACATAGTGTTGCAGGTCTGGGACGATTCCCAGTGGCTGCGAAACTGTGGCATGCATAAGGGCACTTTCATGGAATTTTGTGACTTGCTTTCCCCTGCTCTGGGGCGCAAGAATACCAAGATGAGAGCAGCACTCACAGTTGAGAAGCAAGTGGCAATAGCCCTGTGGATGCTTACAACGCCAGACAGCTACCCGTCAGTCGGGAATCAATTTGGAGTGGGCAAATCTACTGTGGGAGCTGCTGTGATGCAAGTAGCCAACACAATCAAAGATCTGCTGATATCAAGAGTAGTGACCTTGGGAAACGTGCAGGTCATAGTGGATGGCTTTGCTGCAATGGGTTTCCTTAACTGTGGTGGGGCCATAGACGGAACCCATATCCCTATCTTGGCACCGGAGCACCAAGCCAGCGAGTACATAAACCGCAAGGGGTACTTTTCAATAGTGCTGCAAGCACTGGTGGATCACAAGGGACGTTTCACCAACATCAACGTGGGATGGCCGGGAAAGGTACATGACGCTCGCATCTTCAGGAACTCTGGTCTCTTTGAACAGCTGCAGCAAGGGATTTACTTTCCAGACCAGAAAATAACCATGGTGGATGTTGAAATGCCTATAATTTTCCTTGGGGACCCAGCCTACCCCTTAATGCCATGGCTCATGAAGCCATACATTGGCAGCCTGGAGAGTAGTCAGGAGCTGTTCAACTACAGGCTGAGCAAGTGCAGAATGGTGGTAGAATGTGCATTTGGATGTTTAAAGACACGCTGGCGCAGTTTACTGACTCGATTTAGACCTCAGCGAAACCAATATTCCCCCTGTTATTACTGCTTGCTGTGCGCTCCACAATATCTGTGAGAGTAAGGGGGAGACGTTTATGCTGGGTGGGAGGTTGAGGCAAATCACCTGGCTGCTGGTTATGCACAGCCAGACACCAGGGCAATTAGAAGAGCACAGGAGGGTGTGGTGCGCATCAGAGAAGCTTTGAAAACCAGTTTCATGACTGGCCAGTGTGAAAGTTCTGTTTGTTTCTCCTTGATGAAATCCTCCACCCCTTGGTTCACTCTACTTCCCTGTAAGCTAACCACCTTCCCCACCTCCCTTCGATCACCACTTGCAGAGGCAATAAAGTCATTGTTGCTTCACATTCATGCATTCTTTATTAATTCATCACACAAATAGGGGGATAATTACCAAGGTAGCCCAGGAGGGGTGGTGGAGGAGGGAAGGACAAGGCCACCCAGCACTTTAAAAGTTTAAAACTTATTGAATGCCAGCCTTCTGTTACTTGGGCAATCCTCTGGGGTGGAGTGGCTGGGTGGCCGGAGGCCCCCGCACCGCATTCTTGGGCGTCTGGGTGAGGAGGCTATGGAACTTGGGGAGGAGGGCGGTTGGTTACACAGGGGCTGTAGCAGCGGTCTGTGCTCCTGCTGCCTTTCCTGCAGCTCAACCATATACTGGAGCATATTAGTTTGATCCTCCAGCAGCCTCAGCATTGCATCCTGCCTCCTCTCATCACGCTGCTGCCACCTTTCAGCTTCAGCCCTCTCTTCAGCCCGCCACCTCTCCTCCCAGTCATTTTGTGCTTTCCTCTACTCTGATATTGTTTGCCTCCATGCATTCGTCTGTGCTCTGTCAGTGTGGGAGGACAGCATGAGCTCAGAGAACATTTCATTGCGAGTGCGTTTTTTTTGCCTTCTAATCTTTGCTAGCCTCTGGGAAGGAGAAGATCCTGTGATCCTTGAAACACATGCAGCTGGTGGAGGAAAAAAAAAAGTGGACAGTGGTATTTGAAAAGACACATTTTATAGAACAATGGGTACACTCTTTCACGGTAAACCTTGCTGTGAAAGGTTACATACATAGCACATGTGCTTTCGTTACAAGGTCGCATTTTGCCTCCCCCCACCGCGTGGGCTAACAGCGGGGAACATTTCTGTTCAGCCGTAGTCAAACAGCCCAGCAGGAACGGGCACCTCTGAATGTCCCCTTAAGAAAAGCACACTATTTCAACCAGGTGACCACAACTGATATCACTCTCTTGAGGATAATACAGAGAGATAAAGAACGGATGTTGTTTGAACGCCAGCAAACATACACTGCAATGCTTTGTTCTACAATGATTTCCGAGTACGTGCTACTGGCCTGGAGTGGTAAAGTGTCCTACCATGGTGGATGGAATAAGGCTGCCCTCCCCAGAAACCTTTTGCAAAGGCTTTGGGAGTATATCCAGGAGAGCCATGAATGCCAGGACAAATTAATCATTAAACATGCTGGCTTTTAAACCTTGTATAGTATTTTAAAAGGTACACTCTCCGGAGGTCCCTTCTCCACCTGGGTCCGAGAGGCAGCCTTGGGTGGGTTTGGGGGGTACTGGCTCCAGGTCCAGGGTGAGAAACAGTTCCTGGTTGTCGGGAAAACCGGTTTCTCCGCTCGTTTGCTGTGAGCTATCTACAGCCTCCTCATCATCGTCTTCCTCGTCCCCAAAACCTGCTTCCGTGTTGCCTCCATCTCCATTGAAGGAGTCAAACAACATGGCTGGGGTAGTGGTGGCTGAACCCCCTAAAATGGCATGCAGCTCATCATAGAAGTGGCATGTTTGGGGCTCTGACCCGGAGCAGCCATTCGCCTCTCTGGTTTTCTGGTAGGCTTGCCTCAGCTCCTTAAGTTTCATGCGGCACTGCTTTGGGTCCCTGTTATGGCCTCTGTCCTTCATGCCCTGGGAGATTTTCACAAATGTTTTGGCATTTTAAAAACTGGAACGTAGTTCTGATAGCACGGATTCCTCTCCCCATACAGCGATCAGATCCCGTACCTCCCGTTCGGTCCATGCTGGAGCTCTTTTGCAATTCTGGGACTCCATCATGGTCACCTGCAGCTTGCCACACTGGCCAAACAGGAAATTGAAATTCAAAAGTTCACAGGCCTTTTCCTGTCTACCTGGTCAGTGCATCTAAGTTAAGAGTGCTGTCCAGAGCGGTCACAATGGAGCACTCTGGGATAGCTCCCGGAGGCCAATACCATCTAATTGCATCCACAGTACCCCAAATTCGACCCAGCAAAACCGATTTCAGCACTAATCCCCTTGTCGGGGGGTGGAGTAAGGAAATTGATTTTAAGAGCCCTTTAAGTAAAAAAAAAAAAGGGCTTCATCATGTGGATGGGTGCAGGGTTACATCGATTTAACGCTGCTAAATTCGACCTCAACGCCTAGTGTAGACCAGGGCTTAGTAGCTGTTCTCTACTTGCTTTACCTGTAAAGGGTTAACAAGCCCACAGGTAAAAGAAAAGAAAATGGGCACCTGACCAATAGAGCCAATGGGAAGGTAGAACTTTTTAAAATTGGGAAAGAAACTTTCCCTTTGTTGTTATCTCTGGGCTGCAGGGACACGGAGCAGCAATGCTATAAGCAGGAATGCTGTGTAAGGTTTGAATCAGGTATGAAAAAGTTATCTTCCATACCTACAAGGAATCATTAGAAGCCAGGAAATGTTTAGATAGATGCGATCAGGTTTATTTCTTTACTTTGGCTTGTGGATCTCCTCTGTGCTAACCCCAGATGCTTTTGTTTGCTTGTAACCTTTAAGCTGAACCCCCAAGAAAGCTATTTTGAGTGCCTAATTTTTGGAATTGCCCCTTTAAAATCTAGGAAAAGCCTATGTTCCAGATGCATTTTCTTCCTTTTTGTTTTTAATAAAATTTACTTTTAAGAACAGGATTGGATTTTTGGTGTCCTAAGAGGTTTGTACATATGTTTGATTAGCTGGTAGCAACAGCTAATTTCCTTTGTTTTCTTTCTCAGCTCTTTCCCAGAGGAGGGGGTGTGTGTGAAAGGGCTTGAGGGTACCCCACAGGGAGGAATTCCCAAATGCTCCTTCCTGGATCCAAGGGGGTTTTTTGCATTTGGGTGGTGGGAGCGTTTACCAAGCCAAGGTCAGAGAAAAGCTGTAACTTTGGGAGTTTAATACAAGCCTGGAGTGGCAAGTATCAATTTTTAAAATCCTTGCGGACCCCCACATTCTTTACTCAAAGTGCCAGACTGGGGGTTCAGCCTTGACAATACCTCTACCCAGAAAAGGAGTTGGGCCCCCTTGACATAACAGGAAAGTAGTTGAACTGTGTTCTATTCTTTAGTTTAGTCTAAGCCCTTTCTATCAAAATAGAAACATGTTGTACTTCCTGTCCAGGCTACTGTTTTAAAGTCTCCTTGCCTGTACTTCTGGCAGGCTGCTTTTTTAAACACCCCTCCTCCACCTGCTTTATGAAACGTTTAGTACTTAAGGAATTAGATGGATAGCCCCAGAGCCAGAACAGGCTCAGCTGCAATGCAAGTTTCCCCACACACTGCCCCACCAACGTGCCTCATCCCTGACCTGGAGAGACCACCTCTAAGGTGAGAGAGCAGTTCGGTGTCCAAGACCATTTAATTCTTGGTCTCGCCACTAGGATTCCCAACAAGGACATCAATTAGTGCCAGCTGTCTTGGGTGTGGATTGTGATGTGGATACTTGCCAATTAGAACTGGACTGATGTGTTTTTCACGGCCGTGAATGTGGTAGGGCCCTAGCTATAGCACTTTAGTAGCAACACTGTGTTTTACACACACACACCTGTGCATTAGACTGATGATGTATGCCCACACAATTTCTATCTACTTTATCTTCCTACCTACTAGCTTATACACAGACTTCCTCAGGCTGATTCTAAATTCCTGAAGTGGAATAAGATTCTTCAACCGGGGAGGGGGGCAGAGGGGAGAGCGGAGGGAGAAAGAGAACGCTGCAATTTAACAAAGCTTTAGGACAAAATTAGTTTGTACCGCTTGAAGACATGTGTTAACATCTTGAATTATGAGTCAATTCACCCTGAAAAGGACCCCACCCCACTGTTCTTCCTTGTCCTTTTACACGCCCACACAACACATCACAATTAAACTGCACTCCTGGAGATACAAAAAGGATCAAAAGGGCCTTTAAGAGGAACGTTTTGTCTTTGCCAAATATTCTCATATCTATAAACCAAATTGTGATTGGACAAGGAGGCAGGGCTGTACAGCACCCTCAAGCTCAGCTTCCCTTCACAGAGCTTTGAGATAAGATACAGCACAGGAATGAATAAATATCTTGGCTGTGTAGCATTACTACTGAAATGTGTGCATTCTCAGAGTACCACGATAGGTCCCAGTCCGATAATGGGACATCTCACGTACTTGATATAACACAGATGCTGAATGCATTGCTGGATTGGGGCTTTACAGCATAAACAGTTAAGTGTATATTTTAAGCATCAAGACCATCATTTTATTTTAGAGAGAGAGAGAGATCTTTGTCAAATCAAAGCTTCCAGAGGAAAGGAAGCTTCTTACCTTGATCGAATTTGTTTTGTATTTCCACCCTTCCCCACCTCTCCCCACAGATAACAATGATATTTTGCTATTTTTAGACGTTTGTTAGAATCTTGGACAATCTCTAGAGTCAGGTGTTTTGTATCTTCTGAGATTTCTATCTCTGGCTTTTAGGACTGACAGCAGATCTCCTGGGGGCCAAGAAAAGTCTGTTATTCTTAAAGGGAAATGGTCATTTGTTTTCTCTTGTGAAAATATTTGAGATTTTGGACAAATTTCCAGCATAACTAGAAAACACAGATTCATTTTAAAATGCTTTTATTACTCAAATTAGCCCTGCAAAATATATAAATACTGCATCTTCTGTAGAGGGTTTTGTTTTGTGAAGAGCAGCCAAGTGGAACTTCAGTGAGCTAATTAAATGAACAGTTATGGAATAACCAAATGGATGAAATAGTGTCTAGCTCAGTCCACAACAGTTTCAAGACTAAATAAAGCATCTTCCAGTAACAACCTTCCACATACAACCTCTAAGGTTTTTACTTCACATTGCACTAAGGAGCCTGAGCTCCTTCTATCTGTGCTACTTATGTGACCTCTATATTGAAGTATCTGAGCATCTCTCAATCTTTAATTTATCATACCAACATACTCATGTGCTATTAACTTTACGTTGCAGATGGGGAAGTGAGGCACAAAGAGGCTAAGTGGCTTGCCCAAAGTCTCACAGGGAATCTGGAATAGAGCAGGGATGTGAACCAAGTCCCAAGCTAGCAACCTAACCACTGGATCCTCCTTTCTCTCAATGCAAACACACCCATGGATTTCATTTGGAGGTGGATCATGCCTGTTGAGTGCCCAGTTGAAGTCAAGGGGAATTTGCCTTTGTAGGAAATGAAGGAAAACTTTAGTAATAACTTAAGAACTTGGCCCAAGAGGGGAACACTATACAGAATGAAGTTTCATTGGCAGCTTATTTTTGCCTTGCAGCAAACATGTGACTTTCCAACTCGGTTTTAAGGTCACTGGCAACATTAAAGCGCTGCCACGACAACGCTTTAATGTGGCTTGTGTAGTCGTGGCACCAGTGCTGGGGAGCTCTCCACCAGCGCTCTAAAAAAACCCACCTCCACGAGGGGAATAGCTACTTGCACTGGGTGTGTGACTCCCAGTGCTGGTGCATAATCTACACTGGCACTTTACAGCGCTGAACCTTTCAGCACTCAGGGGGGCGTTTTTTCCAAATCCCTGAGCAAGAAAGTTGCAGCACTGTAAAGTGCCATGTAGACAAGCCCAATCACCCTGGCATTTGAGCATCAGACAAAGCACTATAAATTCAGCATGCAAATTAGCTTTAGATTCTATCCTGACATCACCAGCAGAGATGGAAAATTTCTCCCCACTTTTTTCTTTTCTCATCTATTCCTTCTCCTCCTTCAGAGTTTCACTAATATGCTCTAATTTTACCACTTTCTTTTTACAGCTGTTGGGTATTGGGGAAAAAACAAAACAAAAATAATGGGAAATGATTAAAGTAACTTATGTTTTTCCAGTAATATTGTAAGACAGTGTTTTGACAATCAGTGGAGGCTAGTAACATCTGAACAAGGATAGGTAAAACAGACATGGAACGATGTACAGTATTCAGAGCCATCTTAGCAGACAAAGAAAGATCATACTGTATAACAGCCTAAGAAAAGCCTGTCTTGAGGAGCTGCCACTGCTGATAGCTCTATGTGCTCACAGCTTGACAAAGTTTAATTGATAAATTGTTACAGAATCTTACTCTGTAATGACATTAGCCATGACTAATTCCTAGCATCACTATGGATGTAATATAAAGTGATCAATTAAGTCCTAAATCACCACTGGCAGATTAAACTGCCACACTAAGACCAAGGTTTCAGAGTAGCAGCCGTGTTAGTCTGTATTCGCTCACGAAAGCTTATGCTCTAATAAATTTGTTAGTCTCTAAGGTGCCACAAGTACTCCTTTTCTTTTTACTAAGACCAAGGTTTTTCATTCATAGCTGGATTGTTGGTAAGTGGGATTCTGTTGTAGAAGTTCATATTATGAGATCACTTTAAAATAGATTAGGCCAGTGTTTCCCAACCTGAGATGCATCAGATAAGTTCATGGGGCAGAGGAGAGGATGAGTGAGGGTGGGGAATCCACAGGACCCCAAGTCCATCCCAGTGCCCTCCTCCCCATGCTGCCACATCTCTCTACCTATTTATAAAGGTCCCCATCACCAGTAAAGCTGAGGGCCTCCCAAGCATTAATGAATTTACCTTCACAACACGTCTACAAGGTAGAGAGTATCATCATACCTATTTTACAGGGGGAGAACTTTGGCATGGACAGTTTTAAGTAATTTGCCTATGGTCCCACAGGAATTGTCTTCATGAGCAGACCCTGCAATTGAGCTCTGATCTCCTGAGTCCCAGTCCAGTGCTTTGACTACAAGACTATTCTTCCTCTCAGGTAAAGTGGCAGGGGGGTCCAGGACAGCCACTCCTGCTCCTTGCTCTCTGTCTGCCCCTATCTGTAGCTGGCTGTGGGAACAGCTCATGACGTATTGGCCGGCAGACAGCGGCAGCAGCCTGCCAGCCCAATCTACTTTTCTGTGTCCTGGTGCCACAGAGCTCAGCCTTATGTTGACACCAATGTACGTCCTCATCACCCAGCAGCATTTAGCCTTCTAGTGAGTGGGAGTTGGGAGGCAGGCACTGACCTGATAGAGAGGATGGAGTGGAGCAAGAGAAGAAGAGTCAGCAAAAATAAGGAAAAGAGAAGTGATGAAGACCAGAAACAAAAGAAGGGAAAAAAAAAGGGAAGAAGGACAGAAATTAGATTGCAAAAAAGAAAGATGGTGCCAGTTGTGTCAGGCTGTCGTACTAGCAAAAGAAGGTTGGGAACCACTGACAGAACTGGGTACTATTTATAAAATCTCAGTTCAATGACAGTAACTTTAAGAAATTCCTCTCATGGGAAGGGGCCAAGATCTCTGCCCCTCGGACAGAAGCTTGAAAAATCAGTCCCTCATCAGTGCGTCCGGCTACAGCTTAGATTCTGCCCACAACTATAAAGCCTGTATAAAGGAAACCACTTCAAACCAGGGGGTGTGGCAGCACCCATGAAACCCACTTACATCAATGAGACTACACATGTGTTTAAAGATTACAGGACTGGGGTTTAAGAGCCATTTCTGCAATGGGAGGGTGGGGGTGGGGAGGGGGAAGGAGAGAAGGAAATGGCTATTACCTTATGTACATCTAACAAAGATGAATGTGCCCTAGACGCGTAGAAAAACAAAAAACAGCAGCACTGCCGCCAAGTGTTCAAAGCAAAAATTTCTTGTTCATGGTAGTGAGAAATATGGATGAGAAGTCCCAGTTCATATACACTTACAATGCTACAACTACATCCAGGGGAAATCACTTGGCTTAAAAGTACTTATGCTTCTCCTACGTCCTTTATCATCAAAAGCCCTTAAAGAAATTACAGAGGGGGAAAACATTTTATTTTTTGAAAATCTTTGAAAATGAAATTTGGACATTTTTGAAAAATGGAATTTTTGGGAAAATATTTTGTTTTGTTTTCATTTACTACTTTCAGCTTTTGCAGGGACTTAGGCAATAGCCCTGTTAGCTGCTTCAGCCTCCAAGATGCTTGTACTGGCCCACTGCTGTGGTTCAGGAGTTACATTGAAATGGTTAGGATTGCATTCCATAAAGTCTGAAAGCGAGTCTGTGCTTTCAGCTCTCACACAAAAGCTTTTTTTGTGCTGCATTATTCAATATATGTATATACACATTATAGATATTAATTCATCTTGAAGACGACGACAGTTGGAGGCATAATGGACACACACACACAAAAGTAGTGTCCCTACCTAAGTGCTGGAATGTGTGTGTAAGTAACATCCACACAGTGCTTGAGTAGCATCTCTATACAATGAAGCATCTATTTTTGTTGACAGGGGCGCCCTCTAGTGTCTTTAATGCATCTGATGAAGTGAGCTGTAGCTCACGAAAGCTTATGCTCAAATAAATTTGTTAATCTCTAAGGTGCCACAAGTACTCCTTTTCTTTTTGTGAATCCAGACTAACATGGCTGCTACTCTGAAACCTGTAAATAGAACAGTCCATAAAGGGTCATTTTAGTTAAACAATCCCAGTAACCTTATGGCATTAAAAATAGTAAAAGGATACTCGGATTTCAGAACTGGGAGCTGAACTCTCTTCCTTCCCCAAGGAAGGTTTCTTTTCATTATCAGCTAAACTACTAAAATATAGGTTTCAGAGTAGCAGCCGTGTTAGTCTGTATCCGCAAAAAAGAAAAGGAGTACTTGTGGCACCTTAGAGACTAACAAATTTATTTGAGCATAAGCTTTCGTGAGCTACAGCTCACTTCATCGGATGCATTCAGTGGAAAATACAGTGGGGAGATTTATACACATAGAGAACATGAAACAATGGGCGTTACCATACACACTGTAACCAGAGCTCACCTTAAGTGATCACTATTACCAGCAGGAGAGCGGGGGCGGGGCGGGGGGAGGAAAAGAGAACCTTTTGTAGTGATAATCAAGCTGGGCCATTTCCAGCAGTTGACAAGAACATCTGAGGAACGGGGTGGGGTAGGGGGAATAAACATGGCGAAAATAGTTTTACTTTGTGTAACGACCCATCCACTCCCAGTTTCTATTCAAGCCTAAGTTAATTGTATCCAGTTTGCAAAATTAATTCCAATTCAGCAGTCTCCTGTTGGAGTCTGTTTTTGCAGTTTTTTTTGTTGAATAGCCACTTTTAGGTCTGTAATTGAGTGACCAGAGAGATTGAAGTGTTCTCCGACTGGTTTTTGAATGTTATAATTCTTGACATCTGATTTGTGTCCATTTATTCTTTTATGTAGAGACTATCCAGTTTGACGAATGTACATGGCAGAGGGGCATTGCTGGCACATGATGGCATATATCACATTGGTAGATGTGCAGGTGAATGAGCCTCTGATAGTGTGGCTGATGTGATTAGGCCCTATGATGGTGTCCCCTGAATAGATATGCGGACACAGTTGGCAACGGGTTTTGTTGCAAGGATAGGTTCCTGGGTTAGTGGTTCTATTGTGTGGTTGTTGGTGAGTATTTGATTCAGGTTGGGGGGCTGTCTGTAGGCAAGGACTGGTCTGCCTCCCAAGATCTGTGTGAGTGACGGGTCGTCCTTTAGGATAGGTTGTAGATCTTTGATGATGCGTTGGAGAGGTTTTAGTTGGGGGCTGAAGGTGATGGCTAGTGGTGTTCTGTTATCTTCTTTGTTGGGCCTGTCCTGTAGTAAGTGACTTCTGGGTACTCTTCTGGCTCTGTCAATCTGTTTTTCTGGAGGATTAATCATCAACCACACTATCAGAGGCTCAATCACCTGAGCATCTACCAATGTGATATATGCTGAAGAGACTGCTGAATTAGAATTAATTTTGCAAACTGGATACAATTAACTTAGGCTTGAATAGAGACTGGGAGTGGATGGGTCATTACACAAAGTAAAACTATTTCCCCATGTTTATCCTTCCCCCCCCCCCAAATTCCTCAGATGTTCTTGTCATCTTGTCAACTGCTGGAAATGGCCCACCTTGATTATCACTACAAAAGGGTCTCTTTTCCTCCCCCTCCCTCCCCCCCTGCTCTCCTGCTGCTAATAGCTCACCTTAAGTGATCACTCTTGTTACAGTGTGTATGGTAACACCCATTGTTTCATGTTCTCTGTGTATATAAATCTCCCCACTGTATTTTCCACTGAATGCATCCGATGAAGTGAGCTGTAGCTCACGAAAGCTTAAGCTCAAATAAATTTGTTAGTCTCCAGCATGCCACAAGTCCTCCTTTTCTTTTAACTAAAATATAGCAACTACTAACCATTGCTCCCACAGACTCCCCCTCAATACTTCCCTCTGACTCTGCTGGGTGGTGCAGTATTCATCTGCTTCAGGGTGAACAACTGAGGCAGGCTAAAGATTCCCCCCATTCATACATTAACACCACCACTTACCACTAGGCTCTGGGGCTATTTCTGCCTCTGTTTCTGCTGCCAGGCCCTTGTGGGCTGCTTCTGCGGGGGGTGTCATCAAACAGCTCCTCAAAGTATAGACGCAGGACATGCTGCTGCTGCTCTGGCAGCAAAGCCTCCTCAGACCAGTCTGAGCGCTAGCCTGATCCAGTGGCTGCTGGCTCCCCTCCAGTTGTATACTACAGGGTCACCATCCCAGCTGACCGGCTATTGTGAACCACTGAGGGCACAGTGTGTGGCGCAGTGCCCAGCACCCAGTCAGTATTTGTAAAAGAGGAGGATGATAAGGAGATCTCAGAGTTGCAGTTCTCATCCCTGGCTTTCCAGTAGTTGCTCTTGAGCCACTTAATCCCTGCACTGGTCACTGATCTATTGAATCTCCAATGCCATCAGCTCATCCACTATTTCTTGGAACACATGGTCATTCCTGGTAATTTTGCTGAAGTTGAACATCTTGCTCACCTCGCACCAGAGATTTACTAGAATCTGACTGGGTCCTATGACCAGGTAGCAGTGCTCATGGCAAAGGACTTCTTGTTGGTGACCATAGTTAATGCAGGTGACGGTTCACTCTGTTTGCATCTCAGTGATCAGAATCAAATGGAAGGGTTAAACATTGAGCAACTGCACTTGAACCAGGGGATTGTTTCTGGTTCCTGGAAGTTGATTGGGTAGACTTGGGATGGAAAGGCTAGACACACTGTCCCAGAGGACCCTTGCTGGGTTGTAGGGCCAGCATCCAGAAGGCTTACTGACCCGAGTCAGATAGATTTGTGTGAACAGAAGTAGGTGGGGTTTAGATTCAAGTCTGACTCTGAGCCCTGGTTTACATTGCAGTGTAGACATACCCTTAGTGTCTCTGTCACACAAACAGCTTGTGGCTGAAGGATATATTGCAACTAAAGATATTGCAACTAGAGCTGTGCAACATTTTTTGGGGCAAATAGTTTATTTGTTGAAAAATGCAGGTTTGGGTCAACCAAAACTATTCACGAAGTTATGCAGAGTTCATCAAATTTTTTTTTACTGAACCAAAAATGTCAAAACATTTTGGTAATGTCGAAGAGAAACACTGATGCAGACACAGTGGTGAAATGACAACAGACACATGCACGGAATTAAGCAGCAGGCTGCAACATTATTATTAAACTTTAACCCAGGGGAGGAGCAGTACCTGCTTGCACTCTCCCCTACCTGGTATTTAATTGGTTCCACTGCAGGGGTTAGAGGGCTCCTTACCATATAACCTGTAACTTGGGGTGGCTCTCCTTAGCCTACCTGCCACCCAGCACTCAGCCCTTTATGAGTCCTAGCACCCTCCTCCCCCTTCAAGGGGGACAGAGGGTGCTGCAGGGTGGGGGGGGGGGGTCCATGGGGGGGTCACAAGGTCTCACTATCCCATGAGCTCAAGGGCTATCACCAAAATCCCAGGTCTTTCACCTCTGGAAACTGTTCATTTTATCCTCTTAACTGCACTGGAAACCAGCCACAGGGAGGACCAGTGACAAGCTTGGTTGCTCTTCCCCAAGCCACACATCCTGGTGTCACAACTCCTGCCCAGTCAATTCCCTCACATTCTGTAGCCACGTGTCAACACCTCCATCTGACAAATGTACGCCATCCTCCCTGATAAATTCAAGCCATTTGTAATGGATGTCCCTATGCTGCATACTGAACCCTGTCTCCAGGGGTGTCTTGGTAAAACTTCCTTTCTAGCCTTGTACACCTGAGCTGGGTCTGTGGCTCTGCCAAACCAGCTTTGTGGATATTTCTGGCCATACTAAACCTCACCTGTAGCCATGATTACCTGATCAAGCTAACATCCCTCTGGATTCTGTCCCCTAAATTGAGTCCTTTCCAGCCTCCAAGATCATTCTCCCGAAGGGAAATAACCAGGACACGAGGTGGGTCTGTGCCATTCATCAGAGATTGCAGAAGTGATCTGAGCTGATCCAACTGTATGCCTCTTCTGCAGGTCCATTGGATGCAAACAGCCTGTGGCCTTGAGATCCGGCCGCCATCCTAGCAGTGCTTAATTTGTGCCAGGGCTGAGCCCCAGCACCTTTTGGCTTGGCAATTCATAGTCCAGGCATCTCTGGGCTTGCTGCATCAGTTATGAATGAAAAGAAGAAAAAAAAATGCTTGAGCCCCAGCACCTCTTTCATTACAAAGGAAGCACTACATCCTGGCCACCCTCTTGTGAAGCCTATACACTATAGAGTGCCCACAGATCCAACTCTCAGATACACTGTAGGCACCCTCTGAAACAAACAAGTGTATCGGGTTAGTTACGTTTTAAAGTTCCCTGCCATCTTTTCCTTGGTGCGGATGCAAGTCCTGTAACACCTTGATTTCCTGCATCCTATTGCCTGCACCTGCCATGGGCCAAAACCCCCATTGCTATCCCAATCCTGAAAAAATGAGTACCAAATTTTCCTGGATCAAGACCGCAGCAGCTCAAGGTTTTGCTCAGCACCGCACTGAATTGGTAGTATGTCAGGAAGCTGCCATCACTGTGTGCGAACAGCAGACCTAACTGCAGGTGCTGGGTTTTTAGTAAGGCTCTCGTGCCTTTAAGGGACACAAGTGCTTGTCTGTCCATTCCTTCAATGCCACCTAAGCCCCTCTTCATTCCTGATCTGTTTTTGCATGGTCAGACATTTTGACAAAAGCAAAGGATTCACAAAATGGCCAGAAGTGCAGGTACCAGTGCTCCACTTAGGAGCTTTTGCCCAGCCATTAATACACTCACTTGGGATGTGGGAGACCTGGTTTCACTTCCTCTGCCTGCCTGATGCAGGGAAGAGCTTTTAATTTGGGTCTACCATATTGCAGGAAAGTGCTGGAGCCACTGGGCTGTACTAGTGTGGGGCATCTCAATCTCTCTTCTTCAAGGTGTTCTGCTTAAGTAGTCATTGGAACTTTGGTCTCCTATCTCCAGGTTAAGGGCCCTGTCAGACTAGAGTCATTCTCACTCACTTTCCCTGGCCAAATGACTATTCATTGTCATCGTGAATGACTACGTATTGCCCCTTTGAACAACAATGGATAGTCACCAGTCCAGGGCAAGAGCGCCTCAATTAGCTATTCCATATTTTGTGCTTTATTCCACTTAATGGGAAGTTAATTTAAACCAGGCATGCAATCAAATGCTAAACAGGGCTGTAATGGGGTCAGGACTCACCACCACTAATGCCTCCTTCTGGTTGCTCTGGGAAATAGCTCTTGCCAGCTGTGGAGCACCCTCTGTGTGGTGTCTCACCCATTGTCTGCTCTGCTGATTTGGGAACCGCCTTGCTCCCTGCTCAGCAGTGTCTGCTTCAGGACACTGCCCTCTGGCAGCACCCACTACTCCAGTCTCACCCCCTTCCAGGGTGGGGAGGATAATGACAGTCCTTCAGCTTGCACCTGCCACAGTGGCCAACGACAACTCTAAAGTCTAGCCCCTCACCTAAGGGCAAGTTGCAGTCTGTCTCAGCCACACTCCTCTGTGGCCAGGTGCAGTGCAAGGGGGGAAAAGGAGGGACCCAGGCCCACCCACTACTCTGGGTCCCAACCCAA
The DNA here is from genome assembly GCF_009764565.3 of Dermochelys coriacea. Taxonomy (NCBI): domain Eukaryota; kingdom Metazoa; phylum Chordata; order Testudines; family Dermochelyidae; genus Dermochelys; species Dermochelys coriacea. Next base: position 156,852,869 of record NC_050068.2, read on the forward strand.
GGACCCTCTAGTGGTAGCCTCTGTCTGCCTGCCTTCCCGGGGCCACTTCCCCTTTGGCACTGTGCACCTTCTCAACCCTTTTTAGCAGGGGCTGCAGCGTGGCAGGTAACTAGACCAGAGCTCTCCTCTGCTCCCCCAAGCGTGCCCAGCGCTGCTCTGTCCAAGGTGCTACCGCCTTACCTCAGGAGCCAGTCCTCCTCCCTCACTAGTCAGAGAGAGACTACCCTCTCCTTTGCTAGGCAGCCTTTATATAGGACCCAGCCCGGCCCTGATTGGCTGCCTCTTCCTGTTGTGATTGGCTCTCCACAGGCCTTTGTTGATTGGCTGCTGGTCTGTGCAGCCTCTCTGGCCTGTTTCAGCCCTTTTTCTCATGGAGTGGGGCAGCCACCACACTACAAGGGCACACAGAAGTGCTTAAACCCAACACGGGTGCTCTGAGCTGTACCCATACAGCCCTGGTAGGAGAGCAATCCAAATGGACCAAGAAACTGAGACTTTCATCTCTCCATGAATAAATGATGGTTCTTGCATTTGAAAATAAGATAGCCCAGACACATCTGGCACTTATGAGCTGACTACTACCTCGAAAGTTAAAAGGGGCCTCAGTCAAAACAGCGGATAAAATTTTCAAAAGATCCTAGGTCCCAGCTTATAATATGGATCTGACATAATGGAGATATACTTTACGCAAGATGGCTCATGTGAGATATGATTGGAAAGGTAATGATTTACTGAATGTGATTATCCAATTTGTATGCCTGTATCATTTCTGTATCTGAAGTAGGAATATTGACCATGCATCTGTATTTCAAATGTATTACTTTGGGTGTCACCCACAACCAGCCCTTCAGGTACAACAATGGAAACGCCAGACAGTGCTAATAGCCCATTAGCAGAGAAAATGGACCGTAAAAGAGCTTAGTCTTCCTGTGGATGCTGGAGACAGCCTACGAGCAATGCAGAGACATGGGTCTGAGTCACCTTGTACTGGATACCCCTCCTCCCCTTTTGGAATGCCAGTGGTTTTCCACTGGAAGACAAAGGGCTTCTGCCTTAATACAAGAGCTGTAGAGGCAGGGGAGTGACATCATCGTGGTTCTCTCCTCTGCCTTCCCACCCAAAGAGACACTGAAAAACACCTGGAAGCAAGAACTGAACTGGGGGAAGAAGGGTTGAGCTTGGCAAGCTGGTAGAGGGTCCAGCTTGTGAGTAATAATAATTGAGGTTTCAAGCTGCAGACTAGTGCATCTGCCTTTCAAGACTTTCTGTAATCTCCCTGAAACGATATCTAGGGTGAGAAATTACTATTTGTAACCAAATTTCTTTAGTGAAACAAACTTAGTTTGTGTTTGATTTTATTTGCTTAGTAATCTGCTTTGTTCTGTTTACTATTTCTTTAACCACTTTAAATCCACCTTTTGTAATTAATAAACTTATTTCTTGTTTATAATACAACCCAGTTTGTGCAATTCATAATGGGGGGGGCAAGAAGTTCTGCATATCTCTCTTCACATTGAGGAAGAGGGCAAATTTTATGAGCTATACAGATATTTCTATACAGTGCAAGACAGTATTATTTTGGGTTTGTCACCCAAAAAGAGGTGTGCACATGAGTGCTGGGGGAGTCCTCTCACACAGAGCTGACTTCAGTTATTATATTATTATAATTTATCATATATTATTATTTATTATATTATTACAATTTATAATATATCATATTATTATATTCTAATATAGTAAGTCCCAGATCTTCTTTAACATGCATGTGAGGTGAGCATTGGCCCCTCATTCTATTTTCCTCCTAGTGAAATTTGCATACAAAGGCCTCCAGAGATAAATAGGTCATTAAAAAACTCCAGGTAAGACGTTTAGCAAAAGAAACATTTTATTGAAAAAAAATTACATTTCACATATACACCATGAAAATAATGATTTGTGTTTAATCTTCATAAGAAGAGGTTAAGACTTTCACAAAAACGTACACTCTGTATTACAGCATTACTCTATTTGATAACAGATTCTGGTGGCCTCTGCCCTGTTCATTTACATGGGTCAACAGTACAGCAGGACTAAATGTGCTTCAAACAAAAGTCCTACACATTGGCCTCTTCCAGATGCTACCAACTTTTGTTAAGAAGAAAAAAAAAATCACCAACTGGGTCAATATTTAAGGTTCATTTTATATATTTTAAGTAGTGCCAAATTTCAGTTCTCCTTTTCTTACTTAATTCAGAAATCAACAGCCTGGAGAAAACACCAATGGAAAACAGTTCCAAACTCCCTTTTCTCCAGTGACTGAATAAGTGAAAAGCACAGTAAAATGGCATTTAGGAAATAATGTTTCTTCATTTTCCAAAGTGAAAGTCACATAAAAAGGCTACATTTAAAATGGCGCCCACAGCAAATTATAAGGTCACGATTCAATGGCATTAGAATATCCAGAACTTAAACCCTTCTATCACATCATCTCTCTCCTCTAATGACAAACCATACTACAGTTTTCCAATATACTAATAAGTCAGAAGAAAATATAGTTCAATCAGTATTGAACATTTCTTGTATAAATATCAATTCTCATGGAGCCACTTGAACAAAGGCTTCAATCTAACACAGTGCTTAAGCACATGCTTAACTTTAAGCTCATGAGTAGTATCACTGAAGTCAATGGAACGACTCACATGCTTAAAGTTAAGCTCATACTTAAGGGCTCTGCTAGACTATGATGTATATACATCTACAAGTGCTCTTTTACAATGGATCATTTATTAATAGGCTCTTCAGACAAAGTAGTATTAGGCTGACAGCTCACAATGACAACTAATATTATACTGCCTGAAACTATGTCTTCTGGAACACCCTTCCTCATAGGGATACTAGTATTATTTTGGTTCAAAAAGTTTTTTTTTAAATCTGTAAATAAACAACAAAAATATACATTAATGCCACTTAGACTGGGAGACTTAAAAAAAGTAACCCATTAGATGCTGAAAAGTGCAGAACAATTCAAATCCAGTGTTTTCTACAGTGAACAGCAGGGTTTATTGGGTGCCTTAAATTTTTCTTGTGCAAAAACTATGAGTTCGGATAGTGTGGCAGGTTTGCTGCAAGAACTAAGATAATTTGTTCTACATAAACCGTCTAATTTTTAAACAATTCTTGTCAGACCTGGATAACACTGACAATGTACAAGTACTATGAAAACAGGCACTGTGAAAGCTACTTCAATTACTTTACCCACATAACTGTAGTTGTAAAAGGCAACCTGTATCCAGTTCTAGTGGATCTTCCGATGACAACAACAATCACTGTACTACAAATTTCAGAGCAGCAGCCATGTTAGTCTGTATTCACAAAAAGAAGAGGATGACTTGTGGCACCTTAGAGACTAACAAATTTATTTGAGCATAAGCTTTCATGAGCTACAGCTCACTGCATCCGATGAAGTGAGCTGTAGCTCATGAAAGCTTATGCTCAAATAAATTTGTTAGTCTCTAAGGTGCCACAAGTACTCCTTTTCTTTGTACTACAAATTGTGCAACTGTATAGTGGTTTTGCAATGGGAGAGAGGTACTCGGTTGAAACAATCAAACTGAATTCACTTGAGAGCACTGAGATTTCAATATTTGTTTGAAGTAGTTAGTGTTTAAATACCAAAGTTCTTAATGACATAAGTGGGGCCCACCACACCAGTTGGCAGTTCAATATCAAGAGTATCTATTCTTTCAAAATGAGATAGCGTTTGGGTGTGGAAGAGCAGATGATGCTAATTGTATCTTAGAGTGTTCTATTGGCCTCATACTTACTATTGTAAAAGTTAAGGAATATAATTTAATATATTACATCTTGCAAATGCATTCTTAACTTTTAATGCATGTGGATAGCCCCATTGGCATCAATAGGACCTGCTTGTGCATGTTAAAAGGTTGAACATGCGCATGATTATTTGCAGGATCAGGGCCTAAAAGTTTTTGTTGCTCTTCGGAAAGCTGGGCAAAATCCTGCCCCAATTGTATTATTGATTTCACTTCAGAAATATACACAAAGAGGTGCAAATGATTGCTGTATGCAAGCACCTTCCATTTATTTCCCCATGTGAATCTAAGGACCCATGAAGACTATGTCACCGTTAGAAGTCTCATATGGCTAGAAAGACAGCAAGTGACCCATGAGGGCCCCAATACAGCAAAGCACATTATGTGCTTTAATATCAAATGCATGATGTGCTTAATCAGGCCCTGGGGGCTGTATTTGAAAATTAAACCAAACAAACTTGGCACTCCCTGCCTTAAAGGATGTTGTCACTAAGTGACAAGCATAGCCATGTACCTATACTCCTTGCTAGCTTCCAAGAACTGCTGCATTTCCTCCTGAAGGGCAATGCAGATAGAGAAGTAAGTGCATTTTGATACTGCCATCCCTCAGGGGCTCTATGCTTTCCTCAAGACTCATCACACATAAATTGTGCCCACAGATTCCGTGGGAGTCGGGTATGTGCACAGTAAAGCACAGAATAAAGCATACCCTCCTCTATCCCATGTCACATGATTAGATGCTCCATCAGGTTTTTTAGTTCTTTGCTATCTCTACAAAGCAGAGTAGCACTTTGTCAGGCCTGGATACGAAAAAACTCCCAAGAGAAAACAGCTGATAAGTTCTTCCCCAGCTATTGCAAAAAGTGAGGAATTTATAAGTGTTTTTAGGAGACTGGACTCTTTCTTTAGAAAAATAAGAGAAGGGAAAGACGACATTATTGTTTACTATTGTCAAATAATTTCTCCAACCCGTATGTATATATGGCTGGGACATGGATACAGCATCCAACATTGGACCCTAACCCAGTTTATCTATGCAAGCAGCCCCTCGCCCTTGCATGGAGGCTCTGAAAAATAAATGTAAAAAAACCCCAAACCAGTTTCTTGATACTTAGAAGTGATATGCTTTTGTCCTATTCCCCACCCTAAAAGTTAAACATAAAAAAAGTACATCAAGGTAAGCAATAATTGGTCTGATCTTCAAAGGTGCTGGAAACCCACAACTCCAACTGAATGAGATTTACTGGTAACTCAGCTCTTCTTAAAGTCAGGCCACATATCAAAAAATGTTCATTACACTTCAGATTACTACAACTTGCTGACCAAAAAAAACCCCTTCACTTTTCTCCATCCGTACTGTTTGTCTATTTTTGCACTCCACTCAGCATGGGCAGCTAAACAAAGCCAGTTAGCTTCACATTCAGTTTTAGTTTAGTCATGTTAACTTTGATTCTCTTGACTCATCTCCTCAGCACCTCAGAGACATGCTTAATTCAAAATCCATAAGTTTCTAACGTACCCCAGCTTTATTTATCATTATTGTTAATGCAACTCAAAACTGAAATTTGGGGCTACAGATGTTTAAAAAAAATCAACACACAAATTACAGTGGGTAGGGCAGCAATATTTAACCCTTTATCTACTGTACTACTGCTCCCCTCCACAGTTAAGCATATAAGCCTTTCTGTAGGAAGAACAAAATGCAAGAGAGCCAACCAGAATATACACAAACACTATCAAAGCCGACATTTTCACCAGAAATTAAAACCATTACCATTACATAGCACTCTGTTTGTCTGGCATAGAATTAATTTACTTATTTTATATGCCTCAAGGATGATCTTTAAGAGATCCAAACATACAATAGAGTCATCTATTCAATACGAAACACCACACAAATGTCAAGTACATAGAAAGTTTACTTGTAAATATTTCTCTGTTTAACAATTTAGAACTAAAAAAATATTACTTTAAAGGCATATTTTATTTATTTGTAATCTGTCCAGGGCTGGTGGGGTTGTACTATCCCTACCATGTCGTAGCCACTTTCTGCTCTCCTCCCTCACAATGTTACGTTCTTGGAAGAGGCAGATATGATGTGACTGGGACCTGAAGCCACAGTGCTGTCTATAAAAATATAATTCATAAGACTTGCTGCTCCCATTCTGAAGGCCTGCACTGCCAGCCCCCAAATTCTGCATTTTCCTGCCACTGCAACTAAAACGTTAACACATATACACAGTACATATGCTACATTCTTCTAAACACAGATTTTTCTAAATAGCAATGCAACAACAAAGGCAATATGTAAGTTACACAAGTAATTTCAGTGATAACATATGGCACAGCCTTCAAATATTGTTGGTATTTTCTTCAAATGTGCCACCTTATTCTCTACAAATTCATGGTTTTTTGCCTCAAGATCTGCGGCTGGTCCCGGAGGCACCAATTGAGGAATATGCATCCTTATTCAGGAAAGTATTTCAGACACATGCTTAACTGTACACGTATGCTTACGTCCCATTTACTTAAAGACTCACTGAAGTTAAGCATGTAAGTGCTTTCCTGAATAAAGGCCAGAGTGAGCTTGGTAGCTAGAGCAACAAGTGCCAATTCATAGACTCTTGTTTTGGTGTCACTATCGAGGCCTGGGATTGGTTTCCTGGTTAACTGTATGGAAGTTGTGGGGCTGCTATACTGCTTATAGGTTCTTCTCTCCTGGATAGTTTCTTTTTGACTCAATTTAAATGATGAGCAACTAGCTTGGGATCTCATTCTGAAGAAAACATATATTAAAAACAACAGATTCCCTAGGAGATCTGTATTCAAGGCTCTTCTTTGGTAAAATAAGCACACACGTTTCACGTTTCTGAAGCATCAGGGCATCCTGTTTACCTTAAATCTTCTAATATAAATGTGCATAAACTCATTGATTTACCCAAATATTTAAAAGTAAGAGCTTTCTAGTTTCAAAGCTTAACAACTATTGCATACTTGAATGTTTAAGTTGCTGTGCATAGCATAATGTATTTCAGAATGCTATGGAATAGAAAACTGTCCTCGAATGAAGGGTCTCATTTGTCAATAGTTAATACCAAGAGGAGAGGAGAAAGGTATTTGCAAAAGCCATTTTTCTTTCTAAAATATTCTACTCTAAATATTTAATTAATAAATCTGTTCCATTGACTTAAATAGGCATTGAAAGGTACTCCAAGAATGAAAAGCTTCAATCTGATTTAAGAGAAGTTATTTGTTTAATGTTTAAGCTTCAGTCAAGAAACATTTTGGTTTCCAAGTAGCTGGAATATGTGTTAGTTTTATACCCGCATATAACAACTTTTTGAAGGGGTATAGGGGAGCCACTGTTTCATTTAATTGGGGGGCACCAATTTCATTTGGCTAAGTGATCAAAACAGCCTCTCTGAATGGCACAGGCATTTTGCAGAAGTGACTTCTTTAATAGAGGAACTCCCATGTTTCTCACTAAACTGGATGTCCGCCTTCTTCCACTCACAGAATGGCTGGAATGTGTAAATTATGCCATGTGGATACAGGCCAGGGGACCTGACCTGGCACTGCACTCCCTTCGATTTCACTGCTCAAAAAGCAGACAAAGGAATGAAATGAGGTTCTTGCTCTGGAGCCCCTGATTCCCAATGAGGGAAAAATACTCTCTCACCCTAAGCTTTCAGTAACACATATATGGGAACGGAGATGCAGAATGCCAGAGTCACTTTTCATTGCAACATGTAGGTCTCTCACAGGCAGTTATGGAGCTAAACATCGTGTATAAATCAGTCTAGCAACCTCAAATCACTAACTCCATCTCCTCTCCATTAGTGAGCTTTAACCCTTAACCTTCCAGCAAATTTCTGCTGCTATGAAAGTTATTCAAAGAAATACGCAGAAGACAAGCCTAGTATTGCCCCTCCCGCCCCCAATCCTGTGGTTTTATACAAGGATAATTTAGGTGTCCAAATGTGGGCTTTCCCCTTATCCATCCAATCTTTACATCAGATACTAATAAGATCTTAATCAAATCCACGTACTCAGGAACACTACCGAACTGTTCCTGTTTTGTTTAATTCTGAAATGGTCAACATATTCAAAACTAAGAGCTAACAATTTTTATGCACAATATATTAATGTAGACATTTTTATTACAATCTTTCTTGCCACATGTTGTAAAATAAAATAGACTATCACAATCACTGTAACAGTATCAGACAACGAATTAACATCAACCAATCCAGATACGTATAGGATACTCTTAACAAGGCAGTATTTTTAGCTAGAAACCTTGGTCGCCAATTCTTTTGTATAGTATGTTGATTATAGATTTTTTGCATTTTAAATATAAATCAGCAAATGAACATCTCCATTACCAATTTTAATGTAGATTTTTAAAAAAGTGTATGTATTCCAAGCATGAATAAACTTCCACAACACTTTTTTTTTTTTTAAACTTTAAAGTGTTGTTATGTATATATCTTCCAAAGAAGTCAGCAGAAATTTTATACACAAAAAGGTTGGGTTCTGGCCCAGAATAGACTAGATAATTCATTTTAAAGAGAGTTTTGGTCCATTCTGCATAAGGCTCCACAAATAAGTGAAACTATAATAATCAAAATGGCTGCCCACAAAGAAGTTCATTACAGAAAATGGGTTCAAACACAAATTAATTAACAAGTAACACCAGCCTTCCATTTTGTTGACAGATGAAAATCACTGAACAGAATGATTGAATCTACTGCTCTCTGCCAAATTGCTTGTAGCTCTGCAGTCATTAGAGATACTCATTTTAGTTTGACAGCTTTTCTCTGTATGAGGATCTGCAAGTGGATAAGACTTGACCCCTGTGATAGACTCATTTCCTTTAAATTGATAATGGGCAACTGTGCTAAAGGCCAGACTGAATACTGAACCGTTTCCTAGCTGCTCTGGAAGTACATGTAATTTCTGTATCAGTGGAACCTTCATGGATGTTGCATCCAAGAGAAGAGAAGGGAAGGGGGAATAAAAGAATGATTGGATGTGATTGTTTTGAGTTTGTGCAGTGTGGCACATACAGTTTGTTCTAAAAACACTAGGAAAAAGTGCTGCATAACATTTCACAGGTAAAAATGACTGCAAGTTACATGAATTGCTTTAACATTTAAAAATACCTTTGTTCATATGTTGTGACCAGAATGTACATTGTTACAAGGTAACTACAATGTGCACTTGCAGTTAATTTCTCCATGCTTCTTCAATTATTAGACATTGAGCCTGGTTCTGCAGCTGATGCATGGCCTGATCTAATTAAAGTCACAGAAAGAATATAATTGACTTCAATGGGAGTTCATTCAGATATCATATGAGCATCTCCCACTGACTTCAACAGAAGATGGTAGAATGCAGTGGCTGCAAATTGTGGCCAGTTCATAACTGAACTTCTCCAAGTTCAGTTTTGCATTTTCATGTCTTTATTTTCCCTCTGCTTTTTTGTGGGTATTGTATCAATTCATCACAGATATTAAACTAGAAGGGCATTAATGCAGGAGATGGGGGGAAAGATGGGTCCACCTTCCTCTGAAGCATCAGGCACAGGCCATTCCTAAGGTCTGAATATCTGATTTAGACCACAGGTCCAAGCTACTATGGCAAGCCATAGGCACCTCTTATTAGCTTGCCTTTGTTCTGCTTCATAGGAAAATTCATTTTGGCTATTGAATTATTGTCATATAATTGATTAACCCCTTTCATGGAATCTATTATTCCATTTTCCATATTAACTCCTCCCTTTGCTAGAAGCACAAAGCAATGTATTTGCTCCTACACCCCAAGAGACTCCTTTTGTAGCATCTTATTGCAAGCTTGCCATAACTATGCTCTCTTGATGGCAATAAGCTTGGATCTGTATTGTTACTGCTGCTTTTCAAAAAAGAAGAGGATTATGAACCTCTCTCTTTGACCCCCTGACATGAAGAACAGGAATTTCTCACTAAGCTATGGGAAAGTTGAAAATTCTGGATGGGCTAGTGCTAGAAGTTTAACACTGCGAGGATGTTTAAAGAATCATTGTGTGAAGAGATGGAGCAATAGTCTGTTGATCAGAGCTTCCCAAGTCTATGGGAAGCACTGCAAATGTCAACATGAAATGTTAGGAGTTTAAAAAAGTGAAACAAAAAAGGTTTATGCTTATAGTTATCTCTGGAGTGGGATACATGGCCACTAAGTGATTAGCACTTGGTAGTGGTAAAAATGTATTTGTGTTGAAAAATAAGTAGAAAGCCCTTGGAGTTGTATTACTGAAATATCACTTTTATTTAAAAGCTACTATCTCTAATTTGAAAGTTGATTATGTTTCCCATGCAGCTTCCACAGTAAACATTGTATGTTAAAGAGCGCAGTTTTTTATGTAATAAAGATAAGTTTTTAAACATATGGGATTTAGCAATTATTTAGAAGGAAAACAGCTTTAAACTGTTTAAAATTACAGTGCTGAGGACTTTGCTAACACTATGAATATTGGACATCAGCCATAAGCTCATGCGCCAAAGGAGACTGCTATGCTTTATATTCATATTACCAGAATTATTATTGCTAGGAAGTTATTCCATGGTGGAGGTTATTGTAAATTGTGGCAGTACAGTCAAGTTTACTAAGTAATTTCCAGATTCTTTTTTGTGTTTCTTATGTCAGCAGAGCAAATTTTTAAATTTTAATTGCTGAGTGCATTGGAGATGATAAAGTATTAGCCACTTAGAGCAAAAGCTGAGAGTTCTTTTCTTAAACTTATTGCAAAATGCATTAGTGTCTTATGTGTTATTTGCTTCAGAGATGCTGAAAAAGAGAGATTTAAGAAGTCTATTAGTTGGAAAACTTCCACTCTATTAAAAAGAAAAAAATTAAATCTGTTTGGCCTAAAATTAGTGATACCTGGGTAAATTCCCTCCCTGGGTTCTGCTAGTCGAAACAAAATAGGGGCTCCAATGGCAGAAAGTCCACTTGGATGGCGGATGAACAAAGACTGCAGCAGCACGATCTACCTACAACCCAAGCACTGCGAGGTACCTAGACCTAGCCAGTTGACACAACTTAGTAACTGGGCAGGGCTGGCCAGGAAGAAGTTTCTGAGAAGGCACCCAGGAAACACACAGATCAAGTGCTTTTTCTGGCAGCCTCAGACCATGGATAGAACTGAAGCTGCCCTCTTTTTAGCATCTCCCTCGGTGCACAACTGCTTCCTGCTACTGCAAGAGGGTGCAATTTGTATTTCTGTGTGCCAGGATGAAAAAATCAAGTTCACAGGCTGTTCTCAGGTTTGGGCACATAGAACACACTAGGACTCATTCTCAGAGGTGCAGAGAACTTGACCACCTGCAATCCTCTTGACTTCAACAGGCACTGCAACATCTCTCAGGAATATCCCCAGTGCCTAATCAGCACCCAGAGTACAGAAATTGTCAAGAAACCCATTTCGAGAACACTTCAGGGAACAGGATTCTGAAACAAAAAAGGTTAACCAATAAAAATTCCCCAGCTGCCTCTGTGGAAGGAGGGAAAAAATAGATCAGGAGGAACTTTATACTGAAGCGCTTTGGTACTATGGAGGATAATAAGCAGTAGTATAGCTCCTTAGATACATTCTAACGTCTTGCAACACACATTAAAAAAATCACTATTTGTTTTGGAGAGGAAGCATAACATAATTCAGTAAAATTCAGATCATGAAAGAATCTCTCTACTTATGTCTGCAGGCAAGGTAGGCAACCATTCACTATTTAGTGCTTTACTGATGAACCTGTTGTACAATGCTCATTTTTATTAAGCAGGTGCATCCTCTAAGGTTTCTAAATAGAACCATCCATAAAGGGTAAAATGCCCTCAACAAATAATGAATGTTGTCAGTATCCCAATGGCTTGCTATCTGTTGGAATACTAATAGGGTTACTTTTACAAAAGGTAGCCACTTTATCACCCTTTCTTAAAGAAGCTTTGTCTTGAAGTCTTAATAAAAAAAGGAATTAAATCTGGTTCCAGAGGTAGAATTATAAATTTCTACTTGGTACTACTGACTGGCTAATTAGACTAGTAACATTGGTCTTTTCTGGAGTGGAACACGGGGACAAAGTGATGTGGATACTTGTGGTCACAGGAAATAAAGGGATTAGCACCTATAGAAATTGGAATCACATATTCATTCATAGGCCAGAAACAGGAAAAGTTATTAACAACATGAAATGATACTTCAAGACCTCTGCAGAGCACCTAATGCTAAATATCTCCAAACTGCTCCCTATATGCAGCCTGAAGTTGTGTGCAATTTCAACCCTACTGAGTTTCATGGCAGTCGAGATAGTGAATACCACAATAAGCTCCCAAATTGCCTTCAGTTAAGGGAGTAGGTAGCTAGTGAAATTGGCACTAGATGCTTTGCTACAATATATACGCCAGTCAGTCAGTCATTCCACTAGCAAATTCATACCCAAAGTCTTTGGCGAGGCAGGAACCCGTGTATTCTCTTGCCTGTGGTACACAGACTGAGTGAATGTGACAGCCATTTTGATACCAGCGAGAAAGTTTTACTACTCCCTTTTTTTTTTTTCTTAAACAAAGCAGGGCCAGCACATATGTCTGATTGTGGATATCTGCCTATACAGGGTACTATTTCATGGAAGTCAGGTTTCTGTCACAGATCTAAGGCAAACATTACAATTTACAGGAAAGAAAAAGAGGACATCAATACATTGTGCGTTATTGGGAGACATACAGCCTTTATAACTCAGTAGCTTTTATTATTATCTCTGGGTTTTCTATGTCCTTTTTGCTTTGGACCATTCTCAATTCCAGCTGGGCTGGGCTAGGTTTGTTTCCTTTTCCAACGTGTGCTAAAAGAAGATATTGAAGTGTCAATAATAAACAAACACACACACACAAAAAAAGAATGAATACGTTTCTGTCCTGTCCTCATCATTACTTTTTTCTTCTTCTCATCCACTGTGCTACCACTGCCCATTGCCTCCACCAGAGGGTATACAGCACATTGTTGTTTCCCCATCCCCCAGCTCAGGTACTTCTGCAGCTCCACCATTATTTAGAAACTGCTCCTGAGAAGTTCTGAGGGCCCTCAACGCCTCTTTGGATCTTACTGGGACTCGAGGGAGCTCAGCAACTTGTATTCTAGGTGACAGGGACCAGGCTGTGTGGCAGTACAGTCGAACTAGATTACTTATGTGCTTCCAGCTGGTGTTTTTAATTCCCCTTCCCAAGAGAAGACAGTTTGAAGAATAATATATTCAGCTAGCACAAGACAGAAATTCACCACTCATTAATAGTTGAGGAATCCATCCCAGTCCTAACATACACAGAAAAGGGTAACTGAGGCAGCTGGTGCATCCAAAATCAGAAAAAGGTGAGGCTCCCTTGTCCATTACATTCAGCATTTTCCTCAAATTCTCCCACTCTTGCTCTAATAGTAATGCAGTCCCACCGCAAATGCAGCACCTGTCGACTCACCAGCGCATTTTTACCACTGTCATCTAGAATAGAGTTAGAGGACACAGCAGTAAAAACGCTGGTGCTAGAATTCCCTAAATTCTGTTTTGTGGGTGTGGTCTAATAATAGGCCACATTTAGTGCTGAAAACAACTTTCCAGAATGTTTGTTCCAATGAGGATGTGAACAGAGTAAATTCAGGAACAGGGTGTAAAATGATTACCCTTTGCCCACTTGATGGTCCTTTGCAGAACATGCTGCATAGCTGATACCGTCTTTTCACACGCCACCTGCAATTAAATATACATATATGTTTAGGCTTACCAAAATTCCAATCACCCAAGTTAGTCGCAGTGCTTTTGACTATAATGTTCAGAGGCCAACTTGATTGACCCGAAGGGTAACAAGAGTCAATGAGTTGTTTTTTCTCAACCCTATAAGGCACGTACAAGTTGGCAGCTGAATAATGCATAGTGTAAAAAGTTGTAGAATCTTGCAATAACTAGGAGCAAAAGGATCCAAATTAAGGACACAGTCTCCAAAATTAATAAGGAAGAAAGAATCAGCGTGCAAGACACTTATTCTGATAACAAAAGCCACTACTGTAAAAATCATTTATGAACCAAGGATAAAAACCAAATAGTTTTCATTTATATAGAGTATCTTTGATTTGGAAGAATCCCCAAATACTTTTACAGACTGTTCAGAGAAAGACACCTCATCAGCCATCACTGAAATGCAATCACCAAAAATGAGTGGGTTTTTGTGGGGAGGTAACTATATCTATAGGGGACATTTTTAAGTTTGTATAATGTTAAGTGTCCCAGAGATGAAATTTGGTCAGGGGAATAGTTCACACTCTTGCAAGAAGTAAAAAGAAAAGGAGGACCTGTGGCACCTTAGAGACTAAATGTTATTCTGTATTCCGGATATTGTCTCTCTAGCCTTCTGAATCTATATTCCGAAGACTAACAATAATAAAATGAAAGAAGTCATTTATTAAAGCAGTTTCCTGCCAGAAAAAAAAACTACCTCTCTCACACCTTAAGATTATTTGGATGTTTGTGTGTCCAGGCCAAGAGCATCGCAGCAAACAAGTCTCCAGTTCCAACGAAATCAGCATCCACTTTAGGAGACTCCATTCGAATTCTCTGGGTCACCTTGGTGCCATCTGCTCTAGCTGGAAGGCAGACATACACAGTTAAGAAATAGAACCTCTCCCTGCAATTAATACCATACTTACTAACATTTAAAAGGCAATTATTACTGTAGTGCTTGACACTTTAAGTCAGCAGTTCCTTAGGCGGGTCTTTAAAAATTTGAAACTATATACCAGCTCTTTCAAACTATTTTTCTCCAAACTTTGCCCATTTGGGAGCCACATCTGCAGCGTGAGTGCTACACATAATTTGGAAGAGATAGCTAACACCATCATCTTCCATACAGGAGTGCAAGCCACAGCATGTAGAAGAAGAGAAGCATGTATTTCTCCATCTTGAACTATTGGCAGCTGGTTCAGTAAGTATGGTGAATGTGGAAGCTGCTCACACCAAGATGAAGCATCATGTGCTGGAACACTTAGTATCTCTAGGTTGCACCTTGGTTTTAAATGTAAGGGCAGCCACAGGCCACAATGGAGAACAGTCTGTACCTGACCCATGATTACAACAATAACGAAAAAACAGCTTATGGTCCATTTAGTACACTAGAATTTTTAGGTGGTGCCAAGGAACACCAATTGGTTCTAGATTGGGTTTGTATTTCTTAAGTAGTAAGCCAACTTGTTTCTTTTGGCAGCCCAGCATGCAATCTCTACATTTACATCTCATTGGTAAAGAAGAAAGTGGGATTATTCGCCATCCTGCTCAACAGCACTCCTTTAACATGAGAGCATTCAACAACAATTTACCAAGCGCGCACACACAGTGCTTGGTGCTATCAGAAGGCGGGGGAGATGTGGAGAGAAAAAAGGCTTAGGAAAGAAAGAAACAAATTGTTCCTGTCCAGGTTGTTTACAATCTATTTTGTCAAGAAGACAGTACAATTTTTCTTCTTCACTGACAAGCATCTTAAGTTTCCATCTTCCCACCCCACCACCACTGCAGGTGTCCAAATCCATATGATTGAGCTGTTCCCATGTACTCCAGGCTGTTTTCATGGACTGATTTATTCTTACAGCAACAGAAACAAACGGAGCGAGCTGTTCGATAAAACAAGACCATGACTTACTTTTCCTTTGGCTCCCTAGCGCAATTAGGAAGTCACTTCCTAGAGAACCCTGTAGGTCTGAGCTTGTGATCACCACTGTCTCTGGTCCCATAGCATGAAGCATATCCATTACCTTTCCATGCACAAAACAACAAGAACTGGTCATTACGTGTTACTGATAAATGGTAGCAGTCACTGAGCACAGCTCCATTAATAATGCCGAAGAACAGTTTTGTTGAATACTTAAAAACTTAATTGCAACCCTCATAAAGATTAAATAGTTTCCCCTCAAACAACTAATTTAAAATATTAGGATTAGATCTAGAGATCTATAACATTAATGCACTTATTACAATATATTAAGTTTCTCTGTGTTATTTTCAGATCCTCTTCCTATACAGTCCAATACCATGAGTTCAACTGTACAGGCCTCCAAAGAGGCGAGTGAAACCATAAGTAATAAGAAACGTCTAATAATGTGGAGTGTGGGGCTCCCCCCACAAAAAAAGTTCCATGATTTAAGATTTTAGTAGATGGGGGAGAGTGAATCCACATATACGTGTGTGTGAGTGCTAGTGTCTTGTAATAGTTAATAGGATTCTGATAACTTCTCCAGCAACTGAGGTGTTACATTGAACTATAATGACAGAATGGCTTATATAGCCAGCATCATAAGAGACAGTGAATGAATAATAAAATAATAATAATAAATTTAATAAGCCTCAAATAAAGGGAGTTTATCTGAGCTTATCATGTAAATGTTTCTCAATCTCCTTCTCCTTTTGGAACCTAGGTACTGTATGTTTCAAAGGCATGTGTGTATCTGCAGAGGACGTGTACATGTCTAACATTATAGGTATATTCCGCCCTCTAACCATTTCTCACCAGAAGTCAAATCCCTATTTGTGACTCTACAATTGGCTGGTGTGGAAGTGATTTTGATTTTTACACAAAGAAAGGATGACTTCAGTACTTGATTTAGCATAAAAAGCAGATACAAAAATAAATGCCCCTAGAAGAAATCCTCTCAGCCTAGCTATGACTCATGAACAGCTGAATAATAAGGGCTTACTTCTCCTATTATTATTCTGTATCGCCTTCCTTTCTTGTCTGAGTTATTCAAAGTTATTTCTCAACTGTCAAACTTCCTAACACACACAGAGTTGGTCAAAATCAGTAACTCCACCCACTGTTGTTAGTGCAATGAATCTCTGAGGTAATGGCAAGTCCATTTTCATTCCATATTAAATGTTTCACCAAGGTTGCTAATATTCTTGTATTATCTCAATCAAAACTTAAAAAATTGTGAAAAAACCTGAAAAGCCTCTCAAATAGAGACGTGGCAGTAGCCTATAAATAGATGCCCCTGCTCAGGAACCAGTCAATGGCATTACTGATGTTACCAGACCAGTACATACTGTGCTCTCTCACTGTGCGCAACAGTTCAGACACCATGGAATAGTAATTCTGAGAACTGGTTTATAAATGGTCTTTGAAAAGAAGAAAAGCAAGTGGATGGTATCTGTAGCAGAGCCGTTTCTAATAGAAAGCCTCTTCATAATTTTCCATGAGGCATCCGTTGTGCAATGCTTTTATTCAAGATTATAACAACGTTCACTCCATGGTTTTCTAACAATGGTTAGTACATGGTTGCTAGTTGCATGGGTGTCCCGTTTCCACCCTACTTGGGCAACTCTTTATCTGATTGATGTAGCAAAGTAATAGAATGAAGATTTTTCTGTCTTTGAAGAATGAATGACCTGGCTTAGGGCCAGATCTTCACAACAAAGGAAGTCTCAACTATGCAGACCCAGCACAGTTAAACATTCAGGTTGGTGTTCTAGAGCAGAAGAGAGAATTCTGTTCCTAAGCCATCACCCAGCCTCCAAATATAAGTGAATACAGTAGCATGGCCATTCCAAGGCAGGCTTATCTAAGACTCTAGCATGATTTATTCACCTCTACAATAACACCAGACCATGTATAATTGTGTCGGGATTATACAGTGCTGCAATTGATCTTGCTATTAGAGCTAGCTAGATAACATTAATTCCATTTCGGAAAAAGTTTCAAGATTTCAAAAACTGTTCATTCTGCCTTTGAGCGTTGGGTGAAACAGGGTGCCCTAACCACAAGGTATTTCGGGGTCACTCTCTCTTCTCCCCCCGCCAACCTGAGAAACCTTCCCAACTCAATTTTCATGAAAATACACATTTTTTACAGAAATGTTTCTTTTGATTAATTGGCATTTTCTAATGAAAAAAACAAAACATTTGTCAAAAAATTCCCAACCAGCTCTACTTGCTCTGCACTTGAGGTAAAACCCTGGCCCTGCTGTTGACTTAATTCCCATTGACTTGAGTGGGGCCAGGATTCCAGCCTTGGTCTTTGCTGTGCAGATGAGATCATGTGGAATAGACCCTGTATGCTGCAGGCAGCTGAGGAAAAACATGGCCAGAAGGAAAAGAAAATCCTACAAGAAACTAGTCTTCAAACGGGTACGGTACATTTATTACCACATTGTCTCCTCCCTGGCTGAGACGAGATTTTTATCAGTAAATAAGGGTTAACATCCAGCAATCACATATTTGTAAAACAGTTACTCAGTAGCATATTATCACCATTCTTGTGTGGGACTGGAACGTACAAACTGAAAGCTAATGGCTTGTAAGCATGACTAGCAGCATAACCACTCCACTCTACTTAGGCTCTTGATTCCATTGATGAGAATAGCAAAGACACTGTTATAATTAGTGGTGAGTCACATAAGGGGTATTCCCTGGATAGGGCACACTGGGGGATGCAAAACTGGAATAAAAATGGCTGAGATTTTTTGAGCTGCTTTCCACTGGGGAAAAAAACCAAAACAGTACAATCAGCAAGCAACATTCAGATGGCTTTGCTGGAGGAAAAACTGCAAAGATCATGGCTGCTGTAGGTTCACTACTATCCTGGGTGTCAGCATGACCATTGGAATGCAAATTTTCAGATAAACATTAAAAAAAAGGTGAAAAATCAAATCAGGAGAAATAATTCCAGAGTCCTTTACTGAAGGGTCAATTGTATTCACCG
Source organism: Dermochelys coriacea (assembly GCF_009764565.3). Taxonomy (NCBI): domain Eukaryota; kingdom Metazoa; phylum Chordata; order Testudines; family Dermochelyidae; genus Dermochelys; species Dermochelys coriacea. Next base: position 156,871,441 of record NC_050068.2, read on the forward strand.
AAAGAAAATGCGCGTTAGAACAGAACTGAGCCCCTCAAGTCAACATTACATCAAATCCCTAGTTTTACACTTTACGTTCCAACCCTACAGACTTCAGCATATGTTCAGCTTGCGTAAGAACGAGAGGATTTAACCCTACAAGGACAAATCCTTACTGTAGAACAGGATGTTTGTGAAACCTGCAGCTTCTGGCATTGTCAGATCATGATGCTAGCTTTCACAGGACAAGGTTCAGGTTCCTCCATGCCTACTATTTGGAAGTGCCTGAAGACCATAGTTGCAGCCTGGCTGCTAGTCCTTTGCACTTCCGGGGTGAGCACCACAAGCCCCATCCTGCTGACCAGCTCTCCAGATAGTAAGACACCCAGCCCCTCTAAAAGTTAAAGTTAAGAACCTTCCAGCTGCAGCTACCTACAGCAGAATAGGACCCTGAGCCCAACCCTTCCTGCACACACTTTCGTCAGTGCTGTTCCCTGCTGCACCACAGAGCTTGCTGGTAACTTTTTCCTCTCTAGCAAGCCCTGTGGCAGAGTGAAAGCTGGCTGTGCTAGCCCTGCAGTGTTGCTATCACCGTAGTCTCATCTTGGCAGCAGGGGGAGCAGTTAGTACACCACATCAGTCATTTGAATGAAGAGTATGGTTTTCATCCTAATTAGTGCATTTCTCCATGACCGGCAGTGTGATCATTTATAATATATGGTGGCTCCTTCACCCCCCCACCCCATCCTTACATCTCAGTGGCATTAAGTCCACAGTGCTCTATTTAATATCATTGTTTTGGTTTTATTTAAGTCTTTTTAAAAATTTTCCTTCAACATTCCAACGCTAACCATAAAAAGTTTTCTGTACATGAAATGTGACCTGAATCACTACAACTTTGCAGAGAAATTACAGAGAAGGAGAGATGGGAGGCTATATGCAAGCATTAAGGACACAAATTATAAACTGCAAAATTGCAGGCAGACCTCTGGACACACAGACCTACGTACCTCTAAAGCTTCTTTTTCTGTGTGAATCTTTCTGCCAGTGAGCAACCTAGCAGTCAAGAAAGAAGATTAAAAAACATATATACTATGGACAATCACTGTTTGCTTTGCACACCAGGATTAAGTCTCTGAATATATGATATCTTGTTTACAAGAGGGCCTGAGCAAACCATTGGCTATATTAAATAGCATGTGGTACCAGACTGTCTTTCAGTGTCTTTGCATACAACAGATAGAAATGTCTGATCTTATTGTCAACTGACTAAAATTTAAATCGCTCTGTACATGAAATCAATGGGTGGTCTAGGTTATGTTGCAGTGAATTGTCTGCATCACAAACATTTCCATCTCCCATGATGAACCAAAGATATGGGACTCCCTCAGTAAAAGAGGCAAGATCATGATGCATCATGGGACATTTAAACTGATCAGGGAGCCCAGACTAGGGAGGAGAAGGGAATCATGAGGTGTTGCTATGTCATTTCCAAAGCCAACTATTTCAGTCTTCAGCCAGACTATTTGTGGGGAAAACAAAACAAAAATAAAAAACTGAAAAAAAAATGATTTTTTTTGAACTGGGAAGGTGGTGGGGGACAAAAATATTTTCCAACAAGCTCCAGAAATGACCTTTGGACACAGTCAATTAAAAGTAACTATAAAATACAAAAATATCCCATTTTCTTAAACATCTGCGAGTTATTATTTAAAAAGGTGAAATTCAAATAATATTTTAGTTAAACAAGCAATCATCAAGATTTACTAAGGAGCTCCATTTAAAAACAATTAAAAAAAACAGTAACAAAACCCATAAACACAAACAAAAGCCAATTTACTGAATATAATGGGAGGTACAGAGTTCATTTGTTCCTCTTTTAGCCCCAGATTTACCAAGCATGAAGAGAAATGCGTACTTACTCAGCCTCAAACTGATTAGGAGTTATTATATCTGCAATGGGTACAACTTTGTCCCTGTAGACTGGGAGAAGATCCTTTGGCACATACTGAAAAACAATAGGAAAATGATAATGAACTCTGCCAGAAATTACTTTGGTAGTTACAGTGGTAATTTTCCTTCATTTAAATTTGATTTCCATACATTAACATACATTCTGTAACCTAGTGGACTACTCAGTTTCCAACCTGCAGGAGTACTTAGAAGTTAGAGCAATAAATGGAGTCCTAACTCCTGGCTTCTCTTCCTAGCTTTGCAACTGACTTGTTATGCGACTTTGGAAGAGTCCTCTATGTGTCTCACTTTCTCGCCTCTGTTAAATGAGGAATTGTTCTCCAACTGGCATGGTTGTTGTAAGAATAACTTCATTAATGTGGGCTGGGAGGGGACACCAAAGATTCCTGGCTCAAAACTACTTCCCCAAAAAAAGTTAGTTACAACTGTTACTTTTTGTCTTGTACAGTGACTATTTATCATTGAGACGTGTTGTGCACATATACTTTCCACTATAGCTGTTTGTGCACGCACTACACTTGACACAGAGACTTTTAGTCAGCAGTCCTGTTGGGGTAGTGCACATGCCAGCTCATGCGTCCTTGTGCCTCCAACCAAGGGTATAAAGGATGAGGCAACTCCAGCCTCCCTTCAGTTCCTTCTCACTGGTATCTTGGCAACATTAGCCTCCGAAGGAGCAAGGAAGAAGGGTGAGTCATGGGATATGTATGTTCATATCTCCAATAGTTACTGTACAGAGAAGTAACTTTTTTTTCCTCTTAGTGGCTGTGCACTTCAGGTGATTCTCAAGCACTGCTCCTTCAGGTGGTGGGAGTTTGGCGTCTACTTGAATAATGACTGTAAACCTGTAGAATGGCAGTTATTCAGACGGCATAGTGCTTAGCAAACGTGTAGGCAGATGACCACATTGCTGTTCCACAAAAGTCCACAATTGGGATGTTGGGAGGAAAGCCCACCAGCCCCTCAGATTAAGCGGTCAAAACAGCATCAGTGCCATGGTCAGCACTGGAATTATTGATGGTATGAGGTCGGCATCAGTCAATGGAGCGGGTGTTGAGTGTGTCAGTTCAGACAGTACTGCAGAGTGGCACGTGAGGGCACTCACTCTTCACTAGGTGCCAGACAGCTAGTGCAAGCCTGTATCAGATGAAATGCTGCAGCTGGAGTTCCTGTGTGAGCTCAAGGAGCCCTTCTTCCATCTTGATGCAGTCTTTACTTTCAGAAGGCTGGGAGTTATAGCAGCCTTGTAGTATGGCCCTGGGAAAGGAGAATGACTTTTCTCTCTGGGGGTCTACAGGTCCCCCCCTGCGAGAACTGGATGAAGATGTAAGAGCCAGAGCTGTCTGGAGGAAGAACACTCAGCTTTCTCAGTCCCAGAGGGGCCTGGCTCATAGGCTGGGAGCATGTTTCTCCACGAGGTACTTTGTACCTAAACAGACTAGTGTGTTCTCCTAGTCAAGGAGTTGCAGATGCTGCACTTGTCCCTGATATGCTCTTCATCATGTTGAATGAAGCAGCAAATACGTCCATCGTTCACATTCATAACAGCTTGCCATGAAGGGCAATATTTAAAACCTGGGGACATGTAAAGCTAGTACCAGAGTACAACCCCAGGAGCAAGACAAACAGAAGTTATCCCTTCAGGGAGAAAATCAAAGGAAACACTAAAGCTACATATTTATACTAAGCCTAAACCAGTGGTCACCAACTGGTCGATCGCGATCAACTGGTCAATCCTGGAGACTTTCCCAATCGATCATGATCTCCAGTGGTGTAGCGGGGCTCCTGCTAAGGCAGAATCCCTGCCTGACCCGGCCCCACACCGCTCCCAGAAGTGGCCAGCACACCCCTGCGGCCCAAGGGAGGGGGGCAAGGATCTCCGCACACTGCTCCTGCCTGCAAGCACCACCCCCACGACTCCCCTTGGCTAGGAATGGGGAACTGTGGCCAATGGGAGTTGAGGGGGTGGTGCCCACAGAGAGGGACAGCGTGCAGAGCCATGTGCCCTCCCCCGAGGTCAAAGTTCTGGCTAATGGCTGTTGGGAAATCTATGTGAAATGAGTCACCCCAGACCAGTTGCTAGTGGGCAGGTGTTCAAATCACAACTGGCAGTTTTGTTGGCATTGTCAACGGAGAGGCCTTCACAATGATAGATGGCTAATGCACTTTGAGTGGCATGAAGGAAATTTTTCCCTGACAGTCCGTATGCCAGTTGTTCTGTGGGTTGATAGGGGACTACCGTTCCCAAAGCTATCCATCTAGCACACTTCAGAAACACTAAGTTCATTCAAATAAAGTAAGAGCTCTATAAATGCAACACTGGAATTCAGACTCAAGTTTGAGCAAGGTAGCTTTGTTCTGGTATAAGCAGCTTCTCAATCTAAATATGGTTCAAGCAGACAATTACCAACCATAGAGCCTTCTCCATTCCATTTGTCACCCATCACTGGATCACACACTGCAACAGAAAATAAAACCAACCTTAGAAACAAAGGACCCCTGCGTAGTCCCTGTGGGGAGATAGACTTTTACCCAACAGTAGCAGACATGGTACAACACTGTCATTTTATAAACTTGTGTCATTTGACCCACTCTTGCAATACATCGGAGCAGGAGTTTGTGATCCCTGAAGGGAAAGGGCAGGAGGAGGATGTCAAAAACAGGTATCAGAGGGTTGTGACCACTCTGCCCTCTCCACGTTGTTAAATTCTGGGGGCGGGATGTCCTGGTTAGAGGTGGAGGAGGGAGTGTTGTGAGATGGAAAATGCCGAGAAGCCACTGCCTCAGATCAGAGCAATAAAAATTAGCGAAATCTGGGAAGAAAAGGGGAGGAGCTTATATTTATAGATTGTGTCACACAAAAGCCTTATTTTATTTTAATTAAGAAAGAAAACTCTTCTTCTTCCAGAGCAGATTCTGTAGACACATACCAATCATGATAAAATTAGGATTAAGACAGACGTTTATGGTGCAGTCTCAGGATCATCAATCACATTAATAGCCTATTCAGAGTGACCTTAATTTCAAAATAAGAGTGGAAATAGTCCAGCAGCTGGTGATATGTTCTGAACAGAAATGCTGTCCACAGTATTAAGAGAGTCACTGTCAAGATACAAATCATGGGACAAATCCCAAGGTTCTTATTCAATGTTCAGTCAGTCCTTGCTCAGGCAAATTTCTATTGGTGGCAAAGGGAACCTCTCGGAAACAACCTCGGCATTTGGCACCACATAAAGTTCTTTACCTCTCTTACCAGCACCAGTGTCACTCATTAAACTGAAAGAATTCTAAAAAATAAGTTTATTTCCTGTTATTTTGCTGCCCACTTTTTATATTTCTTTCAGATGGTCAATGAACTACCATTCAGTGGATACATAATTGGTTAAACAATGCAAATGATGATTAACTAATAACTATTGATGGAATAATGTTAAATTGGAAGGAGGTCTCAAGTGGGGTTCCACAAGGATCTGTTCTGGGTCCACTGTTATTTAACATTTTTATTAATTACCTGGATGTAGGTATAGAAAGCATACTGATCAAATCTGCAGATGACACAAAGCTAGGGAGGGTTTGCAAACACTGTGGAGGATAAAGCTAAAATTCAATGGGGTCTTGATAAATTGGAGAACTGGGTTATAGACAACAAAATGAAATTCAACTAAGACAAATGTAAAGTGATACACTTGGTATGATGGGATAATGGGATTTTGGTAAGTAATTGATCTTTAAATATTCAGGGTAAATAGGCCTAATCCCCTGAGATGGGATATTAGATGGATGGGATCTGAGTTACCCAGGAAAGAATTTTCTGTAGTATCTGGCTGGTGAATCTTGCCCATATGCTCAGGGTTTAGCTGATTGCCATATTTGGGGTTGGGAAGGAATTTTCCTCCAGGGCAGATTGGAGAGGCCCTGGAGGTTTTTCGCCTTCCTCTGTAGCATGGGACATGGGTGACTTGAGAGAGGCTTCTCTGCTCCTTGAAGTCTTTAAGCCATGATTTAAGGACTTCAATAGCTCAGACATAGGTGAGGTTTTTTGTAGGAGTGGGTGGGTGAGATTCTGTGCCCTGCGCTGTGCAGGAGGTCGGACTAGATGATCAGAATGGTCCCTTTGACTTTAGTATCTATGACTCTATAAATGTAAAGTGCTACACTTAGGGAGGAAAAACCAAAAGCACAAATACAGAACGGGGAATAACTGGCTTGGCAGCAGCACTGCTGAGAAGGATCTGGGAGCTGTGGTGGATTACAACCTCAACATGAGTCAGAAATGCAAATGCAATTTTTGATTGCTTTAATAGAGGCATAGCATGCAAGTCCCAGAAGGTGATAGTACTGCTCTTCTTGGCTCTGGTTAGGCCTCAGCTGGAGTCCTGTGTCCAATTTGAGTCACCAATGTATAGAAAGGATGTAGAGAAACTGGAAAGGATCCAGAGGTGAATGACAAAGATGATCAAAGGGATGGAATGCAAGCAATGTGAGCAAAGGCTAAAGGAACTGGATATGTTTAGTTTGGAAAAGAGGAGAATAAGGGGGGACATGATAGTGGTCTTCAAATACTTGAAAGGCTGCCATAAAAAAGATGGAGAAAAGTTATTCTCTCTTACCAGAGAGGGCAGGACAAGAGACAATGGGTTCAAATTACAGCATAGCAGATTTAGATTAAATCTCATGAAAAACTTCCTAACTGTAAGAACAGCAAGACAATGTAACAGACTGCCTAAGGAGGTCTTTGTAGGTTTTTAAAAGAAGGCTGGATAGCCATCTGTCTTGAATGGTTTAGACCCAACAAATGCTGCATCTTGGCAGTTAGGCTAGATGACCCTTGCGGTCCCTTTTAACCCTATGATTCTATAAAACTGAACTGGGTGGTTTTAGTTTCTGTTTATAGTCTATTTTCTGATTTCATGCTCTAGTACAAAGTTCTTGGGAGCTTCATAACGTATCAGAGAAATATTTTCAATGAAGGTTTAAACAAAAAAACACCATCACTCATGAAAAATATTTCTCTTCATATATGTTTCATATGTTTTTTTAAAAAACACAAAAAAGCCAGTTTGCTTTAAAAAAAAAAAATTAAAGCATATATCCTGGGCCTAAATTTAAATTGTGGTGTCTAACAAAAGCCTGATTCAAACCACATTAGCCAGAGCCATGTTTAAACATTGTTCTTTGCTGTATAGTGCTGGCTTTAGGCCAGCCTACACAATAATTTTTACCATGTCAACACAGTGTTAGAATGACAGTCTTCCAACCATGTTATACTCGTTCCCTTGAAATGGTAGAAGCTGCTATGTAGACTGCTCCAAATCCTGGTATACATAGTACTAATCAGGTTACAAAATGATTTTATAAAGAGATGGTACAGCCTGGCCCTCTTCTAGGCTATATAAACCAGTTCACAAAAACCGTTGTAACACAATTAGACATTTATGCCGAGATTTGATACTATATAGGCATGTTGTTTCCATCATGAACTGTTTAAACATGTTTCAGAGTAGCAGCCGTGTTATTTTTGAAATTAAGGTCACTCTGAATAGGCTATTAATGTGATTGATGATCCTGAGACTGCACCATAAACGTCTGTCTTAATCCTAATTTTATCATGATTGGTATGTGTCTACAGAATCTGCTCTGGAAGAAGAAGAGTTTTCTTTCTTAATTAAAATAAAATAAGGCTTTTGTGTGACACAATCTATAAATATAAGCTCCTCCCCTTTTCTTCCCAGATTTCGCTAATTTTTATTGCTCTGATCTGAGGCAGTGGCTTCTCGGCATTTTCCATCTCACAACACTCCCTCCTCCACCTCTAACCAGGACATCCCGCCCCCAGAATTTAACAACGTGGAGAGGGCAGAGTGGTCACAACCCTCTGATACCTGTTTTTGACATCCTCCTCCTGCCCTTTCCCTTCAGGGATCACAAACTCCTGCTCCGATGTATTGCAAGAGTGGGTCAAATGACACAAGTTTATAAAATGACAGTGTTGTACCATGTCTGCTACTGTTGGGTAAAAGTCTATCTTGCTGTAATTTGAACCCATTGTCTCTTGTCCTGCCCTCTCTGGTAAGAGAGAATAACTTTTCTCCATCTTTTTTATGGCAGCCTTTCAAGTATTTGAAGACCACTATCATGTCCCCCCTTATTCTCCTCTTTTCCAAACTAAACATATCCAGTTCCTTTAGCCTTTGCTCACATTGCTTGCATTCCATCCCTTTGATCATCTTTGTCATTCACCTCTGGATCCTTTCCAGTTTCTCTACATCCTTTCTATACATTGGTGACTCAAATTGGACACAGGACTCCAGCTGAGGCCTAACCAGAGCCAAGAAGAGCAGTACTATCACCTTCTGGGACTTGCATGCTATGCCTCTATTAAAGCAATCAAAAATTGCATTTGCATTTCTGACTCATGTTGAGGTTGTAATCCACCACAGCTCCCAGATCCTTCTCAGCAGTGCTGCTGCCAAGCCAGTTATTCCCCGTTCTGTATTTGTGCTTTTGGTTTTTCCTCCCTAAGTGTAGCACTTTACATTTATAGAGTCATAGATACTAAAGTCAAAGGGACCATTCTGATCATCTAGTCCGACCTCCTGCACAGCGCAGGGCACAGAATCTCACCCACCCACTCCTACAAAAAACCTCACCTATGTCTGAGCTATTGAAGTCCTTAAATCATGGCTTAAAGACTTCAAGGAGCAGAGAAGCCTCTCTCAAGTCACCCATGTCCCATGCTACAGAGGAAGGCGAAAAACCTCCAGGGCCTCTCCAATCTGCCCTGGAGGAAAATTCCTTCCCAACCCCAAATATGGCAATCAGCTAAACCCTGAGCATATGGGCAAGATTCACCAGCCAGATACTACAGAAAATTCTTTCCTGGGTAACTCAGATCCCATCCATCTAATATCCCATCTCAGGGGATTAGGCCTATTTACCCTGAATATTTAAAGATCAATTACTTACCAAAATCCCATTATCCCATCATACCAAGTGTATCACTTTACATTTGTCTTAGTTGAATTTCATTTTGTTGTCTATAACCCAGTTCTCCAATTTATCAAGACCCCATTGAATTTTAGCTTTATCCTCCACAGTGTTTGCAAACCCTCCCTAGCTTTGTGTCATCTGCAGATTTGATCAGTATGCTTTCTATACCTACATCCAGGTAATTAATAAAAATGTTAAATAACAGTGGACCCAGAACAGATCCTTGTGGAACCCCACTTGAGACCTCCTTCCAATTTAACATTATTCCATCAATAGTTATTAGTTAATCATCATTTGCATTGTTTAACCAATTATGTATCCACTGAATGGTAGTTCATTGACCATCTGAAAGAAATATAAAAAGTGGGCAGCAAAATAACAGGAAATAAACTTATTTTTTAGAATTCTTTCAGTTTAATGAGTGACACTGGTGCTGGTAAGAGAGGTAAAGAACTTTATGTGGTGCCAAATGCCGAGGTTGTTTCCGAGAGGTTCCCTTTGCCACCAATAGAAATTTGCCTGAGCAAGGACTGACTGAACATTGAATAAGAACCTTGGGATTTGTCCCATGATTTGTATCTTGACAGTGACTCTCTTAATACTGTGGACAGCATTTCTGTTCAGAACATATCACCAGCTGCTGGACTATTTCCACTCTTATTTTGAAATTAAGGTCACTCTGAATAGGCTATTATTTGAAACTCCAGAATAGACAGTCTTAATTTCAGCAGAATTATTATGTATTTTGTGTTGTTCATAGAAGGTTGTTGATTATAAAACTGTACCGCTGATGCTTTTATTTATTTCAACAAGAAGTGTTTGCTACTTATAATACATTTGTTAAAACATTTGTAATGCCTATATAACATGACTGAATGAGGCACTCATTTATGGGCTACTCTACACAAAACCTCAAAGTGAATGGAGTATTTTTCACTGAAAAGTTGTTGACATCACTGTTCTGCTTTAGAATGAGGTGAACAGGAACCCCCTTCTTCCTTGCAGTTTGGCACCCGGTGGACACCTTAGATTGGCCAACATAGGGTGGTTACAATTCTTTAGCTCTGCAGGCCAAAGTCAGTGACAGAAATCTAAGTGCTGCTGGCTCAAATGAGACATACTCCACAAACCAACGCCGATCAGAATAAGAATTCTGTTAGCTAGAGGAACAGTTTAATAAATCCAGGATCTGAGTCATCTGTTTCAACTGATAATTGCTTGTGAATCATTTGAGGAGTGTTCTGACCATGCAGCTCTACAGAATCTGAAGACCATTGGGTCAGGCCATCATTTGCAGTCCCTATTCATGGAAACCTCCCACTGACTTGACTGTGCAACTTAAATAGGAGTTCTGCCTGATTAGAGTCTTGGTTTGACCATGGCCATTCAAAGTACCTACAATGATCAAGGAACTGGATAACTCAGGGGACTAGTAATGGGAAATGCAGGTTTTCATAGATTCATAGATACTAAGGTCAGAAGGGACCACTCTGATCATCTTTTCGTCCCTTGATTGCTGGTTTGAGCCTGGCCAGCTATGGGCAGCAGAACGTTACTGTCATCTGCCAGCCATCATGTCTAATCTCAGAGACAGGCCCAGTACTAAATGGTCCTGGAGTCTGAACTGGCCTTTCAAAAATAAAAAGGCCAGGGTGCCACCTCCAGGGTGTGACTGACACACCTTCACAGGACAATGTGGAGAAGTCTGTATCTGAGGATCAAAAGAAGACATCAGTTTCCAGTATTATCAGTACGTCTCACGCCCTCATTGCTAAGCAACAAACAGCAGCAACTAGATAGAGAGGATCACTCCTTAAGGCATATCTTTCTTTGGCTGGCATGATGCAAGAAAAGCACCAGAAGGCACAAAAGTAGAAAGAGAAAAGAATAAATCACTTTAGCAACACTAAACTAACATTCCAATGGAGTCTCAGCAAGATCAAAACAGGGCATTGTTGTGAAATTCAGAATGTCAGAGGACTGACTTCACCTGAAGTGATTTCAACATGTGCACAGAAAATAATGAGACTGAAAAGATTAAAAGCCATCAAGTCCTTACCATACACTAGATTAGAGTTCTGTTGCTTCAACTCCTGAACGATATCAACCACCATTGCAAGGAATGATGCGTCCCTCGTGTAACCTTTAGGCAGAAAAATAATTTTTAAGTTAATTACAGAGAGCAACATTTTGTTTACATCAGACACATCTCTATGCAGAAAGGAATGCTGGTCATTTCCTCTCATTCCTGGAAAAAATGCGTTTAGAACTGAAAAACATCTTAATATTTTATTTAGGGATAAGCGGATTCAGAACAAAGGCAAGATCAACACCTGCTAACTCACCCAATTAAGCCTCTAAAAGAAAACAAGTCTTAGTAAATGAGTCTTGCATAGGAATTGCCCAATATGTGGTCTAAATGCTCGAAAATAAAAAAAAAATTAAAAAGAAAACACCCCCCTTTTGTTCAAAACACCAGTTTGAAAGTTCATAGTATAAACAGCATTGTTCAGGATGCAGCAAATGAGAAAGGGAAATATAAGTTTTAAACTTCATTAGCATTTCTGAGACTTGTGTTGGAGGCAGCCTTCTTGTTGAAAACCAATGTTATCTGTGAGGCTCCTAACCTAACAGAAGAAAACGTAAACCCGGGTATGTTACATGGTAATGACAGGGTAGGATTGCCGGTTGTGTACACATACCCAAGCTTTAATCCAACTAGCTTGGGGATGAGAGCAGTGAAGCCTCGGCAGTGCTGGCTGTACAGGCCCACCTGAAACCCTGTGTAATTACTTGCATGGATGGCTCACAATGACATGCAAGTAATTATTCAGCTACGACACGCAGCCATAGCTTCACTGCTCCAGTATGCAAACTAGTTTGTGTGTGTTTACACAGGATGCAGTTATACCCCGTGACTGCAGTATAGACATCACATTCACCCTGTCTCTAGCCTGTTTGGATAAAGATTTAACCATAGAACTCATTTTTAATATATTGTACCTTAAGTTTTCTTCAGATGTTTAATACTAAAGCAAGTTGGAAGCTGATTTCATTTCATCTCACTGGGCTCTCGTACTACTAGCATCACAAGTGATAAAGCTCTTTAGCAAAATGGTCTCCCCCAGCTTTTGGCTAGAAATGCCAACAGTAATTAAATACTTAAGTACATTTCAGAGTTTTCATTAATTCATAGAAATGCTTTTTTCTTAGAAACAGAGAAAAATGAGTGCAGTTTCCACATCCATGAAATCCGGTTTACTTCAGCAAGGAGGCACTGGTGTCAGAGGGGAGAAGTGGATTTATAATGAGCAGCCATCATAGGCTGATCTCTGTTGATTATGCTAACAACTATTCACCTTCTCAGAGAGAGTGTGTTAGTAAATTATTTACACAAATATCTCAAGCATTCCACAGAACTGGGGCTAATTTTTCCCCTAAGGTACCTCTTGTCAAAGTAACGTAACTGTACAGACAAGATCTGGGAGCAACCTTTCACAGAGGCAAACGTAACACAATTTAGGTTCACACAGCAATCATAACACTAGCTCTTCTCCATGTAACCCAGCAAAATGAGGGATCCAAGTGACAGTCAGATCCATCTGCCCCCAAGTTGACTTCATTTCACCGTTTGGTTTAATAGCAGGTGTGATCCAGGAAGCTCTTTGTGCAAACTGGCAAATAGCAGAGCAAGGCATACAGTTTTAAAGGGATTCCCTGGCTCAAGAATAAGCACATTAAGTTTACCAAAGAGTGGCATGCGAGGTCCTTTCTACCAAGAGCCAACTGCCCACTCACTGGTCATCACCATCATTGCAAAATGTATGTATGGATAATGTTTAAGAAATTATGTATCTGTACTGAAAAATTCTGTTATTAAGGTCTATGTGTTAAAGTAGGTCACCAGAAGGTGATAAATAAGGTTAAGATTCTGTCACGGGTATTTTTAGGAAAAGTCAGGGATAGGTTGCGGGCAATAAACAAAAATTCACGGAAGCCCGTGACCCGTCCCTGACTTTTACTAAAAATATATGGGAGGAGGTGGGGGAGAGGCACACAGAGTGCTGCCGGGGCTTGCAGCTGCTCCAGCCTCACCGCTGCTTCTGCTGCAGGGCCTGATCACTGCTGCTCCAGGCCTAGGGGGGCTGACCCCACCCCAGGCCCTGGGGCTGGCCGCGGGTCAGCTGCTCCGGTGGCTGTTGCTCCGGCAGCCCCCAGGCTCACAGCTGCTCCAGCCCTGCCCCAGAAGTAGTCATGAAGTTCCCAGAAAGTCACAGAATCCTTTACCTCCATGACAGAATTGTATCCTTAGGAATAAACATGCACCTGTCAGCTATGAGGAAAGGGATGCTTATCTTTCTCTGGTAATGTGTGTATAGTGCATTGTCTGCTTCACAATGGAGGACTATTTGCATTACTGATCCTGGTGCTAATAGAGAGATTGTGAAATCACCAGAAATAAGAGCTGCAGGAGGGTGGGGGAAAAAACATAACAGGGAGGATCATGTTTACAAGTAAAGACACAGATTGTAGGGGTATAACTGAGATATGGCCTGGCTCTTTCACCGAGGAAAGGAACTATCATTGTGTCCTGCCTTATGAAAGGAGGGTCACAGTCAATCTGGTTGGAAAATGCTGCAAAAGACTTTCAGTGAGCTAAACTTCATTAGACAAGGAAGTACCTTGTTAGTTAAGTCTAGGCTTTAGAATACAAATTATAATCTCATTTTACTTATAACCACGTGTTTCCAGTACTTGGACTTGCTACTTCTTGAATCTCTATAGTTTATTAAACTTTTACCTGATTTCACTATAATCATATCCAAGTGCTGTGTGTGTGAAGCAAAGCAGTGATCTGAAGTGGACCTGGTAAGCGGTGGTATACTGCTTCTTTGGGAGCAGCAAATCTGAAAATGCTGCGAGTGTTCAGTGAGCCAGGGCTTGACCGCTCTGGGGTTGCACTCAGAGATTGGAGTGTGCCTCTAGCTAATCTGGAGAGAGAGTGTGAGGCCCTGCACAGGCCTGCAAGGTAGTGCTTGTGTCGCCCATGGCCAATGGAGATGGGGATCTGACCCCCAGCAGACATAGAAAAGGCTTCTTCATGTTAAAGGTTGGTGGTAGTGAGGTGCGTCACAACCCTGGGAATCTCAGGAAGTGTCACAGCAGGTTACTGCTAAAGATAGCAAAGCACTGCTACACTGGATAACTTAGTAACATCCAACTCCCTTCTTTGGGCATAGCAGCCTCACTTATGGCCCTGGAAGATAAAAGGCTGAATTCCAAGCTCAGCCAGGAGTAGAGTGAGAACCCAGTGTTGAAATAGGGGTTCTTTATTTAGGAAGACATTAAACTAGTGTCTCTCTTCTGTCCATTTCTTTTATTTTTCTAAATGGGAATTGAGGCTCCCATGCAGACCTGGCAAAAGAAAAAAATCCCACAGACCAAAGCCACAGACACAAAATATTTGAAGTCATTTACAAAAAAAACAACTAAAATTTCTAGTTTAGAAATTTTTTCCAATATTTGAATGAAATGTTTTAGCTTTGAAAATATTATTTTTCTTCTTCCTCCCTCCACCCATACCTTATGCCACTGAAAAGGGGGGGGGGAAGGAAAACTAAAAACTTTTAATGTTTTGTTGAAAAAAACAAACAAAAAACTTGAGCATTTTTGAAAATTTAAAAACAAAAAAACAAAAAAACACCCAAAAAACCCAACCTTTTTGAAATTTCTGTGTTTTAAAAAAGGTCAATTTTTTATTAAAATATTTTTCATTCGAGAATTTTTGACCAGCTCTAATCACAAGGCACTGTTTGCAAAGAGCAAGGCAGAGGTTCTCAAACTTGTCCATAGTATGGTCCACACCTTATTAGACAAAGGACAGTTACCTGGACCACTTCATTTCAAATTCACAATTGCAAAAATAGACTTGGTTACAGCAAAAAATAATATAAATGAGCAATATATTTTTATAGCTGCCTTTTAAGGTGATTTAGCACTTGGGAAAGTTAGCATTGTCCAATCAACAAGCTCTTGCCTGACCATGAGGAAACACACTGCAGACCACCATGTACTAACGTTTGGGAAGTTGTGGAGGAAGATACAAGCCTCCAGTGACCTGGCCAACATTCCACTCTCAGAAAAAACAGGCTCTATTGTCCACGGCTGGGAATGAATATATAAGCTAAATATACAACTGCTGCCATTTTTACATATATACAGTCAGCACTGACAGGGCCAAATGGACTTGATGTAAGCAGGTGCAATCCCATTCACTTCAACAGAGTTGCACCCCACTTACTCTGAATTTGGCCCCAAGTATCCTAGCTCATCACTCTGTAAAGTGCTATCTGGAATACAAGAGGCACTGTTACCAATTTTTTTTAAAAAGTGTTTTACCCCAGACATGCTGCAGACACTCCTGTAAGAAGGACATGCCTCCAGATTGTTTCATGTGCAGTAAAGTGTACAAAGAATAATTTTCTGGAAAATCCTTCAGTACCTGTTTTTCTGGGAAATTATTCTACATGGCTGCAGACTAACCCTTCATTCAGGAAAAATAATACATACATGTGTCTCCCAACCAAATGGAACCCATTTACGCTGATATTCATTACCACATTAGTGTCACCTCATTCTGTGTGCTATTTAATATCCCCTTCACCTTGGAGAGCTCCATAGAAACAGGAGGGGAAATAATTCAGTAGACATGCAGTACCCTTCATGCCAGTTATGGGTCATAATCCCAGATCCATACAATTAAAGTCTCCTGTTATCTCTGGCTTTAAAAACACCTCCCTACATGTGGAAGTCATGTAATCAATCAATCTGGCAATCAATTTCTGCTTGAGTTTTAGAAGCAACAGCTCACTGCTATAAGAAATGCAGATAATGAAATTTAAAATAGATGCATGGCACTCACTGAAGTGGAATGCTATTAATAATCCACCCTGAAAGAAACATGAGCACTTACCTGTGAGTACGTAGTCATAGTGGTTGACATTGTTCAGTTTAAGCCCTTCATACAGTTCATGGAGTTCATCTGAATTTAACACCTGGCCCTTCCAGTGAGCATAACCTGGAAAAGGAAAGTCAACTGGTTTATCAAAGCCTCATTTTATATTTAGGCTCATATATTATACATGCAGGAATTGGCTCCCCTTTCACCCCCAAAAATAGTGTTGCTGTCAAAAATTAGACAGGTGAGTTGTTAACAGAACAATTACATTCTCAGCATTCTCTTAACCTTCTGAAAAGGAATTGTTTGTTAAAGGGGCCATCCTGACCACTCTAGAGACTGAAGTCCTGCATGTATCAGCAAAGCAAAGCAGAGAATACAAGCTTTCCCCTTTACAGCCTTCACCAACCAGCCCTGACCTGGAGGTCAGAGGTTAGTTTTAGTTTTCTTAGATTATGAATATGACTTATTTTATTTCATATTATACAATGCAACCTGACAGCAGCCAGACTGCTTGATAACAGACGTATTAGCGGAGAGTAAACGCCGCACACTGCAGCCACTCAGAATCTAGCATGCACGCGCGCACGCACACGTACACACACACACAATGTGCTAGGCCCCCTTTCCACTATAATGCAGTGAGGATAAGAGGTTCTCCATACAATTTAGCAAACAGGCTTATGTCCTTTAGTCTATCAGATCACAGCTATATGAAAGTCATACAGTGAGCAACTGCTCCACTCCATTGCACCCCACATCAGATAAAATACCCTTCATTTGGTACGTGTTAGGATATTCCTTCACCGTAGGATTTCAGCTATGACAGCGTTCCATTACAGTAACTTTATTTCAAGTAGCAGGATGCTCTTCTCAGTGACAGTGCATCTGTATTTTGGGGATTTTGGAATGACCCTATGGGTATCAGTAGGGCTTCAGGAACAATTATTACAAGCAAAGAAATATCATTCCATGCACTCTTATCTCCAGAAAGGTCTAAGAGTTATAAGTATGTATTTGAGGCTCGGCTCAGCACCCATTTCCGTCAATGGAAAGAGTTCAGTTGACTTCAATTGACACTGATTCAGGCCTTTGGGATCTTTAAGGCAGCATGTACCCAGTATACATATGTCTACATGGCTTGGAACCTCTCTACAGAAGAAGCTGCCTCTCTCTACTGTCACAGAGCCCTCCCTCCCAAGCTGCAGCCCCACTTTGATACAAGAGATGGTGCTGCCTCCAGAGAATTCTGTGAGGGTCCCACAGCTTGAACACTTCCTCCTGCCTTAGTCTGAATCTGCTGACCTACCAAGCTCATCATCTTATTGGGACTATGGAGTGCAGAATGCTACTTGAGGCACCTTCCCCGGCCCTACCCTCAAAGGAGAAAGGATTTAAAAAATTTTTTTGCTGTAGGGGTTAATTAAATTTGCTCTGACTTTTCTTTTTTATTCCAATTTCTGTTACTAGAATAATCATCAAGGGTGGTCACTGCTGACATAGGTACCTTTTTGTGTTTTTGCTCCTATAAACCCAAATACACACACAGCGGGTGAACAGCTGCATTCTCTTTGTCACCTCCTCTTACACATTCCAACATCAAAAAAATATTACTTCCAGCCAGCTGGCTGAAGGATAGTCACTCGATCCCCTGGCACTCTCTCAGTTAAATGTTGGGTTTGGGCAGAAGCGGACAAAATGAGGGCATGGTTCTGCTCTAAGTAGTGACTAAATAAAAACAGCAAAGTCATATGCCCCAATTAAGCAAAGTGCCTAAGCACATGCCTAACTTTAAGCATGAGTTGCACACTGAAGTCACATACCTCAAATACCTTGCTCAATCAGGGCCTTACTCAACAAATCAGCTCCCTGTGTTTGTTGGGAGTCATATCTGATGATGGCTTTAGTGATTCAAGAATTTTCTGTTTTTTTACTCCAGTTAGCTCTGCAGAGCCAACCCAGGTATGTAAGAATAAGCTGTGCAATGTGTTTCATTTTGCATATCAACAGAACTGTTTACCAAGTTCTAATCAGGTACACCTGTGTAAACCCAGACAGCACCAGGGTAGCACAGCTGTCACCAAGAGTCTAATTTGGTCAGCAAAACCTTGGTTACTGGCAGTGATGGGCAAAGTGGAAAGAACCCACTATGACCCTTACAGCCCAGGCTGAGTTTGCAGGGCTGGCAGCCAGAGAAAGAACAAACATCTTTTTCCTTGTAAACTGAGTGCATCCTATACAAAAAAAATCACCCAAAAGACAGACATAGGACTTCATTTTGCCATTTGTACAGTTACTTTCCAAGACAGAATTCAGGCTGCAGCTCCTGCCACAATGGAGCACAATTGAAGGCTGTATATACGGGGGTAGAGCCTCCAGTGAAGTGCAGCTGTAGAGCTGGCTTATCTAACCCTGGGAGGATTGTAACACTATTGTAACACAATCCTCATTTAGCACAGAGGTACCTACACTAGCCCTTTTACCTGCTGTGGGTGCAGAGAGAATGGCTCAAGCAGGAGGATCTTGGCCAAGATTCCCCTCTACCACGTGGATCTCAGATCGCAGTTTTGGCCCTTGGGGCCATTGGTTGCCACCATAAGTCAGAAGAGCAATCAGGCTGCTTTAGTTTACATCTAGGGACCAGCTCTGTACAGCCATCCCATGATTTAGGCATTATGCCCCCTGAGCTATGATCCTATGCTTCAGGTGAGGATTTGACCTATGCTCTGAAACACTATATACTGAAGGGGTCTGATATTAGTACAGTTATAAAAGGGAACAAAATAGAATTCTGTATGTGCAGCCGAAAAGATACAGGATGCTGTTTTGATGTCCAGTTTTGGCAACAGCTGCTACGCTACTACTGAGCTTGTGCACAAGCACGTAGACTCTGGTCTGCAGAAGGGTCAGGAGATAACGTGCTGCTCATCTGGGATGTGACTGAAGGGAAGCTACTGGCCTCAGCCTTTGTTAGCAGAGCATGAAATTAAAAAAAAAAAAAAAAAAAAAAAGCGCTCACTCCTTAGGAGCAATCCTGGAGAGAGACACAAGCTTTTCCTCTGAAGAAACAGAATCTAGGAAAAAAGCCAACTCCCTCAATGAAATAAATAATAAAGCTGTTAAATAGCCATGTTCACTGAGAATTTGGTCTGAAGAGGCAGCACCTGCAGGGACAAAAAGGGAAGACTAGCACCACATGCAAGTCAAACCACAGAAGGGCTACCACCACCATTCGCCTGGCCAGGTTTGGACCAAGAAGTTAGCTAACACTTTTTAAAAACAGAGACGTAACGTATCTTAACTAGTATTTTTAAACACCAGTACTGATGGGTGTAAGGCTATGGCTGACTCCTGCTTCTTTCTCCCCCTCAGCAAGGCCCCTTTAAGAACTCATCCAGTCCAAAAGAAATTCAAGATAGACCCAACAAGCGGTCCCATTTATTTACTCTTTTGGTTACATATTGGTCCTCCAGTCTCTCACCCAACAGTCCAAAATAACAGCATCTTTGAGACACTAAACACAAACTTGCATAGTGTCAACTGGGCACAGCCCCCCCTTTTCTGAGTGTCTGTCTGTCTCTGTCTGTCTGTCTCCTGCTTCTTGGGCAGGGTCTCTCCCAGGCCTCCCTGCCTGGGGTGCTTTCTCCTGCTTTTGTCAGGCTTCCTGGCACCCCCAGTTACTTTCTCCATCAGCCACATACTGCAGTTTTCTGTTGCCTTTTATATTAAAACAGCTGATTTAACCCAGGAGTGGCTCATCCTGTAATCAGGGCCAGCACAGTTCCTGGCTCTCAAGCTCATGGGGCAAGGTGCCCTATTATAACAGGGTTTCAATATCTTTAAGAATGGATTAGCTGCTCATGGGAGGCAGGGGGCAGGGAAACCTAGGTTTGCCCACAACCAGCTAACACATTTTAAAGTTACCAAACCCTGTACACACTAGTCACATTTTTAAACAGGACTATATTCCCCAATCTAGTCTAGAGATGCCCTTAGTGCAATTCTTCAATCAACCCTGTATTCAGTGCACTGCATATTGTATCCGTTTGGAAAACTCAGTGTCCCGGCTGAGGAAGTTGTGCTGATATCACCCTGACCACAAAATTTGGTGAAAGTGACACTGTGACCCAAAGCTCAGGGTGCAAAATAGTGACCTTTTAATATGCCAATTCAAAAGGAAACTGTCAAATGGGCATAAGAATTTGTGTATGGTACATTCAAGATTAAGGGCCTATCTGAAACAAGTTGCTACAAGAAAACTGATTAAAACAATGTGTCTCGTCAGTCTCATTCAGGATTGGTTACTAATTCCTATAGTCCAGGGAGCACATTCCGTCATATCTGCTTGGTCCTTGTGGCAGAAATAATTTGCACTATATGCATGCTTTGGACAGACCTGGTGCTTCAAGCAAGTAAAGTGATGAAGAGTTGCAGAGCTAAGCAAAATTACTGAGTGGCTTTCTGATCTGCTACCTCAGGGAAAAGGAACTTTTTTTTGTCCATGTATTTCATCATGGCAATCAGGGTCTCCCTTGACCAGCCAGCAGGCCATCTCACGCCAGGGTAACTGAAGGCACAGATTTAGAATTAGATTTCATGCCTCATAAGGTAGGGATAATCAACTCATGGCAATCATTACCCTGTTTCATTAACTATATTGAAAATGTGGTGAACTGTAAAAGAAAGCAAAACCATTTATTTGTGTACATGCTGTAGTTCATCCACATACATGCCATAGCCCTACCATGAAATAATATTTATATTTTGGCACTTAGCAATAAGAAAGTTCAAGATTGCACATTACTTGACTATTATTCACTTTATATAAAAGGGGAGCCAAGGAAGCTTAGATAATAAACAATTTGTACTTACAAAAATGACTGCACAACACTAAGGCAGAATGCACTATACTGAGAACGTTGGGGCGTGCTGGGTCGGCAGTGACTGGGTCAATGTACTAACCTTTTATCTTTGTAAGCCAAATTCAATACCTGGCTCACATTCTCCAGAAAGGAAAACATGAGCTCTTTCATCCTATTTTCCTGTTAATATTACAAAACCACCACACAATTTTGCTTAATTAGAAGTCTCTGATCAAGTCAAACCCAGGACTGGAACAGCAGAACATTGCAAATCAAGATAGAAGATTACATTTGCAGAGCTGTTTAGGGAAGTTTGCAGTACTCTTCTCCAAATGGTATCCAGCTCAAGCCAATGGTATAAGTCTCTCTCATTCATGAACACTACATTCACTTTCAAGTTTTAGGGATTTTCTTAAATGTAAAAGCAAAGTGCTTTTATAGCCTTTCCTTTCATCTGGGTGTGATTTCTTTTTGAAACTCCTTATATTTCAGATTTATTTTTAAGTCACAGAAGTATCTTGGTGTCTGACATCTCTTGCCCTTCAATCTGCTGTCATGATGTGTAAAGTCAGGTCTCTCCAAGGAAGGGACCAGGTTAACCCATCTGGATTTAAAAGGGACTGTGCCCATGAAGCTTTTGAACATATTTTCTTCTGGTCTTTTCCCCTCCACCACTCTTTTTCTTCTTTAAAAACTTAATTATAACTCAAAATCAAACCAAAACATACCCCACACCCTTCGGGGGAACATAATTTTTTCAGGGAAAAGACAGTTATAAATATATGTCTTGCAAAGAGATATGTGAGTCTCTGCTGTTTTTCCCCTTTTTCCACCCCCACGCCCCATCCCACTCAACACACATTATTCTGAAGCCTGAGTTTCTCCTCTAATGCTCCCCAAAATTGTACTGAGTGGCTTGAGTGAAAGCAAGAATCTTTAAAAAGCCATTAAGGAGGAAAGAAGATCTTGTGTTTATGACACATGGCAGGCAGGAGGTCTGAGTTTATCCCCAGCTCTGACACATAATTCATCAGGGAATTCTGTTAAGTCACTTAGGGCTCATCTATATAGCGAGTTATTGCGCAGCAAGCCAGGCTGTGAATGTACAGCACACCTGTTGGCCACATAATAACATCCCGTGTGGACGTTGCTACAGTGCAGTGAAAGTCCTGGAGTGTGGTTTAGTGACTACGCTTTCAAACAGCAGCACACAAAGCCGCACTCTGGGATTTTCAGTATGCTGTTGTAGTGTCTGCATGGGACGCTACTGCACGGCAAGCAGACGTGCAGCAGTTTCACACCCTGGCTTGACACACTATAATTCACAGTGTACACCTGGCCCAAAACTCTAGCACAGAGTTTCTCAGTCTGTAGCTACATACATGGAGGGATGCTGTGATACAGGGGAGAAAAAGATGGGCAAGGCACTATCATAATGTCTCACAGACCAGAGCTACCAAGAAAACCACAGAGCCTAACTCCCTTACTATGGAAGTCAGAAGTTCCTTGCTTTTAAAATACAGGCCATTTCTCTGGAACAGTTTCAGGCATGGGATTCAGAGTGACAAAAAAAGCACATTCAGTACATTCTGCCAACTAATCTGCCAATCACTTCTAGAAAGGAAAGCAGCATACCAGGATTTTTTTTGAAAATGCTAAATAAAGCCCTCCAAACTAGATTTGCATTCTTACACAGGGCGGGGGTTGTTGGATCAAACAATTAAAAAAGAAAAGAAAAAAGAGAGAGTATCTTCGTAAACTGTGTGACAGTTTCTTTTATGACAAGTTTCAGAGTAGCAGCCGTGTTAGTCTGTATTCGCAAAAAGAAAAGGAGTACTTATGGCACCTTAGAGACTAACAAATTTATTAGAGCATAAGCTTTCGTGAGCTACAGCTCACTTCATCGGATGCATTTGGTGGAAAAAACAGAGGGGAGATTGATATACACACACAGAGAACATGAAACAATGGTTTTATCATACACACTGTAAGGAGAGTGATCACTTAAGATAAGCCATCACCAGCAGCAGGGGGGGGAAAAAGGAGGAAAACCTTTCATGGTGACAAGCAAGGTAGACTATTTCCAGCAGTTAACAAGAATATCTGAGGAACAGTGGGGGGGAGAAATAACATGGGGAAATAGTTTTACTTTGTGTAATGACTCATCCATTCCCAGTCTCTATTCAAGCCCAAGTTAATTGTATCCAGTTTGCAAATTAATTCCAATTCAGCAGTCTCTCGTTGGAGTCTGTTTCTGAAGCTTTTTTGTTGAAGGATAGCCACTCTTAGGTCTGTAATCGAGTGACCAGAGAGATTGAAGTGTTCCCCGACTGGTTTTTGAATGTTATAATTCTTGACGTCTGATTTGTGTCCATTCATTCTTTTACGTAGAGACTGTCCAGTTTGACCAATGTACATGGCAGAGGGGCAATGCTGGCACATGATGGCATATATCACATTGGTAGATGCGCAGGTGAACGAGCCTCTGATAGTGTGGCTGATGTGATTAGGCCCTATGATGGTGTCCCCTGAATAGATATGTGGACAGAGTTGGCAACAGGCTTTGTTGCAAGGATAGGTTCCTGGGTTGGTGGTTCTGTTGTGTGGTGTGTGGTTGCTGGTGAGTATTTCCTTCAGATTGGGGGGCTGTCTGTAAGCAAGGACTGGCCTCTCTCCCAAGATCTGTGAGAGTGATGGGTCGTCCTTCAGGATAGGTTGTAGATCTTTGATGATGTGTTGGAGAGGTTTTAGTTGGGGGCTGAAGGTGATGGCTAGTGGCATTCCTTGCTTGTCACCATGAAAGCTTTTCCTCCCCTCCCCCCCCCTGCTGGTGATGGCTTATCTTAAGTGATCACTCTCCTTACAGTGTATATCAATCTCCCCTCTGTTTTTTCTACCAAACGCATCCGATGAAGTGAGCTGTAGCTCACGAAAGCTTATGCTCTAATAAGTTTGTTAGTCTCTAAGTTTCTTTTATGCGTGTATGAAGCACAATGTCATTTGGAGGCGAGTCACTTACTGTAACCATACAGTAACTACTCCTCACCAGGCAACATGGCGAACTGCTTCCTGGGGTTTTTGATTAAAAACACTGCCTTGTATTTCAGGATCGCCAGAGACTATAGAAAGCTGCATTTTCTGAGCAGTAGTCGGCAATAATCATCTTTTATTGTAGTGATTGAAAACAAGAACAAAAATGGCAAGGACAATTCAGAAGATCAGACCCATTAGTTGATAACAAATGACAAAATACAAAGAGAGCTAACAAGACCAAGCATAAATAGAAAGGAAAGGAAAGGAAAGGAAAGGAAAGGAAAGGGTGGGAGAAAAAAGAGTGAGAGGGACTGAAAGAACACAGGATCCAAAATGTCACAGTGGACTTTTCCCCTTTTAAACATATATAAATCTCTCTCTCTCACACACACACACACACACACACACACACACAGTGTTATCTGTCCCCTCTGGGATGTAGCACTCCCTTATAACTTCACAAAAAAGCAGCTGAATGTCATCTCTTCAACAGAAATTCAGCCATTTGCCTTTCTCACAACAATGAAACTGAATGGACTCTCATAAGATCTTTGCCTTTAAGAAAAGGCAATGCTGATCTTCCTCACTTCATTCAGTGCAACATTTGACTCTGGAAAATTGCTACAATATACAAATAGTAATCTAACTTGGCAATCAGCGCTGCTTTCCCCACAACAATAAAGGCTGTGTGCACTTGGTTATCTGCATTTGTCTGTGTGCATACATTAGTTGACCAGACAGCAAATGTGAAAAATCAGGACAGGGGGTGGGGGTAACAGGAGCCTATACAAGAAAAAGACCCAAAAATCGGGATTGTCCCTATAAAATCAGGACATCTGGTCACCCTAGCACATATATGCATGCATGGCTCCAACACCAGAAAGCAAATTAAAAGAATTCAACATTTATTTTTTTAATAATCTCATGATTCTAAAGGCAGTCTCATCATTTTGAGCTCTTGGGATTGTCAGTACTTTGCCCTTTTAGAAAAAAGAATCACTAATTTGTTGCTCCTCCCACCATCACCAGTAGCTGCCAAACCTCCCACATGGCCAACCCCCTCCCCGCTGGCAAACCTTTCCAAATCCTTTGGTGACACTATTAAAAAAACTAATATCCCTGTGTCCATTTCAAGAATCTGATCATCCTATTGATAATTTAATATGCTGGCCCTCAGAACAGTTTCCCTTTAACTTTATGGGCTAATTAAAATCTCTGAATCTCTTAACACTCCATAAAATTAATTTATTCTTGAAACAAAAGCAGTAAAAAAAACCTAGATGAAATCCCCATCAATTATACACATTTAGCTACCTATTGCAAGCAAATCTGTGACCACCTACATTTCTGGAATTTACAACAATTTTATCAAGTTATCAAAATATTGAAAAACATTATTGCACCAAAAGTGTGAAAGGAATTTAAATTGGACTCTAGCGATTTGAGAGCACTCTTGTACTGGTCAAAGGCAACCAGCCAACTAAGCAGCTTTTAGTCAGGGCCAAGTGTATGTTTAATTATTACTCCTTCCATGGCTTCCCCAGATGACCGGCATACTTTGGCTTCCTAAATGTCCTTGGGACATTCTTTCACCATCCTGACCTTGCGTCAAAGAATGAACTCTTGGCTCCACTGAAGTCTATGGCAAAACTCCGAAGGACTTAATGAGGCCAGGATTTCACTCAATGCTTCCTAGCAACTTGACTTATCCTTCCTGAATTCAATGGATCTCAAGATTTAATGAGAGAGACATGTTTCAGTGCTTGCTCTTGGAGTTTCGTTGGCAGTTAGCTGAGAGCACTAATTCTTGTTGCTCTAGAAGCCTTCTGCACATTGCTTCTAGCAGTGTTAAAAATATCCCAACTCATGCAATCTTTTGAAAGATGTTAAAACTAGGGCTGTCGATTAATCGCAGTTGTCACGGTTCCTTCCCCACTCTGAACTCTAGGATACAGATGTGGGGACCTGCATGAAAGACCCCCCAAGCTTATTCTTACCAGCTTAGGTTAAAAACTTCCCCAAGGTACAAACTTTGCCTTGTCCTTGAACCGTATGCTGCCACCACCAAGCGTTTTAAACAAAGAACAGGGAAAGAGACCACTTGAAGACGTCTTCCCCCAAAATATTCCCCCAAGCCCTATACCCCCTTTGCTGGGGAAGGCTTCATAAGAATCCTCACCAATTTGCATATGTGAACACAGACTCAAACCCTTAGATCTTAGGAGCAATGAAAAAATCTATCAGGTTCTTAAAAGAAGAATTTTAAATTAAAGAAAAGGTAAAAGAATCACCTCTGTAAAATCAGGATGTAAATACCTTACAGGGTAATCAGATTCAAAACATAGAGAATCCCTCTAGGCAAAACCTTAAGTTACAAAAAGACACAAAAACAGGAATATACATTCCATCCAGCACAGCTTATTTTACCAGCCATTAAACAAAAGGAAATCTAACGCCCTTCTAGCTAGATTACTTACTAACTTAACAGGAGTTGTAAGACTGCATTCCTGATCTGTTCCTGGCAAAAGCATCACACAGACAGACAAACCCTTTGTTCGCCGCCCCCCCCCCGCCCCTCCAAATTTGAAAGTATCTTGTTCCCTCATTGGTCATTTTGGGTCAGGTTCCAGCAAGGTTATCTTAGCTTCTTAACCCTTTACAGGTGAAAGGGTTTTGCCTCTGGCCAGGAAGGATTTTATAGCACTGTATACAGAAAGGTGGTTATCCTTCCCTTTATGACAGCAGTTAACTCATGCAATTAACTAAAAAAATTAATAGCAATTAATCGCACTGTTAAACATAGAATCCCAATTGAAATTTATTAAATATTTTGGATGTTTTTTCTACATTTTCAAACATATTGATTTCTATTACAACGCAGAATACAAAGTGTACAGTGCTCACTTTATATTATTTTTATTACAAATATTTATATTTGTATATATGATAAAATGATAAACAAAAGAAACAGTATTTTTCAGTTCACCTCATACAAGTACTGTAGTGCAATCTCTTTATTGTGAAAGTGTAACTTACAAATGTAGATTTTTTTGTTAAATAACTGGACGCAAAAATAAAACAATGTAAAACTTCAGATCCTACAAGTCCACTCAATGCTACTTCTTGTTCAGCCAATCACTAACACAAACAAGTTTGTTTACATTGACGGGAGATACTGCTGCATGCTTCTTATTTACAATATCACCTGAAAGTGAAAACAGGCATTTGCATGGCACTTTTGTAGCCGGCATTGTAAGGTATTTACATGCCAGATATGCTACACGTTCGTATGCCCCTTCATGCTTCGGTCACCATTCCAGAGGACATGCTTCCATGCTCGTTAAAAAAATAATGCGTTAATTAAATTTGTGACTGAACTCCTTGCGGGGAAATTATATGTCTCCTGCTCTGTTTTACCAGCATTCTACCATATATTTCATGGTATAGCAATCTCGGATGATAACCCAGCACGTTTGTTTTAAGAACACTTTCACAGTAGATTTGACAAAACACAAAGAAATGTGAGATTTCTAAAAACAGCTACAACACTCGCCCCAAGGTTTAAGAATCTGAAGTGCCTTCCAAAATCTGAGAGGGACAAGGTGTGGAGCATGCTTTCAGAAGTCTTAAAAGAGCAACACTCTGATGCAAAAACTACAGAATCCGAACCACCAAAAAAGAAAATCAACCTTCTGCTGGTGGCATCTGATTCAGATGATGAAAATGAACATGTGTCGGTCCACACTGCTTTGGATCGTTATTGAGCATAACCCATCATCAGCATGGACGCATGACCTTGGGAATGGTGGTTGAAGCATGAAAGGACATATGAATCTTTTGTGCATCTGGCACATAAATATCTCGTGATGCTGATTACAACAGTGCTGTTCAAACGCCTGTTCTCACTTTCAGATGGCATTGTAAACAAGAAGTGGGCAGCATTATCTCCTGCAAATTGTAACCAAACTTGTTTGTGTGAGTGATTGATTGAAGTAGGACTGAGTGGACTGGAGGCTCTAAAGTTTTACATTGTTTTATTTTTGAATGCAGTTATTTTTTGTACATAATTCTATATTTGTAAGTTCAACTTTCACGATAAAGAGATTGCACTACAGTACTTGTATTAGGTGAATTGAAAAATACTATTTCTTTGGTTTTTTACAGTGCAAATATTTGTAATCAAAAATAAATATTAAGTGAGCACTGTACACTTTGTATTCCGTGTTGTAATAGAAATCAATATATTTGAAAATGTAGAAAATATCCAAAAATATTTAAATAAATGGTATTCTATTATTGTTTAACAGCGCGATTAATTGTGATTACTTTTTTTAATTGCTTGACAGCCCTAGTTAAAACAGATAACTTTCTAAAAAAAAAAGCTAAGAATTCTCTTAGTCCATAGTTTATACGCTCTTAAATGCTCCGATACCACCTGCAGTTGGTAGGGATTTTTCTACTAAATTATGCACGACAATGCATACTGAAAGGGAAACCTAAAGAGCCAGTGTTACCAGCTCTCACAATTGTTATAGCAAGTCTCACAATACTGGTGTTTCTCTTCAAGCCCCAGTGACTGGAATCATTAGATTATGCGAGAATCTAAACTTTCATTTTTAAAAAGTTTCTAGCCCTCATGGATGCACAGAAAAGCTTGATAATGTGACAAAAATGCAACCAAAAGGCTCATAAACCAGAAAGCAAATATGAACCCAAATTGTATTACTTTAAAAAATAATACACGACTGTAAGCCACACATATTTTGGGGGGGTCAGGCTCAGGATATTCAAATGTTTGAAGTTAGCAATAATGGAATATTGATAAAAGAGGCAAGTGACTCACTGTACAAGTGCCACTGCTGGAGATTCCTCCACTCTCAGATAACCTGTGTTGGTGATGCAGTATATGTGTTCTATTTCACTGCCTAATGTCTTATATTGACATGATATCTCCTTATGCAGTTTTATTTCTTCTAAATTGGCTAACAAAAAAAAAAAAATCCATTCACCACTAAGCAGCAGAATGGAACGCATTACATTTAAGCTATGTCTACATTTAAAAAACTGCAGTTGTAGCGCTTCCGTGTAGCCATTTACTGCAGCAACAAGATGTGTTCTCCCATCGCCGTTATAAATCCACCTCCCTGAGAGGCAGTAGCTAGGTCAATGGATGAATTCTTCTGTCAACCTAGCACTGTTTACACAGGGATTTAGGTCTGCTTAACTACATCGCTCAGGGGTGCAGATTTTTCACACCTCAGAGACATAGCTATGCAGATGTAACTTTTCACTCTAGAGCAGTCCTTAGATTTAGGCCTTTATTCAAAGCCTATTGAATTCAATGGGCTTTGGCTCAAGCCTTGAACACTGTTATCCTGTCTTGAATCCAAAAGGAGGAGATCACTGAATGATTCATCTTCTTTCCAATAACATGCAATCAGGCTGAATGAGTGTTTTGTAGGCCTAAAGTCACCATAGTGGATGCACAATAGTACTTCAAGAGCATGCGTGCGTATTTACCTGTGTGGTTTGAAAACTGGACAGAATTCACAGGATCAACTTCAAATCCCAGAACCTGCAACACAGAATAAAAGAACACTATTATTATTAAAACAGAACTTTCTTCAGAATGCCACTCAGATCATAAAATGGAAGACAAAGGTTACCATGGTCTGTTACACATTTAGAAGCTTAGAATGTGATTTAAAGTAAGAGCTGAGTAACCAGTGTTAAACATACAGTACTTTAATAGAGGAAGGGGCATGGAGAGAGACACACAATGGACCCACCAGAAGAGTGGAGCTCCATATCTGAAAGAGAAGATTTGCCTGGAGGCCAGCAGGCAGAAGCTAGTAGAGCAGCATTCTTAGGGTCTGAAGTAAATCTTGTCCAGGCAATGACACTTCTACAATTCAAGGGGCCAAATGAGCATAAAATCAGAGGGGGTAATGGAGAGTGTAACAGGGGGAAAAAAAAGTTCTCATGGTTCTGAAAAAAAAACAAAAACTTTTTCATAGATTTCAAGGGCAGACAGGACTTCTGTGATCATCTAGTCTGATCTACTGTATAGCACAGGCCATAGAACTTCCCCCAAATAGTTTCTGTTTGAACCAGAGCATATATCTTTAAAAAATAAATAAGTCCAATCTGGCAATTTTTAAATCAAGTGACAGAGTATCACCACAACCCTTTGTAAATTGTTCCAATGGTCAGTTACCCTCTCTATTAAAAATCTATACGTTATTTCCAGTCTGAATATGTCTACCCTCAACTTCCAGCCATTGGATTGTGTTAGACTGAAAGGCTAGTTTCTTCTTCTTCTACCATTTGCAGTGCTTGCTGACTCACCCAACAGCAGTTTCATTAGCACAATGAAGGGCCTGAAGGCCACCATGAAATCTAGTCAGTTGACATTTGTTGATAGCAAGCACCATTGATTGACGGAGACCACAGTGACAAAGTGGGTCATTGCGCAGACCCCAAGGGCTAGACTGAAATATTTGTTCCTCATACAGGTACCTAGATTGTAATCAATAGACCTCTTAACCTTCTCTTTCTAAGCAGATTTAGCTCCGTGAGTCTACCAATATAAGGCATGTTTTCTAAGCCTCTAATCATTCTCATGGCTCTTCTCTGAACCCTCTCCAATTTATCAGTGCTCTTCTTGAATTGTGGGCACCAGAACTGGACACAGTATTCCAGCAGCAGTCGCACCAGTGCCAATACAGAGATTGAATAACCTGTCTACTTTTACTCAAGATTTCCCTATTTATATCCAAGGATCACAGATTTCCCTATTTATATCACCTATTTATATCTAAGGATCACATTAGTCCTTTTGGCCATAGCATTCATTGCACTGGGAGCTCACATTCAGCTGATTATCCACCATGATCCCCAAATCTTTTCCAGGGTCTTTTCAGGCAGGTGGGTGTACAAACACTGTTTGCCCCCAGATTTAGATTTCACAAGCTTTTATGAAACTCAAGACCATGAGGAATTATTATTTTTGAGATTTTATTTTGGTGGCAAAGTGTTAATTCAATGGAGGCATCTTAATAAAAAAAACCTCAAACAAATAAATTTCCTTTGCAATATTTGCAATTCAAATAGGTTCTGATTGCCTAAGGTGGGGGGGAGAGGAAGGAAGCCCAAAGTAAACATTTATTTCCTCCCCCACCTCCCAGTTAAAAATAATCTATTGTGTTATTACTTAAAAAGACAAGGCTGGGGAGGGTGGGAAAAATCAGTGAAGATTTTTAACTTGGCACTGTCCATTTACTAGAAAGAGATAGCAATAACTATATTTTTTTTATCTGGTGTTCAAGCCATGCTACAGTTTGATCCACCACTAAAAAAAAAAATCTAATACAAATCTGACAGCACACTGACATTTAGTATTTGTTTTCACATCCTCTTTGCTACGGATAAAATTTCTCCTCAGAAGAAGAGCTGCTATATATGGCTCTGTGAGTCATGGGAGACAACAGTAATGATGCAAAAATAATCCTGTATGATCCATTTTTAGGCAATTTGCTAGAGGGTTAATTGAAGCTTTTGCCAGTCACACTCTTCACTGGGAGACACATCTCTTCCTTGTCATCAACAGCGTAATACCCTCATGTAAATCAAGACCATGTGAGCATTCGTGCCAGCAATAAGACTATCTTAAACACATACACACAAAACTAGCAGCAGGCCTGGAGCAACAAGAGGCTGGCGGAATCTGCTGCAGATGATGTTCCCTCCTCCCCTCAGATACTGTGCAGCTATAGTTTTACAGTCCATGTTAGACTTCACATGGGGTCTCAGAACCGATCTCTTACAAAAAGGCAGGTGTTAGTGCGCAACTACAGGAAAAAATAATCCAATAATAATGCTAGACAGAAAGGTGGGTTAGTGTACACTGGTTTGATTAAAAGTAGTGTCGAGTACTACACCTGCTCCAGAGTCAGTTTGTGGTTTTTTAGCTATGTGTTTTTGTCTCCAATGTCAGGTTTCAGAGTAGCAGCCGTGTTAGTCTGTATTCGCAAAAAGAAAAGGAGTACTTGTGGCACCTTAGAGACTAACAAATTTATTAGAGCATAAGCTTTCGTGAGCTACAGCTCACTTCATGAGCTGTAGCTCACGAAAGCTTATGCTCTAATAAATTTGTTAGTCTCTAAGGTGCCACAAGTACTCCTTTTCTTTTTGTCTCCAATGTGTGCATCTTTCACACATCAACAGACAACACAGGAAACAGACTATAAAACAAAGTGTTATCAAATGTAAAGAATAAACAAACTAAAAATAGATACAGAAAGTTCCCTAATTTTTGTCAGATATTATTTGGACCACCCAAGATAACAGCAGAGAAATATTGTACAGGAATGCAAGATTTAAGAGAGGACCTGTGTAACACAGGGGCCAAGGCAGGTATTAATACCTCTACACCTGACCATCTTCTCCATATTTCCCCAATGGGGGGGGATCAGGTGTGGTCTCTACTGAAAGATAAGAACTAGCTGATTGTCATGGTTACTGCGAGATGTTTGCACAGAAAACAATTTTTGAGTTTAGTGTAACATGTGCACTAGTATGATCCAGATCTGTTGGGAGTGAAACCTACCACCTGAGAAGGGGGAATCTGAGCGCTGACCCAATCAACATGAGAACAATGAACATCTGTGGAGAAAGCCTATGTTTACTGTCTAGACTAGATACAGGGCAGAAATTTACAGACAAAAAATGAACCCCAGAATGTTCAGAAAATTGTTACACTCAAATCCTGTGCCCTAAGCAGAGTGAAAACTGCTAGTCTGCTGGAGGAAAGAGCGGGGCTCATGGAGCCCGGAATGGAGCACCTGTGTTACCAGCAGCCAGTGGATGAGGAGCATTTCCCCTGGTGGGCACAGAGAGGGCTCCCTCCAGTTGTAAGCAGGTGGTACCAATTCACCTCAGACACCCCTGAACAGCATCACAGCCTGTCTCTCACTGGAGCTGGAGGTATTATTTCAATCTTAAGAAGACATATCCCTGCTAGCGCTGTGCTAGCATGCTAAAAATGGAAGTATAGCTATACCAGTGAAAGGTGCTGGAGGTGCTAGCTGTCCCAAGCACAATCCCATCTGAGATCCTAGGTACATATTTGGGTGTCGAGCCCTCTTGCTGCACACACTGCTGTGGCTACGCTACCGTTTTTAGCATGCTAGCTCGATCAGATGTAGTGCACCTATGTCTCTGCCATCTGGAAATGACACTTTCCAGCGCCCGTGTAGGCATACTCTCACTCTTCTGGGTTCAGCACTTCTCATCAGAACCTGCTCTGTGTTAACAACAAAAGGCATCGGCAACTAGCGTTTTAGAGAGAGAAAGAGAAGGCACTAATTCTCCTGGGGAAACAGAGCAACGGCTTTTCAGTGACGGAGCTGCAATTCAGACAAAGCCAGAAGCTGGATAGTTTCAGTATGGTCATTACTGTCAGGCAGGATAAATAGTATTTCCCCGCCCCCGACAACATATAATGAAGTTCAACCTAGTTTGTCATGACTTCTAACTTGTCTTCCACGGCTTTGTCCAAACTATTATTTAAAGAATGATGTTAGCACATTTGTTAATGCAGGCTAACATTACGCCTTTAAACCCTACTGTAGACAAGGCCAAGATGAGTACTAGGACTTAACTAATATTATGTTCCTATAGTGTTATGTTCCTATGTACGCATACAGAGACCACAGACCTCTGTAGCAATGATTCATCTGAAACAATAAAACATTGCTACTCTGTTTAGAACAAGTTCTTTTTACAGACACTTCCACCAGTACTAAAGATGTTACTCCTAGATTGGGGCAGGGAATGAGGCTCAGGAAAACGTCTCACTACTACTCTGAACACAAATTCAGCCTAATGTTTGAATATGAGACTCATAAAATTGGATCCATATGGCAGTTTCGCACAGTTTAATCATGGAAGAAAGAATTCAAGCTGGTAACTTTGTCATGGTTCACTGAAGCAGACAGAAACTAAAGACTTTGCCTGTCAAATATGGCACAGGCCACTCAAGTGCCACCTTGTCAATTGCCTAGTGGGGTTGCTGCAGTGTGATAAATGTCCTGAATATTTTACCTGTGACACAAATGGCTTTTTCCATTGCCTCCTGAACTTTGCTAGACATCACTTTGCTACAAGCAGCACCAAAAAAAGTAGATATTAATAAACCATACACTATTTATATAACACAAATTATACAATGGACAGACATCAGTTCACTCACTGCTGAATGCAGCAACAATACACAGCAATCTCTTCAGAAACCAGTTAAGAAGACTACTGTATCCAATTGGAAATGTGGAGGTTGGGGAACATTCACATGGGTCCCAAGTTTAGATCTTAAGACCATGTTTTTGTATTTGTTCTACAATGTACCTTTTGATCTATGTATAAACAAATAATTTAAATAGAATACAGTGAGTCAGCTTGGAATGTTGCCCACATTAGATCTAATAAGTCCTAAAACACTTTCCAATCTGGGGCTAGATTCACTACTAAAGGCACAGTGAATTTTAGGTTACTACTTTCCTATGCCAATCTCTGCTTGGGAAAAGGGTGTTACATGCACATGTACCCTGCCCCATCCCCTCTGGTGAGATTGCTGCCCTTAGTTTGGAATGTGGATTATCGCTGGAACTCCACAGGAGCAGGTCCTGCAAAGACTATTGGAGGAATGCACGGAATCATTTTATCTCCCAGTTGCCCTGGCCACACCCTCTTCCAGGTTAGCATCATCCGCCCTTTGGACTGCAATGGCCCTCTACACCCCCTTTGGCAGGGGGAAGTTCATGGATTCTGCCTCCTCTCCCTACCCCTAGCTATCTTTCTGCCTTGGACATACTCCACAATAGAATCATAGATCCTGGGTGAATCTAAACCAAACCCAGTCTGTGTTGGGGGGGGGGGGGGGGGGGGGAAGAATTCAGCTAATCCCAAAATAGAGACTGCAAGATGTCCTCAGACGAGGCTCAATTCAAGCAGAGTTCTTCTGAAGAGCCAAACGAAGGCTGCTCACATTCATCTCATACAATATAACTGACCTCTACAGAAATCTTGGTGAGAGGAACTGGAGGTGTTTATTAAAACAAATCTCTGAAGAGTCGGATGCTACCATAGACAGATGAGTCTGATAAGCAGAAGACATGACTGGCGTATCCCTACTATCTCCTTCAGCTAATGTTTGAAAAACTAAATAAAAACCTTCACACTCATTGGACAAGGATACAATAAAAATATGACCAGCTATGAAACATGGAATACAACTTTACAAATAAGTTCAACTTAGCTTTAAACCTTCCCCCACAAAGACAGAAGAGAAAGAGACTGACACTGTCCTGCTCTGCCTGCAATGCAGAGGTCACTATCCTGGACTGGGGGTGGGAATGTGGGTCACCCATGGAGAAATGGATATTTAAAAGATACTTAAAGGACTTTTACTAAAAGTTTGCTTTTTTTTTTTTTTTTTTAAAAAAAAAAAAGAGATTGATTGTCTATCTTTCCTGACCACAAACAGGAAAGCAGAAGCTCAACTGAACTTCAGATGCAACCATCCTCCAAAACTTCAGGTTAGACTATGACCCTAGATCAGGATCCTAGTATCTACAGTGAACCAGTCTAAAACTCTACATCCAAAAATACCTCTGAGGTTTGATATCCAGATCTGTACTGCACAGCTCTGGCTCATGTCTAAATGAAAATTTATTGTTTTTGTCTATGGTGTTTAAGTGTTCTTGGGATAATTATAATTGTTTAAAATTTGCTTTTTCCCCTCCCCCCAGAAGGTATTCAAGTTATATATTTCTGTTATTGATGCAGAATATTTCTTCACCCCAGCTCCACCATTCCCAATGGAGAACAACCAGCTTAAAATCACCCCTTGTTTGAGAAAGTTTGCTTAGTTGTTGTTATGACTAGCACCTAAACTTAGTAGAAATGGAAGATTTAGAAAAAATATTTTTATCATGTTCAGTTTAATTTGTGTGTTGTTGTGACCCTAGGCATCCTCGTGTTCACACCCTACACACAACTGCACTGGAATTTGTACAAAATATGCCTTGTGAGGCATCTTTTGAAAACTACCACCACATTGGTGAATATCATTGTGAAATGCATGGGGCAACACTGTGTATGGAATTAGGGATACTCACTGATATTATACTTTAAAGTCTGTGACTAAAAGGTCTTTAAACCAGGCATGTCAGCAGGAACTGATAAGCAAGTTCTCTGAAGACAAAGAAAAGAGACCAAAACCTCCAACCCGGTGTGGCAAAGTTCAGTGGTTATTCATTTGTGTTGAGGTTGCAGGAAGAACATTTAGCTTGTAAAATGGCAGCAGAAAGCACCACATTGGAACATACCAGGAGACACCTTAATCAAAATAGAGTTAGCCTCCCAAAAGAGACAGGAGATCAAACTGACCACTGAAACAAAGGCAGATCTTGAGATATAAGGACACACAGAAAGAGTCTGAATTATCCTTCATCTGAGGAGACAAGGAAAACCAGTAGCTTGGACTATGTGGGGATAGTCAGCCAGCTCTTGCTGGGAAAGGAAGACTGGTGAGAAAACTACCTTGAACAAAAACTGAATCTTGCTAAGTTAATTCTTAGCCATTAGAAAGTATATTTGTACTTTTGTTTGTGTGTAAGCATTTCCATCTTTATTTCTTCCACATGGTATCACTTAACCAGGGGTGGCCAACCTGAGCCTGAGAAGGAGCCAGAATTTACTGATGTACATTGCCAAAGAGCCACAGCAATATGTTGTCAGTCCCCAAACAGCTCCCCCACCCCACTCCCAGCGCTTCCACTGCCCTCCCAATCAGCTGTTCATGGCATGCAGGAGGCTCTGGGGGGTGGAAGGAAGGGGTGAGGAGCGAGGGCACTGCAGGCTCAGGGGAGGGAGCAGGAAGGGGTGGACTGGGGGCAGGGCCCGTGGCAAAGCCAGGGGTTGAGCAGTGAGCACCCGCTGGCACATTGGAAAGTTGGCGCCTGTAACTCCAGCCCCAGAGTCGGTGCCTATACAAGGAGCCGCACATTAACTTCTGAAGAGCTGCATGTGGCTCCGGAGCCACAAGTTGGCCACCCCTGACTTAACCCATGTCCTTTTGTTAACAAACTTGTTTTATTCTTACTATCAATCAACTCAGTGCTGTGTTTGAGGGAAGGATGTGTTTACCCCAGTTAAATTAATAAGCTGTCATGTACTGAATCTTTAAAAGAGCAGGAAACTTAATGCCTTCTGTGAATGCACAGCGATATGGGCTGTGCATTGCAGAGACTGAGCTCTGAAGAGCTCAGGGGCTGGAGTTCAATGATTGTTACCTGCTACGCAAAGTTCGGGCTGGGAGAGCCTTGGGGAGTTTGCCAGTGAGGAAGACAGACTGTGGTGGCAAACAGCTGACGCACAGTCTAACCTCCAGCAAAGTTTACTCTTGCTGACAGTGGCTCACAGCTCTCAGTATCCCAAGCAGAGTGTTACATTAGGAGCAGGGGGTGGTTGGATGGGTCAGGGGTTCTGAGGGGGGGCAGAATGGATCAGGGGTTCTGAGGGGAGCAGTCAGGGAGCAGGAAGTGGGAGGGGGTGAATAGGGGGTAGGGGCCAGGCTGTTTGGAGAGGCACAGTCTTCCCTACCTGGCCCTCCATACAGTTTCTCAACACCGATGTGGCCTTCAGGCCAAAAGATTTGCCCACCCCTGCTCTAGAAGATGATAAACTTTTAGGTTCTAGTTTTGAAATGAATATCTCTAATATTTTGGCTACTTTGCTTTCTCTTTCCCCAGAAATAAGTGCAGCATGTTATTTTATTAAATTTTTCATTTTTAACTTTTTCTACTGTATAACAAAATTCTGATTTTAGAACAGTTTACAAAACTGCAATGACACTGTTATATTTAAGGGGGAACAAACCATCAGGTACTGTCATTCAGACTGGAAGAGGGTTATGGATTGACAACATAACATTTACTGCTTCTCTTCCCTAAGAGCAAAGGGCAGTGGGTTAACATGGACCTTCTCATTAGACTAAAGACATCCATGAATAGCCTAGAACAGGGGTTTTCAACCTTTTTCTTTCTGAGACACCCCCACCCCCAACATGCAATAAAAACTCTACAGCCCAGCTGTGTCACAACTGTTTTTCTGCATATAAAAGCCAGGGCCAACATTAAGGGATAGGAAGCAGGGCAGTTGCTCGGGCCCCCACATCACAGGGGGCACCGCAAAGTTAAGTTGTTCCGGCTTCAGCTTTGGATGGTGGGACCCAGGGTCCTGGGCTGCAGTCCCTTGCTGTGTGGCTTTGGCTTTCTGCCCTGGCCCCTAGAGAGTCTAATGTCCTCCATACTTGGCAGCCCCACAGGGGGCCTCAGGCTTCTGTTTGAGAACCACTGGCCTAGAAGGCACTGTGGTTTAGTGGACTGAAGAGTAAGCCAGGAATTTAATCTCCTCTCTACCACAGATTTGCTTTATGATCTTAAGTAAGTCACTTCAGCCAAAGTTTAAAAAATTTGGGTGGCCTTAGTTTCAGATGCCTAATTTAGGACACCTTGGGCTGATTTGCAAAAAGATTGCATGCACATAGCTCCTATCACCTTCACTTTGAACCAAAGGTCAGGCTTATCTTCACTGCAGAAGTAACACAGGTGTTGCCCCTAATCCAGTTCCCATCCGCCCACAATCCCTCTCACCTGAATTTGGCAGTGCTTTAAATCCAGGCTACTGAGTGTGAGCTATAGTCCTGGTGCTGCTGTCACTTGGCAGTTAGGATGTAGGATCAGACAGTCCTCCAGTGCCTTCCCACAATCCCCCCTGCCCATGTGCCCAGAAGGATAGACAGGTTCTCCCACAATTCACTGGAAAACAGAGTGGTTTAGTTTATTGCAGCAGAAAAAAATCATGGGATATACTTCCTAAAAGTGCTAGTGCCTCACAGGGGTGAGTAAAACACAAGTGTGACCCCAGTAATTTAAATATGGCTGCTCACACACAGGCAAGGTTAACCAGGATGCTGATCACTAGAGTCACCTCAGCAGTGAAGAAAGAACTCTTAATAGGAGGGAAAGGGATGCAGAACAGCCCAAGTGCCACTTGGTTTTGTTTTGTTTAAGTGAGGGAGCAGCATGGCTGGGCCACTACAGTTAACATGATTTGGGGTGGGGAGAGGGAATAGATCAGCCCAGGTGTGGGAGGAAGAGCCCGAGTGCCTGAAGACTTCTTGTATACCTAGCAGAGGAGCAAGGACAGCCACAATTGAGCCCAGCAGAGTGGGAGTTAACTAATTCTGCTTGTTCCAAAGTCAGTTGATAGAGCAGAATTTTTTGGGAGGTAGGTAATGTTATACCACTCATAGGGGACAGGACTGATTTAAATATGCATGGACTGTGGGGAAGCAAATTATATTTTCATCCAGGGCTAGTAAATTTAGCACTTGAGAGACAGTGTCAAAGTTTCCAAGTCCTACAACTAGCCCCTGTACATGGAAGTGAAATATACTGCTAAGCAAAGAAATGGAAAAAGAGGCAAAGCATGGCATCCAGCATCCAGACACTTACTACTGGCAATAAGGCATCTAAATACCCGCTCTGTTCATTTAATTACCTGAGTGTCCAAATACTAACTCAGCCAGGGGCTCCCTAACTATAGCACAGAATTATTCAGACTGAGGATTGGGGGCTGCAAGTGGCTCTTTAATGCGTCTCCCACGGCTCTTTGCAGAACATGATATTAAAGCAATGTGTGATTTTAATTATTAAGCAATCTAAGTTATTAACCCATCAGGATGCTTTTACTATGTTATTAGCCAATTGAAGAATACTTGGTCAGTCATTTTGCTGTGAGAATAATTCTAGATATATAGAAATAGAAAATGAAACAATGAATTCACACTACTCTGGCTCTTTTGAGTAATGTTTATCGCTAATTTGGCTCCTGAACCACTGAGGTCTGAGTATCACTACTGTAGCACTTATGTTTGAAAACAGACCCCTAGTCTTCTGCTTCTCTCCCCTAGTTCAGAATCAGGCATCAGCAGCCTCTGCTTTCAATTTAAAGTGAAAATTAAGAGTATGCGGTTAAGCCAGCTTCCAAGTCAGTTTCTTACGCTCAGGGTCTCCTTACAAACTCCTTGTTGCTTGCACTTGCCATACTGGCTTGGCTGGTGAGACCAAGCAAACTTCACAACTAACTGCTCCTGCTGTCTCATATGTCTTTACTCAAGTGGCTGAACTCTTGATGGATATTCAAGTTTTAAACTGCTTTGGGATCCTGTTGGCAGAAATCCAGTCTAATTGCCAAAGCATTGCAAGTTTCCCAGTACAGTACTGTCCAATAGCTGTATTATCAATTTGACAAGGAGCAGCTGAGGGAAAACCTTCACTGAAGCTGTATGTCATTCTGCACACAGCCTTACAGTGGATTTCAAGGCAGAAGCTGCCTTTGATTGCTTTCTGCAGCTTCGTTTTCTGCATCTTGGAGCATTACAAAAATACAGTAACTCCTCACAAAGTCGTCCCCATTAACATTGTTTCATTGCTGACCAATTAGTGAACATGCTCGTTTAAAGTTGCACAATGCTTCCTTATAACCTTGTTTGGCAGTCACCTGCTTTGTCCACTGCTTGCAGGAAGAGCAGCCCATTGGAGCTAGCTGGTGGGGGCTTGGAACCAGGGTGGGCTGGCAGCCCTCTCAGCTCCCCTAAGTTCCCTGTGCAGCAGACGCCCAGCAGGCTATCAATTGCCGGGCTGGTCCCTCCCCCCACTGCCATGTGCTGCTCCTGCCCTCTGCCTTGGAGCTGCTCCTGGGAGCCTCCTTTTCGCTGTGTTGGGAGGGAGAGATGCTAATGTCAGGGTGTCCCCCCTACCCCACACTCCTTTACCCCATCTCCACAGGTCTTTATTAGGCACAGTGATAAATTTTGTGCTTGTGGCTAGAGGATTCATCAGAAAACTGATACGCAGAAGACATATGTCTCTCTGTAAAAATGGTGTGCTTATAGTGATAACAATATTATCACCCAGATTTTAAATAAAACAAAAAGTCTTACTAGACATATCAGTAGCAGGAGCTCACATTGGAATGATGAAGCATTTTCTGCCAGCAAAGCCTTTCCTGATGTGGTACTATCTATAAATGAACTATTCTTTTTGCAAGTTGGCTTCTTTGACATCTGAACAAAGTATTGCAAATCAGGTGTTGCTAGTGCTGTCTCTTTTCCTTTTAGAGAAAAGATCAGAACAGTCTAACTGCACTGATGGGACCAAGGGATATAAACCAGACTTTATTTAAAAAACAGTCTGAACTTTATCCAAGACTACATAGACTACTGGCTCAATTTTATTTTTTAATATAAAACGTAGTGGTATCTATTCTGGACACCAGAAGACTCCCATATTTTCCCTTTAACCAAAGAGTAATACAGCAAGTCCTTCTCTGGGGACTGCACCTTGACAGGGAAGAAAGGCTCATGTGCGTCGAGACCCCCAAGAGCTATGCCAGCAGGAGTTTTAATTCCTGGCAGGGTCACCCACACTGGATAAGTCAAAGGATAGGGACTAGTCAAGACGCAGTTCACTAGCCCTTCCGAATGGGGTTAAGCAACCTATGCTCATCTTTAAAAAAATTATAGCAAAGCAAACAGCATGATAGTCAGGGATGGTGGAGCCTTGTTCATGCTCTACGTTTCATCTAATGGTGAGGGAAGGATTCAGATTAGGCTACATCAAGTACAGGAATTGCATGCAAATAAGACTATTCATCCTTTTAGCCAGACTTCCTGCTCCCCAGCTAGCTCAATTCATGATACTTCAGAGGAAAGTGGGGTGGAAGATTACTACAAAAACATTACTGTAGCTTCCTGACCTGGCCCTCATAAAAAGTACCACAGAAGTAGAAGGATCAATGAAGAGATAGGCTATGTTAATTGGCTGGAAGAACAGAGGGCTGGTCTACACTGAAAAACATACAGCTCCATAGCTACATCTTTCAAGGGTGTGAAAACTCCACACCCCTGAGATGTAGCTGGGCTGACCTAACCCCAGTGTAGACAGCGCTAGGTCAATGACAGAAGAATTCTTCCATCAACCTAGCTACTGCCTCTCAGGGAAGTTGATTAACTACAGTAACAAGAGAACCCCTCCTGTTGATGTAGTGAGGGTCTACACTGAAGCACTACACTGGCACGGCTGCAGTGGTACAGCCGTGCCACTGTACTATTTTAAGCATAACCATAGCCCCTGCATCACTGTTTATAGCTAGCTGCACATTTGACCCCTTATCTGCACCAAGCCAGAGTATAGAACTTAGCATGATCAGAAGTAACTTCAAAGGGAATGACAGCTGCATTGTCAAAGGACATCTGAACTGACTGTCCACTTTCCTGCTTGTAGGCAGTTAGCTCCTTGCTAGAATTAACCCTGTTTAATTGTATAATAAAAACACAGTAACAATCAAATGGATAAATCCATTCTAAAGTATTACAGGCAGCTTCTATGTCTTTCACACTCTGTTTCTATGCTCCTCTGGAAATAAAACTAGCTGAAGTGTGGAAAAGAGCATTTAATAATGGATAGGCAGATATTGATTTGAAAGTGCAAGAAGTTTAAGATGGGGTGGCAGGGAGTGGTTCTTTTTGTACCATCCAGCCATGACTTTAGGAAATCTCTTGGAAGAATGTCTGGCTCACTAAACTAATTCCTTTGCATGGTCTTGATCTGTGCGGAGAACTATTCTTCCCAAGATGTGCTATTTTGTTCTTATATTAAGCCTCCTCTTTTAATAAGCGTCTCATACTATCTAGATCAGGGTGGGCAAACTACAGCCAGCAGGCCACATCCAGCCCGCCAGCTGATTTAATCCGGCCCCTCCTTTAATCAGGGGCCACTCCTCATGTGTGCACTGTGGCTCTGAGTGGCTCCCGGAAGCAGTGGCATGTCCCCACTCCGGGTCCTAGGTTTAGGCGCAGCCAAGGGGCTCTGTGCGCTGCCCATGCTCCAAGCGCCGGCTCTACAGCTCCCATTGGTGGGAAACTGCGGCCAATGAGAGCTGCAGGGACGGCACCTCAGGATGGGGCAGAGTGCAGACCCGCCTGGCCATGCCTTTGCATAGGAGCCCGAAGCAGGACATGCCGCTGTTTCCAGGAGCTTCTTGAGGTAAGCTCCTCCTGTGCCCCAACCCTCTGCCCTGGCCCCCCCTTCCACCCTCTGAACCCCTTGATCCCAGCCCAGAGCACCCTCTTACATGTCAAACCACTCATCCCCAGCCCCACCCCAGAGCCTGTACCGCCAGCCAGAGCCCTCACCCTCTGTTACACCCCAACCCCAATTTCATGAGCATTCATGGCCCACCATACAATTTCCATACCCAGATGTGGCCCTCGGGCCAAAAAGTTTGCCCAGCCCTGATCTAGATACTGCCTTTTATATAACTAGGCTTGGCAGAATTCAAATGTTTAATATAATTTTAATGGATAACATTTAAGCTTTTTTACTTGTATCAATAAAATGTTCACAGTTATAGGAAATTAGGGATGAGGTCAGACTATTAAACAGTAGATGTTGAAATTAAAATTTATAACTATTAAAACAAAACTGTCAACATAACAATATACATATCCTTAAATTAAACTCTAATGGTCTCAAGCAGCACTTTTCTTCTTCTTTTGCTAATCTGTAAATGTCCTCATCAATGGAAATATTTTCTCATCACTGTGTGTGTGTGTGTGTGTGTGTGTGTACGTGTACACACACACAGTGAAGTCAATGTTTACCAACATTTACTGATAAAAATTGAATCCTTCCAAGCCTAGGTATAACCATCTGTATTTACTATACTTCAGAGTTGTGTATCTAATCACTGGTGAAATAACTTTCTCCTCAAGGTCATAAATACAGTATGTTGAATAGTGCTATTCCCTCTCCTGAATCGATCCACTTGACATCCTTCCAGTCTGATGCATTACTGATAACTCTTAGCTTTCTATTTCTAAGTTTCATTAAGATATTGGAGATACAGTGAATAGTTTTCTGTGCAGTGCAGTACATTGTCAAATGCTTTACTAAACTATATTAGGTCTACTGCATTATCATTATCCACTTGGGGTGCTGCATTAAAAATCCAGAACAAGAGAGAGATTGGGCTAGTTGGGAACAGCTTCAACTCACTTTATTGACCC
The DNA here is from genome assembly GCF_009764565.3 of Dermochelys coriacea. Lineage (NCBI taxonomy): Eukaryota > Metazoa > Chordata > Testudines > Dermochelyidae > Dermochelys > Dermochelys coriacea. The sequence goes on from NC_050068.2 coordinate 156,915,431, forward strand.
ATGCTGGCAATTATGCCATGCTTTGCTAGTTGCCCCATCTGATATTATACAGTAGTAAATTACTTTAGAAGCAGTGATATGGTGGGTGGTTCTTTTACCTTACTGAACCAAATTACCCTTCCACCAATCCACAGCCACTCTACAGATTTCAGTTTTGTCAAACACTGTTATTGTTAGAGGTTCCACTATACTCTACATTCAAGATCCTGTCTGCTCCAGGAGACTACGTTTTTAGGGTTTGTGCATTCATGCCTTATTGTGAATATGGTGCTTGCGCTGGATTTGATATCCTTGGAGAATGAAGCTGTCTGTTTATGAGATTGTTGTTGCTCTTGCTGTATTCAGGGCAAACACCTTTTCCCTATCAGTGTGTCTCAACTTGACCTGGAAGGACCTCCTCTGTTAGAGAAAGGATAGCTCAGTCTCCTTGGCCTCTCCACCAGGTGTCAGTTTGTGGTGTCCCCTATCCCCCTCATGAGGGCCCCTGTCCAGCAATAAATGGATTGAAGGCCAAATGGACTGAGTGTCTAACTACCACTGAAACGAATGGCTGTTAGGCAAATAGCCTGCTTGGATAGCTTTGAAAATCCCACTGGGCTCCCATATGCATCTTTAGGCACCTAGATGCCTTTAAAAATGTGTCCCCGAGACCATAAAAAATTTCACTTCATATAGGCCCCAACCCATTGTCAGGTAGGGTGACCAGATGTCCTGATTTTATAGGGACAGTCCCGATATTTGGGGATTTTTCTTATATAGGTGCTTGTTACCCCCCACACTCTGTCCTGATTTTTCATACTTTTTATCTGGTCACCCTACTGTCAGGAGACACTTTTCTTACTTAAATATAGCTAGACCTTTTAAAATGTCACTCAATAGGGTGCTGCCTCTCACTTGGAAAGATCTAGTCCCAGAATAGCAAAATGCAAGACCTATTAAGAGTTTGTCCTAAGACCTGCAAAGCTAAGGAGTAGGGAGGGGCCTAATTAGTCAGTCCTCACTGAGGCAAAATTTCCACTGATATCAATGGAAGTTCTTCCTGAGTAAGGACCTCAAAGTTACACAGTTGTGTTAATCTCTGAGAGGGCTGGGATCTAATTTCTCGCTGATCATAAAAATTTCCATTCAAGTTAAAGAAAGGAGAGGGATGTATACTGAGTGAAGAACAGATCCTGTGAAATGTGGGTCTCATGTTAATTTTTGAAAGGGGCATGCCTAACTTAAGAATCTCTTTCAAGACGTAAATTTAAAAAAAATGCATGTTTAGTATGCAACATTTAGCTCTTGGATGTTGCTGTATGTCAGCTGTCCCTAGTTAGATTTGTTCCTACATCAAGTGATAAAGGTCAATAGTAAAATTAACACTACAGTTACAGTAAGTTATGTTGATTGACGTAATGAGCTCTTGCCTTTCTAAACTGAATTTTAGTATCTTGGGGTTAATATACAATTGCTATTTATACAGAAGACCCAGAGGGCCAAGCTCTGTCCTCAGTTAAACCTGTGAAGCCTCTGACTCAAACAAGAGTGTAACTGAGGACAGAATTTTGGCTCCACTGTCACAGGAAAACATGACATCCACCACTGAGAGATCTGACTTAAGGATTTGACCTACCACAAGAAATTTACACATTTAGATGCAATTTCTTTTATCTTTCACTTTTTTAATTTGAAGACTTAACCTGTAAAGGAAGAAGTCCTTATTTATATTTTATTCCCATGTGATCCTGGAAGAAAGCCATGGTGACTAATTTGTGGCAAAAGACTAGTGTTCTAAATCCAAGATTATTATTATTGCTGCTGCAGGATCAAACAAAGCAAAAGATGGGTGCAAGATATAAACTTGTATGCAAACGCCAAAAGGCATAATATTTAAGACAATACAGACATGACTCGGGAAATTGCTTATATAAAATCCCTTCCCTTCCTCCTCTGCCCATGTTCAGCAGATATGGAAGTTCTCCTTTTTGATGGATGTTTGTTTTGAATCCAACATAATTGCTTTCATGGTGTTTACTGGGACAGCTGTGACAATTCCATAAGCCAATCTTGTATACCCATTTGTGCTGGCTTTTGATGAGGCAGAGTTTGATCAAGTGTTTGGAGGTGATGGGAAGGGGGCTTATTTCTGCATCATAAGATCTTGGATATAGTGGAGCAAATTCAGTTCAGTGGTATCTGTGCAATCCTAGTTATTTTACTATTTGTATCTTTGTCGTGAGCTTCTCATCTAGCCCTTACTCCTCCAACGTTTCACTGCTGAAAAATAACTGTTTACTTAGGCGTGTGTATGTGGATTCTCTGTTATCAATATAGTCTAGGATGGTTTTTACATTAGGATAGGAATGTTTTCTTCAAAAAAAACAGTCTAAAGATTTCATGCATCTCTCCTTGCTATTGACAGCTTGTGTGTTGCTGTATTGGTCAGATAAAATCACTGTAAAGTTTGCCATCTGAGGCAGCCAGCTGGGACTTGTGTGTCCATTTGCCCCTTTTTTGACCTGAGCAGCTAGTTAAAGTTCAGAGTCCTGAGGATGTTCCAGTTGGGGGCAGAAATTAACAATGGAGTCTGGTATTTTCTTTGACGTACTCTTGTTTGTTTACAAGCAGACAACCCATGCCTGCCAATAATAGGGGGGCACAATGCAGAGGGGGAAGCCATATGACTGCCCCATGTGTCACCTCTGTGAGGAAATTTCCAGCCCCACCTCCGTGGGCCAAGGCAGCCAATCCTGTTGGCACCTGGGGGGCTGAGGCCATAGGAGCGGGAAGCATGTGCCTCTGGACCGGGCCAGGGCCAGCTCCAGCCAGAGGAGTCTCACAGCACAAGTGTCTCCCCAGAGCTCCCATGCCCTCATGGACACCTCAGCAGTGGGAGGGGGATGGGCAGTTCCCCTACACCTTGCTTTCAGCACCTTTCCTCAACAACTCCGCACTCTGGGTCCGGCCCGGGACCGCTGCACTCTCCCTGCAAGGGGGTGAGGTGGGGCGCTCCGTCCTTCTTCTGCTGCACCTCCCCCCGGCCCATTTCCAACTCGTTTGGCCTCTGCCCCAGCAGCCAGGCCTAGGCAGGGAGCAGGGCCCCACAGTCTCCCCCAGCCAGGCTCTCCTGCAGACTGCGACCCTGAGCAGAGTCAGTCAGTGCGAGAAGCACCATCCCCTCAGCTCCCCACCCAGGCCTGGCTGCTGGGGAGAGGGGCTGAGCAATCTGGAAGTGATCTAGAAGGAGCACAGCAGGAAAAAGACAGGAGTACCCCTCCCTTGTTGACAGGCAAAGCAGAGCAAGCTCTGCAATGGCAGCTCAGCATGCTCAGAAAACTAGGAGGGCACATGACCCCCCATGTCCCAACCCCCTGAGGCAGTCTCTGGGTTTACAAAGAGCATACAAAGTCCTGCTTCTCCGAATGCAGGAGGAACCAAAACAAAAAGGACAGGTTTTTTTGCTTGCTGCCCTTAGCTTCTTTAGCCAACACCAAACAAACACTCTCTAGCTTTTTCTAGGGTCATACACACAGGTGGTGGAAGTAGGGGTGCTGCTGCATCCCCTAACTTGAAGTGGTTATTATATACAGGGTTTACAGTTTGGTTCAATGGGTCTCAGCAACCCCACTATAAAAAACTGTTCCAGCGGTCCTGGTCACACACACTGTTCTTACAGGCTGCTGCTGTGACTACTAAGGCCTGGTTGACGCTAAAAAATTATGTTGGCATAACTGTCACTCAGGGGTTGCCAAAAATCTGTAGAAAGCCATTAATCCGTGGGAGCAGAGCCTATTTTACCGACTTTGCCAGCGATCTGAAATGTAGTTGTGTTCACTTGCTATGGTGCTAGCGTCATGATCTATTGGCCTTGAAGAGAAGCAAAATAGTGAACGTATGTAGCGCAATGGAGAATTAGAACAGTAGCGTGTAAATTCCTTGGGCAGTTCACTTGTTCTGGTGTTAGAAAAAGCTAGGCTTGGGAAGCCAGTCCATTGACTGGCCAAGTAATGTCAGCTGGCTGGTAGTTTTATTCTTTGTTACTGTTACAATAAATTAGTGCTTTAAAATGTCAACAATGGTCAACTGTTCAATATTTGACTGGAAGCCCAAATGCCCAACCCTAGTTAATAGCTAATTTTAGTTAACAGTGTGCAGAAAAGGATTATATTTTATACTAATAAGCAGAATATAGATGGTGTACATTTGCCAGCAATATTCCTATGACAAGTTTATCTATGTGCATTATTCTGTAACTTTGAACTCTAAGTATTGAGAAGCATTGTAAAAATAGTTAAACAGAGTCAGCGAGTGCATTCCTGCTACAACATTGCCTAAAGCCATGATTTGAACACATTTTGAAACCCTGAGAGAGTTGGCACGTGCTCACACCAAACAAAGTCAACTTCTTGGGGTTTGTTTGTTTGTTTTTTAAAAGCTGTAATGCCAAATATGGCATTGCTACAGTTAAAAATGTGTTACTGCAGACTATAAGCTGTGAGCAGACAAGTATAGCACACTTCACACAAGCCTCAGCTACAGTCTTTTAAAACTGATTTCCATTCCTTTAAGAGTCTGTAAATAAGTAGGAAACTGAGGAGCAAAGTATTTAAAGAAGATCAGAGAGATTCATTACATAACAGTACTTTGTGATTCTTGGACTAAGGTAATATAGAAGTGCAAAGTAGACATCAGAATTTTTTACTGGAATGGTTTTTCAACGAAAAATTCCCTTTTGCAGAATTTGTCTAAAATTTTTAATATTCCATTAGGAACCATTTAAATTATAGTTCCCCAGCAGCCATTGCGGGGCTAGAGGGAGAGACTGAGCACCCCAGCTCTCTTCTCTGCAGCAGCAGGGTTTGCAGGGAGGCTGAGAGTTGGGCACACAGCCTTGCTAGAAGCCCAGCTGGAAGGCTCTTGTCAATGACAAAGTGAAATTGACCGCCTTCCAGGTAGGCAGCCAGCAAGACCAAAAAATAAAAAATAAAAAAAAATCCATTTTAGTTTTCTCAGGAATCCCTTCCCAGGAAAGTTTCATAGTTTGGACTTGTCCCAATTTGGGACAAAATTGTTTAACACTAAAAAAATTTTACAGGAAGGGATTTCCATTTTCTGGCAATCTGTAGCAAAGTGCTTTATAAGTACAGCATTACATAAACTTCACAATACTCTGTGCCATTTAGTACATAACCTGCGTTCTATAAAATATATGGTTAAACTAGAGCAGGCAAACAGATTAAGCAGCTTGCCAGTGTCACAAGATCAGCCTGCCCAATTTTAATGCTATCTGAACTCTTACCTAAGCCTACCTGAGAATGTTCCATGGTAGAATACTGTACTATTTTAATTTAAAACTTGCAATTTAAGAGCAGCTTATTTCAGTTTATCTTATACTAATTTCTAATTGACTTATGGAAATAAGCCTGGTTGAAACTGAAATAAGAAAATCCACACAGACTTTTGCACCCATTTAACAACATCTATAGCATTAGTTAAAAACAAAAAACCCCCCCATACTTATTTGCTCTTTCTGGAACACTGCCAAGCAAAGTTATTTTGATTAAAACAATCTATGAGCTATCTGCACTGTTTCAGAGCAACTGCTAGCGGTCACAAAGTAGTATGGCATCTTAAGAGAGACTAAGAAGCAGTGATAATTGCTGTAGTTACAAGGGCTCTGGCATGGAGCATACTAGACTATCTGTCCCCAAATGGTTCCACAGAATGGGTGGCTAAAGCCACCCACACATGGGGAAAGATTAATTAGCTGGAGGGTACCAAATAAATCAGTGGCCAAGCCAAGATTTCCCTGAAAGCCATTTCTTTCAAACACACTAACTTCTCTCATCCTGTGCCATGTACATTTTTTCCAAAAAACATCCTCCTGTATCTGGATGACTCACACAGCAATCAGCTTCTCTCCCTGCGTCATACAGTTCAGTATCAATCCAATGAACAATGACAATTTTTTAACAGTCTCTTCGCTACTCTCTGAGCATACATTTGGCATGGTATTAAATGATTGAATTGTATAGGCATTGATTTATTAGGGGAATGGGAAGCTAAGGAAATCTCAGCATCTACTTCCCCCTTCGCTCTTATTCAAAGCGAACAAAAGCCACCCTGTTCTTCATCTCTAAAGGTACATCTCGAAATGTAAGCTTCCCAGCCAGGGAATATATTTTCCCTTCCTCTGCAAGTGAGGGATTGGACTCTGCTCCAGGCATAGCAAATAGGAATTTTGCTGTTAACTCTGCAGGGAGCAGACTCATCTTATGTATTTTGTGGTATGCATTATAAGCTGCTAGATAGGTCATGCTGTTTGCCTCATGCTGTTTGCCTCAGTCCACAGATTTGAGGTCTTCTTGCTGCTTCTACCCACATCAAGGAATTCCACAAATTGATCCATGACTATAGCTAACTAGAGTCATGCACAACACTGTGCAACTAAGTTTACAAGTACATACTAGCAGAGACGGGCCTTCACCAGAGCATCAGATCTGAATGTTCAGCTCTAGATCCAAACATCATGGCTCTGGCCTATTTCTATGCATCAGATAATAATTGTTTGTTAGTACAGGAAGGAAAAAGTATCAAGTTATGTATAAAAACATCTATACAAATTATAAGGCTCTGGGTTCTTTTTAAAAGCATATTGCTCTTATAGATGTTTGGGTATGTAGCCGTCTGTATGTCTTACCATTGATATGGTCCTTCACACTGTTCTTTTGCACAAGTCAGAGGGCTCTGGGTGGGTCTGTTCCTTAAGAAAGAGACTGTCCTATTGAGACTAGTCAATCTTCTCCCAGGCAGAAGGGTGATAAATTGATCACACTCTAACCCATTATAGTTTGAGATTTTAGCTCTCTAAAAGAGAACAGTATAAACCTACATCAAGGAGGGAGACTCCTAAAACCAGAAAAAACAGCCAAATACTTCATGGAGGCCAGTAGGCAGAGATCTTGCTTTGCCAATGGGAGGTGCTCAGATACTAAGGTGATTGGTGCCAATGTAAAACTAAGATACAGCTGAGGTAGCTGTCTGTTTGGTAACTACTGTGTGAATGACCAAAGGCCTGATTCCGTTTCCAGTGACTACAATGGGAGCTGGAACAGGCCACAAGTGAGAGTTGGTTATTCTACCATATTGTATACCTCAGTGCATTTGACTACCAAATTATGAAGGGAGTAGTCTACAGGGACTGGCAGAGCAGCAAGAGTCAGGACTTCCAAGTTCTATCCCCAGCTCTAACACCAACCTGCTTGTGACTTTAAGCAACCCACAGCTCACTCAAGCATAAAAGGAGTGAAATACTCTCCTCTCTCACTGAGGTGTTATATGGCTTCAACCAAAGGATACTGAACTTGAGGTCTAATCAAGGAAAGTCATCTCAGGCTCCACATCTATCCCTGAGCTCTCCTGTCCATTTGAGTTTACAATCACATTTTCCCATTTTAAAAATAATTACTCCCCCCCGAAACTCCATGCTGTCTTTTCCCCACACAAACGGGGGGGGGGGGGGATAATTACCAATACAGGTGAAGCCATGAAACTTACTATTCACCTGGCAGAGACAAGTTTAAACAGAAATAAGTCCCCTCCCCCCAACTCTGTTTAAGTTATCTTAGGCATTAACAGATAAAAGTCGCGCCTTTGTCTGAAGATTTTTTTAAGTTGAGTGTTCCTTTGTTCTTTGGAAAAATCAGAAGCTCAGATTTAAAGCATGAAGTAGCATGAATGATAATGCTAGATCTTTAGATGTGTGGAATATGAGAGGACACAATACAGGAGTGTTGCAGACACAATGGGATTTACAAATAGAGGAACGGAATCCCTTGGATTTGCAAAGTGTGTGGTGTTTGGGTGTGGAGTTTTTCTTCATCACCAGTGCAGCCTCACTAGTGGTAGCACTAATGCAGACGGACCAACGTAGTGTTTTCATCACTGTGGCAGATTAGACAACGTTGTGATAAAAATGTCTTTACCTTGTCTACACTAGCACACCCTCCATTGTTACCATCACTCTGGTAGTGCAACACTGTAAACCACGCCAAAGGCATCATGTGCCAAACAGAGTTACATTAAAAGCAGCGGTGCATCCTCACTGATTTCTCTGGTTTCTTAATCTCTTCTGTTCACCTCCCCATGATTGGGGGGGGGGGGGGTTTAATCTGGAGAGAAACCACAGGGTGACTATATTTTAATTTGTGTATGAAGAATGTGCATCACTCCGTACTCATCCAGATTAAAAAAAAAAAACAAAACAAAAAACTGAGTCCTAAGAGGAAACCATAAAGTTCAGAAAATGCTGCAAAAAACAGGCCCATATACTTACAGCTTGCTTACTTTAGGTGGAGCCTACTGAAACTAATAATTGTTAAGACTTTGCTGTTCACTTAAACAAGATCTGCAACAAAAACAAATCTTTTAAATTAAGATCTGTTCTTTTAACAGGTCCTGAATGTTTTACCTTTTGATGCAGTAGGTATTTGGTAGAGAAAAGGAAGGTTGGCTTCTTGAAACAGACTACTTCTGTTAATTGTACACAATTCACTTGCTATCTATGGAAGCATAGTTTACAAACATTAAAGGATCAGACCTTTTTTTAAAAAAAAAAAAAAGATACAGCGTTTTGTGTAGCAAGATTGTGTTTGCAATAGACTTCTACTGTATTGAATGAATTACAGCTGGGAAAGAGATGCCAATAACCTTTAGACCCATACAGAGATAAAGTTACATTTGTTTGTTCTTTGAACGTATGTACTTTGAGACATGGCAGATTTGCTAACAAACCATAGGTGAAAGGTATCCTGTCTTGATCTCTCCCCCACAGACATGAGGATCTCATGGGAGTCATCCCTCTCAACATCTGCATTATTCCTTATTAAACTTTAAGGAGTTTCTGCTGACAATTGTGCTGTTGGTGTGCAGGGGAGGGAGGAGGAGTAATTTTGCTGAATTGGCTTTTCAAAAAGCTGTTCTCAAGATAGCCTTGAATACTTTCTAAAAGTGGTCTTATAGAGCTAATTCACATCCACACAGGCTGCACAACCGTGCTAGTAAAAAAAAAAAAAAAAAAAAAAAAAACCACCACCCCAGTGCTTCCAGATTTGTAATATGGGAAGGACATTGACCTGCAGTCTCCATTATACATGTATGTTTTCATGCATTAAAGGTTATTTACCCTTTATGGTGGGCTGTCATGGCTCATGCAATACTACGTTCAGCTGATAACCTAAGTTTCCACAAGCTATTTTCCCACCATAATTTAACTTTTTACCATACGTCTGCTCTTCCTTTGAAGCATCCCCTCATTTCTAAAAGTTAAAACAAAGCTAGTGCTACTGAAATGTGTAGTACTGATAGCTCTGGAGACTGAAGTCCTTTAACCACAGCAAAGCAGTTGCCCTGCTGCATCTGCTCTGAAGTATCCTAACCTTGACCTAGAGAAACTGTCTCTAGGGTCTGAATTATATCCAGGGTTCCTATACTGTGCCCATCACTCTGGTATCTGAACACCTGAAAGAACAGTTCATTATTTATGTTCAGTCCTTGACCTCTGATTTTTCTTTTCAACAAGATGGCTTTTGAGATGTGAACAAGTCCCTTCTAGGAATAGGCTAGAAAAGTACAAGCCATCTTCACATAGGCATCAGAGTACAATTGGTACCTGCCAGATTGGCCTGCATTCAGACCTGCAACCTAGAAGTGTGACCGACTTTATGTGTCATTATCAAAGAGCCACCTAGTCACCTGTAAGTTAGTGTTGGACAATATTTCAAACACGGTTTTAAACTGAATTTTCCATCCTTACTTCACTTTTGATAATATTGAGTTCACATGATGATTCCCTCCCATCCTCACTCTCCTGAAATATGGGGGAATCTCCTCTGTGTTTTCACATCTTGACTCTATTAGAGCAGCTATCTGTAGGAGGGAGCTAAAAGCATTGACAAAAACACCAACACTTTGATCTAGATAACGAGATCGTTCATGGTGGGTTATAATTTAGAGACAAACCTCCCTATTGTGGAACAAAAAGACCTTTTGAAATCTGTTCAGCATTGGCTTCTCCGCTGAATGGAATGAGCTGTCTGCTCAAGCAATAAAGAAGACAGGTGATGCTCATTCTTCTTAGTTCTTTCAGGAATTCTTTTCCATATACTTAAAAAAAAAAAGAGGGGGGGGGGTATATTTCCAGTCCCCCTGGAAGTCTGAAAGAGGTAAAAATATTGAACTCTCACAAAAGGACATTTCTGTGTTATTTAGAAATGGGCCCAAGCCACAGTATTCAAGTATAGGTATGAACTTCCCTCAAGTTTGTGGGTGTTCAGATATGAAGTTTTGGTCTGAACCAATCTCTAAAGATAATCTTTGTGCTGGGCAAAACAGTTGCAGGGTTTGCTTTTGTTCTGACCTGTTGCAGTATAGTCAAAATAGGCTAGATGCTGTACAGGTGTATAGAAAGGCACAGAGCTTGTCTTGTTCTTACCACCTAAAATGACAGAAAAAGGGCTGGGAAAAGGGGTGCAACATATGGTTACTTTAACTAGGATGTTGTGTCTCAGAGGGGGGAAAAAAAAAAAAAAAAAAAAAAAAAACTTTGCTGCCTTTAACACTCCATGGCAAGTGTTTGCAGGCTAATATCTTGCTTTGCACTCTACAAAGAATTTGTGATCACATTCCTCTACTTTTCATTCAGTCAGGTGATGACTGAGCCCAGAGCCTCAGCTAGTGTAAATTAGCATAGCTTCACTGACTTCAAAGAAAAATAGGGCAGATCTTCACCTTGAGCTGTTTCACTTAACCAGAGAGAATTGGGAGATTGGAGTCAGTGGAGATTTTTTTGCATTGCTTTATAAACACACTTCACTCATCTTCTTTGAAATCCTTCAACTAAAGAGGCATGACAGAAAGGCCTGCTCTAGTTTGTTCTGCCATACGAAGAGCAGATTTGAGGCTGGTGGAGCAAGGTTAATTTTGGGGAAACATGAGATCTGGTAAACAAAATGTGTCCACCTCCTGGAAAGAGACATGATGCAATGTAGCAACCTGCATAAACAGATCAAGAATGGATACCTATTGATAAATATGGTAAAACGGCAAACACTGTGAAAGCCCCGTCTTGGCAGACTGTTTTTACCTTTGACCACTACCAGAGGAGCCTTTACATTTTGGCAACACTGGTATAGTTTGTCATGTCAATAAAAATATTAAAATTAAACTGAAATTCTTATACTGATCTAGCTGATGTCCTGCAAGCTTTAATTCAACCTTGAATGTTGATGTGAATTCAACTGTGACTTCCTTGCCATTGGAGCAATTGCAAATAGAGTAAAAGGAGGATTAGAAGGAACAGATATTCTATTTGCTAGCATCCTAAATGGTGCACTGAAATCCATCATGTTTGGTGGCCTGTTCTTAAAAATAGGAAAACTGAATGACTCCAGATCCCATGAGGATGCGACCTCCCCATGTTGGGGAAAGCAAAAAAAAAAAAAAAAAAAAAAAAATTCTTACCAGAGGATAATTTTTGCGTGCCACTGTCGGAACAGATGTCAGAAAATGACTGTCTCCTCTGACGGGGTGTAGAAGCTGTGGAGTTAACTTCTGGTCTGTCAGGATAGCTGTTTGAAGGCAGAAGTAAGAGGTCTTCCTGAACGGTGGAACCTCTCCAAGCTACATTAGTCTGAATGAGACCTGAATAGTGCTCCAACATTCTGACTCACTGATGTTTCAACTCTGATAACAGGATATGAAAGCTATTCAAAAATCAAAACTAATCTGCAATAAAGATGACAGCTGCAGAGTGAGCAAAATCAAATCAAATTTAAAAAAAACAACAACCACCAGTTCTTGCATTTGGCAACCATGGTTTATAGTTCAGGGATCAGAGTCCTTGCAGTGTCTGAGAAATGAACTGCTGGGCAGTCTCATAAAGGCAATGTTCAGTGTTTTTTTCCCTTCTCTTCCTCACCTTGGCTAGGACAAGTTTATTTTGCTGAGTGTTAAAGGGCTTATTAAAATTGGGTATATTTCTTTGTGGTTTGACTTTATGTACTGCTCACCAAAAACTATTGTCTGAATCTTGCTGTTTTTCCTCTTATGACTGACCAAAACGTAGAGACTGTTTTTGCTATTGTCCTTCCTTCAGAAAAGGAAAGAAAAGTAGGGTAGCATTTAATAGAAAAATCTATAGCTGGTTAGAACTTCAAAGTTGTACATCATCATTACAAAATGGTAAATTCCTGTATGGTGGTATAATTAGTAAAGCTAGGCCTAAATGCTGGTAAAATCAACTTTCTGCATTTCTTTTTTCAAAAGTAGCATTATCTTCTCTCAAACTTTTGAGAGTGTGATGACTAATGGTCTTTCAGGAGCTTTTTTTAGTTTCCATTTACCAAAATCTCTCAGTTTCTCTCTTTTAGCCAAAAGAGATTAGCTTTGTTATACTAATTTATTACTATTAGCATCCTACAGCACCTAAGCAGAAATAAGATCCATTTCTGACCACAATCTCAAGACTTCTTGACAGCCATCTCCAATTGTAATGATCCTTTTATAAGTGAAAGCCTGGAATAGTCTAACAGCAATTGTTTTGTAGTCTTTGTGCATACTTTTCTGAAGCTAGAAGAGTACACAAGCTGGAAACCTCATTACAAGTACCTTACGTAAGCGTCAGTGGAGTAAGAAAACAGTTTAACAAAGGAGATCTGAAAACTTAAACTGTGGTGAGAACTGTTATGTGTAGATCCAAGTTGCTGTCAGCACTTGGACCAGGTTTTCAATGGATCCACTGACAAGTTTTCAATAAAAATGTAAAAATATAACTAGATGCAACATTTTCACTGAAGACAAAGAGCTATACTATATGCCAAAAATGGAGGTAGTCTAAAAATACTCATACATGGCCTGCCTAGCAGATTAATAGCATTTCACCCTTCCAATACAAAAAATCCATCCAAGTTTGACTTCTGTCACTGGGCTGGCAGTACTGTGTCCTTTACTGAGTTTAAAAAAAAAAAAAACAAAAGGAAAAAAAAACTCCCTCAATCTGCAGACATCTCATCTAACCATACTCCAGAACTATCAACTCTGCTGTAAGGAGCCACATTTAACCCTCCTTGATTCAGCTGATACAAGACAAGAGGGGGAAAAAATTGGGGGGTGGGGGGATTTGAAGGGGGCACATTTGAAGGGAGCATAAAGGGTGCAGAATAAATCCCCAAGCCTGACAGTCCCCTTATTATATAAAGGATTCTTATTATAATTCCATCTCACAGTTCTGATGACTAATAAGATACCCAAACGTCACTAGAGCAATTTCCTCCCTTCTCTTCGTGATTCATCAGCCTGGGTTTGCACAACCTTCAAATATAATAAGAACTGTTCATAGCAAACTGCTAATAAATATGCCTATGGTTCTGGGGGGTAGCCCACAGGTGTAATAATTCCTTCCAGCACTAGCTTTTATCATATGCCATGACACTGAGGAACTTTAAAAACTTATACTGTATGTCTTCTGTAAATAGCATCCACTGCTACTTCAGTAGGTATTTTTAAAATTAAAAATACTTCAGTGCCTTCCATCCAAAAGCACTTTGCAAGCATTAAAGTTTGCCTCAAGCAGGTCATGAGATTATGGGTTATATTCCCATTTTACTGATGAGAAAACTGGCATACACAGAGGTTAAAGTGACTAGTCCAAGATATAAAGGAAGTCTGATACAGTGGGGCTAGAACCCAGGTATTCAACTCCCAGGCCTGCACTTAAGCCACAAGGCAAAAGTTATCACCAGACAACTTTAGGCCCACCTCCCCCCATATCTATAATTAAAGAAACATTATTCCTTATATTATGCTGCCCAAACTCCGGACTATGTTCATTCTCCTGGTTACAATGTCCTTATGACTTCATTAAACTTACATTTGCATCTGATGAAGTGAGCTGTAGCTCATGAAAGCTTATGCTCAAATAAATTTGTTAGAAAAGGAGTACTTGTGGTACCTTAGACTATTTGTTTTATTGTGGATCATAGTTACACGAGTACATAGAATTTGCCATTTAGCACATCAGATTATTGGTTAATCAAATCTGGCTTCCTGCCTCCATCAGTGGCCAGTACAGGATACTGACCAAGGTGAGAAAACCCACAATGCTTATGACTGTGTAGTACTCTACATAGGGTGACCCTAGTTCCCTGAACCAGCAGTAAGGAGATGAGAGCATGAAACACGATAGCTGATTAATTACGCTTTCTAAAATAGGGTAGTCAGTGTTTGTAACTGGCTTTGAGAATATAAAGCACTAGGCATTAGCATTTAAAAAATGAACAGTCAAAAGCATTTCCAGTCCCTCTTTAAACCCATCTACCACAGTATTTAACTCCATGCATTTTTTTTTTTTAAAAAGCCAAACCCCATTTCCAATATGGGAAATTGGTATAGCACTCAGTATACTACTGATGACTGTATAGCTATTAAAAAAAAAAAAAAAAAAAAAAGAACTACCCTGCTTTAAACCCCTTCGCACAAGCATAAGGAATAGCTGGCTACTGACATGAACCTGTTTTGTGAATCTTAGCCAGTGTATAAACCGAGAACAGCACCGATCAAGGACGTGTCTCTCTCTCACACACACACACACACACACGCGCGCGCGCGCAGGGCGACCCCGGCGCACACACACTCCGGAGCCTTCTCTGCCCGGGCACCAGCGTCGCGCCCGCCTGGCAGCGGGAAAGCACCGCGCCCGGGCAGCCTCCTGCGCCCGGCCCCGGCCCCGGCCCCGCTCACCTGCAGCGGGAAGCTCGCCGCCTTGTTGCCCACGTAGCCGCGCACGACATGGCTCTGGATGGAGAGCACCCGGCACCGCGCCTCCGTCTCCTCCATGCCGCCCGCGCGCCCTGCCCTGCCCCCGGAGCCCCAGCTGCACGCGGCCGGGGCCGGAGCCTCCCCGGGCAGCGCGGAGCTGCCGAGCCGCCGCCGCCGCCGGGCGCACACGGGAGAGCGGGGCCGGCCAGCCCAGGCGGCGGAGTCAGGCGATAGACGCAGACGCCTAAGCCCCGGCTCACATCCGCCAGCCCAGAGCCGGAGTGAGCCGGCAGCGCCCGCCAGCGCCATTTAAAGGCGCCGGCGCCGCCGTCCGCCGCCCCCCCCCCCCCCACCGCGGCACCCACACCACAGGCCCCCTGCCCCACATCTAGTGCTGCCCCTGCTCCCCCACCGCTCCTCGCCCCCACCCCTCGTGCCCCCCACACTCCCACTGCTCCTCACCCCTCACACACACCAAGTGCCACCCCCCTGCCCCCACAATGCCACTGCTTCTCACCCCCCACACCTCGTGGCCCCCTGCCCCCACCCCTTGTGCCACCCACACTCCCACTGCTCCTCACCCCCCCCACCCCTAGTGCGGCCCCCCCTGCCCCCAAACCTAGTGCCCCCCACGCTCCCACTGCTCCTCACCCCCCCACCCCTAGTGCCGCCCCCTGCTCCCAGTCCCACTGCACATCCAGTGCCGCCCAGTCCCACTGCTCCTCACCCCCCTGCCCCCGCAGTCCCACTGCTCCTCAATCCCCCACACACACCAAGTGCCGCCCCCCTGCCCCCACAGTCCCACTACACATCCAGTGCTGCCCACACTCCTACTGCTCCTCACCCCCCACACACCTAGTCCCACCCCCTGCCCCCTACACCTAGTGCTGCCCACACTCCCATTGCCCCACACCCCTCCACACCGTGCCACCCTCTCCCTGCCCCATACCGCCCCCACACACACCTAGTGCCACTCCCTGCCCTGTCCTATTTCACATCGTGCCACCCACATTCCCACTGCCCCACACCTAGTGCCACCCACTGCAGCCACACTCCCACTGCCCCATAACCCCACACACTTAGTGCCAGCTGTTACATCCCATCCTGGTCCACAATCATATATAAACTATTAATTTAATACAACAGACTGTGAAGCTAAGAACACCCATACTGGGTCAGACCAAAGGTCCATCTAGCCCAGTATCCTGTCTTCCGGCCGTGGCCAATGCCAGGTGCCCCAGAGAGAATGAACAGAACAGGTAATCAAGTGATCCATCCCCCGTCGTCCACTCCCAGCTTCTGGCAAACAGAGGCTAGGGACACCATTCCTGCCCATCCTGGCTAATAGCCATTGATGGACCTAGCTGTCGTGAACTTATCTAGTTCTTTTTTGAACCCTGTTATAGTCTTGGCTTTCACAACATCTTCTGGCAAAGAGTTCCATTGGTTGAATGTGTGTTGTATGAAAAAGTGCTTCTTTTTGTTTTAAACCTGCGGCCTATTAATTTCATTTGGTGACCCCTAGTTTGAGAGTTACGAGAAGGAGTAAATAATACTTCCTTCTTTACTTTCTCCACACCAGTTATGATTTTATAGACCTCTATCATATCCTTGTTTATGAGTCTCTTTTCCAAGCTGAAAAGTCCCAGTCTTATTAGTTGCTGCTCATACAGAAGCTGTTCCATACCCCTAATCATTTTTGTTGCCCTTTTCTGAGCCTTTTCAAATTCCAATGTATCTTTTTGGAGATGGGGCAACGACATCTGCACGCAGTATTCAAGATGTGCGTGTACCATGGATTTAGAGAGAAGTACCGAGATATTTTCGGTCTTATTCTTGGTCCCTTTCTTAATGATTCCCAACTTTTTTTTGACTGCCACTGCACATTGAGTGGATGATTTCAGAGAACTATCCACAATGACTCCAAGATCTTTCTTGAGCAGCAAGAACTAATTTAGACCCCATCATTTTATATGTATAGTTGGGATTATGTTTTCCAATGTGCTTTACTTTGCATTTATCAACATAGAATTTAATCTGCCATTTAGTTGCCCAGTCACCCAGTTTTGGGAGATCCTGTTGTAGCTCTTCACAGGCTGCCTGGGACTTCACTATCTTGAGTAGTTTTGTATCATCTGCAAATTTTGCCACCTCACTGTTTACCCCCTTTTCCAGATCATTTATGAATATGTTGAATAGGACTGGGCCCAGTACAGACCCCTGTAGGACACCACTATTTACCTCTCTTCGTTCTGAAAATGGACCATTTATTCCTACCCTGTGTTTCCTATCTTTTATCCAGTTACCAATCCATAAGAGGACCTTCCCTCTTATCCCATGACAGCTTACTTTGCTTAAGAGCCTTTGGTGAGGGAACTTGTCAAAGGCTTTCTGAAAATCTAAGCCCACTATATCTACTGGATCCCCCCCCCGTCCACATGCTTGTTGACCCCCCTCGAAGAATTATTAAATAAGGTCTCCT
This sequence comes from Dermochelys coriacea, assembly GCF_009764565.3. NCBI lineage: Eukaryota > Metazoa > Chordata > Testudines > Dermochelyidae > Dermochelys > Dermochelys coriacea. Next base: position 156,932,709 of record NC_050068.2, read on the forward strand.
ACTCTTAAGGACATTGCTGTATCTGTCACACACACTCCTCCCCACATTACCACTTACACACACACACACACACACACACACACCTTATACATCAGTGTACCCATTGCTCATCCCTGTACACATCACCTCCTACCATGCCCCACACACTCAAATGTCACTTCCTTCCATCCCCTCACCATGTAATGCAAACAGTGCCACCCCCCACATCTGTGAATCTCCCTAGCATGCAGTGTACTCACATCCAAATACTAGACTATACACCTACCATTAGGTCTTGCAATACCCACCCACTGCAGCCACCCCAAACACTCTCCCACAAACAGTGCATCTGACAGCCCTCAACCACTACCTACCCCATGCCCACTCCCTACTGCCACCTCTATTACCCACTTACCAGGCAGCTACTCAAACATACATACCACACAGTCCATTGACTGCCTAGACATGGCAACTTTGAGAGCAAGGCACTGAGCTACCCAGTGCCATTCAATGCATCCGCTGACAATTCTGATGGACACCAATGCAGAGCTTCCCACTGAAAACCATCATTTATGCAGTCCCAGAGAGAATGAGACCACACCAGAATTGCATCAAACTCCCATCACACATACTTAGCCACCTCTCCCCATACATATGGAACATGCAGTGAACCCACACTATGGGCAATTCAACCACTGATATCATACATAGGCAAAGAACGTACAATACACCCTCTGGTACCACAAGAGCACATACTGCATGCACTGACACTGCCCATACATGGCATACACAAAGCCATTTTTAATTGAGTTCAATGGTATTTTGGCATAACCAGCTACAAGAGTAAAGCTAGAAATCTTGTGTCTGTCAGAGATACAATACATTAAGCCACAGCCCAGGATAGGACTTCACAGCATGTTTATGGATTTAATCCTCCTGTCCATTTGTCACTATTGACCATTCCTGATTCAGTAAAAGATTGACTCATAGCATGAAGTCCTCTCAGCGGTGTCATCTTTCTCCTACTAACGTGCAGGTTTTAGTCAACATTTTAAATAGTGGTCTTATTTCTGGTAATTTGAGGCAATATGTTCCTTATACTACTTCACACTTTGAACAATCAAGTAGAAAATACCTCTTTCCCGCCACATCAGTTGCAGAGTTGTTTCTGTCTGCATTTGCACTTCACTTTATGGCCTTCATTTTCCACCTGTAGTTTATGGTCTCATTCTGTGTTTGGTAAGAGCCTGCCATAGAGTTTTTCACCTTTTGCTATAGTGTATGATGATTTGTGCAGGGAGCTATATCAGTTTAGTATATTCTGACTTTTTCTGCCCAACACGCCATATTTTGACGTTTTAGCTTTTGGTTCAGTGTCTTGGAGAGATTTGCTCCTCAGGTCAGGAGATTAATGGTGCTGAGGCCTTGGATAACATCATATAGGAGTGGATTATGTTCTTGTTTGGATTAATCATTTGATTCTCTAGTGCTTTGTGATAGAGGGAGTGACGCTTTGCTTGAGCTAGTACCAATAGTTTAACCTACAGAAAAAAGAATACCAATTAGGAAGAGAATTGTTCCAGATCTGTTCTGCAGCCATTGGTTATGGAGTTTCTCAATACCCAAATTTATTGCATAGCTGTAGGTATAGGGTTTCTAATGAAATTTTGTCTCAGATGGCTATTTAATCAGGCTTTAGGCTTGAGACTTCACTCCTATCTAGTAGATGGAACTGAATTGTATTGTCAGAGTTTTAGTCAGAAGGTTGTATTTATGCACACAATGAAATTACACACACACACTGCAAAAATGTACCTATTGACACTACACACAAAATCTATACACTACTCACAAATGATACCCAGTTACACAGCCCGCACAACATATAGTTACATATGACACACACACAAAAAAAACCACATTAAAACTTTAAAGTTGCAAAATCAAGCACTCAAAAGTTAGGAAATAGAATTAAAATTGCCCACGTGCCCTTAATTCAGCCCTTTGTGTATTCATTATACTACAGTCTAATTATATGATCATGCTTTTTTTTCCCCCCATGGGACTAGGACATATCAGGGTACAATCCAAACTAATGAGTAGCTGTTGACACTCCTGCCCTCTAACCTACAATCCTTTGCTGCTATAGCCTCCAGCCTGGACTGCTCACAAAGCCTCCAGCATATAAATCACCAGCCTTGGTTATATTGCATTGTGACCCTAACACACATCCAGTCTTAGATTTCCTCCCACAGATGCATGTCCTGTACAGTCTAACCTTCTCCTGGACAATACAAGTCCATTTTTCCTTTTATAGAAATAATGCACACAGCTTGCCACCTCAAATGGAGTTTCCCAGACACTTCAATTCATGCACACAGGATTAGATAAAAAAACAAAACAAGTATATTTGCTACAAAGATAAATTTTAAGTACAAGTAATGAAGCATGAGCATCAGAAATAATTACAAGAAAAAGATAAAATGCTACTGGTTCCTACTTTAACAATGTTCAATTCAAGGCACAGTTCTCTCACCACATGCTTTCAGCAGTCTTTGTGACCAAATTTTTTAGGTCAGGAACCCTCCCCTCATCCATCAGCTGCTTGCTTTGGCCTTCAGGTGCAGTAAATCAATGGGCATGGGGAGGGGGAATACCTTAGGGTGTTTGTCCCTTCTTTTTATAGTTCTGGTCCCCCTCTTGAAAAATATTTCCAGCTGGGTATCAGGAAACAAAGTCTATGGGGAAGGATGTTCTCTGCTGCATTTTCTCTCACCTGTTTGAGTTTCCTTATTTCCCTTGCTGCTTGAGGACTCTGTTTACTGCTTAAATGCAATTTAAGCAGAGCACACATTCTTTTGTTTGAGACAGACCTGTTTGTCAACCTCAGTTTAGAGCATGTTAATGCCACCATACAATGGAATCTTATAGCTTCACATAGTGTTGCCACACATCTTATCAGGATAATACTCATCAGCAAGTTTGAGTTTTCAAATAATACCCCACAAGGCATATTTTGTACAAAAATTTCTACGGTGTTGTGTACAGTGTGAATACAGGGATACATTCTGTCAGAGGGACCCTTACCTCATTTAGTGCACAAAGCTACTATTTTGTTTTATCTTCATTGAGCAGACTGCAGTAAATAAGGCCTGAACAAACACTGCTATGGAAACAGAATTATTGATTTCCTCTAGGGCTTTCTTGTGGCATTTCTCATGATAGTATGCAAGTGCTTCGAACAGTTTATTTTCACAACTCTCCTGTGCCGTGAACTAGCATTATAGTCCCGATTTTACAGACAGGAAACAGAGAGAAAGGTCAAAAATATCCACTAATTTTGGGTGCCCCATTTGAGATATCTACAACCTGATATTTCAGATTACTTAGCATTATATAGTACTTTGTGTGTTCAAAGCACAGCTTCCATGGAGTTCATTCACATCTGTGAGTGCTCAGCTCTTATGCAAAGCAGACCACATACTCTCAAGTCAGGCACCCAAAACATGAGGAACACATAATTAGCAACCACCCATGACAAGTTTGATTTAAATGGCTCGACTAGCATCACATTGGAACTCTATAGGACAGGAAGGGGATAGAACAGAGTTCTCCAGGACCATGTTCCGCTGCCTTACCCATGAGACCTTCCTTTCCCTCCCTGCTTCACTCACCACAGCCCTTCCACATTCTGAAACAAATGAAACAGGGATCTTACAGACAACATTCCCCTTCATTACACAACTCTGATTCATCTCCAGAGCATGTCCATCCTGTGCAGGAAATAAGACAGAGGGCCTTTGAAAAAAAAAAAACAAAAAACCATAGCTAAAGCACCCATGGAAGAATAATTAGAGGGTGCTTAGCCCCCCTACCAGCTGCCAAGCTCCCCCCGCCAACTTTTCCCTCCAATCAACTCCTTCTCCTCCCTGCCGTGCCTCCAATCCACTGGCTAGTCTGCTGATCAACTCTTACTCCTCTTCATATACACCACAGAACAGCTGTTCAACAGCATGCAGGAGGCACTGGGAGGGAAGGGGCAGGGGTGGGGCTTTTGGAAAAGAGGTGGAGTGGGGGGCAGGGCCAGAGAGCCTGCAGGGCAGGACCTTGGGCAGAGCAGGGACAGGAAGAGGTGGGGACTTGGAAAAAGGGGTGGAGTGGGGGTAGGCCTAGCACTCCCCAGCTAGAATGGAAGTTAGCAGCTCTGTGCACAAGTAGCCTTCATTTTAGCATTTCCTAACTTGAGTGCTTAGCTTTGTAATCTTAATGTACTTTTAACATGTGCATGTCAGAGGGTGTGCCTGCCTTAGTTTCTTCTCACCAGCTTCCCAAAAATAAGCCACAAAAGCTTTGTCCAATAGCTCCCTTTCTTTGGGGAAATGGGGGGGGAAAGAGGGGTGTCTGCATTTATTAACAAAAACAATCAAAGTATAGATCTCAAAATAAGCCACTCCCAGTCCTTTCTAGATCCCCACAGGACTAATAAGCATTCCTTATCCAACTCTCTGGCTCCAAGAAGTCAGCAGGCAAACTGTACTCTTGGCCTTGCCCTGATTTCTCAGAGTGCTTCCCTGGAGTCCTTCCTCACCTCAGCCCTCTCCAGGCTTAGCTACATTTCAGTCTTCCACACTCAGGACTAGAGCACTGACTCCTAAGCTATTTTACCTATTTCTTCCAACCCCAATTTCATAACCTGCCACAGAAACTCACCTTGTCCCCTCTGGCTGTTCCTTCAAACTGCCTTTTCTGCCCTTTTATAAAGCCCAGCTGTCTCAGCTGATCACCTGATCTTAATCCTAGCCCTTTTGGCTAAAATGCAGTTAAATAGCAGCACACCTGGGACTAATGGAACTGGGTTGGCTAGCTCTAGGCCTCCTATGTATGTGAATGTGTGTGTAATTTCACAGGTTTTTTTAAGAAAGCAAACTGAAAAAAACAGAAATTCCATCATGAAGCATCATATTGACACCCTTAGAACCTTCTGATCCACCACACAGACCTCTGTCACTTGCACTAACAGCGTAACTGAAAGCAGTAGGATATCCTCTATGTGGGCCAGCATTAGAGGGCAATGGGACACTTTGCCAGTGAGTTTCACAGCTAATTTACTGATAGCAGAGGAAAGGTGAGAGAGACTCAGGAATCCTAAGTTCCCTTCCAGGCTCTAGAGGGGGGTGTGCTCTAATAGGCATGGATTCTTCTGCCCATTCCCCCGCAAAATATGATCCCTTCTGTCCCCTCCCCCCCACAGCCCTGTCTCTTCCCCACCTCTGGCTCCTCACCCTAGTTACATTCTCCTCTAGTCAATTCCAGTCTCTCCTCCTCAGGCTTCCCATTCAAGTCACAGTCTCCTTACCCAGCCATTCTATTTCCCACCCTCCCAGCTGCTTGTCCCCAGTCTCCTTGCCCAGTCAGTTCAATCACTCCTTGCTTCTTGTCTGATCTGTCTGTTTCCCACTGGGGCCTCCAGTCACCTTGTCTCTGCCCATGTTCTCTATCTCTATTGGCTTCCAGTTCCAATCTTCCTCCCCAGGCTCCTCGTCCAATCTCAGTCTCCCACTCACTGCTCCCTGGCTCCTTATCCCCATCTATTTGCCCAACTAGACTCAGTTCTTTCCCTCCTACTCTGGCTTCTCATTAGCTCTGTCTTCTCTTCCCCCTCAACTTCTTCCCCACCTCACTGATTCTCAGTCCCATCTCCCGCGCAGCTTCTCATCTGATTTCATTTTCTCCCCACAACCACTGGCTCCCATTCTCCTAGCTCAGCCTGTCATATTCTTCCCACAAGCTAACTTTCAGTCCCAACTTCTGTCTCCTACTTTTTGCCAGTGTCTAGTTCCCACACACACCTTCCACTCCTCAGGCTTGTTTTAATCTACCTTCCTCCCTCCCCACAGTTCTGGCTCTTGTCCCCTCTGCTTTTGAATCAGGCAGCTTGGTCCTCCACACTGCCTGAGCACAGCAGGGAGTCATTTTTAGCTCAGAACAGACAGGCAGGCTCCCTCCTGTCTATTCAGATAGCTGGACCTGGACCCACAGCAGTCAAGAGATGCAGTTACAGGGCTGGGCTGTAGCATCCCTGATATGGATGGGATCTTCAGGGAATTTACAGGTTTCAGAGTAGCAGCCGTGTTAGTCTGTATTCGCAAAAAGAAAAGGAGTACTTGTGGCACCTTAGAGACTAACAAATTTATTAGAGCATAAGCTTTCGTGAGCTACAGCTCACTTCATCGGATGCATTAAGTGAGCTGTAGCTCACGAAAGCTTATGCTCTAATAAATTTGTTAGTCTCTAAGGTGCCACAAGTACTCCTTTTCTTTTTTCAGGGAATTTAGTTGTATACATCTGGTAAGTCTCCATTGAACATGTGCAAACTGCAATTTTTCACAGGCTTATAACTGAAAATTTGGGCAGATTTTCACAGGGATGACAAAAGTTACATCCCTGACACAAAGAGTACCCCCTGGCCAAATTTTAAATTCCTGCTCCACAGCATGGGGGTGTGAGAGCTTTTCAAAAAAAAAGGTCACCAGAATTTTTTAACATGGGCAAAATAACATATTTTCCCCTAGTCTCATTCTTGGAATCACCTTAAACATTTTTGCTGAAATTTTCCACAAAGCATTCAGTTTGAGGCAAACAACTAGCATGGAAAATTTCAGCCTAAATTGTTAAAGTTTGGGAAAGTTATGTTACTGAAAACAGGGTTCTATAATGGGAAGTGTAGGGGAACTTTAATAAGAGACAATGTTACCAGCCCCACCTAAATGTATCCACAGAAAGTAATAGTTTCATAGAACATGCACATCTACACAAAACATACACTCACCCTAGATATATATACAAACACAAACACAATATGCTACATGCTTGTGCACACACGGTAACCCTGAATAGAAATATGCAATTGTGTAATACCACATTGCACGATATGCACCCCATGCGTTATATGCCCACCCAAACAACGTATAGCGCTCTCTGTAAACATGCATATATGTTTAAAAACAACAGCATGAAACCCACACACAATTTGCACACCAAACACACAGCATGAAGGAAGTTTGACTGTTGCTTTTCATTTCACATTTAACAATCAGAGGTCTCCAGTTGTATATGTGTTTCCTGAACTTCAGCAGGCCGTGGCTGAGGTTTTGGGTTTACAATGATGTTCTTTAGAACAGAAGGGAACAGCGCAGAGCAGCTTTGTAGTCTTTGCTATTCTGAAGTCTGCTTCAAACTTCTCTCAGACAGCTTTATAGCCAAACCCTAACCAACCTTAAATGTGTATGGCAAAATACGGAGGAGAAGGAAGAGCTAGCAAATGCTAGCATTAGGATTTTCAGGTAACTGCAACATAATGTGGAATAGTTCTGCGAGTCCAAAGCTCTGCCATTAAGGGCATATTCTCCTCTACATTCACACGCAAAACTCCATAAACTGAAATGAAAATGACTTGCACTCAGGGAGAGAATATGCACATAAATCACTGCTGGAATATATCTCATTGAGATAGTACATTTTGATATGAGATCAAACAAATCACAACTAAAGAGTTTACCGCCAGCATATGACAGCTCTGAAATACTGGGTTAATTAAATATCACTTCATGTCATCTGATTCTATGTTGCTTTTCTCTGGCTCCTGTCAATTTAGAAGCAAGTCTCATGGGTAATTATTTAAAGACATACTGATAGTTTCTTTTGAGTTTGTTTAATGTTAAGATTTGATTACTGGCCATTGTTTTCAAAGCCCCTTAGATTCTGGAAAATAACATTTCTTCTGCCATCCTATTGCCTGGATTGTGATAAGATTCTGTTGCACTTCTTCACTCCCAGAACGTGAGGGGGCTGCGTGCATTGTTCTAGCCACATAGGTGTGGGGAGGTGTGTGGGCACATACCCCTTTTTTGGAGGAACTCAAGAAAATACCTCCTGTAGAGAAGCAATACATATAGGAGACCCTGAGTGTCTATTAACATAGTTGTGCATTGACATTAACATTTTTCCTCTACGTGCCTCAAATGCCTGCTGCATGATGCCTCTCCTCCCTCCCAGAAATTATTTCCTCTTCATGGGCAATCCAAAGGAGCTGTCAGTAAGTGGTTCTGGCATTTCTGATTGCCCTTTCAACAACTGCCAATGTGAGTCTTGCGTTCTCGTAGAACCAGTTCCTCTCCCCAGAAGAGCAAAGCACCTATCACACATGTAATGTCTGTCCTTCGGGTTTTGTGCCCAATTCTGGCGACCTCTAGCACAGGTGCGCCAGACAGAGATCAGGCTCAGAGAGCCCTCACACACCTGTTCAGGTGCAACTAACAAAGCACTGCTTGCATTCATGGTGAGCGAGGGAAGTTACAGCATCATTAGATGTGCCCAAGTCCCTGCTAAGGGAGCAAGCACCTGTATGCAGGGCTGTGCCCATCTCTGTGCACTAGCTAGCAGGCTAAGGTTATTTGTTGGGAGGAGCACATGCTGCATCTCCAAAAAGGACATGTAGAAAGCAGTCCTAAGCACCCTCGCCTCACTTTCCATGCACCTAGAGGTCCAAAGGCAAAATACCTCTAGTAACTGCTACCCAAGCTCTGCACCTTTACACCCAGCCTGGTGCACTAAAATGCATTAGTTAACCCTAATCCAGGGGTGGCCAACCTGTGGCTCCGGAGCCACATGTGGCTCTTCAGAAGTTAATATGCGGCTCCTTGTATAGGCACCGACTCCGGGGCTGGAGCTACAGGCGCCAACTTTCCAGTGTGCTGGGGGTGGGGGGTGCTCACTGCTCAACCCCAGGCTCTGCCACAGGCCCTGCCCCCACTTCACTCCTTCCTTCAAAGCCCTGTCCCTTCCTGCCCTGACCCCCTCCCCCTCCCCTGAGCCTGCCATGCCCTTGCTCCTTCTACTCCCCCTCAGAGCCTCCTTCACACTGTGGGAGGTATGGAGAGGGAGGGAGGCCCGGGGAGGGCTTCCCCCAAAAGTCAGTGGGGCTGCTGGCAGGTGCGGGGGGGGGGCTGATGGGGGCTGCTGACATATTACTGTGTCTCTTTGGCGATGTACATTGGTAAATTCTGGCTCCTTCTCAGGTGCAGGTTGGCCACCCCTGCCCTAATCACTATTTCTAGTCTAGACAACCCCTTAAGGTGGCAGAATTGGGACCTAAGTCAGTACAGTTCTGTACCCCCTTAATCAGAAGTCCATCTCTGCTAAGACATTAATTTTGTTGGTCATTTGAGTGGTTGCTTAAGATTGATTGTACAAAATGAAGATTTACTATGTAAGAGTCCTAGCACTGTTTTATTTATTAGTCCTTACATCTTCTGTTCAAACAGAAGTTCCATAGGACCAGTATTAAAAGAAATAATGTTGTCAGGAACTGTCAATGAAGAGGGAAAAAATGCTCTTCTCCTGCTAACTAGAAGTAGATTATTGAAAATGGATATTGTCACAGAGCTCACTCCCTGCAGGAGAGTTGTTATGGACATTCTAAGTGATTTGACAGGGAGGAGTGAACTGATGACTTTTGTGCAAAAGAGGCAGCAATCAATTCTATTTCTCAGAAAGTTTTAAATAAAATAGAATGGCAAACTAGCAGGACTGGCATGTTTTCTGCCTCAATGGAACAGAACTGGTCTGAAGAATGACTGCCGGACTTAAATCCATATTGACTGCAATAGTGATTATAGTGCACTGAATAGCATTTATAGGTGTCTTAACTTTCTTTAGATCAGAGAACAGGTCCCTGGAACAGATGGGTGAATGATGGAGAAATAAAAAGCCTATCATTACTGCCCCTCAGGGCCTGATCCTGCAAAGTGCTGAGTGCCCCCGCCTCCTATTGACTTCAGTACTCTGCAGTGTCAGATCCTCAGGATGTATTTTTAAACACTAGCCTCAGTTTTGAAGTCCACTTTAAAAGAACACTGATAAGTTATTTTTTATATTTTTAAGAGCGCATATGGCTCAGGGGGTTAGTAATGGGCTACAGAACTTCTCAGTGCTTTTATGCCTCCAGTTCAAAATGAACCTAAGGCCATTCATGATCAAAAGTTACTATTTGATGTTCCTCTGGATGACCCAGCCCCTAATGGTACCAACTAGTTTTCTAGTTGGAATTCTCAAGAGACAGGCCAAGGACTGAATGGGTTGGAATCTAAATTCCCCTTTTACCCAAGTCTGAGTTGGGGCACACACGGGAGGCAATGGGACAAACCCTGCCACATATTGCTACTGTCCAGGGTGTGTGATGTCACTAACCCACTACAGATCTGTACAACTAGTCAAAACAGGTCAGGTGTACATAGTACAGCTCAGGGAGATCATTAAAACACATTTGCATTACAAATGTGAACTGGGTTTTAGTTGTCATTAGGGAATTGTAACCAGTTCCACCAACCTGACTGTTTTTAGTGTGGATGGGCCTCAACAGTGTACAAATTTTTGATGTTTTAGGGAGGCAATTGTAGGTGGCATAGGTTTTGTACACATAAAAATTAAGTTTTGTAAGTGAAAATCAGCCAGTTTGTGCCACATTAATCTATTTACTGATAGAACTAGCAGTCTATCCAGCTGGAAAAATATACTGATCACAAGATCATTGGTCATGTGTGTTCAGTATTCAATTAAAATCAAAGGCTAATATTTTATGTTCAGCTGCATGTTACTTTAGGAGATTAGCCATAATGCAGGATTACTACTCATTAGTTATATAGTTAACAATTTTATTCCTCTTTGGAAGCCCACCTTATCATTTTGCAGAGCAGACTTTACAATGGCCTGAGGGACAAGATCATGCAATGTATCGTAATCTTCAAATGTAGGACCTGATCTTGCAACCTTTATGTGAGTCATCCACTAGAAGTAAATGGGATGACTCCCATGAGTAATATATTCAAGAATTTTGGGCCCAGAAGGCTGAGTGCCATGAAGAGAGCCAGGGCAATGATGGTATTAGGTTAAAATACCTGAAATGCAGACTGAAGACAGTCCAGAGTTTTGATGTTCTACAGATCCCTGACCCTTAGCCTGACACTGACCTCCTTCAGAAATGAGGCTAGAAATATCCTTCCATCCAAAAAAACCCCAGAATGTTTCACTCTGTGTATTCTAAGATGTACATTCCTTACTCATGTAATATCACTTTCCCTGTAACCATAAGCCATAGTATTCCATTTGCTCCTGCTTTCTACATGTTTTTGTCCCCAGCCGATATTGAACTAAAAAGTTAAAGTGAACAGAAAGCAGAAATCTAGACCCAGATATTCTATTAGGGTAAATCTGCATGACTACATGGAAACCAACAGACCTACACTCTTTTACATCTGCTAAGAATCTGGCTCCAAGTTTTTTATATTAGCTGAATTAAGGATTGAATCCTATTGTGCTTAGATCTACCATCAAAACTGTGGAAAAATAACTGTTCCCTATTATTTTTTTAACAAATTGCTTTTAGTTTATTCACTGTACAATGCCTTGCCATTGTTATTTATGTAAAATAGTAACTGTACGTGGCCATTAACTGACAGGTACATTTTTCTAAGACTTTGTTTACATTGGCAAGTGAAAGACAAATTTTTTGTCCTTCAGAGGTGTTAAAAAAACACTACCACCCCTTCCCCCAAAAGACAAAAGTTTTGTCGACACAAGTGCTGGTGTGAACAGCACTTTGTCTCCTGCCAACAACACTAACACTGCTCGTTGGGGTTGGAAGTTTTTTGTTGGCAGGAGAACTCTCTCCTGCCGACAAACAGCAGCTACACTGCGCGCCTGTTAGCGGCATGGCTGTACCTGCACAGCCGTGTTGCTAAAAGCTGGATAGTGTAGACGTAGCCTAACAGTGAACAAAATCCCTGCTGTTCAGAGCCACAACCAGCTACAGTGCAATGTAATACAGTGCAGTACAGTGTGGCGAGTGGTAATGATAGTTTCATGAGAAAGCTGTGTTTTCAGTGGGCTGGGGGTTTTTTAGGCACTTTGCTGGGTTTTTTTTTTTAATCCTGTTGTTTTCTGTAATTTACATCCATATACATCTTGCTACATAACTTGTATTACTTAACCCTGAAAAGAGTTGGGAGAGAGTTTATATGAGAGATACTGTAATAAATACATTTGTATTCTCATGCATGCTATGAGCTGGAAAAGAGCAAGCCCCTTTGCTGGCAGTAAGAATAAAACTCCTAGTCATAAACTGTATCTCTCAGCAGTTTGCTCTGTATGTGTGTCTTGCGTCACATGCTATCGTCTTGCAGTCACGAGTCACTTACTTCAGTTCCCATTGCTCTGGGATATAAGCTTTGTGAAGCCATGTCTCTACTTATTTTATTCCCAGTGGAAATCTGCACACAAAGCAGTAGAAACTCAGGCCACTGCTGTGATTTAAACGGAACAGATTTGCATTTGAGTTAGAACTCCAGGGGGTGGATGGTAAGCTGAGTAATATTGCATCTATTTTCAGTCTTGTTACCTGGGTGATAGTAATTGTTTTCAGAGTAGCAGCCGTGTTAGTCTGTATTCGCAAAAAGAAAAGGAGAACTTGTGGCACCTTAGAGACTAACAAATTTATTAGAGCATAAGCTTTCGTGAGCTACAGCTCACTTCATCAGATGCATTTGGCATCCGATGAAGTGAGCTGTAGCTCACGAAAGCTTATGCTCTAATAAATTTGTTAGTCTCTAAGGTGCCACAAGTACTCCTTTTCTTTTACTAATTGTTTTGTTGTTCTTTTCCTACAGTGCTAGAAAAAATATCCCTTCTACTTGAAGTGAATGGAATTTAGATTTTTAAAAATTCAGTAGCTTCCCCAAAATTTCAATATAACTGCTTACAATATAACTGATTAGCAAAATGCCAAATATACAATATAAGATAAAATCTTGGAGTTACAGGGATGTCTGTTTTGTCTCACATTGCACTTCCTCTAACTAGGGATGTAAATGTCTTTTAAAAAGATAACTGTATAAACTATTAAAATTATATTGTTTAACCGGTTATCCGATTAAAGGGAGAGGGGCCCCAGGTACCTACTTTGTCCCAATGGGACCTCCGCAGACACACCGGGCTACCCAGCAACAGTAGCTTCCCTTCACTGACCAGCGCGCTGTCCACCTCCGCAACTGAACCCCTTCTAGAGGCACAGGGGGAGGCCAGGAACTACTTTATCCCCCGACAGGACCCACAGCCCCTGCCTATGCCCCCCTGGCCTAAACGCGTTCCCTCTTCCCGATTGGCCACCCCCCACAAAGCCCGAAGTGCAGCCTGGGGCGCGGCGGGGCTGGCCAGCTTGTGCAGCCTCGGGCTGCTGGAGCCGGCACTGCCCAGGGCTGGAGAACCAGTTCAAGACCTGCACACAGGGGATTAACGGTTAGGGTGGGTTAACGATAGGACCAATACTTACTGATTAACCGTTTAATATTTTACATTCCTACCTCTAACTTGCATTTGGTTTGCCTGTGTAATAATGCAACCTTTATGATATCACAATTCTGCTTTTACTGACTAGCTGTGGCTGTATGCTAGTTTAGCTTTGAAGGATTCCTGCCCTTCCCTATCTACTTAAAAATATATTTCTAGGGTGAAATCAATTGATTTAAATGAGGCCACAATTTCACCCCTACTATCTGGTTTTGGTCCCAAATGTAACAGTCAGAGCTGTTAATAGTTTCAGAAGGATCCTACGCTTGAATAAACTAACAGATTTATTTGGGAAGATAAGGTTGATGGAAAAGTAAACTATCACTTTGATACCTGTTAGCATCCTCAGACAACCCCTCCCACCGCCCCTTCAAGTAAATTGCAAATTCACATGAACTGTCAAATCCAGGCCCAGATCATCTTAAGTATATGTCTTTCCATTCTGAAGTCATGCTGTACCAAATCCCACTCTGGGGAACTAACTGCAAGCATTTGGGAGAGCCAAGTTCAGTAGGTGCCATAAGCTGTATATAAAGCCCCAAAATAATGTATACCATGTTTCCATTATTATTCCTATTTGTGCAAGGTGACAAACTGTAAGAAGATGGAAGGAGACCCTGTTAGTACTGCCCCTAGTTTAATTAGAAAATCCAAACTGTCAAAAGGGAATAGATGGATACAGTGGTGGTGTAATCATGTCGGTCTCAGGATATTAGAGAGACAAGGGGGCAGGGGGAGTGAGGTAATATCTTTTATTGCACCAACTGCTGTTGATGAATGAGACACGCTTTCAAGAACATAGAGCTCCTTGTGACCTGAAAAACAGCTCTGTGTAGCTCAAAAGCTTGGCTCGCTCAACAACAAAAGATGGTCCAATAAAAGATATTACCTCACCCACCTTGTCTCTCTGAAAGGCAATAGAGGCAGTCAAGTGGCTTAAAATGATTCTGTTCTGGGGTTTTAGAGGAACAGGTAATGACATCTCACGGTCATACCCTTGAAAATCAGAGATGCAAAAATTGCAGTTCCATTTTCTTTTTCCCTGAAAAAGTATTTGCTCTCTGGTATCTGTAAACAACCTGAAAAATTCAGAGGCAGCCCCAAGAAGTTCTAGTAGCAATGAAAGGGATGGAATGAAAAACCAGATAAATGTGGACATTAAAATAAAATAGAATAGAATTATAACTTGTTTGAGAGCAACAGAATCTGGATTTGGATAATCTAAAGAGAGAAATCATGATTTTGACAAATTTTAGTGTCAAAGGTGGGATCCATGAAGGGACTCAGAGTGCAACGCTCAGTGTCGTGGTGCCTAACTTTTAAAAAATCACAGGAACAACACTGAGATCCACCAAGCTGAGTTAGGTGTCTAAGATCCATATACAATGAATAGGGAGACAAAGGAGCCTAAGAATGGGATCCACAAAAGCCAGCACTCTAGGCAGGGAGCTCCCTAAACCAGATAATGGGAGATTTTGACCTGAGGGCTGAGTGCGAAACCCTGTACCCCTCTCGGAGCCTAAGGCCAGGCTGCAGGGACATGTGCATCTTTGTTTAGCGATCCACAAATGGGAACCTGCTTCCTGGAGTCAGGTAGCTTAGGTGCTGAAGGTGTTTCTGGAGGGAGGGAGTTTGGCACCTGCCTTGCTCTACACAAAATGGCTGAAGGAGCAGTACAGCCACCAAAACTCCAACTAGTTTCTTACATAGCTTATATAGCCCCCATTACCTGCTATATGTTAATGACAAAAATACGTTAAAATTAGGCCGTGGGAGGTGTAGTTTTGCTCATCATGCATTGCTGGAAAGGGTAAGATTTCCATAATCTTGAAAACTGCCTCGTTTGTATTCCTTGAACATCACAGCTGTGCTGAGGAGTTACAGCCAACACATAACATCTCCCTTGGCTGATCTTAGGCAGCAGCTAGAATGCTATCCAGCTGGGGAAAGTGATATCCAGCCCAAATGTGCACGCACACAGTCAGAAGACTAAGGGACTAAAACTGAAAAATTCCATGATGGCTGGAGTTCAAGATCCATTTAATGCATAATCAGAGACAGCTCATCCCAAGCTGCAGCTACACTAGGATTTTGGGGCACAACATTTTCCACGGGGTGTATCTCCACTAGTGGAGACTGGAGCGTATTCAGGGTGTGGGAAGGCTCAGACATTTTTTCCAATATTGTCTGACCCAATGGAAATTGGTCGAACTGCACCCTCAGCCATTAGTATTCTGAAAAATCCTAGATTGGGGAGCACTTCTTTGACAACATATTAAAAAAAAAAATGAGGCGGTACCAGTAGGATTCCACAGGGGAAGGATCTCAATATCTGCAACTGGGAGGGCAGGAAATGTTTAGAAGAGTGATATGTTTGAATCATAGAAATATGGGGCTAGAAGGGACCGTGAGAGATCATCAAGTAAAGCCCCCTGCCCTGAGGCAGGACCAAGTAAACCTCCAGACCATCCCTGACAGGTGTTTGTCCAACATGTTCTTAAAAACCTTCAGTGATTGGATTTCAGAGCCTCCCTTGGATGCCTATTCTAGAGTTTAACAATCCCTGTAGTTAGAAAGGTTTTCCTAATATCTAACCTAAATCTCCCTTGCTATAGATTAAGCCCATTACTTCTTGTCCTACCTTCAGTGAACATGGAGAACAACTGATCACAGTCCCCTTTGTAACAACCTTTAACGTAGTTAAAGACTGTTACCCAGTCTCCCCTCAGCCTTTTCTCAAGACTAAACATGCCTAGTTTTTTTTAACCTTTTCTCATAGATCAGGTTTTCTAAACTTGTCATTTTTGGTGCTCTCCTCTGGACTCTGCAATTTGTCACTATCTTTTTTAACGTGTGGCATCCAGGACTGGACACAATACTCTAGAGGAGGCCTCACTAGTGTCGAGTAAAATGGGACAATTACCTTTTGTGTCTTACTTAGGATACTCCTGTTAATACAACCCAGAATGACAGTAGCCTTTTTGCAATTGCATCACTTTGACAACTCTCATTCAATTTGTGATCCACTATAACCTCCAGATTCTGTTCAGCAGTTCTTCCAGCTCTCCAGTTATTCCCCATTTTGTAGTTGTGTGTTTGATTTTTCCTTCCCAAGTGAAGTACTTTGCACTTATTATTACTGAATTTCATCTTGCTGATTTCAGACCAATTCTTCAATTTATCAACATTATTTTGAATTTTAATCCTCTCCTCTAATATGCTTGCAACCCCCTCAGATTGGTGTCATCTGCATACTCTCTACTTCATTGTCCAAGTCTATTAATGGGGTCTGGCTAATTCAGCTCTGTAGCCATCTTCTGTGGCTTTCACTGCCTTATTCATGGTTCCATAGCACAGCCATTGGGAAATGTTCATTGTAGAATGCAGACTTGAGATGCAAGTGCTTATAGTAATTTTTGTTTACTTTTCACTATGAGCAAATTTCACCCATGTGAATGAGCCCATAACAAGCCCTTCCACATCCCTGAAACCTCATGACAGGAGGGGCAGGATCCACAGAGGAGGTCTCAGTGTTAGATCCAAATTGGGTGACAGAGAGAGGCCATAAGGGAAAATGCCCTATGATTTTGCTTACAGATCCATTCACCAAGAACCCTTATGCAAGAGGCAGAGAGGGGCAGCTGGTGCTAATGCTTGTGAATAGTGGCTGTGGAATCATGGTCTTCCAGCCCTGTGGCTGGCCCGTGATTTGGGAGGAGTAAATTCCATCCCCCCCACAAACACACATACAAAGGCCAAGTAATGGAATTGTGTGTGGAGAAAGGTTGGATTTTATTCTAACTAAGCAGATGCAGTAGGATTCTAGGGACAGTACTGTGAATACCAGGCACAGATTTTGTTAATGAGTTCTACTACTGTCCTAAGACATGTTTAGGAATGACACTTGCATTATAGTCACACCCTAAAAAGTCTGCGGGCTGGTCTACACTGGGAACTTACATTGGCACGGCTCACTCTCTCGGGGATGTGAAAAATCTACCATGCTGTAAGAAATAGCTGGGCTGACCTAATCCTGGTGTAGACGGCACTAGGTAGATGGAAAATTCTTCTGTTGACCTGGCTACTGCCTCTCAGGGAGGTGCATTAACTACCCCTCCCATTGCTGAAGTGAGTATCTACATTGAAGTGCTGCAGCTGTAATGCTATAGTATTTTAAGTGTCGACATAGCCTCAGGCAATGCTATTGGCCTACCAAGAAGCATGATTGATGGAAGCAATATAAACATGAAGGAGCATTTATCTAGTATTGACAATTCCTTTTCAGTGGAGGAGGAGGTTGTTTGGCATCATTCATACAGTATATCCTTTTCCATGTAGCTTTTGTATTCATTTAGCTTGTTTAATGATAAACACTGAGCATTGAGATAACAATTGGTTGCCCTCGTGAAATCTCAGAGTGGCCTAATCTTTTTGCCATGGACCATGTGTTTGGCTCTTTTTACAGAGAAAGTGGAGCAATCTACCGCTTTTTCTAATGCAGGGGTAGGCAACCTATGGCATGTGTGCCAAAGGTGGCACATGAGCTGATTTTCAGTGGTACTCACACTTCCCAGGTCCTGGCCACCGGTCAGGGGGGGCTCTGCATTTTAATTTAATTTTAAATGAAGCTTCTTAAACATTTTAAAAAACGTATTTACTTTACATACAGCAATAGTTTAGTTATATATTATAGACTTATAGAAAGAGACCTAAAAATGTTAAAATGTATTACTGGCACATGAAACCTTAAATTAGAGTGAATAAATGAAGATTTGACACACCACTTCTGAAAGGCTGTTGACCCCTGTTCTAATGCAAGGCTCAGCAAAGGGAGGGATTTCATAGGAAATCACGGAATGATTTGTGTTCCTTAAAAAAGAATAAACATTTGGGGTGGGATCTACAAAAGAACTTAGGCACCTAAACCCTAGACTTAGATGCCCAAGTCCCTGTTTCAGGCATCTAATTCCCAGTTTTGGCTCAACTATGATCCACAAAACTTCTGCCGACCCTATAGGTGCCTGCTTTTTGCTGTAAAGGTTCCCTGACTACATTCCTGACTATATGCATGTGCACTGTAGCCTCACTCTGTGTGTCCAGATGCCTAGCTCTTACCTAAGACCCAGGGTGATCCATGAACTGGGGAAGACAGGCATTCGGCTGCTTAAGTCACCTGCAGGGAACAATCAGTTAGGCGTGCTCAGAGGCCTCTTACTGTATTGGGTCCAATTCAAAATCTGGCAGATGGAGGAGGAGATGCCTATCTTATGACTTTAAGCCCAGTGGTTGGAGCACTTGCCCGGAATTTGGAAGACCCAGGTTCAATTCCCCCCTCTCTGCCAGAGGGGAAGAAAAGATTTGAGGAGGAGGCGGTGGTGGCTGTGTAATTTCCATGGAACGTTTCAATTCGGCTGAATCGGCATTGTCTGGTGGAGAACGGTTCCCCTCAGAAAATTTTTGTCCAGCTCTGCAAAAAAAATTCAGAAAGGAAGCCACACAGGAAATTCTTTCACACAATTACAAAATACTAACTTCAGGCAAATCTTATTTTTATTATTCGATACGTACATCTGAATAAACATCTTACTAAACTGACCATTTAGCTCATGAACTGCATAATTATACCAGGTTGTGTTTTGGGTGGCATTTTCAAGTGCTCAGCCTTGGCTTAACTCTGCTCCCACTGAACTGGACTCTGGAACTCACTGCCACAGGAAGTAGTTGAGACCAAGAATGTTGCAAGATTCAAAAAGTCATGGAACTTCTAAGGACAACAAGAATATCTAGAGTAATAACAAAAAATTTGGAAGAGATATAAACCTCATATTTCAAGTCTTGAGCCACTCTCTAACTAATGGGTGAGACCTAATGTGGGGGACAGATTATTCCACATCTGCCTACTGTGGGATTTTTACATTTTCCTCTGAAACCGCCGGTACTAGCCACTTTTGGAGGAAGGATCCGTTTTGCCAGACTTCAGTGGAAGCAGAGTTAGGCCAACACTGGACACTTCAAAATTCCACCCTTCCAATTTTAGTGTTACATCTGCTGGATTTTTGGAGGGCAGATGGTATTTACTATACAGAGACAATGTCATCTTGAAATCCAGGTAAAAGTAGTTTTAGGTAATATACCCCTCAAAACTCCCCTGCCAAGTTATGTGTTTTTACAATCACATTTAAAGTACTTTTCTCCCTTACTACTAAGACCCTCAAAAAACAAAATAAACTAATTGTATGTGGGAAATCATACCCTAAATTTTCTAAAGTTACTAGAGATTTGGGGTGTTTTCATTTTTGGGGGCTCAAATTCAGGCCCCTTATAAAGGGAGCTTATTTTCAGAAGATGTGAACTCAGCACTTTCTCAAAATCAGACTCCTTTAAAGCGTCACAAGTTGGGCACCTAAAAATTACTTTTAAAAATCTGGGCCACCCATCGCTATACACCAAGTGCTGTCAAATATACCAACTGAAGACAGACACGTTCCTTCTCTAATCTTTCAGTTTTAGTAATCTTGAAATAAAAAAATTCAGACAGACATGCTGGGTTTTTTAATCCAAAAGAAAGTATCAAAGAATAAAAAAGGTCACGCATGGTAAACAGAACGTACAATGTAGATACAGCATAAAAACAAGTGGAAGTTTGTGTATTCTTAATTAGGAAGAGAGTGTCCTTAAAGAATGCTAATTTCTTAATCCAGTTTAAGCTTTATCACATGTGATTAAGGTAGCTTTGCATTCCAAAATCGGTCCCATGAATTTGCTTTTTAAACTAGTGACTTTTTCTATGCCTCAGCCCCATCAGATTTTCATAAAATCACTTGTCAAGCAATGGTGAATTAAAGGTTTTTCCCCAGGTCAGAGCAATGGCAATCCTAGCAGCTAACACCCACCTTGGCAAAGATGGAGGAGTACTTGTGAACACCTAACAAAGCTAAAAACAAAGAGTTTCATTTAAAATTAAATTGCAATGTTTCTCCAGAAAAAAACAAACAAATCTCTCTTTTTTTTTTGGAGAATTCAACCATATATGATTCAGGAATTCAATTGTTCACAATCTGTCCTATTTAAGTAATGGATAGAAAAGCCTGCCCTATATCATCTGTTTAGAATGAGGTAAGAGAAAAAATAATTTGATATTAAGTAATCCTCTAATTCAGAAAAAGACTTTTTGCACATACCTGAAAACCAAATGCTAAGCTTATTAGTAAAAAGAAAAGGAGTACTTGTGGCACCTTAGAGACTAACAAATTTATTAGAGCATAAGCTTTCGTGAGCTACAGCTCACTTCATCGGATGCATTCCGAAAGCTTATGCTCTAATAAATTTGTTAGTCTCTAAGGTGCCACAAGTACTCCTTTTCTTTTTGCGAATACAGACTAACACGGCTGCTACTCTGAAACCAAGCTTATTAGTGTTAGCAGCATAGAAATCTCTTTGCCAGATCTCTATGCAAACACAGCTATTAAGTTTAGTTCAGCACTTAGTAAACTGTAAATGTTAGTTTGTGGCCAAACTAACCTTATAATGTACCCTATCTCATCTGTCTTGGAAGATAACCAGCTTCACACTTGGTGAGCACTTGGGTGGAAGTAGCATGATTTTTAAGTTGTCTCTATCTTAGTAACATTTCCTTGACTGATTAGTTGCTTTGTAGAAGAACTATTCTATAGGAGTATCTTAGTTAGATGGCCTCCTCCCATTCCTGGCTATTGGTGTTTGCTGCATTCTTCTTCTGGAGATGAGACAACAAAGAGAGAAAAAGCCCATAGTCAAGATATAAAGAAATGAATAGGAAATAAAGATAAATTCTTAATAGTGTATTGGACAATTTGCAACAATGTACATTAGAAGTGAGCCTGTATACTTTAGTCCCATATTCTTATTTTTTCTTGGTCATAAGATATAAGTATAGCTCAGTGTGTGCCAGTGAAGAAGTTTTGCACTAGGTGGTGGCTGAAGGAAGTGCAGATTGAAAACCTAATGGTGTTCTTTTGTTTTTGCCAAATACTATACAATCTATTCCAGTGCCTAAAAAAATGACACTTAGGGGAGAAGACTGCAAGAAGGATGTATGTGGCTGTTCAGTACAACTAGAGATCAATATCTGT
Organism: Dermochelys coriacea; assembly: GCF_009764565.3. Classification (NCBI taxonomy): domain Eukaryota; kingdom Metazoa; phylum Chordata; order Testudines; family Dermochelyidae; genus Dermochelys; species Dermochelys coriacea. The sequence goes on from NC_050068.2 coordinate 156,954,200, forward strand.
TCTTTAAAAGGGACATAGTCAACCTCAATTTTTTGAAAACTAAATTTTCTATTTTCCTGATATAAAAAATCCTGTAACTAGTATGTCCTGAAATTTAAAAAAAAAAAAAAAAGTCTTAAAGAATCTTTAAGAAGGGTTTTTCCACTCTTCTACTTATAAGAAATAGGGTCTGTTCTGCAAGTTAACGGATGATATAGGGAAACAATGAAAACTACTATGCACAAAGTGCTGTCAAATGCACAAAGTAAACAAACTTCTTTCCCTTTTACTCCCCCACTAACTTCCTTCAGTTTTACTAATCTTAGGGGTTACTTGCAACAATAGTAAGTTAATAAGTTTTCAAACAAGTTATTTTTAGAGTTGGCATCCTTTTAACTTTCATGTGTCAAATGTTTGATGTTACAAAGGAAAACAGGCTCCTCTGAAATATCCCTGCTGGTTACCGGAAGGTCCAGGAATCTTTCAAGTTCTGTTACTTGAATTCCATGAACCATGAAACCCAAGTCTTCAGTCAGTGCAGTGGCTATGTAGGCCTGATACCAGTACACCATTATCAAATAAATATGCTCTAGGGACAGATAACAGTGGCACCGCAATTCTGGGAACAGAACCTCAGTTACCATTTGCATCCTCTGTTCAAAATAGCAGACGTCAGAGTTATTTTAGCATTATTTTTAAGTAAGGCTACATTTTAGTCATGGGTATTTTTAGTAAAAGTCATGGACAGTAAACAAAAATTCACGGCCTGTGACCTGTCCATGACTTTTACCGTATACCCCTGATTAAAACTGGTGTGGGGGGAAGGGGGCTGGATGGACTGCCCAGCGGTGTCACGGGTGGCCCGAGACTGTCTCGGCAGTGGCTGGTGCGACTGGGGCAGGGGCGGCCTGGACTGCCCCTGAGCCAGGTGCCTGGGTCACTGCAGAAGTCACGGAAAGTCACAGAATTCAGGACCTCCGTGACAAACTCGCAGCCTCATTATTAAGTAATGAAATCCAGGACAACTGTCATAAGATTCCAATCTTAACTGCAAAAATATTAAAAATAGTTACGTTGTCACTTGAAAAATATATTTACATTTTAAAGAGGAAAACTACACTGAGTGGTTGGCTTAATAATGGAAGTTTACATTAAAGACAAATAGTTTGGGACTTGGACTTGTCCACCAAAGGTGTCTTCCAACTTCCATCCAAGGCAACGGTAAATGGAAGTTAGCTAAACCCAAAGTTAGGGAAGACCTCTATACTAAGGCCCATGGAAATCCAGGAATTCAGCTCTCATTCATCTTTACATGATTTTCCCCTTGTGATGGTCAGATTAGAGTGGGCATCATTTATGTGCATTTTTGAGAAGCTTTCTATATTTTCTACAGGGAAGGAGTGTGGGTCCTATGGTTCAATTTCCAGCGCTGCCACAGATTACCTGTTTGACCTTGGGCAAGTCACCAAATTTATCTATGCCTCAGATCCCCCATGGGGATAATACACTTGTCTATCATCATCAGGTATTGTGAAGATAAATGTCACACTCTCAGAAACCGCATTGTTAGGGGCTACAGGAGTACCAACCTAGCTAGCTATTTAGGCTGTAGTCCACTTGAGTGGATTCAGTCATGGGATTTAAGAAAGGGGCTGGGATCGACAACAAAGTCTGATAACCACTGAACACGTTCACCAGTCAGGGCAAGCTTTTCCACACGGCAGAGCTGGAAGCCTGAGCAGGAGGGACCCAACAGCAAAAGGATAGTTCAAGTTTTAAACCAAGTCATGCCTTCGTCTCTGCTGGTCCTCTATAGAGGATTAACAAACCACAACCAACCCACGAGCATAGCAGATTATATGTGATTTTATATTCTCACTGCATATTCATAATTACTGTTACTCAAATGGAATCTTATTCAAACATTGCCAAAATAGATCCCGCCCAAGACACTTATTAAGGTCTGAAGAAATGTATTTTTTAATCTTTCACATTACAAGAGGTCAGGTCTCTGTAAGAGATTTTATTTGGAAAGAAATCACTCTTTCTGGGTTCTTTAGGATACTTATTTTACATTCCTCCCAGAGCCCATTGCTGTGGGTGGACAGATCATATTTTTGAGATTAAAGAATTAGATTTCCAGTATCTTTTAGATACTGAAGGTTTAGTTCTTCAGGTCAGGAAAATGTGACCTGACAGTGTTTTAGATGCATGCATATAGCATAGTTCTTGGAACTCTTAGCACTTATGTGATCATTGTAATAGAATACATTATGTTTTACTGCTGGAGAATATACAGAGAGGCGTCACATTGCCCAACTCTACCCACTTGTGCACCTGAGTGAGGCACAGGGATTATACCTTTGAAGTATACCTCCTCCCCCAACACTTCCTCAGCTTGGAATTTTAGGGTACCTCTACACTACAAAATTAGGTTGATTTTATAGAAGTCGATCTTTAGAAAGCAATTTTATGCAGTTGATTGTGTATGTCCCCACTGAGTGCAGTAGGCTGGTGAGTGCATCCTCAATACCATGGCTAGCATTGACTCACGGAGTGGTGCACTTTGGGTAGCTATCCAACAGTCTCCATTGCCCATTGGAATTCTAGGTTAAGATCCCAATGCTTGATGGGGCAAAAACATTGTCACGGGTGGTTTTGGGGACATGTCAGTTTCACCTCCTTCCCTCCTTGAAACCAATGGCAAACAATCATTTCACCCCTTTTTTCCTGGGTTACCTGTGCAGACGCCATAGCACAGCAAGCATGTAACCTGCTCAGGTCAGCACAGCTGTTGTGAGCATTGTAAACACCTTGTGCATTATCCTGCAGTATGTGCAGAAGCTGGCTAGGAGATGCCAGCACGAGGATGACTGTGAGGAAGACATGGACACAGATGTTCCTGAAAGCAGAGGATGTGGCAATTGGGACATCATGGCGGTGGGGGGGGGGGGTGGTGGTGGGGAGGTTGATACAGTGGAACACTGATTCTGGGCCTGGCAAACAAGCACAGACCGGTGGCACAGACTATCCCATCCCATAGTGTTGTAGGTATGGGATGATTCCCAGTGGCTGCGAAACTTTCAAATGCATAAGGCCACTTTCCTGGAACTCAGAGTTGTTTTCCCCACCCTGAAGTGCAGGAATACTGAGATGAGACCGGCCCTGACAGTTGAGAAGCGAGTGGCGATAGCCCTATGGAAGCTTGCAATGCCTGACTGCTACGGGTCACTCAGGAATCAATTCGGAGTGGTCAAATCTACCATGGGGCTGCTATGATCCAAGTAGCCAAGGCAGTCAGTGACCTTCTATCAAGGGTAGTGACTCTGGGAAATGTGCAGGTCATAGTGGATGGCTTTGCTGCAATGGGGTTCCCTAACTGTGGTGGGGCGATAGACGGAACGCATATCCCTATCTTGGCACCAGACCCCCTTGCCAACCAGTATGTAAACTGCAAGGGGTACTTCTCAATGGTGCTGCAAACACTGGTGGATCACAAGGGATGTTTCACCGACATCAGCGTGGGATGGCTGGGAAAGGTGCATGATGCTTGCATCTCTAGGAACTCTGGGCTGTTCGAACAGCTGCAAGGGACTTACTTCCCAGACCAGGAAATTACCATTGGGGATGTTGAAATGTCAAGTTATCCTTGGGGACCCAGCCTACCCCTTGCTGCTATGGCTCATGAAGCCATACACAGGCAGCCTGGACAGTAATAGGGAGTAGTTCAACTATAGGCTGAGCAAGTGCAGAATGGTAGTAGAATGTGCATTTGGACATTTAAAAGCTCGCTAGCGCTGTTTGCTGACTAGATTAGACCTCAGTTCAACCAATATTTCCATTGTTATTGCTGCTTGCTGTGTGCTCCATAATATCTGTGAGAGTAAAGGGGAGACATTTATGGCGGGGTGGGAGGCAAATTGCCTGGTGGCCAATTTTGAACAGCCAGACACCAGGGGGATTAGAAGAGCACAGCTAGGCACATTGCACATCAGAGAGGCTTTGAAAAACAGTTTCATGACTGGCCAGGCTATGGTGTGACAGTTGTGTTTTTTTCTCCTTGATGCAAAACCGCCCCCTTTGTTGAATTTATTTCCCTGTAAGCTAATCCACCTCCCCCCTCTGACCACAGCTGGCAAAGGAAATAAAGTCCCTATTGTTTTGAATCCATGCATTCTTTAATTTTTTAAAAAGGAAGCCCAGGTGGGGTGTGGGGAGGAAAGGACAAGGCCACATTGCTTATTGTAGCCATACTACAAATTAAAGCTGTTTGAATTACAGCCTTCTGTTGCTTGGGTCATCCTCTGGAGTGAGTGGCTGGGTGCCCAGAGCCTCCGCCCGTGTTCTTGGGCATCTGGGTGAGGAGGATATGGAACTTAGCAAGGAGGGCAGGTGGTTATACAATGGATGCAGCAGCGGACTGTGCTCGTTGCCTTTCCTGCAGCTCCACCAGATGCCTGATCATGTCCGTTTGCTCCCGCATTAGCCTCAGCATCTCCTCTTGAGTGTTCTGATCACGCTCACTGAATGCTTTCCTGGCCTCTACCACCGAATGTCTCCATGCACTCAGCTGTGCCCCATCAGTGCGGGAGGACAGCATGAGCTCGGAAAACATGTCATCGCGAGTGTGTTTTTTTTCCACCTTCTCATCTGCGATAACCTCAGGGACGGAGTTGATACTGGGAACATAGAAACATTTTCACTTGCATGGGGGATAAAAAGGGAGAGTAAATTTTAAGATACATTTCTGAGAACAAAAAGGATTCAAGCAGTTCACAGCAGACAGCACATGTGCTTTAGGTACAAGGTCACATTTTGCTTTTTATATTGAGTGCCTGCTGGCATGGTGACATCACACACGGCTGGACAACAGAATTCAGTTTCCAGGCAGCCATGGTAAGCCAAAGGATACGTGGGGTTAGCTTCTTCTGCCTTCATAATATGGGGGAATGGTTTCAAACTGCAGTACCCTCCTTTCCCATAGCAAGCAATGCCGATTGGATTTGCCATTTAAAAGGAAGGGCTACGGTTTTGGAGTGGAAGTGCACTGCACCCTTCCTCCACCACATGGCTATTCACTGGGATGATCCCTTTTAACCAAGTGCAAACAGCCCAGTGTGAACAGGGTCCTTTTACTATTCCCTTACAAAAATTCCCATTTCAACCAGGTGACCATGAATGATATCGCTCTCCTGAGGCAGACACAGAAAAATAAAGACTGAATATTGCTTAAATGCAACCAAAACCCAGGACCATTCGCTGCCATGCTTTGTGCTGTAATGATTCCAGACTACTTGCTCCTGGCTTGGCGCGGTAAAGTGTCCAACTGTGGAGGATGAAATAAGGCAGCCCTCCCCAGAAACCTTCTGCAAAGGCTTTCAGAATACCTCCAGGAGAGCTTCATGGAGATGTCCCTGGAGGATTCCCGCTCCATCCCCAAACACGTTAACAGACTTTTCCGGTAGCTGTATTGGCCACTAATGCATCCCAATTCTTCAGGGCAAAATCAACATTAAACAATTGTTTTTAACCCCTGTAGTGTAGTTACAAATGTGCACTCACCAGAGGTGCCTTCTCTGCCTTCAGGGTCCAGGAACCCGCTGTGGGAGGGTATTGGCTCTAGAGCGATTAAAAGGTCCTGGCTGCCGGGGAGAATGGATTCTCCTCCTCCTCATCCACAAAATCCTCCTCCGTGTTGTGTGAGACTCCCCACTTGCAAGTGTCCATGGACAATGGTGGGGTAGTGGTAGGGTCCCCCCCTAGAATGGCATGCAGTTGATCATAGAAGCGGCATGTATGGGGCTCTGACCTGGAGCGACCATTTGCCTCCTTTGTCTTTTGGTCGGCTTGCCTGAGCAACTTGACTTTGATGCCGCACTGCTGTGTGTCCCTGGTGTAGCTTATCTCCACCATGCCCTGTGTGATTTTGGCATATATAGTAGCATTTCTTCTTTTTGATTGGTGTTCTGCCTGCACAGATTCTTCTCCCCATACAGCAATCAGATCCAGTGTCTCCCGTTCGCTCTGTGCTGGAGCTGCATGGTCACCTGTGCTGCTGAGCTCGCCATGCTGACCAAACAGGAAATGAAATTCAAAAAGTTCCCGGGGCTTTTCTTGTGTACCTGGCTAGAACCTGGAATTGAAAGTGCTGTCCAGAATGGTCACATTGGAGCACTCTGGGATAGCTCCCAGAGGCCAATACTGCCGAATTGCACAATGCTGCATGTGCACTACCCCCAAATTCGATTCAAGGTGGTCGATTTTAGTGCTACTTCCCTTGTGGGGGAAGAGTACAGCAGTCAATTTTAAGAGCCCTTTAGGTCGACGGAACGGGATTGGTTGCGTAGCCACATTGCTTATAAAGTCGACCTAACGCAGCTAAATTCAACCTAACCTCGTAGTGTAGACCAGGGCTAAATTGCCAAGTAGTTATGGTATTTATCTTATTTTGTTACATCTACTCAATGGTTCCTATTACAATGGCCATGTGGACACGCATGTTCATCCACTAACCTCTTTACTTCCAATATGCACATGATACCTCCTCAGTTCTGGGTATTACAAAAAAGGAAACAACCAAAGAAAAAAACAAAAACATCACTGCAATATACAAAATGCACAGAAATGACAGTTTTATTGGACTTGACTGAAAGATCCAATGTTTAACCATCCATATTTATATTAACAGTGCAGTTGCAGATGTACACAAAGTAATGCAAGAAACATATTTCCTGCCTACAATAAAAGTTATGTTCAGGAAACGAGAATAAAAGGAACAAGAGTGCACAAAGCTTTGATAAAAAATAAAAGCTTTTACAGACAGATATTTTAAATACAATTTTAAACAGGTTTTCCTCGAGGATTCGTTATGTGCTTTTGAGTTCATCTAAAACTATAAAGAATTACAAACCATCGAAAAAATTTGACAAGTACAAAGTTGACCAGATTTATAAAAAAAAATGGAGAGAGATCCCCATTACAAAATATTGTCTTTTTAATCCTAACCACATTAACTCCACCCCCTTCGGTTTATTTCAATGCTGAATATGGTTGGCAGCTGCAGATTTGGAATAAAATTATTAAGTGATATCAACCTGATTAGAACCCACTTTTAAAAAAAAAAATCCATCTCTTTGTACTATAATTGTGTTTGCACAGTGGGTATCCCAGATGTTGCATTGATTTCTCCTTTTATCTTCAAATGTTTACTGGAATTTCCATTACTGAAATGTTCTGGGTAATTTAAATCAATTTAATCTAGAAATTGCATTGACAGTTTTTTGGGTTTTCTTAAAAACCTGTCCTTAATGAAATTCCAGGCACCACTGAAGAAAATGAAATACATACTACACATGCATATTTACAAGACATTCCACCAATATAATGGTACAGACACAGTATGCATTAATCCATGAACCCCAATGAACAATCATATCACTACAATATTCATTAAACAGTGACTGCCATTTTTACCCACACCATTTAGCATCTGTGAGGATAGTACATTTGGACATGCACTAGGTCACAGGATCCTGAACCAGTAAAGAGGGATGAGAATTTAAAGATGCTTGCAGAAAGATTAAAAAACAAAAAACAAAAAAACCATTTTGTTTGAACTTCTGATCACCAGTGTCTCTATATACACACACCAGGTTCAACCCACTGATTGTGTTGCATCTACATCCTTGGAGGAATACTGAATCTCAAACATAATGCATTGAAGTCCATGCACATACAAATGCTATTATGCATATTCCACAAGAGACTTCTTACCCACAGTACAAGGTAAACAGCACAATATTATTGATTAGTCCTTGTTAACTTCTACTCACCACTGTCTTCTCAGAAGAAGTCATTTTCTTCGATACAATGAAGAATCTCTCATATTTATAAATGAATAATGTACCAAACAACAAAGATTAATATTGTCGTCAGATGTATGCTCCTTAGTTCTTTATTGAGCAGCCAGATCAATAAAAAATACAGCCCACTGAAATTCAGTCCTTCATTTTGACTGAGTAGTAACATTCAAACAGCAGGACTAAATGATTTTCTAAAACTCTCATGTCAGTACCACAAGCCATGGACTGGCATTAATTTAGTGGAATTGCAAGAGCCATTTAACACTGAGCACCATCAATTTACAATTATACAACATTTTGGAGAAATTGTAAATGAACTGGTTTCTCAGAAGGTACAGTTTCATTCTAGTAGCTGTTGGAACTATTTGGCAGAGGACAGCAGGCACCAAATACTGGTCAAAAGATATGGATCTATCTATCTTTCTAGACAGATATTACATATTTACTCCGTTGGCTGAAGTAACCATCTGTGTTGTGATATGACAAGATAATGATATAGGCTTTCTGTGCCTATGGATTCCCAGAAGTAACAGAGGGAAATTAAACGAACAGCTGTGTCCTGACACTCCATTGTGCTTTAAGTCCAAAGCAAAGGTCTGGTGCAAATCTTTTTCTATAAGCAGGTCTTTCTGAAAAGACCTACTGCACCAGATTATAGAATAGTTCCCCCCCCATCATAATTTGTCAGAATAAATTAATGGTCTGTTACAGAAGTTTCTCTCATTCTTGACTGAAGTCATAAGAGTAAGAAACAAAACTAAAACAAAGTCAAATCATAGGCTAATCATAGAATACCTGAATATTCCATGCAGAATAAAACATACCAAAAAAAAGAAAATCCTGTAGAAATAATGCTTCTGGTTCTACCTTAAAGAAAAAGCTATGAGCTGCTTGGAATATAAAGCTCTACCTTGTATTTAAAGGCACCAAGGTTTTCAGAGAGATGCATATTCTAAACAAAAAGATGAACTACTCTGATGTCACTTGCTTTAATATGGTATAAACTTCATTCAGTGAATGAAAGTCTGACCTCTGCTCAAAATGTAGTGACGTCAATTGATAGAGGAGGAAACAAATTTTGTTTTGAAACTTTTACAATCTCTTTGGGAAAGAAGACAGAACTGAACATTAAAATACAAAAGACTTCTCAAATATGATAGCATTATTTCAGTTGTAGTAGGTAAAAGGAAGAATGTGGAAATGCCAACTCAGCCACCACAAGTGATAGTGAAGTACAAGTCAGATTTGGCACTTGTTTTACAGATATTCATGTGGTTTGCATATAAGCAGCTGACTGGCCAATCAATGTCAGGGGTTTATAGATGAAATGATCATCTGAACAACTACTTTATTTCTAATCCATGGAAAAAAGTTTTGCTGCCATGAGTAAGGCTACTGAAAGTGAAGTGGTCCATTAAAACAGAAACACTAGGTTTCAATCGTCAGAAGTCGATTTAACAGCTCATTAGTAGAAAAAGGCTAAACCAGAATGCCAGTGATCAGAACAACATACGAGGCAATAGTCAGGAGCAAATCTGTAAATACACTGACAGCTGACTAGTAGATTTAAACATCCACATTTTCTCTTTAACATCCTGACCTGCTGAAGACAGTCAAGCAGCTTGAAGAGCAAGTTTTCTTAATCAGTCTCAAAATATTGTCCCTAACATTCTTTAACTAGCAAATCTCTTGAGAATGTCATGGGGAGAGACCACACCTTTTGGAAACCTGGGCAGAGTCTCATTTTAACATTCTTGTAACAGGTGGAACAAGGTACTTCAGCTGAAAAGGTGGTAAAAGCAACCATGTCCCAGGTCATAATCAGAACCTTTTATATACACTTCAGAGCAATTTAAAAAAATAGAGAAGTCCAAAATACTTCCAGAGAAAGTTCTAGTTTCCTGAAATGTCGTGTACAAAAGTAGGCCACTCCAAGTTGGCTTAAAAGAAGTCCATAGCAGTTGGTCTCTTCTTAGCTGGTGTTACAAATGATTTCTTCATCTGGGGCTCTCCTGTGGGTGTACCAGGTGACTTCAGCACCCCATGGGGAGGCTTTTGTTCAGGGTTGAAAGCCACCCGGGAGGCTCCTTCTGGGCTCACTAAAATACTTTTGTCTGTCTTTTTAAATTCTGTCAAATAAAAGTTAAAGGACAAAGTTATTAAAGGGCCAGACATTGAGAGATTTAGGCAGTTCCCCAGTTTCCTGATTGCTCTGGCACTCAAATGGGTACCAAGAAAATCTGCAATTAATGCACGAGATCCAGGCTGTTAGCAAAAATCAAAAACCTAAAGATTTGCGGAGACAGAAGAGGTCAGCCTGAATATCCAGCTCCTGATGGTGCCTTATCACCCTCTCTTTAGGTTATGCTACCACCTCCAGCTGTAACCCATGGACTGACTGGTAGTACCCAGAGAGAACTGGCTGGCCATGTGGTGCAGCTCTCCTTGTTACCAGATCCTCTACTGCGTTAAAAGCCAGCTAAATACTTCCCTCCTATTCCTGCAACTGCCAGTTATTCCACGATTGTAAGTGGGAGGCAAGGTACCCAAAAATATTCTCTTTGTAAAGAGGCAATTCAGACTGAGAGCCCTTGATCTAGGTTTCCTACCAAAATTTACATCTTCCCATTGAAAGGAAGGAAAGGAACAAGGACACTATTCATACTGTTTAAATCCCATGGTCCTAGCATTTGATGACCATTGCTGGCAGCAGGGTTTAAGCATCTTAATTCTCCTCACAAAGATGGTTTATGAGCACAAACACACACCCACCCCATGGGAAAATATACAGTCTGTTACTCCAGTGCTGAAATAATAAGATGTGGTCTACATCTTAGAGAGGGACGAAAAGGTAAGAAAATGGATACCTTGCCTCATTACATTAAAAATCAATTTCAATTTTATACACATCAATATGTCCCCAAGAAAAGCATGGACATGTAACAGTCTGTGTGTGGGGATACTTATTTGTTAATATCATAGTCAGCAGAGGCAGCCAAAGTAAAACTGGAATTTTGCCGTAACAATGGCGATTCCCCTCCCATGAAGCATGGGTCATCAGCGTTTCACAGATGTTTCTGCTGCAAGGCAGAATGAAGCAGTAGCGAATTTGAAGAGGAGGAGTTTCACAGAATCACAGAAACGTAAGACTGGACAGGACTTCAATAGGTCATCTAGTCCAATCCTTCCTCAATGCAGGGGATTAAGTATTACCTAGACCATCCCTGACAGATGTCCGTCACTGGAGGTTTTTAAGAACAGGTTTGTCAGATTTCACAACCTCCCTAGGTAATTTGTTCCAGTGCTTAACTACCCTTACTGTTAAGAAATGGTTCCTAATGTTTAACCTAAATCTCTCCTGCTGCAATGTAAGCCCATTATTTCTTGTCCTGACCTCAGTGGATCAGGAGAACAATTTATCACCCTTCTCTTTAAAAGAACCTTTTATGAACTTGAACACTTATCACATCCCCCTCAGTCTTCTCTACTCCAAATTAAACAAACCCATTTTTTTCAATCTTCCCTCATAGCTCATGTTTTCTAGACCTTTAATCATCTTTTGTTGCTCGTCTGGACTTTCTCGAATTTGTCCACATCTTTCCTGAACCGTGAAGTCCAAAACTGGACACAGTACTCCAGTTGAGGTCTTCTCAGTGCTGAGTAGAGTGGAAGAATTACTAGTCATGTCTTGCTTACAACACTCCTGCTAATACATCCCAGAATGATTTTTGTTTTTTCTGCAACTGTGTTACAGTGATAACTCATATTTAGTTTGTGATCCAATATAACCCCCAGATCCCTTTCTGCAGTACCCCCCCTAAGCAAAATTTCCCATTTTGTATTTGTGCAATTGATTACTCCTCCCTAAGTGGAGTACTTTGCATTTGATCCTTATTGAATTTCATCCTTTTTCTCAAGTTTAATCAATTTGAATTCTAACCCTGCCCTCCAAAGCACTTGCAACTTCTCCCAGCTTCGTATCGTCTGCAAACCTTATAAGTGTGCTCTCTATGCTATTATCCAAATAATTTATAAGGATACTGAATAGAACCGGACACAGGACAGATCCATGCGGGACCCCACTTGATATGCCCGTCCAGCTTGACTGTGAACCACTGATAATTACTCTTTAAGAATAGTTTTCCAACCAGTTGTCCACCCACCTTATAGTAGGTTCATGTATTTATTTCCTTAATTTATGAGATCATATACAGCATTAAAAACAATACCAAAATTGTGACAAAAAGACAAACTCCAGAAGCAGCATCCGACAGGTTTCACATCCACTTCTACATAGTGTTTGTGTAGTTCTCACCTCCCCCGCTTTCATCCTTGCCCCACTGCACCCCAAAAGACATGGTGAAGGTAGGCAGACACATTAAACTCACCTGCAGTCATGTTCTTATTCAATCCAAAGGTGACTTTTTTGGAGCTGGAACACTGCAGCTTGTTTAACTACAGAATAAAAAGAAAATGGCAAATAAAGGTTGATTTGAGGCAACATTATGTTGTTTCCCTGCTGAAACTCTGAGGAGTCCCAGTTTCTTCCCCTGTTGTAGGCACCCTCCCCACCTTAAAGGCCTAGGCACAGCAGTGTTTGCTTAGCAGCCACCATCATAATGGACAAGAAGGAATGATATTTCTTAAAGTTGACTAGATAGCTTGCCAACAATTGAGAAGATTGTCTTTCCTCCCAGGTGTTAAGCACACTGGCCTCACAGAACTCTTAGCCCAGCGAGTTATGAGGCTGTTACAAAGCATAATTTGAACAGGGTTTAGAAAGATTGAGAGAAAGTTTAAGAGGATTATATGGAAACAAGAAGGCTGTTTCAAAAGACCTCTGTTACAAGCCTCCATGAAAAGAAAGAACTGCAGAACTTAAGAGCCCATCTGTAATTATTTGTTCTTTTATTATTCTCAAAATAATGTAAACACTCAAAACTGCTCTTTCCACAAGAGGGATTTCTTTTAAACAATGAAAAATGTCACCATTCCAGTTTGTCAGCCTTAGGAAATATGCCTGAATCAGTTTACACTACACAAGTGGTTTGTTTGGTAATTTTTTTATTATTATTTTAAAACTGCCTATTTTACAGGTGTCGAGAAGATTAGTGCAGTTTATTAGTGAAGAAGGAGGCAGGGGAGACTAAAGTGGTGGCAGAGAGTTTGGTTAGATGTAGACAGAGGCTTCACTTTCCACCTTACCCCCGAAGAGGAAGACAACCGCTCGCAAGAGCAACCCAGACAGAAGATGTTGCAACTGTGGGGATGATCATTGTGATCAACTCAGATAGCAGATAATCCAGCCATGTACAAGCAACAAGTTAAATAAAATTACTTTTGAAGAGTTTAAACTGCTCACACTGACAGCTTTGCTTGTGTGTGTAAAAAGTGTGTGTGTGATAGGTGCCACAAGTACTCCTTTTCTTTTTGCGAATACAGACTAACACGGCTGCTACTCTGAAACCTGTGATAATTTTAAACCCCACGGCAATCACAACTCTATCTGCCGAGGAGCTCCAGGCCAGTTTTCGTCGAGGTTAGGGTTCCCAAACTTTTACCAAGTATGAACAGTGCTGAAATTTGCCAGGAGCCTCAGGGCTGCATCTAGTTTGCACAGGATGGAGCAAACAGCTGCAACCTCCACAGTCACAGATGTTGCCCATGGAGACTATAGGTCTCAGCAAAACTAGATTGAGACACTGGTTTGATCCAGATGGAGTACCACAGGCTGGGCCCCACATCTGGGCAAGCTGCCCTCTGTTTTTGTAGATGCAGGTGGCTGTGAGCCACGTCTTGGAGTTCCATGAGCCATACTTAAGGCAACCCCCCAATTTTGGCAGACCAAATCAGGGTCACTTTACCTGCATGGAGGCTCTGGTTGAAGAGAGGCTGCCTTTGGCTTTCCTGAAGAACACTGGCTTTGGTAAAGTTGTTTTTTCAAATTTCATGAAGTCATTCCCTGTCTTTGCCTTCTTTTTCTTTAATGGAGCGAGAGTGCCACCAATCTCCTATGAGGAGGGGAAAAACAAAACAAAAAAGTTTACTCAGTGTGAGAAAGAGCAGCAGCTAACAGAAATAGAGGGTGCTAGGGTTAGTGCTAGCCATTTGCCAGTGGTGGCCATAGCTAAACAATGGTAACTTGTCATGAATGAATGTTAGTTTGCAGTCACCTGTTAGCCCCCTGGTTAACCTTTGCCCCCATTACAAAAATGCCTCACAAATTTGCATGATTGGAAATCTCTGTTCAAGAAAGGTCAGCGCTGGAATAGTAAGACTGTTGAATGGGAAAAGGAGGTGCATTGATGGAGTTCTGGAAGGTGAAGGGAACTTGCAAGACACTTGCCTGCTCTGTCAGGGTCTAGATAGTGGCATCATTTTCAGGAGCACAAGGTTCCCCTACTCCCTTCTATGTCCATCTGGGAGCTCTGAAGCTTTCCCCTTTCCCTCCGCCCCACTAGGGTCAAGGATTACATGGGATTGCTTTTGGGTTCGTTTAACTCTACTCCTTTAGCTGGATGGAGAAATACAAAGCATGCTTTCCTCTCTAGGGACTGAATATGCTAACATCTTAGCGTGAGGACCCAGAAAGCTACCAGGAACGAAACCAAAGTCTCTTGCAGAGCACTGGCTACTGAGTGGCTGCCCTGTCCTCATAATCTAAACTAACATTTTTCAGTTTGTCTATTTTTAAAATATATAAATAAATAAAAGGAGGGGGAGATCAGAGGGGTCCCTTTTCAACACAACCTGAATCTCATGACCACCAATGGGACCAGAACTAATAAATTATACTCCTCTTTAAACAATGCAGAAGTCTTAGCTTCCCAATTTCAGCAGGCAAACTGGGAAGCAATTCTGAACATTTCTGGTTTTGCCCTTTTCTATTCTTTTATGATGTATAGAGTTGCTTCTTCCCATTCTCAAAATTTCTTACGCTTGGGAAACCAAGAATTAAAACATCTCCAACTCCTCTCTGCTGGAGGCAGGGCAATTTGCAGTTCAGGATACAGCTTTGTGTGACTTCATTCTTCAGGTGTAGCTAAGCTCCTCCATCAAAGACAGAGAAGTGAAAACCTGAGATTACACAATTTAAAACAAAAAAGATTTAAAAAAAGAGGAATCCATCTTTGTACATCATAAAGGAGCGAAGCAGTATTTAGTTCTGCACCAGAGACAGGTTTAAAGATTCAATATCTTGCAAACTCTCCAATGGCAGAAATGTGAGATTTGCCATTTGGAAATGCCAATTTCCAATACTATCATAAAGCGCTCATTCTCTGAACACATAGCCCTTTAAAAAAAAAAAATGATCACAGCATTATGTATAAAAAGCCCTGGAAACTTTCTAACAGTATCATATGTAGGAGTTATTAGTCCTCCAAGGACTATACCGTTAGGCCTCGTCTATACACAAATTCACACAGGTTTAACTAAAGATGTGTTTTAGAATCAAAAAAATATCAGGGTTGGAAGGGACCTCCGGAGGTCTTCTAGCCCAATCCCCTGCTCAAAGCAGGACCAATCCCCAACCAAATCATCCCAGCCAGGGCTTTGTCAAGCCTGACCTTAAAAACTTCTAAGGAAGGAAATTCCACCACCTCCCTAGGTAACCCATTCCAGTGTTTCACCACTCTCTTAGTGAAAAAGTTTTTCCTCATATCCAACCTAAACCTCCTCCATTGCAATTTGAGACCATTACTCCTTGTTCTGTCATCTGCTACCACTGAGAACAGTCTAGATCCATCCTCTTTGGAACCCCCTTTCAGGTAGTTGAAAGCAGCTATCAAATCCCCCCTCTTCTTCTCTTCTGCAGACTAAATAATCCCAGTTCCCTCTGCCTCTCCTCATAAATCACGTACTCCAGCCCCTGAATCATTTTTGTTGCCCTCCGCTGGACTCCTTCCAATTTTTCCACATCCTTTGTGTAGTGTGGGGCCCAAAACTGGACACAGTACTCCAGATGAGGCCTCACCAATGTGGAATAGAGGGGAACGATCACGTCCCTCGATCTGCTGGCAATGCTCCTACTCGTACAGCCCAAAATGCTATTAGCCTTCTTGGCAACAAGGGCACACTGTTGACTCATATCCAGCTTCTCGTCCACTGTAACTCCTAGGTCCTTTTCTGCAGAACTGGTGCCTAGCCACTTGGTCCCTAGTC
Source organism: Dermochelys coriacea (assembly GCF_009764565.3). Classification (NCBI taxonomy): domain Eukaryota; kingdom Metazoa; phylum Chordata; order Testudines; family Dermochelyidae; genus Dermochelys; species Dermochelys coriacea. The sequence goes on from NC_050068.2 coordinate 156,970,204, forward strand.
TGTAGCAGTGCATGGGATTCTTCTGTCTTAAGTGCAGGAGTCTCCACTTGTCTTTGTTGAACCTCATCAGATTTCTTTCGGCCCAATCCTCTAATTTGTCTAGGTTTTAAAACTTGTTTAAAGTGATGTGTAACCAAGGCATATACAGTACTTAAGTAACCTGGTTTTTAAGGAAGAGGAAGAAACATGATGCATAAATGTTTCTAGAATAGTTTCCTTTGAACCATGGAAAAAACAAAATGAATGGTGTGAGGTGAAAAACTGGGACTAAAATGTTTGAAATACATCAGGAAAGAAAATGAAAATATATAACTTGTAAATATTCAATAATTTTCATTAAGGAAAACTCAGAATATTTCTAGGGAAAAAAAAAACAAAAAAACAGACAAAACACTGCAGGAATCCTGGCAAAGTCATAACCTGCAAAATATTTGTGGACTCTAAATGATTTGTAAATTCAGACTGCCTCCATTTACCCCCCCAGGGAGGATGTAGGGGACAAAAATCAAAATGACCATAAGTTGTTGCAAGGAACTATTATTGTTGCATCAGGAGATGCCAAGAACAAGTTGAGCACAGTATTGGATGCAATGCCCTTTTTCCAAGAATTTGGCTCATTCACACAAGTAGTCATGGAAGAACTATGAGCAATGAAAGTCATGACCTTAGATTCAGATACACGACATTCCTGCGTGGTGAAAGAGGGTAAATATACACATGGGACCCTCCCACTCCCTTAATTCCCAACTGATATGGTTATTCCCTGACGAGGGGAATTTAATGCATGTAAAAAACCATCTATAGACCACTCAGCTCAAACTGAATTCAAACAAGCCTCACAGGGCCCTCTGCTTACACTCTTTTTGCTTTTCTTGCATGCAGCCTCAAGAAATCCCTTCATTTCCACAGAGTTTATCACCTCCTTGATCTTCCTCTTCTTTTTCAGGGATGGTGGTTTCTGGTTTGAGACCCTGAACCCGTCTAAACTGCCCAACTTAGGTTTAGTCTTCAATTTGACTTTTTGGGGCAGTGTGGATTCAAAGTCCCCTTCTCCTGTAAGGCTACTCTGCAAGCTTTCCTGTTCTGACTGAAGAGCAGCCTGTTCAGATACGCCATTGAGTAAGACAGTCCCCTTTTTCTGTTTCTTTTTTACCATCTTGGTAGTAGTTACAGTGGCAGAGTCACTGCCATCCCACAGGGAATTGGCATTAGCTGGTCCATTTTGAGATACAGGTTTTACATGAACCTTCTGCAGTTTTGTATTCTTTTTCTTGAGTTCTGTCCTTTTATTCTGCATTACATCCGTCAGTGCATTCTGTGCACAGCTGTCACCATCACCTCCACTGCCAATTACTCCAATTCCAGTCTCAGCTGCCTCTTGGTCTAGAGATTTATTTTTTCTTTTACTAGCTTCTGGTGCTCTGCCCTTGTTGGGTTCAACTGCATCAGGTACCCCCGCCTCACTTCTCCCATCAGCTGTGCCTGAGTCTGCAATTTGACAGTCCCTCTTCTTCCGCCTCTTCCTCTTCTTCTGGAGTCCTGAGGCATCTTCCTCTGTACTTGATGCCTCTTTTCCATTCTTCTCTGCAAGGAGGCAAAATCAGAAGCAGCAACATTTAACCCAAATATAAAATGAAAAGACAACTGCAATAGAGAAGTTGCTTTCCTTACATCTCTAAATCTTTACTGCACATACGGCCACTGAGAGTTTATAATATTTTTTCCAGGCCTATTAATGCTTTTCTTGCCTTTTTTCATGTTACTGCCTGGTTGCCAGCAGTTGCCCATGAGTAGTTCTAATGTAGTAATATCTCCACCCCATCAAGGTGCTCTCTCGGAGGCCTTCCTGCTGGTAAACCCATTAAAAGGCAGCTTGTGTGTCAGCCAACACTGGTAGATTTTCTTGAAGAACATTAAGCTTGTAGCAATGTAAATGCAAACCCTGATGGTAGAAACAGCTGTAATGTCTCCTAGATAGCTTATTTCCATTCCTCTATTCCAGACATTCCCCCTAATTGCTAATGTTCTAATGGCATTCCTCTTTCAAGAGGACAAATACGTTCTTGCTTTCACAGTAAATACCAATAATACTTCTTGATTAGGTAAAGGCAAAGCACAGCTTCTTCCCAATCTGCCGCATATTGGGTGAAATCCTAGCTCTACTGACGTCAGTGGCAAAATTCCCATTGACTTCAATGAGGTCACGGTTTCAACCTTTACCCTTCCTTGCAATGAGACTCAGAAACCAGTGAATCCCAAGCAACTGATCATTGACTTAAACAATCTCATCCTGTTACATTGCCAAGCCACACTAGGTATGTCTGCCCTGCAGCTGGGAGCAAGCCTCCCAGCCTGGGTAGACAGACTTGTACTAGCAAGGCTTGAGCTAGTGTGCTAAAAAGAGCAGCGTGAGCACTGTGGCTCAGTCTCTCAAGCCCACCAGATCCACTAGGCTTGAGAACCCGAGTCTCAGTGAACCACACATCTATTTTTAGCATGCTAGCTTGAGCCTTGCTAACCTGAGTCTGTCTACGCAGACTGGGAGGCTCACTCACTGTTGCAGTGCAGACATACCTACAGACTGGTGAGAATAGTCTCACTTCCCTAGCTTTGCCTCCTACCTTTTTCTTTTTCCAGCTTGGCTTTCTCCAAGGATTTGACAACTTTTTTCTTTCGCCTGCCCCTGCTGAATGTATCGTCATCTTCATCTGTAGAAACATCTTCAGGAAAATCATCTTGTGGGAAGATTCCTGTTGAGCAAAAAGTCTGATGAGATGTCTGTAAATACCCCTTCCCCCTCCTCCCCCCCCCCCAAGTAGTTTCTGTGTTCACATACAGCACAAGGATACAGCACAAACACTGATTCCCCACTCCACTTGGCTATCAGCACGTTTAAAGCACTGCAAAGAAATGTGCACCAAAGTGTGCGGTTTGTTCATTATTTTGAATCAAATTGACCATGTTTCTCACTTAAGAAGCAAAGAATCTGAATAAGCGGGCAAGACCTCAGCTTATAAAATTACAATGCTGCCCAAGTTGTGAGGTATTAGATATGGGGACCTGACCTCCTTTGTGAAACTGAAGCAGTTATACTTCCTAATGAGAAAACCACATCACAGCAATAATCTCTGAAACTAATATCCTTCAAACATATGTAAAATAGTACAAGAAGATATAACATTCACTGCAAATCTACATTGATAGCAGGATGAATCATTTAGCAGAATGAAAGTGCTTCTTTTTTGATGCTCAATTCTCACCTTCTGCTAGGTCCTGGAACCTGAAAAAGTGAAAAAACAAAAACAAAACAAGACTTATTGTTGTTACAATATTTGACTGAAACGTCATCAAGTTACTGCATGTATGATGCACACTTCCCACTTTTGAGGAAAGCATAATACATCCGAGGACTACAAAATGCTAGCTCTCCAAGAGATCTGCCTCAGAACTCCAGCAACTCAAAGCCAAACTACTGAAGAAGTCTTGGCAAGAGTGCATGATTTAAGTGAGCGTGGAGTAATCTGCGAAGTGAAGGCGTGGAAGCCTGATCACTTGAAATACTTAGAGCTATACAAGACGAAGCGCTTGACAATGCAACATAGGGAACAATCCTAAACTGGTACAAAGTACAGACAAGCAACTCAAGCCCCTTCCAAGTCTAGTGTGTAGGAATCTGTGAAAAACACAAAAGCAGAACCAAAATCTGTCTCAGACCCATACATATATCCATGTCTGACAAAGATTTTGTACACATACTGTAAGCAGTGTCCTCTTTCTAAGATATCTGGGCCAAATAGGAAAGTAGTGGACAGTAAATTCACTGCAGAAACACTTTCATTAAAAGGATGGAAATCTCTTATGTGAACACTAGCAGTAGAGGGGGTTGGGGAAACAGGATGTCAAGTCTATTTAGACAAAATCATCATACAGAGCTGTTTCAAGAGAACTCACTTTTTGACCAATTTGTACAGGCGTTTTCTGTTAAAGGCAGGTGTATTTTTTCTGCTGGCTAATTCAAAGAGTCTGTCAGCAACAGCTTTGTAGTTAAACTGCCAAAAGAAAGAAAGCACAATACAGTATCTTTGTTAGGCTATCACAGTGAACAACCAAGTATATCTGATGTTATAAATACTTCAAGCAGCATATGCTTTTTACTACTTCCAATTCCTTCCACTACACTTGATCTCTGCCAAATTTCACCCCCCACCGCCCCTGAATGCACATGCTAGCTTTATGAATGGGTTTTATATGACTACACAACAATGGGAGAGACCAGGTGGGTGAGATAATAGCTTACTGGACCAACTTCTGTTGGTGGAAGAGACAACCTAAGAACTCTGTGTAGCTTGAACACTTGTATCTTCCACTAAGAGAAGTTGGTCCAATAAAAGATACTACCTTACCCACCTGGTGTCTCTCATACCCTGGGATAAACATGGCTACAACACCACTACATTACAATGAAGCATTCAAATAATATTTTTTTCAGAACACTTCTAACCTGGACTCATTCAGAAGGAAAAAAGCAAATAAATTAACTTATTTTTAAAAAAAAACCTTTTAGTTCAATGCCAAGATTTAAATGTGCAACATTTTAGTCCCTGCTTAAAAGCCACAGCCCAACACAGGAACATGAGGCATCTCTGTTGTAGCATAATCCCGGATCCCAGCCGTTCATTCCAACGAGTTCATAAGATCTGGGATGTGTTTTAGTGCCTAGCCCCATCTTTTGTGTACCTTCCCACACTAGCACTGGCGCTCTCAACATTAGTAAGGCGTGTGCTGACTCTTGGGACAGACAGAACACAGTATGGTTTTTAGCAACTTTTTTGGTACCTCTTGAAGTGGGGGGGAGGGGCAAGGGGAGAGAGAAGAAACAGAATTTGGCACATGTACTTCTCTTTCGTCATTCGTTTTGTAACCTACTCACGTGGAATATGTTATTAATATGACATTTAGGGTATGTCTACCCTGCAATTAAAAAACACATGGCTGGCCCATGCCAGCTGACAGGGACTCGTGGGGCTGTTTAATTGTGGTGCAGATGTTCCAGCTCAGGCTGTACCCTGAGCTCTAGGACCCTCCCACCTCAGAGTTTCTAGGGCTCAGGCTCCAGCCCAAGCCCAGACTTCTACACTGCAAACAAACAGCCCTGCAGCCTGACTCAGCTGGCATGGGCCAGCCGCAAGATTTTATTTGCAGTGTAGACATACCCTAAGAGATGTTTACCTTATTATTTCAACTGGTGAGATCTCCACTATCCACTAAGTGACAAATAAAAAAAGCCTAGGATTATTCACGGGGACGTCATGTTAACATGAAGCAAGCAAGGCACAAACCTGGAGAACAGGACCAATGTTTTCATCAGCATTTTCAGAAAGGTCCTCTTGTTCTTCAATGCCCAGTGCAGATTTTTTTGATAAACGTTTGTCTGTTATTAAAACAAAAAAGGATTTTAAAGATCAGTCGGAAAGAATGGGGAAGTTCCGTCCAGCACAGAGGAATAAGAGGAGTGCTTGAGCCATGAAACTATCTCCCCAGGCAGGGAGATGGGATGCAAGTATCATTTAGCATATGAGCATAGGTCTGAGAGTCAGAAGACCTGGATATTCTTCCTTGCTCTAGCACTGACATGCTGTGTTACCTTCAGAAACTAATGGAGACGCTCTACACCTCAGTTACCTGCTGTTTATATCAGGGATGATACATACCCATCTATATCCAAGCATTTTAGCTCTAAGGATGAAAAACATTATACAATTCAGAACCGCAGTATTATTTCTGGGTCTTTCAGATGACCATCCCCATAGTAAAAGAAATAGCTTGGAGCAATTCCCTCCCAGCGCATTGCCATAAAATACAGTGGAGTCGCATCTTACACGGGGGTTAGGTTCTAAAGTCAGCGTGTAAGGCGAAAATCATGTATGGTCAAACTTACCCTTGAAAATCCCTTAAATCGCCCATAAAGTACAGTATATACTCCATCACGTTAAGATTGGGATCAGCATCCATCTTGCTTCGTATCCGTGAGAAAGTAAGCCTCATGTACGTGGCCTCGAAACAGCGAATCACATCTTGGTCAAGAGGTTGGAGGTGGTATTGGGGAGAAAGAAGACTTCAACGTCGTCACGTGCAAACCGGAGTGCCACAGAGTGGCCAGGAGCATTGTCTACAATCAGCGACACTTTAAAGTCAAGTCCTTTCTCTTTGAGGTACTGCTTTACCTCCGGAATGAAACTCTTGTGGAACCAATCCAGAAATAATGCTGTCATCACCCAAGCCTTTTTTATTTGATTGCCAGAACACAGGCAGGAGATTTTTGCTCTTGCCTTTTAGGGCATGGGATTTGCAGCCCTGTAGAGCAAGCCCGGCTTTATTAAATGCCCGGCCACATTGCCACAAAACAACACAGTCACACGGACTTTAGCTGCTTTGAAGCCAGGGGCTTGTCTTTCTGATTTCGAAGTGTAAGTGCGGTTGGGCATTCCCCCCCCCCCAGAAAAGCCTAGTCATCAGCATTAAAAACTTGTTCCGGAAGATAGCCCTTTTCTTCTATGATTTTCTTTAATTGTTCGGGGTAGACTTTTGCTGCCTCTTCATTGGGAGATGCAGCTTTACCAGTAGTCTGTGCGTTTTTGAGGTTGAAGCAGTTCCTAAAACTGCTAAGCCAACCTTGGCTGGTTTTGAATTCCTTCTCACCAGAAGGCTGTCCCTCTTCAATGGGAGGTTTACCAGCGCATAGAGGTTAAGAGCCTTTTCTCGCAACGTGTTGCCATCGATAGGCACACGTTTACAGTTCATGTCTTCCAGCCATAAGTTTAATGCCTTTTCAGCCTTCACTAAAAAGTCTTATCACACACCTGGCTTGTCACCTTACAGTTATTGGAGCGCTTGATGCCACGGCTTGACGAATTTCTCCCTCTCAAAGGCACGGATGCTAGATTCGTTGTGGCCATATTTACGCGCCGTGTTGGAGACCGACATACTGTCTCTCAATAAGTCCAACACAGCCAGTTTTTCCTCCGTTGGAACAGATCACTGTTTCTTCGGTTGAGCACCAGATGAAGTAGTTGGCTTGCGTTCAGGGGCCATGTTGTACGAAAAATACGTACAGTACCTTTAAACATTAGAATCACACTCAACGTGGTGAGATGCTCACACCATGAGAGGCACATGGGAACTGAGATCGACTGAGGGAACAGCAGATTCACATCTCCCATCTCATGCTCACTCTGGGGCATATGCTCATTGAGTGGAATGGTGGGCGGAATCGCCTGCACTATTTACAGGTATCTTGCTATTTTTCTTTTTTTTTTTTTTTTTTTTGCCCAAGCACGTATAGTTGAATTTGTGTAAGTGAAATGCACATATGATGCGACTCACCTGTACTAGTTTTTGGACAGCCCTGGGTTATCTACAGCTGTTGCTGTAAATAGACTGAAATGTGGAACCGTATGGTCTGATATATAAAAGGAGCACTAAGATGTTTGTAATTTACTAGTCTATGGTTACTTTGTCTATTAGATCACCTGAAGAGAACAGAAGCAAGATTTGCTGTTCTTGTAGCCACCTGCGTACCCATGGTTGACTGAGAATAGGAATGGTATTTTTAAGAGGTAGGATACATTTTTGGATCCTGTCAGTGCTTACCATATTTCTTTGAAGTCTGGGCTAAATTTTCATTACTTCCTCCTTACCTTTGGTCATTAGTGGCTCGTTTTCAGCTTCATCTCCTTCAGACAGCTCAACATCGCCATCACCACTTGTTTTCAATTCTTTCATTAGATCTTCAATGGCAAAAGGGGACTGATCCACAATGGCTTCAAAGATACCCCGGGCTACTGCCTGCATCAGGTGACGACTGCATTATATATATATACACAAAAAAAAATATGAGTGTGGGAGGGAACACACGCAGAGCATTAAAAGCCCCCTTTCCTTCCCATTTACATTTAAAACACTTTGATGCTGGTGAGAGAGAGGGAGAGAGATGCAACTAACTTTGGGGGAAAAAAAGTCACCAAACAACTTGCTTAACTCTAAACAGATTTTCCAGTTTCGTATTTGTTTCTTCCAATGTTATAGCTTGGAGATTTTGCTTGGCTTATTAATATTTTATATTCTAATAGTACCAGATCATAGTCAGGGCTCTGCTGTGAGGGGTACTCTATAAACAGAGGTACAGGTGGTTCCTAATATTTACACACCCACTTCACTTATGGTTTTGAGGAACATAATGGTGAGTTAAGCTAGCCACAGAGGCCTGCCCCGGTGGTTGTTTCTCTACAACCTGAACTTCATTACGTTCTTTGCTTTGCTTCAGTCCATTTGTTCATTACTTTTTGAAATGGCATTTCAAGAACTTCCTAGATCTTAGAATAAATAAAAATAAATAAAAATGGAAAATCCAATATTAATCCATCAAACTTACTCCTTAGATTTGGCAGCAATTTTGCAGAATGGTTCAATAAACTTGAGGTTCTGGTCTGCTGTGAGCTGTGAGATTAGGAGACAGAAAGACTTAGTATAGTAGAGCAGGCAGGTCGAGTAACTCATTGTAGATTGTGAGGTAGGAGATCTTTCTGCGAGGCTACACACTGGCACTTTTCATTATGTTTTTTCCCCACTAAAATTGTCAAGAGTAACACTTAAGCACCACCACTAAGATACTTGATAGATGCACTATAGAAACAGAGTGTTCTGCACACATCGATTTATTAAACTGCACAATATGCCCTTGATCCTCAATTCACAGGTGGCGAAATGAGACAGCCTAAGGTCACAAAGGAAGTCTGCAGCACACTAAATCCTGGGCATCTGCTGACTGGCAGACCTTACCCTAAAGACCATCAAACAAAATAGTAATGAACAGTAAGATCTGATCCCTTTGCTAAGGTCAACATAGGAATATAGGCCGAGACTTTCAAAGCAGTCTAGGGGATTTACACACATCTTTCATTACAATTAATCTAAATCCTTTAGACTGTTTTGAAAGTCTCAGTCATAGGCCTTTTGAACTCTATGCAATTCTAGGGCTGGAGAAACTTGCTGAATTAGAGCCCTGATTGTAGACACTGTCCCCTGCTACAGAAGCTTTCCCTCTCCTGCCCCCCCCACTGCCTACACCTGCCAACAGAATTGCCTGCTGGGTCACCCTTTACATTCTTCTGTCTCTTCTTTAGAGAGCACTGCTACAAAACTGCTAAACAGGCACATCTTGTCTGTTAAAGAGAAAATAGTTACCAGGAGGGCATCTGCCAGCAGCACCACATATGGACTAGCAAAGCGAAGGCTACAAATTAGTATATCGGGGCTGCAGGGACTCCTTCCTACCAGGCTAAGAAGAGCGACATTGTGGGGAGGGATTTCAAGTAATAATTAAATGATCAGCAGAATTCAGATTCCTGCAGCAGAATTCCACAGTAGCTGCTGTAGAATAGACTTTAGACTGTCACAAAATTCTGCTGCTTTGCAATAGCCAATAAGACTTAAGACAGACAGAGGAAGGTCTATACTGAAAGAGATAACAGGGAAACTAAATTAAAGATATTGTTGGTACTGGCAAATTGTGTAACTTGTTCTTTATGGGGCAGTCTATCAAAATGCACAAGTCTGAATCCAGTAGTGCCCAAGTAATTGAAGACAGTTAGATTTTGAATCTCTTCAACATATGTGGTTAAAGGGTCAGGTCAATTAAGGGCGCAAAGTGAATTTTTAAAAAAGGAAGGAGTGATGAAAAATTTTAAAATCCCAACAGAAACAATTGGGTTTTCTCTCTTTTCTTCTTCTTCTCTCTCTCGCCAAAGGGAGGAAAAAAAAAAAAAAAAAAAGGAGGGAGTCAAAATCAAAAAGGTTCCCTCATTATATTTACAATCTAAAATTGGAGCATTTGTACCAGAGCGTGAGAATTAGAAAGTGACCAATCTATGTTCCTTGTCCAAGCTCAGAGAAATGCAAAACTTAGCAGCATAAATAGTGATAAGGAAACAGGATTTTAGAAATTTCTTCAGTGTTAATGAGTTATATTTAAAACAATTGAATATAAACAAACTAGGATTTAAAAACACTGATAAAAACAATTGTATAACATAGCAATATTAATCATAAAGAGATTACAATGTGTTTTCTACCTCCTTGGCTCCAGCTTTAGCCAGTTCTTCCAGATAGATGTCAATAAAATGGAATTTTATTCCATTGGGAGCATTACTCTCTGGGTGTATAACTTCCTTCATTAACAGATGCAGAAATGGCTCAATCAGACTGAAAAGAAAAAAAAAGAAAAAAAGACAAGCAGGATACATAAATTTAAAAATCTGGGTTTAGTTTGCTTTTTCACCAACTGCTAAAAGATGGCTTTTTGACACTTGTCAGAAATAGAGAAAATATTCAGAGGAGTCCAGTCATAATTTTACAAAAAAAATGGTTATTGTCAGAGTTGCCTGGGGTCAGAATATTGTTTGCCAGCAGTAAGGAAATCCACGTAACACAAGTGAATATAGTGGAGTAGCAACTCTGTTATAGTTACGGTTTAGTCTCTTTTATCGTTTAAAAGACTATTCTAAGTGCTCGAAAACCCATATGCTGACTCAGAATGCCTTTAAACTTACTGTGTCTCGTGGTGGTGAGAGGGTCCAGATTTGGGGTCATCTGAGCCAGGGGTTCCCATGATACAACTCCTCCTAACCCTCCCTTCCCCTCCCCCCCAGCATTTTACAAAATAAGATAGCTCTTCTAATTTTCTTTGTGTGCACACCTGGGGCTCAGGCTATAGCTCTAGTCCTGTCCAAACTGATCTCAGCTGTTCAAAATTTATCTTACATAGTATCTGGCTCCCACTGCCCCTTTGGGTGTGCTATATTGAAGTTATTTAGAATTAGTTTAGAAACTTGGGATCAGATCATCAGTAGCTCAAGGCAAAGAGAAATACACACGCCCTGCAAAACTAGGGCCTGTTAAAAGCAAAAGGGTTTCCAGTCAGCCTGCTGTCAGGTAATTGAGTGGCTCAGGGAGATATGCTGTGATCATTGACTCTTGGCAACACTCAGGCACTGGGTGTTTGAGCTCTGTCCTTGGCAGCTGTCAAAGCATATATGTTGTGCATGCTCCTTGCTCTAAGCCTAGAAGTTTCTTTCCATCTGAGACCAACATTTCTGGTTTAAGAGAGATTTTGAAGTGCTCTGAAATCCACATACAGATTGATGGTATTTATAAAATAAAATAAAAAATTAGCATTAATTAATCAAAAGGCAGATGACAGACTCTAGGAAGCAATTGAGATACTGTAAACATCCTGAACAATGGGACTGAGTATGAGCGAAGGAAAACAAGTCCCTCAGTCATTTAGTTCCTGATACACAGCACCCCTAATGTGAACTGCTCCTAACATTTCCAGATTCTTGTATCTTGTTTGATGCAGTGGTAAGGGCTAAAGGGGGAGGGGGGAGGTGTTGTAGCAGTGAGAGGGGGTACTGGAGCATTGCAGGGATTATGGGGGTTGGGGAGGGTGCAGGGTAAATGCTCTGCCCCTTTCGTTGTGCCAGGGCACAGCCCACAGAGGGAACAACAATCCCTATTAGTGCAAGGGATCATTCCAATACTATGTTTTTGAAAACCCAGTTTGATGACTGGAAGTTGACAAAGTACTGGCTTTCCAAAAAAGTACTTTAACCACAAGGCAGGGAAGAGGGGAAGTTGGGCACCTTCCCTCTACTGACTTACCTGGGGGTGAAGGGAAGGAAAGTGGAGTCATCTCTGCTGTCCCCCACAAATAGCTCCCATTGCCCACCATTCCTCCCTCTGGCAGGTCCACTGCCCAAAGGGGGACCCCCTAGGGCTCCATTCTCCTTCCTTCCACTGCTCCCTGACTGGAGAAAGAATCCAGAAATCCCCAGCTCCCCCAAGCAGTAGGGAAGGGGTTCCAGGCTCACCCTTCCCTCTGCTCCTATAGGAGAAGGGGAGGTCAGAGCAGAAGAGTTTTGAGGTGAGAGCTGTACACTGGGAATGTACAAGGGACTTAGCTCTGTCCCGCTACACCTGCCCACATCCACTCATCTGTCCCTCCCTTTAAAAAAAACAAAAAACAAAAACAAAAAAAAGCCAAATCCCCACTGACTCCAGGCTAGCCCCTTAACTGTTTCTGCATCCTTTCCCTGGCTCCTCTACCTGCAGGTCTCATGCCAACACTTGGCTCTACATGGGGAGGAGAGAGAACGGGACTGTGCTGGGCAGGAAAAGAGGCAAGATGAGAAAACGATACAGGGGCAGAGAAGGGACTAACATGGCCAGTGGATGTTGTTGTTGAGTTGATCATTATCAACAAGGCAGTGGAGGGGCGGGAGAGCCGTATTGTGGTTCATAGGGGTACTGAAACAAAAAAACAAAACAAAAAACCCAACCCCCCTGGAAACTGAGTGCCCAGACACTTCTGTTAAAATGGAGTTAAAGTTACCTCATGCTCTTCCAGAGCATCAAGTGCACTTATACTTATTTCTCTGAAAGCCAGGAAATACGAACTTACAGTACACAACATACCCACAATGCAACCTTAACTCTGTGCCCTGGAGCTAGCAATATTATTATGAAGGATTCAATAGCATGGTGCCACAATAAATAGATAAGGAGAACTAAAAGAACGCAGCATTGTTGGTGCTGTGCTTCACAGATTTGAACATCCAGCATTTATCTGCATGCACTCCAGCCGTGTTCCCCGTGTTATGCGTAGCTGTACCAAATAGTGGCATTACTCGGAGCAGCTTGGGAAAGCTGTGATTGTGATACAAGAAAAGATGCACATGTCCCTTGAAGGACCAAACATTTCTCAATTCAGCACTGAGTTTTGAGGATTGTATCAGCAGAAGTGCAGAAAGTTCTTGCTACCAAGATGGTCAGCAGCTACCAAGATGGTCAGCAACCTGGTACCCTATGTGGCAGTCACCATGGCAGAATGAGGGATAAGTGAAGGCAATGTCTTTGAAGGAATACTTGAGCAAGGGTGAAAATATTGTAACATTTAGCAAGTCTTGGGATGGTTTGTGTAGCATAAAATCAGTGTACAGAACAAAGAAAGCCAATGACTAAGAAGAGCCATCTTAAGAGGAAGAAGGCACGTTAAATTAAAATATTTTTGATATGGGCAAACCATGTAACTTCTTTATTATACAATTACATCTAGCAGTTTATTTACCTTTCATCCCATCCATTTCTTTTCAGTACCTCGAAGGACTGCCTCAAAACCATGCGGATTAGCTATAAAGCAGAAAATTGTTATGTGACACTACAGTTTTCTAACTATTTGAGAGTCAATAAAATAGCTTCTCCGACAGTCACATAGGCAGACTCTTTAGTTGAGCTTTTTATGGCCCAAAGTTTGCTGGAAAGGTTCTTTCATGAATACACGAGAAGTCTCTCCACTACTGGGAGATGGGATACAGGCAGCGTGTGATCTAATGTTCCAACAGCATCACTATTTGCTGTCATTATACTGCAAACCAAACAAAATACAGTAACCATAGTACATCCCGACGCACTGTTCTATGCTGCTCCCCCACCCCCAAAATCCTCCAAAAGCTGTTAAGGTGCATTCCCCCCACTTTCCCATTTACAGAAATTCCAATTTAATAAATTCAAACTAATTGAAAATGTTAAACTTCATACTAACATTAGTTTGTCCTGTTGTATATACATTTATTTAAAAGAGACAGGAACACTACATATGTAACAGCCATAATAAATTAACCTCTAGGAACCTTACATTTTTGACGTTCTCAATCTGGAGTAGTTAACTTCTCAACCATAACACTACAATAATGCAAGTTTTTGAATTTAGCTTTTTTTTTTTTTTAAAGAAATAAAAATAAAAATTGGAAGACTAAAATACTAATCTGATTTTAATGTGTATTTCCATTAATAGATATTTTATGCTTAGAATATGCCTTTAAAAATTAATTTACCTCACTTCAATACTTAAGTATAGGAAATATTGTATTAAAATTAGGAATCTAATACACTGTGGTAAGTTTAACTTTTTTTGTTTTTAAATGGCACCTTCCAGAAAAATCTCAAAGTAGCCTTACTTTCATTTAAATATTAATTTTGATGAGGTATCCATTAACATGCCCTCTGGATATCATTACAAACACCTATGCATGTGCTTAACTTTATCCCCTGGAGTAATCCTACTGAAGTCAATGAGGAATATCCATGTGGTGTAAAGCTAAGCAAACGTATAAGCATGTGCAGGATCAGACACTTGTATAAACATTACATAATGACTTCTAGACCTGTCATGGCACCTAATTAAAGGCCTATAAACAAATATGCTATGCATTATGCATGCTGAAACTAGCAAAATCCTTTAGCCATCAAACCCTGCAAGCATCTCCCTGGAGCGTCCATCCCCTGGTTCACTGGACACTCTTAGTGTTCACAGATTTGCTGCTTCTAAAGAAACGGTGCACACCAGTTTAGCAATTACACTTCAGGTCACTGTGCTGCTTGACACAAGGCACTTAGCTATGTTTATATTTAAAATAAGCACCGTATACTTTTATTTAACAAAGAATCAAGATTCACGTCATAGTGAGTAGTATTGGAAACAAATGGTTACATTTAAAATAGGGCTGTCAAATGACTAAAAAGCATTAATCGTGATTAATCACGAGATTTTAAAAAGTACTCTCTCCACACACACACACACCCCCCAAAAAGAAAAAACAACCACCCCACCACCTGAAAAAAAAGCTAATATTACCATGTAGTATTTATCAAGGCGCAGTCTGTCTATCCCATTCCATTCACGGTTCATGGTTTGCCAAAAGGTCTGAATAAACAGGTGCTCTGTAACAGAACAAAAAGAGTGAATGTGCATGTTCAACACCAATACTATTTTATGTTACTGAAAGCAGCCTAGAGAGACTACTTTTCCAACTTAATTTTTTTTCCCCACACTTCTCTACATACTGGTCCAACAGTTTCAGCACCAGCCTAGAAATACAATACAGACTGTAAGGTGCTCAGATACTACAGTAATAGGAAGCAAACAAGTACTTTATATAGATAGGTGTGGCAAACAGTTACTGTGACTGATCTTTGTAAAATATTAAATGCAAAATGCACACCTATGCCAGAGAGAAGGAAACGTTGATTTTGCACTAACTTGTACCTATACCCATTTAGGCCCTGATTCAGCAAAGCAGTTAGGCACATCCTTAATACTGAATCAGGGCCTTAGAGTTCAAAAACCATGTTTGTTTTTAATTGAGGTGAAAGACATAAAAACAAATCAGCAGCTGAATAAAAGTGAAGTAGAAAGGCAATTTTATGGTTTTGTATTGCTACCCATCATTGTATATGAGCACTTTTTATGTCAGACTGGTAATAAGCACACTTGTTATCATACTGCAAACAAACTTCAGCAAGACAAGTCTAGATACAAATAAGAACTGATTGGATTCTGAATATGTGACAGAGACCTGCCTCATACATTGCAATCACAAACAAATCTTGGATGACAGCTGGAAAAGAACGACAACAAAACAAACAACAACCCCACCTGTCTCTGTTCTGGACTCTGACAACTGGCTAAAAGTCCCAAAATACAAAGGCAATTTGGAGAAAAATTAGAGAAAACAAAACGAAATAGTAAACTTACGAGCCTCTATATTCTGAATGACGTGGATAAGTTGGGAGATAGTACTTGCTAGTTCCTCCTTAAAAATAAAATAAAGTTAGCACCTTGTTTCAGCAGTTAGCCTCCTTCCGATTTGCGGCAAAACAACATTGGTTAATCTAAACTTTTAAATTAACTTTATACTTAAAAAAAAAAATCTGGAATTAGCAGGTATAAGAGTCCATGTTTCCACACACAGAATCTCATGTAGTTGTGGATATGACAAAGCATCCCCGAACTTGAAAATGTTTTTTTTAAACCTACATTGCCATGCTGTGGCTGCACTTTTGTTAGTATGGATTATACATAAGAGAAGACCAAAGATCTGTTCATTTTGACAAGTCTACAAAAGAACTTCTTTCCAGAAGCAGACCAAACTAGATTATCAGGAGAATAAATTTTGCGTTTACAAATTCATATAAAATCTTATGAGCACTGACAATATGAAGTCCTCAATTATATGCAGCACATTCTGTATTCTTTACAAAATGAATATTGGCTATGCAAATGGAGATTTAAACTGTTGCAAGGAATGAAGTTACTGGGATTTGGAGTGATTTTAAGGTCAGGAATCAACATCTTCCTCTATGCTTGCATAGTGTTGAGTACAAAGAGGCACTCAAGTTTCAAAGAATCTGCAGACAATGTAAGGGAAGTAAGCTGGCACCGGATGGAGTACAACACAGCCCACTTAGAACTGAAGGTAAAGGAGAAAGTTATCCAAACTTCCTGGCCAAAGCTGTTACACTAAACAATTAGATTTGGACAATTAGAACTACATGGGAGATCAGCTTCAGAGACCTACAAGAGGACAATGAAAGACTATATCACCAAAGATCAGTTACCTCAATAGAATTATTAACCTTTAGTTTCCTCCCCATCCCCAACTACCTTAAAAAAAAAAAAAAAAAAAAAAAAAAAAAAAAAAAAAAGGGTGGTGGGGGGGGACAGGACAAGGAGCAACGCTAGAGTTCTCCAAAAGTGGACAACAAATTATGAAGTTCCCTGCTCCCCCAGGACAGAAACTGTACCAATACAGACTGAAGAAGTTGAAGAAAAATTATTGTTGAAGCCAAATGGCAAAAGAAAGATAGATTATTTGAATCCCTTGTGACAAAGAAAAGGGTTCTCTTCCGTAGCCTGACACAAAAAAAAAAAAAAAAAAAGCAAGCAAGCAAAACTTTCAAACTGGGTTAAATCATAGGCCAAGATATGCTGTAGTTAAAGGATTCCTACTTTGTTTATAGAAGCAATTGTGGTAGGTCATACGCAAACCAATACAATTCCAGGGGGCACATAAAGAAAATAAAATTTAAAGGAAAAGGTTTT
Source organism: Dermochelys coriacea (assembly GCF_009764565.3). NCBI lineage: Eukaryota > Metazoa > Chordata > Testudines > Dermochelyidae > Dermochelys > Dermochelys coriacea. The sequence goes on from NC_050068.2 coordinate 156,987,200, forward strand.
ACATTTCCCTGGAACAGGCTGCTGAAAATTCCAAACCCAATTACACTCGCATTCAAGTAAATCTACAGGTACCTCCTTTCAGTGAAGGACTACCAGTTACAATTAACTCTCCCACATGCGCTTAATTCCAACTTATCCTTATGAATGAAATGTGGCAAGAGTGTTAAATTGGGTCAGTGTTGCTACCAAAAATGAAAGGGGACTACATCTTTATGGTGCATTTCAGAAGGATATCCATTATATACACAAAAAAACCCCACTGGATGACGTACCTGTAGCAGAGGTTTATCCTGCATCCACATACAATAAAATAGTCCTTTCCATATTTTTAATAATTCTTCTTGGCTGAAGCCACCTAGAGTGCAAAACAACAACAAAAATTATGCATTTGGAGGGGGAAAAAAAAAAAAAAAAAAAAAAAAGAAGAAAAGACACCGCCACCAAATGCTTACAAGCAGATTTCTCATTCCTCCCTCACCCTCTTCCATCCCTTTCAGTTCCTTTTGGGCAAACATTTTTTTCTCCTATTTTGAATGGAACTGAAGCTAATATGACGGTTTTGCTTTTGGAAAAATGTGGTTAATACAGTGATACAGTGCCTTTAAGCCTTCAACTTGTCTCATACAAAGTATATAGTACAACAACAAGGATTTTGAAGTCACATATGGGAAAAACCTGTTAGGTCATACTGATTGATCCCCCTGCCAGCACAGCATTGCACTACAAGAAAACATACTATAGGGAACAAAGTCCCAGTGTTATTTTTAGTGAGGGGATCATATTTAATTTTGCATGGAAAGGATGAGAGGGGAAGTACAAACCAGGGAGAGTAAGTGGCTGTCACTGCACTAAGAAACATGAACGCCCCAGTCTATACATTCAGAATGGTCTTTGATTTGGAATCTTATTTTAATGTGGTTCAAACATAGAACTGATTTCTCAGTGGTCAGCAGTCATGGATGGGATAAAACGGTGTTAGAACGCAGATCACTGAAGCACATTTAATATTTTTGAGCATGACTCAGTCCTAAACCTAGATAGTAATTAAGTTCTTTTGATTGTACTGAGAGTTGAACGCTTACCAGTAGAAACCCCATGCACCGCATTGCAAAAGTTATGTTTATATTAGAACAAAGTGTTTCTTTTTCTGAGCTTGTACAGCTCCTTTTCCCCCCCCCCCCCCACACTGCACTGTGCTTTCCTTTTAATTTGATACACTGAAGTAGCATTCCCTTCCTGTTTAGTATTCTCCTTCCCACTGTATCTTACCATTTCTATGTCTACATATTTCTAAATTTCTTTTGACCATGTTTTTAATAAAGAAGTTTCACTTTACATGTAGCACAGGTCAAGAGATACATATAGGTGCTCTCTAGTTATCAGCAAAATATGGCATATTCCCTTTTTTACTATATCAAGCTGTACAAACAAATATAATGAAAACATGTTAGCCACAAATTAAACTTGAGGTACATTACTACCTCTTTATTTTAAATTGTTCAGAGTCTTTCTTGATAGTACTAAAAATTCAAGAGTCTCTAATTTTGACTAGAATTTGTACAGTGGTCTTACACCCAATTCCAAGCTATGGCATGTGGACTTCTAAGAAAAGTAACTAGTATCAGTAGAGCCAGTTGAACACCTACATATTTTAGGTTCTCTATTATTAGTGATGCTAAAAATAGTGCTCAGAGCCTATTATAGCAAAGTGATTCTGAGGTTGAAGATAGGATTTATCACCACAAGACTTTGAGTGCTAGTTGAGAGTCTCTATCACTACTGTACCATATCAAACATACATCAAAACACACATTGCAGCCTGATCCACCAACATTTCCAAATACAGGAAACAGAAGTGGGTGATGGAAACATGCAAAGTGCTACATGTGAGCCTTGAAAAGCCATCAGGCTCAGATCGTGAGTTGTAACCAAAGGAAAAGGAGAACTTGTGGCACCTTAGAGACTAACAAATTTAACCAAAGGAGACTATACTCAACATCAACATTTTAAAAAACTGTGCCAGCTTCAGCCATCCAAGCAAATGTTCAGAAAAGGTGGTGTTCTGTGACAATAAGGTTGACTTTTAGCTGGTATATAGATACATGAGCAAGTTATGGGAATATCTCAGCAAGATCTGCTCCTCCAAAATCTCCACAAACTTAAATAGCTCCCTAGCAATTGTAAATGAGATGCGACTATCAAGCCAATGCATCTTCAGTACAATTCAAGCTAGACCAAACTTCTGAAGATAAAAAATGGCCATATATAAATTAAGAATTGTTCTTTGGAGTTTTACACAGATATTCTGTTATAGGTTATGTTTGGATTACAAAATAATAGTTTCAGCTTTTTGTCAGCTTCTCTGAAACACGGGCTTTGCTACTTGACAGTTTTCATATGGATACTGAACCTGGGTCTGCTCTGCTTTACACCATTTTAAGTACACTATAGTCAACAATTTACAACAGTGTAACGGAAAGAAGGTCTGAGTATGTACAACCTTAACTATAGAGTTATGACTGCTGCCTCCATAATAAGGCCTGTCACAGATTATGTCAGTTGTTAAATTTTGAAAAGATCAAGGGGAACTTTTTCATGGGTAAGGAGACAGACTTTTAAAACGTTTTTGTTTCACAAGCATAACATTTAGAATGCAACACTATCAATTCCTCATGCTCTTTTCCTACAGGTGTATTATTAAAATATAATCACTTTGTGTGATTATTAAAACTGAACCCTCTATATTAGTGATCATAGTGAGCATAATAGCAGGCCTGCATTAAGTTATAAGTATCATGTCATGAAGGGGCAGTGTTTCACTTAGTGCAGATACAAATAGATTACTTGTGGCACCTTAGAGACTAACAAATTTATTAGAGCATAAGCTTTCGTGAGCTACAGCTCACTTCATCGGATGCATTTGGTGGAAAATCTTCCTGGTACTCAGCACACAGTAAATTTCCATGCATGCAATGGATTCAGTGTCATGCATTTCAGGTTTCTGCAGAATTTAAATTTCTTTTAAAACAATAAAAAAGTTTTTAGCTCTTCCAGTAGCAATGAAATCCTTTCAAATGTCCCAATGGAGTGTTAAATGCTTATCTACATAGCCACCTTGTTAGAGGACATACCATAGTTGTCACCCAATACAGTAACTCCTTACTTAAAGTCATCCCGGTTAACGTTGTTTTGTTGCTGATCAATTAGGGAACATGCTCATTTAAAAGTTGTGCAATGCTCCCTTATAACGTTGTTTGGCAGCCACCTGCTTTGTCCACTGCTTGCACGAAGAGCAGCCTGTTGGAGCTAGCTGGTGGGGGCTTGGAACCAGGGTTGACCGGCAGCCCCCCCAACAGCTCTCTGCTCCTCTAAGTTGCCTGTGTGGTAGCCGCCCAGCAGGCTACCACCTGCACCCCGCTTCCCCATCTTCCATAGAGCACACAGGACAGGGCTCAGGACAGAGGGAGCTTCCTGGCAACAGCTGTCTCAGCTTGCTGATTAACTTAAAAAGGCAGTGTACATAACAATGGGGTCAGCATATGTAAAGGAGCAATGCGCTTCTCTCTCTCACACACGGTGTGTGTCTCTGTCTGCCATGCTGTCTCTCCTCCCTCCATTTGTGTTGCCTTGTAGAGTGTGAGGTTACCTTAACAACAATGAGTTAACCCTTGAGGGCTTAGCCAATTGGTAGTTCATCATTTAGCAGTAAGGCATCCCCTGGGAAATATCCCAACCTCTGACTTCACCACCTCAACCAAGCTTCACAATCATCAACGCTGTGTACCACTATTAAATTGTTTGTTTTAAAACATATATTGTGTGTGTGTACACACACACACACACTCTCAGTATAAGTTTTAAACAAACAATTTAATATAATGTAGTCTTTTATCTGGTGCAAAAAATTTCCCTGGAACCTACCCTCCCCCCCCCAATTTACATTAATTCTTATGGGGAAATTGGATTCGCTTAACATCATTTCACTTAAAGTTGCATTTTCAGGAACATAACTACAACGTTAAGTGAGGAGTTACTGTATAGTGTTTAATCTTGAAGTGTATGCAGGCCCATAACCCTCTCCTTGGATTGTGGTGAAGTCCTAGACAGAGTAAAAATATGCTTAGTCTAAACTAAGAGGTCAAACCAGGCCACAATATGTGTAGTGAGGTGGAAAGAGGACCTAAAATCCCTCTTTCCACTATAATTGCAGCCGTATATTAAGGCATGCAATATGGCTGTGCACCAATCTTGCTATAAAATGGCCTGGTATTGCTAACATTGATGGGACTGGATTCTGCCCACATTAGCTACACCAAGACATTTTGTAACAAGTTTGGTACACAGTCATATTGTAAATGGGTGCTCCCATAAACAACTGAAGTGCAGACCCTATTGAATTGTCAGGTGGAAAACATGGAACAGCTATGAATTACACCCATTCATCTCAGAATAGGTCTATACTGCAGTAGTATAACTGTATAGTATAACAGCAGTAGTATAACTGCTGCGCTGCTGTAGTGTCATAAGCTAGATGCTTCTGACACTGATGGAAGGAGTTTTTCTATTGATGTAGTTAATCCACCTCTCCACAAGGCAGTAGCCAGGTTGACAGATGAATTCTTTCGCTCACCTAGCCACATTTACACTGGGGATTAGGTCAGCATACCCATAGCACTCAGGACACAAAGGTTTTCCAGAGATGACCTAGCCACATTGATCTAATTTTTAAATGTAGATTAGGCCTCGGTCAGCTGTCAACTCTAAAGCATGTTGTCACTTAACATTTCCTCAGTCATCCAACCAGGGTGCTTCATTTGTGAGCTCAAATGCGTGTACTCCTCTGGCAATCATAACTGGGTTACATGCAGTTTCAAAATTAAGTTTGATGAGCAAGCTTAAAAAAAATTCATTCTGGATCTAATGATATGCTGTGTTTAAAATGGGGAGTCCCTAAGAAACCTGTAATATTTCTAAAGCCACAAGAAACTTAAGTGCACCCACTGTACAAACGGTCCACCAAGGAATTTAATTGTCCATGTCACAGTACTTGAAATCTCTGTGCTCTTAAGAGCTGCTAATCATCCCCTCCACATTTGTAGAGCTATATTTCAGGGAAAATGCTTCCTGCGGTAAAAGTCAATGAAAAAAAAATATAAAATAGAGACACTGGGCACACTAATTCTTCTTGGAAAAGATGGGCGAGTACAAGCCACTCCACTCCCATCTGAGCAGCAGCATCCCTTACTCCCTCCTAATTGGGCCCGGCTGCACCACACACCACGTGCCAACCCCACATCTCCATTCTCAGAGGCTCCCAACAACTCCACGTGCCTCTCACACATTCTGTGACTCCACTTCCTTTCCCCAACGCCACTGCCCCTCAGCAGTCTGCTGCCAGTGCCAATCCCACGTGCCATAGCTTCCCACCCTCCTCCCGTAGCGCCATGTGCTTGCCTCAGCCGCTCCGACCCTTGCCCCAGGCGTGCGCGTCTCCTACGCCCACAACGTCTCCGGAGAGTTGCTACTGCCCCCACCACTCGGCTGCCCGCCCCAGCACCACGCGCCTCCCCCAGCCTTTACCCGCCGGGCTCTGGGTCCTGAGGCTGATGTAGCCGCGCAGCTTCTTCACCGCCCGGTCCCGGCTCCGCTTCTCGTTGGCGGCCAATCTCTGCGCGAATTGGATCTCGGGCGGCTGCGCGGCGGCGGCGGCGGCGGCAGGAGCCATGGTCTCTGCTCCACCATCCCCCTCCGCGGCTGGGTAAAAGGCGTCCCTCCCGCCGGCCCGCTGGAACCGGCTGACGCGTTCCATCGAACGCCCGCTGATTGCGTCACAAGCGCTCTCCGTCGCAAAAGTTGCAGGTCTCTCCGGGGAGGGTTCTGCTCTTAAAGGGCTAGTAGTCGCTTGGACAGGTGCTTCCGCCTGCTGGGAAAATGTGCAGTTTGCGCCACTACAGCGGCTTGGTTTGCTGTGGGGACCCCCGAGGCTGTTCTGCGCTGGTAGGCTCTGCTGCTCCGCGGTGCGGGAAGAGCACCAACGTTTAGGGCCCTGCCAGGCCACTGTTGCAACACTGAGCGTTCCCTGGCCCACCCGCCGCAAATTGTAGCTGGTAGCAAGGCACTATGTACATTTTAACGACCCCAACCCCCATGGCTTCCGTAGAAGCGGTGCCCAAAGTCCCCCCGTCCTTTTGCTGGACACAGATGCTTCTCAGTATATAAAGCACTACCTCGCTCCGCCCCCCATCCCGGCCCACTGGGTACTGCATTGCTTGAAACCCTAGATTAGGAAAAACAGCTTCAGGGATTAGTAAATATGGACTGAAAAATCCAGGCAAACAAACCCCACAGGTGAGAAGTGAATGCTTTAAGGTTTTTGACAGAAATCGGAAAGCCCCTCTTTAACAAAAAGCGTTCCCCTACAATTCTAATGTTTATTTTAAACCTACTAGTCATCTCTTTGCTTTGTATCAACTGCTCTGACCAGCACCACCAACTCCCATTAAAGTACACAAGTAGTATTATTTCCATTTTACAAATGGGGATGTGAGGCAGCAAAGAACATAGGCAATTGCTACGAATGGATCAATGCAGGTGAGTCATGCCTTCCTGGATCCAACTATTGGAGTGGGCATCACCCAGACAGAAAAGTTTTCATGGTCGGGGGGTCTTGAATTTTGCAAAATCATGTAAAAAGTTTGTGGGAGGGACTCGAGCTGAATTTAGAACCCCTAAATACTAGTGTAGTGCCTTAACCACAAGACTGTGCTTCCTACTTTGCAATTACACAGTGAAGTTACACAATTAACTTCAAAATGTTATATGGAAAACAGAGTCTGTGTACGCAGTTATAATGCCAAATCAAGGAGCAACTGCCTGGATCTGTTCTTCTATTCTCATAAAATACTGCAATATATTGTCAGCCCACAGAATCCAAAACACACAGGCCCAGGTAGTTAGGCACCTAGAAACCTCTGAGGATCTGGACAACAGTTCATAATTTGTTACAATGCAGACTTTTGCTTGCAAAAACAGGGAAGCCACACTTGACACGCTAATTCTTTCTACGTTCTTTCAACCGCACATACGTCTGATTTTCTCTTTCAGATTACTTACTTTTTCTGATCTTCCAGATATCATGTCATAGACGCTATGCAAGTACATGAAAAAAGAAAATGTCTGCAAAATGCTTTGAATATTTACCTTATTTAATTAGTTAATTTATTTGGGGGCGATAGATCAGTTTTGGAAGTTACTTTGCTCAAAAATGTCTCTTGCCAAATTAAAGCTAATAATGAGTATTTTATTTATTCATTCAGGGACTTCATCCTACAATAAATTCTGTGTGGCTGGACCTAGCTACAGGATTGGGGCCCATCTAAAGTTGTAGTACTAAATGCTTGTAAAAAAGAGTAAATTCTGACTTTTATCCAGACCTTGTGACTACCTTCTACTTCAAGGCACACAATCAATTTTAAATTCACACTTCTGTTTGAAACTATTTATATCTACTATAGTTACAAGTAATATCTAAGATTACTAGAAATGATAGAGGAATAAACATTTTTTTCAGCTTGCTTACTTTGTGGATTTGACAATACTTAAGGCTCCATCCTACAGGCTGTTCCACAGGGTTAGATCCCTGTCCCCATGTGGTTCCCATAGAGACCAGTGGAACTCCATGCAGGCACAAGAGGCCAGCTATGTAAAATACAAACAGGATGAGAGTCTTGTTTCCCTGTTGTCTGTGTAAATTTTTCACAAACAACAGGAAAGAGAAAAGTATTTTTAAGGGATAGGAAACTATGATAGTAAAATCACAAAGAGTAGAGGCAGTATTCAGGGGTAAGTGTATTAATTAAACCACATTTAATTTCTTTAAAACTGACCAAATTGCAAATTGACAGTGTCTGTTTGACCTCTCTCATGCTTAAGCTTTATGCTTAAAACATCTTAACCGTTTCTGTGATTCCTCCATTAAGCCCAGTGTTGTAACTATATTTTAAAAAGGCTGTAATGGTGATCTGGGGAATTACAGACCAGTAAGACTTACATCTATACCTGGACAAATTATTTGAAACGATTAAAAAAACAAACAAAACACTTGGAAGGTCATGGTATGATAACTGGGTCTAACCAGCATGGTTTCTACACAGGAAAATAATGTCTCACTAATTTCTTACAATTCTTTGAATACATCAGTAAAGTAGTGGATAAAGGAGAACCAGACAACAATTTATTTAGATGTCCAAACAGGCCTTTGACAAAGTCCCACACAAAAGACTATAAGAAGCTAAGCCGTCACGGGATACGAGGCAAAGCATTGTTATGGATCAAAAATTGGTTAGGAGAAAGTAAGCAAAGAGTAGGATTAGTTGATTTTCCTTACTGTAAAAAGTTAACAGGGTGCCTCAGAATTCCAGAGTAGGCCCTGTAGTATTAGATAGTGGTGAGAAGTGAGGTGTAAAAGTTGCAATGACAAAGTTATTTAGGTTAGTCAGGAACAGAGAGGACTGTGAGGAACTTCGGAGAGACATCAACAAGCTAGACAAATAGGCAACATGATGGTGAATAAAATTCAGTATTGATAAATGCAAGTAATATATACTGAAGGGAAAAATTATCTTATACATCTTATAGAGCTCTAGTTTTCTCTCTCAACCCCGGACAAGGACCTGGGCATCACTCTGAACAGCACAATGAAGCCCTTGGCTCAATGTGCTGCAGCATTTAAAAAAAAATCAAAATGTTAGGATGCACAAGGAATGGGATAGTGACTAATAGAATATTATAATGCCTTCATATCAATCAAAGTAGTGTGGCCTCATCTAGAATATTGTATGAATATTAGTTACCCCATCTCAAAAAGGATATTGTAGAACTAGAGGGGTGTTCAGAAAAGGATGAGGAGAATAGCTAGAGATATGGGAAAATTCTCATGTGAAGAGAGATTTAAAAGATGGCGATTTTTTTATTTTAAAAAAGGAGACATCAAAAGTACATAAAATAGAGAAGCTAGACAAGACCCATCTGTTTTGCCTGTCTCCTAACACAAGTACAAAGGAACATCCAATGAAGTTTAGAAATGGGAAATTCAAAAACCAATAAAGGGAAATACTTTTCCACAGAGTATATAATTAGACTCTAGATCTCATTGCTACAGGATGTCTTTGAGACCAAGAACTTAGTAAAATAAAAGAGATTGATGGACAATTATATCAAGAATATTATTTTTTTTAAAGAATATTAAATCTGATGTTTAAACCAATTTTTTAGCTAGTGCTCATCCTAGTCTCTAGTAATGTGGGACAGGGCAGGTCATCCCACATCTCCCTACTGCAAGTGCTCTTACACTTTGCTCTTAAGTATTTTGTGCCGCCCAGAGACGATACTGGACTAGCAGGGCCAGAGACCTGATTCACTATGGCATTGGCACTCCCTATGTGTGCAATGGGCATCAAGGAGTTGCACTTTGCAGAAAATCCAAGTTGCCTGATTTCATTCCTCTTCCTATTAACTTCACTTTATTGTTACTAGCTAAACTGCCAGTTTTTAAAACTCCCGCTCGCCTGTTTGTTCCTTTGGAGCTGAAACCTTCATGGGCATCAGTAGCCCCTTAAAAACCAGCCCCACAGCAATCCCTGCCCACGCAGCAGCAGCAGCAGCGTCTGTACCCAGCTCCCAGCCCAGGCACAACGGGTCGGGCACTAGCAATAGGGCAGGTCCTTAGACTAACCCCCTTCAAACGCTCCCCCTTGATTGGCCCGCGTTGCGCACCGTCTGCTCCCCAAACACGTGCTCGCGCAGCTACCGGGCCAGCCCAGGCCAACGGGGGCGGGGCTCCACCCGCTCAGGAGCAGCCCAGGTAGGGGATGCCCTCTCTGCCCCGCCCCTTAATGACGGAGAGGCTGCGAAGCCAGGACGAGCAATGAAAGCCCCGCCCCCAGCGGGCCCGCTCCCCACGCGACCGCGGTTCCAACTCAGCCCATCAGCCGCCAGGCTCCGCCCCTCGCCTAGGCGAGGCGGGGGGGGGGGGTGTCACGTGGCGCGGAGACGCGTGGTGGGTGGCGGCGCTGCTGAGTTCCTCGCGCTGAGGCCGGCGCTATGAAGCGGAGCGCGCGCCCCGCAGGGGACGGGCAGGTAGAGCGGGCGGCGCCACCCGTCTTCCCGCGCGGCCCCTCGCATCAGCGGCCCCCTCCCCCCACGAACCCCTGGGCATCCGCCCCCCCCCCCCGCGCGCCCTCCTCCGGGGAGGTGGCAGCGCGGGGCCCGGCCTAGGCCTCCCGCCCACAAAGCGGCGGGGCCGGGGCGTGTCCCCAGGTGTAGGCGGGGGAGCAGCGCCCTTCCCCAGGCTGTGCAGTGCGGGGAGGCCCGTGGGCGCTGAGAGAAAGGCTGGATAAACAGTCTGCCCAGTGGCCTGACTGCCTAGGCGGTGGAAGTGAATTTAAAAGGTGGAGAGAAATGTTGCAGGGCGGCTCCTGCACGGGAGTTGCCTACAGCTTGTTTAAAGGCTGAGGGTCAGATTTGTAGGATTGGCCAGTTGACGCTGCTCTGCTTGCAGTCCACGCTGGCTGTGGTACCCTTGGGTACAACTATACAGCAAGCAGGTTTCAGAGTAGCAGCCGTGTTAGTCTGTATTCGCAAAAAGAAAAGGAGTACCCGTGGCACCTTAGAGACTAACAAATTTATTAGAGCATAAGCAAATGCATCCGATGAAGTGAGCTGTAGCTCACGAAAGCTTATGCTCTAATAAATTTGTTAGTCTCTAAGGTGCCACAGGTACTCCTTTTCTTTTTGCGTATACAGCAAGCAGGATCCCCTGGCAGCGAGACTCGTAGCCCAGGTCTAAAGGCTCAGGCTCCTGCTGTGGCGTTAAAAATTGTGGAACTGGAAGGGACCTCAAGAGATCATCTGGTTTAGTCCTCTGCACTCACGGCCAGACTAAGCATTATCTAGACCATCCCTGACAGGTGTTTGTCCAACCTGCTTTTACAAATCTCTAATGTTGTGGAATCTCCAGCCTCCCTAGGCAATTTATTCCAGGGCTTAACCACCCTGACAGGAAGTTTTTCCTGATGTCCACCCTAGACTGCCCTTGCTGCAATTTAAGGCCATTGCTTCTTGTCCTATCCTCAGAGGTTAAGGAGAACAATTTTTCTTCCTCCTTCTTGTAACAACTTTTTATGTAGTTGAAAACCGTTATCATGTCCCCACTCTATCTTTTCTCCAGACTAAACAAATCCAGTTTTTTCAATCCTCCCTCATAGGTCATGTTTTCTAGACCTTTAATCATTTTTGTTGCTCTTCTCTGGATTTTCTCCAGTTTGTCCACATCTTTGCTGAAATGTGGTGCCCAGAACTGAACACAAGACTCCAGTTGAGGCCTAATCAGCGTGGAGTAGAGCAGAATAATTACTTCTTAGGTCTTGCTTACAACACTCCTGCTAATACTTTCCAGAATAATGTTTGTGGTGTGTTGTTGTTGTGTGTTTTTTTTTCTCAGAACACCTGTGTTGATCAGGTTTGCTGTGTGGATGTACCCTTAGAAAACCAGGGCATGTTAAATACATTAAATGCTGTCACAGTGACTTCTGCTGTGAGACGTGAGCTTGGGAGGACTTCTGCTGATAGATGCAAAGAAATAAAACTTCAATTTGCAATCTGTAGTATATATTTGTGTGAACCTAAATGCACTATAAAAGCACTATACTGAGGAATATTATTCTCTCTACTTCTTTATTTTATTTTAAACACAGTTGAGGAAACTTGGTCACTTAATTCAAGTGATCTATTCAACATCACATAACTTTTGGAAGAAGTGGGAATAGATAGAACTGGGGGTTATATCTGACTAATTACTTATTGTTATGTGCAGTGGTGTGGTAGCCGTATTGGTCCCAGGATATTAGAGAAACAAGGTGGTTGAGGTAATATCTTTTATTGGGCCAACTTCTTTTGGTGAGAGAGATGAGTTTTTGAGCTTACACCGACCTGAAGAAGAGCTCCAAAACTTGTCTTCCTCACCAAAAGAAGTTGGTCCAATAAAAGATATTACTTCACCCACCTTGTCTCTCTACGTAAAAGAATGAATGGACACAAATCAGATGTCAAGAATTATAACATTCAAAAACCAGTTGGAGAACACTTCAATCTCTTTGGTCACTCGATCACAGACCTAAGAGTGGCTATCCTTCAACAAAAAAGCTTCAAAAACAGACTCCAACGAGAGACTGCTGAATTGGAATTAATTTGCAAACTGGATACAATTAACTTCGGCTTGAATGGAGACTGGGAATGGATGAGTCATTACACAAAGTAAAACTATTTTCCCATGGTATTTCTCCCCCCCACCCCATCCCCCACTGTTCCTCTGATATTCTTGTTAACTGCTGGAATTAGCCTACCTTGCTTGTCACCATGAAAGGTTTTCCTCCCCCCCCCCCCCCCCCCCCCCCCCCCCCCCCGCTGCTGGTGATGGCTTATCTTAAGTGATCACTCTCCTTACAGTGTGTATGGTAAACCCATTGTTTCATGTTCTCTGTGTGTGTGTATATAAATCTCTCCTCTGTTTTTTCCACCAAATGCATCCGATGAAGTGAGCTGTAGCTCACGAAAGCTTATGCTCTAATAAATTTGTTAGTCTCTAAGGTGCCACAAGTACTCCTTTTCTTTTTGCGAATACAGACTAACACGGCTGCTACTCTGAAACTTTACATAGATTCGCAAAAAGAAAGTTTCAGAGTAGCAGCCGTGTTAGTCTGTATTCGCAAAAAGAAAAGGAGTACTTGTGGCACCTTAGAGACTAACACATTTATTTGAGCATAAGCTTTCGTGAGCTACAGCTCACTTCATCGGATGCCTCTGTATTTTCCACCAAATGCATCCGATGAAGTGAGCTGTAGCTCACGAAAGCTTATACTCAAATAAATTTGTTAGTCTCTAAGGTGCCACAATCTATGTAAAGAATCTTACTTTAATATTTTCATTTTCACTCTGTTGCCTGAACCAGAACAGCTGGGATTTTGTTAAGACAGCACAGGTGTGTTTTTGAAGTGGTGGTGGTGGGGAACTGCAAAAGAAACAAACAAAATGAGAAGTAAAAATTAAGGGAAGCATACAAAGAGAAGAGAAAGAGGAGGAAGCAAGATAAAAGATGTTATCTCACCCACCTTGTTTCTCTAATATCCTGGGACCAATACAGCTACCACATTGCTGCACATAACAAAAGTTACTAGTCAGACATAACCCAGTTCTATCTCTTCCCAGTTCTTCCAAAAGTTATGTGATGTTGAACAGATCACTTGAATTAAGTGACCAAGTTTCCTCAACTGTGCTTAAAATAAAATAAAAAAGTAGAGAGAATAATACTCCTCAGTATAGTGCTTTTATAGTGTATTAAGGTTCACACAAGAAGGGAGAGTAAATAATAGAAAAGGTGTGGGAGAAATACAAATGCCATAGGTGTTGTTCTGATAGTTTAGTGGCAGTGCATACTTGGAATGACCCTCATTCCCCCATCCACCTAGAGGTGGGAAAGTTGCAGAGACAGCTCAGGACTTTAGGGAAAAGGCTACATGTATAGTTCTTTAGCAACCCCTTGTGGCTGACTGAAGGAAGTTTGTGTGCAGTGTTGCAGTCATGCTGGTCCCAGGATATTAGAGACAAATTGAGTGAGGTAATATCTTTTATTGCACCAACTTCTGTTGATGAGAGAGACACGTTTTTGAGCTTAAACAGAGCTCTTCTTCAGAAGGAAGTTTAACAGGTTTGAGGGGAGCTGTTTTCACTAGAGGTTTTTTGCCAGCATGGTAGTTACTGGCTTACTTTAAAAATTAACTGACCAGTGTGGGCACGCAGCTATTAGGACAGGTGGATTTGCAAGGCAAGAGATGATAATCAGTTGCCTATCTATTTGCACATTTTTCAGGGTTACTATATGAACATTTCTGACTAGTTTTGGAGGGGTTCTAATAGTGTACACATCAAATAAAGATTGGGGATTTCAACATATGTCTAATTTTGTGTCCTTTTTGGTAGGTGAGGTAGTCCCCATAATGCAAGGTTCTTGGAGAGGGAGAAGAGGGGAAATTAAGGTTCCTGGGATGATGTTCCTTTCTGTCCCCCCTAAAAGGAGCAGAATTTAAATAAAAAGGGGAAATAAGAGGAGAGAGAGACACCACAAGAGAGACTTGTGGAAATAGACAGGATTGTAAGAAAAAAAGTAGACACATATAATACAAAGTGATCAAAGCAGAAGAGAGTAAGAAATATGTTGCTTCATTCTAGGGTGAAAAATTGTATTTGTGGGGTTTGTTTAGCACCCAGTTTAGTTGCTGGATGTAACATAAACATTATAATTGGATTGGTGGTTGAAATAAGCAAAATATCACTTTGAAATTTTGCAATCCTGTCTTTTGAAAGCATGTTGGAGAACAGATATTGAAGACAAAGAAAACTGAAGCTCTTAGTGATAATTCGTGAATGTACAGTACAGTTTTCAAGACCGTGCAATGTGCACCTTCACCTCTGAGATTAGAGCTGAGTCCTCACTTTATTTTGGCATTGAGTTTTTTTTTTTTTAAATCATGGGTTTTTTTTAAACCAGAGCTAATTTCCTCAGGCTGCAGAGTTGAAATGGATGCTGTAGCAATAGTTAGGTACAAGAAGAGGAATTACATGACTCTTACTGGTCTTAACTTGGAATTTAATTGCTTCTGTGTGTTTTTGGTTCATCATGAATGTTAATTTAAGAATTTTTAAAATTTAATTGTTCTTTTGTGGTGAATAGAAATATTTCCAGTAGAAGAACTATTATAATTTAGCAACATTGTTGGGGGCTTCAGAAAACTTTTGAGTTCATTTAAAAATTTGAAAGGTACAGCATAAGCCTTAGGTCATTCTAAAGACAGTAGTTCAGCATGTGTATGACACTTGCTATTTTCAAAGTCCCATGCTTTAAAAGACCACTAGATAACATTTCCTTTCAAAATAAAATTCTATATTTCTGAAGAGCTATCGAATGGAGGGAGATGCATTTGTGGGAGAGAAGGAAGGATATGTTACTAGAATACAAATTAGAGAATATTGCAGAGTAACAAAGATATCTGTGGTCTGTTCCATGTTTCAGAAGGCTGAGACCAAAGAGGAATTTGTTAAAGTCAGAAAGAGAGATTTGGAGAGACTGACAACTGAAGTGATGCAGATACGAGACTTCCTACCTCGAATACTGAATGGAGATGTCTTGGAGAGCTTCCGGAAATTGGATGTTATTGAAACAAGTGAGTTGCACCATGTTAGCAGCAATCATAAATACTTCCAACACTGTTTAGAACAAACACAGCCCGGTATATACAAATGGCTATAGATTTTTGTTGACACATTCTGCTTAAATATTTTGTTAAAGGATAACCCTGGTGTTTTTCAAAATTTCAGAATTAACTAGACATATGTCAATCAATTAAATTTTTAAAAAATTTTTAATTAGTTAACTGAAGACAAAATCTTTTACTCACGCAAGCTGCTGTTTTCCTATTAAAAGACAGAAAGGAAGAGAGATTGGGACAGGAAGAAACTCATTCTGCATTGAAAACCATGAGAGAAGTGCAACGGAAGATGAGGCTCCAAAGAAATTGGACCTTTTTGAACATAAGGCATATCTATCTGCTTCCCTTCAACTTTATATCACAAACTACTAGGCTTTGTTTGCAAAATACAGTTTTTTTGAGATGGCAGAGGGTAACCCCTTTCCTATCCAAGCTCCAACAGCTGTGGAGAAGAACTGAGGGAGACCATCAAAGAAGGCCAAATAGTAGTAAAGATGGTGCTGCCAGTTTCTGTGGATGCATCGTAGATGGCTGCCGGATCCATGGTCATGGCCATTACACCTACATGCCTCTTAGTTGCAGATACCTGGTATTCCGAAAGAAGTACAAACTTCTATAAAAGACTTCAAGGAGACGAAGTACTTCAGTAACGATGGATGAAGTGCTCCACTCCTTTAAAGATTCCAGAGCTCTGCTGAGGTCAGTAGTAAACTATTCTCCAGTACCACACTAAAAGCTGTTCCAATATCAGCTCCGACACGACAAAGAATGCTATCCTTCCTGCATAACTGCCAAGCAGAATAACCATCCAGGAAACAGCTTCTTATTCCAGAAGAGACCCATCATCCTCCATCATGCACCCGAATCCCTCTCAGGGGCAGCAGGTTTGATGGGAGTGTCGGGAGCCTCATCAAGAGCAATCCAGAGTTGATCTTCAGAAAATGCTTTACCCCCTTCCTAGGGGTGTGGCCAGAGATTACTGTTGACAAATGGGTGTTAAACATCATTGCTCACTGCTACCCCATCCACTTTCATTTTTTGCCTCTAACCTACTTCCTTTTACTGTCTCTCTTCAGGGACCCTTCTTGCGAGTGCCTGTTACAGAAAGAAGTCTCTCAGAAGCCACAGAGAAGGTGCTGCAAGAGTATGGGGGTAGAGGCATCTGCTTGTAATACTTCCTTATTATAAAGAAGAAAATGGGGTCTTTGTCCTGTCCTACATCTGAGGAGACCAAACAAATATGTACACTGCCTCAGATTTAGGATTGTAATGCTTGCCTCCATTATTTCATCTCTTCAGGCTCAAGTTCGGTTCTGTGCTCTCAACTCACAAGACAGACTTCCACATAGCCACCATCTACCCGGCCCACAGGAAGTACCTGAGATTTACAGTGGGTCCTACTCACCAACAGTATAAGGTATTGTTATTCCGGCTCTTCACGTCACTAAGAGACTTCAGAAAATGCCTAACTGTGGTGATGGCAGCAGTGCACCTGAGAAAGAGGGTCATCCACATCTGTCTATGGCCAGATGATGAGTTAATCGTTGGCAGCTCACAACAAGAGACATTGACAAGTTTCAGTTATATTCTCTGTCCCTTTTCCTAGCTGTACTTCTGGAAAATGTCCCTGTGGCCTGCCGCCTCCCGCAGCTCCCATTAGCTTGGAACTGCGAAACAGTGGCCACTGGGAGCTGAGCGGGCCTATGCCTGCAGACGGTCAATGTCAGCAAAATGTCTCGTGGCCCGCAATCAGATTACCCTGATGGGCCGCAGGTTGTCCACCACTGGCCTAATGTAAGCTTACTGGCCAGAGAACTTATTTCAGCGTGGGACCTCAATGTTATTCTCCTAAAACTTACAGAGTGCACCCCCGCTTTTGAGCCTCTTTCCTACTGTGCTCCATCCACCATCTCTCAAAACAATCTTTTAGTCAGCAGAGTGAGCGAGCTTCAGGCACACATGGCTGAACCTCCATACACATTGTTTCACGCAGTCAATGTGGTAGTGGGACCTTATGAAGATTCATACCCAAAATGGTTTCTGAATTCCATTTAAGTCAATCCTTTAATTTACCTGTGTTCTTCCCAAAACAACACTCAAGACAAGGGGAGAAGAAGCTACACAATCTGGATGTATCCAGAGCTCCTTGAAATTATATTGACAGGAATAAAATTTTCAAAATGTCCTCTAATCAGTTTTGACTACAGCTGGTTGTTTCATCGGAAAGTTTGTCAAACTGGATAACACAAAGTGTCTTGACGTGTTACCAGTTGGCTGGTGTACCTCCCCCACCAAATATCAAGGCTCACTCCATCAGAACTCAAACAACATCTTCGGCCTGCTTCTGAAATGTGCCAATATCAGAAATCTGCAAGACAGCTACATAGAGCAATTGCCTTATATTTGTCAAGCATTATTCCAAATTTGGGAGAGCAGTACTCTAATTTTGATTTGACTGATACAGCTGATACTCCTCATTCATACCATCTGGAGAAGATACTGTTGCCAGTCATGTACAGTAAGATCCATGCTGGCACATACTCGTAGAAGAAAGAATAGCTATTTACCCTACAGTAACTGGTTTCTTGAGATGATGCCATAATCTGCCCTCTTTCCCTGCTTGTCAGAGTCCTCAGCAGCACAGGCTTTGAGTTGCTAGGGAACTGAGAGAGAATTGCACCCAGTCTGCCCTTGTGCATGAGCATAAGAGTAACAAGAAGGGTTTCTTCAGGTATGTTGGCAACAAGAAGAAAGCCAAGGAAAGTGTGGGCCCCTTACTGAATGAGGGAGGCAAGCTAGTGACAGAGGATGTGGAAAAAGCTAATGTACTCAATGCTTTTTTTGCTTCTGTTTTCACTAACAAGGTCAGCTCCCAGACTGCTGTGCTGGGCAACACAAAATGGGGAAGAGATGGCCAGCCCTCTGTAGAGATAGAGGTGGTTAGGGACTATTTAGAAAAGCTGGACGTGCACAAGTCCATGGGGCCGGACGAATTGCATCCGAGAGTGCTGAGGGAATTGGCGGCTGTGATTGCAGAGCCCTTGGCCATTATCTTTGAAAACTCGTGGCGAACGGGGGAAGTCCCGGATGACTGGAAAAAGGCTAATGTAGTGCCCATCTTTAAAAAAGGGAAGAAGGAGGATCCTGGGAACTACAGACCGGTCAGCCTCACCTCAGTCCCTGGAAAAATCATGGAGCAGGTCCTCAAAGAATCAATCCTGAAGCACTTAGAGGAGAGGAAAGTGATCAGGAACAGTCAGCATGGATTCACCAAGGGAAGGTCATGCCTGACTAATCTAATCGCCTTTTATGATGAGATTACTGGTTCTGTGGATGAAGGGAAAGCAGTGGATGTATTGTTTCTTGACTTTAGCAAAGCTTTTGACACGGTCTCCGACAGCATTCTTGTCAGCAAGTTAAGGAAGTATGGGCTGGATGAATGCACTATAAGGTGGGTAGAAAGCTGGCTAGATTGTCGGGCTCAACGGGTAGTGATCAATGGCTCCATGTCTAGTTGGCAGCCGGTGTCAAGTGGAGTGCCCCAGGGGTCGGTCCTGGGGCCCGTTTTGTTCAATATCTTCATAAATGATCTGGAGGATGGTGTGGATTGCACTCTCAGCAAATTTGCGGATGATACTAAACTGGGAGGAGTGGTAGATACGCTGGAGGGGAGGGATAGGATACAGAAGGACCTAGACAAATTGGAGGATTGGGCCAAAAGAAATCTAATGAGGTTCAATAAGGATAAGTGCAGGGTCCTGCACTTAGGATGGAAGAATCCAATGCACCACTACAGACTAGGGACCGAATGGCTCGGCAGCAGTTCTGCGGAAAAGGACCTAGGGGTGACAGTGGACGAGAAGCTGGATATGAGTCAGCAGTGTGCCCTTGTTGCCAAGAAGGCCAATGGCATTTTGGGATGTATAAGTAGGGGCATAGCGAGCAGATCGAGGGACGTGATCGTTCCCCTCTATTCGACACTGGTGAGGCCTCATCTGGAGTACTGTGTCCAGTTTTGGGCCCCACACTACAGGAAGGATGTGGATAAATTGGAAAGAGTACAACGAAGGGCAACGAAAATGATTAGGGGTGTAGAGCACATGACTTATGAGGAGAGGCTGAGGGAGCTGGGATTGTTTAGTCTGCAGAAGAGAAGAATGAGGGGGGATTTGATAGCTGCTTTCAACTACCTGAAAGGGGGTTTCAAAGAGGATGGCTCTAGACTGTTCTCAATGGTAGCAGATGACAGAACGAGGAGTAATGGTCTCAAGTTGCAATGGGGGAGGTTTAGATTGGATATTAGGAAAAACTTTTTCACTAAGAGGGTGGTGAAACACTGGAATGCGTTACCTAGGGAGGTGGTAGAATCTCCTTCCTTAGAGGTTTTTAAGGTCAGGCTTGACAAAGCCCTGGCTGGGATGATTTAACTGGGACTTGGTCCTGCTTTGAGCAGGGGGTTGGACTAGATGACCTTCTGGGGTCCCTTCCAACCCTGATATTCTATGATTCTATGATAAGGAGGCACAAGGGCATATGTAGCCCTAATAGTCACTGCTGTTCAGAAAACATTCCGAGCTTGGGTGCAGGAGGGGCATGTGCACTTACAATAGGATCCATACTGACTGCAACATTTCGAAGAATCACAGCTACTGTAGGGTAAGTACGATGGTTACATACTGTAGCAGGGCAGTTACCCTGCTCCTAAGAGAAATTCTTTCTTTGTGTGGCAGTAAATAGAACCACTTTAAGAACATAAGAATGGCCATACTGGGTCAGACCAAAGATCCATCTAGCCCAGCATCCTGTCTTCCGATAGTGGCCAATGCCAGGTGCCCCAGAGGCAATGACACTATCCCTGCCCATCCTGGCTAATAGCCATTGATGGACCTATCCTCCATGAATGTATCTAGTTCTTTTTTGAGCCCTGTTATAGTCTTGGTCTTCACAACATCCTCTAGCAAAGAGTTCCACAGGTTGACTGTGCGTTTTATGAAAAAATACTTCCTTTGTTTGTTTTAAACCTGCTGCATATTTTCATTTGGTGGCACCTAGTTCTTGTGTTATGAGAAGGAATAAATAACACTTCCTTATTTACTTTCTCCACATCAGTCATGATTTTATAGACCTCTATCATATCCCCCTTTAGTCTTCTCTTATCCAAGATGAAAAGTCCCAGTCTTATTAATCTCTCCTCATATGGAAGCTGTTCCATACCCCTAATCATTTTTGTTGCCCTTTTCTGAATCTTCCTTTTCCCATTCCAATATATATTTTTGGAGATGGGGTGACCACATCTGCATGCAGTGTTCAAGATGTGGGCGAACCATGGATTTATATAGAGGCAATATGATATTTTCTGGCTTACTATCTATCCCTTTTTTAATGATGCCCAATATTGTGTTTGCTTTTTTGTCTGCCGCTGCACATTGAGTGGATGTTTTCAGAGAATTATCCACAATGACTCCAAGATCTCGTTCTGGAGTGGTAACAGTTAATTTAGACCCCATCATTTTATATGTAAAGTTGGGATTATGTTTTCCAATGTGCATTACTTTGCATTTATCAACATTGAATTTCATTTGCGATTTTGTTGCCCAGTCACCCAGTTTTGAGAAATCCTTTTGTAGCTCTTCGCAGTCTTCATGGAACGTCACTATCTTGAGTAGTATTTTATTATCTGCAAATTTTGCCACCTCACTGTTTTACCCCTTTTTCTAGATCATTTATGAATATGTTATATAGGACTGGGCTCAGTACAGACCCCTGTGGGACACCACTATTTACCTCTCTTCATTCTGAAAATGGACCATTTATTCCTATCCTTTGTTTTCTACTTTTTAACCAGTTACCAGTCCATGAGAGAACCTTCCCTCTTATCCCATGATTGCTTACTTTGCTTAAGAGCTTTTGGTGAGGGACCTTGTCAAAGGCTTTCTGAAAATCTAAGTACACTATATCCATTGGATCCCCCCTTGTCCACATGCTTGTTGACCCCTTAAAAGAATTCTAGTTGATTGATGAGACATGTTGACTATTCCCCAACAAATTATGTTCATTTATGTGTCTGACAATTTTGTTCTTTACTATAGTTTCAACCTGTTTGCCGGCCTGTAATTGCCGGCCTCACCTCTGGAGCCACTTTGTTCTTTCCCAGTGAATTGTGGGAGAACTAGTCTGTCCTTCTGAGCACATGAGGGGAATTGTGAGAAGGCACTGGATGAAGTTTTTAAAATTAATTTTTTCCCTTCAGAATTTCAGGTTGTTGTTCAAATATAAGATAAATTAATATTTAAAGTGATTACTAAGTTGACTAAGTGGTACTGTATGTGGTTCAGAGAGGAGTCCTGGTCTCTCATTCTGTAGATTGCAGTGGGTGAAACTGTCCTATGAAGACTGCCCACCTAGTGTTGCAGGCTAGTTTGAAGTGGCATGGGTCTAATCTCCTGATTTATTAGTATTACAATAATTTTCACTTGATTTCTATTTATTACAGCAAAGCACTTTAAATAAAACTATATTTCTAATAAATCTGGAGATCAATTTCTCTTATTTAACTTTTTTTCTTTTTTCTTTTTTAAAGCAATCATGGATCAGTTTTCGACAGCACTATAAATATATGCTTAGCATTTATCTAGTGTTCTACAAACATTAATACATTTGGAGTGCTTGTACTACATTTTTAAATTGTTCACATACTTCATACCCCATAGATTAAATCAATATTTACTTCTAGTTGGTGTTGGTATTTTCCTCATCTTTGCCACTAAAAGTGAGGGCAAAGATTTCAGATAATCTGTAGATCATAAAAACTAATAAAAAATAGAAAATTAACGACATTAAAAATAAAGATAATGTTCTGAGCAAAAGGGAGTTCAATTTCAACATAGCTTACTGTGCCCTGTTGTGGTCAAGTATGAGAGATTTGATCCTTCATGGTGAATTCTCATGTATTTCCTGGTTTAAATCAAAAACTTCATGTTAATTTAATAGATTTTTTGTAATAATTGTTTAATAATGTGATACATGGTTATAGTCCCAGTTGGCCACAAGGAGGAGGCCTGACACAATCAAATATTAAAGCAGACTTTTCATATTACATTTGGCAGAATCTTCATGCTTAGTGTAAGGTAGCTGCTTGTAACTTCTTATTGTTTAATTTGTTCAAATTATATTTTGCAGACATGGGGAAAAGAGAACAAGAACTAGAGCAGGTGAGAATGGATTGTGAACACTTCAAAGCCCGTCTGGAAACAGCCCAATCAGATTGCATGAGGGAGAAAAAGGTACATTTGTTCACAAAAAAGTAAGCTATGATCTGTATGTTTGAATTTTAGTAAGAAGTGCAGGGAAATACTAGTTCAGCACTTGAACCTTGCAAGATATAATATCTCTTCAGTATATGGCTTCTGGACAACCTGGAAAACTGTTGGGCACTGAGTTCATATAACCAAATAATATGTAAATTATGCACCTAAAAGTTCTAGCCTTAATACTTTTTGTATGAAAGATTGTTCTAGAACAGAATGATCCATATGATAAAAGTAGTAAATTGAAACATGGCTGCAGAACTAATAATTATTTGAAGCTGAAATCTTAAAGGGAAACAAATTCACACTTCTCTCTGAATTTATTTACCTCTTGTCATAAATGTCTCTAAAATAACTAATTACGTATTATTCCCAAATGGAGTTGGGGGAAAACTAAATACGTTTGATAATTGTGTTCAGAGATCTCTCCTTTTTTTCAAACATAAAATTACAACTGAATTGGTATAATAAAGGGATTGTCTCTGTTACATATGTATGTATTGCATAGTCTATATGGGTTAAAAATAATTAGATTTTTTATATTGTGTGTGCCGCAATTGTTATGTGTCACAGGATGAATTTAGGACAGTTTTATCCCTAAATATGAATTTCCTTAATTTTTTTTTAGATTGTTTGACTCATTTTGAATCTGGTTTAACACACAGCACTGCAAATCTATATAAATGTGCTCTTTGTATCAAGATTGAGAAACACTCTACTTGGGTGTTTGTAAAGCTTGTTGCAAAATCTTTTCTGATAGTTGACATCAAGAGCTGTTTGGAGGAATTAGTCCCTTGAATTTAATATAACATTTCTATAATGTGTCTGTTTCAAAAGGAAAAATACATGGAATATAACACAGGTATTGCTGTGCACAAAATGAAACCTTCTCCCATCTGGGCTGACTTAAGCTGTGTGTATTTTTTGTTTTTAATACAGTATTTCTTTTTGGCCACTGTTCTCATTTCTCCTGCTGTCATGTCATGTACCACTAGCTGTACCCGAGTAAAACTCTAGATCTAACTATAGTTGCAATACTGCATAGAGACATTCTCAAGCAAAGTAAATGCTTGACTTCAGAAAGTGACTTAGGGATTGACTACATAGGGAAGATTATCTACAATAATGTAGGGTGTGAATTTAAAGTGCAGTAGCTATTCCAGAATAGCTCTTGGTGTGGATACTCTTGTTCCACAAAAAGAGTGCCTTTTTCCAGCTTATCTTGATCTGCTTCCAAAATGGATTAAGCTAAATCAGAAAAAAGCATTCTTACTCCAGAATAAGAATGTCCACGGGGGAGCAATTGTAGAATAAAGTAACTCCTCACTTAACGTCCTCCCGCTTCATGTTGTTTCAAAGTTACGTCGCTGCTCAATTAGGGAACATGCTTGTTTAAAGTTGTGCAATGCTCTCTTATAACATCGTTTGGCTGCCTGCTCTGAACACTGTATGTAAGATTTTGTGGAAGAGCAGCAACTTTACAAGGGAGCATTGCACAAGTTCCTCTTCTCCGCCTCCTCCCCTTCCCTCCCAGCGCTTCCCCGGTGTTTAGGACTTTCTGGGAGAGAGGGGTAGGAGCAGGGAAGTGCTGCATCTCCACGCCTCCCCCTCTGTCCCAGAAAGTCCTAAGCGCTGCCTAACAGCTGTTTGGTGGCACTTAGGACTTTCTGGGGGCGGGGAAGGAGCGGGGATGTGGCGTGTTCCAGAGAAGAGGTGGAGTTGGGGTGGGAAGAGTTGGGCCTGGAGTGGAGCGGGGACGGAAAGAGGCGGGCTTGGAGCATCCCCCAGCAAAGTCAGCGCCTGTTCTTCTCCGGGTAAGCTGCCACTGCTACTGCAAAGGTGCTTCCTAGCGGCCTTGCCTGCAGTGGGCTGTGCCTGTGGTGGGGTAAGCCAGGGAACTTCCCAATCACAGTAACAGTATATAATGCCTTTTGTCTGCCCCCCCAAAATTTCCTTGGAACCTAACCCCCCACATTTACATGAAATCTTATGGGAAAATTGGATTTGTTTAACATGCTTTCACTTAAAGTTGCATTTTTCAGGAACATAACTACAGCGTTAAGTGAGGAGTTACTGTAGCTTATTCTGCTGTAGCTATTCTGGTCCATTTCTCAGTGGTCTAAGCATCAGATCTGAAATACCTACACATCTTAATGCCACTGACTCAAATCCTGACATAATGGATTCAACCCTTCACTCTTACAAACTTGATAAACTGAGTGCCGTCCTGTTCACTGTGTGTGCTCTCTTTCAGATAAGACCTTAAAATAAATTATGGCACATTTAATAAGAGTAGGAGTTTCCCTGGTGTTCTTGGCCAAAGCTTTCACTCTCATCTTCATTGTTGTGCAGTATGTGCTGGTTGCCTTCCAGTCAAAAACTGTGTGTGCAGTGGTGTTGGTATGTATAGGTTTTGAAAGTCTTTGGGATCCTGATGGATATATGTATAGTATTATAATTGTCTACTTATTTGCATGTCATTATCCAAAATACTCTTTCAGTTGACGCTGTTTAGTAGCAGTGATAGTGGTGTCAGTCTGGGAACAAGTTAAAAGGTGTAGTCGTGTTTGTGAATGTACTAAATTGTTTTCTGCATGTTCATCAAGCTATCTGAAAACAGACTGGTGATTCATTGGTATGGATGTAAAAGAAAAACAAATTACCCGGAATTTATGGATAGGTAATCGTAGAATCGTAGAAATGTGGGGCTGGAAGGAATCTCAAGAAGTCATCAAGTCCAGCCCCCTGTATTGTGGCAGGACCAAGTAAATCTAGACCAGGGTGGCCAAACTTTCTGACCCTCTGAGCCACATCCGATAATCTTCAGAAGTTCGAGAGCCACAAGACATGCACAACCTTTACACATAAATTTTCTAAAATAGTAACATCCTACTTAATGTATCACAGCTAATTACTGTTAGAGCTACAGAACTTGTGGGTCTCCATCCTGGTCATAAGTCTTTGGAAAGTGGTTAATATGTTGTCAAGGCAGTACGGAGGAGCTCAGTCAGATGTTGATTAGTAAGGGCTGCATGATGTTTCGATTTTACGAACTTCATCATGGAGTACAGCAATTTACAGCAGTATGTTGTGCTGAAAATTGAAATGAGCCGCACACTAGTCTTCTTGAGTTGAGGATACTTCATTCCTGGCACTTGCTTCTTGAACTCAATTGTAGACTGTGATTTTTTCATTATCTTTAGACCTTAGTCCTCCTGAAGTTCCAGTAGTTCCATTTCTACAGCAGATGTTTCTGTAACCACGGTTTTGGGAATCGGAGAGCCATAGTTGATCACATCAACCATGAAAGGGTTTACAAGAAAAGCAAAGCAGGATCCCAGTTTTTCCAAATCTTCAAACCTGGCCTGAAAGTATCAAGCAATCCTTGTAATTTACCTCTGTATTCCTTGTGTTTGTGATCTTCTACTTCAATTTCAGGGAATATTTTTACCTTACTCTTGAGATGGGAAAAGTGGTTGAAGTCTCTTGACACTATATTGCTTTGCAGAAGCTTTAACTTGTTCTGGCAGCTGAATACTGTCTGAGTTAGGTCAGAAATAGTCTTATCCTTTCCTTGGAGTGCCACATTGAGAGTTTGCAGATGCCGCATAGTATCAGCGAAAAACACCAG
Organism: Dermochelys coriacea; assembly: GCF_009764565.3. Classification (NCBI taxonomy): domain Eukaryota; kingdom Metazoa; phylum Chordata; order Testudines; family Dermochelyidae; genus Dermochelys; species Dermochelys coriacea. The sequence goes on from NC_050068.2 coordinate 157,013,458, forward strand.
ATTCTGCATCCATTGCTCATTTTTCAGTTGTGGATAGGACTTTTCCTTTTCTTTAAGGAAAGCATTGAAAGGCTCCAGCAGTTCCATAAACCTATTTAAGACATTGCTGGTTGATAACTACCTCACAATACAGTAGAAAGAGACGTCATTAGGTTTGTCTTCAAGATCCAGTTCTTCAAATTTTTGAACTGTTGATGAGTTCTCCCATTTGAGCAGATGAAATTGACAAATTCTAGGACCATTTTTATTATATTTTTGTACTTGAAGTATCTGCCTGTGAGATGTTCACAATGGATGATAAAATGAACAGGGAGAAACTCTGGAAATTTGGGATTGCTTTTCAAGAGCCTGATAAGGCCTACGTTTTCCCCCACCATTGCAGGTGCTCCATCCATTGCTACACTGACAAGTTTATCCAGTGGTACATCGGCATTTGTAAATGCTTTGTCAAGTGCGTTCTTTATGTCAACACCATGAGTTGTTTCTTTAGCGCCACTAATTCCAACATTCCTTCTTTCACAATTACATCCATAGCAAACAAATACAGCTCATTGTGGTCTATCTTGTGTATCGTGGACAGGTGGAATGCTACAGAATTCTTTAGATCATTTTGCATCTATGATCTTGCTTGGAACATTAGCACTGATCTGGGAGATCTCTCTCTCCATAGGGTCGTGTGAAATTGGAATTTGCTTTATTCGTTGTTCAAGTTTTGTGTTACTTGGATCTGAAATTGCAACCACTTGGGCACAATTCTTCTTAACAAATTCTCTATCACAATATGGACATTTAGCACAAGCGATATTCCATGACCTAACAAAACTAGCTTTGGTCATTGTGTCAGCTTCCTTACTGAACACAGAAAGTAGTGTCTGTTGACTGTTCAGTCGTGATTTTAATGCGGTTAGCTTGTTCTTCCTTAATTCTGATTCAGGAGGGTATTTAGACAAAAAGTTATTATGATTATTTTGTAGCGAGGTTTCAAGTTGCTCACTTTGTAGTGAGTGAGCGATGCACTGCAAGTAAGGCACAGGAGTTTGCCACATTTAACAGTGAATGCAAAATCTTCCCCCCACATTCTGACTTGAAACTTCAGTTTTCTTCATACTTGCGTTTCTTACAATTTGAAGATGTCATCGTCATCTACGAAAGTAACGGAGGGTTAACACTTAAATCTGAAACTATTGAAATCTGACTTATGAACAGTAAACACAGTATGTGTTGTGCAGAATGTGGGAAGAACCCAAGCAAGGAGGTCCACACAGCATTACTTGAAGCAATTTTCTGTTATAATGGGCATGTGCAGCTGAAACCCTGACCTGGGCACCTCCTGCAGGGCTGGACTCCCAAGCACCGGCTCTTCCCAGCAGGGCTGCAGAGCTGTGCACTGGCTCTTCCTGGTGGGGCTGCAGCCCTGAGCCTTGGCTCCTCCAGCGGTGCTGCAGCTCTGTGAGCCACACTCAAACTCTTAAAGAGCCGCATGCGGCTCATGAGGTGCATTTTGGCCATGCCTTATAGTAATTTCATCTAGACTACATTTCCCTGTTTGCTTATGAAAATGTCATGGGGGATTGTGTCAAAAGTCTTACTAAAATCAAGATATATCACATCTAGAGCTTCCCCCTATTCAATAGACCAGTAACCCTGTCAAAGAAGGAAATGAGGTTGGTTTGGCATCATTTGTTTTTGACAAATCCGTGTTGGCTGTTCCTTGGATAATCCTGTTATCCTCCAGATGCATATCAACTGATTGTTTAATAATTTGTTCCAGTATCTTTCCAAGTGTCAGATTAGGTTGATTGGTTTATAATTCCCCGGGTCCTCTTTGTTCCCTTTTTTAAAGAAAGGTACCATAGTCTTCTGGGATCTCAGCCTCTCAAAGATAATTGCCAGTGGTTCTGAGATTGCTTCAACTAGTTCCATAAGCATCCTAGGATGAATTTCATCAGGTCCTACTGACTTGAATACATCCTGCTTTTCTGAATATTCTTTAACCTGTTTTTTCCCTATTTTGGCTTGCATTCCTTCCTCCTTGTTGATAATATTAATACTCTTTTCTTGGTCAAGAATGAATAATCTTTTGTATTCTACTGTTTCTTCACAAACCTAGGTAACTGTGACATCCCAAGTCTTGAACCCAGGCCCTGGGAATCCCTAGACAGCTGCACCATTCTGACCTCCACCCAATGGCTACTGAAACCTGGTGTGCTGAGAAGCTACTAGGGCTGTAGCCTCAGCCAAGGCACCACCTATGGGAGCTCAGGTTGGAGGATCGCCCACTTCCATCAGGAGGAGGAACAGGAAGTTTGTCTGATAATAAGGTGGTGTCCTTGTGGTTGCAAGGTGGTTGTGGCTGCATTGCACCCTGCTTGTGCCTGCTTACTGCACCCAACCTTGTTCCTGCTCTGCTCCTGGTTCCTGCCTTATCCCTGCCTTAGCTCCTGTTTCCTCTTGTGCTCCTGCTCCGTGCTTGATCCTTGCCTCTCCTTCTACCTTTGTGCCTCACCTCCAATTCTCAGTGATCAGTCCTGGCTCTGACCCTGACTCCGGCTTGACCCTTGGCGCTGGCATTTGGCATCTGACCTCAGCTTTGATTACTGGTTCTGACTCTGGCTTGACCTCTGGCTCTGGTAACTGGCAGTTGACTCTGGTGCTGACCTCGGTTTCGTTCCCCAAGCTGGATACCTGCTTTGCCCACTAGACCTGACTCCTGCTCTGACTAGTAGGCCAAACTGCCTACGTCTCGGTCCCTAACAATAACTTCTTTAGGAAATTAAAACACCCTCTGAACCTGAGCAAAATTGGAAGCATAAATGTAATCTTTGGTTCACTACTGTCTTCTTAACTAATCACTTTCTAGTTAGGTAGTTTATCACTGTCATAGTCATGAAGTTTGACCCTTCTTGGAAGATGTTGCATAGCACAATAAGTAGTCAGTGGTGTGCACCCATAGTAGACTTGCTTCTTGGAGGGTTGTTAGTGTGTTTTTTGCGGGGTCTGGTTTTCATTCATTTGCTATGATGATGTTTATGAACAGTTCCACTGTTTGATTTTTTTGCTGTGGCTTTGCATCCTGACAGGCTTATCCATTTATGACATTACCAAAATTATGTCTTATTAATCAACATCAGCATTTTCCTTCCCAAGTGCAAAATGCAAACAGTGAATAAATGTAATACGGAAAAGAAGAGGGATAGGAAGAAGGTTCAGTGTATTTGAGCAGAAGACTTGTTGCAAGCTGGTGTCAAAGAAGCTAATGGATCTGATGTTGAGTTTAGAGAAAAGAGAGTAAATTCAACAAACTCATTTTTAAATTAACAAGATTTTAATGACCGGTTTTAATAACTGACTGCTTATAGTACACACAGAAAAATTTCCAAAAACTATTTATTTACCAAGCAACAGAAGTCCCAGATTCTTTGGTATCAGTAATTAGTGTAACTCTATTGAGTAGACTACAGTAACAGAAGAATATATTGTGGATTGATGCTGAAAAATCTGCTCAATACATTTCATTTGCAAAACAGTGAATCATATGTTGCATTTCCCACTGACAGTAAATGTAATCAACACAAGGGTGGCTGTAAGATGTGATGTAGGCAGCTAGATGTGGACATAGGAAAATATCAACAAAATAGATTTTTAAACGACCAATTATGTGACCTGAGAGATCTAATTAAAGTAATCACTTCTAACAATAAAGTATGAATCTGCAAAGCATTGTGGATGTGTGGGGGTACCATGTAGTAGCATCTTATCTTTAGGTGACTTTAACTCTTTCAGTATTTTCAACCCCACAACTTCAAAAATTGAGACAACCCCCCAAAATTGAGATCCTTAGCTTTGAAATCCTGAGTATGGTGTTTTTGGTTTGGTTTGGTTTGGTTTGGTGGGTTTTTTTTTTAAATCATATGTTTGGGTTTTTTTTTTCTATACTCAAACTTATTAAGAAAACATACTCCCCCTCCCCCTGCCCTTATATGTGTGCCGGTGTCAGGATGGGAAACACACAAGGCACCCACACAAACAGGATGCTTCCTTCTGACATGGACTGTACTTTCCCCCTTTTTAACTCTTCAATTGGTATCCTTTTCTTTACTGGCCCCTACTCCCTCTGCCCAAGGCACTCTCCGAGAGGTGTGGTACAGCTCCCCCCCCGCCACCTCCATCTCCCTGTTTCAGTTCCCGACACCCCAGTCCTGATGTCACTTCCCCAGCCTGTCTAGCACTGCACATGTTGGGATAGTCTGAGTGGCCCAGAAGCCCATACCCCTCACTCCTCATCAGACTCCAGCAGTGCCCCTCCAACTCCCATCCTATACTCTAGCAGTGCCCCAGCTCCCTCCTCCCTTTTAGGCCTCAGCAAGTGCCCCCCCACCCCAGCCTGCAGGAAAAGCTCCTATTCTGGGAGTAGGGCTGTCCTGCAGGGATCCCCCCCGTCTAAATTAAGTTTGCTTTGTAGTGGTAATGGAGGGTGGGAGACGGTTGCTCCCTACTTCAGAGTGAGAAGCCTTCTCTGGGTATGTCTACACTACAATTAAAAGCTGGCAGCTGGCCCGTGCTAGCTGACTCTGGCAAAGGGGCTGTTTAAGTGTGGTGTAGATGTTGGGCTTGGGCAGCCTGAGCTCTGGGACCCTCCAATCCCACAGGGTTCAAGAGCCTGGGCTCCAGCTTGAGCCTGAACATCTGTACCACAAATAAACAGCCCCTTAGCCCAAGCCTGAGTTATCTGTATAATTGCAGTGCAGACATTCCCCTCAGTGTTGCATATGCTCTGTTCCCCATTGAGTGGCCAGGTGTGCTCAGGAATTGCCTGCAGCAGCTATACTGCTGTCTGTATCACAGGCTGCCAAAGCAAAAGCTGCAGGCTGCAAGTATGAAATCCTAAGGTGCATATGACTGTTTGTTTATTTACAAGTAGCTGCAAAAACTGCCCCCAAATCACAATGCTCAGAATATCTTCACAAGTGTTGGAAGCTCTGCTCTCTCTTTCCTTGAACCATTGTTCATTATTTAGTGTGATTTTTGGAAGGTTTATATTTAGTCCCTTTGAGGCCTCAATCTGGAAGGTTTTTTTAGGATATTGATACCTCTTGGTTTTCTTTGTGGTCTGCTCATGACTTACTTCTTTCTTATCTGGTCAGGCAATTCTGTCTGATTAGGAAGTAAGGATTAATTTTAAGACTAAATGCGACCTGGGAGTATCTTCAGTTCATGTTCCTCTTTCTGCCAACCTCCCATATGGCTGCGAGAAACATTTGCCACTCCAAAATACTTCCAGGTCTTGTTGAATTTACCAATTAAGTGCTGTGTTCTCTGTGCTGATCTATGGCAGAGTGAGCCAAGCACAAAACCAGTTAACCCAGCACTGAAGCAGACAGACCTGGGATGGGACTGCTGCTCCTACACCATGGATGACAGATCTTTGGAGCCCAGTGATCTGTGGTCCTAAGTTTGAAGGCCATCCCAAACATCAGGCCTAGAGCTTAGCGCTCTAGGGATCCTGTCTTAATCTGCCACTGCATGTAGGGAAAGTATAGCCTCTAGCTTCTCTGAGATAGGCCACAATTTTTTTCTGGGGCATTTATTCTAGCTCACAAACAACTTTATCTCACATGGCTGAGATACTTAGCAGTTTTTCACAGGACTGCTACCCTAAGACTCATCTGTCTTGCTAAAAGCTCTTGTCTCTCAGTGAGAGATGCAATTTTTTGTGTAGTAGGAGCTGATGCTACTTTAACTTGAACCACTGAGGCTATTGTAGCTGTCATTGTTCAACTCTAGCACTGCTTCATAAGTTGCAGGTGGCAGACTCCTAACTCCTGTTGACTTCCCCAGCACACAGCATGGTTACTCAGACTGCTATGGAGAGAGAATTTAGCTCTGTGGAAGTACTGTGAATTGCTGCATTTTATATATATGGCCGTAATATTGTTTCCCTTTCTCTGTCTTATCGGTAGAAACGTAGTTGGGATATTTTGAAACCAGATGAAATGCGCTTCAGTATTAATCTCCCAAAATTTACGTAAATTAATTTCAGGAGAAACTAGACCTTCGACAGCAGCTGAATGAGGCAAGACAGCAACTACTGCAACAGGCAGAATATTGTACAGAAATGGGAGCTGCAGTCTGTACTTTGTTATGGGGTGTCTCTAGCAATGAGGAAGCAGTTAAAAACATTCTAGGAGGGGTGAGTACTGCAGATGTATATATTTTCATGGGAATGTTTAGGTATTATAGGTAGATAACGTGCTTTAAATAACATATCTTAACACATAGGTGTATTTCAGTAATTGAACATATAGCAAAATAATTCTCTGAATTGTTTATTCTTTTTGGTCTATCCAATTTTTATAGTCTATAAATGGTTTAATGTAGATCAAGCAGGGAACAAACTAATTTAATATTTGATGTTACAAGGCACAGATAAGAGGGACATTTTCTTCTCTCATCTGCTATCATCAGACTGGAAATGCAGATTACTACCATTACAGTGTAAATAATTTTGTAAACCCACCACCAGAGGAAAAAAATCCCTGACATTACTTCAGCAATTTCCTCGCGCACTTATTCTCCAAAGTACGTACCTACCAACCAGTCTTCCCCATCTCAGTGCTCATCAGAAAATGTGCACAGTCTACCTCTCATGCCATGAAACACAAGGAATTATGGGATGTTTCTTCCTCTGTTCCTTCTTCTAGACCACAAAATTAAAAGTGATAGTTTTAAAACCAATTTAAAATGGAGAAGAGTGATAGAGTACTATGACCAATTAAGATTCTAACCCGTGCTGTTGTGGTGAAGGAAGTGCGTGTTTGGAACTATTTAGCCATACTAACATATTTCATTCAAAACATCAATTATGTCACTTTCTAAGAGGAATATTCCATGGATCATGATTTTAAAATAGCTGCAGTTCTTGCGCATTGATAGTAATAGGCACCTAGGATGTGTGGTTGGTTTATGTGAAATATACAAATGTAGTGTCAGTGCACCACGTTAAAGTCATTATACTGAGGAGGAATTGGCTACTTATTTCTCAGTGCCCAGGAATCGTTTGTAAAAAAAGGTTAAAAGCGTGCCAAGTGTAAATGAATGCAACTGCTCTGGAATTCTCTGGGTGACAAATTGAAATACGGTATACTCCCAATTTTCCCAAACCTTATTATCTGAACCTCTGCATTATCCAAATCCCAGGGAACAAGGAAGGGATTTGGATAATGGAAAGGTTCGGACAATAGAGCAGAAATTTCCAGCCATGGGAGAGGTAACCCTGCTGGTGAATGGCTCCTGGGGCAGTGTAGGGAGCCCTCCAGAGCCCTGCTGTCACAGGAGCGAGTGAGCAGGGCCATGACAGCACAGCTTTAGAGGGCTCCCTGCACTGCCCTAGGGCTGGTGACACCCAGTCCCTGCAGATGCAAGGTGCAGGGAATGCTGCAGTCCTGGTGGGTCAGAGCAGAGTCCTGCCCAGACAGTACAGCCTCCTCCCCAGCACCTTGCAGAGGGCTCCTTGCAGTGTCACTCCTGTCCTCTTGATTATCCAAACTCCTGATTATCTGAACAAAATTCATGTCCACCATGCTATTCAGATAATTGGGAGCATACCGTATAAGATACATTTTAGGTATAAATTGATCTTAATTTGTCATTCAGTGGATGTGCAAATGAGTATAACTTACACAGCTTTATCTTGCACTCTGTTATCAGTTTCTTTTTCTGCAATGCTGCTTCTGTCCCTAGACATATTTAAGTTGCTCATTTTACTATCACACTAAATGCCACTTAGATGAGCCCAAGTTGCACTACTTTACCATTTTTTCCAGTTTCCTGATCAGTTTACACTCCTCATTTAACTACTTCTACCATTTATGTAACTGCTGAATTTGGCAGCTGAGTTCTAGTCACTGGAAGGATGTCTCTCATAAGGGAGGAGTTCTGCAAGAGACAATAAATTATAGCATGTAAAGAAATGACATGTACAGTGGGTAGAGGTAACACTCGTATCCTATCGTATGTTCCTTTCAGTATTACTTAGTGCAACCTGTGAAAGTGATTGTTTTCCCTCCGCACTTGCAGAGCAAAGCAGTAAAGTTTTTCACAATTACGGGACAAACTATGGAGAGCTTTGTGAGGTCATTAGGTGAAGATACCAAACACCAAGATCTGGATTCTGATGAAAATCAGTTTGTATTAGCTTTGGCAGGGATTGTGACAAGTAAGTCAGTTTTGTATGTCAGGACTATATTCCACATGTACTGTAAGGAGCATATATTGCTGTAAATGTGTGATGATTTATATCTAGCTGTTTGACTAAATAACTGATTTTTTAAAATGTTAGTATCATGTATGAATCACCATTCTCTTCAAGTTCTAGAAAACTTCATTGTCTTCTAGCTGTGTTGGTTCTGCCATGCTAAGAAGAGTAAAACATGATAAAACTTACTTTGTTATTTAAGTTGGTAAATATGATTCTGGGAGTAGATCTGCTGAAAAGAAAAATCTGCCGTTTAGATTCTCTCACTATAATCACGCTTTGAAACCAGAGTTTAGACAAGGCTTTCACGTTTAATATAATATTAGTAGAAGACATAAGCTAATTATCTCAACTTCCAGAAGGTATATATGCCTCACAAATGGCTGTTAAGGAAGCCTGATATCCTAGGGTGAGAAGTAAAAGATAGGAAGCCAAAGAACTAATTAGTTACTCTTGGCATGGAAAAATGTTAAAAACTGTGTGCCCCTGGAATCAACATTGTGAAAGAGGGCCAAACTATTGAGATGGAAGCATTTGGTGAAGACACAAAATTATTTAGGTTAGTCAAAACTAGAGAGGATTTTGAAGAACTACAGAAAGTCCTAATACAACTAGGATAACTGGCCAAAATGATGGCAGATTAAATTCAACATTGGCAAGTACAAGATCTTCAAAATAAGAACAACAATATAAATTATTCATACACAGTAGTGGGTTCTGAATTTAATAACCTGTTTTTGGAGTGGGATGGTGGTGATCTAGGTGTCATTGTGGCTAGTTCATTAAGATGTCTAGTAAATGTGAGTAAGATGAAAAACTGTATTAAGAATAATATAGAAAACATTTTGCCCTTCCACAAATTAAAGGTGTGATTTGATTCTGCCTCAGATCACTTCATTTATAAAAGCATAACAGAAATAAAGGTCCAGAGACTGACAATGACAATGTTTAGAGATTTGTGGAATGAGGAAAGCTTCAGTGGGAGGAAAAAATAAAAAGAATATTGCCAGTGACTTCAGTGCTGCCAAGATTTCACCTAATATGTCTATTTAATTTGGAAAGGAGAATGTTTAAGGACAAATATGGTAAAGGATACACTGTAATGAATGATTGAACCTTAATCCTGGTTTTGCAACCTTAATATTTCTAAGGTAGGTTTTTTAGATATAATTCAATTAAAAAAATGAAAAAAAATCAGAATTTCCATTATGTGTAACCAGATTGGCCTGCAATTTGGGTCTTCTAGATTAGATTAGGTCTGCTCTAAATTGGGAGATTCTGTTCTCCTTGCCTCCCAGCACAAGAACATGAGGGCATTTAATAAAATTGAAAGGTAGCAAATTAAAAACTGATTAAAGGAAATACTTTTTAATTCAACATGTAATTAGACTGTGAAACTCATTGCCACTGGCTGCTGTTGAGGCCAACAATTTAGTAAGATTGAAAGAGGGACTGGATATTTATATAGCTAAGAAGATTATCCAGAGTTGTTATAATAAAAGGAGTACTTGTGGCACCTTAGAGATGAACAAATTTATTTGAGCATAAGCTTCCGTGAGCTACAGCTCACTTCATCGGATGCATGCAGTGGAAAATACAGTGGGGAGATTTTATATACACAGAAAACATGAAACAATGGGTGTTATAGTTGTTATAGTTACTGCAAAAAAGAGTTGTGGAAGGGAGATAATATTTTATGTTTCAGGGTTTAAACCAGTTTTTATCCATTAGGGATTAGAGTGAGATCTTCATGGGGTGAAAATCATTCTATATTTGCCTGCTGTAGGGTTTCTTGCACCTTCCTCTGTCTCTTCTGGTGCAGGCTGTTGTTGGAGACAGGATACTGAACTAGGTGTATGTAAGTCTGAGCTTGTATGGGAATTCCTATGTTTCTGTGTCTTTTAAGATACATTTTTATGACATATGTTGTTACTTCTTCAACTGGTGTTCTCTGTCTTTAATGGGTTCATTGGGTTCAGCATCAGAAGTGTATTCATGCGAGAGCAATATTTATTATTACTGAAATATCTAACATAAATTTGGGGCTAGCCGCCTGAAGATACAGAGTGGTGAGCAGGACTTTGAACCCAATCAACATATTAGCATTAGTACAGGTCCTGAACCTATTTAAAATGTTTTTGTGCTCTCATCATCTCCATCCCTTAAAATATTAGCACATACAATGATACTCAGACTTTCTGACATTTGTCTTTTTTTTTTTCATGTAGCACTTCATCACCTGAATGTATAAAAATGTCAAGTGGGCATCTGTGATTTTTGTATCAAGTGTTTCCCCCAGATTTTAGATATAAAATTGTCTCTTGAAATTGGTTCAGAGTGGATGATGTAGTAAGTTTAATTATTTTTAATGCTGCTTTCTCCTTTAGAACAAATAAAGAAGAAAAAAATCTTTTTATGGTGATTTTTGTAAAAATAATTATTAAGCAGGAGAGAAAAAAGAAAACAAGACCAATGTGGAGTTTCAGAAACAGTAAACCAGTCCAGCAGTGATTTACTCTTCCAAACAACCTAAACCATCAGTTGATTACAAAATCATTGCTCACAACTGAGAGTGCCAATCTCAGGTCAGACTGTCAGAAAACAGGGCAGACCTCCCAAACTGGTAGTATAGTGTAGAGTTAGATTTCACCACACCAGTAGCACGTGTGCACTCCTGGATCACTATATTAGTCTTACCATGGAGTCACAGACAGTCCCCTTAGGCTCTCCAGCACATCTTGCTGCCCAGACAAACTATACTTTGTGATGAAAGGTTATTAAAACCACAAATCACCTCACATTGGTACTCCCAATTCCAAAGGATCGGTCACTTTTCCCTAGTCAATGGATACTCTTAATCTTACACCAAAAACAACACTGGCAGCCAATTTCTCAAGTAATCTAACTAAAGGTTTATTAGCTAAGAAAAATAAATGAGAGTTACTGAGAAGTTAAAGCAGGTAAAACACATTAACAGGTGAGTCCAAGTTTGTACATCCAAATTGATAGCAGAGAGGTAGTAATCTGCTAGTTTTCCCTAAGTCTCTCAGGGTTTATCAAAATCATTTTGGGGATCTCTGCCTACTTGCTCAGTATTCAACCCTGTTAGAATCCAAACAGTTCAGAGATTCAGGATCATTCCCTGGATCCATTCTTATAGCTGTCTTCCCCAGAAAGGAATTTGGCAAATGTTTCCATTACAGCAGTGGTTCCCAAACTTGTTCCGCCACTTGTGCAGGGAAAGCTCCTGCCAGGTCGGTTTGTTTACACTACTGCGTCGGCAGGTTCGGCCGATCACGGCTCCCAGTGGCCGCGGTTTGCTGCTCCAGGCCAATGGGAGCTGCTGGAAGCGGCGGCCAGTACATCCCTTGGCCCACGCCGCTTCCAGCAGCTCCCATTGGCCTGGAGCAGCGAACTGTGGCCAGTGGGAGCCACGATCGGCCGAATCTGTAGACGCGGCAGGTAAACAAACCGGCCCGGCCCAGCAGGGGCTTTCCCTGCACAAGCGGTGGAACAAGTTTGGGAACCACTGTATTACAGAATGGGCTTTTCCTCTGTTGACTAAACGCAGACTGGGTCTGTGGATTTCCCATTGTCGAACACAATGACCCATGCTTTGAAGTTAGCATGCTTCTTCATTTATAGTTTATAGTTCCAACCCTAAGGCTCCAATCCCATTTGATGGTCAATCCAATTACAGAGATATACACAATGCATTTAATTACAGCAATCCAAACAGTCTTTCATTAGTTTTCATGAAGTTTATACATCAATTAAATTCTCTCTAACATACACTTTTGATCTAGGGTTAATTAAGTACAGAATATACCTAATGTAATGCGATAGTACAGATTACAGGGAAGTGAAGACAATAACATTAACATATCTTTGATATTCAAACACAAGTGAATTGGCCAATGGCTTTGATTTAAGCTGGTCTCTCAGTATCACACTGAAGTGCTCTGTCAGGTCTCAGTCATTATTTAAAAGAACCCTGCAAATGTTCAAAAAACAGCAGTAAAAAAGAGCAAATAGGGGGAAAAAAATGCTTAACACCACCTGCTAGATTTTCTGACAGTAAATCCATTCCAGACAAGGGTTGTAATTTCTAAAACGTCACATGTTTTTGCACTTTTATTTCTCTTTCTTTCCTCCTTAGTGTTGCTGAATATATATTCTCCCTTTTTAACCATTTTGTGATTGATAATAAAGCAAGACTACATGTATAAATTCTCATAGTTTTGTCATGTTAATGTGAGAATTATAATATATTTTCTCTTTAAGGGTTCAGTGTGTCAGAATACAATGCAATGGGCCTGATCCTCACCTCACTCCAGTTTTAATACCTGCCATGGCTCTGTAGGTTTCAGTCAAGTTATTCCTGATTTACATCTGTCTGAGGAGAGTCAGGCTCATTTTTTTTAAATGCAAGCTGCTGTAATGTTGTTTCATTCCTCACTGCTTAACATTTGAACTTTGCTTCCTACAGTCCAATACGTTTATTCAAGGGCAAATTGTATTCTTAGCAGAGTAATAGTCTTTCTGCATTTTTTGCTTATTGTGTTGTCCACTGCATAAGGAAGCACTCCTACAAGAGCAGGGAAGATCTTGCAAGTTGACCTCTCTTGCTGTTTTAGATGTATACTCTAGTCAGGAACGTAGGGGGAACAAATACAAAATAATCTACATCAGTGGTGGGCAACTTGAAGCCCACGGGCTGCATGCAGCCCATCAGGGTAATCTGATTGCAGGCTGCGAGACATTTTGCGGATGTTGAGCACCCACAGGCACAGACCCCTGCAGTGCCCAGTGGCTGCGGTTCATTGTTCCTGGCCAATGGGAGCTGCAGGAAGTGGCGGGCCATAGGGACGATCTGGCTGCCACTTCCTGCAGCTCCCATTCGCCGGGAATGGCAAACCATGGCCACTGGGAGCTATGGGGGGGCTGTGCCTGCGGATGTTGAGCGTCTGCAAAATATTTCGCAGCCCGCAATCAGCTTACCCTGATGGGCTGCAGATTGCCCACCGCTGATCTACATCTTCCTTCCTTTAGAACTGAGACTGTTAGGGTTAGCTTTGCATTATTTCCACGGTAGTTGTAGATGCTGCCAGTTCAGAGCTTCTTGAATCATACCTGTTTCATAAACTCATTGCATTACAAATTTTGCTGCTGAGCCATGCTGAATACATATTTTAATTAACAATGTATAATTATAAACAGGTTTTTTGACTGCTAGGTATTGTTTGCTGCTTCGGTAGCATATTATACAGTTCCGTTTTGGCTGTGTCGCTACATTTAGGGAAAGGTTTATAGATGTCATAGCTCAGTCTTCACAGTTCCTACAGGTAGTTAATATTTGATTGTATTAGATATGAACTCATTTTCCTGTTTTTTTTAATGTGATTTTTATTATTTTATTTTGTGTTCTGTTGTAGATGTTGCTGCATTGGCATGTGGCCGTGAATTCCTGGTTAATTCAAGTCAGGTGTTGTTGGACACAATGATGCAACTTCTGGGAGACATGAAGCCAGGACTCTGTACCAAACTGAAAGTGTATGAAGGCCAGATATTTTTCAAATGAAGCATGTTATCTTACAATGTAGACCATTATTACTGAAGCTCTTTACCTAATGATCCTGTCAAGGAACTGTCTCCATCAGAGTGCCCCCTTTGGATGCTACTTGGAAAGTAGCATTCATACAGATCCAAGCCTTTTAGCAGGAGCAGTTGGTGACAGTCTAGTGGTGGTGGGCTCTCAGCTCTTGTTTTGGCTATATCTCCCCTTTTCAAGAGTCACAGGTGAAACAAAACAATCCAAAGGCTACAAAAGGGAAAAATAAAAAGGAAAACCTCTAGGCCTCCAGTACAAGTTATCTGATACAGTCCCTTCCCACTTTTGGCACACGAGATCTGTGTTCCCTTTTTGTGAGGACAAAAACTCCGCTTGCTATCAGGCTTCTTCCTGGAGTTGGGAAGCTTAACTGTGCTCCCCTTCAGGGCTGCCCACTACTGAGTGGAGCTTCCTCCTTTCAAACTCCTCTGTTCCTTGCATAACTTGCAGGTGTGGTGTGATGAGACTTCTCCATCCCAAAGCAGCGCCTTAGCCTTCATACTGGGGTAGGGTTTACGTACCCTCCCTCTCAAGACAGGGGCAGGGTTGCCATCCTCTGTGCTGGAATTGCTGTCGTCTTGTGAAAAAAAGTCAGCATTTTGATGTGCCTTACCAGGACAGTTGAATACCTGGAAGCTATAGGGTTTTAGCGGATTATCCTTGGATTGGTGTCTTCCATGGTGTTCGGCCACCTAAGTGGAGTGTGGTCTGTGATTTTTAAAAGGAGGATTTCCCAGCAGATAGTAGCCACTGAATCCACAGCCCATTTTGCTGCCAGTGCTTCCTTCTTGATCACAGAGTATATTTTCTCTCTGGGGAACAACTTTTGGCTGATTTAAAATATCAGATGTCCTTCCCCCTCAATTTTTTGCAAATGGATCAATCTTAGTCCTACATGTGAGGCATTTATTTGCAGAATAAATCTCTATGAAAAGTGTGGATTAAAAAGGACTGGCTCCTTACATAAATGCTCCTTCGGTGTCCTAAATGCCTTATCGCAGGCTTTTCAACCACTGGACCCTTTCTGGGCATCTGTCCTTTACGAGATCTGTGAGGAGGGCCACAGTAGTGGGGAATCCCAGCACAGAAATCGATAAGCCTGCAACTCACAAGAAGTGCCATAATTGGTTGGGGTTTTTTGTCGTGGGAACTGGACAATCCATCAAGGCTTGGACCTTGTTCAATAGGGGTCGTAGTCACAGTGTAGCCTAAGTACGTGACATTGCGGTTCCCTGTCTTACTGCATCTGTGAGGAACTGGAGTGCTGCTGTGACAGTTCTTAAGCGACTGTCCCAGTCCTGGCAGGAGAGAACTGTATCATCTAAGTAGGCCGCTGCATACTGCCTATGCAGCCAAAAGATTCGGACCGTTAGCTTCTGGAAAGTTTCCGCTGCCTCAGAGTGACCAAAAACATTTCTTGGATTTGATACAGAACAGTGGTGTGCTGCAGGTTGCCCATCACTGATATAGACCAAAGGATGCGGAAAAAGCTGTTTTTCCCGTTTCTGGTTCAGTTATTTTCCAGTACCCTTTCATGAGCTCTAAAGCGGATATATATCTGGCAGCTCTCAGCCATTGTAATAGTTCATCCACTATTGGCATTGGCTGTGCGTTGAATTTTGAAACGACATTGACCTTTCGAAAATCAGTGCAGAAACATGTCATGCCATCAGGTTTTGGCACTAGCACAATACTCCTCCATTCACTGAGTGATTCTTTTACTACTCTATACCTCGTTTGGATGCTACTTGGAAAATAGCAGTCACACAAATCCAGACCTTTTAACAGGAACGTTCAGTGACAGTCTAGTGGAGGTGGGCTCTCAGCCCTTCTGGCAATTTCTCCCTTTTTCAGAGTCACAGGTGAAACAAAAAAACCAAAGGCAGCAAAAGAAGTTAAAGAAAGGGGCAAAGAAAAAAAGAAAAATAGGTAGTTCTGACCAGGATATTGACCTCTTTCTTCAGAGAGGCCCTGGATGGGTTATAGTCCACCTTAGAGTCCTCTGGGTCTCCAGAACAAGTTATAGGATAAGTCTCTTCCTCCTTTTAGCACAGGAGATCTGTGTTTCCTTTTTGTGAGGGCAGAGGTTGCACTAGACATCAGGCCTTCCTGGGAGCTGGGAAGCATAGCACCCTGCATCCTTCCAGGGCTGTCCACTATTGAATGGAACTTTCTCCTTTGAGGCTTCTTGCAGGTGTTGCAGGATGGGGCTACTCCAGCCCCAAGCAACTCCCTAGCTCCTTCCGTGCTGGTGTGGGGTTTACACACCCCATCACAAATTCATTCATTATTTACTTTACTGGAGAGGAAATATGTCCATTGCAAATAATATTCACAGCATCCATTCCTCACAAATATGCTAGACGTGGTTGCAAGGCTGGTGACTGCATACCAATTCTCCTCAGCCAATATTGCAGGCACATCAGGGTCTCTGCAAGGTCTATCAAGCACCAGAATAATAGGTAATGTGGAGATGTGCCCATCCCTGCCTTGGTAAGTTGCTGGAATGAATGGCACTTAAGGGAGGCTCAAGTATTAAAGTAGGGAAAAGAACTGAGAGAAATGTAGGAGTCGCCCTGTATCACCATCCAAAATGAAAAATAATCTGTTAAAATACTATGCTTGGTTAGCTAAATAAGTAGCTTACATATGTACCAAAAGTGCATTTGTCTTAGGCCAGCAAAGTGTAAATGACCTCCTGCCACCTTACTACTCACAAGCTGCTATCATCAACATTGGTAAAGGGATGTCTGTAAAGAAGCCCTGTGAGACAAATGATTCTATGAAATATTGTAAAGAAAAGACCATGATACATAATCCAAAAAGGGAAAAAGTCAGACTTTCCAGTAAATGAAGAAATAAAATATTAACGTTCTTTGCCATTTTCTCAGCAATATTACTGATTAATTGAAGCAAGTTGTACCTGGGAGGTATGAAATTCGGCTTGTCCTAGACATATGTATATGGCACTTGGACACTACAGGGATTGGGAACCTTAATATGGTGCTTGTGTAGATAAATATTATTGATATGAATAATCTTTGATTCATGTGTGCAGTATTTTATTTCAGTAGATATTTGAATGTTCATCTGTGAAAAAGCATAGATATTGAATGCCCATGTTACTAATGATTTGGTGTTTTATGTATATCATTACAGAGTCCCTTCACATTATTTAATGTCTATCACGCTGTTTCCCAAGTGTAGGGTTTGGAAGTCAGCATTCAAAATAGGATAGCCAACTTTCATATTATTTGGTATTTTTCTGAAAGCCTCAATTTCTGAAGTTATATGATTACGTGAGAATTACAACTTTCATTTTTTTTAAAATGCAAGTTTCTAGGCCTCATGATTGCAGAGAAAAGTTAGAAAATGTGACCTCTAAAGACTCAAAATCCATAAGGCAAATAAAAAGAGCCCAGACGTCTACAAATCCCTTGATTGTTAAGCCAATTTTAAGAGTTTTGCAGGGCTGGCTCTTGATTTTTGAACGCTTTGGCAATATTGTAATCATGCAGTGTTTGAGGGGCTTCTTTTTGGAAATAAGTTTAAAAAATAAGTTCTTTATTGTAAAGATAGCTAAAGCTGATTGCCAAACAGTTTCTTATGGTGGTGTAATCTCCAGCTACCTTGCAACAGCGATTTTAAAACGTGTGCAAGTCAAGCCTACAGACAAACCAAAGACTCAACAGGGGACATTTAGTTTGTAGAATATCAATATATAATGACCATCAAACTGGGTTAGCATACAGCCTAGAAGAGGCACTGCACAAAATCTCATGTGGCTCAGAAATTTTAATTCCAAATTAATTTTACAGCAGTGCTACAATAAATTTTACAGTATCTTACACAATGCAATGGTAATCTTTGATCCTGTTTATATTCTGCATTCGATGAAGACTACTGCCTAATATTTGGTGTTGGATCAAATGCCAAAAAAGAGGATTTATCACAGTCCTGGCATAAATACCATATTAATGAAAGATAATGTGACTGATATTTATGCTTGTTTGCCAATCAAGGTGGCTGGATCCATGTATGATTTGGATTCAAACCAAAGATTCATCACAAACCTGTTTTAAGTGACAAAAAAACATTCTCTTCCCACTTGTACCTTGAAACCTGGCTCTTGAAGGCGTAGGGTTAGAGAGACTAGGTATGATAGTCAAACTTGTAAGGCCTGCATGGCTACCAGGCTGACACATGATTTATTTTTGAGAGATCAGTACAAGTAAAAGATGTAGAAACAAGTGCGAGTTGAGACTCCGTAATCAAATGACATCTTTTCTACTGACCAAAGGAAATGCTGTTTGTTTTCAACTAATTACTTTATAAATAAGTATAGCTAGTTCAGAGATGTGGTGACTAAGTTATGCATTTCCAATTTTTGTTACTTGAGGGTTGGGGGGGAAATAATAAAAAGAGTGAGAGGGTTATAATAATAAGGAGAAGGGCAAAGGAAAAACAGTGTGTTTATATAGCGAGAATATAAGGGAGCAGTAGAGCTGAAAGTGGCGTAAAGAGCCAAGGAGTTTTTCCAAATTGTGGTGGTGTTAATAATATACTATTACTTTGGGCTTAGTGTGGCTGTGAGTGGTTAGCAAAATGGGATTAAATCTCAGGAACTTTCTTCTTCTTCTCCCCCCAACATTCCAACATTTTTAGTTCACCACAACCAGTCCCCTCAGCTCCACACAAAACAAACAAGCGAAAGAAAAATACAAACTAGCAGTGTCCTTCTACATCATTTTTAATCTGTGTGACATTTCCATTGAGGAACAGATTGAAAGACCATGTCCAAAGATATTAACTTTTTCTGTTGTAAATGGTTATTTTATTTATTGTTTTTATTTTGGCTGATCATGCATAGTTAGAGGTATTCACATTTCATTACTAAAGGCTAAATTCTGCTGCCTAAGTAAGGGCCGTGGAAGCTGTATGAGGAGTGAAGTGCACATGGCTCATGAATGCTGCAGAGCACAGCTCCAGAGCAGCGTCTACAGCTTGCTGTGGGCCATGACCACAATAGATTCATTGGTCTAAGGGTAACATTTTAAAAAGTGGCTAAGCAATTTAGGAGCTTAAGTCCCATTTTTAAAGTCATTTAGGTGTCTAGGAGCCTAAGTGTCATTGAAAGTCCATGAGAGGTAGGCTCCTAAGCACCTAAGTGAGTTCTGAAAATGAGACAGACCCCTAAATCACGTAGGAGCTTTACAGATTTTTTACCCTACCTCTTCGTGTAGAAGTTGCACAGTAAAATGCAAACGTACTGCAACCTGAGACTACAATAGCAGCCATGAAGGGTCTGGTCAATGGCTCCATAGCCTGCCCCCAGATTGGGGAAGAAGATTCCAATCCACTCCCTACTTCTTCAGAGCTCCCTCTCACACAAACCATGGACATAGGCTGTAGGCATGTATTGGGATTTGTCCCATAAGTGTAGTGCAAGCCCCCCAAAAGCAAGATTTTATTTGTTAGCTTTTCCATTCTGTCATTTATTAAGACTTAAGCACCTTCCATTAAAGGATCTTTATGAAGTGAGCTGTAGCTCACGAAAGCTTATGCTCTAATAAATTTGTTAGTCTCTAAGGTGCCACAAGTACTCCTTTTCTTTTTGCGAATACAGACTAACACGGCTGCTACTCTGAAACCTTAGAAATGTAAAGTATCACTATTAATCAAAGCATGTCATAAAATCCAGTAATTAACCTTTCTTCCTCACAGCATCCCCTAACATTCTCCTGGCCTGCCGTGGTAAAGTGTCCTACCATGGAGGACGGAATAAGGCTGCCCTCCCCAGAAACCTTTTGCAAAGGCTTTGGGAGTGCATCCAGGAGAGCTTCATTGAGATGTCCCTGAAGGATTTCCGTTCCATCCCCATACACGTTAACAGACTTTTCCAGTAACTGTACTGGCCACGAATGCATCCCAAGTCTTCAGGGCAAATTAATCATTAAACACGCTTGCTTTTAAACCATGTATTGTATTTACAAAGGTACACTCACCAGAGGTCCCTTCTCTGCCTTCTAGGTCCGGGAACCTGCCTGCGGTGGGTTGGGAGGGTACTAGATCCAGGGTGAGAAACAGTTCCTGGCTGTCAGGGAAAACAGTTTCTCCTGTGCTTCAGCCTCCTCCTCCTCCTCATCTTCCTCATCCCCAAAATCTGCATCCCTATTGCATGAGAGTCCATTGACGGAGTCCACGCACAGGGCTGGGATAATTGTAGGGGCACCCCTTAGAATGGCATGCAACTCATCTTAGAAGCGGCATGTCTGGGGCTCTGGCCCGGAGTGGCCGTTTGCCTCTCTGGTTCTTTGGTAGGCTTGCCTGAGCTCCTTAAGTTTCATGCAGCACTGCTGTGGGTCCGTTATAGCTTCTGTCCTTCATGCCCTTGGAGATTTTTTTTCAAATATTTTGGCATTTCATCTTTTCAAACTGAGTTCTGATAGCACGGATTCGTCTCCCCATACAGCAGTCAGATCCAATACCTCCCGTTCGGTCCATGCTGGAGCTCTTTTTCAATTCTGGGACTGCATGGTCACCTGTGGTGAAGAACTCTGCATGGTCACCTTTGCTGATCAGCTTGCCACACTGACCAAACAGGAAATGAAATTCAAAAGTTTGCTGGACTTTTCCTGTCTACCTGGCCAGTGCATCTGAGTTAAGAGTGCTGTCCAGAGCATCACAATGGAGCACTCTGGGATAGCTCCCAGAGGCCAATAACGTTGAATTGCGTCCACAGCACCCCAAATTGGACCCAGCAAGGTCGATTTCAGCATTAATCCACTCGTCGGGGAGGAGTACAGAAACCGGTTTTAAGAGTCTTTAAAGTTGGAAAAAATGGCTTTGTAGTGTGGACGGGTGCAGGGCTAAACCGATCTAATGCTGCTAAATCCAACCTAACCTCATAGTGTAGACCAGGGCCTAGAGAAGATGTATAGAAAAGAGAGAGTGGAAAGACAAACTAAAAAGGGGAGTGAACTTATAAAACAACTATCAGCATCAGAGTACAACTATTTTTTCAATCACTTCAGAGCCTCCTGGCTAGGAGTTTGCAGCACACTAGTGGTCTAGTTTTTAGAGAGGCTGAAAACTCTCTCTCATTGACTTCAGTGATTTTGTGTGTGCTCAACACCTTTGAATATTTAGGTCATAAACCTGTTGGAAATAATTGAAGAAAAGAGAAACAAAATCAGAATAAATGGACATTAAGCTATTCAGAGTATTGCTAGTTAAGCAAAAAAGTTCATATAACTTTTCATCTTAGAATACAAAAAAATAAAATCGTGGCAAGTGTGGAAGGCCATGTAATAACACACATCAGATATTCTATTTAGCTCAGCAAAGAGTGCAACAAAAAGTTTAGTGGCAATACAATCTCTACATCAAATATTATCAGTAGTTTGATAGCTTTGAAGAAAGAAGATCTTGCCTGTGCCCTGGGTTCCCCAAAAGATCCAGAACTACTTAAAATAACTTCCATATTTGGTCTTATTTCTGAATAATTTGTATAATACAGGCATCACATTTCTGTATATAAAATTATCCAGCATGAGTTTTATTTTATCTTATAATATTGCATTAGCAGTCTTACAGTTAAAGCTGAGATGACACCTATTTACTAATCCATTTTTCAGTGGCTTTCAGCATTTTCAGTTTACTGAAATTTACTGAAATTTTTCCTGCTTATCTCTTCTGAAAGTAGACCTTTCTGGGAGAAATTCGATGGCTTGGTCAGATACAGTAAGCATTCACTTTACGTGAACATGGGTGGATCAGGGAATATGTTTTTCATCTGTGAGGAAAAGTTGAAAATTTTTGGTTTGTTTTAAGATTTAAATTTGTCATGGATGTAGTCCTAAAAGTTGATTAGGGATGTTGCTATGTTAGGAAGACAATAAATTATAAAATACAGTTTTTGAGGCTTTGAAAATATATGACTGAGCATAGCACTTACTGAGTGTTTGCATTTTCATTCTGCTGCATAAACATTAAATGTAGTTTGACTTTAAAAATCTTTGTGTAATGCCATGTCAGATTTGTTTGATTTATAAATAAAATATGTTTTTTCTAACTGCTAGTCCCAGAGATCCAACCTGTGATCTGAAAGCTAAGCTGGGTTCTTTCCTTCTCAGACATCAACACCAAAAACAAAAAGGCCAACAAAAGCCTTCAGTTACATCCTGTGAAAACCCACTGAAGGCTTGTGAGGTTGTACAGGTGTACAGGTAATTGGAGGCAGTGAAGTTATGCAGGTATAACTGAGCATCATTTGGTTCGCATCATCTTTGTGACTGCTAGTGATGTGTGCAAAGGGAAGAATATGCTTTGACTCAGATGCAGATTGAATTTGTAGGGCTGGCAATTAAAATCTTTTTACTTGTAGACTGAGCAAATTTGATGTGGAATCCATAACGCACAATAAACCCATGATGACATTTTAAGAGTCAAAAATACATTTTTCACAGTATAGCCGCGGTTTAAGGACCAAACTGTCTGGCCCTGTGTGAATGTGAAGGCATTTGGGGGAGCACATAGAGACATTGACAGGGACTGTACTATATGGCTGGTGGGTGCAAGTACTGATCTAGGCTGGAACTGTCAGGGACCATCCTCTCTGACTTGGTGAAGGACTCCTAAACACATTTCAGAGGGTGGCAGAACAGTAGCTTCCTTCTCAGTTCCCCTATACAGGAATGGATAAGTTCCCATCCTGTCACATTATCAGAGTCGTGTTAAGTTGTACTTGGAAGGGCCCTGGGTAGATGCTTGAAGAAGGATGGCTTAAATAGTTTCCATATGCCGGGGCAGATTCTGTGCTGTACTTTCTGGGAGGTGCAGCCCAGGGGGCAGTGGTGGCTTTACATCACCGTTGCATCCTCTGGATTCTGGGCTGCTGTCAGGGCCATTTCAGCCCTTGGTATAAATTAGAGCAGCTCTGCAGCAGTCCAGAATCCCTTGGAGTACTATGCGCTGTGGGTATGTCCCCTCCCTCCATATCTGCCTGGGTGCAGGCCCTATGCAAGGGCTGATGAGGGAGGCTGCCTAAGTCCTATGCTGCTCCTATTTCAGGGGACTTCTCCAACCTCTTGCAAGTCTTATATGTTGCCAGAGGTGAGGCCAGAATCATCCCCTTCACTCTTGACATTTGGATTGGCAGTCAGCTGAGAAAACAGTACGCTCTAGGCTTGTTGCTTTTCTGTGGCTGCAACAGTTACTCTTAGTGGCTTTTATATGTTGGCCCAAAATTTTGCCTTGCTGCTTCATGCCTAAGCAAGGGTGAGCAGGGAAACAAGAAGTGTCTCTTCTCCTATAATACCCCCTTGCCTTCTGCACAGAGGCCAGACACACAGTCCTTATGAGTTCTTTCAGCACAAAGACTACTAGAGTCCAGTGCTGCTGCTAGCACTAGACTTAACAGTGTGGAATGAAAAAAAGATGGGTGTGTCCCCTACCCTGTCCACAACAGCCAGTGGAGTTGGCTCTGTTTGGTGCAGAAGATACCACTGTGCCTTCTTTAAGGGTGGCACTCCAGGAGGCGTTGTGTCTGCCTGGGATAATTTCATCATCCCACTGGCTACTGAGACACATTGTTTGGCAGAGAGAGTATACTACAATAGAGTCTCTCCTTTTCTCTTTTAATAATCTCTCTGCGGGATTTTATTTTAGAGTGTGCTTTACCTGTAGCCTGATCCCTTAAAGTGTTGAGTGACCTCAGCTCCCACTGAAGTCAGGGTGCTCAGCACCTCTTAGATTCGGGACAGCTGCTTGATCAGAATGTCTTCCAGAGAACAGATTTAACCTCATAATATAGAATGATTGACTGCTGCTTTAATTGGTATAGAATTAACATAAACTTTGTTTTACCGGGACACGAGTGGCCAGTGTCAGATGATTAAGAGATGCATAGCTAGGTATTAAAGTTGTGAAATTCTAAGCTGCTGTGTTTTTTGTTTTTTTTTTAAATACAGAAGTTGTCAAAGATCAAAAGAATCATGAATGAAATGCAGCAAATTTCATTTAATTCTTTTGATTCATTATAGTAATTGTTATAAAATCTTTGCAGCCTTTTTTTTATTTTTTAAGTGGCCCTTTCATTTGTTGAGACAAGCATCTTAATCAGGATGATAGGCTTCCTTCTGGGGAGTCCCAGTTAAGAGGATTCTGTTGCATATGGTGAGTGATCATGTAAAGCCAAATCCTGCTTGCCCTACTCATGTGAATAGTCCCATTCAGTTCAGAGGAATTTAAATGCTGCCAAATTGACTGACTTTTACATGATTAAAATATTTTGATTTATAAATTTAAATAAAATCTCACACGTTGCATTCATGTAGCTGTATGTGTATAATGTGACATAAGTACATATCTTTGTATCTTATAGAGATTGAAATATGTATCTGCATCTAGCCAGCTGTAAATGCTTATCGTAAGTATTGGATACAGTTATTGTAATGGGATGCAGTTAAAGAAGCAATTTAATCACCTGTTTTATTTTATTTTATTTTAGGCTAATTCTGATGTCATTGTACAATGTGAGCATCAACGTGAAAGGCTTGAAATACATTAGTGAAAGTCCAGGTTTTATTCCATTACTTTGGTGGCTATTGAACGGTAAGATTGTTACAACAGTTCAAATTGTGGACTTTTTGATAATAGTTGTTAATAGATACAGATAATAGCTGAGTAGAAATTCGGATCTGTGACCTTGTTCTATTTAAATTTTATGAGATAATAAAGATCCAAAGAGAGGGTAATAACTGAAGGAATGAATATAAGTATTTCTATCAATGATTCTAGTATATAACATTCAATTCATGTAAGAGTTATTGATGGCAGTATCCCAGTGTGGGGAGGGGAGGAATCTAATAAAGCAAATAGAAGACAGCCACGTATACTTGCATCTATGAACTTTAAAATAATATCTTTGATCTATGAGACACTGTAAAAATGTAATTGCTGAAAACTATGTAGGGTAAGGTCAGTCTTAGTCTTTGATCTTGAAACAAATTAACCTTTGCAACTAAACGCATCCCTGGTGTGAGTCCAGCTCTCATTGATGAGATCCAGCATGGTCTAGTGCAGGGGTTCTCAAATTGAGGGTCAGTACCCCTCAGGGGGTCATGAGGTTATTACATGGGGTTGTGAGCTGTCAGCCTCTACCCGAAACCCCACTTTGGATCTAGCATTTATAATGGTGTTAAATATATTTTAAAGTGTTTTTAATTTATGGGGGGGTCACACTCAGAGGTCTGCTATATGAAAGGGGTCACCAGTACAAAAGTTTGAGAACTACTGGTCTAGTGAATGCGGCATTGGATTGAAAGTCAGGAGACATAGGTTGTATTCCCAGCTCTGCCACTTGTGTGACCTCATGTAAGTAAATTTTCCTCTCTGTGATGGTTTCTCTTCGCACGTGACTTTTCTGTTTAGACTGTAAGCTCTTCAGCACTGGGTTTGTCTCTGTTTGTACGGTGCCTAGTGCAGCGGGGCTATTGTAGTACAAATAACAATAATAGAAATTAAGGGGAGTTTCACCTGCTGATGCAAGGATTGAATTTTACGCTTGGAGTTGTTTGATCTATGGTATTTCAATAAACTTAGGGATTTCCTATATGCCACATGGCTCTCTCATATATTTTTATATAAAAATTATGTACTCAGGCTCATTATCAAATAACTTTTTCTTCAAAGGATCACAGTTAATTAAACCTCACAACACCACTGTAAAATATCATACCCATTTTATAGATTTATACATACCTGGGGGAGATGAATCGCTAAGTGGAAGAACTTGAGTATATGTTTTTTTTGCCCTACAGTACATAGAAACCTTACACGCATTGCTCCACATTTCCTTCTTTGTCAAGCTAATATTTAGGGCATTATTCTAACAAAACTAAGGTGACTGAAACTCCCAAATGTCCCATTCAAAAGAAGTTGACAGAATAAATTAATCTTGCTTGGAGCTAGATATCTGATTTGATTTGATTTTTTAATTAAAGCTCCTATGGTCACATAAGCAGACAAAGTATGATATACAATTGATAGTATTTAATTTGCAATTGTTGATGAAAAAAGAGGTTGAAAGGCTGTTCTGCATTCTAAAGGTATCACTCATCTGTGTCTGGAGTGAGAGAAAAAGACAGGCTTATATAATACCTTCACTCTCTGAAGTTCTTAAATTCTGAGAAAGGACAAGGATTCCCAGGCAGTGTGCATCTGCCAGTTCAGATTCCTGAGTGCTGAGAAGGCCTGCTTCCAGTTGACGGAGATGGCTGAGTAGTTTGCGCAACTGGACCCACAGTGCTGAACAAAGGATGAGCCCAGGATCTACCCTCACTCCCATCATCTTCTTTAGCGGGAGGTACAGGCAGTTTTCGCTGCACTCAGGGCTTTCTTCACCTTTTCAAATTGCCTTAGCGGTTTTGATTTTTCATTTTTCTCTTTTCCCCTCTTGTTTCTTCCTTCCACTGCTTGCAGGGCCCAGCCTCCTCAAACCTTGTTGGCCAGGACCCATGATTTCAGAGACATCAAGCACCCCAGCCCTTCCTGCTTCCATTTTCCACGCACTTCTTAGAAAGTGGCTGGAGCACCAGTTTATATAGTCTCAGGGTTACTCTGCTTGTGTTTCAGCAATGGAGGGGACTCCTGCAAAGAGCAGACTGGGTAAAGGTGGTATCACCCCTGCGATGCCTGGACTTTCCACAGCTCCTCAAGCTTTCTCTCAAGGCCTTCAAAGTTCCCACTCAAGGAGCTCCTCAGAGTTATCCTCTGACTCTTCTACCACTACCATTACAGACCCTTCTGATACTCTTCACCCTCTCTACCCTGCAAGTGCTTATGACCTGGAATTTCAAAGTGTTTATGGATTTATATGCCAGGAGCCTCTCTCTGGTTTCCCTTCCTGTGACATGCCTAATTACACTCTTTACCAGCCCTCCATGAACTTGTCAGTCGTGATCCAATCCCCTTCAGAGGAAATCTAAACAAGAATTTTCTTTCCTAGAAAGAGAAATAAGCAACAAATATTCAATTTAATTCAAAGAAGGCTCATTTTTTCCCTCCGGCCACTATTTTTTCCATTTGAAGGAAGGAAAGATTTCTTCTTTCCTATCTGACTCTAGGAGAGTTTTTCAAGATAGCAAAGTTGATGAACTGATTCCTGTTGTCATTAAATCCTTGGATATTAAGAAGAAGAGATCCCAAATAGATGAAAAATCTTTAGGAAGCGCTGGGTTTCCCTATCCCAATGTCTAGAAAATGTTGATGAGGCCAAATGGCCTTTCTCACAACAGAAATAAATTGTAGAAGCTGTGTCTGTAATAGACTGTAGAAACTACAAGAGAATAAAAGCTAACATTTGACACACCTGCTGAAGTTAATGCTTCTCCTTCTTAGCTTGTTTTTGTACAAAGGTAATCCCTGTGGAATGGTGCAGTCCTAAAGGATCTAGTGGATAAGCAGTATTGATCATAATCTGAAAAAGGAACAAATCCTCAACTATAGCTTTGAAAGCTTCTGTGGTCATATGGGCATCACTCACAAATCTCTAGAGGGTAGAACGGCCAGCCCCAAGTCTAAATGAATTAATGAAGTAGCTCAAGTTTCTTTGTTTGTGGTGCAATTTGTGGTGAAGGTAGGTTCTCTTCTCATGTTCTCCCATCTCAAGAAGCACAATTTGCTTACAATCACAGGACGCTGACACCTTCTTGAGGACCTGTGTGATATGAGCACTTTTCAAAGGCCAGTGTCTCTGTGGCGTTGTCCTGGCTAATGCTATTATATTATCTGCAGATATAAAGAAGCTCCATCTTTCTCAGCAACATAAATTTCCTTTCTGATACAAAGCCTTTTGAGACTTCTGATTTCGTAGTGCTTCATTCCTCCAAATACAGCAGGTATGTTTCATCTTCTCTCTTACAAAGTGCTAGACCAAGAACACCTTTCTCTGTTAATCACCACATAGAAGCATCAAGGAGAAGCAACTGGCCCAAGTGTTACTGATTGGGAGTAGACTCCGATTTGCCACTTTTCCTGGGCTAAAACAATTACAAGAAAAAGGAACATATATGGAATTCATTGGGCTATTCTCTGTGTGACGGGGCACAACTCACCGCTGCGGTGCCTTCTGCTGGCTGTCTTGGCAATTAGCTCATGTTTGCCAGTGCACCCTCCTCAGGAGGTGTCTCGCCCATTGTCACTCCTGTTTGCTTGCCCAGGACCCAGGTCCTCTTCTGGACACAGCCCTCTGGCTGTGCCTCACTTGGTTATTTCCCTCCTTCTGGGGGACCAAAAGTACTCAGTCTAACCACTTGCCTCAGTGGCAGTCTACAGTCCAGGTTCTAGCCACTCATCTCAGTGGCAGACTGCAGTCAGTGCACGGGCCACTTCCCTCAGTGGCCAGTGGGGCAAAGGAGAGGGGAGTCCAGGTCCACCCCCTACTCCAGGCCCCAACCCAGGGACCCTATAGCCGACAGCCAGGTACTACCCCTCCTCCAACTCTGCCATCTCCTTCCCTGGGCCACTTCCCCGCAGCCCTAACACCACCTCTGCCCTTATATCAGGGCCTCAATTTGGCAGCTGTCAGCCTGGAGCTTTCTCATACTCTACTGACCCTGCCCAGCACTGGTCTGTCTATGGTCCTTCTCCTCCTCCCTTGCCATTCAGAGAGTGACTGCCTCCTCCTCTGCTCAGCAGCCCCTTCTTATATGGGCCAGCCTGGCCCTGATTGGCTCCTCCAATAAACCTTCCCCTAATTGGCTGGCACTACAAGCCTTTTCCTTATTGGCTGCCTCCCGCCCAGCCTCCCCAGGGTTGCTTTAAAACCCTTAAACATACCAGTGAGGGGCAACTTCCCCATCACACTCTGATATTCCCCTTCATTCTTATCTCTTACTTTATGGCGACTTTTCTTTTTTTTGAACACGGCCAAAAGATTGGTGCTGTTGAATTTGAACTCAGAGGTGTTACAGAAATTGGAGGGATTATCGCTGTGCCATATTCCCCTCAGTTCTAGGGAAATTACTCAGGTATTTCATAAAACAAAGGAGGGCAGGAAGCTCGGGTATTCTTAGATCTCTCTTCTCTCAGTTTTTCTCCTGAAGCTATCATAGTTCTATTTGAAAACTCTTATTGTTGATGCAAGAAGTTTCAGCAAATGACTATCTCTACTCTGTAGATCTCAATGAAACATACCTTCACATTCCTAATACTCCCTGCCACCTTCAGTATTTGCTTTTCATGACTGATCCTAAACATTTCCAATATATAGTTTTTCTGTTTGGATTGTCTGTGTGTCTCAGAATTTTTTGAAGATCCAGGTCCTTCTCATGGTAGCACCTCTTTTAGAAGTCATCTTGGCTTTCTATTAGCCCAATGTCTTATTAATCAAATCATCTAATTCTTAGATTCTCTAATTCTCACACTAGCCAACTCTCAAACAGTTCAAATTCTTCAGACTTTGAAATCAGTTTTCAGAAGAGTACCCTTACTACTTCAGGACCGCATTCATCTCAGCACTCATTTAATGACTAAGTCTTCATCTTCATGCCTAAAAACAAATTCCTCCAAATCAAGTCTCTCATGAGTAGCACAGAGAATTTATATTTGTTTTTATTTATAAGAAATCTTAAAGGTTCTAAACTTAATCTGATAAATATATTTATATATTTAAATATTATATAGTGTTTCAGTGGACCATCAGTATAAGAAATAATTAGCTATTTCTTCATTGTTCTGTTTGTTGTATTGTGATAGTGCCAATGTTCCCGGCCAGCACCAAAGTCTTAGTGTGTGCTAGGTACTGCGCTTAAGATTTTACTTAAACAGCTGTGCACCTAAGAGGTACATGTACAGTGCATCACTTTGCCATGTGAAGGGCCTCTGGACTCTCACTTCCATGTCCAGTGAGTAATCAGGCATGTTGTGGAGGAGATGGGTCAAATTCTCAGCTCTGATGTGAATCTAGAGTAGCACTATTGGCTTTAATGGATTTACACAGTGGAAACTAGTTTTGGCCCTAACAGATGGGATTGCTGACTGGCTGATCTCCTCAGATAGCAATGAGAACAGTCCCCTGACAAAAGGGAAGATTGAACTGACGCCAGTGATACAGGAACTGGTGTGAAAAAAAGAGAATATAAAAGGGTATGGTACGCAGAAAAAGCTGACTTTCAATATTAGGACTTGCTGTAGCAGAGCTCATTCTTTGTAAATGCTTTCTTTGTTAGCATTTTCCCCACTGCAGATACTTTGTTTATTATGTCACCTCTTTTCTCTTTGGCCCTATCAACAGTAGGGAAATTTTTCAAAATCTCTCTGCTGTTGCCGACACTGGTTCAGGTCTACAGGTATTAGCCCACCCATACAAAAGCTCCTTTATATTGCTTGCCTCACCAGCAGTTAGACCTAGTGTGAGCATGGGTAGTGAGATAGTGCTTAAAATGGGGGCAGCAGCTGGTGGCCTGTCCACACTAGATCTCCCAGGATTGCTAACTCTGGTGGTGCTGAAGTAGTGTTAGCCAAGGTGTGAAACTTTTAAAATATTGTCCTGGTGTAGGCAGAGCCTTAAACTCTATTGCAAATCATTTGCCAACAATAAATATTACATCCAGGTTGGCCAGGAAATGTCATAGGCACATGTACATTGGATTCACACCACGCACAGAGCCAATTGTAGATAAGCTGTTTCGCATTGATGTAATGCAGTTACTTAATCTCTGCTGTAGGGAATAGTTCATCTGAGAGCACACTCCTAATGACCGATGTGACTGTAAAATCTGCCTGCTTTATCAGCTGTTTTTGTCAGTGACTGAGTGCCAGTGACGACCGACAGTACCTCGTTAGCCGTTAACAAAACGTCAGCAAAGTTAAACAGTTTCAGTACCTTGTTAAAATTGCATCAGTATGTTATAATTGTGGTAGGCTTATATTACACATGCTGTTCAAGACCAAGACAAGCAGCTACATTTTTCCCCTTAATTATTAGACTTGAATATGTTAGCTAAGAAATATATGCGCCAGTTGTTGGGAGGATGTGATGCAATGATATGATTACAGCCAAGACTTTTTTTGGCTTTTTGTAAATAAAATCATTCAACTAGTATAGAAATGACTAAATCTGGAAGCTATTGTAATAAAGATAATGCTGAGTAATGAAGATTCCTGCCATACTTACTTTTCTTTTTGCCTGTTCGCTACTAAAATTTATTTTCTTTTAAAAGAGAAATCCTTAATGAAACTGGGGAGACCAAAAAAGGGTTGTTTGAGTATGTTTTAAAATCCAAGTAGAAAATGACAAAAATATAATTATCCCTAACAAACAGATTTCCAAAACCGTATACTGTCATGATAAGGTGTATGTGTTTTAACATGTATCCATTTATGTAATTTTAAGTGTCTTTGAATACATGTAGAACAATAGAAATCAGAGATGAGTTCATCTTATCCATACCTCTTGTGATGCAGCATTATATTCACCAAGTGCCTAATATATTCTTCATTCAAGTGATTCAACCAATTGGGAGTCTATGACTGCCATTGGAGACTCTTCCCAGAATCCAGTAGATTTCACTGGAAAATTTTCCTATTGTGCAGCTAGATATAATTTCCTTTACCTTTGTTGCACAGTGTTATACCCCCTTAGGCAATTCCTCTCTTCCTTAGCACTTCTAATGTTTGCAGATAATACTAATGTAAATATAGTATTGCTAACATAGCACCTTTCATCAAGGATTTAAAAGCAACTTATATATACTAAGCCTCACAACTGTTCTGTGAGGTACTAAAAGTAGTAGACTTGTTTTATAGATGGGCAAACTGAAACACAAGAGGGGTGTGACTAACTATATCCAGTTCATTTCAATAAGCTTCTTTTCTGCCTCACTGGACCATATTTTGTTATCCTTACTCTCAGTGCACAGGACATTTCTCCATGACAGTCCCTTTGCAATTAATAAGAACAGGAGGACTTGTGGCATCTTAGAGACTAACACATTTATTTGAGCATAAGCTTTCGTGAGCTACAGCTCACTTCATTGGATGCACGCATTGAAAAATACAGAGGGGAGATTTTATATACACAGAGAACATGAAACAATGGGTGTTATCATACACTCTGTAACAAGAGTCAGGTTTCAGAGTAGCAGCCGTGTTAGTCTGTATTCGCAAAAAGAAAAGGAGTACTTGTGGCACCTTAAGAGACTAACAAATTTATTTGAGCATAAGCTTTCGTGAACTAGGTAAGGAGAGCTATTACCAGCAGGAAAGAAAAAAAAACCTTTTGTAGTGATAATCAAGGGTGGGCCATTTCCAGCAGTTGACAAGAACGTGTGATGAACTGTGGAGGGGCAGAGGGGAAATAAACATGGGGAAATAGTTTTACTTTGTGTAGTGACACATCCACTCCCAGTTTTTATTCAAGCCTAATTTAATGGTGTCCAGTTTGCAAATTAATTCCAATTTAGCAGTCTCTCGTTGGAATCTGTTTTTGAAGTTTTTTTTGCTGAAGAATTGCCACTTTTAGGTCTGTAATTGAGTGACCAGAGAGATTGAAGTGTTCTCCGATTGGTTTTTGAAAGTTATAATTTTTGACGTCTGATTTGTGTCCATTTATTTTCCATAGAGACTGTCCAGTTTGGCCAATGTACATGGCAGAGGGGCATTGCTGGCATATATCACATTGGTAGATGTGCAGGTGAATGAGCCTCTGATAGTGTGGCTGATGTGATTAGGCCCTATGATGGTGTCCCCTGAATAGATATGTGGACACAGTTGGCAACGGGCTTTGCTGCAAGGATAGGTTCCTGGTTTAGTGTTTTTATTGTGTGGTGTGTGGTTGCTGGTGAGTATTTGCTTCAGGTTGGGGGGCAGTCTGTAAGCAAGGACTGGCCTGTCTCCCAAGATCTGTGAGAGTGATGGGTCGTCCTTCAGGATAGGTTGTAGATCCTTGATGATGCGTTGGAGAGGTTTTAGTTGGGGGCTGAAGGTGATGGCTAGTGGCGTTGTTATTTTCTTTATTGGGCCTGTCCTGTAGTAGGTAACTTCTGGGTACTCTTCTGGCAGAGTAGCTGCAGTTCTCTGTGATTTCAGTTGGAGTTGTGTGTGTTCAGCAGTCTGAAAATCAAGCCTCTAGGTGTTTGCAAGTTGATCATGCAAAATTAAGGAACAGTTTTGGAAATTTTACCATAAATGACTCACTTAAGGTGACACTGAAAATATGATTAGATGAGGGCTCCATTATGCTAATCACTGCATAGACCTGTGGTTCTCAACATTTACAGATGACTGTACCTCTTTCAGGAGTCTGATTTGTCTTGGGTCCCAGGTTTCACCTCACTTAAAAACTCGGATTTTGGCTTCAGCCCCATGCAGTAGAGCTCAGGCTTCGGCTTCACCCCCCATGTGGTGGGGCTCGGGCTTCTGCTTTCTGCCCTGGGACCCAGGTACTCTAACGCTCTAACGCTGGCCCTAGTGACCCCCTTAAAACGAACTCACAACCCACTTTGGGGTCGTGATCCATTGTTTGAGAACCACTGAAAATATAAACAATATAAACAAGTTATTGGTGGAATGAAATTTTAGTTTGTACTGATGTCGCTAGTGCTTTTTATGCAACCTGTTGTAAAATTAGGCAAATTTCTGGATGAGTTGATGCACCCCCTGGAAGACCTTTGTATACCCCAGAGGTATACGTATCCCTGGTTGAGAACCACTGGTGTAGATACGTAGGCCTAGTCTACATTACAAAGTTCTGCTGACATAGCTATGTCAGCTAGGGGTGTGAAAAATTTAGCCCCCCAGGCAACATAGTTATGCCAAAACAACTTGTGGCACTTTAGAAACTAACAGATTTATTTGGGCATAAGCTTTCGTGAGCTAGAACCCACTTCACGAAAGTTTATGCCCAAATAAATTTGTTAGTCTCTAAGGTGCCACAGGGACTCCTCGTTGTTTTTGCTGATACAGACTAACTCAGCTACTACTCTGAAACCTGTCACCATAGTTATGCCAGCAGAACTCCCAGTATAGAAGCAGCAAAGCCAACAAAAAAGTGCTTCTGTTGGAATAGCTAACATGGTTCATGGATACTGTGCTGGCAGAAGAACTCCTTCTGTGAGAATACACAGCATCTGCATTAGGGGCCCAGGCTGGCATAGCTATGGCAACATAGGCTCTGTAGGGTAGACATGATCATAGTAAAAGACTGTTACTGCCCTTACGAGCTTACGATCTAAACAGAGGCGGCAAAGAGTGGGAGAAAGGAAGTATGTTACCCCATTATACAGCTGGGGAACTAAGGCACAGAAAGATTGTGACCTGTCCTCAGTCACACTGGAAGTCTGTGGCAGAGTCAGGTTTAAGTAACATAGGGGTCGGCAACCTTTCAGAAGTGGTGTGCCGCGTCTTCATTTATTCACTTGAATTTAAGGTTTCACGTGCCAGTAATACATTTTAACATTTTTTAGAAGGTCTTTTTCTATAAGTCTATATATCATTTAACTAAACTATTGTCATATGTAAAGTAAACAAGGTTTTCAAAATGTTTAAGAAGCTTCATTTAAAATTAAATTAAAATGCTGATCTTACGCCGCTGGCCCACTCAGTCCGTTGCCGGCCTGGGGTTCCGTTCACCTAGGCCGGCAGCAGGCTGAGCGGGGCCTGCGGCCGGGACCCCGGCTGGCAAGGGGCTGGCAGCCAGAACCCCAGACCGGCAGTGGGCTGACCAGGGCCGGCGGCTGGGACACCAGACCAGCAGTGGGCTGAGCGGCTCAGCCCGCTGCCACTCAGCCCGCTGCCGGTCTGGGATCCTGAACCTGCCCACATAGAGTGGGTATCTACCTTCTCCCTGGTTCTAACCCATTCTCTTCCTCTCTCTCTGCACTGAGCACAGGGCTGGGGGTGAAAGAGCAAGCTGGGGGTTGGGGTTTAAGGTCTGGCCAGGAGCCAGAATGAGGGGGAGGGCTCATGGTTGGGGCGGGAGGTTTGGGTGTGGAGTGCTTACCTGGGAAGCTCCCATTTGGTGTGAGGGGTGCAGGTGGGAATGTGGGCGGGGGGGGGTGCAGAAGCTCCTGTTGGTGCTCAGGGTGGGGGTGGGAATGTGGGGGGTGCAAGAGTCAGGGCATGGGGGGGGCTGGATATGTGGGGGGGGCTGGAATCAGGGCTGGGGTGTGTGGTGGGTGCAGGGGTCCGGGCAGAGGGCTGGGTGTGTGGGGGGGGGTACAGGGGTCAAGGCAGAGGGCTGGAGTGTGTGAGGGGGGTGCAGGGGTCAGGGCAGAGGGCTGGGGGTGTGGACTAGGGTCGCGGGGGTGCTTCCAGCATCTTGTCCAGAGCGGCTCATGGAAGGGGGCTGGAGGAGATATGCCCTGATTCCATCCCACGGCCCCGTCCCCACCTCTTCTCTGCCTCCTCCCTGGAGCAGCGAGTGTGCTGTGGCTCGGCTTCTCCCCCTCCTTCACAAGGGCCATCAGCTGATCGGTGGCAGGGAGGGAGAGGAGGAGGGACAGGAACCCAACACGCTGGGGGAAGAGGTGTGGGAGGGCAGACCTTGCCTGCCTTGCAGCAGTAGCCGGCAGGACCAAGCTTCTTCACCCTGCCCCCGCGGGTGGGGGGGAGAAGAACAGGCTGGGGCGGGCAGGATTTTTAATGGCATGCTGCTGCATGTCGGAGTCCCAGCCGCCAGCCCCCCTCAGCCCGCTGCCAGCCTGGGTTCAGCAGCGGGCTGAGCGGGGCCAGCGCCTGGGACCCAGCAGGCAGCAGCATGCCATTAAAAATCGGCTTGCGTGCTGAAGACGAATGCCATAGGTTGCCAACCCCTGAACTAACATATTGGTAAAATTGGAAGCCACCAGTGCTTAATGCCTGCTCTGCTGAACTGTTGGCAGTGCCAGTGGGAATTTCATACAATTCCCCATCTAGACAAAGCTTTTGTCATTTCTTGACTATATTTCTCACCTTTCTAGGCCCTGTTCTGTTTCCTTATCCTGTTGGGTGTTTTCAACACCTCCCAATTTAATGTATTTGAATTTAATTAGCATTCTGCTTACCATGATTTCAGATCATTAATAAAGGTGTTAAGTAAGCTGACTAATAAGAGAACCTTGCTTTAGCCCACTTGACACCTCCTTCCAGCTCAGGGCATTGTGATTTATCACTGCACTTGATTTGTGGTCCTACTGCAAGACTTCAGTCCCCATGGCAATGCTGGTATGCAAACTAATTTCAGTTAATTTTTTCAACATTTTCGTACAACACTCTGTCAAAGGCTTTATTGAAATCTAGGTATGACAGTGACAGACACCGTAGAAATGCACAGCACATGATACAAATAAATAGATATTTTAGCTACAAAATACATTAGAAATACAAGTTTGGAATATGCAAACTAGAGAATATAAAAATAAAAGGAGTTGCCTGTTGGATGAGTCTAGTAAAGGCACAAACAGCCCCCCAACAGACTGTTGGGTATAATTAAAATAGAATCATTCCTAATATTTTAATAGTAATAAGTGCATCCTGTTCCTTTAACAATGGAAATCAAAATTAATTGTACCTCTTCCTAGGCATGTTTTTCTGACATGTTCCTAAGCAGTTAAACCAGTTTTGTCCCACTACCATAAAATAAAATGTACCCAATACTTCAGTTTGTATCAACTGCATTTTTAGCATTTGGAGGACTGGCATATTATTACCAAGTGTATTTGATTAAAGTTGAGGTTTTATTGAGCTTAAATGGAATCTGAACCTTATATAAATAAAGACAAGCCTTATAAGAATTGCAGAATGAATGTTTTAAAACAGACTAAATAGTAATGGGACATAGTTTATCCTGTTATCCTAAGTGAAACTGCAGCAAACAGTAAATCTTGGCTACTGACAAAGTTGTTGATAAATCCACATATCTGTGGGATTTGCTACATTTGGAGTAAAGAAGAAGGGAACAAAATATTCTTGATTACCAGTTCCTCCCAACAAGTGCTTAGCACAGGAAACTGAGGAGGACAGCAGTGGTGGTTTTATATATCTTCTTAGATTCTGGGGCCAGCCAGCCCCAAAGAGCCATTTCAGCAGCTGAGAATAGCAGAACTTCAGCCACTCTCTCTTTACCAAGGGTCCATTAGGGATGGTGATGCAGAGCTATAATGTTAGTCCTGGCATATAAGGGTGCATGTAACAAGTAGCTGGAATCTTTTCTTCCTCACTTCTAGACCCAGATACAGAAGTGTGTCTGCATGTTCTACGGCTTCTCCAGTCTGTGATTCTAGAGCCAGAAGTTTTAGCAAAGTCAGCACCTGAGATGCGTGACACCTTGCCATTTCAACGTATCATAGCACTGTCAAAGAGCCGCAGTGCAGAACTGCAAACACTGGCGCAAGAACTGCTTGAAGACCTCAAAATCCTAGAGTGTGAAGTGTAGAGATATAGTCGTTGGAGTATTATGACATCAATTGTTTACATTTTCCCCATATTTTTATGCTGCAAGGATATGCAAAATATTATAGCAGATTAAAAATATACATATTGAGTAATTAGGAGAGATGGACTTGGATTGAATCATTTCAATCTATCTAGTTACCTGTATCAGAATCCCTGCCTGAAGCCAGATAACCCAGTCCAAATAATACTTGAAAAAAAGCATATGTTGTTTGTTAGGTGCCTGAACATAATCCTAGAAGAGCTCCCAGAAGAATGACAGGTTTAATTTATTTCATAGGGTTTTATTGATAACGTGTTTCAAAAGTGATCCAAACCATATGACCAGTTGGTGATACATAGGGAATAAAATAATCATCTGAACTATAGGTAGCACATTCTTTATTTTCAAGGATAGCCAACCTTTTTGGTCCAATTCAGCCCATCTCTAATTATTAGTATGCTAAAAGTAAACTTTGATGCTTTTTATAACTCTAGTGTTTCAGAAGACATAAGAAATTTCATTTTTGTTCATTTTGTTTTCTCTATCCTTTCTAATCAAAGACAATTGGAATTGTGTGGAGTGTATTAGATTCTGCTTCAGAATTTTTCATTCAAATTCAGTGGAGGTGCTGGAGAACTGAGTTTGCAGCTGCCGTGAATAATAGCAACTGAGCTTCCCATAGGCCCTGCAGAAGGGAAAAGATTGCTGTGGTCTCAATATACTGAGTTCCGTAGCCAAAGAGCCTAAAATTAATTACTGCTCTGTCATGAGTACTGGTGTATTTATATGAAATTCTCATTAATTATTAGGGCTAAACTTGCTTACCTCAATTAAAAAAAACCCAAACCAGCTATATTATATACTTTGTAATGCTATAATTTATGTCTATGATAACGCTGTCATTTCCAGTTTTCTTGTGTTTGTAACATAGCTTGCAATGTGACAATGTTGGAGACAGTGACAGAGAAGATATACTTTTATAGAAACGACAACTTCCTCTTACCCACTGGTATTATGGTTCTTCACTAATGAAGCCAACACATTAAGAAAAATGCAGATCCCAACATGTTAACAAAAATGCAACACTGGTGTCTTGTCCATCGTCTGTGCAGAAGACTCAGAACACAATCTTCTGAAATCAACTTTAGCCACTTTTGTTGTTGTGTCTTGCATCTGCATCATGCTACAGCATTTTTTTTATTATTCAAATAGCACAAGACAAAAAACAATGTCAAGTTTAAAAGTTCTATCTCTGTTCAGCAAAGCACTTAACATAGGCTTAACTTTGATTTGGGATTTAAGCACAGGCTAAAAGTTAAGCACACATTTAAGTGGTTTGCTAAAGTGGGGCCCTAGTGCCACTGAACTCATTGATGACACAATGCCGCATAATTGGTTACATGAAATCAAGTGCAAGTCCAGTCAAATACATAAAAAGAATCCTGTAGCTACTTCTTTTTAATATATATACAAAGTTGTTCTGCTTAGGGTGGAGTCCTTAGCATAAATGCATTGTGTCCCTTAATTAGCTATTATGGCGAATGGGTCGTTTTACAGCTGAGGAACTATAAAATGCATTAGATAAAGACATAGTTGCAAGAGCTTCCATGAATAGGGGTTTTGCACAATGCTACAAATATTCAATGCTAGAAAATTTAGTAGAAATGGATATAAAGCTCCTCATTGCAGAAATTTGCCAATATACTAAAACATTCAATTGATCCTAATTAGCACTGAATGAAAAAATACAATATATAGACTTCCCAGAATGCATGCCATAAATCAAAGGGTTATCACAAAATATGAGACGGATATCACAAATGAAGTTACATAAGTGTGGGTAAAAGAAAGAGATGCCAGGAGCACTTAGTGGGAGTCATACTATTTCTGATCCAAGAATATACAATACTCACTATATGTAGATGTTAGTCAGAGTAAAATCTCGTAAGTATTAAAATACATTTTCTTTGAATTTGTTTTCTTACCTTGACCAAACCCCATCCCATGATGAAATCAAAATGGTGATAGCCTGTAATTTCCTGGACTATCAACTCAAGAAAGTGTTTAATTTTAAAGTATAGTAAAAGGCAAAAACCAAAGTCTAATCAGATACTGTACTTATCAGCTGAAGGATGTGTTCTCCCATTAATGTTTTTAATCAAACCATTGGAAGCCAGTAAGCAACAGGAAAAAAAAGTAAGTGTGTGTGTGTGTGTGCTTAGGCATGCACAGCACTTCCATCCACATTGGAGGCTTTGGTAAAACCCTTACAACTTTATCTTATCTTTATCTTATGGTACCTAGGGTTACTAAAGCTGGGAGCTCACCATTTGAAGCACTGTGTCAGTTACACCTGCTCTGAATTGAATGTTTTTGTAGTGAATAGTCTTCATTTTGTGCCTTGATTCATATCCATGTGACCAGTACTGGAAATTAAGCAGTTAATCTGATAGTGAGCATCAGTACATCTCCCAGCTCCCTTTCTCCAAGATTTAACTTGCTGGGGCTATGGTCCCTTCTAGTCAGACGTAATGCTATGGATCCACCAATTTTGAGGAAATACCTGTTTAGTTTTAAAAGTTTAATTATGCTATTTTAATAAATAAGTAAAAGTATAGCTGGCTCTGTAAAACTCACTGTATCTTCTGAAACACTTGAATTATGAAAAACTCCAGAAACAAACAGTGATAAAACAGATAATGTTTTAAGATCATTATTACATTTTTAAACATGTTGTTTTTATTGAAGCGTTCAACCTGTTTGTTACAGTTCTTAGTAAAATTGTTGTTCATTACTTGGTTTTATGCAAAAGAAAAGGTATTTTGTTTGGGTTTTGTTGGTGCAAAGGAAATGATAGTTCAGTATATTGCTTTTTTCAGTTCACACAAAAAAGTTTCAAAGAGTCAAAAGGACTGAACTGTTTTGAAGTCAGAGGAACCTGTTTTAAATTTTGTTTTTCATGAAAGCCTTCACTCTGTAAATATTGTGGTGGAATAAATAGTACCTTACTAGCTGTAGTACTTATCAATAGCTTTAATATCTTGTTGCTGTGTTTTTCTTCCTGTATCCCAGATTCAGTAGGCCCAGGAGTCAGCCTCCTTCTCCAGATTGCTGAGACCTGGAAGCAATCTGTTACTGGTTACATTTAATAGAACCTTTTGTAGTGGGAGTAAAGTTTGATGGCTTCCAAACACAGATCATCTGACACATCCTAGTTCTAGTTGTTTTCGGTTTTGATGTCCATTTCACTAGTAATAAAACAGGGCAAACAGTTTATCTTATCTAGTGTTACTTTAAAGATAGGAGCTCATCATTTGAAGCACTGTGTCAGTTACACCTGCTATGAATTGAATGTTTTTGTAGTGAATAGTCTTCATTTAGTGCGTTGATTTATCTCCATGTGACCAGTACTAGAAATTAAGTAGTTAGATTATTGTGGGTCCCGCACCCCCCCAAAATTATTCATTTTAGGGAGTTTATAAATACGGGAAAGAAGCTGGCTTTATTGAAATAAACAGATGGTTACTCAAAGGACTTTGAAGCATGTGCCATTTTTTTCTTAATTTAAAAAGAGGAACATAGATGATATATAGTTCATATTATATTAGTAGCAACGTATTTTAATGCTACTGTCATTAAATATCTGTCAACTTATGCATTATAAATCTCTGGTTTTATTTTCTTGTAAACATTTCCTCTATTCTGAAACTTCAGGCTGTTGGAAATTTTAGTTGTTTAAAAACAAAGTTAAATAAATGTTTTGGAAGTTTATGTTGTGCTTTGTGCAACAGTTTGAGAAGTTGGGGTTTTTTTCTATGGCAAGTGATTAATCACTTTACCTTTTCTCCTCCAAAACATTAATTTACATAGGGCCAAAGTCTGCTTTTACTAACACTCATGTAAATCCAGAATAACACAATTGAAGCCACTTCTCTTGTTGCATACTGTCAACTCCCATCAGTGTTAATCAGAGTTGCCATCAAGAGGAGAACTAGTTTGGTATTTGCATTGAGGAAAGTGATGCGTGACTCTGGATTTACACCAGCGTAAATAAAAGCAGAATTTGGTCCTTATGCTTAACATGAGCCAAAAGTAAAAGATCTGTTATAAAAATCCCTCTAGTAAAATCCCTATTTACCTCACAGATCACAGTTTGCAATTAAAATTGAACTTTGCTTCCTTGAAGAGATGTGTACAATGCACGTGGCAACTGAAGTCATGTCAACCCTCAGACACATCTGTGGAAAAGTCTATTTTTTTATTTTCCAAACTGACAGGAATAAAATCGAAGTTCACACAGAACTCTATGGAAAAGACAAGTTCACCAAAACATGTTCCCGGTAATTGGATTGTATAAGGCATTCTCCCACCTGATCTTTAAGGATTATATGTTTTTATTCATCCTGGCATACAACTGGGGCTGAAGAACTGGAGAGCTTCTATAGAAGCAGGGGAAGGCTGAAGTCAGAGGGAAGAGCAAGCTGCAAGCTCTGTGGACCAGAGAACTGCTGTTGATTCATGGACCCTGCTGATGAGAGTGTTCATCTTGGACTTTCACCGTGTGGATGATCTCTCCACTTTGTGAAATAACAGCACAAGAGCTAACTCACAGGAGAAGAGTCTAGACCATGGGCATGTGCTACTGACTAGTTGTAGCCAGGACTTAGGTACTTTATGTTACACAGGCAGCAGTGGGTTCTGGGACAGCTGATGCAGGTAGAGAAGAGTACTGGGAAGACATGGTGTAGAGCACTAGCTAATCATTCGCCACCAGGAGGATTGGAAGGTAGGAGGATCAACTTACCCAGATCAGCCATTGAGAGAATGAATTCCATCTACACGGAGACAAAGCCCTGTTAGCGCCTGTCTGGAGTTAGGAAATTTTG
This sequence comes from Dermochelys coriacea, assembly GCF_009764565.3. Lineage (NCBI taxonomy): Eukaryota > Metazoa > Chordata > Testudines > Dermochelyidae > Dermochelys > Dermochelys coriacea. The sequence continues at coordinate 157,055,625 of NC_050068.2, forward strand.
TAAAAATGTCCTATGATTGCCAATACCAATTTGGCTGCACTGGTTTTAGCAATACTGGGGGATAAAATTTTCAAAACAGCCTTATGTGACTTAGGAACCCAAGTACCATTTTCAAAAATGAAGGTGAATGGAACTTAGGCTCTTACCTCCTCAGAGGCTTTTGAAAATTTTACCCAGGAGCCTTAATCTCTATGGGCTGCTGGCATTCAACACTATGCTATACAAGCCTGTTCAGAGCAAGTGTCGTGAACATGCTTATGGCAGTTTCAACAGCAGTGGGAGATATTTGGAAAACGCCCATAGTGTAGACAGGGCCTTAAGCCTTGTCTACATGAAAAAATTGTACTGGCATAACTTGTCTGTATAATTATACTGATATAATTAAACTGAAGTGGGAGTACACAGTACTTTCTCTACACTGCTTTACACTACTTCATTTGTGAAGCATTATGTCCATACAGTTTGGCACTATGTTGATATAAGCAGGCAGTACTCTAGGTGAGTATCCCAAGGTGCAAAGTAATGTCACTAAGCATTATGTGTTACAGTTGGCTTTGTAATAGATTGTGGGATATGTATCAGAATTTTGGGACTCAGGGTCAAGCTCCTGTGATCCCTCCTGCAATATTCTATGCTTCATCTTGTTTTAATTAACGAGCCATTTTCAAACTGCTGTCATGCAGCATGGAGGAAGCACAGTGATCTCGTTTATTAACACAAAACGGGTGAGTAACTTACTGGCAGTCATGCAGCCGGGGAAGATTTGCAGATCACCATCACCAGTGTGATTCCACACAGCTACTTTTAGAGGAGGAAGTGGAAGGACCCAGGTAGGCACTCCTTGACAAATTCCTTGACCCAGCTGCACTTGGTGGAGTTATGCTCCTGGGCCTGACCAGCATCGAGTGGTAGGAAAGGATAGTGTTGCACACCTGGGATGACCAGCAGTGGCTGGAGAACCTGGATGCAGAAGGCCACTTTCCTGGAAATCTGTGCAGAGCTGCAGTGCTGGGCCCTACATGAGTGTTCCCCTCCTTTTGAAGAGGTTTGTAGCAAAGCTCACCACCCCTGAATACCACCATTCAGTTGTGATGAAGGTACATGAGCTGCTGCCCTGGGTCAAAAAGCTTGGCAATGCACAGAGAACAACTGATGCCTTTGAATGTTTGGGGTTCCCAAATTATACAGGGGCCAGTGATGGGACCTATTTTTTGTACCCTACAGCAGGCCTCAGGGTTCAAGAGAAAAGGATATTTGTGCATGGTCCTGGAAGGTCTGATCACCATGGCAAGATCACTAACGCTAGTGTGGAGTGGCCTGGAAATATCCATGAAGCCAGAATCTTTTGAAACTCACTCTTATTTAATGCAATGAAAAGTTAAATTTTTGCTCCTGGTAGTCACCATGGGCATTAACAGTGTTAAAATGCTAACTGTCATCCAGGGAGACCCAGCTTACCCTGTGCTTCCAGGGCTTAGGAAGCCTTTGAAGGTGCTGTTTAACTATAGTAAAATCTGTGGAGTGTACATCTGGAAGACTGTTAGGGAGGTGGAGGTGTCTCATGACATGACTTGAGGCATCCCTGAGGTAGCTTGCTGAGTTTTGCAAAACATTTGTTAAAATCAAGGGCGAGGGCCTCACTGATGCATGGCAGGCAGAGAAGGAGGGACTGTCAGTGTGTTATGAACAGCTGGAGATGGTACCTGTGCCCAACATCTCTGCTATCCAGTCCAGTAGACCCTAGAATGCACATAGGTAACCAGACAAGCCATTCGAGGTGTGAAGCAATGCACTGTATGATACCCTTGAAGAACTAACTGTAGCAGTATACATAGTAGCAGCCGTGTTAGTCTGTATTCGCAAAAAGAAAAGGAGTACTTGTGGCACCTCAGAGACTAACAAATTTATTAGAGCATAAGCTTTCGTGAGCTCACGAAAGCTTATGCTCTAATAAATTTGTTAGTCTCTAAGGTGCCACAAGTACTCCTTTTCTTGTAGCAGTATAGTTATGCCAACTTGGAGATACAGTTACATGAACCTTTTACCTATAGAAGTCCTACTGAAACAGAGCTAAGTCACTTCCAAAGAGTTATAATTATTCTGATATAAAGTATGAGACAAACCAAAAAGAGACAAAATCATAGAATCATAGAATCATAGAATATCAGGGTTGGAAGGGACCCCAGAAGGTCATCTAGTCCAACCCCCTGCTCAAAGCAGGACCAAGTCCCAGTTAAATCATCCCAGCCAGGGCTTTGTCAAGCCTGACCTTAAAAACCTCTAAGGAAGGAGATTCTACCACCTCCCTAGGTAACGCATTCCAGTGTTTCACCACCCTCTTAGTGAAAAAGTTTTTCCTAATATCCAATCTAAACCTCCCCCATTGCAACTTGAGACCATTACTCCTCGTTCTGTCATCTGCTACCATTGAGAACAGTCTAGAGCCATCCTCTTTGAAACCCCCTTTCAGGTAGTTGAAAGCAGCTATCAAATCCCCCCTCATTCTTCTCTTCTGCAGACTAAACAATCCCAGCTCCCTCAGCCTCTCCTCATAAGTCATGTGCTCTAGACCCCTAATCATTTTTGTTGCCCTTCGTTGTACTCTTTCCAATTTATCCACATCCTTCCTGTAGTGTGGGGCCCAAAACTGGACACAGTACTCCAGTTGAGGCCTCACCAGTGTCGAATAGAGGGGAACGATCACGTCCCTCGATCTGCTCGCTATGCCCCTACTTATACAACCCAAAATGCCATTGGCCTTCTTGGCAACAAGGGCACACTGCTGACTCATATCCAGCTTCTCGTCCACTGTCACCCCTAGGTCCTTTTCCGCAGAACTGCTGCCGAGCCATTCGGTCCCTAGTCTGTAGCGGTGCATTGGATTCTTCCATCCTAAGTGCAGGACCCTGCATTTATCCTTATTGAACCTCATTAGATTTCTTTTGGCCCAATCTTCCAATTTGTCTAGGTCCTTCTGTATCCTATCCCTCCCCTCCAGCGTATCTACCACTCCTCCCAGTTTAGTATCATCCGCAAATTTGCTGAGAGTGCAATCCACACCATCCTCCAGATCATTTATGAAGATATTGAACAAAACGGGCCCCAGGACCGACCCCTGGGGCACTCCACTTGACACCGGCTGCCAACTAGACATGGAGCCATTGATCACTACCCGTTGAGCCCGACAATCTAGCCAGCTTTCTACCCACCTTATAGTGCATTCATCCAGCCCATACTTCCTTAACTTGCTGACAAGAATGCTGTGGGAGACCGTGTCAAAAGCTTTGCTAAAGTCAAGAAACAATACATCCACTGCTTTCCCTTCATCCACAGAACCAGTAATCTCATCATAAAAGGCGATTAGATTAGTCAGGCATGACCTTCCCTTGGTGAATCCATGCTGACTGTTCCTGATCACTTTCCTCTCCTCTAAGTGCTTCAGGATTGATTCTTTGAGGACCTGCTCCATGATTTTTCCAGGGACTGAGGTGAGGCTGACCGGCCTGTAGTTCCCAGGATCCTCCTTCTTCCCTTTTTTAAAGATGGGCACTACATTAGCCTTTTTCCAGTCATCCGGGACTTCCCCCGTTCGCCACGAGTTTTCAAAGATAATGGCCAAGGGCTCTGCAATCACAGCCGCCAATTCCCTCAGCACTCTCGGATGCAATTCGTCCGGCCCCATGGACTTGTGCACGTCCAGCTTTTCTAAATAGTCCCTAACCACCTCTATCTGTACAGAGGGCTGGCCATCTCTTCCCCATTTTGTGATGCCCAGCACAGCAGTCTGGGAGCTGACCTTGTTAGTGAAAACAGAGGCAAAAAAAGCATTGAGTACATTAGCTTTTTCCACATCCTCTGTCACTAGCTTGCCTCCCTCATTCAGTAAGGGGCCCACATTTTCCTTGGCTTTCTTCTTGTTGCCAACATACCTGAAGAAACCCTTCTTGTTACTCTTGACATCTCTTGCTAGCTGCAGCTCCAGGTGCGATTTGGCCCTCCTGATATCTTTCCTACATGCCCGAGCAATATTTTTATACTCTTCCCTGGTCATATGTCCAACCTTCCACTTCTTGTAAGCTTCTTTTTTATGTTTAAGATCCGCTAGGATTTCACCATTAAGCCAAGCTGGTCGCCTGCCATATTTACTATTCTTTCGACTCATCGGGATGGTTTGTCCCTGTAACCTCAACAGGGATTCCTTGAAATACAGCCAGCTCTCCTGGACTCCCTTCCCTTTCATGTTAGTCCCCCAGGGGATCCTGGCCATCTGTTCCCTGAGGGAGTCAAAGTCTGCTTTCCTGAAGTCCAGGGTCCGTATCCTGCTGCTTACCTTTCTTCCCTGCGTCAGGATCCTGAACTCAACCAACTCATGGTCACTGCCTCCCAGATTCCCATCCACTTTTGCTTCCCCCACTAATTCTACCCGGTTTGTGAGCAGCAGGTCAAGAAAAGCGCTCCCCCTAGTTGGCTCCCCTAGCACTTGCACCAGGAAATTGTCCCCTACGCTTTCCAAAAACTTCCTGGATTGTCTATGCACCGCTGTATTGCTCTCCCAGCAGATATCAGGAAAATTAAAGTCACCCATGAGAATCAGGGCATGCGATCTAGTAGCTTCCGTGAGTTGCCGGAAGAAAGCCTCATCCACCTCATCCCCCTGGTCCGGTGGTCTATAGCAGACTCCCACCATGACATCACTCTTGTTGCACACACTTCTAAACTTAATCCAGAGACACTCAGGTTTTTCCACAGTTTCGTACCGGAGCTCTGAGCAGTCATACTGCTCCCTTACATACAGTGCTACTCCCCCACCTTTTCTGCCCTGCCTGTCCTTCCTGAACAGTTTATAACCATCCATGACTGTACTCCAGTCATGTGAGTTATCCCACCAAGTCTCTGTTATTCCAATCACGTCATAATTCCTTGACATCACCAGGACCTCCAGTTCTCCCTGCTTGTTTCCAAGGCTTTGTGCATTTGTATATAAGCACTTGAGATAACCTGTTGATCGCCCCTCATTCCCAGTATGAGGCAGGAGCCCTCCCCTCACAGACCTTCCTGCCTGTGCTTCCTCCCGGTATCCCGCTTTCCCACTTACCTCAGGGCTTTGGTCTCCTTCCCCCGGTGAACCTAGTTTAAAGCCCTCCTCACTAGGTTAGCCTAATGTTGGTGGAGTCAAGGCAGTTTCTGCTGGAAAAAAAACAAAAAGATACCATTACAGAAGTGAGCTGTAGCTCACGATAGCTTATGCTCTAATAAATTTATTAGTCTCTTAAGGTGCCACAAGTACTCCTTTTCTTTTTACGGATACAGACTAATACGGCTGCTACTCTGAAAACTATCTGATGCAGACAAGGCTATAGAATGTAGATGTGTTGGTGCCCCAGGTCCCCAGAAGGGTTAGAACGTGATTGTAACAGAATTATTAAGGCCTATGTTGCAAGTTGCCACAAACCAAGTTCTAATTATGTTTGTATCTGCATTCCCAGCTCATTTAAAACTTGACTCTAGCGGCAGATCCCCTGCTGATGTAAATTAACTTCAATGGAGCCATGACATGAATCTTCCCCTAAGCTCCAGTGCAGACAGAGCTTGCAGGAAGCATCAGGGAAGTTGTTCGATGAAGAAATCCTTTAAAATGTGACCTGAATGACTGAAGTTTTTAAAGCCAAGCATTGCTCACCTATAGTACGTTAATGGTTAGCAAAGCTCATACGACAAAGCATAATAGGTCAAGCAGAGCTCAGAGAAGTCTGCTCTAAGAGAGGGAGTATTCATGCTCTGATACAAATGCTAGGCTAGAGCCTGCTGTTAGAAAGTTGAGTGTAAAGTGAATGATAAAATGACTTGAGTTCTCTGACCACACACAAGGAAACAGCAGAGACTGTGTGTTTAACAGAACAACAACAACAACAAGAGTGAAATCAGACCTGGCCAAAATGTAAGTAAATGCTCCTTACAATTGTCCCTGCAATGGACAAAGTGTGTTTTACAGGGCAATGCCCACTGACAAGCTGTATAAGCAACACCAGTAATAAAACAATATGAAGATTAATATAGAGAATGAGAACTCAAAGATTACTCGGGGCTTCACTGCCAGTAGATTGCAACTGGTATAACTTAAGGTGTGATTTTTAAACTGGGCAAAAGAGTTGGTGAACATGCTTCCTTCAGATAGGTTTTATTTTGGTTCAGCTTTAGTTGACTAGGAACTGGTTTAAGCTAATCAGCCAATTTTAAACTGAAAAAAGTGTCCACAGCTGGGTTTGTGTCAATTTAACTAAACTGCTGTAAAAACAGGTTTAAGTTAAACCTGTGACACTTTCTGGTGCAGACAATAGCTGAATGCTGATTGGCTACAAGGTTGTGCTAAATAGACAAACGTGAGCCAGTGGAGATTGACAGAGACCAGTAAATAAGGATAAGTCCATTGGGATAACTCCTAGTGTCATGAACCACAGAGTGAAATGCAATTCATAGTTTGATGGAAAATGTGAAACCTTAGGATAACTAGCCATGTAAATTTTCCTCATCCTATCACAGGCGCATGAACACATTGCAACACCAGCGTGGCATATTGACAACTGGCAAAGAGCCCAAGGCTGAATTTCATTTGCATATAGATGTGTAGACATTTTGAAATAGCAGTAAACCCCCTACAGTCCTAATATTTACTTGTTCTTGTAACTGTGCACAGCATTTCAAGACCTGATTGGCCACAGCTGGCATTTGGGAAAACCCATTGGACACTCCATACTGTGTAGACCACAAAGAATCACAAAATCTCCATCCATGTATGTTATTAATCTGATAAGAAACTACCAGTAATGATTGCTACTCATCCTGTATATACTGCTTTCATTCTTTCATTCCAGCAGTAACGTTTATTCTGGCAGAGTAATAATCATGAACGCAATATTGCTCTGCTACAGCAGAAATTTAATCTTTCTGAAATAAGAACAGCAGAGGAAAAGTGAGACGTTCCCATTCCAGTAAGGAAGCCTTCACAGGAAGTCTCTCTAGAAATTATGTCCTGTGCTGCCCTGATCAGCCATCAAGCTATTCAACTCTAACAATGCTGACAATATGTAAGACTGCCCCGGAAACCTCAAGAGATTGCATGTCTGACACAGCCAGTGTCTCCAGTGCCCAGGCATCTAATCTAGCAGCAGACAGATCTTGGTTAAGGAAGCAGGAGGAAAGGAGGTTCCCTTTCAGTAGCCTTGATGCAGTGGCTCTGAATGGCAGGAGACCAAAAGGTGCAAGAGTAGTTACATAAGCAGCAACAGCAAGCCTGAATGCAATCAAATATGAGGCTTTATCTAGGGATCAGAAATCTTAAAGTCAGCTGGAAAGCTGAGCTGCTAAAAACAATAGATCTACTGTAACTGGTTTAGGGAGAGGGAAGCATTCAAGGTTAGACTAATAACATGAGAGCATAATGAAACCCACATTAAAATTACCCACCAGGAGGAGCCAATTAATGAATAGTTTTACTTCATAGATCCTGTACAGCAAAGCCCTTCTGACTTGGAGCAGATTGTGAGCCTTTTGCTCACTGAAATGCCACATGGTGATAAATGTTTTTCAGGATGTGGAAAGGGAGAAAATGCTTTAAAATGGATTTGTAATGGCTTTTTAATTGTAACAGACATTTTCAATTGTTAATGGATATGTTAGAGCAGGAGGCTGCTAGTGGTGGTGGCCATTGCTGAAAACTGATCTCATTTTCGATGTTGTCATTCATTATAAAGGGCCAAAGTAAGAGGCTGTAAAACAATTATCAGGTCTGCATTAACAATCAGAAATTTAACTTTACTAAACAAACTGTAAGATTTGTGTTTTAACCATTGAAGTGTTTTTTTAAATCCAGTATTTGATTTTTTTGGAGGAGATGAGAGGGTCCTCAGCTTCCCTACTAAGGGATCATCTGTTCCTCCACCCTACTCAAGGTCTGGTGTTGCAGCTTCTGAGCCTTCTGGCCAAGAACTGAATGGGGACCTAAGTTCTCTCTAAGCTGCATGGCTGCACTCAGGGCTGTGGAGGGGAGATGCGAAGGTGCCTCTCCCGCAGCCCCAGCCCTGGACCTTTCTGCCACCCTGTCTGTCTTGTCAGAGCAGAGTCATTCTTCCATAGTGCCTTGCATAACAGGGCCCTGAGCTTAGTTGGGACCTAGTGCAATGCAAATGAGAAATAATGAAAGCTATTGACAGTGCCAAATGGGGCAGTCGCTACCCCGATATAATTGTTGATGCTTTTCAGCTCAGTAGACACTGCCTTCACCACAGTATGGAAAAGCGAATGAAAAAAGTGATGGGCAAACTTGTCCTGCCTAATTTCAATCCTACTCAGGGTAGTTAAGCACTGGAATGAAATTGCCTAAGGAGCTTGTGGAATTTACATTGTTGAAGGTTTTTAAGAGGCGGTTAGACTAACACCTGTCAGAGATGGTCTAGATAATACTTGTCCCCTGCACTCATGGCAGGACTTGCACTAGAAGATCTTTCAAGGTCCCTTCCAATCCTACGATTCTATGATTTTCTCTCTCCTTTTCCCTATATCTCCAGGCTGCTACCAAGTCTTGCCTCTTCTTCCTCCACAAAAAATCTGATGTAAAGGTCTTCCTTGCCAGTTGATCAGACCAAAATCTTCATTGAAATGTTTCTGTTGGACTCAGGGTTTATAGTTTTTTTTTTAATAGAAAAACTAAATTTGGGGCCAAATTTTACTAGTTGTGTGTGTGACAGGATGGTGGGCCGGAACATCTGAGCCAGCCCCCGTCACACCAGCTCCAATGAAGGGAGGTAGATTGGAGCTACCTAGAGAAACCTGTGCCTGACTGGCAAAAGGGGAAACAGCTGCCAGCCTGATTAGCCTGGGCTGCATAAAAGCTTCAGGGGAAGGAAGCCAAGGGGACAGAGAGAAAGGGGGGAAGCCAGGGAGTAGAGGGAGAGTAGGTGGTGGTCTCTCCTGGCTGCAGAGGCTGGGAAGTTCTTCAGATGGAAACCCCCATGCTGTGTATGGTGAGATTACATGCTGTAAATTACACGCACTGGTGATTGCTGAGTCAGGAGGTCTCTGAGTGGTTTTTAGAACAGAGGCAGGAGCAAAGGGGGCCCTGCTATGCCCTGTTTCAGTCTGCTTAAAAACTCTTCTCCTGGTGAAGTGAGCTGGATATGCCACATGGCATTTAACAGTCATGATCTAGAGAAGCCAATGTTGCTGTAGTTTTTCAAATATGACAGGTGGTGATCAACGCTATAATTATTTATTCCCATTTTACAGATGGTAAACTGAAGCACATAGGTTGTCCAACAATCACTGGCACTGAGGGGACTAGAACCCATGAATTCAGACTCCCAGGCCCGTGCACTAACGAGTAAAGCATAAAGCCACCCATGTTAATATTAATGGAGTTTTTGTTGTCAACTAACTTGTGGAAGTTTTTAGAAAATAGGTATCATAAGAGATTACATTTAAAACCATTAAGGGCATTTTTTTAAACACACAAAATGTACCATTGGTCTGTGGAACTCACTGCCACAAGATATGTTTGAGGCCAAGAGTTTAGCAGACCTCAAAAAAGATTGGACATTGATATGTCTAGGGTGACCAGATGTCCTGTTTTTAAGCCATCCTGCAGGTGGGTCCTGGCTTTTTCTTAAAAACAGGCAAATTGTCCTGTATTTTCTTTCTTTGCCCTCCACCCCCATCAGTACTGGCATGTCCTGCTGCTGGCTGGATCCCTGTTTGCCAGCCGCCTGTCCACCAGCAGTGAATAGGGGGGTCCTGTAGCTGACGATGGGGGTGGGTGTGCAAGGCTGGTGGTGGGGCAAAGATACAGTGTGCGGGGCCAGGTGCTCCCCCCTGCTGGTCCACCAGTGCAGCTCCCACCGTGTGCCAGCTCTCAGCCAGCAGGGCGCACCGCCCCCCTCCCATCCCATTTCTGGCCAGCACTGGTTGCGTGCTACTGCGACTGGTGAGTGCCGGCAGGCACCAGGCGGCGGCCAGTTACATGTCGCCTCTGCTGCCCAGCCATCGGCCTTTTACGTGCTCCCCCTCTTGCTGTCCTCTCTCTGCTTTGCCCCTTTGCTGCTCCCATCCCTAGCCCTGCTGCTCCTCAATATCCCCCCAGCGGAGCATGTCCTGCTGCCAGTGCTGTGCGGAGAACCAGCCCTGGTCAGAGCACTCAGCTCACCAGCAGTATGGCCGGCAGGCTCCTTCCTTCCCCCACTACTTCTAGCTGGGCTGGCACCCCAGGAAAGCCCAAGACCCTCCGGACCAGGCCGCTGGCCAGGAGAAGCCGAGCCCTGTGTCTGCCAAAGCCCCACGCAGTGCTGGCATGGGGAAACCTCTCCACCCATTAGCTAAGCTTTGGAATGGTCGGGGGAGGGGGAGGAAAGTAAATTCCAGCCTGTTCACACTTCAACCTGCAGACTCCACAGCAGGCCCTGGGGCAGGGGCTTAGCACCTTCTTCACCTGCCCCGCTGGGTCCTGCCCCCGGGGAGCCCGGGGTTGCTCTGTCCCCTAGGTACTCTTCCCTGCTGAGCTACCTCTCTAGCTGGGTTTGCTGAAGCCCCTGCAGTCAAGTTCCTTGGGCCCTGGTGCACAATGCATCCTTAGGGCTTATCCCCTTCCTGCGCATGCTGTAGCCGGAGGCGGCTGGATGATGTCGGTGGCCCAGCAGCAGAGACACGGGCCAGGTCATCCCTTCCCCACCTCTTCCCCTGTGGCTGGAAGCAGCTCCTTTCCCTCCCACACAGTGCTACAAGGCTGCAGCTGGCCAGATTCTGGTGTGAACCCTGGCAGAAATCTGGGGAGGAGGGGCATGTATCCCTGTGTGCTCTCCCCCCCTACCTGTTGACTTGGGAAGCTGTGGTGCCAGGTACCAGGAGAGGCGGGTCTGTTCCGGGGGCCCAGCCAGACATGGAGGGCGGAGAGCACCAGGTAGGGAGCGTCAGGTCAGTCGGTCACCCACCCTGTGTGAGAGAGGTGTACTGGAATGGTGTGGGGGGGGGAGTAGTAAGGGTGTCATCCCTCACCATGTAAACCTTAAAGATAAGAAGGTAAATAAAAAGAATCCAACTATGCAGTATTTCTTTTTAACAGACTCAGTTAACTTGATGGTAATTTGAACATTTGTACTGTATAGTTCTGATTGATTGCCATTGAACTTGCTTGAATATGAGTAATTTTACCAGGTGTCCTGTATTCAGCATAAGGAAATATGGTCACTCTAGATATGGATAAATAGAAATTAACAGCTATATAAGATAGGATTTTTAAAAATCCACACAATTTGGAAAAGATATAAACCCTCCTTCCCCAAAACATGTAAACCACCCCATATCTGGGGAACAGGGTTTGGCAGAAACTTCCCTTAATTGTAGGTTATTTCTTAGTTGCTTATTTCAGGGTTTCTTGTAGGTACTCGTACTGGCCACTGTTGGTGACAGGATACTAGACTAGCTGGACCATACGTCTGATCCAGTATGGCAAGTCCTACGATCAGAAATGCTGACTGGTTGTTGATATGTATTGCTTAGCTACTATGTCCATGAAATGTTAATGTGGAACAGGAGCAAATAACTGCATAGAGAACAAAATGGAATAAACAAAAAACAGATTATCCATTGAGCACAGGGAGATATGACCGTTTAAATGTCTCTGTTTAACTGTGACATTACAGTATCAAGTTAAGTCATATATGACCTAAAACGCTTCTTTCTGTGGTCAATAGCAGTATCTGTTCGAATTTTAAGCTCTGTTAACCAAAAATGCCTATGCAGGAGATGCAGTCAGTGTCAGTTATTTATTGACCTGAAGATTTTTAAGGGAACACCCCATTGTATGAGGGAACTCAATAACAATGGCGATTTGACCCAATGGTGATATTCTGGGGTTTAACCAGCTTTTCTGGGCAAGGTCAACAAATTGTGCAGAGCAAACTTCATCAGCAAATGCTATGAAAGGTACCCCGCAACTGGATACAGACATCACCCTGGGGCTGCATGTGCTTGCTCCCTCGGAGCCAGTCACGTCACTACTTCTGTTTGACTCTCTTCTATCATTTTTAAATGTTAAAGCGAGCTAGCTGAGCATAGTTAATTTCAGAATATAATGCTCTATGGCATGTAATGGATTCTATGAACTAACACCCCCCTTAGTAAGTCCAATTTGTGGGTAAAAGTGGAGCAAGCTTGATTGCTTTCTTTAATTTTTCTGAAACTCACTGACCTAGGAGTCATGATCACAGAATGGCATGTGGTGTACTTATGAACACGCAGAAGGGTATAAAGGATAGTTCTCCAACAGAAGGCACAAAGTAAACTTGACTTGTACATTTTTAAGTTAATGTGACTGGCAAACTTCTTACAAATAATCTAAAACCTTGTTGATCTTGGAACCAGCCTTTATGACTGTGGTAATATTTTACAAGGCACTGTATATGTTTGTTTAACATTTCCTCCTCTGGACAAAAACACATCCCCATGAAATGGGTTGGGGATGCCTGTGGGGAAAGATGCTCCTTTCCTGTAGGTCATATAGAATTGTAAAGCTTCAGTACTACCCTCCAGTACATCAGTGCATACTTGCCCCTGATCTTTGCTCCTACAGAATTAGTATTGGCTCCAAGTATTTGCTGATGAATGGGAAATCCCAGTAACTGCCATCTCACAGCACTACTGCAGAAAGTAGCACTTGGGATTCAACATTAAGCCTAGAATTCTTGAGACTCCCAGGCAAGGAATCTCTCCAGTAATACTGATTCTTGCAAAAACGCTTTAAAGGTCTGATCTTGGCACTCACTGGGAGCTTTGCCATAGATCAGGGGTTCGCAAACTTTATTGCACTGCAATCCCCTTCTGACAATAAAAATTGCTACTCGGCCCCAAGAAGGGGAATGGAAGCCTGAGCCTGCCCAAGCCCTGCTGCCCTGGGTGGGGGGCCAAAGCCCAAGCCTCACCACCCTCGGCAGGGGGACCAAAGCCCCAGGGCTCCTTCCCTGGGTAGGGGGCCTATAGCCTAAGTCCCGCCACCCTGGGCAGTGGGCTTGGGTCTCGGGCAGTGGGACTCAGGCTTCCTCTTTGGCCCCGGGCCCCAGCCAGTCTAACGCCAGCCCTGGAGACCCCATTAAAATGGGGTTGCGACCCACTTTGGGGTCCCAACCCACAGTTTGAGAACCTCTGCCATAGATCTTAATGGGACTATGGTTAGTCTCTTAATCTCTAATGCACCTGTCCCAAGCTTGATAGTTCATTACAAATTTGTACTTTCCAGAAGTCATATTGTACTAGTGCCATCAGAGGGAGTGATTTTAAGGACATTAACTTGGGCCATAACAAACAACTAGTGAGAGAAAACAATCTGTAAATGTCATATTTGTTTACCTGCATTCTCCAGCTTGAAAATGTCATTCTGTTGGAAATGAAGAAAGTAAAACACTGCTGATTATCTTCACTACTTCGCTTCCTTTCCACTCCCCTGCTCTACACACACATCTGCTTGACTTATTCCCAAACATCCTTAAACACACTGACTGCAGACATAGCTCAAGGCAGAACTAACGACTTCAGGTTCTACTGCTCCTGAGCTCTGATAACAGTGATTTCACTTTTAGGACAAATGGGAGTTTGCCCCTAGCTCCCAAAAGCAACAGCAAAAGCTTGGGTGAGTGGGATAGTTATTCATCTCCCAGTATCAGTGAGCAGAGGCAGCCCCACCAATATAACCAGACTTGAGGCAAGGTCTTCAAAAGCAAAGGGAGCAGTGAGTGAGTCAGAAATTTTTGTGAAAATATTTTTTGACAAAAAAATTACTTTGCTCAAAATGAAAAAGTTTTTAAAAAACGTGTTGATTTCAATGCTATTTCATTTAATAAAAAAAACAAAATGAAACCCGTGCTGAAACATCCTGTTTCAATATTTTCTGAATGAAATGTCTTTGAATTTTTTGTTTCCAAACAACTTATCAAAACAAAATTCATTGTTATATTTGTATAAAAGCTTAAAAAGGTTACAATCAGAACTCTGCTATTGTGGGAAATACTTATACCATTTTATTCTGGATAAGTCCTTTAGGCTATGTCGTGTTAGAAGCAGTTTAAGCTAAACCGGAAAAAGCCACCCTTGACTGGAACAGGAATACCCATCTCGGGGACTATACCAGTTTAACTATTCAGTTAAATTTACACTTTAGGCCTGGTCTATGCTGAAAGGTTATAGCAGCATAGCTACATTGGTCAGGGGTGTGGAAAAAACACCATTTAGCTATTAAAAAAGACCACCTCCTTCTTTTCTAGGCAAGTTTGCTCCTCTACCCAGACAGACTCCTCGGCTGAAATATTCATTCCATTCTATCATATGGTACAGAAACACCAGGCTAGCGACAGATCCACAAACAGAGCACAAGCACTTTTGTCACACTTAGGTTACAAGTGTGATGGATCTGCTAAGCCTCTCTCCCCACCTCACCCCATCCCACCCCACACCAGGTAATGGGTAATGCCAGGTAATGGGAAAGGTCCTGAATCAGGAAGTGGCCAGGCAGGCTCTGTTAGGAAGCAGTGGCTGCATGGCTAGCCAGGAGTTGTAGAGAAGCTGGATGCAGAGAGGAATCCCCAGAAACTGTACACAGAGCTGTGTGTGGAACAGGCTGTGAATGCTGGACATTACAACTGGGTGCAGGGCTGTGTGAGACAGGAAGCAGCAGTGGTTGGACAGGGAACCAGGACAGAGGGGTCCCAATGAGGCACTAACTGAGCCCATCCTGGAAACCTGCAAACTCCTATTTGTGTGCCTAGAGGCTGGAATGAAGATGGCACCCCAAGCACTAGGCCTGGAGAGCCATTACTCTTGACTGGACTGCCCCAGGGACCCAAACAAGAACTGCTGTTACTTACTTTGAACTGAAAAGGAGGACTTGTGGCACCTTGGAGACTAACAAATTTATTAGAGCATAAGCTTTCGTGAGCTACAGCTCACTTCATCGGATGCATTTGAACTGTAACTGTTAAACCACTTTACCTTGGGTATTTGCAATCTTTCCCCTTTTCCTGCCAGGTCTAGTAAAATACCCTTTCCCTTAGCCATGTGTTCGAGTGATTAATAGGATCCACCAGGGCTAATGACTACAAGGTCTATCTGCTGAAGCACCTACAGTGCTTGCCTCCTAGTCTTGGTACAGCTGGCATGCTTCTAGCACCTTAGGAGCTTGATGTACTCCAGCATTGAGAAGCCCCAGTCACTGCATCTTGAATTTGCCAAACATGAGATGGTGATGGACCCAGAAAGTATGAGCATTTCTTTTACTTCTAAGTTTATTTATAAACCTGAGCAAATTTTTTTGGACCCAAACCCTTTTTGTCAAAAATGTAGATTCAGCGACACTAAAACATTTCATGAATTTTTAGTTTTACCAAATTGTTGTGTAGGAAAAAAATTCCTAAAAACTCAGAAACATTTTGATTTGACATTTCTAAACAAAACATTTCAAATTTTCAGTTCAAAATTTCCTTTAACATTATTGAATAAATTGAAAACATGTTCAAGATCTAAACAAAATATTTAATTTGACCATTTTAATTTTGACAATTTTTTTTCAACTTTTTGATTTGCCAAAAATGTTTGCTTTTGTTTTGACCTGAAGCAATTTTTTTTTTGGAACTGCCAGCAAATCAAAACAATTGTTATTAATACAGCTCTATTTATTTGTTTAAAAGATGTTTGTTCCCTTTGACTAAAGAGAGAATCCATTTTTAACTACAGTATATTTCGGATCTGATGGAGAGGTCTTGTTTTTGACTGGGGTACATGCATATTTACAAAGTGTTTTTTGGTTGTCTCTTTCATTCATTGTAATGTCAGACATTTTCATAATTAGTCCTATAACTCAGCTAGGCAGCACAAGACTTTAAGAAGTGATACATACTTTTTATTTCCTTTAGGATGATATCCAGTAGCTTTGGTCATGTCCAATTAATCAATTTAAATTAATTTGCCCACCCATGGTTTTAGCCAGACTTGGGGGAATACAAATTCGATTTTTAGCTGTAGAAATATTGACAATTTGATGGCACCCATCTTAAGGACCTGATATTCCAAAATTGCGGAATATCTGCCCTTTGGAAATCAGGCTGCTTACGGTGTCTCAAGCTGAGCCCCTAAAATCACTCATCATTTTTGAACATTTAGAAACTGATACAAGGAGAGAATATAAATTTAGGCCTAAAGTATTTTATAAACCAAAAGAAATAAAATCAGTCAGTTAGTTTCAGGATCATTATAACAGCAATATACCAAAAAGGAGGGGAGGTCATTTCCTGGCAAAAATGTCTGGCTGAATGATGGGCCTAAGGCAAAGACCTCAATTTCTCCGGATGGTTGCCAGGAAATACCCTCCCCATCAGCTATTTTCTACTTGAATAATAGTGTGGGAGGGAAATGTGACACTCCTAAGTGTTATGTGATGTACTCCATAATGTGCATCCCATATCTTGTACAAAGTTAGGCTGCCAAAACAGCTGATCAAAATGTCAGTTGATGGGTGTGTACCATTATGAGATCCTAGGGAAAAATACAGATATTTGGTTAGAAATACGTAGCTCTAGAAAGAAATATTACGTTCTGTTTTGCAGTGTATTTTTCTAGCCGTAGGCCCTGATCCTGCCAACATTTGCACAAAGACTTAACTTTAATGATGGGACTATTCATGTGAGTAAAGTGAAGCATGTATGTAAGGGTTTGCAGGGTTGGGGCCTAAGATGCTAATTTCCCGAAAGTCTAGTCCAGGAAGGGAAAACTCCTGTTGAGGGAAACCCCTGCTGGGATTTGATTTATGAACAGGACATCCTGCTTAGTTCTGCTAGAATTCTAGTGAGCCTAAGGCTTATTGTGAGGGCAAAGAGAGATGCTCTCCCTCTTACTTGTCTGCAAAACCCATCTGAATCTCTTTGGACATCAGTGCTAAGCACTTGTTGTATTTTATTGCATTTCATGGCAAATGTTTCCAGTACAATGTTAAAAATGTACAGCATGTATTCATCTCCAGGCAAATGAGCCAAAATACCTTGATGTAATAGTGAGCTGTAAGTTATCACTTGTATTATCAAAGGTAATGTCCTGCTCTGTGCAGACAGGGCTGTTGTCTAGTGGTTGGGGAAAGTGGTGGAGCACTTGAATTCCTGGATTCTGTTCCCCAACTCTGCCACTGACTCACTGTGTGACCATGGGAAAGTCATTTAGGCCAAAGTTCTAGTAAGTGTCTGTTAGTTCTGGGTCCCTCAGTTTGTGGGAGTTCAGTTCAAGCCATGTGGGGTCTGATTTTCAGAGTTGTTGAGCATTTGGCACTCCCATTGATTTCATCTGGAGCTGTGTGTGCTTAGCGCCCTGGTGCCTCTGATTGCCCATCAGAAAAAGAGGGATAATACTTCCCTACTTAACAGGCATATTGGGATGTTTGTACAGTGCTTTGAGATCCTTGAAAGGTGCCATAGGTGCAAACTATTAATAAAACAAACAGGAAGGTGTGACACAGAGGACCACTGGGGCCAACTGGCAAAGGTTTCACTGTTCTTTACAAGCAACTCCTGTCCTGGACCTGACAAACTCACTGCACCTAATAGACCACTTTGATGGTACTTATCCATAAAGGGTAGTATGTGAAGGCTCTAATGAAAGCTTGTAACTTATTGATACTCATAATCATTGTGAGATGTGTGCAAGGTTGGTATTTAAGGAATAATGTAACTGTATTGAAAATTATGTTCTTATAGTCTTGGAGTGAGTTTGAGTCATCAGGGAATCATATGTTTGGGTGGTGACCCATCCAAGCAGGAGGGAGTTGTCACCCTTCCCTGGCTAGCTGACTGTGTAATTGCATCAACTATGGGAAAGGGACTGAGAGACTTTTTCCATTGGACCATATGAACTGGAACCGTAAACTCACTGAACATTAAATCCCACCAAATGAGGGTAGATCCATCCTCATCATCGTATCCGCTCATTATACTCCACAATGAACATAGCCATTATATGGACAACATACCCCCATATCTTAATGTCTGTACTTTGACCCGTTAAACTTTTACCCCCAACTGGGGAGATTGCAGATTATGTATTCCTTACGCCACCCGCTCCTAAACTGAACTTCGCACCCCTTGATAATCTGTACCTTATTCCCTGATAACCAGAAACTTCTATGCCTAAACTCTGTACCATTTTCTTTTTACTTCAACATTATCTTAATAAAATATTTCTCAGTTGACCCCCACCCCTCCCCTTTGCACCAATCCAGAAAAGTCAATGGACAACCATCAAAGACAAACTGTAAAGGACTGATGGGACAGTGGGGGGAGAGCCCTGTCTGTGAATAAAGACAAAAGACTAATTCAGGACATCACAGGGTGGAGAAAGACACTCTGGATCCAGTTAGTGAGGAGGTACCTTGGTGGGGGGAAGGGTACTTCATGAAAGACTGGGTCCTAGCTCCTTGGGGCCAGCAAAAGCCTGATCTGTGGGGTGAGAATCTGCTTTATTAGCTAGGAAAGGTCACTATTAATGAGTGTAGGCCTCAGTTCACATTTTATGATTTTCTTTTGTGTGTAACCACTTGTTTCCATCACTCACGCTTGTTTCTATTTTAATCTCTATTTCTTTTTAAATAAATTATCCTTTTGTTTTATTAGAATTGAACTCAAATGCTGTGAGTGATATAGGAGTGGTGGGTTAAGGGAAAGCTGGTAAACTGGAGTATGCTGTTCCTCTGGGAACTGAGGCTCTGGGATTTCTGTGGGCATCCAGTGATCAGGCCCAGGGCATCCCTACTTTGCCAGGACTTGGGGGTTGGGGTGCATCCATTGCCAACCTGCAAGGCAAGGGCAAGGCTGCTAGAGCCCAGAGAAGAGTGCTTGAGTGGCTGACAGGCTGTGTTAGGGAGCTAATGTCCAGCTGGCATAGGGAAGACTCCCCACGCTGGAGGCAGGTGGCACAAGGTGACTCAGAGCCCTGGGTGCCCTGTGAAGCATCCCAGATTAGACGCCTACTGTTAGCTGTTTAAATGAGTAAATATACTCAGCCAACTTTTTCCTTGTTTTGTTTCCAACATGTCTCTGCTTGTTTCCCTCTTTCCTTTTCTGGCCCTGTAATCCTGTTATGCCAGAGTCACATTTTCTCCATTGCTGTTCACTGCAGAATATAGAAGTCAGCCGCATTGTGTGGCAGACTGACTGTGTACATGTTATCAACAGATCTAAATCTTCCTGGTTTAGGTTAACAGCTGAACACTTCATGCACCGTGTACTCTCTCGCTCATTGCATTGCCATTGACCTGAACAGGGGAGCATCATAATTGCTGTTAATCTCCCTGCTTGGTTGTTTTATAGAGAACCAGGCAGTTCATTCTTACCTCAAGCCAAGGCAAAACAAACAAGGCAGGTGACTCACTGCCATCCTGCGTGAGGGTGTATCTGCCACTGTCCTGAAGGTGAAGTAGAGCGAGTTATGGTCTATCCAAAGCAAAGCAGTCCTCGCCAGATTGGATACCCACAGCTGTTCAGTCAGAAAACACCCATTTCTAACCTTGGCAGCACAGATCCAAGAGCAAGCATGCCCAAAGTATGTGAGATTGCTAAAATTAAAACATCTTCATCCAGAAGAGACATCTAATTATGTGACAGCTGCCTGACATTTGACTCAGCTGCTGACCTAAAGCAGGATGATTTAGAACCAATAGCAATATGTACACGTCACAGCTATCCTGGAATTGATCTTTGATGTAACAGGAGGCTTCGCAAAACACACCCCTAATGAGCGCATATGAATTGCCCAAATGCTTTGCATAGTTATTTCCAGTATTTATGCAACTCCCAGCCTTAGAGGCTGTCCTCCAGATTCTCAGCTGGCGTGAATCAGTGTATCTCCGTTGATGTCAGCGGATCACCTTGATTTACACCAGCTACAGATGTGGCCTTGTACGTTGGTTCTCAATCCATTTACTGTTGCAGTTGTTGCTGCACATAGGACCTGATCGGGTGAGGTGTTGAATGCCTCATGGAAGGGTCTTGAACTTTCTCAGCTCCCGCTGACCTTCGGCAATGGCAGTGCAGTTTCTGGGCCAGGGAATGACCATAAGGGCATTTTGAGGCAGGCAAGTCAGATACAAGACCTGGGCCTTTCTCTGGTATAATCCAGTTAGAATGTTGAATAAAACAAATGAATCTGCAAACAAACCTGTGGCCCTGTGCTTCTCGTCACTGTGTGCCATAGGTGGTAACAAATGCATGCTTAAAATAGAAGTGCATCTAGGGCCTGATTCTCCATTGTCTTGTTCTTTGGGTAGTGATTTATATCTGTGAATAGTGAGTATAAAATGCCACCGACTCAAAATTCTCCACTCACACCAGTGGTAGCATTTTCCCCTCACTTGGAACAGCAGAAATGACTCGACAAGGGTTAAGGCAGTGGAGAATGATGAGGCTATGCAGAAGAGAAGCAGCTACTGAACCCAACCCCCTACCCCCATTCCCCCCCACACACTTATCCACGTGCGGCTGCTGACAGCCCCTCCACACAAACAATGAGCACTGGGGGCTCCATGGGAAATTAGGAGGCATGCTTGACTGAAGGGAAGTGTGGAACTGGGCATTGGTCACCATAGCAAACATATTTCATGATAATAAGCACAGCAGAATGTCATGGGGCTCAGAGGAACATTAGTTTGTGCTCTGTGGTTTCTGCACCAGAGGAGGTAGATATGTGCAGGTGTCGTAATATTGCTGTACAATTAAGCAGCTGTTCTCTTCTGTAACCATAGTTGGGGTCCCATTGTTTTAGGTGCTGCCTGTATATATAGTAAAGAATAGACCATGCCCTGAAGAGTTCACAGCATACATAGACAAGACAAAGGGTGGAAGACAACAAGTGTTATGTCAAATTTCGCAGATGGAGAATTGAGGCACAGAGAAGTTAAGTGACATGCCCAACACAGGACAGAGAGTCTGTGGCAGAATTGGAAATCAAATCCAGACCTTGGGAGTTCCCAGTTAGTGCTGTAACCACAGGTCCATTCTTTGGTTATGATGACTGAAAGCAATCCTAAATATACATGCCTTAGAATGGAACCTCCCAGGGTGTTGCAGTGAGATTGAGCACATGTTTGCAAACCATTCTGAGCTCCCCAGATGTGGGAGATTCTGTAAAAGTACAAAGTACTTCTGCCACATCCTTGGAGAGACAATAGAAAAGTGAGTAACCAGTCTGAAGGTTGTAAATAAATGATAAGGACAGATTGAGGGTGTGTCCTTGGCCATGTTTTCACTGGCAAAGAAGACCTAAAAGTTTTCTCAAAATTATGAAAGGACTCAGTGAGCTTGATAGAGAAATGTTTATACCAGTGAGCATTTCTGAAATGAAATGATGAACATTAAACCTTAGGGGCCAGATCCTCAGCTGGTGTACATCAGCATAGCACCATTGACTTCAACAGGACTTCACTGATGTACACCAGCTGAGGATCTGGCCCCTAGCAAATGACAAGTCAGTAGTGATCTTAGGCACAACTGTTTCATTGTCAATATATTGAAGAAATAATCGGAGGAAGTATTTGACTCCCTATGTCTGACTCTGAGGCATAAAGATTTTGTTTTCCTAGAGAAGAACAGAAGACTTAAAGTGCAAAGACCAAAAGGTGGGAATAAATACCATAAACCAAACAAAACTGGGCTGGTTTGGCCAGATCATAGCCTTTTCCTGATATTATAGTTCTCTATAGTCTTCTAATATATACATGCTATAAAAATGGCATTAAAGAGAGTTTCAGGAAATGTCAGTGTGAATATCCATTTGTAGAATCTGGACCTGGTTCCTCATATCATGTAAAACTGGTGTCACTTCACTGATTTCACTGGCATTACACAGCCATAAAATTGGTTTAATGGAGAGGAGACTCAGTGCCGTTGTGTCTAAATTTGTTATCAGGATTCCACTTTTCTAAAGAGAAAAATGTGGCCTACATTTGTATCTAACCTCCCAATGTATGCCTCTAGGGGTTTGCAGATAATTCCTATTCACTCAGACTACTTTACTTCATAAAAACACTGAAGTTCTCCCCAGCACCGGGATTTCACCTTGAAATGTTCATGCTCTATGATAGGTTTCAAAGTAGCAACCGTGTTAGTCTGTATCCGCAAAAAGAAAAGGAGTACTTGTGGCACCGTAGAGACTAACACATTTATTTGAGCATAAGCTAATAAGTGATGGTCACATAAACACCACCCTATACTGGAAACCTACTGACCGCTATGCTTACCTACATGTCTCCAGCTTTCATCCAGACCACACCTTAGGATCCATTGTCTATAGCCAAGCTCTATGATACAACTGCATTTGCTCGAACCCCTCAGACAGAGACAAACACCTAGAAGATCTCTATTAAGCTTCTTACAACTACGGTACCCAGCTGCTGAAGTGAAGAAACAGATTGACAGAGCCAGAAGAGTACCCAGAAGTTACCTACTACAGGACAGGCCCAATAAAGAAAATAACAGAATGGCACTAGCCATCCCCTTCAGCCCCCAACTAAAACCTCTCTAATGCATCATCAAGGATCTACAACCTATCCTGAAGGATGACCTATCACTCTCACAGATCTTGGGAGACAGGCCAGTCCTTGCTTACAGACTGCCCCCCAACCTGAAGCAAATACTCACCAGCAACCACACATCACACAGCAAAAACACTAACCCAGGAACCTATCCTTGCAACAAAGCCCGTTGCCAACTCTGTCCACATATCTATTCAGGGGACACCATCATAGGGCCTAATCACATCAGCCACACTATCAGAGGCTCGTTCACCTGCACATCTACCAATGTGATATATGCCATCATGTGCCAGCAATGCCCCTCTGCCATGTACATTGGCCAAACTGGACAATCTCTACATAAAAGAACAAATGGACACAAATCAGACGTCAAGAATTATAATATTCAAAAACCAGTCAGCGAACACTTCAATCTCTCTGGTCACTCGATTACAGACCTAAAAGTGGCAATTCTTCAACAAAACACTTCAAAAACAGACTCCAACGAGAGACTGCTGAATTGGAATTAATTTGCAAACTGGATACAGTTAACTTAGGCTTGAATAAAGACTGGGAGTGGATGTGTCATAGAATCATAGAATCATAGAATATCAGGGTTGGAAGGGACCCCAGAAGGTCATCTAGTCCAACCCCCTGCTCAAAGCAGGACCAAGTCCCAGTTAAATCATCCCAGCCAGGGCTTTGTCAAGCCTGACCTTAAAAACCTCTAAGGAAGGAGATTCTACCACCTCCCTAGGTAACGCATTCCAGTGTTTCACCACCCTCTTAGTGAAAAAGTTTTTCCTAATATCCAATCTAAACCTCCCCCATTGCAACTTGAGACCATTACTCCTCGTTCTGTCATCTGCTACCATTGAGAACAGTCTAGAGCCATCCTCTTTGAAACCCCCTTTCAGGTAGTTGAAAGCAGCTATCAAATCCCCCCTCATTCTTCTCTTCTGCAGACTAAACAATCCCAGCTCCCTCAGCCTCTCCTCATAAGTCATGTGCTCTAGACCCCTAATCATTTTTGTTGCCCTTCGCTGTACTCTTTCCAATTTATCCACATCCTTCCTGTAGTGTGGGGCCCAAAACTGGACACAGTACTCCAGATGAGGCCTCACCAGTGTCGAATAGAGGGGAACGATCACGTCCCTCGATCTGCTCGCTATGCCCCTACTTATACATCCCAAAATGCCATTGGCCTTCTTGGCAACAAGGGCACACTGCTGACTCATATCCAGCTTCTCGTCCACTGTCACCCCTAGGTCCTTTTCCGCAGAACTGCTGCCGAGCCATTCGGTCCCTAGTCTGTAGCGGTGCATTGGATTCTTCCATCCTAAGTGCAGGACCCTGCATTTATCCTTATTGAACCTCATTAGATTTCTTTTGGCCCAATCCTCCAATTTGTCTAGGTCCTTCTGTATCCTATCCCTCCCCTCCAGCGTATCTACCACTCCTCCCAGTTTAGTATCATCCGCAAATTTGCTGAGAGTGCAATCCACACCATCCTCCAGGTCATTTATGAAGATATTGAACAAAACGGGCCCCAGGACCGACCCCTGGGGCACTCCACTTGACACCGGCTGCCAACTAGACATGGAGCCATTGATCACTACCCGTTGAGCCCGACAATCTAGCCAGCTTTCTACCCACCTTATAGTGCATTCATCCAGCCCATACTTCCTTAACTTGCTGACAAGAATGCTGTGGGAGACCGTGTCAAAAGCTTTGCTAAAGTCAAGAAACAATACATCCACTGCTTTCCCTTCATCCACAGAACCAGTAATCTCATCATAAAAGGCGATTAGATTAGTCAGGCATGACCTTCCCTTGGTGAATCCATGCTGACTGTTCCTGATCACTTTCCTCTCCTCTAAGTGCTTCAGGATTGATTCTTTGAGGACCTGCTCCATGATTTTTCCAGGGACTGAGGTGAGGCTGACTGGCCTGTAGTTCCCAGGATCCTCCTTCTTCCCTTTTTTAAAGATGGGCACTACATTAGCCTTTTTCCAGTCATCCGGGACTTCCCCCGTTCGCCACGAGTTTTCAAAGATAATGGCCAAGGGCTCTGCAATCACAGCCGCCAATTCCTTCAGCACTCTCGGATGCAATTCGTCCGGCCCCATGGACTTGTGCACGTCCAGCTTTTCTAAATAGTCCCTAACCACCTCTATCTCTACAGAGGGCTGGCCATCTCTTCCCCGTTTTGTGTTGCCCAGCACAGCAGTCTGGGAGCTGACCTTGTTAGTGAAAACAGAGGCAAAAAAAGCATTGAGTACATTAGCTTTTTCCACATCCTCTGTCACTAGCTTGCCTCCCTCATTCAGTAAGGGGCCCACACTTTCCTTGGCTTTCTTCTTGTTGCCAACATACCTGAAGAAACCCTTCTTGTTACTCTTGACATCTCTTGCTAGCTGCAGCTCCAGGTGCGATTTGGCCCTCCTGATATCTTTCCTACATGCCCGAGCAATATTTTTATACTCTTCCCTGGTCATATGTCCAACCTTCCACTTCTTGTAAGCTTCTTTTTTATGTTTAAGATCCGCTAGGATTTCACCATTAAGCCAAGCTGGTCGCCTGCCATATTTACTATTCTTTCGACTCATCGGGATGGTTTGTCCCTGTAACCTCAACAGGGATTCCTTGAAATACAGCCAGCTCTCCTGGACTCCCTTCCCTTTCATGTTAGTCCCCCAGGGGATCCTGGCCATCTGTTCCCTGAGGGAGTCAAAGTCTGCTTTCCTGAAGTCCAGGGTCCGTATCCTGCTGCTTACCTTTCTTCCCTGCGTCAGGATCCTGAACTCAACCAACTCATGGTCACTGCCTCCCAGATTCCCATCCACTTTTGCTTCCCCCACTAATTCTACCCGGTTTGTGAGCAGCAGGTCAAGAAAAGCGCTCCCCCTAGTTGGCTCCCCTAGCACTTGCACCAGGAAATTGTCCCCTACGCTTTCCAAAAACTTCCTGGATTGTCTATGCACCGCTGTATTGCTCTCCCAGCAGATATCAGGAAAATTAAAGTCACCCATGAGAATCAGGGCATGCGATCTAGTAGCTTCCGTGAGTTGCCGGAAGAAAGCCTCATCCACCTCATCCCCCTGGTCCGGTGGTCTATAGCAGACTCCCACCATGACATCACTCTTGTTGCACACACTTCTAAACTTAATCCAGAGACACTCAGGTTTTTCCACAGTTTCGTACCGGAGCTCTGAGCAGTCATACTGCTCCCTTACATACAGTGCTACTCCCCCACCTTTTCTGCCCTGCCTGTCCTTCCTGAACAGTTTATAACCATCCATGACTGTACTCCAGTCATGTGAGTTATCCCACCAAGTCTCTGTTATTCCAATCACGTCATAATTCCTTGACATCACCAGGACCTCCAGTTCTCCCTGCTTGTTTCCAAGGCTTTGTGCATTTGTATATAAGCACTTGAGATAACCTGTTGATCGCCCCTCATTCCCAGTATGAGGCAGGAGCCCTCCCCTCACAGACCTTCCTGCCTGTGCTTCCTCCCGGTATCCCGCTTTCCCACTTACCTCAGGGCTTTGGTCTCCTTCCCCCGGTGAACCTAGTTTAAAGCCCTCCTCACTAGGTTAGCCAGCCTGCTGGCAAAGATGTTCTTCCCTCTCTTCGTAAGATGGAGCCCGTCTCTGCCCAGCACTCCTCCTTCATGGAACACCATCCCATGGTCAAAGAATCCAAAGCCTTCTCTCCGACACCACCTGCGTAGCCATTCGTTGACCTCCACGATTCGACGGTCCCTTCCCAGGCCTTTTCCTTCCACAGGAAGGAAATTTCATTTGTCATTTCACAAAGTAAATCTATTTCTCCATGTTTATTCCCTCTCCCTCCCCCATTCCTCACACATTCTTGTCAACTGCTGGAAATGGCCAACCTTGATTATCACTACAAAATGTGTCCCGCCCTGCCCCTGCTCTCCTGCTGGTAATAGTTCACCTTACCTGATCATTCTTGTTACAGTGTGTATGGTAACACCCATTGTTTCATGTACTCTGTGTATATAAAATCTCCCCACTGTATTTTCCACTGCATGCATCCGATGAAGTGAGCTGTAGCTCATGAAAGCTTATGCGCAGATAAATTTGTTAGTCTCTAAGGTGCCACAAGTACTCCTTTTCTTTATCCTCTATGGTGTGATTAATGAGCTTTTCCTCATGCATAGCCAACATGTAAGCATTTTGTGTGTGTGAGTGGAGCAATTGTCCAGCTTTACACAAATAAGAAACCCCTTCAGTATTTGCCCTGTAAAGAGACTTCAGTTTCAATGGGCTTCATGATTGCACTTTTGTGTTAAGTTGATCCGTGGTCCTCTTCCAAGGAGTGCTCTACATAGGGCCAATGTGTGACATCCGTTATTCTAAAATAAGCAACTTCTAAATAGCAGAAATATGCTGCACTTGTACTGGTAATCTCTCCCACAAAGAGGTGTTTTAGAAGGGAAGGCTATTTATTGCAAGTAATAAATGAAAGTTCTCAGATACAGCTGTAACAGTTCTTAGAGCCAGACCATGCTGGTTTTAGACAATTTGCCTTCAGTTTTTATTAAACCTGTGTTTTCAATATATATGTTTACCATTTCATATAAATGTTCTTAGTTATTCTTGTTATAGAGAACCACAGCCTCTTATGCAATAATTTAAAAAAGTATCTTTAAAATAAAGTTAAAATGCATTTTACTGATCAAAATTGCCCTTGCAGGAATTAATCTTCTTTGGGTATCAGCTATTACTGTTTCAGCAGAGAAACTGTACCTCTGTATTATGTAACAGGGCATGCCAAGTTCTTTTAGAAACAGATGTGGTAATGTCTCCATCCTTACCTTATCTAGATACTTGTTTTCCTTCATTGTAGTATCTGAGCCCTTCACAATCATTAATGTATTGATCCTCTCAATACCTCTGTGAGGTAGGTCGGTGTTATTCCCATTTTACAAATGGGGAATCAAGGCACAGAAAAGTTAAATGACCTGTCTGAGGTCACAGAGGAAGGCTGGGTTACAACAGGAATTGAACCTAGTTTGCCGGAGTCCCCAACCAACATCTTTACTACCAGACCAACCCACCGGGTGCTTGAATGCTGCACAAAAGTATCCATGAACATTTATTTAGATAAACACAGCTCCTGTGATTACTTTTCACAACCATTTATTTGAGCACAATTTTGCTTATTAGATTGCTAAAAGGAAAAGTATTGTGAACATTTGTGCAAATATGAAATTGTGTCAGCTATGTTGATGTGGTCATTTTGAAAGTTCTTTGTGGGCTTAAACATCATCTTGTCAGGGAGCAGAAACAGTATCGTGACTGAATTGACTACTTGTACAGTATAAATGCTTCAAGCAGCTGTCATAGTGAATAGTTTGCCAACAATCCATAGGATGAAATATGTTCACATAAGGCATGTATCAAATAATGATTGATAATGAATAAATTTGTATCTATCTAGGTATTCTTGTGAATAGTTTGCAAACAGAAAAACATTGCTGCAAATAATTCATCCACTGCTAGCTGTCAGGTTAGAATTATTATTCCTTTTCTAGAGATGGAGAAACCACAGGGATTCCTGTGGCTTCTCAGCCTCTGTGGTGAAGTGAGAGGATATGGCTCAAAGGAACAGTTAAATCATTTATCTAAGGTCACACAGAATATCTTTGGCAGGACTGGGACTAGACTCCAGGTCTCCTAACTCCCATCCCTCCGCTTTAGCCACAAGATTTCATCCAGGGTGGTGGTTGAGAGGGTTGTTTGTCAAAGAACAGTTTTCTGCTGGCCTTCCGAGGTTACAAGAACTCAGTTAGGGGAGCACACACTTCTTTATAAAATGTTAGATTTAAATTGGTTTGTCTTAATTGGGACACTCATGATGAACATCTCTGTAAAATGTACAGAAAGTTGCCGTGGCTACCTCTGGCAGGAATGTACACAAATTAGTAATAATTATATCAGCCAATTCACTGGCAGAATTTTCTTCATGCAGAAGAAATGAGGCTCCCCCTCCTGCAATTGGATCCTTTCAGGTGGACACATGCACCTTCAGAGAGCTCCACTAACTTCACTGGAGCTCAGGCATGGTTCAGGGGCTCAACTGCATGCAGCTGATTGTAGGATCTGAGCCTAAATGTGAAATAATTTCCAAGTTACCAAAGGATTGCTTTTTACGCTGATTTTAACAGTTATATGTTGCATTGCTGGTATTCACAGTTGTAAACTATGACTCTAAGTGTTCCCTTTATGGAAGCCAGGGAGTAGGTTCCTCTTGAAGACAAGCTCTCCCTGGTGACATCAGCTAAACTGAACCCCATCCTGAATGAAGATTCAGAAACAGAGCCAGAGAAATGGGCCCTCATAAGTCAAACTACTTTAAAACAATTTTTATGGGAGACTGAAACTAGAGAGTTAATCTGTTCTCTTCTCTTTCAAATCCCTCCTCCATACTCGCTTTTGACATGATGCTGGTATTTATTTCTCTAATGTGGAGTGGGAGAGAGGGATCTTTTAAATGATTCAGAACCATCCTATAGTATGGATGGCTAACCTATGCAACCCCACCTTACTGTCACTGCCTCCCTCACTTTCTAGATGCAGCACAGGTACTGGAAATGAAAGCTTCCCCTCACTGTCCCAAGCTCTGTGCTTGTGGGGTTGACTACTTCTAAAGAGAGATTAGACACCATTTGCACCCAATCTTTGTGCTTTCTGCTGAGAGTGCAATTCTGTGCCAGTTATGATGTGGACACCTGTCTACTGGGAACTATGTTGAAGCCAACAACTCAGTTTATAGGGGTCATCAAATAGCCAGTTTATGCGTCAACATTTGGTTACAAATTGTTCTGGGAGTGATTTGAGCTGAGAAAGGGGAGATTCCACATTCTATCACCCATGTCTTGAGCTATTAAGTTCTCCTGCGTTAAAAAAGTGTGTGGATAAGTATCTGGAACTTCTTTTCTTAGTCTGGAGACAGAATCCTGATAATGAGATGGAAGTAACATAGTGCTTTAACCATGCTACTGAATTGGGCTAACTCACCCGCGCAAGAGTTCAAAGTCAGTTAACTCATCCATAAAAAGTATGCTTGATTTAAAAAAAACCCAAACAATAAAATATGGCCTGTTCCCTAGACTCTGTCCCACTTGCCAAGAAATGAGACTCTTCCCTGAAAGACATAGCCATTCACAGCTCCCAATCTGCCACCTGTCAAAGCAATTTAAGATTTACTAGTGACAACTGAGTGTTAATGTCTGCCATAGCTATCCTGCAAATAGCTGGTACATTCCAAGTCTCTTGGCCCTTACATTAGCTTTCATCCCTTAGCTTAGTAGTTCAACTCAGCCAGTAACCCAGTGGCCATTCTGGGTGAATCACTCTGAAAAATATAGATCTTCAACACTCTCTTCAACTTTGAGGGAAAATGAGTCACTTCAAAATGCATAAGGTCATAGTTTGCCCTTGGTATTTCTATGCATGCAGGGGCAATGAGTGCTTATTATTAGATGCTTTTCTACCATATAAATGCTGCTTCCTGTCTTTAAAATTCTTCTTCAGACCCCATACTTCTGCTCAGCTCATTGCATGACTGTTATAACAGATTTTTTTTGGTCAGCACTGAAGTAGAGCTGAAAGCAGCCGCAAAAGCTGCAGCAGCCTCCTTGTTGGGGTCAACCTGGAGTCAAAGTGCCAGTGCTAGGCCGGTTTGTCAAATGTGTTTTCACCATTTCAGTGAAATGATCTCCTCTTCTGGCCCCCACTTGCGTTTGGCATCGTTTGGGTCTGCCTCTTTGAATTTTCAATGGGGGAATATTATGTTAGCTTCAAGAAAGGAATCACTTGCTTTTCTGCCATTTAAGGATGCAACTACCAGAAACTATGATTATTATTTTGTAGATATTTGGAGTTCCTGGCACAGGGTTACCAAGTTTAAAATGAGCAAGGAAAGCAAAGCCCTGGGCACTATTAAGCCAGGCACATATTAGAGACCTGAACCATTCCTAATTGAACTGGTGGGGAGAACTGTGTTAAGGCCAAATGGATCAGTGTGCCCCTGCTAATCATGTCGAGTTGCATTCTGAAGTTGCAGTTTTAACCCATGCTCACATTGGTGCTATCTCAGTTGCATTGTAAAACTATTTCCCCATGTTTATTTCCCACCCCCCACCCCCTGCTCTCCACTGTTCCTCAGACGTTCTTGTCAACTGCTGGAAATGGCCCACCTTGATTATCATTACAAAAGGTTCCCCCCCCACGCTGTCCTGCTGGTAATAGCTCACCTTAGAATCATAGAATATCAGGGTTGGAAGGGACCTCACAAGGTCATCTAGTCCAACCCCCTGCTCAAAGCAGGACCAATCCCCAGCTAAATCATCCCAGCCAGGGCTTTGTCAAGCCTGACCTTAAAAACTTCTAAGGAAGGAGATTTCATCACCTAGGTAACCCATTCCAGTGCTTCACCATCCTCCTAGTGAAAAAGTTTTTCCTAATATCCAACCTAAACCTCCCCCACTGCAACTTGAGACCATTGCTCCTCGTTCTGTCATCTGCTACCATGGAGAACAGTCTAGATCCATCCTCTTTGGAACCCCCTTTCAGGTAGTTGAAAGCAGCTATCAAATCCCCCCTCATTCTTCTCTTCCGCAGAATAAACAATCCCAGTTCCCTCAGCCTCTCCTCATAAGTCATGTGTTCCAGTCCCCTAATCATTTTTGTTGACCTCTATTGGACTCTTTCCCATTTTTCCACATCCTTCTTGTAGTGTGGGGCCCAAAACTGGACACAGTACTCCAGATGAGACCTTACCAATGACGAATAGAGGGGAATGATCACGTCCCTCGATCTGCTGGCAATGCCCCTACTTATACATCTCAAAATGCCATTTGCCTTCTTGGCAACAAGGGCTCACTGTTGACTCATATCCAGCTTCTCATCCACTGTAACCCCTAGGTCCTTTTCTGCAGAACTGCTGACTAGCCATTCGGTCCCTAGTCCGTAGTGGTGCTTGGGATTCTTCCTTCCTAAGTGCAGGACTCTGCACTTGTCCTTGTTGAACCTTATCTGATTTCTTTTGGCCCAATCCGCTAATTTGTCTAGGTCCCTCTGTATCCTATCCCTACTCTCCAGCATATCTACCTCTCCTCCCAGTTTAGTGTCATCTGCAAACCTGCTGAGGGTGCAATCCACACCATCCTCCAGATCATTAATGAAGATATTGAACAAAACCGGCCCGAGGACAGACCCTTGGGGCACTCCACTTGATACTGTATGCCAACTAGAAATGGAGCCATTGATCACTACCCGTTGCGCCTGACAATCTAGCCAGCTTTCTATCCACCTCATCGTCCATTCATCCAGCCCATACTTCTTTAACTTACTGGCAAGAATACTGTGGGAGACCGTGTCAAAAGCTTTGCTAAAGTCAAGGAACAACACGTCCACTGCTTTCCCCTCATCCACAGAGCCAGTTATCTCATCATAGAAGGCAATTAGGTTAGTCAGGCATGACTTGCCCTTGGTGAATCCATGCTGACTCTTCCTGATCACTTTCCTCTCCT
The DNA here is from genome assembly GCF_009764565.3 of Dermochelys coriacea. Classification (NCBI taxonomy): domain Eukaryota; kingdom Metazoa; phylum Chordata; order Testudines; family Dermochelyidae; genus Dermochelys; species Dermochelys coriacea. The sequence goes on from NC_050068.2 coordinate 157,087,769, forward strand.
CTAAGTGCTTCAGAATTGATTCCTTGAGGACCTGCTCCATGATTTTTCCAGGGACTGAGGTGAGGCTGACTGGCCTGTAGTTCCCAGGATCCTCCTTCTTCCTTTTTTTAAAGATGGACACTACATTAGCCTTTTTCCAGTCATCCAGGACCTCCCCTGATCGCCATGAGTTTTCAAAGATAATGGCCAATGGCTCTGCAATCACATCCGCCAACTCCTTTAGCACTCTCGGATGCAGCGTATCCGGCCACATGGACTTGTGCTTGTCCAGCTTTTCTAAATATTCCTGAACCACTTCTTTCTTCACAGAGGGCTGGTCATCTCCTCCCCATGCTGTGCTGACAAGTGCAGCAGTCTGGGAGCTGACCTTGTTCATGAAGACAGAGGCAAAAAAAGCATTGAGTACATTAGCTTTTTCCACATCCTCTGTCACTAGGTTGCCTCTCTCATTCAGTAAGGGGCCCACACTTTCCTTGACTTTCTTCTTGTTGCTAACATACCTGAAGAAACCCTTCTTGTAACTCTTAACATCTCTTGCTAGCTGCACCTCCAGGTGTGATTTGGCCTTCCTGATTTCACTCCTGCATGCCCGAGCAATATTTTTATACTCTTCCCTGGTCATTTGTCCAATCTTCCACTTCTTTTAACCTTACCTGATCACTCTTGTTACAGTGTGTATGATAACACCCATTGTTTCATGTTCTCTATGTATATAAATCTCCCCACTGTATTTTCCACTGCATGCATCCAATGAAGTGAGCTGTAGCTCACGAAACTTACGCTCAAATAAATTTGTTAGTCTCTAAGGTGGCACAAGTACTCCTTTTCTTTTTGCTAATGACCTCTGGGTAACTCTCATAATTTCTGGCACGGCTCCCTTACCCAACATAAACTGAAGCATTAGGGACAATTCCTGAGGACTGCTTCACCCCATATCCTCATTTCCTCTTTGATCAGAGACCTACTCCCACCTCTGTTATACGTAAGGTGGACTTAATGAGCCCCACCTGAGGCAGGAATCCATCAGCAGTTCCCTGCATGGTTCCAACACTCACTGACAGGATAGGCCACAAAAAGAAACTCTCCATCTTCTTGCACCATCTAGGGCAGAAGTAAATGGTATGTTACCTTGACATTAGTGGCATTTCATGGCCAGGTCTTGAGGGGATGCAAAGACAGTTTCCCCACAGTATTTGAATGTCTTTTTAAAATGAACCCCTTGGTTTTTAATATATTACAAAACCAAACCATCACAAATACATCAGAGATGAAAGTAAGTCGCTACGCTCCAGTACGGTGTACCAGCAAGAGCTGGTGTGCCGTACTGGGGTGGATCGGCTTCCCCAGGCGCAATTTTAAAGGGCTTTTGGCTCCCAGCAGCAGCTGGAGCCCCAGGCCCTTTAAGTTGCTGCCAGAGCCCTGCTGCCGGAGCCCTGGGGAAGCAGCGGCGGGGCTCCGGGGATGATTTAAAGGGCCCAGGGCTTGGCCGCTGCTACCACCCAGGGCCCTTTAAACCACTGCCAGAGCTCCCAGCTTCTGCTGTTACCCCGGGGAGAGGGAAGGAGGCACTTGCCGATACAGGGTGGGCCGGGGCTGGCTCTGACCTCCTCCAGCCCCGCCGCTTCTGGGGACCAGAGTCAGCCCCAGCCCAACCCCGTACTGGTAAGTCCCTAGACTTACTTTCACCCCTGAAATACATGCTGCACAGTATCCCAGGTAGGAGGTAGGTGAATTAGTAAGATTCTTTTTCACTGATAAGATGATCAGCTTTATACCAAACATGGAGTAGACAAGGTCCTACCCCAGCAGCTGGCAGCCCTTCAATTAGGTCAAGAACAGGGCAGGCTTTCCTTTATACCAAATGCTGCATATGGACTTGTAACCAAACCCAGCAGCTTTCATCTCTCCCTGTGCCCACACCAGCCTTCAGCAATCTCCTTACAGCACTGTTTTGGGAGCAAATCACAGTCCCTTTGTCCTTGTCATTGTTCTTAATTCACTCTTAAGTCACTACTTCTTCCTGTGCTCTTAGGTCATCACAGATCATAGAATATCAGGATTGGAAGGGACCTCAGGAGGTCATCTAGTCCAACCCCCTGCTCAAAGCAGGACCTAATCCCCAACTAAATCATCCCAGCCAGGGCTTTGTCAAGCCTGACCTTAAAAACCTCTAAGGAAGGCGATTCCACCACCTCCTTTAAATCACCACCTTTAAATCAGCTACAGTACCCAATGACTGGAAGATAGCTAATGTAACGCCAATATTTAAGGGCTGTAGAGGTGATCCTGGCAATTACAGACTGCTACGTTTAATGTCAGTACCAGGCAAATTAGTTGAAACAATAATAAAGAATAAAATTGTCAGACATATAGAAGAACATAAATTGTTGTGCAAAAGTCAACATGATTTCTGTAAAGGGAGATCATTTCTTATTAATCTATTAGAGTTCTTTGAGGGGGTCAACAAACATGTGGACAAAAGTGATCCAGTGGACATAATGGACTTAGATTTCCAGAATGCCTTTGACAAGATCCCGCACCAAAGGCTCTTACGTAAATTAAGTTGTCATGGGATAAGAGGGAAGATCCTTTCATGGATTGAGAACTGGTTAAAAGACAGGGAAGAAAGGGTAGGAATAAATAGTAAATTTTCAGAGTGGAGAGGGGTACCTAGTGGTGTTCCCCAAGGGTCAGTCCTAGGACCAATCCTATTCATCTTATTCATAAATGATCTGGAGAAAGGGGTAAACAGTGAGGTGGCAATGTTTGCAGATGATACTAAACTGCTGAAGATAGTTAAGACCAAAGCAGACTGTGAAGAACTTCAAAAAGATCTCACAAAACTAAGTGATTGGGCAACAAAATGGCAAATGAAATGTAATGTGGATAAATGTAAAGTAATGCACATCGGAAAAAATAACCTCAACTATACATACAATATGATGGGGGCTAATTTAGCTACAACTAATCAGGAGAAAGATCTTGGAGTCATTGTGGATAGTTCTCTGAAAACGTCCACGCAGTGTACAGTGACAGTCAAAAAAGCAAACGGGATGTTAGGAATCATTAAAAAAGGGATAGAGAATAAGACGGAGAATATCTTATTGCCCTTATATAAATCCTAGGTACGCCCACATCTTGAATACTGCGTACAGATGTGGTCCCCTCATCTCAAAAAAGATATACTGGCATTAGAAAAGGTTCAGAAAAGGGCAACTAAAATTATTAGGGATTTGGAACGGGTCCCCTATGAGGAGAGATTGAAGAGGCTAGGACTTTTCAGCTTGGAAAAGAGGAGACTAAGGGGGTATATGATAGAGGTCTATAAAATCATGAGTGGCGTGGAGAAAGTAAATAAGGAAAAGTTATTTACTTTTTCCCATAATATAAGAACTAGGGGCCACCAAATGAAATTAATGGGTAGCAGGTTTAAAACAAATAAAAGGAAGTTCTTCACTCAGCGCACAGTCAGCCTGTGGAACTCCTTGCCTGAGGAGGTTGTGAAGGCTAGGACTATAACAGGGTTTAAAAGAAAACGGGATAAATTCATGGAGATTAAGTCCATTAATGGCTATTAGCCAGGCTGGTAAGGAATGGTGTCCCTAGCCTCTGTTTGTCAGAGGGTGGAGATGGATGGCAGGAGAGAGATCACTTGATCATTACCTGTTAGGTTCAGTGCCTCTGGGGCACCTGGCATTGGCCACTGTCGGTAGACAGGATACTGGGCTGGATTGACCTTTGGTCTGACTCAGTATGGCCATTCTTATGTTCTCCCTAGGTAACCCATGCCAGTGCTTCACCATGCTCCTAGTGAATTTTTTTTCCTAATATCCAACCTAAACCTCCCCCACTGCAACTTGAGGCCATTACTCCTCGTTCTCTCATCTGCTGCCACTGAGAACAGTCTAGATCCATTCTCTTTGGAACCCCCTTTCAGGTAGTTGAAAGCAGCTATCAAATCCTCCCTCATTCGTCTCTTCCGCAGACTAAACAATCCCAGTTCCCTCAGCCTCTCCTCATAAGTCATGTACTCTAGCCCACGAATCATTTTTGTTGCCCTCCGCTGGACTCTTTCCAATTTTTCCATATCTTTCTTGTAATGTGGGAGACAAAACTGGACACAGTACTCCAGATGAGGCCTCACCAATGCCTAATAGAGGGGAATGATCACGTCCCTCTATCTGCTGACAATGCTCCTACTCGTACAGCCCAAAATGCCGTTACCTTTCTTGGCAACAAGGGCACACTGTTGACTCATATCCAGCTTCTTGTTCACTGCAACCCCTAGGTCCTTTTCTGCAAGTCAGAATCCAACTCCTCTAAAAGACCACCAGTAACTAGCCCTAACCAGCTGGAACCAAGACCCAATTTCAGTGTTATTAAATAAAACCAGCTTTGGTCCAAATGTGGACTCTCCCTTTTCACACCCTCTCTGCCCCACTCACTCAGTAGTAAAACTTATATATGTATATATATATAAAGAGATACCAGGAAGATTTTAATATCATGTTGGGTCATAGGCTTAGTAAAAACAGTACTAATGCTGATGAACTTGGTGATTATTCATCCAGCCAGATACAGCTGTCTGTGACGGAATGTTCACATCAAGCTTTTGTTTGGTGTCAAAATAAGGTGAAACTACCAGGCTGAAACCCACTAGCCTTTGGAGACTGTATAAGTTAAAGAGAGAATTCAGCCCTTGGATCTATCTCAGCACCATAAAATGGGACCAAATACTACTCAGCAAAGTGGTATTTTTCTGGCATGCTCTGTTTCAGGCTTCTCACCAAACATTCAGGGGAAATCTCTCACAGGAGCTGAATAGGGACTTACTGAGAATGGATATTTTATTATTGTGGTGCAGGGTGATACTGACAGAACACAATTGATCAGAAATATTTCCAGACAACAAGCATGTTGTCTGTTTTATTGCAAATAATTGCTGACAAATGACTACTAGCAAAAGACCAGATATCTCATAATGGCAGAATAAATCAATGTAATGAATATGCATGCTAAGAATACAGTGCCTGAAACAGAAGAAAGTTTAAATGAATTCTATTTGTGGAGAGGTGTTTTCAGAAACCAACATACAGTAGAAAGAAACCCAAGCAGAAAGTGTGACTGTAGATCATATCAGAATATATAACCTATGCTTTCTTACCAATAGTGTGATAATTTTTTCTGCAACAGCTCTGTATTTACCATACATTCACATATAGTGTAGCAGAACAGGTTTGTGGATAACCCTGTGCTTTCCACATTTAATTAGGGTGCATGTATGTACTGGTAATGGAAGTCATAGAAAATCCTGGTTCACACAGACAGACTTGTAGACCTTCTTTTAATTTTCCATTGTTGGAATTCAGCTGTAGTACAGTCTTTCTCCCATAATTCATTTTGAATATGAATATATGAATATATATATGAATATATGAATATGCCAGAAAAGTTTTAAAATGTTTTAACAGATTCAGTTCATAGATTTTTTTTTTAAGCCTAGAAGTGATTATCTTATCTGATCTCCTGCATTACACAGGCCATAGACTTGCACCCTTTGCCATCTAGACCAACCATTTGTGGTTGAACTACAGCAGACTTTGAAGAAAGATAGCCTCTCTTGATCTGAAGACTTCCACTATATTCCTTGGTAAGATGTTGAAATGGTTAATTACCCTCATTTTTTTTTAATATATAAACAACGTGCCTTATTTCTAATTTGAATTTGTCGAGCTTCAGCTTCAAGGCACTGATTTTGTTATGTCTTTGTCTGCTTTATTAAAGGACTTTCTGCTAGTCGATATCTTCTCCTCGTGAAGGTACTTATACTGTGATTCTATTTGACAAGATAAGTAGACTGAGCTCCCAGTCAATGAAAGCCTTTAATCAGGCTGCACAGAAGTTTTTGGGGGCTGGGGCAAAATCTGAAATAAAGGCTCTCACCCTTCCAGAAAAATTAACACTGACGGGAGCTCTGAGGGAAGGGAAGGGGGTTGGAGAGCGAGCCTGCCTGGGGTGCTGGAACTAGGGGTGCAGCAGCACCCTGGCTTCGAGTAATAATAGCAACTAAATGTCTGACTTCCATCATAGCCTGGGTGTACAGTTTTGTTCAGTGGTTTTAAACACACACTATTAAAAATTGTTTCAGCAGCCCTGAGCCTGCCCTGCACTCACCCCAGAGTGACAGCTCTTGTCCTGCGGGCCTGGCTCTGGCTCCCCACTTTGGAAGTGGCACCCTGGTGGGTGGGGTTACAGTGCCATTCAGGTTTGGCCTGGCCACACTTCTGTCATCTGGGTGAGTGCTCTAGCATTTAGTCCAGTGGTTAGAAGTGGGGGAGGCCATTTTGCATGGGTTTATATGCATCTAAACATGCCTACCAGACTAGGACCTGAAGGCAAGATAGGTGTGGAAACACATAGTTGTGTGTGAGTTAGTCACTGAGCTGCTGGGCAGTGTCATGACTTCATTGATGTGTGCATGCCTAGCTACCAAAATTTCAGCACTTTGGGGACTTTAGAAGTGGAACTGTAGGTGTCTAGGGATTTTAGGTGCCTACAGGTTTAGGCAGCAGCTGAGCAGGGGTTTTGTGAATGCCAGGAGTCCCTAAATGTTGGACATAGATATGTAAAATGACAGCTAAGGGGGATGTAGGTGCCTGTGAATCCCACCCTGGACATTTCTCCGGCATACTCCATTCCTTGCAGCATTGAGCCCCAGATCAATGGTTAGGGGGTGGGAGGAGGATTGACCTACACAGAAATTATTACCATGCTTTGTTTAAAAAACAAAAACAAAATAAAAACTGTGTTTTGTTTGCAAAGAAACATAATGGACTCACTGAAGCTAGGAACACTGAGTTGTTTATTTGACTTTTTTTTGCCTCTGGCCCTTGAGGTGCTGTAGTAACATTGAGAAACGAGGGGTTAGTGGGATTGTAGTTATGTAAGTAGTTAAAACTAACTTTGTGTAAAGCTGTTTCAGTCTACACACTTGGCTCTTTTTTAGGGCTAGTAGGCATGTAAAATCTAGTGGCATTAGATATTTGCTTTTGTAACTTTATTTTTGTAGTTGTCCTTATAAATGATACGTTTCAGAGTAGCAGCCATGTTAGTCTGTATTCGCAAAAAGAAAAGGAGTACTTGTGGCACCTTAGAGACTAACAAATTTATTTGAGCATAAGCTTTCGTGAGCTACAGCTCACTTCATCTGTAGCTCACGAAAGCTTATGCTCAAATAAATTTGTTAGTCTCTAAGGTGCTACAAGTACTCCTTTTCTTTTTATAAATGATACGTGTACACAGAAAAAGGCTTAGCAAAGCTGCAGTCAATCCAGAGTGTGCAATATGTTACTGAGATAGTGCCAGCACTTTCCAGACAGTGAGGTAGATTTTGATCTCGCTGAAATCAATGGTAGTTTTGCCATTCACTTCAACAGAACCAGAATTTAGCAGAGTACACTAACAAGGCCCCTGCCCTGAACAGCTCTCAATCTATATGGGAAAATATAAAGTGATGCATTTTATCTATCTGACTACGTATAATCCTTAAATTAGGTACCATTTTATTTATCTAAATCCTGAATGGCTTTTGAATGAGGTTATGAATGGCTTACTGAATGAGGGAGGCAAGCTAGTGACAGAGGATGTGGAAAAAGCTAATGTACTCAATGCTTTTTTTGCCTCTGTTTTCACTAACAAGGTCAGCTCCCAGACTGCTGTGCTGGGCATCACAAAATGGGGAAGAGATGGCCAGCCCTCTGTAGAGATAGAGGTGGTTAGGGACTATTTAGAAAAGCTGGACGTGCACAAGTCCATGGGGCCGGACGAATTGCATCCGAGAGTGCTGAAGGAATTGGCGGCTGTGATTGCAGAGCCCTTGGCCATTATCTTTGAAAACTCGTGGCGAACGGGGGAAGTCCCGGATGACTGGAAAAAGGCTAATGTAGTGCCCATCTTTAAAAAAGGGAAGAAGGAGGATCCTGGGAACTACAGGCCAGTCAGCCTCACCTCAGTCCCTGGAAAAATCATGGAGCAGGTCCTCAAAGAATCAATCCTGAAGCACTTAGAGGAGAGGAAAGTGATCAGGAACAGTCAGCATGGATTCACCAAGGGAAGGTCATGCCTGACTAATCTAATCGCCTTTTATGATGAGATTACTGGTTCTGTGGATGAAGGGAAAGCAGTGGATGTATTGTTTCTTGACTTTAGCAAAGCTTTTGACACGGTCTCCCACAGCATTCTTGTCAGCAAGTTAAGGAAGTATGGGCCGGATGAATGCACTATAAGGTGGGTAGAAAGCTGGCTAGATTGTCGGGCTCAACGGGTAGTGATCAATGGCTCCATGTCTAGTTGGCAGCCGGTGTCAAGTGGAGTGCCCCAGGGGTCGGTCCTGGGGCCCGTTTTGTTCAATATCTTCATAAATGATCTGGAGGATGGTGTGGATTGCACTCTCAGCAAATTTGCGGATGATACTAAACTGGGAGGAGTGGTAGATACGCTGGAGGGGAGGGATAGGATACAGAAGGACCTAGACAAATTGGAGGATTGGGCCAAAAGAAATCTAATGAGGTTCAATAAGGATAAGTGCAGGGTCCTGCACTTAGGATGGAAGAATCCAATGCACCGCTACAGACTAGGGACCGAATGGCTCGGCAGCAGTTCTGCGGAAAAGGACCTAGGGGTGACAGTGGACGAGAAGCTGGATATGAGTCAGCAGTGTGCCCTTGTTGCCAAGAAGGCCAATGGCATTTTGGGATGTATAAGTAGGGGCATAGCGAGCAGATCGAGGGACGTGATCGTTCCCCTCTATTCGACACTGGTGAGGCCTCATCTGGAGTACTGTGTCCAGTTTTGGGCCCCACACTACAAGAAGGATGTGGATAAATTGGAAAGAGTACAGCGAAGGGCAACAAAAATGATTAGGGGTCTAGAGCACATGACTTATGAGGAGAGGCTGAGGGAGCTGGGATTGTTTAGTCTGCAGAAGAGAAGAATGAGGGGGGATTTGATAGCTGCTTTCAACTACCTGAAAGGGGGTTTCAAAGAGGATGGCTCTAGACTGTTCTCAATGGTAGCAGATGACAGAACGAGGAGTAATGGTCTCAAGTTGCAATGGGGGAGGTTTAGATTGGATATTAGGAAAAACTTTTTCACTAAGAGGGTGGTGAAACACTGGAATGCGTTACCTAGGGAGGTGGTAGAATCTCCTTCCTTAGAGGTTTTTAAGGTCAGGCTTGACAAAGCCCTGGCTAGGATGATTTAACTGGGACTTGGTCCTGCTTTGAGCAGGGGGTTGGACTAGATGACCTTCTGGGGTCCCTTCCAACCCTGATATTCTATGATTCTATGATTCTATGATGCAATAAACAGAAAAAACCCATTCCCATAGATTAAAGTCACACAGGTTGAAAAGTGACCAAAGATAATCCTGTGGCATTGGCTTTGTTGTTCACTTTAATCTGAGGGGCAACAGTTTCCCACTACACCTCATCTCTTTTGCTAGAGAGAATTTTTGGAACTACCCACAGATCCACACAAAGTTTTTAGAAGCCCTGCTGGAAAGGAATACTGCTGGAGGGAGAGAGAATCTCTTCACCCTTGAGACAGGCATTTCAAAACACAACCTCTGTTTGATTGATTTGGTGGTTTCTGTTCTCAACCAACTTTTGAATAAGTAGTCTGAAGAGCTGAGTGCCATTTGGAGAGATTTACTTTGTGTTGGCTGTCTTTAAAATAAATAGCCAGGCTTCTTTCCTAGAAGAGGGGGTTTCTTCTGAAATGTCTCCTGTTTGTGAGAAGGACTTTGGAACTGAGCTCCGCCACAGTAAGATGCTAAAACAACGCAAAACACTGAAATGTATTACTCACTGACAATCATAAAAACTAGAAATCACCAAGTTCATCCCTGATGCCACTGCAATGACTCTAAAGGCGAGAGTATAAGATTGAATTTTGTGTGGAAAAAGATAAGAAGCCAATGAAGGCACCTGAGGAGAGGGTCAGGGTAATGGGAGACTAGAGAAAGGCACGTAAGGAAAGTGACATTTTGGGTAGTCAGGAGTGGGTTGGGGAGAAGGGAGCTGCAGAAAGTTCAGAGGGGAGAAGGAAGAAACAGTTGCTGTGAAAAAGGAGCAAAGCCCTGGGGGTGAGGGAGAGTCAGTGGATTTAAAAACTCTTATAGAGCCTAGAGGAAACAGCAAGAGGGGACTGATGAGGGGGAGAAGCAGGGGATGAATCAGTGGTGGTGATATCATGGTTATAAGTGTGGATGAGGGGGAGTGTTGATGATGCCAGAGGGAGGAGGGGCGTGGGCAGAAGAGCAGGGAGGAGAGGTGGGAAATTTAACACAATAAAAATTTCATGTTGTTGGGTTGTTGTTGTTTTTTACTGAAGTGTGTGAAGTTAGAAAAGCCCTGGAATTCTAAATATTTGTGGAAAATCCCCTAAGAACTATAAACAAAACTAATCTGAGCTATTCATGGAAGCACCATCAATTCCTTGCTCCTGGAATAGCAAAGGAGGTGGTGAGGTAAGTGGCCAGATGAAGCAAAAAAAAAAAAAATGGTATAAAATGTAACATTAACATTTGGAAAACAGTAGAATTTTCAGAAGTGCCTAATTGACTTAGGGTCCTACGGCCCATTTTCAACGGTGACTTACGGTCCCAAGGTCAGATTTTAAAGGTATTTAGGTGCCTATAGGAGTTAGTTTGAAAACCAAACTAGACAGCTACCTGCATCTTTAGGTGTCTGAATACATTTAAAATTCTGGCCTTAAGTACTATTGAAAGTTATTGGGACTTAGGATGCTAAACCACTTAGACACTTTGAAAATGTTACCGTTTGGCTATACTTATATACTGATACATATGTCTTTGCTTACCTCCTTACAGTGCATCTGTCTGGCTGTCTGGAAGATGCCAGCTGTAAGGGTTAATGAGGAAAGTCCACCTGACTTGTCTTATTTGTATAGTTCCTTCCATTCTCCAAACTGCCATTGTCATTTGAGGGCTTTCGCCTTGCTTTTGGCACAGTTAAGGAGTGACACTGAACCCTTGCCTTTGTCCTACTTGAATGCCACTCTTCGGCGTGGTGCCAAGGCATTAACGGCCAGGAAAGATCTCCTTTCCAAAGTACATACTCTGAAGTCATATGAGACCCTTCTATATAGGAGAGAGGCTAATGGAAGTTCATAGGGAAAATGCAGTGTGCATGTTTCTTATCTTGCAGGACGGGGAAAGCTTTGTGGCTTTCTTTAGCTGCCCATAATACTTGGAAAGTGGTGGTATATTTTTGCAGGCGCTGAGCAGAACAAAAACATGATCAAAGGAAGTTTAGGGCATGAACTAGGCTGCTGAGAGAATAGTGAGGAGTACAGAGAAAGTACCTCCCTTTTGAAGAATTTCTTATCATGGAACTGAAAGATTTTACACTTCCACAAGCCAAGGACTGTGAGAGAAGAATTTCAAGGCAGGAGGGGAGAGCCCAGTAAATTGTTCCATGATGCAAGTTCAGGACCACATGAGAGAATGTTTGAATGCTATTTTGCTAAGGGAATAATCCAAGGACAGGCAAGGATGGCATTATGGAGATGCAAAGAAGAGGCTGCCTGGGGAACCAAGGGAGAAGGGGCACTCCCTATTGCTAACTTCCCCAGGTGTGTCGGCCAACTAATGGCCAGACTACTAACCATTTTTCATTTACAGGGTTCCCTGTGCCTGCAAGGGGACCTGAAAGTCCTAAAACAAAATGGTGGGTGGGTTTGGGGAGGAGGAGGTGAATAGTCAGGTTAGAAGCTAAATGCCCCAATGAGCAAAAGTAAACGATCTCTTCAGAACACAAATGTTCATCTTATTCCCTTCCTCATCTCTTTTTAGATGTCATGATTCTGAAGCTGTGGTTGGCCAGAAGGTGCTTATCCCACTGTGACGCCCCTGTGATGGCATAACTTCCAGGGAGCCCTGTTGGACCTCAGAGAGGTCATAGAATCATAGGCTCGTAGGACTGGAGGGGACCTCAAGAGGTCATCTAGTCCAGGGTCAGGTAAGTTTCCCCTCCAGCACTCCCTTTTCTTTTTCTATCTTTTGTAGCTCCTCAGATTTTCTGAGGGGGGAGGGGAAGGCCTTTTCTGTTCCCTTTTGGGGTTCTCTTCATAATTCTAGAAGCCTCCAGTTTCATAAGATCTAGTTTTTAAAATGACTGCATGAGAGACTTCTCAGGGCCCTGCAATTTCCTTGTTCAATTAATTAGACAGCTTGGGCGCCTTTCACTGAATCCGACTGTCCTTGACAGGAAATTGTGAGGTTCTCATAGAATATTTCCTACACATTTTTCCACCTTGTGTAGAGATAGGATTTGCCCAGCCCCTCTTACAGGTGAAGCAGGGGCAGCATTTGCCCACAAAACCCAGTGGCTCCTCCATGATCTGTGCCAAGCTCTGGTGGAATAAGTAAGTAGGTAGGCATGGGGCACCTGTGTAGAGGGTCCTGGCCCACTCTCTTGTAGTGTGGCTCTTGTAGGAGCCTTACTCTCAGCACATCCCTTGCTGGACTTTTCAACCCCCTCCCCCCGCTCTCCCCCCCCCACAACCCGTCCACTTGGCTGCGCTCCAGCAGCACAAAGCTGCCTAAAAAAAAAAAAAAGGCTTAGCCAGCCAAGGATGATCACTCCAATGTGCTAAGGGGATCTCTGGTTGCCACAGCTTCCCCTTGGGACTGTTGACAGCAGGCACAAGCTTGAGCAGCTGAAAGGCTGTGCTCTGATATGCAATAGGGGACTGGCTCAGCACAGAGCATCACTGGAACATGGAGAGTGCAGTAGTGGCATAAAATCACCCTGTTGTGTGAGGCTACCCTCAGGTGGAGCTGTGAGTCAGGGCCTGGGGGGTTTCTCTTTTACTACATCACTTGCCTTGTTACTGTTTGAGTGCCCTGAAGGGCTGCCGATTCTTTCTCCCTTTCTCATTCCTAATACGCCAACACATGGGGCTCTGCTCACTCATTCTCTAAATCTGCCCAGTTTGCTCTGTTAAGTGCCTTCATTTGACTGCTTACTGTTATCTCTTTTCTTAATTCTCAAATAATGAAATGAATAGATGCCCCTAGATTCTCCCTGCCCCTCAGCATTTCTATTTACCCAGTCCAAGAGAGCCCCACTTTCCACTGCATTCCTAGCCCTTTGTAGAAAGGACATACCCTTGTGGACAACGATGTATACCTTCCTTGGTAACTTTTGTTTGTCTCCCCACAAACACAGTACTTACCATGTGTATTATCATGAGTTTTTTCTTTGATAAATTATTCATCTTTCTTTCCTTTGAATTTAGTCTGTAACAAAAGTGATTTACTGTTAGATTTATTCCTTTGTTGCTAATTTTGATCACAAATTTCCGATCTAATATCATCTTTGAATTTTATATTTCACCAGTTCTAAATGGTCCTCTACATGTGCCATCATCCCTTTCTCTCTCTCCCATACAGAGCATGTCCTTCAATACTGATGTGTCAGTTGTTTGAGTCAATTGTAATAGATCAGTTAGGAGAGCTCATAAATTTCTTTGTGGAGCGTTATCCTCATGCCGATCCCTCAGGGAATAAAGAATCATTCTGCATCTTACCTTTTCCCATAGATTCACAGATTCCAAAGCCAGAAGGGACCACTGTGATCATCTAGTCTGACCTCCTGTATGGCACAGGCCATAGACCTTTCCTAAAATAATTCCTAGAGCAGACCTTTTAGAAAAACATCCAGTCTTGATTTAAAAATTGTCAGTGATGGAGAATCCACCATGCCCTTAGTAAATTGTTCCATTGGTTAATTACTCTCACCATTAAAAATGTATCCCTTATTTCCAGCCTGACTTCATCTAGCTTCAAGTTCCAGGCATTGGATTGTGTTGTATCTTTCTCTGCTAGACTGAGGAGCCCATTATTAAATATTTGTTCCCTGTGTCGATACTTATAGACTGTAATTGGTTCACCCCTTAACCTTCTCTTTTTTAAGCTAAATAGATTGAGCTCCTTGCATCAATTACAAAGGCATGTTTTCTAATCCTTTAATCATTCTCGTAGCTCTTCTCTGAACCCTCTCCAATTTATCAACCTCCTTCTTGAATTGTGGGCTCCAGAATTGGACATAGTATTTCAGCAGTTGTTGCACCAGTGCCAAATACAGAGGTAAAATAACCTCCCTACTCCTACTCGAGATTCCCCTGTTTATGTATCCAAGGATTGCATTTGCCCTTTTGGCCACAACATTACGGCAGGAGCTCACATTCAGCTGATTCTCTACCACAATCCCCAAATCTTTTTCAGAATCATTATTTTCTTATGTGCTACTTTGATTGTCATGTGCTTGGTTGCTCTTTTCCCTGTTGTTCTAGTTTTAATGTCCTTGTAACAAGAGAAATGGGAACTGACCTTCAGCATTCAAAACCAGCTCAGCTTAAGAAAAGAAGATCATCACCATCAAATACTCTCCATTCCTTATTAAGGCCTTAATTCAGCAAACCATTCCTGTTCAGCAAAGCACATAATCATGAGTTTAATGTTTAAAGTCATACTTAGATTCCATGGTTTGTAATGGGATTTAAGCACATGTTTAAAGTACTTCCGTGAATGGGAATGGAGGAGTTAAGCATGTGCTTAAGAGCTTTGCTGAACTGAGACCAGACAGAGTATCAATGCTGTCTAACTTCCAAAGCCTCCTCTCTTGATCATTGCTTCAGCCAATGATTCATCTCCATGATACAATGCTGATTTCTTTTCTTGTTCATGGCACTAGAGTAAGTGTCTGTGGCAATAGATCCTCTAAAATGATCACCAGTTGAGATGATCTATATGGCATCCTTTCCAGCTCCAAAAGTCTTCATTAACACATGCATCCTTCCTCTGGAAGGGTCAGTCCTGACTTGGCCATTCATGGCTGGGTTCTCCAGAACTCATTTCAGATTCACATCCATTCAATATTACTCTTAGACCATACCTATCTATTATTCCACTATGGGGTCTCATGGACAGGCACTTGGGGAAGACACACAAAGCTCATTTGACTTCTTTTCTACATCAGATTTAAAATGAAATAGCCCCAGCTTCAAAAGTGTGTACATTAAATACGTAGTAACACTTACTGTATTAACATGCATATTTTTAGAAGAGGCAAAAGGAGAATTCTATTTATATACTCCTCAAAGATCTATTAATGCAAACCCAGAGTTTAGGTATTCTGCTTTCTCTGTGGAAAGGAGGGTCTTCCCTCCATTTCAGCAACTGCCTGAAGAAAATATTGTAGGGAATACAGCAGTTTATAAACAAACATAGAGTATATACAGTCCTATCATTCAGGAAGACCTCTTACCCCAACTTCTGGAAACTTAGTGCACGATTTTTTGTCAATTGGTGCACATAAGAACCCCTGCTTTTCCATTCTCTTTCCACCACAGGCCAAGTTAATCCCTGGTGGAATTCTGTGGACATCTGTGGAGTTACATCTAAAATGATTTTAGCTCATTATTGTGGTAAAATGATGTGCTTAATTGTCCCTGAAACTAGATTTCAGGAGGGGGAGGAGAAGGGTCTAGTGAGCTAAGCAGAGGACTGATAACCAGGAGCTCCTGGCCTCTGCACCCTAGCTCTGAGCTGACTCTCTCTGGCCATAGGCAAACCCCTTAACCTATCCGCCTCACTTTCCCAAATCGGCAAAATGGGAATAATAATAATACTAACCTCAAAGGAATGTGGTAGTGATAAGTTTGTGTTTGGATAGTGCTTAAAATATAATGGACCAAATTCATGCCTGATTTAACTTCACAGAATTTAATGGGCTTAAATGTTACTTTTACAATGATTTTCCACGTGCTCAGTCTCTTGAGAAGTCTGCAACCTCAAATTATATGCAGGGGAAAATTTGGGGCCAGATTTTCCTCTCACTTATACTGGTGCAAATCAGAAGAATACCCTCTGAAGCCAATGGAGTTACGCTATTGTAATACTGGTGTGTAAGTCAGAGGACAATCAGGCCTATTTACTATATAATGCTGAGATTTGAAGAACAAAAATCATAGGGCTTAATCATCAAAAATAGGGCTTAGTCATCAGAAGCAATTTCTTTCTTTTCCTCCTAAAATATAAAGCTGTAAAGTTTACAGTGGGATAAACAAAGCAATAACAGAAATCCCTGTATCGCTTCTCATCAGGTAACATTCCTTCGCCATAGTTTGATACAGAGATTCTGTTTCATGTCTGTAGCCAAATGCTTTAGCCCTGGTGCCCATAAAAGGTTTCTGGTCTGACTGTCTTGTTATCAGCCCATCAATAGCCTGACACTTCCTAGCTATTAATCCTGTGCTGAAATGAAATTAAGTTTCCATTTATTTGGCAGAATGACCCCAGGACTTCCTATTTGGGGAATACAAAGAATAATGCATCTGCAGCTTACAGGAAGTCAAAGGCTCTGATTTCCTGCAGAGGCAGTACAAGAACAAACAGGGAACACATATTTCACAACGGCAGTCGAAAGTGCACGTAAGCACCCTGGCGGCCTCCTAGATGAAAACAATTGGAAGGGGAACATCCCTGGTCCCAAAATCATGTGATGGTGTTTTGTTGCTTACACAACATGCCAGTAGGAAGTAGATGTAGTTCAAGGTTAATTATTTTTCCAGGTGATTATAAAATTTCCCCTTGGTATGTGTCTTGACTCTTACATCAGTAAGATTGTTCTAATGAAGAAAGTAAGCTTCAACCATGATCTTTATATCTACTTCTGCTCAGAACAATACAGTGACATATTCCTTTCCGGCTCTGTTTAAACAAGCTGGACCAGATTCATCCTGGTGCAAACTCCACTGAAATAGATGGAGTTACATCAGGGTGTACATGTCTCGTCATGTTGAAGGGTGAGCCTGACTGAAAATACTGTATGTACTTGTCATGGTTGTTAATCAGCACAGAATTTAATCTGGACAAATTGTGCAGCAGACTAAATCATATTCATATTCTAGTGATTTAAAATGAAAGACACATGGATAAGTGCAAGTAGCAGCCAACCTTCTGGGGTTGTGCAATGTGAAAAGAGGGCAGAGGGGAAGAGAGCTTCCCTAAGAAAGAGGCGTTAGTAGTTCTATCAAGCAACTGAACACTCCTTTATGCACAAAAGGTAACACTTTAAATTGTCCCCAAAATTGCCTTGCAGTTGTTGTATTTAAGGTACATCATCAATTTAAATCACACTTCTACCTTAATTTTTTCCTACTACAGTTACAAGTAATACTTTTTGGGGGGTTGGGGGGAGGTTCAGTGGATTTACTTTTGTACATTTAACAGCACTTTGTTATAGTCATGTTGACTGTTTGTCACAGTTGTTTTTCCAGTGTCAATGTATTCATTCCTGTTTACATTCTCAGTAAAAGAAATCCCATTATTTATATCCTGTACAGGTACCATATTACCATCATAAAAGCTGTGCATAGTAAGATCTAAAAAGGCACAGAGCTTTAGTCTTATCTCAGAAACAGTTTTAAATCAATGAACTCCATTGTGTTGCCTGGAATTGTTCCTGATCCAAGCCAGTGTAAAATAGGAGAATCAGGCCCTACAGAATGTTTTGAAAGTGCAAAAACATTATCTAGTATACTTCACTGAGGAAAGAGTGACTAAGTGGAAATGGAATTGATTTGATTCCTTGGGGAAAAAGTTTGCCTGTTTGTATTATTAATCAGCCAATGTCTAGAAACAAATGCAAATTGTTGTTGTTGTTCTTTAGGCCTTGTCTGAGTAAGGGGAACTGGTTTTGAAACTACAAACTCAATACAAATGTTGAGTCATGGTATTCATCTGACAAAGGAAATTCTTAAAAAAAATTCAACATTACTGTTGTCATTTATGCCTTATAGGGCGTGATCCTGCAGTCCTGGAAGTATTGTATGCTTAAGGCACGCAAGACATGGCCCTCAATTCTCAAATCATTAGTATACTGACATTATAAATGTCAAAATATATCAAATAAGCCCAAAGAGAATTCAAGAGGTTTGCAGTTAGACCAAGTCCAGTGGCTTGGACTGATTTCCTTCTTCCCTTTGTGTTACCTTGTGAAGCTGCTGCAGCATTATGAATCTCAGTGCCTGAATCTCTTACTCTGTATAGAAGTTGAGGAGCTGACACTGCTGCAATTTAAACCTAGTCAGTGACAGACTGGGGGGCATATACTAACTTCCAGTACATGATGCAGAGAACAACCATGTGAAAAGTTAGTGTCCAAATGTGCCTCCAGACATTCAAGAGTTCCTTGGCTCCTGGGCTTGTGGAACAAAGATAGAGAAGAGCTCCTTGCCATGGCATGCTCTTTTCAGCTGGATTGAGTGTATGAGTACATCTGTCTTTGGACCCAAGGGTATGATGTGCAGAGCTGGTCTCTCTGTGAATGCTCTTGTCCCATTGAGTGTTTCAGATTTTGTCATGGATAGGAACTCCCTGAACCTTACATCAGAGCTGGGGGAAGCAAAGCCCGCGCGCTAATAGTAATGGCAAGTCAGTCACTGTTGCCAACCATTGTGATTTTATTGCGAGTCTCATGATGTTAAGGTTTTTTTCCCAAAGCTTCTGCTCCTAGATGAAAAGGGTTACATGAGCATTTCTGCTTTCATTTAAGAAAAAAAAATCCCTGCTTTTAGCTGTCATAGTTGTGAAGAAAAGCTGGGAACAGTGACCTATCAACAGGCTCAGATATTTGAACTGATATTAAGTCATCAAGTGGAAAATCATGTTTCCATCTGAACACTTTTTGAACCTGCTATTGTTCTCAATGAGGCTTAAGATGACTGTACCTGAAAATGGTTAGAAAAAAAAATATTTTTCTTTTTTTCTGTTTGTTTACATTAAGCATTTGATAGCACTTTGTGTTGGTTTCACTCTTTTTTTTGTTGGCACATATCTTTCCCTGCACCTAGTAATAGGTAGAGCTGGTCAGAAAATGGATCTTATTTCCCACTGCAAACTTTGAAAAATCAAAAACTGAACATTTTCAGCTGAAAATTGAAAATTTTTATTTGGGCTTGGCTCTCTGTCTTGATTGCATCTCCCATAAAGCATCAAAGTCTTCCCTCTAGCTGAGCTACCATGATGCATCATGGGAGCTGCAGTGCATCTTTTCAGATGTAGTCTGGCTGGGGAACCCACCCCTTGAGGAGAATGAATGCATGAGGCAGCACAGAATGTTTTGATATTGAAGAACTGGCATTTTCCGAAAAATGTTCTGTCAGAACATTCCACACAGCTCTACTTCTAACCATGGTAGATGAAAGCTAGTCTGTCCCTAGACTGATCATTGCAAGATGGTGACCCCTGAGTCACAGTGCAAACATCAGGCAGGGCACACGAGCCTGTGAAGGTGCTAGGAATGAGATGAGGCATCAGGGAAGGGGAATATGTTTGAAAATAAGACAATAAACTATGAGTTGGAGCATGTATAGGGAGCAGCAGGCAAACTGAGAGCAGTGTAGGCAGTGCAGGAGTGTGATGTTGGTGTGGGGAGTTGCAAGGTAAAAGGCATGACATACAGAGAGAGAATAAAATGGGTAGCAGAATGTTAGGGACATTGGGCAGGCCAGTGAAGATAGGATGGGACAGTTGAGGGACAGGAGATTGTGCGGGAGCGGTCAGGGAAAATGTTAATGGTGCAGCTGCCTATATCTAGTTAGAGAGGAGAATAAAGAGGGATAGAATGGCAGCGTCCCTCACCCCAGGGGATAGGAGAGTGCAAATCGAGTTCTCTCTCACCAGTGAAGAGGGAGGCCACATTCCTGTGTATGTATGTAAGGTTGAATTCTGACCCTGAGATAACTGCTCACAAAGTACAGATGGGTGCCTTCATGATGAAGGCAAACAATCAATCAGAAAACAGGCAAGAAACTGTGGGACCTTTTTTTTTTCCTTTTGATTTTGGTGTTGGTTTATAAGTGCCTGAAATTGCAGTGATTACAATGTACCTCTCCAGCCCCAGTGATGCGTATACACTGCCTAGAGCCAGATTCCAAACTAAGGTGTGTGTTGCTGAAGAACCTCAGACAACAATAACAACGAGGAGTCCTTTAAGGTGCCACAAGGACTCCTCATTGGTTTTGATGATACAGACTGACACGGCTACTACTCTGAAACCTGTCAGACAACAATGCGTGACTGCTTTGTGGGCAGATTTTTCTTTGGCCTTTGACATGCTATGGAGTCTGAGGCTCCTTTGAAGCAGATATCAAGTCAGGGACTCAACTGTCTCACCCTCCACCTGCATGCACCGGTGCCTCCCTCTTCATCCTTGACTTTTGGTATATCTCATTGCAATTCCATGTTATACATGTGTTGTCATGTAATTCTTCACCTCCTGCAAGGAGTGGGCTTGGCAGAGGTCCCTTGGTGATGGACAGTCTGCATCAATGGAGATCACTCTACTCCACCAAGTGGTGTGCAGTCAACTGCCACAACCCCAGAGGTGGGCTCATTGGCTAGGTACGGGGAGTAGCCAGGGCATCTGGAAGATTTGCTGGTTCGGCTTATAGCCTAAGCATCCTTCCCTGGGAAGGCTCTGCTGGAATCCTGGAGGCAAATTAAAGCTGCCTTCCCTCAACAGAACCCATGGGAGTGTGGCAGTGGAAACTACTCCTGGTCCTCATCTTATGGGAATTTCCCAGCAGGGTGCAGCTTTACCCAGCAACAACGGAATGTTGACGGGATCTGCAATGTTAGGGTGCACTTTGTACATCAAACAAACAGCTGCATGTGAGCTACCACTGCGGCATGCCCAGAGCTGCTCATGAGTTACTGCTGAGCATGTAATGGCAGCCAAATTTGCCTCTACAGAACTGGTTCCCATATTTCTTACACCAGCAACGCTTCAGTTGTAAGCAGTGGGAGTTTGCCTGTAGGGGGAATACAGGATCAGGCCCATGGTCAGTGACTGTACAACTCTGGGATACCTGGAGCAGGCTAGATGCAAAATGTGATATGACATTCTGTTCTCAGAGAAGTTTTTAACTTTCTGCTTATTGTCAAAACCCGCTCTCTGTTGAGTCAGCGACAAGATAGACAGTTGCTCTTCATTAGAGAAGTCGTTCATTTGCAGTTTCTATCAATCAAAGCCTGTTCCTTCTGTGAGAATTTTAATTAGTCGATTATTAGTCCCTTCATCCTTTTAGCCTTGCCTGCAGCAGGCTTTTCTTGATGTTATTCTCAGCCTCCATCTGATGAGAGGTAGTAATTACACGAAGCACCATCATGACTACTACTATATGCTTTGTGGGCTGCTGTGAAATGTCTTTATATGCAGTTTTAATGTGAGCATCTGGAAAGTTACAGTAAAACTATATAAAAACCCCTTGTTCTAATTAAAACCAGGGGCCTGCTTCTCCACTCATCTGCAGCAGTTTTGCAGTGGGGTAACGCCACTGAAGTCAGTATTATATATGAAAGCACACATGTGATTGCATTGCAAGGGGCGGAGGGGGGGAGTCAGGAAAGGGCTATAGGGCCTGGTATTCCTCTGACTTATACAGGGCTTTACGTCTCCATTGATTTGATTGATTACTGAGGAACTTCAGTGGCGACACTTCTATTTTATAACTGTGAAAGGAAAATCAGGCTCCTACTTTATGAGGGATAGACCAAGTTCTGGTGACACAACACACAAAGCACCATGCAAATGCAGATGGCTAATTATGTGCTGCATCTTTCAGAAGCTGAAGCCTCGGAGAAGGGAAGGCTTTGTCATCTTCACCACTCCCAGATTCTGCAGGTGCAGCCCCAGGATCTGCTCTAGTTTACAGTAGCCTCCCCCTGGCTTCTTATGATCTGCTCCACAGGCCAGGACAGCTGTAGCGTTGAGCATTATGGCTATACCTCCTTCCGCCCCAGTTTGTCCCCGTACATTGGTGTGGGGGACAAAATCTGGGCCATTGGTTTAGGGTTATTTTCTTTGTCCCTCCCTTCCTTAACTTCCCCTGTCACTCTCCTGCAATGACTTGTGCATCTAATATATCAGCTGTGTTCCTCTTTTTAATTTAAGGAAACAATGATACACACTCCAAAGTTCTTTAAGTAACATCGGTTTATTTCAGTCAAGTCAGCTTCTTTCCCCTATTTATAAACTCCCCAAAATGTACAATTTGGGGGAGGGGGCACAATAATCTAACTACTTAATTTCCAGTACTGGTCACATGGAGATAAATTAAGGCAGAGGTTCTCAATGTTTTTCTTTCTGAGGCCCTCCCAACATGCTATAAAAATTTCCTGGCCCAAATATGTTAGCCTTAATCCTATTGTCAACATTTAATAAAGAAATGGGACAATAAGTAAAATTGTGAATATTTTTACATTTTAGTAAGGATTTATGACATCATGTCACTTGTTTCACCTGCAAATGTACTCAGAAACATACCCGCTAACAAAAACTAAGATCTTAATATTAAGCATGTAGGCCCAAATCATTAGCTCACTTCCTAGCCTGAGTATCCTGCAATGGTGAGAAGCTTCCATGGGACCTTCTGTGTTACCCTTCTGTTATGGAGGTGAAGAGTGAGATGGTAGTATCAGCTTTCACAGTGGATTCTCTGTCCCAGCCTGAGCCTTCTCTGGGTCTCCCTCTGGCCTCTTTAGGACAACCAAGCAGGGGGCATCTATGCCTACCAATCCAGACCCCACCTGAGCAATGCAGCTATATTGGTTCTACAGATCAGGGATTGTCCACATCCATACAAGAGGGTGGAGAATTTGCCTCTTCATTTGCTTCTTACAGTGAAAAGCTGATAGATTAGTATTTATTCCACAAGGTGAATAATACGTTCTATGAGTAAAATATAATGTTGGATCTTGTATTATGAAGCTTCATGTCATTTACATAATATCCAATACCAATCTAAATCTTTTGAAGTTGACCTTTGAGGCCTCCTGTTTATACTCTAGGCTTGGCTTGCTATGCAGAACTTCTGTGCCTGAAAGATGTTCTGAAAAGTCTACGTCAAACTTTTAAAGTGAATGAGGTTTGTGAAATGGTTCTCTGGTTGATGTGATAGCACAGAATCAGCTAATACTTTGCTTACAAACTCTTTCCCTTGGAGGTGCCTATAAAGCTGTTCAGTATTAACACCAGTTTGGTTTAAGTTTTTCAAACAAGTACATGCTTCCCTCTTGGTCTGTTTGAAGGAGCTCTCTGAGCCCTTTGTTTCCCAATCCATATAGAACAGTTTTTTCTAGGCCTGGTGGAGATTGTGCTAACTCCATTATCAAAGCTGTAGGAGTACAGCGTAATAGCCAACACACTTTATGTCCGTTCTGGAGGATGATTGTTATGATGGGATTTGTTTTAGCATTAGAGGGCCATTCAAATTTAAATATATGTATTTAGGTGTTACCAGTGTAAGGGGATGGGCGATTTAATGCTGAAGTGAGGTAACGGTTTGCAGATGGGTTATAATGGAGCCATTCTAATACAATATGAAGGGAAATTGCTAAGTTTGATAGACAATCCATATGGTTTAGATGATTGCATTTTGGCTAGGCTTATCCTTGTATTTTTTCCCCTCTCCATATAAGAGCTTTACAAAGATGCTCTAATTTCTTTTTAATTATTAAGGGGAAAACACACTGGGAAAACCAGAATAGGACTAAATAAGCTGAATAGCATATTCAGTTGTCATAAAAAGATTAAAATTTTATTTGAGGAGATATCAATAGCAAGATCTTCCTCCTTCACTGCTGGATAAATGCATTTTTATTAAGGTTGTTATATTTTAATGAGATATTTTAAAGATGGAGTTGCTTTCAACAGAAAGGTACCAGAATCTGAGCTGCAACTAACTGATCTGAAAATCTTGGGGTAAGAGCCAATGTGTCATACTTCCTAGTAGAGTTGCTTTTGTTTTTCGTACAGTAGTTTTCAAACCATAAAATCCACCATATTGCTGAAGAGCTAAGATGAGTTCAAGGTAGTTTTCAAAGATATTTCAAAATGAGTAGGTTATCTGCAAATAAAGACACTTATATTTATAGGAGCCAATACTAATCCTCAAGATATCTGAATGGGATCTAAGGGCAATAGCTAAAGGTTAAATAAATAAAGCTATAAGATTGGGAAGCAAGACATTCCTGTCCCAGACTGCTTTTTTTCTTTTAAATAATCAGAGAACATGACATTAAGGTGTCATCTACATAGTAAAAAAATTTCAGTATGCCTTAAGATGTGAATTTAAATCAATATAGTTATACCAATATAATGCACACACAAACTCGCTGTCACTCTCTCATGTGGACGCTTACCAGAAAAGTCACTTTTATGCTGGAATAAGAGTGTCTATGATTGGGGAGTGGAGAGGTGTGCAGCAGAACTCTGCTAGTATAACTACACAGCTATAACTGGTAAAACTTTCCCAGGAACATGCAATTTTAAAGTAACACAAGCTTTGGGGTGATTGTATAAAAAGAGCAAGTCTAGGTCTAAATTTGGGTCCAGTATTAAAGGCTTTAAGCCTTTAAATATATTAGGGCCAGAACTTCAGTTGGTGTAAACTGATATAGTTTATTTCAGGGTAGCTATGTCAATTTCCACCAGCTGAGAATCTGGTCCAAACTTCCAACATTCTCCATCAAAGACTTCTCAGAGCAAGGCTGAGGAGAAAGGCCTCTGACTGATTTCAGTGAACATAATAGACATTTATTTTAATAGATTTCTTAATTTTATTGGCAGCCACTGTATGAGGAATGAAAACAGATGATCTAGATGAACAATAGGAGAAAACCTATGCGGGAATATGTTAGCCTTAATCCTGATGTCCACATTTAATAAAGAAATGGAACATTAAGTAAAATCTTCAATATTGCTACATTTTAGTGAGGATTTATGACATCATTAAAAGTGGGTGAAAAGGAGTCTTGAGGAATTGATGATATATTTCAATAGATATGGTGCTAGCTCCATAGCTGGTATAAATGGCATAGCTCTACTAACTCTTCTATTAAATATGTCACTTCACACCAGTTGAAGTTTTAGTGCAGACTGTGATTAGAGATTTTACTTCCTTCTAAATATTCTTTTACTAGACTTCCAGACCTGCAGTTTCCCCTGCTTGTAACCCTTTAACGGTGTGACGTTCCCCTCTGGTGTTATCCAGACCAGTGATCTGCTAGGCCACTCCAATTCCTGACTCTAGGAGTTAGCCTTACCCTGCACTGCTGTGAGAACCCCCATTCCTGGGTTGTTCACGCACAACCTCTGGAATGTAAGATGCTCCTTGGATTGTGCAACCAAATGACACTAGCCAATATCTCTGGTCCCGGACACAACCCTAGGAACCTCCATCTTGCAGTGTCCAGTTATGCCCACTGGACGCTGCAAGGTTATATGATTTCATCGATTTGACAAATAAATTGATATACACCAGGCTTGTTATCCCAAGGAGAGTTTCTTACATGCTTCAAACCAAATGCACTGCTTCAGGTAGAATAAACAAACAGATTTATTCACTATAAAGACAGATTTTAAGTGATTATAAGTCAAAGCATAACAAGTCAGATTTGGTCAAATGAAATAAAAGCACAACACATTCTAAGCTGATTTTAACAATTTCAATGCCCTTACAAGTTAGATGCTTCTCACCACAGGCCAACTGGTTGCTCTTCAGCCAGGCGCTCCCCTTTGATCAGCGCTTCAGTCGCTTGGTGTAGTGGCTGTAGATATAGGTGGGGGAGAGAGAGAGCATGGCAAATGTCTCTCCCTTTTATCATGTCTTTTCTTCTCTCTTGGCTTTGCCCCTCCTTCCCCCTCTCCCCCACCCCGCTTCAGAGTCAGGTGAGCATTTCCTCATTGCAGTTTCAAACTGACCAAAGGAAGGGGGTGACTCCCTTGAGACTCTAAAAACAGATTCTTTTGTTGCTGCCTAGGCCAGCGTCCATTGTTTGGGCTGGGTTTGTTCCGTACCTGCCCTGATGAGGTGTGAACTGCCCTTTGCTCCTGGAGAGTTTTTATCTGGGCTTGCTTTAAGCCAGGAGCATATATTTTCAGTTCCATAAATATATACATGAAATGATAATCTATAACATCACTATAACAATTACTATAACAGCCATGCTCAGGGCATCACGAGCCTTCTGAAGACACCCTACATGACAGACTTTGCATTGGATACCACACAATCATTTTACAAGGATGAACATGGGGGTGCTGGGTGTTCCCCCGAGGTACAGAGTGTCACAAATGGCCAAAGCAATCTTTGCAGAATTGTAATATCTGTGTGTGTGTATATATGGTCTTTGGGCCTGATTTTGAGTATTGTTTAGGGCCAGATTTTCAAAAGTGCTCAGCACCCAGCAGTTTGCTTTGAGAACCAGAGGAGATGTTGGGTGCTGAGCTCTTTTGAAAATCTGTCCCTTGGTGACTTCACAGGATCAAGCCCTTTCTCATAAGAGAAAGATCTCTTAATGTCTGCTCAATGTGCTGCATATAAAAAGATCATATCTGATGTTCTATACAATTAAGCCTTAAAAGGTTTTGGGCTGGCTGGAAGTCTGTCCAAACAGGGATTAGAGACAACATTAAAATCTCCTCCAAGAACAAGAACACCCTGAGGGGAAGAACAAATATCAGACAAAACTAGAGAGGCAATTCAGATCAGCTGCAGGGGGCATATATGTGCTTCCTCAGTTAATTCTTTCACAATATAATTTGTTAGTGGGGGATGCATTTATCATCAGTTATCGTTTTCTCTCTGGAAAGGCAGATTTTTATGTAGGAGGATAGCAGCTCCTGCAGTTTTATGTGCGCTAAAAGATGTAAACAAAAATGTGTCCAAATGAACCTCTGAATGAACTTTTCCTTTTCTCAGTCATTACTTGCAAATAAGCATGATCAATTCTCTATTTTTAAAAACAAGAAAAACTGACACCTCCCTCTTTTATCTGGATCTGGGTATCCCCAATAGCCCAAGAAGACCTCTTTTTATTTCTACTGGGGCTTGCTTTACTCCTGTAGGTGCAGGATTTGCACTCTGGCCCCTTTTGCACACTAAACTTTAAACTCTGTCTATAGCTCAATAGGAGGCTCCCCAGGAGGTGGATGAATCAACGCATCTCCCATGTGCCCTGTACCTGATCCTCCCTAGCTACCTCTTTCCAATTTGTGGGTTTCTTGTGGCACCAAAGGGGTTGCACTAGGCAATCTATGGTGCTGCACTCTGTTCCCAGGAGGAGTTTCCTCTCAGTAAGCTCTGCCAATAGAAGCTGGCAGATCCAGAACCACGCATAGCTAAGTCTATGGGCTACAGCATGGTATCAGTTGTGGGCAGAGCTGTTCAGCCATGCATAATGCTTCCGGGAGCAGAGGGGCTGAACATCCACCAGCCCTGAAGATAGTCCAGCATAACCTCCCCACCAGCCTAGGAATACCCCCTTCCTTGCTCCTCCTGGACAGACTTAAGCAGTCCTGGTGCTCTGGGGAGTGCAAGATCTATGTCTGTGCCTGGCCCCTCACATGGAAGGAGTGGGAGGCTCCTTGTACTCTCTCCCTTCCTTTTACATATCTCTGTAGTGGCTAGGTACAACCAAACCCTGTGGGAACACCCTGAACATATGTCAGGGTTCTTTCCCCACTCTGAATTCTAGAGTACAGATGTGGGGACCCGCATGAAAGACCCCCTAAGCTTATTTCTACCAGCTTAGGTTAAAACTTCCTCAAGGCACAAAGTCTTTGCCCTTGGATTAGGTAAACGCTGCCACCACCAAGTGATTTAAGAAACAATCAGGGAAAGAAAAGGAGTACTTGTGGCACCTTAGAGACTAACAAATTTATTAGAGCATAAGCTTTCGTGAGCCACAGCTCACTTCATCGGATGCATTTGGTGGAAAAAACCACCAAATGCATCCGATGAAGTGAGCTGTGGCTCATGAAAGCTTATGCTCTAATAAATTTGTTAGTCTCTAAGGTGCCACAAGTACTCCTTTTCTTTTTGCAAATACAGACTAACACGGCTGCTACTCTGAAACCAATCAGGGAAAGGACCACTTAGAGTTCCTATTTCCCCAAACTATCCCCCCAAGCCCTTATACCCCCTTTCCTGGGGAGGCTTGAGAATAAACAAGATGAGCACAGACCAGCCTTGGATTTTTAAGACCCAAAAAACCCAGTCAGATTCTTAAAAAACACAACTTTATTAGAAGAACAAAAAAAGATAAGAGAACAACTCTGTAAGATCAGAATGGAAGATAATCTTACAGGCAGTCAGATTCAAAACATAGAGAATCCCTCTAGGCAAAATCTTAAGTTACAAAAAGACACAAAAACAGGAATACACATTTCCTCTAGCACAGCGAATTTCACAAGCCAAAACAAAGAAAACCTAATGCATTTTCTAGCTAGATTACTTATTAACTTTACAGGAGTTGGAGGGCTTGCATCCTTGATCTGTTCCCAGCAAAGGTAACACACAGACAGACAAAACCCTTTCCCCCCACTCCAGATTTGAAAGTATCTTGTCCCCTCATTGGTCATTTTGGGTCAGGTGCCAGCCAGGTTACCTGAACTTCTTAACCCTTTACAGGTAAAAGGACTTTGCCTCTGGCCAGGAGGGATTTTATAGCATTGTATACAGAAAGGTGGTTACCCTTCCCTTTATATTTATGACAACATACATTGAGAAATAATCACCTGGTAATTACATGGGTCGAGAACAACACCATAAAGGTGTGGCGTTGGATCAGTCACTTCATTTTGCACCTCCAGGTCACTAATAACCCAGCAGAATAAATACACCACTTTATACATGTGTCTGAGCAGAAGGCTGGTCTCGTTAAGGCAATGAACTGAGATTCAGAAGGGTGGTGTTCATCTCCCTGACGGACCTTTCATGAATCACTTCATCTCTCTGTGCCATCGCTGGCTTTCTCCTGAAGTTTGTCTGCCCTGTCTGATTAGGGTTTGACTCCTATTAACTGCAGTGGGCTTTGAACCCGTCCCTTAGGCTGTAAGCTCCTCAGGACAGATACTACTGGAAGATACTACTCTCTACTCCCTGTGTGTACAGCACCAAGCACGGCGGGGCCCTGATCTTAACGGGGGCCTCTCGATGCTACTGTGATGATAATAATAATAAGAATAACCTCAGCCACAGCATTTGTGGCTGCTGCCATCAGAAGATTCTGCTCTTGGCAGCTTTGGGCCTTTAAAGAGTGAATGCTGTTGCCCCATTTCTCCCCTGCTGCTGGAATGTAGCTGTGTCCCTCTGTGGTACTGAGTGCCAGCCAGGCCGTATGTGGGAAAACACAATGCTGTACAGTGTCATCCTCTCCCTGCTTCATTTCATGCAACCCGTTTCCCAATTCACAGCTGGCAAAGATCATATGTCAGAAATGTCAGGTTAATTCAGTGGCAACGTAAGAGCTGCAACTGATCATGACCTCCATCTGCTTATTTCTTTACACAATGATAGCTTGTTTATGTAGTGCCTATGCCCTTTCTCCTAGTACTTGTGTCCAACAGGCCAGTTGCACAAACAGCTCACTTGAAAATCAACACCAGTTCCCGTACTATGACTCCACAAACTGTATGTGGAGGGGGTAGAAGCCTTTCCTAGAGACCATGTACTCAGTCACCTTTGTCCTAAAGAGGTGTGTGTTTGCCTCTTGGTTGTCTGCTAGTACTCTATCAGTGCAGAGCGATGCAATTCTGGGCTGGCCTTTAATACCACACTCCCTTAGGGTGAAGTCCTGGAGACTACAAAAAACCCAGACTACTGAAACTTTTTATTAGAGCTGGGTCAAAAAATGTTTTTTTTTCTTCCTTCTCACATGGACTAGTTTGACTTTTCTTTCTTTCTTTCTTTTGAGGGTGAGGGAGGGGCCAGAAATTCAGATACTGAAATATTTTGTCTGAAAACCAAACCCACATACAGTATCTCATTTTCTAGCCCTTTGCTTTTTTTCGACCACAATTCAAAATTTTCCATGGAAAACAGACTCTTCTTGTGGAAAAAATCATTTTTTGAAGAATACAAACCCATTTTTTTTTGTCAAAACAATTTAACTTGAAAATTTTCAGCCAGCCCCTATTATTTTTCTTGTGGACATACCTGGAGACTTTAACTAGGGATCAGACCCCCTTGTGCTATGCATTATATGGCCATGTAAAAGGGCAGACCCAGCCCTCAAAGAGCTTACAGTCTGCAACAGGCAGATGCAACAAACAAAGGGGAGGGCGGAGGATAAGGAACTGTTGCAGTCCTGCTACACAGGGTTGCTGGGATGTGAGGGGCTGTGGAGGTCTGGCCCTAATGGAGCCTATCTCTGACAGGGCCTACCCTGCAAGAGGGGAGAGCATGTATCCTACTGAAGAGTTCCTTCTGGGTGGATTGGTGGGTTTATAGGGATCTCTTTGGTTGCTATTGTACCGTGGATTGCACTATTATACCATGTGGAGTCCACAAATGAGGGCTGTTCCCATATTGTATGGTGATATGGAGGAGAAGCCAGTTTGTATCTTAACCTGTTCTGCCTGGCAGGCCTCTAAAAGGCTTCTCCACTGAAGCAGGGCTGCAGTCGACTGCCTGCATTTTCTTTTTTGTGGAGATTGGTGGGTTTATGGATGCAAAATTCCTTAATCCTGCATCTTCACCAGGAGAGACAAAGCTCCAGTGGCTTTTTTAAACCATCTGGGTACAAGAGTTGCACTTACCCAATCAGGGCTGGATTAAGGCAGATGGGCCCCCACAACACGGGCCCCTGAAGGTTCTGCCCGTAGGGTTGTGCCCACCACCTGGAGTGGTGAGGGCAGGAGGTCCCTATCTCAGAGAGTCAGGGGCAATGGTATGATTCCTCCATATTCCCCCCTGGAGCAGCAACTGGGATTCTCTCCCCCTAGAGAGGAAGGGGTGGCAGCAAGAGGACTCTCCAGCAACCAATATATATCTGCTTTGGTAGATGGGTCAGGCCTGCTACACTCTTCCTCTCTTGCCACACACAGAGTGCCCTGTAGGGGAAGTGTTTGTAGGGCCACCTTGGAGCAGTGGCTCTTGGAGCTAGTGTAAACCTCATACTTCTATTGCAGCACTGAGTGGTGCAAAACAAGGGAAGGAACAGTGGGGAGGACACATGATTTATTGTTTTTGTTTTTGGGACTGTGTGTGTGTCTGCAGAGCAGCCAGAGTCAGGTGGGGGTGACTCTGCTGGATCGGCCAGAATCATCTAGAATTGGGGTGTGTTAGGCACTAGGCATGCTCAATAGTTGTTTGAAGCTACTTGGATGACTTTTGTTGTGGGCAAGCTGCCTGGCAGGATGCACCCAGAATTGCTCGCTGAGAGTGGAACCAATGGGAACTCAAGGATAGGGGGAGAAATTTATAAATAGGAGGAGTGGGAGCCAGGTAGGTGGACTACGACCGGCTATAAGAATTGTGTTCCAGGCACTTGGCTAGTTTTGCTGGATTAGACTGCAGGCTCCCTCACCCTGCTGAGAGAGTCATTGCAAGGTCTCAAATGCAGTTTGAAGGAGACTGTGAAACTATAAGTTGTTTGTCAACTTGAAGGAGCTGGCTTGGCCAACAGAGGGTTGGACACTATTCTCCAGAGACTGAGAAAAGTAAATCCTTCCAGAGAAGAGCCCTAAGGGAGTGTGTCCATGGATGTTTGGGTACAGAATTATATTTTGCATTTGAACTTGTGATAGTAACAGGTACTAAAATTTGGGGAAACCCCTTGAAAGAGTTATCTTTAAAAAAGTGTTATTGACAATATTCACAATTGTTTCATGGATTAAAAGTAAAGTCTTATTCATTTATAGATGTGTGTGTGCGTGCGTGTGTGTGTATATAGATAGATAGATAGACATAGATGTAGTAAATATTTTTCCTTTAGAGATTGTCGCTTTTGTTTGCTCAGAGATTTCACTTTTTAAAAAAAAATATGAAATATAAGTCCTGGAAGGACTTAACTGTGGTCTATACTCCAGGAGAGAAGTAAGCTGGGATAAAGAAAAGGGAAAGAAATATTATACCTAACATTGGCAAAGTACTGCCTCCATGACAGTAGCACTCCATTGAGATAGGAGAGTTGAATTCTCTCAGAGCTGTTTTTTCAGGATGTCTGCATACTCAGGCAGACATGTCTGCAGCAGTTATATTTGGGACATGCTTTCAAGTTTTTCTCTGCAACCACAAGGGCTAGAAAATTACTTTTCTTTTGAACGAAAGTTCAGGTTCTGATGTAATCAGCTGATTCCATGAGCTGGGACTGTAGAAATGGGCCTGTAGTGCCTCCACCTAACCTTGGCCCTGGAAATACTACCTTGTGACTTGTGTGATGAGGGAGGGGCAGGGAGATAAAATGATGTGATGAGGAGCCAGGGTGGAGGAGGAGAACTGGGCCTGTCTGGGCAAAGAGACTGGGACTAGATGGGGGGCACTGGGACAGAGAGTCCAGAGGGGTGAGACACTAGGGCTACGTCTACACTACACACCACTTTTGGTGGTTTGTAGGGTATGTGTAGCTACACAACACAGTGACAAGCAAGCTGTGCCCTCACTGCGGTGTGTAGCTGCACATGCCAGTGAAAGGCTCAGCCAGGGGTGAGGCAGCAGGGAAAAGCTTCAGTAGTTCCCTCTGCTGGAGCTTTCACTGTGGCAAGGAAAGACTCTCACCAGGGGCAGGCCATGGAGTAAGACTGAGTCTTTACCCCCTGCCAGAGCCTTTCCCCACTGCCTCACCACTGCCAGACCTTTCCCCAGGTCCTGCAGTCTTTTCCTGCGGTGGGAAAAGGCTCCAGCAGCTGGGAGGCAGTGGGACACTATACAGCTAAAAATAGCAGTGTAAATGGGCAGGCTCAGCTTGGGCAAGTAGAGAGCCATGTCGGGTGTGTTCTCGCATACATACCCACATCTTTCAGGTGTGTCTGTACTCTACTCATCTAAGTCATGCCTCACCATCTACACTGCTACTTAAAACTGTGCAAGGCGGACTACCTGAGTGCATACTCTACATGCCACTGAAAGACGAATGCAGTGTAGACATAGCTTAGGATTTGCTGGGCTGGGCTGAGCAGGGAGACTGGAATGAGAAGCTTGATGCATGGAGACTGGGACTGGCTCGGTGAGGATAATGGGACTGCTATGAGGAACCAGAGTGAGGAAGAGGAAGAATGGAGACAAGGGACAGAACTAAGGGGTCAAGCTTGGGGGGCAATGGGCAGAAAAGTCTATGCCCACTAGAGAACCCTATGCCCCAGAGCCTGGAATGGAACCCAGGATGCCAGAGTCTCACTATTACTCTGCTGTCATGAAATATCTGTGAAATCCCATAGAAAAGGATGTGTCTCATCCCCATTTAAAGCTGGTCAGCAAAGAGGATGACAACCTACTACTGCTGTCAGTTATTCCATTAGCTCAAATGATAGAGGTCTATGAGGAGAATCTAAAGGTTCAAACCCGCTGATGACCCGTGTGGGTGTCAACATGATGTCACATGATGGAATTTCTATTTTTTTCAGTTGGCTTTTTTAACTATATAAGAAATTACACACAAAACCCCCTAAATTATTAGGCTGTAAGTTGAAGCACTCAGTAATGTTCTTTTAACATTGTGTGTGTGTGTGAGAGAGAGAGAGAAAGTGATTTACATCCTTTCTATAAGGAAAGGATGTTTAAGAGCCTAACCAGATCAGCAGCATCCCTTTAAACCACTGAGTTTCTTCTTGTTTGACTAAACAGGGAAACGACCTAAAATAAAATTTCTATAAGCAATTTCTTACCATTACTTACGTAATTACTTTGCGTAATGAGCTACACTAGCAACCCTGTTGAATGGGATATCATACTGAAGGACCATATGTCATGGTTTGGGCTGCCAACAAATCAACGTTGCAATAATTTGCAGACTGTTTTATATTTCTTTTATTTGGGAGTCTGTGTAATTAGTTCCCCAGAACAGTCTGGTGGAGGAAATACAGTCTGCTTTTTAAGCAGAATTAATGCCCTTGTTCTCTACATTGTGCTTCAGTTTCCCAGCACTGATGCCAGACTGGAGAAGAGATCAGTCTTGCAAATTCTCTCTTCAGTCCTGCTTTCATTGCAAAACTATTTCTGCTCCTTTGCCTGGTTCTTTTGTGGACCTGCTGACTGGCACAAGATGTGCTTGTGCTGTCTGCAGGTGGCAAGGAAGGATTTGTAGCCACATGTACAGATCTCAGCGAAAAGGAAACAAACCTGAACATTTATGTTCAGAACCAACACAATGGCAGATCTAACTGCACTTTCCTCCACCCTGAAAACAGGGCTAGTTAGAATTTCCTATGGACTGTGCTTCAAAGACCTGGTTAATAAACCTTTATTGACCATGGCAGGAGTCATGCAGGAAAGGTAATTTAAGTTACATTGGGAGGTAAGAAGCCCCTCTAGATCCATTCCCTGCCAGCAGTTGTAGCTCGCTGTTGGACGTAAGATTATTTTGGTACTCTTTCCATTTCCCTTTTTATTCCTCCCCATGGACTGTTTCATGCCAGTTGATTTTAAGCACCACTTACATGCATTCAAAAAGTACTCTAGTAAAATTCAGTGTCTTTCTCCTTTCCATTTAGGTCTCATGTTAAAACTAAATATCAAATACCATAATCAGTCCACCTGTAATTTTGGGGCAAGGGGCTGGCAGGTGATTTTTCCCTCCTTTACGCAAACTCAGTAGTGTTCACAACTGATTGTGACTTCAAATGTTGGGTTCCATTCACAGTCCTAACTCAGATGGTGGACTGATTATAGGACCCAGTTAGCTTGGCCTTTGCAGTGAGAATCTCTGCTTGCTTTCATATGTCCAGTGGAAGAAATGCTTAAACTCTTCAGGTCTCTCCCTGGGTCTGAGAGCTAGGACTTAGCAACCCTGGGGTTGGAGGAGGGGGACAGGGAGGGAAGTGATAGAAATATGGGGCAGAGGGCTCCTCAGGGCTCCAAAGAAGCTGTGAAGGAGCCCCTGAATTATAAATGAAAATTCCCCCAGCCTGGCCTTGGTATCAACATGTCTCATGATGTTTCATCTTTGAAACCTTCCTTAGAAAGAATATGGTAGGAAAAACCTTTCCACTCAAACATGATATGACGCCAGTAAGTGGCAGCAGCTCCCCACATGACAAAGAGACCATCTGCGTCTTACATCATCTGCCTGTTCCATTTTGTTTAAAATAACACATAAGTCATTCCAACTGTGTCAGCAGAGCCCAGAACGCTCCCCAGGATGGACTGGGGAGATTGACTAACAGAAGGCTTGAGAAAGATAAACTGAAAGCTGGGAGAAATCCCGTTCAAAATGCCTTGAGAAAGGAACTAAGGAAATTGTGAAAACATGGAGTGAAGAAAAAGATACTTTTCGAAAATATGGGAATACTTTATATGATAGAGACTTGCATTGGTATTCACACTTTTCTGTATCTTTAGTCATCAAACACAGCTGGCATTTAGCTTTAGATAAATGGTAAGAAATAAAGCATTCTGTGATTGTAGTTCAGACAGTCATACCCCACATCAGCCTTTTAAGGCATTCCTTTTCACATTGCAATAGCAAATACAATAATGAACAGGTTACTGTTAATAGGCACTGAATAGTACTGGCCAAGCAATGGAATATCCCGATCTACACTGTATAACTGAGCTCTTTCCATCCATAGATCAAGTGCCTTACACAGGAGGGTAAGGATCATTATCAGCCTCCACTTCTTTTAAAATACAGGTGGGGAAACTGAGGCATAGAGTGATGAAGTGACTAGCTGAAGGTAACACAGCGGTATTAGCAGAACTGGGACTAGAATCCGGGTGTCCTTGCCTGGGGCCCTAGCCGCTGATCCATATTGCTGCCACTAAACAAACAGTGTACTGAATGTCAAAGATTTTGAACAGAAGCAACAAACCAAATTGAAGTCAATGGGCACTGCTGTTACTTAAATCCTTTGAAAATTAAGCCACTGATTTTTCACTTGGGTGATTCAGAGCAAAAGGAGGCTTCCTTCACCTGCTCACTGCCCCTGTGCTTTTTTAAAAAATATATATATATATATGTATGGGTTTTCTCAAATTAAGGAGTAAATTTGGGGAATTTGTATTTTTTTTTTAAAAATGTAAAAAATGACACCATAGCAAGGAAGACACTAGCATCTGGAGGGAACTCGTGACCACACAGGGTGAAATCCTGGGTCTATTGGAGACAATGGCAAAACTCCTATTGACTTCAATGAGGACAGGATTTCACACATACATCTTGTCTTGGCTAGAGTAAAAGGCGTTTGTTGCTTAAAAAAGTATGATCTAACTAACATACTAAACCCCTAGTGCAGGCAGGACAGTCATACTGGAGCACATCCCAAGCTGGTTGAGTTGAAGCCTAGGCTTGCATGAGCTAAAATGGTTACTTTGAGGCTTAGCAATGAGTGCAGGCTTCAACTTAACCAGCTTAGCACATGCCAGAGTATAACTGCCCTGTCTACAGTAGAGTTAGGTAACGTGTGTGTTAGATTGTGGTAGCTAACATGGTCAAAAAGTCCCCACTTTTATGCTAGTCAAGAAGAAGCTGCAGAACCTGACTCTCCCTGGATTTGTAGATACTGTAATTATATACACCTGTGCAAAGCCAGGGGGGAGGGATAGCTCAGTGGTTTGAGCATTGGCCTGCTAAACCCAGGGTTGCAAGTTCAATCCTTGAGGGGGCCATTTAGGGATCTGGGGCAAAAAAAAATTGGGGATTGGTCCTGCTTTGAGCAGGGGGTTGGACTAGACGATCTCCTGAGGTCCCTTCCAACTCTGATATTCTATGATTCTATGAAAGCGAGAGCAAAATGAGTGTAAAATGCAACCAACTCAAGATTTGTTGCTCTCTTTCATCTTTGTGGTCACTCGGCATAGGCGCAAATGACCACAGAGTTGCACCTTGAGAACTGGACCCTCAGCTGCTTCTAAAGAAGGGGTAGGAGTAGTTCAATTTGTACAGGTCTTCTGCTTGCTCCTAGCCATGTTTACAGCACTAACGCATGAGCATAGGCCACACCTCAGTTGGGAGTTATCAGACCTCATTTTCATTACACTACCCATACTATATCTCCAGTGACTAGAGAAATTTAGGACGTACTTAACATTACCAACCTATTGCAACACTAAGCTAGACACATTCTTTAGGCTCAGAGACACACTAAGCCCTGGTCTACACTAGGCATTGAGGTCGAACTTAGCAGCATTAAATCGATGTAACCCTGCACCTGTCCACATGACGAAGCCCTTTTTTTCGACTTAAAGGCTCTTAAAATTGATTTCCTTACTCCACACCCGACAAGGGGATTAGTGCTGAAATTGGTTTTGCTGGGTCGAATTTGGGGTACTGTGGATGCAATTAGATGGTATTGGCCTCTGGGAGCTATCTCAGAGTGCTCCATTGTGACCGCTCTGGACAGCACTCTCAACTCAGATGCACTGACCAGGTAGACAGGAAAAGGCCCGCGAACTTTTGCATTTCAATTTCCTGTTTTACAGTGTGGCAAGCTGCAGGTGACCATGCAGAGCTCATCAGCAGAGGTGACCATGATGGAGTCCCAGAATCGCAAAAGAGCTCCAGCATGAACGAATGGGAGGTACGGGATCTGATCACTGTATGGGGAGAGGAATCCATGCTATCAGAACTACGTTCCAGTTTTCAAAATGCCAAAACATTTGTGAAAATCTCCCAGGGCATGAAGGACAGAGGCCATAACAGGGACCCGAAGCAGTGTCGCATGAAACTTAAGGAGCTGAGGCAAGCCTACCAGAAAACCAGAGAGGCAAACGGCCGGTCCGGTCAGAGCCCCAAACATGCCACTTCTATGATGAGCTGCATGCCATTTTAGGGGGTTCAGCCACCACTACCCCAGCCATGTTGTTTGACTCCTTCAATGGAGATGGAGGCATCACGGAAGCAGATTTTGGGGACAAGGAAGACGATGATGAGGAGGCTGTAGATAGCTCACAGCAAACAAGCAGATAAACCGGTTTTCCCGACAGCCAGGAACTGTTTCTCACCCTGGACCTGGAGCCAGTACCCCTCAAACCCACCCAAGGCTGCCTCCTGGACCCACCAGGTGGAGAAGGGACCTCTGGTGAGTGTACCTTTTAAAATACTATACAAGGTTTAAAAGCCAGCATGTTTAATGATTAATTTGCCCTGGCATTCATGGCTCTCCGGGATATACTCCCAAAGCCTTTGCAAAAGGTTTCTGGGGAGAGCAGCCTTATTCCATCCACCATGGTAGGACACTTTACCACTCCAGGCCAGTAGCACGTACTTGGGAATCATTGTAGAAGAAAGTATTGCAGTGTATGTTTGCTGGCGTTCAAACAACATCCGTTCTTTATCTCTCTGTATTATCCTCAGGAGAGTGATATCATTCATGGTCACCTGGTTGAAATAGGTTACTTTTCTTAAGGGGACATTCAGAGGTGCCCATTCCTGCTGGGCTGTTTGCCTATGGCTGAACAGAAATGTTCCCCCTGTTAGCCAAGCGGTAGGGGGAGGCAAAATGCGACCTTGTAACGAAAGAACATGTGCTATGTATGTAATGTTAACAGCAAGGTTTACCGTGAAAGAGTGTACCCATTGTTCTATAAAATGTGTCTTTTCAAATACCACTGTCCCCTTTTTTTTTTCTCCACCAGCTGCATGTGTTTCAAGGATCACAGGATTTTCTCCTTCCCAGAGGCTAGCAAAGATTAGAAGGCGAAAAAAACACACTCGCGATGAAATGTTCTCTGAGCTCGTGCTGTCCTCCCACACTGACAGAGCACAGACAAATGCATGGAGGCAGACAATGTCAGAGTGCAGGAAAGCACAAAATGACCGGGAGGAGAGGTGGCGGGCTGAAGACAGTAAGTGGTGGGCTGAAGAGAGGGCTGAAGCTGAAAGGTGGCAGCAGCGTGATGAGAGGAGGCAGGATGCAATGCTGAGGCTGCTGGAGGATCAAACTAATATGCTCCAACATATGGTTGAGCTGCAGGAAAGGCAGCAGGAGCACAGACCGCTGCTACAGCCCCTGTGTAACCAACCGCCCTCCTCCCCAAGTTCCATAGCCTCCTCACCCAGACACCCAAGAACGCGGTGGGGGGCCTCCGGTCACCCAGCCACTCCACCCCAGAGGATTGCCCAAGTAACAGAAGGCTGGCATTCAATAAGTTTTAAACTTTTAAAGTGCTGTGTGGCCTTGTCCTTCCCTCCTCCACCACCCCTCCTGGGCTACCTTGGTAATTATCCCCCTATTTGTGTGATTAATTAATAAAGAATGCATGAATGTGAAGCAACAATGACTTTATTGCCTCTGCAAGTGGTGATCGAAGGGAGGTGGGAAGGGTGGTTAGCTTACAGGGAAGTAGAGTGAACCAAGGGGTGGGGGGTTTCATCAAGGAGAAACGAACAGAACTTTCACACCGTAGCCTGGCCAGTCATGAAACTGGTTTTCAAAGCTTCTCTGATGTGCACCGCACCCTCCTGTGCTCTTCTAACTGCCCTGGTGTCTGGCTGTGCGTAACCAGCAGCCTGGCGATTTGCCTGAACCTCCCACCCCGCCATAAACGTCTCCCCCTTACTCTCACAGATATTGTGGAGCGCACAGTAAGCAATAATAACAGTGGGAATATTGGTTTCGCTGAGGTCTAACCGAGTCAGTAAACTGCGCCAGCGTGCTTTTAAACATCCAAATGCACATTCTACCACCATTCTGCACTTGCTCAGCCTGTAGTTGAACAGCTCCTGACTACTCTCCAGGCTGCCTATGTATGGCTTCATGAGCCATGGCATTAAGGGGTAGGCTGGATCCCCAAGGATAACTATAGGCATTTCAACATCCCCAATAGTTATTTTCTGGTCTGGGAAGAAAGTCCCTTCCTGCAGCTTTTGAAACGGACCAGAGTTCCTGAAGATGTGAGCGTCATGTACCTTTCCCGGCCATCCCACGTTGATGTTGGTGAAACGTCCCTTGTGATCCACCAGTGCTTGCAGCACTATTGAAAAGTACTCCTTGCAGTATATGTACTCGCTGGCTTGGTGCTCCGGTGCCAAGATAGGGATATGGCTTTCGTCTATGGCCCCACCACAGTTAGGGAATCCCATTGCAGCAAAGCCATCCACTATGACCTGCACATTTCCCAGGGTCACTACCCTTGATATCAGCAGATCTTTGATTGCATTGGCTACTTGCATCACAGCAGCCCCCACAGTAGATTTGTCCACTCCAAATTGATTCCCAACTGACCGGTAGCTGTCTGGCGTTGTAAGCATCCACAGGGCTATTGCCACTCGCTTCTCAACTGTGAGGGCTGCTCTCATCTTGGTATTCTTGCGCCTCAGGGCAGGGGAAAGCAAATCACAAAGTTCCATGAAAGTGCCCTTATGCATGCAAAAGTTTCGCAGCCACTGGGAATCGTCCCTGACCTGCAACACTATGCGGTCCCACCAGTCTGTGCTTGTTTCCCGAGCCCAGAATGCAGGTTCTGGTGCTGCATATACTGCTGGATAAATCGTGTAGTGTTTAATGTGCTCCTAATTGCCAAAGTGATCTGAGTGGGCTTCATGCTTGCTGTGGTATGGCGTCTGCACAGAAAAAAGGCGTGGAACGATTGTCTGCTGTTGCCCTGACGGAGGGAGGGGGGACTGACGACATGGTTTACAGGGTTGGCTTATAGGGAATTAAAATCAACAAAGGGGGTGGCTTTGCGAGAAACTGAATGGCCGCCTCAAGGATAGAACTCAAAACTGGGTTTAGCAGGCCGTCTATTTCAGAGGGAGGGAGGGAGTAGAAAATGAATACAAAACAAATCTGGTCTATTTCTTGTTTTGAGCCACTTAATCTATCTTTATACATCATGCTGGCAGCAGACTGTGCAGTACGACCGCTAGCCATCATCACTTCCTGGGTGCTTGGCAAAAGACGGTGCAGTATGACTGCTGGCCATCGTCTTCTGTTGGCTGCAGATTAAAAGACAGTGCACTGCCGGTAGGATTCAATCGCCATGAGATGAAACAAGGGAAATGACCTGGCTGAGTCACTCCCATGTTTGCCCAGGCGCCCGGTTAAAAGAGCACCCAGGACTACGTCGACGACATACGGTGACGGTTAGCTGAGCGGGCTCCATGCTTGCCATGTTATGGCGTCTGCACAGGTAACTCAAGAAAAAGGCACAAAATGATTGTTTGCCCTTGCTTTTACGGAGGTAGGGAGGGAACGGGGGCCTGATGATATGTACCCAGAACCACCCGCGACAATGTTTTAGCCCCATCAGGCACTGGGATTTCTACCCAGAATTCAAATGGGCGGTGGAGACTGCAGGAACTGTGGGATAGCTACCCACAGTGTAAAGCTCCGGAAGTCGACTGTTGCCTCGGTACTGTGGACACAGTCCGCCAACTACATGCACTTAGAGCATTTGTGTGGGGACACACATACTCGACTGTATAAAAACACTTTCTACAAAACCGACTTCAATAAATTCGACCTAATTTCGCAGTGTAGACCTACCCTAAATTGCCTAACGTACTGTAATGAATAGAGAGCCATATCCTGACCTCAGTACAGCCTCTTTGTCCTGCTCTGGCAGCACAAAGTGGGCATAAAAGCTTCCAAAGTGGAGAAGCAGAGGATTCTGTTGGGTTGAGGGACTCCCCAGGGGGCATAGGTGTACCCCATAAAGTGCCCAGAATTGGTACTATGTATACACATAATAAGAGAAAGCCCCTGCCCAGAAGAACGTGCAGTCTAAACAGACAAGACAAACAAAAGGTGGAAGGATGTTTAGGGCAGTAGCCTGGGACCTGAGAAAGACCCACCCACTAAGTAGAGATGGGAAACTGGACCTCCACTACCACAACCCTTCATTTGTGCTGTCCCACAAGGATCAGTTCTCTCTCCAGTCTTTTCAACATCTATATGCAGCCAGCAGGTGAACTGGTCAGATGGCAAGGGCTCAAGTGCCAGCAATATGCAGACACCACACAACTTTACCTAGCCTTTATCACATACAACCACACCACCACCAAGATGGTCCAGTGCTTGAAGGTGATCAGCTCATGGATGAAGAGGAGCAAGGTAGCATTTGAACCCAAGCAAGACAAAAGTGATGCTGGGGGCAGAGGAACATGTTTTGACAATTTTGCAGCCCTGATTGATTGTCATTAGTAGAAGACATAAACTCACAACTGGTCAAGTCAATCCATAGATTAGGAGTACTCTTGGATGCCACACTGACGCTAAACTCTCACACAGCAGTATCCACAAGTAGCCAATGTGGATAAAAATTGATGATTTTTTAATTTAAATTGGATTTTTTAAATTTAAACTAAATACAGGTTTATTTTTTATAAAATTAACCTATTTAACATTGTCAACCTATATTATGATCTAAACTTATTATAAGCTATTAAAATCATTTCAATTAAATAAAAAAATAAAGCAGTTTGTGTTTGCTGCCAAATTTTTAAGAAAGTTCTTAAAAACCAGTTCAGTGGTTTGAGTAATTGACTATGCATCTGGGACCAGAGTTTGCTAAAGTGCTAAACCAGCTTTCGACAGCAGGAGCCTCTTCTGCAGGAGCAGAGAGAATATTTTCTTCATTTCAGTTTGTTCAACTAGTTAAGTTCAATGACTAGTTCATTCAAAGTTAAGAAAACAACTGGGAGTTGAAAACCTTGTTCTCCTTTTCCAATCTATGAATAAAAAATTGGTGTGAGAGGATGAAATCTACTAGTTCTTAAATCTTGATGGACATGGTGACCAGAAACAATCAGTTCAGTTCATTAACTAGAGCAGAGGTGGGCAAACTTTTTGGCCAGAGGGCCACATCGGGGTTGCGAAATGGTATGGAGGGCCGGGTAGGGAAGGCTGTACCTCCCCAAACAGCCTGGCCCCCACCCCTTATCCACTCCCTGACTGCTCCTCTCAGAACCCCTGACCCATCCAACCCCCCCCCTGCTCTTTTTCCCATGACCGCCCCCTCCTGGGACCCCCAGCCTCTAACCCCCCCCCAGGACCCCACCCCCTATCCAAATCCCCCCTGCTCCCAGTCCCCTGACTGCCCCGAGCTATCCACACCACTGCCCCCTGACAGGACCCCTGGGGCCCCTGACCCATCCATCCCTCCCCCACTCCTTCTCCCCTGACCACCCCCTTCCAGGACCCCCGTCCCTAACTGCCCCCGCAGAACCCCACCCCCTATCCAACCTCTCCTGCTCCCTGTCTCCTAACCACTATCCCCCAAACCTCCGCCCCATCCAACCTCCCCCTGTCCTCTGACTGTCCCCTGGGACCTCCTGCCCTTCCCCGATCCCTTTACCCTTACCAGCCACTCAGAGTGGCAGGATAGGCTTATTTGAAAGCCTGGGGGTGGGCACAAGCTGTGCTGCCTGCGTGGCAGTGGGGACAGTGGGGGAGGGGCCGGGGGCAAGCCTCCCGGCCAGGAGCTCAGGGCCAGGCAGGACGGTTCTGCGAGCCAGATGTGGCTCACGGGCCATAGTTTGCCCATCCCTGAACTAGAGCTAATACTATGTTTTTAAATAACTCAGTTAGGATATCAAATGGAGGTCAAGGTCCCAGTCCTTATCTTCAAGGTGCTCTGTGGCCTGGGCCCAGGATATTTAAAAGATCAACTAAGGCTTTGGGATGAAGACTGTTATTGACAATTCTGCTCCTCAGGCACAATGGAACTTTCTACCATAAGGGTAAAGCTTGTCTGTGAGGGAGACAGAGCTTTCTTGGGAGTCAA
Organism: Dermochelys coriacea; assembly: GCF_009764565.3. Classification (NCBI taxonomy): domain Eukaryota; kingdom Metazoa; phylum Chordata; order Testudines; family Dermochelyidae; genus Dermochelys; species Dermochelys coriacea. Next base: position 157,131,527 of record NC_050068.2, read on the forward strand.
TCCAAGATTGTGGAATACTCCCATGAGGACGAAGAGAGATCACAAACCTCGCCACTTTTTGCACACACCCCTCCCCCCACACCCCAAGTATAAGATATATTTCTTTGACTTTGCCTTCTCTAACATAGAATCATAGAATATCAGGGTTGGAAGGGACCTCACAAGGTCATCTAGTCCAACCCCCTGCTCAAAGCAGGACCAATCCCCAGCTAAATCATCCCAGCCAGGGCTTTGTCAAGCCTGACCTTAAAAACTTCTAAGGAAGGAGATTTCATCACCTAGGTAACCCATTCCAGTGCTTCACCATCCTCCTAGTGAAAAAGTTTTTCCTAATATCCAACCTAAACCTCCCCCACTGCAACTTGAGACCATTGCTCCTCGTTCTGTCATCTGCTACCATGGAGAACAGTCTAGATCCATCCTCTTTGGAACCCCCTTTCAGGTAGTTGAAAGCAGCTATCAAATCCCCCCTCTTCTTCTCTTCTGCAGACTAAATAATCCCAGTTCCTGCAGCCTCTCCTCATAGGTCATGTGCTCCAGCCCCCTAATAATTTTTGTTGCCCTCTATTGGACTCTTTCCCATTTTTCCACATCCTTCTTGTAGTGTGGGGCCCAAAACTGGACACAGTACTCCAGATGAGGCCTCATCAATGCCGAATAGAGGGGAACGATCACTTCTCTCGATCTGCTGGCAATGCTCCTACTTGTACAACCCAAAATGCCGTTAGCCTTCTTGGCAACAAGGGCACACTGTTGACTCATATCCAGCTTCTCGTCCACTGTAACCCCTAGGTCCTTTTCTGCAGAACTGCTGACTAGCCACTTGGTCCCTAGTCTGTAGCAGTACATGGGATTGTTCCTTCCTTCGTGCAGGACTCTGCATTTGTCCTTGTTGAACCTCATCAGATTTATTTTGGCCCAATCCGCTAATTTGTCTAGGTCCCTCTGTATCCTATCCCTACCCTCCAGCGTATCTACCACTCCTCCCAGTTTAGTGTCATCTATAAACTTGCTGAGGATGCAATCTACATCGTCCTCTAGATCATTAATGAAGCTATTGAACAAAACCGGCCCCAGGACCGACCCTTGGGGCACTCCGCTTGATACCGGCTGCCAACTAGACGTGGAGCCATTGATCACTACCCTTTGAGCCGATGATCTAGTGAGCTTTCTATCCACCTAATAGTCCATTCATCCAGCCCATACTTCTTTAGCTTACTGGCAAGAATATTGTGGGGAGCCCATATCAGAAGCTTTGCTAAAGTCGAGGAATAACATGTCCACTGCTTTCCCCTCATCCACAGAGCCAGTTGTCTCATCATAAAAGGCAATTAGGTTAGTCAGGCATGACTTGCCCTTGGTGAATCCATGCTGACTGTTCCTGATCACTTTCCTCTCCTTGAAGTGCTTCAAAATTGATTCCTTGAGGACCTGCTCCATGATTTTTTCAGGGACTGAGGTGAGGCTGACTGGCCTGCAGTTCCCTTCAGAAGATTCTCCTTCTTCCCTTTTTTAAAGATAACATAAACCTACATCTCTCTCTCTCTCTCTCTCTCTCTCTCGCTGTATTATAAAATTAAACCAAACAAATAGGCCCAAAATACCCCACCACTCATACTTCTCCCCTGGTGAAAGGATGCAAGAAGCAGCACATGACAAATGTTAATAACATTTAATCCACTATTGAAAGGCATTCATATACTGCGGTGATGAGCATGGTATACACACCTATACAAGATAGAATAAAGTCTCAATTCCTTGCTCTGCCACAGGCTTCCTATGTGACCTCGGGCAAGTCACTTAGTCTCTCCGTGTCTCATTTCCCCATCTGTATAATGGAGACAACAGCACTGCCCTACTGAGGTGTTCTGAGGATGAATACATAAAAAGATTTGAATGTGCTCAAATGCTATGGTGATGGGGGCCGTCTGAGTGCCTAGGATAGACAGAAAGAGTGGGAGACAGAACATTAGAGACTGGGGGGAGGGGAATTGCTCAGTTGCACAGGGTTGAGTTTCGAGCTGTTAAGTACATGTAGCTCCCATTAACTTTGGTTGGAGTATTGTGTGCTCAGCATTTCTCAAAATCTGGCCCAAGCTGAGTTCCACCTACAGCTGGTTGGACATTATTCACTGGTTATTATTATTATTTTTTTAATTAAAAATGCCTTTTCGAAATGAAATAGACATTTTTGCAAGAAAATTAGCAGTTTCATTTAAATGTTTTTGGCTTTCAGTTGTATGACATAAACCAAAAAATTCTATGACAATTTTCAGTGAAAAACAAAAGTGGGTTCTTTGAATTTTTTCACAAGAAATAAGATGCAGTTCCTGACAGACGTGCTTTGATTTCACCTCTGTTTTCAGATTTTGATGAGACTGGCCTATGTCCTGCAAACAGAATATCTTCTGGGGAATCCAGTCCAGATCAGCAGTGATGGAAAGCTATTGCCATCTGAGATCCCCTTTATTAAATGAATTGGTGGCCTCAGTTGTATTCTTAGTGGAGGCTGAAAGACTACCTGCCCACCTGGCACTAATTAACATCCATGTTGATAATCTCAGCAGAAGATCCCAGAGACTGTGTGGGTATGAGAATAAACTTCTCTCTGACTCCTGAAACTGGTCCCTCCACAGCAGGTTGAGATACACGGGCAGAGCAATGTGGGAAAGTCTGCTTCCATCGTCTTACCTGTTCTACAGCTACAAAGAGGGCTTTGGTCTCTAGGCTGTCCATCTGCTACATTTCATAAGCACTACATTCACTTACAAGAATTTTAAATGAGGAAAATTAATTTTGAACTGATGCGATGTCATCATACTTTGACATTGCATCGTATGTCATTGTGTTACAATGCTACCATTTGTGCACATCACATCTTTGTCCTGGAGGCAAAGACATAAACATGGCCAACTCAATACACTGGTGCATAACATGACGTCCAACTATTTCCTCCAGTAGCAATGGGTCTGGCTTTCAGACCAGACGCTACTAAGAGCGAGAGAGAAAAAAGGGAACTAAAACACCTTCCCCAGCCCTGTAAAAAAAGTTATCAGATGTGATTCTCAATTATCACCCAGCTAGCTCGCAGACGTCAGTACAGAGACTAATGTGACATCTGTAATGCCTGAGAGAGTGGAATTCAAATTTGTTTCTGGGCAGCTGGTTGCTGCTTTTTCAGCCCATGCAGAACTAATGTTTGTGAAATATACTGTGCGTGATGAATTTCCTCTAGCTCCCCAGACTGATAGTGTTCTTCTGTCCCCTTTCTCTTTCTAAGGGCTGAGAACATGGGAACTGCATCATCTCTTCTTTCAGGTGTCATTATTTCACTTATTAACTTGTTCCATCACTGTGCTTTCCCAGGCAGCTGCTTTCTTAGACTTGCATTCCATCTGTCCACAGTCAGATGATGTGCCCTGATAGAAATCAGTAAAAACAAAACCAGTCTCTGAAAGGCATTTTCCAAAACAACACTCAGTTCTGGGGTTAAAGGCACCTCTGACTGTGACCTCTTTGTGGCCTCCTTGGGTATGACTACACTGTAAAAAAACAAAAAACAACAAAACAGAAAATCAGTGGTGAGTCGCAGAGCCTGTGTCAACTGATTCAGGTTTTCAGGGCTCATGCGACAGGGCTAAAAATAGCAGAGTAGACATTCCAATGTGGGTTGGAACCCAGACTCTGAGGCCCACCCTCCTTGCTGGGTTTCAGAGCCTGAGCTCCAGCCTGAGCAGAAATGTCTACACTGCTAATTTTAGCCTCCTAGCATGAGCCCTGTGAGCCTGAGTCAGTTAAACTGAGCATTGAGACTTGCTGCCTCAGGGTTTTGTTTTGTTTGGGTTTTTTTTTGCAGTGTAGATGTACCTCTTGCCCTCACCTTGCTCAGGGTGGGAACTCATGTTCCTTTCCCTCCATACTAGGCCTTTAAATTGCAGTGCCACCAGTTCTTCACTGTGATCATCATAGCAAGTCTAACTTGCAGCCCTGCTTTTTCCCAGGGGCTCTGACATTTGTTACCAGGGACCAGCCAGCATTCCCAAAGCACAGCACATTTACTTACGTCAAAAGCAGCACACAGAAAACATATCATAACATAACAGTCCACATGCATGCTAAGCTTAACAGGTGTCACTCATCAGACACATGAGTTCCTGGTAGGTCCGTGCCATTCTTCATTACGGAATGAATCTAAGATTGAATCAGATCAGCTTAACTTTTGATTCAAATTCTTAGTTCGTTGTTTGCTAGGTCTCTTGAACCCAGTCAAAACAAGTATGTGTATTTTCCCCTAGCGGGTTAATCCTTTTTACTTGTCCAGATATTTATATTAATTACCCCCTAGTGATTCTGTATTCCACAGGAAGCCTAACCAGTGAGCCAGGAACATACAGAAACACATACTGCTTATTGATATAATCATCTATGAATAACCTATGTGCCCAAAGCAGCTGGCTCATCTCAGTACAATAGCCTTTGAAGTATCCCCACTGCCAGGCTCTCACATCTGTCACAGCACAGTATACAAAAGCTCAATTTTCCAAAGGGATAAATGTATGCAAGCCACTTTTTGACATTTTGTATGTGGGGAATTACAGGGACACTTTGTGATGCAATGTAACAGGATGGCATCAACATGTCATTATGTTTCAATACAATGTTGCAATGTGGTGATGTTGTGTGGGCCCTGAAAGTTCTTTGAGCTGGGCTTTCAGGACATTGGATTGCTCCATCAAAACTGAAAAAATCCTGGTAAACCACACAGATGACAACCAGGTTTTGCTTAGCTTCATTTTCTAACACTGGAGAAATTCTTGGTATTAAATAAATAGCTTTTGAAAAGACAGTTTATATTCTTAGAACAGAGTGATTTGATTCTTAGTTTATGAAGCAAAAACAACGAGGAGTCCTTGTGGCACCTTAGAGATTAACAAATTTATTTGGACATAAGCTTTTGTGGGCTATAACCCACTTCATCAGATGCGTATGTGTGAAGTGGGTTATAGCCCACGAAAGCTTATGCTCAAATAAATTTGTTAGTCTCTAAGGTGCCATAAGGACTCCTCATTGTTTTTGTTGATACAGACTAACACAGCTAACCCTCTGAAATTAGTTTATGAAGGAATCTGGTATGAATCTGCCCAACTTTTGACCCTTCTTCCCCCATCTATTTAGAGAATCATTCTACTCCCTCTGCTTATTTCTAGCATTAAAAGGCTATCATCCAAGCTGGGAATCTGAGCTATATTATGTGCATATATGGCATGTTTCAGGCTGTGGTCCAGCTAGGGGCAGCTGTTGGTTGGATGGAGATGAAGGCTATATACTGAATGAAAATCAGTTAATGCAATCCAGGTGAACAGCCCTATTCTGTAACACATCAACTCAAATGAAGTGTGTAGAAAACAATCCAGTCTGAATAGTTTGTGTTAGGCTGAAATAATCTCCCTTCCCCCTTTCTCCCAATGCCAATGCCTGTCCTCCTAGTGTGGAACTTCTCAATCCACTCAACGAAATGAGAAGCACTTTACATCTACCTCTGTATGTGTGAGGAAAAGTATAGAAAGAGATATTATATCAATGCTATTGTTCAGGGTGAAAATTGAATGTGAATAAAATCAGCCCTGAATCTCCCTCTACAAGAACCAGCTTGCCTGCTTCAGTTTTTCAGCAGTTTTTTTGTGAATGCCACATAGTGTAGAGGAAAAAAATCTCTTCTTCTTCCTCCACCACCCTTCCATCCCTTCTCCTGCAGCTTGGAATGATGCACAAATGATTCTGTTCATTTCTGGAGTTATAACAATTGAGTCCGGTAGCAAGTTGGAAAATAACAAATTACTTTAATAAGAGTTTAAAGGGAGCTAATGACCAGAAAAGTGACTACAATATGTAAAAATGGCACTGTCTCCTTCCATAGCTCTGTTCCCCAAGAATTCAGAATCTGTGTTTGCTTTGGCCAAACACAAGGTATTGCGCTAAATACAGAGGTAAATGGATGAAATGTCATGGACTGTGCTATACAGGAGGTCAGACCAGGTGATCTAGGTATGTCTTCTCGTCTTACAGTCTATGAATTATCTTTGCTTAGTTTGCTAATAAAAAGAAGTGTTTACTCCTTTTTTTTTCTGGCTAGCCCTCCAGAGCCAGAACAACAATTGGAGAGCGAGCTGGATTTTGTTTCCGGGTTGTGTTCTCTAAATGCTGACTGCAGCATCTTTATTGTTGGTGCTTATGTGTGAATCACAAAGAACTGAGCTTGACTCTCAGAGTCCAAGTTGAGTTTGCTAGTATGGCAACTAGGAAAAACATCTTTTTACGTGTAAATTGATCAAATTTGCTATGGAGTCATTAATAGATAACACACTGCCTTTGTTTGTTTTTTTCTGCAAAATACCTTGTCAAAATACAGCCACACTGAAGAAGCAAAGGGATTTCTGAGCTTCCACATATTTATACCCATAAAACTCTCCAGAAGTTTATGTATGGTATGCATACATGCAAGACATGTATGGTATGAAACAGAAATATTGGCTCACTGATTGACCATTCCCACAGGGACTGATACTGTTTAATCCTTTCATAAGAACCATGGTACCATTCTATACCATTCGATAGAATCATAGAAACATAAGGTTGGAAGGCACCTCAAGAAGTCATGTAGTCTACCCCCACCCCAAGGCAGGACCAAGAAAACCTAGACCATCCCTGACAGGTGTTTGTCCAACTTGTTCTTTAAAACCTCCAGTGATGGGGATTCCTCCCTTGGAAGCCTTTTCCAGAGCTTAACTACCCTTGTAGATAGAAAGTTTAAGCACCTGGCACTGGCCATTGTTGGAAGACAGGATACTGGGTTACATGGACCTTTGGTCTGACCCTGGATGGCCGTTCTTAATTACTTCTTGTGCTACCTTCAGTGGAAATAGAGAACAATTGATCACAGTCCTCTTTATAACAGCCCTTAACATATTGAAGACTTATCCAGTCCCCCCTCAGTCTTATTTTCTCAAGACTAAACATACCCAGGTTTATTTTTAACCTTTCCTCACTTGTCAGGTTTTCTAAACCTTCTGGTTAAGTTGTGTTCTTTAAAACTATAACACTTCCACTTTATTAAAACTGGAGCTATGGAGTCTTTAAATTAAGACTGGATGACTTGCTAAAAGATATGCTCTCAGTCAGCCACAAATCATTGGGCTCAGTAATGTTCACTTATACAGTAAAGAAGAATAATTCCCTCCACTGCAGAAAACACAGTAATAAAGTAAAGAGCCCATGCAATCACAGGTCCACCATGCAGCTCTAATCTTTACCCACTCATTGTTACAGCAAGCACTTCTGAATGCATGGGCTCATCAGCCATTGTGGGCATGATGTTAACCTGATTAATATGCCTCTGGTTAGAAGTGCTGTAAATTCCCTGAGCTTATGGTCCTCTCCCTCCTGCCCTCATCTCTCTTAGTAATATGAGCACTTCGGGGGTGGGGGAGGCATCACTGTGATTTATCCCGTGGGTTTGCAATGAGAGTGATCTGATGACCCTGCACATTCATCAGCTGCTCCTTCAGCCTGGTTCCATCTGTGATTTTTTTTTTCTCTGCTCTGGCTGCTTCGGGATATGTGGCACGTAGGCACATACGTCCTTGCACACACACGTTTGCAAAACTATACTTGTATAAACTTTGTCAGGAAGTCATCCAGCCAATGTTTCCAGAGTGCTGCTTTTAACTCTTCACTGATCAGTATCTGGTATCCTGGCCATTCCCACAGCTGGTGGGCACTTGCTCTCCTTCTCCCATTTTGTTTATTGATCACAGTTGCTATCCTTCATGCAGGCTTTTTAGATCAATAGTAATAGACAGTCTACAAACACCTGGGAAGAACTTGCACAGCTGACATCACACTACTTCCCATTAGTACGAACACACATAAAATGTTGCCTTTGCTTTACAGGAAGATGATACACCAAATTTATCTGTGTACATGTAACATGTGGGAGGCTGCCTGAAACTGGCTATAATAAGCAGTGTTAGTGAGTCAAGAATGTCTATGGGTGTGCAGGCATTTTGGAGTAGGTTTTTAACATCTGAATTCTTAACAGGCACATGAGAAGGGAAGGAAGTTCTCATAGCCTTTAAATGTTTACCCTGGTCAGGAAAAACCACTTCCTAAGGGACCACATCTTCAGCAAAGACATGTCTCACTCTGAAAAGAGGCAAGATCACACACCCACACGTGCACACAAACATCTCATTGGGATGAGAAAAGAAAACTTACTTAGCTTATGTACTTGAGTCAAAAGGGTGCTGTTCTTTCTGCTGTCATGAGTGAATGACAATGACACGTAAATGATGGTAAAAGTATTTGCTTAGTGTCCTTTAACTCACTATTAGTCCAGTGACAACTTATCAGATTTGAATGGCTACTACAAGAATTTGGAGCCCACTCTAAAGGGATGGATTGGGTGGGAGATTTTATCCTCTGCAAACAGGTGCCGAAAGGGGATGTCAGAGCCAGCATTGGCATTTGGTTTCCATTGCAGGTCAGATTCTGATCCTACTTTTATCACTGTAAACCTACAATATCTGTTATGCCAGGGGAATTACTCTGGATTTACACCATGGCAACAGAGATGGGAACTTGACTGTACATTTTTAAATGAAGTTGAATCTCCCTTAGTGTGTATTTATACTATGCTCATCATCATACCTAAGTACCTGCTGACTGATCCCTTATTTGGTTGTACACATTAATCTTCTATAATTATGTAAAAAATAATAACATGTAAGTAGATGAAATATGTGAGCTTGATTCTTCTCTCACATATGCCAGTGTAAATTAGGAGTAGCTCCACTGAAGTCAGTTGAGTTACACTAGTATGAACCTTGCTTCCCTATTAGAGGTGCTACAGACATGTGATCTAAGAGGAAGGGGGGGTGTGAAAGAAGGGATGGCGGGGGTGGGAGTGGGTGTCTCACTCAGCTTCAGAAGGAAAGGGAGTTAAATGTCAAAAATTCCAGAAAAGCTAGGGATGTCTTTTACAGCAGGCAAATCCACTCTAGCTTCTCCTCTCTAACAGCTGTTCATGTGCCATAAACAGCAAAGAAACCTTCTGTTTCTAACTCCTACTGAAATCCATGAGCTTCAAACCACAACTGCTGACTGCTTCTAGTCAAGTGTTTTAACAGTGTTTCCTAGTTTACCATCTCTTCTACAGGCTTAGGGATCAGGAGTGATTTTTCAATCAAGGTTTTCATATTGGGAGCTTGAAAATGTTTTGTTGAGAGCTGTGGAACATTCAAGCTTTAGACCACAGGATACTCAGTGTGTGTGCCTATAGTTATGTATTAGCTTCAGTTCTTTAGTTTTTCTTAATTTGCCCTTTCCCTAATATATCTCGTCAGTGTTACTTACAGGTACTGATATTGCTTTCTCTCCTGAGCCAGAAAGTCATGGGCTCACATTCTGCACAAAAATTTTGGCTTATAACCAGCTTGAAAGTACATTGCTGTGCTGAGATTGGGGATGGAGCCTGAAGCATATTTAGAGGTATGTTAAGTGAAGGGGCTATAAACAAGATATTAAATGAAGAGATTCTCTGCCTCTCTCTGAAAGTGAAAGATCTCCTGTGTCTAGGTCAATATGCCTGGAATGTCTATTCTATTCTATCCTATTCTATTCTATTCTATCCAGGTTCTTACATTGCCTTCATTACCATAGCATCTGAATACCTTCCAGAAGTGCATAAAGCAATGTGACTACCATTTGCAAATGTGATTCTCTTTCTTTTTCCCTATTAATGGTGGAAGAGAACTAACTGCATAAGAAAGTGCTAGACCCAGAAGATTCCAACTCCCCATCTGTTGTAAAGGGTGGGGTTGCTTCTTCCCCACTGTATCACCGTATCACTAGACAAACTGGAGGGCACAGGTGCTCCTTTTGTTAGGGCTGCCACTTTCAATGGCAGTGACAGGCAGAGTCTTGTCTCCAGGGAACCTCTGTCTTGTGGCTAATGCTGGCTCTACTGAGGGCACCATGGGTGACTCCCAATATTGAATGGGTCTTCTCACTGGAAAAGCGATAGGAGTCAGTGCTGGGGACAGAGGAGGGGGCACAATGTGCTTGACACAAACACATTTTTAATAGACTAGGGTTGAGCTTTTATTCACCATGACCCTCATCTTTATCCTATGGGCCTGATCCTGGGCACTGCTGAATACTCTCATAATAAAACCCAGCTGATCCAAAGCTCATTGTAGTCAGTGGAAAGACATCCATGAGCTGTGGTGGGCTTTGGGTTAGGCCAGTGTAGCTCTTTTCATCTGTAGATCTCAAAGTGTTTTGCAAAGGAGGTCAGTATCACCCCATTTTTAAAGGCAGGGAAACTGAGGCACAAACAGGTGACGTGATTTGCTCAGGGTCACCCAGCAAGCCAAAAGTAGAGTCTGGGGTAGGGCCCAGTCTCTTGAGTTCCAGTCCAGTGCATTATATACTGTGGGTTTTTGCCTCTCCCATTGGTCTCAGTGAGCTTTAGGTGAGGGTCAGCACAAAAATAACTACTCCAGCCATGCTTTACATGCAAGCCTAATGTAGTACATTACCATCCAATTTCTGCCATGAATTATTCATCAAAGAATTCAAATTAATACTAAGGATCACAAAATAGAGTTAAAAGGAAGGTATCCTCCTAATGTGGTAAGTCAGTGTGTGTACATCAAATAACCTTGTACGCTGAATGGAGAGACAATATCCTTGTAGGTGCATTTTCATCTATGTGCCGTATCCTTTAGGGATTAGATTTACAATATTTAGGAAGAGAAAGGGCGTACAGTGCTGTAGTTCTGACCTTTCAGTAACCTGTTCAGGAGCAACAAAGATTCCATTTAACCATGTATGGTGTAAACAGAAAGCAGCAAAATTAGAAAGGAATCTGATTGATAGCCTCAAAGATAAATGCCACTTTAGCCACAGTTAATCTAAACTGTTGACAGAAGCCAGTTCATACTTGAACTGGGAGATCTAAATGCTCCTCTGCTTCTGGGTGGGATAAAATGCCATGTAAAATGTGTTGTTTGTTTTTTGATTTATCTGCCTCTCTTGCATTTAACTCCCACTCTTCTTCTCCAATGAGTATGCACATGCTGGAAGCATTAAAAACAGACAGCAGCAAGTTCTCTTCACTAACACATCTCCACATCAAAGTCTTTACTGGAGTCTATTGATTCTGTCAGACTCACGTAAACCCTGTGATGGTTTTAGTGAGAAGTCATGCTCTTTTCTGTTGACTTTAAAAAAATGTTCCACTATGTACAAATATTCACCTTACAAAGAATTCAATACATTGCATAAAGCTTTTCAGAGCTCTCCCTCAGTGCCAGTGAATATTCAAGGATACATATATTGACAAACAGCATTGACCTCACTTATATGGCATTACAAAAAACCGAGCCATTTCGCTTTTAAGGTTTGCTTTCACTGTTGTTTTGTGTTTCGCATGTAGCTGTTCATATCTGACCTATGTTTACTTCCTGTTTTTAAAATGAATGCACTCTATAACAGTATGAATGAGTTGGAATGCAGCCAGGTGAAGTGTGTTCAGAAAGCCCAGAAACCATTTGATGATTCTGGAGAAGAACATATATCTTACTAATGAATTTCTGGGGACTTCTGAGTCAGATTCATCTCTATTTTAAACATGCCAAGTGTGTCTCATTTGAGTCTCATTAGAAGCTTAGATGTTGATCAAAAGTTCACCAATTTTTTGACCAGAAATGGACCTGCTTTTAGTTTTTCATTACAGCCACTAGGATTTTGTAGTTGTATATAGTTTCGACACAATGCTGAGTGAAACATAAAGGTTACTATAGAGATTTTCTTTGAAATATAGGGGATATTTGACCTTGAGACCCAAAGCAAAAGGTGGAGCAGGTGGGAGCCTACAACCCATAAAAACAAAAACAGTGGCATGAGGAACCCCAGCTAAGGGAAAGTGTTAAGGTTCACCCAGCTCTGTTCTGGGTGTTGTAACATGGGTAGGAATCTCTGACTTGATCTTGTTTGTGCATTGAAAGCATCCTAAATGCAATACAAATGAAATTTTACACTATGAATGTAGTGAAAGCGAGGGACTAATACACGGCTTGACCCACATATAGTACAAACAAACCATGATGCAGTGCTGATGGGCACAATACCAAAGTAGCCTCTTCTCCAGGAACATCTTACTTGGTGACTTCCTGGATCCTACTAACTCTCCTGAGTGCAGGGTTGCCCTCCTATAGATTTCTCTCTCCCTTCCCCATTATGTCCTTTTGGGACTGCTCCTTTAAATTTAGGAACACCAAGTAGCTACAGTCTAAAGTGTCAATTTTGCTACAAGCTGCTGCTGGCTGTACCCTTCTCTCTCTTACCTAATATGTTTCCCACACTGTTTTCCCTTTCTGATTGCTGAGGAAAATAGTACATTCTCATATGTTTGTATGAAAGCCTCTTTGCACGAGACCCTCTTTGCATGAGAACCTCTTTGCACATGCTTACCAGTGCACCCCAATCCTGACCTGCAATGCCTCTTGCTATTCCACGATTGGGCTTCTCTTGAGCAAAGACTGCCAACAATGCCGAATTATATGGAAATGAAAATAGTCCATTCCGGACTAGGATGATAAACTAGCATGATATTGATTTAAAGGTGTGTTTTCCTTATAATTCCCATAGATATGTCTGTTTGTCTGGGCAGAATACCAAGGCAGACCTGGTACTTCAAGCCACCTTAGAGATGCACCTGTTAAGCAGAGAAAACGTTAAAGGGTTGCAGCTCTCTTTGCTTTCCCCTTCTATTTCCTTTAGCTACCGAGTCCTCCAAGTCTACACAGTCACACAACATAATGCCTCCCATAATGCACACACACACACATAGATAAAGAACTTCCTGTGAGGGGTTGGGGGTAATCTTTTGGGGATATTAAATCCAAGGGTGGAGGAAGTTGAACCTGTGTCTTTACAAAGGGCTCTTTCTGTCATTTCTCCCACAGTTAGACACATCTATTCCTTTTCAGCCAGGAGTGCTGACCAGAGTCCCATTCCTGGAGCTCCTGGGTGCTTAGCAAATGCATTTTTTGAGCACTAGGCTGGGGTAGCAAGACCAAGACAGAATCTGAAAACAAATCTCCCAGTCTATTCCTACTCTTGTTGAAATCAATGGCAAAATCCTATTCATTTCAATTAGAGGAGAATTGGACCGTAAGGCCTGATCCAAAGCCTGGGCTGTTATTCATTTTAGACATTTACCATGTTCTCTTTTAAATCTTAATTTTATGGATCCGCTCCAAAAATGTGAATAATCTAACCCACTGACAGGACAAACTGCCAGAGGTAGCTGAGATTTGACAAGCAGTGATATCAGCCTTGGAAAAGAAATTTTTCCGTTGACTGAAATGCGAGGCTAAGCAGGGGTGGCCAACCTGAGCCTGGAGAAGGAGCCAGAATTTACCAATGTACATTGCCAAGAGCCACAATAATATGTCAGCAGCCCCTCAGCAGCTCCCGCCCCCTCCCCCCAGCCCAGCTCCCAGCGCCTCCCATCCACCAGCAGCCCTGCCGATCAGCACCTCCTCCTCCCTCCCCGCACCTCCTGATCAGCTGTTTCGTGGTGTGCAGGAGGCTCTGGTGGGGAGGAGCAAGGGCACAGCAGGCTCAGGGGAGGGGGCGGGAAGGGGTGGACCTGTGGCAGAGGTTGAGCAGTGAGCACCCCCAGCACATTGGAAAGTGGGTACCTGTAGCTCCAGCCCCAGAGTCGGTGCCTATACAAGGAGCCACATATTAACTTCTGAAGAGCCACATGTGGCTCCAGAGCCACAGGTTTGGCATCCTAGGCTAAGCTTTCAACTTTTAATAAATGATTCCCCGTAGCGGTGACTTGACTGTTCCCAGTGTCCTTTCCTCAGTACATAACACCTAGGCTAACAGAAAATGTATAGCATTCTTAACTTTCCTTCAGACTGGTGTTTCCCAAACAGTGGGTCACCACCCAGCAGTGGGTCATGGGAAGAATCTAGATGGGTCCCCACATCCAGGGCTGGATTAACCCACCATTGGGCCTTACATAGGCAAACATACACTTCTCTTGGCTCAGTACAGGGGAGACACCCTGTGAGGTGGGGCTTGGAGAGCGGGGTGTTGAAACCTGGCACATGGAGTCACTCACTCAAAGTTGTCCCAACTGCCTCCGCATGACTCCATGTGCCAGCTCACAACCCCAGGATGGAGAACTTGGCCAGTGCCGTGGGACAGGAACCACTACTGTGGGATAAAAGTGGGACAGGATCCCCCCGCAAGGCTTCACCCTCCTCACCTGGGCTGGGTTAGGGTTGCAGTGCCAGTGCAGATATGTAATTGTGGATCACCGAAAAGACAAAATGCAACTGGTGGGTCAAGTTCATAAAAAGTTGGGAACCACGGGTCTCCTATAGAGGTCCCATCTTCAAAATTGTCCACACTGATATTTTTAACCCTTGTATTCAATTAAATGCTCTGAATATAGATGCAGTTATTTTAGATAGTTTTTTATTATTGTTTGATTTCCCCAGAAATGGGAGGTACATGCACAGTGTCAACTGCTAGGAGAGTGAGCTGGTTTCACTCCAGCTTCTCTAAGTATGTACCTCTGGGTATGTCTACACTACGAAATTAGGTCGAATTTATAGAAGTCAGTTTTATAGAAAGCATTTTTATACAGTCGAATGTATGTGTCCCCACACAAATGCTCTAAGTGCATATAGTCGGCGGACTGTGTCCACAGTACCAAGGCAATAGTTGACTTCCGGCGCTTTGCACTGTAGGTAGCTATCCCACAATTCCCACAGTCTCCACCGCCCATTTGAATTCTGGGTAGAAATCCCAGTGCCTGATGGGGCTAAAACATTGTCGTGGGTGGTTCTGGGTACATATTGTCAGGCCCCCGTTCCCTCCCTCCCTCTGTAAAAGCAAGGGCAGACAATCGTTTTTCGCCTTTTTTCTTGAGTTACCTGTGCAGACGCCATGCCACGGCAAGCATGGAGCCCGCTCAGCTAACCGTCACCGTATGTCTCCTGGGTGCTGGCGGATGTGGTACTGCATTGCTACACAGCAGCAGTTTATTGCCTTTTGGCAGCAGACAGTGCAGTATGACTGGTAGACCTCGTCGACGTAGTCCTGGGTGCTCTTTTAACCGGGCGCCTGGGCAAACATGGGAGTGACTCAGCCAGGTCATTTCCCTTGTTTCAGCTCATGGCGATTGAATCCTACCGGCAGTGCACTGTCTTTTAATCTGCAGCCAGCAGAAGACGACGGCCAGCAGTCATACTGTACCGTCTTCTGCCAGCACCTAGGAGGTGATGATGGCTAGCGTCGTACTGCACAGTCTGCTGCCAGCATGATGTATAAAGATAGCTGAAGTGGCTCAAAACAAGAAATAGACCAGATTTGTTTTGTATTCTTTTCTCCTCCCTCCCTCCCTCTGAAATCGATGGCCTACTAAACCCAGCTTTGAGTTCTATCCTTGAGGTTTTGAGTTCTATTCTTGAGGTGGCCATTCAGTTTCTCGCAAAGCCACCCCCTTTGTTGATTTTAATTCCCTGTAAGCCAACCCTGTAAGCCATGTCGTCAGTCCCCCCTCCCTCCATCAGGGCAACAGCAGACAATCGTTCCACGCCTTTTTTCTGTGCAGACGCCATACCACAGCAAGCATGAAGCCCACTCAGATCACTTTGGCAATTAGGAGCACATTAAACACTACACGCATTATCCAGCAGTATATGCAGCACCAGAACCTGCATTCTGGGCTCAGGAAACAAGCACAGACTGGTGGGACCGCATAGTGTTGCAGGTCTGGGATGATTCCCAGTGGCTGCGAAACTTTTGCATGCGTAAGGGCACTTTCATGGAACTTTGTGACTTGCTTTCCCCTGCCCTGAGGCGCAAGAATACCAAGATGAGAGCAGCCCTCACAGTTGAGAAACGAGTGGCAATAGCCCTGTGGAAGCTTGCAACGCCAGACAGCTACTGGTCAGTCGGGAATCAATTTGGAGTGAGCAAATCTGCTGTGGGGGCTGCTGTGATGCAAGTAGCCAATGCAATCAAAGATCTGCTGATATGAAGGGTAGTGACCCTGGGAAATGTGCAGGTCATAGTGGATGGCTTTGCTGCAGTAGGATTCCCGAACTGTGGTGGGGCCATAGACGGAACCCATCTCCCTATCTAGGCACCGGAGCACCAAGCCAGCGAGTACATAAACCGCAAGGGGTACTTTTCAATAGTGCTGCAAGCACTGGTGGATCACAAGGGACGTTTCACCAACATCAACGTGGGATGGCCGGGAAAGGTACATGATGCTCGCATCTTCAGGAACTCTGGTCTGTTTCAAAAGCTGCAGGAAGGGACTTTCTTCCCAGACCAGAAAATAACTATTGGGGATGTTGAAATGCCTATAGTTATCCTTGGGGATCCAGCCTACCCCTTAATGCCATGGCTCATGAAGCTATACATAGGCAGCCTGGACAGTAGTCAGGAGCTGTTCAATTACAGGCTAAGCAAGTGCAGAATGGTGGTAGAATGTGCATTTGGATGTTTAAAAGCGCGCTGGCGCAGTTTACTGACTCGGTTAGACCTCAGCGAAACCAATATTCCCACTGTTATTACTGCTTGCTGTGCGCTCCACAATATCTGTGAGAGTAAGGGGGAGACGTTTATGGTGGGGTGGGAGGTTGAGGCAAATCGCCTGGCTGCTGGTTATGCACAGCCAGACACCAGGGCGGTTAGAAGAGCACAGGAGGGTGCGGTGCGCATCAGAGAAGCTTTGAAAACTAGTTTCATGACTGGCCAGGCTACGGTGTGAAAGTTCTGTTTGTTTCTCCTTGATGAAATCCTCCGCCCTTTGGTTCACTCTACTTCCCTGTAAGCTAACCACCTTCCTCACCTCCCTTTGATCACCGCTTGCAGAGGCAATAAAGTCATTTTTGCTTCACATTCATGCATTCTTTATTAATTCCTCACACAAATAGGGGGATAATTACCAAGGTAGCCCAGGAGGGGTGGTGGAGGAGGGAAGGACAAGGCCACACAGCACGTTAAAAGTTTAAAACTTATTGAATGCCAGCCTTCTGTTACTTGGGCAATGCTCTGGGGTGGAGTGGCTGGGTGGCCGGAGGTCCCCCCACCGCGTTCTTGGGTGTCTGGGTGAGGAGGCTATGGAACTTGGGGAGGAGGGCAGTTGGTTACACAGGGACTGTAGCGGCGGTCTGTGCTCCTGCTGCCTTACCTGCAGCTCAACCATACGCTGGAGCATATTAGTTTGATCCTCCAGCAGCCTCAGCATTGCATCCTGCCTCCTCTCATCACGCTGCTGCCACCTTTCAGCTTCAGCCCACCACTTACTGTCTTCAGCCCGCCACCTCTCCTCCTGGTCATTTTGTGCTTTCCTGCACTCTGACATTGTCTGCCTCCATGCATTTGTCTGTGCTCGTCAGTGGGGAGGACAGCATGAGCTCAGAGAACATTTCTTCGCGAGGTGCGTTTTTTTCGCCTTCTAATCTTCGCTAGCCTTTGGGAAGGAGAAGATTCTGTGATCCTTGAAACACATACAGCTGATGGAGAAAAAAAAAGGGACATTGGTATTTGAAAAGACACATTTATAGAATAATGGGTATACTGTTTCACAGTAAACCTTGCTGTTAACATTACATACATAGCACATGTGCTTTCATTACAAGGTCGCATTTTGCCTCCCCCCACCGCGTGGCTAACAGCGGGGAACATTTCTTTTCAGCCATAGGCAAACAGCCCAGCAGGAACGGGCACCTCTGAATGTCCCCTTAAGAAAAGCACCCTATTTCAACCAGGTGACTATGAATGATATCACTCTCCTGAGGATAATACAGAGAGATAAAGAACGGATGTTGTTAGAATGCCAGCAACATACACTGCAATGCTTTGTTCTACTCTGATTCCTGAGTACGTGCTACTGGTCTGGAGTGGTAAAGTGTCCTACCATGGTGATGGAATAAGGCTGCCTCCCCAGAAACCTTTTGCAAAGGCTTTGGGAGTATATCCAGGAGAGCCACGAATGCCAGGGCAAATTAATCATTAAACATGCTGGCTTTTAAACCTTGTATAGTATTTTAAAAGGTACACTCACCAGAGGTCCCTTTTCCACCTGGTGGGTCCAGGAGGCAGCCTTGGGTGGGTTTGGGGGGTATTGGCTCCAGGTCCAGGGTGAGAAACAGTTCCTGGCTGTTGGGAAAACCGGTTTCTCTGCTTGTTTGCTGTGAGCTATCTACAGCCTCCTCATCATCGTCTTCCTCGTCCCCAAACCCTGCTTCCGTGTTGCCTCAATCTCCATTGAAGGAGTTCAAACAACACGGGCTGGGGTAGTGGTCGCTGAACCCCCTAAAATGGCATGCAGCTCATCATTGAAGCGGCATGTTTGGGGCTCTGATCCGGAGTGGCCTTTCACCTCTCTGGTTTTCTGGTAGGCTTGCTCAGCTCCTTAAGTTCATGTGGCACTGCTTGGGTCCCTGTTATGGCCTCTGTCCTTCATGTCTGGGAGATTTTCACAAATGTTTTGGCATTTTGAAAACTGGAACGTAGTTCTGATCGCTGTATGGGGAGAGGAATCCGTGCTATCAGATCCCGTACCTCCCTTTCAGTCCATGCTGGAGCTCTTTTGCGATTCAGGGACTCCATCATGGTCACCTCTGCTGATGAGCTCTGCATGGTCACCTGCAGCTTGCCACACTGGCCAAACAGGAAATTGAAATTCAAAAGTTCGCTGGCCTTTTCCTGTCTACCTGGTCCGTGCATCTGAGTTGAGAGTGCTGTCCAGAGCGGTTCATAATGGAAGTACTCTGGATAGCTCCCGGAGGCCAATACCATCTAATGCATCCACAGTACCCCAAATTTGACCCAGCAAAACCGATTTCAGCGATAATCCCTTGTCAGGGGTGGAGTAAGGAAAGAGGAAGTGAATTTCTTACACTAATTGGGAATTGGCCACTTCATACAATTGCTGGTGGGGTAGTGGTCCTCCCAGCAATTGGGGTGGGAGTACATTTCCTAGCTGAAAAAGTAACTTAGCTTATGATTAGGTTTTTAAACGGGCTATCTGTATTGTTCTCTCTGTTGTCACTGTACCAGAGTTACAGTCCACGCTAGGGTTCAGTTATACCTACAGGGGTTGGTTTGCATAACAGGTGTGTTATAGCTGAGCTGGCCTCTTGAAAGCTTTGGGATTCAGTCTCACCTGTGTGTGATTTACCCTCCAGAGCATGGTTCTAGAATCAAGCCTGCAGGGGAGCTAACAGGCTAGCCTGTGCTCAGTATGAGATGAGACCTTCAGAAAATAGGAAGCATGGAGAAACTCTTTAGTAATAGAGTTTTGAGTTAGGGGGTGGGGGAAGCTCCTAGGAATCAAGAATTTTGTGCAGGGAGTGAGCGGGACAGAGACCTGAAGGGTTCTCCCTGAGGAAGAGTCTGTAGGGTAAATGTTGTCCGGAAACAGTTAAAAGCGCTTGCAACTTTTAAGTGAAGGAGATATGCTGCTGCCTCGTTTTGAGTCTCTGGGCTGGAGTCTGGAGCTGAGAGTGGGCTCTCCTCCATTTTAGCTGTGCCACCAAGAGGTGACATCCTGTCACGTGAAGGGGAAAAGAACTTACTGAATCTGAGCCTGTGGGGAGGACTTGGAAGGGGGCTGCTAAAGGGGGGAGTCCTGTGTTAATAGAGTAGAAAAACTACCAAGGCTGGGAAGGGCTGATGTGTGGAAGAGAACAGACTCTTCTAGAGAGTTAAACCTCCAAAATCTCCCATCTATTGGGAGAACCTGTGACTAATCTGTTGGAAGAGGAGGAAACTGAGGCAGCATCTGTCTCTCCGCTCTCGGAAGTGATATGCTGCTGTTAAAGAGGGCAGGGAGAAGAGGAGTAGAGAGTGGTTCAGGACTGTGATGCACAGGGACTCATCTGTATGAGCTCTTTCCCATGAGCTGCTCTGTGCTACTGAGCTTCCTCACTCAGTCTTGCTCAGTGGGTGTCAAGGTTCTTTCCCCACTCTGAACTCTAGGGTGGGGACCTGCATGAAAGATCCCCTAAGCTTATTCTTACCAGCTTAGGTTAAAAACTTCCCCAAGGTACAAACTTTGCCTTGTTCTTGAACCCTATGCTGCTACCACCGAGTGTGTTAAACAAAGAACAGGGAAAGAGCCCACCCCAATGGAGATGTCTTCCCCCAAAAATATCCACCCCAAGCTCTACACCCCCTTTCCTAAGGAAGGCTTGATAAAATCTTCAACAATTGGGTAGGTGAACACAGACCCAAACCCTTGGATCTTAAGACACAATGAAAAGCAAACAGGGTCCTTAAAAGAAGAATTTTAATGAAGAAAAAAGTACAATTAATCACCTCTGTAAATCAGGATGGTTAAATACCTTACAGGGTTATCAGTTCAAACATACAGAATCCCTCTAGGCAAAACCTTAAGTTACAAAAAGACAAAAAAACAGGAATAACATTCCATTTCAGCACAACCTATTTTACCAAGCCATTTAACAAAAGGAAATCGAACGCATTTCTAGCTAGTTTACTTACTAACTTAACAGGAGTTCTGAAGAGCATTCCTAATCGTTCCTGGTAAATCGCCCCCAGACAGACAGACCCTTTGTCCCCCCCAGCTTGAAAGTATCTTGTCTCCTCATTGGTCATTTTGGTCAGATGCCAGCAAGGTTATCTTAGCTCTTCAACCCTTTACAGGTGAAGGGGTTTTGCCTCTGGCCAGGGAGGGATTTTATAGTTCTGTATACAGAAAGTGGTTACCCTTCCCTTTGTATTTATGACAGTGAGGCATCCTGGATATGGTCCATTTGCATTATCCCTTTGTGTGGGCTGTATCTATGACCCTTTGGAGACTTGCAGGAGCTGCTCAAAAGGTCCACAGATGGTTTCAAACTGTCTTAGAGACTTCAGAAAGGTGCAGCAATACGTCAGAAAAAGCTGGGTTGTGAAGTGGAGTCTTTCTGTGGAAGCCCAAAGCTACAGGCATCAATGAAGATTTCAGGACTGGTGGCTTAGGGGCCCATGTTCAGATGCGAATTCTAAGCTGCTTTTAACGTGTCTAAAGCAACAGAGAATCTGTCACTTGAAAAAGATGCTTTTACTATAATAATGGCTTGGCCACTTTGAGACCCGTTTGAGACGCTGTAACTGATTGCAAGATGTAAATTTAGCTGAAATGTGCTTTAGAATGGCATTCCATTCTGAAGGAGTGTCATTTAGCTCTGTCCCACAAGGGGTGTTGGAATGAATGAATATGGGGGGAAAACTGTTTTGATGGCTCTGTCTTGTTGTGCACTATGTGGTATTATAATATTCTCTATCTTTACATGGCACCTTTGAGCTGAAAGTGCTTTACCCCCTGTGTGTATACAGAACCCCGGAAAGCTGCTATTCAGATGGTGGCAAGAGAGAGCTGAAATGGTGGCTGAGAAAACTGGAGCACATAGCATTGGTGATAAGAATAGGCTACAGGCTCAGCAAGAAGAACCAGTTTCAAATGTCTTATTTTCAAGGCCTGCCCCACTTTATTGCATGGGATACTCTTTATTTACTTTGGGAGGAATGAAGGGGAATAGTCAGCACTTGATGGGACTTGCACCTGTGGTTCCAGGGAATCAAGGTATTTCAAACCTGTTCAGGCCATGGATTGCATCTTCTGGTATGTGCAGGATACCCTGTACCAGAGCAACCAGTGGTGCCTTGCTCCCTGGCTCTGTGAACAATAAGTCATTACAGGGATGTACTTGAGCAAAGGGGAAGTTTATCCACAGGTGGCTGTTCACACATGCACTTTCTGGTGGATTCAGGGATTAGCATTGGTGTTGGCTTTAGAGTGGAGTAACAGTTAGGGCAACTGCCACCTGTATTTCCCCTCCATGTTCAACAAGGACACCCCTTCTCGCCTTCCAGCTCCCAAGCGTTGCTTTTCTCAGGTGGAAACCCACATCTTGCTCCCTTCAGACTGGGATTTCCAGGCTGCAGTTTTCTGTCCTCACTGTGTTGTTCCCAGGAGATAGGCCCCCCAAGCAGGCCTACTTGTTTTTCCCTTCAGAGATGGTTATAAGGTGACTGCCCCCATTATAGTTAACACACAACTTTTATATGCAAGTCTATTTTATTCTTAAAATGAAAACTCTACAGACAAACATATTCAAAACAAAAAAGAGGTCTACATATTACTAAATTTACCAGAGATCACCCTAACTCTAACATGGACCCACACCCCAAAGTATTAAACCCTAATTCAATAAGGTTTAACTCAGTTCAGTCAAGTTAATTCAGATATTCTCAGTCTGGCACAAGCAGGATTGCTCTCTCTCACACATGTTTGTCAGATGAGAGGGCATTCCATAGGGGACTGAAATCGGGCACTGAGCTCTTCAATAACTTGTATGGGCCAGAAAAGAACTCTCACATAGAGGACAGGACATTAAATCATAGGAGACAAGGACAATTGCTTCCTGAAAGGCTGATTCCTGTAACAAGAGACCAAGGCCAATGGCCAAGTAAAAGGAAATAGTGGAAAAAGAAATAAAGGATCCTATAAAGAGGAACTGGGGAGAAATTGGAGCGTGGTGGGGAAGAGGAAATGCAGAGGAGGGAATGTGAGAGGAATGGAAAGCAGATGTGTTAGACTACAATCAGTAGGTGGCACATGCTGTTTCAGTATAAAACAAGCTCGGAGCTGTTTCCCTGTTGTCTCCCTGATCAGGTAACCACTGCTGCTTTCTGGGACTGCTAACTTCTCTCCATACTTCCAGTGCCTATGACAGTGGCAATCAAGTGACCAAGCAGCAGATGGATTTGCTGTTTCTCCCCTTCTCTCATAGTAATGTAGGGCTAGAAGGGATCTCAAAGTCATCAAGTCCAGCTGCCTGCACTGAGGGAGGACCAAGTAAACCTCATGCCAACCCCATAGATGATTAGATAAGACTGTTGTCAGAAGTCAGCAGGGACAGGAGTCTGCCTGAGGATACAGGTGCTATACTGGAAGCTGTTGCATTTACAAATATTACCAGGCAAAGGTGGAGATTGAAATACCATGAACACTGGTCTGCGAAGAGAGGCAAATGTAGTTTAGACAACATCTAACAGTGTAAGAATTGCTGCCATTATAAAACTGTCAATAACTTCAGTGCGTTCATTTTACTAGACTTCTGCTGCATTACCTTGACTCTTCTGCAAGAAGTGAGCCCTCATCCACACAACTTTGGCACATGATTTTCTCCAATTTTGATAGCTTTTGAAAACAGGTCGTCTTGCATTTAACCTTGAGGGTACTGCACTGTACTTGATTCTGTATCAGAGTTACCTGGTTTGGGCAGTTCTGGCATAAGATCAACTCCTAGTTGTTTTGAGTTCTGCTCTGATTCATCAGTACAGCTGGTGCTTTATCCACTTTGTCACACCAAGACAGGCTGAGTGAGTCATTGGAGCAGGCTCTGAGCACCAGCACTTGAATTGGGCACAGCAGTAGTGCCAAAATACCATGCAGGACCTTGATGAAATGAGTAAATGGATCATCCTAGGTATGGCCTGTGCAAAGTCTGATGCTGTGTTGGTAATGGGGAATGTATAGTACTGGACCTGTTCCCTGATTGACGGGGCAAGTTTATTGACTACACCTGACCTTGGACAAAGGAGGAAACTGCTATCCCTAAGGATTCTACTGGGATCATTCTGCACCTCCAGGTTACGTGTTCTATTCGTTCCTATGCTAGTGTTTGCTCTTGAGTAGGGAACTGAAGCTGAATGTGAGCACCACAAAGGAAGCATTTATTTTCAGCTCTGGAATGTGAAAGGCCAGGGGAGGGGGCAAAAGTTTCTTAGAGGACTTAGCAGAAAACTTAGCAGAGCTCTGCTAGGGCTTGGTTCTGCACTCCTTACTGATCTGAAACTCCCTCTGAAGCTGGGATATTCTAGATGCAAAGAATGCCAGTTGAGCCAACCCAAACATTTTAGGGTGGACCTGAAAAACAGTTCAGGGAGCTAGGGAGGGCACTCTTCCACACACTTAACCAACTTTTCTTGTTCCCCTTGATTGCAGCATTATGTGCAACCTTAAATATAAATGTGTGCTATTGATATCATGAGTGAACCCTCCAGTAAACATCACCAGGCTGGCACAGGCCCTCCACACAATTTAAGACCTGCCGGGGGGCTGATCTGGGGAGACCACTGGCTGAGCAGGGATGTCTCTTTCTACCTCTACATGCCAGGGAAGCTGTCTCTGTGATGGGCCCCCACTGGCTAAGGCAGAAGACCACAATGGCAGTGGGTGGTGAGTGGCCAGGAAAGGAACTACTGACCTGCATCTGTGGGGACCAGAGGACCCAATACCCTCCACTAGAGCGGTTCTGGAAAATGGCATTTCTGTCCTGCAGAAAACTCTGATATTTCAACACTTGTTTTCATCCTGGAACAGGGCAAAAAGTCAAAATAGCAGGAACTTTGACCAAAAAAATAAGAGTTCCTACTTCAGTTTGGAAATATTGGCATAAAAAACATTGGTGGGTTTGATGAAAATGAAATGGGGTGTTTCAAAACGTCAGATACTTTCTGTCTGATGTAGTGTGGCAGGAAAACTTTCAGTCAAAAATCTCTACCAGCTCTACCCCCACACAGCTGGCCTGGAGGGGCCACAGTCCCTGTGCCAGTCCAGAGGCTAGAATGGGCAAGGGTGGGGCAGACAAAGGGGCTGCGCAGCATTCCTGCACCATGGGGGGAGAAAGTGGCATTCACATCCCCAAGCTCCTCTCACTCCACTCATCTCGAACCCCAGTCTCAGGCTTTGAGCAGGTAGGGTGGGTATACTGGGAGTGTCTGGGAACCAGAGGTATGGGATCACTCCTTGTGATTGTTTATATGCTACTTTCTTGATCTGAGACCATGAGAAACAGATGCAACACACAACAGTGGAGTTGTCTTTTGCCTCAGGCTCTGTATATCACTGATCATTGCAGATGTACCAGTCTATGAAGTGCAGTGGTGCTTTTAATTTGGTAGTGAACTATACTGTCTGTGATAAGGTCAGCAAAGTCTGATAAGGCTTGCTTTACAGTTTCCAGCAGTAAAGAAGAATCTATTACTTATTCCCCTTGAGAAGGGCCCCAGCCTACAAGTGAGCCTGCTTCATCTTACTAGTGCAGTGTCCGTCTTTGGTTGTCTGTGCTGCGCATACACCTTGTCAGTCTCAATCTGAACGGAAATGCTCATTTTGATGGGGTGTAAAAAGATCAGATTAATAAATCATTAGGCCACACGCCTAATGACTCACCATCACAAATATTTAGACTGCTCTGACAGATGGCTTAAGCCTGAATTTATTAAATTTGACATAGGTCCATTTGTTGGTGAACTGTTCACTGTTGGAATTAACACATGACACTTCACAATTATATTGCACGCTTTAATCAAAGATTTCAAAGCAATGTACAAACATTAATTAAGCTTCATAATTCCCTCAGGAGGTAGCAATTACCCCCCATTGATCTGATGGGTAATACGAGGCCTAGAGAAGTTCAGTGATTTTTGCCCAAGCTGTCTATGCAAAACCAAAAGCAGATGTCTTAACAAAGTACACTGCAGTCATCACCAGACCGCAGAGCCTCTCCTCTTCTTGTGGTGTCTAGATAGTTTTGTCAGTATGAAAATGAATAAACCCCAATGAACATCATGCATCACTACGGATAAGAGATCCACACCCACATATGGACTTGCAGGGGAGGGGAGAGACTGTGGTGGGAAAGGGTTCTGCTGAAGGGGTTTTTTACAATATCATCAGTCTCATCTGTTTGAGATGGAAACTGATAACAAAATTTCTGTTCGATCTTTATCAAAGATAAGGTTGATCAAGTATTTTAAATATGTACCACATTCATGTTTTTAACATTAAGATGAAAAGTTGAACCTGATATAAAATAACTGGAAACAAACTCAAGTTACATAATTAATGAGTTAGCTTCCCTCAGTGATGAGGGGTAATTTCAAAAGGTGCTGTGTATCTTTCACCCTGTTGAACTGGTTGATGTTCCTCCGCCTTCCAGATAGGAACCATTTCCTTTGGTCTTTCTGACAAACTCTTTTGAGTTATTTAGAGCCAGATCTTGGCCCTTGTTCTGGCTACTCTGCACTTCCACAGCAGTACAGAAGCCAGGAAACATTCCTAATCCCAAGAATCCCTCAGTGTAGACGTCTCCTGCCAGCCCGCATAGCTCTATCAGCAGAGTTAAAGCAGCCTAGTCTGCTCTAAGTTCCATTAAAGGCCAAAGGTGATGCGGGGAGCACAAAGATGGCTTAAAATGACTTTCCTCCCACTATGCAGTCTGAGTGCAGATACACTGAGGATCTAGCTCATAACACTTGGGAACCAGTGAGGAAGCATTCCTCATTTCTTCCCTCTAAGACAATTTAACCTTAAAATTAGTACAGCTTTCTTTAGAACTAGGAATTTATGAAGAACTTTCAAGACTTAAAACTCTCTGTTTGCAAATCAATAATAGTAATTAGCAAATCTCCCATGTACATTCATAAGAGCAGGACTAGGCCCTGATTTTCTAATCTTTCCTCCAAAAAAATCAACATCAATATTTACAATATACAACACACAACACTGTAGAGTGTTTTGCAAATACTGTTGTGCAAATGTTCTGAATGCTCCAATTTGAATATTTTTTTCCAGGAAAATGAGACACATAAAAGCACTCTTCTTTACAGGAAACTGGTTTTTTCAGCCAAATGTAACTTCCCCCATCCCCAGGACTCTGATTTCAAAGCAGTTTAATAACCACCCACAAGTACTTAATATGCACACTATATTCTTCATTTTTTTTTAAAAAAAGTGAACACTTTTGCTTGTTTCCTTAATAGCTGTTTGTTCATGAATATTTTGACTTGTTTTGATTAAATGTCAGATGTGAGCATTTCACAATGTTAAAATGTAAGAATCTTGAAAGAATTAGAGGGAGTCATTTTAAGCTGCTAAACTGTGATCCGCCTTGAATCTTGATCAGTGCTCCCCCACTACAGCTTGTGTGATGCTCATTGTAGGATCAAGCCTGTGTTTATCAAACACAATAACTAATATCTATGTTCATAATCTCATTAGCATACTAATCCAAATTCAACTGCTTCTCATGGACCTAAATGTCTGATCACACTAATTAATTAAATCTATATTGGGTTAGAACCTTGGTTGGGGTAAAGGGGCAGAGCTCTATTGAAGCCAAGGGATTTACCCCCTTGAAAATTTGGCCCATTAACTTTATTATAATTAGAATTATTTCCACATTAATCACAATCAGTTTGTAACAAAGAAGACAAATGCTGTTTTTCTTTTAACTGACTTGGTTGTGCGTCCATCTCACCTCACTAATGCATACTTTTCTTTTTTTTTTTAAGACTATATAGAGGGAAATCCTGGCCCAACTGAGGTTGATGGAAGTTTTGTCACTGATTTCGGGGGGGCCAGGATTTCACTCTCTAGACAAGGCTTGTTTTCCTAATGCTTCCCCACTGTTATCACCACTGCTTCAGATCCAGGGCTGATAGTAGTGGAGAGAGCAATAGTGTGGATGAGGCTCCAGGAGGCTGCTGGCTTTTTAATTATTGTGTTCGCTTACCTTGCCCTGAACAAGCCTAGATCACCCACAGAGGTTAAAGAGCTGCAGCCAGCAGCACCTTGTCTACACTTGCTCTCTTTCTATTGCTACCACTGGTAGAGATGCACTGATGGTCAGAAGAGTTGGGAACTTCCAGAAAACAAGTCTAGAGTAGACAAGATCAAAGGGAACTAGCAATGACACTTCTTCCCTAAGATGATCAAAGCAAGGCCTCTTTATGTAGCATAGGTAAGACATTAACTGTGTCCATAAACTGTGCTAATGACACAGTTGCTACCAAATGGAAGCTTGTTTTATGTGGGCAGGATTCAGCTGTGCTTTAAGCAGGTCTCCTGATCCAGTTGTGCAGGCAGGTTTTCTGACACTGTCTTGGTTGGTCTTTATCTGTATTTTCCTGCGTTTCATTTTTCTAGCTGCTGCTTTTGTACATTTGGCTTTTTTTTGTAGTTGCCACTCCTATCCCAAGTACTTCCTGCCCTGTAGTGATGGACTGGATGAAAGCAGGAACTGTGTCCAACTAGTGAGCAATGCTCTGTTGCTTGCCAGAGATAATGAGTTTCCTTATGTGTTGAGTCACCAGTTCCAAATGGCAGCTACCTAGAGCTCTGTGGAGG
Source organism: Dermochelys coriacea (assembly GCF_009764565.3). Lineage (NCBI taxonomy): Eukaryota > Metazoa > Chordata > Testudines > Dermochelyidae > Dermochelys > Dermochelys coriacea. Next base: position 157,159,836 of record NC_050068.2, read on the forward strand.
GAAACCTTTACTATGGCTGGCAGAGGGTTTGCAGGGCAACTCTCAAAATGTGGAGGGGCTTCTCACTGTGTAATGAGTTCTCTGGTGGGGGTTGGGGAGAAACAGGCTGGATTATGAGTAAGGCTCTGGTTTTGTCACAGAGATAACAGAAGTCATGGAATCCCTGACTTCCAAAGACCTCCGTGACTTCAGCCCTGGTGGCTGGGTGCTGCAGGATCCTGCCACCTCCCACAGTGGCAGGCAGCTGTAAGGCTCCCAAGCTCTCAGCCACCAAGGGCAGCGGAGGTACCTTGCAGCTCCCAGCCGCTACAGGCAGGGCGGTACCCCGCTGTTCACCACCACTGCTGTGGCAGGGCAGGGGGACCCCGGCAGCTCCCTGGCCACCGCCACAGGTCGGGGGATCCCCACAGCTGCCCGGCCACCTCCTGCCGCCATGGTGGGGACGGGGGACCTCCACAGCTTCCCACTGCGGTGGTGGCAGGGGGACTCCCACAGCACTCCCCGCCGCTGGGGAGGAGGCAGGGGACCCTGCAGCTCCCCTCTGGTGCTGGTGATAGGGGGACTCTGGAGCTCTGAGCCCCCAGGGGTGGTGGAGGCCGCAGAGCTCCCAGCTGCCCGGCAGCTGCCCAGTCCCTTCCCATTTTATCAAGGATATTTTTAGTAAAAGTCCAGGTCAGGTCACGGGCCGCTGTGAATTTTTCTTTATTGCCCATGACCTGTCTGCAACTTTTACTAAAAATATCTGTGACAAAATCCTAGTCTTAATATAACTGTTAGACAGAGAGTTCTCATCTTATCTTCACACACCTATCTAACTTGCATGAGAACTGACTGACAACATTAAAGGAACAGAGACTGAGCATCACTTGTGAGATGGCTAATGTCCTTTGGAAGCCCAGTACTTACCACAAGTAGCATCGAGCTATCAATACACAGAGAGACTGATTCATCCTTGTGCTGTTGTTGAGCCCAGCACAGGGACCAATAGAGGAGGCAGTTTGCCTTCCCAATCCCAAAGCAGCCAGGACAGGGGTTGGATCAGCCCGTGGAGTGGGCTAGAGTTGCCCAGAGGACTGCATAACTTACGTTCTAGTTTCACTGCCTCAGTGTCTCCTGCTCCGGCAGTGTCACAGAGCTGGTGCACAGAAGCACCCTGGCTGCACTCCATCCGTCCTCTGTCCCACAGCCTCCATCATGGCCCCTGTGCTGGGGGAGTACCGTGGGGGTGTCATGGAGCTGACTCGGCATATGGGGCCCCTTCTCCATAATGTTTCACTAGGAGACTTTAGGGCTGCTTTGCAGGCTCTTGTCACTGCTATAGTAGCCAGTGCAAAATGGTCACAACTCAGGGGTGACCCCTCCCCGCCAATAAAGTCTCTGGCTAACTAACAGACTTCAAAGGATCAGTTCTCAGCCATTGTCTGGGTTATGGCAATGCAGCTGGCAAAGACCTCAGGTTTATGCAGCTGCTCATGAAGAGCCAGACTGCAGAGGGAGGAGGTGGGGACATAGGGAGCCACTTCCCATCCCCATGCCGAGAAATCAGGCACACAAGCTCAGGCCGGTGCCAGGCAAGCACCCACAGCGATGCTAATACTATCCAAGGGGTTAGGGAAGGACAAGGATGGGCGTATGGCCCTAGCCCCCCCTAAGCACACCAGTGCAGAGCTGGAGCCAACCTTTCAGGAAGTGGAGTAGCAGTTGCATTCCCCTGCTTCTTTTCATGCCTGATGCCTTTGGGAATTCCTGCTTCTGTGCTGAGTTAGGGGAGCTTTTCTCTGCTCTTTCCTGAAGGCTGGGACAATTGTCTGCACTATCATAAACAGCAGAAGGCCCTGGTGGGAGGGAGAACGTAAGGGTGTGGAAAAGAACAAATGAGGGTGCTGTGGAGTGGCATTATGTTTGTGGCTGCCTACATTCTTCAGTGGTGTGTTCTCGGATTCTTCTGTCCGAGTTCCCATTCTTCAGATGCCAGCTTTGCTCTGTCCACGCTGCTTACTTGTCAGGGCTCACCTCTTGTCAACCCTGCCAGTCACACCTCTCCAGACCCCCGACTATCCACCTGTATGACTTCCCTGCTGCTCAGCCCCTTACTTCTCTCTCAGACCCCTCCCCTCAGTCAAAACCATGATCCCAGCAATTACCTCTGCCCTATTCCCTTCTTTGCCTCTCTTGTCCTCTTTCACTGCCTCTCTGTCTGCCCTACCAACCCCCAGGCTAGGTTTGCTGTCTCTGCTCCTATTTCCAGTCTGAGTAGATTTAAAGGAAGAACTGTTCTTAGGCATTTTCAAACATTATAAATTTGCCTTCTTACCTTTCAGTTCTGATCTATTCTTTATTTATTAACCCTAATCCTTCCCCTATGCACAGCTCCCATGTCACCAGCATTGGCAACTCTCCGACTTTCCCCTCTCCAAAAATTTCACCTCCCTTACTCTTCCCTGAATCTTGGCTATTTGAAGTTAAGATTATTTTGGCAAGACTCTTAATCCCTGTCCCTTCCTCCTCTCATCTTCCCTTTCCTTAGCTAGGTCTCTGAGATAGAGATCTCCCTGATTTACATCTTTAAATCCTTTACTTAATCTGTTGCCCACACTTCCTACCTACCTTTTGTCCTCAACTGCTTCCTCTCTTATCCTCTGCTTTTTTCCTTTGACTCTTTTCTCTCAGCCTTCAAGCATGCTTTTGTCTTTTTGATCCTGAAAAAATCTTCTCTTGGCCCAACCAGCCTCTCCAATTACTGTTGTATCTCCCTCCAGTTTGCTACCAAGCTCCTTGAGTAAGTTGTTTGTTCCTATCACTATAGCATCCAGCATTCTCCTCATGGGACTTTGGTCTGTGTTCCACCTTCTTCTCACAAAGGTCACCCTAGGACCACCTCCTACCCAGACCAAAAAAGCTTACTCTTTCGGTATTAGTTGTCCTTGCTCCCTTTCTCCTTGAACACTACCACCTCCCTTATGCTTCTGGTCTTCTCCCTGTGTTTCGGTGGCATCTCGCTTTCCTGGCTCCCTCCTACTCTCTCTTAGTGCTGTAAGTGCTGTTCCTTCCTCTCCCTCTGCATATATCCCTTAGGTGACCTCATCCACACCCACAAGTTTTGCTACCAGTACATTGTATGTTGGTGATTCAGAAGTCCACTTCTCTACCTCTGAGCTGTGCCCAAACATCCATAGTACTGCCTTTCCAATAGCTCTTCCTGGATGTCCCACAGGTTTCTCAAGCTACGCATGTCAAAACCTGAACTTGCCTTTTTTTCTCTCGCAGATAACTGCTTCCTCTATCTGTCACTCAGACTTACAATCTTGGGATCATCTTGGATTCCTCTGTCCTTCTCCCTCTGCAGCCAGTCTCTTGCCAAATCATGTTGCTTCCATAACTTTTCCATAAGCCATGCCACGTTTTCTGTCCTATCTGCTAAAATTGTGAGTCATCACTTAGACTTGTAACCACTTCCTTTCTGGCCTCCCATCTCCAGGTTATCAAAACTGGTTCTGCTGAAGTCATACTTCCCTCTTGCTGCTCCAGTCAACCCCATCCCCACCACTGGCACCCTGCTCTACATCTCAGCTCTGACTTTCCTTCTACTCATTCTCTCTCTCATTCAATTTTCTGCACACTCCTCTCTCCATCACATTCTCCCACTCATGCCTCCATGACACTTTTCTTTTAATGCTGCTCCCTGTGACTAGAACAGGCTTTTTACTTTTGTACACCAAGCAACCCTAGCGTCTTCCAGATGCCTCCTCAAAACTCACTTTGTTCAACTTGGTTTTCATCCGTGACCTCTACTCCAGTGCTATCTGTTCCCCTCTCATGCCCAAACAAGACAAAAATAACCCCCCTGCCTAACAAAACTAATGATCAGACTTCCTTGTGAGCAGTCTGTTTATTTGCTGGGCAAATAAATTTCCCCAAAGGAAAACAGAAAATAGCCAGTTTTCCTGTGAAAATTCTTGTGCTTGGTTCACATGTTGCTGCTGCTTTCCTTTTTTTTCCTCTTTAAATTCTCTTTAGTATACTCTTGATTGTCCCCTGTCCCCCGCCCACTCTCACATTGACATTAGAGGTTGCTATAATGTTGCAATTCATTCAATGAAAAGCACCCACTGTCCACAGTAAGTGGCAAAAGCTTCAAGGATCAAAGTCATACATATTGTTAACATGTCTCTCCTGTTTGCTCTCTGGTGAGGTGTGCTTTGAGTCTGCAGCTTGTGTGCTCTTCCCTGGGCATCCACAGGTCTCCTCTCTGTCACCTGACAAATATTTGCTTTTAATGAGCTTTGACCTGATGTGATCTGGTCCTTACAGTGGAGCACAATGGAGGGGGGAAAGGGTAAAGAGCCTTTCCCTGTTCTTGCTTGCCTCATGTAAGACTCAGGCAGAACTTCAGCCCCTGGGCTTGGGAGTTCCTAGTGCAGAGGCAACATGTGTGCTCTTAAACCCCTTCATAGGGTGCAGCCAGAAAGTGAGACTGACTCTACAGTTGAGTTGGTGGGCACTCACCTGGGAGGGATGGGAGACACCTGGGTTCTGGTCCTTGCTCTTATGAATACTTATACAAAGTGGAACAGCTCCACCAGGAGGGATTAAGACCCACCCAAGAACATCCCATAGCCTGGTTCGGGCAGTCACGTGAGGTATGGAAGACCTGATGTGGCTTTCAGACCCTGCTCCAGAGTGGGGATGTGAACATGTTTCCCACATCTCATGTCAGTATGCTAACCATTGGCAGTAAAGGGCGGGGCACCACCTCCATCTTCTGTTTGCTGAATGGTGCCTAATCTCCTTGTGAATCTAGTCTAAAAGACCTACGTGGTTAAGAAGTGTCAGACTATAGACATTTTCACTATATATATTATATATATATATAATATATATATATATATATTTTACCAAAACAATTTACTGAAGTCAACACTGAAACACAAAATGTTTATTGAACCAAATCTGCACTTTTTGGTCCAAAAAACCCAAAGCAAAACAACTCTGTCCTCTCCACCCAAAAACCAAGCTTTGGCTGAGGATTTTCACCTTGCAGTAGCAGTGGGTGTGCTGTGTTCCTCAGGAGCTCTGATGCTCCCTTTGAGGCAGAGCGACTCCCTGCCACTGCCAATGCAGGCCAGTGTCCAAACCTTGTGGGTTGGGCAAACCACATCTAAACTGTTGTGACCTCTCATTTAAGAGATAGCCGTAAGAGACAGCTAAGAAGTCCACCCTGAGATACAGAAGGTATATGAGCTCACGCAGAAATGTTGACCATATAGGCAGAGGGCTTCACAGGTTTTGTCTTTGCATAAGGGTATGTGGGAAGGGAGAAGTGAGAGAGAGCTTTTGGAGGGTGCTCACTGAATGAGCTTTGGTGTGGTGAGCAAGGACACTGTCTGTGGGTTGGTTCCTCCTGTGATAACGGAACTTAATACGTTATTTGCAAATAAAGAAAATTGCATCAAAAGTACCAGAGTCCATCCTTAAATATCTTCTCCTAGCTGCAACCCCCTACAGAGCTCCAAATTTTGATTAGATGCTTGAGTTAAAGGGGGTAATAACATAATCTACCCTTTGGGGTTCTGGATTCCCTCCCTCAGCTAGCAACAACAAATGGCCAGTGGGGATATAGCAAGTCAGCACTCAGGAGCAGCCTTTCATTCAGTCTCAGGGCTACTTCTTCTATTCCTGGGGCTTATTCCTATTATGATTCCAACTCTGACACCACCACTCCACCCTCACACCTGGTGCATTTCACTTCCCTGACTCAAGCCTTTGGTGTTCTAGACATTAAATTGCCAGTTGTCTAAATGGTATTATTTATGTGCACCAACAGTGTGCTTGGCTCTGTACTAAAAGCCATGGCTCGCCACAGGGAACTTTTGTGTAACTCTGACACCGATAAAACATGTCACACACACTCCCTGGTATGCCAGTATGAGATGGAAAGTACTGGGGTGACCTAGGATGGTCATTCCTGAAAAGCGTGGTACGATCTTGATTACCAGAATGTCAGGTTAATGTAGCCTACCTTCCAGATTCTCTGGGTTGTTGCATTATAACCTGCTTGGTGTATTTTGGTGCCCAGTAGCATTTGAAGGTTACCAAACACATATCTGTCTTAATGTGTCTGGCATCTCTGGGTGCATTCAATTAACTGGATTTTTTACTGAATTATCACAAATAAATGGTACAGCTACAATGTAATAGAAGGGAAAGGGAAACAACCTCTGCAGAATGCTGCGTGAAAGCTTTTGCTACTGAGTGAAATAGGAGCTGGAAGGAACTAAATCTATGACTAATGGAGCAAGCAGTGCATCCAAACAGTACCGCAACTTCTAGGAATGTGGGTGATAAAATCAGAATGATGTGGGGCTTGGTGCAGGAATGTTTTGGAAGGGAAGCGAAGGACATTAAAATTCAAATGCGAGCATCACTCTGGGGCTGGGACCAGCTTCAGGCAAGTTGGTAGCTCAGCTATTGCACAAACCACTTCCCTTCCCATTCCTGATGATGTCATGACTACAGCAATTGGTTTCATGGAAAGTAATAGGAAAATATTCAATGTGTTTTCAGGTTTCTTTCTTTCTTTTTCTTTTTTTCCCCCTCCCTCCCTTATTATGGGCCTGATCTAAAGCTCCTTGAAATTCATGGGAGTCATCAGGTCCTAAGTGATTATCAGTGAGCCACACAGTGCACTCTGAGAATCAGTGTACTTCTTGCAGAATTCTCAGTCCAGCTGAGTGCAAAGATTTGAGCTTAGAGACTTGTTCCCACTGCAAAGACTGTGTTTCAGAAAAAGCTATGATCACATAGTTTCACATTCATAGGAGCAGAATGTGTTTTCCTTTCCTTAAAGATTAGTGTCACTCTCTTAACCCTGGCTGGGTCCTGGCTATTGTAGGGGACAGTAGGAGCTGGACTGAGAGGTTGAACTTTTTTTCTTCTCTGTTTGTCTGATTCTCTGTTTAAAAAAATATGAACTTCAGTATATTTTCAGGCTTTAAGTTTGTTGCTGCTTACTGAACTGGTAAATAAATGTTTCGTGGGCTCATGCTTAGTTGATTAAGAGTTCTTACAGCAGGGATGGGGAGAAGGGAAGGTGACTGCTGGATGGGATCACAGTGTTAAGAGAAGACCTCCATGATGCAAATACACTTCTGCATGAATTAATTAAAGTTAGATCTTAATGCTGATCACTAAGCAGAAAATCTAACCTAATGGGCAGGCACTCCAGCCTGCCAGTCTCACTACATCCACTGCTAGGGAAACCTAGAGTACTACCAGGTCTTATCCAAATCCTCTGAACAAGGCTCTGCCAAATTTTGCAGACACTTCGTATTATTTCAGGATCAGTAATGCAGCTGCATTGACCCCACTGACTATGTGGTGTTGCTAAGCAGAATAAGTACAGCCTTTGAAGCTAAAAGCTCAAAACAACACAATTTATGACAGGGTGTGCAGTTTCTTATAACTTCTGCAGTTACCTCTGGTGAACTCCCTGTATGGCACACTGGAGCCAAAAGCTCATGAAGATTAAAGTATTAGGAGTACAGGTCCTCTGTCGCTCCCGTTTACCAAGTAATTATGCTGTAGTTTCTGTTGTCTTTGCCATGTGTTCATACACCCTAAAAATTGAGATCAGAGGAGCAGCTAGAACGAGCATCCTAGTCACAGAAGAAATGCTAATAAACCTGTCTTCCTTAAAGTCAGATCTTGATTAGCCAAATGTAATGAAGGACACTGACTCTGGATTAGGATAATCAGATAGCAAGTATGAAAAATCAGGACAGGGGGTATGGGGTAATAGGCAACTATATAAGACAAAGTCCCAAATATTGGGACTGTCCCTATAAAATTGGGATGTCACTGGATCACCCTACTCTGGATCACTGAGGGAATTTTCAGCACAATTAATACATACTGGGGGCATTTTTGAATAGTCAAGGTTTGACAGTACGGCCTTTCATCCCAAAGGCCTCCAAACCAAGTTACAAGTTACGGGAACCATGTTCCCCACCAGTGCAATGTAGCTGTTGTATAGTGTGCATAAACACAAGGCAGCTGTTTGGGCCAGAAAGAATATTATACCTACTAGAAACTGCAGGGTAACTCTTAGGTAGACAGGTTTCAGAGTAGCAGCCGTGTTAGTCTGTATTCGCAAAAAGAAAAGGAGTACTTGTGGCACCTTAGAGACTAACAAATGCATCCGATGAAGTGAGCTGTAGCTCACGAAAGCTTATGCTCTAATAAATTTGTTAGTCTCTAAGGTGCCACAAGTACTCCTTTTCTTCTTAGGTAGACAGAATGCCGTTAGTCAAAACTACTTCCTGGAGCTGATGTGCACCAATTATCCTGGTTCCAGGGCTACTGAATGACTCAAGACCTGCTATGAAGGCTTTCAAGGAGAATGTGCTGGATCAGGAAGGAAACCACAGGGGTCAACACACATCTCCATTACCTAGGAGTAGTGGGGGGAAGACTTTCATCCCTCAGGCTGCTCTGTGACCTGGCCCCTTCCGCTGATGTAGCTTGTGCTCTTGGTGGTGCTTCTCTCTTATAAGGGAGGCAAGAATTTCTGGTTGAGCCATGTCATTCTAGAATGACTGCCCTGTCTCTCTCCCCTGCCCCCTTTTCACCCCCACCAGTAGCGCAGAATGACCTGCTGCACAGCTGGCTTAATTGGCGCAGAGGGTGCGTGGGCTTCTGGCATTCTGCTTCTGACTCGCACAGTGCAACTACACCAGTTCCATGGCTGTCAGGGACTTCAGCAGCTGAGGAGGAGGGGACAGGATTTGCCTCTGGGGAAAGATCTGGCATGATCAGTAGTAAAGCTAGACCTTCCTGTGCTTGCCCTTGGCTGGGGCTATGTTGGGAACCCAGACAGTAAAGAGTTCAGTCAAAGTTCCCAGAAGTGAGTCCCTATCAACAGTAAAATACAATTTTAACAACTTCTGCCAGTGTCTCCACCGTCTGACAAATCTGAACAGTCACAGAACCTTCTGCCTATTACACAGAAGGGAATATGCTGTCACATGGTGGAATACCTTACATATGTTCCAGGGTCTCAAAGTGCTATACAAATAGTAGCCCTGTGAGAAAGGTCAGAATGATTGTAAAATGTGCATAAATGGGGAAACCAAGGTAAAGAGAAGAGAAATGACATCATACAGCAGGTCAGTAGCAGAGCCAGGAACAGGCAAAAGGCATCTGGCACCTGCATTCAAGGGTGCTGGAACAATTTTTATAGTGGGGGTGCTAAGATCCATTGAATCAAACTGTAAATCCTGTATATAATGGAAACCACTTCAAGACAGGGGGTGCGTCAGCACCCCTAGTTCCAGCACCCATGCCTGCATTTTCTGTACAATACTAAAATGTGATTTTCCCATTGTTCACCAAACACACACACAGAAATATGGAGAAAACACTCACCCCCGCTTCTGAATTTGTCGGTACTGATTTTCACTCTCCTCCCAAAGTCTACATACCATAGGTATCACCAGGGATTTTCTCCTTGCTGGAGAGACAACAGCAGTATGTCATGCATGCCCAGTAGCAGGAGCTGAAGAATTTTTTAGCAAATGGTTGACACCAGAGGCACTAGAACTGGAAGGGCAAGGGGAAAACATATATCTATGTGTTTATTTTGCACATTTGACTACATTGTATATCACCAGCTTCATTGCCTGCCCTGGTTAGTAAATTAGCATAGATGGTTTTATAATTTTGGAGACTTTCCTGCAGTGTATGAGTTAGAAGCACCATCCAACCTCTCCTGCCATCAGTATCTGATCCCAGATACTGCTAGCCAATAAACACATAGATTCCAGGTGGACTCCATTGTAGCATATGTGTGTCACAGTTCAGGGCAAGTGCACCTGTATTTCCCTCTCATAGTCCAGCAAAGACACCCACTCTCAGCTCCTGGCTCCTCAGGCATCATGTCTCTTGGGTGGAGATTCATGTCTCTCTCTCTCTCCTGTCTGGGATTTTTCCAGGCTCCACAGTTTCCTACCTACGCTGTGAGTTCACCAGCAAGTCAGACTGCTTAAACTGCCCTGTGTCTATACTTTGCTTTCTCTTCCGAGGTTATAATTGCCCACAGGTGTAAATTACCACATAGCTCTTTCTAAGCAAGCACTTTTATTCTTAAGGTGAACACATTACAGAGAAAACATATTAAAACAATAAATGAACATTCATGCATGATAATAAGCTTACCAGAGATCACACCAACTCCAGCAAAGGTTCTACCAAGTGACCAATTCATTTTTGTCTGATGCAGTGTTTAAAATAGCCCTTTGAACATCCAGGCCCACAATAATACATAAATGTTGCATTTTTAATACCATGGACTCCACAGCTACTGAAGTTAATTCAATAAGGTTTTTCAAAGATATTGCAGGAAATTGCCATACCTGTTACACTGCACATACAAGATGAGATAACACACCCTCTATTTGCTAAACAGACTTGATGTGCAAGCACATAATATCTGACACAGGTTTGCAGAACCTATCCTAACAAAGAATCTTTGAAAGAATATCCTCCTGTTGTTGCCCTTCCTATTACAGATCTGAGGTATGAACTGGCCTGTCAGATGATTTCTGGCTGCCTATCACACATCCTGTGGGCTGCTCTCCACTGTATCTGAACCATGCAAACCTGCAGCAATAGGAGGTTGCCCATCATACCATCCAGCCTGCTCTTGTGAGCTTCTTTATTTACAACACCAAATAGTTCTGCAGTTACGTTTCACAGCCTGCACTACATGACATCATGTTCCAACACCTGCTAAAGAGCCCATGAGGGAAAGCACCGATTAGCATAAACAAATGCGGCACACATACTTTGTGGTGCGTCAGCTTGCTATCATAAGTAATTAATTGCTCAGTTGGCTGAAGAAATTATTTACCAGTATTGCTCAAGTGATAACGCCTGGATTCCCAGGTTAAGTTTGACTTCACATTACAAACAACCATAAACGTTAGTGCTGTCAAAGAATTCACCATAACATGTATTGATTTTCTTATCTGGAATCTCATAGTCATTAACAAAATAAGATTAAAGGAAGGTTTTGCTGTCAGGCTGCTCTTTAGCGGCAAACAGTGAAGCAAGAAGAATTTACTGTAGGGCCAGGCTTTCCAGATTACACGCCGTATTACAACCAATTCTTTCAATCTCAGTTCATTACCATCAAAGAGACTTAGGAGTGCCATCTGCAGTTACAGGCTAATGCATGTCTGTGCCCACACACAGTTTTACTAGAAGTGGTTCTGTGATGGCAACTCAAGTGAATCAATATCTTTTCTTTTTTTCTTATGCTTCTGTCTTCCTTTCTGAAAGGCAGAACACAAAGTCTTTCAGCATACCATAGCCTCAATGAAATGAATAGATTCATAGATTCTAAGGCCAGAAAGCCCCATTGTGATCTTCTAGTCTGACCTCCTGTATAACACAGGCCATAGGACTTCCCTGAATTAATTCTTGTTTGAACTAAAGCATATCTTTCAGAATGCCCTGTACAAGAGAGATTGCATCTGTTAAAATACTATGAGCCAGATTTTCCTGAGTTCATCTCCCATTTAGGCATCTGAAAAAGGGGCCAGACTTTAGAAAGAGCTCAGCAGCCAAGAACTCCTAATGTTCTCATCGTTCTCAACAGGAGTTGCTGTGTACGGAGCTCCTTTGAAAATCTGACCCAAGTGCATCAGAGAAATCCCTTAAAATGAATACCTGCTAAAGGAATGACCTGGTTAAATTAATAACATCAAGGACACCAAGAGTGAAAATGCTACTGAAATAGATAACTTCCATGGATACCTGTTTTGTAACAAACCTAAAGGTATTTCATAATGGAAGGTAACCCTCTTAAGAGTAGCTACCAGGCTAGTTAGGCCAAAAAAAAACCCCACCTCAAAGCAAAAAAAGATCTACTTTTAAATTGTCTTAATTTGAGACGGAATATCCCTCAAAATACAAAACATTCTCCTTCTGTGTGTGTGTGTCTGAGAGAGATTTCTTTTTTAAAAACCTCTCACTTTGCTGCTGTTGAATTGAAAAACAAAGCAAGGTCCACTATTTTTGTGAGGACCACAACAGACAATCTGTGCTCCCTCTTCTGGCTCATATTTGCTGTCCTGAAGATTAACCAACACAATTTCTCAGTGGATGATGCTGGACTGGCTCACAAACTGAGACATCTCAGAATAAGACATCAGACAGAATGAAGCTGGGGTTTGTTAGACAAAAGCTGTGCTATGTAATTTCAATTCCATTTCAAACATTGGTGGAGAGAGGAAAGAATCAATGGATCAAACTCTGGTGTCCTGGGCTTACATTTTCAAAAGTGACTAGTGATTTTGGAGGGGCTCAACTTGAGACTTGTTAAAGGGGTCTGATTTTCAGAAGCATTGACACCTGTCCTCTGAAAGTTGTCTCAAAATTGGCCATCCAAAATCACTAGTCACTTTTGAAAATTTAGGCCCTTAATCATTTCTTTCTATGGGCCCAAGTAGGGACAGTAAGGTTTGCTACCATGTTTGCCAAATGGAAAAGGGCAAAACTAGTAGGGAAATAAAACAATAATTTTGATCATCTAAAAGGCTCTGACTAACCAACAATGACAAAAACAAATTAGGAACCTACTTCTGACTTGTAGTGCCCTGAAAAATGAAGACCCCATGAAAGAAATAAGGCCTGTCTGATGTTTGCACAAGGCTGTGTGATCCATGAAAATTTCCATTGTGGAACAATGGATGGTCATTGCTAAATGGAGTACAAAAGGCTGATCTCTCACTTCAGAAATAAAATGCAATTTTTTCAGTTAGGCTCTGTGTAAGCCTGAAAGCTTGTCTCTCACTAACAGAAGCTGGTCCAATACAAGATATTACCTCATCCCCCTTTTCTCTCTAATATCCTGGGATCGACACAGTTACAACAACACTGCATACTCCCTCCTCCACCTCACCCAAAGTAACACCTGTTTTAAAAAAATCATTGCCTGTTTTTTTCAGTGTGTAGTGGTACAGCAGTCTCAGACATGTTACCAAATTGCAAGAGCAAGAAGCTTTATATTTCTTGGATCACTCATTGGTGTATAACTTTATTTAGTTGCTTGCATGATGAGGAAAAGGGGAAGGGATGTCCCCTAATGGTCAGAGCACTAGCTCACTATAACCCCTTGTGCTCAAGTATCTAGGTTGGTGGTAGTACCTTGCAGCTCAAATTCGCAATCAGCAGATGCGCCTCGTGCAGCGGTTCCCAAATGGTGGGTCACAACCCCATGTCATCAGCAGATGGGGTCGCAGCCATACCCTAGCGTGCAGAAGATGCCATTTTGCCTTGCACAGCATGACTTTGCATGTATGGCATGTGAGATGTCACGATGCACAGAAGACACCATTTTGCTCTACAAAATAGCAAAAGTTATTTTTTCCTCCTGAGATCACAGGCTATGTGCTGAAAATGTGTGTAATAATGCATGATGCATGACTCAATGCCATGAGGAAATTATGCTGAGCTCCTCATGTTCTGCAGATGTAGTATATCCTCAATCAATCCGTGAATGAAGAGAGCTGACTGCTGACAGGGTAAAGTACATCTGACCTTTTTCATTAGAAAAATACAAAACAACCCCCTCCATACACACACACAAAAGCCTCCCCAACCAATTCCATACAATCCCTGCCTTGAAATTACTGCTCACTCTCTGTGTCTGCCTTTGTCTCTCTTCGATTTAGGGTGAATGCAATTGAAAATGTCAGAGATGCAGCTCATAGCTAACGTAAGAAGAGGATTACAGTTTTCCTGACATAGGAGGAGGGGGATTACAACAATGCATCTGACGTAGGAGGGGACAGATTACAGTGTATCTGAAATAGTAGCAGTTATAGGAAAATTATTTACAGGGATGGATGGAAAATGAATTTAATATGTTCTGCCAGAGAAGGACAATAAGACATGCTGTAACAGTACTTCCACTTTCTGTAAAAGCCACATTTCTCACTTGTCCATCAGCAAAAACAATCTGTACTATGCTACAGGAACCATCAGATGCAAATATCTTATTAATCTCTAAGGAAGGATACCTGTTTTCGTAACTTGTTCATTTGCTAAGGTCTCTTATTAGCAGCTCAGACAATAAGAGGATATATCTGTTTTTCCCATAGGCTACCAGTACTACAAGCATCTTGCTGCACTTGTGACTTTTATTTTGTTTCTGTTTTCTTCCAAACTAGCAATTCAGTATACAGGATACAATAGTGCTGTTAATACCCTGTTCAAAACAGGCTGTACATACCAACCTGCCAGGCAGAGGTACAGACAGGCACAAGCAGATTAAATGATTACTTGGGACACCAAGAAAATAATAACCCTTGAGTTTCAAACAACAGGAAAGCAAAACAAATCTCAAAACCGAACACATTATAAAGGGGGGGTTTCACATTCATTTTTACTAGGGAGGGATGAAAAGTGACCTACCATAATTATAGAAAGGGGGATGGCTCAGATAGTGGGACATAAAACCTGTCACCTGTAGGTCATGAATTCAGATCCAGATCAAAAGGGACCCAAAGTTGTTACCATCTAAAGGCTCTTGGGGGGGCCTATAGATAATAAATAGCTGCAATTAGTAGCCTCAGTTCATTTCCCATCCCTGTGCCACGTCACTAAAAACTCCACCACAATGGCACAAAGTGCTCAATCCAACTCCCAGCAGAAGGCCAATGTCTGAATGAGCATGCAGCCTGAATTATTCTCCTGTCCCTCCATGTCAGGGTTTAGGCATATTTATGGCTGGGAGTGGGGAAAAAGGGCTCTGGTTCTGTATGTGCTGTCACTGATCTGGGGATAAATGGAGGACCTCAGTCTCCAGGGAGGCCAGGAAAATCACATGAAAATGTTAAACATTCCTAAACAAAATATTGCAGTGGCTCAGATTCTCTTCCACCTTCTGGCCTGCCCCAGGGACGTTTCCCCTCTGATTTGCTGCATGCTACTGAAATGTGTTGAATGTTGAATGGATTCCCAACTCTCCTCATAGGGCGGGTTCTGACCAGCTGCAGAGCCTGCAGTTGCAAAGGTCCGGCACAGGAAGGTACAGAGGCCTGAGCCAGTGCTTGCAGAGCGGTTCAGTGTGCCCCTCTCGCTACACCTCCCTCAGTTGCCCATTTTAACAGTTTATCCTGCAGGACAAATTCATTTCATTGTACCAGCACATCCCAATGAAATGACTTCACATTTTGATGAAACATCATTAAGTAACAGAAACAAAAGATCTTTGTTGTGCTTATAATTATGCAACCGCAATGCAGCATTGTGATTGAATGACATGTCAATCGTTTGACCTATGTTTCAGTACATCCATGTGATGCACCAGTATGCAACTGACTCCCTCTGAAATCAGGAATCTTTTTCAAACATTGGGGTGGTGACCCTAACTTTTACAGTGTGATGTCAAATCTACCCTTGCATTGTGTTACCAATACTTATTTGGTGATCTAATCAAAAGTAGGTCTTTGTCTTTAAAACTTATATCTTCATTTTACTTTACTTTTAATGTGACTAAATCGTCTATATGTCTAGGGACAAAATACATATCATTTGTACACTGCCCTGGCTAGTTTCAGACCTGATGTTCGCGAGCACAACTCTGTTGACTTAAACAAGGTTGCATCTGCTTGCAGCACCTCTGCAACTGGTCCAACAAACTTATTTATTTCCAACACAAACACACTGGTGTGTCTTGGTTTTTTTGTTTTTTTGAGGAATGCAGTTATGAATACCAACTGTGACGGAGTAATCCTACAATAACAAACGAGGCTTCCACCAACTAGGGAGGGCAAAATGGCAATAAGGAAATAGATTTCAGTTTTTTCCTTTTTCTGTGTGGGAATGGTTAGTATCATTGCAATTGTCTTGGAACCATTTAAATAAATAATTAGGGACTGGATCTTTCCATCCTGTGGAAATACCTGCAGGGTGAGCTCTGGAAGGAAGACTATTCTATAAGCATTTTGCCCAAATCTCTCTCCATCCAAGGAGAGGGAGAGCGTGTGTGCCCCCAAATGCAGAAGAGCTCACAGTTCTGTTCTCAAGAAACTCACAAGGAGCATCCTTGTGAAAAGCCTGTGCCTCAGCCCTGATTCATGGACACTCTGCCCTGCTCCCCAAATCTCTGATAGCAAGCCTGCACTGGAACCATGCTTTACAGGGCCAGCGCTGTTTCTTGGGATTCCTCCTCCGGGAGGCTTCCTCTAAGTGGCTGTGCTGGGAGCAATCATGAACCACAGGTTTGCAAACAGAACAGAATTTTCAAAGGGATGCTGCAAGTGACAGGTACAGTATGGACTCATTTATTTAACCTACCATACAATTAAAAACAACATCCTGGTCCTGACCCTTATAAACCCAATGCCTTCATTGCAGGAGCTTGGCATGCCTGGCTGGCTGTGTTAGGGATCGCGGATGCAGATGTGCACCTCTCCATCACTCTCTCATTCTCCTTGCCTCCTCCAATGTAGGCAGTTTCCTGATATGTAGGGCCTGACTCTCCCCTGCCTTGTACTCTGTGCAGCATTTCACACTCACTTGCCACAGGTGTAAATGTCTGCACAAGATGCAAGCAGAAAAGAATCAGACCCTTGCACCAAGAGCACCAAATTCTTGTAAATTCCAGCTCTCTGCTCCAGTTTGGAAACCATGAATCACAAGTACTTTTTACAAAGTTACTGTTGTGGTATGTTAAACTTTGGGCTTGTGTGTCTAAAGCGTTCCTTGGAAATATCAGTTCTGTTTGCTGTCTTGAAACACCTAATATTGAAAGAAAACAGCAACTATAATAACTATATAGATAAAGGAGGGAAAGATCCACTCTAGCAAAGGAACTGTTGTTAATGTAATGTTTTCTTTCTAATATCTGGGGCACTGTTCGCATACAGTTGCTTTTGTAAATGCGGTTTATGCTTCATCTCATCTTCATGAGCTCCACTGAGAATAGAGAGTTAGCTTAATAATAATAATTAATAAAAATTGAATGTTTGTCATGTGAGGTTCTCAGAGCACTTGCACACATTAACTGATCCTCACACCACTCCGTGAGCTTTATCACCCCCATCTTACAGAATGGTACAGAGATCAAGGTCACACAACAAGTCAGTGTTATACCCTTGTATTGAATCTGACTCCAGACTCCCAATTCCCAGTGCTACAAGACTATGTTCTCTCACCTACATTTCATCCTCATGTATTTCTGTACCATGCCTACTCACAGTAACTAAGTGGAAGGGCCAGTGTGATATGGATGTCCGAACTGCATGCATTCATAAAGCAAAACAAAGCTTGAGAGCTTCATTTTAAGTCTGAAGGTTTGAACAGTGACCCATCCATTATTCCTGGGGGGAAAATATCTGAAATGTAATTTTTCTTTTAATGGGACAGTGTCAAACTTGTTTAAACATACGAAAAGACATATGCCTTGAAAGTTCTCCTGTATTGTTTGTAAGTCTCACCTCTGATCCCAGTAAAGTATTTTTTAATTAAAAGAATGATTTTGCTGTAGCCAGAAATTAGAAAAATCCCATCCAATTTATTGAACATCCCAATGGAACAAACAGGTATATATGGCATAGAATTATGTAGATAACATGCAGCTCATGAACCGTGTAATTGACTGACTTATAAAGAGTAAACTGCAAAGGCTAAAGCTCCTGCATCCAAGGTATCATCTTAATCCAGACAGTCAAGCTGAACATTGCATGCTAGGACCTGTCTTCTAATAAGCTCTGTATTAAAGATGAGGATTGCTGCATTGTTCCATTTAATGCAAATTAGGTTAAGCCTTTGGGCTCCTGGCATGTGGCCAAAGTGCCAGCTATTCATCTGAGCAAAGTCTGTGCATGACCCTGGCGGCAGCAGATCAATTTAAATAGAAGAAATGGCAGGAGTCATGGTAGGGTGACCCAGCATTTGGGACAAACTTTCAAGGTTAAATCACATTTTTAGACCTAGACACTAGGTGGATTATTGGTTCACATACTGTGTTAAAGCTGAATATATATACTTATCCCAATGCACCTTTCTATGTCTCTTTGAAAATGTGGCCTAAGACCAACCATTTGAATGCTTCCAGCATGCTGGAGCTTGACCCAAATGACACACCTTTTCCTCTAAGGTCTTGTGCCTCATCTCTTGCATGCATAGGGTTAACAGTCTTGCCAACTCCAAGGATTCCAAAATCATGAGTCAGGCCCCAACGTATCATGAGATAGACCTAAAAACCCACAGGACTTTCAAAAACAATAATTTTTTTGGTGCCTATTTGTTGTATGGGTTTTTGAGACTGGGGGGTTCCTGGTTTCCCATCCCCATGACTCTGCAAGCTGGAAGCCCTTTCCTTTTCAATGAAAGCAAAGCCAGGCTCTCCTGTAATGAAATGGCCCCGGGGAGCTAGGGCTTTAAGAAAAACACCAAAGCCTGCCTTACATGCCAGATAATAGTGGGGGCTGGCAACAAGTGCCCTCCCACCCTCACTCCCTGCACGCAGGGTTTAATCCCCACGCCACCACGGTTCTCTTCCAGCTTCCAGTCTGTGCCGCTGCTGCTCCAGCAAACGAAGGGTTAATCCCCCCGGGCCTTTTTGGCGCAAGCTTGCCGGGGGTTGGTGCCAGGGAGCGTGGCGGCTACACTTACACCGGAGCCCGCTGTCTAGATAGGGTGCCCCACACGGTACTCCCAGGCCAGGAACCCCCATGGTAAAAATACATGTTTTGCCGAGTGCAGACGGGCTACCGCGGGGTTAACGTCCCCGGCTGGGCCCCGGCCCCGCAGGGGTTAAGGGCCCCGGGGTGGTCCCAGCCGTCAGGGGCTCATGTGGTCTGGGGCGGCTTCCTGAGTCACTTCGGCTCCGGCGCGCCGAGGGTTAATTCATGGCCCGGCTCCCGCCCACTGGGGGTTAGTCCGGGCCGCGGCGGCTCCAGCAGGGGGCGACCCCGCAATGATAACAAACGGGTCACGTGACGCCGGGGACAGGTGCCCGGTTGTCCCCCCCCCCCCCCTTTTGCCCTGACGTCACCGCCCATTGGTCTCCGGGGCGACGGCTCCATCAGCCCGCGCGTCAGAACAGCTCGTCTCTTGGCAACGGCCCGATGTCTCGCTCTCATTCAGCCTCGCGCTTGGGCGCGCGTCCCTCTGGCGTCAAAGTGACGTCAATGGGTCTGTCTCGGTTTTCGGGCGAGGAGGGGGGGGCAGTGGGCGGGAGTAGAGGGATCCCGCGTGCTCCTCTGCCCCCAGCAGCACGCCCAGAGCGCGCGGAGGCAGCCGCTGGAACAGTAGCGCCGCGAGAGCCGGGGACTGGGGAGCCCCCGCGCGCAGGTACCCGGGGCCGCGGCGGCGGCGGCGGCGCTGTCTGAGGGGCGGGCGGGGGGAGCCGCGGCGCTGGGGCAGCGCTGGCCGCCGGAGCTGCGGGAGGAAGCGTGGCCGCGGCGGGGACAGGAGCGAAGCGCCCCGAAGTGCCAAGTTATCCCCCCCTCCCCTCGGCGGGCGCTGGGCTCCTCTCCGCAGCCCAGTGCGCGCCCGGCGGGGATGCCTGTGGCTGGGTCGCGGAGGCTCCGCGGGCAGCGCTGCGGTGCCTGCCGGGTGCTCGGGGCTGCGGCAGAGTGTGGGGTGGGGGGCGGCTGCTGTCAGCGATGGGCTGGGGGACTGGGTTGGCAGCGGCTGCGTGACCAGAGAGCAAGGGTGAAGAATGAGGGCGGGAGGTGCGGGGTAGTAGGCGCCCACATAAGACAAAGCCCCAATATTGGGAGTGTTTCTATTCAATCGGGGCACCTGGCCGCTAGGATTGGGAAGCTCTTCCAAGGGGAACGAGGTGGAGGGCTGGATCCCAGGGATCGGAAAAGCGCATGGCTGTGAACGGGACTGGGGTGTCTCTATGAGCCGCTCTTCGCGGCCAGTCCCTAATCCCGGGCGTTTGCTAGGAAGAGACTCTCCCGGGCCGTTTCATAACTAACCTCGGGCTCTGAGCGAAGCGCAGGCGAAAGTTGCTCCGTGTCTCCAAGAAGTTGGGTTGTGCGGTCTGCCTGACTAGTTCAAAGCTTTCCACCCTGCACAATTTAAAGATTCGGTGAAACCTTTAAAATCTGATTAGTGTTGTTAGTTTTCATCTGGAGGAGAAAGCAAAAGCTCCTTTTGATTTATCAGCGTCTCTTATCTTTACACAGGTGCAAGGCTTAAAGAGGAGCGCTTATGCATACCTTCTAAATATTGCTTGTTGCCCACCAAAATCTAAGCCATGGTGATCATGTCAGATTATACCTCTGTTCCCACTCCAAGTCAAGCCCAGCGAAGGCCTCTCCGGGTTGGATTTTATGATATTGAGAGGACCTTGGGGAAAGGAAATTTTGCAGTGGTAAAGCTGGCCAGGCACAGAGTAACCAAAACGCAGGTGGGTGTGAAATCTACTCTATAGTTTCATATAGGAAACCAAATTTTAAAGGGCATGAAACTTTCTGGGTAAGTTTTTCCCCCTACCTCCTCAAATGTGGTGAAATAAACTAACATACAGTAAGACTCTGATAATCTATCATCTTGATTCTATTTTGTATAGTGTGTGATAGTAATAATTGATAAAACTATAGGTGAGGGTTTTTTGTTCGTTTCTTAGTGGTATAATAAACACATCTGATGTAAAATAAAAACACAAGAATAGATTTAAGAAAATATTGCCAACTGTTTTAACACTTCAGTTTAATTATTTAGCCCTATGTGGATTCTTAGAGAGTAGCTAGGGTTGTGCAAATTTAAAATAATTTGTGTAGAAAGAGCATAAAATCTTATTTAGACTTTCTTAATTTGTTTTTCATTAAATGAGGAAGTTTATTCAGAAAAAAAACCTAAGAATTTTGCATTTTTAAATCTATATATGAGTAAAGAGTTTTCTTATTAGTTGGTTTATAAATTAAACTACATTTGTAATATGTGTGTTTAAAACCAGACTAGGCAATGCAATAGAAAATAGTTTATCGGGGATGATCCTGCATTAAGGGGGTATGGACTAGGTGACTTAATAGGTCCTTTGCCCTTTGCAGAAATCAGAACTATAGTTATTTGGGCATAAGCTTTCGTGAGCTACAGCTCACTTCATCAGATGTAGCTCACGAAAGCTTATGCTCTAACAAATGTGTTAGTCTCTAAGGTGCCACAAGTACTCCTTTTCTTTTTGCGGATACAGAATAACACGGCTGCTACTCTGAGAACTATAGTTCTGTTCATTACTTTATGTGTAACCTTTTTATGTGAAATAGAGAAATTAAAATATATAATATAGCCTGCACTTAATAATGGAAACAAGAATCAGTTTGGCAGAACTTATACACTTTAAAATTGTTTTGTTTGAACTATTCAGAATTTCAGCAGCATAAGTACATATTTTATATCTGTCTGGGTTTGTGTTTTAAATTTATAGGTTGCAATAAAGATAATAGACAAAACAAGATTAGATCCAAGCAACCTGGAGAAAATTTATAGAGAGGTCCAGATAATGAAGCTTTTGAACCATCCCCACATTATCAAGCTGTATCAGGTAAGGTCTGTTCTGATGATTGCATTCATGTTAGGGCTACTTGCATCCCATGGGTTTGGTTGCTAATGATCTTATCTTGCACATGGTTCTAAATTGCACGTGCAGGGAGAGAACTCACATTGTACTTTTTTGAAGTATTTAAACAAATACAATAAGCATTGTATTTAATATATTTTTTTAGTGTTCTCTTTGAGCAGCTTTATCATATGATTAACCTCAGTGGGTTTTTTTAATTTTTAAGTAATTTTAGTGGAAAGAGTCAAAATTGACTCAAGTTAGTTTTGGATCAAATAGAATTGATCTTGAAATTGATGGAATTGGCTACTTGTATTATTAAGGAACTCGTTTTCCTCCTGATTCTTCTGCTTTTTCAGTTTTTAAGAGCTATAGAAATATCCTACTTGCACATTATACTAGCAAAATTTAAGCTCTTGTAAAATAAAACAGAACCAAACTTGAACGTCATCTTTGTTGAAATCTCGCAAATAATGAATCAAAGGTCAAACTGAGCTGTTCTAAAATTTGTGAATTAAAAAAAATGCATTTTTTTACCTTTTATTTAAAGACTTTACAGCTACAGGCCATTATGCATTTGTTTGCTCTTTACACTAATCATGTTTGTTAGTTTTGGAAACTTAACCAAAAAACCAAAACCCCAACATCTTCCACATTTTATTTTGTGTGTGGGTATTTTAATTTAATTCAGTTCTTGTTCCAATAAGTATTAAGTGTAAGGACAAACTAGTGTGCTGTGCAGAAAATGGGATCACTGCTGCCTGATGAGCAAGGGCTGCTTTGCAAATGCTAAATACTGTATTTGATCTAATTGGCATTTGGTGTAAGTTCCCCCTAATCGTCTTAAACAGTACCATGTGGATTTAAGAAGATGTGGTATCACGATTTGTTTGTGACGGGGGGGGAAGGGTAAATGATGGATTAAGAAACCTAGCAGCAGGTCTGAAATGCAGTGTGAAGTAGAAAATACTATCATCAGTTTGGATCTTTACTTTTTTTTTTTTTTTTTTAAACTGTTGTGGAGGTCAATTAACACACAGTAGAGTAGAAGAGCCAGTAAGGCAGGTGTTTAAGTGAAGACATTGGTTATTAAAGCGCTTAACACCCATTGAGTACTTGATCTTATATTATTAGTCGTGAAAACATTATTTGGCATTAATGTTTGATTGACGTCACTCTTGCCTGTAGAGCTATATAGGATACATAAAGGTATTGTAACCGTTCTGTGGATTGCACTTCAGTGGAATGATGCAGGTGAAAATTGTATTTCAAGGCTCTAGAAAAATTAGCTTAAATCCCACCTTGTTGAACCAGATTGTTTAACTGAACAAATGACACAGGTAATAGATCATAGTTTAACTTTCCAACTGAATTTTCTCTTTTTTTGTTGTTGTTGTAACTGATATTGTACCTATTTGTTGGTGTCTGAAAAGTAGGGGTGGAATTAGATGACATATCAGTGTTGATGGGTTTTTTTGTGTTTTAGTTTCAACACCAGCATCTAACTTTCATCCAGCTGGCACCTTTCCCAGAACACTTAAACTCCTTCTCTTCAGTTTTTTAAAATTGGAAACCTTGCTTCCTTTTCTCCCTTTTTTTTATTTGTTTTCGTTTGTGCGTGGCATGGCAGGGAGAGGGCAGGGGAGAGGAGCGCTCCCTTCCCTCTCTTTGACATAGATCCTTTTTCAAAGAAAGTTGAAAATTATGGCCTCTGAAGTAGCATTGACACCTGTTTGGTTTTTGTAAGCCTCTGCCGAAGGAGCAAAAAATACAATTCTCATTGAAGAGCCATTCTCGGTAAATGGTTCATGTTAACATTTGAAACAAAAAGGAAAATAAATATGTGAAATGCTGTATGCGGTTGTTTTGGTTTGGGGGATTGGAGGGGGTCTTCCAAAAAAAGGAAGTATATTGGCTAGTTTGGGACCCATTTTATAGAAGTCAGTAGCAAATGTTTAAAAGTAAATCAGTACTAGCTCAGTAAATGAACTTTTGGCTAGGATTGATGCTTGCTGTTGACAGACATGGAGCAGTACAGTTTGCTCAAACAGCAAGCTTTTGTTGCTTGCCCGGCAGAGCTGTCACCTTGCAGGCTAAGGTATCATATCTGATACCAGGTGGGACTGGGGTATATGATATCGCTTCTTCACTGTGTTCTTGCTGTAAATATCTGCTCTAATGATCTCAGTATCGTCTAGCCTTTTTAGCAGAAAGTCCTTGAATTCCAGAAACCCGTTCTTTAATTTAAAATGTCCTTGAGTGATCAAAAGCGATTACTGAACTCTGTTTTCATTTAAAAATGTATTGCAATTGAAGTAAAGCTTGCCGAAATACTCCATAAGCCTATTTCATAGACATTTGAGGGCATGGGGGGGGGGGGGGGAAGAATATGGAGGAAGCAAGCAATTGTGTATGTTAGTTATGCAAGCATTAATTCATTATCTTTCTGAATAGCTCTATATGTGAAAGGAGTACTGCGGTTCAGGAATGAAAGCCTTTGGGTTGCTGCCTATAGTTGCTGTAAATAATTGCACTAAGAGGTTCTAGATTTAGGACATGCATTTTTTTCATAAAAACAATTTGAGATCTGTCACATGTCCTAATTTTTGTCTTGACAGGTTATGGAGACAAAGGATATGCTTTACATTGTTACTGAGTTTGCAAAAAATGGAGAAATGTTTGGTAAGTTCTCACTGAAATAACTAACACTTACCTAGATTTAGAAAACCCTACTTTATTGTTGGTAGTCATGTAAGGTAATAAGATATGTTTTTGACATAGTGTTAAAGGTTTCCCAGAAGTCGGAGTCAGGTGTCACAAATACCAAGTGGTGAATGCAGCTTTGTCAGGATAATGAAAACATACTGCCAGGTGTTAATTCTTGTTCATATTTATTTTTGTGTGCTACAGATCATTTGACTTCCAATGGACACTTAAGCGAGAGTGAAGCTCGAAAGAAGTTCTGGCAGATCCTTTCTGCAGTGGAATACTGTCACAGCCATCACATAGTGCACAGGGATCTCAAAACTGAGAACCTTCTGTTAGATGCGAGTATGAATATCAAGTTAGCAGGTGAGAACATTTACATGGTTACTTTTGCTAAAATATAAAGCAGGAAATGAAATCCTGTTTCTATAGTCTTAGAGATAGGTGATCCTATAAATATGTACAATAAAATAAAACTTTTAAAAACTGCTGTATAGATGCACATACTGATAGTACTATTTTTCTGAATATATCCTCTTGTTGAAAAAACCTAGGTTAAATGTGTAGAACTTCTATGCAATAAGGGCTTGTGTACTTGATGAGATAAGGCATACTACAGCAGTGTGATTTCTTAAGTGCCCTAACATATAACACATTAATTGATCCATGTAGACCCTGCTGGTGCACGGTAAAATTCCCCTAAGTGCACTAGGGAATTGTACTGTGTATTACCCACCATGTAGGCAAGCCTTAAGTCATGGTTTTCCTTCGTTTACTCTGATTTTGAAATGTTAACCTGGTATTTAATGAAGTCTCACTTCAGACTCTTCTCTTTACTTCAGACTTTGGATTTGGAAATTTCTACAAATCAGGGGAGCCCCTCTCCACTTGGTGTGGAAGCCCACCTTATGCAGCTCCTGAAGTTTTTGAAGGCAAGGAATACGAAGGACCTCACCTTGATATATGGGTAAGCTTTGTTCTATAGCGTTCACGTTTTATGCATCATCAAACTCTTTCTGGGCTTTTATGATTGCTAACTGTACTCCAGTCCCTTACATGCTGTGCTATTTTCTGTTAACAGAGCCTTGGTGTGGTGCTGTATGTCCTCGTTTGTGGCTCTCTGCCTTTTGATGGACCCAATTTACCAACTCTGAGACAAAGAGTGCTGGAGGGACGATTCCGCATCCCCTACTTCATGTCCCAAGGTACGTTTCCTGGAATCTTAACACCAGAAAAGGGGCTACCAACAGGGGGTTGATTGGTAATCTGGGTCTTTTGTGAAGGAATCAGTTTTCTGCCTCTCCATCTGTTAGATTTTGCGTTTGTATCTTTTCAGGGCAATGACAGATGGGAATATTTTGCAATCGCACATTGCGCTTTCCCTTTCTTAGGTTTTCAGCAGAGTTTCTTTAGTGTTGTACTTGCAGTATACACTAGCACATTTTCTTTCCTGGGATCTGTTATGCATCTAAAGGGTTTACACTTTTTTTTCTTTTTTAGATTCAGTATAGATTTATTTATTTATTTATTTTAATGGCTAATTCACACTCTTGCTGGAGAAATAAGTGTTTTGTTTTTTTTAAATAGCATTTTAATGATATTGGGCTGTAATTCTTAGGTGGGTGTAGTTCTCAAAATATTGTAACTGTACACAAGTGGTATATTTTAAAATTTCAGAATATGCTATCAAGGAAAGTAAAAATTATAAGGTTTAGCAATCTAGCTCATTTTTGAACAACCTTGTGAAAAGGGGAATTAAAGGATATTGTTACTACTGTGACCTAGGCCTTAATAGTATCCCTTACCTAATTTAATCTTAACAATATAATCAAAGCTGCTTACATACAAGTAAGTGCTAACATGCAGAACAGGAGCGTGTGTACGTAACGGACTATGTGCCAAATTCAGATTTACTGTAAGTGGATGAAACATCTGTAGAATTGCACCCACTTAAAACTGGTCTGATATAATGTTGCTGAAGAGACTTCCTAGTGCTGTCTAAATGCAGCAGTAAAATAACTAATAGCCGCTTGTATGTGGCTGGCTTTTATTTTTACCACTTGTTAAAGGCATTTTCTTTTTGTCTAGACTGTGAAACACTAATCCGACGGATGCTAGTTGTGGACCCAACTAAACGAATAACCATTGCCCAGATAAAGCAGCACAAGTGGATGCAAGCAGACCCTTCTCTCCAGCAGCAGCAATCTTTGTCCTTCTCCATGCAGAACTACAACTCTAACCTGGGTGACTACAATGAGCAAGTCCTCGGGATCATGCAGACTCTTGGCATTGATAGGCGGAGAACAGTTGAGGTGAGCCGTAGCTTGCCCTGCTAGTATGAGTGGTGCTTACTTCTTAGATACTTGCTCATTCACTAATAAAGTGCCGATGGTTAGACAACACTTGCATGCAAACCAATTACTTAGGAAAGAACAAGAGGTTAGCTACTCAGTTTTATTTGTGTGTGTGTGTGTGTGTGTGTGTGTGTGTGTGTGTGTGTGTGTGTGTGTGATCAAAAATTAACTTTGATTCAATGTAACTATATAACGTTCAGTAAAATTTATCCACAAATTATTGGACACAGCGCTGTTAAACTCTGAGCCCCTGTTGCTGCTTTTTGAGTTCTTTAAGTTGATTTATCTGTATCTCAAGAATCCTTTTCATAATCTTCTAGTCTCTACAAAACAGCAGCTACAACCATTTTGCTGCAATTTATTACCTTCTCCTGGAGCGCCTCAAGGAGTACCGAAACAACCAGTTGTCCAATCGTCCAGTGACCGGCCGTCAGCAAAGACCAAGGAGCTCTGAGCTCAGCAACATTGAGGTAAGAAGGTGAATTATTTAATGTAAAGTCACATCTGCTGGTATTCTTATTCTGTTCATTTGATGTATCATTTACTTTATTTAGCAGACATTGCTAATGTCATGGGAAAGCCATAGAGAGGTCCTCTGAGTCAAACTTAATCTGTCCTCAAACTAAAGGGTACAGTATTCCATTCTTCAGCAGGCTGCTGATTGAATTTGGTGCTTGATTGAATACTAATGGCCCATTTCCTAATCACTGGCACTAGTTATGGTCCAAAGAACAGTCTCTCTCCAATGCTCGTCAGTAATTCACCAAATGATCAGGCTTCTCATTGAAATATACCCTTTCATAAGCACAGCAATTTAACTTCCTCTGGTTCCTTGTTACAGCCACCTCAGAGAGGTTCCATGAGTCAGTTAGATTTTCTTTTCTTTCATTCTTTTCTTAACAAAAAGAAGGGATGGTTGGGGTGGTGATTAAGACACAGAATTGACATCAGGCGATCTGGGTTATATTCCCTGCTTGCCACAGACTTCTTAAGACAACTGCCTGGAGGTGACATAACCTCTGTACTTCAGCTTTTCCATCTGTGAAAGGGAGCTTCATGGGTTCCTACTTGTGTGTGTGTGTGTGTGTGTGTGTGTGTGTGTGTGTTGAGAGGGTAAATTTGTTAATTCTTGCCAAATGTTTTGAGAAGCTTGGACTGAAGATGCTTTAGAAACTCAGTATGCAAACAACATTTGAAGTTTTGAATTGCAGTTTATAGGATGCCTTCTCTAAATCCTTTTTTTTTTTTTTTTTTTTGCCTTCAGATGCCTCAAGACAGCCTTGCAAGTGAATCCCTGAGATCATCTCTGCTTTACCATCAACCTCAGAACTTGATTCAGTCATCCTTGCAAGCAGAAATGGATTGTGACATGAACAGTCCATTACAGGTTGGTGCTCTCAGCTAAATGTCACCCACCCGGTTTTTATTGTTCTATCAATTTGACATGACAAAGGTTTAAAAGTATATTTAGCACTTGCCTGTTTCTGCCTCTCCACCCCTCCCTCCCCAAAATTTAAACATTAAGATATAAATACAGTGTCACAATGCCCTCTCATCACAATATGCATAATAAAGGCACAGTGAAGGGCTTTGCAAAGCTCTAACAAATGAGAATATTTTTTCAAAAATAAACAAATAGCTTTTCACTTATTTCATGTATTTTAATGTCTTTGCAGCCAGTATTCTTTCCTGTGGATCCCAACTTCAATGGTCTCTTCAGGAATCGCTCCATTTCTCCCAACAGTTTGCTAGAAACCACCATTAGTGAGGAGGTGAGGCAGGAGAAAGACCTGGAGGAGGAAATCAAGGCCTACAACCCTCTTCACCTCCCCAGCAACACCAGCAGGAGGCACACGCTGGCTGAAGTCACTACTCATTTCTATCCGTGTACCCCTCCATGTAAGTTCTGCAGGGAGGAAGGTCTCTGAAATACGGGCTGTGAGGGGTGGACTACAGTGACGGCTCCCGTAGAAGATTGCATACAGCAAATATCCGTGATTAATTGCTATTTTCACCACCATTCTGACTTAGAGTAGAGAAGGTCAGTAGTAAATGGTCTGCAATGTTCACTCATTGGGTATCTTTTTTTAAATTTAAATAACATGGTTTCTGAAAACTCTCCTAGAAATTACATAATATTGCCCAGTTGTATTACTTGGGAGAGACGCCAGCTAGCAGTAGTTTGGGAGTTTTTTTAGTAATTACCTACATATTTTTAAAGGGAAGTGTTCTTTCTTTATATCATACCCTCCAACTTCTTCCTGCACCCCTCCACTGCAGTAAAACCTCATAAAGTAAGTAGGGTCTCTCCTCTATTGGAATCAATAGAAACGTTGCCATTGACTTAGCTGGAGCAGGGGAGAGCCTTGTGCAATTTAAAAAAAAAACAAAAATCCGTGTTAGGGCTCTAGCGCCAAATAGCACACAGTTAAGTGCTGGTCTCAGGGAAACAAATTCCACATTGAGTGTGCACACTAGGTTGCAAGTGAACACTGAATTCAGATTGTTTTTGACCTCAGCAACCCTTGATGGAATCATGTCCTAGTACAACCTGAGTTGCTGTTCTATTGTTATCTGAGACTTCTGATGCTGGCAGGTTATGTATAGTTGCAGTGTAGGTGGACAGACTAATGTGATGGCAATTCTTTCTTCCTGTACACCATTTTGGAAATGTTCTCTCTTCACCTTCCCCTTCTCCCCTTCATCTGTAGGCATAGTCATTTCCTCTTCGACAAGCCCCACAGAAGGAACTAGTTCCGACAGCTGCCTCACCTCATCTTCAAACAGCTCAGTGGCTCTGAGCAGCTGTTTGGCAAATCAAGTAATGACTGGTAACCCAGCCACAGCCAGGATGACATCACCGTTTCTGACTTCCCAGTCTGACACTCCAGGGGTGCAAGCCCAGGACTGCATGGGAGGTGCTTCTTTGCTGCCTGTCAGCTTCCAGGAAGGAAGACGTGCATCTGATACCTCATTAACTCAAGGTAATTCCTTTCTTGCTGTATAGTTGGTTGTACGCTTTTCTAGTTAGCAACATGGTAATATTTTGGGAAGCTTACTCTGACTTATCGATCTTAGGGCCTTCTGTTGTATCCATCATGATAGTGCCATAGAACATGAGGGATAACTTGACTTCATGTAAGTCACCTACCCCAGAGGTTCCCAAATCCATGTACCAATATAGAATTTCCCATTTCTTTGACAGCTGTTCTTGGTGTTCTGCTCTTTTACACTGAGTCCAGTACGCCACTACTGCCCACTTCCAATCTAGTTGTAGAGACGCTCCCCGACTTGATGCAATCATTCTGTTCTAGAATTCCTTGCGTAATTCGAATTTTGCGTAAGTCAGTAACGTTATACCCAACCGTTATGCGCCCCCCTCCTCCCTAAAAAAAACCTCCCTATTTCTAGCTTACAGAACTTTTTCCGTAAATGCGGATTTGCGTAAGTCGGCTCTTGCGTAACCTGGGGAGCATCTGTACATGCCCCAAACCACAGTCTTGCAAGTGCGTAAGCTTCATTGTTGACTATAGGGCATGCAGATGAATGTGAAGTGTCTGTTTCACCTGAAGTCTCACTCTGGTAAACTAGTGCAGTTGCCCAGTGAGGTTGGGAATTGCTGATCAATGACGAAGTGAAGCACCCAGATGAGCATCCAGGCAAAATGCTAATGATGAATACACTTTTTTTTTTCTTGCCTCTAGGCTTGAAGGCATTTAGACAACAGTTACGAAAGAATGCTAGAGCCAAAGGTTTCCTTGGGCTGAACAAAATCAAGGGCTTTGCTCGCCAGGTGTGCCAGTCTTCATCAGCTCGGGCAGCACGCAGTGGCATGAGCCCTTTCCAGCATTCTCAGCAGAACACGTGCATGTACAGCAACGGAGGAAGCAGCAGAGAGGGCCGAAGCCTGCTAGAGGAGGTGCTGCAACAGCAGAGGTGAGAAAGCATGCTTAGCATAGAGACTTGAGGAAGGCGGGGACATATAATCCCTGTTGAACTTCCTCTGCAAAGAGCTGTTCTTTTTTCGTAGTACCTCATTTTTGGTTGGGGAATGAGGCTGAGGGTTAGGACGACTGGTTTCTCTTCCAGGCTCTTGCCCTGTGACAGTGGACAAGCCTCTTAACTTCTCTGTAACTCTGCTTATGTATTTGTGAAATGAGTATAATGCCGACCTATATATTTCACAGGAGCTCTTAGGTTTTAAGATCATCACGTAGATTTTAAGATAGTCACATCAAGTGCCATATGTATTGGAAGGGCAAAACATACTACTTCTGCCTGTCAGAGCTTTATTTTTGTTTAATTTTGGGGAAAGATACTTTCCTGTGGCATGGAGATAGGGCCGTGTAATTTGGTAGAGTTACAGCTCACAAGTGAAGCACAGTTCTTAGTCACTCAAATGTATATTCATAGTGGACCAAATTGTGCCCTAATTTCGCTGTTGTAACTTCCAAAGATTACCATATTTGTATCTAGTTTTACTAAACTGTTGCTCAAAATGCTTTTAATTGTCCCAGTAAAGTCGGCAGTGGTTAGGGAAGTGCTACAGGGAAGAACAGTGTGATCAAGAAGTATTAATTTCCTTCACTCTGGAATCTTATTCAGAATGCTCCAGTTACAGCATCACCAGTTGATCCAGCCAACATGTCACCAGCCCTCTCGGGTGTCTGCCACACGCTGCGTCCTTTCTCCTGACAGTACAGGCACTTACAAAACATCTAACTCTCTTCTGCTGTCAGAGCTACGAAGGGAGAACTCATTTGAGCTGGCATTTGGTGGCAACACCCAGCTGCTCCAACCTCACCTCTTTGGAGTCAGTGTCTCACCAGTGTCTTCAGCTGCTCATCTTCTAGACACTCAACTGTACATCAGCAGCAATGTCTCTCCGATTACCACCAACAATTTCTCTGTGCAGTCTCCGAGCTACGATGCTGTCACTTTGCAGAATGGGGACTGTGAAATGGAGGACCTCACTTCCAGCCAGCTGGGGAAATTTGTCCTGGTGAAATGAGAGCTCCTGCTGTTGTAGCTCACATCCCTCTTTTTATTTTTGCAAAGGACTTCCATCATCGTTCCACAGCATTAGTTCCATGGATTGCTGGTGGCGTGTGGATGAGTGACTCTCAGAAGCAATAAATTTTTGAAGTATGTGAAGAGGCTGTCTGGTTCAGAAAGCTAACAACTTTATAGAACTGAAACAAGCAATATGTATTTCTTTTGGCTTCTATTATTCTTGCACTGAACAAATATGAATAGAAACTGAAAAATGTTTTTGAAGAAAAATAATGAAGGGTGAAATGAGGGGTCGGTAGGGGGTGGGAAGCAGGGATGGATGAGGCTGGGTAGAACACTTTGGTACTGTACTTAAGTCAGACCAATACAGCTCTGCTGTTATGCAAGACTTTAACAGCTGTCAGTAGTGGTGACACAGCAGGGAGAGACTTTTCAAAGAAGGGACCAGAGCCTCCCTTTTTCAAAATATTCATCTATGGGCTTGTGAAGCTGATTACCTCTTAAAAAAAACAGTGGCATGCAACATTATGCATTGATAAAATTAAAAATGGAAGCATTGCCATTTGTTTTTGTTTAGTTGATACTCACTTTAAAGGAACCAACACCTCCTTCCTAAAAACACTTACGCTTTAAATGAAAACTGTGAACTTCTTGCTTGATATATCAGCTAGAACAGCTTAAAAACAAGTTCTAATAGTTAGCACAGAAGCAATTAATCTTTCTTGGAATTTTATCCCCTGATATCATGATCTAAATTGTGTAATGTCTTTTTTTTGTTTTGTTCT
Organism: Dermochelys coriacea; assembly: GCF_009764565.3. NCBI lineage: Eukaryota > Metazoa > Chordata > Testudines > Dermochelyidae > Dermochelys > Dermochelys coriacea. The sequence continues at coordinate 157,192,280 of NC_050068.2, forward strand.
AAATCTCTAGGAATCTTTTCATAAATGTTGTCTAAGTTGTTTTCTGTGTATTCCTGCAGAGGCACTGGGATTGAAATTAGTAAAATTGGGCTCTGGGGTGGAACTACTTTTTTTCAAAAAGCCTCCCAGAGGTTGCCTTTGAAGTTGCCTGAGGGATATTTCTTAGTGCTGCACATTTTATTTCTGCTGCTAATTACATTTTTACGCATTTCATTATCCGGGTCCAGCTAGAACTGACTCTTGGGGAAACGTGCAATATCGAGGTTATAATTATACAAAGACAAAAGGAATAGGCTAGAACAGAATTCTACTCCTAAAGGAGTACAGCTATTTCTGAACAAAACGATTAAAACTGAGTGAAAGAGCACAATCTTTGGGTGTTTTGGTTTGGTTTGTTTGGGTTTTTTTTGGCATATTATCAATGAGGTTTTTGATTAGGTGTTTTTATGTATGGTTTTTAATACTGTATATGTGTATAAATAGGAAGCAGAAAACAATATATACACTACTTATTTTTTTATACTTTGTAATATGCTTTTATTGTGTTTCTGGTGTAAACTCCCTCTCTGACAGAGCGTGACTTATGTTGGTGTCAATGGAAGTTTGTGTGTATAAAGGGGAGAATAGACCATAACCTCCTACAAGAATTATTGGGGTGAGGGTTCAGCTTTGGTAGCAGGTGAGTAAGCAGTGAGCCAGTTTAGCCAAAAGTTACCATCTGAATGTCAGAAAAATAGTTTAATTCTATCTAAATGCTTAAAGGACCCAGGTCTTTAGTGTGACACAGGGTGCCTTCAAGTTACCTTGGCTTCTTGTAACCTGCAGTATTACACATTTTAAAAAAACAAAAAAAACCCTACTTTTTTAAAAAAGCCAAAGATCAACCAGGTTAATTGGTTTGAGGGGAAAGGGGTAAAGATGTTATGTGGCTCAGTGTCTGTGGCTTTTCATAAATTACCTTTTTATCTGTGTACAGTATCTGCGTGTCTGTATTGATATATCTCCAGCTTGCTGCTGCTGCTGCTGCTATGTGGTCTGGAAGCTTCAAGGTGTAGGGAAATGACTTTGATTGAATCTTCGACTGGTTGGTGCCTTGTAGCAGAGAAAACACCAAAGTCTCATGCTAATTTGCAAAGTGTTTTTTTGCTTTTTGTTTTTTTTTTTTAAAGAGGGGGAGGGAGAGAAGAAGCCAGCTCATCACAAAGCAGCAACTTTGCCATCATTGTCACATGAGATAGCACACTTACTTAATACACAGAATTGTTTTCTTTTCAATATTTGTTTTAATGCCATAGATCAAAGGCCACAGAAAGTCTTTTGTTTCCTGTTCTAAGCAATGACAAGCACTTTACTTTCATAGGTTTTTCTGTTTGTTTTTCCTTTTCCAATTGGTGTAGAGCCTCTTAGGAATTATTCCTGGAGCAGAAAGAGGTCACTTTTAATGTTTGGTTTTTGTAGATATCTTGACAGTGCTGTTCTGCAGACTGCAATGCAATAGGCTATTTAAAGACACTATGTGATTGGTTTAATTAAGATGTATAGTTTTATTTTTTACCATGACTGAACAGATCATTTTATTTCCTATGTTAAAATAAAAAATGTACACCAAAATGATTGATGTGTTATTTAATATTTAAATAAAAATGTTTTAAAATATTTTTGTCTTGTGTATTGTAACTTGATTCTGCAGGGCTTTTTCTTCTGAGATGCTCTGACATATCAACTTCGCTTATTTCTGTATGATTTATGGATTTTAGACTTCATTTAAAACTTGCATCCATAGGACATTACTGGCATTTTTATTACATTACTAAATAAGAGGAATAGCTGTTTTAGATGGCTGGTAATGGAGCCTTTCACCTGTAGGTAATGTCAAAATCCAGCCCACGTCTGTGGTAATCAAGTGATGGTATCTGACAGTACCATGGTCTATGCAATGCAAATGGTTTAAGCTAGATTCTGTTCCTAGTAGACAAGCATTCCAGCTGCGTCCCCTTGAGCCGAGAGGCCCTAGGCTGAGTAAGGCACTACAGCTAACACAGAGGATTCTGGCTCTTGTAGCGGTTCCATTTTTTCCTTCAATATTAACCTTTTAAATTTTAATTTGAGGAATTTAATTTAGGAATGTAAATCCAAATCTTCAAGAAGATTTGGGCTAAACTAGAGTACCGACAGTTGTAAGAGAATTTAACAGCTGCCTCTGAATTTTTAGTCTGTTATTAAATACAGTACGTCATAAATAAGACTAGTTGAGGGTTGTTTGTTTAAAGATATTCAGGAGAAAGCTGGGGCTTGCTTGTAACAGGTCATTTCTTAGCAAAGGCAACTACCATCTTTAGTTCGTAGTGGGACTGAAGCCAGGCTCATCTCTACTGAGATGTCTGCCCTCTTCTGACATCATTTGCAGCTAGAAATGAGACTAAATAGTGCTACCATCCACCATTGTTTCCAATGGGATTGAAGCTAGTGAAGATGGCTTTCCCTACTTGCTGTGTGCGACCCAGGCAGGAGACATGGGAAATGTGAAGGAGAAGAGAGAGACTGGATGCAGGAGAATGTGAGGGTGCAGGAACAGACTAGAGACAGGAATGTGGGGGACAGGAATTTTTAGGGGCAGGGAGTAGGAAGGGCATGGGAATGTGGGGCTGGGGAGAGGCAAGACAATGATGATGTTCAGAATGGAGTTTCTAAGCTGCCAGTTGTGCTACATATCGAGGTGTTCTGTCCATCAGGTCTCTTGAGTTTTGAGCTCTTTTCAGGAATGCAAGGTCTCAGCATTGAATCTTACTTTTTGGTGTCCCACAAAGCCTACCTTGGTTTGGCAGAAGATTACTCTCCTGCCCTGGGAACGGAGGGGGAAGAGCTGTGTAGCTTGCAGAGGACTATCAAATTGACCAAGAGATGGATATCGGCTGGAGAAAAGTTTGGCTTGTTTCTTGCTTTCAGACAGCGAGAGATGCTAGCAGTCTTGATCTGTCACTTATTTGCATATGCATTTGGACTTAATAAGAGGCTGCAGGTTTCTATATGCATTTGCCTCTTCCAGTACACGTCCAGAGGTAAACTGCCAAAAATGTTGTACAAGTGTAAACCAGGCTGCAATTTTGATGTGGCTGTATAAAAATGTAGGCCCTGTGCCCCCATATAACCTTTGAAAACTGGGCCTTTAAATGTATTTTTAATGTAAATTGGTCCAAAAAAAAAATCCCAAGTGTCATCGTCCAGCAACAGAATGCAATGTTTAAAGTCACATTATCCAGGTGAACACCTCACATGCAGCAAAGCATGAAAACTAGATTCTCAGCTGGTGGAAATCAGTGTAGCTCCATTGACTTCAATTTACACAAATTTTGATACATTTTGTCCAATGGATCTTTTGTATTATCATGCACTGGGCTCTTTATTTTTTTTATCATTTATCTTATGTCCCTTTCCATGGATCTCTTGTGATTGTTTTTGCCACTTCTGTGTTTATTTTGTGTCCAGGAGAACATTTTTTTTTCCCAGTCAGGAGCTGGCAGGGATTTTACAAATTCCAGCCAAGTGCTTACTGTCTATCCTGCTGATGACTTCTTTCAAATTCCCCTTTATAATCGCATAAACATAACCTAGCTGATTGTGTAAGAACATTTACTTACTCCAGGGGAGTGAGGAAGCTTAGATCTACAGTCTCTGTTGTTGCAAAACACCTACAATATTTGAAAAAAAAAAAAAAAAAACCCAACAAAAAACAAAACCCTACTTGTGAGCAACATCTTGCAAAAATTAGAATATTAAGCACCTGGGTAGAGCTAAATTGCAATAAACAGTATGAATTGCAATAAACGGTTTGATCTTAGCTTCCCTTTCTGCCTGTAGAATGCCTGCAAACAACATTATTCTTGTATTTATTGGAATTTATATGATCTTTTTGCTCTGGATTGAGTGGTAATATTCCAAATTTTAGCCACGTTGCCTAGTTGTGAGTGATTAGTTAGATCTCATGGTATTTTTCCTATTCTTCCATTGAATGTGCAAACACTTGTACTGAAAATTTATAATTTGATTTCCAGCAATACTTTAAAATTCCTTTTCCATGAACATTTTTGGCCTCAGCTGTTCATGAAAAGTGAACACCACAAGAACATGACCATTCAGACAATTATTTGCATAATCCACCTTACTCTACCTTTTGTGAAAATGTCTGTGATTCAGTAGGGTACCTTCCTACAATTCTTTCTTTAGTTTTAAAAATGGTTTTAATGGAAACTAAACAATGAATTCAATTAAATGTGGAAGTGAATGGGTGGATTTTTAACTGTCCCAGAGAAGAAAAAGTTGCCAACTGACTTGTTTGGGCTTGATGCTCATGTGGTTTTAAAGGGTTTCAGCAACACCTTCCTAATGGCTTTGACACAGGGAGGTGTGGTCTGTAGTTGTAGTAATTAATTGCCCACTCTTCATTGTGAACGATTTGAATATGTTTTTGATGTTTATGATGCATCCAAGGTATGTGAACTAATGAGTAAAAAGAAAAGGAGGACTTGTGGCACCTTAGAGACTAACAAATTTATTTGAGCATAAGCTTTTGTGACCTATAGCTCACTTCATCGGATGCATGCATTGGAAAATACAGTGGGGAGATTTTATATACAGAGAACATGAAACAATGGGTGTTACCATACACACTAAAAGCTGATGCTCAAATAAATTTGTTAGTCTTAAGGTGCCACAAGTACTCCTTTTCTTTTTGCGGATACAGACTAACACGGCTGCTACTCAGGAACTAATGAAAAGGAGTACCGGTGGCACCTTAGAGACTAACAAATTTATTAGAGCATAAGCTTTCGTGAGCTACAGCTCACTTCATCGGATGCATTTGGTGGAAAAAACAGAGGAGAGATTTATATACACACACACACACACAGAGAACATGAAACAATGGGTTTATCATACACACTGGAAGGAGAGTGATCACTTAAGATAAGCCATCACCAGCAGCAGGGGGGGGAAAGGAGGAAAACCTTTCATGGTGACAAGCAAGGTAGGCTAATTCCAGCAGTTAACAAGAATATCAGAGGAACAGTGGGGGGTGGGGTGGGAGGGAGAAATACCATGGGGAAATAGTTTTACTTTGTGTAATGACTCATCCATTCCCAGTCTCTATTCAAGCCCAAGTTAATTGTATCCAGTTTGCAAATTAATTCCAATTCAGCAGTCTCTCGTTGGAGTCTGTTTTTGAAGCTTTTTTGTTGAAGTATAGCCACTCTAAGATCTGTGATCGAGTGACCAGAGAGATTGAAGTGTTCTCCAACTGGTTTTTGAATGTTATAATTCTTGACGTCTGATTTATGTCCATTCATTCTTTTACGTAGAGACTGTCCAGTTTGGCCAATGTACATGGCAGAGGGGCATTGCTGGCACATGATGGCATATATCACATTGGTAGATGCGCAGGTGAACGAGCCTCTGATAGTGTGGCTGATGTGATTAGGCCCTATGATGGTATCCCCTGAATAGATATGTGGACAGAGTTGGCAACGGGCTTTGTTGCAAGGATAGGTTCCTGGGTTAGTGGTTCTGTTGTGTGGTGTGTGGTTGCTGGTGAGTATTTGCTTCAGATTGGGGGGCTGTCTGTAAGCAAGGACTGGCCTGTCTCCCAAGATCTGTGAGAGTGATGGGTCGTCCTTCAGGATAGGTTGTAGATCCTTGATGATGCGTTGGAGAGGTTTTAGTTGGGGGCTGAAGGTGATGGCTAGTGGCGTTCTGTTGTTTTCTTTGTTGGGCCTGTCCTGTAGTAGGTGACTTCTGGGTACTCTTCTGGCTCTGTCAATCTGTTTCTTCACTTCAGCAGGTGGGTATTGTAGTTGTAGGAATGCATGATAGAGATCTTGTAGGTGTTTGTCTCTGTCTGAGGGTTTGGAGCAAATGCGGTTATATCGTAGCGCTTGGCTGTAGACAATGGATCGAGTGGTATGATCTGGATGAAAGCTAGAGGCATGTAGGTAGGAATAGCGGTCAGTAGGTTTCCGATATAGGGTGGTGGTTATGTGACCATCGCTTATTAGCACCGTAGTGTCCAGGAAGTGGATCTCTTGTGTGGACTGGTCCAGGCTGAGGTTGATGGTGGGATGGAAATTGTTGAAATCATGGTGGAATTCCTCAAGAGCTTCTTTTTCATGGGTCCAGATGATGATGTCATCAATGTAGCGCAAGTAGAGTAGGGGCATTAGGGGACGAGAGCTGAGGAAGCGTTGTTCTAAGTCAGCCATAAAAATGTTGGCATACTGTGGGGCCATGCGGGTACCCATCGCAGTGCCGCTGATTTGAAGGTATACATTGTCACCAAATGTGAAATAGTTATGGGTCAGGACAAAGTCACAAAGTTCAGCCACCAGGTTAGCCGTGACAGTATCGGGGATACTGTTCCTGACGGCTCGTAGTCCATCTTTGTGTGGAATGTTGGTGTAGAGGGCTTCTACATCCATTGTGGCTAGGATGGTGTTTTTAGGAAGATCACCAATGGACTGTAGTTTCCTCAGGAAATTGGTGGTGTCTCGAAGATAGCTGGGAGTGCTGGTAACGAAGGGCCTGAGGAGGGAGTCTACATAGCCAGACAATCCTGCTGTCAGGGTGCCAATGCCTGAGATGATGGGGCGTCCAGGATTTCCAGGTTTATGGATCTTGGGTAGCAGATAGAATACCCCAGGTCGGGGCTCCAGGGGTGTGTCTGTGCGGATTTGTTCTTGTGCTTTTTCAGGGAGTTTCTTGAGCAAATGCTGTAGTTTCTTTTGGTAACTCTCAGTGGGATCAGAGGGTAATGGCTTGTAGAAAGTGGTGTTGGAGAGCTGCCTAGTAGCCTCTTGTTCATACTCCGACCTATTCATGATGACGACAGCACCTCCTTTGTCAGCCTTTTTGATTATGATGTCAGAGTTGTTTCTGAGGCTGTGGATGGCACTGTGTTCTGCATGGCTGAGGTTATGGGGTAAGCGATGCTGCTTTTCCACAATTTGAGTAACACTCACATAAGAGCAGAGGGTGAGAAACAACCTACTTGATGGGATTAGATGACATTTTTCTGAAGCCATTGGGCTTGCTCACGTAAACTGGCATCTACTAAAAGTGTGGTGTATTTTAAATGTGTCTGATATGTGGACAGGGGTGCAGGCACTATTTGTCTCGCTTCTCCAAAAGAAGAAAGGGAAGTGGGGCAGAATTCAAGCCTGAGATGAAAATTAAGAATAGAGAGAGATACCTAGTTCCACTTTGTGTGTTTTATGCTAGTGCAGGAGACAGGTGCCAGGCCACGATTTCTAAGAATGGAATTAATCATTTGCAGTCCTCTCTGCTATCATGAACTGCATGAGATTAATGGTATGAGTGATGTCAATGACAGATGCATTCTGGGATTTCTTTAGTATCCAGGAAATTCCATGGGATTTTACAATGCAGGAGAGAATCTTTGGTAACGTAAGTTACAGTTACTTAGACACCGAATGGAACTCCTGCAACCTGGCTAGCATTTCTGGACTTCAAACTCTGTTTTGATTTCAGCTTTGCAGTTCATCTTTAAAAGGAAGATACTTATTTTGCCCAGCAGAGGAATTGTGGGGGCATCTGACTAGGATGTGGGACCAATCCCACGTCCATTAGGCTACCACCAACCTATGTATTGCAGGTCCATTGTATGTGACAGAATGTCCTAAAGCTTTTAATTAAAATTAATATTTCCAAACTTACAGTTGCCCTCTTGGTGAAATGATAGATCCATTGGTGATACCAGAAGTACAGAGATCCAGCAGCCTGAATTCTCTGTTCTGATTCAATGCCAGTTCAATACTAGAATGATAAAGTAATTGGCCATATTCAGTCAATTTGGAGTAAGCTGGTGCAATGGGAATGGCAACTGATTACACAGCCTAGAATGTGGTGCTAAATCTGGGTAATCCTAGTATCATAGCAACCAGGTAATAAGAGCCAGGTAACCAGAGTATTTTGCTGTCTTAGAGCTGCTTTATTTAAATAGAGTGAATTGAGTTTTTCAGCAGCTGGGGCTAGGCCATGTGAGCATAGTAATAGCGAGAGGGATGAGCCTTCTGAGCAGGTGATAAGGGCATCACAGTTAACTTTCTTCCCTTTGTCAAAAGGCAATCCTGGCTTCTCTCATGCTTTCCTGGTGTATGTCCCATTGTGAACTTTTCCAGTAGAGGAATTTCTGAAGCCAGCAGCACTTGTGGCAAAATAGCTGATCCCCAAACAGTAAGCATAAACAAAAAGAAGTCTTTTCACTAGTTTTGCTGGCTCGCACATTTCAGGCTCTGCTTGAGTTAACCTGTTTCATGTGACTAAATCCTTGATATGCCCATGTGGTCACTATGGGGGATAACTACATGAGCAGTATAGGGCAGTTACATTATATTCAATTAGTGTTCAATGTTTTCCAAACTTTTTACAATGTCCAGAGTTCTTGCCCAAGACAAATTTTACCTGTAAATTACATTTAGTTACTTATTCCGCAGCTCTCTGCTAACAAGTCTGTGAACAAATTAATCTGTTAATTTTAACATTGCCCCAGATCTTCTCATGGAAACAAAGCTTGCTATGAAATGAAGCAACTTTCATGTGTGTGTGGTTTGTGATCTTGGAGACTACAGTATCTCTCAGCTTTCTTAGTTGAATAAAAATTTCAGTTCTTTAATAAAAACATTTTTCACCTCATTTTCCCTCTGTCATATGGACTTTTAGATGAACAAATGAGAGGAACACAATTTTTATAGCATTCTGCAGTATTATTTGTATGTAAAAACTCTTAGTCATTCCCAATATACTAAAACTCTCTGTAGCATCATCAAAATGTAATCCTGTTTAATTTCTGAAGCAGGAAGTTGTATTTTTCTTCAGACACTTACTGTGTTCTCTTTTCCTTTCTAAAGTGCCATGAATCCTATCCTTATCACCAAGTGGTTGAGTGTTTGGACTCATAGTTATTAAGGACTCATTGCCAAATTGTTGTTTCTCTAATTTGCCTCTGGAATCTTAATCTCCTGTCGTAGATTAAGTTGAGATGACTGGGCAAATTAATCTGAGTGTCATGTGGCCAGAGCTGAACATTGCAGCAGCCAGAGGAGAGCTGTCATATCAGGCTGTTCTAAATGTCATAGGCCTATATCCTCAGAGGTATTTAGGCACCATTGCTTTCAATGGGCCATGGTCTGAGTCAATGGTGACCAGTGTTGCCTTCCCTGTCAGCTTCTGGCAGTGAGACAACAAGAGATCATATATTATAGCACCAACAGCTAAAGAGGGGAGGCTAGTCTGGTCAAAATAGAATAATCCAAGTTAGGTCAAGTCTCCATTGGCTGTTTCTCCATGTTAAGGAGGGCTGCAAGCATTGAATTCCGCGGACTGCATTTAGAGCCTAAATTAGAGAGATTTTGCAGCACTAAGTGGAATTATTTTCCCAGAAATAATAATGACAAAACCCATAAACTTTTCTTGTCCTAAGCACTCAGTGATGATTGCCTCTTGTTAGTGGTAGCTGGTAATGAGGGGTTAGTGGGGCTATCTATATCCCGCAAATGAAATCTCTTCTTTCTTTAAAGAAACTACCAATCCTGGTGGCAGATGCATAATTTATTTTCCTCCTCCTCTCCAGTAGCACAATGGAGAGGGTATTGAAATACAGCGAAACGGGAAGGGGAGTGGGAACTTGCTGATTCTAGTCACTTTAGTGCAAAACCACAGGACAGTCAGGACAAGGTGGGTTTATCTCCTTTGAGACTCCGTGCTCCCTTGAACAGATAGAGGGGGGCTGAGATCAGAACCTGCTCAGAGCCACTCTTCCCAGTCCTCTTTGAGGCTGAAGATTTGCTCCAAAGTGTTTGAGTTCAGGTGCCACCCCTATCTCAGGGCCAACACCAGGGGCTCAAATCAGGGCAAGGAGCTAATCGGCTTATGTTTGCAAGGAAGCAGCAGGTAAGAGTCTGTGACTGGGAAATAGAGGGGCCCATGGCCTGGGGAGGAGGTGGGGAGCAGAGAAAGAGGGGGAGGGGCTAGTTGCTCATTTTCAGGAGGTGGCAGGGGAGCAATGGTGGCAGTTTCAGCAGAGGAGCGATGGCAGTGGGGGGAGGGATAGAGCCTCCAATTGGTTAGTTGGTTGATTTTTTTTTCACTTGGGAGATTGGAAATGCTGTGTGTGGGAGAGACTATTTTAGGGGGAGGAAAGGTGAGGAGAAGCATCCAATTTCTAACCTCAGCCAAGCTAATTATTTTCGGCACCAGCAACTGCTGCCTCTTGCTGGCATCACACAGAGGGAGGAGCAGGAGCTGTGTCATTTGGGCTAGACCACCTGCCACTGAGAATTTCAAATGGAAATCAATTCTACTCTGAGGGGAAGAAGTGCATAAGCTTAGCTTCCTTTTAAAAGTAGAGAGACACCAGGTGGGTGAGATAATATCTTTTAGGGGACCAACTTTTGCTGGCTAGAGAGAGAAGCTTTAGAGCTATGCTGAGCTCTTCTTCAGGTCTGGGAGAGGCAACCGGAGTGCCCCAGCTACATACAAATACTGCAAATGATTTTTGAATTAAAGTTCAAAAGATATGGTGCTGGTTCTAACGGGGCTGCAGTTTATGTGACTCTGGTTATGAGGGCCCAGTGGAAAGGTATCTCGTCTGTTGGTTGTTTTGTGTGGTTGTTTTTTGAAGGCAAGGCTATCACTTTTTGGCAGCTTTGAGCATTGTCAGCTGGTGGAGAGAGAAAGGTTTAGATTATATAATTTCTAAAGGTTTAGATTATATAGTTTCTAATTCCTCTGTTTAATCACAACTATCGAGGAGGCACTTTACCTCAGTAACACTCCCAGCTGGAGTCCAGATGCAGCTAATTATTCAGACAAACAAGCAAAACCAGAAAAGCTCCAAAGCTTGTGCCCTGGCTCCAGATAGATTATTAACTTTAAAAACCAGCCAACAAGCACAAATATTCCAGCCCTGCTCCCTCACCCTGTAAATACAGTGTGTGTGGGGGGGTGAGGTGTGTGTATAAATCAAAGCCAAAATCTATGGGCGGTGGGAGGCCTAGCGTGCACTCAGATGTTCCAAAATAGGAGTGGTCATTCATTTACACCAAAGGTCATAATGATCCCACAAAGCATCAATGTATTGTACGCAACATAGAAATGGACACACCCTGAATTTCCCACAACACTCTGCTGGCTAAAAGTCATATCAAAGATATTATGGATGGAAATTGCCTATTAGGTCATCTGGACCATTCCTTATTCCCTCCAGTCCAGTCCATTTTCCAGTATTTGATGCAGTCCATTGTTCAAATGACTCAAGCTTCTGCTGCTTTCCTTAGGGAGTATTTCACAGTCTAATAGACCTCACTGTTAGGATTTTTCCTCCCTAATATACATTCTAAAGATTCTTTTGCTTAACTTGTTAGTTAATCTTTGTACGGCACATAGAAGTTGAACTAAAGAAGTATGACATTTATTCATTCAGCAGCTCCTTGCTATACCCTTTTGCACTACCGTATCCATTGCCTTTCTCCTTGTTTATCATATCATATATATATCTATTCTTCTCCCGAGGCCCGATCAAGCTCCCACTGAGATCTATTGATTGACTCCCATAGACTTCAGTGGTGGTTATATCAGGGCCCTTAGCTATAAGAATATATTTCCATCCAAGATGCTGATCAGTTGAATAAACCACTTGAGCTTTGATATTATTACAATGCACGTATGAGAATACAAAATAAAAAGTGATAGCAATAAACCAGCGTGGAGCTGGGTAGTAGGAAAAATCCAGTAGTTAACTATGCAAGATGAATAGGTGCGGCTGAGGAATTTAAACTCTCTGTTGAAATTTTCTTTTAACATGATCTTTCCCCTTCCTTCCCCCCTTAAAACATTCATATTAAACAAACAACAAATAGCATTAATGAAAAATTCAGATTGCAAATTTGCCACCGAGACAGGAAATTTAAAAAAAAACATTAAATTTCCTCTGGGAACATTAACTTGGCCCTATTCCACATCATTACCTAGGGAGGTGGTAGAATCTCCTTCCTTAGAGGTTTTTAAGGTCAGGCTTGACAAAGCCCTGGCTGGGATGATTTAACTGGGACTTGGTCCTGCTTTGAGCAGGGGGTTGGACTAGATGACCTTCTGGGGTCCCTTCCAACCCTGATATTCTATGATTCTATGATTCTATGTGCATTTTATGTTATAGTTATAACAAATTTTCCTGATTCATATTTACAGTTGTGGCATTGGTATAAATGTAATTCATGTTCACTTTGGGGACTCTTTACTCTGGTCAGATCACTAATGTGCTGAAGTTTACATTTAATAAGTCAAATGGAAAACAGAAACTACTGTAGCTGAACAAGGTGGCTGCGTTCACTTTATCAGAGCCATCTTAATTTTGAAGAATTCTGAGACTTAACAGTAGCTGATCTTGAATCTCAACAGTACAATAGGACTGTGTAAATTTAAAAACTAAGAAAGATATTTTTGCATTTGCTAATGATGTTTTCTAAGCTGCAGCGCCAATGTTTGAAGGCTGCTTTTGCAGTTTCTTGAGGCGGTTTGGCGGAAAGTGGTGTTGAGATTATAATGAGCTGGGTCTGGCATGATTGAGTGAACAGGCATAATGGCATGTTCTTGACTACATTAATGGCGCTGTGTACATTAATTTACGATGAAGCTCATGTGAAGAACATTAGTCACTGGCTTAATTAAGAAATCTTCAATCATTTTTTTTAAAATGCACTGCAAAGTTCCCTTGTTTCTATCAAATGATGTCAATTCCTGCTGCACCTGTATCTATTATTTTAGGAGAGGCTTCAACGCCTCTTCAAAGTCCTAATCAACTGAAGCTGCCCTAGCACATCCAGATTCTTAGCCACCAACTTTCCCCTCACAAGCCCAGAGAAACTGGTGAACTGTAGGACAGCTTTTGTTGCCAATTATAATTGGTTTTATCAGTCCCACAGCTTTGCAGTGTGGCCTCCTACATGTGAGAGCTGGGGGGGGGCTTCCTCAGCAGTGCTATATTGTAATAATGCAGGGCTGCATGCACAAACTTCAGAACTGGTCAAAAAGTCATGATTATTTTTCACTGAATAAAGAAAGAAAACTGCAACATTTTTTCAGCAGATTTTCAAAAAGAACGATTTTGTTTTATATGAACATTTCCACACTTTTTTTTTTAGGTTTGTTTGGTTTTCATTATCACACCTTTTTTCTTTGTTTCTGCTTCTGTATCCCTTCCCCTTTGGCCACTGAAAAAGAGGCTTTGTGGAAGAACTGAAAAATCAAGATTTGATTTTTTTGTTTTGTTTTGGGGTTTCATATTAAATAAATGTTTAAAATAAATTGATGGGGTTTTATGTGTTAAATTTTTCATGTAATAAGGCCTTTTTCTGACAAAAGAATGACCACCTCAAGGAAAGATACAGTACCAAAGTCATCAGCAAACACTCATCAATACAGTGTGGGAAACAGAACTTGCCCCCTGTCAGCCTCTGACACACACTTGAGCAAAAGGAAACTAGCCATTAATTCTCTCATATTGGACTTGTACCATCTTCACTACAGTCCAGTCAGATCTGATTCAGTGAACAGAGGTGTATGCTCACTAGTTCAGTTCTTTGTGCTACTCATGATTTTGAGCTTTCTGCTTTTGTTGTTAGAAGCCTCTGAAAGATTAAACACACTAAGTTTCCATTAGGCTCCATGGAGATATTTAATAAAATACAAATGCTACTAGCTTCCTTATCAACTTTTCAACGTCACCTGCACAATCTGTCTCTACAGCTTTTGCCATGCCTTCTCTTTAGATCCTCTCCAGGATTATAATTTACTGCTATAAACTTTCTACTGCAGAATAAAATTACAAACTCACTGACAGAGGCACAACATTGGCAGTCGCAATTGGCTCAGCTCCAACAAAGTCAATATGCCTACCCTGATTTACACCAGCTGAGGATCTAGCCCAGAAGTTTTAACATAAGATTGTGAGCTATAAGGGAAATGGCCACATCTCTCCTATTATTAGACAGAGATTGTGGCCTTTCGTTGTCAACAGAGCTGTCTATCTAGGGTTTTATGCTGCTACCGGTCACCGTAGTATCTGCGTGCCTTCAATGTAAAATCAATTAGCAACCCGTGAAATTTAGCACACTTCTTGGAGCTTCTGGCATCGTTCCATCCTGCCACACCACATACAAAGGTCTACATGATGTCTAACTTCAGCCACTCTTTCTTTCCAGAGCATTAAATTGACTAACAAAGTAGAATTTTGATACTTTTCCAGTGAAAGACGAGCATGAGTCTATCATCAGCCTAATCGACAAGCGAGGAAGCAAAGAGGACTTTATTGTGACAACTAGCAGATGAGAGAAGTAACTTATAACTGATGGGTATTGTAAACATTAGATCTACAAACCAGTCTAGATTATGTTTTCTACCAGACTGTCTTGGGAAAGTTATAGTATCATTCATTTTAAATGGATTTCAATAGCTAGGAGCTCCTAAAGCTGCCAGTAATAACTAATGAACAAACAGTGGGCCAGGTCCTGGCAGTTTAACATTGCTGTGGGTGTCAAACACACAAAATACCCAATGCTGCTATTCCTATGCAGACACAGGGCTAGATCCTTGACCTCCTTCCATCTGCTTTGTACTGCTCCAGCTGTGCAATGCAGCAGGAAATCTGGCTGATCTGGCCATCAGAAGACTTTGCCAATGTAGGGGAATCCCTCAGTGCCAGTAAGCACCCCTCTGTCCTGTTCCCTGGTGCTCCCAGGGAAAAGGAGGCATAGTTAGAGAATCCTGGCATTATGGCAGATTCCAGCTACAGGAAGAGCCCTTTGAGGCTGCGGACAGCCAAATGTAACTCAGAGCAATCCTGAGGCATGGCTAACTTGTTGGAAAGCTGCCCATGGTGCATCTCCTCTCCTCCTCTTATGGCAATGCATCTGTTACCTCCTCTAATAGGGAAGGAGTCTGGAGATGGGGTTATGAAGTATTATATATTGGACAAAAGAAGAGACCATATAGGCTTAGATATATTCAGGAATCACTTTGCCCACCATTGAATTGTAGTAAGAGTTTAAGCAGTCCCCAGCAGTCCTGCACAATGGGTTGGGGCAGGAAGTAAAAAAGAATATTGTATCTTGCTTGATTGGCAGGGATGTATGCATGGGACAATTCCGGAAAAGAAGGTTCCCTCTGAAGAATCAGTCCTCAGGAAGGGGAGAGAATCTATTCAGATTTTTAAAAATAAACCTCATTCGATTAGAGTCCTCTCTGCGTAAGGTCATGGTACCTTTTGGTCCTCTTGGAAAAGCATCTGCTAGTCAGGAGCATTCTCCCTGAAGAAATACACTGGGTCTGGAAAAGGTGAACCGGATGAAGCCAATTCCCTTTAAAAACAACAATAAGTTTAAATACCAAGCATTAAGCATATTATAATTGAAATGAAAAGTACATTATTATCATTTAGAGGACAGCCATATAAAGGTTGCTTACATTTATATAGTGCCTTTCATCTGGAAGATGAAAGTCCTACTACTCATAACTCAGCACACCTTTCTCAAGCGGAACTCCTCCTGTGATGTCAAAGATGATTATTAGGGCTCAGTATTAATAATCTGTTAAAGGAATAGAATTGTTTTCTGAATGTCACATAGAAATACATGCAGGAATAAATCAGGAGTTAAATACATAACCTAGCCATAAACAGCCAGCATATCTAAATGTGTTTTTTAAATGGTATACTGACCTGCTCAAATAATGGCATAATCACATCAGTCACGCTATCAGAGGCTCGTTCACCTGCACATCTACCAATGTGATATATGCCATCATGTGCCAGCAATGCCCCTCTGCCATGTACATTGGTCAAACTGGACAGTGTCTATGTAAAAGAATAAATGGACGCAAATCAGACGTCAAGAATTATAACATTCAAAAACCAGTTGGAGAACACTTCAATCTCTTTGGTCACTCGATTACAGACCTAAAAGTGGCAATTCTTCAACAAAAAAACTTCAAAAACAGACTCCAACGAGAGATTGCTGAATTGGAATTAATTTGCAAACTGGATACAATTAACTTAGGCTTGAATGGAGATGGGAGTGGATGGGTCATTACACAAAGTAAACTATTTCCCCATGTTTATTTCCACTCCCCACTGTTCCTCAGACATTCTTGTCAACTGCTGGAAATGGCCCACCTTGATTATCACTACAAAAGATTCACCCCCCCCCCCGCTCTCCTGCTGGTAATAGCTCACCTTAAGTGATCGCTCTCATTACAGTGTGTATGCTAACACCCATTGTTTCGTGTTCTCTATGTATATAAATCTCCCCACTGTATTTTCCACTGAATGCATCCGAAGAAGTGAGCTGTAGCTCACGAAAGCTTAAACTCAAATACATTTGTTAGTCTCTAAGGTGCCACAAGTACTCCTTTTTGTTTTTGAGGATACAGACTAACACGGCTGCTACTCTGAAACCTGTCATTAAAAGACACTGACATCCTATGGGAAATTATAAAACATTCATTTTATTTAGAAATATTTCTGGAACATAGGAAGTCATACTGGATCATCTATCCAATATCCTGTTTCTGATAGTGGCCAGTACTGGATGTTCAGCAAAAGGTGTGAGAACCCAAGAAAAGACAGATGTAATCTGCCCTGCATGAAAATCTCATCCTAATCCCTAATAATTGAAGATTTGCTTAAACCAGGAAACATGAGGTTTTTATCTCTTTTCAAATACTCTCTTTGTCAGCATTAACAATAACAACTATGGATATTCTGGATATGCATTTAAATGTCTAATCCCTCTTGGAATTTTGCTGAATTTTTGGCCTCAATGTCATCATGAGACAATACATTCTATAGTCTAAGTACACGCTGTGTGAAAAAGTATTTCCTTCTATCTGTTTTGAAATTGCCACTTTTCAATTTAATCCCCTTGTTCTTGTGTTGTGAGAAAGGGTGAACAGAATCTCATGATCTACCTTCTCTCTGCCATTTATTATATTTTATACTTTTATCATGTTCCCTCTTATTCATTTCCTTTCTCATGTAAACAGTCAGTCTTTTCATCTGAGAGTTTTTTATACCCTTAATTATTCTCATCACCTTTCTCTGAGCCCCCTCTATCTAACTGAAATATCCTTCTGAGATGGGGTGACCAGTGCTGCACATAGTATTCCAGGTGAGGCCATGCTATTGATTTATATAATGGTATTATATTATTTTCTGTTTTATTCTCCATTCTGTTTCTTATGCATCCTAACGTCTTGTTTGTTTTTTTGACTGCAGCTGCACATTGAGCAGAAATGGTCATTGAGCTGTCGACAGTGGTGCTGTAGCTCCTTTCCTTAGCTGATATAGTTAATATAGAACCCTGTTCTGCTTGTAGGGCCTGATCCAAAGCCCACTCAAATGAGTGGGAGTCTTTCCATTGACTTCAGTGGGCTTTGGATCAGGCCCACCTGGGGTGTATTGTCTTGTCCCCTGTTCTTTCTTATTCCTAGGGAAATTTGCATGAAAATTAATTACTTGAATCTCAGTCTGTGCTAGAGGTTATATAATAAAACAAGTGTCATAAATGCTTGTTTCTCTGAGCAGGGGCCCTTATCAGCTACTCAGTGGCAGATTAGCCACTGGGCCAATGGGGCCTGTGCCCAGGAGCCCTGGCCAATTGGGGGACCACTGGAAAAATGGGCACCCCCATGCCCCAACCTGCTCCCCCTGCTGGGCCGGCGCTCCTGCCGGGGAACGGGGGAAGACCATGTGCCCTAACCCAGCTCCCTGGCAGGAATGATTGACTAGGGAGGAGGGGAGCCCCTGATCCCCAACCCCATTTCCCCAGCAGGAGCACCGGAGGAGGAGTGGGGAGGGTCCCCCACTTGCTCTGGCCTAGGGTCCCACAGACTCCTAATTAGCCTTTGCAGCCACTACTGACTGGGACCAGTTGAACCTGAGCTCATGTGGGCAGTGAGAACCACACCCTGAACTAGAGCAGTTTATTCTGCTACTACCTGCTATTGCTCACATGCTGCTGGGTAGGATGTTGGGCAGTCGACAAGGGACACTGTCCATATCCTCTCGCTTCTGGCTGAGCTGCACGAAGAATGTAGCCGATTACTTTATGTGGCATATATCAACATCAAAGAGGTTTTTGATTCAGTCAACAGGTCAGCACTTTAGCTTTCACTGAAAGGAGTTGGCGTTCCAGATATTCTGCTAAATCTCGTGCGTGTTCTACACACTGATACTGGTGCAAGAGTGAACGTTGGTTCATGGCTTTTGTTGCATTTCTACACAACCTCTGGTGTGCATTCTCACCCCAGCACTATTCTGTTACTATCCCATCTGGATACTAGGACTTGCTACTCCACATGTCAGAGTCAAGGCTGGTCAAAAAGTGTTCACCTACCAAGACTACGAATAGTAGTCCTGCCCTATGGGGTTGAATGTCTCATAGATTCATAGATTCCAAGGCCAAAAGGAACTGTTGTGATCATATAGGCTGACTTGTATAACGCAGGCCATAGAACTTCCCCAAAATAAGTCCTAGCACATGCCTTTTACACAAACAACCAGTCTTGGTTTAAAAAATGTCAGTGATGGAGAATTCACTATGACTCTTGGTAAATTGTTCCAATGGTTAATTACTCTCACTGTTAAAAATGTAGGCTTTATTTCCAGTCTGATTTTATCCAGCCATTGGATCACGTTATATCTTTCTCTGCTAGATTGAAGAGCCCATTGTTAAATATTTGTTTCCCATGGAGATATTTATAGACTGTAATCAAATTGCCCTTTAACCTTCTCCTTGTTAAACTAAATAAATTGAGCTCCTTGAGTCTATCACTATAAAGCATATTTTCTAACTTTTTAGTCATTCTTGTGGCTCTTTGCTGAACTCTCTCCAGTTTAGCAACATCCTTCTTGAGTTGTAGATACCAGAGCTGGACACAATATTGCAGCAATAGTCACACCAATGCCAAATACCAAGGTACAATAACCTCCCTACTCCTACTTGAGATTGTCCTCTTTATGCATCCCTGGATTGCATTAGCTCTTTTGGCCACAGCGTTACACTGGGAGCTCATGTTTAGCACAACCCCCAAATCTTTTTCAGAGACACTGCTTCCCAGGACAGAGTCCCCTATCCTGTAAGTATGGTCTACATTCTTTGCACTTATGTGTGTACATTTACATTTAGCCATATTAAAACACATATTGTTTGCTTGTGTCCAGTTTACCAAGTGTCCCAGATCACTCTGAATCAATGACTGGTTCTCGTCTTTATTGACCACTCCATCAATTTTTGTGTCATCTGCAAATTTTATCAATGATGATTTTGTTTTTTTCCAGATCATTGATAAATGTGTTAAATAGCATAGGGCCAAGAAACAAACCCTGAAGGACAGCCACCTGCTCAATGACCATTTCCCATTTACAGCCACTTTTTATCCGTGTAATGTGTGCCATGTTAATTTTATATTGTTTTTTTTTAATTAAAATATCATGTGCTACTAAGTCACACACTTTCCAGAAGTCTAAGTATATTACATCAGCACTATTACTTTTATCAACCAAACTTGTAATGTATTAAAAAGAAAAAGATATCAGGTAGTATGACAGGATCTATTTTCCATAAACCCATGTTGATTTGCATTAATTACATCCTCCTCCTTTAGTTCCTTATTAATTGAATCCTATGTAAGCTGTTCCATTATCTTGCCTGGGATTGATGTCAGGCTGACAGGCCACTAATTACCTTGATCATCTCCCTTACTCTTTTTAAAAATTGGTATATTAGCTTTCTTCCAGTCTTCTGGAAATGTCCCAGTCATCCAAGATTTAACTAAAAATCAACTTAATGATCCAATGAGCTCCTCAGACTACTCTTGTAAAACTCTTAGATGCAAACTATATGAAACTGCTGATTTTAAAATGTCTAACTTTTGTAGCTTCTGTTTAACATCCTCCAGAGATACTAATTCACCGTATGGTGAAACTATATCATCTTTTTTTCACCAAATACAGAACAGAAATGTTATTGAATATTTCTGCCTCTTCTGCTTTCTTATTGATCATTTTACCATTGCCATCTAGTAATGTACCAATTGTCAGGATTCTTTTTGTTCCTATTATATTTTTAAAACTCGTTTTTTTTTCGGCAGTAACTCTGCTGGCCATAGATTTCTCTTTGTGCCCCTTGGCTTCCCTTATCAATTTTCTATTATTCCTAACTTCTGATTTGTATTCATTACTGTCAACTTCCCCTTTCTTCCATTTGTTATATATTATTTTTTAATTTTATAGTTGCCTTCACTTCCCCAGGTAGCTTTTTTAACCAACACAGCCTTATTCCTCAGTTGTGGGATTGTGGTTTTTTGGGAGTCTACTAAGTGATTCCCAATTATCATTCATACTTTTCTGATTAAATTCTTTCATGCCAAAAGACCAAGGTCCAAAACCTCTGGGTGCAGGTGGAGTCGAACAGTGGTGAAAGCATCAATGAGTTCATCTGCCAAAGCTGCAAGCAGAGTTCAAAAGGTTGCAGCAAACTGGACATTCTTCGATGAATAAGTCTTGATGTCTCCTGCATGAAGTCTGTGTCTTGCTTATGGAAGTAAAAGTGTCTTTGCACTGAGACAAAGTCCAGGAGCTGGCAAACCTGCGTACTGCCTGTATTGCTATAGGGGTCAGAAACCTGGACCCTTTTAATAGGCACAATTGGAGAGTGGCTAGGGGCATTCCATATATGCTGTCAGTGCCAAATCCTGCGCCTAAAGTGGTTGACTTTGTGCGAAATATCACAATCTCACAGAGATCTGGCCTTCATTCATTCTAGTCAAAAGTGCCATTGCCTGCTCTGTGGTCATGTTGCCAGGATGGACAAAAATAAACCAGCAAACCATATTGAAATACATTGACATGTGAAGGGGTGCATGCCCTGACTCTACCTGGTGCCACTCATGGGGCCATCCTGGAGACGTGTGAATTTGAAGGACTGAGCCAGATCTGGGAATTTCACTATACAATGCCTGATCATCATGCCATGGTCACTCTGCCGCAACGGTCTTCAGTAGACTCTGCATGTTTGATGATGATGGGGTCTGGCTTGGGGTTTGGGTGAAGGTTATGGATGTTCTTTATTTTATCTGAACTTGTTCATTCATCCATAGTGAAAACAGGATCAGAGTGTTTTGAACAAGTCCATTTTCACCCACTGCTACTTATCCCCTGCCTGAAGCTGTAATTCTGAGTCACCACAATTGGTTGCTATAGTAGTGACTGAAAACACAAATGGAGGATTATGGTTTCAGGTGAGAAAAAGGTAGTAGGAGCAGTCTAGATCCTAAAATCCAGTTCTACTCTGAAGAGCAACACTACAAAGATCCGATGAAGTTGCATCCGATGAATTGAGCTGTAGCTCATGAAAGCTTATGCTTAAAGATGGCATCGTAGGGCTCAATGTTCATTGTCTTTAGATCAGAGCTTTTAAGTTTACAAGTAATTCATGGGTTTTTTTTCTTTCCAGCTCCACAAATGCAATCTGGAAGTCTAGCTGTATTCTCTCCCCATATCGTCAACACCTGGAACAGTTAAAAATTCTGTTGATAAGTGAGCCAGATAAGAATCTGACTGATCCTCCAAAAGCCCTATTGGTCCAGCAGTGCTAAAATGAGTGGGAAAAATGTACTTGGAAGCTTGTTTTGTCACTAAAGTAAGAAGGCGAGGCTGTAAAAACTGACTTAAGCTAAATCAAAACGAGAC
Organism: Dermochelys coriacea; assembly: GCF_009764565.3. Taxonomy (NCBI): domain Eukaryota; kingdom Metazoa; phylum Chordata; order Testudines; family Dermochelyidae; genus Dermochelys; species Dermochelys coriacea. The sequence continues at coordinate 157,214,088 of NC_050068.2, forward strand.
ACTCTGATCCAAGATAAGAATTTTCACACACACACCTACACTGATATAACAAAAAGTTTTGTTATTTTGGCTGTACTTTCTCTGTAGACCAGCCCTTACTCACATTTAGAAATTACCTCATTCTGGTAGTACTCCCTTCATTACAATGGCACTACTCAGGGAGTAAAGTACTACCTAGCGTGAATAAGGGTGACAGAATCTGTGCCAAAATGTCTTAAGCCCTGTGTACCCTACAATGCCCTATAGTGACATGTGGATGAATACAGGTCTGGTGGTAGTCTCTCAGATGAGATGGGTTTCAGAATGGTAGCCGTGTTAGTCTGTATCAGCAAAAAGAATGAGGAGTACTTAATAAATTGGTTAGTCTCTAAGGTGCCACAAGTACTCCTCGTTCTTTTTTAGGATGAGATGGTGATGGATGCATTATAAAAACCTAGACTGTTGTTATTATTCATGCTTACTTAAACAAGGATCTTTCAAAATGTTATACTAAAAAGCACGTGGAAAATATAGCACAGTTTGGTTAGCTAGTGTCTGAAAAAAAATCTCTGTGCCCACACTGCTCAGGGAAACGATACTAGAAATAATTATGCTTATACATAGTTGTTCAAAATCGGCTGCTACTAGCACAGTTTTAACTGTAGTACAGCCTGGACTTTCTTGCCCAGTGGGAGGAATGGGTCATGTAGGAGGTTTGTTTTTGTCTCTTGATTGATGATATTTAGATCAAAGTTTTGTAGGCGCATTTGCTCTGGGTGGTGGAATTTCCCTGCTCTGTGTACCAGGTGAATCACTTTATCACTTGCTTTCTTCTCCCCCATACACTATAGAAAGTTAGTCATCAAAACTCCTGCTTTCTTTAATTGCCACAAAATCTGTAACCCCTGGTGTACTCTGTTTGGAGCATGTGCATGCTAAACAGCAACAACAACAAAGAAGAAGAAAAGAAGAAGGAGGAAACAGAGCTGCCACCACATCGTAAACATTTCTAACACTGAAGTGGGTTCTTAATATTAGACAAACTGGTCTGGGTTAGGTTGTTTAGTTTTAAGAACTCCTGAAGTTTGGCTTTAGGAGGTGGATAGAGAAACACCCAAGAAGAAATAAGCAGCTACTTTCTAAAAAAAAAAAAGCAGGTGATGTGTGTTCAGTTTTTTTTAAAAAGTCAATCTTGTAGGTAATTACTAAGGGTACCTCTGCACAGCAAGTAAAGGTGTGACTGCAGCACAGGTAGGCATACCCATGCTAGCCTTAATCTTGCTAGTACGGGTAACAATAGTAGTTTAGATGTGGCACCATGGGCTAGCCTCCTCAATACAAACACAGGTTCTCTGGCAGGCTTGTACTTGTGTTACTAGCCTGGGCTGAAGCCCGTGACATTACATCTGTATGGCTATTGTTACCCATGCTAACTACATTAAAGCTAGTTTGGTTATGCCTACCTCTGCTACAATCACACCTGGCCTTGCAGTGTAGGCAGGAGTTATGTGGAACTGGTAAAAAAATAAAAAGTTACTTGATATAATAGGTTTTAAAGAGACAATTATGTAAAGAGCCATTGCAGCAGGGGGCAAGTTAAAGCTGCTGGAAGTTAGTAGTTCAAAGAAGAAGTTTCAAACTTAAATAAAGATTTTAAGTCTGTAAATCCATGCACAAAGCTTTCCTCCTCCCCAAAGATGGCTGCCATTGCATCTCAGGTCACTGGGAGCTTCTTATCACAAAACCCCAACACTACTGAATTAGAATGACATATTTTATTCATCAAGTTTGCTCTACAAAGCAATTTTTAAATAACTGTTCTTAACTTATAGTAGCACCCAAAAGGTGCTGGGCACAGTCCTTGTTTCAGATTACTTACAGTCTAAATACACAGAGAGTAAGGGTAGGGGAAAAGCAAAGTGATCAGGAAAATGCTGGACATTGCCTCTTATTAGTGTTTTGATTTTGATTTTTAAATTCAATTGTCCTCATTTTCTGTGGGCATTGCTGTAGCAGTGAATTTTTAATAGTGATTTGAAACTCCTGAACTCCTGCCTCAGCACTGTAAAATCAGGAACTAATTGTAGGGCAATCTCTTCTTTGGTTGTTCCCAAATCCTGCTCAGGAGATGATCTTTCTAGTGCTGTCATCCTTGTACCTCACAAGAAACCAAATGCTAAAAAAGATTAATGTTTGTCCTGATGGTGATACGTGATGTCTTGATATACTGTTGTGCAGTATTGCCATGGAAACATTGCACTAGGCTCAGTGTGTAAGTTGTATAATGACCCTCCGCCACAATTCATCTGTAGGGACGGAACCAGAATGATTGAGTACAAACAACAAGGCCCAGATCCTCAAAGGTATTTTGACAGGTTTCAGAGTAGCAGCCATGTTAGTATGTATTCGCAAAAAGAAAAGGAGTACTTGTGACACCTTAGAGACTAACAAATTTATTTGAGCATAAGCTTTCGTGAACTACAGCTCACTTCATTGGATGCATTCAGTGGACTGCATGAAGTGAGCTGTAGCTCATGAAAGCTTATGCTCAAATAAATTTGTTAGTCTCTAAGGTGCCACAAGTACTCCTTTTCTTTTTGCAAAATTTATTTTGGTTTCCTAACTGCCATTGGAAGCATGTTATGCTTGGGACAGTATCTCAAAAATATATTAGGGTTCTGTAAAGTGCAGTTCCTCTCTGAAAAGTGACTTATTTATTGATTCATGATCTCCCCATCACCAGTGTTCATTTTACAAGTAAAAACAAATGTTTTTTTTTAAAAGCCACCAACACTGCTCTGGACTCTGAGTCACACTAGGTTCTTTCCATTGGGCGCATCACCAGTAATAAAGGTTCTGCTGTTCATATTAGGACCTCACTGACACTTGGGCAAGCCATTGTCCCCAAATTATACCCTAGTGACACCTGTGCATGCCCATTGCCACCAGGGCTTTTACAGGTGTTATCAATTGGAATTTGGGAAACAGTCTAGTTGATGAGCAAGATGAAAGAGAATCTACACTCACTCTGTCTTAGTGGTGTTGGCTCTGCTGGGCTAACTGAAGTAAAAAAGCAAAACACCCCGCCCACCTCATTTTGATCATTAAAGTCAGCTGATATGATTATACACTTAGGGAGCAGATCCTGCAAGTGCCATTTTTATATAGTCAATATTCAAAGTAAAATCAAACTTTAGTGATCCTGGAATGGAACAATATCATCAGAGGGATAGCTGGCAACTCTACGAGACAAGGGTCATTCCTACTATGTGCTGTTTCTTTCACAAGGTCAGTATAGGTATATAGGGCGTGTGGTATAACTAGGGGAAATTTTTTTGAACATTCTAAACTTTTTGTTAACACCTCAGTATTTTCATTTGAAAGTTCAAATTTCCCCTGGAGAGCAGACACTTTTTACAAACGTGTTTAATTTAAAACCCAATTTTCTGTTGAAAAAAAGTTGAGATGGAACATTTTCAGCTAGTCCTACCCATGGACTTGATTTGTCAAATGAACAATGGGGAGAGATTTTAAAAAATGAACATTTTCATTAGTATGCAGCATTCCTATTTGTTGAGTCCCTAACTCTAGAATAAAGCACTTCATTGGTATCAGGTGAATTTTTGTGTCTAGAAAAATAGCATTTCTTAACTAGGGAACTCTGTTGTAGTTGGGTGGTTACAAGGAATGCTTGGGATGAGCTGGCAGGTTGCTGGAATATTGCTTCATGAAAAATATGCTTTATTTTTACAGCTATAAAATAAATAGAAACCAAAAGCAAATTACATGCATTTTAACACCAGAAAAACAACAAAGCTCTGTAAACACTGGTGCAAACTTGCCACACTGATGTCACCACAGCTCACTGCAAGGTCTTCCCTCACCATAAGATTCAGAGTAGGGCTCGCTGAATCCACACACACCATGAAGGGAATGGGAAACTCTAAAAAGTGCTGTTGACAAGAGAAGCAGGCTACTGGAGGTAACTGCTTGTATACAGGATGTTGAAATTGCCATCCTGCTCCTAGGGAAGGCCTTACCCTATATTTGCAGGCTCACTCTGAAGTCTTCTCTGGCCCTGTTTTGGAATATTTGTTTTAATCGCCAAAACAAGACTCCATATTCAGTCCTAGGGTTAATGGACTCCACTTATTTCCTGATTCCTGTTCCCAAAGACAGGCGAGCTACCTGAGTCCTATTTCTTTTTTTCAGATAGGCCTGTGCTGATATTCTGTTCTTCCTTGCCGAATTTCTAGCCGTTTATTTCTTCACCCAAAAGCAAATGATCCATTAACATGAAAAATCCCCTGGCAAGGAAATAGAAGAATGAAGGATTACCGGTTAGCAGAAAGAGAAGATAAAGTGGAGTTTACACAAAGGCCCTCACACAAGTCTGCTTTCATTTGCCAACCCTATAAATTCACCTCCCAGGGCTCTTCAGATAGGTATTTTCTTTCATTTATTTTTTAGATTTGTTAGAAATGTGGTGGGTTTTAATCTTTTACCTGCATCTCTATGAAAGACCTTAGCTTACTACAGTCCCCAGTTAGCATGTAGGAAGCCAGGAAATCCAATACCCTCAGTATCTACCCTTACATAAAAAAATCCTGTGTTTACACCACATACTCTCTGCTGGAAGCATCACAAGATGGGACAGAATCTGAGCTCACTCTCTTTTAACTGTGTGGGGTCTGCAGGGAGAACAGGAGTAAAAAAATAGGGGGGGCAGTATTTTTTTCATAAAAATAAGTAGTTATGATTCTGAATACGCACAGGGAGCAGATCGAGATGGCAAGAAGTGATCCTTTTTGCACAGTCATTTTTCAGAGTACAGTTTTTATGAAAAGAGAAAAGGAGTACTTGTGGCACTTTAGAGACTAACAAATTTATTTGAGCATAAGCTTTCGTGAGCTACATGCATCCGATGAAGTGAGCTGTAGCTCACGAAAGCTTATGCTCAAATAAATTTGTTAGTCTCTAAGGTGCCATAAGTACTCCTTTTCTTTTTGCGAATACAGACTAACATGGCTGCTACTCTGAAACCAGTTTTTATGAAATGTACCACAAAATCCGGTGAGGTCTCTTTTCTGTCCATTGAGTAAAATAAAGTTGCTGTTCGATACTACATTGCAGTGGGACTGGAACAATTTTCATAGTGAGGTTACTGAAGGCAGAATCCATGTATCTGGGTTGTTATTACTACTTCAAGCCAAGGGGTGCGGCACCACCCCCAGTTCTAGCATCTATGCTGCATTGTGAGATTTTGGCTGCATATTTCACCATAATTCCTATAATTGAGTAGCTACTGCATGTCACCCCTATAGCCCACTTTAAGGCCTTTTTTTATCACGTGGATTTATTTTTGTGGATTTTTTTTAGTCTCTTCTAATTTGAGCAACCCCCTCCCACCAGTGACAAGCTGCCAAAATCTTAACAACCGGTTCCCTCCTCACCCCACAAGGGGGTCGTGGACCCCCCCGACCCCTTCCCGGGGACTTCTGCCCCATCCAACCCCCTGCGTTCCTTGATGCCCATCCCCCGGACCCTTGCCCCATCCACCCCTGTCCCCTGACTGCCCCCAGAACTGGGCAGGAGGGTCTCGTGGGCCACCGTAGTGGGTGCCCACCCTGCCCCTAAGAGCCAGAGGCACCTGCTGGGGAGCGAGGTGGGGAGTCCCGGCAGTGCTTACCTGGGGCAGCTCCCAGGAAGCATCTGGTAGGTGCTTCTGGCTCCTAGGGGCAGGGGAGCATAACTAGGGGGGGAGCAGGGGGAGCGGCCACTCCCCCCACTGATCACATCAAAAGTGGCGCCTTAGGCGCTGACTCCCTGGGTGCTCCAGGGCTGGAGCACCCATGGGGAAAATTTGGTGGGTGCTCAGCAGCTCCCTGCCCCGTGCCCGGCCCCAGCTCACCTCCACTGTGCCTCCACCTCCTCCCCTGAAGGCGCCGCCCCGCTCTGCTTCTCCGCCCCCCCCCCGGCTTCCCGCGAATCAGCTGTTCGCGCAGGAAGCCGGGGAGGGCTGAGAAGCAGGTGGCAGCTTCACACTCAGGCCGAGGGTGGCGGAAGTGAGCTGGGGCGGGGAGCGGTTCCCCTGCACGGCCCCCCCCCGGATTATCTGCTGCGGCGCGGGTGGGCCTCCTCGTGCACCACCCTGCCCCAGCTCCCCTCTGCTCCCTGGGGCTGAGCGCGAAGCCACCACCTGCTTCTCAGCCCTCCCCGGCTTCCTGGGCGAACAGCTGATTCGTGGGAAGCCGGGGTGGGGGGGGCGGAGAAGCAGAGCGGGGCGGCGCCTTCAGGGGAAGAGGTGGAGGCGGAGTGGAGGTGAGCTGGGGCCAGCTGCGGGGTGGGGAGCTGCCGGTGGATGCTCTGCACCCGTCAAATTTTTCCCGTGGGTACTCCAACCCCAGAGCACCTACGGAATTGGTGCCTATGGCACCACTTTTGGCTGGTTGTTACATTTAGAAGCCCTTTTAGAACCGGTTGTCCCTCGTGGGACAACCGGTTCTAAAAGCAATTCTAAAATTAACAACCAGTTCTAGCGAACTGGTGCGAACTGGCTCCAGCTCACCACTGCCTCCCACCCATCATAATCATCTTAAACATAACCTACATTGCTCGTCCAGTAATCAATGGGACCGCTTGTGCAATAAGGTTCAAATCAGTCTGAGTCAGGGTAGCAGAATCTGGCAGAAAGTAAATTAGTTACATCACACTTTATAATAGGCAACGAAGGGGAATAAAGAAACCATAGCTGTTGTCAGAGTCTTTTCTCTTGGTTTATTCACACCAGACTCCCCACGTAACTACAAACATCAGCAAAAAAAATCTGCATAGCAGCTGGAATATACGGTAGTCGCCAAAATTTGTTTAGGGTGTGTCATGGAATGAGGCAATGGGAACAGTGGAAAAAGTACTAAGGAAACACTGAGTGTATCACAGATACAAACTGAATCAGATGGTAGTTTTATGTACATTTCTATAGCTACTAGGATACTCAGGTCATTAAACAAATACCAAGTGAGTATAAAAAAAACATTTATTGAGGAACAGCCAAGGAATATTTATTTTTTAGGTAGCTGATAATCCCTAATAAAGTCTTCTAATAATTCATAGGTATTGAATTATCTGCCTTTTATTAAATCTTAATTAAATGCATATATAAGATGCTTAATTTAGTGTTCCTTGTAATTGCTGGATACTTTCACCTTTGTGGCAAATGGAGAGAACTTGATCAGCATCTGCTGCTTCTCTAAGGCTGTTCCTCCAATTAATTTAATGTCTGGAAGCGGTGGGGAGCTTTTTCTTGTACAAATTAAAGCTGTGGTACCACCACAAACATTTGTTCACATTGCCTATACTTTGGGTCCCTTGAGTTCATTGTAAATGTAATCCTATTTAGTGCTTTTCATCTTTACAATGCTTTAAAGACAACTAGTTAAAAAGAGGTGTGATATAGAGGTTACAGAGCAGGACGAGGCATCAGGATTTCTGGGTTCTAGTCCCACCTCTGACTCACTAAATTCTGCTTTCCTAGGCTACTTGCAGAGTAATACAACATGCTATTTGACCTGAGCAAAGATGGTAGAATCTCACTCTATGTGACCTTAGGCAAGTAATTTAATATCTCTGGGTTGAATCCATCAGGGCATTTGTGGCCCCATGTAGAACTCCCCCAATGTAAGGGGACAGAAAATGCTTTTTTCCCATTAAAATTTTTGATTAAAACAAAACTGTTTTTGTCAAAACATATCTTTTGAAAGTGTCCAGGTTTTAATGTTTAAAAAAAAAAAAATCTGAAAATTTGCCGAACACTAAAAAAAATGTCAGGTTTTATGCACACACATTCACAATTGATAACTGTAGACATTTTTCACAAAAGTGACCATTTTGTCAAAAGAATGGTGTCACGTTGCACTCCATATGTTTTAGGGAAATATGCTATTGAGTATGAATATAATGTAACTGGAATATGCTTCATGCAAAAGGTCTCTTGTAAGGTATCATTACAAAGCTTATGATCTACGGAGTGTGGTCATCCTATTTGTTTGCATGTATTATTTCTAGGTTAGGAGAATAAGATAAAAAGTTGTATTACTGTTGTAAACATGTTAAGTGGAAGCCATTAAGGGTGCTTCAGAATCCATGAACTGTGAATGGGTTTGTTTACCTGCAAGCTTTCCTGTGGATTTGTCTTCCAGCTCCTAGGCTATGAAGGAGGAGATCTTACAGTGACATGTGATCACGTCACCTGAACTGGAATCCATCTTAAACCTGGGGCTTTTCCATTGAGAAAGAGGGATGGACTAGTTCTCATTAGCTCCATGGAAGAAGTTATTCTTTTGTGGTGATTTGAATGATGGATTAGTGCAGAAGGATTGGAAGATCATTTGGGGTGAAATTCTTGTGTCAGCACAAGGCCTATGCTCCACTTAATTCCCACTTATGTTTGAGTGCCATATAGGCCTTGGGCTGGCCCTCTGCACAGGGTGAATTTCATCCTTCATATGTAGAGGCAGCATGGAAGGAAGTATGTAGATGAGAGTGAGAAAGAAACAATTGGGAGGTGAAGCTAGCATTGCTGATGGACTAAGGTGTGATGTGTGTGCTAAGAAACAAGTAGGTGCTATACAGGTTCACAGTATGTATGCCTAACTGGAATTATATCTTGATACAGTGAGAGTATAAAAATGTTTCTTAGGTGAGAGCTAACTGTTTCCTTTCATGTATTGAGTGGGTTAATGTTACAAGCCTTTCTAGTGAGTCAGTAATATTAGATAACAGTAAGACCAAACAAAAAATGTCCTAACATTTCTGAACATATAACCACTGCAGTTTCGATATGATCTGTTACATTTCAGTGAACAAACCTCTGCCTGTCCACAAACATGAGTGCACACAGTAAAATAAGACTCCCTGTAAGATTTTCTTTTTTTAAATAAAAAATTGTGAATAGAAAAAGAGTGTCCTTATAAACAATGTTTCCCTTTTCTGAAAAAACTCTGTTAAGGGTGATTTGAAAACTGTCCTTAGGCTTTCCATCTTTAATTGGAAAAATTTACGAGTGTCCCCATAGGCCTTTCTAGCTGTCACCAGTGAAAACCATAAGCTCACTCCTGGAAGTAAAAGCATTTACTCTGGCCACAGAGGCACTAGCATACCCCCTTCCTGCCAACTACCAACTGAATGCCAGCACAATATGCCACAAGTTAGCTTAAAAGTGCTGATGTATAAGCTTTGGCCAATGTACACATTACTTGAGAGAACCTGGATTGAAGAGAGAAACTGGTCCATTTCAGATTTCCCTTGTTACTTCCATTGCCCAATTCAAATGTAAAGGAGAAGATGCGAGTGATGTAGTATATGGATTCACTAAAGCTATAGTTCACTCTAGAGTCATTTTTAACAAGATTCATAGACTCGTTGATGAGCTCTATTTTGGCTACCAGTGCACTTCCAAAGCTGAGCCAAGTACTATAAGAAAACTACATTTCGAGATTTATCATGCAGATGTCAAAGCATGTTACCAATTTAATTCAGACTGATAAAAACAATCAGTGTGGCCAGCTCTCATTATTTTATCAGACATCTCATGACATTTTTTGATTTTCTTGAACCTCAGCTGCTAGAATCATGTGATTAGTTGAGAATAACAGAATTAAAAAAAAAGTTTCTAGACTTTGTGCTTGTGGAGAAGAAAATTGAAAGCATGACCTGAGTGTATCCTAAAGGCTCAGAGGCCAGAAGGCAAAGAAAAAGAACGCAAATTTTTTATTTTTTTTTTTCAATTTTTCATGAGTTTTAAACTAATCTTGTGACATTTGGGGGGCCTGTTTATGATTTCACAATACTGGAATTTCAAAAATGAAATTTAATATTTTAAACTAGCTCTAGAAAATAATGAAAGCAGTTAATAAATTGCAAGATTCATATGATTACATGGTATTAAATTGACTGGGGTAATAAAATAGATTGATAGTGGAGTTTTAATAGGCACATTTTAAAAACATGTATTTTTAATTTATGCAAAAATGTAAGAATAAGTGCCAGAATTGGAAAAATAAACAAACATTGAAAACTGGAAAACCTAACTACAATGCCATTTCTGTACAGGGCAGCTTTGGTACTTCATTCAGGGAATTCATATGTGCAGCAGTGCCCTACAAAACCTTGCCATTTGTTTGGCCTGGTCTACACTACGAGTTGAGGTCGAATTTAGCCGCATTATCTCGATTTAACCCTGCACCTGTCCACATGACGAAGTCCTTTTTTTTTACTTAAACAGCTCTTAAAATCGATTTCTTTACTCCACCCCCGACGAGGGGATTAGCACTGAAATTGGCCTTGCCAGGTCGAATTTGGGGTACTGTGGACACAATTTGACAGTATTGGCCTCTGGGAGCTATCCCAGAGGCTCAGTTGTGACCGCTCTGGACAGCACTCTCAACTCAGATGAACTGGCCAGGTAGACAGGAAAAAGCATGCGAACTTTTGAATCTCATTTCCTGTTTGGCCATTGTGGTGAGCTCACCTGCACAGGTCACCATGCAGAGCTCATCATCACAGGAGACCATGCAGTCCCAGAATTGCTGAAGAGCTCCAGCATGGACCGAACGAGAGGTATGGGATCTGATCGCTGTATGGGGAGCCGAATCTGTGCTGGCAGAATTCAGCTCGAAAAGACGAAATGCCAAAATATTTGAAAAAATCTCCAGTGGCATGAAGGACAGAGGCTATAACAGGGACCCGCAGCAGTGCAACATGAAAATTAAGGTGCTCAGGCAAGCCTACCAAAAAAACAGAGAGATAAAAGGCCATTCCTGTTCAGAGCCCCAGATATGCCGCTTCTATGATGAGCTGCATGCCATTCTAGGGAGTGCAGCTACCACTGCCCCAAGCCTGTGCTTTGACTCCATCCAAGGAGTAGGAGGCAACACGGAAGCAGGTTTTGGGGGCAAGGAAGATGATGATAAGAAGGAGATTGTAGATAGCTCAAGCAAGGAAGCAGAGAAACCGGTTTCCCCAACAGCCAGGATCTGTTTATCACCCTGTACCTGGACCCAGTTCCCCCCAAACCCACCCAAGGCGGGCTCCTGAACCCTGAAGGCAGAGAAGGGACCTCTGGTGAGTGTACCTTTGTAAATATTATACATGGTTTAAAAGCAAGCGTGTTTAATGATTAATTTGCCCTGGCATTCGCGGCCAGTACAACTACTGGAAAAGTCTGTCATGTGCCTGGGGATGGAGTGGAAATCCTCCAGGGACATCTCCATAAAGCTCTCCTGGATATACTCCCAAAGCCTTTGCAAAAGGTTTCTGGGGAGGGCTGCCTTATTCCTTCCTCCATGGTAGGACACTTTACCACGCCAGGCCAGTAGCATGTAGTTGGGAATCATTGCAGAACAAAGCATTGCAGTGTATGGTCCCGGTGTTTGCTGGCATTCAAACAACATCCGTTCTTTATCTCTCTGTGTTACCCTCAGGAGAGTGATATCATTCATGGTCACCTGGTTGAAATAGGGTGGTTTTAGTAAGCGGACATTCAGAGGTGCCTGTTCCTGCTGGGCTGTTTGCATGTGGCTGAACAGAAATCTTCCCCGCTGTTAGCCACGCAGTGGGGGGAGGGGTGAAGCCATCATCCCAGAGCATTGGGTGTGTCTGTGTGGGGGGGGAGTTAGTTGGGTTTCTGCTGCACGTGAAGCTGAAAACTGCAGCCCCTCCTTTTAAATTGCCAACCCATTTTTAATGGCCAACCCAACGGCTACTTCGTATGGGAAATGAGGGCGCTGCTGTTTGAAACCATTCCCACATGTTATGAAGGTTAAAGAAGCCAAAAGACTGTGGCTTACCATGGCTGCCTGCAAGCCAAATTCTGCTGCCTGGCCCTGCGTGAGTGATCTCTCACACCAAACCGGCATACCCTCAATAAGAGGCAAAATGTGACCTTGTAATGAAAGCACATGTGCTATGTAATGTTAACAGCAAGGTTTACCGTGAAAGAGTGCACCCATTGTTCTATAAAATGTGTCTTTTTAACTACCACTCTCCCTTTTTTTTTCCTCCACCAGCTGCATATGTTTCTCCTTCCCAGAGACTAGCGAAGATGAGAAGGCGAAAAAAATGCACTCGTGATGAAATGTTTTCTGACCTCATGCTGTCCTCCCACACTGACAGAGTACAGCAAAATACACGGAGGCAGACAATCTCAGAGTGCAGGAAAACACAATATGACCATGAGGAGAGGTGGCGGGCTGAAGATGGTAGGTGGCGTCAGCTTGCTGAATGAAGGCAGGAGTCAATGCTCAGGCTGCTGGAGGATCAAACTCATACGCTCCAGCATATGGTTGAGCTGCAGGAAAGGCAGCAGGAGCACAGACCGCCGCTACAGCCCCTGTGTAACCAACTGCCCTCCTCCCCAAGTTCCATAGCCTCCTTACCCAGACACCCAAGAATGCAGTGGGGGGGCCTCTGGCCACCCAGCCACTCCACCCCAGGAGATTGCCCAAGCAACAGAAGACTGGCATTCAATAAGTTTTAAACTTTTAAAGTGCTGTGTGGCCTTGTCCTTCCCTCCTCCACCACCCCTCCTGGGCTACCTTGGTAATTATCCCCCTATTTGCGTGATTAATTAATAAAGAATGCATGAATGTGAAGCAACAATGACTTTATTGCCTCTGCAAGTGGTGATCGAAGGGAGGTGGGAAGGGCGGTTAGCTTACAGGGAAGTAGAGTGAACCAAGGGGTGGGGGGTTTCATCAAGGAGAAACGAACAGAACTTTCACACCGTAGCCTGGCCAGTCATGAAACTGGTTTTCAAAGCTTCTCTGATGCGCACCGCACCCTCCTGTGCTCTTCTAACTGCCCTGGTGTCTGGCTGCATGTAATCAGTGGCCAGGCGATTTGCCTCAACCTCCCACTCTGCCATAAACATCTCCCCCTTACTCTCACAGATATTGTGGAGCGCACAGCAAGCAGTAATAACAATGGGAATATTGGTTTTACTGAGGTCTAACCGAGTCAGTAAACTGTGCCAGCGCACTTTTAAATGCCCAAATGCACATTCTACCACCATTCTGCACTTGCTCAGCCTATAGTTGAACAGCTCCTGACTACTCTCCAGGCTGCCTTGTATGGCTTCATGATCCATGGCATTAAGGGGTAGGCTGGATCCCCAAGGATAACTATAGGCATTTCAACATCCCCAATAGTTATTTTCTGGTCTGGAAAGTAAGTCCCTTGCTGCAGCTGTTCAAAGAGACCGGAGTTCCTGAAGATGCGAGCGTCATGTACCTTTCCCAGCCATCCCACGTTGATATTGGTGAAACGTCCCTTGTGATCCACCAGTGCTTGCAGCACTATTGAAAAGTACCTTTTGCGGTTTATGTACTCACTGCCTTGGTGCTCCTGTGCCAAGATAGGGATATGGGGATATCGCCCCACCACAGTTAGGGAATCCCATTGCCATCCAGTATGACCTGCATGTTTCCCAGAGTCACTGCCCTTGATATCAGCAGCTCAGTGATAGCTTGGCTACTTGTATCACAGGAGCCCCCACAGTAGATTTGCCCACTCCAAATTGATTCCCAACTGACCGGTAGCTGTCTGGCGTTGCAAGCTTCCACTGGGTTATTGCCACTTGCTTCTCAACTGTGAGGGCTGCTCTCATCTTGGTATTCTTGCGCTTCAGGGCAGGGGAAAGCAAGTCACAAAGTTCCATGAAAGTGCCCTTATGCATGCGAAAGTTTTGTAGCCACTGGGAATCATCCCAGACCTGCAACACTGTGCGGTCCCACCACTCTGTACTTGTTTCCTGGGCCCAGGCATTCCACGCCATGAACCTGCCCAATTGACACCATGATGTGCACATTGCAGGGGCTCGTACTTTGTGAGAAGTCTATGTCCATGTCCTCATCACTCTCGTCACAGCGCTGCAGTCATCTCCTCCTCGCCTGGTTTTGCTTTTCTTGCTGATTCTGGAGCTGCATATCCTGCTGGATAACGCGTGCGGTGTTTATAGTGCTCATAACTGCTGCGGTGATCTGAGCGGGCTCCATGTTCCCAGTGCTATGGTGTCTGCGCTGAAAAAAGGAGCAAAACGATTGTCTGCCATTGCTCTAATGGAGGGAGGGGTGACTGACAACATGGATTACAGGGTTGGCTTACAGGGAATTAAAATCAACAAAGGGGGTTGCTTTGCATCAAGGAGAAACAGAATGGCCCCCTCAAGAACTCAAAACCCTGGGTTTAGCAGACTGTTGATTTCACGGAGGGAGGGAGGACGGGAGGAGAAAATGAATACAAAACAAATCTGGTCTATTTCTTGTTTTGATCCACTTAATCTATCTTTATACATCTTGCTGGCTTCTGATGGTGCAGTACGACTGCTGGCCATCATTGTCTCCTGGGTGCTCGGCAGAAGACGGTGCAGTCTGACTGCTGGCCATTGTCGTCTCCTGGCTACTCATTAGAAGACAGAGCAGTAGGACTGTCGGCAGGACTGAATCGCCATGAGAGGAAAATTAAAAGGGAAATGACCTGGCTGAGTCACTCCCAGGTTTGCCCAGGCGCTCCTGACCAACCTCACTGAGGTTGGCTAAAAGAGCACCCTGGAGTACGGTGACGATGTGCTACCAGTCATACTGCACTGTCTGCTGCCAAAAGGCAATGAGCTGCTGCTGTGTAGCAATGCAGTACCATGTCTGCCAGCATTCAGGAGACATATGGTGACGGTGAGCTGAGCGGACTCCATGCTTGCCATGATATGGCATCTGCACGGGTAACCCAGGAAAAAAGGCGTGAAACGATTGTCTGCCATTGCTTTCATGGAGGGAGGGAGGGTTGGAGGGAGGGAAGGGGGTGCCTGATGATATGTACCCAGCACCACCCGCGAAATGTTTTTGCCCCATCAGGCATTGGGATTTCTACCCAGAATTCAAATGGGCGGCGGAGACTGCGGGAACTACTGCGATAGCTACCCACGGTGCAATGCTCCGGAAGTCAAAGGTTGCCTCGGTACTGTGGACGTGCTCCGCCAACTAAATGCACTTAGAGCATTTGTGTGGGGACACACACAACTGACTGTATAAAAATGCTTTCTACAAAACCGACTTCTATAAATTTGACCTAATTTCGTAGTGTAGATATAGCCTCTCACATATCCAGTGCACTTTGTAAATAGTGGCACAATGATGTACATCTCCTTTCAAGGCTAATGCTCTTGACTTAAAACAAGGTCATAGTGAAAAAGAAAGAGGAGGAAAGACAATTGTCTGTTGGCTCCCTATAAGAAGGGATAAAAAACACAAATATTGGTTACCAAGTATAACTCAGTATTTATTATTACAAAAACACCCGAAGAATGGTTTATTGAAAACTTCTCCAAATTCAGCTATTTAGCCAAACCTTTGGTCTAATAAGTCTAGAGAGAGAGATGGTGTAAAGGTCTGTGTACTGGCCTATATTATAATTGTCTCACTGTCTTCAGTGGAATTACTCATGTTCAAAGTTAGCATGTGCGTGTTTGCAAACTGAGGGCTTAAAGATGAACTGTAAAGGGAGTGAGTTTGCTTTCTGTACAATATATAAAGAAGTCCTGAAAGTTTCCCTCCCCGACTTGTTTTTTACATTAAAAATTCAGGTCTCAGGTAACATTTTTAAAAGCACCTAAATGACATAAGAGCCTAAGTCCCATTTATTTTCCATTTTGAAAATGGAATTTAGTCCCATTGGCACTTTTGACAATTTTACTCTGGGTGTAGTATATTTTTCTTGGAAGACTATGGACGACCAAAAAATAGGAAGTTGAGCACATCATAGATACCATGGAAATGGATTTTATTCAGACTATTTAAACTTTGCTTTTGATTTGCTTTGGTTAATTAAATTAAATTAAATGATCTGAGAGAGCTCTCAAATCATACCTTTGGATCCTCCCAGAGAGGCCACCAACAAAACAAGGAAGAGAAAACTGGGTATTCCTGATATTTCTAATGGCAAACAAACAAACAAAAAACAAACAAAAACCCCCCACCAGTTAAAAACAAACAAACAAAAAAACATTCAGGCCTTGTTTTACATACCATAGAGGAGCCAAAAAAGATATAAGCTATTTTTCTCCTTTTCAGGCACATTTAATTTCTCTCAGTTTCTTTCCCCACTGAAACATGGGGATAATATTTACTTGCCTACTATGCAACTGGCAATCCATATGCCAGCTTTTGCCAAGACTGCAGGTGTTAAATAAGAACTGACAGACTCATAGCTGGAGATCAGACCAGTTCACCTGTATGTTTGTTTTGCTCAAAATAGGTATTAGTCTTAGAAGAATGTATTTAGTGTTTAGACTCTATGAAATGCTTGCAAGTTGTTGTATGAGTTAATTTCACTTGTAATGCCTGTATGCCACGCATATGCAAATGCGGTTATATCGTAGAGCTTGGCTGTAGACAATGGATTGTCTACACCATACCACACAACAGAACCACTAACCCAGGAACCTATCCTTGCAACAAAGCCTGTTGCCAACTCTATCCACATATCTATTCAGGGGACACCATCAGAGGGCCTAATCACATCAGCCACACTATCAGAGGCTCGTTCACCTGCGCATCTACCAATGTGATATATGCCATCATGTGCCAGCAATGCCCCTCTGCCATGTACATTGGTCAAACTGGACAGTCTCTACATAAAAGAATAAATGGACACAAATCAGATGTCAAGAATTATAACATTCAAAAACCAGTCAGAGAACACTTCAATCTCTCCGGTCACTCGATTACAGACCTAAGAGTGGCTATCCTTCAACAAAAAACTTCAAAAACATATTCCAGTGAGAGACTGCTGAATTGGAATTAATTTGCAAACTGGATACAATTAATTTGGGCTTGAATAGAGACTGGGAATGGATGAGTCATTACACAAAGTAAAACTATTTCCCCATGTTATTTCTCCCCCCAACTCCACCCCCCAATGTTCCTCAGACGTTCTTGTTAACTGTTGGAAATGGCTCACCTTGCTTGTCACCATGAAAGGTTTTCCTCCTTCCCCCCCTCCTTCCTGCTGATAATAGCTCATCTTAAGTGATCACTCTCCTTACAGTGTGTATGATAAAACCCATTGTTTCATGTTCTCTGTGTGTGTGTATAAATCTCCCCACTGTATTTTCCACCAAATGCATCCGATGAAGTGAACTGTAGCTCACAAAAGCTTATGCTCAAATAAATTTGTTAGTCTCTAAGATGCCACAAGTACTCCTTTTCTTTTTGCGAATACAGACTAACCCGGCTGCTACTCTGAAACCTGCCCTGTTTTTGATAGTCTGCTTTGAGGTAGGCAGTCATGGTCGTGACACCTACCACAAAGGAGTTTTTTAAGGAATAGTTAATTTTTGTGAAGTGCTTTGAAGGTTAAAATTGTTTGGGTCTGAAAATGTAATGAGAATAGGCTTTCTCATGAGATTTCTAGCACAACCTAGTTCTAGTCTTAGAAATGTCAAGATTCTAGTGTGTGGTATATCAGTAATTCTGCTTTCTCTCCCAGCCCAAAACTGGAAGGGAAAATGTATGGGGGGAAAAGATTAAAAGTGAAGCGACTTTAAACAGGCTGAGAAGGCTGACTTCAGGTTTTGGGTGTAGTTTCAGGTTGTTCCGTATTTTATCTGAACCAGTTCTCCAGTCCCTGCTTTCAATTGTATTCAGACATTCCTGGGTGTGGTCACTTGTCCTTCAAAAAACTATGAGTGGGCAAAAGCTGCCAGCTACATACTGCTCTTGAGGTGTATATTTAACATTGCTGTCATACGTACCCTCAGAGAAATACTCTGTGTTACACGGTCACTGGCTTCTTTCTTTATCTGTTATTATACCTGGCACTGTGTTTTCTGTAGTTTAATACAAAGTGTGTAGTGCCACTCCATTTACCAACATGAATCTATGACCATATTATACAGTACAGTGTAGTCTTTGGCACAACAGCATGTTGCTCAGAGGAGCTGGTAGGTGGGTCTAAAGTAGTTTACTGAAGAGTAAGACAATTAACCCTTATCACAGGGAAGATGTTATAGATTCTACTATGCTGACTGGGTACTTTAGATTTTGTGGTTGTTTTTCCTTGCAAATCTATTCAGACGGCTTTTCTGGCAATGAATCTTACTTTCATTTGTGGGTTTTTTTTTTTTGTTATGTCAGGCGACAATTTCAAGTCACGTACCATATGAGTGCAGGTAGGTACTTGGCTTTGACCCAGTTGCTTTTATCTGGTTTCTCAAGATCTTTTGCTTATCATGGTGTGTAAGAGATGGCAATTTTCCAGTCATGTATGTGCCTAAATCTGATAATTTGGTATTTGTTAGCAACAGGCAGACTAGCTTGACTTCAAAATATACAGCTTCTGCCTCTTTAACTCCGTGAAGGTTTGTAACATATAGAAAACATTCCCAATAAACTGTGATAACCCTCTGCTGTCTCTCAAAGTATAAACTGAAAATGAAAAATAATTTAAAAGCAGTTAAACAAACTTAGTTGATGCTCAAACATTTTTGAGCATCAAGGTTTGATCTAACCCCCTGCCAAGATGCAGGATTCAGGCCAGGTCAGGATACCAGAGGGGCACAGGCAGGAGACAAACTGGAGATCAGAACCACAAGTCAAATGTCAGGAGCCAAGCCATGTTGGGATGCCAGGAAATCAAGGGGAGTGCGAATGGGTGGCACATGGTATGCAGTCCAGAGCAGCATGGATGCTGGTTGTTCAGACAGCTTACTGTTCCTATTGCTGTCTTAAGTAGGACCAGTGGACCAATCAGCTGCTCTGGGACTCCACCAATAAGACATCGGGGCAGAGCCTCATACTGGAGCTGGCCTTTGGGGTTCCTGGGTCAGCAGTTGTCAGTAGGCTGCCAAATGGAGGATTGAAGCATGGTTGCTCCTGTGGACCCAGGCTCAAGCTGAAGCCCATGGGTCACAGCAGAAAATTGGGCATGTTCTTATTTGTTCAGATGGGCTGATGCTGGAAAACCAGATCTGAACATCCCTCTCTCTAAGTCTTGGGAAGTTTTGATATGGATCCAAATGTCTTGATTCCCATTTGTCTCCCTAATGGGCAGAACTGGAACCTCAAACCCAAACACCCATGAACTTTGTGGAACTTTGGATTCAGATTGAAATTCAGGTTTGTTTGAGTTCTATGTGGTGCATTTAAATTTTATTTTCAGGATACATAATTTGAATATTCTATGCCCAGTGCCTCATAATTTATGCCTGTAATCCATATTTAGTGTCATTAGCATAGTTGATCTATTCACAGCTGCACTACACAGGCTTACACTAAAGTAATATCAGAGAGAGAAGGTGGGTGAGGTAATATCTTTTATTGGATCAACTTCTGTTGATGAGAGAGACAAGCTTGCAAGCTTACATGGAGCTCTTCTGAGCTCGAAAGCGTGTCTTCCTCACAAACAGAAGTTGTTCCAATACAAGGTATTACCTCAACCACCTTGTCTCTTTAATATCCTGGGACTGACATGGCTACAACAACAGTGCATACAACTAAAGCAGTACAACAGATTAGAAGTTTTAAAGTTATCTAGAGGTGCTACTGAAATGCTAGATGTTGACTCTTTTTTTTTATTCTAATATAGAACTTGCAAACATCCCTTACATTAAAGGGTAGGCACAAGAACACTAGAGAGTCGTCAGAAGCATGAACAGCTAATTACGATATGCTCCTCACTACTAAAAATAAAATGCAGGAAGAGTTCTCAGTGACTCACAGTGCACAGGACTATTCTGACAAAAGTGTAATAACAACAGAATGATATACAGGAAACCCTAAACTTGAAAAGTTATCATTTTTTAAAAACTATGCTTATAGCATAACCCCCCAATGCTTTTAGAACACACACAAAGATATTTATGTTGTGCATACAAAACTGATAGCGAAGCACTTTGTGAATAAAAATGGCAGTTATCCATATACCTGTCATAAATAAATGTAATTGTGTACATTCACTAAAGAGTGGTCCAAAACACTGCAACAACCTTGCTGTAAGATGCAGTGCTTTGACCATCACTGCAGAATACTAAATTACATTTTACAATACATTTTTTGTAAAAGTGCCCCAAACCTATATGCGCATTGTATGTAGACAAATACAGTATATGTTGTTAACTTACAAATGCCAACTCGATGTGAGTGTCTTGCACACCTAAGGTCAGATTTCCAAAAGCACAGAACTCATCTGGAGTCAGATTTTCAAAAGGGCTCAGATTCTGGTTACGCTGTGTCCACAAAGCAGCTGGGAGTGAACCTGCCAGCCCAGGTACATAGACGGGCGCTAGAAGGGCTTGAGCTAGCCCACTAAAAATAGCACTGTTGATGTTGTGGCCTGGGCGGCAGCTTGACAAGCCAACCCAACTCCCTGTATCAGAGCTCAGGTGGCTGGCCCAAGTCTCCGCTGGAGCTGCAATGCCCATTGCCCACATTGCTATTTTTACTGCACTAGCTCAAGCAGCTAGCATGGGTCTGTCTACCCCATCTGGGAGGCTCACTGGTTATAGATATACCTATAGACACCTAAATAAGAGCCGAAGTGCTTAGCACCCTGCAGCTTCCATTGTGACACGAATGGCCAGATTTTCAGCAGAATTCAGTAACCAATGTATACCCGGCTTTCTGAGAACTTTAATAATCCAGCCACTTATTTTGGTGCCCAACGGGGAGCAAAGCACTTTTGAAAATCTGGCCCTGATTGTGAGTGCTGACCTCATTCGAACATCTGCCCCATACCCTGTTGCACACCCAGTCCTACTGAAAGTTGAAGTATGGTATGCTCACAGACAGGTTTTCAGTTATGCATTTTATGTACCTGTAGGAGAATTAACCTCTTATTAATCTGTTCAAGGCGCTGTATACCTACACTGCAATCAGAGGTATGACTGCAGCTCTGGTAGGCAGACCCACGCTAGCTTTGATCTAGAGAGTGTGGCTAAAAATAGCAGTGAAAATACAGCACCACACACTTCAGCATGGCTAGCAATGCTTTATTTCATGCTATTTTTAGCCACGCTAGCTAGATTAAACTAGTTCTAGTCTCCTAACCTGAGTGGCAATCACACCTCCAATTGCAGTGTATACATACCATTAATGACAGATTTCAGAGTAGCAGCCGTGTTAGTCTGTATTCGCAAAAAGAAAAGGAGTACTTGTGGCACCTTAGAGACTAACAAATTTATTAGAGCATAAACTTTCGTGAGCTACAGCTCACTTCATCGGATGCATTTAATAATGTGTAACAGTCACCTGCTATCTTTCTTTGTAAAACAACATCATGGAAACAGTGACCTGGCGAAGCAGACTAAAAAAGGATAAGGCCAAATTGTATGATAGTTGGATAATCTATAAATCATGTATGTCGAGCAGAGTGAAAAACGGATTTTTTGGTTCCCTGGCAATTCCAAAAAAATGAAAAAAAAATATTCACTTTGGGTCAAACCAAAAATAAAATTTTCAACTAATTGAAAAGTTAATAAAGAAGTATGTTGAATGAAACATTTTATTTAAACATTTTCAAAACAAAATGTTTAAATCTTGAGCATTCTTTAAACATTTTTGATGCTTTAAAATAAAATTAAAGAAAATTTTGAAACATAAAAAGTTGCCTCAAACCAAAAGATGGAAGTGTTTCATTTTGCAAATGTCAAAATAAAATGTTTGGAAGGTTTTGGACTTTTTGTTGATTTTTTTTTAACCAAAACAATTTGGTGAAACAGACACAAATTCCGGAAACATTTTGGTGATGCCAAATCTGCATTTTTTTGCTGTTAAAAAAAAAAAGAGTTTTAGCTGAAAAATTTCATCCAGCTCTAATTGTACTTCTCTGTCTAGCAACCATGGGCTGGCTTATTTACCTGGACAGCCCCACTGCAGCTAAGAGCCATGGACCTACCTGTGTATCATCTATGTGAATATAAATAATTAAAAAGAAAGTGACACTGATTGCAATACAATTAAAACCTGAGCTGTACTTTTTTCCTACTAGGTTTTAATTCATTTCCTTTCCTTCACAAGACAACTTTCTTGGTAATAAGAAAAGGAGTACTTGTGGCACCTTAGAGACTAACAAATTTATTAGAGCATAAGCTTTCGTGAGCTACAGCTCACTTCATCGGATGCATTAGCTCACGAAAGCTTATGCTCTAATAAATTTGTTAGTCTCTAAGGTGCCACAAGTACTCCTTTTCTTTTTGCAAATACAGACTAACACGGCTGCTACTCTGAAACCTTTCTTGGTAATGATTTGCAATTTAACTTAACTGATGATTCCGGCATATGAGAAAGCACACAAGGAGCCAAGAGCTCCTCCTCTTCCCACAGCAAGACGTTTTATTTTCTACCCTCTTTCAAACTGTCATGTTTTCAGAAGACATATGTTTCCACAATTCATTTCTTAAGAAGGGAAATAGCCGTAGTTCATTCCTGCCCCTCCCCCACTCTCCACATTGCTTGTTGGCTTCTATTGTTTTGGAAAAGCATTGGACTCCTCCCTATTCACGTCTCTCTGCACAAGGATTCAGTGAAAGGAGTTACCAGAAGGAGTTACTTGCCCTTACCCTGAACTTTGAACTGGTGACCGAGCCTGCTGTCTTACTGTAAAGGAGTCTCTAGCTCACATCTCAGAAAATTCAGCTAGCCATACGGTTGCGCAGTATGTGTCAGGGTAGTTTCTAAATTATTCAAAATTATTTGAAACTGAAGAGGCATCGCAGCTACCAACTTTTTAACAAAGATCATTTTTAAACCAAGGGATCTTTGTTATTATTGGAGTGGGTCTCCCTTGTGAATTTTCAGTTCTGCAGATATACCATCTTAGGTTGTGATCCTGTCAAGCCTCCTAAGGTTAAGAGGGTTACATTTCTCCAGTATTTGGTTGGAAGACCTGCAAGGAAAACATGGGTGCTGCAGGAAGTAAGAGATTGAGGGAGATTGAGTAGGTAGCACTTTTCCTTTTAAGTCAACACTGTGCAAAAGCCCCTCAAGGTGTGTGGGGACACTGCTGCTAGAGGTATTGTTTTTCAAATAGGATGTAAAAAGCAAAGTCCTGGCAATTGGTGGTCATTGAAATTCATGATACTCTTTGTAGGAATGAAAGCGTTAACTCTGGCATCCTGGATAGATTTCAGTTAAGAAAATATGTTACGCTTCCTAAAATGTCCTTGTTTTTTTAGTTGCATATTTCCCTTTCTGATATGTATTACTGCTGTGTATTCTTTAAGTCTGCCTACTTGCTATGCTATGAGTGGTTGAATTTTAGTAACAACTGAAGTGATCCTTGTGTTGTTGAGTTTGGGGATCTTTGGATGACTGGTGCTATATTCACATTAGTTATTATTAGGGCCCTGATTCAGGAAGGCACACTTGTGCCTCGCTCTAAGCACATGAGTTAGTCCCATTGAAGTCCATGCGATTACTTGTGGTTTTAGAATTAGGCACACACTTAAATATCTTGCTGAATCCGAGCCTGTATGTGGTGTCTCCCTCTTCCTCTTCTACTCCCCATTTATTATCAATGTTTCCAGTTCTACATAGCTGCCATGAAAAAAACATGTTCTTGCTTTCAATGAGAAATGATATTATCACGTGCCCTTGGCAATTTTATTCTTTTTGCCATAAAGTTTATATAACAACATAACATGTCTCAACAGCATATTCTGGGCAAGGAGTGGCATATTCTTGTTTTCAAAATAAAGTTGTGTGGGTGGAATTAGGTTGTGTTGAACAATGATGAAAATATTCTGGATAATGGTGAGAAACTTTTAGAATGATCAGTGGAAATATTTCCTCAGTTATGCAGTCCTTCATTTTATGTTACTACAAATATAGGAAACACATCAATATTTGTCCCAGCATCTTCAGATATCATCACTGGATGAGATGAGTCAGTATTTCCTTTCAAATATCTATTTATTCAGGACTGCTCAAAAGAGCAATTAGTGACACCCCTGCAATGCTTACTTGACCAAAGTTATCTGCTTCTTCACTGTTCTGTGCAAATCAACAGATGGTGAACTGGACATGTCTTCATTCAGCTCAGTGATGATAAGGGAGAGCATGCTCAGTTAGTGGAGCAGAGTAAGACTGAGCCTTGTTGTCTTCATTAACTCATTCATGTTCTAAATTTTAAAAAATGTTTGAATCATTTTAGTAAAATTTCAGGGTCTGCACATTATTGGTTTCATGAAACTAAAAATACACTTATACCAGGCTCTGAACTCTTCAAATGCAAGCTTCTTTCACCTTCCTAAAATAGATCTGACTCTTCAGTTTAATTCATTAGGTCAAAGAATAGATATGTGGACAGAGTTGGCAACGGGCTTAATAGATATGTCCACATATCTATTCAGGGGACACCATCATAGAGCCTAATCACATCAGCTACACTATCAGAGGCTTGTTCACCTGCGCATCTACCAATGTGATATATGTCATCATGTGCCAGCAATACCCCTCTGCCATGTACATTGGTCAAACTGGACAGTCTCTACGTAAAAAATAAATGGACACAAATCAGATGTCAAGAATTATAACATTCAAAAACCAATCAGAGAACACTTCAATCTCTCCGGTCACTCGATTACAGACCTGAGAGTGGCTATCCTTCAACAAAAAAACTTCAAAAACAGACTCCAACGAGAGACTGCTAAATTGGAATTAATTTGCAAACTGGATACAATTAACTTCGGCTTGAATAGAGACTGGGAATGGATGAGTCATTACACAAAGTAAAACTATTTCCCCATGTTATTTCTCACCCCCACCCCACCCCCACTGTCCCTCAGATGTTCTTGTTAACTGCTGGAAATGGCCTACCTTGCTTGTCACCATGAAAGGTTTTCCTCCTTTCCCGCCCCCCGCTGCTGGTGATGGCTCATCTTAAGCGATCACTCTCCTTACAGCATGTATGATAAAACCCATTGTTTCATATTCTCTGTGTGTGTATATAAATCTCCCCACTGTATTTTCCATCAAATGCATCCGATGAAGTGAGCTGTAGCTCACGAAAGCTTATGCTCAAATAAATTTGTTAGTCTCTAAGGTGCCACAAGTACTCCTTTTCTTTTTGCTAATACACACTAACACAGCTTCTACTCTGAAACCTAAGACCAGAAGGGACCATCATGATCATCTAATCTGACCTCCTGCCTAACACAGGCCATGGAACTTCCCCCATATAATTCCTAGAGCAGAGGTTTTAGAAAAACATCCAATCCTGATTTAAAAATTGTCAGTGATGGAGAACCCACCACAACCCTTGGTAAATTGTTCCAGTGGTTAATTATTCTCACCATTAAAAATGTACATCTTATTTCCAGTCTGAATTTGTCTATCTTTAACTTCCAGGCATTGGATTGAATGATACCTTTCTCTGCTAGATTGTTCCCCAGGTAGGTACTTACAGACTGTAATCAAGTCACCCCTTAACCTTCTCTTTGCTAAGCTAAATAGATTGACCTCTTTGAGTCTGTCACCGTAAAGCATATTTTCAATCCTTCAGTCATTCTCATGGCTCTTCTCTGAGCCTTCTCCAATTGATCAATATTCTTCTTGAGTTGTGAACACCAGAACTGGACACAATATTCCAGCAACAGTCACACCAGTCTTCTTCATTATTTACAACTCCCCCAATCTTTGTGTCATCTGCATGCTTCATCAGTCATGATTTTATGTTTTCTTCAAGGTCATTGATATATATGCTAAATGGCCTACGGCCAAGAAACGATCCCTGCAGGACAGCCACTGGAAACACACCTGCTTAATGATGATTTCTCATTTACAGCTACATTTTGAGACCTATCCGTCAGCCAGTTTTTAATCCTCTTAATGTGTGCAGTGGTATTTTATATTGTTCTAGTTTTTTACTCAAAATGTGTGGTACCAAGTCAAATGCTTTACAGAAATCTGAATATATAATGTCAGCACTATTATTTTTATCAACCACACTTGTAATCTCTTTAAAAAAAGATATTACGTTAATTTTACCAAACTCCTTATTATTCAGGCTCCTTGACACTCCCATTATAGACCCCGTTTTCAGTTTATAACTTTGCTATAACTGAGCTGACATTTTCCTAATGGGGTGTCTGCCTTAGGCTGAATTCTTTTGGAAAATTTCATGCAAAATAGTTCAGCTATTTGTGAGAACAAGGCTAGGGAAAAATACCTTGTTTTGTCCATGTTAAAGCATTCTGCCAACCTTTCTGGAACAGCTCTAGCACCCCATTGCTTTGGAGCAGGGGCTTGAAATTTGGCAGGAAGAGTGGCCTTTGTGCCATGGATGTGCCTTTTGCCATCATTAGGTGAAAATCCACCTTAATTTGGACAAGTTATAATCCTCTGAAAAATCTTAGGTCATGCATGCTCAGTATAGCCTTCCTCAAATCAAACATCAGTCAAGCCCCATTGGCCATTTTAGAGGGTTTTTCCCCCGCATGGCCTTTAGTAGGGCACTAAGGGCTTTTTTATGTATTGGAATGCAAAGTAATCCCTTGCATTCAGTTCATTTGCTGAGTGTATTCTCTGTGTTGGCAGTGGCAGGGAGCTGGTCTGATTTTTGAGGGCTCTGAAGTATTTGTTTTGTTTAGAAATGAATAAAATAGAGATACCTGCTCTTCCTGGTAGCCTGAAATATTGAGTATTTTCATATGTAACTCAGAGAAGAGCTGTTTATCTCCTGTATCATGACAGGAAGGGAAGGGGGAACTATACCTGAACACACTCAAATTAACTAGCTGGAGAAGGACAGCGCTCTATCCATTACTCACCTCTCTTTCTTTCCAACTTGTTGTTTTGATGCCTTCCCTTGAGGTTTCCTGCCAGGATGCTGTGGGAAGGCAGCCTTGCAAAGTAACCCCAAGAGACTGCATGGGACGTGGTGGCTAAAATGAAAAGGAATATCAGACTCACTATGTACAGTATTCAGAGTAGCAGCTTTGTTAGTCTGTATCCGCAAAAAGAAAAGGAGGACTTGTGGTACCTTAGAGACTAACAAATTTATTTGAGCATAAACTTTCGTGAGCATCCGATGCATCCGATGAAGTGAGCAGTAGCTTACGAAAGCTTATGCTCAAATAAATTTGTTAGTCTCTAAGGTGCCACAAGTACTCCTTTTCTTTTTATGTACAGTATGTAACTGTCAGTTTTCCTGCTCACTGGACATAACACTGTGGGTCAATATGTAACTTGGTGTAATGATCCCAGATGACACTGAGAATGGGGAAGAAACATCCCACATGTAATTCAAACTGTACAAAGCAGGAATAAAGAGGCTGGGTGGGTGACATGGGCTGAAATCCAAACTTGCCCAATGCAGTTATTTTTATTCTGCTGAACCAAACCTGGAGTTTCAAATATATTGGTTAGCCTTCCACTCTTCTGTCCACATTTCTGGTTTCATCCAGATTTGGTAGCAGAGAGACCAGGAAGGAAGCTATTTTTGTGACATTCCCAAATCAGCCCAAACGAGGGAAGCACTGGAAATCTCACAGAAAGCCTGTCCTCCTGTGATATCATGCCCCAATTGTAGACTAAAGAGGTTTTGGTTATATTCCAAAAAAAGACTTAACTTTTAGATACTTAATTGTAACAGAACTTCTGAACCCATTTCCAACAGCTGTGTGCAAATCCTAGCACACAGCTATTCTGTTGGTCCAGTTTCACTATAGCTCCCCTTCCTTCACCCTTCCACCTGTCCCACATCTGTACATACTTAATAATCAATTATCATTCCCCCATATCTAATCTAAGCCTTAAGAATTACTGTGGGCCAGATGGTGTAAACCAGCATAGCTCTACTGAAATCACTGAATTTGCCAGTTTACACCAGGTGAGGTTCTGGCCCTATGTATTTAACATACCATTACATTACTGTGTTAATTCCCCTCACCCCCATCCACACCTCTGAAACTCTAATTCAGGCCTTCGTCAGCTCCAATCTTGACTACTGCAACCCCCTCTTCTCTGTCCCCCCCCCCCCCCAACACATACATTGCCCTGCTCCAATCCATCTTTTCAGATTATCTCCTTGGCTCATCTCTCTGACCATGTTACTTTCCCACCCCCCATTTTAAAACAGCACATTTCAAATTAAATTGTAAACTTTTCAGGGTAAGGACTGTATCTGCTTGTGTCTTTATGAGGCACCTGGCAGAATGGGCCTCTGTCCTGACTGGGGTCTTTGGATGCTGACACTATATAAATAAATATAATAGTAGTAAGAAATTACTGTAAAATCCATGGAAGCTAATTCTTAATGTATACCTCTAAATGTCATTAGAGGCACAGCAATGTAGTTTTGCTTTGGATTAGTGGAAAAATAAACTTTTGTAATGGTTTAAAGCTATTATATTTTCTTTATCATGCTCATGGTTTTATCTCAAGCTTCACACCATCCATGCTTTTTCTTAATGCCCAAGCTCCTGGATTTGTGTGATTCTTTAAAAAAAATAAGTTTCTAGGCCTCATGGTTGCTGAGAGAAGCTAGAATATGTGAACCCTAATGGCCAAGACATAGAGGACAAATAAAAAAAAGCCCCAGAAGTTATTTTTAAAAAGTTGTATGATTTTTAAGCCAGTGTCATGATTTTTTAATACTGGGGTTTGGCAATATTTTACAAGCTCTGGGGTGTATTGCTCTTTCTGGTTTGTTTTCTTTCATCTAAGTTCCTAGTCTGGCCTCACAGCACACATTGGTTACGTTTTTTAAGGAATGGGTACAGAGAAGTTAGAAGGGAAAGGATAGACCGAGCATTAATGGTCTTCTAAGCAGTAAATATTTTGTAGGGAACACTATACACCACACACCTTCTGGGTAACCTTAGAAAGAAGATGGCTGAGTTTATGATAAAACTGTCGTCATATAAACGAGAATTTGATTCTTCCCCTCCACAAATAGGGTAACTGGGAAATAGAGGAAAAAATGAAGCAACCTGCCCTTTTAAAAGTAATTTTTGTAATGTCACTGTGTTTCCCTTTCCACACCCCCTGATAGTGTTTATCGTGTTTACAGGAAATGCCTTGAGTAATCTGTAAAGCGAAAGCAGCTTTCTGCAAGGTTGGGGCCTGCCTAATTGGAAAACACGGTGCTTTACTACTGGACTCCACTGTTTGCATTAGCAATAGTTACAGCCACAGCAGTATTCCACTGTGGCTGTTTAGACTCAAAGAGCACAGGGGGCAGAGGCAATGAGAAAAGGCTGAGAAGGTGGTTATGTACCGGTTTCATTTCCAGTAACAAAACAAATGTAAAAACGAAGGGACATGTATAGTGTCCAGCAAATAGGAAAACTGAGAATTACTGTAAAGCCACAGGGTGAAATACGGGCCCCATTAAAGTCAATTGCAAAACTCGTTTTGATTTCAGTGAGGCTAGAATTACAGCCATGGTGATTAATATTCTTTTTGAGTGTCAGATATGATTAAGCTAGGTCATGTCTAGCTTCTAATGAATTACCTTTAAAGTAAAGCAAATTCATGTCACAGAGGGCATTTTGACACTATTAGAAAGCATAGTTTGTGTCCTTTGAACTCCCCTCTACTGACTTACGGAGGCTTCAAGGCAGAGAAAATGCTGTCAAGAGGGAGAACTGTGTAGCTATGTAGGCTCATCAATTTAAGCAGATGTCTTTATGGAGTTTAATGATCTCCATCAAACTGGCACTGTTCACAGAAAGGCTGAGATTATTATTAGGTGCAAAATTATATATTTAACATTGTACTGCCCAAGATGAGTTAAATTAATAACAAAGAGCAGCCATTACCAAAAAATCAAACCACACCATTCACATTTAGGAAAACACAGTAAAGTCAAAAAATTCACACCTGGATATGTAAAATTAGACTCGTAATTCCATATCCAAGCACCTCTGTAAAAGGTTAAGTGACCTGCTTTTCAGGGGTGCTGAGCACCCATCCACAAATCTCATTAAATTGATGGGACCTGGAGATACCTTTGAAAACCAGGCCATTTTTATTTTCATGCCTAAATATAGATAGAAGAGCCCAACTCTGGCACCCTAGTCTGAAAATTTTTGCCTAAGACTATCTATTGCCCTTATTGGGCAAGGCAGGTATATTCAAAATGCTTGAATATATGCATCCGATGAAGTGAGCTGTAGCTCACGAAAGCTTATGCTCAAATAAATGTGTTAGTTTCTAAGGTACCACAAGTACTCTTTTTTTTTTTTTGCAAATACAGACTAACACGGCTACTACTCTGAAACCTGTCAAAATGCTTGTTCTTTCATCATGTCCTCACGACACAAAATACCGGTCCTAAGTAACAGCTCAAGTTTTAGAACTCTGAGGATTTGTTTTCCAAAAGTGCATATCTTGGCGTACTGTAAATGCTGGGAAAAGCAGGACTTGTTGCACATAAAGAGCCAACTACATTGGCAGACTTCTAAACTTTGTATACATGGTGGAATGGGAGTCCTCCTGACAAGCCTACTAAGAGTTATTGTAATGCCAACAGACCCCGATTGTCAGTGGGCAGGATTGAACAGGGAGACTTCTAGAGCTAAATGCATGAGCCTCTACTGCATGAGCTAAAAGCTATGCTCCTGTTAGCTAAGGCTGTAGCAGACTCATTACTCTCTATGTGTCACTAAAGGGGGACAGAGTACCACACCCAGCAGGCATGGGATACATTATCACATAGTGGATGCACTTAACTAGGACTAGCTATACCATAAAATGCTCTTAAGGTCCACAGGAGCCAGGAGCCCCTCTCCTAAAGACTTCAGGAAGGCAGGGTGAACAACAGAATTCCCAAAAGCCACTTTCATTCTCCAATCCCATGTTAGCAAGACTTAAATTGTATATACAAAAAATATGTACACAAAGAAAAATAACATTGATGAAAACCCCCTCTGTATCCATTCCTTCCACCAGAGCTAACAAAGAGTGCATATGTTTAGAGTGAGAGCTGTATATTTAGGACCATGACCACCCTCTCACTCTACTCCATCTTAACCTAACTACACCTGTGGGAAGAGGTTCATTCTATAAATGGTCAGTCTTCCATTTTGGATTCTTTCTCCAAATTGACTCAGCTTTCAGTTCAGAAAGCAGCCAGAAGAAGGTAAACTTTAAACAAGGAGAATTAAAGAACAGATAGAGGGAAAAAATATGGTGCTGTAAAAGCTGGGACTGAATGTGTGCCTTCTGCTCTCTCTCAAATTAGAAAGTAAAGCCTTGTTCACATACAAAAGCTTACTACTTTAACTATACCAGTGTTGTCAAAGCAATACAGTTATACTGGGGCAAAGATGCTCATACTGGTATAATTTATTATAATACAGGAAGGGGAATTCTTATTCTTATATAAGACACCTTTATACTAGTATTACACACACACACACACACATATAAATAGATTAAAAGAACATTATTTAGGTTGCAAAGTCAAGCATTCAAAAATTAGGAAATACCAGAATTAAGGTTGCCTCTGCATCCTTAATTCAGCCGCCTTATGTGTCTGCATTACACTATAATACAGTCTTTAATTACACGATTACATATTATTAGAAGCCCTGCCTATAACTTTGTCCACACTTGAAGTTGTACTGGTATAACTATTTCAGTAAAAAATCACACCCCTAACCTAGACAGTACAGAAACTGTGTGCAGACCAGGCCTTAGTTATTGAGGAGAAAAGGACTAGAAACAAAACTTTTATTCCTTGGATTTATCTGGGATGGGACATTTTGATCTCCCTGTTCCAGAAGATTATTTATAATCTAGAAATTCCCTCTTCTGGACTGTAAATACTACTAAAATAATACAGAGCAGATTAGAGGATGTCTGTGTGATTTACTTGCTCCAAAACACAGATGGAAATTTTCATATTTTACTGTAGCTAATTATGAGTTCTCACATCTTAAATTAATTTGGCTTAGCTTTCCTGAGTGTCCCCATGTAGACGTGCCCTAATACAGTCCTCTGACAGTGGGGTTAGAGAAAAGTGGTTGCTTTATAGGCATGAGAGCTGAAATTCCTAGGCATAAGGCAGTGATATATGGAAAGCAAATTACCCTTGTACTGCTAAGTGTGAATTTCTGAGGGAAGAGAGTGTGTGACATGGGCATTTCAGAAACAAATCATGCTCCAGCAATTTACCAGAATTTAATTCCTGGATGAGGTTGCAATGAATCTGAGAGCAAACCTTCCCCTCCACCCCACACTAAGCCTAAGAAAATGGGCTTGGTGCAAAAAATGTTAATGAGTGTGGGTATAGAATCCTACCACTCATGCTACAGGGCAGCAGCATATCTGCTTTGGCAGTCTCTGAGCTGTAGCAGTGTCCTGAGCTCATGTTCTTTCTTATGCTGGGCGGAGTGACCAATGAACCTAGATCTGCAAATCTTTTATCCCCACCCCTACAGATTAAGTAGTTAGGCTCTAGGAATCCTATCCCCCTTCCTCATACAGCAGAACTCTGCCAGCTGCCTTAGCTGGGAAGGAGGCAGAGATTGACCCTTAGTGAATAAAGGAAATGGTTTGGCCAGAAATGTATGTTAAACGCTTTAAGTTACAGTAGAAACAAATCATGTCAAACCAATTTTATTTCTTTCTTTGACAGAATAACAGATGGTAACAAGCTTAGGCTCTAATTTGCCCCCATGCAAAAGGCCTGCACAGAGCCTTAGGTATGACTGAAGTCTTTAATGCTGTGTATAACTGGGGCATGAGAGGCCCATAGGATCTTAAAGTGGCCTGTCTTCACAAAGATAAATTTAGTACTTAGTCATGCCTGCAAGGCATAGTCTTGTATTGGGGTTGCTGTGTAGCCACACTGTCCCCAAGGGAAGAACCAGGAAACATTCTGCCTCAGGGAAGAAGAATGCCTCTCAGAACTCCCAGACCAACAGAGGTAGTGAGCCTGTTACTTCCCTTCATGGTGTATAGCGTATTTCCCCCTCCCATCACACAGCCGGCCAGCTTTGACAACTCAAGTGTGTGTCCTTTCCTGCCCCCTCTGAAGCTCCCCAGTAGAGGGAATAATCTCTGTGCTCTTCATGGACTGCAGTTATGGCTGGTTATTTTGCAGGTTATGCGAAGTATAGCTCATTGTGGCCTCTCCCCACCAGGCCCCCGTGTGATGTAATCTCTCCTTAGAGAATAAAACTGAAGCAGTGAGCAGAGTGCACTATGTTTTTTGCTGTGTCCACCACAATTCTTTTGTTCACTGATCCTGCTGTCATTGAGGAAATAAAATTAAGTGGGTTTGCCATGAATTGTTTCTGATGAATCCAGGGCCATGTTGTACGGCACTTGTGATTTACAGCGCTCAGGACATTTAAAGTGTACTTTTAATATAAGGCTATTGATAGTGACTCCTCTCCTAGATAAACTGGTGAAGTGTGCCTACATAGAATAACTTGTGAGACAACCACACATTTGCTTCAAGAGTAACTATTTTTTCAGTTTTCAGAGTAGCAGCCGTGTTAGTCTGTATTCGCAAAAAGAAAAGGAGTACTTGTGGCACCTTAGAGACTAACAAATTTATTTGAACAAAAGCTTTCATGAGCTACAGCTCACTTCATCAGATGCATTCGGTGGAAAATACAGTGGGGAGATTTATATACACACACAGAGAACATGAAACAATGGGTTTTATCATACACACTGTAAGGAGAGTGATCACTTAAGATGAGCCATCACCAGCTGGGGGGGGGGGGAGGAAAACCTTTCATGGTGACAAGCAAGGTGGGCCATTTCCAGCAGTTAACAAGAACATCTGAGGAACAGTGGGGAGTGGGGTGGGGGGGAGAAATAACATGGGGAAATAGTTTACTTTGGAAAACCTTTCATGGTGACAAGCATGACATGGTGACAGCATGACAGAGCCAGAAGAGTACCCAAAAGTCACCTACTACAGGACAGGCCCAACAAAGAAAATAAGAGAATGCCACCAGCCATCACCTTCAGCCCCCAACTAAAACCTCTCCAACGCATCATCAAGGATCTACAACCTATCCTGAAGGACGACCCATCACTCTCACAGATCTTGGGAGACAGGCCAGTCCTTGCTTACAGACAGCCCCCCAATCTGAAGCAAATACTCACCAGCAACCACACACCCCACAACAGAACCACTAACCCAGGAACCTATCCTTGCAACAAAGCCTGTTGCCAACTGTGTCCACATATCTATTCAGGGGACACCATCAGAGGGCCTAATCACATCAGCCACACTATCAGAGGCTCGTTCACCTGCGCATCTACCAATGTGATATATGCCATCATGTGCCAGCAATGCCCCTCTGCCATGTACATTGGCCAAACTGGACAGTCTCTACGTAAAAGAATAAATGGACACAAATCAGACATCAAGAATTATAACATTCAAAAACCAGTCAGAGAACACTTCAATCTCTCTGGTCACTCAATTACAGACCTGAGAGTGGCTATCCTTCAACAAAAAAACTTCAAAAACAGACTCCAGTGAGAGACTGCTGAATTGGAATTAATTTGCAAACTGGATACAATTAACTTAGGCTTGAATAGAGACTGGGAGTGGATGAGTCATTACACAAAGTAAAACTATTTCCCCATGTTATTTCTCCCCTCAACTCCACCCCCCAATGTTCCTCAGACGTTCTTGTTAACTGCTGGAAATGGCCCACCTTGCTTGTCACCATGAAAGAATTTCCTCCTTCCCTCCCCCCCGCCGCTGGTGACGGCTCATCTCAAGTGATCACTCTCCTCACAGTGTGTATGATAAAACCCATTGTTTCATGTTCTCTGTGTGCGTATATAAATCTCCCCACTGTATTTTCCACCGAATGCATCCGATGAAGTGAGCTGTAGCTCACGAAAGCTTATGCTCAAATAAATTTGTTAGTCTCTAAGGTGCCACAAGTACTCCTATTATTTCAGTGCTGAGCTGAGCTGAAATGTCAAGAAGGATCCCACAGGTTGCAGGTCTGGGCAGTGGTGTCTTAGGGTGGGTGCTGTAACTTCCCTTAGCTGCACATGTGTTCATTTGTTCACTGCCTTTCTGACTGTAATCTTTGGACCTCTGCTGTAATTGATGGGCTATCCAGTGTAGTTCTAGGGTTATTACTGCAGCAGGAGCCTAACTAATCTTATCTATTCTGTCCAGGCATTTATACTCCATCCATCACCATGGTATCAGAGTCTACATGCTGGAATAATGCACAAGGGCACTGCACCATATGGGGCACTGGAGCAACTGCTGCCAACCTGGATCCTTCTTTGGGAAATACTCTGGTGTTAAATGAACTGCTCTGATTGACACACACAGGATGGGGATAAAAGGTACATCTGTTTGAGATTGCTTTTCTTATCTTCAGGTTGTGAGTGGAGGATTGCTCCAGCTGTGCTAAAGACAGAACTGCCACTGACTCCAAATTCTGTACAGTTCAAACATTTCCTCATTTGCTCAGATTATTTGCTACACCCTCTTCTTGTGTCTGTTCTTAAATTAAACTGGGAGCACTTAGGGGCAGGAACTGTGTCTTAGTTTATGTCTGTACAGCACCTAGTGCAATCGAGATCCGATACTGATTTGGATCTCTGGATGCTACAGTAATGCAAATAATAAATGACTTGAAAAGTGGAGGGGGAGAATACACTAATCTAATATGAGGATGATACAAAATAGAGAGAGACTGTCAATACACTGAGTGTAGAATTAAAATACAGTATGAGCTTGATAGATAAGAGAAATGGACTGAAATCTATCAAAGGAGATACAATCTAATGTAAAGTAGCTGACGTAGGAAGAAATAATGAAATTCACAAAAGTAAAATGAGATATGATTGGCTAGGCAGGAATGGATCTGGAGGTTATAGGAGATGATAAACTGGACATGAGGTAAAACATTGATGCCAACAGGAAAACACCATTTAGGGTTGTCTTAACAGGAATCTTTCATGTGAAATAAATAAGGTAATTATTTTGGCACTGGTTGGGTTTCTGGTTAGGTTTCATGGGATCATATCTGTAAAGGGGCGCACCAACTGAAGAGAAATCAGAGGAGGAGCATATACAAATAAATGACAAAAGTTGTAGAAAATAAAATTGCTAAAATAAAGGTTAAGAGACTGGAGATGTTCAATATGGACAAGAGATGGCAGGGAGGTGGAGGGGAGAGGTCAGGAGCTATCAAGGACAGAACATGAGATGTAACAGGCATAAGATGCAGCAGGGAAAATGCAGGGAAAATTTTAACACGTTAAAGCAACCCTGCTGTGACAAAGTAAAGGTGCTGCAATCTGTAACAGGGTTAACTGTTCCCACTGGGACTCATGTGGCTGCTCAGGGGCAGAGTGTAAAAGGAAGGGGAAGTGAGGATCAAAGAGAAAACTAAGGAGAAGAGAGTGCCTTCTTCCCTCTTGGTTGGGTCAAGTGGAGAAAGCCTGTGGGGATTATTGGCCAGTGTCACCAGTTCATTTGCTTTTGTTTTGTGACCTTTTTGTAGACAATAAAATAAACCCTGAGGAAAGGGCCTTGAAAATATGGATGCCTGGAGGTTTATTTCCCTTCCTTGGCTAGTGCAACCACCCACCAGGTTAAACCTGCCTTGATTTACACCCTGTGCAGGTCCATTGACTCTGTCCGAGATGCATAGGGTATAAGTAAAGACAGGGCTGGGCCCTAAAACTACAGTCAGTCAATGCAGAAATAAAGCACAGTTACCAAGGGAGATTTTGATCTTTCTCGAGTTGCATATATGCATGGTGGTCTTATAAGAATGGTTCAGGCATAAATTTAAACTTCACCTTGATTTGGGAGTGATATACTGGAGATCTCTCTCCCTCTGAATGCCTGTATGAATATCCTTGCTTTATGCATGTAAGGGTATGTCTACACTGCAGTCCTGGGGGTGATGGCAGCTTGAGCAAGCTTTGATCTAGCTAGCTTGAGTACCAGAGCAGAGAAGTTGCAGCAGTGTGCAAGTAGTTACCCTGGGTTCCTGGAAGGTTTGGACAACCAGGGCTGAATTGTGTGCTGCTGTGACTTCGCTGCTCTGGTATGCGAGCTAGCTAGATTAAAGCTAGCACAGACATCACTACAAGAGCTGCAGTGTTGCTTCGTGATTGCAGTATAGACATACCTTAACTCAGAATCTCAATGCTATTTGAGGTAATTTGGTATGCTTATGTTGGTGTGCCATGCTTTCTTCTGTGCCGATGATGCCTAGATGACCGTACTGTGAATGTGGCTTGACTGGAAATACCCTCTGTTATTTCACTGATGACAATTGGAAAATGCCCAATTTTGTTGTGGTTTGGGTTCGTTTGGTTCCCCTCCTCTCGCCCCCGCCCTCCTCCCAGCACTTGTACTAATTTCCTTCCTTCTTCCTGTTAAGCAATATATTGTAAAACTTCATACCTTTATAGTGGTTACAAATGAAAAACTCCATAATCATGTAGGGTAAGAGAGAGAGAGAGAGGAGCTCCTGCAATGCACGTGGGTAGGAAAGCACCAGGAGCTCCCCAGTGGGGAATATCCTAACAGTCATTGGTTGCCTCTTGTTGTTCCCTTGTGTAATGATGTGCAGGGAGCAGGCCCATGGAAAGGAGGGGTTGTTGATGAGTGTGTCTTGATTGTTCCGTATCATGGCTGGATAGTCCTTTGGGGATCTCTACAGCCCAGACATATGTTAGAATAGCTGTTAGGTCAGCTCTAGTTTATCCTGAGGGCTGCCAAACTGGCTCTCACTAGCCCCAAAATCCTGGACATTGAAAAGTGCTTTAAATCTACCTTTGCTTACTTCACCAGTGCTGTGCCTCCTGAGAGGTGCCAGTCAGAACTGGGATCTTAAAGTTTATTCATTTATGCCAGACATGAGGGATTTTGTGTCTAGCAGGAGGTAGGGCTGTGATCAAGATCAAGGTGGCTAATAACCACTGGAAGCTGTGAGGCTATTACCTCTCTTCCTTTCTAGGGCTGGTATGTTCTTTGCATTCCAACTGTGGTAAAAAGGAGACAGCTGGCCTCTTGCTTTGTGAGGAAGGTTGGTACTTGGCACCCTTCCCCACAGCCATGATTCTCACTACTGTAGGGCATTTCACAGGATTGATGCTATCACAGGAGATTCTCTTCTTTTCAAAAAACCATTTCCAGGGGCTGCATCTCTGGTATTCCTCATTCTGCTTTTGGAGCAAGCCTCAAACTGAATGAGATTCTTTGGCACTCTCATGCTTCATTTCTAACACATGAGGGCCTTTGTGCAGTGTGTACAGCTGTGCAAAGTGTATGTAAAATGCAGCCATTGTGCTGTTTACATCAACTTTTCCCAGATGTAGATGACTACAAAAGGGGCAAAGCAATGAAGAGGACCAGGCCTCCGGGGCCTATGTTAAAACTATGTCTCAGTCCCATCTTTGTCGTCCCACGGCTACAATCAGTTTGTGTTTTGAGAAGGCCAGAGTGTTCATTGTACCCTGAAAAACTAGTTTACCTCAGTAGAGCGGGGGGAGGCACTGAGGCAAGGCCTGCTTTGCCAGGCTTGAGAGGCTTCTGTGTGGTAAAATCAGGGAACCAGTGCAGCGCATACTCTGAATACAAAAACTACCTCCCTACATGGGTCTGCACAGAAAGAGGTAGAAATGCATCTCTTCTCTCTCTTGGAGTTCACGAGAACTAGAGGGAATTTGGATGTCTGTGAAGAAAAGAGCTTAATTCTTCCCCATGACCAGCTTAAAGCAGAGTTACAGCAGCTAAATGGACCATGCGGTATGAAATGCAAAGTCACGCTAGTTTGCATCAAACATTCCCCCCTGGTAGCAGAGAGCACAGTCAAAGAGCAAAACAAAGGCAGATGCATCGACAACTGAAAGTGTTTTTATTGCTTTCTTATGCATGGCAGCTGCCCAGGAGACCTCAGTTGAATTTAAGTAGTGGGAGTCACCCGGAGGTCACAGAGACATGGGGGAAATCTCCCTCCACCGTCACAAATGTGTTAAAGGCTTCAGTGGTTTTCTTTCCTTTAGTTCATTTGTAGCAGGTGTCATGAAAACTCCTATTAAAAGCTGATAACAAAGAAACATTAGGAGTATCTCCTGCTTGCTGAGCCAATTAAAATTGTCCTTAAATAATACAAAAAGGGGAAAAAAGGAAAATTCAAGGATGGGGAAGGGGAAATATATCTTGCTGAGAAACCAGATACCCGCTTAGAGGACTAGTTTCAGAGTGGTAGCTGTGTTAGCCTGACTAGTAATGGAATTATGTAGCCTTGTCTCAGGGCAGAGCCGGCGCTAGGCAATTGCTTAAGTCCCAAGCAGCTGAAGGCCCCCTCCTACCAATTATTTATATGTGCTGCAGGGTGGGGAGCGTAAAATATTCCTACTTAGGGCCTCCAATTGGCTAGCGTGGGCACTGCCTCAGGATACATCTACATAGCCATTGGAAGCGTGCTTCCTAGCGCAAGTAGACAGACACACACAAGTTCTGCTCAAGTTAGAGCACAAAAAATAGCAGCATGGCTAGGGGTAGTATGGGCAGCAGCCCAAAGTTGGTGCCTGATTTGTATGCAGTGGAGCAGACTGCAGCCATTCTTACCTTGGATATATAGGTAGCACTCGTCGAGACTCTAGGTTCCAGCATATAGTGCTCTATCCTAATCCAGTTTCTCTGATGTTGTGCCATACAGCCTGGGCAAGTTATACCTCGGTTTTAAAGACATAGGTGTCTGCAGGGCATGTTGTACTTTATGGGTTAAACTTTGGTTCCCACTGATATTGAGGATACTTTCTTTAAACTGTTACCAAAAAGTCTGCATGTTGATAACTTTTTCATGTATTTGTTTTAGTCACCATTTTAGGATGTCAAAAAGTAAAATAGAAAGGTAGCATCAGCACCAAGTGAAGGATATACCAATCTTCAAAAGTAATCTACCTGCCCTCCCATTTCTGTGAAGCAGAGTGAGGGGACAGAGGAATAAAACTGTCGGAGTCCACAGTGCTTCTCTGTCTTGTTCCTTCTTAACATGCAATCACCAAATCCCTGGCA
This sequence comes from Dermochelys coriacea, assembly GCF_009764565.3. Classification (NCBI taxonomy): domain Eukaryota; kingdom Metazoa; phylum Chordata; order Testudines; family Dermochelyidae; genus Dermochelys; species Dermochelys coriacea. The sequence goes on from NC_050068.2 coordinate 157,254,102, forward strand.
GGTGATAGCAAAGGAAGACTCACGAAAACTTTGGAGGACCCTGTAGAGTCCTCTGTGACTAACAAATCTCTAAATAGCAATTAGATGCTTCTTGTATATGTATTCCATAGAGTTGGCTGGTAATATTAAAACAAAACATCATTTCAAGTTTTTGTTCCCTTTGGCTGGGACCCTGCCCAGCTGTCCAGGTCATGCACCTAAATTGCATGTAGAAAAGTGGCTGCAGTCCAAACTTAGTGCTGTGTAAAAGATAATATATCAGTATGGGGCAGAGAGAGTTTACTGAGTCCTTTAGAATGCTATGGCAGTATGGTAACCGAGTACTGTGTTTTGTTTGTTGCCTATGATGGTATAAGTAGCTAAGAGTTTTAAAATGGGGATTCTCAAATGTTTTTGTAGTGAGGTCCACATCTGAAAAGAGAAATGTTCTCATGGACCACCACCTAACCTCATGTTTGTGATCAGAGAACATCTCTTTGGTAGTATCATCAACAGCTTACATGGAAAAATAGTATTAGGAATGTGTTTAACATATTTTAATTGCCTTTCAATTTGATTTAGTAACTGGTAATAAAGGAGGGATGGGTAAATGTTATAATGGTATGCAATAAAGAAGTTAGAGACTGGGAGAAAAGTAGGAGCATGTTTGAAAAGTGGGAAGAGACATTTCATAAAAAATAGAAATGTAAGATCATGAGCTGTTATTTCTATACAAATGCAAAGAGCACCCATTGTAAATGAGATTGTTATACTGTATGCTCCTCTATTGACTCCTTTTGGAGCCCCAATTAATTTCTGATACTCATTGCCACTAGATAGAACTGATTCTGGAACTTACTAGGACTCAGAAAAGGGTTAAATATTTATATGGATAATGAGGACATCCACAATTGCATTATATCCCTTCTGTAGAAGTAATTGTGAATGTTCAAGTTTCAGGTCATATCATAAGTCAACCTCTAGCTGACTGGGTTTAGGAAGAAGCTTCTCCTGTGGTCAGGTTTTCCATAATTGTTCAATATGAGGTTTCTTCCACCTTCCTCTGAAGCAATGTCAGAAACAGTATATTGGGCTGAATGGGCCAGAGATCTCATCTAATATGGCAATCCCTATGCTTGTATGACCACACAGCTTATTTGCAAATAAATGATGTCAGGCCGACCCTTTTGTTTGTGCATTATGCCTTCTCCCATTATGTGAATAAGTTAATAAACAGCATGAGCATCTCCTCAACACAGCCTGAAACAGGATCTGGAATGATTTTAGCTTAGGGTTGTGTTCATCAAATGAAGGTTTACACTCAATACCACGTGCTAACCTTGTGCAGCACGTTTCCTGTCATGGCTTCCAAGATGCTTTGCAATACAGAGACATAGTAGACTAAATAACAAATATTGAGCCAAAGCAAGCAAATGAAACATGAAATTCAAATGCTGCAATAATGCTAGAATCCTACATAGAGATGGGATTCTGCCTAAAAAGAGGTTCTTGATTTCCTTTAGCAGCTCCTAATTCTTTTAGAAACTTGGCCTGTCATTAGGGCTGGAGCTCTCAGTGGATAGAACTAAGATGATTATGTTGAAGACTATACAGTACTGCCAACTCCAAGTGCCAAAAAAGTCATAAGATTGGCTTAAAAATCACGAGATTTTTAAAAATAACAACTTTGGGGGCCCTTTTATCATCTGATGTTTTATTTGTTTCAAGCTTTTTTCTGCAACTATGAGGGCTAGCTTCCTTTTTTTAAAAAAATGAAAGCTGAGATTTTCATGCATCTAGGAGCTGGGCTTTAAGCAAAACATCAAGTATTACAAGATTCTTGACAAAATCATGAGAGTTGGCAACACCAGAGATGTTAGTATGAGTGTTGTCCCAACTCAAAGGTCCTGTGAATGAGAGTGGCTGTTCTGATGAGCTTCCGAGACCAAGCTAGGAATTGGAGACTCTTCACTGTTGAATTTTCAGTGTACACAGCCCCTCCAAACATACTCAGAAGGCTAAACTTTTACTAAGATGATTTAAAATATTGCATTATTACTGTGACAAAACTGGGACTCATAACTCCCACATGCCAGGATGCACGGTGGCCTGAGCTGAGCCCTGCATCACCCTATTGCTCTATTGGTACCTGGCTGGGGTGACCTTTCTGTAGCTGTGTTTCCTAGATCAAATGCAATTGAAAACACAAAATGTTCTTCTCCTTCCATTAAGATAAATCCCTACATTTCTTTCACAGTGCTTGTCCACCAGCTATGCAAAATGTTCTAAGGAAACATGCATAATTCATTAATCTCAATTAAAATTTAAATTTATTGTCAATCTCTTGGATAATTAAAGCGCCATTATGGGAATAGTTTTAAGTTCTGTAGCTGAAGTTCCTTTCACTAAAACAAACAAATGACACTTTAAGCTCTCCTGAAGAGGTCCAATAGATGCCCATGTGGGAAGTAATTTGAACTTGCCGAAGAGGTTGGCCAGTCTGTGTCTCTGTAATATTCAACAGAGCATGCATGCATTCACTGCTTTAAAGTGAATATGGTTGTTCTCTTAGGTGTTAGGTGTCTGTATTTCTGATCTGGCATGGACAGAGAAACTATTAATAGCTACATTTCCTACAGCAGAATAATGACAGGTTTCAGAGTAGCAGCCGTGTTAGTCTGTATTCGCAAAAAGAAAAGGAGTAGAAGTGAGCTGTAGCTCACGAAAGCTTATGCTCTAATAAATTTGTTAGTCTCTAAGGTGCCACAAGTACTCCTTTTCTTTTTACAGTAGAATAGTTTATTGACTTCAAGCTGCCCTTCAGAAACCTTCAAATGGATATGATGTAATGATGTATTACGATGCTTAATGTAAACATTCAACCTACTTAAAGGTCTCAGAGGTTAGGTCAGATGTTGGTAAAGCAATTCTCAAACTGTGGGTCGGGACCTCAAAATGGGTCGCGACCTCATTTAATGGGGTTGCCAGGGCTGGCTTAGATTTGCTGCAGCCTGGGGCCAAAGCTGAAGCCTGAGCCCCACTGCCCCGGGCCAAAACCAAAGCCTGAGGGCTTCAGCCCTGGGCAGCAGGACTCAGGTTACAAGCCTCCTGCCTGGGGCTGAAGCCCTTGGGGCTTTGGCCCCCCTGCCTGGGGCAGTGGGGCTCAGGATTTGACTTTGGCCCCACCACCCAGGGCAGTGGGGCTAGGGCAAGCTCAGGCTTTGGTCCCTTCTCCTGGGGTTGTGTAATAATTTTTGTTGTCAGAAGGGAGGGGGGGTCATGGCGCAATGAAATTTGAGAACCCTTGGCTGTAGCATAGTCACACTGCTATCCATTATATAAATGAATAAATTAAAAGCCTCTATTACACAAGGATGGGGTGGTGGAAAAGTGCTCAGCAAGTGACTTATTTGTGATTGTTAGTGCTTCCCCCTTCGTTTAACTAAAACAAAAAAAATATCATAGAGACAAGGTAGCCATACAAATGTCTTGAAGCTGTGGGGAAGAGCTGGTCTTAAAGGGGAGAAAAATACATACCCTGGTTGGGTTGCGAAATTCCTTGGTTTCCTCCATCCAAATAAATTGCTGGAACTGAGCATATTCCATCAGGTTTATTGGATCTTTTTTTCAAGGGGGAAAAAAAGAGTACTTCCCCATATATGTCCCCCCAAGTACATTGTAATTCTTGGGGAAATTTTGGAATTAAACAAATATCTCTTAAAATATGAAAGGAAAGTGATTGGTTGTGCCAATACCCTAAAGTCACATTTGTCTCTAGTTAATGATACATATGGCTTTCTTGGAGGGTCTGGGATTCATTACCTACCTTCTGCCATCACAAATAACCTTATGGCTTTGGAAATATGCATAGAATTCTAAGATTCACTCTCCCAGCTAGGCAGTGATATGAAGCAATGGTTGGATTAATGGCAGCTGTGTGTGTGTGTATAGCTCAGCCCCTGCAGCTGACATTAGGCTGCTTCTGGCTGCAATGGAACAGTGAATGTACCCTGAGAGAGCCCATGGGAAAGAATCTGCAGCCAGTTGATTCATGAACCAGTTTAGAGCCTGGCGGTGTTACTGTCTGGGTACCAGCGTCAGGGTGGAGAGGGGGATGGAACAGCCATCTCTCTGTCATCCACAGATTCTAATGAACTGGAGGAAATGAAATCTGACACTTATTTCCGAGGCCATATTTTGAAGTATTCTCAGGAGCCCTGTTCAAATCAGGTTTTCCTTCACAATTCTTCGCTATTCAGGTCACGGGTGGTGGAAATGAGGGTCCCTTTACAAAAACAAAAGCCTACAGCAACTCAGGACGTGGCTAACCTCTTCTCCTCATCTTCCACAAATTTAAGGAGTACTTGTGGCACCTTAGAGACTAACAAATTTATTCGAGCATAAGCTTTCGTGAGCTACAGCTCACTTCATTGGATGCATTCGGTGGAAAATACAATGGGGAGATTTATATACACACACAGAGAACATGAAACAATGGGTTTTATCATACACACTGTAAGGAGAAACCTGTCACAAATTTAAGGTTTGGGATAGTCTAAGATATATAATCTGAGTAATTTCTTGGCATCTCTGTGTATATGGTTGTGTCAGGGGCACTGGAGGAATGTTAATACCACAAAGGCAGCTGGGCAGTGGGGAGGCTTTTTCAGTGTCAGAGGCTCATTTGAAAGACAGCAGTTGAACCATTCTGATGTCAGCTCTGTCACTGTGGGAAGTATCAAATTAAACTGATAATTATCTGCAGCACCTGTACAAATTATGAACCTTCTGATGTTCAAGCTCATAAGTTTAGAGTTAACAGACACATTTTAATCTATTTTGTTTAATAAAAACTCTTAGCATTGGCCCTCTCATGACCCCACTGCAGTTTTAATAATTCAATAAAATCTTCAGGAAATGCCTCCCTTCCCATCCTCTCCCCAGCCCCTACCAGTTCCCATCCAGAAGCATGGCTCAGGCTACTAAAATGGCTGGCCCTGTTTGTTTTGGATGTAACTTGTTTTTTGTCTCAGAATGGAGAGGGAGCATTTATTTGTAACTGTTTGTCCTCTAGCTAAGCCTAAAATCCACTGTATGGATGAAACCGTTCAGGGGAACCCTTCAAAACTCAACTCAGGTCTTTTAAAATTAACTAAAGCATGCTGATTCTAGCCCTTTGGATGTAACAGAGCCATTGGTGCAGGCAGCCTCCAGGAGCAAACCTTGCAACTCTTCAGCTTTGCTTGCAAAATACAGTGTATAGTCCTAACCACAAACACTTCATCATCACCCCGCCCTCTACACCAGATATAAACAATACCGCAGCACCTTCCATCTGAGCTTCTCTAAACACTTGGTAAAGATATTAGTCAATTATTTTTTAAATTTATAATTGTTTTTGCCCATTTCTATTTGTTTTCTGTTATTAACTCTTAACTATTTATAACCATATCCATTTATTTATTTATATAACATGATTTAAGAAACCTGTAAAAATACATTTTTAAAATTAACAGAATAAAGCAAATTATATATAATTATAGTGGTTTGAGCATTGGCCTGCTAAACCCAGGGTTGTGAGTTCAATCCTTGAGGGGGCCACTTAGGGATCTAGAGCAAAAATTGGGGATTGGCCCTGCTTTGAGCAGGGGGTTGGACTAGATGATCTCCTGAGGTCCCTTCCAACCCTGATATTCTATGATCACTTTCTATAAGGCAAATTATACATATATTATATAATTTGCTTTATTCTGTTAATTTTAAAAATGTATTTTTACAGGATTCTTAAATAGTTTCTAACATTTATTTTAATAGTTTCTTGCACTCACACATTCCCCCTCAAAAGCATCTGGTGCTGGCCATTGTTGGAGACAGTCTATTTGACTAGATGGATTGACCACTGGTCTGATTCAGTATAGCAATGCCCATGATACCAGATTAGGTGGACCAATGCCTGTGTTCTTATGCTGCTTCAAGTACACCCTGTGTCTTATTATAATATGGCCACATGGGAAATGGAAGCTTAGACACAGCTTCTTTACAAGGGACAGAGGTTGGATTAAGGAGTTGTATGTGTGAGGAAGGCACACTTGTCATATGTAATATCTTTGCAGCAAGACAAGTTTCCCCTTCTGTGTATCATGCTGGAACTCCTACCCTTGACTTCCCCACCCCCAAAATTGCTGTACTCATTGATTTATACATTACTCTGACTAACTGAAGATTTGATCAGATCTGGTGCCATGCTGGAGGTTCCCTACATCCTCATGAACTATTTGCGTGGCATGGAAGAACCTCTGGGGAGAGCTTAGGTGTTTTGAAGACAGGGACTGAACACATGTAATGGTTTACAAGATTATCTCACAACCACGCTGTGGTAATCTCTTAGGTGGATTATTTCCTAAAGCCACAACACTAACATGCAGCTTCAAGAGTCTCAGATGAAATGCTGATTGAGCTTTTATTTTTTTAAAATTTTTACTGGCCACAGAGAGGTTAATGAAAGGACATATGTTTCTCAGCTTGTTTAAGAGTCTTGATACTTTCCTGAGTTTCTTAGGGGCTAATTCTTGACAGTGAGGAACATTTTAGTAGTGTGTGGTACTGTTTTGTACTGTTAAAGCCCTGAGAATGCAGCTGGCAAGGGTGGAGGCGGTGAGCTGACTACTTTTGGGGCATTCTTCGAACTGCCTAGAGGGAAGCTTCTCCTCCCAAAGGAGCCTTCAGATCTACTATCCTCCTTGATTTGCTCAGCAATTTCACACTTGCTTAGTGAATCTCCCTTTTGGAATCAGCCAGGGCAGAGGGTATTAGAAGGGAAGCCTATCAAGTCTTGGTAATGGGGTTTGATTTAAAGCTTTCTCTTTTGCTTCCCCCCCCCCATCACACTGAGTCTTTGCCACTAAAAACGAGAGCGGCTATTCTAGATGAGACAGAAGCACTCTGAAACTGATGGATTACATATAGAACCAGAGCTCCTCTGAGAGTCAGAAACATATTGCAGGGTGTGTGTAGGAGTGATTACGATGCTGGTGCTGGTTGAACTGCATCTATACCAATGACTGTAGGATTGAAAATAAGTTTTTGAAACAAACGACAAAAGAGAACACTTCAGAGGAGGTCCATGTGAATATATATTTGAATCCTTCATTTTTATTCTGTTTCTCCTACTTGAAAGAATGCAGCACTTTACCTGAGGCTACAAGCTAGCACAGGCTTCCCTTGTGACTAAGCATCACGCTGACTTTGCAATACTATGCCTCCCTATATGGTGCACAGACACGAATACATGGGAGAGCTGGAAGAATAAGGTAGTTCTGGTTTGTTTATTCAAAGTGTCCTGGGATTGCAATCTGGAATTGCATTACTTACCGTCTTGGAGGACGATGAGTGGGGAAGGGTACAATAGTGAGTAGAAAGTGATCATGAAGATAGAGACTTGTTACAACTTCAAATAGCTTTTATAAACATTATCCTGGAGTCTCAGAAGGAGAGAGGAGGAGCTTAATTTGAGAAAGTTTTGGGAGAAAACTTGGTTTCCCTGTTTGAAAATAAGATTCCTTTGAACATACAGGAGATGGGAAGAGATGACAAGGAAAGTGTTTTCTCCCTTACTAAATGTCTACCTTTGGAGCTCTAGAGGAAGCTATGGTGTATAGTATGCATGTGATCTTACAGAATAAGAAGGATCACTGAATGGGTAACGCAGGAAAAGAAGGATTACACTGCATGTGATGGCAGGAGGAGGATGGAGAAGAATTCTTCAGTCTGATGGGGATGTGAGGAAAGGGATTACTAGAGGATTTTCTTGGGATTCTGTGCATAATGAAGAAATTCTGCCCTTGGATCCACACTTTGGGCCTCTGAGGGGACATATGAGGGGTTAGGAGAAACCTTAATCATATAATTTACAATCTCTTGGTTTCCTATCATCCTCCAAAAGCTTTTTTTCTGCCTTTTTTCCATGTTTACATTGGCAGCTTTCCAGTCAACCACATCGCTGGGTCCAAAATTCCCTGTCTGGGGGGTTTAGCAAAATCCTCAAGTTACTTTCTTATGCTACCATAGAAAATAAGTCGACATAGAGCCTTAAAGAGTGTGAATTAATGGACACCTTAGCTGGAATTATTTACATTCTTTGGCCTCTGCCTAACACGCAGTCAGTAGGAAACTTCCTGGCTAAATATGATTTTAAACATCATTCAAGTACTTCATAGATCTGTACATGCTGCCCCAAATCACACTGGACCAAATTCTGCCCTTAGAAGACGATCCCATTGATTTCAGTGGGAATTCCTATGGATGTGTCCAAAGGCAGAATTTGGTCTTTTGACACTCTTTTTGCTGGTATGTCACATTGACTGTGAGCTCATATTGCTAATATAATATCACCTCCTGGTAACAATCAGCAGAAGCCTACCGGAGGTGTGATAACAGTCAGAAAATTGGATATGAGATTGTAACATGATAATGGCAGCAAAAAAATTAAAGGTGATTTTTTTCAGCTACATACACAAAGAGGTCACAGCAAGCGCTAGAAAAGTGACAGTTCCTTGTCATAAGGTAACATCATACCTATAATCTGACTTTCCATTCTGGGTACATGAGTACCAGAATGGCATCAAGAAATTGGAGGGAATTCAGAGAAATGAAAATAAATAAAGATCTGGAAGGACTGACTAATTCTTTTAGGTCCATATACCAATGAAAAGATTATATATATTATAAACATATATCAGAGGGGTAGTTGTGTTAGTCTGGAGCTGTAAAAGTGGCAAAGAATCCTGTGGCACCTTATAGACTGACAAACATATTGGAGCATAAGCTTTCGTGGGTGAATACCCATTTCGTCGGATGCATGTAGTGGAAATTTCCAGAGGCAGGTATAAATATGCAAGCAAGAATCAGGGATAACAAGGTTAGTTCAATCAGGAGACTAAACATAGTCTGCATTTGATCTGTGACAAGTCTCATCCCTATGTTTGTCATGTTATTTAAAAGAAAACTGTACTCATTTTGATCTCCTCAATAGACTAAAAGTTCAAAGGAAAAGAAGCAGTCAGTACATTGTGTTAAAAAAAACAAACAAAAAAACAAAAAAACCACAAAACAAAAAACTACAATCCTGCAAAGAGTTTATTTGAAAATACAAGTTATATTGACAAGGGGTCACTGTTACCAGCAATTGTTCAGTGACCAATGCTTTTTATAACAGCTCTCCATCTATAATTCAGTTTAATGAAGAATTTATAACACCCTCTTTTTTGAGTATTAAGAGAATGAAGGAAAGATACACTATACCCATTCTTGTGAGTTTTGAAATAGCTGTACGGCTGAAATGCATGGGGGAGAAAAGTTGTAATTTGGCCAGAAGAGGGCCTTTACCAAAAAGGAAATGCCTCTGAATGTTCTAATGACAATGGTTCAGATTTGGCCAAGTTATGAAGCTTTGAGTGTAAATTATCGTAGTTTCCACAGTACAGACACAATAGATGCTTGGCTTCTTCACCCTCAGCAACAGCCACACAGATCTGTGATGCTTCCCCTTTGTCTCCCCCTAGATGCCACTACACTGCTTACTCCCAGCAGTTTCAATGGTGATGGTCTACAGCACGGGTTCTCAAATGTATCTGATTGCACCCCATCCTTCTTTGCATTTGTAGTCATTTATGCCCACCCCCAGCTCCTGCCACACAAGTACATATTGCAGCTCAGCTCTGAAGGTAGAGTGGAGAGCAGCAGCTGCTGGCCAGGTGCCCAGTTCTGAAGGCAGCACTGCCACCAGCACAGCACAAAAGTAAGGGTGGCATGGTATGGTGTTTTGTCATCCTTAGTGCTGCTGGCGGCAGTGCTGCCTTCAGACCTGGGCACGCGGCCAGCAGCCACCACTCTCCTAAACCCTCTCACTCCCCCATGCTCCCCACTTTGAGAACCTCTGATTTAGAGGGGGAGGTGTGCACATTGGTGGAACCAGCATCAGGAATAGGCCCAGGCTTTGGGGGAGAATTTTGGGCAGAGAAAAGAAAAGTAAGGAGAGCCTGGGGTACAGGAGTGGATAAAAGATAGATGAGAGATAATGTAGGAGCTCTTTAATTACTTGAAAATCAAAACGGAATCCTTCAAAAAGTAGGGATGAATTGCTAGGGAGGAGTACAAAAGAATAGCAAAAGTATGTAGGGACAAAAGGGTTAGGCACAAAATGAGTTACACCTACCAGGGGCTATAAAAAGCAATAAGAAGAGGTTCTTTACATATATTAGAGAAAGATGAAGGAAAATGCAGGTCCTTTACTTAGCAGGGAAGGAGAGCGAATACCTGATGATATCAAGAAGGCTGATGTGTTTAATGCCTATTTTGCTTCAGTCTTCACTAAAAAGGATAAAGGTGACCAGATATTCAACACAATTAATATTAACATAAAAGCAGGGAGATTTAGATTCATAGATACTAAGGTCAGAAGGGACCATTCTGATCATCTAGTCCGACCTCCTGCACAATGCAGGCCACAGAATCTCACCCACCCACTCCTACGAAAAACCTCACCTATGTCTGAGCTATTGAAGTCCTCAAATCATGGTTTAAAGACTTCAAGGAGCAGAGAATCCTCCCTCAAGTGACCCATGCTACAGAGGAAGGCGATAAACCTCCAGGGCCTCTTCCAATCTGCCCTGGAGGAAAATTCCTTCCCGACCCCAAATATGGCAATCAGCTAAACCCTGAGCATATGGGCAAGATTCACCAGCCAGATACTACAGAAAATCCTTTCCTGGGTAACTCAGATCCCATCCATCTAATATCCCATCTCAGGGGATTAGGCCTATTTACCCTGAATATTTAAAGATCAATTAATTACCAAAATCACATTATCCCATCATACCATCTCCTCCATAAACTTATCAAGTTTAATCTTAAAGCCAGATAGATCTTTTGCCCCCACTGTTTCCCTTGGAAGGCTATTCCAAAACTTCACTCCTCTGATGGTTAGAAACCTTCATCTAATTTCAAGTCTAAACTTCCTGGTGGCCAGTTTATACCCATTTGTCCTTGTGTCCACATTGGTGCTGACCTTAAATAATTCCTCTCCCTCTCCTGTATTTATCCCTCTGATATATTTATAGAGAGCAATCATATCTCCCCATAACCTTCTTTTAGTTAGGCTAAACAAGCCAAGCTCCTTGAGTCTCCTTTCATAAGACAAGTTTTCCATTCCTCAGATCATCCTAGTAGCCCTTCTCTGTACCTGCTCCAGTTTGAATTCATCCTTTTTAAACATGGAAGACCAGAACTGAACACAGTATTCCAGGTGAGGTCTCACCAGTGCCTTGTATAATGGTACTAAAACCTCCTTATCCCTACTGGAAATACCTCTCCTGATGCATCCCAAAACTGCATTAGCTTTTTTCACAGCCATATCACATTGGCAGCTCATAGTCATCCTATGATCAACGAACACTCCAAAGTCCTTCTCCTCTTCCGTTACTTCTAATTGATGCGTCCCCAGCTTATAACTAAAATTCTTGTTATTAATCCCTAAATGCATAACCTTACACTTCTCACTATTAAATTTCATCCTATTACTATTACTCTAGTTTACAAGGTCATCCAGATCTTCCTGTATAATATCCCGATCCTTCTCTGAATTGGCAATACCTCCCAGCTTTGTATCATCTGCAAACTTTATTAGTGCACACCCACTTTTTGTACCAAGGTCAGTAATAAAAAGATTAAATAAGATTGGTCCCAAAACTGATCCCTGAGGAACTCCAATGGTAACCTCCCTCCAGCCTGACAGTTCGCCTTTCAGCAGGACCCGTTGTAGTCTCCCCTTTAACCAATTCCTTATCCACCTTTTGATGTTCATATTGATCCCCATCTTTTCCAATTTAACTAATAATTCCCCATGTGGCACGGTATCAAACACCTTACTGAAATCTAGGTAAATTAGATCCACTGTGTTTCCTTTATCTAAAAAAATCTGTTACTTTCTCAAAGAAGGAGATCAGGTTGGTTTGGCATGATCTACCTTTTGTAAAACCATGTTGTATTTTGTCCCATTTACCATTGACTTCAATGTCCTTAACTAATTTCTCCTTCAAAATTTTTTCCAGGACTTTGCATACTACAGATGTCAAACTGGCCTGTAGTTAACCGGATCACATTTTTTCCTTTCTTAAAAATAGGAACTATATTAACAATTCACCAATCATTCGGTACAACTCCTGAGTTTACAGATTCATTAAAAATTCTTGCTAATGGGCTTGCAATTTCAGGTACCAATTTCTTTAATATTCTTGGATGAAGATTATCTGGGTCCCCCGATTTAGTCCCATTAAGCTGTTTGAGTTTCACTTCTACCTCAGATATGGTAATATCTACCTCCATATCCTCATTCTCATTTGTCATGCTACCATTATCCCTAAGATCCTCTTCAGCCTTATTAAAGACTGAGGCAAAGTATTTGTTTAGATATTGGGCCATGCCTAGATTATCTTTAACCTCCACTCCATCCTCAGTGTTTAGCAGCCCCACTTCTTTCTTAGTTTTTTTCTTATTTATATGGCTATAGAACCTTTTACTATTGGTTTTAATTCCCTTTGCAAGGTCCAACTCTACTCAACTTTTAGCCTGTCTCACTTTATCCCTACATGTTCTGACCTCAATAAGGTAGCTTTCCTTGCTGATCCCTCCCATCTTCCACTCCCTGTATGCTTTCTGCATCTTCTTAATCACCTCTCTAAGATGCTTGCTCATCCAGCTTGGTCTACAACTCCTGCCTATAAATTTTTTCCCCTTTCTTGGGATACAGGCTTCCGATAGCTTCTGCAGCTTTGATTTAAAGTAATCCCAGGCCTCCTCTACCTTTAGATCCATAAATTCTTCAGTTCAATCCACTTCCCTAACTAATTTCCTTAATTTTTGAAAGTCAGCCCTTTTGAAATCAAAAACCCTAGTTGCAGATTTATTTTTGTTAATCCTTCCGTTCAGTTTGAATTGAATTAGCACATGATCACTTGAGCCAAGATTATCCCCTATAACCATTTCTTCTATGAGGTCCTCACTACTCACCAAAACCAAATCTAAAATGGCATCCCCTCTAGTCGGTTCAGCAACTACTTGATGAAGCAATCCATCAGCTATCGCATCTAGGAAAATCTGAGCCCTATTATTATTACTAGCACTGGTCCTCCAGTCTATATCTGGGAAGTTCAAGTCTCCCATAATCACGCAGTTTCCATTAGTATTTACTTTATTAAAAACATTAAAAAGGGCTCTATCCATATCCAAATTAGATCCCGGAGGTCTATAGCACACCCCAAGCACTATCGTAAGAGAGGCTCTACTAGTTATCTTCCCCAATGTAATTTTTGCCCAGACGGACTCTGTCTTATCCATTGCATCGCTTCTTATTTCTTTACATTCTACCTCATAATTGATATACAATGCTACTCCACCGCCTTTACTTTTATTTCTGTCTTTCCTAAACAACACATACCCTTCAATACCTGTAGTCCAGTCATGACTACTATTCCACCATGTTTCTGTTATCCTTATAATATCTGGTTTCACTTCCTTCACCAGTAGCTCTAGTTCCTCCATTTTGTTACCTAGGCTCCTCACATGTTTGGTGTACAAACATCTTAATTTTTGCTGTTTGGCCTTGCTCACATTTTGTACCCTATTAGGCACAGTCATTCTACAGCCAGTATAACCTATTAGACTGGTATCCACACTGCCCTTGCTCCTTATATACATTCTCCTACCCACGGCTGTATCTTTTCTTACTTCGTCTTCTTCCTTCTCAATGCTAAAATCTGGTGTGGAGATTACCTGGACATCTCCCAACCATCTCCCCCAGATTCCTAGTTTAAAGCTCTCTTTATCAGTTGTGCCAGGCTCCATCCTAGAAGTCTATTTCCTTCCCTACTCAGATGAAGTCCATCCCGAGAGAACTGTCCTCTGTCCATGAATGTCTCCCAGTGGCCATACGTCCCAAAGCCCTCCTTATAGCACCACTGCCTAAGCTATCTGTTGACAGTCATAATCTTGTCACACCTTTGTTGCCATTCTCTAGGAACAGACAGGATCCCACTAAAGATCACCTGGGCCTTGATTTCCTTAAGCGTCTTCCCCAGCCTAGCATAGTCTCCCTTAATACCTTCCAGTGAGAATCTAGCCGTATCATTTGTTCCCACATGAAGGATAATTAGGGGATTCTTTCCTGCTCCCTTTAGGATCCTTTTCAACCTCAGGTCTACATCCCGTATCTTAGCACCTGGAAGACAGCACACCCTTCTATTCTCTGGATCAGCTCTAGTTACAAGCCTGTCTATTCTTCTCAATAAAGAGTCCGCGATCACATAGACCTGCCTTTTCCTGGTGACAGTGCTATTCTCCAGTCTCTCCCCTGTTCCCTCTGGCTGCAAGTTCTTTCCATTCCTATTTTCCCTTATAATCCTCTTCAACCCATCCTGTATCCTCCTGGGGCTCATATTTGGTGTCATCTCCCTTGACTCTTCCCCTTTTCCTATAGGACTAGCCTCTCTTCTCTTCTTCCTTGTCCTTCCACCTTCAGCGACTACCTGCTGAGCCCCTTCTTCATTTTCCAACTCTGCAAACCTGTTCCTAAGCTCTATTTCTCCTTCACTAGCCCATCTTTTCCTCTGCCTGGTTCTTTTAGTCACATGCTTCCACTGACCACTTTCCTCACCCAGTCTCCCCTCAAAATTCCCCAGCCCTGCTTCCATCTGTGAGTCTGAGCTTTTCCCTTCAGATACCTCATATCTTTGCTCCATCATCTGCTCAAACCCCTTCCTAAACTCAACCAGACTTTCCACCTGCATCTCCAGACCTCAAATCTTTTCCTCCATCAGCTCTATCAGACTGCATTTCATGCAGACAAAACTCTTACCAGGTCCCCCCTCCAGGATCATGTACATACCACAGCTTCCACATCCAGTCATCCTCATTGTGTCTTCCACTACAGGAGTCACTCCCACAGCTGCCTCCGTATCCGTCATAGCCTTCCCACCTACGTCCTGTTCATCTGGGAAACACAAGCCACACCAAAAAGACCACCCCCCACAGCAAAAACAAAGCCCAAACAAGCACCATAATACAAACCCCCCTGTTTACAGCTCTGTTTGCTGGCTCCTGTGCCACTGCAGCTGTCTGTGTGACAGGTTAGTTTAGATACTGTGAAAAACTTTCTATCTAAAAAGGTACTTAAGCTCTGGAATAGGCTTCCAAGGGAGATTGTTGAATTCCTATCATTGGAGGTTTTAAGAAGGAGGTTGGACAAACACCTGTCAGGGATGGTGTAGGTTTACTTGGTCCTGCCTCAGCATTGGGAGCTGGGTTGGATGATTTCTTGAGATTCCTTCCTGCTCTCTATTTCTCTGATTCTATGAAAAGCAGAACAAGAAGGATGAGAGGTCAGTGCAATGACAGCACAAACAGGAAGTCGTTTTCCAGAGCAGAGGGGAAAAAAAGTCTTTGTGTTTTTCTAAGTATAGTACATTTGTGTTATGTACATTATTTCATACAGGGCCTAGCACAATGGGGCCGCATTCACTTTAGGTGACTGCAGTAATTTTAGTAAAGTAATGGAAAGAAAATTAGCAAGTGGTGGGAAAAAATTAAGGACTAAGGTAGAAATACTGAAAGATGGCAAAACAAAGTGAGAAAAAGCAGACAAAGAAAATTAGGAGGAAAGGGAGATGCACGATCAAAACATCTACACTGTAAACATTGAACATTTTTTATGTGGATCAGACTCTGCCTCCTCCATGCCTTCCCATGTCCCTTCCATCCTCCTTCCATGTCTCTCTGTCCCATGTCTACCAGTTCTCTACACTCTCTTGTTCTCCTTCTCATGCTCTGGGAGTTGCCCATACACCCTTGCATCTCTCCCCTTGTCCCCTGCACCGCTCTTCCATAGTCTGTCATTTTCTATGCGCCCCAGTCCTCTGTACTCTCTCTAACCCAGCCTCCATCCCTATTGCTCTGACCACCACAGGTCTCCCCAGTTATGAGACCAGGATCTTTCAACATGCTCCTCCCACAATTTCCAACACCAACACCGAGTCTATATCATGTCTGGTCTCCTGGCCTTTTCTCCTCACCCCCTCCCAGGCTTCTGCGCCTCTGTCTTTCCTCCCAATCTCCTGGCACTTCAGTTTTAAATCTCAACCCATAGACACTGACCCCAGGGGTGCTCCAGGGCTGAAACACCCAGGGAAAACATTAGCAGGTGCTTAGCACCCACAGGCAGCCAGCTCCTTCTCCTCCCTCCCAGCACCTCCCGCCCTCTGTGATCAGTTGTTCTGTGGTGTGCAGGAGAATGGAGCAGGAGGAGCAGGAACAGGGTGTACTTGGGGGAGGGGGTGAATTGGGCGGGAAGAGGAGTGGAGTAGAGGCGGGAAGAGGCAGGATGGGGTAGGACTTTGGGGGAAGGGGTGGAATGGGGGCAGCGTCTGGGGCGGAGCACCCCCAGGGCAAGGAGGAAGCCAGTGCCTGTGTCTCAACCTCCAGTGAATCTGGAGGGGTTAGTTTATCGCTCCTCACCCTGAATGGCAGGGTTAATTTCACAAACAGCATCACAAGCCCAGCTGTGTCTGGGTCATGACACTCTAGTCAGGGATTCAGCTTTCTGTCTCCTGTATCCCCTAACGTGATACTGTGACATTGGTTCATTACTAAAAAAGAAAAGGAGTACTTGTGGCACCTTAGAGACTAACAAATTTATTAGAGCATAAGCTTTCGTGAGCTACAGCTCACTTCATCGGATGCATTTGGTGGAAAAAACAGAGGAGAGATTTATATACACACACACAGAGAACATGAAACAATGGGTTTATCATACACACTGTAAGGAGAGTGATCACTTAAGATAAGCCATCACCCACAGCAGGGGGGGGAAAGGAGGAAAACCTTCCATGGTGACAAGCAGGTAGGCTAATTCCAGCAGTTAACAAGAATATCAGAGGAACAGTGGGGGGTGGGGTGGGGGGGAGAAATACCATGGGGAAATAGTTTTACTTTGTGTAATGACTCATCCATTCCCAGTCTCTATTCAAGCCTAAGTTAATTGTATCCAGTTTGCAAATTAATTCCAATTCAGCAGTCTCTCGTTGGAGTCTGTCATTACTGATTCAGAGGGAAGACTGCCACCTGCTGAACTGCCAACACCACTTGCTACTGCAGCAGCACTTGGGTTTCCTTTGGAGGTCTGCTATCCAAGTATTGACCCAGCCTGACCCTGTGTAAAACTTCCTTCCAAACCCTGAGAATGCTGCCTACCTGGCTCTCTGGCCTGTTGGGCACAAGACAAGTGATTTAGGAATCAAGCTACTTGAGATGTGAAGTGATCACAGCCAAAACAGATCGTATAACACAGAGAGAACTTCAAATTTGGTTTTCTGCCAGGAAAATAGTTCTCATAATTCTTTTGTGGGTAAAGTTAGTTAGAATGAACTGGATTCTTTGGTCCATTTAGGCTACTGCACACACAAGTAAACTTCACAAAATGGCCTTAAACTTGCCAGAGGATTCCCCCCACTCTCATGTTGTGGGAATTTCTGGGGAATTCTCAGCTGATATAGAGCGGATGGAGGTTGCATAGTTGCCCACCACACCCCCTTCTTTGTAACTGCTCCATGACTGTATTCAACAAATGTTCATGGGGGTGAGGTACACCAGCATAAATATCCATGAAAAGCCAATTTTAGTCTCAAATGTCCTGCTATTAATTGAACATGAATCTCAAATTGTATATCTGAATACAAAAGGTATAGTCACAGGGGTCATCCAATCATAGAACACAAGACTGCATGACTTCAGTAACTCACCAACCCATGAAGACTACAAGTATTAGCAATGAACTGTTTGCAACTGATCAGCAAACCAAGAACTATTCAATGAAGAAATTTGTGAACGATTTTGACTAGTTAGTACATTTGATCTGCTCCCAAACAGCTTGTGAAAAGAAAAAAAAGTTCTAAAATTAATTGAATAAATTATTACTTGCCAATTATTCACTCAGCTCTAGTTAAGGCACTCATCGCAGGTGTCACCACAATTCAGTGGCTGAATCAGGACTGGATCCCACAAGTTCTGACTGTCGGTCTTCAATAAACCATTTTGTTTTTCCCTTAGTATATTCTAGGCCCAAGTAGTCTTTTTCCCTAGGTCTCTTCCAAGTCCCTATTTTGAAACACTCCATACCTAACCCTCCTATATTACCCCACTGTGCACTTGGCCTGAAAGTGCCATTTGCGCATGCTGCTTCTGCACCTCTCTCAGCTTATGCCTGGTTGGAGGAAAGGGGAAGAGAACTGGGAATCTAGGAAATTTGTCTTTTCTTGTCTGAGAACTTGTCCATGACTGAGCTCCACTGCTAGGTTCCAAGGTTGAGCATTTTATTTTGACCATCCAATCTGCTTAGCTACCATATAGAGCAATGTCATCCTGCAAAAGTATTGCTTTTAGCAGTAACTTCAGAGCTATTATAAAAAAGTCAGTACACAACTGTATGACCCAGCACAAGGTTAAATTCCTTTGGCTACTAACCCTATAAAAGCAACTGAGTAATGAGAACTAGAATTTTGAACAGGCTACAAATACTCCCCAAGCCTCAAATGAACAAAGTGTTTTGACATTCCACCATGACCTCATTGCCCATATGATATGGAACTATTTCAGCTATTCAAATAAAGAACAGTAGTTGTCATAGGAGGAAGCATAATCTCTTTCTAAGGCATATAAATACCTTACTGGCAATGGCATGACACAAATGCACAGAATCCAGCTCCGTTGAGAGCTTTTCTGTTCAAGGGCTTTAATGGGCTCTCTCACTCTGCAGGTGTAAGGATGACAATACTTTAGATTTTCAAAATACAAAGGGGTCAGCAAGTATTCAGATAGACACTTGCCAAAAGTTGACTGCAAAAATGAAAAGGTTCAATCCAAATAACTTCCCATTGGAGAACTGTGCTAGCTACCACCCAAGCAAGCTGGAGTATGCCTAGCAACTGCTACTATTATTATTATTATTTAATATTTATTTACTTCAAGCACCCCAAAATGCAATAGGTACCTTCAAAACAAGCAAAGATGCAGGCTCTGCCAATAAAGGTTTTTGCAGTCTAACTATGATATGATATAAGTGAGGGGTGATAGGAAAAAATAATAGAGGAGAAAGTAAAGACAAAGGTGACTAATATGATCACACAATTATTCAATAAGGCATGCCCACACCTTGAAAAGCATAATATTTTCTTGTTTTGTTTTTTGAATTGTTTCTCTTGTGACACTACACCCCATATTCTTTGCAGTGATATTATAATATGATTGACATAATTTATAATGAAGTTTATGCAAGATAAGTCATGTGAGGTATCACTGGAAAAGTTATGACTTGCTGAATATGATTATCCTATTTGTATGCATACATCATTTTTGTATCTGAAGTTATGAATACTGACTATGTATCTGAATTTCAAATGTAATTACACCTGGGTAACACTCGCTAGACCAGAAGCTTTCAGTCTAGATCAGGGGTCTCAAACTCAAATGACCACAAGGGCCACATGAGGACTAGTACATTAGCCTGAAGGCTGCACCACTGACCACCCGCCACGCTGCCCTGGCCTCGCCCCCACTCCACCCCTTCTGTGAGGCCCCACTCCGCCCCTCCTCTCCCCACCCCTTCCCTGCCCCCATTCCAACCCCTTCCCCGAAATCCCCACCCCAACTCTGCCCCCTCCCTGCCCTGAGGGGGTGCAGAGTGTGTCAGGGGGCTCAGAGCAGGGGGTCAGGGTGCAGGGTGCAGCAGGGGGCTCAGGGCAGGGGGTTGGGGTGCAGGAGGTGTGCGGAGTGCAGCAGGGGGCTCAGGGCAGGGGGTCAGATACAGGGTGAAGTAGGGGACTTAGGGAAGGGGGTCAGGGTGCAGGAGGGGTGCGGCAGGGGGCTTAGGGCAGGGGGTCGGGGTGCAGGAGGGGTGTGGCAGGGGGCTCAGGGCAGGGGGTTTGGCTGCAGGTGAGGTTCAGGGAGCAGGTCCGGTCTGGCACACACTGGGGGCAGGACAGGCTCCCTGCCTGCCCGCCCTGCCCCTGCACTGCTCCATGAAGCGGCTGGGACCTGTGGGGGGGGCCCACAGGGGTCTGTGTGTTTTCCTGGCCGCTCCTCCAGGTACTTCCCCTGAAGCTCCCATTGGCCAGGAACGGGGAACCACGGCCAATGGGAGCTTTGGGGGAGGTACCTGGAGGAGTGGCCAGGGCAACACATAGACCCTTGTGCCCCCAGGTCCCAGCCGCTTCCCGGAGTGGCGCGGGGGCAGGACAGGCAGGCAGGGAGGAAGCCTGCTCTGCCCCCAGTGTGCGCCGGGCTGGAGCTGCTCTAGGTAAATGCTGGGGGGCAGGGGGACTGTGGGGAGCTGGCTGGCTGCAGAAAATAACCCCGCGGGCCAAGTGTTTGAGACCCCTGGTCTAGATAGTGGGTGGGGAAGGACCTATTCAGGACAATGGGCTATTAGGAAATAAACAAAAGGCCTTAGGAGAAGCTCCCAGCTGGGGAACCTTCTTGAACATGCTACAGACAGCCTCCAAGTAATGGTTGCTATGACTCTACAAGGACATGTGATGAGACCACATTTCTCTAAACTCCATCTTGGGATGTCAGTATTTTTCCACAGACTGGTCTGGGAATCAGACTTTGGAACAAAGGGTTCCCGCCATATGCAAAACCTATATAAGGCAAGGAGTGACATCATCTGGTGTTCTTCACTCCCCATACAAAAAGACTCCTGGAAACACCTGAGGAACAAAGACTGAACTATGGGAAGTGCTGGACCCAGGCTAAGGGATTTCTAGCCTGTGAATGGAACACTTGGGGATTCCAAGCTGTAAAGCAAGTACAGTTTGCCCCTTAAGAATCTACAGCCTGCTTGTATCGTCTCTTAGGGTGAGAATCTGCTATTCATATCCTGTCTATTTAGTATATTAAACTTAGTTTGAGGTTTTTTTTATTTGCTAGGTAATCTGCTTTGATCTGTTTACTATCACTTATAATCACTTAAAATCTATCACTTGTAGTTAATAAACTTGTTTTTGCTTTATCTAAACCAGTGAGTTGGAGTGAAGTGTATGGTAATCTTAGTTCAGGGGCAAATGGCTGTTGCATATTCCTCTCCACATTGAGGGAGGGGGTGAATTTTATGAGCTTACGCTGTACCATTCCCTGTGCAGCACAAGATGGTATAATTTTGGGTTTATACTTCAGAGGGCGGGTGTGCCTGAGGAGCTGGGAGTTCCCTTAGCTGTAGCCTTCCTATGCAGAGGCTGGTTAGAGAGCCTGCATGTAACTGAAGCTGGGTGTGTCCCTAACTGTATGTATGCTGGTAAAAGTTCAGGCTGGAGGGCTTTGCAGCTTGTCACAGCAGCACAGTGTGAGAAGGAGCCCAGGCTGGTGGGTCAGGAGGGCTCAATGGTACCCCAATTCCAGGCAACATCCCAGGGGGAACCTGTCACACCTCCCTCCTCACTTCTCATATGCTTCTTGCTTAGTTTTGGGAGGGAAATGAGTGAGTCAAAGGAAGACTGTTTTCAGTGCATGCCAGTAAAAAAATTAATGTTAGTGGTGGTTTCAAGTTTCCAAACAAAAATGAGGAAATATGTGTTTACATTTTTTTGAAAATTGTTTTGAGTAGATACATTTGTATAATTCTTTTAAATAATTTGATAGGTAAAAATTTTGGCTGGTCATCCTTGGCACTGTCCCTATAAAATTTCCCATCTTTTTCTGATTTACGTAATGGCAGCAGAAATATTGGAGAAATATACAAATGAGTCAGCCTGTTAGATCTCTTCTGACCGTACAAAAACCAGGGACATCATCCTAACCAATCTGAATCTTTGGAACTACAATATATCTTGCATTTTCCTGGTATAACTACAAAAACTGACTACCCTTATTTATACATTAATAGAGAATTATCTCCTGATTTACTTTTCATTTGCAGTTTACTGTTCCTTCCCTGTATACCTCATTCCATAATCAGATATGTAATTACATAGTGCAACTTTGAGTCACATACAAATCACTGTCCCTTCCTGTGACGAGTTAGAGCTGATGCAGCAGGCAGGAACAGTTTAAAAGGATGTGGTCCTACTGTTAGAAATTTTAAACACTGTGCCAGTCACTGGAATGGTTCCTGGTTCCTGGTGGAGACCCTTCTTTTGTTTTTTCTGAGGGTGGTCCCTGAACTGTTCCAGCAGATGGCACTATACCATGTTTAAAAAAATAAAAAAAGAAGGAAAGCCCCTAACAGATACTCTCACATCACAAAACCATCACACAGTTTGACAGGACTAGCACTCTGTTCAAATGAGGCCTGGGACTTGAAGAGCAGGGCTGTTGCAGGTCAGTGCTGTGCGTGAGGAAGCCTGACTGCACTTTGCCAGCTATAGACAAATTGAATAATTAGTTACATTCAAGAGCATTAAATTCACCCATAAAATTAATAAGTGTAAGAACAGGATTTTTTAAAAATAGTTTAAAAGGTTACCTAGATAGAGGAGTCCCTCTGAAATGCTTTTATTTTGGGCATTCAGTATAGTTAGAACTAGGGTTGCCAACTTTCTAATCACACAAAACCGAACACCCTTGCCCCACCCCATACCCCTTCTCCAAGGCCCTGCCCCCACTCACTTCATCTCCCCTCCCTCCATCGCTCACACTCCCCCACCCTCATTCACTTTCACTAGGCTGGCTCACGGGGTTGGGCTGCAGAAGATGGTGAGGGTTCCAGCTGGGGATGTGAACTCCAGGGTTGCTCCAGAAATGAGGAGTTTGGAGTGCGGGAGAGGGCTCTGTGCAGAGGTAGGGAGTTGGGGTGCAGGATGGGACTCTGGGCTGGGGCGGAGGTGTTCAGAGTGCAGCAGGGCGCTCAGGGCTGAGGCAGGAGGTTGAGGTGCGGGCTCTGGGAGAGAGTTAGGGTGCAGGAGAGGGTTCCGACCTGAGGTAGGGAGTTGGGCTGTGGGAGGTGACTCAGGGTGCAGGCCCTGACAGGCGGCGCTTACCTCAGGTAGTCCCCGCAAGTGGCTGGCACGTCTGGCTCCTAGGCAGAGGGGCCAGGGGGCTCTGCACACTGCTTGTGCCAACAAGCACCAGCTCTGCAGCTCCCATTGGCCACGATTCACAGCCAATGAGAGCTGAGGAGCCAGCACTTGGGGCAGTGGCAGCATGTGGAGCCCCTGTGGCTGCCCCTACACCTAGGAGTCAGACATGCTGGCTGCTTCCGGGAGCCACGCAGAGCCAGGGAGCCTGCCTTAGCCCCACTACGCCACTGACCGGACTTTGAGTGGCCCAGTCAGTGGTGTTGACCGGAGCCGCCAGGGTCCCTTTTCAACCAGGCATTCTGGTTGAAAACTGGATGGCTGGCAACCCTAATTAGAACAACAGTGCTTAAAAGGCCAGGGAGGATAGAGGGACGTGGGCCTTAACCATTCAATAGAGCATTGGGTCCTATTATTAATTATTTGTATTATTGTACTATCTAGAGACCCCAACCAAGATCCATGCTCCATGGTGCAAGGCACTGCACAGACACATAGTGAGGGACTCTCTGCTCTGCAGAGCTTACAATCTAATAGGCAAGACAAAGGGAGCATTATTATTTTCATTTTACAACAGGTGAACTGAGGCTCTGGAGAGCTAAAGTGACTTGTCTAATGTCAAAGGAAGCTTGTGATAGAACCTGGAACTGAACCCAGATCTTCTGAGTCCTGGTTTAGTGCCTTAAGCACAGGGCCATCCTTCCATTTCTGTTATAAAGCAACATATAACCATTCTGAAGTACAACTCAGCACATCTCTCCCACTAAATAGAAAATAGGCTCTAGGTTGAAGAGTGTTTCTGGGATGCTCTTTGCAAGCTTAATAATTTTTATGACATCTCAAAAAATTAAAAACAAACCTCTGCTGCAAGACACATTATGCTTTAGTCTGATGGTATTAGCTACCCATTAATTTTGGACCCGGAAATTATAGACCATTCAGTCTAATTTCAATACCTGAAATATACTGTAAGAAATTATTAAACAAACAATTTGTAAGCACCTAGAAGATAATAGGATTATAAGGAATAGCCAGCATGGATTTGTCAAGAACAAATCATGCAAAACCAATCTATTTTCTTCTTTGTCAGATTTACTGGCCTAGCATATTGGGGGAAGCAGTAGATGTGATATATCTTGATTTTAGTAAGGCTTTCGAAACAGTCCCACATGACATTCTCATAAGCAAACTAGGGAAATGGAGTCTAGATGAAATAACTGGAAGGTGGGTGCACCACTAGTTGGAAGACTGTACTTAGAGAGTAGTCATCAATGGTTCACTCTCAGACTGGGAGGGCTTATCTAGTGGGGTCCCACAGGGGGTAGCCCTGGGTTTCAATTCAATTCAACTATTCAATATTTTCATTAATTACTTGGATAATAGAGCGGAGAGTGTGCTTATGAAATTTGCAGATGACACCAAGCTAGAGGGATTTCAACAACTTGGGAGGACAAGATTAGAATTCAAAATGACTTGGACAAATTGGAGAATTGGTCTGAATTCAACAAGATGAAATTCAATACTGACAAGTGCAAAGTACTTCACTTAAGAAGGAAAAATCAAACACACAGTTACAAAATGGGGACTAACTGGTGAGGTGGTAGAGCTGCTGAACAGGATCTGGGGGCTATAGTAGATCATAAATAGAATATGAGTCAACAGTGTGATGGAACTGTGAAAAAGACTAATATCACTCTGGGGTATATTAATAGGAGTGTCATAGGGTAAGATATGGGAAATAATTGTTCTGCTCAACTTGGCACTGGTGAGGCCTCAGATGGACTATTGTGTCCAATTCTGGGCACCACAAATTAGGAAAGAAGTGGGCAGATTAGAGACAGTCCAAAAGAAAGCAACAAAAATGATAGAAGAGTTAGAAAACTTGATTTAGGAGGAAAGTTTAAAAAAAAAGGCAGGTTTAATCTTGAGGAAAGAAGACTAAGGGGAATCTGATAACAATCTTCAGATATGTTAAGGGCTATTATAAAGAAGACTATGGTCAATTGTTCTCTATTTCCACTGAAGATAGGATGAGAAGTAATAGTCTTAATCAGCAGCCAGGGAGATTTAGGTTAGACATTAGGAAAATCCTCCTAACTACAAGGGTAGTTAAGCTCTAGAATACGCTTTCAAGGGAGGCTGTGGAATCCCCCTCGTTGGAGTTTTTAAGAACAGGCTGGACAAACACCTGTCAGGGATGGTCTAGGAGTTTACTTGGTCCTGCCACAGTGCAGGGAGCTGCACTTGATGACCTCTCTAGGGCCCTTCAGCTCTACCTTTCTATGATTAAACTAGTTCCCTCTGAAATCTTCCACTTTCTCTCTATCTTGTTGGCCTTAGAATCTACTTTACACACTAGTAGATGCCTGTAAGGGCAGGGCAGATCCTTTGTGGTCTCCCTTGATGTTACTACACTCAGCTGTTCTCACCTTCAACAGATGGTATAGATTTTTGTGGGAGGAAAGGGGGGTTAATTTTTGTTGTTGTTGTTGTTTTAAGCAAATTACCAGCAGCAGGCTTGGGATTTGGAAACTAATCCTGGTGTCAGCACCTGAGCTTAAACTACTGTTCCAGCTTTCTTATCATCAGCACAGAAGCAGTCTCAAAGACTATGCTGCATTAAAAGACTGCTGAGCCAACAACTATAGCTTCCTACCAAGCATATTAACTTCCCCTTAATGGTTTTAGGTTTCATCTGTCTCCATTTTCTTGCTTCTCCTTCCCTCTGACATTTGGAAAATATTAGGATTGATGAAAATTTGTGCTGCAGTTTTGAAACGTAAGCAGCAATCATGATCCCAGCTTTCTATCTTAAGGTTATAAGATGACCAAAGTAAGCAATGCTTGATTTTAGAGTACACAAATAAGTTATGTAGATAATTTTGGATTATTTCATTAACGGAAAAGCAAATGCATGGCTATTATAATACAGATTACACTGGCTGGTGCCATAGTTACAGTGTAATTTGAATAAAAACTGAAATACCATCCTGTACCCATTGATCCTGTACCCATTTAAATCAATGGTAATGTTGCTATTAATTTCTGTTGGAGCTGGACCAGTCCTATGTCATTGCATGATATTTACCAGGTATAATATGAGTGGTTTATTATAAAAGGCTGGATCCTGGCTAGTGAGCATAGCCAGAGAAAATAGATTTGCACAGGAGTTTAGAGAACAGAATCCTCCCCCATCAGGACATGCAGCACCAGTAGAGACATTGTCAATATTTCTTTGCTAGAATGCTGGCCTGCCTTGCTGGGTATAGTGCATGGCAAATACTGTAGATTAGAGATGGGCCCAAAATGAAAAATTCTGATCTGTTCCCAGGAATGTACAGAGCTGGGGGCTCAGATTGGCTTATTGTTATAGGCAGGGCTGGTAGCCTCACCTACATTAAGGTAGACCAGCACTTTCCTTTATAAGACCCTGTATTCAGTAACTTATAACTTTGCCAAACTTTAACTGTTCAGGCTGAAATTTTCCATGTTGGGTTTCTCCCTCAGGCTGAATTTTCTTGGAAAGTTTCAACTAAAATGTTTCACCTGTTTCATAGATTCATAGATTCATAAATATTAAGGTCAGAAGGGACCATTCTGATCATCTAGTCTGACCTCCTGCACAGCGCAGGCCACAGAATCTCACCCACCCACTCCTATGAAAAACCTCACCCATGTCTGAGCTATAGAAGTCCTTAAATCATGGTTTAAAGACTTCAAGGAGCAGAGAAGCCTCCCTCAAGTCAACCATGCCCCATGCTACAGAGGAAGGCGAAAATAGCAGGCTTGGGATCCAAGCATGTGGTCAGGGAAAAATACATTGCTTTACCCATGATAAAATAATTCTTACATAGCTTGGTTGAGATGCTCTATCACCTTCATTCTTTGAAGCAGGGACTTGAAATTTGGCAGAAAAGTCATCTGCATATTAGTGATGTGTCTTTTGCTGTTCTGTGAAAATCAGCCTAAATTTGGCCAAGTTATAAATCTCTGAAAAACCTCAGCTCGCATATGCTCAGTAGAAGTTAAGAGTTTGGCAGCTAAATTCTCTTCAGATTCCTTCTGTACTGAGCTTACTCCATCCCCTCACAGGTACTACATGCCAATCAGACTCTGTTTGTGCTGTATCCACAGAGTGACTGAGCATGCTCCATTCTAGGGCAGAGCTGGACTTCCCTTGCAATTTCTCCTTCTGACTGCTGCTGCAGCTGCTGTGGTACCTGGCACCAGAACTGAGAGCAGGGAGACTATCTTTCCTGTTATCTCACTGCTCTCCCTTTTGGCACTCAGGCAACGTGCAAGAGGAAGCAGCCGCACTGGAATGCAGAGGAGTGAGGGCGGGAGGGCTGGTCAGGGGGAAGAAAGAGAGGGTGCAAGAGCCAGAGGATAGGGAGAAGCAGAAGGTATGGGAGGAATGGAAGTTGGCACGGGGGTGGGGGGTAAGAAGAAAAGGGAGACAGGATCCAATGGGGGAGCACCAGAGAGGAAGAGTGCAGGAGCTTGGGTATGGCCAGAGTGGATAGGAGGAACAGAGGGGAAGGTGCAGGATATGGGCCATAGGCAGGGTAGGATAGGAGGAGAGAGAGAGGGTATGGCACCAATGTACAGTGTGATGAGCTAAAGACCAGCGTGATGATGGTGGTCCTGAATTTGCTTGCTATTGCCAATTTTGCTCAGACCCTTAGCATTATTTCATTGTCGACTTTTGCAATTACCTTACTTTGTTTTGTGCATGTAACCAAGTACACAAGTTATTTAAACAAAAATCTCTTGCTAACCTTTTAACAGTAGTTGCATAGACACTGAAAAGGCTCCTAATGCAACAGTGTGAGATGGTTACAGAAGGAGGGAACCCACTAACTTTTACTGGGAATGTATCAGATCTATGGCTCCTTCAGGCTTCCTAAAATGTTCATGGAACCATTATAATGGTTGATTTATACAATACATGGGATACCCATACAGAATTGACATAATATGTAATTTGCTTTTATATGGACCTTCATTAGAGATACCTAAGCAGACTGTAAAAATTCATGTTGATTTAAATTAAGTGCAAACAATACATATACATAAATGCAATATGTGGGCTAAATTTAGAGCAGTCATACACAAAAGTTAGAGCAGTCATAATTCTAATTCCTACAACAGCTGTCATTTGCTCTTTTTACCCATATATATTGATACAGTATCATTTAGTCTTACTGTATAATTGATGATCTTTAATGCCATAACATAAAAGGGCCTGATGCTGAGTACCTGCAACTGCCTTTGAATGCAATTGGCATTGGGGATGTTTACCAAGTTACGGAATCCAGTTCTGGAACTATGGGTCCAACCCTGCTCATATTACTTGCACAAACACTCCTTCTGAAGTCAATGGAGCAACTCACTCAAGTGGGGGTGAGCAGGATTTTGCCATATATGTATAGCAATACAAGCCACCATAGTATATATTTGCAAGGGGTCCAAATTAGAATTGCTGTGGGAACCATAGTTTTGAACAGGTGACTGATGTTTATTTGTGTACACAGTACTATTGCACATTAACTTAGTTTTTTACTTTTTATTTTTATTTATTTATTTTTATATTTTTGTTTAGGTATAAATCAACAAGAAAAAGAAAGGTGCCGGCATGTTTATTTGATGGTGTACACACACATTTGAACATGCAATCTCGATTTTGTACATGCTAAACAAACTTCACATGTTGATTCACCCTGCAGGATGTGGGAGATTGGAAATAAATGGTAGTGATAGGGAAGCCATCCATAAAGCTGCTGGGCCTGCTAGATCCCTTCTGATATCACGACTCAGATATATACATGCCCAACTCATGTATGTGTGTAACTGAAATGTTACATCTCAGCTTTAATTAATCAAATGTCCTACATGCATAGTGCAGAGCCTTCTAAAACTTCATTTTCTCTGTGCATGTACCACATTTGATACACAGAGACACAGAACATTTCAAACGCACTGAAATCAGTGCTTTGATTATTAAAAACACTGCACGCTAACGAATTCCTTTGCTATGTCTATATATCACAGCTTCCTGAGGTCCTCATTGGAACTGCTATGGTGGAAATATGTGGCAACCTCCCACCAAAATCAGTGGGACTTAGCATAGTAAAACCATAACACCAAAATCTAAAAGGAAGGGGTATGAAATAGAGATGCAGCAAAAAACAACAACAAAAATAAAACCAATTATGAAACATAGCAATTATGCATGCGCACACTATGAAAATATCTTCTGCTTCAATATTTTGTCTCTCCAGTTCCCATTTTAAGGACTGTAGCGCTGGCAAAATCTTTTGGCTTTTGTTTATTCCAGGGGTGGTCAAACTTACTGGTCGTCTGAGCCGCATATGACAATCTTCAGAAGTTCAAGAGCTGGGGCACACCTGCTGGTCGCTGGGGCTTGGGGCTTTAGTCCCAAGAGATGCCTGACGGGACTTGGGGCTTCAGCCCCGCTCCTGCTGAAACCCCGAGTTCTGGCAGGTGCACGCCCCGAGACCCTCCTTCCCACTGGGCAGAAGTCCCGATCCCACCACTCTGCTGAAAGGCAGAGGTCCCGAGCTTCCCCCCTTCCCCTCCTCTCCCACCTGCTGGTCTGGTAGGTGGAGAATGGGGGTGGGGCTTTGCGAGTCACACTTTAACGGTAAAAAAGCCTCATGTGGCTCATAAGCCACAGTTTGACCACCCCAGGTTCATACAATACTACAAGGGAGCATTTTACCATTACACTAATCATTGACTGACTTCTTGAGGGGTGTCAAGGCAAACAAGCCAAGAAATTGGCATGGAGAAAGGGCCCTTTCTCTCTTTAGAGGTAGTGCCTGCAGTCAGGTCCCTCCAAGGTAGGAGTGAGTACATGGGGACAGGGGCAGCCTGGAATAGCATGCCCTATTTCTGTCCATGCTGTACCTATGGATAAATAAAGAACATCAGTCTGCAGTGCTGTCGATTCAGCATCTTTCGTAAGCACCATTTTCTTTAAAAAAAAAAAATTTAAAGAAAAGAATCCAGGCTTGTTGTTGCTGGTGCTGTTTCAGAAAGTGGTGGAAGCTTTGAGCTTTGTACTGTGTGTTGAGTTTGTTTTTGCCAGTCTGTAAATGCAAGCCAGCTGAACCAATTGAAATAAAGTGTAAAGGGGAAAAGGAAAGAGAAAGAGAGAGGGAAATTCCACGTTTACTGATTTTCTACTGTTTCAGTTTCAAACAGGTAATTTATAAACCCCAGAAAAAACAGGATTTCTAATGCTGACAGATTCCAGGCTGTGGTGGCTGTTTTGGGTAATGCTATGATAGCAGTTCATGATTTAACCAAAATACTTGGTAAGGAGTCAAATAGAGAACAAGCAACAGAATGTGTTGCTCTTACTTGAACATTTTACTCCTGCAATTCCTGCTGCCCTCCCCCTCCAACTTCCCCTCAAGATTAGGCCACATCTATATTAGGAGTTCTTTACCAGCATAATGACAGGTTTCAGAGTAGCAGCCGTGTTAGTCTGTATTCGCAAAAAGAAAAGGAGTACTTGTGGCACCTTAGAGACTAACAAATTTATTTGAGCATAAGTTTTCGTGAGCTACAGCATCCGATGAAGTGAGCTGTAGCTCACGAAAGCTTATGCTCAAATAAATTTGTTAGTTTCTAAGGTGCCACAAGTCCTCCTTTTCTTTTTACCAGCATAGTGATAGTCTATCGGCAGAGCTGTGCATTGTATCAATATAGTAAAACCACCTCCCACAAGTGAAACAAGCGATGATGGTAAAAGCACAGCTTTGCCAATAGAGCTGCGTCTCTACCTTGGGGGCTTCTGCCGGCACAGCTGGGTTGGTCAGGGATCACATCTCTTCCCAGCCATGACCGATGTAGCTGTGCTGCCGGAAGTCTGTTGTGTAGACCTGGCCTTGGAGGCCAGGCTCAGCCCCAGGATTCTAGACTGTCAGACACACTCCGCCAGACAAATGAACCGAACCTTGTTCTGTGCAGTATTTTTGTTCAAGTTCCACAATTCTCAGGCATCTTTTTCAGACGTTTTGTGAGGTTTTCCCCGCTCCTGAGTCATTAGAAATAGCTTGTCTCTTCATGTATTTTATCTTGTTTCAAAACTGAAGCTCCAAAGACAGGTGTCTGGTTTTAAATATAGCAAACAAACCCCTGCTGTGTGTACTGGGGAAGAATATATCGTGTGGCTTGAGACACAGTCAGATAAGCTGTTCAATGGTGCAGCATTTATCTTTCCACTGGTAGCTGTGAGAAAGAACAGCTTCTCCTTGACCTAGGCAAGCGCTCTGCATGCCATGTTGGCTGCAGTTTAAAAAGTAGGCTGATTATCTAAAATACCAGGCCATAATGGAACAGACTGAGCCCCCCCTCCCTCTTCTACCCAGTGGAATTAAGGGGCTACAGTCAGAGCAGCCAGTGGCAGCTGCACAGATAGCTGGAAGCATTTGATTTGCGTCAGTTTGCAGCAGAGCCTGATGGGGCTGCATGCAGGGTGCTTTTAACTCTCAGTGATTGGCAGGAGCATGATGTCACAATGAGGCTAGATATATTGCAGGGGGGCTCATGTTTTTGAGACAGGACCAATTTAGAATCAAATAGAAAATGGACAGCAAAGTACAAAGTGACAATCCAAATCACACTGCAGAGAATTGCAGGAGGGTGAGGGGATGGGGAGGGTTTAGGCCGTTTAAATTTTGTGAGTAACTACCCAGAGGTCAGGTCACTATGAACAGTAAGTCTATATATATAGTGATTATATTTAATCTGAGTAGGTTTCTTCCTGCTACTCATTTTAATATCCTGGGCCACCACAATACAGTCAACTAAGGAACACAGTTAATTGAGGGAGTTTGGCTGGAATACTGAAGGTTATTTGAAACCTATAATTTCACAAAGATTAAAAGCAATCATCAAAGAACTCAGATGAACCACAGACTTTAAAAAGTACATGGAATGCATTTTTCATTGGTTTTTAGTATAGTACAAATATGAATAAAATATTTTCAAAGCAATATTGGTTGTAGAAAAAGCTGAGCATAATTATGGTTAAAAATACACGTGACAATAAACTAAGCCATTGGACATAATGCATCTTTGCTTTTCTTATCATTCAAGCAATCATGTTCTGTTTGTATGGTACATAGGTAAGGATGTTGCAGGATATAGAACTATGGCCATCTCTAATACCTTCATTACCGTGTTTGGCTGGGAAATACCCTCTCTCCTCCAACTTCACATCTTCCATTACCCCAAGTTGCCACCAGTTAGATTCCCTGGGAGATATCCCTTCACATTGACCCCCACCTCTCCTCCCCAGGTGAACCACTGTTGTGAGAGACAATAGTCTTTTGGGGGCTATGTAGGTAGAAAACTGAGGGTGGGTTAACTTCAAACCATCATGAAAGGGCACCAGTTTATTCCCTTTTAACCACTTCTTTCTTCCTTCCTACCCAAGTAGATTTTCTGTCTATCAGTGTTATATTCTGGCCTTTTAGAAGTTGCTGCCCAGTGTACACACACCATTTATAAGTTATTTATTTATGACTTGTTTGCCTAACTGTAGGCACTAAAAGAAACTGCTAAATATGTGCCAAAATTAATATTTAGGTGCTTATATTTAAGCATCCAAATTTGCAAATTGGGCCCAAATTGCCTCTACTTTAGGATTCTTACTACACTTTACAGCGATTAGTTGACACACTTTTAATCAACCATTTTTATCACTTTTAATCCAGAGTAGTTTGCTTAATTAGAAAATTAAAAAGAGGCAGACGGCTTAATTTCCTTGTCTGCTTTATTACTATATTGTTAGTGAATTTTAGATTGATGAGCTCTGAAGAATAAAGTCCTTCATTTATCCACAAGGGTAAGAACAAGGAGAAAAGAAGTTGTTCAAGTATTAGCTTCTTCACAGTGACTCGTCAACATGTCTCAGCCCTGAACTGCAGAGACCAGCTGTAAGGGTGACCATGAGGTTCAGTTTGCGGGTCCATTTGTTCCTCAGCCATTCTCTTGAAACAAACAACACAGGAGCCAGTTTGGGTCAACCGTGGGGGAGGTTTTATAACGTGAATATCAGTTTAGTTCCTAAACTAGACAGAGATCACCAATAATTTCACATAAGACTCTCAGATATTCAACAGACAGTAGCAACATTCAGCAACCATCATTCTGGGTTAGAATCTGACTTGCAGAGGTGAAGACCTGCATATAAAATTGTCAATATTTTGAATAATTCAGTCTCTCAATTTCTCTGTGGTTCCTGATATCTTGATACTATGAAACAAGTAACTAAAATTGGAATGAATATCCACAGATACTTTTTTTCTGTTCATCTCTGCTTGCTCTTTCTCTTTTGTTCTGCTCTGCTTGGGTTTTTATATCACACCCATCTCTCTCATGGAGTCTTCTCTGCTGTGCTGGCAGGTAGATTTTAGCTTAATGCTTGTTCCCATAGATGGGTCAACAAGTTGTTGGCTTGTTGTGACTGAACTGGGGGTGGGAACCAGTTTGTCCTGCCTCTTTGAATTAAGGCGTTTAGATCTGTCAGGTGTTTGCATGGGATGGACTATCCTTCAAGGGAAATTACAGCAGGTATTTGCCTTCACTTCGGTCAAGAAACCAGCTCTTTAGGTGTGAGGAAGAAATGAGGCTGGGGTCGGCAGAAATGAGTTATCAATACTGAAGAGAACTACTAAGAGGAAGGTTTGGGGAATAGGTCTCTTATTAAGTTTGACCCAAAAGTGAGACCTGGCTTGGTGAAATGCCTGGGGGCGGGGCAGAGGCAGGAAATGGGACTGTGTTATATATGCCCAGTCTTTGTGGTGTGACAGCCACAAGATCAAAGGGGACAGTTTTCCTTTTGCCTGTGATTCATGTTTGTATTCATGATACACGTTGTATTTTGTGGTCGAGCTAAAAGAGACATTTTAAACCACAGACTCTGTTAATTTTGATTGCCTCATGTCTAAGGGATGCAGAGCTGGCCAGGCTGTGACAGGATCAGAAAGCAAGGCTATTTTTGGTTATGGAGCACAAGTGAGTTCTGTGTTATGTGTCAGATATGAATAACTATTGTATCAATGAAAAGACTCTATATTCAGTGAATGCACTCTGGTGAATGTGGTATGTACTATATTTTACTCCTCTTGCCAAGGAGCCCAGCTTCACTATGTAAAAGGCCTTCTCTTTGCTATACTTCTGTTCCTGATACATTGAAAGAACCATCTCAACATGGTCACTGAGAGGAAGTGTTACCTTCAGAAAGGAGTACTTCCCTGCAGCCGGGCCTGGATGAAGGAAGTGGAATGGAAATGGGTTGCTTAACTGAAGAACCAATGAAAAGAAAATGATTTTTAAAAAGGATAGATGATGGGGCTAGAAAAGAAAAGAGAATAGAAGGAACAATCTCTGCAACAGGCTCCAAACAAACTGTGATTGTAGTGGTGGTAACCTTTCTCCAGCCAAGAGCTTGGAAAAAATCTCATTCAGATCTAAGACTTTTTATTTACTGCCCTTTAGTCAATTTCAGTCAGCTGTGCCAATCTTCCTCTTCTTCCATAATTCTGCTCCTTTGACACAAAGGTTCTAGAGTAGGAACACAAACTGCCACAAGTGACATACATTGTTCTCATTACAATGCTTGGGTTGCAAGTTGCAAACTGGCAGAATAAGAATCGGCATTCTTCTCACAAAAATTGTTAAAAAAATAAACACCCATATAGTGCAGGATAAATGTCGTCCTCTGAATTCTGCTCTCTCATCTCCTGGGGACTGTCTTATGCTGTGAGTATTTTTCTTTTCTTTTTTTTGGGGGGGGGGGGCAGGCAACAAAGTCTGCCAAAGCAACTTCTTTTTTTAAAGATGCTCAGTTTCTTTGTGTGTTAAATGGTAGCAAGGACAGCAGGAGCTGGACACTGCTGAAAAGAAAACAGAGGCTTCAGAACAGGAATAAAGGAGAGATGGAACAAAGCTGAGGTAGGAGCAGAGGAAAATGAAGAAAACTGGGAATAAAGAGCCATTAAGGAAAGGTAACTGGAAAAGTGTGAGAGAGGAAAGCAAGTGCAACTCTGAGAATAATAAATAATAGGAAGCTGAGTGACTTAATTTTAACCCTAAAAATGGAGCAAGAGAGGATGTAACTATTTATACTATCAATAGCTTAATAATACATGAATCTGGTAGAGGATACTGTCTTCATTGTTAACAACACAGCCTTGAAGTGCTTCTGTGCTCTGAGATCATCTGACCACTAGTCCATTTATTTTTCTCCTAAAATACGAGCATGAGAAGCAACTAGGGAAGCTCCCATATTTATGCACTGGTGAAGCAGTTCATACATCTTACAGCAGGGGGTCTTAATGGGAGCTTTACCTTCTAGGGCGCCATTAAGTCATGGTGCTTTCCCCTCCAGTCTCCCAAATAAAGCTTTCTAATAAAATACTATTTCAAGCAAACGTTTGTGTGTGTGTGTGTATGTATGCGTGTGTGTGTGTGTATATGCATGCATACGCTAAGCGGAGTGGTTTCTATGCTGATGAAAGATAGTTGCTGACCCGTACATTCGACCTACAAGCCATTAACTTTAAATGTTTTCTCTGGTTTTGTTTGGGTGCTGAATAGTCCTGGGGACTCTTCAATCCATGGGCTGTTTTTCACGTTTCCACTTCCTTGGCTTGATTTTTGCCCCATTTTCTCCTTTCCTCTTAGCCCCTGCAGTAGCTTGTCTGAGTCTCCAGACCCCTTGAAGGATTCCATCGCTTACTCATGGGCAGTGTGAGCTTCTTGCAAGACAAAGACCAAGACAAAGCTCAGTGCATTTCATAAGCATGTGAGAAGCATTCCAACTGCTTGTATTATGGAAATGCATTTCTCAAGCAGTTCTTTAGCATATGAGGCTCATTAGTGTCGATTTAGATATTAACATTTGCTTATTCATTCCTCAGCATGCATACAGTGCTATCTAACATTAAGAATCTCTCAGGCAGATTCTATATACCATAATTTCTCTGAGCCTGATTCCCCACTGCCTTGGCCATATATAGTCAGTTACAATAATAATATTTAGCTCTCAGATAGCAGTGCAAAGTGGATTCCATTCTGATTTGGTATCATTTTATATCCCCTTTGCATGGGTCTTCATGAGTATGCAAGGTGTAAGGCAGTGGGAATCAGGCTGTGCTTTAGTTTTCTTATCTGCAAAGTGAATAGGATAATTAATACTCACCTCACAAAGATGTTAATATTTGAAAAACACTTAGAGATGCTTAGTTGCAAGGTGCAAAATATTAATGCTTTTTAAAAGTTCTTTGTTTTTTTCCTTTGCTTACTGACTGGCCCCTTAGAGGACCACCTACTTTGTCTAGCTACTAACATGAGACAATGACCACTCAGCCAGCAGCCAGAGAATAACTTCCTTTCCCTCTCCCTGAAATGGCAGGTAACTTCCAGGCTAACCCCTAAGCTGGAATTCTTATGAAAACAGGCTTTCTTGCAAAATTTGCTATCAGTCATGTTTTCAGATAGCTTAGGCATGACAAGAATAGCTTTACTTGCTGTATTTCCATAGGTTTTCAAACTTGGAAATGCAGAACCATGTGAAAATTCAAAGAAAAAATCCCCCCTCCTTCTTCCCCTTTTGTTTTTCTTTACTCACTAAGACAATTGGGTTTAAGTTTCAGTTTTGGGAAAGGCTCAAGACAGTGATTATCCTGTAAGCAGTTGGCCTGTGCTTACTCGAAATCCAGGTTTTAGAAAAGAAATCCAGGTTTTAGCTTGTTTTGACATGCGCCAGTCTGTGGGAATACTACAATGTGCCACATCAGCCCCACCTTTTATTATACTACTTCATTGATATGCCCATGTGTTACTCTCCTTAGGGTGGTAGAGAATCATAAGTTAAAGGGGCATGCACAACTGCCCAAACCCCGCAGGTCATCATGATTCAAAAAACGTGGAACTGTGCTCAAACTGTTCAGCAAATGTCCAACTGAAACATGGCAACAAATGAATGTGGATGCCACAAGTAATTGATTATTGCTGGCCTTCAGGGGTTGTTTGTGAGAGCAGGAGTCCCAGCTTTCGAGAGTGAAAGGCTGCCTCACTCAGACATGACGTAAACATAAACCACCATCTTACAGACCTCTTTTTTTCTGTGGGCAAACACAGCAATGCATGGCTGGCTCATTACTGTCACACACTCAGGACACTGCAGGGAGTCACGATGCAGATTTTCCATTAGCATCAAATGTATGTAGATTTCTGAACTCCCATAACCTGGAGCTGATGAGAGCAGATTAGGAAGAAATTGTTTTTACATAACTTGCATACCTAATCGACTAATATAGGGCTGGATGCTGAAAGGTCACCAATTTCCCAAAGAGTGTGAGAGAATATTATTCTGCTCACTTCATTTTATATATATATATATATATAATTGTGCATATGTTTGGGGCCTGATATTTTTTCCACCCTTACTCACAATGTGTAATGATCTATTCTGTGTACAGTCATTATTTCAATAAGAATACTCTACAGGTCTTATTCTTAGTTACACTAAGGCCCTTGATGTTACTCTGGCAGCACAAAGGGGCCTCAAAGTAGATGGAAATGGTCCCCTGAAAATATTCCCTGCACAGAAGGCCTGGCATAGAGCTGGTGTAAGGTCTCTACACTGGCCTTTCTCCCAGCTCTCAGCGTAGGAAGTGGATCGGGCATGGCTAGTGTGCACTACATTATGGTGATTCTCTGCTTTCTAAGGCTTCTAGAGGGCCATGACAAGCAGAACATAAGTTACAGCAGCCCTGACGGTGCTCTGCCTTACACAAGGGGTCAGGCAGCCCCACAATAGTCTGCAGGAATGGAATAACTGAAAAATGGAATGGAATAACTGAAAAACCCTATGTGAGCAGGGTTAAGGAATAGGCCCTTAATAAGTGCAGTACTACTTCTCTTGGGTGAAAAATTTGGAAATCTAACTTGGATGAAGATGTCTTTGTGCAAATAAAAATAGGAAAATAAAGCGAAGCCTATGTAAAATGACTGCTCAAGGGATCACCAAAAAAAACCCTGATCTGTTGCTAAACAAGCTAGGTCTGCTAATAAAGGAGATGCAGAACTGTATTCAGTACATTTGTCAATACTTTGAGATAGTCCCTTAAAACAGGGGTTTGTCTAATGAAGGTGGTCTTTCACAATGGTTTGGCTATAACAGGGATCAGCAACCTTTGGCATGCAGCCTGTCATGGAAAGCCACTGGCGGGCCGGGACGGTTTGTTTACCTGCAGCATCCACAGGTTCGGCAGATTGCAGCTCCCACTGGCTGCAGTTCGCTGTTCCAGGCCAATGGGGGCTGCGGGAAGAGGTGGCCTGGCCTGCGCCGCTTCCCACAGCCCCCATTGGCCTGGAACAGCGAACCGCGGCCAGTGGAAGCTGTGATCAGCTGAACCTGCAGACGCTGCAGGTAAACAAACTGTCCTGGCCCGCCAGCGGCTTTCCCTGACGGGCTGCATGCCGATCCCTGGGCTATAACTTGCACTTGGAGAGCACCTTCTAGCTGAGGAGCTCAAAGCTGTTTGTAAATATTAGTGATTTAATCCATGCCACCCCTCCTGTGACATAAATAAATATTGTCCCGGTTACAGATATGAGGTGACCAAGGCAGAGAGACATTATAGATACATAGATACATAGATACTAAGGTCAGAAGGGACCATTCTGATCATCTAGTCCGACCTCCTGCACAGCGCAGGCCACAGAATCTCACCCACCCACTCCTATGAAAAACCTCACCCATGTCTGAGCTATTGAAGTCCTTAAATCATGGTTCAAAGACTTCAAGGAGCAGAGAAGCCTCCCTCAAGTCAACCATGCCCCATGCTACAGAGGAAGGCGAAAAACCTTTAAGTGACTTGCCCAAGATCACACAGGAGCTCCCCATCAAAACTAGCGATAGAACCCAGAATCCTGACTTCCCAATCCTGTGCATTGCTCTCATACAAAAAGATCATCCTTCTTGCCCCTGTTTATAGCAAAAAAGCTTGTGCTCCACTGAGCCCCTATTTGATGTTTAATTTAAAAGCCAGCTGGGTTCAGTTTGCCTAGGTTAGGAAAGAACCATCTCCTGCAGTTCTGCCCAGTAGGTTGGAGTTCAACCTTTGCATTTAATTCCCAGACCAAACGAAGTTTCATTAGGAAAGATTCGACTGAGAGTACATATTGGTAATTTCTGGGTGGAAATTCTTACCATAGCTTTGTCGCCACAGCAACAGCAAAGTCAAAAGCTAGGAATTTCAGAGTTAAAGCTAAACTTATAAGAAACTCCACAATTGGAAAGTATGAAAATGACAGTTAAGACTATCTTAATTCTGTCCTCTTAGTGATCACAACCTTCTACATTCCCTTCTTTGTTCCTTTTATATCCTTTTGCAAGATGGTATTTTTGGATCCATGATTCTTTTCCCTATAGGCTCTAAGAGAACTGAGCCAATGGCTCAGATTTTGAACAGCCACAATACCGGTACACCCATGTAAGTATTGGAAATAAGTGCCACTCAGTATTGGATTCTAACTGGGTTCATGTCACCCTGTGAGCATGCTAGCTCTGTGTCTAATTACAATGGGACATGGAATAGTAGGACCCAATCTTGTTAGGTGCTGGGCATATCTTACAAGGGGCTGACCACTCACAGCACTTTGAAGGACCAGTTCCTTAGGGGGATGATTTCCTTGTGTAACCTCCTTGTCTGATTAGGACTTCGCAAAGACAGGTTTTCTCTTTCCCCCTGTGGAGTGTGGATGATTGAAAAGGAAGTTGGAACTAATATAATCACTGTGAGTTCAGTTTTGTAACCTGCACCCTAGGCTAGATTGTCACAGTCACACAAGGGAGTAAGGATCCCCTCTATCCCCTGTTTGACCCTGTTCAGATTGTGACTTTGGCTGCAATGGGAAAAGCTGGGGCTACTTGCTGCAAGCAAGTGGGGGGGGTGAGGGAAAGGGGAAGTGGAGGAGCACTCACAGGGCACAGTGGGGAGAAACTTACCCCTCCCTACAGCACAACTAGGGACCAGGGGAAGAATTTTGATCCTAAGTCACGATTTGTTCTTTGGCCTGCTCCTGCAGTGGGCCTACCTCTACCCCTGGCAGTTTGCAGTTACAATCTAGCCCACTGAGTAGTACCTTACTAAGCAAGTGGACCTGAAATTATCGGGACTACTTGTGAATTAAGATATTCATTCAGTGTTATTGACAGTGGCAGAATTTTACCGTGTATGATTAAGAGTAAAACACTCTACATTTCTTCTGCACACTAAGTTCCGCAGGTCCCACAATGACTCCTCAGCCTTCTTGCAGCTTTAGGGTCAAAGCTCAGACTTGTCAGTCAGTTGCTCAGGGATATGCACCTCCTGCTGAAGAGATTGACAGTTTTTCTGAAGATATGTGGAATGGCATTATCTACTTCTGATGCCTCTACATGCTTGGTATCTCTCAGCCAGAATAGATAGCTATTTTCCTGCAAAGTAGACATTCAAACAAAACATCTCTTGGCAGCGTCAAAAATATCACAGATTTCTGGATAGCTAATGGACAGAGCAGTGGCTGAGTCTTGAAGGAAATGGAAATAAAACATGCCATTTACAAGGCAGTATAAAGGGGAATATACAAGCCATGTACAATGTTAAACAGTCCTTTTCGGGCTATCACATGACCAAGCACAGTTAAAGAGAGAACCAGTACAGCAGAGTATGATGGAACAGGTCAAAGGAAAACCAGCCCAGGAAATGCCTTTGGGAAAACCATCCTGTGACGGTTCGCAGGGTACCCAGAACTGCGAGTTACCCCGCTGCCTCCAGCAAGAGGAAGAGTTGCTTGAGCTTAACTGAGTGTCAGCTCCCTGACACTAACGGCCTGTTCACCACCCATACAATCTCCTGTGGGCTAAGCCAGCCCTGATGTTGGCATGCAGGTTAACAATAGGTGCACCACAGTCCCCGAACTCCTTTGAAGTGTTCCCCGGTAATGTCCAGGCCCTTATCCATTGAACACTCGCAGAAATACCAGGTCTGCTGCTGTCCATGAGGGAACAGTATAAACACCAGCTTGGATGATTCAGCTCAGGGTTAGCTCCTTGTGTAATACCAAAGCACTGAGATTTATTTGTAATGACAACAACAGTACATTTATTATCAAAGGTTCAAGATTCAAGTGAGAAAGGCTAATGGAAACAACAGGGTTACACATAAAAGAAAATCATAACAATTTCTAGAGACTAAACTTAACAGGCTACCTGCTGTCTAAAGAAGTTTATCTCACCCCAAATGTCCCTCATAATGTTTTCAACTAAGTTGAGATCCCATCTTCATGACTGTAATCGCAATGCCTGATTACTTCCTAGGGGCAGGATAAAGGAGTGTCTTCTTCACCTTCTCTTTATATTCCTCAAAGTTCACTGGTTTCAGAGTAGCAGCCGTGTTAGTCTGTATTCGCAAAAAGAAAAGGAGTACTGGTGGCACCTTAGAGACTAACAAATTTATTAGAGCATAAGCTTTCGTGAGCTACATCCGATGAAGTGAGCTGTAGCTCACGAAAGCTTATGCTCTAATAAATTTGTTAGTCTCTAAGGTGCCACCAGTACTCCTTTTCTTTCAAAGTTCACTGTTTGTGCCTCAGAGCCAGTAATGACACCCCCATCCCCACTATAGTTTATTCTCTGGTGGGCTTCTTCTCTGTTGATTTCATATCCCTCCCATTGACTTTATGTGTAACTATGGCTTCTATTGTGCTGGCTTAATGTACATATCTACAGAGAGACAGGTGAATACACATCTTTTGTCTGGCAGAAACCTGTTTGTCAACTCTGCCTTTATACAGGCTTAAGGAACATATTCTCAGTACACAAACATAATTCTTCACATAGTTATGTTACAGAGTTACATACATAGCTTCTTACATGCATTTCACAGTGATATTAATGACCAGTGTGACCATGGGCTTTCTTTAAACACCTCACAATATTATTTGTTGCACCAGAATAAGGATGTTCTTGTAGCCCCCTTACCAGTCGGCATTGAGGGGCTCTTAGGGTTAAACATCCCCACTTTGAAACAGGCTATATTACCCAGAGTCCCCTAGTATATCCACTCTGAAACAGAGTCTCCCGAGGATAGCAGAATCCTCTCCTTTTCAGACAAATAGCCTCCATCACAGTGGGCATACTGGAACTGGGCATCAGGCAAGAAAAATACACAGAATTAATCAGACTACCCAGGCACAGATTCCAGCTTGAAAGTGTGTGCGACACAACCTCCCCATAAATACTAAGAAATAAAATGTGGGTCTGGGGGCTAAAAGGATAGTCTCCGCTCCTGACTCAGAGAGAAGCTGGGACCTGTTCCATCCTGTTAGTGGGGCCCAGAGGCTCAGAGCAGGGAAGGTTGAGCCTGACACAAAGTAGGTGTTAGGAGTCCTGAGCATCTGTATCTTCTCAGCTTGTGTCCTTTCACTCCATTTTCTATTTGATACATAGAACTAGTGCATTGTCAGTGGGGGAGCCAGCATGTAGCTAATTTAATACCTCCTCCTAAGCTGGGAGGGAATAGAACATTCTGAAGAATTTTTGAGTTCTGATGGATACCTTTCTGGGGGTGCTGAGAGGGTGTCAACTGATGAATCCCTTGTCTAACTGACCT
This sequence comes from Dermochelys coriacea, assembly GCF_009764565.3. Classification (NCBI taxonomy): domain Eukaryota; kingdom Metazoa; phylum Chordata; order Testudines; family Dermochelyidae; genus Dermochelys; species Dermochelys coriacea. The sequence continues at coordinate 157,296,895 of NC_050068.2, forward strand.
CAAATTTGGTAGGAAAATTCTACCTCAATCACAGACCTACCCTATCAATTTTGAGACCTATACTGCTTTCATTGTCAAAATTGGAGGGGGAACAAAATCGGGCTTATAACAGAAACTTCAGTAGCAACTTTCATTATGAAGTGGCTACCACCACTCCATGACATATGTCAGTGATCAGATTGATTATCTTTAACCCCAATCTACAGAAGAAATTTCTGTTGACTGCAGCAACAGGAAATTATTAGAGCTGGGTTGATCAATGTTATTGAGGGGACTTAATTGTTGAATAGAAGGAATAAGATACTGTCATGATTCTCTAGCAGATGGCTGGCCTCTGAAGCCAATACAAATGTAATGAGTTGTGCTCTGTCTGTCTCCCAGTGGGAAGTACCAGCTTGATAGAAATTTCAAAGCTCACTGTTTCCGGTGAGGAACAGAATTGCTAAGACAATTAGTGGTGCCAGAAGCTCAGAGCAGGGGAGACTGAGCCTGAAAAACAGTATTAGGGGTTCTGAACATCTTTATCTTCTCAACTGGTGCCCCTCTTACTCCATTGTCTATGTGATGCGTGTAACTGATGCATTTGTAACACCAACAGACCCCAGTCATCAGCGGGAGGGATTGAACCTGGGGCCTCTGGAGCTAAATGCACAAACCTCTACTGCGTGAGCTAAAAGCCACATGCCCCTTAGCTAAGGCTGTAGTAGACTCATTTATCTCTTAGTGGTCTCGGTGCCACTAGATGGGACAGAGCACCGCACCCAGGAGGGGTGTGGGTTGCACATTGTCAACAGTGGAACCTTCATATAGCTAACTTAAAACCATTACATTTTCACCAAAAAATGCAGCCTGATGTGTGAAGTGTCTGCCTCGTACTGCAAAGGCATTATAGTGTGATCAAATCATTCATGGGGTTTTGCTTTTATTAGAAATTCTGCACCTTTTTTATTTTCTGTATCAAATGGGTCACTACAATGTTTCCAACATGGTCATTTTAAGCATCCAAAATGATAGGCCACCTTCTGTCCTTTTTTTACTTTTTGGCCCCTCTTCCATCGCATGCCATCCCACGGAAGTTAATGAGGTTGCATCAGATGGAAATCAGAGAAGAATCAGGCCAAGCTTTTGGAAAAACAAACTCTATAATATTAAATCTCATTTTCACAAAGTTTTGCATGCTTATAGATCCTACTGTGAACTAGGAAGTGCAATTTGTCAGAACTCTGTGGGGACTGATTCTACACTTCCTTGCAACCTTGTGTTTACATCTGTGCAAAGTGAGAACAAAATGCTACATTTCTGATTTGGTGGCATTTTACACCCACTTTAACCAGAGGTAAATGGGTTAAACAAGGTAAGGATGACTCCGTGCTAAAGCCTTTATTTTCAATTGATTATTCAGCTCTTGCTTGTAATGCTCAGCAGTGTATACTCCTGTTGCATTCACTGGAGGAAATATGAGAGCTACCTGGTGGCCAAAATTATACTTCTACCTTTTTTGATCAGTAACCAAGTGCTATGTAGCCTACCATATAAAATGTCAGTTTCCTATTTTAAAGGTAACATCACAAATCATAATAGTTAAGGGCATTTCCTGGTAATTGATAATTGGCTGGATTTGTCTCAGACCCTTCTAAATCTGCTTATTAACTTTATCTTTCACAATTTATAAAGGGCGTATCACCATTATTGTATCTCAGTGCTGAAAACAATACATATGAATCCTCACTTATAATTTTAAAAGTTCCATGAGATAAGCCCCCACATTAGGAAACGTAATACAACTGAGAAGTTGCATGGGGTACGGAGCCTCAGCTAATCTGCTATAAACTGCTAAATTTGTCTCTATTCAACAGGATACCGATGACTGAACTAAAACATTGGATCCAAACTTCCCCAAACTTGGTCTGGATCTGAACATCACAGATCTCTAGAACAATCAGACCCCAAAAGAGTGATGTGCTGAGGAGACCCACTGAATACGCTATTCCTTTATGACCTCACAGCTCAAGCAACCCTTCTCCACACTAACACATTGTAAGCAGCAGGTAGAGCATATCATACTGACATCATCTTTGTCATTAACTGTCTCCTTACCCCAGGCAGCCACACAAGGAAGAGTAATAGCAAGTGGACCAAATTACAGGAATGGAATTAGGTTGACAAGTATAATTACCTGATCTGGAAATGTAAGGTAACTAGCAGAGTAAAAGGTAAACACCAGTTGACTATTTCAAAAGTTTCAGTGACAGCGCTTACTGGAAGGGAAGGACATACTGCTTTGTATTGCACATAGCGTCTGATGAAATCTAATCTGTACCACACCTTAACTTCATTTAAGTCAGACCTTCAGCAATCCTATCCCTGCTACATTCTTAGTCGGTTTTGCTAGTATAGTATATTTGGTCTTTTGTTGACTCTGTTCACCATTACCAGTTACGTTCCTATGTGATTACATTCTGCTGTCATTATGCTAAACTGTTCCAGTGCAACTAAATGCAGTTGTTGGAATATACACTGGTATCTTTTAACATCTGCAAAACAGCACTTGTAACATACATAAGGGCCATACTAATAACAGCCAAAACAGGTCAGAGACTCAGAACAGCAACATAGTGTTCAGTCAATAATGATCTCATAATAAACGGCTAACATACCTGATAGGCAAGTATGCTTGGGTGTAGTCTCCTACAGGTATTTCATAAACAGAACACATAATGACACTTGCAGTAAATACACATTATACAGCAGTGTCTGTAGAGTGAAAGTGGGTAGGAGACTTTTGCTTCCTTCTCTCCTTGACACATTTAATGTAAGGGTTTTTTGCATGTTATGGGGATAGGGTGACCAGATAGCAAGTGTGAAAAATCCAGACGGGATGTTGGGTAATAGGCACCTATATAAGACAATGCTGCAAATATCAAGACTGACCCTATAAAACTGGGACATCACATCACCCTATATGAGGAGGGCATCTTCCAAAACTTTGTTGAATTACCACTCACAGTCGTCCCTAGGCGTTGGAGTATCGAGGCGACCGCTCAGGCCCCCCGTGCTTTGGGGGGCCTTGCCTGGTGCTGCATGGTGGCGGGTGAACCGCTGGCTGGGGGAGGCTACCCCCAGCCCTGCCCCTTCCACCCGAGGGAGAGCGTGTGCCCTGGAGCACTGGGAGGGAGTATGTGCAGCAGCGCCACTGCAGCCTCCCCAGCCCCGGGAAGGCTGGTGGCATGGTCCCAGCCCCCTGGAGCCCAGTGGCACTGCTGAAGCAGGACCCTGCAGGGAGCGGAGTGTGGGTGGGGACACACCTGGTTGTTTGGGGAGGCACCGCCTCCCAGCCTTCCTTACCCATCCCAGCATGGTAGGTTCCAGAAGTGACGTCACTTCTTCCCCGGGCCCCGCACCCCACTAGGGACAGCCCTGTCACTGACACCAAATGTTACAAAGATCTGAATGTGTGGCTAATTGGTTCCACAATACACTTACGTTTTGCAAAGGGACATCCTTGAGATCAGTCTCTTGGCTCAGACATACCATTGATGCTCTAACCATTGGTGGTGAATAAAGTTCCCATGGAACTAGTTGTAAAAGTCTTGGAGTTAAATAAAGATGGCCTTGATCCAAAATAGCAGATCTGACTAATCCCAGACTTTAAGAAAGTCCAGAGCCAGACTCTCTGTCTTGTCTTGCATGTTAAGGCCACTTTCCTGGCCAAATTCCCAGCATGGATATTTAGATCCTGCCTCCTTACGTTTTTCTACAATTTCTGTGGGACTCAATATTCATCTTCACTTCCTGTCTTAAGCAGTGGGGTAATGTGTTTATTTGCTGTTAAATGATGCAAAATTGGCCAAAAGATGCATGCATTTCAGTGGTTGCTGAAGTGATCTCATCTATAGTTCATTCAGGTGTCTCAGGATTGAGCCAGTTAGCGTTTCTAAAGTACTTTGATCTTCTGATGAAATGTGCTTAGCGAAGTGTGCCTTGTTTCTTTCTCTATAACACCTAGAGCCCCGATCAGAGGCCAGGGCCCCATTGTGCCAAGTGTGTAAAATAAAAACAGACAGGTTTAACCTTTTTCTCAGTTAAAATCAGAGAGTGGAACTAAGTCACCTTGCTGTTAGTGGTGTGTTCTGCTTCTCTCTCTCTCTCTCTCTGCCTCTTCTTTTTCCTTCCTCTGTTTTCATTCTCTCGTCTTGAATTATTTGTGGAGGAGTCTGGGAACCTAAAGTCTCTTGGCATATGTTGATATGTGTGCTTCAGACATGTTCACACAGACTTTTTTAATGTATGCAAAACACTTAATACCTCCACCAGTCTCCTGTTTTAAGTGCTTGAAAACAACACAATTCAGATCATAAACCCAGATTTAGTATTAACGCAGGCCAGATCCTAAACAGCATTATTCTGTTGCTATGTTTGACGTGTCATTGCATCAGTTTAAAGACAAACTTGAATGCAGCTTGTTCTCTCTCTCTAGTCTTGCAAAGCTAGCTCACATGAGACTTTTAAGCCTTGGCTACATGCACAAGTTGTACCAATTTAACTACATCAGTTTAGAAATTGATGTAGTCAAATTGCTACAACTCCCTGTGATGCTTCCCTGGGGCACCCAAGGTTGTGAGGTGTCTCCAGCTCCAGGCCACTGAATGTTCTCAGTATGTGCAGATCTGCTGCTCCCAAAGAAGCAGTACACTCCAGCTTACCAGTTACATCTCAGATCACCACTCACTTCACACACCACACTTAAATGTGCTTATAGTGAAAACAAGTAAATCTTCATAGAATCGTAGGACTGGAAGGGACCTGGAGCGGTCATCTAGTCCAGTCCCCTGCACCCCTGGCAGGACTAAGTATTATCTAAACAGGGGTGAGGAACCTAAGGCCTGAGGGCCGGATCTGGTCTGTTGCTTCATTTCATCCGACCCGTGTCTCTGGACCGCAAGTCTCCGGGCTGCGGGCTGGAAGCCCCAAGCCTCAATGCCCACCGTGCGGGGCTGGAGCTGCGAGCGCCGGCTCACCCCACTGCGAGGGCAAGCTTGGGTTGCCAGGCGATTAAAGGTATGGTCTGCTCTGCACAGCTCCCAGCCCCTAAGTGACTGGCATGTCCCTGCAGCCCCTCCACATGCTGCCCCCGCCCCCAATGCCAGCTCCACAGCTCCCATTGGCTGAGAACCAGGGCCAATGGGAGCTGCGGGGGCGGTGCCTGAGGGTGCGGGCAGCACATACCGCATAGAGCCCTCTGGCCCCTCCACCTAGGGGCCAGACATGGCAGCCGTTTCTGAGAGCAGTGCGGAGCTGCAGCAGGCAGGGAGCCAGCCTTATCCCCACTGTGCCACTCACCGGGAGTTGCCTGAGGTAAGCGTCGCCTGGCCGAAGCCCACACCCTGAATTCCATGCGCCAGCCCTGAGCCTCCTCCCGCACCCTAACTCCCTCCTAGACCCCAGACCCTGCACCCCAACCCTCTGCCCCAGCCCTGAGCCCCCTCCCGCACCCTGACCCCCTCATTTCTGGCCCCACCCCAGAGCCAAGGAGAAGCCCCGAGCCTCGCCCCCACCCTCCCCATGGGGCTGAGTGTGGCCCGCGACTGACTTTTTGTGTGGATCAGGGGCCCATGATAGAAAAAAGGTTCCCCGCCCCTGATCTAAACCATCCCGGATAGGTATTTGTCTAACCTGCTCTTAAACAGTTGCTGTGATAGAGATTCCATAACCTTTTAACCTTGTGTCATTTAACACAAGGAAGAGATTCAGATGATAGCAGGTGGAAGTATTGGAAACAAATGGTTACATATCAAATAAAATCATAACTCGTATTCTAGAACCTAGACATATTTAAGTAATTACTTTTATATTTTATAGGGCCAAGCTCACCCAAAATCCTTCCAGTGTATTACAGTGAGGCTTGGCTCTAATCTTCTGTTCATGAGAAAAGTAAAACTCTCAGCAAGAGTGTATTTCTGCACCCTAAGTTATACCCCCAACAATCCATTGTCTTTACTCATAAACACGATCCTAGCCCCCACTGTGTTCTTCCTGTGTGCTCTTTTCTTCATGATTTTACAGTTTCTTGATTAGCATTCGGCTCAGTCTGAAGATTGGCCTCCAGTCTGAAGCTGACAGTACACAATACACGCATGGCCAGCCAGAGAAAAATAAGTCTCTCTTCCCCCTATCTGACAGGTTTATCACCTTCTGGTGAGTGAAAGCAGGTCACATATCTTAAGAACATAATTTTCAGAAGAGACCCATAACTTCTTAGATATTATCTGTACATATATTTTGTAAAGGATTAAGATGATCCGTGGGTTATTGGCTCTCAGTGGAGACCTCACATGCTACCTTTTGGTGAATTATTGTGCATGTATTTGACCCAGGAGAGCCCTGTAAAACTCTATCCCCCTGTGCCTTTTGCTAATGGGCACACCAAGATTCCTGTATCAAAACCCCTTGTGTGGATGCTCTGAAATCGGTATGGGAGTGCCTTTATATTGGTTTTGCTTAACTTATTTAAGAGCGTCCACCCCAGGGGGTTACACTGATTTAATTAAATCCATTTCTAAGGGGTTGTCTCTATGGAAACTAGAACTGAATTAACTAAACAGGTTGTAATTCACACATTTGGTGTGTGGACATTTGTTTCAGAACAAGAGAGGCCTATTTTGATATTACTGAAGCCAGCAAAATATCCACGGAAGTTATATAAGAATGAGGCCCTTAAATGAGAATTGGGCCCTGTATATCTCCATTTTACAGATGGGGACTGAGGCTCAGAGATGTTGGAGCTTTTTTTTGCAGGAAAAATGCAGGCAAAATGTAATAAATGACTCTTCTTTTCTCTTTTGAATATACTAGTGATACATTCTTTACTTCTAACTTTTCTTTATTTAAGGTTCACTACACTATTTTTGTCCCTTCCCCCCTTTTCTATTCTATTAATTATCCCTAGTCAATCACTTACCCTTTTTGTGTCCATTTATTTAGCTGTAAATAGTGGGGATATTTATCTGCCTGAACAGGGTTATGGACATCTTAAATCTTGAACAGCCCTATAGATCCATCTTCCACAGAAATGCACGAAACCAGAGGAATTTTCAGAAGGGCAAGAGAAAGACAAATGGCAACAGAGACTGCTTTCATGGCCATATTGTTTGAATTCTGCTGTGCTAGATTTTTTTTTTTTTTCTGATTATGGTTTTAATCACTTGGTCTCCTGTCTTAAAAAGCCCCCGTCTCAGGTTTGTTCTTTCGCACGTTAAGTGTTGTACCAGCATTGCTAATCACAAATTTTGTTTGTTCTTGTGACTAATAAAATAATTAACTTCAGCAACATAAAACAAGGTAAAAAACACAAATTCATTTTGACTTAAAAAATAAAGCCAAAAAACTAGAACACAAGGGCTGTTCAGCCTCCTCCCAATCCAATTTACTGGGGGCAATGGAATAGCAGCCAAATCTTCCATAGATGACCCTTCTGTCTTTAATGGCCAACATGTGGCCATCTGGCAAGTAGGGTTATTACTTGGAAGGGCAAAACCTAACAAAACAGAACATTAAAAAACAATCCAGAAAACATTTGCACAGAGACTGGGCGCCTTTGGAGATTTGGAAAAAGCAGTGTTGAAGCTTTCGTCTTGGCAGTACATCCAGGCCTCATGATCCTTATTAGCAGGCTGTAGCTAGGGGATAGAACATTTAAACACTCATCAGTAAGGAAAAATATAGCATTTGGTTAATTACATAACTGTAGTGGAGAAACTGGCAGACTTTTTTTTTATTTTATTTTATGCTTGACTTGGAATTTGGGGAAAATAGAAAGTAAAGAAATGTGTGGTGACTTTCTGACTGCCCTGTTCTTCTGTCACAGAAAGAGGAAGGTTTCAGAGTAGCAGCCGTGTTAGTCTGTATTCGCAAAAAGAAAAGGAGTACTTGTGGCACCTTAGAGACTAACAAATTTATTAGAGCATAAGCTTTCGTGAGCTACAGCTCACTTCATCGGATGCATTTGGTGGAAAAAACAGAGGAGAGATTTATATACACACACACAGAGAACATGAAACAATGGGTTTATCATACACACTGTAAGGAGAGTGATCACTTAAGATAAGCCATCACCAACAGCAGGGGGGGGAAGGAGGGTGGTCTCATAGGGTGCTAATCTGGGCCTCTGGAGAGACTCGCTAATTTGGGCCTCTGGAGATCCAGATTCAGTTCCCTGCTTTGCCACAAGTTCCCTGTGTGACTTGGGAAAATCATTTAGCTTCTCTGTGCCTCAGTTTCCAATCTGTAAAATGAACTGATAATAGCCCTTCCCTACCTCACAGGGCTGTTCTGAGGATAAATACATTAAAGACTGTGAGGGGCTCAGATACTGTGGTAATGCGGGTCAAAACAGATACTGCAGTGAATCCCATGCCATCAGTCATCGTTTCAAGATACATTAATTTTTGAAATATTAAGTTATTTGGGCAAATAAAATATTTAGCATAGTGCTTTACATTTTCAAAGCACTGAACAGTGCCCCCCTATATAGATACATACATGTTATTATCCCCATTTTATAGAAGGAGTGAGGGAGACTGAGGCATAAATGGACAGATTTTGAAATTTGGCTACTTCATTTAGGTGCCTAACTGGGAGCTGAGCTTTTGATCCACTCTAAGCCAAAGAGGTGAGGTGACCTGTTTATGTATCACAGAAAGTATCAGAGCTGGGAATAGAACTCAGGGGGTGCCTGACAGTTATTCTGTAATAAATTCACTAGAACACCCTGCACTTCTGGACAGTGGTGTGCCTGCAGTTTACATGCAAGAGAAGCCTGAACACGAATGCACACTCAGCAAACCAATCCATGTCCTTCTACAGAGCAGGCTTGGTTCAGAAATGTTACTCATCTGAGGCAGAGTGTTTACAGCAAGTAAAGGACAGAAGCTAAAATGTTTGGAATTGACTGTCTTCTGGAAATGGCAGCTGTATTGAGACTTTAGTCAAATGTTTTTAGCTTTGTAGGCAATGCCTTTAAAGAATACCAAAGCTTTGGTAGTATTGAATGGAAGGAACTAAATTTTCATGGATAAGTTTTACTTCATGGCAAACTGGCCTGCCTCACATTCATACCTCTAGTGAGATAAATATTTGTGGTCTTTTTGAATAGCTGTGTCTCTAGCACTTACAATTTGAAGCTAGTATGTCACAATGGCCTTTGAAAAGGGCCAATCACAGGGGAGGGTTTACCATGATATAAGAATAATATCTTTAAGATACAATGAGGTATTTTTAAATACTTCACTTTCAGGAGTCAGCATTTTTATATCACAAATTTTTACAGTATAATTGTTGCACTACCAGTGTTGTTAACCTCAAGAGTTCAAAAATCATGAATCAGGCCCCCATAAATCATGAGATTTTTCTTAAAATCATAAGGGTTTTTTTAAAAAAATGCTAAATTTGGGTTGTATTTATTTACCTTCTGGTGTTAGAGAATTTAAAGTTCACATTTTCAAGCTTTTCCTTACAGCCACAGGTCAAGAAAGAAAGAAAAAAAGATTGTCATATAATAACCTGATGCCAGCTGTTGGGGCTTTCACAAAAACATCAAGTGTCATGAGACTTGTGATAAAACTTTAATAGTTGGCAACACCACAGTAAGTTTGCATGGGATTAATGTAAATTTGTGTTTCAGACTAAACTGGTCAACCACTGTAAAAACTACCCTGCAGTTGCTCAAGCGATTGTGGTTTACTCATACAAATGGCATGAAAGTGTATTTTAAGCTTGCGTATTTGTGCCAAAAGCATTAGGTTTTACGTGCTATTAGATACTGCTTGACACAGCAGGTGCCCTCACCAGACCCCTGGCACAGAAACAGTTAAATGAGCCAAATGACCACATCCTCCTTGGCATATCTGTGCTTGCACACACAATTACTCTGTGTGACTTTTATTAGAGAAAACTAAATTTTAACTCAGCACCCAGCCAGTAAATCTTACCGTTGCCCAATGTTCTAGGAATCATGCCTTAGTTTTGGCCTGAGTAGCACAGAAAAGGTTTTAACAAATTCCCTAATCCTGTTTATTTGCTACCATATCCCTAAAGTCCTATCACTTCTGAGACGTTCAAAGCTATGTGGACTCCTTACAGGCAGAGCACCTCACAGTGCCCACTGCTAAAGTTGAACATGTGTTTCCACTCTCGGGGCCATTTTTAGCAATTTGTAACTTTGTCAGGCTTTTACTTTTCAAGCTGAAATAGGTCAGATTTCTTCTCCTCCTTCTGTGAGTGAATTTATATGTTGGAAAGTTTCAGCCAAATCTGATCAAAATTTGTAACTTTTTTTTTAAAAACAGCTCGAGCACCTGACTGATAGAAATTTCAAAATGGGGAGGGAGATTGTATATGTCTGGTGAAAACTGGTTGTGGTTTGTACAGTTATAGGGGTTTAAAATATCTACTTTTGAGGAAATTGGTAATGCAGTCCCTTAACAGCCTGACCCACTTCTGTTAGTTCATTTATCAGGAAAACTTTCTAACTAGAAGGCGAATTAAGCACTGGAACAGGTGTCCTAGAGAGACTGTGGAATCCCCATCACTGAAGGTTTTTAAGAACAGTCTAGACAAATACCAGTCAGGGATGGTCTAAGTCAGGGGTTCTCAAACTGGGCGTACCAGGGGGACCCTCAGGGGGTCACAAAGTTATTACATTGTGAGCTGTCAGCCTCCACCCCAAATCCTGCTTTGCCTCCAGCATTTATAATAGTGTTAAATATATAAAAAAGTATTTTAAATTTATAAGGGGGGTTGCACTCAGAGGCTTGCTATGTGAAAGGGGTCACCAGTACAAAAGTTTGAGAGCCACTGGTCTAAGTATATTTAATCTTGCCTCATCATGGGCCGCATCGTAAACCTGGATTTGTGAGACTCTGTCTTGAAGCTTCTGCTTGAGCATCCACACTGCATTGTAAACCTGACATTATAATTGCTGGACCTGAGTCTCACAGCTGTTCTAATGTGCACTTTACTGCTCTTCTGACTCAAGTCTGCAAATAGACCTGTGTCCATACTGCAAAATGATAGGGCTTAGGCCCAAGTCGCAGCAGGACTTGGGCTCTGACCCACGCCTCTAGCAGGGTCCTAGAGCCACGGTCCTGAGAGCTTGCTGGCCCGAGTCAGACTGATTTATGTGTGGACAGAAGGGGGATTTGGACTGAAACCTGAGTCAGACCCCAGGTTTAGGGTATGTCTACACTGCAATGTACACATGGGTCCCCAAACCCTGCTTCCATCTACACCCATCTCTGACTTCGGTCAGTAAGCTTGCAGGACACAGGCCCTAGGACCCAGCAAAGGGGGGTGAGTCTGAGTGCCACTGGGACTTGGGTCCAAACTGTCTCATTCTGCAGTGTGGACCCAGCCAAGTGTGTGCTAAACATGCTAGAAAGGGAAAGGATGACTTGGCTGGAGAGGCTTGGGTGGGTGGGCTGATGCGTGGGGCGTTGCAAGGTGACCTGGGCGGGCAGGCGGGCGGGCCAAGGCTCGGGGCAGTTTGGGTGGGCCAGCCAGGGCTCCTCCAGCAGCAGTGCGGGACTTGGGGCACCTCTGGCCTTGGTGGGCGAGGGGGGGTGAAGTGGGGGAGTGGCCTCAGGTGCAAGTGGCAGGGCAGGGAAGTAGCCTCTCTGAATGGGAGCTTCACACACCACCCATGATAGCAGCTGGGCTGCCTGACAATGCTTTAATGTAGTTTTTTATTTTTTGTAATACAGCCATGTTCACAAATAAAGGTTTTTATTTAATTCAGAAAATTAATTACCATCACTGCATCACATCATATAATATGTGTAGTTTGAAGAATAAAGATAAAGGCATGATAAGGCACAATTGTGAAGTTGTTTCTCAAGGATGAAAAGGCCATTGCGGAGAAACCAAATGAATTCTTTGCATCGGTCTTCAAGGCTGAGGGAGATCCCCAAACTTAAGCCATTCTTTTTAGGTGACCGAGGAACTGGCCCAGATTGAGATATCATTAGGGGAGGTTTTGGAACAAATTGATAAACTAAACAGTAATAAATCACCAGATGATATTCACCCAAGAGTTCTGAAGGAACTCAAATGTGAAATTGCTGAATCACTAGCTGTGGTATGTAATCTATCATTTAAATCAGCTTCTGTATTAGATGACTGGATGATAACTAATGTGATGCCAATTTTTAAAAAGAGCTCCAGGGGTGATCCCGGCAATTACAGGCCAGTAAGCCTGACTTCAGTACTGGGTAAACTGGTTGAAACTATAGTAAAGAACAAAATTATCAAAGACATAGATTAACATGATTTGTTGGGGAAGGGTCAACATGGTTTTTGTAAAGGGAAATCATGCCTCACCAATCTACTAGAATTCTTTGAGGGGGTCAACAAGCATGTGGACAAAGGTGATCCAGTGCATCATGAACAAAGAGCTATAGCGGCTACAGCTGTGGAGGATGCTAGGAAGCCTGGGATAGGCTGGTTTGACTCAGGTCTGCATAGTGTGGATATATGAGTGTGGGTGTGAGATCCAGAGCTTCCAAACCTAGGATCAATATTCAGTGTGGATGTTTGGGCCTGGGCTTACAAACACCAAGCCTGTAGACTTGAGTCCCACAGACCCCAGGCTTATATTGCAGTGTAGACATACCCAATAGGACATGGGCTCTGACCCACCCCTCTAGCAGGGACTAGAACCTGGGTTCTGAGTGCTTTGTGACCTGAGTCAGACTGATTTGTGTATGGATGGAAGGGGAATTTGGGCTCAAAACTGACTCAGAGCCTGGGCTTAGCGTACAGTGCAAACATATGACCTCTTGAGGGCCCTTCCAGCCATGCATTTCTGTGATTCTATAATTTAGGAGCCCAGGTAGGAAATGCTGTGATTGCGTCTATGCTGAGCGGAAAAGACAGGAATGGGAAGGAGACCTACGTCCAGTGAGGGAAGTACTCAAAGAACTGAGAGACCTATAAACTGGTGAAGGTGACGCTCATCATTATCTTCCTGGACGGGGCCCTAAGAGAGGCAGAAATAAATGCTATGAGTATTAGCTTTAGTCTTGTATTGTTACCTAACAGAAGTGGTTTTTTTAAATAATAGAGAGCTTTTGGCAGTGAGGCAATGGCCTAATGGATAGCATGCTAGACTGGGACTCAGGAGACCTGTGTTCTATTACCAGTTCTGCTCCTGGGTGACCCTGGGCAAGTCACTTCATGCCTCAGTTTCACTATCTGTAAAACAAGGACAATAATACTGAAGTGCTTTGGGATCTACAGGTGAAAAGCCCTATATACGAGCTAGTTATTAAAATATGCCTTTAAAGTCTCCCCAGTATGGTTGTGTGTTTTCAAATGGCTCTCTTTCCTAGTTGGGACAGCTACTTAACAGCGACAATTGGCCATCCACTGTATGACCTGATTTAAAGGATTCCACTATACCTCCAGCTGTAGCTGCCAAAAGAAGCACTTGAGAACTTCCTTTGAAATATTGCATTTTTAAATTAATAAGGAGGGATTGGAATGTCCTCATCCAACTTTTATTACTTGGCTTTTTGTGAGTGATCCTTTTCGGAAACAGCTTAGGTAGTTATTGAAAAAGAAACATACCCGAACTTAATGCTTCTTTATAAATTTTATACATTTAATATAAAATTAGTTATAAACACACCACAAACCCCATGATCTGGCCTCTCTGTGTGCACGGATTAGCTGAGTTGATGTTTGGATGAGTCTGGAAAATTTTATTTAGTAATTCCTTTGAGGCCTAACAATGGGAAAACCTGTTATTACTATTGCATGATCTGGAACCTATTGTTGTAAGGAAATTTTAGAAGTTGATTGTATGTGAAGTTGGTCATTTGTAAAAGATGCATAAATGGTTATCTACACAGAAACATTCTGTGTATAGATTTGAGGAATTTAGACATATGGCTGTCGAGTTTAAAAATTTGGTCCTAAACTTCCATATTCCTCTCACTTTAAGGTACATATTGACACCATTTGTGTCCTTATTTCCTTTTTTAATCAAGGGAACTTTTTCTGAACAACACTTGTAAATGTAACCTCGAAAAAATAAAAGGTGTGGGTTATAGTAAGATGAGGCCCTGAAATATGAACCCTTGTATCAGAGGCCCGGTATGAGTCCTAAGGCCTGAACTAAAGTAATGGTCAAGACGTTGCTAACATAAAGCAAAGTTAAGCTGTGAGCCAGAGGCAGGCCCTGCTCACGGAAGCTGGCAAGGGAAGGGCTGATGTTGCAAAAATATATATACTTAAAAGATCCTGGACACTAGAAATATAAACATATGCTAGGATGGAACCAGAACAGTCCAAAACTTGCACATTTCACACAGATAACAAGGAATATGACCCATCCTAAAGACAGCGGCAAAAGGGTAATATGATGAATAGAGTTGCTTTGTTTGAACCAACATGTACAAGGTGAGAGGCGACACCTTACTACATAGAGGGGTTGCACTTCAATACGTGAGGAGTGATGTGTAACTTGTTTGTACCTGTGTATAAGAATGCATCCCTGGGGCAGTGTTTTGGTCTGATCTAGGGATCAGTGGTAAATCCCGCCACTGACTGAGCCAGTCCATTGTCAGGGAGCACATGTGTACTAGCAGAACTGTAGACATCTGATCCGGGGAGCTAGAGACTGTGTTTCATTTGGCAATAAACCTGGCTGGGTGCCTTCATACCTTATCGGACTCTGTGGTCATTGGGTGGGTCTCTTGGGGTATGCTGTGCCAGCTATCTGTGCAAAGCCGGGGCAGTACACAGAGGGAACACACCCACGCAGCTGACTGATGTTAACATTGAACAAGAGCAGAGCACCACACCGATGACGTCTGACAACATGTGTGTGTGTATGTGAATTTGTGCCTCTATTTTGTTTTTTGGGGGTACGTCTACACTTGACACTCTGTTCAGTAGCATGTAGAGTACATATGCCATTTGCCCCACTAGCATGGGTATAAATAGCAGTGTAGGCAGTGGGGCACTTCTTAATCAAGTAAAGACACTCCTGAATCCTGTAGGAATGTACCCATGTACCCTACAGAGCTCTCTACTAGTCCAAGCAGAGCCTCCCTGCCTATACTATTATTTTCGGCAGTGTAGTGTAGGAGCAGGATTTTATATTTGTACTATAAGAATGAATGTATGTCTTGATTTCATTTTACCAGTCACCCCATTTGAATAGCAGAAAGGAATGACCCTCTGGGACATTGGTAGAATGCATTTGACAGACTGCCAGTGTCTGTACTGATGTTAAGGGAGGGAGAGACTAGAACAATCCTTATGACTGATTATGGTCACCCTTTTGTTTTAGGATAAGTTATAATGTCTACTATGATAGGTTTCAGAGTAGCAGCTGTGTTAGTCTGTATCCGCAAAAAGTAAAGGAGTACTTTTGGCACCTTAGAGACTAAGGTAAGACTAAATAAATTTGTTAGTCTCCAAAATATCTACTATGGTTTCCTATATGTATTACAAATTAGGTCCTCTAGTTAAATATACATTTCTTTCTTTTAAGTTTAGTAAGTAAAAGACAGGATCTTGTATTGTGTCTATGTTAAGGAGATTCAAAATAAACTGACACTATTTGTATTCTCAAAGCTCTCTGTAAAAGTCTGTTTGTCTGAATGAGGAATGTATACATCAGGAAAAGATAAGGTGTGAAGGCCATTGTTATAGCCAGATGGTCAAGGAAGAAGGAGTGAAGAGACTTAACGACACCAGAGAATCATCAACACGCATCCATAATGAAGGAAGGGCAGATTGACGACCCTGAGGTGAAAGCTGGCACCCCTAAAGATGATTGATTAAAATGAAACGAGGACAGGATGACCCTCTCAGAGGTGTTTTGGAATGTTAACATCAAAAGAAACACCAATTAAGAAGTAACTGGTCACAAACTGACACAGCAAAATCCATAGACTTCAACAGAGAAAAAAGACTTTAAGAACAGGTTTCAGAGTAGCAGCCGTGTTAGTCTGTATTCGCAAAAAGAAAAGGAGTACTTGTGGCACCTTAGAGACTAACAAATTTATTAGAGCATAAGCTTTCGTGAATAATGCATCCGATGAAGTGAGCTGTAGCTCACGAAAGCTTATGCTCTAATAAATTTGTTAGTCTCTAAGGTGCCACAAGTACTCCTTTTCTTTTTAAGAACAGGGTGCTTGGCCATGGGACTTTGGGTTTGTCTTGCCACACTCCAGGAGCATCGGATCGCTCCTGCTCCTCTTTGTGACCAATCTGGCTGGCCACTAGATTGATCCAGACTTTGGACTGGTAACTATAAACATCAACTGGCAGGACTGTGTGTATCTGTGTGTGTGTGATTGAAAAGCATATGCTAATGGTTGTATTCTCAATAAATGTGGCGTGCTGCCTTCTTCCCTATAAAGATCCTGTGTGCTTCTTATAAGTATAACAGTAGTGTCCTGCTACCTCTCCACTGCTGGAGTCTTTTCCCAGGGTCAGGGAAAGATTCCAGCAGTGGGGAAAGACTCCATCACTCTGGCAGCTCCCTGCTACCACAATCTTTCCCTGTGGTGGGGAAAGGCTCTGTGAGCTCCCCAGTGCTTGCCGGCAGTTCCCTGCCCCAGGAGCCTTTCCCCACAGCCTCCCACCTGCCAGAGCTTTACATTGATATGTGTAGCTACACATGCATTGTGGATGCAGCCCGCTTTTCACTGTGGTGTGTAGCTACATATGCTGTACATGCCGCTGCAAGAGGTGATCAGTGCTGACACAGTTCAAATGATGTATGAAAAAGACCCCAACAGGTTTTTATTCTTTGCTGTGATTAGAGGATTATTTTCCCTTTTTGTCTTTTACGTTAGCAATTCAGGTCTTGTCCACTCTGATAGAGTCTCTGAAGACTGAAGATGTAGGCTAGGATTTCACTACAGCCTTCTGGTGGAATAGTTACGTTGGTCAGGGTGGAAAGAAGTGTGATACCTGACTAACATAGTTGTGCCAGCAGAAGTCCCTAGTGTAGATGTGCTTCATCTTTTACCGTTATAGCTTGTTTTGCTTGCGGTATTTCTGTATCGGTAAAGCACTCCTAATGTAGATATGGCCTTAGTGAAATAATAACATCACAAGTCAAAAGAATGAAAACTGAGCTAATGAGAAGGGAAGTTTAGCAATTTGAGAGGGGAGGGAGTCATTTTGTTTATTGGGATTTTTTTTAACCCCTGTTTAGCTTCAATAACTATGTAATGTTTTAGAGAAAAGATGTCTGTTAAACATTCAACACACCTAATTCCTTCAATCCAGGTGTCAGAACAAGGTGCATGAGGGGAATGAAAAACAAATAAACAAAAGCCATCTAGACCTTCCTTGTACACAATGAAGAAGCAGAAAGGGTCTAACACACAATTTAGAAAAAAAAATCCTTTGCAGGTCATTTTAAGAAGTTTACTTTGGAGGTAGTTGTTTTCTAGCTAATACATTAAAATAAGAAACAGCAAAGGTACCATTGGGAAAAATGTCTTGTTTTTACCCCTTTCCCTGAAATTTTTTGAACTAAGACCCTGATTTGTTTTATAATTTTGATATGACTATTTCTTTTTATGTACTATTGATCCTTTTTTATTTTTCTGAATACACTGTAATTTATATTTGGGTTTTAATGAATAAAAGGGGCTGAATTATTGCTGTTACATAGTGGATCTGTTCTGTGAAACACAAAACAACCTCTTCCTTTTCAAAATGGTTTTAGAATGTACTCTGACAATTAGGGTTTCTGATTCATACCTGTGCAACTGCTGTCCTGTAATCATGCAGCCATGAGTCATCATCAGCCAATTATGTTGTTCAGTTTCCTAATGCAACTTGTTTATACAAAACTGTATAAATCCATATTAAGCTGGTAGTGAAAATGTGGACTATCAACCAGCTGTGACAGCATGATTGTAAATAAGGGTCTAATCCTGTTCACTTTACTAGCACCAATAAGTAAATAGGGCTGTTGGCTTGAGCTAGGCAAGTAGAATTTGTCCCAAATATGACTCCTACCAAATAAAACCTTGCTGTCTATTTTGTACACTATCACTTACAGTATGAGGGCATTTTTCAATTTTTATTGGTGTAAGTAACAAAAAGCAAAGATGAGTAGTCCCCAGGTTGGGACACCTAGCATTAGAAACATCACATCCTCATTTCTCCTTCCCTCCTTGGTATAAATCTGCATCGTTGTATTGAAATCAAGGGCACTATTCAGATTTACACCAGTTGATATAACTCTCAACCTTCGGGCCTGCCAGTGGATGTTACCATCAACTGGAGTGTGTGAGAAAACTGAGGAGCTGGCCTGCATCCATGTCTTGTTTAGAATCCCTCTCTCCTGCTGCCACTGTAGGGACAGTAGCTATCTTCACAATAAGAAAAGGAGTACTTGTGGCACCTTAGAGACTAACAAATTTATTAGAGCATAAGCTTTCGTGAGCTACAGCTCACTTCATCCGATGCATCCGATGAAGTGAGCTGTAGCTCACGAAAGCTTATGCTCTAATAAATTTGTTAGTCTCTAAGGTGCCACAAGTACTCCTTTTCTTTTTGCGAATACAGACTAATACGGCTGCTACTCTGAAACTTATCTTCACAATGTAACTGCTTGGTTGCTGCCATTGGCAGCAGCTTCTTATCAACGTGATAGCTGCCTTTTCACTCCATATGTATCATTCTCCAGCTTATGGCTGGACAGAACTGTTTCCACTCTGTGTCAAATGCATGGCTTGTTGTGAACAGGGACTAACGGTACAAACCTATTTTTATCTTCACAGCAGTAGTGCTAAGGTGCCACAAGTACTCCTTTTCTTTTTGCGAATACAGACTAACACGGCTGCTACTCTGAAACCTATCTTCACAATGTAACTGCTTGGTTGCTGCCATTGGCAGCAGCTTCTTATCAACGTGATAGCTGCCTTTTCACTCCATATGTATCATTCTCCAGCTTATGGCTAGACAGAACTGTTTCCACTCTGTGTCAAATGCATGGCTTGTTGTGAACAGGGACTAACGGTACAAACCTATTTTTATCTTCACAGCAGTAGTGCGCACACTGCTTGCTCAGATCCTGACATCCCCAGCTTTTCAAGATGAAGCACAGCACTGACTTCACTTCATAAATAAAACTAGTCATACAAATGTAGTTAGGTTTTGCCCTAATAAATAAAGGGAGTCTGGATTAAGCGTGTGGAAGCAGAGCAGCAGAACTGAATTTCACTGGCCACCAATCCTGTACAAGAGAGTTTATAGAAGTAGCAAAAGGATTTTTTATCGCACGCATCAAAACATTTGCTTGTCCATAACCCGTCCACTCTTCCTCTTTGCTCCTTCTGCCTCCATCTCCAATGTGAACTGCTGCACAACACTTCTGTGCACCATCGAAAAGGAGAAGTAGTCTGGGTGGGAAATGTTGCTGAAGTAAGGTTTTCCTTGGTCAGTTTGCAATCTGTTCTGTGTCTATAGAAGGAGCTAGTAATGGGCAATTGGGTTCCTGGGAACCCATTCTCTAACAAACCACTTTGGTTCCCAAACCAGAATAGCCTATACTGGTATAAGCACCTTTATACCATTACAACTATATCTATTCTAGGGGTGTTTTGCTGCTTTAACTATACTGCATAATTGAAGCTCCAGAACTTTTTAAGTGTGGATCAGCCATAATTTTCTTCTTACCTACAAAAGCTATCACATAGTCTTGTTTGAACAAAAACAAGAAAGGAGCTGTTCAAGTAACTATTTACAGAATGTGAATGAGATCTTGAATAGATGGGAATATATGTGTTGATGGAAAAGGAGTATTGATAGTGTACAGCTGTAATCCCTAGTATTCTCCTGACCGTTTGGAAATGCTGATATGTTGCATATGCAGCTAGGGCATTATGTTACAGTAGGTGCACAAAATAGCATACTCAAAGAGAAATTATGACTTTTAACAGCAATAGGTACTTTGGTTGCAAATATTAGTTCCAGATTCATTACCCTAAACTGCACCCCTCATCCCATATTTTTAAATGTGCCCCCTGTTTTTGAGTGCTTCCCTTTTTGGGTACCCAACTTTAGATACCCAGGGCCTAATTTGAAGAGGTGCGGAGGACCTAAAACTGCCGCTGGCTATGCCTTTAGCTGGAGTTGTGGGTTCTCAGCACCTCTGAAAATCAGGCCCTGACATGTTGGGGACCCAAAAATGGAAGCATCCAAATGTAGAGGCCGCTTTTAAACATTTGTCCTTCACTGGGTGAAATTCTGAAGTCCTAACTCAGTTTCCCGTCCATCCTTAAATGCTTTAAAAATGTAGTCCCATCTGTCTAACTCTGTATTTGGTATTTCTGCTTATTTCGGTATCTGAATGAAAAGGACCCAGGCTCCAACTTCATCCTGTTAACCCCTATCTACATGCAAATGTGTGCTGTCATAACTGAATCAGTTTTAATTCACACTTTTTGTTATTTTTGGTGCAAGTCTCTGTGTGGAAACTCCTACTTTGGAATAAAAGAATTGTATTTTGCTTTTGCTTACGTGGGTTTGGTTTTGTTCTTTTTAACCGATAGAAGCACAATTGAAACAGGACACTTTTAATCCAAAATAAGAGCTTCCACACAGAGATTTGCACCAAAATAACAAAGGTGTGAATTAAAACTTATTTACTGTAGTTATTTCAGTGCAAGTTTATGTGTTGGCCACCCCTTTGGCTACTCCAGCAACAATACAATCTATCCACTCTCTGTGCACCTTTGAACAAACTTGCACTGCAGTGAGTGAGCTGTAGATGCTGCAGAAGACGCTTAAGGGGCTTGCCTATTTTTTTCTCTGCTCTGAGTGAATTGACTCTTGTTACAGGACAACTGTGGGGTGCATAGGATGCCATTAAGAGTGGACAATTTGTGCATGGATCATGTGCAAACTTAATTCACAAGGCTTATGTTTTAGACAGACTGAAAAATGTGGAAACCATGTTGCCCAGTGAATGCCAAGTCTGCACAAAACTGTTGGGATTCCTTTTCCATCCAGCTTACTGAGGTAGCTGTGGAAACCAAATGCTTCTCTAAAATCTCTCTTCCTTACCCACACGGGGTACTGCTCTTTCCTTCTCTCCTTCCAGTCCCCTTCCTGCCCTGGACACACTGAACTGCACTCTCCCTATATTTTCTCTCCAGACCCCCTCATTTTCATAGGAGGAAAAGGCCAAGGAAAAAAATGCAGCAAAACTACAAGATTTTTTTTTTTAACAAAACCAGAAGGGGAAATGATTCCTTGTCTCCCGTACCCCTGCTGGATTTGCCAGTAGTAAGAATTTTTCATGGCTCTACCCAAGGATTCTCACTGGTTGTCAAAGAGAGTGAGGTGATGGAGGGTCCAATCAAATTTAAGCTCTTTCATTTGAGGTTGATTTTGGAACTCTCTTGGATTGTTTGAATGGACTAATCTGGTGAAACAGTCATAAAGGTTATGCTGGAGCGCTCCAAAACAGACCCCGCTCTTCTGATCTCAGAAATAACCTTCCCATAGTTAATGTATGCACTGTAGTCTGGTCCCCCAACAATTGAATTACACAGTTCCTATCAACAGAAGAACACATTGTGTGTCCATTTCTTCTGTACATTTCAAATTGACTCTTTTATTGCGTACTATAAATAAATAACATGCTTGCTTTATTCCTAACTCGAAGTATTCACCAGTTTATTTTTGTGTAAAGTAAATGGCAAGTTTACCTAAGTTTGCATAGGATCACCATACAACACTCCCTGAACCTACAAATAAATTGTTTTGCTCTCTGAAGCCCTGTGATTCTGTGAAGTCTAGGTACCCGCCCTTATCATTGAAATCAGTAGGTTGTCATAAGGTCAAGTCATGAAATACTAACAGTAGAATCAGTTTTCAAAGAATTAAAAATAATTCAAACCTTCTTAATGTTTTAATTTTATTTTATTGCCTTGTGCTGCTCTTTGAAAAGTCAGCCCAGTTATGGAGTCGGACAGCAAAGCAAAACAAATCAGAAATGCTGTGAAATAGCTGAGCTGACCCACTCCAGAATCACTAAGCCAAACAGCTGGAAAAGATGTAAATGAAAATACCTGTGACTTACTCTGAACTGTCAGTCAGTTTTTATTCACACAAATGAGAGAGCAGCAGGTTTTGGCATTTCAGCTGAAATGCCCTTCTCAAGAATTAGCGGCTGGCCGCTGATATTCAGAAGTGTTTAACAAACATGCCTAGAAGGCTCTGCTGAATCCCTCTTCCCCCAGTCCAGCTGCCGGTTAACATCAAAGTTCGTCTCCCAGTCAGTAAGAGCAGCTCCTGGTATCAATTTGTCCTGATTAAGCTATTTTTCAGAATTTTCTTTTGCACCCATTCTTCTTCATGTATTTTATATGTCTTCTATTAGCCTAAGGGCTGTTATGGTTTGGAGACAAAAAGAGACTATTACATTTTTTGGACACTAGCCATGGCTCAGTTGGAGATGTATGTGCAGGATGTTTCCTCCCACTGAATGTCAGTAATGTAATTGGCTGTTTCTATGCCATTCTGAGGCTGGTGACATACGACTCACACATGCACAGCGCACACACCCTGGATTCCTCAATGTATAATTATGTTTCCTTGGGGAGTCAAGCCTTAGGCTTTCCAATTACAACTGCCATAACTCATAACAGCTGACACAGGAAGGTTCACCATGAAGAAGAAACCCTTCTCCACCAGGCCCACTTGGGCATTGTGGAGGCACTGAGCAAAGAAAATTGAACAAGGCAGTGATTACTGATGTGATTTTTGTAACAAGGCTTCCTGTCAGGATGCTGGAGTTGCTCCATCGGGTTTTATAACCAGATGTCTCTCATCCCACCATGTTGTTTGACAGCTTATGTCTCAAATAACTTTTCCCTTCACAACCATTATTAACCTCTTTACTATGGTGTTTGGAGACACCAGGTTACGCTGCAAATCAGTTCCTTATGTTTATAAATACGGATGGAATTTTCAAAAGCACCGAGGTGACTTAGAAGCATAAACCTTAATGCCTTTCAATGGGACTTGTGCTCCTAAGTCACTTAGGCTGTCTTGACAATCCCACCCTTCATTCATGTAGCAGGTAATACACATTAGAGGCCAAAATGCTGCAAGAAAAGCTATTTTCTAAATGCTTCTGGACTGACTAGTGGCAAAAAGTACATGAAGTCGTGTTCTTCAGGGAGGTACAGTCAGTTTTTTCCGATTCGATGAATGGATATGGTTGGATTAAGATTTAGAGAAGCAGTGGCGATCGAGTGTATTGAGCACTGAGTTAGAAATCCCCCACCGCCCTCAAGTCTTGGTGTGTGACCTTAGGCAAATTGTTCAGCTTGTGGGGATGAGAATACATTGCTTACCCTCCTCTGGGAAGCAATATGGGTGGGATTTGCCAAAGTGACTTGGGAAAAACAAGACCCACTGACTTTTAGCATGTAAAGTATTACCTGAACTGAGCTCTAAAGCTTCAATGATCATGAGCTTCCCACATATTGCTAGTGATCGCTGAACTCCTTGTTCCTTTTATTTAGCAGTCTGGTTGACCCTCTTTTAGACACTCTTGTTTTTTTAATAAATATTTTATTACTATATTATTAATATAAGGTTCTCAAAATTAGCTAAGTGCTTTTCAGACAGATTCTGGCCCCAAAGAGATCACAGTCTGAATGGACAGCATGTACACAAAGAACACTCCAGCTTAAGATGAAAGAGATATAACAGAGGAGAATAACTTTTGTAATCATCTTTGTGTGTGTGTGTGTGTGTATTTTAAATGTTGGCTAATTGTCAGTGTGCTTGATATACTTCTTCAACTCTTTCCTATTGTTTTTTCCATCATTGTTGTTGATGGATTCTTTTTTGGAACGGTAACAAAATGCAATAATTATTATAGATGCTATTTCTGGAAATGTATAAGATGTAAAATGCAACCCAAATTACAAAGGAGGAAAGAAAAAAATCTGCAACATTTCTTCAGAGCAGTTTCCTATATTATCTCATGCTAATGTTAGTTAATGTAACTTTATATGATGGGAATCCAACTATAACAACAAAAAACATAATTCAGAGGATGTTTCTATAGAATTAGATTCCAGGACTGTCACTTTGTATGTGTGTTGCTTAGAGTGTCTACAGTAGGGATCGGAAACCTTTGGCACGCGGACCATCAGGGAAATCCGCTGGCGGGACGGGACGGTTTTTTTAAACTGCAGCATCCACAGGTTTGGCCGATCGCAGCTTCCACTGGCCATGGTTTGCCATTCCAGGCCAATGGGGGCTGCGGAAAGTGGCGGCCAGCACATCTCTTGGCCTGCGCCGCTTCCCACAGCCCCAGTTGTCCTGGAACAGCGAACCGCGGCCAGTGGAAGCTGCGATCAGCCGAACCTGTGGATGCTGCAGGTAAACAAACTGGCCTGGCCAACCAGCGGATTTCCCTAACAGGCTGCGTGCCATAGGTTGCTGATCCCTGGTCTACAGAGTCCATGTGAAGCGATGGCTAAAGCTAGACATGGTTGAGAGCACTTTTTATTTAGAATATACCAGGTTCATCACTGGGATTCACAATCTGTTACCATCCAGAAGTTCTCAAACACTTTGACATTACAAATTATACCTGTGTGGTGTAGCTACAATAAGGCATGTATCTATGTCATGACAAAAGTCTTAGACTATTGTGATATCAGAGGTAACTCAACCAATCACCACCCTTATTCTACAGTGAATTTGCAAGCAACAATTTCATTGGTTGTTTGAGGGAGACTGCACAGATGGTGGATTACTTGGCCCAATTGTAACAACCATGTGAGAGCACAGGCAAACAGCTCATCACAGGATTTGACTCACTGCTATTGCTATATAAACAATAATATTTGTGTGTATTTAGTCATCTTAATTGGCAAAAAAGATCTATTGAAAAATGTAATGAAAAAAATTAAGAAAAATCAAATAAAAGGGCTGTAGAGTTCGAAGTCCAGTGTCTGTTTCATACCCAGCTCTAAATACATAGACAGTTTCATTTTTTATTTTCGTGTGTGTGTGTATGAGACACATATTTGGTATAAGGGTGAAGAAAAGCCAAGAAGTTTTCTAGAATTTAGTTTTAACTTTCTCCAGAACTAGAGAATTTATTGTGTGTATGTTTGATTTGATATGAATGATTTGTTGGGGAAAAATCAGAAAACTAATGTTCCAGTTTGGGTATTGTCTGGGAAATACCTTGGATTCTTGATCAAGTTTGGATCTGTGTAGCTATAATGTTTGTAAAGGTCTTTGTGATCCTCAGGTGGAAGGTGCAATAGAAATATATTTATGAATTAATTATTCACTTTGTTCACTTGCCCTGTACCCATGTTTTAGGGCTCAGCTAATTATTAGGTCCTGCCTAGCTGCTACTCCTGGCTGTATGTATCAGGAGAAAGTGTGAGAGAGAAGCAGCAGTGCAACCTTTCACAAGGAAAAAAAAATCCTTTGTATGTCATGATTTACTGTATACAAGGATCATCTCAAATAATATGTAGTTTACTCACAATAAGCAACTTTTGATTTTGATTAATTATCTCATCTTGGTATTGTCTATAGCCAATCTCAGAAGTCGTTTAATTCTATGGCAAAACTAAGGGAAACTGGAGCAAAATGATGGAGACTTGGCAGGAAGTTTGAGTCATTTCTGATAACTGAAAACATGAATTTTATGAGACTTGGCACCGATGTAAGGGATAATCTCCAATGCTCTGTAGTGTGCCGCCTCTACATTCAATCCAACTGCTGTGCAGAACCACACCAGCTTTAGACGCACAGCTAGTAAGATTCATCCTGGAAGCTATCGCTGATTGCGATCATTTGCCTTAACTTTTGCACTGTTGTGATAAAGCTGTAAAAAAAGGAAATCTGAAACTAAATCAAAAGTATTTGGGGGGCATAAGGGAGTAAATACTTTTGCACTTCAGGAGAGGTCAGTGAGAGTTGGAAATGGGTTTTTTAGATATATATTTTAAAAAAAATTATTGTCTACCCATTGAAGCACACCGTACAACCAACAAAGAATTGCATTTTATGCAAGAAATGACATGGAAATTAAATCAAATGTATGTACTCTGTATGTGCAGATGAACAAGTGAGATTCCTCTTTCAACTGTATGCTCTTTGAGGCAGTTCCTGTCTTTATTTGTGCATTACACACGCCCAAGCAGACAGCTGGGGCTTAAATGATATACAACAATAATGACATGATAAGCATCTGCAGCAATTGAATTTCAGCATGCAATCAACTGCAAAAATCTCCTATTGTGAGTGTGTGCTAAAGCAAGGAAGGGGTTTGGCTCTCATAAAAGGAGCCAAGAGGTGAAAATATTAAAAATAAAAGTTATCTGTATTTTCTGGGATTAGGGCTTGAATCTCTACTGTGCTGCCTGTTTCTCTGACAGTAGGGAAGGGCCCAGATCACACACTCAGATCTGAACACCTCAGAAACTAGGAAAGTCTGAAGCAGGATTTGGGTCCAGACTTCATCGCTGGCCCCTATTTCTGTACTGAACCAAATCAAAAGTTCTGAAGAACCCCTGAACGTTAGGAAAGTTTTAAGAGTAGTGGCCGTGTTAGTCTGTATTCGCAAAAAGAAAAGGAGGACTTGTGGCACCTTAGAGACTACCACATTTATTTGAGCATAAACTTTCGTGAGCTACAGCTCACTTCATCGGATGCTGTGAGCTGTAGCTCATGAAAGCTTATGCTCAAATAAATGTGTTAGTCTCTAAGGTGCCACAAGTACTCCTTTTCTTGTTAGGAAAGTTGGCATCCAAATCTGAAGCCTGCAGGTCAGAGTCATCTCTATTATGGGTATGTCAACACCCCAAAAGGTGTGACAAGCTAGACCACCCTAGCTAGCTTGAATCCAGCTAGTGTGGTTACAACAGCAGTGAAGACAGGGCAGTGCAGGCTGTACAAGCCTGGCATGTACCCTGTGTACACACTCAGCTTGCTAGCCCGCTATGAAGCACATGCAACGGTGTCTTCACTGCTATTGTTACCAGCACTCTCTGGGTTCAAGCTGGCTTGGGTAGGCTAGTCCATGCATAACTTTTGCTGTGTAGCCATATGAGCTATATCTGCCCTGCAGCTGGGAGTGAGCCTCAGAGCCTGAGTAGATAGACATGCGCTAGCTCAAAAATAGCAGTGTGGACCTTGCAGCACTGGCGCAGCTCAGGCTAGCCATGCAAACTCTGAGTCAGAGAGTTGGGTGAGCTTAGACTTGGACAGGTAGCCCGAGCTACTGCCCATGCCTCAATGTCCACACTGCTATTTTTAGTGCACTTTCCTGAATTGAGCTAGCCTGAATCTCAGCTGGGCTGAGAGGTACCCCAAGTGGCAATGTACATACTAGGAGCATGTGTAGAGTGAATAGAATAGTTAGTGTGGGGACAAAAGTATTTTCCGTCTTCTTGAACAAAGAGTTGTTTAAATATTTGCATTAAATTCAGAGTAGTTTTGGATGATAAAGATAATTTTGTTGAAAATGTAATGATCCATGTGGCACTGGGAGAATGAAATATAGGATATATTTTCACAAATAGCTAATCTGACTATGGGGATTGCACCTCACTACCACTGCAATATAAAGCAGATACTTTATCCACCTGGTTTCAGAGTAGCAGCCGTGTTAGTCTGTATTCGCAAAAAAGAAAAGGAGTACTTGTAGCACCTTAGAGACTAACAAATTTATTTGAGCATAAGCTTTTGTGAGCTACAGCTCACTTCATTCATGCATTCGATGAAGTGAGCTGTAGCTCACAAAAGCTTATGCTCAAATAAATTTGTTAGTCTCTAAGGTGCCACAAGTACTCCTTTTCTTTTTTATCCACCTGGATACAGTCTTTTGATAACACTTGTGGGTATTTAATGAAATAACTTTTTATATTTAACAGAGAGAGATACTGAAAAAAAAATCAACAAAAACATTAAGAAAAATTAAATATAGGGGCTCTGGAGGGCAAACAAAGTCTGATCTCTGTTTCAGACCCAGATCTTTATGCAAGCACATTATTATACAAATCAGACTTTTCACATTTGTCACTAGTTTGGAGAGACAATGAATTAAAAACAAGAACTCTATATTTCTCCAGAAATAGGGCATTTATTGTGTGTCTGTGTGTTAAATGATTAGACGGGCAAAATCATCAATATTCTGATGTTCAGGTGTTGGTGTTGACTAAGCTGGAAATACCCTGGATTCTGTATCAAGTTCTGATCTGTGTAGATAACAAGCGGTGCCATTGTAATTACTTGACTTGACTCATTTTTTGTATCACATTTGAAACCAGAACACTTTCTTAACCTCAGACAATTTATTCAGGCGATAACTAGATTTGATAATTAATACCTCATCCACGTGCTTTTTTCTCCATTTTTCTTTTATTGGGTCATCAAGCTGGCACTCTGTTTTTAAGTATTGCTTGTCTAAAACCAGCCCAATCAGTGGTTTAAACCTTGCCCTCTTTAATTAACTGACAAGTTTAATCCACACATTATGCTCAGTTTATCTGGAAACTGTGACTTTTACTTCTGATAAGCTATGGTGGAATTGAGCTCTTTTTGTGTTCTCAGTTAAAAGTGCAGAATTTATGTACCATTTCATCTACAGTGATAAACTCATAAACAAAAGGGTTCCCATTCCCAAGAAGTCCATTGTTAACCTGAAGCCTTCCAAAATCATGAGATTGATTTAAAAATCATTAGATTAAAAAATATAATAATGGGTGAAATCTTGGTTCCATCGAAGTAAATAATGTTGACACTTATTTGAATGGGTCTGGATTTCATCCAATACATTTGTGGTTCTTTTTATTTGCCTTCTGGTTTCCTAGCCTTTAGGGAACACTTGGTATTGTTTCGTGTTTTCAGGCTTGTCTCTGAAACAATGGGGGCTATGGCTAGAAACTTTTTTTTTTTAAATGAAAGCTGAGATTCTCATGTAATCATATGATTCCAGAAGTGGGAGCTTTAAGAAAAGCACAAAATATCATGAGATCTGTAACATAGTCGTGAAAGTTTTTGAAACTGTGCCTTTAGCATTGTGACTGATGCTCAGGCAAGAGATTAGAGGCCAGTGCACTAAATAAAAGACCACTATGGATACTGCCCAGTTCAGGCACCATCAGTTCAACTGGAGCACAGCTTATGATATTACAAAAGGACTCCCTAGTTAACTTTATGCCTGTAGCCACTTTGGTCCATCTGTAGAGAGGGCTTATAAAATTATGTTTCCATTCACTGGTAGGTTTTCTTTTTACTCTCCCCTTGTGTAGAAACAATATCTCTGTTTTAAAAGGCCAGGACTTTATCCGCCCAAGAAGCACAAAACAGGCACCCTCCAAGGAAATGCCGTTTAAAAAACCCCACAAACCCTCAGAATGAGACATGCACTTATCCTTCCTGTCATTTGTGGAGACTACAGAGATGAACCGTGGTCATATTTGGGCAAGGAAAAGTGGGAGAGGGGATGCGAAGAGGGCCCCATGGGAAGCAGTTAGCAAAACGGAAATGTAAAGTGTCACTGTGCAGGAACTGATGTGGTGAAGATTGTAAGCTGACAGACAGCATGACAAATGCTCATTGCTGACTGATGTGCTTAAGCATGGGATTGTTTACCCAGGAATATAGGGAACAGTCGTACAACCAAACTAGTTTAGCACCAACTGAACACTAGCTGCTGCAGGGAAAGTGGATAGGTATTCGCATGGGAGCAATTTCATGGCTCAGACATGCACACACAGCATGATGAATGTCAGCTGAGGGGCCATGTAAACGAGTGTAGAAGTCCAAGACACCTGTGAGAAGAACTCTGCTATCTGCTGTGCAGACACAGAATGAGCATTGTTAGAAATAAGTGCTCTTTCGTATGTTGCCACACTAAGCTGCTGGAAGGGAGTTGCTCATTCATTTTGGTTATAGTGCACCTTGGCAGCTCTAGTATCTTCCCGTCATGTTGCCTGTGTTGGGGTCCTGTAACATCCATCTTCTTCTTTGATTCTTTTACCATTTCCTTACCAGTGGATGCTTCTGGCCCCTTGGGCTTTGTAGTGCATTTTAGAGCAGGATCCAGCGACTTTGATTTGTCCCTTGTTTGTCCCTGAGTTGTGCACTCTTAGGAAGAACAGTGACTTGTGACCATGCCTGTTTGCATAGTTCCTGCTCCTTTCCTACATATTTACAGGTTCTGGCAGCAGCAACTGTGGTACACCAGTATTTAGAAGGGACTATGCCTGGGCAAAAATATCAGCAGTGAAGAGGTTTCTATGTGTTGTTCCTTTTTATGGAGGCCATGTCTTTCAATATTGTTTTCAGCTGTTGGTACATATGGGTTGGGTGGTGGATACACAGTGTTTCTCTTGTGCTTGGCTAGTTTTACAATTCTTCCATACATATATTACGTTTTGCCCTCCCTGCTAAATGCAGGGACTTCATTCTTTTGTGTCTTGAATTGCATGGGGAGGACGGTTAGTGACAAGCCTAGCTATAAGAAACGCTTACAGATGATAATGTATTTAATTGCTGTAGTGGGCTAGAGACTGACATCAGGTCCTGTAGTGCTTGCTTGGTGTGATATTGAAATCCATTAGCTCCTCACCTATTATTAAAAGTGACAGCCCCATAATATTTCCTTGTCTCTGGCTTCTTGAGGTGGAGGAATGGGAATTAGAGATGGGAGGGAAGAGTACTGGGCAAAATTCCAGATGACATATAAAGGGTTGCTTCAAAGGGAAGGGCAACGTCAATCAATTAATCAATTTCTATTACTGGTGAGGAAATACGGAGGGGAAAATCCATTATGTCATCTGTCAGGGTTTGCTGAAGGTTTTATAGCTGAAACTTCGGATTTTGCCCGCAGTCTGTCCTTATGACTGCTCAATATAGGTGTGGTGTTTTTTGGTTGGTTAATATTGCTCCTCTCACTGCAGAATCAACAGTGGAAGGATGTCTGAAAAGTGGCCGGAGTCACTTTACATCCTCTAGTTATTGATATAGAAACCTGATATATCTCTGCACTCAAGTTTATTTGCACTTTTTGTTTGAATTCCATTCATGCTTAATATGGCCGTTCTTATGGACCGCACTGGCAATGCTGTGAGAGGTGAGAAAAGACTGCCTCTAACTGGTGAGAATAACCTCTGTGTCTGTTCTGTGAAGTCACAAGCAAGGGATTTGACTAAATTATCGATTGTGAATGCACTCTACTGTGAATATGCTCTTTCTTGCTCTCTTTCCTCGTCCTGCTCCCACCTGAATCTGTGGAAAACCTCCTTACAAAACAGTTACTAGCCCTTTTAAAACAGAGCAGAAATGCAAACTAAAACAACAGTCTCAGGACTGCACTCCACTGCATGCATCCGATGAAGTGAGCTGTAGCCCACGAAAGCTTATGCTCAATAAATGTGTTAGTCTCTAAGGTGCCACAAGTCCTCCTGTTCTTTTTGCGGGTACAGACTAACACAGCTGCTCCTCTGGAACCAATCTCAGGACAGGTGCTCTGCAGCTATTCGCTTTTTTTCAGTGAGACTACCTAAAAATTACCCTCTCAGCAGGGTGGCCTCATCGTCCCACTTTTCCCTTGTAGCAGGAAAGAATATGAAAGAGAGAGTTCTTATTCCTTCCCTAAGCTCCACTCCTCTCGTCTCTGCATGCAAATACATACAATATTATGCAAATACGCATCATGCAAATTAGCTCTCTATTTATGAATCGCGTGATATCTAATGCTTTACAGAAGCAATACTCTCTGGCTGCTTTGCAAAAGATCAGTGGCATTTTCTATCTATTAGTGCCTTAGGTCAGCTCTTGATAAATAAAAAGCAAAGCTCATCTGTTCAAGTGGTGCTCCGCTACTGATGCATTCCAATGCAGGCAGTGTGGCCAGCTAGAAAGAGCACAAGACTAAGACTAAGCAGCTCTGCATTCAATTAGTAACTCCACTGCTGGTGACCCTGGCCCAACTCACTTTCCCACTCTGTGCCTCAGTTTCCCCATATGCAAAATGGGGACAAGCACTTTGTAAAGTGTTTTAAGGTCTACTTATTATTACAATTTCAGCTAAGTAACTGGGTGGGGGGGGGAAGCATCAGAGGAGCTGTAACCACGAGCAGGATAACAAATATCCCTAGCAATATGTGGATATTGCCAAAGAATATTAGGTCACATACAGATCTCCATACAGGTATTGGATATGCCCTTTTTTCCTGTCAGGAGCTCCTCTGTTGCTGGTACCTAATCCACATTTGGGGCTGCTTTGTGCCACACCACCGGTATAGTCCAGTTGTAAAGCCAGTGTAACTGGCCCAAAGAGGGTCACCCTCAGTGTAACAGTGATCCTCCAGTGGGACAGAGCTAACATAGGGAATCTTGGGCCACAGACCCTCCCTGCTGCTGGCATAGCAAGAGAAAAGGAGTTTGTCTATAGAAAGGGTGTGCCTCCAGGATTCTGCTCATGCCACACCGATCTTCACCTACATTTTCAGCCTCTTGTGGCTGATACAGCCAAGCATATGCTCCAGCAACCTGAAGTCTGCTCTATTATAGCAACAGAAGGAAGTGACCATGTGCAGAGGAACACCAGGATCAGGATGTAAACATGAGTTTGCACCACTTTTGCACACTTTCTCTGACCTCTGACCTGTCCCTTTTGTCCACACTGGAGGATTTGCCCCTGAAGTATCTCATCAGGTAAATATGGCAAGAAGTGGCTAACTAAATTCACTCTAGTTGTGTTTGCTCATTTATACCTCCAGCAAAGCAAATTAAACTGGTGGCCACTTCATTACAAGCTCTAAATCTGTTTTTTAACTGCATGTGTAAAGATTTCATAAGGGAAAGAAATAGCTATTGTCTATAATATTACTGAACAATATGTGACAGTATGAGAGGAAGGGTGGTCCAGTGGTTAGGATGCTAATCTTGGAATGAGAAGACCCAGCTTCAGTTCCTTGCTCTATGGCTGTCACTGAGGCCCAGGTGTTTAGACATTGCTGTGCTCAGCATTGGAAGCCTCACTGATTTAGGAGCCTAAATCTCATTTTCAAACATAAGTGTTTAAATCCCTTTTGAAAATGAGATTTGGGCTCCTAAATGAGTGGGGCATTGCGACACTGTGTATGGCAATGCCAAAGTACTTTTAAAACTCCATGCCTTAGTCTCTGTGCCTCAGTGCCCCCTCTGTAAGATGCCCTCCCATACAGGGGTGTTGGGATGATAAATACATTTCAGATTATGGGGTCATCAGATGCTCTAGTGAGGAGGGCCAAATAAGTATCTATGGTAGGTAGGTACATTCTGCTCGGGATGGTGTAGCTTGACAAGGCAGAGCACTGAAAACCTCGCTCACCGCTTGTTTTGCTTTTGCAAGGAGTTTTGTTGAAATCACACTCATTTTGACACCGACCTTGGGGGCTCTCTTGCAGTGTTTCCAATTAGTTGTCCCCAGACAAGTTAGTTGTGGGGCACTGTAGTCTAAGGTTGACACTTCCTCTCTCAAGCAGCTCTGCTTCAAGAATGTTGACGGAAATGATAAACTGTATCTGAGCAAGAAGGACAATATTTGACGTGATTGGAATAACAGAGACTTGGTGGGATAACTCACATGACTGGAGTACAGTCATGGATGGTTATAAACTGTTCAGGAAGGACAGGCAGGGCAGAAAAGGTGGGGGAGTAGCACTGTATGTAAGGGAGCAGTATGACTGCTCAGAGCTCCGGTACGAAACTGTGGAAAAACCTGAGTGTCTCTGGATTAAGTTTAGAAGTGTGTGCAACAAGAGTGATGTCATGGTGGGAGTCTGCTATAGACCACCGGACCAGGGGGATGAGGTGGATGAGGCTTTCTTCCGGCAACTCACGGAAGCTACTAGATCGCATGCCCTGATTCTCATGGGTGACTTTAATTTTCCTGATATCTGCTGGGAGAGCAATACAGCGGTGCATAGACAATCCAGGAAGTTTTTGGAAAGCGTAGGGGACAATTTCCTGGTGCAAGTGCTAGGGGAGCCAACTAGGGGGAGCGCTTTTCTTGACCTGCTGCTCACAAACCGGGTAGAATTAGTGGGGGAAGCAAAAGTGGATGGGAATCTGGGAGGCAGTGACCATGAGTTGGTTGAGTTCAGGATCCTGACGCAGGGAAGAAAGGTAAGCAGCAGGATACGGACCCTGGACTTCAGGAAAGCAGACTTTGACTCCCTCAGGGAACAGATGGCCAGGATCCCCTGGGGGACTAACATGAAAGGGAAGGGAGTCCAGGAGAGCTGGCTGTATTTCAAGGAATCCCTGTTGAGGTTACAGGGACAAACCATCCCGATGAGTCGAAAGAATAGTAAATATGGCAGGCGACCAGCTTGGCTTAATGGTGAAATCCTAGCGGATCTTAAACATAAAAAAGAAGCTTACAAGAAGTGGAAGGTTGGACATATGACCAGGGAAGAGTATAAAAATATTGCTCGGGCATGTAGGAAAGATATCAGGAGGGCCAAATCGCACCTGGAGCTGCAGCTAGCAAGAGATGTCAAGAGTAACAAGAAGGGTTTCTTCAGGTATGTTGGCAACAAGAAGAAAGCCAAGGAAAGTGTGGGCCCCTTACTGAATGAGGGAGGCAAGCTAGTGACAGAGGATGTGGAAAAAGCTAATGTACTCAATGCTTTTTTTGCCTCTGTTTTCACTAACAAGGTCAGCTCCCAGACTGCTGTGCTGGGCATCACAAAATGGGGAAGAGATGGCCAGCCCTCTGTACAGATAGAGGTGGTTAGGGACTATTTAGAAAAGCTGGACGTGCACAAGTCCATGGGGCCGGACGAATTGCATCCGAGAGTGCTGAGGGAATTGGCGGCTGTGATTGCAGAGCCCTTGGCCATTATCTTTGAAAACTCGTGGCGAACGGGGGAAGTCCCGGATGACTGGAAAAAGGCTAATGTAGTGCCCATCTTTAAAAAAGGGAAGAAGGAGGATCCTGGGAACTACAGGCCGGTCAGCCTCACCTCAGTCCCTGGAAAAATCATGGAGCAGGTCCTCAAAGAATCAATCCTGAAGCACTTAGAGGAGAGGAAAGTGATCAGGAACAGTCAGCATGGATTCACCAAGGGAAGGTCATGCCTGACTAATCTAATCGCCTTTTATGATGAGATTACTGGTTCTGTGGATGAAGGGAAAGCAGTGGATGTATTGTTTCTTGACTTTAGCAAAGCTTTTGACACGGTCTCCCACAGCATTCTTGTCAGCAAGTTAAGGAAGTATGGGCTGGATGAATGCACTATAAGGTGGGTAGAAAGCTGGCTAGATTGTCGGGCTCAACGGGTAGTGATCAATGGCTCCATGTCTAGTTGGCAGCCGGTGTCAAGTGGAGTGCCCCAGGGGTCGGTCCTGGGGCCCGTTTTGTTCAATATCTTCATAAATGATCTGGAGGATGGTGTGGATTGCACTCTCAGCAAATTTGCGGATGATACTAAACTGGGAGGAGTGGTAGATACGCTGGAGGGGAGGGATAGGATACAGAAGGACCTAGACAAATTGGAAGATTGGGCCAAAAGAAATCTAATGAGGTTCAATAAGGATAAGTGCAGGGTCCTGCACTTAGGATGGAAGAATCCAATGCACCGCTACAGACTAGGGACCGAATGGCTCGGCAGCAGTTCTGCGGAAAAGGACCTAGGGGTGACAGTGGACGAGAAGCTGGATATGAGTCAGCAGTGTGCCCTTGTTGCCAAGAAGGCCAATGGCATTTTGGGATGTATAAGTAGGGGCATAGCGAGCAGATCGAGGGACGTGATCGTTCCCCTCTATTCGACACTGGTGAGGCCTCATCTGGAGTACTATGTCCAGTTTTGGGCCCCACACTACAAGAAGGATGTGGATAAATTGGAAAGAGTACAGCGAAGGGCAACAAAAATGATTAGGGGTCTAGAGCACATGACTTATGAGGAGAGGCTGAGGGAGCTGGGATTGTTTAGTCTGCAGAAGAGAAGAATGAGGGGGGATTTGATAGCTGCTTTCAACTACCTGAAAGGGGGTTTCAAAGAGGATGGCTCTAGACTGTTCTCAATGGTAGCAGATGACAGAACGAGGAGTAATGGTCTCAAGTTGCAATGGGGGAGGTTTAGATTGGATATTAGGAAAAACTTTTTCACTAAGAGGGTGGTGAAACACTGGAATGCGTTACCTAGGGAGGTGGTAGAATCTCCTTCCTTAGAGGTTTTTAAGGTCAGGCTTGACAAAGCCCTGGCTAGGATGATTTAACTGGGACTTGGTCCTGCTTTGAGCAGGGGGTTGGACTAGATGACCTTCTGGGGTCCCTTCCAACCCTGATATTCTATGATTCTATGATTCTATGATTTACACCTACTGGCATATTTTAACTTTCCTTTTCCTCAGTAGTCTCTAAAATATGACTAACGTTGATGGCAAATAATGCTGCCAGTATCTCACTGATCAAACCATCCAGTGTCAGCACATTTGTGAAGCCATTTACTCGCTACAGCATCAGATGCATTTTTAACTTGATGTTCCTGATCAGTTTCTCTTTTTGCTGATTTATCAATTAATGGTTTTGTCTTTGCAATTGAACCTCACTAGTTATTAACTGCAGGAACACCCACAGATTGACTGATCCCCCAAGTGCATAATTGAATTCAAACCAGGACTCAAGACATGTTCAGATTGCTCCAAAATACTGTTCTGGCACTTTTAAACAACTTTTTGGTACTTCCAATATTATCATGAGTGATAGTACCAGGAGGGTCTTCTGGCACTTCTTTCTTTTTAGGATGGGAACACTGGTTCAAACACAATACGTTTTTCTAATGTGAACAAGTCCACAGAGTCATATAAATTAGGGATGTGTAAAAAACCCTATTAGATCATCCCTGTGTAGCTCCCTGAAAATGCAGGGTTTCCCCTGCAAGATAGTTCATATTGTTCAATTCTTTAGTACAATTTTATACTATCAAACCAGGGAAATAATGACCAGGGTTTTTAAGTGGAAAGAGATCACACAAGTTAGTGTTCTAATGTAAAAGATTCAAAAACCAAAATATGTCTGTGACATTAAGCCTGAAAGATGAAGAAGAAAATGAATTAAAGACTAGACTGTGTCTTTAATTCCACACATAACTTTTTTTACAGAGCCAAAAATATATGCAAGGAAGAAAGGAAACCTAAACAGCTTGTTGAAGCAGAAGGGGGAGTCCAAGAAAGTATTGATGTGAATGAAAATACATATTGAAAAGATGTGCTTAAATTTACAAAAATAATGTTTTTTAACATTGCGAACAGTCTAAATTGTGCAGACATTTGGCTCCTAAACCTGAAGTGCAAGAGCAGTACGCATCAGAAATGGATGTCAGAGACAGTATAAATAACAAGGAAGGATATAGCCAGCTACCAACAGGCTCTGATCATTTGGAAGCTAATAGATGATAAAGACAGCTCAATCCATGCAAATATAGAATGATGACAACTCTGACTTTGTGCGTCATAAAAAATAAGGGGAATAAAAAAAGAGAAGTAAGAGCAACAACATTTGAATCTATGTGCGTCACTAAAGGATGAGAAATAGAAAGGCTATAGAGAGAAATAATCAATTTTAGGGGACAGAAGTCTGTAACACAAACACACATTACAAGATGAGGAAGGAATGGCAGCAGAACAGTACAACACCAAGAGTGGGGGTCCTCTTACCAATTCATATAATGATTTTTCATGTTTAACATTTGAAATTCTAATCTGAGTCTCATGACTGCAGGGACAGCACACCAAGCCTCAACTCCTGTTTTAAACAATTCTTTCCATTCCAGGAATTCAAGAAGCTGCTTTGACAGAATTTTGGTGTGGGATCACTTTGGACCCAAGCTTGAAGTCAGTGGCTGCAGGATCAAGCTTATAGTTTTGTTGCATTGGGATCAACCTGTTATACCAATAAAATAAAAACCAGCAGGCTCTTATTAAAGGGGATAAGACAAAATGTCACATTTATTGTGAATACAAAAAGAATCGTAGTAGGCAATCAGTTATAGCTATAACATTTCATTCAGTTTCACATTCATTCACACGTGCGTTCATACACACACACAGGTTCTGCAGCTGCTGTATAGTTACCGGTCCTGAATGTAGCTTGAGTTCGTGGCTTGGGTTCATAGCTTCTGGCGGCTAACTGGCCAGGAAAGCCGGGCACAGGGAAGAGCTGAGTCTCTGTTGGGCATGCAGTGATGCCCTTCCATGTTGGCAGCAGAATGTTACCCTCCAAAGTCTTCCATCTCACCCATTCTTTTTGGAAGCTTTAGTTTGAATTCAGAGTCTATAGGTCTTGCTGTGTCATGCTGCCTCTGGGTTCGGTGTGATTGATCACCCCTCAACTGCAGGCATGACTTTCAGCCTAGAACCTGGCTTTGAAGTTTCTTCAATTGTACTTTTGTTCTTTTCTTTTGAGGGTGGACTCCTCTTACTTTGCAGGGCTGTTGTCTGCATCTTCAGCCATTGGGTGTTTACACTTTATTTCATCAGGACAGGCTGGGGCTGGAGGTTGATTCCATCATCCATCCATACCTCATTCTAAACTAATAAGATTACTGCAGGGTTTTGCAAAAATGAAGGTTGCAGCAAGCTTTTACAAAATGGAGTGAGCATTTTAAAATGGAGTTTGGGACAAGTTAAAATGGAGTTTGAGTTTCAATATGGACAAGTGTAAGGAATGGCAAACAGTGAGCAGAAGTTACAATGTTGAAACAGTATAATCAGCAATTTAAGCAGCAATTGGATTGAAAGTGAAACTCAATTAGCCAGTTATTGGAGTAACCGGTTTTATGAATGAATGTTGTTTCATTCATAAAACTTTGCTTATGAAATTATATTAATACATTGAACAGTTAAAAACAAGTTCATTAATCAGTTCTACAAACCTACAGTAGTCCTCAGCTTTTTTTAGTCTAGTTAGCCTAGAACTTGATCACCAGATAACTGCAGTTTGTGGGTAGGATGTTAAACAGCAGCTACTAAAGCCAAACATTAAATCAGCAGGTCCAGACAACTTGCATCCAAGGGTTTTAAAAGAACTGGCTGAGGAGCTCTCTGGACCATTAATATTGATTTTCAATGAGACTTGGAACACTGGTGAATTTACAGTGAATGGTGTAATAGTGTTTATCTTAACAAAGAGAATGTTAAAGTGTGACTCGATCACAGGCTATAAGTACTTCTATGAAGAACAGAAATTTGATAATAGAGGGCTCTTCAATCTAGCAGACAAAGGTATAAAAAGATGCAATAGCTGGAAGTTGAAGCTAGACAAATTCAGACTAGAAATAAGATGCAAAATTTTAACAGTGAGGGTAATTAACCACTAGAACAAATTACCAAGAATTTTGGTGGATTCTCCATCACTGAGGATTTTTAAATCAAGATTGTATGTTCACTTGGAAAATATGCTCTAGTTCAAACAAGAATTAATTCAGGGAAATCCTATGAGCCTGTGTTAAGCAGGAGGTCAGACTATATGGTTGCAATGGTCTCTTCTGGCCTTATAATCTATGAAAAATCTGCATGAATTCTAGCACATCAGGCAAATTTCATGGAATCCATTTAGCTAATTGTAAAACAGAATTTTTTAGGGAGTCCAAACTACCATCCCCACTGACATGCCCTAGCATCACTCTGAATGGAAAAGTTAATGTTCCTAAAACTAAAAACTTGAGGAAGTATGAGTGGGAAGGGAAAAAGAAAGGAACACAGAAACACATCAGCAGCCAGAAAGGATCAGACCAGCAGTCCATCTAGTCCAGTACTAACCTGTCTCTAACAGAAGTCAGTAGTGTTTCTTCCTAATCCCATTAATTAGGCCTTTTGTACTTGGCCTTTTGTTATGATGGAGGGACTCACCATCAACTAAGTAGCACTCGCTAGGCAAGGGTCATGGGTTCCAAAGCCCAGTGAATTGAGAGAGGCTGAGGACAGGTATTAATACCTGGTGGTATGGGCCCCTGGTGAAGACCTTATATGCCAGTTGCACCTTCTCCTCTCTCCATGGTGGAATATCAGAGCTAGTTTTGACTCCACTATGAGTCTAGTTACAGGCTACTGAGCAGAATTCACTTTGGGCCAATGGTGTACCAGCACTGAGGCTCCCCTACTACAAGCAGAAATCACTAAAGAGCTAAAATTACTAAGAGCTGAAATCACTGAGTGTTGTGTTAAGTAATGGGGGGGCCTGAAGATATATTGTGGAGCAGTTTGTGGGACGGCTGGTGGACTGGAGCAGTTTGTGGGACGGCGGGAGTGGCTCGCGGGACAGTGAGCAGAGCGGAGCAGCTGGCAGAGCAGAGCAATTTGTGAGGCGGCTGGTGGAGCGGAGCGGAGCAGAGCAGAGCGGAGCAGAGTCCCATGGAGAGGTTGGGCAGTTGGCTTTGGACCACGTAAAGTGCCCCTTAACTCCCCCCCCCATTTCCACCCAGGTTGGGAGATAAAACTCTGCAGATAAACTTTCAACCTCTGGGGCTGCACTGACCAGGGACAGAGACTTTTGGGTTGTTGGACTTTTGGGACTTTGGGTGACTTTTGGGTTACTGGATTCAAGAACCAAAGGGAAAGGACATGGCCTAGTTTGCTTGGAGTGGGTTTTGGCTCATGGGTTGTGTTATGAATCCCGTTGGTGGTGTTTCCCTAACATAATGCCACATTGTGTAAATGCATCCGATGAAGTGAGCTGTAGCTCACGAAAGCTTATGCTCTAATAAATTTGTTAGTCTCTAAGGTGCCACAAGTACTCCTTTTCTTATTGTGTCTCTCTGTTATTAAAAGGCTTTTGCTACACTTAGACTCTGTGCTTGCGAGAGGGGAAGCATTGCCTCTTAGAGGCGCCCAGCGGGGGTGGTATATATTTTTCCCA
Source organism: Dermochelys coriacea (assembly GCF_009764565.3). Lineage (NCBI taxonomy): Eukaryota > Metazoa > Chordata > Testudines > Dermochelyidae > Dermochelys > Dermochelys coriacea. The sequence continues at coordinate 157,337,837 of NC_050068.2, forward strand.
GGTCACTGGGTGGGGGCTTGAGCCGGTTTTGCATTGTGTTATTGCAATGAAACCCCTAGATACGGAACCCGGCTCTTGTTGCTGCCAACTCTGATGGGAAGAAGGGTTACATAGAATCATAGAATCATAGAATATCAGGGTTGGAAGGGACCCCAGAAGGTCATTTAGTCCAACCCCCTGCTCAAAGCAGGACCAAGTCCCAGTTAAATCATCCTAGCCAGGGCTTTGTCAAGCCTGACCTTAAAAACCTCTAAGGAAGGAGATTCTACCACCTCCCTAGGTAACGCATTCCAGTGTTTCACCACCCTCTTAGTGAAAAAGTTTTCCTAATATCCAATCTAAACCTCCCCCATTGCAACTTGAGACCATTACTCCTCGTTCTGTCATCTGCTACCATTGAGAACAGTCTAGAGCCATCCTCTTTGAAACCCCCTTTCAGGTAGTTGAAAGCAGCTATCAAATCCCCCCTCATTCTTCTCTTCTGCAGACTAAACAATCCCAGCTCCCTCAGCCTCTCCTCATAAGTCATGTGCTCTAGACCCCTAATCATTTTTGTTGCCCTTCGCTGTACTCTTTCCAATTTATCCACATCCTTCTTGTAGTGTGGGGCCCAAAACTGGACACAGTACTCCAGATGAGGCCTCACCAGTGTCGAATAGAGGGGAACGATCACGTCCCTCGATCTGCTCGCTATGCCCCTACTTATACATCCCAAAATGCCATTGGCCTTCTTGGCAACAAGGGCACACTGCTGACTCATATCCAGCTTCTCGTCCACTGTCACCCCTAGGTCCTTTTCCGCAGAACTGCTGCCGAGCCATTCGGTCCCTAGTCTGTAGCGGTGCATTGGATTCTTCCATCCTAAGTGCAGGACCCTGCACTTATCCTTATTGAACCTCATTAGATTTCTTTTGGCCCAATCTTCCAATTTGTCTAGGTCCTTCTGTATCCTATCCCTCCCCTCCAGCGTATCTACCACTCCTCCCAGTTTAGTATCATCCGCAAATTTGCTGAGAGTGCAATCCACACCATCCTCCAGATCATTTATGAAGATATTGAACAAAACGGGCCCCAGGACCGACCCCTGGGGCACTCCACTTGACACCGGCTGCCAACTAGACATGGAGCCATTGATCACTACCCGTTGAGCCCGACAATCTAGCCAGCTTTCTACCCACCTTATAGTGCATTCATCCAGCCCATACTTCCTTAACTTGCTGACAAGAATGCTGTGGGAGACCGTGTCAAAAGCTTTGCTAAAGTCAAGAAACAATACATCCACTGCTTTCCCTTCATCCACAGAACCAGTAATCTCATCATAAAAGGCGATTAGATTAGTCAGGCATGACCTTCCCTTGGTGAATCCATGCTGACTGTTCCTGATCACTTTCCTCTCCTCTAAGTGCTTCAGGATTGATTCTTTGAGGACCTGCTCCATGATTTTTCCAGGGACTGAGGTGAGGCTGACCGGCCTGTAGTTCCCAGGATCCTCCTTCTTCCCTTTTTTAAAGATGGGCACTACATTAGCCTTTTTCCAGTCATCCGGGACTTCCCCCGTTCGCCACGAGTTTTCAAAGATAATGGCCAAGGGCTCTGCAATCACAGCCGCCAATTCCCTCAGCACTCTCGGATGCAATTCGTCCGGCCCCATGGACTTGTGCACGTCCAGCTTTTCTAAATAGTCCCTAACCACCTCTATCTCTACAGAGGGCTGGCCATCTCTTCCCCATTTTGTGATGCCCAGCACAGCAGTCTGGGAGCTGACCTTGTTAGTGAAAACAGAGGCAAAAAAAGCATTGAGTACATTAGCTTTTTCCACATCTTCTGTCACTAGCTTGCCTCCCTCATTCAGTAAGGGGCCCACACTTTCCTTGGCTTTCTTCTTGTTGCCAACATACCTGAAGAAACCCTTCTTGTTACTCTTGACATCTCTTGCTAGCTGCAGCTCCAGGTGCGATTTGGCCCTCCTGATATCTTTCCTACATGCCCGAGCAATATTTTTATACTCTTCCCTGGTCATATGTCCAACCTTCCACTTCTTGTAAGCTTCTTTTTTATGTTTAAGATCCGCTAGGATTTCACCATTAAGCCAAGCTGGTCGCCTGCCATATTTACTATTCTTTCGACTCATCGGGATGGTTTGTCCCTGTAACCTCAACAGGGATTCCTTGAAATACAGCCAGCTCTCCTGGACTCCCTTCCCTTTCATGTTAGTCCCCCAGGGGATCCTGGCCATCTGTTCCCTGAGGGAGTCAAAGTCTGCTTTCCTGAAGTCCAGGGTCCGTATCCTGCTGCTTACCTTTCTTCCCTGCATCAGGATCCTGAACTCAACCAACTCATGGTCACTGCCTCCCAGATTCCCATCCACTTTTGCTTCCCCCACTAATTCTACCCGGTTTGTGAGCAGCAGGTCAAGAAAAGCGCTCCCCCTAGTTGGCTCCCCTAGCACTTGCACCAGGAAATTGTCCCCTACGCTTTCCAAAAACTTCCTGGATTGTCTATGCACCGCTGTATTGCTCTCCCAGCAGATATCAGGAAAATTAAAGTCACCCATGAGAATCAGGGCATGCGATCTAGTAGCTTCCGTGAGTTGCCGGAAGAAAGCCTCATCCACCTCATCCCCCTGGTCCGGTGGTCTATAGCAGACTCCCACCATGACATCACTCTTGTTGCACACACTTCTAAACTTAATCCAGAGACACTCAGGTTTTTCCACAGTTTCGTACCGGAGCTCTGAGCAGTCATACTGCTCCCTTACATACAGTGCTACTCCCCCACCTTTTCTGCCCTGCCTGTCCTTCCTGAACAGTTTATAACCATCCATGACTGTACTCCAGTCATGTGAGTTATCCCACCAAGTCTCTGTTATTCCAATCACGTCATAATTCCTTGACATCACCAGGACCTCCAGTTCTCCCTGCTTGTTTCCAAGGCTTTGTGCATTTGTATATAAGCACTTGAGATAACCTGTTGATCGCCCCTCATTCCCAGTATGAGGCAGGAGCCCTCCCCTCACAGACATTCCTGCCTGTGCTTCCTCCCGGTATCCCGCTTTCCCACTTACCTCAGGGCTTTGGTCTCCTTCCCCCGGTGAACCTAGTTTAAAGCCCTCCTCACTAGGTTAGCCAGCCTGCTGGCAAAGATGTTCTTCCCTCTCTTCGTAAGATGGAGCCCGTCTCTGCCCAGCACTCCTCCTTCATGGAACACCATCCCATGGTCAAAGAATCCAAAGCCTTTATCTGATGACATATGTCATCCAGTTCTCCTTTTATCCACTATTTTGTTGACAAGCTCAAAGGATTCTAATGGAATAGAGAGGCATGATTTTCCTTTACAGAAGTGGTGCTAGTTTCACTGTATTATATCATATTAATCTAATTGGTTTATAATTTTATTATTAATTATCATTTCACCCAATTTTCTAGGTATTGAAATAATATGCACTCGTCTGTCTAATTCCCAGTATCCAGCTAGCACTTTCTTTTTTTAAAGATAGAGACATATGCTGCCTTCCAGTTTTCTGCTACATTAGCACATCTTCATGAGAGATTGTATACTTTTGATAGCAGCTCAACCACTTCATTCTTAAATTCCTTTGCAACTCATGGTTGTGTACCATCTTGTCCTAGTGACTAGTTGCTACTCTGTTTGTTCCAGGACCTCTTCACTGACACCTCAATTTCTACTAATGATTTGTCTTTATTACCTGAAAATTGTAGGTCTGGTGCAAGTTTATCTCCAGCATCCTCTGCGATGATGCAAAGAAATCATTTAGATTTGCCTTTATCCTTCTTAATTGCTCCCTTAACTCTGCAGTAGCCTTACAGACCCTCTACTTCTCCTGCAAGCTTTATGCAATACGTAGTCCTGCAATGAGGGCAGTGGACTGGACTAGATCAGTGCTACTCAAAGTGGTGGTCCACGGACCGATGCCGGTCCGCGAGCCATTGGCTGCCGGTCTGCGTGCACATTGGAAAAAAAAATTGCTGATCCTCCACATCAGATAGCTTGAGAAGCACTGGACTAGATGTCCCTTCCAGTCCTACAATTCTATTATTCTGTGCTTCTGATTTGCTTACATTTTTTATTTGTTTTTATGTCTTCAGCTATTTGTCTTATAGTTCCATGTTATCCCTCCTAATATCCCTGTTACTTTTTACATGCTCTGGTTTATGCTTCTTTCAATTAGCTTTACTTGGGCTGGATTTCCTTTTTCTGAACTTTCCCAGAGTATTAGAAGGTGATTGAAGCCAGTTCATATGACCTAACCTCATAACTTTAAATCCAAGCCAAGGTAGAGCCAAAGTGCATCACACTTGTGTCCTTCCCTTTCAAATCTAGCCCACTGGAAGAGTTCAATGGACTGCCCTTAATAATGTCTAATATGAGAGTGTTAGGAACAGCACTGGGTTAAACATTCTTCACTGCGTTTTACTAATCAGCGAGCAGGAGAGCAAAGGAAGCAGGAGAGAGACTTGAAGATATAAATGCCAAAGGCATTCATACCAGACTATACTAATACAAGACATCGCCTCATCCATTCTTTATGCTACCATAGCTTCAAAGTGCATGGTGGTTAAAATAAATGATAAGATGGTACATACACAATATAGGTGATGAAGTCAGGACTCACATCACAGAAGGTTTTGCCTACAAACCCCTCCTTGACAGTACCTCAGTGTTTTCAACCATAGGAAGCACTGTCTGTCAGATCTCTTTTTGGATTCTTGCTATATCCATTGGAAATTGCGTGGCTAGCTATGTACAAGCAGACGTAATTCCATTTGGATCACAGGGTTGCTTGCGACAGCCTGAGATAACAAATGGAATACACATTCCTTGAATTCTGTCTTCTTGCCTGTCTCCAGAAGCTTTCACCAGTGATGTGTTAAATTTCAAGGTACTGCAAGCTATTATAAACAGAAAAGTGCTTCAGGAATCCAAGCAGTCTGCTTTCCTTATCACGGACAACTGCAGGTGCTTTTGAAATGGGGCATCACATTTGTTGCATCAGTTTACTATTGTAAATGTACAATCAGGATAGGGGAAGTACTGAACGTCTTCGATTATTAATATTTCAGCAGACTAATCACTGGCAGATAAATAATGCCATACAAAGACAACATTCAGTCTCTGGGCCAACTGATGCAAACTCTGCATGCTGTCATCTTGCCAAATAAGCATCAGAGTCTGTTTCTCTGAAATGGGCTCCAGTGTATAATATGAGCTTGCTTTGCTTTTAATATGTTGGTGAAGTGGAGATAACATGATCTTGTCACATTTCATGTTCCTCTTAACCTCAGTGAAGAGTGACCAGATTTTTTCCACACAAAAGGATTGGGGGGCAGGAATAGTGGTAACTTCATTATTATTCAGTCCTCCCGCTGAGTGTGGGGTGAGGAGGGGTTGCCAGGACAGGAACAGACTCAACAGAGGACTCTTAGTGCTAATTTCTTGGTCTTCTGTGACGCTAGGGTTGTGTAGTATGCTGGTGATTTAATGTGCCCACCTCTTTCATCCATGCTTAGCCAGCTTCTATAGTTCAGCAGTTTTAGAAAGGGCATGTGGTTTGGAGGAATGAGTTCTAATCCTGGTTCTGCCACTGGTGTGCTGTGTGATCCTGGGGAAATCTCTTCTGCTTGTTTCCCTGTCTAACATAGGATAATGGTACTGCATCATGCAACTGCAGGGGTGCTGCGAGGATTAATAAATGAATGTCTATACAATACTTTGAACATATAAGGCTCTATAAACTGGCTAAGGATTACTATGATCTCTGCTATTTTCTCACTGCTCAGTTGCTGCCCAGAAGTTATGGTACCATCATCTGTTTTTAGCTCTAGCTGCAGCCACATTTACTTTGCTCTTGTCTCTCCTTTCTGGACATCACGACAAGAAACTCACTGAAGCAAGTTTCCTCAGGGTTCATCCTAAGGGCTGTCCTCTCATCTTCCTCTTCTGCTCACTTCTACCACAGTTGTAACAGGAATGGATTCCTTTTCATCCTTCTGCTGGCATTGCAGAAACGTCCTCTTTTTGCTAGCTCCACTGCAGGAGTTTGCCCTAAATGTGAAAAGCCTGCAGGAAGGTCCATCACTGAATTTTTGTGTTTCCCCTCATGCTTCCTCATCATCCTTTGCCCCATTCAACATGGCTTTATTTTGATCCTAAAGGATAACAATATTTAGCTCCTACCTAATAGCTTTTAACCACAGATCTCAAAACTATAACCAAAGGCGGGTTAGTATCAGAATCCCATTTTACAGATGGGAAAACGGAGACACAGAGAGGCGAAGAGACTTGCCCAAAGCCACACACAGTAAATAGGAATCAGGAGGAGAACCCAGGTCTCCTGGCTCTCCATTCTGTGACTTACACTGTGGTGACTGGCTCTCTGGGTCACTTTTAAAGAACACTATTCAACGTTTACTATACCTTCCTGCCACTCAGGAGGAAAATGTTGGTCTATTTAGGGTAGCATTTTAAGATCTGAATCGTGAAAAGCTCATTTGCATCTCAGGTTCATCGAAGACTAAAGTTTCATTAGAATTTTATCTGTTACTGACCTTTACTCCTCACTCCTTCCATAAGAGGAAGGTTTAAGTATTTTTCTTCTGTATTAGTGGAAGTGAATTATCACTGTCTTCACTGGCAATTATAAGCGGCACAGCACCCCACAAACACCTTTCAGACAGTGGAGTAGGATTGAAAAAAGAATTGGTAAACTAACCTAAATTAAATTCCATATTCTACAAATAAGAAGTGCATAAACTCTGCTTACCCACGTTTACCTTTGACTATACTACTGCTTTCAGAGAGTTTAAACTGAATCATGAGGACAAACTGGTGGATTTAATCTCCATCATGCTAGGTCATATTAATGTTTGTTTTAGTCTGTGTGCTTCCAGGAAGTGGGTTTGTAATACAGGATTGCCTGAGGAGAATAGATTGAGGTCTGAACATTCTGGTATCGTAAAGGAAAGACTTTATTTCCTTTTGTAGAAATAAATGCTACTCAGAAATGCAAACTGAGATTGCTCAGGATATAGATCGATAATGTAGGTCTGCTTAAACAGACAGAAATAATTTATGGTGGTGTAATATAAAGGCATACTGAGTTTTATTTATTATCCATCTATTCTTTAATATGGAAATTAATTTACTAAGACAGGACTGATTAAATATGATGACTGAACAAACCATTCTAGTATTTTTGAACCAAAATTAAATAGAAACATAGAATACAGCAATTATACCATAAGATATAAATTTAGCTAAAAGTGGGTTGATTATCCAAAGCTTACCTGTATATTGCGAGAACAAGTCGACTGTTCTCGCAATATACAAACGCTACAAACCTTCTACTTTGGGGATGGAAAGACACACACACGATTATTTTTACAGAGCTGTACAAATTTAGAAAAAAAACAAACAAAAAAAATCTATCAGCTGAGGTGAAAAGAATCAAGGTCCATATTATCTCCTCTCCAGGAAAACCCAGTGTGGCAGTCAGAAAACTCTGAGTTGTCGTATGTGGAGTTTCCTTCAGTTTGTTCCATTGTGATGGGTGTTGTTTACCTCCCCCCCCACAGCTACCTAATACACAGATGTTTCAGATCTGAAAAGAATCTGTTAATCTTGAGGTCGCTGTTGAATGCTGGAGCTCTTGTGTGGAGGCCCAGTGCCTCTGTCCCTGGCCAGCTCCATGCAGGCAGATCTCCTTTAAAAAACAAAACAAACAAAAAACACACCACAATAACCCATAGTGGCAGTGGTGGTTCACAGTGAGGAGTTGCCTCTCTGTAAAGTATCTCTGACAGAAGCAGAATTATCTTCAGTGAAATGAGTCCTTCAGCCTATTTTGTAAGAGGGTAAACTCAATTTTCCTGCATGTCCAGTGGAAGAGAATTGGCAGTGTCACAGGTGTGGCTGAGATGCATCCCCGTTTAAAGGACCAGCCACTGTGTGATAGTGTTGGGACAACAGGGGAGGAGCTTCACAAGGAGATCTTGCCCTCCCTTGGGTTTTTCTGCAGGAGGGAGGGATCTTGGGTAGTGAAAGGACAGAAAGGAAAGGGACTGTCATTGCAGGTAATAACATCCAGAAAAGATCCCCTCTGCATACCTGACTAAGGCTTTGGATCACCAAAACAGAATCTCTGACTACATACAAAGTGTCATGCAAGACCCCATTGAGGACAGAGCAGAATATTTTGAAATTAAACATATTCAGTCAGGCTAGAAGTGTTCAGAATATCTGCTTGTTGTTTTCCTTCCACTGAATGCATCCAATGAAGTGAGCTGTAGCTCACGAAAGCTTATGCTCAAATAAATTTGTTAGTCTCCAAGGTGCCACCAGGACTCCTTTTCTTTTTGCGGATACAGACTAACACGGCTGCTACTCTGAAACCTGTGGCTACAGTGAGAGCTTCTATTTGTTAGTTGTTTACAGCTTGAGTCTTAATCCAATTGTGAGAGATTTCAATCTGAACTCTCTTGTGGGCATAAAAGAACAGGAATACTTGTGGCACCTTAGAGACTAACAAATTTATTTGAGCATAAGCTTTTGTGAGCTACAGCTCACTTCATCGGATGCATTCGGTGGAAAATACAGTGGGGAGATTTATATACACACACAGAGAACATGAAACAATGGGTTTTATCATACACACTGTAAGGAGAGTGATCACTTAAGATGAGCTATTACCAGCAGGAAGGAGGGGGGGGAAGGAGGAAAACCTTTTGTGGTGATAATCAAGGTGGGCCATTTCCAGCAGTTAACAAGAACGTCTGAGGAACAGTGGGGGGAGAAATAACATGGGGAAATAGTTTTACTTTATGTAATGACCCATCCAGTCCCAGTCTCTATTCAAGCCTAAATTAACTGTATCCAGTTTGCAAATTAATTCCAATTCAGCAGTCTCTCATTGGAGTCTGTTTTTGAAGCTTTTTTGTTGAAGGATAGCCACTCTAAGGTCTGTAATCATATGACCAGAGAGATTGAAGTGTTCTCCGACTGGTTTTTGAATGTTATAATTCTTGACGTCTGATTTGTGTCCATTCATTCTTTTACGTAGAGACTGTCCAGTTTGACCAATGTACACGGCAGAGGGGCATTGCTGGCACACGATGGCATATATCACACTGGTAGATGCGCAGGTGAACGAGCCTCTGATAGTGTGGCTGATGTGATTAGGCCCTATGATGGTGTCCCCTGAATAGATATGTGGACACAGTTGGCAACGGGCTTTGTTGCAAGGGATAGGTTCCTGGGTTAGTGGTTCTGTTGTGTGGTGTGTGGTTTCTGGTGAGTATTTGCTTTGTCAGGTTGGGGGGCTGTCTGTAAGCAAGGACTGGCCTGTCTCCCAAGATCTGTGAGAGTGATGGGTCATCCTTCAGGATAGGTTGTAGATCCTTGATGATGCATTGGAGAGGTTTTAGTTGGGGGCTGAAGGTGATGGCTAGTGGCGTTCTGTTATTTTCTTTGTTGGGCCTGTTCTGTAATAGGTGACTTCTGGGTACTCTTCTGGCTCTGTCAATCTGTTTCTTCACTTCAGCAGGTGGGTATTATACTTGTAAGAATGCATGATAGAGATCTTGTAGGTGTTTGCCATCACCTTCAGCCCCCATGTTATTTCTTCCCCCACCCCACCCCCCACTGTTCCTCAGAGGTTCTTGTTAACTGCTGTAAATGGCCCACCTTGATGATCACTACAAAAGGTTTTCCTACTTCCCCCCCTCCTTCCTGCTGATAATAGCTCATCTTAAGTGATCACTCTCCTTACAGTGTGTATGATAAAACCCATTGTTCTCTGTGTGTGTATATAAATCTCCCCACTGTATTTTCTACCGAATGCATCCAATGAAGTGAGATATAGCTCACGAAAGGTTATGCTCAAATAAATTTGTTAGTCTCTAAGGTGCCACAAGTACTCCTTTTCTTTTTTGCGAATACAGACTAACACGGCTGCTATTCTGAATCTTGTGGGCATCTACAGCATGTACTTTACGTTGAATGTGAGGTATGCAATCTATATGTACTGCTTCCTGTGAAGAGCTAAAGTCCTCGAGGTACAGTGAAAACCTGTTATACTCTCACAGGTATAATCTGCAAGAGCAGAAACACTTTTTAAGGTTTATAAACACCCTTTTTTTAACCTTACTCAGTGGCATTACCCTTTAACATAAGCAAATATTAGTTTAAACTATCTTGAGCTTAGCTCCTTATTATACAAAGCCTCTTAGAAATAAAATCATTTATCCCCCATAATAGTATGTCAAACCAGAAAAGGCCTTTAAATGCACAGCTAATTCAAAGCAAAACAGATTTCAAATTTAAGACCTATGCATTTATGTGACTATAGTTCACTTTTACTTGCAAAAATTGTGTTCATTAAGTTTTTAACAGAAAGAGGCTGGCGTGAGGGTGGAGGGTTGTCCATAAAATAAAATAACTAGAATAGGGTTGGATTTAGATCTGTTACACTGGTGTGAACCTGGAGTAACTCCACTGAAATCAGTGGTGTCACTTTGGACTTACACCAGTGTAATTCAATTCAGATTTGTCCTCTCATTTTTCCAGGCTTTTGAAATAGGTTTTCTTTTTAGGAATGTTGAACTAATCCAAAGTGGAGAATCATTTCTACTGGTAACCTCTGCAAGTGATCAGACCTCTTCTGTGTGTCACTTCAGAGTTAATAATAGCCTTTGGCAGGGTAGCACATAGGACACAATGAGATTCTTACTGGGACACCCACTGTCAATGCTAGTGATGCAAAACAAGAGCACCTGCATACAAATAACTTTTTAAATTTAACGCAGCTTTCTATTGTTCAGTCTAGTAACTGCTTCCGTCATATTCTGTGTTAGGATATAGATATTCAGGCCTGTCTGTAAAGGCCTATACTCTAAGAATTTAGCTGTATTCTTATCACTTGGCTAGTTATAGAGGTATAAAAGAAAGAATCAAAATCACTGTCTGCCAGTGTAAGGTCCTTCTTTTACTGTGACTGTAGGAGGCCCTGTTCTTAGGCTAAGGCCTCTGACTAAGCAACAGAAACAGCCATAAACTGGGAAGCGACCGGTCACCTCCTCACTTCCAACCTAGTCACATTGAAAGAAGGTGCTATTGGGCCGTTAGGAATACAATCCTGTCCTGATAGCGCCTGTTGCCTCCAGAGAAAGGGAAGTGCCTAGAAGATGTAAAAGGAAACTTAGTTTGATAGCATCCTGTCTGGCAAGAACTCACTTATCAATAGCTAGAATGCGAAATCCTCATTTCAGTGTTGTTCTATCACTGTAGTCCCCATTTCCCTATTGTTTGTCTGTATAATCTCTGTCTGGTTCTGTGATTGTTTCTGTCTGCTGTATAATTAATTTTGCTGGGTGTAAACTAATTAAGGTGGTGGGATATAATTGGTTAAATAATCATGTTACAATATGTTAGGATTGGTTCGTTAAATTTCAGGAAAATGATTGGTTAAGGTATAGCTAAGCAGATCTCAAGTTTTACTATATAGTCTGCAGTCAATCAGGAAGTGTGGGGGGGAATGGGAACAGGAAATGAGGGTAGGGAAATTGGAATCATGTTTTGCTAAGGGGTGGGGGAATGAGAACAGGGACACAAATAAGGCTCTGTGGTGTCAGAGCTGGGAAGGGGGACACTAAGGCAGGAAACTGGAATCATGCTTGCTAGAAGTTCACCCCAATAAACATCAAATTGTTTGCACCTTTGGACTTTGAGTATTGTTGCTCTCTGTTCATGCGAGAAGGACCAGGGAAGCAAGCAGGTGAAGGAATAAGCCCCCTAACATTCTGTTTCAGAGGATTCTTTGGAACTGGATCTCTTTACCAGTCAGTCGTGCTATTCAAGTCCACGTGCAATTAGTGATCTTCCAACATTTTTATGGGATCGTGAAATTGCATGATAGAATAGCATAATATAAAGAGCTCCACCTCCTTCAAATCCCTGTACCTTTTTGGTGGTATATCCTGCAGAAATGAAGACAGAGCAAAACAGTGAAACTCCAGCACTTGGTTATGTGGTACACAGCATCATCTCATGTATTGGTAAACTGCACAGTGGATTGTACATGAGAAAATTTCAGGAGACATACAAGGGTGGGCGCTACTTACCAATGGGAAAAATGAGAAGAGGTGAAAGTAAAGTAGATGTAAGAGACTCATGTTGTAACCAAGAGGTAGGAAATCTAGGGAAAAAATCTATATAAGCAAATGTTGAGCAAGTCAGTGTTCACCCTCCCCAGTATTGCTCAGACTTTTGAAAACTAAACACGCCATCAGGAAAATGAAACCAATCAGGCCCTCCCAGCAATCCTGTCATGTGACGTTAGAGGCCTACACATTTTAATTGATACAACATGCATGGCTAGTCCTTCATGCTCCTCCCAGTTATGAGAAATGCTTGTGTTGATCTTCATAATACTATTATGGCAAGAGTCAGCAGGTGAGGCTGATACATATCATCTTACAACTTCTCTTTCTTAGCATTTGAGCAGTTTACAATCTTTGAAGAAATGCTGCCTTGTTAGTTTTGTGATGTAGCTTCTTCTGGGGGGAGCGGTTGCAAACAGAAAGTGAGTTTGCTTTCTTCCTTAAACTCTCTACCTAGAGTCAATTCTTGGGGCAGATGTGTTTCCTGGGAACTGGACGTTGGTGTTTGGGCTGAGATTTCTAAAAGAGTGGTTTGCCTGCATGCTGTTTGTGATCATCTCTGTTCGAGGACTGGTATTTATAATGCACATAAATAAAGTACACTAAGAAGCACAGATTTCTCCTTCTACAGGAAACTGACTTATAAGACACTGAAATCTGCTGCCACTCAGAAGAGGGGAAAAAATTTAATAGCTGCTCTTCTTTCTTACATGCTTTGATGAGCAGTGGAATAATAAACTACAGTACCATTTAGAGTATCCTCAGTGGCATCTTTGTTAGCAAGTATGAAAATGAATGAGAAAGCTCACGCCTCACAGCTCTTGTTTCAGGCTCTCTGAAAATTCAGACTGAGGTCTCTATTTAGGTTCAAACCTTTAAAGGTTTTCTCCACAATGATAACAGCTAGAGACTTAGGGCTTGTCTGCATAGGAAAATTGCCAGGCACAGCTACTCTGCCATAACTGTTCTACTATAGCTATTCTGGAATAACTCTTCATGGGACACACTGTTCTGACAAATGTGACTTTATGCCAGCATAGAGTATCCACTAGGGAAAATTATGCCAGAATAGCAAAATTATACTGGCATAGCAATAGTGGAATACTTATTCTGGAATAGTTATGCCAGTCAATTTCCCCCATGTAGACAAGGCCTTAGGTCCTGATTCTTATTTACACTTGAAGTTACTTTACATCATTGTGGCCGCATAAAGGGACATTAAAGTGGGTGTAAAAATAATTCACTCACTCTTTAAAGCCTCTTTACCCGGCCAGAGGGGTGTAAAGTGCTAGAAATCAGAATCAGACCACACAAAACAAAACAAAAAGCTGAGACTCAACAACAACAAACAGGTGTGTCCATGCCCTTCTGGCTAGTTCTTTGAAGTTGCACTGTCCACTTGAGGAAACACTGTCCTACACAGTTTTCTGTACAGCGTGTTCTAGTCTTCCTGAAACTAGTCTGGTAGCTTCTGGAGCTGAAGGGGCAGCTGTCACTTGCAGTCACGCTGTCAATAGCACTGAAGAGCAAGTGGCTCCAGTGCATTGGCAGGATAAGTACATGTCCCCCAGAACCTCCTTCTCCCACCCCCTTCCACCAGGCAGTGGAACCACACCAGGGCCACCAGATGCCTATGCAGCTCCATCCTACGCATTTCCTATGTTCTCTCAAAGGGATTTCTCCCCCTCCCCCAGCCAGATAAATTTTTTGTACTCCATGAGTTTAAGGATAACTGTAATATTTGATTTTTCTTTTCTCCTTCCATGGGATTTTTTTTCCACAGGAGGGAATGTTGTCTCCCCTAGGGAATATTTAAAATGGAAAGCAAATGTTTATGCCAGGAGAGACATTATACAGTGTAGCTGTATCTTTTTATGAAAAGACAGCATGAGACAGTGTGTTCTTTCTTTGAAAGGAGATAGAAAAGCTGAGCTAATTACAGTACCTCTAACTTGTTTAATTTTTCAAAGAATGTAAGCCATCTGAAGCTGTTAGTTCCTCTTACAGGTTCCCAAAATATGGCAGGCAGTCTCCATATCAAACTCTTGCTTCTGAGATTGTCCTTAAATAGGTTTCAGAGTAGCAGCCGTGTTAGTCTATATCCTCAAAAAGAAAAGGAGTACTTGTGGCACCTTAGAGACTAACACATTTATTTGAGCATAAGCTTTCATGAGCTACAGCTCACTTCATCGGATGTAGCTCACGAAAGCTTATGCTCAAATAAATTTGTTAGTCTCTAAGGTGCCACAAGTACTCCTGTTCTTTTTGTCCTCAAATAGTAAAACATAGCAACGGAATGGCAGTAAAGAAACAGCTGTAAAATGCTGGTATGTTACAGGATAGTCAAGGGCCCGCAAATATGAGTTTTCCATAAGAATCAAATTTTAACATAGTGTCTTTTTGGTCACGATTTTTTTTAAATATCCCTGTAACAGGGTGTCATGCCCTTGGGCAGGAGAGCCTGTGTTTAAGTCAGCCATGACTACATGATGAGCCACGTCTGAGGGGAATCACGCACTGCTAGTTAAAAGGCAGCAGGAAGAGTTAAGGGCATTGAGAGAGTGATTGAGACTAACAGACAGAGATGAAAGCTCTCCAGGCAGTGAGGCCTGGCAGAGACTGACACTAGCCCCTCGGAAAGGAGGGGGCTGTGCACAGCTGAAACCTGAAACAGGGGCAAAGAATGTATACGTTTGTGTTTTGTTTTCAAAGACTTGGTACTGAACTAGGGTTGGGGCCTGGAGGGCCCATGGACACCTGAGGAATAAATAAACAGGATCCCTTCTGGGGATAGCCTGAATAACTGAAATGGCCCACCTTGATTATCATTACAAAAGGTCCCCCCTCCCCCTGCTCTCCTGCTGGTAATAGCTCACCTTACCTGATCACTCTTGTTACAGTGTGTATGGTAACACCTATTGTTTCATGTTCTCTGTGTATATAAATCTCCCCATTGTATTTTCCACTGCATGCATCCAATGAAGTGAGCTGTAGCTCATGGAAGCTTATGCTCAAATAAATTTGTTAGTCTCTATGGTGCCACAAGTACTCCTTTTCTTTTTTTGGTGAACTGTGAGTTTTTAAAGGGCCCCTGAAGAGACAGACTGATCATGGAGGCAGGGTGCCATAGGGCAACTTCTATCCACAAGGGGGCGCTTATGAGGCAGTAAGTGGCCACACCACTACAATCCCCAATAGAACTTTTCCCTTGTTCGTCCCCATTTGTTTAATATCTCATCTACTTAGGAAACAAAACTCTCTCTATAGGAAAGTGAAAGACAGGTGTTTAGTTCTTAATTCATTAACACATTCCCCCCCACACACACAAATTCCTCTCTTTTTCTTTTCTTCACTTTCATTGCTGTTTTTAAGTTGTTTCCATATAAACTCATTAACATCACTTTCCATCTGACCCACTTAGAAATTTGCGTCACTAGTGATGTCTGAGCAGTGAGCAATCTCTTGTTTCCCCTGCATTGTCCTGTTTTTGTTAAGGGGTTTGCTGCATGTGTTTTTGGCTGTGCTGCAAATGTGTGTGTGTGTGTGTGCGCATAGCCCTGCAGGAGTTGTCTAAAATTAACTGCAGAGCACTTTTTTGTCAACACCTAATAGGTCCTTCGCATCTCTAGATTCTCTAATCTGGTGAGTCTATGATTCCATAGAAATTCCCTCTCTGCACAGTTTAACAATGCTGCTTTTTTTAGACTGACAACCTGTAATACTGGTGGTGCTGTAGAGAAGTGATAAAGGTAACATTTCACTTTGCCAGTCAGCAACTGCCTCTTAGGATAACTTAGGGTGGGGGGAGGGAGAAAAGAGGGAAAAACACAAAGCAGAATGCGCAGTTGTTAGCTGTGATGACGTCCATAGTCACATAATCTCTCCTGAGCTGTTTCAAGTGGGATTGGATGACAGGGTTTGAGAAAAATAAGAACCAGCCCTGGAGAGAGGTTAAAGTCCTTTAATACAGTCCATCAGTCCTTCTGATTTGCAGAACTTTCAATACATTTCAAAACCCTCAAAGCCAGAGTACTATTATGCAAATTGCAAAAGAAAATTAAAATATTTTGAAGCACCGACGAGCAGCGAAAGATGACAGTTGGACATGTAGTTTTATTTGTGAGAATGGCATCATGACATTCTATATTCATTGTGTCTGACTGATTTCTGAATGTATTTAGTTTGCAAGTATAAAAAGATGGGGGAGAGAAGGTTTTCTTTTGCTGCTAGCCCTACGAGCTCACCCTCGGCTCTGACAGGCAAACTGAGATCTTTCCATTTCCTACATGATAACTACCAATAAAAGATCTACAGACTAAATTAAACTCTCAGTTACATCCATGCAAGTGTAGTATCTTCCAGTTATGCCTTCCATTGCATCTGTGCAAACCCACAGATTTCTAATGGGTTTACCCAGGTGTCTCTGACGGCTAAATTTGCTCAACAGAACTTTTATTACTGGCTATGAGTTATAAGGGGCCCAGGCTGACTTTGCAGGGTTGGTAGCTATTTAAGAACATATCTTTTATTATTTTAACTTGGAAACTAAACACCTTTGCTATGGAAACCACGAATTGGTAAATAAACATGGAACTCTCCTATGCAATTTTCCAGGTATAACCCCACCCTAAAGGTCTAATCCTGCAGCCCTTGCTCATATGAGTAACCCTAGACTTCAGTAAAAAAAGAAAAGAAGTACTTGTGGCACCTTAGAGACTAACAAATTTATTTGAGCATAAGCTTTCGTGAGCTACAGTTCACTTCATCGGATGCATTCAGTGGAAAATACAGTGGGGAGATTTATATACGTAGAGAACATGAAACAATGGGTGTTACCGTACACACTGTAACCAGCGTGATCACTTAAGGTGAGCTATTACCAGCAGGAGAGCGAGGGTGGGGGAGGGGAAACCTTTTGTAGTGATAATCAAGGTGGGCCATTTCCAGCAGTTGACAAGAACATCTGAGGAACGGGGTGGCGGGGGGGAATAAACATGGGGGAAATGGTTTTATTTTATGTAATGACCCATCCACTCCCAGTCTCTATTCAAGCCTAAGTTAATTGTATCCAGTTTGCAAATTAATTCCAATTCAGCAGTCTCTCGTTGGAGTCTGTTTTTGAAGTTTTTTTGTTGAACGATAACCACTCTTAGGAACTGCTCATGTCAGGAAGTGGCTCACAAGCTACATTGATATTATATTATAAAAGGTTTGTTAGTACTTTTTTATGATTGCTGTAAAATGAACAATATACTGTACATGCTGATGGAACTGTAAGCAAGAGAACAAGCTGTCGGTAGGAGAACGCACTGTTTCGTGTTTTAAAGGGAGCAGTTTAAATGCTGCATTTGCTTCTTATGTCATACTGAGAACGTTGTATACGCTATCCCTCTGCTATGAGGCCGTTTCTTGATACTCATCTGGGCCTTGTCAGTACTAATGGCTGGAGAAACACTGATCCACTTGAGGCTCGGGTGTAAAAGTGCAGTTGCAGGGGGAACCTGTAGGATGTTGATTCTGAATGAGCATGATATTTGACCTGTTAATGGACAGTAGAAGAGGTTCCTCAGGGCAGGCAGAGGAGGTATTTTGAATTAGGTGTAATGTATCCTTCACCTGTTGCTATAAATTGGCTCTGGGTGCACCCTTAAATCTCTGCTTAGTATACTTGCTTTCAGACATAGTCTCTCTCTGCTTCTGGGCAAAAGGGCAGAACTGAGTGGAAGAACTGGAAATAGGGGGCAAATATGGCATTTTTTCATCTGGTAGACTTTCCATGTGCATTCCGCCTTCTTTCTGGCTAGACTTCAGTTCTGTGTGTTATAAGAGTTATTTGTGTGTAATGAGAATGTACATGGTTGTAAATTTCTGTTAATTTGTTCGAGAACATGTTGTCCAAAACAAATCATTTCCCTTCTTCATGGGAGAGAGAGAGCGAGCATGAAGTCCACACACCATCTGCAGTAGTGGCTTATGGAATGCAAAAGCCATAGATAATTGCCAAGTTTTTGATTAGATCATATCTATTGTGACAAAGTTCCTGCTCTACGTTGTGGCACCTTAGAGACTAACAAATTTATTTGAGCATAAGCTTTCGTGAGCTACAGCTCACTTCATCGGATGCATTCGGTGGAAAATACAGTGAGCTGTAGCTCACGAAAGCTTATGCTCAAATAAATTTGTTAGTCTCTAAGGTGCCACAAGTCCTCCTTTTCTTTTTGCGAATACAGACTAACACGGCTGTTACTCTGAAACCTGCTCTACCTTAGTGGGTCTTGTGCTTATTGGCGGATCTGCTCGCCTTGGAGCTTCACGGCAGCCCTCAGCTTGGCCATTTTTCTGAACCCACAGTCCAGGTCGACTCCTCCTGTGTCCGACCAGGAGTTGGGAGGATTTGGGGGGAACCCGGGCCCGCCCTCTACTCCGGGTTCCAGCCCAGGGCCCTGTGGAATGCAGCTGTCTAGAGTGCCTCCTGGAACAGCTGGGCGACAGCTACAACTCCCTGGGCTACTTCCCCATGGCCTCCTCCCAACACCTTCTTTATCCGCATCATAGGACCTTCCTCCTGGTGTCTGATAATGCTTGTACACCTCAGTCCTCCAACAGTCCACGTTCTCACTCTCAGCTCCTAATGCCTCTTGCTCCCAGCTCCTCACACGCACACCACAAACTGAAGTGAGCTCCTTTTTAAAACCCAGGTGCCCTGATTAACCTGCCTTAATTGATTCTAGCAGCTTCTTGATTGGCTGCAGGTGTTCTAATCAGCCTGTCTTAATCATCTCCAGAAGGTTCCTGATTGTTCTGGAACCTTCCCTGTTCCCTTACCCCAGGAAAAGGGACCTACTTAACTTGGGACCAACCTCTCCCTCTTCTATTACACTTCTGCATCCCTCTGGCCTGGAGGAAGAGAGCTGTTGCTGCTGGGCTCTGAGCTTTGCCTGCTCCTACTGCTGTTGCTGCTTTAGCTGCTCCCCTGGCTGGGCCAGATACTGTCCCCCCCACCCCCTTCTCTACTACCTGGTTGCTGGCAGGCTGCCGGACCGCCCCCCCCACCCTTGGATATTGCTACTGCTCCAACTGCAGCCCCTTGGGGGGGGCTGCTGGCCCACTCCTCAGAAGGGGGGAGTGAGGGACCCCAGCTGTTGCTGTGGACACCATCACCACCTGAGAGGGGTCCTTTCTGCCTGCCTGGACCACCACCTGGAGGTGCTGCTGCTGCAGAGTCTGCTGCCTGGAGCTGCTGAAGCCCTGAGGAGGAGAAGGAGAGGACCATCGACCAGTGGGGGACCACCTAGAGACTTTGCAGACCACCACGGAGGGGGCCCTAAGACTGAGTAACTTTCAAACTGTGCTCTTGTGGTAGGGGTCTTGGGGTGTGGTGTGGAGCTGCCCCCTGATCCATCTGTGCCCACCACTAAAACTACCACCACCACCGCTGCCCCCTCCATCACCCCCACTGGCTGTATACCATCTGCCTCAGCTCCTGCCTCTGGACTCAGCTGCTTGCTTGGCTTGCCACGCCCTATTTCCACCCTTTAGCCCAGAAGCAGTAACCAGCCCAAATTGACTTTGTGCAAGCGCATGTGGGTGCACGTTCCCCCCCCCCGGACTGCCTACCTCACAGCTTTGCCCTTGCAACCTGCCCCATTTGCCCTTTGCAGCTTTTGCCCCCCTTATGCCCCAGCCCCTGCTTACTAACTTCAGTTTGTTTGCCTGCCCCGCCCATTTCCTCCTGCAGCCTTTGTTTGTTTGCCTCACCCCAGCCTTTGAAGCTAGCCCCTTGGTTTCCCTGCCCTAACTCCAGCCCGCTTAGCCCCTTCCTCCGTGTGCCCATGCCCCCTCCCATGCGCTTGTGCAACTCCCCATTTTAGTTTCAACCCTCTTCACTGCACCTCCAATGTTGTTGCATCCCCCCCTTCCCTAGTGCAACTAGAGGAGCCGGAATTCCACCCTGTGTTGGCGACTGACCCCAACCCCTGATTGCCCCCCGTCCAGCCCACCCCTTTTGGCACCCTCCTCCCCTGCCAGCAGCCTAGCGGGGAGGAATGGTCGACCTGCTTCCCCTTTCCCCTCCTTCTTCTGGTATCTCCCCTTCCTTCCCTGCTCACGATTCTGGGGGACGAGATGGGTGGGGCCCCCCCAGCAGCCCCAGCTACCCCTCCCCTGCCTGCCCCTCCATCACCCCCGCAAGCCTCTACCTCTGCTGCCAAACCATCTGCCATCGCCCCCACTGGGGCGCCAGCAGCGACGGGCACCGGGGTGACCTCCACTGCTGCCACGTCCTTTCCCCCCTTAGATTCCAGGGGAGCCCCCCCAGCCAGCGGGAAGGGCCAGGGGAAAAAGAGGAAGGGCCCCGCTAAAAAGACCAGGCCCTCCATGGCAGGGGCTGCCCCCAATGCCCCAGCCCCACCACCAGCTGGGGCGTCCCTCCCCATTGTTCCCTCCACCAGCTCTGCGGGTGTCCCTCCCCCAGCCCCCATGACGTATGTCCAGGTGGCGGCAGCCCCCCCGCCCACCGCTACGACACTTCTCCCGCCCACCGCTACCACTACCATCTGTAGCGGCCAGGGCCCCTTTCCCACCATGACCAGGAAGCACAGCGTACGTTGCCTACTGGTGCCCGCCTCGCCCCATGTGGAGACCTATGTGCGGACATTGGCGAGGGTGGGGGGCCCACGGCCATTGTGGCAGCCTCTAAAATGTGTGGCAAGGTTGTCGTCGTCTTAGCATCAGAGGCCACCGCCCAGGAGGTGGTGGAGAAGGGCCTGGCAGTGGGGGGCGTGTTCATCCCCTTGGAGCCACTAGAGGACCTGGGCGTCCGCCTGGTCCTGACCTCCGTCCCTCCCTTTCTTCCCAATGCCGCCCTGTTACCCGCCCTCTCTACCCTGGGGAAACCCATCTCTGTCATCAGCCCTCTCCCGTTGAGCTGCAAAGACCCCACCCTCCGTCACGTCCTCTCGTTCCGCCAGCAAGTGCAGCTTCAACTGCTGCCGGCGGCGCGTGACGGAGAGGCGCTCGAGGGGTCCTTCCTAGTCCCCTACCAGGGGGCCCATTACCGGGTGCATTACTCCATGGGGGAGGCCCGCTGCTACCTCTGCCAGGTGATGGGGCACGTCCGGAGGGACTGCCCCCTGGCCCGGCAAGGAGGGACATCCAGGACTCCCAAGCCCCAGCAGGGCACCGGCCCCTTCATTGCTGGTGCCCCTGGCTGCCCGACGCCCGACACCACCCCTCCTCCTTCCCAGTCCCCCATTGCTCCCGCTCGGGCCCAAGGGGCACCTCCCCAACTATGCCCAGATGAGTGGGAGAGCCCCGCCCCTGCTGCTTGCAATCTGGTGGGGCCTGTGGAGGAGGGTGCGGCAGGGACACTACCGGGCATGGGAGAGGGCCCGCCCCAAGGGGACTCTTCCCTCCCTTGTGCTGCCCCACCATTACCCCCTCGAGTCCCTGAGCCACCGCCTCTGCCCCCTGACACAACCCCTGCTAGCCAGCCCCTGGATGATGCCATGGAGGGCTGGGCCCTCTTCCAGAGGAAGCGGGGCAAGCAGAGGGCTCGAGCTCCGCTCCTCCCATCTGATGCATGCCCCCGGAAGACCAGGAAGGGGGGCACCGATGCCGAGCCTTCCGCTTTACCCATGGGTGTGCTCCATCCACCAGAGCCGGCTGGGGAAGACATGGCAGCACCGGAAGGCAGTATCTCCCCTCCATGGGAGCCCCTCCCCTCCGAGGTTCCCGAGGGAACCTCCCCTGCCCTGGCGCCATCTGAAACCTCAGTGTGCCCCGAGGCGACCGTCGCATCAGGTGCCAGTGGGGAGAATCCTGGGGTGGCAGAAAATGATTTCCCGTCCATATATGAGGAGATTGAGGCCCTGGGTCTGACCCCGGTCACCCAGGGGGAGGACGACCCTATGCTAGTGGGCCTCGATCTGGGCGACTTCACTCCAGCCCCCCTTTCCCCGTGCTCCCTCCCCTAACCGTTGCTTCTGCTCCCACCTCCGAGGAGCCCCTGGACTCCTCCATCAACCCGGCTGCAGATGGCACCCCGCTGAGAGCCGCCGAGTCTGTTGAGGTGGTGGCCAGTGCCACGCGGCCGGGACTTGAGCCACCAGGGGCACCCCTCGTTGGTGAGGAGCATTCGACCTCCTTCCCGGGAGGGGGTCCTACAGAAGAGTCCACCTCCTGATGCCGTGGCTGCCAAATCCACCATAGAGCCTGCACCCGGCATCACTGAGAGCCCTCTCCCCGCCCAGAATCTCTTCTCTAACCCTGCCCCTGCCCCTGTCCCTATCCCGTCCACCTCCCGAGATGTTATTGCCACCCCTGGGGCTGTCTCCTTCCCTTTTCCAATCGATGAGCCCCAGGGAGCGGCCTTTGTGTTTACCCGTCCTGACCCATCAGGGGCTGCTATCCTCCCTCTGCTGTCCCCTATTGCCCCAGGATTCCAGGCGGGCCTAGTGGCGCCAACCCATCAGGAGCCCCGGCGGGGGTCCGTACCCTGTTTGCCCGTCTCGGTGGGCCATGGGGCTGTACCAAGGGCCCCGTCGGGGAGTATCCAGGAGATCATAACCCCAACCCCCCATGCGCTGCGAGAGGAGTTGCGGGAGTTTTTAGAAGACGTCCGTGGCTCCCGCAACAAAGTACAGCTTGCTCTCCAGAGATGGGGGGACTTTCATCAAATCCTCTGGGCCGCAAGGGCCTTCATGGGGGAGGGTAAAAGGACTGGCAGGCAGGGTGCCGCGGCCTACCAGCAGGTCCGCCTCTTCCATGACTCCTTATTCACCTACGGAGTAGGTCACGGACTGCTGCGCGGCCCGTCGGGAGCTGCAAGCGTTCCTGCCGGTGAGGATCCCCCCCAGCCCTCCTCATGGCACCTCTTACCATCGCAATATTGAACGCCTGCGGCTGTAGGATGGGTGTCTGCAGGTCCCAGGTGCTCTCCTTCCTTTGGGGGGCGGTATTCTGTGGTTTTCCTGAAGGAGACCCATACGGATCCAACCGCCGAAGGCAGCTGGATTGGGGGGACAGGGTCTATTTTAGCCATCTCACGTTCGTACAGCTGGAGTGGCGACCCTGTTCTCCCCCGACCTACGGTCTGAGGTGCTGGGGGTTGCCAAGGCTGTGCCGGGCCTCCTGCTGCACCTCCGGGTCTGCATGGAGGGGCTTGGGGTCAACCTCGTTAACATCTATGCCCTGGCAGCGAGCCCGGAGCGGCTGCAATTCTGTTAGCAGGCGTCCGCCTTCCTTGGCACCTTGGAACCTCATGAGGGGCTGGTCCTGGGAGGGGACTTTAACATCACCCTCGAGGAGCGGGACCACTCGGGGACCGAGCAGAGCCCGGCCGCCACCGCCGTCCTCCAGGAGATAGTCGAACACCACTCCCTGGTGGATGTCTGGCGCGACCACCACCCAGATGACACTTCCACGTTCACCTTTGTCCGGGTGGAGGCCCATCGGTGGAGCCACTCCCGGTTGGACCGCATTTATTTATCACACTTCCATCTTTCAGGAGCCCACTCCTCCAGCATCCAGCCGGCCCCATTTTCTGACCATCATTAAGCCACCGTGATGGCCTCCGTCTGCACAGAGAGGCCGGGGCCGGCCTATTGGCATTTCAACAACAGCTTGCTGGAGGACGCGGGCTTCGTGGCATCCTTCCGGGAGTTCTGGCTGGCCTGGCGAGGGCAGCGGCGTGCCTTTCCCTCGGTGCGGCGGTGGTGGGACCTAGGGAAGGTGCGTGCCCGGCTCTTCTGCCGTGACTACACCCGGGGTGCCAGCCGATGGAGGGATGTGGCGATAGAGCAGTTGGAACGGGAGGTCTTAGAGCTGGAGAGGTGTCTGGCCACCAGCCCCGAGGATCCGCCCTTCTGCGGAGCGTGCCGGGAGAAGCGGGAGGAGCTCTGGGCCCTCGAGGACCATCGGGCTCGGGGTGCCTTTGTTCGATCCCGCATCCGTCTCCTTCGGGAGATGGATCGCAGCTCCCACTTCTACGCCCTGGAGAAAAAAAGGGGGGCCAAGAAACATGTCACCGGCCTTCTGGCAGAAGACGGCACCCCCCTCACAGATCCGGTGGAGATGTACAGGAGGGCGAGAGCCTTCTATGCAAGCCTTTTCTCCCTGGATCCGACCGATCCTAACATTTGCAGAGTGCGCTGGGAGGAGCTCCCTATGGTCAGCGTGGGCAACCGAGACCGGCTAGAGCTGCCTCTCACTCTGGCCAAGTTCTCGGAAGCCCTCTGCCGCACGCCCACCAATAAATCTCCGGGCATGGACGGGCTGACCGTGGAGTTCTACCGCATGTTCTGGGACTTTCTCGGCCCAGACCTAGTCACCGTCTGGGCCAAGTCTTTGCAGAGCGGGGTCCTCCCTCTTTTGTGCAGGTGAGCCTTGCTCGCCTTATTGCCAAAGAAGGGGGACCGCTGCGATTTACGAAATTGGCATCCCATCTCGTTCCTCAGCACGGACTACAAAGTCATGGCAAAAGCAATCTCGCTGCAGCTAGGGTCCGTGCTGGCAGACGTGGTCCACCCAGACCAGACCTACACCGTCCCGGGCTGCAGCATCTTTGATAACCTATATCTGGTCCAGGACCTTTTGGAACTCGGGTGTAGGGATGGTTTGTCGTTCACCCTCCTGTCCTTAGATCAGGAGAAGGTGTTCGACAGGGTGGATTATGGGTATCTCCTGAGCACTCTGCAAGCATTTGGCTTCGGACCCCAATTTGTGGGTTTTCTTCGGGCGCTGTACGCCTCCGCAGAGTGTCTGGTCAGGCTCAACTGGACCCTGACCGAACCGGTCAGCTTCGGGCGAGGAGTACGGCAGGGGTGCCACCTCTCGGGCCAGCTGTACGCTCTAGTGATCGAGCCCTTCCTCTGTCTCCTCCAAAGGAGGTTGACAGGGTTGGTGCTGCGGGAGCCGGAGCTGCAGCTGGTCCTGTCGGCGTACGCTGATGACGTGCTCCTCGTGGTCCAGGACCCGGGCGACTTGGCGCAGGTGGAGGCTTGCCAGGCTATCTATTCGGCAGCCTCCTCCGCGCAGGTCAACTGGGTCAAGAGCTCTGGCTTGGTGGTAGGGGACTGGTGGCAGGCGAGCTCCCTCCCACCCGCGCTTCAGGCCATCCGGTGGAGTACGGGTCCGCTGCTCTATCTCGGCGTTTTCCTTTCTGCCACGCATCTCTCTCCGCCGGAGAACTGGCAGAATTTAGAGGGCGGGGTGACAGAGCAGCTCCGGAAATGGACAGGACTACTCCGGTGCCTCTCCCTTCGAGGGAGAGTTCTGGTGCTTAATCAACTAGTCCTGTCCATGCTCTGGTACCGGCTCAACACCCTTGTCCCAGCCCCGGCTTTCCTGGCCAACCTCTGGACATCGATTCTGGAGTTCTTTTGGTCAGGACTGCACTGGGTCCCTGCAGGGGTTCTCCATCTACCCCAGGAGGAGGGAGGGTAGGGCCTGAAATGTCCGCTTACTCAGGTCCATATCTTCCACCTCCAGGCCCTGCAGAGGCTCCTTTATGGTGCAGGTAGTCCGGCGTGGAGCATACTGGCGCACGTCTTCCTGCGCCGATTCTGAGGGCTCCGATACAACCGGCAGCACCTTTATCTCCATCCGAGAGGTCTTCCGCGAGACCTCTCTGGGCTGCTGGTCTTCTACCAGGAGCTCCTCCGGACCTGGAAACTCTTTTCAACGACCAAGTCCGTGGCAGCCACCGAGGGGGCAGATCTCCTCGCAGGGCCCCTGCTACACAACCCCCAGCTTCGTGTGCAGGTGGCGGAGTCCCGCTCGGTGCGCCAGAGGTTGGTCCTGGCAGAAGTCACAAGAGTCGGAGACCTCCTGGACTATGACCTAGGAGACTGGCTGGATCCCCTGATGCTCGCTCAGTGCATGGGGCTCTCCAGACCTTGTACTCCCAAGCGCATACTTCAGGGGTGAAGGCCGCTTTGCCGCCCGCTACTCGGGTTTATCTCGACCGGGTCCTGTATGAGGGCACACCCTGCCTACCCTCTACCCCAGGCCCGCTGGACCTTTTAATTGGACCCCTGCCCCGTGGACCTAACCGACCCCCTCACCCCTTCACTGTAAGCTGGCTGCACGAGATGCAGCTGGTATGCTTTCAAACTGTGCCAAGAAAAAACATCTATACACGCTCATGCTCCACACCCTTCACGCCCTCACCCTCGTGTCCCGCCCTGATACAAAATGGCGGGACCTCCTGCCACCTTTGGAGGATGAGGAGCCCCGGTGGGCCAGCCTATATTCCACCTTAGTCCCGAGGCCCGCTGGGGATGTCAGTTGGTGGGTCCTTCACAGAGCCGTGAGCACGGGCGTGTTCTTGGTGCGGTTCACCTCAATTCCAGACACCTGCCCCTTTTGCGGCATGAAGGAAACCCTGGCACACACATACCTGGAGTGTGCCAGACTGCAGCCCCTATTCCGGCTCCTCACCAATATTTTATGACGCTTTTGGTTGCACTTTTCCCCTCACCTTCTTATTTATGCACTCCCTATCCATGGCCCCACAAAGTCACGGGATCTCCTGGTCAATCTCCTCCTGGCCCTAGCTAAAATGGCCATCTATAAAACCAGAGGGAGGAGGTTGGCTGATGGAGTCTCCTGTGACTGTGGGGCCTATTTCCGATCCTCGGTCCGTTCATGTATCCGGGCAGAGTTCCTCTGGGCGGCGTCCTCTGACTCCCTTGATGCCTTTGAGGAGCAGTGGGAGCTGTCCTCTCACTTACACCTGTGTCAATCAGGAGTCACTCCTCTAAAGTCAATGGACTCAAACTTTAGTTGCTCTGGGTCTGAAACATGGGAGATATGAGAAGGTGGCAAAAATGACTTTAAGCTATGCCAACTATGTCCTGCCAGAGTGATCCCCAGCAGGCTGTTTAGGGCATCTAAAAGTCCTGTTTGCAGCTAGAATGGGCAAAGGGGATTTAGCGTGAGCCATGAACCAATGGTATTACATTGATATGAGTAAGAGAGAATCTGATCCATATTGTCTGAGTAAGGATGGAGTAAAAGAAGCTGGGTTAGGACATCAGGATATGGACTGGTGAATCTGGGGCTTCAATACAAGATCAATTGCTTTTAATGGTCATAAATCAGGTCTCCACCCTCACAGAGGCCTTACCTACACAGTCACTTTGCTTCCAATCTCCCCTGGGAACCCCCGTGGTTCTGTGGCAGTGCAGCTTCAATGGAGCCATGCTACTGGAGCTGCCCCAGAATCCCTGGTGTGGGACTCCATGGAAAAGACAATATAGCTTCACATTGCATTAGTTTCTCTTCACAAGGCTGGAGGAGAGAAAATTTGTGTCACTATGTCCCTGCTCTTGGCCTGCCTATTCCTACCACTAGCCCAGTGGTTCTCAACCAGGCATACATGTATCCCTGGGGGTACACAGAGGTCTTCCAGGGGGTACATCAACTCAGCTAGATATTGGCCTAGTTTTACAACAAGCTACATAAAAAGCACTAGCGACATCAGTACAAACTAAAATTACATACAGACAATGACTTGTTTATACTGCTCTATATAAGATACACTCAAATGTAAGTAGGATATTTTATATTCCAATTGAATTATTTTATAATTATATGGTTTAAAAATGAGAAATTAAGCAATTTGTCAGTACTAGTGTGCTGTGACTCTTCTTTATTTTTGTGTCTGATTTGGTAAGCAAGTAGTTTTTAAGTGAGGTGAAACTTGGGGGTATGCAAGACGATTCAGACTCCTGAAAGGGGTACAGTAGTCTGGAAAGATTGAGAGCCACTGGCCTAGCCTACCCAATCTCAGCTTTTTCCACCTGTGTGGACACCAGGCTCACAGAGAGCCCTTTGTGATGGGAAAAGGCAGACAGTGCACTGGAGGCAGCTGGTCTTCCTCTCCTGCATGGGAAGTTGGAGGGCCGGGGGAGACAAGGAAGGGAGAGAGATGGATGAAGCAAGCCACTGTAATTATTATTATCATCACTGAGGAAACTGAATCAGTCCCTGAATCCAAATCCTGCCCTCTTACAAAACTTGGAGGAAATTTGGACCCTGATCTGAACATTTGTAGCTTCAACCCCTCTGTAATCTTTATTAAACTGGTCAATGTATTTTGATTAAAAAGGATTTTTCTTCCTAATTTCAATCTCTTGGCTTTATTTTAGGGCTAGGAAGATTAATATTCACTGGCATTAGGTAAGAGATTTACAAACACATATTTATCACTTATCAGTGAAAAAGGCACATAGGTCATAAATGACCACTAGCCTGATACAAAACTCAAGGGAGTACCCTCCTTTAAATGTGAGGAGAATGAACAAATGAACTAATAAAGTAATGCTATAAATAAGGCTGAGTCTGTCACGGAGGTCACAGATTCCTTGACTTTCTGGGAACTCCGTGACTTCTGCAGCCGGCAGGTGCTACCGACCTCAGGGCTGCCCGAGTAGCTTGGGCAGCCCTGGGGCCAGCCACAACACCCCCACCCCCACCCCAGCAGTGGTGGCAGTCCCAGGCTGGCGGGACCACCTCCCACCAGCAGCAGTGCCGGCGGTGGTCTTGGGCTGCCAGCAGTGGCTGCAGCGGTGCCGAGCTGCGCGCCCCTCCCCCCCCGAGCACCAGTAGGTGCTCTGGAGCTCCTCCCCCCAGCACCAGCGGGTGCCCCGGAGACCTCCCCCCAGTACCAGCAGGTGTCCCGGAGTCCCCCACAGGGCCAGCGGGCGCCCCAGAGCTCCTTCTCCAGAGCAGCACTTGCTCTCCTGGAGCCCCCCAGAACACCCAAGATTTAGTCAGGACTATATAGTACAAGTCATGAACAGGTCACGGGGCCATGAATTTTTGTTTATTGCCCATGACCTGTCCATGACTTTTACTAAAAATACCCATGACTAAATCTTAGCTTTAGCTATAAATAATAGAAGAATAAAGTTAATGGGATGTGTGGTTCCCTTGTGTCTAACACAGCACGGCTCTGCCAGCGAGACCTGCTGCATAAAGCAGAATTCAGCACAAGGCTCCTGTCATGGGCTGGCTGGCCCTTTGATGCAAGCTGGGCTCAACCTTGCCCATGAGTTAGCAGACCCCTGCTTCTGCTCTTCTGCCCAGTTCCAGGGGCTGGGGCAGCACCAGTGCTGCCCTCACTCCCTGCACTCTGAGGTTGTGGGGGGGCTAGCCTGGGGTGGGGGCTGGTGGCCACGGTTGGGGGGCTCTGGGATCTGGGGAGAGGTGGAAGAGGCGGGGCTTCAGGCAGAAGGTGCTGCCCTTGGAGCTGCGTACATATGGACTAATTAGTGATCCCAGCTGGGTGTATTAGAAACTGACCCCTACTTACACAGAGCTAGGAACTCACTAGAGGGAGGAATGAGGGGAATTCTCCTCTGGGAAGAGCCTGAGGAAGGCAGGCTGAGAGTCTCATAGAGTGTGTCTATACTGAAAGTAGACACCCATTGCTGGCAGACTTGGGCTCGGGCTAAAGGGCTGTTTAACTGAGGTGTAGATACTCAGGTTGCAGCTTAAACTCTGGGACTCCCACCTTGCAGGGTTCTAGACCTAGGCTGCAGCATGAGCCTGAATGTCTACTCCACAATTAAACAGGCCCTTAGGCTGAGCCCCATGAGCCGGAGTCAGCTGGCATGGGCCAGCAGCAGGTTTTTAATTGCAATGTAGATGTGCCCATAGAAAGCAGAGTACAATCCTGTGCGGGAGCTCTGAGATAGGACCTATGCGGATAAGGGAATAGAAGAAAAGCCTAGCAGTGGCAGAAGATCTAGTAGTTATAAGAGAAGTTTTGCAGCAGGAAGATACCTAAGGAAAGCTGTCAGAATCCCTGGGGAAGGGCGGCAGTAGCGGAAGCCTGCTAGAGAGGTATTAAGGTGAGAAGAGCTCTGCAGGCACCAGGAGAAGAGGCCAATGAACAGAGAACTTTGGTGGAGCCCAAGAGGGACTAGGGGTTTGTAGTTACTTCAAAAGGGCTTTGAACTTCACACAACTTGGCTGGAGGACTGAGCCACAGAAGACCTGGAACCAAAAGGAAGTGGCCTGCAGGAAGTGCTCGAGTAGAAGATACCAGTGACATCACACAGGGATGCAAGGGGGCGCTCCCAGAGTGAGTGTAGCCCACCAGAGCTCTTTAGTTTGTTGTTTCCAAGCAAACTTTTTGCAGAAGCTTGTAGAGAGCCTTTGGTTCTGATCTTATTCTGTAATAGTTGCAAGTATATTCCAGAGAAGACATTCTTGACTGTGCTTAATTTTTTCTAGTCACTCTTCTGTACTCATGCTAATGTTACAGTTCTTTTACACCCGCGCTGGAACATCTGGCAATGGATGGTCTTCTGGTGAATGTCTGCTGTAGTTTAAGAAAAAAATGTGGTCAGCAATCTAGCACAGTGTTTATTAGTTCAAATTAATTCTTGATGTAACTCCTTTAAAAGCCAATGTGATTATACCAGGGATATATTTGGCCCATTATGTCTATGGTGAGGCCACACTGCCTTGAGAGAGGAGAATTCGTAATACGGGAGATGTGAGAGTTCCTACCCAAAAGCTGTGTAATTGGATTTTTAAGAAAATCCAACTATTTTCCTTCTGTGATTCTTTCTATAGCTCAAACCAATAAATGCATGCTTCAAGAGAATTCAAAGTTTCAGTAAACCTAGGCAATGATGACATAATGGGATTTGGGCAGGAGACATAAACAGAGAGGTTGTTGATTAGCAATAGTGACTCTGTTTAAAAAAAATCTGACAGTGGATCACGATATTAGAGGCTGGACACACAAGACTGCTGTTTTCAGCACTCTTAAAAAGTTGGGTAGCTGGAATTGCAAAGTAGACGCAAAAATATCGTCTTTCAGGTGTGAGATGCTCCAGGAAAATGTTCAGTACAAGTGTGTGTGTGTGTGTGTGTGTGTGTGTGTGTGTGTTTAAACATACAAAAATTACAATTTCAGGTTTCCCCAGACATTTGGATAAAAATATTCTTCTTACAGATTTTCACACTTTGAATTTCTCACTGAAAAAGAGGGAGTTCATGTTTCACGTTCAGCAGCAATCCTTTTTTGTGGCAGTAAGCAGCTGTATGCTAATTTCCTGAATTCAAACAGGGACGCTGGAAATTTAAGTAGGGTATTAGCATTTATTATAATACATTATTTGCACTGGATCTGTTGAAGTTTCTAGTGTTAAATCTTTGTGTGTATAAGAGGAAATTATTGAGCATTAATAACTGGGGGCTTAATCCTACACCGTTGAAGTCAATGGAAGTTTTGTCAAAGAATTTTATCGGAGGGGGATCAGACCCTAAGCGGATAGCAGTAATATTGAAAGATGTTGGCACCCAGTGTGCTTTGTATTATATGTGAGGCCCTTTTTTTTTTTTTTTTTGGTTTGTTTAAAGTTTCCCTGGAATTTATCACTGTTCGTTACAAAAATTAAGGGTGAAAATCAGTGCCCAAAATTAATTTTGTTTTTTCTGGGTAAGTATCAGGGCTAATATTCAAGGAGGGGAGGACAGGGAGAAAAGCAACAAATAGAGGGGAAAAAAAGAGGACGGAAAGTAAAAGCGGCTTAATGCCAGGGGAGTCCAGACCCAGCTCGCCTCTCCGGAAGGAGAGATCGTGGCCTTGTAATTTGGCCAGCCCAGGTTACAGAGCTGCCATCACTCCCTCTGGAGCAGACCTGGTGGAGGAGACAAGGGTGCCATCTCCTCATGCTGCCTCCTCCACTTCTTCCACTTCTGGGCCTGCTCCGGAAGGAGAAGTGACAGCTCAGTTACCTGGGCCACCAGGTTCCTGAGCTGCCATCCCTCCTTCAAGAGCAAGGAGCCAGGTCCAGGGAGTTCAGGGCTTCTTTTTTGTACTTGAGTGTTCCAAAATTTGGGTAAAAATTGGTTAAAAACCAAATAATAGCTTTTGTAAAACCCAGGCCTTAATTATATAGTATAGGCCCTGATTCTGCACCTGGATCCATTCAGGCAGACCCCCTGCATCCAAGCAGAGACTGGGGCTCTGTACAGACTTAGGTGTCCAACTGTAAGCTCAAATCTGTCTTTTCTTGTTTGTACCAATGCCAAGCACACTGACCACAGAGTAAACATAATAATAAATAATAACACTGTATGTTAGTGTCATGGTTGCCTTTATAACATTGGCTAGCAGGATTCCTTCAAGATATTTTTCATATTGTTCTAAATTTTATAATTCTTCTGATGTCTGAAAATAAATAAAATCTGTTATCTGTTTCCTTCCATTGAACACACTGGTTTGTTTTATTGAAGCACATTTAATGAGGATGAAAGGTACCATCATAAGAATGGCCATACTGGGTCAGACCAAAGGTCCATCTAGCCCAGTATCCTGTCTTCCGACACTAGCCAGTGCCAGGTGCCCCAGAGGGAATGAACAGAACAGGTAATGATCTAGTAATCTATTTCCAGTCGCCCATTCCCAGGTTCTGGCAAACAGGCTAGGGACACCCTCCCTGCCCATCCTGGCTAACAGCCATTGATGGACCTATCCGCCATGAACTTATGTAGTTCTTTTTGGAACCCCATCTTTGGAATCCTCTGTTTATCCACAGAACAAGACAAGTGACAGTGCAAGTTTTCCTACATTATTCTTCCATTTGTACTCCTCCCTGGGCAAGAGAGATGGCCCCTAGGGAGGAGAGTGTAACTGACTCTCTCCATGACCATTTAGGGTAGGCCTATGCTAGAAGAAAGATGTGTGATAAGATGGGCAAAGGATGTACTAGCTCTACCTCAATTTAGCTAGTTCAGATGAACTGTAGGCAAACCGCTAAATCAAGGTAAAAACTACAACTTGCCCTATTTACACTTTTCCAGTATAGTTATATCTGTAATCTATAGCATATAATATTGGCTATTAAGTTGTAGAAACACCCTTTTTTCTTAGGGTAGACACCCCTTAGTCCTCTGAGACTTCCAAAGAGGATGTAAATTAATGCTATTTCAGGTGGTTTGCTTTGTCATGTGCACACACTGGTATCCTAAGAAACTCTATTGAGAACATCAATTGTTTTTTATAGGCTGATAAATAGCTATCAGATTGTAATGAATTTCACTCAACCTTAGCTAAGGTGAAGTTAAGTTAATAGCATATAGGTGAAAGACTGTATACCCAGTGGCCACTCTCCTGTGCCATCCAGTCCCCACCTTCCCATCTTACTTTGGGAAGGTGGAGGTGGGGAGGAAGAACAATTGCACAAACCAGTCTTTGAACACATGGGTAGAAGGAGGGGAAATAGCATTGTAGTTCAAATTCTGGCTCTCTAAGTTTAAACTGTCCCCTGATGAGACATTTTACGTCAGACACAAAAGAATGGAATAGGCTAGTGGCAAGGTTGGAATCTCTGGAGAACTGCGAATAAAGAGAATAAATGCCATATATCTAAGTGAACAAACAAGTGAATAATTTTCATAATTTTGAAGAAGCCAATATGAAATAAGTTGTCTTGCGGAAAGTGTCTGGCATGAAAAAGAACTTACCATGGCTTCTTGATAGATTTTTTCCCTCCCTGTCAGCAGTGATATTACTTCACAATCTGCAGAAGTTTGGCAGAGATTTCTCTTTTCACACTTCATTTCTCTTGCCTCCTTGTTGTAAATGTTAAGGTCAGGTACCCTTGCAACACAAAACAGGGTCTTTAAAAAAGCAAACCAAAACAAAAGGTTATGAGAGGTTTGGCCCTACTTCACACCTTAATTAGGCAAAGCTTCCATTGACTCTCAATTGCCTGAGTAAGTATCATAGGATCAAGAGCCAGATCATGCTCCAGGATCCATGCAGAAGTGAGGAGTCATCCCTTCTTGTGATTCCATGGTCTGTAGGACTGGGTTCTGTATAGTAGCTGTAGGTGGCCTGGGTCAGAGAGTAGCTGGGCCTCGGTAGGGAGGGAAATGGTAGGTGGGAGCAGGATGTATCATGCCCCTTTCCTGCCTCCAGCCTTGAAGAGATTATCTGGAGCCCCTTTCCTGTATATGGGTGGCCTCTTCCACCTGAAGAAGGCATAAATCTCCTCATATCAAGTGACGCTGGATTCTGCCATGATTAAAGTATCCTACAGCCTCAGCAGAGGCCTGTAGAAATTCTTCCTGTTTTAACCTGTATGCTTCAACCCAAGTTTTTTGTCATTGGCACTCAAGTTTCCTTCTCTCTTCAAGGAAGGACCATTGGGATTTGTGTGGGCAATAGCGAGGAGGGGGCTGTCTGAGATCTAGGGTATCAGTGGTAGTAACTAGTGCATGTGGACAAAATGACCTATTAGCAATTCAACTCCTCAGCCTGTTGGGAGGCTGTTGCTGTCCTGAAGCATAATGAGGTCCATGAGCCTTCCTGTTGCCTGAATGGGGGGAAAGCTTAGACTGCTGACAGAACGAGGAGGTTGTCTAAGATAGGGCCATACTGTGTGATGTTCTCTCTGCTGGCATTTAGTGTGAAGAGCAGGCTGAAGATGTGGCTGGCTATGTGGGTTGGACCAGAGATAACACGAAAGAGTCCTAACATGGAGAAAGAGGAAATGTGTTCGGGCGTTTTACATCCGAGGCTTGTCAACATGGCTGGAAAGAGGAATCTTAGGAATCTCACCGCTATTGCTGATAGCATCTCAAACAGCTCCTTTGTGAAACTGCCGTCTTCTGCCTCTATAGTTGAATAGAAAGCCCACATTGGCTTTAGCTCTGGCTCTGGTTTCATGTGTAAAATGGTGTAGTTTGAAGGATTTGTTATTTCCTGGGGTGCCACTTCCACACTGAGTTGGAATGACAATATGAATGCTCCGGTCCACACCTGCCTTGCGGTGTGCTGAGTAGCCTTGGGCAAGAGGGCAGGGAGAGACAACGTAGGCCAACACAAGGTTTGCAGAATTCTCGGTGATCCAGTCTTGATCTGGAGCCTCATCAGCAGTGAGAGCTGGTGTGGTCTGATGCCCGTTGATCACAGAACTAGTGTCCATCAACATTGGTTTGAGTTCCCAGGGGCTTCTTGCATTTGTTTTGTTCTTGTGTATAAATGATGTTTGGGTGCAGTGAATAAGCAACTGGATTTAAGATTCCTTAATCTATATGGCCTCTTTTTGTTAGGATTGGCCCATCTGAGTACTGGGACTTCTCCTAATGGACTTGATCCGCTCTCCACTGAAGTCAATCGAAAGTTTCCCATTGACTTCAGTGTGGTTTGGATGTTGAGCATGTGGAAGGTATGCTCAACACTAATCTTCTGGAGCTGTAATACTAGGACCTGAATAGAAATAGTTCAGCAGGAATTCTGAGGAATGTACTGTTCTTATTTATTATTCAAAAATCCTGCGCTGATTATGGCAGGTGGCAGGATGTTTCAGCATGAGGTAGGGTTTTTTAATCTTGTAGAGGAATCAAGCCTGTTAGTCATCCACTCTAGGCAAGACAGATGATCAGGTCTCATGTGACAGACACAAAATTTGAAAATCATATGCACAAATACATACATTCGTAATACACATGTGTAACATGCCTCCCTTGATTTCAGTGGTGGAAACCTCTCTTGAGAGATGAGTGAATGTTCTAGTCTCCATCAAACCAGGAGATGCACGCACTCCACGATCAGAGGGCAGATCCAGGAAACTGTAGGTACTGCAGCTGATCCTGTCCTCTCAGACCAGTTTGCTAGTTAACAGGCTGCTGACATCAGCAGACTCAAATATGGAGCAGCTCAGGAATCGGCATCAAAGAGCAAAGCTGAAAATTGAATTAAGACTTATTAAAAAGGGCAACTGGAAAGGCTGCAGAGCAGCCCTGTGTTCAGCACATGGAACAGCACTTCTAATGACAGCCCACACAAAATGTACTGGTGATTGAGAAACGTGTCGAAACACAAACCTTCTGTGTTTTCCTGCAATTGCCTGGTATTGGGGGCAAAACTTTCCACAAAATTGCATTAACCCAGATCATGACTCTGGCTAACCAGCCATGTCTGCTTCCTTGCAAAGTTCATTATGTGGAATCAATGGTCAAACAACACAGAAAAGGCACTACTAGTATTTATATCAGAAATAAGGGACAGATGAGTGAAGCAATAAGATAAAAGCCTTACTTAACCAAATGTTAGTAACAGCATGAAAGTTCTTCAAGACACATATGTTGGACCCAGGGATGAAAATTGTTCTTCTCCCTCTTTCCCCACCCTCCAAAAAACCCCACAGCTACACAAGGGCTGTAGAAATTAGCTAATGAACATGTGTACCAACTACATTACTTACTAAAATGTACAACGGGGGGTGCCCCCAGAAATTTTTCATGTGGTAAGCAGGGATTCCAGCCCAAAGTTTCTTCACCGACAAAACTTCCACCTGAAGCAAGGAAACAAAATGGAGTCACCCACCAAAACCCATGATGAGGCCCTAGGCAAAACTCCCTCATGTCTGCCCCTTCCACCTTGGGCTCCTTGTCGCCTTTCAGCTGACCCGTGCAATCATTCACCATAGCTCCCCATACTTCTTGCAGGTCTTGAGGCTGTTGCTGCGTGAGTCCTGCAGGCAAAGCAGAGGGGACATGGGCTGCTGGAAATGGGGTGAGACCGGACAGGAGCAGGAGCCAACCTGGCGTAGGAGCCAGCCCTGTGGCAGCGGTGAGGAGCAGCAGTGCTGGCCAACCCGCTGTCCATTCAGGTATAACCTCTCTGTCATGATGTGGGAGTTGAACAAACTTGAGTGAGTGGCCTTGTGAACTGGCACATAGTGCTCAGGCAGGGTTACTACCGGGTTACCAAAAAACCTGACAACCCCCTCTACAAGGCAAGCCTGCTGCAACTCCAACCACAAGACAACTTGGCAACACTCCCTTCAGCAGTCACTTATAGTGACTCAAATCCTCTCTCACAAACACACACAATGTGATGATTGTGTGGTGCTGGGCAGACAGCTGCTGTATTTTCAACAGTTTTGATCTGTTATTGTTTAAACTGCAGAAGTGGGAACACTGCAGCGTCCTTACCTGGACACAGAAACTTTTAACATTAGATATTCCAGTGTATTGTGACAATAATGCAAATCCTTAGACCCACACCCAAAAAAAAATTGAGATTAAATGTTTTTTCTGGCAACTGGCAAATCCATACAAAAACTAGCCAGGGCAGTCAAATACTGGCCTATGCTCAGGTCATGACAGAGGGGTCATGGGACCAAACCTGAACAGTGCTGCAAACACCCCACCGTGCACCAGGTCGCAATGCCACTCACTCAGTTTTGGCCCCAGACTCCTCCTCCCCCATGATGGAGAGGCCATTGTGTCAAACCTGAATGGGCAGTGGGTCTGCCAGCACTGCTCCTCCTCACTGCTGCCCTGTCACAGCCAGGGCTTGGGTGTCAGGCCTGGTTGTCAGGTCCAGTGCCAGAGTCAGGGGTCTAGGCTGGATGTCAGAAACTGGGCTGGAGCCTGAGAGTGGCAGCCTGAGTTCAGGACCCTAGCAACAGATTCAGAATTCAAAGGGCAAAGCCAGGGTCTGTAGCCAGAGACTCAGTTCAAGTGCTAAAGCTGGAGTCAGAGCCCAAATACAAAAACCAGGGGTCAAAAGGTGGAGTCAGAGTCCCAGTACTGAAGTCACGGGGCAAAGTCAGAGTCTAAATACTGAAGCCAAGGGTTGGGCCTAGAGTTAGAGTTTCAGGGTAGAAGCTGGGGTTGGGGGCCCGAGAGTGAGCCAAGATGCATCTGTTGCTCTGGATGGTGAGGGGTCCTCCTCATTGCACAGGCACTTCTGAAACTCCTCCTGGGCTTAAATAGGGTGCCTGGACCAATCAGGGGCCATGAGATAAGCGGTCAGTCCAGCCTTCTGAGGTGGCACTCTCCATGGTGTTTGTCTCCACACAGTCTATATGGTAATGCATGCAGCTCTCCCGTGGCTGCTGGGTGGACAGCAGCATGGAGACATTGGCTGTCTCAGAACCAGGAGCTAGTCCCAACCCTGCAGAACCTTACCCTGCCATGGAGCCAGCTCTGACCCTGCCAATGGTATGGACAGTATGTGTGGCTGTGGGTGCTACTGATACACAAATCCCATGTTGTTAATGTATTATTTTATTGGGGCCAAACTAGAACTTCAGATCTCAACTTCAGCCTGAATTTTGGGAAAGTTCCCATCCAGATCTGATTTAAATACTAGATTCTCTGATAGCTGTGATGAGTGCAGTGTAAATACCCAGACAGATAGACTAGATAGCGAAACTTGATGATAACTTCTAACACAATGGCAGAGAAAATAAATAAATTCCAGTGACACAGGCTCAAAGACAAAATCAATTTGTAGCCAAACAGTTATAAGCATTCATTACAGACATGTCATGGGGAATGGGGAAGTGCTTTCCTTGGGCTGAAAATTTTGGTGGAGCCCTCTGCAGCATAGGGGTTGACAAACTGCTACCAGATGAGGTACTTTCTAGGGTAGAGTAAAAGTTTTTTAGTGAATAGTAAATTCACTAAGAAATGCATTTTTCAGGACACTGAAACTATTTGCAAATTTTGGTCAAATTCGGCAGATAGTTTCAGCTGAAAAAAACTGGGGAAAATGGAAATTTGTTTTGATATTTAAAAATAAAAATGTCAACAATCTGAAGCAAAAAAATTTATTTTGACAATTTCAAAATGAAACATTTTGACTTTTAATTTTAAAAGCTTTATTTGAAATGTGTTAATTAGGAAAAAAAGTGGAAAAACCTCCAAAAAGCAACCTGAAATGAAACAAAAACCACATCAAGCAAAATGTTTTCTTTGACTCAAAACTTCTTTTGGTGAGAAAAAACAAACCAAACCTCAATTTCAGTTTGAACTGAACAGATTTTTTTTTCTTCAGATTTCTCAGTTTCCCAAACCAAACAATCCATTATTCCCTCAGTGCTATTCCTTTCACTAACAAGAAATACCTGCTCAGTATTAATCCTACTGTATCTGGGGCTAGGTTTAAGTGCTAATTATTAATTCCAGGAGCCTTCTACAGGTTTTGAAGGATGTAAGAAGAGCTTTGTTTCTTACTTGATTATCTTCCTAACAGGCAATACATTTATGTATGTGCTAAAAGAGCACACACACAACAAATACATTGGAAAGAGTGTTCCACAGTGAATTATTCCTGACACTTTTTACCAAAAATGTCACATCAAAATATGGGCTGACAGTATGTAATGAAGAAGCTGCCTGTTGCAGCATAATATTAAAGATTTCACAGTATTGTGTACTTAGGGCTGTAAGAGGCTTACACAGATGTTGCCACAAAAGCAATTTAGGGCCCTAGGTTTTCAACACTGAATAATTAGAATGGATCAAAACTCTAGATTATACAGTGAAACAGGAAAAGTACTTGGGTGCAGTGCATTGAGGCATTTTGCCATGTGCATGTCAGTGAAGGGAAACACATGTGTCACATGCTTTTTGACTGTGGTAAATCACCTGGGCTGTTACACCTGTAATCTGTTATAGACTGGCAAAGTCTAGGTAGCATAATGCATCCCAAAAGCATGTGTATTACGTACCTCTGATATCACATCATGATGGGTTTTGTGCCTTCTTCTGTTGTTCCTGGGACTGGCTATTGTTAGAGAATGGATACGAGACTATGTAGGTCTGTTCTGGTGTGGCATTTTCTGTGTGTATCCAGTACAGAATGCAATCAGAGTTCCCCATGAGTTCACCTTATTTATTCTCCCTGTGGACATTTTAGCACACAGAAGAGGAGCAGATTATCTATAGGCGTCACTCTTATAAAGACAAATAAGGCTGTACGACTCCTGGAACTCCGTGAGTAAAGCTCATTGGGTACTGAACTGCTAATCTGTGCAACTCTCACTCCCTGGCTTAGCAAAGGCTGAGCATAATTGCGAGGTTATTCCAGTTTTGTAACACACTCTGCTGGCTAATGAATGGAGTGGCACCGACATCTGCAGTTTGAAGTCCTGGCTATGTGGAGTGGGGAGAAGGTGTCTGTGCTCTTGTTGGGCAGGAAGGGCAGGGGAGAGGAGTGGGACACAAAGGCGAAATGGAGAAGAAAATAATTTTTTTAAATTCCCATTTGTGGCTCAGTTTTATGCAATAGGTTTTGAAATTATGGGTCTGTTGTGCTGCTGTTTGTACAGACCTAGCTTCATGGTTGCCGATCAAGCTGTTTACTTACTCCATTCCTCTTAAGTCTGAATGAGTAGCTCTAGTAAACATCCAGCCCTGAGAATAGCATTTGGGTCTGGTGTATGACTGTTCGGTTTGTGAATATATTTGTAGTGTGCAGAATGGCTAAGATGTAGAGTATAATGGAGACAGCAAATATTAACCTTTCTAGCATGAAGTTTCTTTTTTTTGCTTTGTTTCACTTCTTCCCATCCCCTCCAATCCCCTCCCACACTATTTTCTTTTCCTGCAGTTCTGACACATACCACAGCCTGGCTGTCACTTGCATAAAGCAGCAAAGCTAAAATACGATAGAAAGGTCATAACACTGTACAGCCTCACCAACAGTCTTTCTTCAATAACCCAAAAGGAGAACTCTCATTCAGATAATGTATCCTCAGCACCATAACGTAAGGTATATATGGAATCAATCTTCCTAATATGCGGTTAAATTCTGCAAGGTGTTCAGAGCCCCCGCTCCTAAAGACTTTCAATGTGAGTGACATCATTCAGGAGGCAGCTCTGAGCGTGGGGTTCACAGATATTAACTTTTACATCTGTTTCAATGTGAACTAGAGAATATGATGGGTTATTTTTGAAACGCCATTCCCTAGCGATTATGGTGTCCATTGTGCAAAACACGAGCACTCAAGATGTTGCACTGAGCTCTCGTTGAAGGCATTCCTGCAGAATAACCTACTTCTTCCAACCACTATTGGCCGAACATCACTTAAAATCTCTAGTCTGGTGTGCCCTTGCCTTAATTGGCAGAGAGTGTCTATAGTTACTTGATGCACTGAGAAAATCCAGTGCAGTCAATTATTTCTAGCTACAATCAGGCTTATTATCAGGCTCAGAATCAGATGGCCAGCAATGGCACAGAATCAAACAGTACAAGTCTATTAAATCAAATTGGACTTTACATGGAACGACAGCTGGGTACATGGCAACTCTCTCCACCTAGTGTTCTGATTTTACTATTCCTCCTCCCCCTCCCCTTAAAAAACAAGTATCTGAAACATCCTGGATGGGAAGCTTTGTAGAATTTGTGGGGTTCACAGGGAGTATTTGCATGGGAGTGAGAGGGCTGGGAGAGCAGTGTGTGGCTGCTGAGAGTGGCTCGAGTTGGGGGTGCTTTGACAACTGGCAGGAGCTTTGGAATGTTTGTCACTAGGGAGTGCAGGAGACTTTGGCAGTGAAGTGCCTCCCAATCCACTACCCTCTTCTCATGAGGGGGGTGCCGGGGGGAGGATTTTGGGAAGTGGGCTGGGCAGTCTGAGGCTTGTGAGAGAAGTAGAGCTGGGACAGCAGGGAGAGGGATTCTGATTGGAAGGGTGTGCCACTTGGAGTGGGTGGATGAGTTACAATTTTGGTAATAGAAAAGTAGGATCAGGTTGAGAGCACTGGTCACTTGTGGGTGTGTCTGCTCTCACCTTTCCCCTACCCCATGAGCCCCGCCTCTTTAGGACCTTGACTCTTTCTTGCCCTGCCCATTGCAACGTTCTCCCTGTCTTAAACTTGGAGCTCAGCTGGATCTGGCATCCAGATAAGATGTTGATGAACATAGATAGAAATGGCTCTATAGAAATGGCTCTAAATAAATCTGTGCTGGGCCCCACTGCAGCCCTTCCCAGTGGATTGTTTGGTGTCTTGACACATAATGGAGTCTTGGGCACTCCACATCCATGTCTCATACACAGGGCTTGGCAACCACAGGAATTAAATGAGAAAATTCCAGATTAGAGACCACCACAGATGTGCCTGAGTGGAGTCCTAGCTTCATCCTGCCTGTGATGGGGGCTTTTGACTGGGAGACAGATGGCTGTGCATGGGGAAAGTGACCAACAATGAAAGAAAATGGAACAATTAAATTACTTTATAATTTGCTGGAACAAATCAGGACATTTACAATAAAATAATACATAGGTCTTATAAGTGCTTTTCACCAGTAGATCTCAAAGCACTTTGAAAAGGATTTCAGTATCACTACCCCCATTTTACTTATGGGGAAACTGAGGCACAGTGACTTGCCCAGGCTCATGCAGCAGTAGCAGAGCTGGGAATAGAGCCCAGGCCTCCTGAGTTCCACTCCCATGCTGTAGGCCACTCTGCCTTCCCTGTTCAAATCCTGTCCCCATTTCTCTTTTTATCTAAATAAAACAAGCATAACCCTAAAAACATGGACAAAGTTCCCATGTCTATGCCCCACAAAGCTCTTGCACCACCTATAAATGATTAGCTCCGGGACTTCCCACGAATCAGTCTTGCAAAATCCATTGCTGTAAACTATTTGGCTGCTAAATAATAAACCAAAATAAATTTTTCTCTCCTGTCTTTCTGCCTCATAGAACTAGAAAAATGCATCCTTCCTTTTCAAACAAATAACAAGCACTGTGAGAGACGCGACAGAGCTTCTAGACTGGGGTTTTCTTCTTTGTTTCAATTTCCATTTTGCCTCCCAAATCAGGTCTATTCAAAAATGTTCCATTTTTCAGAAATAGCATTATCCTATTTTTTCAGTGTATTACAGTATTGGGTTTTATCAGTAAGCACTTTTTTTTTGGTGCTCATTGAAATGAATTGCAAGAT
The DNA here is from genome assembly GCF_009764565.3 of Dermochelys coriacea. NCBI lineage: Eukaryota > Metazoa > Chordata > Testudines > Dermochelyidae > Dermochelys > Dermochelys coriacea. The sequence continues at coordinate 157,380,724 of NC_050068.2, forward strand.
AAAGGTTTTTAAAAAACCACATTGCTAATGTAGCCTGAATGATTCAAGAACACTGCCTTTGCAGGGCCTTACTGACGTAACTGGCAGGAGAAAATTACGCAGACACCTGCTGAAGGCCAGAAGTGACTTAACTCTCATCAGCCAAATCTTAGCTCCTGAAGGAGCTACTGCTGAGGCATTGGGTTAAAATAGAACTGGAGAAAAGCTAGACATGAATGCTAGATTTTTTTTAAAAAAGGAGAACTCCTTGCAGCCTGGTCACAGGTTTTGTATGCCTTTATAAAAATAAAAATGAAGCAGACAGGCTGTAACTGGAATCCTTTTGCTAGTATTTATCAGTCCAAAACAGCCTCTTCCTAAAGCTTTGCAGTACTCTGGAAGCACAGACGTAACCTAACCAGATGATTCCCTAAGAACATTATATGTTCTTTTCAGTTCTTGTTGTAATGACACTGTAGGACTAGCAGTACAGTCCTCTAGAGGATCAGAGTGCTGTTAAAAGAGATCCTACAGATAATTTTTGTAAGTGTTTTAAATCAAAAGCTGTCAAGCCTGTAATTCATGGATTTCTGATCATCACTCAGCCATTTTCTTTCAGAAAATCTAAATGATACTGGAATTCTTGCAGCAAATTCTGGTTTTCAGCAAAGCATAACTGAAATCCAAGTAATGAGATCATATTTAACAAGACAGTTTTAGGGCTTCCAACAAACTGTTCCACTGGTGTTACATAATAAAATCATTTTGCAGTTAGCAGTAGCTCTGGGCTGGGCCTGACCTGCACTCTTGCTCAGGGAAATTACCCAGTGAAATCAGTGGGGAGTTTGGCCAGTAGCAAGAGTGCAGAATCAGGCCCTTTGTTACACTGGTAATGTGATGTATGTATTTTCTTAACACTGTTACTTAAATAACCATTGTTTTTAGGGCCAGACTGTGAGCTGGCCTTGACTAGCAATGGAGGGGACAGTAAGAAGCTGCCTCAAGCTTGCATGGCTGCTCAACGGTAGCAGTAATAGTAATCCTGCACTCCCTGTGTGCTGGGACAGCTCACCCCAGCTCCTCTCAAGTACCAGTGTTGCTGGAAGAAGGTGGGCAGGAGATGGGGCCTTGTCCCTACAGTCCCTTTGCCCCAGCCTGTGGAGTATGGCTGGCCTGCCAAAGGAGACATTCTGCATCAGCCTGAACACTGGTGCTTGCCATGTGCACGGAGCAGTATTGGGGACTGTTTGCGTACCTGACATATGGTTTCTACCTGCCTTCTCCTGGGGCAGGACAACTCTGCATTGCCCACTGCTTCTGGTTTCTGGCAAATGCTACAATCTTGCTCTTAAAGTATAAAGTAATTTGTAATCAGGTACAGATGAACTCTCTTCAGCCCTATTATTGCGCTGCAGGCCAGATGGAGTTCAAAGATCCACTGCACAGGATTTTACTAAAAGTCCCTTATGTCAGAACGCAAGTGACATTTGAATGTGGATAGGCAAAGGTGACGCCCAAAGGCCAGCTCCAAGCCAAGTTACAGAAACAGGAAAAGCCCATGCTATTTGTGAGCAAAGCTTGGTCCTTCCCAGCCTGGGAAGCCCGACTACACAAGGCCTTTAGCTGGGAACTTGGATTTTATTTAAGGCTGAGGCTGAGTTGAATTGTTACTTTAAAAAAAAAAAAAAAAAGCCTGTGGGCCCAATCCTCTGCTGAGGTAAGTCATCTTAGCTCTATTGCAATCAGTGGAATGCCCCTGTTTTACACCAGCTAAGAATCTGGCCCTGTAGTCCTAGATTTTTAAGTCCAGAAGGGACCATTATCAGTTCATCGGACCTCCTACATAACACAGGCCATATAAATTCACCCAGTAGCTTGTGCATCAAGTCTGTAATTTATGTTTGAGCTACCGCATATCAGACAAAGGCACAGAGAGGAGAAATGACTCACAAAAGTCATTCCCGCAGGGCAGTGGTAGAGTCTGGAATAGAACCCAGGTCTCTGATCTCCTAGTCCAGTGCCTGATCCACATTGTCTCTAGGTTGCATGGGCTTAGTCATCTTCTCCCATGCCAAGCATTGCAAAAGAGGAAACCTCATCAAATATTATCCAGGTTCTGACTAAACAAAAATCGCATGGCTTCATCCCCTATGTGTTGGGGAGCCTGGTTGTGGACACACAGAGGGGGCAGGAGCCATTCAGAACAATCCCTTTAAGCAATAGAGGAAATGCCCAACACTGAATTGTGAAACCCAGATAGTTGCACTGTAGGAGCAGGTGCTGCATCAGATGCCTGGACTGTCAATATGCTTTGGAGCCTCTTACTGCACGTAAAGATGGGACAACATGTGATGACTGCAGGTGGCCAGAGAGCCCGGTGGTTCCTGGAACTTGCAGGAACATCTTCAGACACCCTACAAGCATGTTGCACAGAGAGAATCTTATCATGGCTATAAGCCCTATGTGTGGTAGTGTTTGCAGAATTGGGCTAACTTTTTTGAAAGTAAGTTGATGTGTTGAGTATGACAGCTACTATCTCAAAGTAAATTATCTTTCCTGTAGAGAGAGAAATCATCCCATGATGGCCAGGGCACGACCATTGACCTAGCTGGAAAAAAATAAACAGCTCAAGACATCTTTACATTTTCCAGAAGGTTTTGATGCAGTCACTAGGTTACAGCAGCCCTTTGTAGACTTTGCTGTACTTATTTGTTCTTGTAACAGTAAATCTAACTATTGTAGAAGAGTTCCTTAGGGAATCGCCATTCTAGGAGGATATTCTGGCTCCAAAGGTTAGAATGATTCCTGGTATAGGACTTACCCTTGATCTCAACTCTACTGACTCATAACTGACTACAGGTCATTGCAGACATCTTATCCTGTAATATCTGTTTCCTCGGGGGACTCTTTTGGTACATTTTAGTGCTTAATCAAGTTAAGAAATGACAGTACTTGCTACTTTCAGGCATGGGTGGGCATTGAGCAGGATTTTCTCCACAACTCTACACAGTATTAACAGTTCTGATCATCAGTAATTCTCTGTGCCACCCCTGAGATTTTCCAGTGCAAAGAACAAGTGTGTGTGGTGATATTGTGATGGAGACAAATATACACCAAGGAAGAGTCTCTGGATACATCTATATCACAAATGAAGGTGTAATTTTAGTGGGTATAGGCAGACCCACATTAGCTGTAATCTAGGTAACAGTAGCAATGAATGTGCAGCAGCATGGGTGAGTAACCCAAATATGAAAGTCCAGAGGAAAACAACAAAAATGATTAAAGGTCTAGAAAACATGACCTATGAGGGAATATTGAAAACACTGGGTTTGTTTAGTCTGGAGAAGAGAAGACTGAGAGGGGACATGATAACAGTTTTCAAGTACATACCAGATTGTTACAAGGAGGAGGGTGAAAAATTGTTCTCCCTAACGTCTCAGTATAGGACAAGAAGCAATGGGCTTAAATTGCAGCGAGGGTGGTTTAGGTTGGACATTAGGAAAAAATTCCTAACTGTCAGGGTGGTTAAGCACTAAAATAAATGGCTGAAGGAGGTTGTGGAATCTACAGAGGTTTTTAAGAGCAGGTTAGATAAACACCTGTCAGGAATGGTCTAGTTATTACTTAGTCCTGCCATGAGTGCAGGGGATTGAACTAGATGATCTACTGAGGTCCCTTCCAGTCCTACACTTCTATGATTCTATGTACCCAAGATCCCCAGTAGGCTTGTACCTAGCTCATGCTGAAGCTCAAGCTCACTACTATCATTACTCATGCTTGCTAGATTAAAGCTAACATGGGTATTCCTGTCCATGCTACAATCACACCAGACCCTAAGAAAAACAACCAAATTGTCACCCTGGCCAGATGTAAATCCAGCTCTCTAAAGATACCAGGCATTGATTTGCCATATCACCCACATGCCCCCTAAAACGTCTAGTATTTTATATACTTGTTAGGGATGGGCAAACCTGGGAAGTTTTTGAACTATTTCAAAGGTTCTAAAAGATCCAACAAGCTACTTCAAATTTCCAAACCTTATGCAAAATCATTAATTACACTGTAGCTTATACTTATTAATACATAAATTTCCCACCAGATCCTGTATGTTAACTACACTGTACTTACATTGCAGTTACAATGTGTATAAAAAAACCCCTTGAATGTACTTAATAATACTAATTGAACATTGTGTGCACGTTAAATTAGCACTGGGCAGAGAATGATACTGTAATTTCATTTAATGGAGGAATAAGATCGTTCTGCTTTGGAACAAAACCAAAACAATGTGAAATTCTCCATGAAACAGGCATCTGGAAAAAAAACTGTTTAGAAAAAAATCTGAGTTTTGTTCTGGTAATTTTGAAGTGAAATTTGGCCTGGCAGGCTGAAGAAGAGCCAGGAGTCTGCAAATCCTGGCTTAGCTAGGAGTCTTGGAGTGAGTTCTAGGTTCCCAGCTCCCCTTCAGCACATCAGGTGGGCTGCCCCAGAGCAAGCGACCCTGAAAACCCTGGGTCCCCAATTCCAGCAATCTGCCAGGCAGACAGAGACAGAGACCCTGGAAGCACTGGGGTTCCTAGTTCAGAGGCAGTAAGCCTAAAGGGCTGACCTGGAGCCCCTGACCCTGAAAGCCCTGATGTTTCCAGAGCCACAGAGTATGAAAGTCTTGGGGGCCCCTGCCCAGTGGCAGTCTGCATGATGCGCTGTCCTGGAGCCATTGATCTTGGAACTCCTTTTCCATTGAAATTGATGGGACCCACTCGTGGAGAAGGTTCTACTCAACTTGTGTAAACTTGGCAGAGTCTGACCCAATAGTAGAAATTATAGTTTAAATTGTAAAATATAAATGTGATTCAGATAGTGTCTCTGAACCCTAACTCTCATTAATGTAGACTTCATATATAGATCTCATACTACAAAATTAACTCTACAATTACAGCTTCACTCAGTCTCTGTTAAAGACACTAGCATTGACTTTTCACCACCTACATACTCACATTAACTTTACCGGTCACACCTACTACAAAACAATGTGCAAGTAGCATTTAATGCTGCAATGAAACTACACTGAAGTTGGGGTGTTTTTTTTGTTACATGTTAACAATGTATAATGTGTATTTAATACACAGAAATTTTAACAAAAAAACTATTTTGTGCTCTTCTAGGTAGAAGTGAAAGCAAAAATGTTTTATTGGGTTCAAAATCAGGCAAAACAACCTTGCTCATTCTCACTAATGATTAGGCAGGATTCAGGGGATGAAAAAGTAAAAAAGGAATATTGGGTCAGATCCTCAGAAATTCTCTCAATGGAAAGACAACAGGGAAGGTGTTACAATCCTGATGAGTTTCCCCCCACTGGATACCCATAAATCTTGGTCTAACCCTGTGTTTGACACCCCTCCTGGTGGTGGGGATATCCATGGTGCAATCATCCAGTCCTGAGACTAGTGCCAGTTCTCCCAAGCTTCTCCAGTAGCTGCTACAAGCTCTCAGAGTTCAACCAAAGCTGTGGATCCTTTGCTTTACTGTTTCCATCATCAGGAACTGAGACTCTGTGAAGGATTTTCTACAAATACACACATTTTACTCATAGAGTGAGCACAAGAGAAATACAGATCCACACAAAAATAATAAACAGCTTAACACAAAAACCTTCCCCCCAGAGTCCTTGCCACTTGGAGAGCCCCTTGGGTTTTGGTCAGTCCTTTCAGGGTCTCAAGACCTTCCATTCTTCCTCCTGCTGCCTTGTTCTGGTTGATGACAGAGAGCTATTACAAGCAAACCTGTTTCCCTATCAGGTCATCCATTGCTTAATTGCCACCTATCTGAAGTCTAGACTGGAAAAACTGGTTTCTTGCAGCTTGTCCTCCCTCTTTAGCATATCCACTGTAGTGCCAGCACAAAATCATTCATTGCTAATGATCACTCTGCAATGTTCAAACTGTGTCAACACCTCTTGGAATTCCAGTCTAAAATGGAGGCAAAAAGACAAAAGGGAAGGCAGTATACTCTTACAAGCAAAACGGTGATCACTCAAAAAATGAAGTTTGTAGTTTGATATAGATACATATAGACATATACTAAATTGTCATATAAGGCAAGAGCAGACATCTACAAATCTCTTCTCCAGTCATTAGTTTCTTACTAATAACCAGGGGAAATGCCCAAGTCTACATTGTACCTTCTGTAAGAACGCAATTATTGTGAAGCTGTCCCATTGTTCATAGAATACAGAAGGATACATTTTAAAAAATATGGATTGGGGTGATGGGAGTGTCAATTACAGAAACTAAGCATAGATTTAATCTGCCCTTTATCTAAGGGATGCAATGGACATTATAATGGGGTGGCACAGAAGCTGTGTAAATTGCAGGATGAAAGAATCAACTTTTGAACCTTTGTCCACTAAGCAGATTCACTACAGAATTTTATTTTCCTTTACATACTGTAGAACTTGCACAAAGAAATGTTCATTGGCACAAACAATGGATGCCTCTGCGACCATTGCTAATTATTACTGTGATGTTTGTTGTGTTTTCAAATGAAAATTGATATGGCTGAAGTATTTTCGCACATTTGTCTCCTCAGTGAAAGCAAGCAGATTTTTAATCTTGATCTGAATTTGTAACTAAGATCATAAAAGTTCATGTTATGATGAATATATACAGTTAAACTCTCCGACAGAGTTCCTGTATTGTCCTTGAGAGAAGAGTTTGGCCCATATGCTGTATAGGAATGCACACACGTGGAAAGAAGCACAGACTTGATGTTTCATAGAAGCATGGATAGATTCTAAAGGTAGCTGGCCTCGGCCTGTGGGAGGAAAGATTAGCTCATGCTTAGATAGATGAATCATCAACAGATAGATGAATTTTATTTAATTTATTTAATGCATCCGATGAAGCGAGCTGTAGCTCACGAAAGCTTATACTCAAATAAATTTGTTAGTCTCTAAGGTGCCACAAGTACTCCTTTTCTTTTTGCAAATACAGACTAACATGGCTGCTACTCTGAAACCATGAATTTTATTATATCCTTAAACTGACTTGTTTCTACAAACCACCCCATCCCTTTGTTACTCTTTGAATTTGTGCACGCTTGTGATGTGGCTGATTTTCAGAAGTGCATATGATGACAGTCATGGTGTTTTACAGTGGGATCTCGCTCACAGATTGAAAAAGCAGTTCTGTCTCCCAAGCTACTTCACACAAACTAATAATGGATTAGTAATGCATCCGATGAAGTGAGCTGTAGCTCACGAAAGCTTATGCTCTAATAAAGTTGTTAGTCTCTAAGGTGCCACAAGTACTCCTTTTCTTTTTGCGAATACAGACTAACACAGCTGCTACTCTGAAAACAATGGATTAGTAATTGACTTTAATTAGCTACTAAACAACATCAGAAAGGCCAGCTGAGAACTGAACAGCAGGGTACAACTTTGAGGTCATTTCCCTGCAATGTTACCATCTCTTTCTCTCTCTCTCTCTTGCTCTCCCCCCCCCCCAATTTTCTTTACACTCTGGTGCACAAGCACACACTAGCATGAAAAGTATTTGGGCTACAAAGTGGAAAAAGGGAAACATTTTTTCCCTTGTTTAGAGTTTTAAAAACTCTTTTTGGTTTTAAACCCACCCCTGCTGTGCTAACAGGCTTCAAGTATTATACAAGCAAAATATTATGAAAACATTCTAAAATATAAGAACATTATACTGATAAAACATAACCCAGCCTTTATAAAACTTTAAATAGCAATAATAACAAAAAGGCAGAGAGGGAGCAACTTAGAACAAAAGGAAGAAGGGAGGGTGATGAACAAGAACCTGCAGTAGTCATACTAAAAATACCTTCTGGAGAAAAATACAGCTCCAAACCTGCAAAGACATACATCCATGCTTGACCTTACACACTGTGGGTATGTTCCTACTGCATCTGGGAGCATGGGTAGACAGACACATGCTAGCTCTACTTGAGCCAGCACACTAAAAATAGCAGAGTGGCCATGAAGGTGTGGGTGGTGGCTTGGACTAGCCTCCTGGGTACGTACCAGAGGATTGGGCAGGTTTGTACTTGGACAGCTAGCTTGAGCTACCCCACACTGCTATTTTTAGTGTGCTAGCTTGAGAGTGGAACTAGCACATGTCTGTCCACCCTAGCTGCATCTGGGAAGCATGCTCCTAGCTGCAGTGTAGACATAGCCTGTAAGTAGTCCCGTTGAAATCAGTCAGGTTGCTCACAGTGCAGAAAGTTAAGCATGGGTGCAAGTCTTTTTTCATGAATCAGGGTTTATGTTTTAGGTAAGGAAGGGGAGAAGATGGATTTCAGGGGATCCTTTGAGAGCTTTACTCCACACACTAAGTAAAATCTGGAGTCCATTGTTTCCAGAGCAACACAAGAAAAGGGAAAGAAAAGCCCTTTAAGGATAGAAGAATCCCTGCACTGAAATGGCTCTCTTGAATATCAGGGTGGAACTGTGCTGCCCTGATCCCCAGTATAGATGAGAGCAGCAGAAGTACTGCTCTTACATATGCCAGCTGGTTTACAGGCCTTTAGGAACCCCTATGCCAAATGAACATAGGCAGAGCTTAGAGCTCCTCTGAGCTGGGGGAATTCTCAGCTGGTCAGATCTGCCTCTTTGTACCACTTCAGCAGCACGAAAGGAGCTGAACTGCAACCAAGAGTCTGGCCCCTCCAGTCACAAGGTTTGTTACAGATAAATGGAACAGTGACAGGAAATTACCCGAATGCTATATTTTTCAATGTGGACCAAATTCAGAGGGGATTTAAATGCTAGTGCAAGTGATTCATCATTAGAACTGATGGGAAAGTATATAAATCCAAAATGGTGACTACCTTTTCCATCAAAATTTTGACTCACATACCCCAAAATGAGAGGGCACAAAATTGTCCCATAATTTGACCAGCTCTATTCATCATTAGTAATTCTGTGTAAATTAGTTTAGGCTGGTGTAATTTACACAGCCAGGGGAAGGGAAAGTGGGTTTGTATCAGGGAAAGCAGCTCGTAGGTGTAACATAAAACAATCCTCTAATATCCTGTAGTGTAGAATTAATACTGTACTATCAATGGTGGTTCATGAGATAGCGTCCCTTCAAGTGGCCACTGATCTCTTGAGTCAGGCCAGGTGAAAATACAGGCCATTTACCAGATAGGCCAGGATGCTTTCAGCATCCCCAGGATCCTACGCTGGTTCATCTCTGGTCAGACAGCTTGTGAAGGAAGAAAGACATGAGCTACTAAAAGAGGGAGTGTAAAGAGGTAGATGATCAGTAAGGGGGATTTGTCCGAAGGGTGGGGTCTCAATGGCCCAAATTAGGGGATCCGCTTTCTGTCCGTATCTTTGTCACCTCAAATTGTGGAGAGGGTCTCTTCCTTCTGAGAGGAGAGTAAGCATTCTTCATTCTCATGTATCAATGTGCTGCCACTAGAGTCAGGAAAGCCAGCTCCCATCACGACATCCCTGCACAAGCACTGCTACAGCAGTAACACCCGGCGGCACGTGCTCCCTCATGGTCCTCTTGTTTGCCTTAGAAAGGCTCGTCATATGCCTGTGACACAGCTTTTCTGTGGCACTGGGAGTGGCGGGGGTGAGATACGGTCATTGCTGTGCTTTCTTGATATATTTTCTTTCCTCAAGTTCCCATCACCGCCTTGTTCCAAGGACATCCGAAGCAGGGATCTAAATGGTACGGCCCAACGGACAAACACAAGCTGATAACACAGAGTTTCTCCTCTGTAGAGGAGAAACTCTGTGACTTCTCCTGGGGGGTGGAGGCAGCATGACATGTTCCATGGCACAAGTCAACCTTTCAAAGCTATGTCTGACACCAGATTTTCTAAAACCCGGCATGTTCAGTTGCATCGATGTCAACAGCTACAGGAGGTTTTATGGTTTCAGACAAAGCTGGAAGTTTGAATTGTTGTTTACACAAATCCCACATGATAATCAGAAGGCTAAGAAAAATGGGAGTGATTGCAAACTGGTAAAGTGTTGTATTCTAGGAGGAACCTTTTGCTTGGGGAGTGTTTTTTTCTCTCTCACTACAGGATATCAATGTGCTATTCTACTGAATTATTTTGATATTGCTATGAGTGCACATTACCCTACAAAAGAATAAAAAAGGAATTACAAGTACAGGGAGCATACATGCTGGAACTATGGATGCAGTGGGTGCTGCTGCACCCCCTGGTTTGAAGTGAGTTCCCTTATATACAGGGTTTACATTTTGTCTCAATGGCTCTCAGCACCCTCACTATAAAAATTGTTCCAGCACCCCTGGCAAGGAGGATCTAGAAGCTGAATTGGAATAAATAGTCCTTCGACTTCAGAGAAGTGGTAATTCCACCACATAATTTCTGTCCCCATTTCCAAACACCATCTATTCTCTTCCCATGTCACCCCCCAACCACCATTATATTCTCTCTCTGCTCTGTACCCTCATGCTTACCTGTAAACATCCGTATAAAGACACCCCAGTGCCTGCACCTTAGCTGTACTGCCAGTGTATTGGAGCCACACAGCTACCCACCACCAACTTCCACACAGCCACTTATCAGAATCAGCACCATATTAGCCTCCAGCACGGTCACACTAGGAACATCCCATTGCCAGGATCACAGACAGACCAGCTGCTGGGAGAATGTGACCAGAGCTTCAGTTCTCAAATCCCTCTCCCCACTTCCCAGAGGGGTTCCTCACTCCCCATAAAGGAGTGTATCAAGTAGAGACGATTTGCCCCCATAGGAAGGCACCAAGAGGGTGTTCTCCTGAAGAAGTACCAGCAGAGAGATTTCTCTCTCCACAGTAGCATCCAGTAGACTGGAAGGGAGATGGCTCAAAGTTCATTCTTGCCCATCCAAGTAGAGGGAGCTAGGCGACGGGATAGGAGCTCTGTGGTCTGATGCTTCCATATGACCTGCTCTCAGCACCAACCAGAGCTCTATGCTGAAGGCAGGATAAACAGAGCAGTCAGATGAGAGAACAGCTGAACAACCTGGGTTGAGCCCTAAGGCACAGGAAAGAGTGCATCTCTCCCAGTCCCACACTCTCTCTCTCTTTCTTTCACTATACAGATACTGTGAACCAGAATGAAAGATTATAGCGTAAGAATTATAAACAAAATGATCAAGAAGTTCCATGGTTCCCAAACTGTAGTCTGTAGAGAGCTGTCTGGTCACATGGTGCTGGCTCCTCCTTTTTTATGCAGGTGCTAAGTTACATTAAAGGGCAGCTACAAATACATGAAATACTTTCTCAATGTTACTCTTCCATAGAAGCCCTTGCAGTAGTTTCCACAGGGAGATTACATGACCGGGAATGAGGTTGGACAGACAGCCTTAACAAAGGCATTTCCTGACTTTGGAGTGCTTCACTTTGCAACCTGACTATACTTTTCTCTCATTTTTTGGTATGGAATATGTGCATTGTTGGTACAAGTAAGGCTGGTCTTAGGGTTACACAGAAGAGCACAAAAGTAAAAGGGACTCACTGCAAAATCTTCCATCCATCTCCTATGGAAGGAGCAGGATCTAGTTTTGTTTGGGGCACCAGAAGATTGGCTGGTTCTGTTTATAAAGGAAAATTAAGAGTAGGAGCAGTCCTAAGACATAAGTAAAGGATTTCCAGTTAGCAGTACCAGCTAACATTTGTAGAGGGAGTTTAAAAGTTATCTAGAGCGGTGGCTCTCAACCTTTCCAGATTACTGTGCCCCATTCAGGAGCCTGATTTGTCTTGTGTACCCCAAAATTTCACCTCACTTAAAAACTACTTGCTTACAAAATCAGACATAAAAATACATAAGTGTCACAGCACACTATTACTGACAAATTGCTTACTTTCTCCTTTATACCATAGATTTATAAAATAAATTGACTGGAATATAAATATTGTACGTACATTTCAGTGTATAGTATATATAAAGCAGTATAAACAACTCATTGTCTGTATGAAATTTTAGTTTGGACTGACATCGCTAGTGCTTTTTAGGTAGCCTGTTGTAAAACTAGGCTGTTATCTAGCTGAGTTGATGTACCCCCAGGGCTACGCATACCCCTGGTTGAGAACCACTGATTTAGAGGAGTACCTGTTTCTTCAGTTCTCTCATCCCCTACCCAGAGGCTCCAACTGCTCAGTGTCTCCCCACTGAGGTTCCAGCTGCTCAGCCCTATCATCTTTGTCCTATGTAAAAAAGAAATGTCGCATTATTATCATATATTTATTTATCCATTGCATTATGGTAGAACCTACAGATCCCAACCCAGATCATGGCCCCATAAGTACTGGGTGCTGTACATACACTTAAGAGGAAATGGTGCCTGCCCCAAAAGGCTTGTAATCTACCCAGATGAGATAGCTCATACTTTATCACTACTCCCAGTCTCAGTGCTTTGGGTTCCATGGTTAAGGAGGATGCCACATGTGACTGCACTGTTTATATGTCCCTTGATGAGGCTTTGACACTTAATGCTCTGAAAAAAGAATGCAAGTATGAAATGCTGTCCCATGTGACTCATGTCTGCTTCTTAGGGCATCTTGAGTAATGCAGTTCAGAAAATGGGATTGTATCGTGTGCAGCTGCTTACCTGATGGTGTTTGCTCTTACAAGTAAACACGGGTCATACTGTAGTTATTCCAATCTTTTTTTTTTTTTTAAGCCTCAGAGGGCCTGGTCCAATGCCCACTGATGTCAAAGAATGACTTCCATTGACTTCAATGGACTTTAGAACAGGGTGCTAAATGTTAGTGTTAGACTAGATTCTACACTCATTGTTTCCCATTCTTGCCATCCCTTTTGTGGTGGAAGGCACTTCCTGAAGAGGTGAAGCCACCACTTTAAAATCTACAGGCCCTGGAAATAATTTCGCTTCTCTGATTCACTGCAATAAGAAGGCAGACTCACATCAGACAGATAATAGAGGCAGATTTTATGAATATTTTAAGCTCTCATTCTCGCTATCTAATATAATTCCTAATCTGCAGGCAATGAAAGATCGGTTGCCTGGGAATCTAGGTACATACAGTACTGTATCTGTTAACAGTTGAAAAGAAACTGATGACCTTCACTGAAAAGATACAGGCAAATTCCTGTACCTTGGTCACTTTAGAGGAGCTTATCTTTTGCCTTATGAGTAGACAGATGAATTTAAAGTATTACAGCAGACAGACTATAGCCCCTAGATTGTTTGTTTATAAAGCACCAGTCCTATGAGAATCTCTCTTAAATACATCTCAAGGACACCAAGCTGCAAGAGGCCCTACTCATACTACTTGCAAAGCAACCGAGAAGCCCCAGTGACCGCAAAATTAAGCCAAATGATCATTTGAGAAACAACAGAAAACCAGACTCCTGTAGCCTCTCTTCTGGAACAATGATGACTCAGAATAAAATCTGAACTTTAAAATAATCTGTCCCTGCAACACACAGGTGGAGAGGGCGAAAGCAGTCACTTGATTGGAAGACTGTCCCTCTGTTTCTGTGGAAAAAGGGATTAAAGAGCATTTGACATTTAGCTGGGGAAGGGCTCATGACTTTTCCTCACTGAACCAAAGAAATGTAAAGTGATATGAATTGTTTTCATATTGCAGCTTACGGGTCATTTCTTGGACCTGGCTTTTTACTATTGGCCGTCTTAGATCAGTGGGGACCTCACAGGAAGGTTGTGGAAAGAGGAAAGGAGCTCAGGGAGAAGAGAGCATTCCATGTCATTCTGCAGCAAATCCTCTTCCTGATAAAGGAGCAGCAATGACATGTACGGAAGGGAATCCTATAAACTGAATCGACACTAGAATTTGGGGGGGGGGAATTCTCCTACCATCACTGGCATAGTTCCAGTGCATTGCTAGGATAGACAGGGCATAGGCACCATGTCTTCTAGAACTTCTCAGATCAGGGCTAGATGGCACCACAGTTAAAACATTGGCAGCCCACCTACGCTTGCACTCCCATCATTGCTGTAACTGGTGGAGCTGCAACGATGATCATGCAACAGTGGGAGACTTCCCCAAAAATGCTAACGTAGATAAGGCTAAAGATAGAGTGGCCATGAGATGAGGCAATGGGGGCTTGGGAAGGATGGGAATATAGCTTCACCTCACTGTCAGAGGCCTGGAAGATTCATTATGACCTCTGCCCCCAAAACGAGGTGGTATGAAAAACACTCATGAAGGTCTACCACAGTAATAATTGAATGTTGCTAATGTTCTGAAAGTAGAGTATATGATGCTTGTGAATTACTTGAGACTTACAACACCTGTGTGGGAGACAAGGGCAGATAATTCCATTTGTAAACAAAGCAATAACAATAGATTGTATTGCTACAGTGTCTTCCACCCCTGTGCTTTCCTTTACTTGGCAAAGACCCCAGTCCTGCAGGGAGCTCCATGTGGAGTGCCCCCCTGTGCTTAGGCAGAGCTCTGGCAGGATCAAAGCCATCGTTTGCACCATCCTAAAGATGGTCCATTGTTTATATGAATTTGGAATAGGGGCCTTCCACAAATGTTACCTATAAATCTTTAGCAGAATCCAAACTCCCAGGTTGTGAAAGCTCCACGCTTGCAAACACACACAGGCTTAACTTTCCTCACACAGGGAGTCCCACTGAAGTCAGACTACTCATGTCCATAAATTCAATCCTGTGTGAGTGTCCCTAGCCTCAGAGACTTAAAGATTACAGAGGTTAGGTACAAAAAGTTCACTGTGGGACCAGCAGTGGTTTAGAAATGCCAGGTATCATTATTTTTATTAATAATTAGAAGGGTTATCTTCTGGATTAGACTCCTACTCTCAGTACCAGGCACTGCATTGTGTGAGTGGGTGTAACAGGAAACATTCCCAGTTCAGTCCACTCAGGTATTTTGTTTAACTTGGTTAATGTATTTGACTGAGCTGCTGGGAAAGCATGTCCCTTACAATCATCCTTTATACTTTGTTTGTCTCCACTCCCCACCCACTGTCCATGATTTTCTGGAACTCCTCCGCTCAATCACTATCTGCTTTTCCTGGTCAGGTCAAAATGTTAACCTGCTATGTTTCTGTTCAGCCATCTTATCTATGTAACAGCAGCCCGGTGCATCTTGAAAACAGAGGTCAAGCAATGTTTTCAGTCACAAACACATTAGCCATGGCTGGATTTTTCATCTTCAGTCCCTTTGTCTAGAGGTTGGCTACACATTTGATTGGGGATGTCCAGAGAGAGAGAGTACAGTGATTTAGCAGTTACTTGAGTCAACATATGCTTGAGAGCAGCATTTAATACACTTACAAGATTAAGCCTAGACCCAGAGAATGCGGACACAGCATTGGACAGGGCAGCGAAGGAGGGGAAACACTGATAACTCCTTCATCATCCAGCCCATTGTCCTGGGCTTTTCAGCATCTTACCCTGAACAATTCCGGCCCAGGGGGATGCTGCTTTGGATTCTTTTTTTTTAAATAAAGAGAAGACAAAGGACATGGCGGGGGATCCAACCCCCAAAGGCGGTGCCGCATGAGCAGTTGGTTAAAAGCAGGAGATTGTAGGCTGCAGCTCTTATTCTCCCTGCGTCAGTGTTCCCCTTAACAAGCTCTCACCATGACGCCAGGAGCAGCCTGGCAAATGTCAGCTCCTCACTGATTGTAAGAAAGGGCGGGGGAGGGAGGAGAGGAGACAGTGGCTGGGCATTGCTAGCCTGCCTGGAGCAATCTCCTCTGAATAATCAATAAGGAGAGAATCGATCCCACCTGCAGGTGCAGGCACAAAGCCACTCTGGGTGTGCGTGGACTGGGAAAAGCAGAAATGGGAAGGATTTTGGTTTCCTGTTTTCTTCTCTTATCCTCTGTTTCTCTCCCCCCCCCCACCACCCCCTTCTTCCTGTCACTTTTGCCCTCCTCTCTTATCTCACTGTAAAGCTCAGAATTCTGCACAAAGCCCCGGGTATTCTGCAGCCCGGGGACAGTGTCATTCTGTGCAGTGTGCAGCACCTAGCACAGTGTGGGTGCTACCATGGCCCTGTGCTACAATGGCATTCGATTCTGAAATCAGTTTTTAATACATGTCTCCTAAACTGGGAGCCTGGGAGGCAGAAAGGGCTGCATCACGCACTCCCTTGGGGGAGAGGAGGGCAGCAGCTGTCATCTGAGACACCTCAGCCCTGTCAGAGCAGAGCTCTTCTCTGAGTCCTGCATGAGTTAGGTGCTGCAGGGCAGGAGGCAGCACTTGCTCTGCAGGGCTCCTTAGCCAAGTAAGAACTGAATTCTCTTCTGAATGTAAAATAAGACAGGAGATCTACATTACACACTTCACCTCTCTACAAAGGAAAAAGGACTGTAAGCTGTTTAAAATCCTACCTACCACATGGGGCCACAACAGTGGTACTCATAACTCACCCAGCAATATCGTCAATCTATCTAGCTACACACACAGCCCGGCAGAAGAGTCTGTCCTATCTCGGGGACTCTCTGTTTGCCCCACCACCCTCACAAACATGATACTGTTCTGCGGTGATCTGGAAGCCTACTTTTGCCATCTCTGACTCAAAGAATACTTTCAAGATAACACTGAACAGCGCACTGATACACAGATACCCTCCCAGCAACAGCACGAGAAGAAGAACTCCACATGGACTCCTCCTGAGGGTTGAAAAATGACAGTCTGGACCTATACATAGGATGCTTCCACTGACGTTCACAGGCAGAAATTGTGGAAAAACAACGGTCGCTTGCCTCATAACCTAAGTCGTGCAGAACGCAATACCATCCACAGCCTCAGAAACAACCCTGACATTACAATCAAAAAGAACAGGAGGACTTGTGGCACCTTAGAGATTAACAAATTTATTTGAGCACAAGCTTTCGTGAGCTACAGGATGCATCCGATGAAGTGAGCTGTAGCTCACGAAAGCTTATGCTCTAATAAATTTGTTAGTCTCTAAGGTGCCACAAGTACTCCTTTTCTTTTTACTAAGAAACTGCACCATCTACTCAGGACACTCCCTACACTAACACAAGAACAAATCAATATACCCTTAGAGTCCCGACTGGGGTTATTCTATCTACTACCCAAGATCCACAAACCCGGAAATCCTGGACGCCCCATCATCTCGGGCACTGGCACTGTCAGTGAAGGACTGTCCGGATATGTGGACTCTCTACTTAGACTTTACGCCACCAGCACTCCCAGCTATCTCCGTGACACCACTGATTTCCTGAGAAAATTACAAAGTATTGGTGATCTTCCAGAAAACACCATCCTAGCCCCATGGATGTAGAGGCTCTCTACACAAACATCCCACACACAGATGGAATGCAAGCTGTCAGGAACAGTATCCCTGATGATGCCACAGCACAACTGGCTGCTGAGCTCTGGCAGCACAACTGGTGCGCGAGGTTATCCTCACGCACAATTATTTCAAATTTGGTGACAATATATACCTCCAGATCAGTGGCACTGCTATGGGCACCTGCATGGCCCCACAATATGCCAACATTTTTATGGCTGACCTGGAACAACAATTCCTCAGCTCTCGTCCACTCAAGCCCCTTCTCTACCTATGCTACATTGATGACATCTTCATCATCTGGACCCAGGGGAAGGAAACCCTGGAAGAATTCCACCACGATTTCAACAGCTTCCACCCCACCATCAACCTCAGCCTGGACCAATCTACACGGGAGGTCCACTTCCTAGACACCATGGTGCAAATAAGTGATGGTCACATTAACACTACCCTATACTGAAAACCCACCGACCCTTATGCCTACCTTCATGCCTCCAGCTTTTATCCCGGACACACCCAACAATCCATTGTCTACAGCCAAGCACTGAGGTACAACCGCATTTGCTCCAAGCCCTTAGACAGAGACGAACACCTACAAGATCTTCACCAAGCATTCTCAAAACTATGATACCCGCACGAGGAAATAAGGAAACAGATCAACAGAACCAGACATGTACCCAGAAGTCTCCTGCTGCGAGATAAGCCCAAGAAAAAAAACAACAGAACTCCATCACATACAGTCCTCAGCTAAAATCTCTCCAACGCATCATCAGTGATCTACAACCCATCCTGGACAACGATCCCTCACTTTGACAGGCTTTGGGAGGCAGGCCAGTCCTCGCCCACAGACAACCTGCCAACCTGAAGCATATTCTCACCAACAACTACACACTGCACCATAGTAACTCTAACTCAGGAACCAATCCATGCAACAAACCTCGATGCCAACTCTGCCCACATATCTACACCAGCGACACCATCACAGGACCTACCCAGATCAGCCGCACCATCACCGGTTCATTCACCTGCACGTCCACCAATGTAATATATGCCATCATGTGCCAGCAATGCCCTTCTGTTATGTACATCGGCAAAACTGGACAGTCCCTATGTAAAAGGATAAATGGGTACAAATCAGATATTAGGAATGGCAATATACAAAAACCTGTAGGAGTACACTTCAATCTCACTGGACACACAATAGCAGATTTAAAGGTAGCCATCCTGCAGCAAAAAAACTTCAGGACCAGACTTCAAAGAGAAACTGCTGAGCTTCAGTTCATTTGCAAATTCGACACCATCAGCTCAGGATCAAACAAAGACTGTGAATGGCTAGCCAACTACAAAAGCAGTTTCTCCTCCCTTGGTGTTCACACCTCAACTGCTAGAAGAGGGCCTCATCCTCCCTGATTGAACTAACCTCATTATCCCTAGCCTGATTCTTCCTTGCATGTTTATACCTGCCTCTGGAAATTTCCACGACATGCATCCTACGAAGTGAGTATTCACCCATGAAAGCTTATGCTCCAATACGTCTGTTGTCTATAAGGTGCCACAGGACTCTTTGCCGCTTTTACAGATCCAGTCTAACTCGGCCACCCCTCTGATACTATCTTCTGAATATAGTGTCTTAGCCCCCTCAGCTAACCTCCCCCCCATGCTGCTGAATTCCTCCCATTTTTTACCTCCTTAGCTGGCCACACACAGTCCCTCTCCTGCACAGCTCCTCAAGTAGCAACGGGACAAGCTGAGGAGCTAGATTAAAGTGGTTCTCAAACTTCATTGAGCCGCGACCCCTTTCTGACAACAAAAATTATTACCCGACCCAAAGAGGGGGGACCAAAGCCTGAGCCCACCCAAGCCCCGAGCCCCAGCAAGTCTAATGCCAGCCCTGGCAGCCTCATTAAAACAGAGTCATGACCCACTTTGGGGTCCCAACCCACAGTTTGAGAACCCCTGAAGAAGATGGAAAAAAACCTGACAATCTTGTGAATGTACACAGCATGCTGGGGAAAAGGTAAATTATGTGGACTTTAGACAGCTGATTATTAATATTAATGACAGACCCTTTCTGAATAACAATGATAGCTAGACAATGCTTTCCAGTACCCCTGTGAATTAGGTAGATGCCATTAATCCCATTTTAGAGAAGGGGATGCTGAGTCAGAGTTTAATGGTAAGATGTTCTAAAGCATCTCTGTCCCATTTTCAAAAGCACCAAAGTCACTTAGGAGTCTGTGGGTATGTTTACACTGCAAAAACAGTGTGTTCTTAACTCAGGTTAGCTAACTCAGGTTAAAATAATAGTGAAGAACATGAGAACAGCCATACTGGGTCAGACCCAAGATCCAACTAGCCCAGTATCGTGTTTTCTGACAGTGGCCAATGCTAAGTGCCTAAGAGGAAATGAACAGAACAGGTAATCAAGTGATCCATCCCCTGTCGCCCATTCCCAGCTTCTGGCAAACAGAGGCTAGGGACACCATCCCTGTCCATCCTGGTTAATAGCCATTGATGGACCTATCCGCCGTGAACTTATCTAGTTCTTTTTTGAACCCTGTTATAGTCTTGGCCTTCACAACATCCTCTGACAAAGAATTCCACAGGTTGATAGTGCATTGTGTGAAAAAATACTTCCTTTTGTTTGTTTTAAACCTGCTGCCTATTAATTTTCATTTGCTGGCACCTAGTTCTTGTGTTATGAGAAGGAGTAAATAACACTTCCTTATTTACTTTCTCCACACCAATCATGATTTTACAGATCTTTATCATATCCCCCCCCGCCCCCAGTGGTCACTTTTCCAAGTTGAAAAGTCCCAATCTTATTAATCTCTCCTAATATTGCAGCCCTTCCATACCCCTAGTCATTTGTGTTGTCTTTTTCTCAACCTTTTCCAATTCCAACATATCTTTTTGGATATGGGGCAACCACATCTGCACATAGTATTCGTGTGGGCGTACCATGGATTTATATAGGGGCAATATGATATTTTCTGTCTCATTATCTATCCATTTCTTAATTATTCCCAACATTCAGTTCGCTTTTTTGACTGCCATTGCACACTGAGTGGATGTTTTCAGAGAACGATCCACAATGACTCCCAAGGTCTCTTTCTTGAGTTGTAACAGCTAATTTAGACCCCATCATTTTATATGTATAGTTGGGATTATGTTTTCCAATGTGCATTACTTTATATTTATCAACATTGAATTTCAACTGCCATTTTGTTGCCCAGTCACCCAGTTTTGAGAAATCCTTTTGTAGCTCCACGTAGTCTGCCTGGGACTTAACTATCTTGAATAATTTTGTATCAGAAAGGAAAAAGAGATGGCAATTCACCTTTTAGCACAGGTTAGCAATTCGACTTAAAACTATATGGTAACCTGAGGTTGAATTTGAGGTGTGAACCTGAGTTAAAAGTCAAGTTGCTGTGTCTTCACTGCTATTTTAACTCAGATGTGTAGGTTATGAAACTCTGCCTGGGGCCTCACATTTATGAAATTTAGGACCAGCCCCCAGATGTAGTCATGGCCCAAAACATTACCACAGCTTGGGACAGTGGAATCTAGTAGCAATATTATTACAAGAGCAGGCTTAGGGCAGATTGCTATTGACTTTTGATTTTAGAAGTCACAATATGTGTTAACTATTCTATGTGTTCCCAGAGATGATGAACTGGGTGCTTTTAAGAAACTTAAAAAATAAACAAGTCAAATATGGTGACTGCTAAAGTGTAACCTAAAGCCCACTGACATCAATGGCTGAGTTTTTCCACTGTCTTCAGTGGGCTTTTTCAATCAGGCCCTAAAATTTATCAACTTTCCTGTGCAGTTGGAAGGCCGTCTTTAATTCACTGAGTTCCTTCTTTCTCTACCCTTGTCTTGTACAGGAATTGCAAGGGTCTAAGATATACGCTGTAAACTGGGTGCTGTAATGCCACACCGCAGGTAGGGCAGCCTGCAATGGAGGTGCTGAGGGGTAAAGCCAGTATTTCAGCCTCGACTTTGCATTTCTTTGCTTTGTTGGTTTGTGTTCATCCTTTCAATGATGCCTTCAGCCTCTTCTGTCCTGAACCATGTACACTCAGGAAAACACACACCTTGGGTGCTATCATTGTATCAAGCATATGCATCCTGTCACTTCAAGTCATTTCAGTGGGTCTCTCCGAGGAAATTGCTTTTGATCAATTGGTACCAAAGTGACACATACCAGCACTTATTAGTACTGGCAATAATAACAGTATGAAGAAGTTTTTGCTCAACGACTGTGTTTGAGGACCTGATACTGCACCATTAGGGGCAACTGGGTGTTTGCCATTGACTTCAATGAGAGCAGGACCAAAGCCTAAGAACTGAGATCCTGTTCCTGCAATCAGCTCCACATGCCTGGTCTATTGCACCAACATGGAGTCCCTTTGACGTGAAAGGAGTTCTGCGTGAGTGTAAGTGTCCACCAAAGATATAAAGGCACTGAAATGACTGAGAAAAGTGCCTCCTTCATATCATATTTGATTTAGTCCTTCATGACATTTTGATTTAAAAAGAAAATTAGCACTATGAAAAATCAGTAAAGCCCATAATAAATGGATTAAAAACTGGTTAAGTCAGTGTTTCCTAAAGGGTGGGTCCTGGCGCACCAGTGGGTCATGGAAAAGTTCTAGATGGGCCGCCATGGTCAGGGTCGGATTAACCTATCATTTATAATTTATCAGCTCAGTGCTATTCAATAACTTCAATGATGTGAATGAAAAAATAAAAAAAATCCTGGTAAAATTTGCTGATGGCACAAAAATTGATGTAGTAAATAACAATGGAGCCAAGACAGTTATACAGACCAACATGGATCACTTGGTACAGTGGGCTCATTTGAACAACATATATTTAACAGAGTTGAATACAAGCTCATACATTTAGGTGCTGAAACTGGCTTGAAGTGGTGTCCATCATATACAGGCTTTGGTTCTGTGGCTCTCAGCACCCCCACTGTACAAATTGTTCCAGCAACATTGGTCTGACCCAGTATGGCAGTTCTTATGGTCTACAAGTACCTATATGGGGAAGAGATTTCTGATTGTAGATAGTGTTGTAATCTATCAGAAAAGGGCATAACAACATTGAATGGCTGGAAGCTTAAACTGGACTAATTCAGACTAGAAATAAGATGCACATTTTGAACTAAGAAGGTAATTAACCATTGGATAACTTACCCTGAGACCTGGTGGATTTTCCATTACTTGCAGTCTTTAAATCAAAACTATGTTCCTAAAAATTCAGCTGTTGTTCAAACAGAAGTCATGGGTTTGTTATAAATATTACTGGGTGAGGTTCTATGCCCTGTTGTGCAGGAGGTCAGAATAGGTAGATGGTCATGACAGTCCCTTCTGTCCTTAAAATCTGTGAATCTATGTCAGAGTGACAGAGACTTCCTCTTACAGGCACTTCCTTAGAAAGAGAGCTCCGGTGGCATTTCAGCCCTTCAAGGAGGTTGCAATATAAGCTCCTTACTGAATTGCATCATTTGTGCTGTGCTGCTACATAGCAGAGGTTACAAACGCAGGAGATGTTCCTATAGGTAACCAAACCACAAACACTTCTGATCTCAAAGATGAGCTTTACATTGCATGGGGGGAAACCCAGCACCTATTAATAACCTAAGAACAGCCATACTGGATCAGACCAATGGCTCATCTAGCCCAGTCTCTGACAGTAGCCAGTACCAGAGCTTCAGAGGGAGTGTATAGAACAGGTCAGCTTTGGAGAGATTATCCACCCCTAGCACTCCTCCGGAACTTGAACTTGGATTGTCAAAGGAAATTATATATAATTTTTGTATCTTTTAGACAAATTATATTTTGCAAATAAGCTCAAAATCCCTTCTCCCAAGCTTGTTTTTAATCCTTATATATCAAAGAACTCTGCAGTGTATCAGGAGATGTTATCTGTCTTGGGGTATTGCAGTGGGTTAGAGAAAAAAGAAGAGGCTGGAGTATCTCCTCTCAGTTCAAACTTCCCCTATTGCCCACCCCTAAATAACATTCTATTTATGCAAATCTCAATTTGGTGAATGAGCTGCTCAGTCAATTTGTGCTCAAGCTTCCAATTTTCACTCCGTGTAATGATTGCAGCAAAAGGGAAGGATCTCTGCAAAAATACAATATCCTGGGGTCAATCTTCATCAAGATATGCACGGATTTAGCTCTGCAACTGCCATTCACATTAATGACAGGTTTCAGAGTAGCAGCCGTGTTAGTCTGTATCCGCAAAAAGAAAAGGAGGAAATGTGGCACCTTAGAGACTAACAAATTTATTTGAGCATAAGCTTTCGTGAGCTACAGCTCACTTCATCGGATGCATCCGATGATATCTGATGAAGTGAGCTGTAGCTCACGAAAGCTTATGCTCAAATAAATTTGTTAGTCTCTAAGGTGCCAGAAGTACTCCTTTTCTTTTATTCACATTAATGGGAGTCATGCAGCTAAATCACTGTGCTGGAGATTCCCCTGCCTGTAGCCTCCCAGTCTAAACAAAAAATAAAAGAGAAGAATGCGAACAAAAGGTTCTGTTCTCCCTCTTCATAAGGCCAAGAGAAGACCCATTGCTGGGGAAGAAATGTCACTCACTGCTCACTAATCATTGTGGAGGGCAGCAGGGAATAGGCATTCAAGAAGCAGGGAGAAGGCCAGCAGCCCTTTGTGCATCTGTTACTGTAAATTCTAAATTAGAGCCTCCGTTGTGACACAAAGCACAAAACCCAGCTGCTTGTGTGGGGCCTGATTGCCAGCAGAGAAGAGCGTCAATTATTTACCGTTTTCTAAAGGACTCCACTTTCTGCAACAGTGCTGAAATATGTGTGAAATGCTTCTGAATCTGTTAAATGTGTGGGGTGCAGAAATGTATCAGAGACATAGGGACAGGTCTCTTCTAACCATTAGAGCAGAAGGCTGGGAGTCAGGTCTCCTAAATTCTGTTATTGATTTTTGCCATTGGCTTACTTGTTGTGACATTGAGCAAGTCACTTAAGCAAGTATTTTCAAAAGCATCAACTAATTTTGTGACCCTCCATTTTGGGAGCCCACCTGAAGACATTTTCAGCAGGGCCGAGCACCCACAGCTCCCATTAACTTTAACTGGTGTTTTGGATGTCTCTGAAAATCAGGCCAATGGGTGTCTCAGATTGGCCACCTAAAATTCTTGGACAGTTTTGAACATTTCTGCTTCTATTGCCCCATCTGTAAAACAAGGACAATCATACTGATCTAGGGCCAAATTTTGATCCCACACCAGTGAAAGACTGGAATAATTCCACTGAAGTCAGTGGAGTTACTCCAGATTTCTTGAGATGATTGAGATGCACTGCACCATGGATGGAATTTGCTATGTAAGAGAATGAGTGACTATATTTGTAATAAGAAAAGGAGTACTTGTGGCACCTTAGAGACTAACAAATTTATCTGAGCATAAGCTTTCGTGAGCTATAGCTCACTTCATCAGATATCATCGGAAGCATCCGATAAAGTGAGCTGTAGCTCACGAAAGCTTATGCTCAAATAAACTTGTTAGTCTCTAAGGTGCCACAAGTACTCCTTTTCTTTTTTCACATTCACAGTAAATCAATTGTGCTGTTGAGAAATCATCCCTGTGGAACTCAGCCAGCCTTGGGGGATGAATAATCCACTAATTCACTCCTCTCCTCCCATCCCAGCCCTTGCACAGAATGCAAGCAACATGGGGGAAATACATCCAGTTATTGTAAACAACATGCTATGGCAGACCCTCAGCTAGTGTAAATCCATATAGCTCTATATGCAGATTTACACCATATGAAAATTTGATCTCCATTTCCAAGGAAACAAAGGGGGTGAATATTAATTATACTGGGCCCAGAAAGCTCCTTGAAATTGATTTAGCAGACAGCAATTAACATGGAAACCTGCCTCTCTGTAGTTTGAAGCATATTTTAAATATATATTTTACTGCATGAACAAAATCCAGAGCTTGAAGAAGACCTTATGGGCAGAGATGTGGAGGTCCTGCACACAGTAGGGTTAAATGGGTAATGAAAACCTGCTTTGCTGCTTTTAAACACTGACAGGGACGATTCTTCATTTTTTCAGAGTGTGCGTAAGTCTCAGCGCATTTTTAGTGGGACATTGTCCAGTTAATAATCATGTGAGGCCTGGATTCTTCTCTTACTCACACTAGTGTAAACCACTGAAATCAATTGAGCTTCCCCAGAGTAAAGCTGGTGTGAGTGAGGACCGTATTTTTCTAAAATATATTTCCTTATCTATATTGTAAAGTATAGTAAAGACTTAAAGTAAAGTCTTTAAGTAAAGACAGTAAAGACTTAAAATATTTGTAAATATCATGTACTTTCCACTATTTGTATGGCTTGCTTCTTTTATTTATGTATTTATTAATTTGCAGTTTTCATCTTGAACAATGAAAGTAGACTTATTTTATTTATTTATATTCTGGTATAATATATTCGGGCCCCATTGTGCTAGGCACCCTACAAATAAGATTTGTCAGTTTCCATGTTGCTTATAGTCAGTTTTCACTTCCAGGTCAATTTTTTCACTTTTTAGTTCTCATACATTAGCACAGAGGTGCTATTTATATACCTGTGCAGAGGAGCCTGCAGCCACAGTCATGTTACACACAGTGACGGGCTGCCAAGAGGTGGGGGGTAGGGTTAACAACTGTCTAATCACACAAACCCAACCACCCACCCCGCCCCTTCTCCAAGGCCCCACCCACTCCAGCTCCCCTCCCTCTATTGCTCACTCTCCCCCAACCTCACTCACTTTCACTGGGCTGGGACAAGGGGTTGGGGTGTGGGCTCTGGGCTAGGGCCGAGGGGTTTGGAGTGTGGGAGAGGGCTCTAGGCTGAGCCGCGTGAAGGAGGGA
Source organism: Dermochelys coriacea (assembly GCF_009764565.3). NCBI lineage: Eukaryota > Metazoa > Chordata > Testudines > Dermochelyidae > Dermochelys > Dermochelys coriacea. The sequence continues at coordinate 157,406,885 of NC_050068.2, forward strand.
GTGTGGGGTACAAGCGCTGGGTGGGAGTTTGGGTGCAGGAGGGGGTTCAGGGCTGGGGTAGGGGGTTGGGATGCAAGAGGGGGCTCCAGGATGGGGTTGGGGTGTAGGAGTGGGTGCGGAGTGCAGACTATCTTGGGTGGCTCCTGTTCTGGCCCTGCACTGCTTGCAGAAGCAGCCACCATATCTGGCCTCTGGGGGGTTGCAGGGGGCTCCGCGAGCTGCCCGCAACTGCAAGCACCACCCCCGCAGCTCCCATTGGCTGCAGTTCCCAGTCAATGGGAGCTGCAGAGTTGGTGCTCAGGGTGTGGGCAGTGCACAGCCCCCCCAGGGGCTGCAGGGACGTACCAGCCGCTTCTGAGAGCGGCGTAGGGCCAAGGCAGGCAGGGAGCCTGCCTTAGCTCCACTGCACCGCTGGAGTTTTAGTGCCTAAAATCTCCCAGTTTGGCTTCAGTAGCTTCTGGGAGATAGGGCCTGATTCCAGGAGACTCCCAGCAAGACCGGGAGGGTTGGCAACCCTAGGTGGGGGTGGCAATTTGCCCCTGGTCCCCATTTGAGAGGGGCCCCAAATCGACCTGGCATGCCAGTTCACAAGGCCACTCACTGAAATTTGGCCCAGTGACCCCTCCATCACAACGGAAGGGTTGCTCGCCCACAGCTGGGTGGTGCCAGGCTAAGTTAAAACAAGAATAGGAGTACTTGTGGCACCTTAGAGACTAACAAATTTATTAGAGCATAAGCTTTCGTGAGCTACAGCTCACGGATGCATCCGATGAAGTGAGCTGTAGCTCACGAAAGCTTATGCTCTAATAAATTTGTTAGTCTCTAAGGTGCCACAAGTACTCCTTTTCTTTTTGCGAATACAGACTAACATGGCTGCTACTCTGAAACCTGTCCTTAAAACAAGAATGTTTCAGTTGTGCATACCATGTGAAAAATTTCTGGGGTTTTCTGGGGGTATGGGCCCCCGTACTTGTCTATTCTGATTTTTATATTTTTCCTATCAGCTGAGAAGCTGAATTATGTGGATTTCAAATACTACAGGGGAATGTCTGTGTTTTACAAACTGTTCCCAATAGAATTAAGAATAAAAAATCATGGGAACATTTATATTGGGAGTGATTTTAAAAATACTCATATTTTAGAAAGAATCTAAATTAGGACCAAATTTGGTAGGGAAGTACCTCTTTAAAATCATTCTTTTCTGCTGTTAGACTGTGGGCTGGTGCTGCATATGGAATTATCCGCAACCTCCATCAGTCTCACCACAGCCTTCTATCTTTAGGTGTCTGAGCAGTCACTGAGCGCCAACGGTTGCTTAATCACAAGGATCCCATGAGGTTCAGTCATGCTAAATAAGTCATCGTGCGTGCCCATGACTCATGTCACGGGTGGGCTCAACAGTGATTCAAACGTGAAGCACTGTGTCAGTTCCATCCTTACTTATATGATGACATTGTTAACAGAAGAAAACAAATTCAAAAGAAATGCTTCTGAGATTGAGTGAACAATCTCTTTTCTGCCTAATTCCTCAAACTGCAACATAAGTCGCAAACCATAGGGCAAAAGCGGTCACTCTGCAGTGGGAAACAGAAGGACTCCTCTCTGATTTCTGCCCCACAAACTTCCCCACTATCTAGCCCTAGTTATTTAGGTGGGGCATTTTGGAAAACATTTGTCCCCAGATGGGGCAGGGAGGAGAGCTTTATCTGCAAAGAAAGAGTCATTACTGCTTGTATCTGGATAAGCTTAGGAAAGGAAAAACATGCATTTGTAAAATAATAGAAAATAATAGTTTGAAACTTCTTTGCCACAATGTCAGCAGCCCCTGTACTGTGTCATTTGCAATGACAGACATGTGTGAATGGCGCTCAGCTGTTGGTATCAATGAATCATTATTCCTAGCTGTATTCAATTGTCTGAGGTCTGTATGCTCCTGAAATGCCCCATACAAAGATGCTAATTATCAGCTTCCCAAGAGTAATAATTGCGCCTAATCACATACTTCTGTGAGGAAGCCAATCCCTTGTCTCTGTCAGCAGTGCAGAAGTTACAGATGTACGAACCCATAAACACTAGAAACTTGAGGCTGGTGGAGGAACAATCTGCTTTGTGTGGCACGTGCGCTGCTGCCAGGTTGTCCTGCTTTCTTAGCCCTTCTCACAAAATGTGCTTTTTACAAATACATTTTGCATTAGAGAGTCATAGCTAAAGGAAAATAAACAAAAGAAACAGCTTTTCTACACATTTTGATCGGTAAAGAAACCTAGTTTGTTGTAAAAAGAAAAGGAGTACTTGTGGCACCTTAGAGACTAACAAATTTATTAGAGCATAAGCTTTTGTGAGCTACAGCTCACTTCATTCATGCATTCGATGAAGTGAGCTGTAGCTCACAAAAGCTTATGCTCAAATAAATTTGTTAGTCTCTAAGGTGCCACAAGTACTTCTTTTCTTTTTTTACTGAAGTCTAGGGTTACTCATATGAGCAAGGGGTGTGTCTGTGCGGATTTGTTCTTGTGCTTTTTCAGGGAGTTTCTTGAGCAAATGCTGTAGTTTCTTTTGGTAACTCTCAGTGGGATCAGAGTGTAATGGCTTGTAGAAGGTGGTGTTGGAGAGCTGCCTAGTAGCCTCTTGTTCATACTCCGACCTATTCATGATGACGACAGCACCTCCTTTGTCAGCCTTTTTGATTATGATGTCAGAGTTGTTCCTGAGGCTGTTGATGGCATTGTATTCTGCACGGCTGAGGTTATGGGGCAAGCGATGCTGCTTTTCCACAATTTCAGCTCGTGCACGTTGGCGGAAGCACTCTATGTAGAAGTCCAGGCTGCTGTTTCGACTTTCAGGAGGAGTCCACCCAGAATCCTTCTTTTTGTAGTGTTGGTAGGGAGGTCTTTGTGGGTTAATATGTTGGTCAGAGGTGTGTTGGAAATATTCCTTGAGTTGGAGACGTCGAAAATAGGATTCTAGGTCACCACAGAACTGTATCATGTTTGTGGGGGTGGAGGGGCAAAAGGAGAGGCCCCGAGATAGGACAGATTTTTCTGCTGGGCTAAGAGTATAGTTGGATAGATTAACAATATTGCTGGGTGGGTTACGGGAACCACTGTTGTGGCCCCTTGTGGCATGTAGTAGTTTAGATAGCTTAGTGTCCTTTTTCTTTTGTAGAGAAGCAAAGTGTGTGTTGTAAATGGCTTGTCTAGTTTTTGTAAAGTCCAGCCACGAGGAAGTTTGTGTGGAAGGTTGGTTCTTTATGAGCGTATCCAGTTTTCAGAGCTTTGTTGTAGTTTGTTGTTTAGTTTCTGACCTGCAGTAGAAAGCTTCCATCTCTCTGCTCATCTGGCCTATAAGGCAGGAAACATTTTCTATCAATATTTTCTACATTCTCAGGTCTGAAACATTAGCCAAAATGCATCGTATAATTGTTATTTCTAGAGCCAAGCAAGTAACATCACTCTGCTGCAAAAGCTAGCTGGGACCACTGATATGTAGCTGGCCTCTTTTGCAAAAAAAAAAAAAAAAAAGGCAGTAAATAATTTAACAGGATGAGTGTGTACATATATATGTGTGTGTGGTGGAGTGTATACATATATTCTTAAAATAACATATGTGAGGGTGATAGCCATGTGAGGGTGATAGCTGTCTGATAAATTGCAGAACCATGTGACAAATGAATTTCATGGGTCTAATCCTGGTCTCACTAAAGTCAATGGAAGTTTTGTCATTGATTTCAGTGGAGCCAAGATTTCATCCCATGATTTTAAAGTCCAATATTTTGTACCATTAGAAAGGGGGAATTCCCAGCTTCTCAGTGGGACCAAGCACTCACTTCTAGCCTTGGGAGTCCTAAGTCATCACACTTAAGGCTGTTATATTTTTTATATACCTTTATTGTAGGTAGTTTATACAACCTTTTATGGCTCCCTCAAATCCTGGAACATTTGGGATTCATGGTAACTAAGGCACCTGGCTTTACAAGCAGTTCAATCTGAAAAAATAGTCCCATTTTAAAAAAAAAATTAAAACTTTCTTACATTTTTCTGCATCATGTGTGGTATATGGAGACCACAAAATATTATGGTATTGCATGAAGCGTTGATAAGCACTTGTTTGGGATGAGCTGCCTATCTGATTAGGACTTTGCCGTTTGTGAGTAATGCGCCTATCCAAAACTTAATGTAACCCTAAATCTAGTGCCTTAGTTACCATAAATCCAACTCTACAAAGCTCAGAGAGAGAACAATTAAGACTAATAAATGTAAAAACCTCCAAAACGGACCCATGTTACCCTTTCCTTCCATAGCAAAGTCACCTTTTAAAGACAGCTATCATGAGCCCTTTCAGGGCTATTTCTCTGTTCTGGGGTGCTGGGTCTCCCTTTCCTAATTGTGTAATGCTCCTGTTTCTATCCAGGCTACAAGATATCTCTCACACCGTAAACCCAGGACATTTTTGTGTCTAGACAAGTTATCTCTGGCCCAAGACTGATTCAGGTATCTCAAAAATTAGAATAAATCCCTGGAGAGAGGAAATAGTGAGCTGGGTGCAGATGAGGTAGTCAGAGATGCTTGATAAATATATTTCCCACATGGCTCTGCAATGTTATCATATGCAAGTCACCTCCACATCTGTGGTGTGCGTATATAACATTTTGTCTGCTCCCCTTCTCCTCCTCACTAACTATTAAGGTTGCTCATTGTACATGAAGCCAGGGACAAGAGACTTCATTTGATCTGTTGTGTTAAGAGTACAATGAAAACGCCTGTGTTTTGACAAGCAAACTCAGCAAGTGCGACAAGGAAATCATCCAAAGGAGTGATTAATAAAAACAGTCAATATTCAGACATGCGACAAGCCTAGTAGTAAAAATATAACGAGCGCGAGTTGCTTTCTTTTGTGCTACAGTCGTCACCACCATCACTTCCGTAAGTGCTCCTCATCTTTTGCCAATCAGACTGAGATCCTTGGCAAGCACAGTAAGCCTGTTTTTCAAGAAGAAACTGAACTCTTGGAAAATTAACACCAATCATTCAAGCCAGGTGCAGCTCTGAGTGAGGTTAGATGACACAAAATCAAAAATCCTTTAACTAGTCAAGACTCTCCTAGCATCCTCCATTGCATCATCTTTAGCGCTCATAAACATAGCATGTAAGCACAACCAGCTAGTAATATTGGCATGAGTGCAGTGTGCTGTAGGGGTGCGTGAAGTCCTAAATAGAGTAAACAAGGACCCACTCATGTACAAACCTTACTCATGTAAATTAATTCTTAATCACAAGTAGAGCCGCATGGACTTGAGTGGGACATCAATGTGAGACCCATCAGCTTTCGCTTTTCTGATCCTTTTGTTCCACAGATAAAGCAGAGGATGAGGTTCAGGGGCCAACAAATTATAAAATCACTGGGAGAAGGACCTTGTCTTTATTCATGCATTATATAAAGCTGAGCACACGGCCAGCTCTTAACAAATAATGAATATTGATGAGGCAGAATTGGCCCAAAGTCATTAATTAGTGAAAAACAACAAAATATTTTTGTTCATATGATTTGGCCATGACTTTTCCTATCACTGTCACGCTTCCATTCATTCCTGGATTTCTGTATTTGCTTGATCTAAGCAAGAAAGGTTTTTATTTTGCTCTTGATTCATTTTATTTCAGTAGATACCATTCTCTTGCATAATATCCTTATTTCGTAGTTTAAATTGTTTCTTTGTCATAAATCATGGAAGCTTATTTAACAGAATGAATAATCGATTTCCCTCCCCACTTCAAAATGCACATATAATGTTATAAACTGCTGTGACTCATACCCAGATAGAGTGGAGAATAAGGCATCCTGCAGGAGTAACAGCTACTTTATTGGGTGACATATTAAAGATAAAGGGTTTTGTTATTGATTGATAAATACACTGGACATTGTGCAACATTTGACTTTCCCCTGCTCAATATTGACTTTCATTTTCTTCTTATGATAACTGTTAAGAAATCAGTGTCTGCATTCTCTCTGAGGTGGCTTTTCTGTCGATAGACCCTGATTCCTTTTGTCTTCTCTTCCCTCCTTTTTCACAGATTAGTTTTTCACTGAAACATAAAAGAATCTTCAACTGGCAAAATCAAGGTTGACAGGAAGCGAAATCAGACAGCAGGCATGACCCATACATGTTGTTGAAGACTTATTTCAGCCTGCGCCCCTTACCTCTGAGAAATAGTTTATATTATAAAAAATACAGATTTAAGAAAATGTAAATGTTATGTTAAAAGTGTATCCTAATGATTATGATTATAATTTGCATCTAGCAGCCACAATCAGAGATCAGGACCTCATTGCACTAGGTGCTGTACAAACACACAACAAACAGCCCCTGCCGCAAAGAGCTTCCACTTGAAGTAATGTAGGTATAATATCTCAATAGGTATTTGTCATGTGTTGTAAACGACCACAGAGTTGTTATTGCAGTTTTGACACAACGCGGACTAGGTGACCTATGGCCAGACACTTTGAAAATTCTCAAAAAGAAAAGGAGTACTTGTGGCACCTTAGAGACTAACAAATTTATTTGAGCATAAGCTTTCGTGAGCTACAGCTCACTTCATCATCCGATGAAAGCTTATGCTCAAATAAATTTGTTAGTCTCTAAGGTGCCACAAGTACTCCTTTTCTTTTTGAGAATACAGACTAACACGGCTGCTACTCTGAAACCTGAAAATTCTCAGTTATTCGTATCCCCATTTTATTATGGCCAGACTGACTCACTGCTTGCATGGCTTATTCAGTCAAGACTTAAACCAGAGCCATTTGCAAACAGCAGTTCTATCAAGGGAGCTGAAGGAAAACCTGCCACCTGCTATTGGCCAAATCTGGGTCTGGCACCAATGGACATGGAACAGAAAGGTTCTGCAGGACTTCTGGGGAGGGTGAGGTGTGTGTGTGAAATTTTACCCCAAGGCCACAGAATGGCGGCGGAGCTGGTATACGGCTACAAACACAGTCCCTGGCTGTCAGCAGAATCTACAGCCATTGCACCCTCTTCTACTGGAGATTCAGCTGATGGAGTGATATAGCTGTAGATCTATTGGCCACAGATCTATTGTAAATACAAGCTGTGAACTCCCTTGTGTGGGTTCCCCACATCAAGTGTCTGCACTGTGCAGTAGAACTATACTGATTCCATTGTCTATTGGGCCTTCCAAATAAGTCGGGTTGGGTTGCATTTGCTCCTTAGCCGGTAGGAGCTGTGCTAAAATGGAAGTAGCTCAAAGGGTATGTCTATACTGCACACCAAACCTGGTTCTGTGAGACCCAGGCTTATGGACTTGGTGTTTCCAAGCCCAGACCTGAGCATCCACACTGCATTGTAAACCTGGGTTTACAATTGCTGGACCCAGGTTTCACAGCCATGCTAACGCATCCATACAGCACCACACTGACCTTCTGATGTGGGTCTGCAGTTTGAGCTTCATCCATGTTGCAAAATCACAGGGCTTGGACCTCAGTCACAGCAGGACTCTGGATCTTACCCACTCCCTAGCAGAGTCCTGGGACCCAGGTCCTGAGTGCTTGCTGACCCAAGTCAGACTGATTTGTGTGTGGACTTACAAGGGGCTTGCGCTGAAACCTGAGTCAGAGCCCGGCCTTAGTGTGCAGTGTAGACATACCCAAAGGTGCCTAAAAATCACGAAGGATTAAGGTTCTCAAATCTCTTTAAAGCTCCTCTGATAATGTGATGATGAATTCAGGGGTCTTCCTTTTATTCACCAAATATTAGGATCCTAGTATGTTGCATCAAATCTATGGGCCCAATCAACAGGATTGCATGGAACCCTTGATAATCCAAAGGTCATTTATTTTTGTGGGGCCTAAAAATTTCTGATTGGGCAATGCCAGTTGTAATGAAATAATGTAGGAAGAGCAGATCCTTTGATCCGTAGGACAACTTCTGGAGGATGCATGTCCATTTAAGGGTTGATGTTGCTTTCTTTTTATCCTGTGTGAAAGGTTAATCAGAGTGAACAGCGAGCACTGCAAGAAGGTGGATGGGTGGCATCTCAGGGGAAACTGAAGAACAAACTGCTTTACAAACATCACTTTGCAGAGTATATAAATGGGAAAGGTGGTATTTGGACATGTAGCCTTGCTGAAAGGATGTATGCCTATCAAAGAACAAAGCAATCAAGAAATTATGAACTCATTAATATCCAGTTAAGACTGGCCTTTTAAGTAACTCTGCTCCCCTCCCCTCCCCCCTGCACCAAACTGGAATTCTGTTATACACTACTCAATACAATGATTCATATTTTGCCAGGAATATTCTCTATTACAGAATAATTTAATTTTTCAAATGCACCACAGTAAGCATTACGAAAATAAACAAACATACAACCTTCTCTTTCAAAGGCTTAATAAGAGATCATTTTGGTGTGAAGTACAACAAAATCAAAGCATAATTCTTTTATGTTAACTCAAATATGGAGTCATTTTCGTCTTTATGAAGCTTTTTTCTTTTTATATCTGCTGTTTTCCAACTATTCTCTTTCATGCATGAAAACCAAGTCAATCTATTCCCTTTGATTCATGCAACAAAATACATAGTTTTGACCCATATTTTGAAGGGACCTTATTGAAAACATGACTAGCTGAGAATAGAAGGCTAAGGCAAAGGGCTCCATTGCTAGGTGATTTCATCTAACTCCAGCTTTCAGTTTATTACCCTGACAAAACATCTCTCAGTTGCAGAGCACATTCCTACCTCCTGCAGAGAATATATTCAGGATTAACTACCCTGAAATGAAAGTGTGTTGACGCAGGGAAGCCATTTTACTAAACAGCAGTTGTGAATTGAAGGGTCCTGTATGATATTATACATGGACTAAAAGCAATTTAAACACAGTAAGGGAAAAATGTGGAAATCATTTTTGGCAAGAAAGGAGGCATAAAGTATGTAAATTAATGTTTGTCAGGCTGCTAAAGCTTCTCCAGTGGAAAAAGTGTTCTCTTTTTTATCTATACTGATAGAAATAGCAACCACAAATGTCCTCCAGTCCCAGAGCATCTAAAATGTGCAATCATTGGGGTTTGAGCTGTGCTCTCTCCATCCAAATAAAATGTAACCCATGCACCCCATGGAGATTTTACTCTGTATGCATGTGGGTGCCTGTGTGCGTGTGTGTGCGCATGCATGTGTGCACTTGTTTGGGTGGTTTTTTCCCCTTGGGATCCTTTGCACCCTTCAGTTTTGCTATGCTTTTGCATTCACAAAGCACACTCTGCTATCAGTCTGCATAACGTCTATTTGAGATTTAGCAAAACTACAAAAAGAAAGAAACATTATAAAGGTTCCATTAGAGAGCATAGTGTGCATGTTTCCTCTCTACAGGCTGCAACAATAATGAGAACAAGGAGTGAGGAGCTGGTTCCAGTCAAGATTTACAGGCCCTGGGTTTCTGTCGCTCTGCAGCATGTATTGTCATTTACACCTGAGTAAAACGGGTGTGAAATGCACCTAACTCAGAATGGCAGCATTTTATACCCACTTTGCATTAGTGTGAATGATCACACAAAGTGCAACACAGCATCTGGCTTGAGGTGGGTGTGGCAGATACAACACTTCACACACACACACAGTTTACTCTCCTACTCCTTGCCCTTCCTACCACCTTATGCCCTCAGGCTGCCCCAGAATCCAGTAATCCTCTTCTTTGGTACCCTTTCCCCCCAGTCTCCTACTGCCGCATCACCAACCCCCTCCCCTTGCAGCCCCAAGCTTTCTCTTCCTCCAAACAGACCCCCCCACAAGTTAGGTCTTGGTTTTAGGAGGGTGTCATAACCGTACGGATAGCCTAGAATTCCTCCTTCCCTGTAAGGGGTTAAGAAGCTCAAATAACCTGGTTGGCACCTGACCAAAAGGACCAATGGGGAAAGAAGATACTTTCTGATCTGGGGGAGGCATTGTTTTTGTGTGTTCTCTTGGGAAGCATCAGGTCAGAAAACTCCTTCTCCTATAAACCATCCTAAAAGTCTCTCATATTACAAAAATTGTAAGTAAAAACCAAGCAAAGCGTGTTAGATTATCTTTTGTTCTGCTTGTGAATTTTTCCTTTGCTGAAGGGAGGTTTAGTCCTTTTTTTTGTAACTTTGAATCTAAGCCTAGACAAAGTTCTGCTGTGTTTTTGAATCTTTTGTTACCCTGTAAAGTTATTTTCCATCCTGATTTTACAGGGGTGATTTTTACCTTTTTTTTTTAAATAAAATCCTTCTTTTAAGAACTTGACTGATTTCTCTGTTGTCCTAAGACCCAGGGGTTTGGGTCTGTGATCACTTTGTAACCAATTGGTTAGGATATTATTCTCAAGCCTCCCTAGGAAAGGGGGTGTAAGGGCTTGGGGGGATATTTTGGGGGAATAGGAACTCCAAGTGGTCCTTTTCTGATTCTTTGTTAAATCACTTGGTGGTGGCAGCGTACCCTCCAAGGGCAAAGAATTTGTGCCTTGGGGAACTTTTAACCTAAGCTGGTAGAAATAAGCTTAGGGGGTCTTTCATGCGGGTCCCCACATCTGTACCTAGAGTTCAGAGTGGAGAGGGAACCCTGACAGAGGGTATTATGAAACAATACAAACACTGCTCTGAGTAATGGAAGAATGACATTATTGTATTACTTGGAACTGCCAAAGCCAAAGGCAATGGAAAGAAACAAGAAGTCATGTGAGTTAATGCATGGCAAAGCTATGAGAAAAAGACTCTCTTAAAGATGACCAGTAAAGAAAAAAAAAAGAAGTAAAAAGAAACACTTTTTTTTTCTTTTACAGGTCACTGTTAAGCATATATGGGAACAAAGCCATACTTGCTATCCAGCGAAAAGTTATGAAAGCATATACTCCTGTTGCCTATGTGTCCTGCATTACATTGTCTGTATTGTTCTACATCAGAATATTGGTGCGTGCCAAATTATCCAAATCCAATTACCCCACTGCTTTGCCACAAATTTTGCACCCACAATTTTCTGTGCAAAAAGCCCACAGATGCAAATGGCAATTGCACACATGCCAGAGAGAGAAGCATTGGGCACCTCGCTACCCAACCATGCAAATCCAAATCCATCTTAAGGCACGTGCAATTGCATTTGCAAATTCAGAGGCTATTCTTTGTGACTTTGGCCCTGTCTGATTTTTTTTTAAGGCCGGTGACCCTCACGAAAATGAGATATTTCTGAAGAGTGAAAAAATATTAGCCCAAATAAACCAACAACGCTGCACATCTAAAAATCTTTTCCAATATCATGCACATTGGAGTACACAAAGTAAAAGGTGATCTGGAGTATGTAATTGGTTGGGGAAATCTCCCTGACGGGGACATTTCTTAATTTTCTTGTGAAAGAGTCTTCCAAGGAAGTGGTGAACATACCATGTCTTTGTATATTTAAAACTAGACTGAAGAAAAAAACACTAGTTTGCTACCCTGTGTCTGTACAATACCCAGCCGAACAGGGCCTCAGTCATGACCAGAACTGCTCTAGGTGCTATCATGATACCAAAAATGACCAAGATTTTTAAAAGTTTCTTGTGAGTCTGGGCGCCTCCATTTTTTGGCTGCCCAGTTTCAGACACCTTCACTGGGCCTGATTTTCCAAAAGGGCTGAGCATCTGCCCTTTGAACTCAGGCCCCTTTAAGATATCTTGAGTTAGGTATCGAAAAATCACAAGTTGTTTTTGAAATTCTTGGGCATAATAATATAAATCATAGTGTATTGTAGGGACAATCCAGAACTGTTTGGGAAAAGAACTAGGAGCCTGATCCAAAGCATATTAAAGTCAGGCTTAGTGTACACTACAAAGATTTATTTTGCTGACATAGATATGTGGGCTCGAAATGTGGACAAACCATACCCCCTAGCTGTCATAGCTATGCTGGCAAAACCCCCAGTGTAGATGCAACTGTGCCACCAGAGGAATGCTTCTGCCAGCTTAGCTAATGTCATTTGGGGAGATCGTATCACTTAGCCAGCAGAAAAACTCCTCTGTTGGCACATGCTGCATCTAGGGGCCTCTGTTGGTATAGCTATACCAGCAAAGCATTTGTAGTGTAGACAAGCTCTCAGTTAGACATGGATGACCCATGAGGCTTGGTCCATTAACAATATCTGGGAAGGAAAATTAGCTCATGTGTTACATTAGCACCTGGTTGCATGTGTGTGATGTGCTAATTATGCTTTGCAAACAACAACAAACAACCCAAGACAAGGTTAGGTAAAGCAGCCCTTGCCCTCTGCAAACAGATGTTAAATTGCTTGCATCAAGATGCAGAAAAAGAGGCCTCTTGAGAAAACCATCTGAAATATTTTACCAATAAAAAACCAGCCATGTTATATTAAAATGAAGAAATAGCCAGACAATCATTTCAAAATAATGACAGCAGTCAGCTCCACAAACCCACATTTTCCACTTCCTAGCATGACAAATGCTACTTGAGCGGAGAACAAGATCCACATGTTTGGCTTCAGGGATGTTGGCACAGGTGTTTGTTATATGCCATGTAATCTCAGTGACCACTTCCTCGAGGAATGGCTCTGGTTACTTAGCCCCATAAATTTGCTCTTTAATTTCAGGCAGTCTCAGAGGTACGCGTGCAGAGTTCTATTCCAAAACTCCAAACCGCACGGGGCAATCCAATAAGATTCTGAATATTTTAATGGACAATTGTGAAAAACAGCCCTTGTCACTCAGTTGGTGAGGCCTGTTCAACTAGAGTGTGTCATTAAAGATTAAAGAGGAGATGGTGAGCATGGTGTATGAAAATCTAGTGGTCTGCCAGGCGATCTCCATCATCACAGGTAACAAAGCCCCTAGCATACATCGGTCAGAAAATGAACTAGTGTTTCCTTTCACCTCTTGAGAGCTGGATTAAAATCCTGTTTTAAATCAGGAGTGAAAAGGAGTTGGGTGTTCTAAACCCTGACAGACATTGCTTTATACCATAAACTACCATACCACGTATCACAGTTCTCTATGACTGACTATCTCTGCTCAACAGAGGCCCCAGACTAGAACCGGTGTTGTATAAATTACTATTACTTATTTTTATTACAACCCACATCATGGCCCTATTGTACTAGACATTTTATATAAACATAGGTTCAGAGTAGCAGCCGTGTTAGTCTGTATTCGCAAAAAAGAAAAGGAGTACTTGTGGCACCTTAGAGACTAACAAATTTATTTGAGCATAAGCTTTCATGAGCTACAGCTGATGAAATTTTCCACTGAATGCATCTGATGAAGTGAGCTGTAGCTCACGGAAGCTTATGCTCAAATAAACTTGTTAGTCTCTAAGGTGCCACAAGTACTCCTTTTCTTTTTATATACACCTAATAAGAGACAATCTTACTCTTACAAGTAGGAGAGGGATACAGCCTAGGAACTGGATGGCGAAGCTGACACAGCACCCAATTATATTGTGCCTGGGTCAAGACAATGACTGTTGTCTCTTTGTTATAGTTCATCTGATGTAAGCAAGCAGTCTGTAGGATTAAACTGGATTTTTGAAACTAGTTCACTGCAGCATCTCCACCCCCTTGCTTTCTTCTTCTCCTCCCTCACTTTCCACTCCTAAGTGCCCTCTATTGTTCTTAAGTAAGAATTGCATTTCCCACTCCAGTCCAGTTCTTATAGGGAGAGCTTGTAGTGATCTCTCTGTGACAGGCATGGAATAGTTATGTAATAATCTAACGTTACTGATATGTAACCTAATTATTCAGACTGACTGTACAACTGATATTGGGATAGTGTAATGTCTATTATATGCCTGTATTGCTTCCATTCAATGGTGGCTGGTGGAAGACTATACTGGAAGGCAACACAAAGACTCCCCAGATAAGAATCTCTGGGCACACACTTGAAAGACAGTGGGTGAAACTGTTAGCTTTGAGGATCCTCTATCCTGTCTCCAATGAAAGTACAAACCTTGTTTTGCCAGCTGAGAAGGAAGGGGATCAAAAAAAGACTTAACAATTTTTAAAGGAGACACTCCCTGAAGCTGGGAGCCCCAGAAAGGCGAGGGGGACGTGAAAGTTTTGTGAGTTAAGGGAACAGACTATGCCATCAACACTCTAGAAGGTTGGGAGGCGGGGAATCTCTAGGATGCTTAGAGCTACCAGGATTTCTATGTGGAAGATAGACAGGCACCTGGTAAGCTAGGCATGAGTATAGTCTCTTTATTGCTTTAAGTCCTGTTTTCTCTGAAATGCTTTTGTTCTTAATAGATAACACTTTGCTTTAAGAAGCTGTCTGCTCATTGTTTACCACTGCCATTGCTCCCAGAGGGAATGGACTGCAAATACAGAAACAGAACCAATACCTGAGTTCTGCTGCCTATTGCCTGGTCTGAGAGTGGAAGAAGCGCTTGATTCTACTCTGAGCCCTGGTCTACACTACAAATTGATGTTGGTATAACTATGTAGTTCAGGAATGTGGAAAATCCACATCCCTGAGTGGCACAGTTAGACCGTCCAAACACCCGAAGTAGACAGCGCTACGCCGACAGGCAGGCTTCTCCCATTGACATAACTACTACCTCTTGGGGTGCTGGAGCACTGTATGTGTAGGCAAGCCCCAGGAGAGGTGACTGCACAAGGCCAGAGATCTGAAAGAGGCTGCACTCCAAGAGACCAGGAGGGGTCAGAGAGGCAGTTAGCCTGGTAATTGTCACACTCTATACTTAGGCTGACTATCATTATAAAAGGTTTTTGCAATTTGTATTTGAAAAGCTCTAACATCTCCTTTGTTTGCAACAGGCTTTTGAAATTCAGCAGTGGGAAAGCCTTCAGGCTAGAAATATGCCTTTTCTTTGTCCCATGAACTTCTGTTTGGGTTTGGCTGAGATATGAGCTGCCAACAATCACTCTTTCCTTTGTCTCACTTGTGTTTCCACCAGAACATTTTTAGAGTTGAGCGTTGTTATGCTGGCAGACCAGGTGCCTGCTCATGCCAAAGTCCCAGGTCAATTCACCTGTGTATTAGTGTAGATCAAAGTAATTGTTAAATGTATTAGAATGTATTTGATGTTTAAACTTCATGAAAACTAATGGGATGTTGCATGCTTTGTTGTCACTTATCAGTATCCTTTTATAATGTAGTAGCAAACGTTTACATTTTGTGTAGCGCTGTAACTAAATAACTCATCAAACAAGAAAGAAACCTTGTGAAATGCAACTGAAGAACTTTAACAGAAAAGTGCTAATTTCTAAGCAAGTGGTCATTGTATGTGATGATCAGAGGTTCAAGACTCAAAATGCGTTCTTCACTCTCTGTCATCAAAGGAAAAGCCCACGTGGGTAGTGATATTATCAGTTTGTTTTCTGTGAGAAGAAGCTATAAGAATGGAGTCAGAGAAAGATCCTGGGTCTCTGGACTGTTTGGATTCTTACAGGGAAGTGTACCAGATGCAAAGTGAAGCTCCCCAGAGAAAATTTGGTACCCTGAAAAGACTTTTGGGAGACTGGCAGTTTATTACATCACTGCCACCATTTGGAATTACAAACTGTGATTCACCTGTGCATATGTTTTATCTGCTTTAACCTCTCAATAACTCTCATTTCCTTTTCTTAGCTAATAAACCTTTAGTTAGTTTACTATAGAATTGGCTGCCAATGTTGTCTTTGCTGTAAGATTTAAAGTACCAATTGATCTGGGGTAAGTGACTGGTCTTGGGACTGGAAGCAACCTAAATATGATGTGATCTTTGGTGTAAGTGACCACTTATCACAAAGTCCAGTTTGTCTGGGTGGCAGGATAGACTAGAGACTCTAAAGGAACTGTCTGTGACTCCATGGTAAGACTAATTTCAGAGTAGCAGCCATGTTAGTCTGTATTCGCAAAAAGAAAAGGAGTACTTGTGGCATCTTAGAGACTAACAAATTTATTTGAGCATAAGCTTTCGTGAGCTACAGCTCACTTCATCGGATGCATCCTGTAGCTCACGAAAGCTTATGCTCAAATAAATTTGTTAGTCTCTAAGGTGCCACAAGTACTCCTTTTCTTTTCATGGTAAGACTGTGATCCAGGAGTTCACATTTGGTACTGGCTGCTTGGTGAAATCTAATTATAGACAAAACCACCAGCTTGGGGTGTCTGCCCTGTTTTCTGACAGTCTGCCCTGAGGTGGGCTTTCACAGTTGTGAGCCGCTCCAAACAGCATGACACACAAAATAGAATTTGTTTATAACTTTTACCTTAAAAAAACACACACAAACCTTGGGAAATTATACACACTAAATTACATTAAAAATGTTATTTAGCTTTCAAAGTCCAGTGTTCAAAAGTTAGGAAGTGCCAGAATTAAGGTTGCTTGTGCTAACTCAGTTTGGCCCCCATGTGTGTAGGTATTATGAGACAGTCTTTAATTACATGGTGACAGGCTATTTTTTCCAAGGGACCCTGCCTCACTGGATACACAGGGCAGACACACAAAGGGGCAGAAGTAAGGTTGCTCAGGCAACCGTAAATCTGGCATTTGTCAAATTCTGAGTGCCAAATGTTTGCAACCTACATAACATTTTCTTAACATAGTTTTTGTACATAATATTAGTTTAACATGCCACAGCCTCACATTCACAAACAGCATATCCCCATGATATATTTATTAAAGTATATAGGTACAGTTGTCTACAAAGTGAAGTAGAAGGTAATCTCCACTATGACAGGTGTCAGTCACTGTTACATTCAGTTTATCATAAGAAGAGTTGCAAACACACTTTCTTGGGACTACGTGACAAACCTTATGCAATCTGAATATATGACTGCATTGATATGTACATTTTTGTCAGACACCCTTGCTCCTAATTTTCCTGCTTCAGTAATCAGTCAAATGATGTTAGTGCTGCTCTCCTCCTAGCAATCTTCACCTTTGTGCAGTTTGCATGGTAATTTGCCAGAAAATACACCACATTTGCATGTTTTTTCCCATCTAATTTGGAACATCACAATTTAAAGCAGGTGTGACACAAATAAGGCAACTTGAGCAATCAGCCCAGGTACGGATTTGTGGATTGCATAAGAATTTGTTTGGAGTGTATTTTCCTGTCTATAACATTAATTTTAATTGTTGGGGGAGGGGGGTAAAGAGGGGAAGAAGCTGAGCAAATTGAAAATAGAAACTATGTGTTTGTTTAGTGTTAAAACTTCCATGGAGTAACCTGGGTTGTTAAGATTCTTTTGTATGCCTTTGAATATGGGGGTGCCTGCTGACCCACAGGAAAGTTCGCAAGGGCCTGCGTAGGCAAGATGATGAACATCCCCTGCAAGGTCCTTGATAGGAACTGAGGGCTGTCCAATGGGAGTGAAACATACTCAACTCCTCACACTGGGTCCTGAATTTGACACCTGCCTTCTGGACTTAACTAAGGCCGGGTGTACAGTACAAAGTTTTGCTGGCATAGCTATATCAGTCAGAGGCATGAAAAAACACACACCTTAGCGACATAGCTGAGCTGGCAAAATCCCCAGTGCAGTCACTGCTATGCTGCCACATAGAGCTCTGCTGAATGGATTATAAAGATCTCTGTTTGTCTCAAGCAGGTTAACATTCCTTACCTCACTGAGGCTGTAACCACATTCGCACTGTGCAATCCAGTGGAAGTGGAGGGCACTCAGCTGCTCACAGGACTGGGCCCAGAACTTGACACCTGCCTTCGGAACTTAACTAGGCATTGCCTTCTTGTAGAATGGTCACTAAAGGATAACAACCAACTGCTGCTTCTAAGATGTTCCTTTAGCTGAAGTGCTAGAGAGCCATGCAATGGCACTGACAGACTCAGGTTCTAACCTTGTAGATGACCTACATAGAAGGGTGTTATAAGACCTTTCCTAGCTTGAGAGAATTTGCATCTTCCTTATTTTCACCACTTTCTTATTTCTATCCCGCTGCTCACCCTTGTAGAATTATTCAATCTGTCAGAAATATTACATGGAGACCCTGCACTATATATTTTTATTCCCAGTGAAGGGGAGTGTGCTGTTTTCATAGGTTGAGTGCCCCAGGGTTCATGACCTGCTCTAGTGTGCCACTCAAACCATTAGTAATACAGTCCCTCAGGCATTCAATGATGTCAGAGCTGTCAAGATAAATTAAAACCTATTCAATCTTTACTGCCATGTCAGCTGCTGGTACTTTTTCTTTCCTTCTTTAAGTAAACTTATTGTTGGATTTAGAATGTTCAAACTTTCAACGGAGAGATGCAGTGCAGACGATTTTCATAAACAGGACTTCAGATTGCCCTTAGCAGAAGGTGAGCTTTTCAGACTGAAGACACTGTTTTCTTCCTCTGAACTTTTTAAATGTTCATACATACAAGATATAAAGTGAGAAGGCATTTGTGGAAAAATACTATCCACTTAGTTCTTTCTCATGTAAATCTCTAAACACCTGGATACAAATACCCTTGACTTTTGGGGGGGGGCATGAAATGGAGGGGGATACAAATTTTGCAGCTGGCTTTATTTCTGTGGTGGAGTGAATCAAATCCCAGGATGTGAATATCCCTGAACTCTGATGGTGGTTAGAGAAGAGGGTATTAGAAATCCAAACTGGGTCTGAATTTCACACTTTTCTTTATCACAATGATGAGTCAAATCAAAAGCCTGGATCAAAATATCATTGAACTTTGGAGGAGTTTGGAATCCAGATCCAGATAGGAATGCTGCAAAATCTAAGATACCTGTCCTTTCCAAAACTCCTCCAGGAAATACTACTCATTTTTGCAGATTGGAAAATATTCAGGTAACATATTGTTTGTTTCCCCCTATACTTGTGTGCCCTGGTCCTTCTGGGTTCCTTCTGGGACCAGAACCAGAAGAGGTCTTTCATGGAAAATTCCTTCCCCTTCTGCAATTTCGGAGATAGTATGCTAGATTAGGGTCCCCCTGTGTTCATATAAGCTGAAGGGAATGATCCAGTTCAGTATTATTTAGCTCTGCAAATAAATTTGGTTTAGCTAGAAGACAGTCTTCTGAAATTGTTTTATATGCATCTATGTATGTATTATATGCTCTGCGGACACTCAGGCTGTAGCCCAGTAATATACCAGGATTAAATCTTAAATTTCCTTCCATTGCAAACATTTACTTCAATTAATTGTTTCTCAACAATAGATAATCAAAAGACTTGTCTGCATTTTATTTTTAAATAAACCAGGTGAGGGTCAAGAGCACGTAGAAAACACACTGATTAATGAATGTTTTTTAACTTTCAGCAGATGGAAAATTAATTAATTTTCTGTAAGATGATGTTGTTTAGATTAATACTTCATGGGGATCCACATAAATCCTTTAAATGAATCCCAACCCCAGCTGAAAGTATAGACGGCTGAGAGACTATAAGGAAGTTTGCCACCAGCAGACCAGTTTTGCAACGGGCTCCCTAGGGAGGAGGAGAGAGGATGGGATACATGACAACTGGCTGAAATGAAGCAGAAGATCTGGAGTTTTTCAAATACCATCTTTAAACAAGAGGAAAAATCCTTCATATGAATATGAATTAAAGGCACCTCTCTAAGGGCCAAATCCTTTATTCAGGCAGCCAATGAGGGTATTAATTATGAATGTCAACCGTGGTGGAGCTTTTGTGATTTGGACATGGACCCATTTCATATGGGCCACTGAACAACCATCAAATATCAACAACATTCAGTAACTGCTGACCTGAGTTGAATTCAAACTCCTGACCAAGCGAGGCAGCGTTTTTTTCTGGTTTGGGGATTGTTGTTTTTCTTTTTAAAAGGGTGTTTGTCTGATTTAGGTGAATTCTCCCAGCTGTTAGGATTTGGTGCCGCATGAACTGTATTTTTTCCAAAAATGCTAATATAAACTTTTCTTGATATTTATGCTTTTGCAGGTATTCACAGGACCTGCAGCATGAAGAAAGCAATAAAAACCCATCTCAGCTGCTGGCAATGTATGTATTTATGACTGGAATGTAAAAACATTTGCTCTGGGTTAAAGCCTGATAGAATGGCTCAAAGCCCAAAGGAGAACTTTTGTTTTTCAAAAATCCTTCCCAGATCCCTTGGGCCATTCTGAATTATACCAATGGAAAACAAATGTTCTTCTTTTAAGATGAACTTATATGGCCAAAGCTGTATAAAACATGGGGGAAGGGATCAATGAAATTTTATTTGGATTTGATTTACCTTCCCTATATTTTGCTTTGAAATCTCACACAAAAGCAGCTGTGTGTATGATTTAATAATAAATATTTCCAAAGATCCTGTGGATTTCACTCAAATTCAGCCCAGACTCACTCAGTTCTTGTCACAGGCTTCCTCAGCAGTTTGGCAGTAAACCTTTCAGCGAGCCTGGGCCAAGCCTGGGGTTTGTAACTAACTCTGGGACTATGAAAGTTTGTCATAGCATGGCTCAAACAAAACTCAGGATGCTCAATGCAAATGTCATACCAGGATATTAGTCCATAATGTGGAATTCTATTTGGGGGTTAGATTGAAATCTTGCACACAATGAAACCACAATGTGGACTAATATCCTATGCTATCTGGAAATTTTAAAAGATCCCAAAATGAATTTATTTTAAACCATTAGATTACAGGACAAGAGGCTTTTTTCCCCCTCCAGTTAAAAACATCCCATAGATTATTTTAGTATGCAGACGTATAGCGCAAAAGGAGTCCGAAGCTAATAGGGTCACTATTTCTGAGCTAAAAAGCCTCTCATAATGGCAATGGTGCCCAAAGAAGCACTTGTTATAGGCTTGTGTCAACAGTACCTGGTCTATGATCCATGAACTACAGTCTCCAGGCATGCTATGGTGTGCAATCTAACTCCTACAAAGCTGACGTGATGGTAGCCTGACGTCAACCATTCATATTTTAATAGCTCCCTGTTATAATCAATCCTGCCCTTGCTTGCACACATGCATCAGATGACTGAATTGGGCTCCAGGCAGTTACCTGTTGCAACCAGTATAATCCATGTTTACCTTTCCTGGCTATCTGTTTATTCTAAGTTTGTAATGGTTAGTCTGCCTGGAAGGAAGGCTGTAGCTGTGTAAGGCACCTGCACCCCCTGCTCTGACAAGGGTCCCACCACTGGCCAATTCAGTTCCCAAGGTATGTGGTCCTGGTTGGGAAGGATGCATACCCCTAGTTATCCAGTGAACTCACTGTTTAAGCATGCCCCCAGGCAGCCTCTGTGAACAAAGAGCTATAGAATCCATGTCTATAATTCACTTAAAGTTGCCTTCTACTGGTGGAACCCCACTCCCACTGCAAGAGGAGAGCACAGGCCTGAACACTTCCTGTCCTTCCTTGGCACAAATTGCCCCTTGACACCAGAGCCCCATTGGTGCAAAGGGGCCCAGTTTGGTTTTAGATCAGCTCCCCTATATTTTTCTTTGTAAGCAGCTATGGTTAGTCTAATTTGATTTAAGACAATAACTCTCCTTCCTAAGAGCCTATGGGTTTTGCTTCATATTGAGCCCCAGATCCACTCAAACTCATCCCAGAACTGCTCAGAAAGTTGGGAGCCAAACCTACTCTGTTTAAGGAAGGTGCATTTTTGGTGGGACTCTGACTTAAACCTGCAAGAAAAAGAAAATTAATAGGAAATGCTGCAAATCTGAGCCCAGATTCTCTGTTACTCCACATCCCTCTTGGCCTCATTGACACCAGTGCAACATGGCTGTAAAATGCTACCACATCAGCATGGGAGTGTTTTGGATTCACTCTTACAAACTTTGCTTTGTATAAATGACTAACACAAAGTTCACAGATACAATGAATTGTTGGGACTTTATTATAAACCTGCGATACAGGCCAGCCAAACCCAAGGTTCACTGAAGTTCACAAACCTTTCAGTGAACTCGGGCCACCTTTCAAGCAAACTGGGGCCAATGAACTTGCTTGGAAAGCAAGACTCTGCAGCTGAACCTAAAAACACAGTAGGGTTTTGAATCCAGCCAACCCATTTGAATCCAGCCAATACCCTTTCAGATCCAGAACACAGAAGCCTGGTCTACACTTAAAATTTAGGTCAACGTAGCTATGGCACTCAGGAGTGTGAAAAATCCACTTGGTGTAGAATCATAGAATATCAGGGTTGGAAGGGACCTCAGGAAGTCATCTAGTCCAACCCCCTGCTCAAAGCAGGACCAATCCCCAATTAAATCATCCCAGCCCAGATTTTGTCAAGCCTGACCTTAAAAACCTCTAAGGAAGGAGATTCCATTACCTCCCTAGGTAATGCATTACAGTGCTTCACCACCCTCCTAGTGAAAAAGTTTTTCCTAATATCCAACCTAAACCTCCTGCACTGCAACTTGAGACCATTACTCCTTGTTCTGTCATCTGCTACCACTGAGAACAGCCTAGATCTATCTTCTTTGGAACGCCTTTCAGATAGTTGAAGGCTGCTATCAAATCCCCCCTCATTCTTCTCTTCTACAGACTAAATAATGCCAGTTCCCTCAGCCTTTTCTCATAAGTCATGTGCTCCAGCACCCTAACCATTTTTGTTGCCCTCCGCTGGACTCTATCCAATTTTTTCACATCCTTCTTGTAGTGTGGGGCCCAAAACTGGACACAGTACTCCAGATGAGGCCTCACCAATGCCGAATAGAGGGGGATGATCATGTCCCTCAATCTGCTGGCAATGCTCCTTCTTATACAGCCCAAAATTCCATTAGTCTTCTTGGCAACAGCCAAGATGCAGTTTGGTGAACAGAAGAATATTTCCATTGACCTAGCCGCCATCATTCAGGGAAGTGGTGTTCCTACAGTGCCAGAACCCCACACCACACCCTGTTGCTACAGATTGCATCATGGGCAGTGGATACAATAGTCTGGGGGAGGCTGTGCCTCCCCAAACAGCCAGGTGTGGCCCCACCTACGCTCTGCCTCCAGCACCCCTTTCCCACTCTACATCCGGCTCCAGTTCCCCTAGTGCTGGCCCCAGCTGCGGCTGGGGCTGCGCCACCCTGTCCTTGTGGTGCTCTGGGGCTGGGGCCGCATGCCACCTGGCACTCTGAAGTTCAGGGGGCTAGCCTGGAGTAGGGGCTGGCAGCCAAGGGAGGGGGCTCTGGCAAGGGGCGTGGAAGGAGCGGGGTCCTGGGCAAAAGGGGCAGGGCCAGCGGCTAGGCTCCCTCAGCCAACGATTCACGCACTGCCCATGGGTTGCATCTACACTACGGGGTGATGCCAGCATAGCTACATTGCCATAGCTACGCCACTATAATACCTGTAGGGTAGACATAGCCCTGGTCTACACTATGCGGTTAGGTTGAATTTAGCCGTGTAGAGTCAATTTTAAAATGAATGTGTCTACACAACCAACCCCGTTCTGTCAACCTAAAGGGCTCTTAAAATCAAGTTCTGTACTCCTCCCCGGCGAGAGGAATAGCGCTAAAATCGACCTTGCTGGTTGATTTGGGGTAGTGTAGATGCAATTCGACGGTATCGGCCTCCTGGAGCTATCCCAAAGTGCTCCAATGTGACCGCTCTGGACAGCACTTTGAACTCCGATGCGCTAGCCAGGTACACAGGAAAAGCCCTGGGAAATATTGAATTTTATTTCCTGTTTGGTCAGCGTGGCGAGCTCAGAAGCACAGGTGACCATGAGATCCCCCCAGAATTGCAAACGAATTCCAGCATGGACCGAAAGGGAGACACTGGATCTGATTGCTGTATGGGGAGAAGAATCTGTGCAGGCTGAACTCTGATCAAAAAGAAAAAATTCTATATATATGCTAAAAATCACACAGGGCATGGTGAAGAGAGGCTACAACAGGGACACACAGCAGTGCCACATGAAAATCAAGGAGCTCAGACAAGCCTATCAAAAGACAAAGAAGGCAAACTGTCACTCCGGATCAGAGCCCCATACATGCCGCTTCTATGATCAGCTGCATGCCATTCTGGGGGGGGGGACCCTACTACTACCCCATCACTGTCTGTGGACACCTGCAAGGGGGGAGTCTTACGTAACAGGGAGGAGGATTTTGTGGGGGAGGAGGAGAACGCGCAGCAGGCAAGCAGTGAATCCATTCTCCCCGGCAGCCAGGACCTTTTCATCACCCAGGAGCAAATACCCTCCTAAGGCGGGATCCCCGACCCTGAATCCGGAGAAGGCAGCTCTGGTGAGTGCGCATTTGTAACTACAGTACAGGGTTTAGAAGCAATTGTGTTTAATGTTTGATTTGCCCTGAAGAATTGGGATGCATTCGCAGCCAGTACAGCTACTGGAAAAGTCTGCTAACGTGTCTGGGGATGGAGTGGGAATCCTCCAGGGACATCTTCATGAAGCATTCCTGGAGGGACTCTGAAAGCCTTTGCAGAAGGTTTCTGGGGAGGGCTGCCTTATTTCGTCCTCCATGGTAGGACACTTTACCACGCCAACTCAGTAGCAAGTAGTTGGAATCATTTCAGCACAAAGCATGGCAGCAAATGGTCCTGGGTTTTGGTTGCATTCAAGCAACATTCGGTCTTTATCTCTCTGTGTTAGACTCAGGAGAGTGATATCATTCATGATCACCTGGTTGAAATAGGGGAATTTTTGTAAGGGAACAGTAAAAGGACCCCGTTCATGCTGGGTTGTTTGCGCTTGGCAAAAAGAGATCATCCCGGAGAATAGCCACGTGGTTGGAGGAGGGGTGAAGGGATCATCCCAGAGAATAGCCACGCAGTAGGGTGGGGAGGTGTGTGCTGCACATCCACCCGAAAACTGCAGTCCCTCCTTTTAAATGTGAAACCCAACCGGCATTGCTTGCTATGGGAAAGGATGGAGCTGCAGTTTGAAACCATTCCCACATGTTATGAAGGCATAAATAGCCAACCCCACGTACCAAAAGGCTTACCATGGCTGCCTGGAAACCAAATTCTGTTGCCCACCCATTTGTGATGTGTCACCATACCAGCAGGTGCTCAATATAAAAGGCAAAATGCAACCTTGTAGCTAAAGCACATGTACTGTGTCTGTGAATTGCTTGATTCACTGTGAAAGAGTCTCCCTTTTGTTCTCAGAAATGTATCATCTTAAATTTTACTCTCCCTTTTATCTCCCCGCAGGTGCAAATGTTTCTATGCTCCCCCTATCATCTCCGTCCCTGAGGTTATCGCAGATTAGAAGGCAAAAAACCGCACTTGCGATGACATGTTTTCCAAGCTCATGCAGTCCTCCTGCACTGATTGGGCACAGCTTAATGCATGGAGGCATTCAGTGACAGAGGCCAGGAAAGCATTAAGTGAGTGCAAAGAGCAGAGGCAGGAGGCGATGCTGAGGCTAATGAGGAAGTAAACGGACATGATGAAGCGTTTGTTGGAGATTCAGGAAAGCCAACAAGAGCACCCCCCCCCCCGCTGCATCCATTGTATAACCGACTGCCCTCCTCCCCAGGTTCCATATCCTCCTCACCCAGACGTCCAAGAACGTTGGAAGGGGAGCGGGGGAGGCTCCAGGCACCCAGCCACTTCACTCCAGAGGATGGCCCAAGCAACTGAAGGCTGTCATTCAAACAGTTTTGATTTGTAGTGTGGCTACAATAAGCAATGTGGCCTTGTCCTTCCCTCCTCCCTCACCCCACCTTGTCAGTTATCTCACTTTTTTTTAATTAATAAAGAAAGAATGCATGGTTTCAAAACAATATTTACTTTAATTCCTTTGCCAGCTGTGATCGGAGCAGGGAGGGTGGTTGGCTTACAGAAAGTTAAAATCAACAAAGGGGGCGGGTTTGCAGCAAGGAGAAACACACACAACTGTCACACCATACCCTGGCCAGTAATGAAACTGGTTTTCAAAGTCTCTCTGATGTGCAGCGTGCCTAGCTGTGCTCTTCTAATCGCACTGGTGTCTGGCTGCTCAAAATTGGCCACCAGGCGATTTGCCTCAACCTCCCACCCTGCCATAAACGTCTTCCCCTTACTCTCACAGATATTATGGAACACAGCAAGCAGCAATAACAATGGGAATGTTGGTTGCGCTGAGGTCTAACCTTGTCAGCAAACAGCTCCAGCAAGCTTTTAAACATCCAAAGGCACATTCTACCACCATTCTGCACTTGCTCAGCCTATAGCTGAGTTCCTTACTGAGTTCCTTACTACTGTCCAGGCTGCCTGTGTATGGCTTCATGAGCCATGGGAGCAAGGTGTAGGCTGGGTCCCCAAGGATAACTATTGGCATTTCAACATCCCCAATGGTAATTTTCTGGTCTGGGAAGCAAGTCTCTTCTTGCAACTGTTTGAATAGCTCGGAGTTCCTACAGATGCGAGTGTCATGCACTTTACCTGGACATCCCACGTTGATGTCAGTGAAACATCCCTTGTAATCCACCAGTGCTTGCAGCACCATTGAGAAGTACCCCTTGTGGTTTACATACTGGTTGGCAAGATGGCCTACACATGCAAAATTTTTGTAGCCACTGTGAATCATCCCATACCTGCAACACTATGCAGTCCCACCAGTCTGTGCTTGTTTGCTGGGCCCAAAATCGGCATTCCACTGTATCAACCAGCCCCGCTAAAACCATGATGTCCCAATTGCCACAGCCCGTGCTTTCAGGAACGTCTGTGTTCATGTCCTCCTCACAGTCATCCTCGTGCTGGCGTCTCTTAGCCCGGTTCTGCACATACTCCAGGATAATGCGTGAGGTGTTTACAATGCTTACAACAGCAGCGGTGAGCTGAGCGGCTCCATGCTTGCAGTGGTATGGTGTCTGCACAGGTAACCCAGGAAAAACGCACAAAACTATTATCTGCCATTGCTTTCACAGAGGGAGGGAGGGAGGTGTGAGTGATGACATGTACCCCAAAAACCACCCTCGACAATGTTTTTGCCCCATCAGGCATTCGGAGCTTAACCCAGAATTCCAATGGGCAGCGGAGACTGCGGGAACTGTGGGATAGCTTCCCACAGTGCACAGCTCCGTAAGTCGATGCTAGCCACGGTATTGAGGACACACTCCTCCGACTTATTGCACTTAGTGAGGACATACACAATCCACTGTATAAAATCGATTTCTAAAAATCTACTTCTATAAAATCGACCTAATTTCGTAGTGTAAACATATCTATAGTCCCAGTTTTCCCAAAGTTCTACCTCAAAGCATGACTAGTGTCAAATTGCACAAAGAAAGGGGAGATGCTGTCAGGGCAGATCTCTCAGTCTGCACCTTCCGGAAATGCAGCCACAGACCAGAGCTCCAACTTTGCTGCCAGCCTGTTTATTTCCCCTCTTATACCCAAATATCTTCTGAATTTATTTTTGGCCTTTATTCTTAAAGGGTGACTGCCTGAAGTGTCAGATGACTGCTAGCCTCCTTTAAGAATGGGAATGTATGCTGTAACTAGAACAATCTACATAAAGGATAAATGTGTATCTAGGGTCTCTAAGGGAATTCTGGACAGGAGCCAGAGAATTATTGACAGCCTGTAACTTTGGAAGCTCAGGAAGGATATTGTCTGGAATCATTACAGAAGACCTTGATGACTCCAGGGGTGTGTGTGTATGAGAGAGAGAGAGAGAGAGAGAGAGAGAATATGAGGAATAGTCTTTGCTGCTCACCCTCTCTCCTTAAAATACTATTCTCAGTATGCTCAGAATACATAACCCCACTTGTCATATACCACCAGCACACAGAGAACTCTAACAGGGCCTTCCTTTGGAAGCAAAGTTTATTTTCAGCAGTAGATTTTAACTAGAAGAGGGAAGTTCTGACTAGAGGCCCTGGCATTTCGCAAGACTTAGCTAAATTGTTTGTGCATGCTGTTTTCCACAATCCTCGCAGCATGGCGGTGTCACTTTATCCCCATGAACTTGGGTAAAGTGATAGTTTGATTAATGTCAGCAGTTCAGCACTGTTGAAAGTGCACTCATTGCTCTTTCCTTGGCTGAAAAACAATATGGATTTGTCTCTTTCTGGAATAAAGGCTGGAAACATCCTGAGCACAAGCAGAGCCCAGGACTGGTGGAAAAGGAAAGGGGAAAAGAAAATGGTTTGTTGTTTAAATAGGGGGATAGTGAGCCGGGAAGGGAAGACCTAGATGCTATATAAGATTATATTTAATGGCAAAGACCATTTCAATCCAATATTAGTATCAAAATGGCCTTCTAGAAGTTACCAAATAAGTAAATCCTTCCACAAGAAATGCATTTCTTGATTTCTTTAAAATAAACTGAACATCTTTCTGTAGACCAGAGATTCTAATAATTAATACTGTGGCTTTGGGGCAAGGTTTTGTTTTGATTTAGTTTGCAAAAAATTATTTCAGTCTTTGTTAGTTTTTTCTATTTTCATCAGTCTGTTTCCAGTTCTCTCTAGGGAGGAGAGTACCCAACTAGATATTCCAGGATGGTGCCTTCCAGTCAGTGGCTTGAAGGAATGTCCCACAGAGAAGGTGGCATTGGGCAGGGTTCTGGCCAAGATTTGTGGCATCACTGGCAACTCACAACTGGGATTGCTTCATGGAGGATCAAGGGCATAGGCACAATGTTTTATTTTCTCTGTAAGTTTCATGGGGCCCAATCTTGCAAAGTGCTTCACGCTCCCTGGAGTTGCTCAACATCTACAGGATTGGTCGACACTAGTTCTAGCCACAAATTCAGTACCGTGAAAATGTGCTCTGTGTGTGTATGGAAAGATACATCTTATATTTATACATTTTTCTTTGGTACTCATGATGTGCTTAGTGCTGTTCAAGATATGGTTCATATCATGTATTACACACAATATATGACGTATGTGTGTTTGTGTATACATCAGTTATACACATATAATGTAATGGACCTGCTGATTCATTACTGGATACCTTTTCCATACCCCAGTAGAGATGGAAGGGAAAGGGTTTAACATTTGAAGAGTCCTCTGTTACCCAATTCAATGCATTGCCAGCAGAGGGCTCTGTAGTTCCCAGAGTACAGGAAAAGGAAGTAACATCCTGAGGTCAGGGGGATCAGGCTGGGCAGAGATTCAGAGGTGACATGGAATATCAGGGTTGGAAGGGACCTCAGGAGGTCATCTAGTCCAACCCCCTGCTCAAAGCAGGACCAATCCCCATTTTTGCCCTAGATCCCTAAATGGCCCCCTCAAGGATTGAACTCACAACCCTGGGCTTAGCAGGCCAATGTTTCATGCAAGCAAGCGCAGCCTGTGGACAACTGGCTGTGTCGGAAAGGCTGTGCGGAGGCATCTTGAGAGTTGGGACTAGAAGACTGAATCAGCCAGAGAAGCAGCCTGTCGCTAGCTGCTGGCAGGAGTCCAGCAGTAGCAGCAGCTGATGCATTCAGGGCAGTTGCCTGTAAGGAGGCGGCAAGGGACAATCACATGTGTGTTTGAGAGCAGGATGGTGTGGAGGGGCTTCAGTGAGACCATGAACAAAAAGAACGGAGATCTGACTGGGGGGGACCGCAGCTTGGTACTTCAATGCCTCAGGGAGAGGGCTGGACTGGCACTGGGCCTGAGGACGGTTACTTTGATACCCCGGTGCATTGGGTTAGGAACTGCTTCGATGACCTTTTGTTGTAACAAAGTAACTGTGCCTAGGTATTGGCACCTTTTCTTTTCTGCCAGCCCTGGTAAAGGAGCCCCCTGTCATCTGAAATCTCTCAGGGTGAACGGAGACCCACTGAGGGCTAGAGCCTGTAGCATCTAGTGTTTGGATGCCTACAGCGCTTGCCTCTGAATTCGTGGCACACCCAACCACCACCAAATATCTTGAGGGGCGGGAGATACCACAATACACGCAGCCACACCCTGCAGTGGAGCTGGTTTCAAGATTTACTAAAGTAGCTATTTTGTTCTAATACTTTGACAGTAACCTTCCATGACATAAAAATTAAATAATTAACCGGCCCAGATTGGTTAAGCACCAGCCTCTCTCTTTCTCGTTCAAATGATGTCACTTAGAGGCCTGATGTAACATGAGCTATGCCCACACAGACATTCCCAGGCACAAAACCAGGTCCAGCACATTTCCTGTGGGGAGGGAAGGGGGCTCTGTTTTTCCTCTTCCCAAGCGCCACTTGTACTTTGCTGTCTTGAGGCAGATTTTTCACCTTCTAATGCTGGAGATGACTTGGGAGACGAGTCTCTGAACTGATAGGTTAGAAGGGCTGCTTCCCCAAGGTATCTTTTCCTCACTTCGGTGCATCTACAACTTTAGGGTACATTTGCGAGGTGAACAGGCCTTCCGAGTATGCAGTAGCTTATGAATGCTACATAAACAATCCAAAGATTCTACTCTTGTTCAGCTGCAGCCTCCTTACTGTCGTTTCAACCCAGACAGGCTTCTTAACCTGATGCAAGTTGAACCTAGGAGATCATAGCACTGTGGAGAGTGTTTTTGGTTGGTCTCTTTGAATCATCAATACTAGCAGCCTTCACTGCAGCAAGGACTGCTGGCAGCCCCCCATGCAACAGGAGAAGTGGAGCCTCTGCATCAAGGGGCGAAGGATTTTGTGGAACCCCTGACACCAGGGGATGGAGAGATGGTGAAAATTCCTGCAGCGAAGGGGGAAGCGACTGTTTAGCCTGAAGAGAGCAGACGCACCAGTGAGAATCCCTGAAATCAAAGGCGGTTTTGCCTGACCCTGGCAGTCCCAACTGCTAGTTACTCCTCATGAGGTAATATGGCTTAATTTGCATTATTATTATTTATATTAGCTCCTTTAGTGGAGATGGGCTCTGCTCTGAGGAACTGATTTAAAAGACACAAAGAAGACAGGAGGCAGTGGAAGGAGCAATTTTTGGAGGGTTTTAGACCCATGACTCCCCTGTGGGTGGCATAGAAGACATGAGTCTTCAGGAGGGATTTGAATGTGGCGAGGATGGTAGCTTGGAGACTCCAGATGGAGAAGGGTTTACCTGCACAAGGGGGTTGTAAGGGGAAGAAATGCACAAGCATGGCAGAAGCACTGGCTACTTGTAGCATGTCTACAGTCAGGCACTGACTTACTGGGCATGGGCATCCTTAACTTTAGGCACTTCTTTAAGTGGGGAGCTCCTTCGTGTCCCTGGACCGGGCCAGTGCTGGTTTTCCTACTGTGCAGAAGGATCTGAACTGAGCGGGAGAGGCTCTCCATCCTCACCCAACCTAAAGACACCACTATGAAGCAGGCAGTCTGGCCCTTGGAGACTTCTAGTCTCTTATATTATCAGCATCCTAGCAATAAAAATCTGTCTGGCTCTTGTGGGTAAAGCTAATCATTGGATGCTTCTCAATGCAGAGCTTGTCTCTGGTGCATCGTACAGTGCCAGTCACATAGCTTGCACTAAAAGGTTTTGACTGAACTGCACAGTGGTCTCTGGGAAAAGTCTCCCCAGCTGAAAAGAAATCAGGATACTCACTGAGAGCTAAATGCTATGTCAGTTTCCTTGAATCTCTGAGTTTCAAAAACTGTCATGTTTTGTAATTCTCCTGAACTCCAGTGACTGAGCAGCTGTTCCTAAACTACACCTCTAGTCAGGGTTGTTGGATTCCCTTGGCACAAGCTAGCTTAAATCTTGGCCCCCTTCAGTCTATAAAAAAAAATCCATCTGCCAGGTTCTCTTTCTTGCCAGTTTGCTTGATCATATCACTCTCCTTTGTATCCTACCACTGGCTCCCTAACAATTAGCATGTCATATTTAAGCTTCTTGTCACTATCTTCATATATCTGTATAATTCTACCTCTACCTACTTATCCTCCCTTATCCTTCCTGTAGCTGCATCCCCTTCATTCAGGCAGTATTCCCAGCATTGTCCACCCACTTGTCCCATTTTCATGCAATAACCTTCCTGCCTCCTTCAAGCCGCCCTCCCACCCCCACCCCATGGTAAAATGTCTGAGCTCATTTGCAAAAGCTCTGTCCAAGGGTAAATTCCTCCTAAAACCCCCACTTCTCTCCCGAGATGTGGAATTTCAGGGGATTTTTAAACCAGCCGTCATAGTATGAGTCAGACTTTTTTCCCCCTAGGTTGTATGTTTATTTTAATATTTCATGATAGGGAAGAAGGTGAAGGTTTCACAAAGAGCTCATTAGCTTATAAATTGGTGTTGCTTCTAACAACAGAGTAGGACGCCAAAATATTAGCTGCTTTTATTTCTCTATATGGAGACCTCTGAACAGAGAAGCTTCATTCAGTTTCTGAATCCATTTCTTTTTGGCCCAAGCCAGCCACACATACATTGAGAACTTTCTTTGGTGTGCCTCTATGAACATCAAATCATCTAAGGAGCTTTTTGTTTTTTGTAAGAGATTTTTATGCTTTTAATTGCTTTTGATCAGGTCTATCAAAAATATTGGTGTTTAACTATTTCACACCAATGTTTTTCAATCTCTTCAAGAGTCTCTTTTAGTTTCTTTAGCAGAGAATGTGAAAAAGATAAAAATTTTTAGTAAAAAATTAGCAGAGATGTGAGCTAGGGATTAAAAAAAATGGTTAGAGCCTTGATTTTTTATTTTGCAGTAGAAGAAAGAGTCTCTAACTTTTCTCTCAGCTAATTAACAGTTATATTTTGCTTGAGTGCAAATAGAATCTGAGAATCCATGGACATATTTCTTCCAGTACTGCAAATACTGTATCGAAGTGTCTGTTTTGGTCGGGGTAGTGAAAGCATTGCTCCTCAGCAGCTTCACAAGTGTGGATTGACATCTGCTTTATTGTCAGGCTTCACTCTGCAGGGACATGGGCGTTGGATAACTCTGTTATCGTAAACTGTGCACGGGTTTCATGCCAGAGGGGGAAGAATGCTAGATTTTCAAGGGTGTAATTAATAAAAATCAATTGATTCCCTGCTTCCAAAGTTTTCTTGTACAAATCTTTCTAATAATAACTGGTAATTAAAGGCTTTTGCAAACGCAATCACAGATTCTATTGAAATGCCTTTTCTTAATGTTAGGTATTTGATGAGTAAAGAATGTTTGTCTTGCTTCAAAATTACACATAAAATATCTTCAACCAGAATTTATTTTTTAATCAGTTGATTAAAAGAATGTTTTTTTAGCTGTACAGTTAACGTATAAAATGCAAGAGCAACAGTTCAGCAGCACTCTGCAATTTGTCAGCTATAAATTTGAATAGGTAACTTATGATTAAAACCCTTTACTTCAATATTTAAACCATGATCTCCAGGTATAGGTTATATTCTAGACCAGGAACAAAGTAATCGTATGCTGATTCTGTTGCACTCTGCTAGAGAGCAATATTTCAAATACTCGTGTATTTTCCAGATGTTATCTCACCAAAGGAGAAACCGGATGAAAATATATATACCCTTTGGTTGTCTCAAATTTGTTGTTGTTCTCAAACCATAAACAGCCTTGATCTCTGTTCATTATTTTAACATGTGCTGTGTCAGAATGATCAGTCTACTTCAGAGCGGAGCAAGTGGGTGTCTTTGCTTTTCTTAGGAAGGGAGAAGTCTACTTTTGATCTAAATTCACTGGCTTGCACTCTACACGAATTCTTGTTCGTATCTTGTATGCTATGCAGTGTCCCAAACCATCTCTCTCTTACATTTAATAGGAAAAAATATTGTGAAGACAGTAGAATTACTTTAGCCCTCAGAGTGAAAAGTTAGTCTCTATTGCTAGCATAAAATCTTCTTTCTTAAATGATTGCACATCCTTACAGAGAATCTATGCACAAAATTCCATTGAATCATTCTGTCCACAGTAATTAAGTTCATTGTATTCAATTTTCTGCATTTCTAATAATTAAATGTGTAGCAAGGTATTTGTCTTATATTAAAATCAGGTGATTTATTCAAGTGGCATGTTGAAAAGCCAATGAGAAGTGAAAATCTTTAAGGTGAACCAGGATGTTAGAACTGAATGATCACATTGCAATTTGTGATCGCAGTCATACAGAGAGCTTAGCATATGCCGATGACTTGAAACTCAAGTGGAATAATGGAATAGTCAGATATCAAAGCAAATATATTATATATTAATTATAATTATATTATATTATATTAGAGAGAGAGAGAGAGCGCTGTCTTTTCTTACTGTATAACTGTTACATCTTGCTGACCCACATAAATAATTTAAGTGATCTTTATCACTCTATTATAAAGTGTTTTAAAGTAGTTTATAAATTATTAGAGAATGTGGACAGATTCTTAATAAATGTTTTGGAGGAAAGACATCTTTGACAAACATGCAGCACCCCCATCCCTTCACTTAACAGTGTGAGAAATTTCACCCTACATATTCTCTGAAACTCCCAGGAGGTCTTTCAGCAAAACCAAGGAAGACCAAATTAGACAGTCCTGATTTGTTTTCTTTAATGTAAAAATAATAAGCAGGAAAATAAAATCCAGGCCTTCCTTATTCAACACAAAGAAGCTGTGGCACTGGCAGACCGGGCGTCACCTCATGCTAAGGCTCCTAAGTCTTAACTGAAAACTGACAAGTACATAGCTGGAAACAGTCTGGCTCACCTGGGTGTTGGTATTGTTAAAATGGGTAGAGTTTTTATGTGCTTAGCATTTAGACTTTATGGAATGCTTGTAAATTGCTGCATGCATTAATCTCACTTATAATATCTATATCCCATGTTATAAGATAATATTTAAGTGTTCGCTTTCTAATGGTAAGTCACCAGACAGTAGAGGGGCATTAACAAGTGTGAAACTAGTTTTCCATAGGAGGCATGTAACAGGGACTGCTCTCTTATTGCTCTGGTGCCTCCTAGTGGCCCATTTGGGGATTAGTTCATCATATGGTCAGATGCCTCTTCCAGTGGTTGCTCAGCCCATCATCCCACTCACTCGCTTCATGGCCTCTCTCATCTCCAAGAACTACATCGCTTTCCTCTTCGTGGCTTAGTCCTCCAGCCAAGTCACATTGAAGTTCCCCCCTTCTGGAGTATTATCAAAGTGTCCTTCCAAGCTGTCCCCTGCAGTCCCCATGTAGGCTGCCCCTCGTGTGCCACTCCCACAGTGGCTTCTAAGAAAACCTGTGCCCACCCTCTACACCAGGTTCTAAGCCAGAGACCCTTGACCCAGAAGCTCAGGTCTTTATTCTCCCAGCCATTACTGCTCCTTTCCTGGGTGCCTTCCTATACTGCCTATTGCAGGCTCCTACTATTCACTCCCTCCTCCCCAGCCCCATCCGGGAGTGTGACTATAGGCTTCCCCACTGAAGGAATCTCTGGTGCCAGCTTCTTGGCTTTTTAGAAGCCCCGCCTGTGTCTGCCTAGGTGAGCTTCATCCCCAAAAGCCTCAATGAGCCTTAGCTCCCCTCCAGGTGCAATCTATGGCTAATTGGTCTCTTGTGCCTATATTAACCTCTCCAGGGCTAGTGGGGGAGGGGGTGAATGTCCCATTACAAGATCATAGAGTCATAGAATATCAGGTTTGGAAGGGACCTCAGGGGGTCATCTAGTCCAATCCCCTGCTCAAAGCAGGACCAATCCCCAATTTTTGCCCCAGGTCCCTAAATGGCCCCCTCAAGGATTGAATTCATGTTATCTCCTGCCAAGCAAAAGAAGGCCCATCAACAGCAGATGAACCACTGTGGAATATCAGAGGGCAAAAGACTTTGTTGACTGCTCCCCTCATCCCCATGAAGAAGAGATGTGTAACTGAATTCCTCCCATCAGCTGAACTTGCAACTCAGAGCAGAAGGGGGGAAGTAATAAAAAGCCCTAATGAGCAGAAATTGTATCTTTTGTGCTGCTTGGACTCTGAAGGGCAAGGATTACTAAACAGCTTCCCCAGTGCTTGGCCTGGGTTAGCCCTAAAGGACGTGTAGAGCTTGTTTATTATAGAAGTTTCTATTACCTTTTGAAATTTGAGACTGGAACTCATTTGTGTGTATACACGCTTACCATGCTTTAACCTTGTGAATAACTCTTATTTTCTTTAGACAGTTTATTATGGGATTGGATACACATGCGTTGTCTTTGGTGTGAGATCTAAGGTAGACCTGGGGTAAGTGACTGGTCCTTTGGGACTGGGAGTAACCTGAATAATGCTGTGATCTTTGGGACCATCTATCACAAAGATAAGCTTACCTGGATGGCAGGATAGATTATCACGGAGACTGTCTGCATTAAGGCTGTTACAGTGCTGGAGAAGTTCACCCTTGATAATTAGTTGGTGAAATCTAAGTATTGAAGTCACAACCAATTTGAGGTTTGTGCCCTGCTTCTTCACAGTCTGCCTTAAGGCTGGCACTCTTGAACCACTGCAGGACAGCTTGACAGAAAGGGACACAAGCTCAATTTTTTGAGAAGTCCTTTGTGGATCACCTTTTCGCACCAGCGGCGAATACTCGATCAGCTACCTTAATATGAAGATTAACTGAGCCAAATACTGTCCTGGTATGTGCATGTAGAGCTCCTGCTGAGTTCAACTGTGTGATTTTAACGGAAGCAGAGCCAGTGCAAGGTCACACTGTGAACACACATTGTGAACACAATGCAGGTCCGACTTTGTCCATTGCACCCTGACAGTGCTGTGGCTGGGAGTGGTTGCAATACAGCACTTCCTTTTTTAAATAGGAAGCAGGTGAAAGGGGTGAGAGCAGCTGGAACCTCAGTGGGGAGGGAATTGAGATGGGAGTGGCTTTCTCAATCCTTAATAAATATGAGAGAGGCATCTTGGGGCATCTGAAGCTACCACGCACGTCCCCCAGGTGGCAGATGGGAGAATGTCCGCATGTGGACAGCTCCAATAGATGAATAAGAAGCCGTGGACCTAAGGTTGTGCACAGGGTTGATAACGCTGTCACGTAGAACTAACTCCCTACAGAAACGAACTACAGGATGTACAGCAGGTTCCAACAGGAGGTAAGGCCTGAACAGACCATCATAAGACAGAAATAAATGATGGAAACTGGTGGATGCCCTATATACACACCAAAGGGTCTGGAAGGAGAAAGAAAGAAAGAAAGAAAGAAAGAAAGAAAGAAAGAAAGAAAGAAAGAAAGAAAGAAAGAAAGAAAGAAGATGCCCACACTGGAGGAGAGAGGCCTATTTGTCCACAGCACTGTATTTCAAGGAGTAGCTCTTTTGATCGGCAGTGATATGCCCAGCACTATAGCCATTCTTCACTGACAGGAATGCATCCCCCTTAAAGAGTCACGGCTGTCCTGTATGGGGAGACTTTGGCAAACCAGTAAAGTGCCTGAAACCACTATGGCTTATTGCTAAAAGCAGCCAAGTCAGCAGGCTGTAATTGGCCAAGTCAGCAGGCTTAGCTTAACCAAGATAGAAGGGGAGGGGGGTCTTTGAGTGCCGCAGAGAGGGCAGCTTGACCCCACGTCCTTCCTGATAAGAATTGTGTTGAAGTGGCTGATACATGCAATTTAGAAGAGCAGTATGTGCCCCAGGAATGTCTATTGGGGGCCTCAAGGCTGCAAACTCTGGAAAAACCCACACCTGGTTAATCAATAATCAGAAGGAACCTTTTGCTGGACCACTGAAACTGCTTGTAACAAGTTTTCTTTAAGGGACATGTCTAATGTATAAATAAGGGGGAAAAGTTTCAGGTAGTTGGACTCTTTTTGGACTCTCCCTCTGGATACATCTTGCAGTCCCCACCAGCAGACAGAAGACTTGGCCACCGGAAGCCTGACGCTGTGCCACTCAAGAGCCACACTCAGCTTTGGTAATTATCAAGGGTTGGGGGTGTTTTACTAACCTTTTGCGGACGTGTGTAAATGCTTGAGACTAAGTAAAGTTTAGCTTTAAGTGAAAGCACTTTTGCGTTGCCTTGTTTGTGCCAGCCATCTATCGGTCAGACAGCCGTATCTCCCGTGATTTATTTCCTGACACCACCTTGCACAGAGTAAAAGTTACCAAGAGCTTTGGGTTGAAAGAACCCCGGGTAACAGACCCAGGGGTTCAGAAAGCTGACATATTCAGTGGTGATTGTCTCCTCAGTATTGTGTGGGTGTTTTGGAGCTTTCTCCTTCTTTCCCATCAGCTGCCATGGGGATTTGCGTTGATGTTTTGGCACCATCACTACCTCTCTCTGGAGGTGGTTTCCAGTCTTTTTGTGTGGCAATGATCTGTCCACCAGCTTAGATTTACAGTTCTGAGCATACCACAGCCTTTGTATTGCATATTCTGGCTTCCATTTTTATTTTGGAGTGGTAGAGTTGGATCACCAAGTAGGAAAGTGGGTTTGAAAGCTCTGGCTGATACTTCGAGAGACTTTTTCAGTGAAAAATTGAAGTTGTAATTAGCCATTTGGAGGGCAAACTGCAGTACATTAACTCCTGTGATAGCAGGCTGACAGCACCCTGAGTGGGTGGAAAATACTAGACAGAGCGGACAATAGTGCTGCCCAGCTTCCTTTCGAATACATTGTCAAAGGAAAAGAAAACTAAAATAATGATTGCTGAGGAAAAACATCAGTGAAAAGAACATACAGTCAGCATTCTACAGAATGGAAAGTGACCTTTTAGGTTCTATATTCCCTTTAAATTGCAGGGTTTGTTAAATCTCAATGACATGTCACTGCTGCCATCTATTAGCAAGCACTAGAACTGCCATATCCAATAGTAATATTACTAATAGCAAAGGCAGGGGAGGACTTGAAACCCTTTCAGGCTTTCAGAGCAGCAGCAGCTCTGATAGAAGGTTCAAAGGACAGGAATTCATCAGCTCAGAGACTGATACCACGAAGTGGGTATTCACCCATGAAAGCTGAAAGCTTATGCTCCAATATGTCTGTTAGTCTATAAGGTGCCACAGGACTCTTTGTCACTTTTACAGATCCAGACTAACTCGGCTACCCTTCTGATACTAAATACAAAACAGACATTTTAAAAAGTAAAGAAAAAAGCAAAAAGATTTTTTCCATCCTTCTTTCTCAAGATCAAACTGGCAACTGATCTCCAGACAAATCACACGGGCCAACTAATAAATATTATGCCTTACATATATATTTAATTGACATCTTAAACGTGTTATGATCAGAGATGGTGTATTTTGTGAGTTGTATGTCACATACATATCATCTTAATAAAAGGATAATGAAACAAACAACTGACTGCATTTTGAATTCTCCCAGACAAAGCACTACGAGAGCTGCAAACCCAGGAAAGAAAGCCACTGCCAATGAGTAGACACAGATAGCCGGGTGATGAACCCTATCGGGGGCATCGTCTTGCACCCACCCTTTGGCATACATCCCAGGGGCATCAGCTCCTCAAGATGTTACAGCCAAAAATTACATCACAGGTTT
Organism: Dermochelys coriacea; assembly: GCF_009764565.3. Taxonomy (NCBI): domain Eukaryota; kingdom Metazoa; phylum Chordata; order Testudines; family Dermochelyidae; genus Dermochelys; species Dermochelys coriacea. The sequence continues at coordinate 157,446,046 of NC_050068.2, forward strand.
AGTCAGTTAGTACTTCTCTAGCTCTCTAATATTATTCCTGAAAGAATAGCTCAGCTAGTACTAATTTTGGAAATGCAATTAAATAATGGGGCACCATTTCCAAAATACTGGTTTAGGTAGAAATGTACCAATGCTGTGACTCCTGGTCTGCTGAACAGCACAAGCCTCAGTTTGGGAAAAGGTAGCACATATCTAGTCCTTCGGGATATTGATTTTCCTCCCTAAGAATCCCCGTTAGGTATATTGATCAATGGCCATTAGGCCTGGTGATTATTTCTTATTGTAATTTAAATTTATCACCTCTTTAAGATATTATCATTTCTTGTACAAAGCCATAAATGTACCCAGCATTTTACATAAGTAATGTCCCAAAGAACTTACATTCTAAGGCCCAGGTCATCTCCTGTACTTTCCTATATGCAGCCTCAAATAAATACACCTGGCACAGAGGTATTCCACAGGGTGGGGACAGCACCTTTTCCCCTGGGCACTCTGTGGATGTCACTGCAGTTGCCTTTGAAGTCAGTGTACCAACAGTCACCCATTCAAGCAGCTTGTCTCCCCACCTCCCCCTCCGGCCCACCCCTACTGCTATGGATGGAGCACCTGTCTGGGGAATGCAGGAGACTCTTATCCACTCCTGTGTTCTCCATGGCCTCCCCCATCACAGTGTAACCCCGCTGGTACCGATGCAGTCTGGTCCATATGTACCCACAGAGGGCTGGCATTGCGTGGCCCTAAAAAGTGCAAACAGGTAGAATATAGTGACCAATGATATGTGATTGTAGATTGAATGTTTTGCAGAATAGATGGGCTTCCTGAAATAATATTTTATTAGAGGGGGAGAAGCCAGGATTCCTGTACGTAGGTTGCCTAATATTTGTCAGTCTAACAGCTCTTCAGTCTGTTGTTTTGAAGAGCTCTAGGACCCTCCAAGGTCTGTGACATTTGGCAGGAGGGTAGTCCTGAGGTCAGGCACGTGTCTTTTCTGGGCCCCATGCAAATCTATTAGAGGCATCTTGCCTCAGCATTCCACACAGAGCTGAACCTCCCTGGCCCCCTCATCCTCCTGCTGTTGCTGCCCTGGACTCAGTAAATGACCAACTTTTGTGTTGTGGGGAAAAAAAACCTTTTGTCGTGTCCAGGTTAGCATTTAAAAAAGTTAATTGGCAATAATTTAACCTGAACTACAGTAAGGCCACACACGCTATTGTAGACATATCCTATGTGAATATGTATGGACCAAAAGGCATTTCCCCATCAAAATACCCTTTGACTAAAGGGAAGTACACAGGATTGGAAACTAGGAGTTCTAGATTCACCACTTCATCTCACTGATGTCAATTCTGTGCCCTTTTTACAACCCAGCCCTAGTGTGAGGCTACACAAGATGGGAGACCCCAGCTTTCTAAATGTGGTAATCTCAAGTACCATCCACTTAGCCACAGAGTTTCAGAAAGGGTCTTTCAAATCTATGCGTTTTTAGTATGCTGGCAAGAAATTGGGTCCAAGTATGAATATGTAGCCCACTATTTAACTGTCTAGTGGCTAATCCACAGTTTTCTGCTGCTGCTGCTAGCTAATGTGGTTAATCGTTTAGCTCAAATGGTAGAGATCTATGCTGCAGTGAACTTTACTCAAACCCCGCTGATGATGCAAGCGGAGGAAGATTGTTACAGTTGCACATGATAGAATGTGTTTTCTTTTTTTAAAAAAAATGAGGACATTATATACAACAACCCCCACATCTATGTTGTCTGAGTTGCAACAAGACATGCCAATATTATAGTTTTCCATGCAACTTTAAGTCTGTCCCTTTGTGCATATGCATTATGATACAGTTTGCAAGCCCCCCTTGAGCTTATTGAAAAAACTGACATTTCCAGCAACACTTTCTGAGGAATTTCTTACAACAGTTCAGCTCATTTGCTGGAAATACAGGAAAGGCTGACACCTTGTGGAATGAATCACTTCTTCACATGACAAGGTTGCTGCACTATGACAGAAATTTGAAATAAATGCTGGTGAATGGAACATTTAGTAAGCACTGGGGAAGCCAGGCAGCTAGAGAACATCTGCTTAATGTGCAGCAGTGATCAGAAAAGCAGACAGACATGTCAGGATATATGAAGAATGGGATAGAATATAGGGAAAATATTATGATGCTGCCATGGAAGTCACTCGGAGTACTGTTTCAGTTCTAGTCCCCTCACCCCAAAAAAGGATTTAGCAATTATAAAAAGGGTTACATAAGTGATTTAGACTTCACAGCCATTTGGATTTCAAATGAATGTTCATGAGAACAATCTAGCACAGCAAGGTATAACACGATCTAAAGGCTGGAAGTTGAAACTAGACAAATTCAGACTGGAAATAAGGCATAGATTTTTAACTGTGAGAGTAATTAATCATTGGAACAATTTACCAAGGGTCGTGGTGGTTTGTCCATCACTGATGATTTTCAAATCAGTATTGGATATATTCTAAATGATCTGCTCCAGGAATGATTTTGAGGTGGTTTCTATGGTCTGTGCTATACATGAAGTCAGACAAGATGATCATGTCTCTTCTGGCCTTGGAATCTGTGAAGAACTTTTTACAGTCACTGACCAACTCTACTACCGCAAATGAGCAAGCAGATGTCTCAGTCCCTCTCCTGGTGCATATAATGCCTCTTCCAGACCCCTAAAAGCCAGTCCAGTAACACAGTGGGTTCTGCAGCTCCCCAGACAGTAATACTGCTATTCAAAAATAAAGTCTTCTGAGGGAGGGGTAGAACCTGATTCCAAAGCTGATGAATGCTCACTGACATATCCCAAAAGCCTGAAACACTAAAAGTCTTGACTTCTATCAGAACTGAAGAAAAGTGCTCTAAATAAAGAGTTCTTCTTGTGAGAAAAACCTAACCCTGGCTGTAAAAATTCTAACTGTACTGGCCAAAACAAAGATCCCACTGATAGACCGGACTTCTTAAAGCCCTGCCCTGCAGCATGCTCGGTGGAGGCACAGACTGTTCACTCAAGCTGCCATACTACTATATGAGAAAGCTCAAATGTTGGAAAACTAAATGTGATCACAAAACCTAACAGTCCCTGCCACTGTGCAGTCATTTAGTCAAAGGAATGTTGAAACTGATCCTATCCAGGACATGAATTTAAAGCTTCAGTGACTTCCTTGGAGAGTTGGAGGGAAAGTAAAAGCTATTTATACTAAATAGGCAAGTGAGTTGAAGTCTCTGAATGGAAATTACAACATACTGTTAAAAGGTGGTAAAAATGCACTACAACAGGATGAATGAAAACCCATTCCAAATAAAACACTTGGCTTATAACTATATACTACCATAAAAACTCCCTCAAATGTTGGAAAAACTAAATGTGACCACAAAACCTAACAGTCTCCTGTGGATAAAATCCCCAGATCTTATTCTTTGTGGAAAAAATCCTGGCTAAGTTATTAAACTTAAACTTTGAAGATCTACTATACTTAAAAAATTTAATGACTCTCTGTTCACAAATGAATTTCACAAGCAACTCTGGGGGAACCGCAATAGAAACAGTTTCCAACGTTTACAGAGTGTGACAGAACCTTCTGGGAGACAAGAACTAATAAAGAACATTTACACCAAGGAGGGAAAACAATTATCTTTTCTGGGTTAAGTGCACAGAGCAGGAGGATAGAATTTCTCATAGTGACGAGACAGGACAGGAGGAAGGATGATTTTGTCATTACAGCGCTGGGATTGCAACTGATTACTGCAATGTACCCAGAGCTCCCGGAGTTAATGAGGTAGAGACGGGGGTGGGGGGGGAGGTTAAACAGGCTGTGTTCTGGGGTTCCTTGAAGATTTGGATCTGAGACGGGGTGCGACATCTGAAGTGTTGTGCCTGATGTAAGAGTAAGATCCCAGGTGCTGGGTGAGCATTTAGGTGTTAACTCTGGGTAGAGCAAAAGGCTGGATGCAGAGCTGGAGAGTATTAGATAAACTAAGGGCCCAGGACAAGTTAACTAAATCTACTGATTTTCAAAGCTAACCTAAAGTAAAGGCAGAGACTTAGCTCATTTATGATGTCAGATGTCTATACTATTTGATTGAGTGATATTTTACTCTTTTCCTGGAGATCAAATTATAAAGGTTAAAAGATTCTCTGACTTCGATCTACAAGATTGTATGTTGGAAGCATTTACAAATTGGCAGGTGGTTAAGAAGATTTTCAGTTAAGGTATAAGAGATCTTAGTTTTAGAGGACCTAAATCTCCAACTTTTATGGGGTGTACTGTCTCCAAAGAAAGATTAAATAGCTGCTTCCCAGATGAGAAAGATCGAAGGATATAGGATTTAGACATTTGGGCTAAATATTTGAAAAATCATGAATGAGTCATTGTGGCTGTTAGTATGTGGGTGCGTGAAAAGACTATTAATTTAAAGGCTGCAATTACTCCAGCAAGATACAGTTGGTGAGGGCTGGGAAGAGGGCCAGTTACACCTACCTGTTTCACTGGCTATCCCAGCTCCAACTCTGGTATAAGTTAGAACTGCTTAGAGGTTTCAGAGTAGCAGCCGTGTTAGTCTGTATTCGCAAAAAGAAAAGGAGTACCCGTGGCACCTTAACTGCTTAGAGGCTATCCTAATATACACCCGCTGGCTATGGTGGTCCTGTACCCATAGACAATCAGCAGAATGCCACCACAGATACATCTCCTTCAACACTGAGCTGGGGGAAGTCGGTGTAGGAACTGCCCACACCACTTTACACCAGTAGAGATGCTCTTCTCCACTGGGGGAATTCTGAGCTGGGCCAGATTACCTCCCTTTCTGCCACCAAAGTCACACAGAGTGGCTGGAGCGGAAAATAGTGAACCTGGCCTCTGCTCACCTGCCTATGCAAATTTGCTCATCTAGTTACTCTAGCAGCTAGGCATTTGTTGTGCCCCCATTTGGCAGAGCAGCTTGAGTAACATGTCCTCTCAGGAATGAGCTGTGAACACGTCACAGACCAGTGTCTCAGGTGCGCCTGAGCTGCACTCGAGAAGGGGAGCATAGCTGGCTTTCTGCTAGCTTTGTACACACCCCCACTCTAGTGCTGCTGAGGGCAGCAGGGGCCAGTTCAGCTCCCAATCCAAGTTAGGATAGCTTCAGGGCAGTGGCAGTAGTGGCTTCCAAAACTGATCACTCTAATATAGGCCTCATGTTGTTATAAGCTGTTTTTCCCGGGAAACGTTCATTCATGTGTTCCTCCGTCAAGAAGAAAATTCAGCAAACTCTTAGTTGAAAAAAAGAAACGAGAAAAGCCCTTAGATTCTCTCATTAATTAATTAAATAAAAACCAAGTGAGTAAAAGCAAAGGACAGTAAAATCCATGACACCCCGTTACATATGAATTACAGAACAGTCACACCTCAGCCTCCCTCTTGTTTGCCTCCTGCTCCCCTTGTATCCTTGCTTTTCCCACCCCCGACACCCTCACTTGCCCCTCACAGACGAACAGCAGCATACCTTTAAGGTACTGGGCACAGTTCTGCTTTGGGTGGCAGTCTCCGCTTCTCTCCTCCCTCCATCGCCTGGGGCCTGGGCTGCTTCAGGGGAAGGGGTTCACCTCAGGCACAGCTCATAAGGCAGTATAAGAAGGTGGTTCCTCTCTCCTCAGATGCTTAGCAGGTGGCTTTAGTGGCAGCAGATTTCAAGCTGCTTTGGGCTAGGCTACACATGCAACAGCTCCTCCCGGCCTGTCAGACAAGTGTCACTATGCCCACCCTGGGAACGTGCCAGGCACACACAGGCACGCTGCTTCCTCCTCCTCTTCCTCTGCCTTTATCACCTGAGTCTTCCCTGTCTGCAGCCACAGGTGTGGGTCAGCCACCTATGAAGGTGGAGACAGCACAGAAAGTCATCAGCTTGAATGTGTGCTGTACCGTGAAAGGCAGTTCTGTGAGAGGGCTGGCTCAGCTCATGTCAAACACAAAGCTAGTGTAGAGGGCCCAATTCGGCTGTCATTTACACCAATGTAAACCCAGAGCAATACCCAGAGCAATGCCAGGGGATTCAGTTGAGTTACTCTGCTTTTACTTCAGTGTAACTGAGAACAGATTTTGGCCATGAATTAAAACAGGGGGCAAAGCAAGTACCATTCTTTATTACGTGATTGACCCAGCAAGATGCAGCGTGATCCTGTGAGATGCTGAGTGCTCTCAGCACACGCAGAGTTCAGCAGGCGTTGAGGGTGCTCAGTACCTTGCTGTATTGAGCCTAATAGCAAATTCATCGTCTACAGCTGTACTTCCTTTTGTCTTACGATGGATTATTACTGTTATGTATATTACAGTAGCACCTATCAGCCCCAGCTAGTATCAAAGGCCCCCATTGTGCTAGGTACTGTACAAACTTATGCAGAGAATCTCTGCCCCAAGTAGTGTACAAACTAAATAGACAAGGCAGATAAAGGGCAGGAGAGGAATCACAAGCACAGAAAGGGGAAGCGAGTTGCAGAAGCTCTTCTGATGGCACCTGATTAACAGCTGAAGTTCTCCTCCTCACCCCCATCCACACTCCTGGCTTTAGGGACGAGATGCAGTCAGAGGAAGTTCTCTTTTAAATAGTCATGTGTTTATGTTGCATTTTAAGGTTAATCGTACACATACCAAAAGAGAGATCAATTGTTTGGTTATCAAGTGAATCATAGTGGAGAGGAAGAGGCTGGTGGGTGTTTCTTTCTGGCAAAGCCTGATCTTGAGCTAGCACTCTTTTTGAAGTGCTCTGCCACTTCCTTTGTAGTAATAGAACAGCGGTTCTCAAACTGTGGGTCAGGACACCAAAGTGCGTCATGACCCCAGTTTAATGGGGTCGCCAGGGCTGGCGTTAGACTTGCTGGGCCAAGCCCGAGAGCATCAGTCCTAGGCAATGGGGCCCAGGGTTACAGGGAAGCCCTTGGGCTTCAGCTTTGCTCCGCCCCCCCTCCCAGAGCAGTGGGGCTCAGGTGTTGGCTTTGGCCCCCCAACCTGGGCAGCTGGGCTTGGGCGGGCTCACACTTCGATCCCCTGTCCTGGGGTTGTGTAGTAATTGTTGTCAGAAGGGGGTCATGAGGCAATGAAGTTAGAGAACCCCTTAAATAAAAGGATGATCTTCCCAGAGGACCGTGTGCTTGATGTGCTCTTGAATCTGCTTTGTTGTATATAGATCTTTTAATATTAACACCAAGCATTAATAGGTCTAATATCTAAGTAGACTCTTGACATCTACTGTCCCTAGTTAGAAGGGACTATTCCTATATAGTATATGAGCAAAACCATTCCTGATTTTTCCACTATAAAGGTTCACCTGGTGCTGCAGATCTCAGACTTTCAGACCCAATGTATCACATCTAAAACTCAAAGTACTTGGTGCACTAAATTTGTGATTTTAATACTTAGCAGTTAAAATAGATTTTTATCCTGACACTGTACTTTAAAAAAACCAACACATCCCAACTGATTGCAGCCCGCATCCCACTAGCAGTATATGCATGTTGATTGGAGAACAGCTGACCTAATGCATTTTAATTGTGGGGAGAGTTGAAAGGGAATGTATCTATGTGTGCTCACAACACTATTTAATCAAACCTTTGGAATATTATCCGCTATATTTTATTACATAAAAAAGGTCTTCATTGTAGTCTCTATTGAGGCAACTGAATGAAATATCTGGGGGTTTTAATAGGGAAAAACAGGAGAGTGTAAGAACTGGTCTTTTGTTGATATTTCTGTTTGGAGTGAACATGTATTCTGAGCAGAGGTAGAACCAGTGTGAGACATTTTAACTACAAAGACCTTGGAAGGAAATAAATAAGCAAAATGCCAATTGCTTGTTTCACATTTTCTTTATTGACTGCCTCTGACTGAGTTCTCAGATTGTGTGTCAGATATCATTAGAACAGTTGGAGTTATATTAGAATTACAGCAAGATTAAGAAAGATGGTATGCTACATGCAGGCTGGGAAGAGCTCGGTAGGGATTTGAAGCCTCAGCACAATGATGGACCCCCCAAAGGGTCTACAGAGACATTGGAAAGACATGCTTGTCCTTGCATCAGTTGGCACTAAAGGAAGATGACACTGCAGTGGTGTAAACAGATACACTTAAAGACTTTGCTGAAAAAAATGTTGCAATTCCAAAACATTATACACTGTTGTTCTCGCTTTTGTTCCAAGAAACTCATGGCACATTCATTGCAAGTGCACAGTCTCTCCGGGTTTTTTCACAGTAATCAGCTTAGCTCTGATTTTAATTTCTTTAGACTAGAGCAGGTCTGCCGGGCTTTTCACCGCACAAGCCTTGTGCTAATGATGGGTGTGTTGGGAGCTAATGTTAGTTGTGCACTTATTCATATTTGGTAGATGTTACCAAATCCAGTACAGTTTAAAGACCTTTTCAGCAAATACATCAGTTTGGCAGCACACTTGTTTCATGTCATCCTGACATCATAATGATTAGGCTTAAGCTTCAAAGTCCACTAGCTGCTCACCCAGCCCCTCAGTCATCCAAGAAAAATTTAAAACAAAAAATAACTCCCTCTAGATATTCACTGATACCTATGTAATGACTCTGTGAATGAGGCCTGCGAACGGTGACAGACGCATGGATGCTTCATCAGCCGGATCAGCTTAGGAAGAAGGAGCCGAGGCAGGCTTCTCCTCTCGGGATACAGGAATGGGTCTCTCACTGTAGCTGGTGTCAATGTTGGACTGGACTTTGGGGCCAGAGAAAGTTAGCATGCCATCAGCAGACAGGGAGCAGGTGATGGCAGATTGGTCCACGTTGGAAGGCAGGCGGTATCTGCGGTGGAATTCACGGGAAATGTAGCCATAGTCGTCCTGACAACAGACAGAGGGAACAGATGGCTCGGTCAGAAACAGTGCCTGGTGTGACTTTAGGCACACCCCATAGCATGTTTTAATCTACATCACCGGAGTGTGACTCCATGTTTACACTGAATTCCAAATAGTTATTTCAAAGCCACATTTGGCTCAGAATGAGATCACTGTCTCAGGCACAGCTATGAATATATATGCATTTTATTCTACACTACAATTTATTAGAGACAAATCCTGCCTTGGCTGATATCCTGTGCAACAACACTCAGGCCAACTGAGCTACAAAGTATGTCAATCAGAGCAGAATTTGGCCCTTACCACACGATGCTGGGCATGACTGTCAGCAGTGCTGAGCACCTGCAGCTCCCATATATTTCAATTGAAGTTGTAGGTGCTCAGCGCTCTGAAAATCAATGCCTATATTTCAGAATGTTGGAAACATCATTGAATGAAACAAGAGGCTGTAATCCTGGCTCCTCTGACGCTGTTGGCTGAAAGAATGAGAAATAAAAAGAAAGATTGACATTAAAGTGTCTTTTTTCTCCCTTTATGGTAAAGTAGTCTGAAATTATATATATATATATAATATATATATATTAAAAAAAAACAAATACTGATTGGGCTCTGAAGTTTTGTTTTCCCAACAAGTGTGTTCATGGATGAGAAGAGTTTGTGCCCCCTCCTCTCTCCCGCCACTGGTATTATTATTATTCACACTTCAATCCTTGCTTGAATTTCCATGTCATATTTGGTCAGTTTGCAAACCTTAGGCCCTTTGTTGTTTTGGTTTTGTTTGTTTTGCTCTTCTCCTCCAACCAAGCATATGAAAACTCAGCTTTCCACAAGTAATCCTGGATTATGGAAACTCAGTCATTCTCTGACAGCTTCAAATATCATTCTTTTTCTAGTCAGACATTATTACTGAACAGTGCACATTGTCATCTGACTGTTATGGAGCTTGATGATTGAAAATAATAAACAGAGACATTTTCTCATTATTATAAGAAATCAGGTTTGATTTTTGCCAGAGCCGGGAACCTACATTTAGTGAATTTGGGTTTAACCTTTGAAAAATAATTCTGGAAAAAGTAGAGAACAGTATCCTTCCCAGTTGTACTTCCCCAACTTATATATAAGCAAATATTGGTAGGAAAACCTATGACATTCACCCAGCTCTACAGTTAACTTATATATATATGGAACACCTTAAAGTCAGAAAGAGAAAAGAGCAGGATAATTCCCTTCCAAAGTTGCATGCTTTTTCTGCTTACCTGTCTCTCATTGTGCTTGCCATGGATTTCCACAAAGTCATCCATAATCTTCACACTCAGATCTTCAGGAGAGAAGTGTTTTACATCCAGGAGGATTGTAAACTTGTCCCGGTCAGACCTCACCTGCAATTAATATAGTAATAAAATAAATCAATAATTTGTTGACTCAAAAACAAAGTGGTTCTCAGTCTCATCCTGAGCATGATTGTCTCAGAAGCGATTTAAGAAGACTAGAGAATGGTTATGGACCTGATCCAAAGCCCACTGAAGTCAATAGAGTTCTCCATTAATGTAAATGCGCTTTGGCTAAGGCCCTGTAATTGCAAGATTGGTAGAATTCTAAGACATCCTTATTGCTTCTTGAGTTTGCATCCATTCACATTGCTCTCATTGTGTCACTCTATCACTCAATTATTTTTCAGAATCTATCATTAGAGATTTATTGGACAGTTGGGTTGTGCTCAGCAGCTAGCGATGAAATTATATCAGTTTTGTAGCTTCACCTATTTTGTTAAGCTAGCACCTTTGCTTTTTACTCTCTCTTTTAAACCACACTTTCTTTGTGAAGCTGCATGGATTCAGGAAGAAAGTGTGATCTGCAGTTGGCTAGCTTGTAAGTCTACTAAAGTTCTTGCAGCTCTAGCTCTGCTGGGCTTCTGCTAGATTTTTGGAGGAAACCTCAGGAAGGTTAGTAGAATGCAGAAAGAACAAACATCTGCGCTCACTTTGACATTTCAGATCTGACTGTTTTGAATACAGCCCAACGTACAAAATGATAATTTTGCATATAGTCTTTGGAGGACTGTTCTTGGGATTTCCAGTGTGGGATTATAACACAGAAGTCATGAGATGGTGAAAAAAAGAAAAGAAAGGAGATTGTTCATGCTCAAGATTGAATTTATACCTGGAGTCCCATCCCCAACAAAAGTAAGATGAATATGAATGTTCATGTAACAGAGGAAGCTTTGTTTTTTCCCCAGCACATGGCAAACTGCTGTCAGGGTCTTAATCTTTTTATAATATTGTAAAAATACTATAGGTCAAATCTTTTTCTTAAAGGGAAAAAATTATTTCCTTTGCTAAGATTTCCTGTGATAATTTTCTGTGATGGTCAGGTGGGCTTAGTGTTTTGCAGGAAATCTGCTAGTTTTCCTGCACCTGTTCACATCAGAGCTAAATTACATAGTCTAATTGAATCAAGGAAAGTAGCAGGTGGTTGTTACTATTAATGAACTGGCAGCAGAGGTAAATGGTATTCAGTAAAGGAGTCTTACCTCTGAAATGCCTGATTCCAGAACGGTGCGGAAGAGAGAGTGCCTGTAATAGGGACTGATGGTGGAAGAGAACAAAGGCAGGAGATCATAATCGAAAAGACCCTCTCCGAAATACTGGTCAAACAAACGGCTTGGAAATAAGGGTCCAAGAGCTCGTTTGAACCAGGGGTGCTGGATGGTAATGTCCATGTTTTCTGCTGCTGCAAGTTCGACGGTAGAGAGAAGACAGTGCAGTCTCTGGGGACAGTGATGTCTTTGCTGGACTGCACAGTGGAGACTCAGAAAGCCTCCCTCTTTATATACTACTTTCACAGAATAAAGGCATTAGTGGGATTTCTCTGGAAAGACATGATCTCATGATGAAGGCAATTTGGTCAGCAGAAATGCAGAGACTGATCTGAGAATGACAGTCTGGTTAGAATCAGTGCCAGGTATCTGTGGACAGTAGCTACTCTCCAGCATGCTATGCTATCTGGAGCTACCTCTACCAGGAGAGAAAACAGGCTGTAACCCTGAACATAGACAAGCAATTCAATCTGGACTTTTAAATTGAATTTCTAGTGGAAATTTTCTAAAGGTGTCTATAGTTACTCTAGCTAGCTTTGATCTAGCTAGATCAGAGCCAGCTCAGGTATGCCTACACATGCTGCAATCATACTTCCCAACTCCCAGAGTAGACATCCCTTAAGTGTATTCAGTGGGACTTGTTTCTTGCCATTAGCTTTATGGGTATTGGTATGTGTATTCAATATGAGAACTGGTTGGATAATGGTGAACATTTTTCTTTCCTTTTGTTTCTTTATTTAGGGTGCACACATTTCTAAGGAGCCTTGTGGTATTAAATTAGACTGTTTGCAGGACAGAACATTTTAATCTTTGAGGGCATTTGTGCACCTCAGTCCCTCCTGTTCTGTGCCTTTGGCACACAGTAGTGCAATCTCCTGAGGGCTGTAAACTTTAGTCTAATTCGGGTTACATACTTCACCAGTTTCAGAGTAGCAGCCGTGTTAGTCTGTATTCGCAAAAAGAAAAGGAGTACTTGTGGCACCGTAGAGACTAACAAATTTATTAGAGCATAAGCTTTCGTGAGCTACAGCTCACTTCATCGGATGCATTTATGCTCACGTAGCTCACGAAAGCTTATGCTCTAATAAATTTGTTATACTTCACCAGTGGCAGTGTGAAGCAGCGCCTTCAGGCAGTGTATCACCTACTAAGTGAAATCAATGAGATTTGTGAGAGCTCATAAAAAGAGTTAAGCTTCATCTTCATTGCAGAAAGAGGTGTGGTTTCTTACACTGAGTTGCTGTAAATGTAGCTAGCCCAGGTCAACCCTATAGCCCCACCTGGAGTTGACCTCCACTAGCTGCATCAGGGTTAAAACAACAGTGCCTTGTCTCTCCACTGTGAGTTTACAGCAAGATAGCTATCTCATTGTAAAAATGCTCCCTTTATTTGCAGTGAAGACCTAGCCTGTTTTGTAAAATATTGGAACCAATCCAAAACATAGTCCTCAACCAGACCTTTTTTTTTTTTTTTTAGTTTTAGATCTGTTCTAATGTAAACAGGGTCTGAATGAGCTCTCCCCTGACATCTAGGGATGAGCTGGCGGAAAAGTCTAGATGCACAACATGGTGGAGCTGCTTTTCTAAAATGATCACTTTCGGCTGGTGTTGGGTTACAAACCCCTTTAGTATTGAGTGCAGAGGTAATGAAATGTTATTATATTTACTGTGTGAGTAAAGGGCAGCAGAACTGTACTTCGCTTGCCCTGAATGAGGGGATCACTCTAAAATGAACCTCACTCGCTAAGCAGGGATAGGGATGCCATCTCCCAGTGGAAATGAGAGGGGTTGGGGATAGGTGTTTCTACTTGGTGGTGTGGACTCTGCTGAAAGAATCCTAGGCACCATTTTACTTTCCCCGCCCCAGTGTTTAAGGACAGAGCTGATTAGGCTCAACTGAGAGTCATTTTTTCTATTCAGTGATGACAAGAGCTGGGTCACTGATAAGCAGATCTAGGGGCTATGCCTTAGACGTGGTGTAGGGACAGTGGTTAAATGAAAGACAATGCAGAGGCGGTACTGGCAGTGAGGTTTCCTGCTACCCAGTGAAATCAGTAAGAAGTGACATCACTAAAGATCTGGATTAAGCGGTGAAACCTCAGAACATGGCATTGCAGAAGTGGCAGTGAGTGTCCAACCGCAGCAGCATGTGACCAGTGGCAGCAGAGGCAGTGGCAAACAGCCAGTTGTAGAGGTACACAGTGACCACACAAAAAGAAAAGGAGTACTTGTGGCACCTTAGAGACTAACAAATTTATTAGAGCATAAGCTTTCGTGAGCACAGCTCACTTCATCGGATGCATTTGGTGGAAAAAACAGAGGAGAGATTTATATACACACACACAGAGAACATGAAACAATGGGTTTATCATACACACTGTAAGGAGAGTGATCACTTAAGATAAGCCATCACCAACAGCATGGGGGGGAAGGAGGAAAACCTTTCATGGTGAAAAGCAGGTAGGCTAATTCCAGCAGTTAACAAGAATATCAGAGGAACAGTGGGGGTGGGAGGGAGAAATACCATGGGGAAATAGTTTTACTTTGTGTAATGACTCATCCATTCCCAGTCTCGATTCAAGCCTAAGTTAATTGTATCCAGTTTGCAAATTAATTCCAATTCAGCAGTCTCTCGTTGGAGTCTGTTTTTGAAGCTTTTTTGTTGAAGTATAGCCACTCTTAGGTCTGTGATCGGTGACCAGAGAGATTGAAGTGTTCTCCAACTGGTTTTTGAATGTTATAATTCTTGACGTCTGATTTGTCCATTCATTCTTTTTAACGTAGAGACTGTCCAGTTGTGCCATGTACATGGCAGAGGGGCATTGCTGGCACATATGCATATTGGTGATGCGCAGGTGAACGAGCCTCTGATATTGTGGCTGATGTGATTAGCCCTATGATGGATCCCCTGAATATATGTGGACAGAGTTGGCAACGGGCTTTGTTGCAGGATAGGTTTCCTGGTTAGTGGTTCTGGTTGTGTGGTGTGTGGTTGCGGTGAGTATTTGCTTCAGATTGGGGGGCTGTCTGTAAGCAAGGACTGGTCTGTCTCCCAAGATCTGAGAGAGCGATGGCTCGTCCTTCAGAATAGGTTGTAGATCCTTGATATACTGCGTTGGAGGGTTTTAGTTGGGGCTGAAGGTGATGGCTAGTGGCGTTCTGTTGTTTTTCTTTGTTGGGCCTGTCCTGTAGTAGTGACTTCTTCTAATAAGCGATGGTCACTAACACCACCCTATATCGGAAACTACTGAGCGCTATTCCTACCTACAATGCCTCTAGCTTTCATCCAATCATACCACTCGATCCATTGTCTACGCCAACGCTACGATATAACCGCATTTGCTCCACCCCTCAGACAGACAGAGACAAACACCTACAAGATCTCTATCATGCATTCCTACAACTACAATACCCACCTGCTGAAGTGAAGAAACAGATTGACAGAGCCAGAAGAGTACCCAGAAGTCACCTACTACAGGACAGGCCCAACAAAGAAAACAACAGAACGCCACTAGCCATCACCTTCATCCCCCAACTAAAACCCCTCCAACGCATCATCAAGGATCTACAACCTATCCTGAAGGACGAGCCATCGCTCTCTCAGATCTTGGGAGACAGACCAGTCCTTGCTTACAGACAGCCCCCCAATCTGAAGCAAATACTCACCAGCAACCACACACCACACAACAGAACCACTAACCCAGGAACCTATCCTTGCAACAAAGCCCGTTGCCAACTCTGTCCCCATATCTATTCAGGGGATACCATCATAGGGCCTAATCACATCAGCCACACTATCAGAGGCTCGTTCACCTGTGCATCTACCAATGTGATATATGCCATCATGTGCCAGCAATGCCCCTCTGCCATGTACATTGGCCAAACTGGACAGTCTCTACGTAAAAGAATGAATGGACACAAATCAGACGTCAAGAATTATAACATTCAAAACCATTGGAGAACACTTCAATCTCTCTGGTCACTCGATCACAGACCTAAGAGTGGCTATACTTCAACAAAAAAGCTTCAAAAACAGACTCCAACGAGAGACTGCTGAATTGGAATTAATTTGCAAACTGGATACAATTAACTTAGGCTTGAATAGAGACTGGGAATGGATGAGTCATTACACAAAGTAAAACTATTTCCCCATGGTATTTCTCCCTCCCACCCCACCCCCCACTGTTCCTCTGATATTCTTGTTAACTGCTGGAATTAGCCTACCTGCTTGTCACCATGAAAGGTTTTCCTCCTTCCCCCCCCTGCTGTTGGTGATGGCTTATCTTAAGTGATCACTCTCCTTACAGTGTGTATGATAAACCCATTGTTTCATGTTCTCTGTGTGTGTGTATATAAATCTCTCCTCTGTTTTTTCCACCAAATGCATCCGATGAAGTGAGCTGTAGCTCACGAAAGCTTATGCTCTAATAAATTTGTTAGTCTCTAAGGTGCCACAAGTACTCCTTTTCTATTTCCCCATGGTATTTCTCCCTCCCACCCCACCCCCCACTGTTCCTCTGATATTCTTGTTAACTGCTGGAATTAGCCTACCTGCTTGTCACCATGAAAGGTTTTCCTCCTTCCCCCCCCTGCTGTTGGTGATGGCTTATCTTAAGTGATCACTCTCCTTACAGTGTGTATGATAAACCCATTGTTTCATGTTCTCTGTGTGTGTGTATATAAATCTCTCCTCTGTTTTTTCCACCAAATGCATCCGATGAAGTGAGCTGTAGCTCACGAAAGCTTATGCTCTAATAAATTTGTTAGTCTCTAAGGTGCCACAAGTACTCCTTTTCTTTTTGCGAATACAGACTAACACGGCTGCTACTCTGAAACCAGTGACCACACAGACATTGCTCAACATCCCCCCTCTTTTCTTGGGTGGGAGGTGAACCCCTGTGAATGCACCTCTGAGTCTTCACTAATTAAGGACAGCCAGCTGTGAGTGGGGTGTAATGGAGGGGGTGGAGAGTGATGTGATAAAGGGACATTTGTTCTTCAGACTTTCCCACTGCAAGGTGGGAAACAGGCAAGGGACACTGCCCAACGCACTGTGGGGTCAGGTTTGCCTATGGTTACATGCTTTTGAATGTGGTTGTTGTGTTTTCCCAAATGTACATGTGGTTCCCTTTCCCTTTTAATAAAAGCTATCTTTTGTTATACACAGACTCAGTGCTTACAAGTGGGAAAGTATTGCCTCTGAGAGACACCTGGGGTAATGTTATGTTTTCCCAGATTACTGGGTAGAGGCTTTAGCCAGTTCTGTGTAATATTGTTAAGAGGAACCCCTAGATAATGAACCCAACCCTTGTTGCTGCCAAGTTCCACTTGACTTGGCAGAAGGGTTACCCTAGTAAGAAGGTACCGTAAAGTGTATGTCACTTCACACGCTTGCTTTTACCATTCCAGAAGGCCAGACTTTTCTAAATGTTACAGCTGCATCCCCAATACTTCTTCCTCCTCCTCCTCTCCCAGAACCTAGCTGACTTTTCCTCCCTTTTCCTTTTTCCTCCTCCAAATTTTTATGTATTTGTATAGACCTTGTTTAGTAGTTTTGGTGCAGGAGTATATGGAGAAGTGAACTGTTATGCTTTTGAAATGAAAGAACAGTTGTGCAAATTACACAAAGCTTTCCTTTTCAAGAAATGGTTTCAGGCCATCTGTGATAGCAAAAAAACAAGTTAACATGCAGACAACAAAGGACAATAGACATATTATCCTAAAGGATAATCAAATGCATCTCAGTCTGATTCCTGTGTTCCTTCTGACAGTTTTGAGCCGGAGTGGAACGTTAGGCAATGGCTGTGAGGCAGCTGGTTATAGTTCCGGGTGTAAAAGCCTTCCCTTTTCCTACAGCACAGAGCTCTATAGCCTCAGGAAGGGCCTGGGGCTGGTTGTAGAGATATTGTCAGATAGTCCATATTCTTTGAGGTAGGGAATGATATTATGGCTTTAAAAGCAGAAGGGGTCAATCAGACTCCCCTCAGTTAGCTCCCAGGCCTGCAATGGACTGCCTTAGCCAAAAAGCAAATGAAGTAGCAGACAGGGAGGAGGGAGGTCATGTCACCCCTGCCAGTACCCAAAAGGAATCAAGTTACTATCCCACAGTATACAGACAAATACATGTGAGTGAGGAGGACGACAGGCAGGAAGGACACTCACCTTGACTCAGTGTGTGGGGAACCAAAGGCCACCCCAGTGAGGTGAGGGATCGATACTCCTCCCCTTCTCCCCCATCACTGAAAAGCTAAAGTTAGGCCACTGGAGTACCCAGACCCCAGCCTCCAAAGGGGTGGGGCACAGAAAGGAATTTGGCTGTGGGGGGGTTTGAGGAATCTCCCTTGCCCACCCACTGTCATCTGCTGTTAAAAGCAGTACATGGTTGTGAGCCACTGCACAGCGAGGCAGCCCTAATAGATTTTTCTCTATGGCCCAAAGAACTGTTGTGTGAAATATTTTTTTGTGGAGGAACCTCTACCCATTGCTGCGGCAGCCAACCCCTTCAGGGACAAAGGGACACTAAACACACTTCCTAGAAGCCATGTGGGAGTGGGAAGGCTAGGGTTCAAGTTTACACCCAAAGATTTTGGGGTGGCAAGGGTAAGAAAGGGTAGGTAAGAGCCCCATAGGTTCCAAAGAGAGAAATTATATGGGCTAGTGGTGAAATGGCTCTGTATGGATTGTTGAAGGATGTCGGCTGGCTTGCTAGCAAGAATGTTTATCATGTGAATAGCTGAAATGTGAAATTATGAAAGGCCATCCGCGGAATAAACCTGTCCAGAAAATAAGTCAGTAGGTTTCCCTAGAATGCCAGTCACTCCCCCTAGTTACCCCCACTTCTTTAGTGGAGAGATGTTTGCGGTGTAGTAGTAGCCATGTCCGTTCCAGGATATTAGAGAGATGAGGTGGGTGAGGTAATATCTCTTATTGGACCAACTTCTCTTGGTGAGAGAGAGACAAGCTTGTCACCAACAGAAGTGGAGAGAGGAGGCAGCTATGGCAATTTCCTGCAATATCCTTGAAAAACCTTATTAAGGTTAAGTATGCTTAGAGTCCACTGTATTAAATACAAAAGTGGTGTATTATTGTGGGCCTGGATGATCAAAGGTTTATACTGAACAATATGGCAGACAAGCCTGAACTTTTGGGACAATTCATGTGAAGTGGATTTCCTGGGAAACTTCAAGGAGAAGCACAGGCAACGCAAAGAGGGGGAACCAAGTGCCCTCCCCACCCCCCCAGATTGGCCTGTTGAGGTGAAGAGAGGGTGGCTCTGTCCTTCTCTCCCTGTGCCTCTTCCCTGCAACTCCCAGCACCTTTGGCTGCTCTCCCTGGCAGCTGGGCGGGGAGCAGGACAGAGCTGCTTTTTCCTGAGAGAGCCTGACTGGGAGGCAAGGCCCGCTCCCTGCCCAGCTCTGAAGGCAGTGCCCCCACCAGCAGCAGCACAGAAGTTAAGGTGACAATCCCACTACCTTCTTACAATAGCCTTGTAACCCCCACCCACGATCTTTTGGGTTTGGACCCCCATGGTTACAACACCGTGAAATTTCATATGTAAACCTCTGAAACCATAAAACTTATTATTTTTAAAATCCTATGACTGTGAAATTGACCAAAATGGCCTGTGAATTTGGTAGAGCCCTATGTATAACAGAAGGAGTCACAGATTCATGAGGGTGCTTGTTCTGAGCTAACAGCTGCTAAGAACTTATAACCACAGAAAACCCTCTTGGTGGGGTTTGAAGGACTAAAACCTACCAGAGCCCCTCTTGGATTAGTGTATAGGTTCTTTTTCTGTTTTTATTGTGTTTTCTCTATAATGGTTTCACCTTAAAAATAAAGGGGCTTGCTTAGAAAGGGCTGTGTGGTAATTTTTAACTGTTGGCAATTACACTAGTTCAGGAGTTCCCAATCTTGGTTCACGGCTTGTTCAGGGTAAGCCCCTGGTGGGCTGCAAAACACTTTGTTTACCTGAGCATCCGCAGGTACAGTCGGCTCCCAGTGGCCATAGTTTGCTGTTCCCTTAAAATGCTGTCCTGAATCAAGGCCATAACAGTGATATTATGCAGGGGGCAGACATAGCTGCAGGAGCCAGTTGCATAAACACTATTGTCATTTTTTTGGAATCCTTAAGTGTTTGCTGAACATTTCCCTCTGGAAGTGTTTGTCCTCCATCATATTTCTCTCTCATTAGGGAAAGAGTTTCCTGCATTGTTTCCCTGTCCTCTTGCCCCAAGCTGTCCTGTCTCTGAAACATGAGCCTTGTTTTGTGCTCTTCAAACTTTGTCTGTGTAGTCAGAGTCCTTGTTCACATCCAGGAACACTTCTTCTCATTTCTGGACTGAAAGTTTGTGAGCCTTTCCACCACTGTGGATCTAACGGGCCTGTTGCCATATCTGTTCTGGGACACTCATAGAGTTGAAGTGTTTCAGAGTAGCAGCCGTGTTAGTCTGTATTCGCAAAAAGAAAAGGAGTACTTGTGGTACCTTAGAGACTAACAAATTTATTAGAGCATAAGCTTTCGTGAGCTACAGCTCACTTCATCGGATGCATTTGGTGGAAAAAAGTTTTTTTAAATACCTTTAAATACCAAGAAAGGCAATAACAGTTAACCATTTCCACTCAGTGCTGAATTCCAGTGCCTCCCTACAAAGCACTTTTTCCATGGGCATATTATAAGAAGTCATGGTCCACAGTTACAAGAATAAAGGTGGACAGGGAAGCATTAATGTGATCATGGAAGGAAGGGATTGGAGCATGTGTTTTGATCACTTTCACAGAACCAACGAGTGTTACTTGTTGCAGGCAAATAGAAACCTCAGCCCATCCGAGGAAAGAAGTCAGCAGGAATTGCTGGGTGTTCAGCACCTTTGAAAGTCAGGCCACTTACTTAGCCCTGGTCTACAATATGGGGTTAGGTCGAATTTAGCTGTGTTAGGTCGATTTTAAAATGAATGTGTTTACACAACCAATCCTGTTCTGTCAATCTAAAGGGCTCTTAAAATCAACTTCTGTACGCCTCCCTGGCGAAGGAAGTAGCACTAAAATCGACCTTGCTGGATCGAATTTGGGATAGTGCAGACGCAATTCGACGGTATTGGCCTCCTGGAGCTATCCCAAAGTGCTCCAATGTGACCGCTCTGGACAGCACTTTGAACTCCGATGCACTAGCCAGATACACAGGAAAAGCCCCGGGAAATTTTGAATTTCATTTCCTGTTTGGTCAGCGAGGCAAGCTCAGAAGCACAGGTGACCATGAGGTCCCCCCAGAATTGCAAATGAACTCCAGCATGGATGGAAAGGGAGACACGGGATCTGATTGCTGTATGAGGAAAAGAATCTGTGCAGGCCAAACTCCGATCAAAAAGAAGAAATGCTAATATATAGGCCAAAATCACACAGGGCATGGTGGAGAGAGGCTACAACAGGGACACACAGCAGTGCCACATGAAAGTCAAGGAGCTCAGACAAGCCTATCAAAAGACAAAGGAGGCAAACGGTCACTCCAGGTCAGAGCCCCATACATGCCGCTTCTATGTTCAGCTGCATGCCATTCTGGGGTGGGACCATACCACTACCCCACAACTTTCCGTGGACATCTGAAAGGGGGGAGTCTCACATAACAGGGAGGAGGATTTTGTGGAGGAGGAGGAGAATGCGCAGCAGGCAAGTGGTGAATCCGTTCTCCCCGGCAGCCAGGACCTTTTCATCACCCTGGAGACAATACCCTCCTAAGGCGGGATCCCTGACCCTGAAGCCAGAGAAGGCAGCTCTGGTGACTGCGCATTTGTAACTACAGTACAGGGTTTAAAAGCAATTGTGTTTATTGTTTGATTTGCCCTGGGATGCATTCGCAGCCAGTACAGCTACTGGAAAAGTCTGCTAACGTGTCTGGGGATGGAGTGGGAATCCTCCAGGGACATCTTCATGAAGCTTTCCTGGAGGGACTCTGAAAGCCTTTGCAGAAGGTTTCTGGGGAGCGCTGCCTTATTTCGTCCTCCACGGTAGGACACTTCACCACACCAAGCCAGTAGCAAATAGTTGGAATCATTTCAGCACAAAGCATGGCAGCGAATGGTCCTGGGTTTTGGTTGCATTCAAGCAACATTCGGTCTTTATCTTTCTGTGTTAGACTCAGGAGAGTGATATCATTCATGGTCACCTGGTTGAAATAGGGGAATTTTTGTAAGGGAACAGTAAAAGGACCCCGTTCATGCTGGGATGTTTGCGCTTGGCAAAAAAAGATCATCCCGGAGAATAGCCACGCAGTGGGGGGAAGGGGTAAAGGGATCATCCCAGAGAATAGCCACACGGCGGGGGGAAGGGGTGAAGGGATCATCCTAGAGAATAGCCATGCAGTGGGGTGGGGGGAGGTGTGTGCTGCACATCCACCCGAAAACCGCAGTCCCTCCTTTTAAATGTGAAACCCAACCAGCATTGCTTGCTATGGGAAAGGATG
The DNA here is from genome assembly GCF_009764565.3 of Dermochelys coriacea. Taxonomy (NCBI): domain Eukaryota; kingdom Metazoa; phylum Chordata; order Testudines; family Dermochelyidae; genus Dermochelys; species Dermochelys coriacea. The sequence goes on from NC_050068.2 coordinate 157,467,961, forward strand.
GTGCTGCAGTTTGAAACTATTCCCACATGTTATGAAGGTATAAGAAGCCAACCCCACATATCAAAAGGCTTACCTTAGCTGCCTGGAAACCGAATTCTGTTGCCCACCCATTTGTGATGTGTCACCATATCGGCAGGTGCTCAATATAAAAGGCATAATGCAACCTTGAATTGCTTGATTCACTGTGAAAGAGTCTCCCTTTTGTTCTCAGAAATGTATCATCTTAAATTTTACTCTCCCTTTTTATCTCCCCCAGGTGCAAATGTTATATGCTCCCCCTATCATCTCCGTCCCTGAGGTTATCGCAGATTAGAAGATGAAAAAAACGCACTTGCGATGACATGTTTTCCAAGCTCATGCAGTCCTCCCGCACTGATAGGGCACAGCATGGCAGACATCAGGAAATCATTAAGTGAGTGCAAAGAGCAGAGGCAGAAGGCAATGCTGAGGATAATGGGGGAGCAAACGGACATGATGAAGCTTTTGTTGGAGCTTCAGGAAAGCCAATAAGAGCACAGCCCCCCGCTGCATCCATTGTATAACCGACTGCCCTCCTCCCCAAGTTCCATATTCTCCTCACCCAGAAGCTCAAGAACGGGGAGGAGGGGGGAGACTCCAGGCACCCAGTCACTCCACTCCAGAGGATGGCCCAAGCAACGGAAGGCTGTCATTCAAACAGTTTTGATTTGTAGTGTGGCTACAATAAGCAATGTGGCCTTGTCCTTCCCTCCTCCCCACCCAGGCTACCACCCCACCCAGGCTACCTTGTCAGTTATCTCACTTTTTTTTTAATTAATAAAGAAATAATGCATGGTTTCAAAACAATAGTGACCGATAAAGTGAGCTGAAGCTCACGAAAGCTTATGCTCAAATAAATTTGTTAGTCTCTAAGGTGGCACAAGTCCTCCTTTTATTTCCTTTGCCAGCTGTGATCGAAGCGGGGAGAGTGGTTGGCTTACAGGGAATTAAAATCAACAAAGGGGACAGTTTTGCAGGGAGAAGAAACACACACAACTGTCATACTGTAGCCTGGCCAGTCATGAAACTGGTTTTCAAAGCCTCTTTGATGTGCAGTGTGCCTAGCGGTGCTCTTCTAATCCCCTTGGGGTCTGGTTGCTCAAAATCGGCCGCCAGGTGATTTGCCTCAACCTCCCACCCTGCCATAAATGTCTCCCCCTTACTCTCACAGATATTATGGAGCACACAGCAAGCAGCAATAACATTGGGAAAGATGGTTGCGCTGAGGTCTAACCTAGTCAGCAAACAGTGCCAGCGAGCTTTTAAACGTCCAAAGGCACATTCTACCACCATTCTGCACTTGCTCAGCCTATAGTTGAACTGCTCCCTACTACTGTCCAGGCTGCCTGTGTAGGGTCTCATGAGCCATGGGAGCAAGGGGTAGGCTGGGTCTCCAAGGATAACTATTGGTATTTCAACATCCCCAATGGTAATTTTCTGGTCTGGGAAGTGAATCCCTTCTTGCAACTGCTCAAACAGCCTGGAGTTCCTAAAGATGTGAGTGTCATGCACCTTTCCCGGACATGCCACGTTGATGTCAGTGAAACGTCCCTTGTGATCCACCAGTGCTTGCAGCACCATTGAGAAGTACCCCTTGCGGTTTACGGTGGTCCGATGCCAAGATAAGGATATGCGTTCCGTCTTTTGCCCCACCACAGTTAGGGAACTCCATTGCAGCAAAGCCATCTAGTGTGACCTGCACATTTCGCAGAGTCACTACCCTTGTAAGCAGAAGGTCAGTTATTGCATTGGCTACTTCGATCACAGCAGTTCCCACAGTAGACTTGCCCACTCCAAACTGATTCACGACTGACTGGTAGCAGTCAGGCGTTGCAAGCTTCCACAGGTCTACTGCCACTCGCTTCTTAACTGTCAGGGCAGCTCTCATCTTGGTATTCCCGTGCTTTAGGGCGGGGGAAAGCAACTTACAAAGTTCAAGGGAAATGGCCTTTCACATGCAAAAGTTTTGCAGCTACTGTGAATCATCCCATACCTGCAACACTATGCAGTCCCACCAGTCTGTGCTTGTTTGCTGGGCCCAGAATCGGCATTCCACTGTATCAACCAGCCCCACTGCCACCATCATGTCCCAATTGTCACAGCCTGTGCTTTCAGGAACGTCTGTGTCCATGTCCTCCTCACAATCATCCTTGTGCAGGCGTATCTTAGTCCAGTTCTGCACATACTCCAGGATAATGCACGAGGTGTTTACAATGCTCACAACAGCAGCGGTGATCTGAGCGGGCTCCATACTTGCCATGGTATGGTGTCTGCACGGGTAACCCTGGAAAAAAGGCGTGAAACGATTGTCTGCCATTGCTTTCACGGAGGGAGGGGCAACTGATGACATGTACCCAAAACCACCCGCGACAATGTTTTTGCCCCATCAGGCATTCGGAGCTTAACCCAGAATTCCAATGGGCAGCAGAGACTGCGGGAACTGTGGGATAGCTACCCACAGTGCACCGCTCCGTAAGTTGATGCTAGCTATGGTATTGAGGACACACTCTGCCGACTTAATGCGCTTAGTGGGGACATACACAATCGACTGTATAAAATCCATTTCTAAAAATTGACTTCTATAAAATTGACCTAATATCATAGTGTAGGCATACCCTTAGATCTTAAATATAGATTTAAGAGCATAACATTAAGGTCCAATTTTTATTAAATTGGTTTCCATTTCTTTGTAAGAGAGATCTCCATGTGCCCCACAGAATTCTAAAAATTCAAACACACCTCCCCACTTGAATTCTCCCTACAAGGCTTTGCCTTGCAATCACCAACCTTTCAGCTGGGAAGGGGGATTCTTTGGAATCTATCAACCCCACTACTTAATCAGCTACAGAAGTCACTACAGAGCAAGCCGAGGCTCTTGGCTAAATACCTTTGAGAATCTGGACCTCTGCCTCTATTGTACTCTCTAGCCCTGATGGCTTGGAGGAACTACAGGACAGGAAATTGATCCTGGGCTTCTTGCACAGTGATACAGATCACTAGAGATCTGTGGGATAGCAAAGTCAAGCATCTCCCTCTTTGCCTCCCACTGTTCTGCTTGGTGCACTGTCAGCTCTTATATCATAGGAAAAGGGCCACATGTAACAAAATCTTATTCACAATTGATTTTACTCCATAAAGGTAGGACTGTGGGAAGATTGGTTGGGAAGTTACTGAGGCTGCATCTACACTACAATGACTAGTGTCAGAGCTACAGCACGCTGCTGTAGCACTGTAATGTAGGTGCTTCCTATATCAACTGAAGGGTTTTTTCTGTTGATGTAGGTAATCCACCTCTCTGAGAGGCAGTGGCTAGGTCAATGGAATAATTCTTCCATCAACCTAGCTGCATCTACAGTGGCGATGTAGCTAGGTTGATCTAATTTTTAGGTATAGACCAGACCTGAGGCCCAGATCACAAAGGTATTTAGGCTCTTAACTTGCAAAAATATCAATGTTGTACACAGTGTTATTGTAGCTGTGTTGGTCACAGGATATTAGAGAGGCAAGGGGCGTGAAGTAATATCTTTTATTAGACAGAAGTTTGGTCCAATAAAATATATTACCTCACCCCTCTCATCTCTCTAATGAAATCAATGGAAGTTAGAAGCCTAACTACCTTGGAGGATCTGAGAAAAGGTTGGAAAATCCCTTCAGTTAGAGTCATGTCCTATGCTTGATTTCTGGCCCTTAGCATCAGACAGATTGCCACGCCTAGATCCACTTCCTCCTTATTTTAAATGCATGGGGTTATTTTTATTGTACAGCTATCTATCTATTTTCAAACCACTTCACAGTTCAGCTGTACATTGGAAAAGCTAAATATCAGCTCTCCTCAGACAAAGACAATTTTTTTTAATCTAAAGAATTTATATAATGTCAACAGTCTGCCTCAGTGCAGCCAAAGAGGCTTAAAAAATTACTAGCAATCCCTTTTTTCCACCTCAGAGCTCATGTCCTGAACACTGAACAAATCCCATCAGTGTTTGGGGTGCATAATGTCATTGTTGTTGAACCACTGATGAATTTACACACTGTTAATCCCTGGCATTTATTCAAACAAGCTCAGCAAGTTTCAGCAGCACAATGCACTTAATGTTTTCATCAATAGGTTTACGTAATGAATGAGATGCTTTCCGCACCTCAGCTTGCAGCACTGCAAGCTAGAGAGTACAGCATGAACGTAGCAGAGCAAGACTGAGAGAACAGGAGAATTAAAGCAGAAGCATGTATGGAATTTTATGGTGGTTTAAGTAACAGTAATACCTAACTCTCGCAATCCCCAGATCTCAAAACACTGCATAAAGGAAGTCAGTATCATTATCCCCATTTCACTGGGGAAACAGCCAGGGGAAGCAAGTTGTTAAGGGTCCCTCAGCAGGCCAGAGGCAGTGTTAGCACTATAAGCCTACTCACTGTCCAGTGTCCTTTCCTCTGGATCACTGCCTCTCATGCAATAGCATGGCACTGCGGCTTAGAGTTCCATTGGCTTGCAAGCAGGCTTTCATGTATAAGAACTTTTGGGGTTCCTCTCCTTGCCTTGTAAAATCTTCCTTTCCTCAAGGAAATGTTAGTTTGAGGCCAGAGAACTTTTTTAAAAGCAAATACTGAAGGAAACTGGCATACCTGTCTGGGTAGTTTAACTCACTTTAACTCCCAGGTCACCCTGTACCCCACACAAACAATGTTGTGCTTTTATTTTATTTTTTTTTATTATTTGTTTTGTGGGTGAATCTCTCCCTAAAAAAAAGTTTGGTTTTAGGCCGTATCAAAGAGCCCTTTTATAAAGCGACTGCACGGTTCTTGTATTTAAAAACAAACAAATCAACAATGCTCTTCTGACCCCTTCTGGGACTGACAGATTCTGCATGCGCTGTCCCTGTACAGTCAGAGTCAGTGCTCTTTCCTGCACAGAGCAGGATCTGCACCTATGTTCCTTGGAGCAGGGGTGGGCAAACTTTTAGGCCTGTGAACCACATCTGGGTATGGAAATTATATGGCAGGCCATGAATGCTCATGAAATTGGGGGTTGGGGTGCCAAAGGGCTCTGGCCGGGGGTGTGGGTTCTGGGGTGGAGCTGGTGATGTGGGGTTGGGAGTGCAGGAGGGTGCTCCAGGCTGGGACTGAGGGCGGGAGGGGGAATCAGGGCTGGGGCACAGGAGAGGGTCAGGAGGGCAGGTTCTGGGCAGTGCTTACCTCAAGCAGCTCCCAGAAACAGCGGCATGTCTCCTCTCCGGCCCCTACACAGAAGTGCGACCAGGCAGCTCTGCGTGCTGCCTCTGCGTGCTGCCTCGGTTCCTAGCCAATGGGAGTTCTGGGGGCAGCGCTTGGGGCAGGGTGCAGAGCTCCCTGGCTGCCCCTATGTATAGGAGCCGGGGGGGGGGGGACATGCCACTGCTTCTGGGAGCTGTGCAGAGTGGGGCAAGACCCCGACCCTGCTCCCTGGCTGGATCGCCAGAGCAGAACAAGCCCCAGACCCCGCTCCCTGGCGGGGGCTCCAGAGCCAGATTAAAACATCTGGAGGACCCTGGGGCCGTAGTTTTCCCATCTCTGCTCTGGAGAGTTGGAGGGGGGATGTGGGCATAATGGGAAGAGCATGATTGTGGTAGGGGGCTGCAATGGATGAAATCAATAGGCAGCAGGTTTAAAACATACAAAAGGAAGTATTTTTTCACACAATGCACAGTCAACCTGTGGAATTCCTTGCCAGAGGATGTTGTGAAGGCCAAGACTATATCAGGGTTCAAAAAAGAACTAGATAAATTCATGGAGGATAGGTCCATCAATGGCAATTAGCCAGGATGAGCAGGGATGGTGTCCAGAGCCTCTATTTGCCAGAAGCTGGGAATGGGTGAGAGGGATGGATGACTGGATGATGACCTGTTCTGTTCATTCCCTCTGGGGCACCTGGCATTGGCCACTGTTGGAAGACAGGATACTGGGCTAGATGGACCTTTGGTCTGACCCAGTATGGCCGTTCTTATGTTCTCAAGCAGAGAAATAGGCAGTAGAGAAGAGTCATCAGGCAGATGGAGCTAAATATGGTGTTTGGGAGAAGCAGTGGCTGCAGGAGGGGGCAGTGAGGGAGAAGGGCTTTTTCTGCGGTTCAGGGGGAGGAGAGGGAATGAAAAGATGTTGCAGATGTTATGGGGCAAGGAGAGGCAGTGAACAAAGGTGTTCACTAGTGAGTCTATGATGATTTGGGGGACTGTAATAAGGGGCTTGGGCGAGGAAGAGGAGGTACTATAGAAGGAGGGTCCTTAGAGCAGAGGATGGGGTGGAGAGGCAATCAGAGGTGCACTGTAACTGTGGTAATGCTGCACTGAAATGTTCAATCACTCTTGAGTCTGCATCAGATTGTTTGTGCAGAGCCTTGGGGGGAAAGGTAAAGTGCTAAATACATGCTAAGTATGAATGCTATTGTGAGAATTGTTTAATTCTCCCTACCCCCAGAGAGTGTGAGAAATTGCTTAATCACAGGTGAACTGGCAGTGAATTAACTGCTGGCAAGTCAGAGATGAATTATTTAACCACACATGGATCTGCAAGTCAGCGATGGTTTGGAAGCAAGGTGACCTCCAAGATGGGTTTGAGGAAGAGACTGGAGGCTTGTCTACACTTGAAATGCTACAGCAGTGCAGCTACGCCACTGTACTGCTTCAGTGTAGGCACTCACTAAAGCGATGGGAGGGGTTCTTCTGTCACCGTAGTTAATCCACCTCCCTGAGAAGTGGTAGCTAGGTCAATGGAAGAATTCTTCTGCCAACCTAGCACTGTTTGCACTGGGGGTTAGGTCAGTTTAATTGCTTTGCTCAGGGGTGGTGGATGTTTCATAGGCCATCTTACAAAATGCTGAAACTGGCCCTGTATACGGCATTATATGGAGCACATTAAAAACACACAGGGCCGGATGCATCAGTTCACACCACCTGCCTTGCTCTCCGGTTTTATGGCTGCTTTGCATCACCAGAGCAAACCAGTGAGTGTGGCCCAATGTCTCTGCCTCAGACAGCTTACCTGGAGTACACAAGACAGTGGTTCAAACACAGAAATGGAAGTGAGACAGGAAGACAGTAAACACAGGAATAATCAGTAAGAAGATCATTACATTCCCTAAATCAGAATTCGTAGAAGAGTGTTACATTCATTATAGGCAGACCAGGCCAAATTCTTAACTGGTGTAAACAGACTTAGCTCCACTAACTGAAGATCTGGTGCATGGCAGTGTGTGTAGCCAATGTATGTATGGCTGGCCTTACCTGATGAGAAACTAGAGTTTGGTGCTAGTTAGCTTGAAAAGGAGAAAAAGCAGAGAGGCCATGACAAAACTGTATAGAGGAATGACCAACATGTAGCGACGCCTGACTGGTGTCACCCTGCCCCATAGTACAGGAGTCAGCAGGCACTCCATGGAATGGAAAGGGTACATTGCAAAGGAAATGTTCTGCAAAATGACACCTGCTGCCAATGCACCAAATACCTTCACTCTCCTCCTCCATAGCCCTTTGCAAAACTCGCTCTTCCTCCACTGCTTTCCACCACTGTGCACTCTGCCTGCTCCATCCCTCTTGCCCTACTTCACACTCCGTTTTTGTTAACCATCAGAATGCATCAGGTTTATTCACAACGTAATGCAGATCGTAATGGGTGACACCTTCAGCTGGTTGTAAATCACTTTCTCTCCATTGTGGAACTACGCCAGTTTACCCAAGTGCAAGCTCCGACCCATAATGTCATGTTAAGTGCAGGGCTATGCAGATACAGATTACCTGAATGAATGAACAACCAACAGAGGGAATGCACACTGTAATTTTTTAAAGCATGAAAGAAGTTTAGCACCCTCCCAAGAAAACAAGAACAGCACAATGAAATCTGGGCTCTCATTTTCCCAGGGTGATTCCCAGAGCCTGGGAAAATTCAGAAAGAGGCCAGCATGTGCAAATAAAATCACGGCCTTTTAAATGCTATGCAGTAAGTTTCTTCATGTAGAAGAAAAGAGAAATTGCCCTGAAAAAAACTGCCCTGTAATTGCTATCTTCTGCTGTGAATGTTGTTGCAAGGCTTTTGACAAGATTGCTCCAAACACAGGATCGCAGACCTCATGTGGCACCTCCTTTCTTTTCTGATTGCCACAAACTGCAGTGCAGGCAATTTTTCCAGTGTGCACACAGCACATCAGGCGTGATGTGCAGTCTTCAGCTGAAATCACAATGTGCTCCACACACATTTCATGTATCTTCTCATGGATTATGGCAGCGCATTAGCACAGGGAGGGCTTTCCCTTTTGAGAAGCACTCAGAGCAAACTATGGCACAGACAAGGAAGATTTTGCAAATCCTGGAGGACACTGGAGCTATCTCCTGTCTGGCTGGGATCTTCAAGGCAGATTTTCAGTCACATGAAAATAATTTCTTTTACCTCAGAAAATCTCCAGTCTTCTTACCTACATTTTACCTACCTACTAGGCCTGCTGGGAATCCAATCCTCCCCTCTCAGTCCAAGCCTGGATCCAGATCCAGACTGTACACACAAGCCCCATCCTGATAAGAAATGAGCCAAACCCACATTGTAGTTCTGAAACCTCTGGACTCTGGGGTGTGCAAAATCCAAATCTGAAGTTTCCCTCCTGAGCATCTTTCAGCTTGAAGTGTAATAGTGTCCATAGCCTGAAGATGAGCTAATGGTCCATGTTCTCTAATGTGTTCTACTTCCTTTGCACCAATGTGCAGGAGTCCCCAGGTGGCATAGCTAACTCCTGACACTCACCGCTGTAGCATTAGGCATGGGGGCATGTGGGGGTGGGGGCGGGGTGGGAAGGTGCATTGTCAAAGCATTATTGCACTCTAGCCATTTGTAGCTATTGGAGAGATCTTTGGGGGCCATAGCCATCTGATATGTTTTAGGGCTGCCCCTAGGCCACTCTAATCTACCCTGGGATTAGAATAGAACTGGTCTCAGAACCAAAGAGTCAGAGCCAGCTCCTTTATGCTCCCCTCTCCATTCTGCCCAGAGGTCCAAGGTGCAGGTGGAAGTCTAGGTTAAAGAGTCCAATAAACAGAGGGATAATTAGGGACAGACTGACAGATGGGGGATGTAAATCAGAGGGAAATATGGAGTGACCAGAAAGATTTTCTTTTGTCCTTCAGATAGACTGCACAAGTGCTGATGTCTAGCCGCACAAAATCTGCTCCATTGAAGAGAAGTGACAGCTGCATGAGTTTGCCTTGATTGCAAAGCATGTGCAAGTCAATATCCGCTTTTAACCAGACTACATCAATACATCTGCTCAATAACTGGACACTTCTAAAAGGCCCTTTTGCTGTTGTGACCTTAAACCACTTCTAGTCTAGAAACAAAGCAGGGGGAAATTCCCATGATGTTCTAGTGAAGACTAATCCTTACGAAAGCAGTTTGGATGGGGGAGAAAAGGAGGAGTCTTGTAACCCTTGGCATGTCAATTAAAGTGCTGTGTATCTTGCCTTAGGGCACTCATTCTGTCTGCAGGTGATTTCTGAGAGAAAGAGAGCTGGTGAGAAAATGTGTGCTGAGAATGGCCATGCCTTAGGGAGCAGAGCTGCTACTGCTCAGCCACTGATGGTATGTCTACCGTGTGTGTGTGTGTGTGTGTGTGTGTGTGTGTGTGTGTGTGTGTACACCCATGACCTGGCTTGCATGCATTCAGGCATGTGGTAGCCAAGCCTGCCTCCCAGCGGCCACACCGCAGAGCTGCACACAATCCATACTGTGTCTCTGGCTCCAAATAGGCACTGCAGTTACACAGGTTTGGCACTAGGATTTCTAGGGGCATATCCCATGGTCCTTAGTGCCTCGCCAACTAAAGCTGCTTGAGTAATTGGTTCATGGTGTACTGTGGGAGAACGTGTCTGCCATTCCTGTGTCCCTGTGCAGAAGTGGTTTTACCCTGCCAACATATTTAGCTGAGGCACTTTCAGCTCTGCATACTCCTCACTTATCTCCTTTCCATCCAGGGCCAAGTCATGGATCAAGCATGGGCCCTACTTACCCTCTACTGTATGGGTCACGAAACAGTACCCTGATGTCAGGGCACTGGGTGGAAGAAGGTTTAATTACACTCTGAGCAGGTGCAGGATGGTGGTTGAGTGTGCATTTGGCAGACTGAAGACAAGATGATGCTACCTACAGAATCGTTTGGATGCTAATGTGGCCAGTGCCATTCATCTGATTGTCTATGTCTTGAACATCTGCAAGGATAAGGACAAGAATTTTCACATAGAGTGGGCTCAAGACTGCTGGTTTGGAGGTCTGAGACAGGCAACCAGAAAGTGCACCTGTCATTACTGGGGTTGGATCCAGACAGGCAAGGGAAATAAGCGATGTTTTGTGTGCCCACGTCCTTGCATTGCAGGGTGATGTGGATGAGGAAATAGGTTACTGTGATGGGGGTACTGTAATGCTGTGTGATGGCATAGTACACCTAGCAATTTATGTGGCAATTGCTGATTTGCTATTGGTTTTATGTGAGATAAGAGTGTTTGGTACTTTATTAAAAAGCTTTGGATACAACTTCCTGTCTCTTCCTTCTTTTCCAAGCACTCAGACTTCACCGTATCCTACAGCCAACCTGATCTATTAACACAACTAAAAGTATTATAATAACCAGAAGTATCATTGAAACCTTTGCAGACATGCCAGGTGCCTGTCCACAAATAACTACTTACAAATGTAAAAAATGAAATAAAATGTGCAAAACAGTGTCATTAACTGAAGTCCTAGCTCCTAGTCCTAGCAGTTCATCATAGTGGAACTGAACGTCAGAAGTGTGTCTTCTGTTCTCCTTCTCCCTGGTTTAGCACATTGCCCAGGTTGTACGGGGCTGGAATGCACAGGGTACATCGGCCTATGTCAGTTCATAGACACGTTCATAGCCCACCCAAGCGCAGAATTTTCCAGTGACTGCACGATGTGATAGCATAGAGGAGAGTACACGGGCATTGGTGCTGGAGCTGGTACAGGGGGGTGCAGTCTGGAAGCTATCAGGGTGATCAGCTGCTCTAACAGTGCCAGGTCCTGATTGCTATTCCTCTGGTCACATTCGAGGATATTGCAAACAATTTCTTCTCCCACTTCCCATCTTGCTCCTTTGCTGTCTGGTATTTCAGGTGCTCACCTGACCTGCTCCGCATGTCACATAACTGGTCATCTCTAACACTCTTCCTTTTCTTTTGGTTGAGGGTCCTGTCCCCAAGAGTCCTGGGTGCCTCCCTTGGTGCAGCTGAGTTGGAAGTGCCTGCCAAGGAAATGAAAGAGCATTTTTTAATGGGGAAAAAAAGGAAAGAATCCCTTCCCTCTTTTATATATGCATCAAAACAAGGCCACAGTTCAATACTTTTATCAACCTGGTATGCTTTTATTCCACCTTTATAAACTGACTTATTCAGAACAGCCTTCTAGTAACATGCCCAGACCCAAGACAAACCATGGTAAGCATTTTAAATTTAATTCATTTTTTTAAAAGTGGGCCCTGGTTGGAGGGTAAGGGTGAGCAGTTCAGGGCCCAGTTACCAGTATGGATGTCAACATTATTTCAGGATGGAGAAGCCTGAGAGGATATTTCTGTTCTGGAAGTTGCAGAGTGGATGAAGAACCAAATTTTCCAGGCAAGTGGTGGAATCCAATCTATCCAATCTATCCACGCAAAGGGTATTTTCATCGGCTGTTGACTAAGCCACATATCAAGGAATGGTGAAGGCTGGTAAACTACCAACATGACTGTTGGAAGTTTGCCCTAGTTTTGCCTAGCAGTAGAGGGTCTTTAAGGGTTTGAGATGGTCTCAAACAATTGCAGATTTCAAGTGCTTACCCAAAGTTATGCTCCTTGCTGTTCTGACACCAGAGGTTAAGCATAACCCTGGAGTGTTCTTCCAGGCAGTTAGAAGCAGGCTGGGTGGTGGACATCTTTTAATGCTCTTTGGCAGAGCTGGGGTGAGCAGTGCAGAAAATGGAGTAGATCATGTGGAAATGAGGTGTTAAGTGCTTACCAGGTGTATATAAACCACAAGGTAGCTTCCAGTGCATGGGGGTGAGTGAGAGAGAGTAGGTAGGAAGGCTGCAACAAGTAGGGACTGGGAATTGTGAGATGACATTGGAAGACTCTTGGAACGCGGTGCTCAGCAGCATGCTGAGCTAGATGGACCCTTGATCTGACCCAGTATGGCCGTTCTCATGTGTTTTCTCTGCCCCCACACTGCAAAGTGGGCAGGTGAGAGCACAGCTGAGAGAACAACATGTACTTTACCCCATACCCTCAGCCAAGCACGAGATCAATGCACTTGTGAGTATGTGCTTTAAGGGGTTTTGTATGGGAATGATAGGGGTGTGTGGACAATATCACAGGGTGGCTGGCCCCTGTAAATGAAGCTGGTCCAGCTTTCCTGTGCCAGAACAAGTGCCCCCAGTTAAGAGGTCAGGGCAGCACCTGGGACTATGAAGGATCAGGGAGAATCAGAGAAGTAAGAAGGTTGGTAAAAAAAGCTATAGGAGATTACAGTGGGAGGCTGGAAGCAGGAGAGAGGTTTATTAGCTGTCGTCCCCAAGCCAGAGAGCCTGGGCCGGAGGGCTGATGGCAAGAAAGTAGAAGAGGGAGTTGGCCTGCGGACATCTGAGCTGGAGCAAGGGGTCAGAGGGGGCTGAAGGTAGGGGGCAGTGGAGGAGGTTTCCTGCTGGTGTCCCCACTGTGTAAAAGACTTCCAGAACAGTCCCTGTGATGGGATGTTAGATGGGGTGAGATCTGATTTACTACAGAGAATTCTTTTCTGGGTGTCTGGCTGGTGAGTTTTGCCCACATGCTCAGGGTTTAGCTGATGGCCATATTTGGGGTCAGGAAGGAATTTTCCTCCAGAGCAGATTGGCAAAGGCCCTGGGGTTTTTTCGCCTTTCTCTGCAGCGTGGGGCATGGGTCACTTGCTGGAGGATTCTCTGCACCTTGAAATCTTTAAACCATGATTTGAGGACTTCAATAGCTCAGACATAGGTCAGGGGTTTGTTACAGGAGTGCGTGGGTGAGATTCTATGGCCTGCGTGGTGCAGGAGGTCAGACTAGAAGATCATAATGGTCCCTTCTGACCTTAAAGTCTATGATTCTTTGATTCTATATCTATGAACAGGAGCGGTGGCTGCTGCTTCCCTGGGGAGGATGCGCTCCCAGCCGAAGCTGTGGGGATGCCTGTTGGGAAGCGCAGGGTTACATTCCAGTTGGAAGGGCTAGGTTGGCTGTCACAGCTGAAGGACAGGAGAGGACTGAAGAAGAGTCTGAGTTGTGTGGAAGTGCAATGTCAATGGACTGGAGGTTGGGAAATTTTAAGGACTATCCCTGCAAGTGATAAATAGACTTAGTTTTGGGATTTTTGTCATGGATTATTTGCACCATGTTTTGGTAACAAATCGGCCCCAATGAGGGGGGTTATTGAGATAAGAGAGTCTATTGGGGATCCTTTAGGGGCCAAGAGGGGAGCTGGAGCAGTAACCCTGACGGTAAGGCATCCAGTTGCCGGGGGCATTCAGGGAAAAGGGTTCACAGGCAACAACACACATACTGACATGCAGCCAGCCTGTGATGTGGACATGCCCTGAGAGAGTGAGAATGACAATACTCAAGGTCAGTGGTTCTTCTTCTGTGAAGGAAGCTCAGCAATCCCATTTCCACCTCCCAGAGATGCCTTTGCCACTGACCACTTCAGCATTGCAGGATGGGAAAGTAGCCATGTTCCACACCAAATCTCCATGAGACCTTCTCTTGTGAAACCTTTTGCACTGTTATCTCAACAGTCATACCAAAGAAAGTGGGCTTCTGGATCTGATGATTACACCTTGATCATTCAGAGTGGCCCACACCAAACAATTTGAGCCAGTGTCTTGAGGGCTGATCTGAGTTAATCCTCTTCAGATTCTTGAAGTTTACCTATTTATTACTTGTGTTACTGTAGTGCCTAGGAGTGCAGTCCTGATCACTAGGATTGAAACTACACTATATGGAGTTCTTTAAAAAAATCGTAAGTTATTCATTGTCCCCCCTGCTATTGCTCAGGGATCAGTGAATCCCACAATGTAGGCTCCCCCCATTTTGGTGCAGAGGGTAGGATGCTGTCCTGGCTGCTGGTGCTAGTGCTAGGAACTAGGGTTGTCAAGCGATTTAAAAAAGTAATTGCAATTAATTGCACTGTTAAACAATAATAGAATACCATTTATTTAAATATTTTTGGATATTTTCTACATTTTCAAATATATTAATTTCAATTACAACACAGAATACAAAGTGCACAGTGCTTGCTTTATATTATTATTTTGATTACAAATATTTGTACTGTAAAAACCAAAAGAAATAGTATTTTTCAATTCACCTAATACAAGTACTGTAGTGCAATATCTTTATTGTTAAAGTGTAACTTACAAATGTAGAATTATGTACAAAAAAATAACTGCACTCAAAAATAAAACAATGTAAAACTTTAGAGCCTACAAGTCCACTCAGTCCTACTTCTTGTTCAGCCAATCACTCAAACAAGTTTGTTTACATTTGAAGGAGATAATGCTGCCTGCTTCTTGTTTCTCTGTGGAATAGTGACATCACAAATCCTGAACATGTTCATCCCTTGCTGTAAGCTGAGATGCTCATAGGCTTTGAGCTTTCTTTACCACCACCACCCCCACCCTTGGGAGACAATAGCAGCTGTAACCAACGCAATGTCACCTGAAAGTAAGAACAGGCATTCAGATGGCACTGTTGTAGCTGGCGTTGCAAGGTATTTATATCCCAGATGCGCTAAAGATTCATATGTCACTTCATGCTTCAACCACCATTCCAGAGGACATGTGTCCATGCTGATGACGGGTTTTGCTCAATAATGGTCCAAAGCAATGGTGGACCAATGCACATTCATTTTCATTATCTAAGTCAGATACTACCAGCAGAAGGTTGATTTTCTTTTTTGGTAGTTCGAGTTGTATAGTTTCTGCATTGGAGTGTTGTTCTTTTACTCTTTTGAAAGAATGTTCCACACCCCCTTCCTCTCAGATTTTGGAAGGCACTTCAGATTCTTAAACCTTGGTTTGAGTGCTGTAGCTGTCTTTAGAAATCTCAGATTGGTACCTTCTTTGTGTTTTGTAAAATCTGCAGTGAAAGTGTTCTTAAAATGAACAACATACGCTGGGTCATCATCCAAGACTGATATAACATGAAATATATAGCAAAATGCAGGCAAAACACAGCAGAAGACATGCAATTCTTCCCCCAAGAAGTTCAGTAACAAATTTAATTAACTTTTTTTTTTAAACGAGCATCATCAGCATGGAAGCATGTCCTCTGGAATGGTGGCTGAAGCATGAAAGGACATATGAATGTTTAGCATATCTGGCATGTAAATACCTTGCAACGCCAGCAGCATTATCTCCCGTAAATGTAAATAAAGTGTTTGTCTTAACAATTGGCTGAACAAGAAGTAGAACTGAGGGGACTTGTAGGCTCTAAAGTTTTACATTGTTTTGTTTGTGAGTGTCGTTATGTAACAAAAAAAATTGAAATTTAATTTGTAAGGGGGTTGATTTATATAAGAACTAAGTATTATGGTTGTTATTTATTATGATGATGAAGTTGAACTTTCAAGATAAACAGATTGCACTACAGTACTGGTATGAGGTAAATTGAAAAATACTATTTTTTCTGTTTATCATTTTTACAATGCAAATATTTGTAATAAAAAAATATAAAGTGAGCACTGTACACTTTGTATTCTGTGTTGTAATTGAAATCAATATATTTGAAAATGTAGAAAAATTCCAGAAATATTTAATACATTTCAATTGGTATTCTATTAACAGTGCGATTAATCATGATTAATTTTTTGAGTTAATTGCATGAGTTAACTGCGATTAATCGACAGCCCTACTAGGAACATCTCAAATTGGCAGCCCACCACCTGTAGCTGAGCCACCCTCACTGCTGAATTCAGTGAGGTTTTTAGCCTCAAGTAAGGGCAGCTCAATAGTGTGAGAGGCTAGAGGCAGCATGATTTGGGGAACTAAAGTGAGTCAATTAAGTCTGAAAGTAGTTAATGAGTCAATGAGAAACAGGAAGGATGTTCCAAGTGGCAGGAGCTGCAGTGGTGAAGACCCTTTCAGTGATGAGATGTTTGGAGGGGACAGAGAGAGAAAAACACTCTTCAATTTAAGAGCAGCTAAATGCCCCGATATTTTGTGGGTTTTTCTACACTACAAGCACTACTGTGGCACAGCTACAGTGCTGCAGCTATGCTGCTGCAGTGTAGACACTTACTATAGCAATGGAAGGGAATTTTCTGTTGCTGTAGTAAATCCACCCACTTCAGATGCAGTTGCTAGGTTGACAGAAGAATTCTTCCATTGACCTAATGGTGTCTATCCAGGGCTTAGGTTGGCTTACCTATGTCTCACAGGCATGTGAATGTTTCTCCTTTCAATAATCTGCAACTTTTCAACTCTCTGTTTGTTGTTGATGAGGCTAAGAGTGGAAATTTTTTTTTGCTCTTTTAGTCTTTGCCTTTCTGATTTCGAGTTTATTCAGACTTAAACTCTCATTCATTTAACTCTTGTGTTACTTCCAAATACCTTAATAAATACATGTATGAAAGCACAGTTCTAAAAACTAACACTCTGCTACTGGCAAATTCCCTTTGCCCTCTACTAATTTTCTAATTCTCCTGGCAAGGAAGCACCTGTATAGCATGTTTTTACTCTTAGCCTTGGTCTACACTAGGAGTTGAGGTTGAATTTAGCAGCATTAAATCGATTTAATCCTGCACCTGTCCACAACGAAGCCCTTTTTTTCGACTTAAAGGACTCTTAAAATAGGATTAACGCTGAAATCGGCCTTGCCAGGTCGAATTTGGGGTACTGTGGACACAATTAGATGGTATTGGCCTCCGGGAGCTATCCCACAGTGCTCCATTGTGACCTCTCTGGACAGCACTCTCAACTCAGATGCACTGACCAGGTAGACAGGAAAAGGCCTGCGAACTTTTGAATGTCAATTTCCTGTTTGGCCAGTGTGGCAAGCTGCAGGTGACCATGCAGAGCTTATCAGCAGAGGTGACCATGAAGGAGTCCCAGAATCGCAAAAGAGCTCCAGCATGGACCGAACGGGAGGTACGGGATCTGATCGCTGTATGGGGAGAGGAATCCGTGCTATCAGAACTACGTTCCAATTTTCGAAATGCTAAAACATTTGTCAAAATCTCCCAGGGCATGAAGGACAGAGGCCATAACAGGGACCCAAAGCAGTGCCGCGTGAAACTTAAGGAGCTGAGGCAAGCCTACCAGAAAACCAGAGAGGCGAAAGGCCGCTCCGGGTCAGAGCCCCAAACATGCCGCTTCTATGATGAGCTGCATGCCATTTTAGGGGGTTCAGCCACCACTACCCCAGCCGTGTTGTTTGACTCCTTCAGTGGAGATGGAGGCAACACGGAAGCAGGTTTTGGGAACGAGGAAGATGATGATGACAAGGTTGTAGATAGCTCACAGCAAGCAAGCAGAGAAACCAGTTTTCCCAACAGCCAGGAACTGTTTCTTACCCTGGACCTGGAGCCAGTACCCCCCGAAACCACCCAACGCTGCCTCCTGGACCCACCAGGCGGAGAAGGGACCTCTGGTGAGTGTACCTTTTAAAATACTAAACATGGTTGAAAGGCAAGCATGTTTAATGATTAATTTGCCCTGGCATTCGCGGCTCTTCTGAATGTACTCCCAAAGCCTTTGCAAAAGGTTTCTGGGGAGGGCAGCCTTATTTTGTCCACCATGGTAGGACACTTTACCACTCCAGGCTAGTAGCACATACTCGAGAATCATTGTATAACAAAGCATTGCAGTGTATGTTTGCTGGCGTTCAAACAACATCCATTCTCTAGCTCTCTGTGTTATCCTCAGGAGAGTGATATCATTCATGGTCACCTGGTTGAAATAGGGTGCTTTTTTAAGGGGACATTCAGAGGTGCCCGTTCCTGCTGAGCTGTTTGCCTGTAGCTGAACAGAAATCTTCCCCACTGTTTGCCACGGGGAGGGGGGAGGGATGAGGAGCTAGCCACATGGTGGGGGGAGTCAAAATGTTACCTTGGAACGAAAGCACATGTGCTATGTATGTAATGTTAACAGCAAGGTTTACCATGAAAAAGGGTACCCATTGTTCTATAAAATGTGTCTTTTTAAATATCACTGTCCCTTTTTTTTCTCATCCAGCTGCATGTGTTTCAAGGATCACAGGATCTTCTCCTTCCCAGAGGCTAGCGAAGATTAGAAGGCAAAAAAAAAAACGCACTTGCGATTAAATGTTCTCTGAACTCATGCTCTCCTCCCACACTGACAGAGCACAGACGAATGTGTGGAGGCAGACAATGTCAGAGTGCAGGAAAGCACAAAATGACCGGGAGGAGAGGTGGCAGGCTGAAGAGAGAGCTGAAGCTGAAAGGTGGCAGCAGCATGATGAGAGGAGGCAGGATTCAATCCTGAGGCTGCTGGAGGATCAAATTAATATGCCCCAGCATATGGTTGAGCTGCAGGAAAGGCAGCTGGAGTACAGACCGCCACTACAGCCCCTGTGTAACCAACCACCCTCCTCCCCAAGTTCCATAGCCTCCTCACCCAGACTCCCAAGAACGCGGTGGGGGGGCCTCCGGCCACCCAGCCACTCCACCCCAGAGGATTGCCCAAGCAACAGAAGGCTGGCATTCAATAAGTTTTAAAATTTTAAAGTGCTGTGTGGCCTTGTCCTTCCCTCCTCCACCACCCCTCCTGGTGCTTCTCTCCTCCACTACCCCTCCTGGGCTACCTTGGTAGTTATCCCCTTATTTGTGTGATGAATTAATAAAGAATGCATGAATGGGAAGCAACAATGACTTCATTGCCTCTGCAAGTGGTGATCGAAGGGAGGAGGGGAGGGTGGTTAGCTTACAGGGAAGTAGAGTGAACCAAGGGGCAGAGGGTTTCATCAAGGAGAAACAAACAGAACTTTCACACCGTAGCCTGGCCAGTCATGAAACTGGTTTTCAAAGCTTCTCTGATGCACACATGCCCTCCTGTGTGCTTCTAACCGCCCTGGTGTCTGGCTGTGCGTAACCAGCAGCCAGGCGATTTGCCTCAACCTCCCACCCTGCCATAAATGTCTCCCCCTTACTCTCACAGATATTGTGGCGACACAGCAAGGAATAACAGTGGGAATATTGGTTTCGCTGAGGTCTAACCAAGTCAGTAAACTGCGCCAGCACGCTTTTAGACATCCAAATGCACATTCTACCACCATTCTGCACTTGCTCAGCCTGTAGTTGAACAGCTCCTGACTCCTGTCCAGGCTGCCTGTGTATGGCTTCATGAGCCATGGCATTAAGGGGTAGGCTGGGTCCCCAAGGATAACTATAGGCATTTCAACATCCCCAACGGTTATTTTCTGGTCTGGAAAGTAAGTCCCTTGCTGCAGCTGTTCAAAGAGACCAGAGTTCCTGAAGATGCGAGCATCATGTACCTTTCCCGGCCATCCCACATTGATGTTGGTGAAACGTCCCTTGTGATCCACCAGTGCTTGCAGCACTATTGAAAAGTACCCCTTGCGGTTTATGTACTCGCCGGCTTGGTGCTCTGGTGCCAAGATAGGGATATGGGTTCCGTCTATGGCCCCACCACAGTTAGGGAATCCCATTGCAGCAAAGCCATCCACTATAACCTGCACATTTCCCAGGGTCACTACCTTGATATCAGCAGATCTTTGATTGCGTTGGCTACTTGCATCACAGCAGCCCCCACAGTAGATTTGCCCACTCAAATTGATTCCCGACTGACCAGTAGCTGTCTGGCGTTGCAAGCTTCCACAGGGCTATTGCCACTCGCTTCTCAACTGTGAGGGCTGCTCTCATCTTGGTATTCTTGCGCCTCAGGGTGGGGGAAAACAAGTCACAAAGTTCCATGAAAGTGCCCTTACGCATGCAAAAGTTTCGCAGCCACTGGGAATCGTCCCAGACCTGCAACACTATGCGGTCCCACCAGTCTGTGCTTGTTTCCCGAGCCCAGAATCGGCATTCCACCACATGAACCTGCCCCATTAGCACCATGATGCCCACATTGGCAGGGCCCGTGCTTTGAGA
The DNA here is from genome assembly GCF_009764565.3 of Dermochelys coriacea. Lineage (NCBI taxonomy): Eukaryota > Metazoa > Chordata > Testudines > Dermochelyidae > Dermochelys > Dermochelys coriacea. Next base: position 157,488,114 of record NC_050068.2, read on the forward strand.
GAAGTCTGTGTCCATGTCCTCATCTCTCTCGTCACCACGCTGACGTCGCCTACTTGCCTGGTTTTGCTTTGCCAGGTTCTGGTGCTGCATATACTGCTGGATAATGCGTGTGGTGTTTAATCTGCTCCTAATTGCCAAAGTGATCTGAGTGGGCTCCATGCTTGCCGTGGTATGGCGTCTGCACAGAAAAAAGGCGCGGAACGATTGTCTGCCGTTGCTCTGACAGAGGGAGGGGCGACTGACGACATGGCTTACAGTGTTGGTTTACAGGGAATTAAAATCAACAAAGGGGGTGGCCTTGCGAGAAACAGAATGGCCCCCTCAAGGATAGAACTCAAAACCTCAAGGAAAGAACTCAAAAGTGAGTTTAGCAGGCCGTTGATTTCACGGCGGGAGGGAGGAGAAAATGAATACAAAACAAATCTGGTCTATTTCTTGTTTTGATCCACTTCATCTATATTTATACATCTTGCTGGCAGCAGACTGTGCAGTACGACCGCTAGCCATCGTCATCTCCTGGGTGCTCGGCAGAAGACGGTGCATATGACTGCTGGCCATCGTCTTCTGCTGGCTGCAGATTAAAAGACAGTGCTCTGCCGGTAGGACTGAATCGCCATGAAATGAAACTTAAAAGGGAAATGACTTGGCTGAATCACTCCCATGTTTGCCCAGGCGCTCCAACCTCATCGAGGTCGGTTAAAAGAGCACCCTGGACTACATCGATGACGGCTACCAGTCATACTGCACTGTCTGCTGCCAAAAGGCAATAAACTGTTGCTGTGTAGCAATGCAGAACCACATCTGCCAGCACCGAGGAGACATACGGTGACAGTTAGCTGAGCAGGCTTCATGCTTGTCGTGGTATGGCATCTGCACAGATAACTCAAGAAAAAAGGCGCAAAACGATTGTCTGCCCTTGCTTTCATGGAGGGAGGGAGGGAAGGGGGGCCTGACGATACATAACCAGAACTACCCGCGACAATGTTTTAGCCCCATTAGGCACTGGGATTTCTACCCAGAATTCAAATGGGCAGCGGAGACTGCAGGAACTGTGGGATAGCTACCCATAGTGCAATGCTCCGGAAGTCGATGGTTGCCTCAGAACTGTGGACACACTCCGCCGACTACATGCACTTAGAGTATTTGTGTGGGGACACACACAATCAACCATGATTTGAACCATGATTTGAGGACTTCAATAGCTCAGACATGGGTGAGGTTTTTCATAGGAGTGGTGGGTGACATTCTGTGGCCTGCGCTGTGCAGGAGGTCGGACTAGATGATCAGAGTGGTCCCTTCTGACCTTAGTATCTATGAATCTATGAAAACCCGTATAAAAACGCTTTCTACAGAACCAACTTCTATAAATTCAACCTAATTTCGTAGTGTAGACATACTCTTAGGGACGAATCCTGCCATACACTCGAACACTCGCTGATGTCAGAGTTTTGCATGAGTTTCCTGTGGCAGGAATGGACCCCCTGTTCTTTTTGAACACAGACTAATACCAAGTATTGTAAATAGAGAGAGATGACCTTGCCTCCTGTATTCAAAAATGGTACTGTTGGGGTTTTGATTGTTGTTTTTTTAAAGCTGTCCTGAGCAGTAATGCTATATGTTGGTCTGTAGGAAAGTGTTTTAAAATACTCAGCAAATAATTTAGCATTAGCAACATTAATTCTGTTTCCACATGTGACCATTTCTCTTTTCAGATGCTAGTGAAGAAGTCCCTTATTTTCTTGGAGAGTTGTAATTAGCTGTTAAAATTACAATTAACAGAACTCATACAACGCAACTGCAACTATTCAACTGTATTAAAGTAAGCAGCGTACATGTTAGTGCTTTAGTAGTATTGACTGGACAAATGGGTTAGAGCTATATCAGTTATTTTGCATGTCATAATTGGAAAAGAATATTGAATTCATCGGATGCATCCGATGAAGTGAGCTGTAGCTCACGAAAGCTTATGCTCTAATAAATTTGTTAGTCTCTAAGGTGCCACAAGTACTCCTTTTCTTTTAGCTTATACTGCTGTTCACCTGATCTAGGAAGACTTGCTTGTCCCTGTGGAAAACACAAACAGAAAAACTCAGACATACGGAAAAATTAAGATGCATAATCTCTGGAACATATTATTGTTACCTCCTTTGGATCTGAGCTGTTACCCAATATTTGGGGTGTTGCAGGTTGTTTCTGTTAAGAGAAGAAACTGATGACGGAGCTAGGCATTTCTTTGGTATAATCCTGTTAAGTCACAAAGAATGTGCAAAGTCCTGTTTCCCTGAACACATCTGTAATCAAACAGCAGTAGATAGTTTCTTTGGTCACAGATCCAAGCTGCTTTCCAGCCTGCAGTCTGACCAAAAGCACTCTCTTAGCTGTCTCTCAGGGTCACCCTACAAGTGCTTCTCTGGCTGTCTCTGGGCTTCCTTGCTCCTTTTTTGTCTGCTTCTGCTGTGTTTTTTTGCTATTTCTCTCTCTCTCACACACACACATACTCACTCACCTTCCATCCAATGCCCATCCCCATCTCCTGCATTTCCATTCAGATCTCAGTGAAACCTCTCTGCCCACATAGCTCAGATTCCTGACCAGCCTTGCACATGGCCTGCATTTTGGGTGGTGGCTTCCTTTTGTTTCAGCTATCTTACTCCAAAAAGGAGCTTAACTGCTCTTTCTATTTATCCTGAATGAAAGGCAGCCATTACACCATCAGCTGCACTGGGGTTTTACTCAGCCTCCAGCATAAAATTATAAAAGGAAAAGTGTACTTAGGAAGACAAATACTGAGTGTTTATCTGATCTGAGGGAGCAATCCTGATTGGGGGAGAAGAGGGGGAAATATAGACCAAAAAAGCATAGGTTGAGAATAAGGCACTTCACATCTTTCTCATTGCAAATCTATCAGACAAAGAGAGCAGACTGCCAGTACCTGAACTCCAGGTCTGTTTTATTGAACAGGGAATAGATTACAGAATTATATATTAGTAAAGGATATTTGGATGAATGATTAGCTGGGTCAAAATAGAAGAGTCAGGGAAGTTTATCTTACTACCACATTAAGTTATTTCCTCTGTGGTGTCTGCATGTGGCCCTTGATCCTCCACCGAAAGTATTGCGTGAATGGTTTAATTTTTCACCACTGGAGGGAGCTACAGTGATGCAAATGAAGGTTCAAATTAAGTTTTTCATCAATTAGTAGTGCATCTGTTACATTTATAAGAGCCCTATTCACCAGCACATCCTAGTAATTGGTTATTGGGGAACTCCTACACTGGTTTCATTAGGAAATTTGAGAAAGAGAGCTGAATAGGGCTCTAAGTAAGTGTATTGTCTTTCAGGTTGCAGCTTTTTATAACTGGACTTTTTTTCTTAACAAAATCTCCCCTGTAAATACATTTTCAGGATAAATTTGGCATAGTTTGGGCTTTTTTTGGAGGGGGGAGGGTTCAGGGGAGTGGGAAGCATACATCAATCAACCTCATAATGGAAATAGCTTATTTGCTGAAGGATCTTCCCCTAAATTACCACTGTTTGATCTGATGTTCCTTCTGTATTTCACTTACAGAAAAAAATTTATAGATTTAATATTAAATAATAGAAAAATTCTAGAGTTTTACAGAATCTACAGCAGCTACGAATCGCTCCTCCTTTCAATTAGTTTCTGGTTGCAAAGCTATATGTCCTTCCCCACAGTGAGAGAAAGGATGGCCTTGTGGTTAAGGCACTGGAGTAGGATTCATGGGTTCAATTCCCAGATCTGACACAAATGGCTTTCATGACCTTGGGCAAGTCACTCTATCTCTAGATCTCATCTGTACAATGCAGGTAGTAAGACTTCTCCCGCCCTCTTTTGAAGTCAATAAAAACAGAAATTGCTGTTGCATTATTTTGCCTGTTTTTTAAAAAAAATCTGAAGTTATCAGAAAATGAAAAGCCCCAAATCCAATTAACTATGGAATCAGAGTGCAAGAGACCAGTGAGAAACCAATAGTCTATGGTCTCAAGCTACCCCCTTCCCTCTAGTGCTCAAACCCAGTCTCAGAGAAGAATCAAACCTGCACAGTCTCTTTAGTGTCAGTCTTGGAATTCCATACTCTGCAAAGGTTTCAGAGTAGCAGCCATGTTAGTCTGTATTCGCAAAAAGAAAAGGAGTACCCGTGGCACCTTAGAGACTAACAAATTTATTAGAGCATAAGCTTTCGTGAGCTACAGCTCACTTCATCGGATGCATCCGATGCACTCCTTTTCTTTTTGCGGATACTCTGCAAAGTATCATAATACAATGCACAGTTCAGGGCCCTTGGTCCAAGAAGCTTGACACTATTACTGCCCCATAATAACATAAAATATTGGTTTTTTTCCCCACTATACTTCTGGAGCAAATGAAAGCCCAGCATATCAACGAGTTGGATTTGAAGTATTTGCTCAACTATAAACACCACAGCATACATTCAGTCCCTGTCCAAAGAGACTCTCTAATCACCTAACAGTCTCCCTTGGCACACAGAGAGCAGACCAAAAGAGCAACAGCAGCAGTGGGGGATCACTAGAGCCACTGAAACACTGACAATATGGCCCTTCATCTCTACAGAAGATCTGAGCTCAGTCTCGTACTTCAGTCTTCAGTACTGCCCACTTACTGAAAGGAACCAGAGACCTTTGGCAATAACTTACAAAGACCGTCATTCAAAAGGTGTTTATTTTTCTCTCTCATTCCAGCTCTCAGAATGCTGTAGGATGATTGCAGTCTTGCCAGCTGGATCATGGCACTTCAAATAAGCAGCCCCATTGGCACAGAGCAGCAGGCAGCCACAGAACTCCAGTACCCAAAATACAAATGCTTACGTTTCATGGGGAAGCCCTTCTAGCAGGCCCCTGTGAGGACCAGCAGTAGAGCAGAATCAGAGAGTCTGTCCATCAGCTGATGTCATCAAGCGGTCTGCATGCTGGAAGTCATCAGAATAGAAATTAGGATGTTGACTGTTGCATGTTACCCTTATTATAGCAATGAGACTGCCATGTGGTGATATTTTGATTCAGCACCATGGCATCACAGGGATTTCTCAACCTGTCACCTTTCATCTCCAGGGGGAAGATTTGCCTAATATTTGGCCTAAATTCTTAATCTCTTCCCATTTCTCCAAGTTATACTGCATTAGGTCACCCTAAATACTGGGAAGGACCTGCATTTCTCATTCTCTGGGAAATTCCAGAAATTAAAATAAAAATCCAAAACAGAACAAAAAGTGGACATTTTAAAATATCCTTCAGAATGGCAATTCCGAATTATTGTTTTGAAAAAGTCAAAATATGCATTTTTCATTTTACATTTTTCAAAATGTTTCCCAAGCTCCCTTTGCCCAACATATGGGGAGACAGGCAACTGTCAAGGAAGTGGAAATCCCAGTGGCACTGGAACAATTTTTTTGAGTGGGGGTGCTGAGCTGCACCCCTCTCACTCCTGTCTGCGCCCCTCACAGCCTCCTCGAGCTGGGCTCGGGAGCAGGGCCGTGGCTCCGGGGCGGGGGGTGGGATGCAGACAGGGGTAAGATGGCAGAGGTTGGGGCCGCAGCTAGGGGCGTGGGGCTGATGACTGGGACCTGGGGCGAGGGGCTGGCGCCTGGGACCCTGCATTTGGGGCCAGCGACAAAGACCTGGGGCCCAGCGGCCAGGCAGGACCCCAGGCCGGCAGCTGGAACCCCACATGTGAACTGGCAGCAGGGACCCTGGGGCCAGCAGCAGAGCCCCTAGGCCTGGGGCCGGCGGCCAGGGCCCCACATGCAGGGCTGGCAGCAGAGCCCCCGGGCCTGGGGCTGGGTGGGACCCTGAGGCCGGAAGCAGAATCCCCAAGGCCGGCGGCCAAACGGGACCCCAGGCCGGCAGCAGAACCTCCGGGTGAGGGGCCAGTGGCCGAGCAGGATCTGCGGCTGAGAAGGACCCCGGGGCCAGCAGTGGAGCCCCCGGGCAGAAGTGGGGCTGGCAGCCGGGACCCCGGGAGGTAGGGGCGCAGGGCCAGTGGCTGGGATGCCTGGCGCAAAACCTAGGGGTGTTGCAGCATGCCCCCACACCTCTGCTTCCCATGCCTATGAGAAACCCTGGCAGGCTGCCCTGGAGCCTAGGAGCGTGAACTTTCTAGCAGCCTGCTCTAGGCTCCTGGGGATTACCTATTGAAATCCCAGAGAAGTGGGAACAATGTTCTGATGGAAAAAATAAAAATTTGAATTTTCCAGCAGAAAATGTTGATTTTGCAGAAAATGAATTTTCCCTCAGAAAATGATTGATGGGAAATTCCTGACCAGCTCTAATGGTTCACAGTTCCTTTCCTTCCTTCGTATTAACAGTGTTGCAGATCATCCCGTGATTTCCCCTTCCCAGTCGTCTTTTGACCAAGCAACCCAAATTTACCTATCCTAAATTTTCCTCATAAATCAGGACTTTCAAAGGCTCAGTTATTTTTGTTGTTATTCTCTGAACTCTATTCAGTTTATCAAAAGCTTTCTGGTAATAAGAACTGAAAATAATATGCCAGGAGGAACTAACCCTTGTTCTGGGTCATGATGCCTTTTGAGGTGCCCAGAAATGAATACAGAATCCCAAGCAGCGTCTCAACAGAGCCATAAAGCAGGGATCCCTTTTTGCACTAGGGCAAGGACATAACATCTTTAAGTGCAGGAACCCAGGTGGCTCCAGTTCAGTGGTGCTGAATGTCTATAGCTAGAGAAGTGTTTCTGGATTCTTTCAGGATGAAAAACACTGAAGTAACGGAAGAGGAGAAGGACCTTGGAGTATTGGTTGATCATAGGATGACTATGAGCTGCCAATGTGATATGGCTGTGAAAAAAGCTAATGCGGTTTTGGGATGCATCAGGAGAGGCATTTCCAGTAGGGATAAGGAGGTTTTAGTACCGTTATACAAGACACTGGTGAGACCTCACCTAGAATACTGTGTGCAGTTCTGGTCTCCCATGTTTAAAAAGGATGAATTCAAACTGGAGCAGGTACAGAGAAGGGCTACTAGGATGATCCGAGGAATGGAAAACTTGTCTTATGAAAGGAGACTTAAGGAGCTTGGCTTGTTTAGCCTAACTAAAAGAAGGTTGAGGGGAGATATGATTGCTCTCTATAAATATATCAGAGGGATAAATATAGGAGAGGGAGAGGAATTATTTAAGCTCAGCACCAATGTGGACACAAGAACAAATGGGTATAAACTGGCCACCAGGAAGTTTAGACTTGAAATCAGACGAAGGTTTTTAACCATCAGAGGAGTGAAGTTTTGGAATAACCTTCCAAGGGAAGCAGTGGGGGCAAAAGATCTATCTGGTTTTAAGATTCTACTCGATAAGTTTATGGAGGAGATGGTATGATGGGATAATGGGATTTTGGTAAGTAACTGATCTTTAAATATTCAGGGTAAATAGGCCAAATCCCCTGAGATGGGATATTAGATGGATGGGATCTGAGTTACTATAGAAAATTCTTTCCTGGGTATCTGGCTGGTGAATCTTGCCCATATGCTCAGGGTTTAGCTGATTGCCATATTTGGGGTCGGGAAGGAATTTTCCTCCAGGGCAGATTGGAGAGGCCCTGGAGGTTTTTCGCCTTCCTCTGTAGCATGGGGCATGGTTGACTGGAGGGAGGCTTCTCTGCTCCTTGAAGTTTTGAACCATGATTTGAGGACTTCAATAGCTCAGACATGGGTGAGGTTTTTCATAGGAGTGGTGGGTGACATTCTGTGGCCTGCGCTGTGCAGGAGGTCGGACTAGATGATCAGAGTGGTCCCTTCTGACCTTAGTATCTATGAATCTATGAATCTATAAATATAACTCGCATGGTGCCTCTCCTGGGATTTTTAAATTGACTTTTAAAGGGAGAAAAGTTATATAGCATTTTGATAACTGACACTAGTACTTATAGTAATACAGCAATCCATTTATCAAAGCCTGGCAGTTATCATTTTAAGGGAGTTTTTTGAGCAAAGGTTTGTGTCCAATGCATTTTCATAAACCAAAGTTATTTTAAAATGTTAGTGTATCCCTGTCAGCTCTTGCCAAGTTCATTTTATTTTGTTTTCCTGATGCATCCCTTACTGACAATCACTAGGTTAGCTGAGGCACACAGTGGCATTTTCTGTTTGTGTGCAGCTGTCAAATGCCTAGAGATCAACTGAATGCCTTTCATTGAGTGAAACCATTGTCAAAGTATAGTAATGTTACTAAAACTTTTGTTGCATATTAAAAACCAAACATTTGTAAAGGTCTATTTTGTAACCAACCAGAAGAATGTTCAGTGCATTTTTCAGTTGCCATTTTTATTCCCCTATCCCCAGAACTGGAGTGATTGTTTTTGGCCCCCAATGATACAAATGCATATGTACAACTTTCTGCACATGAATTGTCCTAATCACTTCAGTAGGAATATAAAAATTGTGCTTAGATATGGTCTGAGCCACATATTTCTGTTTTAGAGAAAAGAAGCATCTCATAATCCTCTCCACTGATTTCCATACACATCCTGATAGTTACTGTACAACTTTACGCAGGACTAGAAGCACACTATACATGCTGTTTGAGGAATGCCGATTTCCTACTTTTGATGTCCTTAAAAGATTTCTTGTGGTTTGTTTTTATTCCTTTTCACTATTCCCTCTTCAGAACCCAGCACAGCCCTGCCCTGCTATCAGCCCACTCCTGTTGGCTTATGGGGTACTCAATAGGCAGTCCTATGGCCCAAATCCAACCCCCCCCCAGACACTTTTGAAGGAACCCTGAAATCTTTTTTATTTAATGATCATCCTTTTTTCAAATTATTTTATTCTGGAGTGTGGACCTTGACCAAGAAATTTGGACCTTGACTACCCTTCACGAAAGCTTATGCTCAAATAAATTTGTTAATCTCTAAGTTGCCACAAAGGTGTATCCTCCTTTTCTTTTTGCCGATACAGACTAACACGGCTGCTACTCTGAAACCTTCCAGCCAAGGGCACAAGCCAGTATTGCCAACCCTTGTGATTGTAGCAGGAATCTGGCCGTGCAGAGCTGCTGCCTTGAAAGCCCCAGCGCCGGGAGTCCCGTGATTCGGTGGGAGCCTCAGATGACAGCCCGCGGGGCGGAGGGAAGAGCTCTGCACGAGCAGCTCCTACCCCGGCTGGGGTTTGACCCCGCTGATTTGAGCCAGTCCCGTGACGTGGGAGGTGGGGGTCGGGGCCCCCTGCTCCCGACCCTGCGCTTCACAGGCGGGCTCCCTGCTGAGGCTCGGGAGCCTTGGCGGCGGGGCCAGGCTGCGCGTGCGCCGGGCTGAGGCAGCTCGCACTGACTGAGCCCCACGCCCCCGCCGCGAGAGAGAAGCGGGTGAGGAGGTGGGGGGGGGCGCATGCGCAGATGGCAGCAGCTCCCCTCCCATGCGCCGGTCAGTGGCTGGAACGCGGTGGGCGGGGCGGAGTGTTTCCGGCGCGAAGCTGTGACGCGCTCAATCGGCGCCGGGGGCTCTCCGGCGGTCGATCGGTGGTGGGAGATGGCGGAGTATCTGGCCTCCATCTTCGGTACAGAGAAGGACAAGTGAGTGCCCTGTGCCCGTAGCTGCGCCACCGGCGGAGGCTCCGCGCTCCGGGTACCCTGCAGGGGAGAGATGGCGGGGGCGGGCGGGCTCGTGCGGCCTGTTCATATAATGGGTTTCAACGCGGAGTTCCCCCCCCCCCGGGTTCTCGCGCCATGGAGCGCGCGTGCGCGCGCCCTGCCTGCGCCGCAGTTTCTTGCTTCCCGGCCTGGAGCAGGCGGAGCGGCCTTGGCGATTGGAACGTGGCGGCGCGCGCTCCCTTCTGTGGGTGTGAGAGGAAACTGGGCGGCGCGCGCTGCCTTCCGGAGACCAGGCCCGTGTGGGGGAGGGGAGCTGACTGTTCCCACGCCGAGCGGGCCGCGCGCGGCAGAGAGTCTTTCCACGCGCTTATTCGCCGATCCCCATGAGGAGCCGGCTCGGACACCTCCGCACTCTGAGGCGGGGACGGGGGCGGGAGCGAGCACTCTGTGCGCGCGGAGCGCCACCCCACGTGCTCTCCCGCGCTCTGCCTGGCTGTCGGAGTCTGCCGCCCTGCTGCGGGCACGCGCTCCGGGGCGCGCCTCCCGCCGGGCGGGCCCTCGCGTCCCGGTGTGGAGCCGTGAACAATTGGGGATGGGGCCCAGCGCCGGGCCGAGGGCTCCTTTCAAAGCGTGCTCAGGCCAGTAGCTCCCTTCCCCCCGCCGTCCTCTATAGAGCCGCCTCGACACCCTGTGGCCGCGTAAATCCAGCTCCTGCTGCTCTGGATTACAATAGCGAAAACGACCCTCCCGGCTCTGCTGTCGCTTTGCTGCTCGTGAAGCTCTGATCAGCAAAAGCCCTGGAGCCGTTGCTGTGCTCATTCAGGGGCACTAATGTATCCTCTTTACCCTTGATCGATGTCTGGAAGATTCATTTTTTGCAAACTCCAGGGCCAGCAGTCTCGTTTTGTTTGTTTGTTTGTTTGTTTGTTTGTTTGTTTTTTTTTGCTCTGCTCTTAAAAAGATAAACTTAGGTTCTCTAGAAATGGGTGATGCCGTTGATTCTGACATTGCCCCCGTTGGTTTTTGATGGCTCATGGTCATCCTTCTGTCAGAAAATGAGGGTATGCGGCTTTTGAATGTTGCTAATGTTGCTGCCTACTTGATGGAATGGATTATTGATAAATCGTGCAAACATTTTTGATCCCTTTAGGGACTGTGCATGATTTTCCTCCCACCCACCCCACCAGTTCCATTCATTCTAAGTGAGGAGAATTGAAAATGAAACTTTGAAATTGTCATTGAGTGGAAATTGTTGGGGGTATTATGAATTATTAGAGGTTTTGTAGTTATGTTTTTAGCTTTTAGATTTGGAGCGAACTCTACTCCTTCCCCCCCCCCCCCTTTCTCCTGGGTCATACTCCACCCTGCTCCTGGAAATGGCTGGCTGCTGGCACGTCTCTTTTGCTGTGGAGGAAGGGGCCGGTGTAGCCAGCCACTTCCAGGAGTGGGGTGGTGCCAGGGCCGGCATGCAGCCTGCCTGACCCCCACTGCGCTGCTGACCAGGAGCCGCCTGTGGTAAGGGCCTCCCGGCTGGAGCCTACACCTCACACCCTCTCTTGCACCCTAACCTCCAGCCCGGAGCCCCCTCCTGCACCAAAACTCCCTCCCAGAGCTTGCACCCCTCACTCCTGCACCCCTTCCCCAGGCTCAGCCAATGCACACCCCACAGCTGAGAACGTTACACGGATTTGTGACAATCCCTGATGGATTTTGGATCTATAAACCACAAATGGCACTAATCAAAAGTAAAACTCATGAAATTAGGTGCAATGTAACCACGTGATCCCTGCACCCAAACTCCCTCCCAGAGCTTGCACCCCTACCCCAGGCTCAGCCTGGAGCTCCCTCCCACACTCGGAACCCCTTGGCCCCAGCCCAGAGCCTGCATCCCCTCCCACACCCCGTCCCCCTGCCCCTGCTGGGTGAAAGTGATTGAGGGTGGGGGAGAGCGAGTGACGGGGTGGGGAATGGAGTGAGCGGGACCTCAGGGAAGGGGCGGGGTAGAGCCTGGATTGATCTTAACTTCAAAAAGTGATCTTGTGTGTAAAAAGGTTGGAGACCACTGCTGAAATATATCCATCTCTGAGGGTTGTCTACACTTAAAATGCTACAGCAGCACAACTGCACTGATGCAGCTGTACCACTATGGCATTTCAGCGAAGATGCTACCTACACCGATGGGAGGGGTCTTTTCCTGTTGCTGTAGGTAATCCACCACAAGAGGCGGTAACTGTGTCCATCCAGGAGATGCCCATCCCTCAACATAGTGCATAGGAAGTTATGTTGGTATAACTGTGTCGCTCACCCCTGAGCCACGTAGTTATACCGACATAAGTTGCTAGTGTAGACTGGTGGTTCTCAGCCAGGGGCACACATACCCTGGGGGTAATGCAGCAGTCTTCTATGGGGTACATCAGCTCATCTACATATTTGCCAAGTTTTGCAACAGGCTATATAAAAAGCACGGGCAAAGTCAGTACAAACTAAAATTGAATACAGACAAAATGAGAAAGTAAGCAATTTGTCAGTAATAGTGTGCTGTGACACTTTTTTGTATTTTTGTGTCTAATTTTGTTAACAAGTAGTTTTTAAGTGAGGTGAAACTTTGGGGTACGCAAGACAAATCGGAGTCCTGAAAGGGATACAGTAGTCTGGAAAGGTTGAGAGCCACTGTAGACCAAACCTGAGAGGCAGCGGCTGGGTCAATTGGCAGAATTCTTCCATCAACCTACCTGTGATTACAGTGGGGTTAGGTCAACCTAGCTACATTGCTCAGGGCTGTGAAAAGTTTCATGCTAGGTCAACCTAAATTCTAGGTGTAGGCCAGGTATGAATTAGAATATAATCTTTAATGGGTGTTGAATGTTTCATGCTGTGGTCTGGTGATAGAAGTTGCTGCTTAGAAGCCCAAATAAATACTTCAGCTTTCTTCCATGCCTGTAATTGTGACTGCAAAATGGAATTTATTAAAATCATTGTTGTCAATATGCAACATGTTATGCATAACCCATTAGAATTAAGTGCTTTTCACTCTGTTCCTCTGTGCTATGCAGCTGAAGCAACAACGTGAAATTTACCAATTATTTAAGTTCTGCTTTTTAATCACTGTAGTGAACATACCAGAGTTAATGGGGGGCGGGGGGGGAATTGTGGGGACATGCAGAGCGGTAGCTGTGTTAGTCTGTGTCAGCAAAAAGGAGGCGGAGTACTTGTGGCACCTTAGAAACTAACAAATTTATTTGGGCATAAGCTTTCGTCGGCTAAAACCCACTTCATCGGATGCATGCAATGGAAAATATAGTAGGAAGATGCATATATGCAGAAAACATGAAAAAATGGGTGTTGCCATACCAACTATAATGAAACTAATCAATTAAGGTGGGCTATTATCAGTTGAAACAAGTTGGTTGCTTTTACAGCTCGACAAAAGGAAATATGAAGGAATTGTTGTAAATTGTGAGTGTATGGATAAAGAAAAGTAAATACAGACAAAAGCAAGGTTATATACTTTGTGTATGTATATAGCCTATATTGGCAGTTTTCACTCTCCCTGCACTATCTAGTGCCTGTGCTTACTTTTCATAACTAAGGTAAATAAGTCCTTTAAATAGAAGAATGAAGTCCTGTTCTTATTGGTTCATGGGCAGTTTATGCAGCCATGGTACAAATTACCTCTTGATTATAAAGAGAAATAGTCAAGGCTAGGTCTAGCAGTTGTTTGTAGTTGTGAAATTAGAAATACTGTGTGTTCAGTTTATATGTTTCATTGGGAGCCAGCGGGCATTGAACTGTGCGTTGGGGGGTGCAGGGAGAGGGGGAGCTAAGCTAGTGGAGTCTGTCTTCCTGTGCTGGGAATCGTGTCTCCCAGCTGCAGTGTAGACATCCCTTAAGTGTCAACTATTTGACTGTTGGCTGTTTTAGCTAGTGGGATGGGAAGATGGAGTGAAGCTGACTGAAAGGAAGGAAAGAATTGGGGTTTGCCTGGATGAAGAGAGAGACAGAAAGGAAAGAAAGGCAAAAATGAAAGGATGAGGAAGAAGGAGAAACAAATGGCAAGAATAGTGGTTACAAGTGAGAATATTTTCCCACTGACCCTGAATTTAACAATCGGGTACTGAATAAGAACACTTAAGTACTTTAGATTGCAGCTGCTCTGCTTGCTTTTGATTGTCCTGGAGTTCAGCAGATCTCTCAAGTCATGGATGAGGGGGAATCAGTATAAGCTGACTAGTCCCATTACTGTCTTGGACTTTATTGATTTGATTGACCTATGTAATTGTGCATTAAAGTTAAGTTGATAGTGTGCATTTTATGTTAAATGCTATTTGTGTATTAATATCCTCTTGCCTTGTATTTCCATAGACTAATTATCTCTTGTTTTTTACTTGCAGAGTGAACTGTTCATTTTATTTCAAAATTGGAGCTTGCCGTCATGGGGACAGATGTTCTCGATTGCACAATAAACCAACATTTAGCCAGGTTTGTTCCCTCTTGTAGAATTTATGTACATCTCTCTTTAAATGTAGGTTCTAAGCACTTCAAATGAATAATTACCATATCCAAAATTAACTGAGGCCAAAAAACGTTTTTATGTATTTGTTTTTTCCTCCCCCAGCATTTATAATAGTCTCCTGTCACCCTAAAAGTTGCAGGGAGCAATGCTATTGTAAGCTTGTCTATAGTAGAGACCAGACAGTTCTAACTGTAAGGTGTGTGCCTTCTCGGAGATGTTTAGGCACTTAAACGAGATTGATTACATCACAAACAATGGCAGCATGTTTTACCCATCCCAAATGGGAGAACTTCCAAGATTATTTTTTTATAAGCAAATTTGCTTCCTTATCTGACATGGTCAGAAGAGATTTCCCTGCCCTCCTGTGATCTTTGGCCCAGGCTAAAAGTGTTAGCGGTCACTTGCTTAGCCCATTGGGTGTGGAAAGATTGCTTCTCTACCTGTCTAGCTGCTTAAGGATATACAACGATTGACTCTACGTAATATCCAGTCTGTGGCTGGTTAAATGTTACCTGTGAAATGAGGAGTGGATATAGGTTATAAAGAGAGGGGCATTGGTTGACATGCATTTTTGATTTATTAGCACTACAGTTCTCTCAAAGAATGTCTTCTACACTCCTGGAAAATTTCCGCATTTAAACTCCAGTTTATGTTTACTTGGTTTTCTATCATTGCTGATTGTCAAGATATGCAGGTAAAGAGATGATTTCTCATTTATTAAATAATTTTTAGTGGTTAGGAAAGCTCCTTCATTTCCAGCTATTTAGCCACAGAAATACAGTATATGCAACAGTGGAAGTGCCTTGCTAATATGCCTCAACCATGAACTGGGGAGACCACTTCTAATATCTCATCTACAATAGAGTTCTCCCATTTTAAGAATCTGCTTTAAAATTCCTCTTGCAAACATAGCTATGCTACTGATTGGTCAGAAACCATTTATTTTTAAAAGCTGTTATAATATTACAGTACGGATTCCATAGAAATGTAGAGCTGGAAGGAACCTGAGGAAGTTAAGTCCCACTCCCTGTGCTGCGGGAGGACCACATAAAGTTTAGACCATCCCTGACAGGTGTTTGTCAAATCTGTTCTTAAAAATATCCAATGAGTGGGATTCCACAACCTCTTGGAAGCCTATTCCAGAGTTTAACTACCCCTTATAATTAGAAAGTATTTCCTAATACCGAACCTAAATCTCCCTTGCTACAGATTAAGCCCATTACTTGTCCTACCAGAGACATGGAGAAAAGTTGATCATATTCCACTTTGTAACAGCCCTTCACATATTTGAAGACTGATTTCAGGTCCCCCCTCAGTCGTCTTTTCTCAAAACTAAACATGCCCAGTGTTTCTTGACCATTTTCCTCAGATGTCAGCATTCTAAACTTTTTATCACTTCAGTTGTTCACCTATGGACTCTCTCCAGTTTGTACTTTGTACTTCCTATATTATGGCTGGACACGGTATTCTAGCTGAGGCTTCAACAGTGCCAAGTATAGTGGGACAGTTGCGTCCTATGTCTTACCTATTTGACACTCCTGTTCGTGCACCCCAGAATATTAGCCTTTTTTACAACCATTTTTCGCAACTGTTGAATCATATTCAATTTGTGATCCACTATAACCTCCATCCTTCTCAATAGCACTACCATCTACCCAGTTATTCCCCATTTTGTAGTTGTGCATTTGATTTTTCCTTCCCAAGTGAAGTACTTTGCACTTGTCTTTGTTAAATTTCCTCTTGTTGAATTCAGACCAGTTCTCCAATTTGTCCAGGTTTTTTTAATTCTAATCCTGCCCTCCAAAGTGCTTGCAACTCTCCCAGCCTTGATATCATCTGTAAACGTTAAAGTATAGTCTCCACTCCATTATCCAAGTCATTAATGAATATGTTAAATAGTACTAGATCAAGGACTAACTCCTGAGGTACCCCACTGGATATGTCCTCCTAGTTTGACAGCAAACCACTTATAACTACTCTTTGAGTATGGTCTTTCAACCAGGTGTGCACTCACCTTATAGTAATTTCATCCAGGCCACATTTCCCTAGTTTTCTTATGACAATGTCATGTGGGACTGTGTCAAAAACGTTAGTAAAATCAAGCTACATCATAGCACCTACTTCCCTCCATCCACAAGTCCAGTAACCCTGTCAAAGAAGAAAATTAGGTTGATCTGGCATGATTTGTTCTTGACAAATCCATGCTGGCTATTCTTTATAACCCTATTATCCTCTAAGTGATTACAAATTGATTGTTTAGTATATGTGGGTTAGTGCAGGCCTAGTTGTAGGGAGACTTGGGTTCGATTCCTAACTCTTTCACTGATTTCCTGTAACAACACATCTAATGGATACTTGCCATCCATGCTGTCTGGCTTAAACATGTTTTCAGAAATCACTTTTTAAACCTGAGTTTAAAAGTAACTGTTTCCTAACAGTGAACCACAAATTTTCTCTCTGGCAATTTAATCCTTGTTTAGCTGATGTCAGTTGAAGTGAACTGCTGGGCTTGACAGGGTCATGTTGTGAAGTCAGTCTACTGTGTGTGTGATATTGGACTTGACACACAAGCTGGATTGTGATGTCGCTAGTGAATCTGATGTGTAATAGGTTGATTATGGAAGTCTTTATGTAAATATTGGTAATCAGCTGTGATAGAAAATCAAGGAACAGATCTTATTAATAGAGAGTTATTGCCATGGTTATATTTTATTGTGTTGCCACCACTGGTGCAGGTATTGGTTTGGTTGATGTGTTAGTAAAATCAGTTTATGATTTAAATGTAATTTAACAGGTTCTAATCTCTTGGTGGCATCAAAAAACAAAAGTGTTGCACCAGTTAAATTCAATTGGGGATGAAAGTTCATGCAAACTAACATTAAACTTGTATATTAAGTAATTAAATCTAAATCTCTTTGAGCTGATTAGTTATATCGACATTGGAATTTTATGTAATATTAGTTTACTAACTTAAACATGGTTTGTTTTTTCAGACAACTTGATTTTAAGAAGAACGGTACAAATGTAAGGTTTCAAGCCTGCCTGGTCTAATTCTTCAAGTAAAAAGCAGAAGGGCTAAAAGGATATTGATCTTTATTGAAGGATCGGAAAACGTGAACATTTAAAACTATTATATTATTTAAACAGAAATTCCACCAAGAAACTGCTTGATGAGACAATAGGGGGTATCTAGTTGATACTTGAAAAACTTGATATCTGAGGCAACTGTTTAAAGACTTTACAACATCGCATGCTATGTTCTGTGCACTGTCACAAATGCTGCTTTTCTAGGCTCACAGTAATGAATTTGGTTTAAATTAAGATAAATGTGCATATCTGCATAACTCTGAGCAGCTTGAAGAGCAAGGTGATGTACTTCTGACACAAGATGTCATACACTTATCCCAAATAAACAGTTTCAGTAAATATACTTGGGACAGTTCACTAGGGAAACCAAACACAGCTCTTTCTTGGTGGTTAATTTAAAACTGTTTTCATAATATGATGGTTTGGATGCAGTTACAGAAGATACTCGCAAATACAAAAGGAAAAATCTTATGAATAGTTGTCTCTTTGCAATTGTCTGTTATATGCACAGCAGCCAGTAGAATTCCCCTTTTTATTTTTTTTCCCCGCAGACCATCTTGATTCAAAACATCTATCGTAATCCCCAAAACAGTGCACAGACGGCTGACGGCTCACACTGTAAGTCCCACAGTTGGAGAAATTTTTTTAAAGAATGGTGTTAAAGAGCCCACTCCTAATTATGAGAAAATAATGTTGGCTTCTGAGCTGCTGACATAAAGCTGTTGCAAACAGGACAAGTGATGGAACTCTTCTTGCGCATATATCAAGAACTTGGTAAATGTACATGTTTATAAAGTGCAGAAAGTGACTTCTATAAAAAGATAAACTAATTGGATCTCCTTGATTCAAAATCATTTGCACAGTGCATGAGTATTTTTACATCCTGTAACTGTTAAACCCTGTCACTTATTGTTGCATTCATTTTTTTAAATGATTACATTGCAAGCATTTATCAAATTCTTGATATAATATGAAAACTTAGGTATATTTATGATGTACGGTAAGTTGCCCAAAATTGTGCATTTTATTTCACCTTTCCTTTCTTTAGGAAATGGAGATTTCATGTTATACCATGATTACTGTGTTATACATTAGAGCCTGTGCTGTTTTTAGTATGTTTTGAGGGGTTGTTTTATTCACTAATTGTTCAATAAGGCCAAAATCAAACATTTGACTGTGCTGATACCTTACATGTTACAGCTTTTACTATGAACCTTGGATACCATTCATTGTATTGGAAACTTTTTCTGATTGACCCCATGTAAACACTTCTATTGTAATGGAGGTGAGCAAACTAATCGTTAAAGTAAAAATACAGTAATCGAGTATCATGAGATCTCTATTGCTTTACAGTGTTAGGTTGGTTCAGAAAGGTCACCAGCTAAGTGAAAATTTCCCCTCTTGGGAAAAAATAACTACCTCTCTTTCAGCACTGAGACTCGGCTAAAGCGATCACCAAAAGGAAACCAGTTTCGTGTTAAATTTCTTTTCCATAATATAAAGTTGTTGCGTTTTGTATTTCAGACCATTGCCCTCTTGAACATTTACCGTAACCCTCAAAACTCTTCCCAGTCTGCTGACGGTTTGCGCTGTAAGTTCATACAAGTTCCTTCACTGGTTCCCTGGGCTTGATTGTCAGAGCTCAGTGTCGACTTAAGCTGGTCTACCATTTTAGCTTAACGGATCAAACTGACCACACTTCATAAAATGTGTCAACAATTTTTTGTCCTTCTCACCCCTTCCCCCTCCCCCCCAAGAATTTGTTTCGTAGGAGAAATTGGATATTTGTCCATTAAATCAAAAAATGGTTGAAATGATAACCACTGTAAAGCAGTGATCCACTGCTGTCTCCTTTTGCCCTTCTTCCCCTCTGCCACTTGCCTGCATCCTAGAAATATACTTTTGCTGTTATGTTTCAAAGCTACGCATTATATTTCACTGCTCAAAAAGCAGGACAGTCACGCATTTACTTAACCCATAACATGTTTCCCATCACTATGTTAATGTTGAGAGCTCTCAAATTTGGAACTTTCAGACTGCTTGCAAAAATATTTGTCCTAGGCTAATGATGTGGCTCCAGTTTAGTGACTACTTTGGAAGATAAATTGGACTGACAAATGCTGCTCTTGTGCAGCTGTCCTTTTGGATAAGTGCATGTTTAAAAATCTCCCTTACTTTGAAAATTCAAATTCCAGAACTAAGTTACATATTTGCATAGTAGGAAATAATTTTAAAAGTACTCTTGGGGAAAGGAAGCAGTTTGGATATTGTTATGAACTAATTTCTTAACTCTTCTGTAGTTAGGAAATGGGTAAAAAGTCTCATATTGTGCATCATGACAGAAGTTAAATGACTGAGATTGTCAGTTTGTGACTACTGATCTGTCATTACAATTGAACCAATGACACTAGTAGAAAAAGACGTTAAAGGCTTTAGAACTAAAAAGATGGGTGTTATTTTTCTAATATTTTATAACAAATGGAGCATGTGGTGGTAAAGTTTTGTTCATTTATTACTTTTTTAACCACTGGATCATAGCTGGTAACTAATTCGAACTAGTCTAAGTTCCCGGCGCCAATTTAGAACTGCACAGGTGCTCAGGGAACCTGCCCGGGGGAGGGGCACCCCAACCTTGACCGGCCCCCAGCCTGCTGCGGCTGGGGCACCACCCTGGCCCCAACTATGCCGTAGCCTGGGCCTGCTGTGGCCAGGACACCCCTACTCTGGCCCGAATCCAGATGGCGCAGCACGCCCCGGACCCAGGCGCAGCAGGGGCAGCCCTGCACAAACCAGGGTGGAGCACCTGGACCCAGCTGCAAACAGGGCGGCACGGCCTGGACCTGTTGCAGGGCGCCACTTCCTGAATCTAGGCCCGGGCCTGTCACAGCCGGGACGCCCTTCCCTGAACCTAGCCCTGGCTGGACCTGCGGAGACCAGGGGTGGGGCGCCTATCCTGCAGCCCCAGCCCTGGAGCTGTCGTAGCAGGGAGAGACACCTCTTCCCCTCCCAGTCCAGTTGCTGCTGTGAGGAGTCTCTTTCCCCACTGTAGCCCCAGAGCACCCTCCTGCACCCCATACCCCCAGCCGGAGCCCTCATACCCCTGCACTCCAACCCTCTGCCCCAGCCCTGAGTCCCCTCCCACACTCCAAACCCCTCGGTCCCACCCCACCACGTGATTTTGTTATGTGCACCGGTATGAAGTTGGTGTCTCACATCACCTCCATATTCGTGCAAATAACAAAATTCATTCCACACATGGGTGGGAACAATTAGAGGGAACACTGGTTACCAGCATTTAATTAGACATCGTTCTATTTTATGAAATCAAATACTAATTTCAGAGTGAAATGTGATTCATAAGATAAACAACTTATAGGATAGCATAAACAACATATCTTATAAAAAAAAAATTAATGCCCCTGATTAGATCAACTTGACACTTAATGTCAGTTGTCAAACTGGGACTTTTCTTTAGAAGTAGAATGTTGCTTATGAAGTTTGTCTAAGTTTATAAAGTTCTATTGGCCTGTAGGCTTTTTGTTATAGATGTTTACGGTGTTATTACTATCTGTGTATTGCTAAAAATATGCAGTTGGAAGTTGGGTACTTCCTACACATCAGCTAAATTCTCAGTGAGCTGGTAACTAATTTGAACAGAATTATAGTTGCTTGGTTTGCTGTGCAGCTGTTTAGGTTTTATTTGCCCAGACCCTCCTGGAGTTTGCAAGAATCTTTAGGTAAACAGATTCTCCAAACTAGAGTTTGATATTAATATTTAAACTTCAGTTTGTTTGTCTTGATAGATGGGTAATTGTATAACAGCCTAACTATGCCTGATATAGTAGAGTTATAGCTCTATTTTATCAATGGGTGTGCTGAAACCCTCCCTATATCTTTTCAGCTTTGTCCCTATTTAAATACTTCATATATTCTTAATGGATAGCTATTTAATGTTGCTTTACTGTTTTCCTCTCCATTGTTGTCATAGAGGATTAACATTAATTTTGACTAGTAATAGTCTTGATTTTATCTAGTAGTTGGGCTTTTCAAGATTCAGACACTGATAGCCCTGGAACTTGAATATTTGTGAGATCTGTGTATGATGCCTATCCTTTCCATCTTAGAGGGACACTCTCAAGTACTTTTCTTTTTATAATCTTAGTTTGGCAATGGAATGTCCGTATCAGTTTTCAGCACTTTCCCATTTCGTAAACTTAGATCATGCTCCTTTCTTCCTATGGAGCCCAAACTGATGTTTTTTAAAAAATCACTCGGATGTTAGTGTGCTATCATCATTATGTTGGCACAGCCCTGGGAATATGGTTAGTTATTAAACTGTCTCTATGTAATGAATGTTGACTAAATGTTTGGGAGTTTTTTAAAATTGCTGCATAGGCAAGGGTTTCTTGAAAAGCAAACGTTGAATCTGGAAGGTCAAATATATTGAGCCTAAACTACTTGACCAGTGTCCCTTTAACCTTATAGAGGAAAATCATCCATAGTTCTACGAAGATTAGGTAGCTTGATCGGTTAATATTAAGCATCTTTCAGTAAAGATGAAAAGCTGTTTTAAATGGCATCATTTGCACTGTGATCCAGAAATGGCTGGGTTCAGAACACCTGTTCTTGCACAGTGACTGAGGCAAATAAACATAGCTTTATTGGACCATCATCCTATCGTATTGCAGGTTTTGCTCAGAAAAGCAATGGTGTTGCATTTTAAAGGTTAAAATATTGTTTTTGCATGAAGTGCCACATCTATTTTAAAACTACTCTACTTGATTGTAATAAAGCCATTTAACTGAAGACTTAATCAATCTGGCTTTAATGTATATAACTTATTAAATAAAATGTATGGTAAAATGGTGTAGAACTGGAAATATCTATTGTAATTTATTTTGCTATACTTAATACTTTGAAAAATGAGCAAAATTTTAATTTACGTTAGTTTTTTAGCAGCAGGCAAGCAGCACTCACCTGCAAAGGCCAGCTAGGAGCATGAAAATGATATAATGTGAATATATGGCCAGCCTCTCGCATTAAAAAACAAAAACAAAACCATTCTGCAGTGTTACAGAAAGATAAATTGGCATTAAAAATAAAATGGAAAAATGCTTTCTACAACAAAGCCACATAGTTTCACTCTTTACTGAGGGAACAAGAAAAGTGTATCTTGTATTCTGAACAAATTCAGTGGATCATGATGAGCTGCAGTTTTAATCACATCAGTGATTTCTCAAACTAGTGTATTTATACTGGAGGAGTGAACATCTTTAAACAAAGCTCCACCTTTAGGAAGAGAAATATTAATAATAACCATGCTTTAAAATAGTTAACGTGACAAAGCACTTGCCTTCTGTGTAGGTAAACCATTAGTAGATAGAGGGTGGGGTTCTACATTTAATCAGTCACATTTCAAAGTAAATCCTTTCCCCTTAAATTTGGCGTGTACTATTTGGATGCTGATTAAAACTTGTCTTGATTTGACCATATTAGTATCACATACTGAGATATGCCTTTCTTTTGGGACTCAAAGCTGCTCACAGTTATTTTTAATACTCCTTAATGATTAACTACATGGCATCTCTTATGCTTCGGTAGATGACTTCTTCTGTTCTCTAAAATATATTTTGTAGTATGTTCAGAGTCTGGTCATTCAAATATTGATTCTAATCAGTATGACTCTTGGAATTTGCAGGTGCTGTGAGCGATGTTGAAATGCAGGAACATTATGATGAATTCTTTGAGGTATGTTGAAATTCACTGTTTAAAATGCATTATATTCTTCAAACATTCTTAATT
The DNA here is from genome assembly GCF_009764565.3 of Dermochelys coriacea. Lineage (NCBI taxonomy): Eukaryota > Metazoa > Chordata > Testudines > Dermochelyidae > Dermochelys > Dermochelys coriacea. The sequence goes on from NC_050068.2 coordinate 157,511,094, forward strand.
TTTCAAAGGCAAACATATAAAGTTTAGTTGGTCGAAGTGAAAAATTACAAAAAATAAACTTTCCAGCTAATCCTTGATGGGACCAAAAAAGGAAGAATATCATTCTCTCAGATTTACTACTTCTAATTCTGATAAGTAGTGCCTTAAATGCACATTACAAGAAACACTCCCTGCCCCAGAGAGTGTACTGTTTTAATGATAATAAGATTGGATGCTGGGAGTGATCAGGGAAGGATGGTGGAGAGGGGAAAAAACACAAATTAGTCATTTGGTTGCTTGACTGATATGTGTATCCTGTTAGTGTTTAGATATTTTTTGTATAATTTCAGTTTTACATATATTCCCTGCTGTAGTCTTTTTAATTTGCCTATAACTCTATTGTTTATATTAGACCTTGGATTAAGTTTCAAAACAAAATACCATATGGTCTATTTTTGGTGTCTCGGATTCTGCTTTTTACCTCACACAGCTGAGTTAAAAAGTATACTTCAGTGTTAGCAAACAATAAATTTGGAAATATAGTAGACTGAAAGATTGGCTTTTCTTTCCAAAAGGCTTTAGTGTCTTGTATATTTCATTTTCCAAATAAAGAAAAGTTACCTTTTTGTTCTGTCGTTAATTACTTTATCCTTGTAGTACTCACAGTGTATTAGATATTGTCCATGCACACAGGCTGATACAGTGCCTGCCCAGAAATTTACAGTCTTAGAACAAAAAATGTATGAAGGGTATTGGGAGAGAGAATAGTCTTCCTACTTAGAAATGATTGATTGTCTTGTAGGTATGTTTAATCCATCTAATTTGCACAGTGTTTTTAATAAATTTCTCTATATTTAGGAGGTCTTCACGGAAATGGAAGAAAAATATGGTGAAGTTGAGGAGATGAACGTTTGTGATAACCTTGGAGATCATCTCGTTGGAAATGTATATGTAAAGGTAAGATGTAAAAGCACCTCTGCAATACATCATGAATACAAATTTTTCTTTAATATACACAATTAACATTTTCAAAACATGGCGACACCTTTATGAAAGTAATTACCTGTACGTTGGAGTGGTTATGTATATATGTGTGTGCGTTTGGATTAGAATCCAAACCAGGCAGAAATACGTCCCCTTACAGTTGATTCTGTCTTGTTTTCATAAAGTTTAATCTCACCTTTTTAATTCTGAAGATATTTCCCATAGATGAATTGTTGTCTGATTTACATTTGGGCATTGAAACTCAGAGCGGTGAACTATAAAATTGTTAACTTACAAGTATGATTGTGACATGCTCACTTAAATGTTAATTACTTCGTTGTTGGAGAAAGGCCCGGTTGTGTTCAGCAACTGCACTTGAGAGGAGTTTCTGTTTACACTGAATGTCTTGCAATTTCTCTGAAGCCTCTCAAAATAGAAGCACCAGATGGTTTTAAGGAGAAGACTAGAATAGTTGGGTTCAGTTTTGACTTCAATTGTGACCAGGATCAGCTCAGTCCACTCGAATAAAAAAAAAAAAAATGAACTCTCTTGCTCTGTGTTAATTTGTGTGTCAACTGGTTAAACTACAATACAAGTAGATTTTTTTAAAAATAAAATTCCAATCAGTTTTTTCAAATGTTTCAAGACTGTTAACTTGTTTTATATTCTCCCTACTGAAATGTAATAAATGGAATATTTACACTGTTGCACATTACAGTATTAAACTTTAAAATTAGAAGTACAATATGCTTAAAAGGGTTAATCAGATGAAAATCATACTTTAAAATTCTTGCCCAGCTTGCTAGCAGTTGAATTTATTAGAACTGTCATAACTTGCCTACTCTTTGCACCTTGCTCAACTTGAACATTGAGGCTAGGCTTTTTTTTATAATGTTGATGAGATCATTACTCAAACTGGAATAGGTGTAAAAAACAGATTCAATGAAATGGCATTTGTACAAGCCTGACCCTGAAGGGGGGCAGGGGGTAACTGGGTATTTACAATAATTGCTGAGATGCATACAGCCATTTTAAGTGTTCCTAGTTTTATCCTGACACCCTTCTTTAACCCCAATCCTTGTCCCAGTTGCATGTCCCCTTTCATTGCCCACTCAGACTTCTGACTGTCCTCACAGAATTTTGATGGAATTCAAAAAGTATTTATCACATACTTTCCAGTCAGTTTTGCTTTCTGGTTCTTAGGTAATTAGTACTATGTATTGTTTTGGAGTGTAAACACTGAACGGTGGGATAGAATCCTAGAATATCAGGGTTGGAAGGGACCTCAGGAGATCATCTAGTCCAACCCCCTGCTCAAAGCAGGCACAATCCCCAATTTTTGCCCCAGATCCCTAAATGGCCCCCTCAAGGATTGAACTCACAACCCTGGGTTTAGCAGGCCAATGCTCAAACCACTGAGCTATCCCTCCCCCCTTATTGGTTTAAATCTCACAGAACCTTTTTATTGCACACTTACTTTTTTGAATTTGAATTTGAAGTGTTCTCTTCTTAGAGAACATAAATTCATGGTCTAAAATGCTTGACAGCCTCTTTAAACTCTAATTGTCCAGTAAATAGTAAGTTAGATAACCGTTTTATATTCATCAGTCTGATATACTTGCAAGTTATGTTATGTAAGTCATATTCCTCACAAATGCCTGCAAGACCAATTAGTCTTTTAAACATGGAATGTTAATGTTCAAAAAAATTCTTTAGTCTGGAGAGAAACCACTAAGTCCTCTCCAGATTGCCTATTCATGTTTAAAATGTTACTGCTTAAATAATAAACTGAATGGACCCACATATGTTTTATTAAGACACCACTTAAGAGTAGGGCCAAATAGAATACAAAATGGACTACTAGTTTTATTACTGGCCTTGAGCACATGTTAAATATCCAGCCAGGAATTAAATGGTAATGTTTGACCTATTTTATGTAACATTTTGAGAATGTTAATTTTACTTTCTTCTCAGTTTCGTCGTGAAGAAGATGCAGAAAAGGCTGTGATTGATCTGAACAATCGCTGGTTTAATGGTCAGCCGATTCATGCTGAGCTTTCACCTGTGACTGACTTCAGAGAAGCTTGTTGCCGTCAATATGAAATGGGGTAATGAAATGATATTTGCTACTGCTTATTTATTATAATAGCTTAGAGAGACCTCCAAGTTAAGCTTTTCATGAGTAAGGTTTCTCAAGAGCATTTCCAAACGATGCATTCAGTAAAAATACAAGAAAATACACCTAAAGCTACCCTAACATAGAGATTCTAGAGTAAGCTCAGTTCACATATCTTAGCACCCATGTGCACTCAAAAAAAAAAAAAAAAAAAAAAAAGTACTTGTGGCACCTTAGAGACTAACAAATTTATTTGAGCATAAGCTTTCGTGAGTTACAGCTCACTTCATTGGATACAGTCTCTTCATCTCTACAAAAAAAATTCCCTTCACTTTCAGACATTCATGCACCAGGCATACAAGTAATTCCAGTAAATTATGCTCAAGTGTAACTCTGACTTCAGGGCAATTTAAGATATTTTACCAAGAGTCATACTTCCCAATGTTTAATATTACATTAAAAAAATCACAGATCAGTTAACATAACCACTCAGGTTTATATAGAAGAAAAGCTAAGAGTATAAATTTGAAATGCTTTCTTTGTGGTAATTTTCTTCTACTCCACAGAGAGTGTACGCGAGGAGGTTTCTGTAACTTTATGCATTTGAAGCCCATCTCCCGAGAATTGCGACGTGAATTATATGGACGTCGTCGTAAGAAGTAAGCATTCGTATTTTTAATTTAAAGCCAACTGATGCAAATAATTTAGACATTTTTTTCGCTAAGCTTTTTGAAGATACAAAGAATAGGATCTGACTTTGAGGAAAGTTGTTTAAATCATTTTTTCTTCTCCCAATCCAGTTCTGTTACGGAATCACAATCTGACTCTTCTGTAAATATTCAAGACTTACTCTGGCTTTATGGCAAATTTAAAAAATAATCAAAAATGGAGGGTGGCAGAAAGTCAGAGTTTCCCCTCTAGGTTATCAGTTCATATCTATTCCATGTTGGGAAAGTGAAGTCTGATTGTTGCATGTGTTAGATGAGTTGATGATCTTGGTTCCATTCCTAGTGGACAGTTGCCAACCTCACAAAATTCCATAACAGTTGGTGCTACTGTTCCCCCTTGGTAGGCATGCTGTATATCGAGTGGGCAATAGTCAAACTTCCACACAGTTGCAAAAAGGTTTCTGTTAATCTTAATTCAGGTATGTTGGCGCATGTTGCATTGCTGCTATCAGTATGAAACCTCTTTTGCTGTTAAGACTTCGCTTTCCAGTATTATCAGTGAAACACTTTCACAAACACAAAAATTCGTATTTTTCTAAAAATGCTGTTAAATTGTCTTGCAATATTTTGGAAATTGGAGGAGTAAACTTAATTGTGAAAAGTTCATATTGCATTGTTTCCTGCTTTCCTGAGAAATTAAGTATTAATTAATTTTAAATTTGAAAGTGTCAGGGATACATTTGTTTGCATTATTTATCCTAAGAACGTTGTTATAATGTAAAAAATGTGCTGCTGACTTAAGAGCCACATGGTTACTTTTCTGGTTCCCAACCTCTTTTCCCTTAATCAGAAACACTTGAGCTCGGCCTCTCTTCCTGAAAAGCCTTCCTTGTCCTTTCTTGTGAGATTGTGAATATGGATTTTCAAGAATGGATTATGTATATTTAAAGGTGACCTGCAGTATTGTAACCAAAATGAGACTTGTGCCAAATGACCCAAATTACAAGGGGCAAAGTAGACACTCAGCACAAACGATCTTGCTTTTTCATCTTTTACCTTACACATACACACTTCTACCTATCTCCAAAAAAGCACCACACATTTTTGCTGTGACACACCAGAATGCGTCATTCTTTCAAGTCCTAGATCACCAAACTCCCCTGAAATATAAAGTTGGTTTATTCACAAGTTGGGGCAAACACAGTTACTCAGTTCCACTTTGAGCTCCATAGCAATGTCTATAAATAAAAAATCATGTTGTTCATATTTAGTAATATAACTTTTTAAAAAAATTTAAATGTATGATTTTCCGTTTGGTAATACAGCGGACTTACTAAAGCCTTTCAAAATCCTTCTCAAAGATTTTTGTGACCTTCTTCCCTAAGAGGCTGGCTCTGGAGCTCTGAGTGGCTGTGACATAAGAGAAGCATTTTTGGACTCCTGCAGTTCACTGGCCTTACTATGTTGGTGATGGAGAAGGTGGAGGGAGACTGAAGAGGAGGAAAATGCTTTGGTCTCATGCTACTTGGGAAATTCAGTACAGAAAATCCTGATTTGTTAGGTTTTTTTATATATAGCAGTCCCTATGGCCCGTACCATTAAATCTGTAAATGGCTACAAAAGACTTCTCACAGTGCTGCAACTGGTTCTGCATAACAGTGCGATTAACTTAGAGGGGTACTTACAGGGAACTGACCCTTTTCTGGCCATTCAGACAAGTGACTGCAGTTAACAGTTTTCACTATACATACTGACCCTTCACTGCCTAAAACTGAAGAATTCTGTAATGATGGCCTTGTGGGCTTGAAAGTGCTGGGCTCTTAGGTGGTGGTAATACCTAATCCCTACCTTATTTCAAACTCTACTTCTTTTTTCTGGTATTTTCATTTGAACCATTGATCCTTGGTACTCTGTAGAATATTGCTGCATTGTTTCACTATATTTACGAACTACAATCTTAATGCTTTTTGCAGGCATAGATCCAGGTCAAGGTCCCGTGAACGTCGTTCTAGATCCAGAGATCGTGGTCGTGGAGGCGGTGGCGGAGGAGGTGGCGGTGGCGGAGGAGGAGGAGGGCGGGAACGTGATAGGAGGCGGTCAAGAGATCGTGAAAGATCTGGTCGATTCTGAGCCATGCCATTTTTACTATATGTCCGGTAGAAAGTGTTGTAGTCGATTGACCAAACAAGTTCCTAATGAGATTTTTTTTAAAAAAAAAAAAAAAAAAGATGGGCTTCTGAATAAAAACTTGTAGAGATACAGTATTCTTTGTGTAACTTGTTTCTTGTGGGGGAAGTCTTTTTTTTTAAACTGTCATTCCTCTTTCTTGACAAATAGCTGGATTAACTATGCTTGCGGTAAAGGTGGCAAATGTATTGGAGGTGTGCAAGTTTTTACATTTAGGTATGAATTAACTTAAGGAAAATGTGTATGCCTGTGTATATAATATAAAATAGTATATTATATACATGGATAACATGCTATATTGCTTAAGAGACAGTTACAATTTAAGTTTCCCTTTCTGCTATGCTGTCTGCTTTTTTAGGTTAGTTTAGGCACATTTAAAGGAAGGCTGTGCAAAGTGCATTTATTTACTCAGTAGAAATGCTAAGTTACAAAAATATGTATGTTAATAGAAGTCTGCACTGTCTATCACTGTGACTGTGGCATTTACAATAAATCCAATTCATTGGTGTAAAATCTAAAGCCTATTCTCTAAGCCCTCTGGAGTAGTTGAACTGCTACTCCTGGCTGTGCCAGAATTCATAGTTAAGCGTGTTTTTTATTTTATTTTTTTTTTTTTTATTCTTCACATACATACACATCTACCTGCCTCAGATGATTCCTTAGGAGGATAGTGTATCTAGTGCAGTATTTAAGGCAAAAGTTATGAATGCAATATCTTATAACAGACTATCAAGTTATCATGCAAAAGCTCATGCTCCATACAGCAGGATGAGTTCTGTGTAAAAAAATATCTGAGTATCGGATCCACCTTCATGGAGGGTTTCTTTTACTTGAAGTTGCATTGGCTGTCCTTTGAACTGAAAGCATATCAGTATTCAGGATAAGCAGTAAGTTGGGCGCTAGTGAAAAGTACACTGTACCTTCTCCATTTGTTGCTCACTTCTAAGAGAAGATCTGAACTGTAGTTAAAAGTATCTTTTCCTACATAAGGCACTTGCATAGCAAAGCTAATGGACAAGAGCATTTTATTATATTTTGAAGTTAAGTTATTTTTAGGCTTACTCTATCTACATTCTTCATTGCAACTGTGAATCATAGCTGTACTTCATAAAGCAAAATACATTTTATGGGATTCAGTGCTGCTTCTAGCGCTAAAGCCTCTAACTTACAAGTTGCTGGAACATCTTAAGTGCTATACAACTTGTACAGTAGCTGATTTTACAAGATGTATAATCAGACTTGGATCCCGGTCTGCTTATCGATCCATGAAATAGCATAAAGAGTTGTAGAAAGTATCCACCAGTTACAAATTCCTGTACATCAGGAATTATTTAGCTTTCAGAAAGGGAGGAAATTGATTAATGCTACTAGTGTTTTCAAAAGCTTGTATTAATGAGAACTTGCCTAAAAATTGTTGAAGAATAGCTCTCTCTAAATTCAGTGGATATAGACATTTTGTGGCCAGGGTAATAATTAACTTTGTTTTTATTTTATCCCCAAATGATAAAGTAAGAAAAGACCGCACTCGCTGGCACTTAGAATTGGCAAATAGTGATTAATACTGAAGGAGGGAATCAGAAAATCTTACACATCATACCTCTTTAAGGTGAACTTTTGGGCCAAAATGAAAATTGAGTTATTCCCAGATTTGTGAAGAATGCCTTCACTAACCAGGTTGGGGGGAAATCAGCACATACAGAAACTTGGTTTTAAAGGCTAAGGGCAAAGCAAAAGAAGCTTTTCTCTTACAGTACCATTATGATGTGTAAAGATGGCTTTGATGTTCTATGTTTCAATACACTAGAAATTAGGCCCTGGCTTCCTGTCACCTCAAGGACTTCAACAGTGTTTCAAGGACCTTGAGTGGCAGTATCGCAATGAGCTGAAACCTGGGGGTGCCCCTGTCACCAGTTGAGAAGTTGAAATTGTTAACTCTTAGCCCTCTAATTCATCTCAATGTACATGTTAAGATTTACCCATTTTCTCTTCAGTGACATTCTGTGTTACTTAATACCCTTTTCTAGTTAGATTGCAAGATACGGATGGTATTCATGTGCATTCAGGCAATGCCTACAAATCAGGGATTATTTTCTTGTTTCACATGGCAAACAGCATGTGTAAGACCTTGTCTGCACCACAAAGTTATGTTGCTAACTAGCCAAACTGATATAAGCCAGTGTCTACACAGTGATTTGTACCAGTTTATTTAAATCATTTTAGCCTGGTACAGCTTTCGTTTGTAAACAAGACCTAAACTTGTACACATCACAAATGAATTGTAAAGACCACAGTTTCTCATGGTTTGCTTTATTTTACTTCAAAATTTTTCTCTCTCATTGAAATCCACTGAATGTATCATTTTGTGGCCTTGTGAATTAATAACGTAACTCAAACGTGCATTCAGGGACACTGATAGCAAACCAGGGGATGTCATTGAATTTCACAAGGAAGAAAAGCGTTTACAGTTTTACATTTCCACAACCTGACTAGTGAGAGCACAAGAACACATCTAGCACAAACTCACTTTTCATTGTAGCCTTGCCCTTCACCTGTAATACTGCATACTACATTAGTGAAATTGTTCAGTGTGAACTTTTAAAAGGACTTGGCACAAATGTCACTTCCTCGAAGCCACTTAAAATTGCTAATTAAGCTTATTAATGGAAATGCAGAAACTTCACTTTAATATCCTAATCCCCCTCTCCCCATATACAAAGTGTAGAACAGGTAATATTTTTTTTTAAAGGTAGCTACTCATGACTATCCAAATGTTAAGATTTCTTCTGTTGAAAAACATCACTTTTAGCTCATGGAACTTCTTAATCTCAAGTAAATGACAGCATATGGTACCTTTGATGTCTGGATATGCTTAATTTTAAATAAACTCATAATTCCAAGTGACTTCCTCTTACTTGTATTAGTCTCAAATCTGATTCCTCTGTAAAATGCTGCTTGTCCATGAATATGATGTATGTTAAGACTGTAAAACCAAATGGAGAACTTGTTCAAAATAAAGCTTTTTTTGGTACATAATCTGCAAGTAATAGAAACATAACCCTTCTTTTAAACCAGACACTTTTCTTTAAAACTGTGCCAGCAAGGTTGTCAGGTGCTAAAAATTTTAAACACCCCACCTGTCAACTAAACTCTTATGTTCATTTGTTAAGAGACAGATCTCTTTTTTTTTTCTTTTTTTTTAAATATTTTAGGGAATGGTATTTGTTTCCTCAATCTAAAAACAATTATAAAGCCATATATAGCACTTGGCCACAGGTGTTACCAAGTGGAGACCACGGTCTTTCCTTATGCAAATCAATAAGGGTTGTACTTGAGGAAAGGCTGCAGGATCTGTTTTGTATATGATTGTAGAAATCAGTCTTTGCTAATACCACATCACTTTTATTTAAGAACATGACAGAAGGAGCTTGCACAATTTAGGAAATAAGTAATTAGTGTCTTAAAAGCCCAACACACTCCCTTTCTCCCTGTCATTGTACAACACAACTTGGTAAATTGGTTTCAGTCAAGGGTTAGTGATTGTAGCTGGTTCCTCTGCTGACATTGTCACTACATTTCAAGCTATCCGCACAGACAGGTTAAATCTGAATTTCCTGTGCTTTTATCCTACACATGTATAATCTCACTCTGCAGAGTAGAAACTACTTTAAAAGCCTTCAGTGCCTGAGAGCTGCATCTTTGAATTTTTTTAAGAAGTAATAATTCTGCTACTTGGGAGCTAAATGTTTATTGTACAGTATCAGAGCCTTGCCTCTGTTCTAGATAGTGATTTTTGAAAGTAGAATTCCTAAATTCTAATTAAATATACTCATTGTAACTAGAAATATTAAATGTCTCTCTCCTTTCTGACTAAATTGATATATCACAAACTTAGAACTGTTTACTTTGTATATACATAAACATCTTTGACCTGGTTGGTGGACTAGTCAGCAAGGCTTTTTTGTTTAGTGGGGTCTCTGTTTTTCCATAGTCACTGTTTATTTTAACGATTGCCTATAATAGTAAATCATGTATATGGAAATCAGCAAAACCTATATCTCATGATTCCATATGTATCACAGGTCCAGTCTTTGTCCTTGTTGATGTCAGGAGTGAACCCCCTATAATACATGATTTACCATGCTGATTTTCCTTAACAGTACAGTTATGGTGTTTATCTGTAATGGTGGCCAATCTGCATACTTTACCCTTTTGTTCCTGGATTATTTTAAAATCTGTTTTAAAATATTTTGATATGTCAAATACACTTACTGCAGTTTGCACTAATTAGCACCCAGATCCAAAGGCAGCAAAGAGGCTTAAGCTTTTTCTGCACATACACATTGCACTGGTGTAACTTAAATCACTGTATAGCTGCTCTCTTAGGGTTCATCTTCACTACTTGCCGGATCTGAATGATGTAGCTGAAGTTGCGTATCTTAGTTCGAAACCCCCTCTCCCCCCCCAAGTGTAGCCCAGGCCTTAGTGGCTTATTTCAGTTTAATTTAGGTGGATTAGAAATAGGTTTTTAGTTAAACTACTGTAAGTCAGGTTTATATTTGAGTGCTCAAACAGCCTTTTTGTACCAATATGGCTATTTGGAATTGCACATTTAATTAAACTAGTACAACTGTGTGTGAAGATAATCCCTAATACCATTCACACAAATAAAGTGAGCAGGATGTGGCCACTTACTGAACAGTCAAAACTTGGGAACTCTAAAGTCTCCTGTGCTGCACCTCCTGTGTCTCATTCCTGTTCTTGCAGACTACTCTGTACAGGACACACTATTCCCTTTTTTTTTTTTTTTTTTGGGGGTGGGGGGGATGGTCCTTTTAGTTCTTGGTGGTTCTGCCCACTGGTAACTTTCTAGCCCTTATGTTGCAGAGAAGGACTTGAATGTTTGTCTGTGATATTTCCTAACAATCATTAGTTTATACTTCTCATCCACCTCCCTCCTCCCAAGCCATCCAGAACTAGTTTTGAAGGCCCTTAAAAATTCTACATATTGAGCAAATTTGTGGCTGTGAGGTGTTAGAGTTGCACATTATCTGACTGAAACTGAGTTAGCTCTTTTGCTGAGCAGCCAATCGTAAACTTTGGCAACGAGGAGCTACTCAATAATGAAAAGGCATCACCAGAACTAAGCACAAGCTGGTTTCCAGTTGTGGCTCAAATTGACTCTTTGTGGTCTTAACCATTTTTAGTTTCAATATTTGTAAAATGGGGATGATGATGAGGATTAATCATCACAACACACTACAAGGTAATTAGGCACTGATTATAAAACCCTATATAAATGCTAAATATTGTTGCCCATTTTGCTTGAGCAGTTAACTGCTATTTGGGGCTTTGCAGGGTTATTTGTTCAGAGGAAAAATTGTTGAGCGAGGTATATACTTTGGTGCAATCCTGTTTGCTACAGTCTGTGCTATTCTGTGTAAATTTTAAATTGCCGATTAAATTTTCCTCCAAAGCAATTGGTGCATCATGTGGGTTGACATCTTATTAAACCCCGAGACAAGAACTGCATGTAATATTATGAAGAGCTACATGTGCCTTGAAATTCCTTGTTTATCACTGGCTTAGTGGGTAGGAGTGGTGCTATTTCTTTTCAAATTGAAGTAGCTGCTGCTACAGGAGTTGGATGTATTCCCCACAATGAGTGGGAGAGATGAGATCAAACTTAGATTGGATGAAAATGCTTCTCCTACAGGAACAGGTAGCTGCTGGTCTACTATCTCTAAATTACATGTAGAACCTCAATTACAAATTCACTGCTTATTTGAATTATTGACATCACCAGGCTACTGTGGCAGCCTGCTTGTGTCTTCCTTAGCTTGGGGACTGAGGCCCAGATCCTCAGAGGTATATGGGTGCCTAACTCACTGAAATCATTGGAAGCTAGGTGTCCAAATATTGTTAAGGGTCTGGCCTGAGTCCTTAAAGGGCTTCATAGGTGTCCAAGTATTGTCAAGGTTCTGGCCCCAGTCCTTAAAGGGCTTCAACTGGAAGACTCCCTTTCAGCAAAGCATTGAACGCTCTGGTCCCTGCTGCAGCATATGGTTAAATCCAGCGGGACTACTCACATACTTAAAGTTAAGCATGCGTTTAAGTTCTTCCCTGAGCCAGGGCTTGAGTGCTCTGTACCTTTCAGGATCCAACCCTTGTTTGCCCATTAAAACACAAAACCAAACCTCCTTATTTATTGTTGTGTGAAATGCTGTAAAATAACTTATTTCTACATCTGTTCACTAATACCCCTCCAGGTTCTTCTGCTGGCACCCATCACTAGAGTAACAGCAGCTTTCAGCAACGCAGAGCTGGTGTATGTACGACCCTACCCCTGTCACGGCATCCGTGTGGACAAAGGGGCCTGCCTGGACAAGTCCAGTTGCAGGACCGGGGCAAATCTGCAGCTAGCTCCCTGGATTGGTGGAAGACCAAAAAAAAATATATATATATATTGGAGCCCCGTTCCTTCTCTAGGGGACGCTGGGGCTTAGCTGAGGGGCTAGAGGGGCGGACCTCGGCTGCGTCCTCTCCCTAGGCAGTCAAAGGCTGGACGCGGCTGCGTGGGCGCCGCGGACTCTCACCCGGCTGAACACACGCGCAGGGGGCGACTCCGCTTTTCTATTGGTGGGGCGTGTCCCCCTCCGCCCCCGGCCCGGCCAATCAGCGCGCGTTCCCCCCCTCCAAACGCTAGAGAGGGTAGCGGCTGGGAGACTTCGCTTCGCAGGCGCGCGCGCGCGGGGCAGGCAGCTGCGGGGCCCGGCGTCTCAGCCCACGCGCGGGGGGACTCGCGCCGCCGCCGCCGCCGCCGCTTCTCTCTTCCTGTCACTCCAGGCAAGCGCAAGCGGCGGAGCCGCCCCAGCGGCGTGCGGCTGGGAGAGCTCGGCTGTGGGGTAGCGGGGAGAGGGAGAAGGGGCATGGGCAGCCCGGGGGCTTCACGTTGGCTGGGGAGATGCGCCGCGCTGCCGGGGTTGCGTCGTCGTTGCCGAATCGGCGTGTTCTTTGTGCGGGGTGCGTCTCTTCCCGGCCGCTTTCCGATTGCATCAGCTTGCGCTGCATCCGGTAGAGGGGGTTGCGAGAGGTCGGGTCACCCAGGTGGTAGTAGTTAGGATGACGAATGGGTTTAGCGTCCCGTCCCCCCCCCGCCCCCCCGTCTGATTTGGAGACTTCCCGAAAGGGAGCGAAGGTATTGTGTGCCCCAGCCCCCCGCCATCGTTACATCGCTATATTCTCTCTCTCCTCCCCCCCAATAAATGCAGGCAATGGTGGAGATTGGAGTCAGCCGCCTCTCCTGCTGGGTGGTGTAGGGCGAACCTTGATGCGATGGTCGGAGTTGGGGAACAAAGCTGACGAGTTCTTGTTACTTTGTCCTTCGGTCTTTAGGAAATTCACTGCATGAAATAAACTGCTTGTGCTGGTTGAAATCTGGAGAATGTTATCCTGGGGGATGAGATCTTGACCAATTGCTGCGATGATTAATACGTGTGTGAATGTGTGATCGAGTTAGTCTGGCGCATAAGAATATCCAGGTGCCAAGTTCCGGTCATTTTCTTTTATTCCAAGTCTTGCTGAAATCCTGGCTGCTCGTAATATGCTACCCTGGAAACAGGGTCGCCTTTAGGCACCTAGTGCGAACTAGAGTTACAGATAGCTTTTGCAGATGGGATGAGTGGATAGCTTTCTCCAGTTACCGTTTAGAGGGTAAATGGTGTTTGACTGGGTTTTGTTCTGGCAAAATTCCAGTGTATTAAATTCTAGTGTTTTTAAGATGGGCAAAGCTAATTAGAATATGATGCAATCTGCTGGACAGTAGAGAAAACATTGTTGGATGGAAAATCCTCTTCTCAAGATGATCTCCTGTGAATTAATTTATCAAAAATATTATTTGCTGTATTCATCTCAGTAGTACTTATCCTGATAAAAGAGAGATAGTAAATATTGTCTTTCCACAGGCCTGTGGACTGTGTATTTTTAAAATGTATTTGGAGGTTATTTTGTTTCCTGGGGTGAGCAGACAAACAGAAGGCAGCGGGGAACTATTCTATAGAAATGGATGATTTGTAAGTAATATTGATTAATGGAAAGTTTGTGATGCCCAGGGGTTAACATTTCTGTGGGAGAGCCACATGTAAAGAAAAGCACAAATCTGGAGGGAAAGACTGGGAGTTAACTACTGGGAAGCCTACATCAGTTATTGAGTGAGTCTCCTTTGCCTGTTAGCATAGGTCCTCTTTGGCTGCTTTGTTGTGTTAGTGTTCCAGTTTCTCTCCCCGTTCCTTACAGGCTTGGCACTAGTTCTTTGTCTGACCATCCTGGGCTTTCCTCTGCCAAAAACCTGAGGGCTCTTACATGTTCTTCTCACAACACTTATGTGGCTTGTTAAGGCTGGTGAATGTTTTCTGTTGTTTTATACAACCCCCAGTACACTGAATATGATTGGGGCCCCTGAGAGCTACCACAGTAAAAATGATTATTCTAATACGAATAAAACATTATTGAATTGACCAGTAATAGATCTGATTTCCCCCCCTTTTTTAAAATAAATACGGTCTCTCATTTTTTCTGTATATCCCATATCTTTCTAAGGGCTTGGTCCTGCAAGGTGCTGAGCATGCTGGCCATAATCCAATGAAGTAACTAGCCATGTGGTCTATTTTTAAATAAGTAATTGTCCTATTTATGCCAATGCGACTCTGGTGAATTGGAGTCAGAGTGCTCAGGACCATGCACGACTGAGCACTCAATAAGGGGAAGGAAATTCCAGAGTAGTGAGGGAAGGGAAACAAGAGCCTGGAGACCTCATATATAATGAGAATAAAATGGAGGAGGGGTAAAATGGAGGGGGAGAAATTGGGATGGAGAAACAAGCATGTGCTGCTGGGTGAAGGTGTTTTTGGTTTTTTTTTTTGGTTTTTTATAAAATATGGAGTTGCTTAGTCTAGTAATTCTGGGAATAAGAAACCCCACCATGCACAAAGTTTAATGAGATCATTGCATACTGTTGCCTGAACAAGTTCTATATGCTTTAATCCAAATGCTTGGGAGATTCGGTTACCACAATTCTACTTTATTGAGTGTGACTCAGCAACTCTTAAGTCTTTAATTTGCCACATACCATTGTGTGTGGGGTTGGAAAAAGAGGCATGTAACTCAGTGCTTCTGTTTCACTCACCTTGGTGATGCAACAGCACTGCTGTAAAAATAAAAAGCCAAAATCCTGTGTGGGGGTTGTTTTTTTTTTTTTTGTTTTAATATGGGTTTGAAGTTGTTACAGTGGATTTGTCATGATGTAGCTCTGCTTTTTGGCAAGCTGCTTCAGTGTTGTCTCTCTGCCAAGGTATAAGCTCTGTTATGCTTAGCACATTAAGGAAATTTGTTAGAATTCTAACTTGAGGGTGTTACACAATGTTTAGTAGCTCCTGATAATTTAAATTTCTTGAGGTGTTAGATTACAAGAAATGTCTCTACACCACAGGACTTGTACTGGGAGCCTCTAAAAATATTTTGCTTTGATTTTTAAAGAATAGCGCTGCTGAGTTAGTTTAATTTTTTGGCTAGTCCTCTCATTACTGCTAATCTAAACTGTTTTCACGAGAAGCATTATGACATATTTCTCTATTTGTATCTAGCTCGTATTGTGTTTGAGGCTTTTATTTTATGCAAATTTAAACTTTTTTTACCTAAAAGTTTGGTTGTTCTGGGTTTTGGTTTTGTTTTGCCGGGGGGGGGGGTGTTAAATTGACTTAGTTAAACTGATGCAACTTTATGTGGATACACTTAATTTCATTTTTAAACCTGGAGAACCAGGTATAAACAGATATACATATCCAACTAGGGATTTTCACTGGTTTAACTAAAGGTGTGATTTAGTTACAACTAGCTCAAGTTTGTGTGCAGACTAGGTCTGAGAGTGCCTTACTCTTAATCTCTCCTACAAGAAACAGGTAATCCAGAACTGCTAACTTTACCTCTGTTCAGTAGGGACAGGTGCCACTTTCCACCAGCATTCATTACAGATATTGCCCAAGTAAGAGATGTAGTACAGGACTGTGGAACAGCAGCTGTTTAGTGAATTACATGTGGAACTAGGAATTGAGATCAGAATTCCATTTCCTGCTCTCTGTAATCTTGGGTGAGTCACTTAATCTTTTCTGTGCCTCCATTTCCCTACTTGTACAATGGAAGGAATGCCCCTCTGCCATGTACATTGGCCAAACTGGACAGTCTCTACGTAAAAGAATGAATGGACACAAATCAGACGTCAAGAATTATAACATTCAAAAACCAGTCGGAGAACACTTCAATCTCTCTGGTCACTCGATCACAGACCTAAGAGTGGCTATACTTCAACAAAAAAGCTTCAAAAACAGACTCCAACGAGAGACTGCTGAATTGGAATTAATTTGCAAACTGGATACAATTAACTTCGGCTTGAATAGAGACTGGGAATGGATGAGTCATTACACAAAGTAAAACTATTTCCCCATGGTATTTCTCCCTCCCACCCCACCCCCCACTGTTCCTCTGATATTCTTGTTAACTGCTGGAATTAGCCTACCTTGCTTGTCACCATGAAAGGTTTTCCTCTTTCCCCCCCCCCCCCGCCGCTGGTGATGGCTTATCTTAAGTGATCACTATACCTTCAAATCAGCGGCACTGCGATGGGTACCCGCATGGCCCCACAGTATGCCAACATTTTTATGGCTGACTTAGAACAACGCTTCCTCAGCTCTCGTTCCCTAATGCCCCTACTCTACTTGCGCTACATTGATGACATCTTCATCATCTGGACCCATGGAAAAGAAGCTCTTGAGGAATTCCACCATGATTTCAACAATTTCCATCCCACCATCAACCTCAGCCTGGACCAGTCCACACAAGAGATCCACTTCCTGGACACTACGGTGCTAATAAGCGATGGTCACATAAACACCACCCTATATCGGAAACCTACTGACCGCTATTCCTACCTACATGCCTCTAGCTTTCATCCAGATCATACCACTCGATCCATTGTCTACAGCCAAGCGCTACGATATAACCGCATTTGCTCCAACCCCTCAGACAGAGACAAACACCTACAAAATCTCTATCATGCATTCCTACAACTACAGTACCCACCTGCTGAAGTGAAGAAACAGATTGACAGAGCCAGAAGAGTACCCAGAAGTCACCTACTACAGGACAGGCCCAACAAAGAAAACAACAGAACGCCACTAGCCATCACCTTCAGCCCCCAACTAAAACCCCTCCAACGCATCATCAAGGATCTACAACCTATCCTGAAGGACGAGCCATCGCTCTCTCAGATCTTGGGAGACAGACCAGTCCTTGCTTACAGACAGCCCCCCAATCTGAAGCAAATACTCACCAGCAACCACACACCACACAACAGAACCACTAACCCAGGAAACTATCCTTGCAACAAAGCCCGTTGCCAACTCTGTCCACATATCTATTCAGGGGATACCATCATAGGGCCTAATCACATCAGCCACACTATCAGAGGCTCGTTCACCTGCGCATCTACCAATGTGATATATGCCATCATGTGCCAGCAATGCCCCTCTGCCATGTACATTGGCCAAACTGGACAGTCTCTACGTAAAAGAATGAATGGACACAAATCAGACGTCAAGAATTATAACATTCAAAAACCAGTTGGAGAACACTTCAATCTCTCTGGTCACTCAATCACAGACCTAAGAGTGGCTATACTTCAACAAAAAAGCTTCAAAAACAGACTCCAACGAGAGACTGCTGAATTGGAATTAATTTGCAAACTGGATACAATTAACTTAGGCTTGAATAGAGACTGGGAATGGATGAGTCATTACACAAAGTAAAACTATTTCCCCATGGTATTTCTCCCTCCCACCCCACCCCCCACTGTTCCTCTGATATTCTTGTTAACTGCTGGAATTAGCCTACCTGCTTGTCACCATGGAAGGTTTTCCTCCTTTCTCCCCCCTGCTGCTGGTGATGGCTTATCTTAAGTGATCACTCTCCTTACAGTGTGTATGATAAACCCATTGTTTCATGTTCTCTGTGTGTGTGTATATAAATCTCTCCTCTGTTTTTTCCACCAAATGCATCCGATGAAGTGAGCTGTAGCTCACGAAAGCTTATGCTCTAATAAATTTGTTAGTCTCTAAGGTGCCACGGGTACTCCTTTTCTTTTTGCGAATACAGACTAACACGGCTGCTACTCTGAAACTTCCCTCCCTATGCTCTGTAAAGTACTCTGAGAGCTATACATTAAGAGTATTATAGAAGTGCAGAGTATCTCTACATATTTATGCTATGGGAGGAAAGGTCAGATCTGCTTTCCACTTTTAGTGGAAAGTTTATACTTTTAGTATAAACAAAAGTAGTCCACTTAAATACAGAATTGGATAATGAAAGTTACCATCTCCAGATTAGGGACAGAAACTTTCCAGTCTCTTTTCTCTAATGCTCTCATGCTTTGATATTTGTACAGGAATAGGGTTGCCAATTTTGGTTGAACATATTCCTGGAGGTTTCATCAAATGACAGTCTTTAATTAAAGATTAATCTTTAATTCCTAAAGACTCCCATACAATCCAGGAGGTTTGGCAACCCTATACAGGAGTCTTGTTATGCAGAAAATCTGTTGGACTGTGTGTGTGTGTGGGTTGTTTTTTTTTTAAACCAAACAAAACAGGTCGGCAAGGTGATTTGACAGCCCCTCAGATTTCATGAGAAGTCCTGATACTACTCAGTACACCAGTGTCTCTAGCTCCAGATCTGTGTGCAGGCAGTCCTCTTTTCTGTATGAAGTGTTAACCTGGGACATTTTGCTGAACTTGCTCTGGGTAGTCTGATACTCATGGTTCACCATTACTTTGCCATCAACCCTAGTTTTAACATCCTGGTAACGTTAAAGGGGTGGGGAAAAAGATAAGTTTTTATTTCAAGCCACAGGGGAGGACTTGGATATATCAGTTCAGCACTGAGGAAGAATATTGATGCAGAGAAACACCTGTGCATTCATCTTCATCTATAGGATAAGACTATTGTGAGAGAATTGGACTGAACAACTTTGAATCCCAAAAGCCCCTCTGTACCTCTCTTGAGATGTACCTCTTCCACAGAGCCATAGTGTAATTCAGGTATGCCCCACTCCAGCAAAGCACATGAGTAGACCCTTTGGCTTCAATTGGACTATTTGCTTAAGATTAAGCATATGCTGAGTCATGGCCGTAGAGTCTTTCCTGAGTTTGCCTCTTGTGGGTGTTTATAAGTCACCAAATGCTGCAATATCTGAGTACCAGAAAGTTTAGAAGATTCTTGGAAAACCACAGTTATACACTAGTTTAATGAGACTTCAGATTTCTCTGCTTTCCCGCTTCGCTGCTCACAGTACAGTCAGGTCATCTTTTCTGTGTCAACAGACACTGATTGGCTGTTGCCTGGGATGTAACAGGATAGTTTCTTCTAGTCTCTGGGAGAAGGGTGCATTCTTAACCAGAGCACTTTCTCTGTGCTTTGTTTCTAGAACGTGACTTTCAAAAGCACTCAGAGTTGGCCTAACTCTGCTCCCATTGAAGTCAATTGAAGTTTTCTCATTGACTTCAATGAGAGGCAGAGTAAGGCCAACTCTGAGTGCTTTTGAGAATCCCACCCCAACATTCTGCGAATAAAGGGATTAAGAAATGCAGTGTGTATCAGCAGTACGTGTACCTGCCTCTGAAGGCCTTGCTAACTGATCTGACTCAGATGTTTGGGGCCACTAGATACTGACATCAAACTGCTCTTTCCATCTTCCACCTCTTTCTGTAGGTTTCAGAGTAGCAGCCGTGTTAGTCTGTATTCGCAAAAAGAAAAGGAGTACTAGTGGCTCACGAAAGCTTATGCTCAAATAAATTTGTTAGTCTCTAAGATGCCTTTTCTCTTTCTGTAGCAAACTCAAGTCAAGAACTAAGATAAATGGTAGAGAAATACAGTCCCATTCTCCAGACAAGGCACGATGGAGTCCTGTACCCTACTTTCTACTTAGCATTCAGCCCTCAGATATCCATCAGATCTCACTCATAAACCTGTTTGGTTGTCTTTTTTTGTTTCGTTTTTGGACAACTTAACTTCAGCTTCAGGTGCAACGTTAGATCCCATGTGGAAACTTTTTTATTTTATTTTTTTATTTTGCAGATGTTTAACACTGCGTCAGATAAATAGCCTTGGAAATGGACGACTTGTACAATGGGGGAAAAATACAGTGCAGGCAGTGTCAGGAACAGTTTTCTAGTCTGGTCTTGAACCCTGTTCTGAAGGGACCTACTCTAGGGACAGAAAGGCATTTTGAGTTTTATTCTGTCTGAACTCCCCATGGAGGTGCCAGCTGGGATGTGGATGGTTGTCACACTGGTGATCTTAGTCCAGATCCCAGTGATCACAGAGTGACAACTTTTAGCCACTGCGGGCATAGTTGGGACTCAAACTGGTGCCCTCAAGATCTCACCAGCAATCTGTTGAGCCACCCCAATGGCCTGACTGGCACTGATATGGAAAGCAAAGTTCAGAGCAGGCTGCTAGCTGAAGAAAATTCCAAGTAAAGGAGTGAGCAGAAGATCTGTTTTTAAAAATATTCTCCATCTCTCCAAGTTTAAAGGGCTGGATACGATGAATGACGAGAATGCACTTGCTCTAGAAAGCAGTGAATACAGATATAGAACTAAATGCTTTTCTACCGTTTTTCTATTTTTACATGTTTCTATAAAATAGTTTTCTAGTTTCTGGTTTTGTGTACTTTTGTGTGCAATGGAAAAGATTGGGCTTTTTTTAGTTACCTTTGATTCAGTCAAACTGGTAAGGGGGTGTAATTTTTTTTACACAACTCCCTGTGCCAGCCTAAATGTCTGTGTCTCAGTGGGGATTTACCCCAAAAGAAGGAAGTGTTGCTGATGCTTCTGACCTTCTGGGTTTTCTGCTGGAGGAGGAGCATGAAGTTGCACTCAAATTTCCCCAGCAGAGGCTGCTGTAGGGGTGCACTAAATCAGTGTATTCCCTTGCTGCTCTGTCCATGCCTCTCCCTTGCCAGTCTTGCCAACTATTCATTGGTGACCAGGTGGAACTGTAGCTTTCCACTCCTGTAACTTTGCCACCTCCTTGCCCACATTCTCAAAATACTTCCCACCATCAGGGGCCTCTATTGGCACAGAAGCTAGGCTAGCCCTTGGATGAATTTGGGCAAGAGGACCTAAAGCTGTTCTACCCTATGTTTTGCTGAATTTGCATGTCAGAATTAGCCTTGAGCCAGTCTGAGTGTGAATTCAGGGTCTTGCTGGTATATAGAGTGCATGATTGCGGGATCATTAATATAATTGATGATGCTTATAAGGAACTGATCCCAATTTTTGGCTTTTCTGGGTAAAGAGTACAAACCAAGCTCAACTCTTAATCCCATAGGATGTTTATACATCACAGCAAGCTTGACTACTGCTGGTTAATGTTCTTTCATATCCATTGGGGACTAGATAAAGAAGTTGTTCCCTTTTTAGCATAAAGGGCTGTCCTCACTCTCTTAGATGTCACCCTAGAAAAGTTGATTCTCAGAGCACTAGATGGCTCGGCAGTAATAGAGACTAATTCTCTGTTATGGCAGTCAAGGTCTTTGTGTCCGTGTGTGGACTTTGTGGTAGCACATAGAGATGAGGTGCATCTTTAAAAAAAGAAACATGTACTAACTTTTTAGAAACAGGCACAGTAACTATTAAATCCTTAGGATTTTTTTGTGTCCTTGCTGAATACAACAACGCATTTGTGTGCAGGGTCTTTTTAGAAACAATGTTATGTTCCAGGATAAAAAATTTGGCAGCTATGATAATTCTACATTGGTGTGCTTCCTCTTTTTTTAAAAAAAAAAAAAAAAGGTTGTCCCATCTTTAAACGTTATTTAAAACTCAATCTTTAAAATGGCTTCCTCTTTCTTTATAGCAGAGGTTTCTGGTCCTTTAGCAAAGGAGATGACAGGAGTTCATGGGGTATCTGATGTATCTAGAAAAGAAGTGTACGTTTGATGGTAGGTAAGCAGGTATTGTGAGGGGGGAATATACAGGGGAAGATGGTTTTGAGGGAGGAGATAATGGATATCTCCATGAATAGGGGGTGTCTCTGAGAGAATGGGCTTCCTTACAACCAGGGGTGCTGGGCCGATTTTTATAATGGGGGTGCTGAGAGCCATTGAACCAAACTGTAAACCCTGTAAATGAAGGAAACCACTTCGACCCAAGAGGTACGACAACACCCCCAGCACCCCTAGTTCCAGCACCTGGGCTCACAACCCTGTTTCAATGGGGGCAGCAGGCTGCAAATATACTTTTTCTTCAACACATAGATACAAGCTCTTCTGTAGCAAATATTCAAGCATATCACTCTTTTATACATCTGGAAACAGTGTAGCAACCAAGCTTAAAAGCTTTATGCACAGACTGAATAATCTGAATTGGTCCAGAGTTTCTGCTCCAGACTAGTCTACTGCCTTCCCCTTGCAAAGCCATTGCTCAAGGGGCCTTGGCGAAATCAGAGCCCAATGATGGAAGCTGTCTCTTTGCTGTTTATTGCTACAATATACAACCTTTCTGTTCTTTACCCACTGCATCCAGCCAAATGGCACTTTTCAAAGGTGGCATTACTTGTTTCTATATTGTGCACACAGAGAAAGTTGTTCTTTCTCTTTAAGAAGAGTCTTTCAAAACATTTTTTTTCTCATTTTTTGTTTTAGGAGAACAAACTGTATTGGAGACCCCTGAAGCAAGAAGTTTAAGGCATTGGTGGTAAGTTTCAGGTTCATAATTAACCCTCTTACAGAAGCATGTAGTATTACTAATAAAGTAACCAAATCCCTTCCTGTTGGGCAAAACTCTCACTGCCTTCTTCCTTGTTTGAATATAAAAAAGGTATTAGCTGTTCCAGAACTCAGTGTTCTCACTGGGTGTGCTTGCAAACACACATATCAACTATAAATTCTGTAGACACATAATCTTGTGTATGTACATAGAGGCCAACTGTTTCATCAATCATATGTATACCTGCATGTGCCTCAGAGGAAGTCATAAAAACCTCTAGAATAAGTTTATTATACTAAAACTATCATGATATTGTGGATTGGCATCTCAGGACTTTGTATGAATATGACAGCATGCTGAGTCCCACTGGGTAGCTGGAAATGTCCAGTTTCCCAGTGATATAAAATTCCAGTTTTTAATCCCTTATGGCTGTCAAATATCAGACTTCATACTGGTACCTACTACTTGTCTAGGACTAAACATGGCCTGCCTTAGGTTTAGGTATGTGCTGTCTTTTTAATTTTTGTTTTGTGGGGGATGGGCAGGGGAAATTAAAAACACTTCTCAAAGTGTGGTTTTGTTATGGGGGGGTGGAGGGGAGAGAAGAGGGGGTTAATGGTGACTGTTTAAAACTGCTTAAATGCTTGGAGTGTTAGAATCTGCTCCAGGGAGAGGGATTAGTGGGCCGAAGCCATGTTTTCATCAGTGGTGCATGATCAATAAAATGTAGAATAACATTTTAGAATCATCACACGGTTCCACTGTCTCGTGGTTCTCCAGTTTATTAAATGAATATCCCCTCCAGATACATAGCATGTGTCTGTTTGTTATAGTGGCACTGAGGGACCCTGATCAGGATTGCGGCCCCACTGTGCTTAGGTGCTGTACAACTGTGGAAGTAGTCGTAAAAATATTAAGGAAAAGCTCGGACACTTTCAACGACTTAAGCCAGATACTTTTTCTAGCTGCCAAACGTACAACTATGAAGGCATGGGGACAAGTCTCAATCATGCCCTAATAAACAGTTGGCTGGACTTTGAGAAACTAACTTTATATATGCTTAGACTAGCTCATAAAGCATGGACTCCCTTTTTTGGATTTTGCCTTCTAACACCGGAGTCCTTCATTTTGTATACATGCAGGCAGCACTAGCTTACAACTGAGAAGAACTCTCAACAGATCTCTTCCATACCATACTTGGGCTTGTTTGCTCCTTTCCCCTGGGAGAGGTCAAAGGGGGAGCATTTCTGCTAGCTTTTCCTTTTCCTTGGAGAGTTTTCTCCAGATTGCTCCATTGGTGGAGAAGTTTGTAGGGCTGCTCAGTGCTGTGCTTCTCTGAACACCTACGTTTCGTAGCCCCATCAGTACTTCCAGCAGAACTGCAGATTCTCCTTAAGGCCACTGAGCTAAGGAACTACAAACAGAAAATCTCTGTCTTCCCCTGCTCTCATTGCTTGGGCCTGCTCCGCCCTGCAGTTTGATGGGTGTAAGCGACTTGCGTCATCCTAGTTGTGCGTATACACCTCTACCCCAATATAACACGTACTCTGGGGGTGGAGCTGCTTTAATAACAGAAGTGCTCGAGACTAATACAAGTTCGATATAACGTGGTTTCACCTATAACGCGGTAAGATTTTTTTGGCTCCCAAGGACCGTGTTATATCGGGGTAGAGATGCATTTACACTAAAATTTGTCTCCTGCCAATGTAAGCACCTTGTTACAGCAACATAATAACTGTATGTCCACCTTTGTTGAATATAAATAAGGGGGAAATACATGAAAAATAAGGGATAACACTTCATTTTAAACAACATTTTAGAGAAATATTTCCCTTAGCATGTTGTGTATTTGTTTTCCTTGGGTGTTCATTTCTGTTGCCCTCAGGTATACAATGCAATTATCACAAGCTGCAATTTTTAGGTTTAAAATGGTAGTTATCAGTTTTAATACATTTCAATACATCTGTTTTAAAATCAGTTAATAAAACTGTGTACATGTGCAATTGAAATTAGTTAATTTGAATCTTAACATTGCAGAAACCAGCTAAATATTGATTCTGTTCATCTGTCCAGATCTGTTTACATGAGGAAAATCTTTTCACTGCTACATTTGAGATAGGAATGGACATAATAAATTCCACGAGTTTTAAGAAATTGGGATGAGGAGCTGACTATGTTTTAAAGCTTAACTTTTCCTCTGCACACAGTACTCTCTGAACCTTCTTTGCAATAAAACATCTTCGTGCTCATATGTGGCAAGCGTTTGCTGCTTACTTAGAATTCTGGAAAGGGAAAAGTTCATTAATGGCTTTCTCAATTCTTCCTGGCATCTTCTTACCTGTGTTACAAGTGCAAAAACAAAGTCCTGCTGAGGGAGCGGGGTGGGAGTGTGGGGGCACTGCTGAAAATTTATCCTGTTTTAACAGGCAAAATCTCAAAGAAGTCATATCCATGATTTTTATTTCAGATGTGCAATTCATTGCAGTCTTAGAAGAACACAAAAGGAGAGCCTATATTTAGCTTGTGGTTAGCTTGTTAAAAAGCTAAGTTTCTTCAGGCTGAATTCTACATTGAAAACAAGGTTTAACCAACAGTTAGATTGCTTAGTGCTGTCCAAAGATTTGATTTGACCTGACCTTCATAGAATCATAGAATAGAATCATAGAATCATAGAATATCAGGGTTGGAAGGGACCCCAGAAGGTCATCTAGTCCAACCCCCTGCTCAAAGCAGGACCAAGTCCCAGTTAAATCATCCCAGCCAGGGCTTTGTCAAGCCTGACCTTAAAAACCTCTAAGGAAGGAGATTCTACCACCTCCCTAGGTAACGCATTCCAGTGTTTCACCACCCTCTTAGTGAAAAAGTTTTTCCTAATATCCAATCTAAACCTCCCCCATTGCAACTTGAGACCATTACTCCTCGTTCTGTCATCTGCTACCATTGAGAACAGTCTAGAGCCATCCTCTTTGAAACCCCCTTTCAGGTAGTTGAAAGCAGCTATCAAATCCCCCCTCATTCTTCTCTTCTGCAGACTAAACAATCCCAGCTCCCTCAGCCTCTCCTCATAAGTCATGTGCTCTAGACCCCTAATCATTTTTGTTGCCCTTCGTTGTACTCTTTCCAATTTATCCACATCCTTCCTGTAGTGTGGGGCCCAAAACTGGACACAGTACTCCAGATGAGGCCTCACCAGTGTCGAATAGAGGGGAACGATCACGTCCCTCGATCTGCTCGCTATGCCCCTACTTATACAACCCAAAATGCCATTGGCCTTCTTGGCAACAAGGGCACACTGCTGACTCATATCCAGCTTCTCGTCCACTGTCACCCCTAGGTCCTTTTCCGCAGAACTGCTGCCGAGCCATTCGGTCCCTAGTCTGTAGCGGTGCATTGGATTCTTCCATCCTAAGTGCAGGACCCTGCATTTATCCTTATTGAACCTCATTAGATTTCTTTTGGCCCAATCCTCCAATTTGTCTAGGTCCTTCTGTATCCTATCCCTCCCCTCCAGCGTATCTACCACTCCTCCCAGTTTAGTATCATCCGCAAATTTGCTGAGAGTGCAATCCACACCATCCTCCAGATCATTTATGAAGATATTGAACAAAACGGGCCCCAGGACCGACCCCTGGGGCACTCCACTTGACACCGGCTGCCAACTAGACATGGAGCCATTGATCACTACCCGTTGAGCCCGACAATCTAGCCAGCTTTCTACCCACCTTATAGTGCATTCATCCAGCCCATACTTCCTTAACTTGCTGACAAGAATGCTGTGGGAGACCGTGTCAAAAGCTTTGCTAAAGTCAAGAAACAATACATCCACTGCTTTCCCTTCATCCACAGAACCAGTAATCTCATCATAAAAGGCGATTAGATTAGTCAGGCATGACCTTCCCTTGGTGAATCCATGCTGACTGTTCCTGATCACTTTCCTCTCCTCTAAGTGCTTCAGGATTGATTCTTTGAGGACCTGCTCCATGATTTTTCCAGGGACTGAGGTGAGGCTGACCGGCCTGTAGTTCCCAGGATCCTCCTTCTTCCCTTTTTTAAAGATGGGCACTACATTAGCCTTTTTCCAGTCATCCGGGACTTCCCCCGTTCGCCACGAGTTTTCAAAGATAATGGCCAAGGGCTCTGCAATCACAGCCGCCAATTCCCTCAGCACTCTCGGATGCAATTCGTCCGGCCCCATGGACTTGTGCACGTCCAGCTTTTCTAAATAGTCCCTAACCACCTCTATCTCTACAGAGGGCTGGCCATCTCTTCCCCATTTTGTGTTGCCCAGCACAGCAGTCTGGGAGCTGACCTTGTTAGTGAAAACAGAGGCAAAAAAAGCATTGAGTACATTAGCTTTTTCCACATCCTCTGTCACTAGCTTGCCTCCCTCATTCAGTAAGGGGCCCACACCTTCCTTGGCTTCCTTCTTGTTGCCAACATACCTGAAGAAACCCTTCTTGTTACTCTTGACATCTCTTGCTAGCTGCAGCTCCAGGTGCGATTTGGCCCTCCTGATATCTTTCCTACATGCCCGAGCAATATTTTTATACTCTTCCCTGGTCATATGTCCAACCTTCCACTTCTTGTAAGCTTCTTTTTTATGTTTAAGATCCGCTAGGATTTCACCATTAAGCCAAGCTGGTCGCCTGCCATATTTACTATTCTTTCGACTCATCGGGATGGTTTGTCCCTGTAACCTCAACAGGGATTCCTTGAAATACAGCCAGCTCTCCTGGACTCCCTTCCCTTTCATGTTAGTCCCCCAGGGGATCCTGGCCATCTGTTCCCTGAGGGAGTCAAAGTCTGCTTTCCTGAAGTCCAGGGTCCGTATCCTGCTGCTTACCTTTCTTCCCTGCGTCAGGATCCTGAACTCAACCAACTCATGGTCACTGCCTCCCAGATTCCCATCCACTTTTGCTTCCCCCACTAATTCTACCCGGTTTGTGAGCAGCAGGTCAAGAAAAGCGCTCCCCCTAGTTGGCTCCCCTAGCACTTGCACCAGGAAATTGTCCCCTACGCTTTCCAAAAACTTCCTGGATTGTCTATGCACCGCTGTATTGCTCTCCCAGCAGATATCAGGAAAATTAAAGTCACCCATGAGAATCAGGGCATGCGATCTAGTAGCTTCCGTGAGTTGCCGGAAGAAAGCCTCATCCACCTCATCCCCCTGGTCCGGTGGTCTATAGCAGACTCCCACCATGACATCACTCTTGTTGCACACACTTCTAAACTTAATCCAGAGACACTCAGGTTTTTCCACAGTTTCGTACCGGAGCTCTGAGCAGTCATACTGCTCCCTTACATACAGTGCTACTCCCCCACCTTTTCTGCCCTGCCTGTCCTTCCTGAACAGTTTATAACCATCCATGACTGTACTCCAGTCATGTGAGTTATCCCACCAAGTCTCTGTTATTCCAATCACGTCATAATTCCTTGACATCACCAGGACCTCCAGTTCTCCCTGCTTGTTTCCAAGGCTTTGTGCATTTGTATATAAGCACTTGAGATAACCTGTTGATCGCCCCTCATTCCCAGTATGAGGCAGGAGCCCTCCCCTCACAGACCTTCCTGCCTGTGCTTCCTCCCGGTATCCCGCTTTCCCACTTACCTCAGGGCTTTGGTCTCCTTCCCCCGGTGAACCTAGTTTAAAGCCCTCCTCACTAGGTTAGCCAGCCTGCTGGCAAAGATGTTCTTCCCTCTCTTCGTAAGATGGAGCCCGTCTCTGCCCAGCACTCCGCCTTCATGGAACACCATCCCATGGTCAAAGAATCCAAAGCCTTCTCTCCGACACCACCTGCGTAGCCATTCGTTGACCTCCACGATTCGACGGTCCCTACCCAGGCCTTTTCCTTCCACGGGGAGGATGGACGAGAACACCACTTGCGCCTCCAACTCCTTTATCCTTCTTCCCAGAGCGACGTAGTCCGCAGTGATCCGCTCAAGGTCATTCTTGGCAGTATCATTGGTGCCCACGTGGAGAAGCAGGAAGGGGTAGCGATCCGAGGGCTTGATGAGTCTCGGCAGTCTCTCCGTCACATCACGAATCTTAGCCCCTGGCAAGCAGCAGACTTCTCGGTTTTCCCGGTCAGGGCGGCAGATAGATGACTCAGTCCCCCGGAGGAGAGAGTCCCCGACCACCACCACCCGCCTTCTCCTCTTGGGAGTGGTGGTCGTGGAACCCCCAACCTCAGGACATCGCATCTCATGCCTCCCAACCAGCGGAGTCTCCTTCCGCTTTCTCCCCCCAGACATATCATCTGGTCCACTCTCCGCATTGGTACCTGTGGAGAGAACATGAAAGCGGTTAGTTACCTGTGTCTGTGTTACTGGAACCCGGACATTCCGCTTACCTCTTCTGGAGGTCACATGTTGCCAAGCTTCTTCACTGGCCTCTTGGCTCCTCTGTGCAACCTGCTCTACATCTTTAGAGCTTTGTGCCCCTAGAAGGCTATCCTGAGTTTGGTCCAGAAAATCCTCAGTCTCTCGTATACAACGCAGGGTCGTTACCTGTTGCTCCAGACCTTCAATCTTCTCTTCCAATATGGAGACCAGCTTGCACTTTGTACAGACAAAGTCGCTTCTGTCCTGTGGAAGAAAGACAAACATGGCACATCCAGTGCAGGTCACAACAGCTGAATCCCCCCCTTCCATATCACCTACCTACTACGGAGCTTCCTCAGAGACGTTGGCAAGATGTAAGCCTCACTGGGCTCACTCCAGGCGAACTCCCAGGCAAACTCCTGCTGTGAGCTGCTCTGCTGTCCCCGCCGCTCAGCTGGTTCGCGGGGCTCTGGCTATTTTTAAACAGCCAGGCTTCCCTGACGCAAACACACAGACACCCTAATGCCCGCCCCCTGCAGGCTAGCAGCCAATCAGACACTCACTCAGGCTCCCTCCCAGCAAACACACGCTCGGATACTTCCTCAGCAAGCAAACACACACACTCGATACTTACCAGTCCCAGGCAAACTCCTGCTGTGAGCTGCTCTGCTGTCCCCGCTGCTCCGCTGGTTCGCTGCCGCTCAGCTGGTTCACCTTCCCTTACCCATGTGACAAATCAATGACATAAGGGAGTCAAGGGAGTGGGATGGTCACCCTAACAATAACACCACCTCCCTGTGTGGTGTAGAGCTGTGCAGTGCAAGTGTAGCGGCTGTATTTTTGTGTTGATTCTGAGTCCTCCAGCAGCTGTACCACAATACCGCTGTTCCTGCAAGAGTGATTGTTCTGGTCGCAGTTTTGAATTCTATTGCCCGGGGGTCATAGAAACCCAAAACCTGCCTCTTTAGGTTTTTGAAATGCTGTTTCCTCATGGCCTGTGCCAGTTGTGCAGGGGGATGCTGAAACAGGGATGAGCAGCAGGGTCCCATGAAAGCAAAAGAACTCTGTCATGGTTTCCAGAAGGCCAGGGAGGGCAGCAACAAATCTGGTGCTGTCGTGCAGCCCCAGCTGCTTCTACAGTGACTTGCATGCCATACCTGGCAGCAACCCCACAAGCACCCTGCAGACCTCTGTGGTCACTTTGCAGGAGCTCAAGGTGGAGACTCCTGCCAGCAGGAGAGGAGGTGGATGCGTGGGGACATAAAGACGTGATGGTGGACTCAAAGCATGCTGCAAGCCAGGAATTGTCTGAAACTTGGCTGGAGTCGAGCCAGCCCCTCCACACAAGCGTGGATGAACCTCCTGGTGAAGGGGAAGGGCGTTTGGTAAGTGCCTACATGCGTGTGTTTTTTTTTTTTTGTTTTCACTTCTTTGATTTTCACTGCCCAAAACGTCACCTCCCTCCCCTTTTGCCCTTCTTCCCCATTTAGAAATGGCATCCATTCCATCCGCAACCTTAAAACAGAGGCACTCCCTTTTGAAGGCTGTCTTTCCTAATGTAATGGGAATAGGGAATACATTCAAAAACACCATTATGGCTGTCGGATTACGCCATCCTGTTCAGATCAGTGTCCTGTGCTCGGGTAGTAGTAGAACAAACAGATAGTTGGCATCTGCTTTTCAGTCCTTTGGCTTGTTGAGCTAGGCAGGGAGTCAGGGCAGAGTACTTTATCTGTGTAGGGTTGTCCGTTTTAGTTTCTTGAGAGAGCTCCATGAAACGTACATGGAGATACTTTACAGTCCTTTCCCATAGATTTCTAGGGATGGCAGCCTGGTTTCTTCTACTGTGATAGGAAACTTTCCATACCACTCCTGTGGTGAGTACTCCAATGGTGCCAGGTGACAACAGGTTTGGAGCCCACGGGTGGCTTTGGGATGCTGCCAGCAGCTGGGTTCTCTGCCTTTGTGCCTCATGAGTTAATATCAGCCCGGATCGCTGTGGCCTGTGGAAAATATTGCTAGCACTCTCAGCACTTTCCTTATACCCATACTCAGGTAGGGGAGCCCAACATTTATAGCTTCCACGGTCCTCTTTTCTCCCTCCCCCGCCACTAGGCCATACTGACTATGGTTTGAGCTGCAGAATGGTGCTGTAGTGATCAGCTCCAAAGCTGAAGTGACAATTAGCATTTCTAAAGGTATTTATGGGAGTAAGGGAAAGGAATTCTGACACGTCTTTTCCTTTCCATGGTGGTTGCAAATCTAATGGTGCATTTGTCTGTTTTAATCAGGGGCCTCCAGGGGTGCCCCTCTGCACCTGCTGAACATCTGACCCTCAAGAAGAGGAGCAAGAAGAGGACTGGGAGAATCTGTTCTGCAAGATCCTCCAATCCTCTATGGTCTCAGATGGTGAATGCAGGGCTTGGAGAGGCCCCATGACCATGGAAAAGGTCTGGGAATGGAGAGAGTGGCTACTGCAGGAGAACCAAAAGGACCAAGAGGCACACTGGAAAATGCACCAGGATATAATGGGATTACTCAAGCAACAAACAACTTTGCACAGAATTACTCACCTTCGTGCCCAAAGATCCTGAATTCAGCAGCCTTTCCAGACCTTGGAGAACTCCATGGTCACAGCTCCCTACAACCCCAACACACTGGTGGCAGCATGGTGTACCTCCTTACCCCTACTACTCCACAGCACAGGGGACAGCAAAGAGAGCAATAGCTACACGTACACCAAGTTGTGAAAACAGGTCGGTGCTTGTGTTGCCATACAGTATAGTCAGTTATTAGGTTTTACATACATGGACATGAATGTTTGCTTTTTAATTCTATTTTTACTGGGGATTTAAAATACGATTCACCCAGTTAGTGTTGATAAAAAGTTTTTAATCTTGTGTGTGTTTGTTCTTTGATTTTGTTGTCTGTTTCTTTGCTGAATTTTTGGAAACTCAGTATCTTGCTTAGCCTACCCCTCACATTACAGAATACAGAGCACGAGGTGAAAACCCACCTATACTAAGTACAAGCAAATAAGTACACATGAGAGACACGTTATAAGCAACATAACACTACTGTGGCTGATTGTTAAAATGGTCTTCAAAGCCAGCATTTCTCAAGTGCAGCTACTGTGGCTGCATGTGGCCCCAGGGGGGTTTTCTGCAGCCATGACAGCCTCCTGGGCAGAGATGGGGGAGGGGCAAAGCAGCCGCTCCTCCCTGCAGTGTCCAGGGGCGGGCTTCCACCATTGGAGTCTGGGGGTGGGCTTCAGCTCTTCCCCTCCTCCCAGCTCCAGCCGTGGGGCTGGTCTTATCTAGTGCTGTAGTCAAGATGCCAGGAACAGGGTGAGCCTGGGGTGTGAGGCTACGGAAGGCAGCTCAGGGCAATGAGTGGGGGAAGCAGCGGGGGCCGGGAGATGCAGTGAGCACCGGGGGATCTGTGGGGGCCAGGGGCACCAACATACAACTGTACCTTTTTATTATTGTCTGGGCGAAAACAAGACCCTACATAAATAAATTACAATAATTTGGACATTTCTAACACAGGTGAATTGTACCTCCTGTATTAGCAACACTTGTGAGAATTGTGCTGAGCTGTGCAGGGTCCATGCTTCTGCCAGAGGTATGGTAGAGCCTGAAAAGCGGTGTGAGGGACTGTGGAATTTTTAAAAAGGCACAACATGTATGGGATAGAGAAAGTGGGAACTCCATCCCTGGGTGAATTGCTGGTATCTCACAAAGCATTGAGCTGGAAAGTAGTATGGAGTCTACTAAGATACCTACACATGGTGCAACACATTCTACATTGACACAAGCACTTGTGGTGAGAATGTGTAGCTCTGATGCAAGCAACTGTTCAGCTATGTGCCTGAGGGGCAGACAAAAGTCAGCAGCTGTATGCTGACATAACTTGAGTCAACCAACCTTGGTAGCATAGACTTGGCCTGGATCCAAGTGAGCATTGAGCAGCTGGGCTGGGGGAGGAAGAGACAGGTGTAGCCAGCTGCCCCAATACCCTATCAGTAAGGGCAGTGTGGCAGTATGCTGGCAAGCAGTAATATAAGAGGGCTTCATTTGTTCTCCCATATTAGAGAATCTTTCAACCGCTGTTTAACAGAATTTACAGATTTATCTGATATCCCTACCACACAACTGTTACTAATCCTGTTTTACCAATCCTGTCCACTTTGTTTTGCAGTATTTGCTCTGAAGCACAGGGAAAAAAAAATTCTACTTTGATGAATAGTGAATAGTAATAAGATTCCTGGGGGGGGGGATCAAATTTCTCTTGGATTAAGTCTATGCTTAGGAAAATGTCAAACTGGGAGGCTTCTATTTTAAGCTAAAGTCCCAAAGAGATAAAATGAGTTTCTGAGAAATGAAGTGGGAGAGCTTTTAATCTTGGGCATAATATCAGCAGAAAACTTGGCAACCTTGTTAAAGTCTAAAATCCATTTAAATTGTAAACAAAATAAAATAAATGCAGCAGAGCATATCTGAACAGCTGTGTGTGTCGCACCTCATAGCGGCTACTATTTGTCTAGCATAATTTGTTTACATTTTTTGAAAGGGCCAAATTCTGCCCTGCCTTGAAATCAGTGGGGCTTTATGGTTTGTCAGGACATAATTTGGCCTAAATGTAGGATTAGAATATCTTGTGACTGGAAAAAAATGTGTTCATGTGCACAGATATTTTATTTTCAGGATGCGTATCCAGGCAGCCTGCACTTCACACAGGTTAATTATGCTGAGGGGTGTTCGTGAAACTGAGGGGATAAAGCCAGGCATAGCTGTTGTCCAACCTTTCCTGCACTGCTCTGCCAGTGAGGTCCTGGTCGAGGCGCATCACCCTCTCTCCCAAGGCCAGGGCCTCTGCAGAGTGGAGCCTGTAATGGTTTTGACACCAATAAACACACGGGCAAAAATTTTCCAAGTGACTTACAGGCTTTGGGTGGCCAATTTGAGACCACTTAAAGGAACTGTTTTCGAAGGTGGGCACTCAGCACTTTGGAAAATCTCAAGCCCTTTCAAGGTGTCTCAAGATGGGCACCAAAAAATAACTAACTAGTCACTTTTTAAAATCTTGACCAGTCACTGATGTGGAGTGACTTTATCTGGGGTTTGAGCCTATCTCTGTAGAAGTGAAAAATGAGTCTGCGTCAGAGAATGCCCCATGAAGCTTTTGTTTTGCTTGCTGCCAGTATTCTATGCATTGTGGCCTAATGCCCAAATGAGGTAAAGACAAATAAACCTGAAGAGCATATTGACTAATTGATTCTTCTGAATCATTTACCTTCCATGCTGAATACCCTAATACAGATGCACACCCTAGAATTCACTGACCGCTGTTATCTTTATAGGTTTATCCTGGGCAGAGAGATTTGGGCATGGGTCTAGAGGGAAATAATGGAGATAAAATGAAGAAGAGTGCTTTGATCCAAATTAGGTTTAGGATGGTGTTCAAATTCGAAGCTGAATCAGGGCCAGGGTTTAGATTTGCTGGGTCTAAAGTTTCATAGGATTAGCTGCTGTTGTGAGATTCCTGCCATTGTGAGATGCAGTGTCACGGGAATGGCTTTCTCAAGCCATTCTGGTCTGGAACCAAAATCATAACACAGAGAACCTGGATCTGGCACTTGGGATCTCAGATTCTCTTCACCCTCCGGAAATTTTAAAGAGATTTGAGGGTCTGGTTTCAGCATATCTCTAGAAAATAACTTCCAGAGCAAAAGGAAAACCTGTTATGCCCATCAAATGTAGTGGGGTTTATAATCCTTTTAAAATTGATATGTTCAAGCAATGGGGTTTCTTATGTCCCCTCCCATGAGAATGCATTTGGAAAAGACATGGGTTCAGCTATGCTACCCTATCCAAAAAAGCTATGTCATTGGGGGGGGGGGGTTTGTAGACACATGACCTAAAATAAGACCTATTAATCATCTGCATAGAGTGACTCAGGAAATCTAGTCCAAAATAAATAGTCCTTCATAAAACTGGCCCTGTGAGCCTACCGCTCTTTCCTGTAGAGCTTGGTCTTGGAAGCAATTCAGCTCCAGGTTTTATTTTTCTTTGTGGCTTTTGCTAAAGTTTCTCCCCACATCCAGGTTAGTTTCCCTCATTGCCTTGCTCCAGAGCGGGCGGATACCTACTCCCCTGCCCTCCCCAGAGACAGAGTTTTCAGGGGTGTTTCTGGGTTTTTGCCAGACCAGTAGTTCTATGGCAGCTCTCTCTCACTTTCACCCACCCATTGAGGATCCTCTTGCCTCTCTAACACAACCATTCCCTACCCCCTTCTCTTCTACCTACAACACAGCCACATTATCTGGTTAGGAAGATAAATGCAGGTCTGTCTAGAGTCAGTCAGCACTGCTGTCCGATCATCCAGGGGGTATATGCCTGCCAGCCATCTGCTTGGGATGGGGAGATCCTAGCTCTTTGGGGTAGAAAGTGGTGATGGCTTGTTTTTTGTTGGGGGGGAGACTCCACTGCTCCATTGATCAGTCTTGTCTCTTGATCTTTGAGACCGCCTGCTGTAAACTGTGGGCAGCTTCTAATTAATACCAGTCTGTCTTCACGGCATTATCATTGCACAGGATGTGGTCACAAATTTTTGCACTCAGTGCTGCCCCAAAGCCAAGCCCAACTTCCCATTTCAGTTATCAGCCCTTCATAGCTTGAACCGTGATCATAACACTGACTGGCGTCACGGTGCTGCATAAACCCTAACCCGCCCTTAAAAGACCGTTGTATGTTATTGTTTTCATATATAGGGAAACTTAGGCTGGAAGATCACTCATGTAGTTGCTCTGTGCCGATGGGAGTGAGCTCTCCCATTGACATAATAAAACCACCTCCACGAGGGGCAGTAGCTATGTCTGAGGGAGAAGGTCTCCCACTGATATAGTGCTGTGCACACTGCTGCTTAACCCAGCAAAATTTACGTCGCTCAGAGGGGTTCGCTATTCACATCCCCGAGCGACATAAGTTTTGCCAACATAAGTACTAGGGTAGATATAGCCTAAGATTCTGATGCTAAGTGATTTGCCCAAGCTCACCATAGAGAGTTAGCAGCAAGCTATTATCAGATCATAGAAGTTCCTGCCTCCAGCTGTGTGTTTAGATGGCTAGGCGATGGCATCTCCCTGGAACTTGATACTAGAACAGTATGAGACTGAGCCCCTCCTCTAATGAGGTGAAAAGATGGGGAAAGCAGAAGATTCCAGAAGACTTCAGCTTTGTGTGTCATAATAAAGGCAAGACAGTAGCAGTATGTTGTGTAAGCCTACATTGCTCTTATGTTCGGTTGCTTCCATAATAATCTGTAACATCATGATACAGCAGGGTTTAAAGTAGTCTGCTGCATATGTTAAGTGGCTTTGAGGTAATCCTTTTGCTTCCGAGGAAGCTCAAAGTGAGTCTCAATGGCAGGTTCTTCTTTCCTTTTCAAAGACATGATGCCTTCAGTTCCTCCAAAAGCAGAGATGGACACCGGTTCCTGCTCTCACTTCTCTGCTAAATGCCTGCTGAACGGAGGGCTGGAGAAGGAGCCCTGTAACATCGGTGAGGAGAGAAAGTGGATCCGACCTGACACCCCTAGCAAATGTACCTGGGAGCTGGGGAAACCCCCCTCTGAATCCCCTCATTATCACCCCACTTTGTAAGTGATACCTTTCTTTCTTTGTTGCCTTGCAGTGTTAACCAAGACTTTATCCCTTCAAAGCACTGCATGGGTTTAACTAAAGATGTGAATTTTTTTTAGCTGTATTAGTTAAATTGGCATGCTTTTGCATATGGATACTTTTATATCCGATACCTATAATGTACAGTTGCAAGCTCAATATGTTTAAACCTAGCTTATGTTATAAAAGAGGCAAACTCCCATTGACTTTAATGGGGTCAAGAGGTCATCTTTTGTGTTTGACAGTTTTTTGCTTTCTCATATTTACACATTCACTTTCATCTTCCTTAAATGGTGCTATTTAACCCTCCCTCCCCAAAAATGCAGACAAGAAATGAATAAATTCACCAAGAATTTCATCACACCTACCTATAATTGCAGCATTAATCTGTGCTCAGCATTTCATAGATTCTTACAGCCAGAAAGGAACATTAGATTCATAGATAC
Organism: Dermochelys coriacea; assembly: GCF_009764565.3. Lineage (NCBI taxonomy): Eukaryota > Metazoa > Chordata > Testudines > Dermochelyidae > Dermochelys > Dermochelys coriacea. The sequence goes on from NC_050068.2 coordinate 157,548,290, forward strand.
TATTAGATCATCTAGTTCAGTGGTTTTCAAACTTTTTTCATTTATGGACCCCTAAAAAATTTCGAATGGAGGTGCACAGCCCTTTGGAAATCTTAGACATAGTCTGCGGTCCCTGGGTTGAAAAACTACCGTTTTATGGTAATGACAACCTTTTGCAGACCCCTTAAATATAGTCTGCAAACCGCTAGGGGTCCACGGATGACTGGTTGAAAATCACTGATCTAGTCTGACTATTTCCAGTCTGCTTTTGTTGACAAACCATGGTTTGGAGCAGTCATGGCATTGATGGAGATTATTTGTGCATGCTCAGCAGAGATGACTGAAGCATTCATTTTCCCTGGAAGGGCTGAAATTTATGCTAACCTACTTCAGATGGTGAGAGCGTAGCAGGCTGTGGATCGCAGCTTTGTAGCTCTTGCCTTTGACCTGGGAATCATTCTTTACCTCCCTCCCCCTGTATATCTCGCCAGTGAATATGCTTTTTATTGTAGCCCCTATCTGCTAGAAGGAGAAAATGTCTGAAATCTTATAAATTCCCTCCCTGCTCCCCCTCGTTACTAATTTGAGATGCAGAGAACTCCTTTTCATCTCTTTCCTTAAAATTAACAATACCCCTTCCAAGCTAGAACAGCCTGTTCTTGATGTTTAATAAATAAGTTTTCCAACTCTTCTAAACAAAACATTGTACAAACATTCCTTCCCATTAGCCTTTTGCTTAAAGAAGCTGATGGGAAGGTGCATTAGCCAGAGGGCTTGTCTATACGGGCAAGTTTCTTTGCAGTAAAGCAGCTTTTTGCACTCAAATGGCAGATGCGTACACACTGCCATTCTGTGCATAGAAACTCCTCAGTTGCAGCGCTGCAAAAAACCCACCTCAACAAGCATCGTAAGGCTGTTTATGCAGAGGCTCCAGCACTCTGTTGCCAGTGTAGGTACTTAATTGCTTTCTGTGCTGTAATTGGCCTCCGGAGCTGTCCCATAATGCCTCAAGTGTCTGCGCTCTGCTCATTGTTTTGAACTCGGCTGCCCTGGAGATGTGTGCCCCTCCCCTTTCAAAGCTCCATTTCTGACAGCTGTTGTGTGCTGTGCTGATCTGCTCCGGGACACACCGCAAACCGTTAATGTGGAATGCTCGTGCAGTTGAACACAGAGGCGTGCTTATGAGAGAGAGAGAGAGTGCACCCAGGGAGGGAGGCGGGGGCTGATGTCGGGGTTTCCCCTTCCCCTGCCTCAAGACTGGTTGCTTCTTGCTGCTGTCTGAACTTAAAAGACAGCATGTTGAGAGACTCTCTGTCCCCCCAAAACTCACTGTCTCTCTTCCTCCCCCCCCACACACACTCTGCCTCCCACCCCCACCACTTCAGTTGAAAAGTAGCTGTCAGTGTATTAGGATGCCCATGGAACAATGGGATTGGGAAATCTGCATCATGTGACGCTGTGCCTGCGCCATGAGACATTGCAAACCATTCCCAAAGCACCCTGCAGCCAGTTGCACAGTGGGATAGCTACCACAATTCACTGCTGTCTTTGCAGTTGCAAGAGCTGCTAATGTGTATGTGCTCCAGCATCACAAAGAGCACAGTGTGGACATGCAACAGCAGTTTAATTCCAGCGTTTTAATAAAAGGGGTATAACTTGTGGCGCAGAAACTTACCAATATAGACATACCCAGAGTTAGCTCATGTTAAGTAACCTATTAAGCAGTTGCCCTGATCAAGTGAATAATTAAGTTGTTGGTAATGATGACAATAAACTACATTAGCCATTTTTCAAACTTTGGGTTGCAACCCAGTACTGGGTCGCTCTGGTCAGCACCGCCGACTGGAATATTAAAAGTTCCATCGGCAGTGCTGCCCAGCTATGGCAGGCAAGTGCCTACCTGTTTTGACACCGTGCTGCACCCCGGAAGCAGCCAGCAGCTGGTCCAGCTTCTAAGCAGGGGGGCCACGAAGCTCCGCATGCTGCCCCCGCTCCGAGCACTGGCTCTGCACTCTGAACTGGTGGGGACGTGCCTAAGAGCCAGACCTGCTGCTGTCCGCTTCTGGGGTGCAGTGCAGTCCGCAGTGCCAGGACTGGCAGGAAGCCTGCCTTAGCCCCCCCACTGCGCCACTGACTGGGAGCCGCCAGAGGTAAGTCCACACCCCAATACCCTGCCCCAGCCCTGAGCCCCCCCAAAACCTGGAACCCTTTCCTGCACCCAAAACCCCTCATCCCTGGCCCCACCCCAGAGCCTGCACCCCCAGCCCAGAGCCCTGACTTCCTCCTGCACCCCAATCCCCTGCCCCAGCCCTGAGCCCCCACAAACCTGGAGCCCCTCCTGCACCCAAAACTCCTCATCCCTAGTCCCAGTCCAGAGCCCCTTCCCACACCCTGAACCCCTCATTCCAAACCGCAGCCCCCACCCCTGAGCCCCCCCACACACCCCAAACCCCTCATCCCCAGCTCCATTGGGTCACGGGCATCAACAATTTTCTTCAACTGGGTCCCCAGAAAAAAATTTTTTTGAAACCACTGAACTACATAAGGCGTGAGGTAAATGCATGTTCTTTGCACTATCCATACCATTTCACTGATGTCTGATTACTCCAAAAGTTTTGGATCAGGGTTTTGCTATCTTAGAGAGTCCTTTCTGTTGTGAACTTCTGTACGTTTAAAAAGAATATCCAAAATAAGCATTTGACCTCCCAGTGTTACCGCCAACAACTAATCGATGTGTCTGTGCATTAGGCCAAAGTCTCCAAACATCCTGCCAAACATTCTGAAGAAAATTGGTGATACTCCTATGGTACAAATCAACAGGATCGGAAAGTTCTTTGGACTCAAGTGTGAACTCTGTGAGTACCTGCTGCAGATAGAAGTTAGAGATGTATCTTCAGATGTCGAGTTAGAGGTGTATCTTCAGAAATCTGGATCACCCTATTTAACAGTGTTCATGAGAGCTGGTTGGGAAATGCTTTTTATTCCTGCGGAAAAAGTTGACAAAAATGAATGTGCTGCCCAAAAAAAGAGAGAGAGAGAGAATTCTTCAGTTTTTGGGTTTGTGTTTTGATTGCCTCTACATCCCCTTCTCCCCCTCCCATCCCCCGCCCCCGCGCTCGTGCGCATAAACAAAAAGCAAATCTCACACACTACGCATTAAAAATGGACATTTTCTGATGACATTTCCCTTTTGATTAAAAAGCCTTTTTTTTGGTCAAAAAAGTTTCAAGTGAAACTTTCAACCAGCTCTCAGTGTTGCCACTGGACCCTTCAGAATGAGGCTGCAGAATAGTCACCAAAGAGCGTGCAAATGATGAAATGGTTGAAGCAACTGACTTTTTAGGGAAGATTTAAAAGAACAAACTACGGTCTGCATAGCTTGGCTAAACAATGACTGCTGCATGGTAATAGTGTAAAAGTACATGGAGGGAATCATCACAGAAGACGAGATTCTGTTTACTATTGTCCAAAGGGCTGAAACTTGGAGATAAAATTCAAGGGTGGACTTCTTAACAGTTAGAGGAAGTTCCCAAGAGGTGGAAAATGCAGTATGGAACAATCCTTCATTGGCAAGGGAATGGCCTATTTAAAAAATCCCATCTGATACTGGTAGAGCACCCTAACCTGTCCTCACTCCCCCTCTCCTGATTTGAGCTACACATTGTTTTTTAATCCTCCTGATCTTCTGCCTCAATGTAACAAGGCAGAGAAAAGAGAACAAAAGGAGAGACCTATTAGTTAAGATGAAACTGACATGGTGTGGGACTTCTTGTTCCTGTGGCCAGCTGTGAAATGTGCCAAGAATTTTATCAAATTGGCCAATAACACTGGAAATGCTGACTTCTCCATTGTACTGTAGGCTGCCTCTCCCTTTTTCTTGTTGGGAGGTAGGGGGTGTTTAATTAGGCAGAAATTACCTTAGCTGGAGTGTTTTTGGATCCAAGTAAGGAGTCAGAATTCCTCTGGTGAATGTGGTAGTGCCTCTTTGTTTAAAAAAAACAAAAACAAACAAAAAAAAAACCACACACACACCCCCCCATTTGTTTGACTATTCTGTTTCCAGTGGCAAAGTGCGAGTACTTTAATGCTGGGGGGAGCGTGAAGGATCGAATCAGCCTGAGGATGGTGGAGGATGCGGAAAGAGCTGGGATTTTGCAACCTGGGGACACTATCATTGAGCCAACATCAGGAAACACAGGTAGGAATTTCTAGGTCACAGTGAGATTGCTAAGCAACTGTGGGAACGTGGTCTGAAGGCTTCCATGGAACTATAGGAGAGGAGTCGGAGCAGAGAGGGCTGCTCATTCAAAAGAGAAAATGCCTGACAGGAGGAGAGAACCTCACAGAAGTTCTGCTCCCAGCTCAGGGTCCAGCTGATGAAGGAAAATAGGATGCTTGGTGCTGGTTAGAGTGGGTGGTAACTAGTGTTAAGGTTACAGAGGCTACTGATTACTTTTTTGTATTTAGAAGTTAGTACCTGAGTGACCCACAATTATTAGAGGACTTGGTTGTCCTCACTATATCCACGTCAGGTTGGGAAGTATTCTCCCCATTGTCCAGAGCAAATTATAAGTGACTTTCCAAAAGTCACATGAGGCTGAACTGGAAATCAAACTCAGGTCTACTAAATGTCAGTCCAGCACCCTATCCACCAGACCATCTTTTGTACTCTTGACTCTGTAGGAATAGATCAGTAGTCCAACATCCTGTCTCAGATAGTGGCTGATGCTGGATGCTTCAGAGGAAGGTGTAATCTCCAAGTTATTCAGTGACTGAGAGGGGGGCCAAATAGTTGATGAGAGCAGTCTGGAATTCTTTTTCGGCTTCTGCTCTGAAGCACAAGGGTTGCTAGCTCTTGTATCTTTATTCTACAATCTTGTATCCAACTGAAACTACAGAGAGTATGCAGGGGGGAGGATGAATGGGCTCCTGGCCCATGAGTGGGGCTTGTGGACACTACTGGAACACATAATAGAGTACCCAAGCTGGAATTTGCCCAGGACATCTTGGGTTGTGCTTGTGGAAAGAGCCATGTGCGTCCAAGTGGTGAGGTGTTTAGCTGTGCAGTTTTCCCAAATGACTTCAGGTAGTGCAGAGTGTTGTACTGAGGCACCAGTTCTGCTGTGAACCTGTTGAGTAGCCAACGCCACATCCTGTGGCACTTAGCTGTTCTTCAGAGGTGTCCCATCTGAAAGTTGACACAGCTAGACCGTGCTTAGCTTTGAAGAGCTGCTGATAGCTCAGCACAAGTTAATTTCATACAGCTCTGCAGTGCAAGCTGGAGTGAGGTCTGGAAAGGAGGAACAAAAATAGCTTCAAGGTTAGAGCCTTTGGTAGGCACATGACATCCTCGCAAAAACACTGGGTGACTATCTAGATACAGCTCTGTTTTCAGCACTCACCCTTTGAAGCCTGGAACTGCAGTCTGAATCCTACTTTTGAGACCTATGAGTTTGGATCTGTATTTTTCATGCCTCTGACTCCTTACCTGTGGTGACACTGCTGGCTATAGATGACACTGTGTTCTTTCATACAGGACTATGTCTCTTAAATCAGAATAAAGAACAGGAGTACTTGTGGCACCTTAAAGACTAACGAATTTATCTGAGCATAAGCTTTCGTGGGCTACAGACCACTTCACTGGATGCATAGAATGGAACATATAGTAAGGAGAGAGAGAGACACACATACATAGAAAATGAAAAGGTGGAGTAAGAGGCTAATTAATTAAAGATGAGCTATTATCAGCGGGATGAAAAAAAATTTGTTGTGATGATCAAGATGGCCCATTTAGACAGTTGACAAGAAGGTGTGAGGATATTTAACGTGGGGAAATAGATTCAATATGTGTAATGACCCAGCCACTCCCAGTCTCTATTCAAACCCAAGTTGTTGATACCTAGTTTGCATATTCATTCAAGCTCAGCAGTTTCTCATTGGAGTCTGTTTTTGAAGCTTTTCTGTTGCAACTCCTTAACAGATTTAAAGGTGGCAATTTTGCAAGGCCTAGAGTAAGCAGCTGTGATGCTCTCCAGGGGTACCCAGCGTTTTGAGGCACATCACCACCACCACCTGCCCTAGAGTGAGGGAGTCTTGTCAGTGCCTACCATGGATCAGCTTCTGAAACCAACAACCTGTGACAGCACAAGTATTGCCTTCCAGGCCTCTTCAGGCCTTCCTTTGTCTGTTCCAGTAGCAATGGACACACACAAACTCCCAAACCCTCTCTGAGCATTCCCTGTAGTAACCAGCCCCTTATCCACTCACAGAAATCGTAGGTCTAGAGGATTCAAGTGACAGTGAGTAAGGATACTGGAAACAAATGGCTATAAACCGAAATCATAGCACGCTTTCTAGAGGCTAAACAGGCTAACCTCCTGTCTACAGAAGTTTCTCATCCAGAGTCCTCTACAGCATTTTCAGTCAAGCTTGGCTGAAACCCCTTTTTCAGAAAGCAAAAGTGCTGTCCTTTTACTTCCTCAGTGAAGTGTCTGGTGTTCCAGTTGCCCCACTCCCAGATATACCCAAGTAAACCCTTGTTATGCACCTCCAGATAAGTTTCTCTGCCTCTGCTCTGTTTCTCTTCCTGTTAGTACTTTTTTACAATCCTTCCTTTGCATTCAGTTCTGACTGGTGAATGAGACCATACTCAATTTGTGTGCGAATAGACAGATGGAGAGACATCTCCTGTCTGACAGAAAACCAGCTTTTCACCAACCTTGATACAGACTTTAAGAACATATTTTCAGTATACATACATAACTCTTTACATATTTCAGAGTAGCAGCCGTGTTAGTCTGTATTCGCAAAAAGAAAGGAGTACTTGTGGCACCTTAGAGATTAACAAACTTATTAGAGCATAAGCTTTCGTGAGCTACAGCTCACTTCATCGGATGCATTTGGTGGAAAACAGAGGCGAGATTTATATACACACACAGAGAACGTGAAACAATGGGTTTATTATACACACTGTAAGGAGAGTGATCACTTAAGATAAGCCATCACCAGCAGCAAGGGGGGGAAAGGAGGAAAACCTTTCATGGTGACAAGCAAGGTAGGCTAATTCCAGCAGTTAACAAGAATATCAGAGGAACAGTGGGGGGTGGGGTGGGGGGAGAAATACCATGGGGAAATAGAAAAGGAGTACTTGTGGCACCTTAGAGACTAACAAATAGTTTTACTTTGTGTAATGACTCATCCATCCCAGTCTCTATTCAAGCCTAAGTTAATTGTATCCAGTTTGCAAATTAATTCCAATTCAGCAGTCTCTCGTTGGAGTCTGTTTTTTGAAGCTTTTTTTGTTGAAGGATAGCCACTCCTTAGGTCTGTAATCGAGTGACCAGAGAGATTGAAGTGTTCTCCAACTGGTTTTTGAATGTTATAATTCTTGGCGTCTGATTTGTGTCCATTCACTCTTTTACGTAGAGACTGTCCAGTTTGGCCAATGTACATGGCAGAGGGGCATTGCTGGCACATGATGGCATATATCACATTGGTAGATGCGCAGGTGAACGAGCCTCTGATAGTGTGGCTGATGTGATTAGGCCCTATGATGGTATCCCCTGAATAGATATGTGGACAGAGTTGGCAACGGGCTTTGTTGCAAGGATAGGTTCCTGGGTTAGTGGTTCTGTTGTGTGGTGTGTGGTTGCTGGTGAGTATTTGCTTCAGATTGGGGGGCTGTCTGTAAGCAAGGACTAGCCTGTCTCCCAAGATCTGTGAGAGTGATGGGTCGTCCTTCAGGATAGGTTGTAGATCCTTGATGATGCGTTGGAGAGGTTTTAGTTGGGGGCTGAAGGTGATGGCTAGTGGCGTTCTGTTATTTTCTTTGTTGGGCCTGTCCTGTAGTAGGTGACTTCTGGGTACTCTTCTGGCTCTGTCAATCCGTTTCTTCACTTCAGCAGGTGGGTATTGTAGTTGTAGGAATGCATGATAGAGATCTTGTAGGTGTTTGTCTCTGTCTGAGGGGTTGGAGCAAATGCGGTTATATCGTAGAGCTTGGCTGTAGACAGTGGATCGTGTGGTATGATCTGGATGAAAGCTAGAGGCATGTAGGTAGGAATAGCAGTCAGTAGGTTTCCGATATAGGGTGGTGTTTATGTGACCATCGCTTATTAGCACCGTAGTGTCCAGGAAGTGGATCTCTTGTGTGGACTGGTCCAGGCTGAGGTGATGGTGGGATGGAAATTGTTGAAATCATGGTGGAATTCCTCAAGAGCTTCTTTTCCATGGGTCCAGATGCTGAAGATGTCATCAATGTAGCGCAAGTAGAGTAGGGGCATTAGGGGACGAGAGCTGAGGAAGCGTTGTTCTAAGTCAGCCATAAAATGTTGGCATACTGTGAGGCCATGCAGGTACCCATCGCAGTGCCGCTGATTTGAAGGTATACATTGTCCTCACCCATAACTATTTCACATTTGGGGACAAAGTCACAAAGTTCAGCCACCAGGTTAGCCGTGACAGTATCGGGGATACTGTTCCTGACGGCTTGTAGTCCATCTTTGTGTGGAATGTTGGTGTAGAGGGCTTCTACATCCATAGTGGCTAGGATGGTGTTTTTTAGGAAGATCACCAATGGACTGTAGTTTTCTCAGGAAGTCAGTGGTGTCTCGAAGATAGCTAGGAGTGCTGGTAATGAAGGGCCTGAGGAGGGAGTCTACATAACCAGACAATCCTGCTGTCAGGGTGCCAATGCCTGAGATGATGGGGCGTCCAGGATTTCCAGGTTTATGGATCTTGGGTAGCAGATAGAATACCCCAGGTCGGGCTTCTAGGGGTGTGTCTGTGCGGATTTGTTCTGTGCTTTTTCAGGGAGTTTCTTGAGCAAATGCTGTAGTTTCTTTTTGGTAACTCTCAGTGGGATCAGAGGGTAATGGCTTGTAGAAAGTGGTGTTGGAGAGCTGCCTAGTAGCCTCTTGTTCATACTCCGACCTAGTCATGATGACGACAGCACCTCCTTTGTCAGCCTTTTTGATTATGATGTCAGAGTTGTTTCTGAGGCTGTGGATGGCACCTTCAGTCCCCAACTAAAACCTCTCCAACGCATCATCAAGGATCTACAACCTATCCTGAAGGACGACCCATCACTCTCACAGATCTTGGGAGACAGGCCAGTCCTTGCTTACAGACAGCCCCCCAATCTGAAGCAAATACTCACCAGCAACCACACACCACACAACAGAACCACTAACCCAGGAACCTATCCTTGCAACAAAGCCCGTTGCCAACTCTGTCCACATATCTATTCAGGGGATACCATCATAGGGCCTAATCGCATCAGCCACACTATCAGAGGCTCGTTCACCTGCGCATCTACCAATGTGATATATGCCATCATGTGCCAGCAATGCCCCTCTGCCATGTACATTGGCCAAACTGGACAGTCTCTACGTAAAAGAATGAATGGACACAAATCAGACGTCAAGAATTATAACATTCAAAAACCAGTTGGAGAACACTTCAATCTTTCTGGTCACTCGATCACAGACCTAAGAGTGGCTATACTTCAACAAAAAAGCTTCAAAAACAGACTCCAACGAGAGACTGCTGAATTGGAATTAATTTGCAAACTGGATACAATTAACTTCGGCTTGAATAGAGACTGGGAATGGATGATTCATTACACAAAGTAAAACTATTTCCCCATGGTATTTCTCCCCCCCATCCCACCTCCCACTGTTCCTCTGATATTCTTGTTAACTGCTGGAATTAGCCTACCTGCTTGTCACCATGGAAGGTTTTCCTCCTTTCCCCCCCTGCTGCTGGTGATGGCTTATCTTAAGTGATCACTCTCCTTACAGTGTGTATGATAAACCCATTGTTTCATGTTCTCTCTCTCTGTGTGTGTGTGTGTGTGTGTGTGTGTGTGTGTGTATAAATCTCTCCTCTGTTTTTTCCACCAAATGCATCCGATGAAGTGAGCTGTAGCTCACGAAAGCTTATGCTCTAATAAATTTGTTAGTCTCTAAGGTGCCACAAGTACTCCTTTTCTTTTTAAGAATATCTGAGGAACAGTGGGGGGTGGGGTGGGGTTGGGTGGGGTGGGAGGGAGAAAATAACATGGGGAAATGGTTTTACTTTGTGTAATGACTCATCAATTCCCAGTCTCTATTCAAGCCTAAGTTAATTGTATCCAGTTTGCAAATTAATTCCAATTCAGCAGTCTCTCGTTGGAGTCTGTTTTGAAGCTTTTTTGTTGAAGGCTAGCCACTCTTAGGTCTGTAATCGAGTGACCAGAGAGATTAAAGTGTTCTCCAACTGGTTTTTTGAATATTATAATTCTTGACGTCTGATTTTGTGTCCATTCATTCTTCTGGCTCCGTCAATCTGTTTCTTCACTTCAGCAGGTGGGTATTGTAGTTGTAGGAATGCATGATAGAGATCTTGTAGGTGTTTGTCTCTGTCTGAGGGTTTGGAGCAAATGCGGTTATATCGTAGAGCTTGGCTGTAGACAATGGTTATTAGCACCATCGCTTATTGTCACATAAACACTTCCCTATATCGGAAACCTACTGACCGCTATTCCTACCTACATGCCTCTAGCTTTCATCCAGATCATACCACACGATACATTGTCTACAGCCAAGCTCTACGATATAACAGCATTTGCTCCAACCCCTCAGACAGAGACAAACACCTACAAGATCTCTATCATGCATTCCTACAACTACAATACCCACCTGCTGAAGTGAAGAAACGGATTGACAGAGCCAGAAGAGTACCCAGAAGTCACCTACTACAGGACAGGCCCAACAAAGAAATAACAGAACGCCACTAGCCATCACCTTCAGCCCCCAACTAAAACCTCTCCAACGCATCATCAAGGATCTACAACCTATCCTGAAGGACGACCCATCACTCTCACAGATCTTGGGAGACAGACCAGTCCTTGCTTACAGACAGCCCCCCAATCTGAAGCAAATACTCACCAACAACCACACAACAGAACCACCAGCCCAGGAAACTATCCTTGCAACAAAGCCCGTTGCCAACTCTGTCCACATATCTATTCAGGGGACACATCATAGGGCCTAATCACATCAGCCACACTATCAGAGGCTCGTCACCTGCACATCTACCAATGTGATATATGCCATCATGTGCCAGCAATGCCCCTCTGCCATGTACATTGGTCAAACTGGACAGTCTCTATGTAAAGAATGAATGGACACAAATCAGACGTCAAGAATTATAAACATTCAAAACCAGTTGGAGAACACTTCAATCTCTCTGGTCACGATCACAGACCTAAGAGTGGCTATCCTTCAACAAAAGCTTCAAAAACAGACTCCAACGAGAGACTGCTGAATTGGAATTAATTTGCAAACTGGATACAATTAACTTAGGCTTGAATAGAGACTGGGAATGGATGGGTCATTACACCAAGTAAACCATTTCCCCAGTTATTTCTCCCCCCCACCCCACCCTCCACTGTTCCTCAGATATTCTTGTTAACTGCTGGAAATAGCCTACCTTGCTTGTCACCATGAAAGGTTTCCTCCTTTCCCCCCCCTGCTGCTGGTGATGGCTTATCTTAAGTGATCACTCTCCTTACAGTGTGTATGATAAACCCATTGTTTCATGTTCTCTGTGTGTGTATATCAATCTCCCTCTGTTTTTTTTCCACCAAATGTATCCGATGAAGTGAGCTGTAGCTCACGAAAGCTTATGCTCTAATAAATTTGTTAGTCTCTAAAGTGCCACAAGTATTCCTTTTCTTTTGCAAACTCTTTACATAGTATCTGTCCATGCTTTTCACAGTGATATTTGTGACCAGTGTGACAGCAACTTTCATTTGAGACCTCACATGACATTCTTTGGTGAACCAGAATGTACATTCCAGAATCAGGGTAAACCCCCTGCACCTCATTGCCAGTTGGCATCAAGAGGGTTCTTGGGTCACACCAGCACAGGGAATTGCTGGTCACTCCTGGCCTCTGCCCATAGCTAGTAAGTTAATTTCTCTAAGAAGGGCATAGGATTTCTCCTCCCTTGCAGCTGGCTCCTTAGTTTGACATTTGCAGCACTTTCATGTTAATCTCCTAAAAGTATAGGGTGATAGAGTTTGGGGTTTAGAATGTCTTTCTGATTGTCAGCGTTGGTCAGGTTTTACCTCCGTATCGGGCATTAGTGAGACCATGGTTGGAATACAGTATCCTGTTCTGGTATCATCACTTCAGAATGGATGTTGATGAGCTGATTGGGAATTTTTCAGTGAAATATCTTTTCATTAGAAAACTGACTTCTCAAAACCAACTTTTTGAAGTATATGTTTCAACAAAACTTCCTCAGAGAAACCCACCCCAGAATACCTAATGGCTACTGATTCAGAGTAGAGACTCGAACCTGTATCTCCCACATCCTAGGCCAGGCATCCTAACCACCAGGCTCTTCTGGCATAATACATATTTAATTATTTATACAAGGTGGAACAGTTCTGACATGAGAGCAAGACGACTTCCCAGGTGAGTGCTCTCTCCACTGGGCAATTGGTTATTGTGAGGTGGCTCTTTTAAATGGAGCAGGAGGGGGTGGGGAATTCAAAAAGTCTCAGTTTTGCTCTGCTATGGAATGAAAACAAATTCCAAAACCTTGATGTTCATGAAATGGAGTTCTAATTTTCTGGCCAGCCCTAGCTGATACATTGGAAAGGGTTCAGAAGAGAGCTACAGGAAATGATTCAAGGACTGGAAAACATGCCTTAAGGTGAGAGAGAGAGAGAGAGAGAGAAACCAACAGGTTGAGCTTCTTTTATCCAAGAGAAGATTGAGAGTTGACTTCATCCCAGTCTACAAGTACCCACCTGGGAAGAGATCTGTGAACAGCTCTTTAATCGAGCAGGTGGAGGCATAACAGGTGCAATAATTGAAAGCTGAAGCTAGACAAATTCAGCCTAGAAAAAAAGATGCAAATTGTTAAGTGAGGATAATTCTAACAGAAGTTATGGGCTCGATGTAGAATTGAGTGAGGTTCTGCAGCCTGTGTTATGCAGGAGGTCAGACTAGATTATTTTAATGGTCCCTTCTGGCTTTAATCTATGAATTCTATTCACTCCCAAACTACATCTGTAACACGCGGGCAGAGGTGGGGTAGAGGTAAAAACTAGGCTGGGAAACCCAGCGACATGAACTTGCAAATTTCCCAGTCTTTGCTCACCTTGTTGATGGCTCTGGTCTGGGGTTAAGCCAAATGTTGCTTTTAAAGCAGACAGTCCTGCTCTCCAACTATCTTGGAGAGTAGCAACCTTTTCCTTTTAGTCTCTGTAGGGATACCCCATTCAAGCTGGGGAGAAAAGCTCTTAAAACGGGGACATGCAGAAGCTACCATTGTGGTTTTGTTTCATTAAACATACTCTGTATTTCTCCACTTCCAGGAATAGGGCTGGCCCTGGCTGCTGCAGTGAAAGGCTACCGCTGCATCATTGTGATGCCAGAGAAAAATGAGCATGGAGAAGGTCAGAACTACTTGTATTGCCAATAATTAAAAATAAATTTGTCTGAATATGTTTAGATCCTGATGGGAGGAGGATGTCATCTTTTTGACTGTGAAATTGGATACTGAGGCACTGCAAACCAATTTACCATGTGTCAGATATTTTTAAATAAATTGATCAGAGTATATGTATAAACTTCTTGAGGTGGGGAAGGGCAGAGGGGGTTGCTGTCAATGTGAAGGGGAATATTGGTAGGCCAATCGCAAAGCAAAAAGGCAGAAATTATAGAGGTGAAGCTGCCAGTAGCTGTAGCACCACTGAGCATAGGAATTTTAAAGTATTCATGTCAGTGACAAGAAAGACTTGAGATGCGAGCAGAAATTGAAGTGATACTTAATCTAAGGAAAGACTGTCATTGAGTGGAGGATCTGAGGGAAGCCAGTGGAGACAGCTGAAGAACTGGATGCTTTAACATCATGCTCTGTGTAGAGTGGTGAGACCTGAGAGAGAGTGCTAAATTGCAGTATATTGTTTCAGGTTACACAGTGGGAAAGTGATGGCAAGTGGCTAAAAAGCAAAAATGTTTTTTCCTCAGGTAAGGAAATTTTGGATCCATATGTGCAGAGGAAGCTTTAATGACCAAGGGGAATAGATCAATATGGAATCCTTCATTGTAACAGTAGTGGAAAGAAATAAGTTTCTAGCCTTCATGACTTCAGCCTTGCTGCGCTTGATCCCAATCCTGCATCGCTCACTTGTGTAGAACTCCCACTGAAGGTCAGAGGGAGGTTGGCCTGAGTAAGGATGGTGGGATCAAGCCTCTGCTCTTTTGATTTCAATTCTTGGGTATCCAGTTAAGTTGGAAGAGAAAATTCAGAGCAGCACATAACTTCGCCATGGGAATAAGATGATCTTGGTCCAGATAGTTCCCTTACACCAGTGCTAGGCTGGATGGTAGAGAAAACAATGCCGAGTGTTCATGATTAAGCTATAGGCACTATGCACAGGCTCCTGTGTGGATTTTTTATTTTTGTTTTTGCAGCCTGCATTTCACTCTTTGAACCAAGGAGCATTAGGGCCCTACTGCGCAAAGGCAGTGAGTTATGGCATCGGCACAGCTGTTTTAAGAATCTTCCATTCCCAGGTCTTGGGTGTGTGAAATCTTGCAGCTGTTGAACCCAGGCAGGCCTAGGGGTACAAAACCACACGTAGCCAGAAGAGGTACCTGAACATTACAACTGATATATTTAAATACTGCCTTTCACACAGAGATCCCAAAGTGCTCAACCAACTTCACAGATAAGAACTGCTTTCCCCATTGTTCTAATTCAGCCCTCTTGAGGGTTGGGATGGTGTAAGTAGCTTAAAATCTGCCTACATTTTACAATAGTCAAGAACAAGTGAAGAAAAAAATTTGGCCCAGCTAAAACTACAGCAACTGTAGGAGGCAAAACTGGAGTGGAACGAAGTGAGGCCATTGGAACTAACATCACTAATCTTGACGAAAATGACATGAGATTTTTAATGACCACAAATGATTAGGACCTCTGTTTTCAATGTCCTTTGAAAAGATAACAACTTCAGCAGTAGAGGTGCCCTCTGGTACTCTGCTGGCACATGGCAAAGTTCCGACATGAAAGGCAGAGTGCTCCATGCTGAATTGCCCACACCGCATCCTGCAGGCACCTGGATTTGCCCTGGAGTCCTGTTGCTTAAACACTGGACTACACCCAACCCTCCTTTGCTAATGACTTTTTCAAAAGATCACACTTCTCGTGGTATGACTGCCAAACATAAGGAGGATGTCTGTTAAGGGATCTACCACCTTGCTATCTAAGTGGGAGGTCTACTGCATAATATGTTTGAAATCACTGCACTTAATACTTATTTTTAACATTTTATTATGTTGCTGTCTGTGAGCCAACCAAGAGTGGGTCCTAGTGTGCAAAGCACTGTCCAAATCATTGGAAATAAAATGGTGGTTTTAGGCTATGGCACTGGGAACCTTGGCTGTGTCTTTATTAGACTGTAAAGTAGCTGGTGTGTACGTGTTTTTAATACTTTGCACTGAGTAACCCCTCACTACACACACAAAAAAGGTATGTAGAAATGTGAGTGTCCTCAATTCATACTCCAGACAAGCGGACTGTAGCCAAATGCTGCTTTCTTATTTGCCATTGAATGTTACATTTTCAGGTCAATCCATCATGTAGCTTTCAAAACATGAGTTGTGGGAAGGGGGGCAGTGTTGCTTGGGCGTGTGATAAGAATTATTTTAGCTCTGTAATTCCACCAGCAGAATTGATTAGATTTTGCGGGGGCTGGGGGAAATCTTCAAACTAGCTTGAGGTGAAAATGTAGGTTACATACTAGTGACAAATGTGCATCCTTGTAGGCAAATAATCATAAATTTTAGCCCACAAGACTTTAAAAAAAACCAGACAGAAAGGACAGCGTTTAACCTGTGTGGGGCATCTGTTTTGAAACACTTTGCCTCTGGGAATTGAATTGATACAGACTTTAAGCAGTGGGTATGGAAGAGTTGCACACTCTTGTTTATGTAAAGTTTATGGTCGGCTTTTTTTTTTCCCCCCCATCTTCTGGCATACCAGTTGGGTCTCTGTGCCTATGGAGATTTTTGACTGACTCTGTTTGATTCAGGTGGATGTTCTGAGAGCTCTTGGTGCTGAGATTGTGAGGACCCCAACTACTGCCAGGTTTGACTCACCTGAATCTCATGTGGGAGTAGCATGGCGACTGAAAAATGAAATCCCCAATTCCCATATCCTAGACCAGGTAAGGTCCTGAACAACTGAGGTGCATGTGTGGGATAGAGAGAAATATTGGTTATCTCCTTTTCCTGCACTCCACAGATGAAAGGGTAACAGCCCTGGATAGGGGTATATGTAGTTTGAACCTGGGATCTCTGGATCTAAAAGTGTGAATTGCTGTTGCCTGACCAGGTTCCTTAGCTCAGCAAAAATAGCAGCTCACAAATGTCTAAATGTGCCTTAGCCACTAGAGTGACACAAAAAGCCCAGGGTGAACTGGCTTTTCAGATTGAAGCAATTTAAATCAACAATTTTAATCATGATTTAAATCAGCAAACCAGAAATAGTGATTTAAATCATTCGTTTGAATCTTGTTTTGTAGTTGTATTTTTAAGTTCATTTCCTGAAGAAAAATTGGTAGCCATTGAAATATGTTGGTTTACAATTAAATATAGCTTTTGCACTAAACTTGGGATGACTTTTTGCTAGCCAGGAAAATATATAATTGCTTAATAATTATGTATTGCTTAATGTACAGTACTTTCAGATGCTTAATTTTTACATTTTGTTTATTATGTTACAGAATGATGCATTTCTTATTTACTAGATTAACTTCTGTACCTTTGATTTGTGTCAAGCTCTATTTGGATGAAAACTGGAACTGAATTTAAAATGTGCAAAATAGCACTTAATTATTTTTATTAGTTAAATAAAACTGCCTTAAATGTGCTGGATACATAAGAAAAATAGTAAAATATTGTTTGCATTTACAACTAACTGATTTATTAAACAAGGGAAGTATCTATAGTTAGTGAATTGAACTGATTGTTTCTGTTCACCATGTCCCTCAAGATTTTAGAAGTAGTAAATCTCATCTTCTCACACCTAGTTTTTATTCTTTGATCAGAAGAGAAAAACACACTTTTCTGCCTTTTCAGTTCTGAGTCAATTTCTCAACTTAAAAGGAGTTAGTCAGTGAACTGAAGTAGTTGAATAAACTGAAATGAAGAAAATACTCTTTGTACCTGCAGAAGAGGCTATTGCTATCAAAAGCTGATTTAGCACTTCAAACTCTAGTTTCTGGTGCTTGCCAAGTGACTTCCACTAGTTCAGTGGTTTGACTTTCTTTAAAACTTTGGCAGCAACCATATTCTGCTCAATATTATATTTCTAATTTAATTGTGATATTGATAATTATAGTAAGTTTAGGCCGTAAATAGGTTGCCATAATTTCAAATGTTTATTTAAAAAAAAAGATTTAATTTAAATCTGATTTTAAATAAAAATATACACATAATTTAAATTATCTATTTTTATCCACCCTGAAAGAACCACCCTATGTTAGCATAGGTTACAGAAAGACCAAGGTAATGTTCTCTGCTAGGTTGGCAATTCTGTGCATTGGAGTTTTACAAAGTTCAAACTTCTACAGAACATAATCCCACAAGGAGATTGCCCTTGGCTTTCAGGGATGTTGGGACCTTAGAAGTACCTTGGCACAAAAATACCACTTGCTTTAATTGGGGCAGTTGCAGGAATCTCTTCCAGGCCAAGGTAGAAAGTATTGGTAAATGGCTGAACAATTTAGAAACTGGTGGGAGCCTATAGTGTCATTGTGGGGTTTGAACAACACTGGTCATTTTTTGACCTGCTCCTCAGACTGTGATTTTTATTTATGAGCTGTTTCCCTGGTTTCATATGTTTTCCATTGTATTTCAATGTAGTACCGTAACGCCAGTAACCCCTTGGCACACTACGACACTACAGCTGAGGAAATCCTGCAGCAGTGTGAAGGTATGCTAATTCTTCTGCTAGCACTCTTTTTTGAATTAACCTCTGGAGTGCTCTTGTTTTAATCACATACCCCTGTGGAAAGCAGATCAAGGCTCTGAGGGGTATAGAATTGCATAGGCTCTGAGATGGTTTATGTAAAGTTTACAAAATTCAAATGAGACACACTTCTAGTTAGAAGTTTGGGATTTTAAAAAAAACAAAAACCAAACTTTTGCTTTTACCTTTCTATGACTGTGACTGGCCAGTCACAGTGATGACCCCTAGATAAAGAAGTCTGCATAGTTCAGAGGAGTTGAAGACCTAGGGCGTTTGTGTGTTCATGAATGGGAATTGGTTTTTAAAAAGGCTTGACTCTTAGTTCTTAGTCTAAATTGTGCATATGGGTTTTGATTTATCTTTTTTTAATTTATTTTTAATTTAATTTTAATTTAGTTTAATACTAGAACTCTGTGTAATGTCCACTTACCTTATCACAAGACTTTCCTCAGTTGATGGTGTCCTCAGGAATACGCATGGGTTAGGAACCAAGCTTTTTCGTAAGGTTATGATTACGTCACAACGATCACCACGGTCACGGAACCAGGAATTTTGCCATTTATGTGGACCCTGTTTCCGTGTGTTAACAGTACGTTAGTTCACTTGGATCTAGTCCCATTTCCAAGAGGACTAAATCAAAATGAACTAGCAAACTGTCAGTGCGCACCCACAGTGTCCACAAGGTTACCGTAACCTGAGCATGAAATTATTTATTTTCCACTGTGAAAGTGCCAGGAATTATGCATGATTTTTATCATGGCACAGTTGTATTCAGACTTACCAGTAAGTTGTGTTTGGAGCCAGCAGAGGGAGCTTACACATCAGGTTTCTTGGTCTGTGCCATAAAACCTCACGTTTAGCCTCTCAATGGATTTCTGTATTTAAAGTAACAAAGCCCTATATTGGATTTTGATAGTGACAATGACCTGCATGTAAAGTGCAGTTATAGTCCGAGTTATATAATGAGTTTTTGTTTGTCTATGCATGCTTTCCATGTCAGACTTCCTCCATTTACAAGTGCAAAGGTGGTTTTACTATCACTGAAGATGCATTCTGATTTCAGAACTCATCTTGACTCTCAATCCATCTTGTAAAGTCAATGGGCCTTATTCTAATCTCACTGTCAAAGGTGTAAGTCGATGTCATTACTTCAGTCAATGAAATCTCACCCATGGGAGATCAGAATCAGGCCCTATTTTTTGGGATGTTTTTGATTTGTAAGCATCACTTTTTATATAAGTGCCCGGAAGTTAGTGAAGTGCTCTTTAAATGATATATTACCAGAAATAAAAGACAATCAGATAAAATAATTGTTGGCCACGTCCTGATTGTTCTATTAATGCACAAAAAGAGCTAGAATAATGACAGATCAATATCTACCACCAAACATAGTAAAACAAATCCACAGATGGCAAATACAACACATACACCCCTCAGCCCTTCTCCAAGCCTTGAAAACATGGGTGTTGCAGCATGTCCAAAAGGCTGTCACAAAGCTGGGCCCCGTTGGACTAAACGAGGGGGAGAAGGGAGAACAAGGTCTGAAATTAGGTCTCTGAATACACCTACGGTGAGGTAAAAGGCTACTGTAAATTATCACCTTTTTGAGGTGAACTGCACTTTCCTTGGAGAGAGTAATGCATCTTGTGCATTCCTGGTCTGCAATATGATTTTTATCTATAATGCCAATGGATGTTTTCAAGGTGGTATTTGATTCCTTGCACTTAAAATAGGAAAAATAGCCATGCTGGTGGCTGGAGCTGGCACAGGAGGCACCATCACTGGCGTTGCAAGAAAGCTGAAAGAGAAATGCCCAGATTGCAAAGTAAGTGGCAAACTAAAGCATCTTGGTAACTATTTCTAGCTGTAAGTGTCTTGCCAAGTTCCTTGTGGGACTAAGTTCCATTTTTCTGATCTTTGCTGGTGCACTGTAATCCCTACTGCACACATCTGCTTGGGTGGCAGTTTGAGCTGTTCACAAAAAGCATGAGAAGCATCTCATTCTCTTTTCACTTGTGAACCAGTCCGGGTTTGATTCTGAAAATTAACCACAAACTCACTATGGCCCATCTGAAATATGTTGTTCTTCCTACTATGTATATTTTGGATATCTGTTTGTATCCAAAAGATGTTTGCGCTTTCTCCTTCACTGACTTTACAAGGGGTAATTCTTTAGGATCACTGAATTCTGGCCCAAATGAAACTTGTCCCATGACATGCAAATCTTTGTGTCCCCCTCAGTAGGCATGTATTGTTCCTGTCTCTGTTACCCTTATGACTCTTGGTGCCTGCTTCCATTTTCCGATGGAAACAAGATACTAGGTTTAACACTAGTGCCTTGTTACCTGAGAAGACTTCTGCTTGCTCCTGGTACAAACTGGTAGCGATCTGACTTCTGAGTGGGATAGGGCAAACACCTTCCATTGAGCTAAACAAAATATGCATAGAATGAGCTGTGCCTTTCCCCTACAATGTCCCATATGCTGACCAAGTAAGATGAGTTGCTGAAGGGTAGGAGCAACAAGACAGTTTGCAAAAGGGGACTTGCCAAAGGACAGCTTGGGGGGGGGGGAGTCTTATTTCAATGACCACGGCCTGTATCTGCATGGATGGCATGACAGTTTTGTGAGGCAACAGTCCTAACATAACACTTTGATTTAATGGCTATGTGTTGAAAAAACAGTGTAACGGTAGCCAAATCTGAAATCCCCTTCTCCAGATTATTGGCGTCGATCCCCTGGGCTCCATTCTTGCTGAGCCTGAAGAACTGAATAAGACTGAGAAGACGACATACGAGGTGGAGGGGATTGGATATGATTTTGTCCCTACCGTGCTGGACAGATCGGTAAGTCAAGCTCCTCAATTAATCACTCCTTGCCTTCTGCTCTGAGGGGAGGGGGAGGAAATTGGAAATAGCATGGCAGCTACTCTGAGGCACACAGAGAGCGTTTCTTTGAGATTAGAGGGGTTAGGAGGCACAATGAAATTCTCTTCCCACTGTATCCCAGCAGGTAAAGCAGCCTCAGGTGAACTTCTGAGCTGGACACATTTCTCTTGCTCTTTCATTGTACTGTGTGAAAACGCTGCACAGATAGCTTTTTCCTGGAACAATCCCTTTAAATAAAACCAAAAAAAACCCCAACCTTCAACTTGATCTCTAGTCCAATGGCATCAGGTGCCCGGTAGGACTCACTTTTCTGGCAAGTCAGCTGGGAATGAAGGAGAGTGACCAGTTGTCCTTGTAGCTTTTCACACAATCATTTTATTTAAAAGGCAAAGTACTTTCTACTAGTATGGGGAACACCACTAATACCACTGTAGTGTTAATTAAGGCCCCCCCCCCCCAAAAAGCAGTTGCGGGATGTGAAGGCAGTTGTAAGTCTATAATTTGAAGCAGCTGAACAGCATCTCCTGAAACGGGGATAAGATCAGCTATGTCTTTTGTCTCCTGTCCCCTGCACTCTTAGGTGGTGGACAAGTGGTACAAGAGCAACGATGAGGAGTCTTTTGCTTTGGCACGCATGTTAATCAGAGAGGAAGGATTATTGTGCGGTAAGAGCTAGTACTGATCCTCCAAAGTTTCCTGTGAATTAGATTGCAGCATTGTGTAAATCACTTAATCTGTCAAAGGGAAACCTTTGTCAGTGTTGGAATTAGGGCTCCAGAGTTCTTTCTCTAGCCCTGAGCTCGACCCACCTTGCTCTGATCTTGTCCTCCTGTTTCACAAGTGGCTTCCACGTGTCGTGGTCTTGACTGTGTGATCTGGGTTTTGACAGGTGGCAGCTCCGGCAGTGCAATGTCCATTGCTGTGAAGGCTGCCAAGGATTTGACGGAGGGTCAGCGCTGTGTTGTCATCTTGCCTGACTCTGTCAGGAACTACATGTAAGAAACTGCTCTGTTCTCTTTTTGCTTCGTGCCTGCTGCCTTCACAGAGTGTGGGGCATCATACTTTAGCCAAGCTTTTCCACATGTCTATGGTTTTTTGGTTTCCCAACTTGAGGCCTCCGGCAGGAGTCCTGTTTTACAGAAGGTGGGAACTCAGCGAAAATCAGGCGCCTTAAAGGTATCTCAGATTGGGCATCCAAAAGTCACTAGTCGCTTTGGAAAAGTTCGAGTCCTGAGTTTCTTTAACCATTTTAACTGGGATCTCTTCTGGAACTTTTCGAGGAATGGTTGTCCTCTACTATCTCTACATTGTGCTATGAATTAAAGAGAATACTACTGTAGTAGCAATGCATGCCAGGATGCGGTGGGGAGGGGAGGGGGACACAGTGTTACACTTGCTCTAAGTCCTGCAGTTAAATTCACTTGACCCCACACTTAAAATACAGCTTTACTCTGTGACACTGTTCAGATCCGCATTTTGTAGCGTGGGAGCACAAAACTGTAAATGTATTTAATTTAATCCCTTCCAGGCCATTCATTCCTCCATTACAAGTGGTCTCATTTATTTGGTTGTGCCATTTACTTTCTTCTTTTTACAATATTTCTACCCACATATCACTTTGCACGTAAAGGGACTGACTGAATGAGTGCTATAGTTTGTTACCTATCACCATTCTGTTTGCTGGGGATGGTAAAAATATGTGCCATTGTATGTACTACCAAACACAAGTGTAAATCGCGTGAGGGAGCTGCATGACTGACTTTGCTTTCTTGCCGGTTTCCCAGGTCCAAGTTTGTGAATGCAACAATGGATGACCCAGAACGGGTTCATGAAAGAAGATAGACATTATTAACAAACCTTGGTAAGGCAGTTCCTGTGTCATTTGAGTTTTGGTGAGCCTATTGGCAATGGGTGCGGGCAACTTTAAATTGCACTAGTAGCTTGCAGTGTTTCTTGTCTGTTTGAATTGATCCCTCTGTACATTTGGGGATATGATGATGGCTACTTAATCAGTAGAAATATTTTTAGTTTTTCACTTTGAGAAAGATAAAATTCTTTTGACTTGGTGACAATTGCAATTCTTAAATGAATGAAAACTTTTTAAACTCTTCCTCCAGTCCAGTTATTCGTGATGTTTTAATGCCTCATTGATGTTTATGGTGTCATCTACTATTAATTAGGCAGGTTGAGATGCATATATGCTTTTGGGGGGCAGGGAACTGTCTTTTTCTTTTGTTTGTGCAGGACCTCACACAATGGGGCCCTGGTCCATGATTAGCACTCCTAGGCACTGCAGTAACATAAATAATAATCCTTTGTCAAGTACAGTGAAATGGACATTGTCAGCTTGACATCTAGTCAGTATCAAAACAGTTAAAAGAAGTTTGGGGATACTTAATTGCCCTAAGGCCCATGCTAGACTTCATGGTTTTCCATCTTTAAACAAATGCCTGCCTCTCTCCTGTTGCTGCTGGAAGACCCACACACAAAAACGGGGGGGAAAGTTTGCAAACAGTCTGTACAGAGAACACTGACTGGACCCAGAGTGAACAATTGGAAAAATACCTCTCTAAGGTCTTCATTTTGTATTGTAATGCCCAGAAGCCCCAGGTAGGATTCGGACTACTGCTGTGCTACATGCTGTACTAACAGAATAAGAGACACATTCTGTTTTTACAGTTGTTTAGATGGTTAGCAGTTTGGGGCAGGGGCTGTCCACTATGTGTGTGTGCAGTGCCATGTACAATAGGGCTCTGACCTTGGATGGGGCCCTCTTGGCATTACTGTATGACAAAATGATGGATGTTTAGTTTTGAGCCAAGATGCAACCCGTGGTTGTACCAGACAGTTGGATGAAATGGAGGCTAAGGGTAATGCTGATAAGAGCACATGGCTCCACCAAAACTATCTAGATGTCTCACTAAATGGCTTCAAGTCCATTAAAATGTTGTTTTCCTTTTTTGTAATCAAGATCTAAATAACCAACTGGAGATATCTGTAATCTCCTGCCTGGCCATTTGCTTTGCAAGGATTAGGAATCAATACGATGGAAAAGGGATATGGTTGTAATTATTTCCCTTCCTGAGTCCTGAAGACCCAAGTGAGCCTTTCTGCTGGTAGTGAGGGGAAATCCTGTAAGGTATTTTAGTGCATGGCTTTCAGAATGATCAGACGAGTTGCTGTAAAACCTATGTTTTGTCCACAGGTGGTGGCACCTCAAAGTTCAGGAATTAAGTCTCTCTGCTCCCCTGACAGTGCTTCCAGGTGTCACCTGTGAAAAGACCATTGAAATCCTCCGAGAGAAAGGATTTGACCAGGCACCAGTTGTTGATGAATGTGGGTATGTTCAGATATCAATATCTTCCTCCCTTCCCTCCCCCTCCAAAACAAACCTGTAAGTCAAGTTTCTGTTTCTGTTATTTACTGTTTACACACAGTAAATGAGAAGTGTGCCTTTTGTCATTTAATTCTCTGGCATCTCTTGCAGGGTCAACAAGAGTTCAGAAATGTCATACCACACAGCTTTCAGATTTAAAATGCTGTCCTGTCAGGACTACCTGCTCTTGGCCTATAGGTCTCTAGCTACCATGACCTTATATATGAAATGTCTCTGTCTATAATGAAGAAGTCCCTCCAGTTTTGTCTGGGGGATCACTGTGGACTCCTGGGTGAAGAATAGATCAAAGCAAAACCTCTCATTTAATAAAACTGAGGGTGAACCACCACTCTGCAGGGTTGGGTGTTCTCCGTAGATTCTTCATGGCATTTTGCTGCAGTGAAACTGGAAAGTGGTCGCTAACCTGGGCCTAAAGAAATTTTAAAAATCTCAAACCTTGAGGCCACGTCCAACATCTTCATTCCCTCAGCCTCCCTTGGTGAGCCTGCTGAATAGCAGAAGTTGAATGCTGATCTTTGGTGGGCTAGTGGTGACCTTAGCCTTGTCTCAAGTTTCTTATGGAGGCCGGCAGAGACTATTTAAATCTGCAGGTTCACGTAAACCACATGCAGTCGT
Organism: Dermochelys coriacea; assembly: GCF_009764565.3. Lineage (NCBI taxonomy): Eukaryota > Metazoa > Chordata > Testudines > Dermochelyidae > Dermochelys > Dermochelys coriacea. The sequence continues at coordinate 157,573,201 of NC_050068.2, forward strand.
GGTCAGAGAACTGAGTGATTTGAATAGACAGTAGAGGAAACCACTAGTTCACCCAAACCTTCTATTACTAGCTAGGAGCTCTGAGTCATGCTACTAGTGTCCATCAGCCTTGTCATTTGGAATCCCCCTGAATTTAGCGTGTGCCAGCACACGCCACAGTTTCAGTGGGAAGGACCCAAGACTATTTGCCCCACTTCCATTTTGGCTCTGGTAGTTGAGCACAGTCAGGTAGGAGGGAGGGTCAGTAAAATAGCTAATTACAGCAAAAGTAGGGAAGACTCCCATTTTAAATGTAATCCAGCCAGGACATTCACACCCAAACCCAGGACTTTCCCAGAAAACCGGCATGTCTGATTACCCAAGTTTTGAGTCTCCTTGCAGAGCAGAGTTCACTTGGGGGGTATCAACACAGCAGCGAGCCTCCCAACCCAGGTCGACAGACAAGGGCTTTTGTTACCACACTAAAAATAGCTGTGTAGACCCTGGAGCTTAGGCTCTGAAGTCCCCCCCCCCTTCCCTAAGCCTCAGAGCTCAAGCTGCGGCGTCTACACAGCTATTTTTTTACTGCAGAAGCAGAAACCTGAGTCTGTCAAGGTGGACTTGGAGCGGGCTGCCACTCATTGTGTAGAACACACCCTTGGTGGCTCTGTCTGCAGTGAGGGTGCAAGAGATAAGGGAGAGCTGCATTGTCCGCCTCCCCGCGGCGCTGGGGACAGGGTTCGGAACCTGGGCTGTAGCCCCAGCAGGAACATCTGCATTACTATTCCTAGCCCCGCAAGCCTGAGTCAATTGATCCAGGCTCTGAGCCTCAGAGCTGTTGGTTTTTTTCTTTGCGCTGTAGACATCCTCAGAATCTGAGAACACCTCTGAAAATGGTGATCTACACCATTAAGCCAGTTAAACTGACTTTTGGCCATCCTCTGAGGAAAGCCTGCTGCGAGTGCGGTTCATGGTCTCTAGAAAACCCATGAGTGTCTGCCATGTTTGACCACACCTCCTCTTCAGTGTGATTTTGGGAATGGCTTACCCTTGGGAACATGCTTTCTTCGTACTTGCTGGGAAAGTTCAGCCACAGATCATGTCGGCCAAAGTAATCTACAAGCAATTCAGACAGGTAAACCTGCTCTGTCATCTACTTTATTGTTAAAGTATGTTGTAGGTATCTGAGCATTACAGTGACATCAGCTAGAGTAAGATTTGAAGTAGGGCCATACAGAATCTTCTCTTTGAGAATGTGCCACTATGATGGCAGACCTGGGTTTGGATATCTTTTAGACTCTAAATTCAGACGGGGGTCATTGAAAGGCTCCCAGACTTGAGTTGGTTTATGGTGCCTGCAACAGAATATGAACCCTGGTGGGTTTGATAGGGACTTTTTCTTGTCATTGGGATTTTCTTTTCATGTCCCCCTTCCCCCCCCAAATCTGAATTGTAAAATGAGTGTTGTTAGCCTCCATGGGAAGAATCGTTGAACTTCAAACAGCTCTTTGTGTGTAAATTCCAATGGCAGTTGAAACCAGCAAGTGCTCGCTTTGCAACGAAGACTGGAATTGTCACAAGCTGGTGACTGATTAGTTCTGACCGCCATCAAAGTGCATGAAGCATTATGCCAGGCAAGTCCACCGGCAGTCCAGATGTGCCATATTTATTGTACAGTAAATGGGGATAATGGAACTGAGCTCCCATGGTAAAGGACTTTGAGATCTACTGATAAGCACTACAAGAACTAGGTGATATCATTAATTGGGGAGCTTATGACACTCAAAATAAATAGTAAGATATTATGTTTTGTGGCAGCTTTCTTCAGGCTTTAGATTCAATATTACATTTATAGTAAATAATTAGATCCATAATGGATCTTAATTATTAATATTTAAAATTCTGGAGAGGGAATTGTATTCAGCTGTATCTAATTCTTATAGTATGTATAATCTACTGGCTGCTTGTTTATAGCTTGGGAAAAGGAGGAGCGCTAGTGCTTTACAGACAAAATGAAAGAAAAATATTTTTTTCTCCCTAGACATCAAATCAAACATCAGGTGAAACTCTGGTGTGTAACATAACTATTTAGTTCCTGTCGTCCCTCGCTTTGCTAGTCCCTATGTTGCTCGTACCTGCATGGTGTATTCATTGTTGTATCTCTAATAGTCAGTTCTTGTGCCTCTCCTCCATTTTCTCCTGAAATACGCTGATTGAACATCCCTCTTTTCCCAGCTCCATCCCCTGGTATTTGCCACTGCTAATATGCTGGCACAAATACAGTTCTCTGTTTAAAAAAAAAAATCAGAATTACTATTATTATTAATTATTTGTTTTGCTGTAGTACCTAAGAGCCCTAGTTGTGAACCAGGACCCCATTGTGCTAGGTGCTCTACAGACCCAGAACAAAAATAGTCCCTGCCCCAAGGAGCTTACAGTCAAAGTATATAAAAGAAAAACAAAAGAATCCTAGATGTTTGCTTTTTTTTTTAATTTGGAATTAAATTTTTATTTAATTTAAAACTAATTTGGAATCTGTGTCAGTGAAATTGAGGAAAAACTTAAGAGTCCTCATTGTCCCCAAATATGGTGTAAAGAATTGTTTGAAGGAATAGATCTTTTAAGGCCGACTTCAGATAAAATGGCTATGTTTGGTGTGACTGGAAGGCAAAGCAGTCCTAGTGAAATAAGGAAACTTCTCTCATGTATGGGAGTCACAATAATTTTCTTACCAACTGGTCATCTTAGATTTGAACAAGAATTACTCTTTTGATTTAAAATGACCAGCTATGCATTTAATCTCCTGAAGCCATGAAACATTACAGTCACAAAATAACCTATTCAAAAACAGGTACTTCAGATTACCGAATAGAGAGGATGGGCCATCCTTGTGAGAAAGGCACAAGACTTGACGCAGGGAATCTGAGTGTTATTGGGATTAACAGCAGATCCCAAAGTGTGCTGGGCATTATGTAGGTGTATAGGAAAAAAAACCAGCTGTCTTGAAGAGCTATCAAACTAAAAAGGCCAAACAGGACACAGTGGGAAAAGTGAGACTTGACAATCAAAGCAATCATTGGGATTGGCTGCGTGTTGCTAGTTTTTCTGCAGTTTTTTAAAAACTCTTTGGAGTAGAAGTAGGTCAAGGGGGAATATCAGGAGCATATGTTAGCAGGGAGCAGCAAAATGTTATAGGGAGTGGATAGTGGAGGGAGTGTGATGGAGAGAAGAGACCAGAGCGATAACCAATTTCCTGCATGACCTTAGTTTTCCCCATCTGTAAAATAGGGGAATAATATTCCTTCCTCACGGGAGTGGTGTCCATCTTAATTCCTGAGTGTCTGTAAAGTGTTTGGAGAACATCAAGGTGCTAGTAGCCCAAGGTATATAAACGAATATGAACAGGAAATAGAAAAGATATTAAACCTCAACAATTTCCTTTTATATATTTTGAAAATGAGCCTCTATTCTTGCTCCCAAGCTTTTTGCATGAATAAGTCTGGGTGCCCAAGGGTTTGTATGTTCTCAGGCTCATTTTTGCTTGCACAAATCTAGCAGCAACATCACTTATCTGATTGTGTGTACACAATTTGTTTTAACCTGAGGCTCTTTACTGGAACAAGTTTTTTTTGCTGTAAGCTAATCTTTTCCCTAAATAAAACTTTCCTAACTGATTGGACGTCACAAGGCATCTGTAATTATCATGGCCCAGGAGCTGTATCCTGGGAAATGATGACTGGTCTGGGGCATTAGTTGCCTTGTGTCACTAATACCAACAGGTCATTCATCCCTGAGAAATTTCCCACATTGAGATAGTTGTTGCTGTTTCAACTGAGAAGGGGAGAAATAAAATTTTTAGTGGGAGATGCATTTTCTGTTTGTAATGACACATCATTAGAGCTGGTGGGAACTGGAATTTCCATTTGACAGGGAATTCCACAATTTCCAAATTTGTTTTTTCCAATTCAAAGTGAAACAGGAGAGTATTAAAAATGCCCACAGTATTTTCAATATTTTGAAAAGGTTTAGTCTGAGGTCAATGAGAAGATTTTGTTTGGATTTTGACTTTAGGATTTTTATATTTTTAATTTAATTTTATCTTATTACTGACATTTTGGAATAAGATGTCAAACAAAGTCACTGAGAAATAAAGAAGTCAAATGTTTCGCTTAGATTTTTTCCAAATGAAACTTTATCAAAATGAAGAACATAAGAATGGCCATACTGGGTCATACCAAACGTCCATCCAGCCCAGTATCCTGTCTACCGACAGTAGCCAATGCCAGGTGCCCCAGAGAGAGTGAACCTAACAGGTAATTATCTAGTGATCTTTCTCCACCCTCTTACAAACGGAGGCTAGGGACACCATTCCTTACCTATCCTGGCTAATAGCCATTAATGGACTTAACCTCCATGAATTTATCCATTTCTCTTTTAAACCCTGTTATAGTCCTAGCCTTCACAACCTCTTCAGGCAAGGAGTTCCACAGGTTGACTGTGCGATGAGTGAAGAAGAACTTCCTTTTATCTGTTTTGAACCTGCTACCCATTAATTTCATTTGGTGGCCCCTAGTTCTTATAACTTTTTTATATTTACTTGTTCCCATAATATAAGAACTAGGGACCACCAAATCTTTTATTATGGGAACAAGTAAATAACTTTTCCTTATTTACTTTCTCTACCCACTCATGATTTTATATACCTCTATCATATCCCCCCTTAGTCTCCTCTTTTCCAAGCTGAAAAGTCCTAGCCTCTTCAATCTCTCCTCATATGGGACTTGTTCCAAACCCCTAATCATTTTAGTTGCCCTTCTCTGAACCTTTCCTAATGACAGAAATGCCACATTCTCCCTGTCCCACCTTCTATTTAGATGCGACATTCTGTATATGTTTCCCAGACCTGAAGAAGAGCTATGTGTAAGCTTGTCTCTCACCAACAGAATTTGGTCCAATAAAAGATATTACCTCACCCACCTTGTCGAATTGGCATTTTCTGAGGAAAAATGGCCCATCAGAAAATTTTCAACCAGCTCTGCAGCTCATGTTTAGAAAACAGCGCTCTCCCCCTCACCCCCCCCCGGTATGTTATCTAATCAGATGATATGAAACACATTTCAACATTCCATTTACCAGCGAACAAATCAGCTGTATCTTGCCTCTATTAGCCAGAGGATAGAGTTTCTGCCAGTTGGTAAGAAAACTTTGAGCCTGATCCTATACATGGAAGTTTCATTGACATCAGAAGGAGTTTTGCCTCCATATGGAATTGGGCCTTATGTGCAAATTGCATGGCATCACATCTAACCCTGCCAGTCTTAGGGAGTCTTGAAGGTGTATTTTAAAAGGAAATGAGAGGAAATAAACCATGCCAAATTCTGAAAGTTTCCTAGGATTTCCATTATGAATAACAGATGCTTTTAAATTGAAGCATGCATTGTAGTTGCAAATTGTACTCTCTAGTGGTGACTCGTTCTAGCTTGCCTTTGCTTTTAACAGTCATTGCATATATATGTATTTGTGACACACATCAGTGTTTACCAATCTATGTGCAAACCCAGGAACTAAGAAAAAGTAGGTGATTTATATAGATTTAGCTTAAAATGCTTGCAGTTAGTCTTGGGAAAGTCTGTGTGCTACCGATAAAATATACGGCATAAAGAAAGGAAAACTCAAGCCTGCGTGAAGGGGGAAGAATCACAGTCTGCCTTGAGCCTTACTGAGTCAAGCCCTGGCTTGCAACACAATAACTTTCCACATAGATAATCCCTCAGAGTCGTATCCTGCTCTTGATCCACATCCAGAAGTCCCACACTGGTTGCATAGATGAAGTGCAGTATATTGCCTCTAATTCCCTGGGGTCTATCTCAGTACAGTGATAACAGGTGTGGTTATCTTTCCTCCCAGTAGAGCCCACTTAGTATCGGATGTACCCTTTGTTGGCAGACTCTGTCCTGTATGTGCAGAAAAAGGGGCTCAAAGATCTGACAAGGCTTTTCCCGGTCTTAATTCAGTTATCCTCTCCCATAATAGCTTGGATGGGGTTTTTTGGTCTCTGCATTTATTTTTTTTTAAATGTAAATGATACCTTTGAGGATCCAGGCTATATGGGCACCTAACTCCTATTGATTTCAGTGCAAGTTTAGGAACCTAAATACCCTTGAAAATCTGGGCTGTTGTCAATTTGCACGCATGCACGCGCACACAAAGTACAGTAAATAAACACTTTGTTGAGTCAGTCTATCCTGTTTCCCCTCCCCTCCCCCTCCACACCTTTTTTTAAAAAAAAAAAAAGGTGCAAGTCTCCCATAGTATAGGAGTCCAAACTCCATTTTCCAGTTCAGGCCATATCACTTACAGGAGAGGATTTATATCCCAGTCCCACACTGAGCTCCTTGCAGGATAAAGGCTGTACTCCAGGGGTAGGCAACCTATGGCACACAAGATGATTTTCAGTGGCACTCACACTACCAGGTCCTGCCCACTGGTCCGGGGGGCTCTGCATTTTAATTTAATTTTAAATGAAGCTTCTTAAACATTTTTAAAACCTTATTTACTTTACATACAACAATAGTTTAGTTATATATTATAGACTTAGAAAAACCTTCTAAAAACATTAAAATGTATTACTGGCATACAAAACCTTAAATTAGAGTGAATAAATGAAGACTCGGCACACCCCTTCTGAAAGGTTGCCAACCCCTGCTGTATTCTATAGAAGGCAAGTTCATCTGTGGTGTAACTTCACAGAAGTGTCCTTATAGGGTGACCAGATGTCCCGATTTTATAGGGACAATCCCGATATTTGGGGTTTTTCTTTATATGGACTCCTATTACACACACACACACTCACACCCCGATTTTTCATACTTGCTGTCTGGTCACCCTACATCCTTATAAAAGGTACAGCTGATAGCCCATATTACTTTTGGATGGAAAATCACCCAGTTAATATACCAGATTTGTTTTCAAATTGATGGGAGCACATAGATAATACCAAAAGATGATTGTTCATAGAATGCTATTTTTTGCTTTCTTTTAAATACCCAGCAAATGAGATTAGCCTGTAGGGCCAAATTTTCAAATGTATTAGGCACTTAACTCCCTTGGCAATTAGGTGGCTGAATACCTTTCAAAATCTGGTCTTTAGTGCTTTATTGTTCTATGTTGCTAAAGAAAAGCCTAACAATAGTTTAAGCAGGTTCATTGAATTCTTGATTCTGAGTTCTTTGTTTGTTGCTTCTGAGTAATATGTTAGCTCGGGTTTGGGTTTTTTTTGTTTTTTTTTTGTTTTTTAATGGCTCTTCTTGCTGCTACCCTCCCCAAAACATCTTTTTTCCAAATCAACTGGCAGTCTGATTTCCCCACCCCCTCACTTCCATTCCCTCCGGAGTTGTACAGGTGAGTATAGTCTTATGTTACATAGTAACATTCTTTCATTACCCACGGAACACTGATTTTTACCTCTTAGTTTTTTAAAAATCTCTCCTGTCTTTAGTGTGTGTGGGTGGGTGTGAAAATGAAAATTTCAGGTGCTACTTCCCCTGGATTTTTTTCTTTTCTTTTTTTTTTTTTTTTCTTTTTGTCCAGCTTTTTTCCAAAAACCACACCATTAACAAACCCCAAGAACTCAGTGGGACATGGATTCATTAAGTAATAGTTTTAGTGTACAGCACTTTAAACATGAACAACGCTATACAAGTGCTAATTATTATAATTTTAACGGTCTCTAGGATGGTGGGGGGCGCTGTTGAACTTTTATGTTATTACAGGACACTTTGCTTTTAAGTTGGTAACTTTCTCTCTTTAGATTCATCTGCAAGACAGCTTGGGGAAACTTTCTCATATCCTGGAAATAGACCACTTTGCTCTAGTTGTACATGAACAGATTCAGTGTGAGTATAACATAACACTCCTTGTAAAAGGTTGTGTGTGTGTGTGAGAGAGAGAGAGAGAGAGAGAGAGAGAGAGAAAACAGTACCAAATGACACCAGTGAGCTGTTATGTATGAGGCATTATATATTGTGTGGCAAAAGTTGGGTAAACAAAGGCCCCAACCACCTTACTCGTGTAGATATTCCTGTATAACACCATTACTAACATTGGATCATGAGAATGATGAAATAATTAGAAACATTCTTTACAGTGAGACTCAAGAAGCTCAGTCTGCTTAGCAGACAAAGAGTAAATTAACAAAGAGTAAATTAAGGGGTGACTTAATCACAATCAGTAAGTATCCACGTGGGGAATGGAAATTAGATAAGAGGGCTCTTCCAGCTAATAGACAAAGGTATAACAAGTTCCAGTAGCTGGAAGTTGAAGCTAGACAAATCAGACTAGGAAAAAAGTGCACGTTATAACAGGGAGGGTAATTAACTGTTGGACAAACTTACCAAGAGTTGTGGTAGAACTCGCATCACTGGAAATTCTTAAATCAAGAGTGGATGTTTTCCTAGAACATTGCTCTAGTTCAAACAGGAATTAATTCAAGGAAGTCCTGTGGCCTGTGTTGTCAGAAGGTTAGACTACATGATCACAATGGTCCCTTCTGGCTTTATAGTCTTAAGAATCTATGAGCATTGTGACCATGCACCACTTTGCACTGAGAAAATGTTTTTCTGATTGACCTCTAGCTTTTTTTGTGGGTTCTTAAAGTTGCTGTAGAACACATCATAGCATCAGAGTCATTCAAATTGTTCTTTCCATTGTGCATTATCTTGCATTTTTCTATAAAGAATTTCACCTGTTAGTGTGTTACCCATTTGTTTGCTTTGTTAGATCCCTCTAAAGTGACTCTCAAGCCCCTGTAGACTTCACTAACCTAAACAGTTGTCTTTTGCAAATGTTGCCTCTTCACTGTTCACCCCATTTCCAGATCATTCAAATAATGCTAAATATTAAGTCTCCTAGTACAGCAATGTGAGGCACTACACTGCTAACGTCTTCCATGTTGAAAACACAACTTATTCCAAACTTTTATCTCTCAGCTACTTCTTAAGCCATGATATAAATTTACCTCTCTTCCCATGACAATTTAGTTTCCTTTTGCAACCTTATGAGGAAATTTAGCAAAGGCTTTCATTTCAGTAATTCCTAGAGTGCTGTCAATAAGAATGGCAGCTCACCTCCATCTGAATGTACAATCGGTTGGGTAGGTTGGCTTAACCAGACCTGCGGGCCTCTAGAATTTTGGAGTCATAGTTGACTTCTAGTTTTAGGCAGCAGTAGATAAAAATTGAGTATGTGTGTTTTGGTTTGAGCCTTGCAAAGGTAGGAAAAATCTTCTTGTGTTTTTTCTGTAGATCACAGTGACGGCTCCTCCAGTAAGAGACAGATGGTGTGTTTGGCGTTGTTACAGCCATTGACTTGCTTAACTTTGTGACTGCACGGGAGCGGGAAAGAAGGGCCACCTAAGTTCAAGGACCACTCTGCAACATCTTCCATGGTATTTTGCAATCTCTAGAAAGAATCAGGTCTCTCTCTCTCTCTTTTCCTTTGCTAGAATGTTCTGTCTCATGTTTTGTTTTTAACATTCTAAAAATAAACACAGCTGGAATCATCCCGACTACTGTAATATAACCAGCACATCTAAATGTTGCACAGCTTTTCAGAATTGTTAGCTCTCAGCCTGCTGAAATTGGTTGACCTGGATAGAATTTATATAAAAAACAAATGTTAGACCTTACTGATTGTATTTAAAGTCTAAAACACTGTTAACACTTAATTGAAGGTAATAAAGTGAACAGCCAAGCCATTGTGTTGGAAGCTGAGGCGGAGAGCAATCTTGGAAGACTGCCTATGAGACTATGTGTTGCTCATTAACATAGAATAAGTCAGACTGGATTTGGTGACAATATGGGTATGCCTTACCTAGTAAATATTTCTGTATCTTTTCACAATGCGATTGTTAACTTGAAACAGGGTTGAGGTAAATCCTGGACTCCAGCTATAGGGTTTACCTCCAGCAGCTGTTTTGAGTCAGAGCGATCACTTGCCTTGTCTTGACTGAAATATTGCAATAAGATAGCTAACACAAGGAAGTGATCTTACTGTAAAAGCCACACCTTTTATTAGTGAAGACACAGCTTGTATCATTATTTTTGCCTGGCTGAATAAGCACATGTGTAAACAACAATATATCAAAATCAGATCAAGCTGTCTAAAGAGCGGAATTCTTAGCAGTTATGGCATGTTTCGTGCACAACAAGAAGGCAGATCTTTCCCGTGAAAACTTTTATCTAAGACTGACCCTACTTGAACTGAAATTCTTATGCCTACACTGGGTTATATAACGTCATTCTTTCCCGTCAGGAGCAAGGCGGAGGCCCTGTAAGATCCTTTCATAGCAGCCCCCTGGCCTCCTCAAGTGCTTCTGAACTCTAGATGTTACTGCAGGGAAGGAAAAACTAGCTTCTGTGATGTATAACAAAACATAAACACAACTACGACAAAATCCTGCCCCTTACTTAGACATATATAATGGACTACAGGCAATAGGGCTGCATATGTCTGAGAGAGGGCAGAATTTGGCCCATAATATTTAACAAGTGTACTGAATACACTGTGGCCATATTTACCGGTGCCCCACTGCAATGGCATTGTCTGAGCCAGTCACAGTGGAGGGGATGCTGTGCAGTTAGCTAGGTGTAACTGTATGGATTTCTTTTAGTTACAGAGGCTTCTGGTCTCTCATTTGTATCTGACTTGCATTAGTTTAGTGTTGCCCTTTCTCAAACTGTTCAGTCCCCCTAACCTTGTAATCTGGCTAATAGCAGCTCTCAGCCACTCTGCAGTGGTTAACATGATAACTCTACAGTTATGGGGGGGGGGGAATCTACTTCCTATCTCTATTATCACTGCCGTGATCCTCCTCTGATAAATATTTGCCACGGTAAAGCTCTCTGCAGCACAGAGATGCTGTCTCGGCTTCTCACTCCCTTTTGCTGTAGCAGAAAAATTCTACAGTTTACACAAAAACTCCCAAAGAAACTGCAGCTGTCAATCAACTAAAAGGAATTTATATATGTGTGTGTGTGTGTGTATGTATATGTGTGTGTATATATATATATATATATGTGTATGTGTGTGTGTATGTATATGTGTGTGTATATATATATATATATATATGTATGTATGTGTGTGTGTGTATATATATATATATAATAATGAAAATACAGATGGGTGGGGTTTTATTTATACATACGTACATACATACAATATAAAACCGCACCCATCTGTATTTTCATTTCCCTCCTTCCTTCGATCTCTGCAGGTCAGCAGGTCTCTTAGCCATACAAATGCGTCACATTTGCTTTGCAGTTTGAAAATCTGCAGCCCCTGCCTCCCAATTTAGTTTTGAACACAAACTGTAAACAGAAATATTAGTTATTTTGGAGACAGTAGCCTTGCTGGTCTGGAGAGGAGAGAAATTAATGTGTAATGGGAGATGAGAGTTAAGACTGGCTTTGGACGTTTCTTTACCTTCTGTAGCATGACCATCTCTATTTTGTTTTGTAACTGCTTCTCTTTACTCTTAAAAGTTGAATATTAAAAAATATCATCATTATAACAACTTCAGGCTGCTTCATGTTAACTCTTTAATGTCATATCCATGGCTACTAAATGCTTCTGCCTTTGGCCTCTAAGCTTATTCAACCCAGGGTCTGATTACCTCAAACACCAGAAGTCCCCTGAAGTTACTGTTATAACAAAGTTACACAAAGTGTCTGAAAGACTTAAAGCTCTCCCTGTTGCTTGGAGCCAGTGAGCAGCTTAGATAGCTTTAAAGAAATGCTCCCTTCCACTTGGTCCTGGACTGATTTAAATAATTTTCTAACTATTGATGGAACAGTACCATTGGGAGGGGATCTTATAGACAGTTGCATCTGGCAGAATTGTCCCAGTCCTGAAATGGACTTGGAGGAAAAAGTAATCGAATGCAGTGGTCTGTTCAAAACTCCCTGTGTATTCTATGGCAGCAATCTCAAACTGTGGGTCGGGTTTGCCTAAAAATCTCTGTATTTACAGTGCTGTGAAGACCAAATAAGGCTGGCAGAGAAGTGTGTGTATTTGAGAGAGAAACTCAAGTCTTGTGTCCAAAGCTTGAATAGAACTATTTTTACTGGGGGGGGGTGAGTGTGTGTGTGTGTGTCTGCACCCTCCATATTATCTAGCTTTTTTGTAAACGGATGCTGGCTATCTTACTTAAAACTACTTTACACAGGGATATTTGTTGAAATGTTGCATTGCATTTGTATGTCTTTCTCTTTAATTTCAACCCTTTTGGTTTACTAGTGACTCTGTAAAACATTAGTTTTCTTATATGAAGGCAATTTTTTAAACTAAATCTGTGTAATTCATCTTTGCAAGGTTTCCTAGTAACTTCACGTGTCAGATAAGGATTTAGAGAGCTTTTAAAGTCCTTTTTTCCACTCATGCCATTTCTGTGGCTGACTCCAGAATTCCATGTATGTAGTGTAATTGCAGGCCATGTTGGTCCCAGGATATAGACAGACAAGGTGGTGAGGTAATATCTTGTATTGGACCAACTTCTGTTGATAGAGACAAGCTTTTGAGCTACACAGATCTTCCTATAGCTTGAAAGCTTCTGGTCCAATAAAAGACTCTCTCTCTCTCTCTCTCACCTTGTCTCTCCAGAATTCCATGTAATTCATTTAATTGCTCCTGCTGGACAGACGTAATCTTCAGAGTTCACCACTGGGTGCTGTCTTAACCATAGATTGCAATACAGAGCTTCATGCAGCAAGTAATACAGTGTTTTAAATGGTGTTAGCCATGCAGAATTCATTCAACGCTCTTTCTTACTGTTAATGTCAACATTTAAGGTACTCTTCAGTAATTAAGGGAAGTCTTTTATGTTTTAAAAGGAACATATTCAATACAATGTGCTGTATTTATTGCACAAAAGTTCAATGTACATTATAAAGAGTTCAATAAAGCTACTTGAGTGACTTAAATGGATGGTATATTTTTAATTTTGCTGTTGGCAGTCCAAGTTGAAAGTACCTTTGACTATAGACCTGTTGTGTGAAATTTCCATCAGTCATAAGGCACCACCCAGTTCCAATTGGTTGGCTGTAACTTTATCTGCCCTTTTTATCTCTCTGGGAGGAGCTTGGGATATGTGCGGATCCTGGAAGAGAGCCATGTTTTCTCTGCCCTATGTTTCCTAACAAAACACATGCAACAGTAAAGATGCAAAACTTACGCACACACACAAAAGGCAAATGCTAAGGTGTTTACAGCAGCATTTACTTACCCACATTGCAAGCCTGTATTGATTACTAATTGGACTGATATTTGCATACATGAATAAATAGGAACAGTACGGATCAGTTAACATGCTATGAGAACTTGGTGTCTTTTTTAGTTGTACAGTAAACTCACACTGTTAATGATGCTGTAACAAAACTTTAGTTTTTAATTTTCTTTCTTTTTTTAAAAAATAAGCTGTCAGGGGAGAGGGGAAATGCTATCTGCATTGTATGAAACTACTTGTTTGTGTGTGTTGCATAGTTACACAATGTCTCAGTTAATTGCTCATCTTAAACCAGAGCAGAAATGGTTTATTTGCCATGCACTAAAGTAAACATTTAATCTCCTTACAAAAATTAAGTTATAATTTGCACGGCAACAGCTCTTCATGTGGACTAGCTACTTGTGAAGTTTGAAGCTCAAGTCTTTCAGATCTATGTGTATGAATATTTTCATTTTTTTTAAAGCAGAGAAATTATATTTAGAATGCCCCCCAACCCCCATCAATAATAGCTAGACAGATATTTTTCCTCCAAACCTCCATTTTTGGTATCAATCAGAAGATTCGATTTTGTCCTATTTTTTTCCCCTTTCTTTTTCTTTTTGGAATGTTTCAGCCCAATGGGAGAATTTTGCAAGAAAGGAGTGACTATAGCACACTTATAATTGAAGTCACAGTGCAACATTTGCTCTGTTTTGTGACTTAATGTTTTTTCTTAAGTTCGACTTTTGAGGTGTTGATCAGTGACCCAGTCTAAAAGTCATTCTTGGACAAGAGGTCCTGGATTGCTCAGTGGATGTGTAATACAACACGAAGACACCCTGAATACCTCCTAGATTACTGGTTGAAATATAGCCCACCTAGGTAGCGACTGCAAATAACTTCCATCAAATGTTTGGTAGCATATAGAAAATGAATTCTGATCATTTCAGTTCAATATCTAGTGGACAGGTGTTGCTTGCAAACCCACTGTTGCAATGATGCAGCACTAGTGGTGCCCACAGCAGAGAACAATGGCTAACGGAGCATGGGGGAACAGGGCAGTCTTAGCCATAAGTTTAAAGCTGTCTGCCTACGGTGCCACTTTCAGTGGAGCAGCAAGAGTGTCTCTGATCACTCCCTTCAGTTCATTCCCAAACTCCTGTTCAGCCTGCAGTTTCTATCTACTTGCTTACTTACCCCACTCCAAAAAGGGTTTCCTGTTTCTGCTCACTTGTGTGCAGCAGTTCCAAACATGCCCCCAAATCCTTTGTACATTTGCTTCTTGAAGCACTATGCAGCTAAAGCGAAGGACTCTGGGGGTACCCTTTGGTTCTAAAGGCAGCTGCTGTGGGTGACTGATCAGAAACAGGGACCCCCTTTTGGTAAGAGGAAGTGACACTGATGGGAGACATGGTGGAAGGGAGGAAGCCTAGATTTGCAAAACAGGCAGGTATGCCTGGGGTTGATAAATGATTGAACCCTCCTCATCCCTAGAGGTGCTCCCCCTGAATAAGGTGGGACAATGCTCGGAAGCTTGCAAGGTGCAATCTTTGCTGAGCCCGTTCTGTAGATAGAGGACTTCAGTCCACAAAACGATCTTTCATAAGCGATAAATTCCCTTTTAGAAAAAAGTCCTGTTACTGATGGAGGTGCCTGTATCTATCCCCTCTGGGTGGTAAAAGCTGAAAGTCCCACAGACATGCTGGAGATGGGCAGAGGGAGCTCAAAAATAAAGGCAAACCCCCCAAAAATTCCACAATATTGTCTTTTTAAAACAACTCAGGATTTGGGGGGGCCCTAACTTAAGAGTTTTGAACCTGTGGGTTTGGCAATGCTGGGATTAGCGAGGAAAAGGAGGTAGTCGGTGCTGCTCTACCCTACATGCCCTCAATTTGGGGACACAAGGAATTCAGGACACAGGCGTAGCCCAATGGTCAAAGATTTCTGATCTATAGGCATAGGGCACAGGTACACACAGCATGATGGGAGGAGTGGTAGATACGCTGGAGGGGAGGGATAGGATACAGAAGGACCTAGACAAATTGGAAGATTGGGCCAAAAGAAATCTAATGAGGTTCAATAAGGATAAGTGCAGGGTCCTGCACTTAGGATGGAAGAATCCAATGCACCGCTACAGACTAGGGACCGAATGGCTCGGCAGCAGTTCTGCGGAAAAGGACCTAGGGGTGACAGTGGACGAGAAGCTGGATATGAGTCAGCAGTGTGCCCTTGTTGCCAAGAAGGCCAATGGCATTTTGGGATGTATAAGTAGGGGCATAGCGAGCAGATCGAGGGACGTGATCGTTCCCCTCTATTCGACACTGGTGAGGCCTCATCTGGAGTACTGTGTCCAGTTTTGGGCCCCACACTACAAGAAGGATGTGGATAAATTGGAAAGAGTACAGCGAAGGGCAACAAAATGATTAGGGGTCTAGAGCACATGACTTATGAGGAGAGGCTGAGGGAGCTGGGATTGTTTAGTCTGCAGAAGAGAAGAATGAGGGGGGATTTGATAGCTGCTTTCAGCTACCTGAAAGGGGGTTTCAAGAGGATGGCTCTAGACTGTTCTCAATGGTAGCAGATGACAGAACGAGGAGTAATGGTCTCAAGTTGCAATGGGGGAGGTTTAGATTGGATATTAGGAAAAACTTTTCACTAAGAGGGTGGTGAAACACTGGAATGCGTTACCTAGGGAGGTGGTAGAATCTCCTTCCTTAGAGGTTTTTAAGGTCAGGCTTGACAAAGCCCTGGCTAGGATGATTTAACTGGACTTGGTCCTGCTTTGAGCAGGGGGTTGGACTAGATGACCTTCTGGGGTCCCTTCCAACCCTGATATTCTATGATTCTATGATTTCTATGCTCACCTGGACAAAATATCTGAGTCAGCAGGTAAGGTAAGTGACAGTTCTTTCTGCCCCCAGTTAAACCTGTGCAAGTGTGCTGGAAATACAGTTGCATGAGCACAAGTGAGGGCTAGTTTTAAAGGCAATAATTACATAAGGCACTCAGTCCTGTTAGTGAATAAACAACAAGTAATGCTTCTGCCAGTCAGAGTTGGCAGCAATGAGGGCCGGATTCAGTATCTAGGGGTTCCTTTTCAACAATACAACCCAAAACTGGCTCAAAAACCCTCACCCAGTGACCTGGGACAATTAGACACCACTCCCTGACTTCCTGTAAGAAGCAATACTTCCCCTTTCGCAAGCGCAGAGTCTGAGTTTAGCAAGAACTTCTAATAAAAGGAGGTTTCAGAGTAGCAGCCGTGTTAGTCTGTATTCGCAAAAAGAAAAGGAGGACTTGTGGCACTTTAGAGACTAACAAATTTATTTGAGCATAAGCTTTCGTGAGCTACAGCTCACTTCATCGGATACATTCAGTGGAAAATACAATGGGGAGATTTATATACACAGAGAACATGAAACAATGGGTGTTTATCATGCACACTGTAAGGAGAGTGATCACTTAAGATGAGCTATTACCAGCAGGAGAGCGGGCTGGGGGGGAGGGAGGGAAACCTTTTGTAGTAATAATCAAGGTGGGCCATTTCCAGCAGTTGACAAGAATGTCTGAGGAATAGTGGGGGATGGATATAAACATGGGGAAATAGTTTTACTTTGTGTAATGACCCATCCACTCCCAGTCTCTATTCAAGCCTAAGTTAATTGTATCCAGTTTGCAAATTAATTCCAATTCAGCAGTCTCTCGTTGGAGGTCTGTTTTTGAAGTTTTTTTGTTGAATAGCAGCCACTCTTAGGTCTGTATTCGAGTGACCAGAGAGATTGAAGTGTTCTCCAACTGGTTTTTGAATGTTATAATTCTTGACGTCTGATTTGTGTCCATTTATTCTTTACGTAGAGACTGTCGAGTTTGACCAATGTACATGGCAGAGGGCATTGCTGGCACATGATGGCATATATCACATTGGTAGATGCGCAGGTGAATGAGCCTCTGATAGTGTGACTGATGTGATTAGGCCCTATGATGGTGTCCCCTGAATAGATATGTGGACAGAGTTGGCAACAGGCTTTGTTGCAAGGATAGGTTCCTGGGCTGGTGGTTCTGTTGTGTGGTGTGTGGTTGCTGAAGTGAAGAAACGGATTGACAGAGCTGGAAGAGTACCCAGAAGTCACCTACTACAGGACAGGCCCAACAAAGAAAATAACAGAACGCCACTAGCCATCACCTTCAGCCCCCACCTAAAACCTCTCCAAAGCATCATCAAGGATCTACAACCTATCCTGAAGGACAATCCATCACTCTCACAGATCTTGGGAGACAGGCCAGTCCTTGCTTACAGACAGCCCCCCAACCTGAAGCAAATATTCACCAGCAAATATTCACCAACTTACTTGGGAGTGGGTCTTTTGCTCTGGGTTTATGTTTATGAACTTAGGTGCCATAAGTACTCCTTTCTTTTTAATAAAAAGAGGGAAGTAACTCAGCATTAATTTGGGAAAACACTGCAACTAAGAGGACTAAGAAATTTATTTGAGCATAAGCTTTTGTGAGCTACAGCTCATTTCATCGGATGCATTCAGTGGAAAATACAGTGGGGAGATTTATATACACAGAGAACATGAAACAATGTTCTCTTGCACCAGAAACACTGTCCCAAAATAGATCTAATACTTAGGCCTAGGTATCAGTGATTTCAGCTTTGCAGCATGCAACAAGACTCTCAATTAAGTCTAAATTACCTCTTTTATTATACTGTGGAGAGAGCAAGGGTTAAATGGTGTCCAGGACCTTAAACAGGGCCCTCACCACCAAATACCTGTCCCCACCCTCTCAACTCATTGGGCTTTGGAACCCATGCCTAGTGAGTGCCATTAAGTTGACGGTAAGGCCCTCCATTGGGGTATGCCAGGCACAGTTCTGCTGCCCTCAGTTCACACAACAAGGATAGCATCCCTTTATTGTTCCTGCCACAATAACAGGGAGACTGGGGATCCAGCCCCAGCCACGCGATTATTTGGGCAAGCAATTCCCATCATGCTGAGTATCTAAGCAGGGTGGGTGTGTTCATGCAAACAAGATCAACTCCTGAAGTCCTTTTGCACAGCTCACCACTAGATGTCAGAGGAGAGCTCATTCAGACTGTTTACATCCATAACACAAAAATCCCCTGAGGACACTAGGCTAGAATTGTTTAGATTTAGTAATGCAGAGACGGCCAAGCTAATTGCTTAAATACAGGCAGCAACAAGAGCTAGATCCATAAAGGCACTTGGTTGCCATAGTTCAACATTTAGGCACCAGTGAGATCTTCACAGCTCCTCCTCAGTTATTCTCTAAACTTGTAGGTGCCTAAATTCCCTAGTTGCCTAGATCTCTGCCTGCAAAGTCCCCATAGAACCTTAGCTCACACAGGTGAGCATGTGTAAAACTGCCTAAGTCCAGACACTGCCAAGCTACTAGGTGCCCTAGCTCACACCTAAGCCCCTAGATAACCACCCATCTGGTAGCTGTGCTCAGAGCATGCCGACTGGCCTCGCACAACAGACAGCTGAGGGCAACTTGTGTATATACATGCGCTTAATCGCCTGCTGGTCAGGGTATTCATGGGATGTGGGAGATCTGGTTTCAGATCTTTGCTCTGCCTTATTTAGAGCAGGGACTTGAACTTTGAGTTTTCATATCCCAGATGAGTGTCCTAATTCATTGGGCCAGAGGAAGAGCATTGACTTTGTCGCTCAGTGATTCATGCACTCACCTGGGAGGTTGGGGACGTGAGTTCTGGTCCCTGGGCCAATGAATATTAGTTCTACACAAATGGAACCACTCCAAGAGGAGGGCTTGAGAAAAATCCCAGTATAGCCTAATGGTTAGGGCACTCAGGTGGGCAATGGGAGCACTATGTTCACATCCTGTTCCAAATCAAGGAGTGCAGGGGATCTGAAACAAAAAGGATTGGGTTTCTCTTCCTCACCTCCTTTTGGGAAACCCCCTTAGGAATGTCTGTTAAAAGTAAGGAGTGTGTGGACCACCATGTGCCATGACCAAGGCAAAGTATTTACCAGTTGCAGTGGGGGGCTTGGTTGAAGAAGAATGTGTTTTACCTTTGGGTGATGGCTCAAGGAAAACAGAGACATCCTCCGTGTTTTAGAACTGTGCTGCGCTGGATTGTTCTCATAGAAGACATGAACAATTTACTGGGAAAAATATAAGAAGCGCAGGTTATCCCACAGCTTGTATTATAATTTTGCCAGATAACAAGACACCCCAGCTCCTTGACCACACTGAGACGTATTCTTCTTTCCTCTGCCAAACTCTGAGGTAACACAGATCTGGACATCTCTGAGGGCACCAGCAATGAAGGAACAGCTGGGAAGAGGTGGTGTACTTTAAAATTAATGTGCAGGTGATACAAACAAATACTAAAGTCTTTTGAAAATATAGGCCCTATTGAGCCCCACATTGTGGTAACTAAGAGAAATTTTGAATTTCCTAAAACGTGATTGTTGTATTCAGTTGTATTCATTCAATTTCTGTCTATAATTCCATAAAGATTAGGACTTAACTTTGATACCCTCACTCATGTTGAGCAGTAGCTTACTTTGTAAGTGATACTACTGACTTCAGCTGGATTACACATAAAATCAGATATACTCAGCATGAGCAGAGGTATGGAATCTGACCCTTAGTGAGAAGAACGTTTTATTGTTTTTTAAAAAAGACTTTAAAAGATTTCTTTTCTTAATGAGAAAAAAGAATAGTTGATAGATGTTGTTTTTCAGGTTTCAGCCATGGAGTGAAGCTTTATGTTCATATAAAGATTGTATAATAAGCATACAGACTTCTGATATAGCTAACTACTGATATATTTTTTTCAACCTTAAACAGTCATAATTCATACAATGTGAAAGTGAAAGGACCAAGTCCTCTATTGGCTAGCATAATTCCATTGACTTCAATGGAGTCATGCTAACCAGTAAAGAATTTGTCTCTAGGCTCTTACATCAAAACAACTTTACCTTAAGGCATCCTTTAAAACCAGTGAAAAATGTTCTGCTTTGAATGTTCAGACCTGCCATTTTCAACTTTGCTAGACTGTTTTTCTTCACATGTGGGTGGATTTCCCTCCTCCTTGAGGAAGGCTGCACTCACACCAAGCTTCACACTATAGCTTCAGTTACTTTTTAAAAAGCCACAGGAAACATTTGTCACAGGGAAATGTGTGTGGTTTTCTCCTTCCACAATGGAATAAGCTTAAAAACAAGCACTGAACCAACCTGCCTCCAAGTTTCCCCCAGAATTCACCTTTGTGCTGCACCCATCCTTCCTAATGAGAATTCTAGATTCCCATCGAAGAGAAAATCAAGCTGAGAGGTTGGCTTTGTGGTCATGAAATTCCTAAGCAGCTGGGCACCCACCAGTTCAAACTAGTGGAGCCAGATCAGCGCTTCATCCTTTCAAAGGCAGAGTAAATTGAATAGTACTCAATTAATCAATGTGAAATCTTTCAGATGATCTTTAAAAAACAGAAGCCCTATCTGCTCCTTCTAGACATAACTTATTCAATGTGAGAGCAAGGAATTTCCCAGATGTCTTTGCCCAAAATGTGCCATCTTCTCTCTGCTACTGTCCTATGACGTGTTGCAGTCTGGTTGTCTACCTTGGTGCAGCTTTCCTGCCCGAAGAAAGTTCATTTCAATGGAAGCACTCTGAGGTCTTTCAGGGTAAAAGCTGGTATGTAAATACAAAATCTGAATGCACCCCGCCTCTGAAGGGAACTGTCATGCAAAATTTAAATAAACAACTGCCATTTACTTATATGATCTGGTTTTTTTCTACTGTTAATAACATTTGCAGATGGAACTTGAACATTGCACCGTAGGAAGGTAAGAATATACAACATGTACCACTTTGTTTTTTTATGTTATATACTCATGATGAAATTAATGGGAGTTGTTTGCATGGAATGAAGATATGATGGAGTGTCAGAGCTAAACTCTGTTCCCCACAAGATGTGTGGGCTGAACTGCCCCATCATCGGAGCACCACACGTTGGCAAGGCAGCATCAAACCAATACAAAATTCCTGTGTCTTCAGTAAAGAGTGTGCAAGGCAGATCTGGCTGTGTGAGGAGGTTATAGACCCATGCTGCTCAAACACACCGTTGATGTTCATCTCACAGTCAGTCCCATATCTAGACTAGATTTAAGCATGTATTGGTTCAAAGTATATTTGTGAAGGGAGATATCGAGGCCAGAATGGACCCCTTGGATTATTCTTTAACTGGAATGTACACAGAACATCATTCTTACTGGGACTAACATTATTTGGAGCACCTTTATGTGTGACCAGGAAGACTGGGTCACATCAGATAACACACAGGATTGTTCCACTATGGATTATCCCTGGCAATGTTTTCCAGAGATTCAACATATCACAAAGGCCAAAGATAATGTCATCCCTCTGCTGGGGCCTCTGTCTGTTATGTTTATTGCCTTGGAAAGGTTTGGGTCCAAAACAAATAGTCATTGCTGCTTTTTATAACCTGCGTTCATGTACGACAGCAAAGTTTCCCACACATCTCCTTTTTAATAGTTGTTCATCTCAGCCAGCAAGCAATCACTTGAAAATCCTTATAGAGTCCTTAGCTAAGGGTGCAAAGGATCCCTAGGTGCTATACCCTGATTTAGTAATAAAGCTGCTAGCAACAGGAATCTGGAAAAAAATCTATAACTAACCTCTTTCAGCGCCCCGCCCATCAATCTTAAAGTGTATCAGACATGCTAGGCAGTTAGTTGCGTAATCCTAGAACTGTTCTCCCATAATACCATGCCTTTGTACCTGAGGGTGACAGAATAAAACCTTATGGGAGCTGGTGCTACTCAATGTGAGTAACTGCTGCGGAATCAGGCCCTGAAAATGTGTTTGATTGTAGAGTTCCCCAAAGACATGAAGGATATTCGTACAGTGGGGTGCACCAAAGCGTTTCTTATCCTTCTGTTATGGTCTTAGTTTCTGACTCAGTGAGACCCCTAAGCACATGCTGATCTTTAAAGTTAAGCATATGCTTAAGTACTTTGTTGAACTGGGATGGGTTTAAGCATGTGCTTAAGAGCTTGCCAAACGGAGGCCTGAATGTACATGTGCCTGGTGAATTTTTAAAACTAAAGCTAAGTAATGAACCCTAAAAAACTGAATCAATAAATAAATTGCACATTCTATTTACATCCTGACCATTAAGATTTTGAGATGAATCACATACTAAACCTGAGCAGGTATACATGCTGTGAGATCGCCCAATCAGTATCTTTCATGAAGTGTTCTAACGCAGCTGATTGGCTTTCTCTCACACTGCTGCAGATATAAACAGGCAAGCTAAAGCATTAGGGGGAAGTCACTCAGCAACTATCTTGAGGCCAGGTAAGTATATCTTATCTAATACTCTCAGTATTTCTCTTCTAATAGTACATGATATATATGCGGTTTTTATTAATCAGATAGCATTGCTTTGATTTTACTGTAGCCTGTGACTTGGGGGCCATATTCCAAGGTTTGATTAGGGTTCATTGAGAATCTGTGTTAACAAGTTCTGGATAGTCCTATTTTATTGGAAAACTAAACTTCTATTTGCCTAGCTTGGTGAGATTTTTAAGAAAAACATTTTCTATTCACTCACTTTTAAATTACACAAAGATTTGAATTTTCTTTGAGTGCTGCAAAAGATGGGATGGGCAAATAGTATGAAAATCTTTCTAT
This sequence comes from Dermochelys coriacea, assembly GCF_009764565.3. Lineage (NCBI taxonomy): Eukaryota > Metazoa > Chordata > Testudines > Dermochelyidae > Dermochelys > Dermochelys coriacea. The sequence goes on from NC_050068.2 coordinate 157,596,149, forward strand.
TGTGCCAAACCCTTCTTTATCTCTTCATTCAGTCTAATGTATGAAGGTTTCTTCGCAGAGCAGGGATGTTTTCTTTCATTTGAAGAGTTATCAGTGCAATGTGATTAAATACCCATAAACTAAATCTGCAAAACACTTCATACGCATCAGCTAAGGTGACGTGTCCTGTGCAGCATGTTAGACACAACTTACATAGCTGCAACGCCACAATCACACGCGCTCCAAGCCCTGTTTCCCCCTTGCTGCCTCTCTGTCCAATATGTCCTGTGTTATTAATTTAGACCAGGGGTAGGCAACCTATGTCACACATGCCAAAGGCGGCATGTGAGCTGATTTTCAGTGGCACTCGCACTGCCCTGGCCACCAGTCGGGGGGGCTCTGCATTTTTAACTTAATTTAAATGAAGCTTCTTAAACACTTTAAAAACCATATTACTTTACATACAACAATAGTTTAGTTATATATTGTAGACTTATAGAAAGAGACCTTCTAAAAACGTTTAAAATGTATTACTGGCACGTGAGACCTTAAATTAGAGTGAATAAATGAAGACTCAGCACACCACATCTGAAAGGTTGCTGACCCCTGATTTAGACATTAAATTCAGTACATTCTGTGCTTGCACAAATGCTTCAATTTCAATGTGCTACAGACTTCTTGTGTTGAAAATGAGTAACTGCATCACAGAGACTGTCATGGAGGGGGCAGACCTGGATTTTTTTTTTTTTTTTTTTTTTTACTAGTTGAGCAGAGACCAAGTGGAGCTTTTGCCACATGCGAGAGGTGGGTTTGGGTTTTGGCAGCAGGAAAAGTAAGATTTCTCAGCCACCTCTTTAAATGTTTGATTAATTAATGCCAAAGGCCAGTATAGAATGTGATTTTTAGCAAGGTAAGTAATGTCCTGATTTCAGATTATGTTCAAAGTACTGCATAATTATGTCTCAGAATTTAAGTTTACATTTAAAACAAAATAAGTTTCTAACCTTTATGGCTGGGAAGATAGACTTCAAAAACAGGACTCAAGTGTAACCAATACCCTAATGTCTGCAGACTCAGGCAGACAGGATGAGACAATGCCTCTAATAGAAATGTGAACTCCCCTACTTATTATGAAGCCTAATCATAACAAGAACATATTATTCTAGTACTGACTGCTTATCAATAATATCCAGCAAATGTGCCCCCTGCTGGATGTAGGGACAGGTTCTGGGGTGGGAGTGGAGGTGGAGGAGCAATGGAACAACTAACTGCAGTCAAGAATGATTAGGGTTAGGAATGAGGAAATGAAACACTCTCTCCCAAAATTTTAAGTGACAAAAAAAGATATACCCCCCTTCCTAGTGACAAGCTTCTGTCCGTGACCCTTGTTATGAGAGCTGCTTGTTGGGAAGTGTGTTAATCTCCTTTCAGACTTCTTCAGTTAATCTCTTCTTTATAGACAAGTGACTTGTGCTCCTTGTCCCTTAATTCACAAGGCAAATAAGGATCTGCTTAGAGAGACACTCCCAAGGCTGGCAAACCCAAATTGTAAGAACACTAACATTTTAAAAACTTTTGTTTTAAATCTCCAAACTAGCTGCAGGTTCGGTGCAAGTGTTGGGAAGGAGTTCAGAACATCCATTTTTTAGCCAGATTGATTCATATGTCCTTAGTCATAACTAGTACTTAGTCACCCATTTCCTGCCAGTACTCCCAGTCTGTAAAACGGTGGCTGGAGTGAGTGCTGCAGGCACCAACCAGTCTAAAGGATCAATGCATGTTCTTCCATGGAACATTTTATTAGAACAAAAGCACAAGTACATTGTCGACCTATGTGAGTCTTGTTATTAGTCTCACAATATCTTGTATTTTCTTTAAGTCCCAGGACCTGGAATCAGTTGGTGATGTGAGACTCTCCGTTTTTTGTTGTTGTTGTTTTGTTCTTTAACGTCTGTTTTTAGCCTTCAAGTTGTGGAGAAAAACTTGAAAATGTGACTCTCAAAGACCAGAAGACAATCTAAAAGAATCCAAGATCATTGGCTTGAAAATAATGAGACTTTAAACTTAATCTCCATTCATAATTTTAAATGCTTCAAAATTCAATTCATGGCTAATTTGGGAGTAGGAGGATTGTATCAGATTAATAGATTCGAAAGCCAGAAGGGGCCATTGTGATCATCTAGTCTGATCTTCTGTATAATACAGGCCATAGAACTTCCCTAAGGTAATTCCTAGAGCAGATCTTTTAGAAAAACATCCAGTCTAGATTTTAAAATTGCTGGTGATGGAGAATCCCCCACAAACCTTGGTACATTATTCCAATGATTAATACTCTCACTATGAAAATCTACGCCTTATTTCCAGTCTGAATTTGTCTAATTTCAACTTCCAGCCAATGGATCACATTATACCTTTCTCTGCTAGACTGAAGAGCCCATCTAGGTACCTACAGACTGTAATCAAGTCATCCCTGAACGTTTTCTTTGTTAAGCTAAATAGAGAAACTCGAGCTCAATCACTATGCGGCATGTTTCTAATCCTTCAGTCATTCTCATGACCCCTCTCCAGTTTATCAACGTCCTTCTTGAATTGTGGGCACCAGAACTGGACACAGTATTCCAGCAGCAGTCATACCAGTGCCAAATGCAGAGGTAAAATAACCTCTCTACTCCGACTCGAAATTTCTCTGTTTCTGCATCACAGGATTGCATGAGCTCTTTTGGGCACATCATCACATTGGGAGCTCATTTTCAGCTGACTATCCACCTCCATCCCCAGGGTTTTTTTTTCAGAGCACTGCTTCCCAGGATAGAGCCCCCCCACCCCACCCATGCCAGCATGTTCTACGTTTTTTGTTCCCAGTTGTATACCTTTATATGTATAATGTATAATGCTTGCGTGTGCCCAGTTTACCAAGTAATCTAAATCATTCTGAATTAATGATCTGTCCTTTTCATTATTTACCACTCCCCCAATTTGTGTCATCTGCAATTATCATTTATTTTATATTTCTTTTAGGTCATTAATAAAGATGTTAAACAACACAGGGCCAAGAACCAATCCCTGAAGTGTCCCACAGGAACACACACACCCGATGTTCTTTCTTTTTACAATACTATAATAAATTTTGTACAAAGTATGCCTTGTGAGGAATCATTTCATAACTCATAATCTGCTGAACATTATTGTCCTGGTAAAATATGTACGGCAGCATTATATATGAAGTTATAAAAGATTCCACAATCCAGATTGTACCCTGGGAAATGTCACAGTGATGTTTCCCCATTTACAGTTTTGAGACCTAGGAGTTAGTCATTTTTAATCCATGTAATGTGAGTCATGATAAGTTTATATCATTCTAGTTTTTTAATCAAAATCTCATTCAGCACCAAGTCAAATGCCTTACAGAAGCCTAAGTATTTTACATCAACACTATTACCTTTATCATCCAAACTAGTAATCTCATCAAAATACATGCAAGTTTGGCAGGCTCTATTTTCCATAAATCCTGTTCATTTGCATTAATTACACTACCTTCTTTTATTTCTTTATTAATCGAGACATATATCAGTCACTCCATTGTCTTGCCCAGAACTGATGTCAGGCTGACTGGCTGATAATTACCTGGTCATCCCTTTTGCCTTTTTAAAAATTGGCCAAAACATTAGCTTTCTACCAGTCTTTCAGAACTTCCCAAGTATTCCTAGACTTATTGAAAATCAACACTAATGGTCCAGTGAACCCATCAGTCAGCCATTTTAAAACTCCTGGATGCAAGTTATCTGGACCTACTGATTTTAAAAAGTCTGACTTTAGGAGCCCCACAGATATTAATGAAAAGAAAAGGAGTGCTTGTGGCACCTTAGAGACTAACACATGTATTTGAGCATAAGCTTTCATGAGCTACAGATCACTTCATCGGATGCATTCAGTGGACTGAAGTGGGCTGTAGCTCATGAAAGCTTATGCTCAAATAAATGTGTTAGTCTCTAAGGTGCCACAAGGACTTCTTTTCTTTTTACGAATGCAGACTAACATGGCTGCTACTCTGAAACCAGAGATACTAGTGGCATGCAAAGAGTATTACCATCACCATATGATGACATTTCATCACCTGTTTCTCCCCCCCCATACAGAACACAAATATTTATTGAAAACTTCTGTGTTTTCTGCATTATTATTGATAATTCTGCCATTTCAACTAGTAAGGGACCATTACTATTGTAAGGATTCTTTTTGTTTCTAGTATGTTTTAAAAGTAATTAATGTTCTTAACACTGCTGACCATAGATTTCTTCTTGTGTCCCTTGGCTCCTCTTGTCAATTTTCTACAATTCCTAACTTCTTCTGATTTATATTCATACTATCAACTTCTCCTTTCTGCCGTTTTGTTATATATATTTACAGGAGCCTTTACTTCCCCTCAAACAGTTTTGTTTTTAACCAGGACAGTCGTCGTCGTCTTCTTCACTAGGTTGTGGGATTGTGGCTTTTTCGGCAAATAGTAAAGTGTTCTTAAATGATTCCCAATTATCATTCACATTTTTCTGATTATATTTTTCCTCTCAGCTGATTTGAATCATAATTGTTTTTAGCTTTGTGCAATTAGTCCTATTAAAGCACCAAGTATATATATTACTAGCCTGGACTAGCTTACACATTATAGAAGTCATGATCACTTGTACCTAAGCTCCCATTAACTTTTAGTTCTGTGATCAGTTCCTCTCTATCTGTTAGGAGAAGGTTTAATAAAGAATTCCCCCCACACTGGCTGCAACACTTTCTGAGTTAGGAAATTGTCATCTATAAAGCTCAAGAATGTTTTTGTACCGGCACCATGAGACCTCCAGCATATGCCACTCAAACTGAAGTCCGCTATGATCCCATACTGTAGATAGCGGTGTAAGGAAGTGGTCATCCTGTTCCCTAATGTCAGTTGGTGGAGGCACCAACTAGTACCCTACCTTGTGCTTTAAGTGTTAGGACATTGATCCATAAGCATTCAAGATAATTTTCTTCTGAGTTATCAGTGATTTGGAAACACTAATGTCATTTTTGACATAGAGAGCCATTCCCCCTTCCCATGGGTGTCGCGTGAACCACCAGCTGAGGGAGGCAACCCCCCAGCCCGGCCCCTTCCAGCTGAGGCCCGCCTGATTCCCCCTCCCCGCTAGAGCTCAGAGCCCCCATGACCATGGCCACCAGCCCAGGCTAGCACCCCAGCCCCAAAGGAGCACCAGGAGGGTGGGCAGTGCGCTGCCACAGCACCCTTGCCCCCCAAGCTGGAGCACTGGGGGGCTGGAGGACTAGAGCGCACACAGGGAGTGGTGCTAAGCAGGGGACAGGGCCACGCCTGGCTGTTTGGGGAGGCCCAGCCTCCCCCACCCTATGCAACCTGCTGCCCATGCCCCTCCCCTTTTTCCCATTCAATCCATCCTAAATACATTATAACCATTTAGAAACAGTGGCACCAAAAGGACCCAAACTGATTGGAGGCCCAATGTATCGTGTGTGTGTGTGTGCATGTGCACATACACACACACACACACACACAGAGCAAATGACAGTCCCCAAAGAGCCCACAGTCTTAAATTTAAGACCAGATGCAACAAGTGGGTATAACAAGAGGATAAGGGTAACAGTAAAATACAGCTATCAGCATGCTATAGGTATGATGTCATGTTCTATTTTTACATTATAAAAGCATGTGAGTAGAGTTGTCCCATCTGGCCACTTGCCCAGTCACTGTCAGTTTGCAGTGTTTTGTAGACATTACAGTAAAAGTGGGGTCTCTCGGCAGAATTAGAAAAGGGTGTGGTTTCATAGAGTAGTGCAAAGATGATGATCGATATGTGTGTCAGTGACTCTCTGTAACTCATGTGACAAATGCTGGTTTCAGCATGAACGCCCTCTCTGCAACTTGCACTGCCCTGGATGGAGGAGAAGCTATAACAAGGGAGGCAACAGGGCAGCAGGCCACAGTCCATCCATACTTCTGGGAGAAGGGAGAATGAAAAATCGTGCTGAGAGACTGGCAATATAACCGAGATTGGGATTTTCCACAGAACTTTGGGCTCCACATGGTTAGCAGGCCACACCTCTATCCCTTCCATTCCACAGCTTTAAATATAACTTTCCCTCTTCTGTGTGCTTTGGGTGGAAGGAGCTGATTTAGCTCTTGGAGTCTGCACTCTGTTCACGTCTCTCCCTATTAACTTCCATTGATGTCAGTGGGAGTTAGAAGCCTAAATACCTTTGCTGATCTGGACCTTAGTGTGTCTGTGCTTCACTCCCCCATTTGTAGGCACTTCTGTACCTCACAGGGCTGTTGTGAGGATGAATATGTTAGATTGTGAGGTGTTCAGATACTGTGGTAATGGAGGCCATACAAGTACCCAAGATAGATAGCCATCACACTCTGTTTCCTCACCAAGATGAGTATTTATCTGCACGCTGCTTTGTTGGTGTTCCTCCAGCTGGGTTAAACTTGGATTTTGTTGCAAACACCCAATTCAGCCCAAGTTGGTTAAGGTTCACAGGCCTTTTGAGGAAAACAAGCCGTTTTGAGCAGCCCTTGGCTGACAGTTTAATGACAAAACCACATGAAGCTTGGTGATTTTTTTGAATGAGTTTATTGTGAATATTTGTGGTGGGTTTTGCACCTGAATTTCAAAGCAGAACTCATGGGCTGCAAACATTTGTCCCCTGCTCTGGTTACAATACAGTTGCAATTATTTGTAGTGTAGACAGAATCTATTCGTTCCCCGACTTAGCTGTATTTGAAGTGTAGATAGGCCATAGCTGTTTATCCTTCTATTTTTAAGCTGTTGTCATTTGGCTCCTGAAACCTACAATGTATCTCTCTGTCCCTTTAAGGCCACCAGTCAGATCAATCTGAGATACCTAGAACTGTTGTCAGAGTGTGCAGATGTCACAGCAGGAGATGGAATCTGAACCTCTCTTTTGCTTACCTTGCTGCAATCATTTCACAAGTTCTCCAGTCATCATATCTTTCAGTCTGGACAAGATCTGAATTCCTAATGTAATAATCAAAAATCTTTAAACACCAAAGCACTTTCGACAGGCCCATCTGTGTATCATAAAGTAATAAGAAAAGACTAACCTCGTTTTACCCTTTTGCAGATCACCTTTAGTGCAATGCAAATTTATGGTGCTTTAAGAACAACAAACATTGTAACATACATTATGGATCTGCTCCAGCATCCATTCAAGCAATGACCAAACTTGCATTGACTTCAGTGGGAGTGGCAGTGGGTCCTATATATTATGTCAGATCTCTGCAAACAGGTAAAAGGGAGGGGGAAAGATTTGTTAGTTTAGGAGGCATAGAGAACAGACAATCAAGTTTCTACAGAAATCATCCTCAGGTGGCTTACTTACTATAAGTCTTGGAATACTGGTTTCTAGACTGAAGGAGTCACTGGGCTTTTCTGTAGTTTTTTTTTTTTAATCCATGTTTTGGTTTGTTTTTTTCCACTTACATTGTCAGCTGTACCATAATTGATTACAACTGAGGCTTCAGTTCCTTAATTGTGATGGTGAAAAATATTCCCGTAGGCTAGATAGCACTGAAGAATTGAGGGCCTATTTCCAAATGTGGATGCTAAAATTATGGCACCCAGTTCGGCATTGAGGTGACTGTGTATCAGCTCAAGTGCTCCCGTGCAAAACTGGTACCCAGCATACATGTGCAACATTGAAAATCAAGCTCCCTGATTCTAACGGTTGCTTTTTCCACTCTTTTCCTCTCAGCTCAAGATGGCTTTTGTGTCCACACTGAACAGGAAGATCAAGAACTCTCATTTGCAGAATGGCATAGATACGGAAAATCAGGAAACCAAAACCAACTACACATGGCTTCCTCCCAACTTGCCCAGTAAGTGCACATGGAAGCCAGGGAAGCCCATCTCTGAGTCGCCGCATTCCCACATGCCCTTGTAAGTAACTCTCTTGTGCTAGTTATGTTCAGACTGTTTTATATCCTCCCTACTGCAGGAAATTCAGGGCCTTCCTCTGTGCATCAAGGTTCCACTAGAATGTTCGTAGTCAGAATTCAGCATTTAAAGCCATGATTTTATGTCTAAAAACTGCTATTATTTTTCCCAAAAGGGGGTCCTCTGATCCACTAATATTTCCTGTCCACTCACGACTGCCCCTCTCTTTCACCATGACGAGTGTTGATTTCAACTGGAATTCTGGATGCCCAGCAGCTCTCCTGCAAACCAGACCCATAGGAATCTGAAGTTAGGCACCAGAAAACAAGGCACCCAACATTAGTGGGCACTTTTGGAGACTACAGCCATAATGAATATAGAACCTTCTAACCTATTGCTTCCACACCCTCTATATAGATTTGTTAATGTGTTAACTAAGGGCCCAGTTCGGTCACCTTTACTCACATTGAGGGGTACCTTATTCTGGAAGCAGTCCCATTGAAATCAATAAGACTACTCATGGAGTAAGTTACTGGAACTCAACATCAGTAAGGATAGCACCATCAGGCGGTAAAGGAATATTCAGTTTCCTCAAATCAGTATCAAGGCGACAATCCTTCCTCCAGTGCCCAGACCAAGTAACTTGACAGGAAGGAAGGGGAATCTATTCTCCCAATCCCACAGGCTGCATCATGGGAGCAGGGCCCACTTTATGGCAGCTACTTCACAGCCCTAGCATTCCTTTGCCATAGAGAAGGGTGTCAGGTCTTACCAGTCCAGTGCTGGACCTTGTCACTGCCTCATTCTCCCCTTTTGCGGCTTCCCAATAACTGTCCCCAGACTCTCATATAGGAAAAACAACACCCCTTCTTGGGCCTTGTTTATTAAAGTATCGCAATTCAAATATCTCAAATCCAAATCAGACTTCCCCCACTCCATGGTTTGTTCAGTCCTTTGTTGGGCTCACAAGTTCTTTCCAAATCCCTGGTCCTGCTGCCTGATGTTTCCTCAGCCTCCTCCCTCATCATGCTTTTGCTCTGGTCCTTTGTAGCAGGTAGCTCTAGCCAGTCCTTTTCACCAGGCTAGAGCTGGGAGCTCCATCCTTTCAGACCCTGGATCCCCTCTTGATTCCTTGCAAAAGCCTCTGAATGTCTTTCGCCTTCATTGCCCTTGTGTCAGGGCTTCAGGCCCCAGGGTCTCTCAAAGCTCCCTCTGACCAGGGGAACTCTGTCAGGCCCACTCAGATTCTCTGGAGAGACCTCCCCTAAGGTCTTTCCTTGCCCCTGGTCTCCCACTCTCTGCTGGAGTAGGCTTCATCCTAGAGGAAGCCCCATCTCCTGGCCTACCATCACATGATTCCTGATAATCTGACCCAACCCAAACCAACCTTTGGGATCAGATTGCAAGGCATAGGGGAGGCTGAGCCCAAATCCCTTAAAGGGCCAGTCCACCCTATGATAAAGTGGATCTACAAAGTAAGATTCAAGGATCCCATTCCCTGATTTACCACTTCCTTGCTCTGACCCCCAGACCCATCCTGTGGTAGACCAAGAATCTCTACAGACCTAGGCTCATAATAGTGCAGAATTTGTGCCCCAAATCATGCACCCAGGGCCAGCAACTTGCCCTGATTGCACTGAAAAAGTGCAAGATGCTCCTCTGAATGAACACCTTTTCCACGTGGTAGAATTTGTTTGGTCTACACCAAGTGGCGGTGATGTGAGGCAACATAAAATAATTACTAATACTTTTCACTCCTATCTTTTTGTTCGAGGATCTCAAAGCATTTTACAAACATTAATTATTAGGTGTTAACCCACCCCACCCTTTTGAGGTATTATCATTTTGCAGATGGGGAAATTGATGCACACAGAAATAAGTGACTTTCCCAAGGCCATAGGGAGGCTATGGCAGAGCTAGGGATTGAATCCACATTTCCTGAGTCCTAGTCCAGTGCCATGTCCCCAGTCCCATCCTCCTTCTCTGTTTCCTGCCATATTGATGTAACTCGCTAATGCAGCACTGCCCAAAAGAAATGTGTGACTCTTTAATGGTCCTGCAAGCCAACCCAGACAGACCTATAAAAATAAGAGCTTCCCCAAAAGTCCAGAAAGACTACCAGTCCCCAGGTCTAACTCTGAACAACTGGTGGGCCTAAGACCAAAGGTAATATCAATACAGGATTTGATACATCTTCTGACTGGGCAGCATTTCCTGTCCTTGCAGGATAGATGGACTCAATGAATTTTTGAAGGTGTTCTAGCAACTGTCACATAGCCCATTGTTAATTGGATCAGAAACTAATATCTTGGGCCTGTGTCTACGATGGGCCCAATCTGGAACCCGTCATCCAAACACTTCTAAACTTTGGGGACATCTGTATCTGAATTTTGCAGTTTGAGGCAGTATCTCATCCTAATATAAAGTACCATGACGGATCATGTGCCTCTCAAATGGCAATCTGAAATAAGGCTGCTCCATATGGAAATCAATTACTTGTTGCTGTTTGACACTGAGGCAATTCTCTTTACTAGTACAGCTTGAACAAAGAAAGACCCTCTAGGCTTTTGTTACTTGGGTTTCTTAAAATTGGTGATGCAAAACAATTTTTTAATGTGTGCATTTTGTGACTGTGGTATTCAAAGTCTATTTCCCAGTGAGCAGCTACCTCCTTTAGAGTGTCCATGTGATTTATTAGGCAATATCAATTAGTTTTACAGAGTTCCAGGACTATCAGAGCTGCATGTTGTTAAAACATGTTGCTCAGAGATAGTGAAAATCTCACGTTTCTTACACTGCTTCTGAAACTTTGCAATTGTTCCTGCCTTTCTTGCCAGTGACAGTGCAATGTGGTGTCAAAGCCCTCCTTCCATCTTTAAACTGAAAACATGGAATACCAGTGAGAAATTCTGAATGACTAACAAAGGAGATTGTTCCACCCTTTGTCGTTAACTGTGATGTATTTAGCCACCTGATTAAACAATGCTTTGGAAATATAGGCTCTAAATTATCTTATTTATTTGCTGAATGTCTAGTGACTAAAGGAGCAGCTCTTTCAGTCAAATCGGTTTTCTTTTCAATATGCATGCTAACTGGGAATAACTTATTCTTTGGCAACATATGCTAGCTCTGGTGAAATATGAATGAGAAATGAAGCACATGTGCAAATGATCATCTTGCAAAACTATTCTGGATCCCTTTTACCCAAGTGTACTCCTTGTGTCTCTATCCCGATTCTAACTTGCCCTGATTCCTCCAGAAACATGGCACTCTTTATAAAGTTAAAGAAAATATGTACTACTCAGACTGCACTTATATACACCTTTGTATAGCACACTCTCTAGGGATATTTGGTATTTCTATAACAGGTTTAAAAAAAGAACTAGATAAGTTCATGGAGGATAGGTCCATCAATGGCTATTAGCCAGAATGGGAAGGGATGGTGTCCCTAGCCTCTGTTTGTCAGAAGCTGGGAATGGGTGACAGGGGATGGGTCACTGGATGATTACTTGTTCTGTTCATTCTCTCTGGGGCACCTGGCATTGGCCACTGTCAGAAGACATGATACTGGGCTAGATGGACCTTTGGTCTGACCCAGTATGGCTGTTCTTATGTTCTTTTACCTTGGTGTAAATGTCTAAATACAGACTACATTCTGGATTTCTATACCCAAGAATACATTGTGCAGTTCTGATCCTTGGGCAGTCTCAAGAACAGCTGATAGCAGCTGGTGTAGCAAACCTCCAGACCTGCTGAGAGTCCAGTATAGATTGTGAGGGAGATTAGAAAAAGAAGAGTAGATCTTGGATCAGATGAAGTGGGTAATTACCTAAAGCTTCAGAACAGCACAGGTTTGAGCTGGTTCTTACATTGTCTGAGCCAGTTATGCTGCCTCATATAATCCAGTTAATGACCAATCAAGTCTCACATCCTGATATGATGAGGTTTTCCTCTGGGCATTTTATACAGTAGCATTCCTCACAAAGTAAAAGCAGGATTTCTGAAGTGGAACCCTCTCGCTCCCACTAAGACACAGAACTGAAACTAAATGCAGTGATATTGCAATATCCCCAACAGCCATTCCAGTGAAACAAAGGCATTTCTCAGAGATCCTTTAGGCTCACACATTTCACACAGCTTGGAAGCCCTGAGCCTAGACTCCCCCGCTTTGAAGAGCCTGGGGCTGGCCTCCTTAGCCACCCTGGATCCTGTCTGGGGCATAATAAAGCAAAAACTTTGTGCCAAACCCCACAACCGGGGGTCCAGCTGCACTGCTGGGGAAGGCAAAACCTCCCTTGGCCTATTATACCTGCCACCCATGGGTCAGGGCTTTGTCTTATATAGGTGTCTATTACTCCCAACTCTCTGTCCCGCTTTTTCACATTTGCTATCTGGTCACCCTAGTAAGGAGTGTCCACTTCCCTGCCACGCTGACAGTTTCTGACTGCTGGTAAAGTCTTCTGACCATACCCGCTCCCCTCTGATCCTTGTCACTGATTTCTGGAGCAGAGTGAAAATGGCTCTGTATGTGTGTGTGTGTGTGTGTGTGTGTATATATGTGTATATATATATATATATATATATATATATATGTATATATATATAAATATATATAATCCACAAGTATTGGTTTGAATTGAAAAATTTGGCCTTTGCTTGCACCTCTCCTGTATTGCTTTCTGCAAACATAACCCACTAGTCAGCATGTGTTACGTGTCCCAGTCTTGGCCAAACCAGAGAGGCTATAGGTCTATTACAGCTCTTATGGTTTCAGAGTAGCAGCTGTGTTAGTCTGTATTCGCAAAAAGAAAAGGAGTACTTGTGGCACCTTAGAGCTCTTATGGTGAAAGCTCTTTAGCTTAAACTGTAGGAACTCGTGCTTGTAGCTCTGGAGGGCCTTAGTTCAGTCCCTGGTATGAAGGCTGTTCATGTGACGTGAGCATTTGAGCAGTTGTTTTACTCTTGGAATGTGAATTTTGAGCTCCCATGTTTGAACACTTATAGGTAGCAGAAGTGCCATGACAAATCCACGTTGGAGCTGATGTACAATGAACCCAGCTGTACAATGAACTCATTGAGAGAAGCCATGGGCTAGGCCTGTGAATGATTCCTTGTGTCTGTCTGGGGCCTAAATATGTCTTTTTAACTAACAAATTTCCCCCTTTCTTCTGCTATGACTGTTTCTCTTCACTGTCTGCTGGTCACTAGTAAAGGCAGTCAGTATATTTTATAAAGGTTGCTGTTTAATTCTACAAAACACCAGTCAAGGCACAGAGGCAGCTAACTAAGCCAGACAAGGATTTGACCACACTATTCACGCATCACACAGAGTTACTTTGTATATGTGACAAACAAAGTTAAATTTTAGCTCTGCACTCACCAATAAACTTACTGTAGCCATTTCTTTTCTAAGAATGATGCATTGGGTAAGGTCTCTGGGGCCTGCATAGAATCTCCTAACCCTCCTTATCAGCTCTCTTCTACTATATGATCACCATTCCCTGAGATTCAAAGTTCTCAGAGCATCTTCAAGCCCTTCTCCTGGTAAGAGGAGTTATGTACACTCACTACAGAAACAAAGCCATGTGGCTTTTGGGACCAATCTTGACTAACCAAGACCACTCACATTTTAAATATCAAGTACTGAGTGTACGGAGTTGTGATCAATCCATAGAGTGCAAAAAAAAAATGCAACAATATTTGTCAGTTTTGAAGAAGTAAATCTGTATTTACTATCTTTATCACCAGCAGGCCATATACATCTTGGTTATTTCAAGGATGACATGGGTTCAGAGTTCAAATCACAATAGCAAATATGGGGTATGTTTGTATATCTGAAATTGAATGGGAGGTGAACAACTCTGGATAGCTACCCTCTTCAGAAGAAAAGTACTGAGAAGACCAACGCAAGACAATGGCTCAGCTCTGCTTTAAGATGTGGATTTAATAAACAAACCCCTTGAGTAATCTTTTTTTCTGTAAGAGTAAAGGGTCCAAGGACATAAACTCCCAATCTACTTGGCCAAAGGCCATTTAAATGTGTGTCATTTGCCTAGTAGCAGTGATATGCTCTAGTTCCACTGGAGCTGAACAGATAAACCCGGGCTGGAAGGCTATATTGCACCAGTCTAACTGAGAGCAGAATTTAGTCCTTTGTGGAAAAATCAGAGTTCTCTGCTACATGATAGGATAAATATTTCTCTCTGAACAAAGGGAGTTCAGGTCCTAAACTACTGTAAACTGGCAAAATTCTATTTAAACTGATTGACACTAGATAAAACTCTGGCTCTGTTTGTGTTATAGACATGTGGACTGACACTCATATATTTAAAAAAAATACTTGACACAAGTTTTTGAGGTTTGCTACTTAACTTTTCAGTACAGGCATACTACCTCCTTAATCTGCTAAGGGCATAGATTTGGATATATCGACACTTGGAGCTGGGGGTGTGATTCGCAGCTTGAGAAGACATACCTACACCAGCTCTGATCAAGCCATTGTGCTAAAAATAGTGTAGCCACAGGGTCGTGAGCAGCAGGAGGGGTTAGCCACACCAAATACATGTCTATGGTCTCAAAATGAGTACATATTCAGGGCAGCTAGCCCTCCCACTGCTCACACCGCCACGGCTACGTTCTATTTTTAGCACAACAGCTCACTCAAAGCTAGTGCGAGTATGTCTTCTCCAGCTTGGCATTATACCCCCAACTCAAAGTGAAGACATACTCCAAAGAATTTGCAGCCATAGGCTCTTGGCAGAAAAAGCTGACAAGACTGATGTTTTTTATGGGACCAGAAAATAAAGGCACAACCAGTCATTTAAAGCGCACTGAACTCCAGATCTGGTTTATTCACCTGTGCACTCTTATTCCAAGTGAGTTATCAGAGTGAGTCTGATGCTAATAAACACATGATTCTCTAGCTAATGCTCTGGATTTGTGTGAATGACAGACTAATTTTGGTCTAGAGTATCTATTTAAAATCTTGTTACCTATGAGCAGCAATCCTTTGTTGGGATTTTACTCGCATACCCTTGTGGCATGAGAATTTCAAAGAATTCCTCTTTGGGGATGTATTTGAAGTATTGAGTATCTGAATTATGACAGCATTGTCTTTAAGCCTTCCAACCCTTTAATGCAGTCAGAGCCTTTCTGGGGGAGTGCATGGCTCCTCTAGGTCAGGCTACAGGTGGCCTCACACCAGGTGAACAGGTTTTTTTTACTTTCCTGGTCTCTCTCTAACTCCACCTACTTGCAAGCCAGAGAAGAAGTTGGGGAAGGGAAATTCATTACTATATACAGATGGGTAAATCTACTGTTTCATCTGGGGGGGAGGGGAGGGGAAGTCATGCATTATGCAAGTCAGCATGGGCAGCTTCATTCCAATCAATGATGCTAGGAACTTTGACCCACCTGTGTAGCTACAGTTCACTTAGTATCTATGGAAAAGAGCACAAGAAGAATAGATGACAGGTGGGCCCAAAAGTTCAGATTCACATACCTCCTGTGCACACACAGTGATGTGCTGGCAAACTTTCAACAAGGGCTCCCATAGAAGTTTTCAGCCTCTGCAGATGGTGCATGGGCCATACCTTGTATAAAATACATTCCCCCTACTAAAAAAAAATCAATCCATGTTTCTGCCCCTCTCTTGGCCATGTATTTCATGACCCACTGTGCTTAGCCCTTGAATGGAGGCATTTCTAGTTAACTCCCTTATCTGGAAGCTTTTCCTCAAAATAGCAACAGTGGTGGCAGGAGCTGTCTTGCAACCTCTCCTCTCAACAGTGGCTTGCTGGGTAAGCAGCTCCCTTCTGATAGAGGTCGAGTTGGTCAGCTGGGGAATGAGTCTCCTTAGGTTCTTGAGATGGGTGAGACTTACCTGACTGCTTACAGCCTTCTCTTGTACGTCTGTGAGTGGGTCTTAGCTAACTAGTATGGCTGGGCGAGCACCAACTGGCTCACAGACAACTGAAAACGTTAACACACACTGCTGGCCTCAACGTTTTTTGCTCACATTCACTGTGCAGATCCCATATAACTGGCTTATTTTATGTAAAAAGTGTGTGTGTGTGTGTGTGTGAGAGAGAGAGAGAGAAAGAGAGAGAGAGAGAGCGAGAGAGAATCTTTAGATCAATCTCAGCCTTCTGCTGAAGCCCGGCTTATTTTTATTTTTATTTATTTTTGCCCTATCTATCGAGTTACATAAGTTTACATTTGCAAGGCTACCTTCACAAGGAAAGGGGCTACACATTTCTATTTATGAAAGCCAAAGCTGAGCTTTTCCTTCATGGGGGCTAAAAGGCCAACTCTGGTAACAGGTGGCTCTTTGAAGCCCCTCTCCAGCTGATCAGTGCATGCACAGCCACAGGGCAAGGGAAGTAAGAGGGTGGAAGCAGTAAGAAGGGACATGTTTGGTTTTTGAATGGGCAACAATGTTCTGTGAGTCGCATCCCAAAGGCAGCTAAAATGAAGTTATTCATTAGGCGGTGTGTCTGATCTAGGGGATGGTGGTATTTCCTACCATTATGGCACACCCTCCTGTAGTCCCGTTGACAGAGATTGTTGCTTTTTTCCATCACTGATGCCTAGCATCATTAGTAACCTAGGCAATTAGTATGGTCGTGTCCTGGAATCAAAATCTCCCTCAGCCCTCCTATCTTGCAGCTCTCTTTCTCTCAGGTTTTGCTCTGGTTTCCTTTTTATGTGGATTTGGATGACAGTAACTGTTACCCTCAGTATATTTTTTTCTGCCTCCACTAACACAGGCCGGAAGAAACAAACATCCTGCCGAATATTCTGAAGAAAGTTGGCCGCACCCCTCTGGTTCGAATCAACAAGATTGGGAAAGCCTATGGACTGAAGTGTGAGCTCTGTGAGTATCCGATGTCCACTGCTCTTCTGTCAGGTTTTCTGAACTGAGTGGCAAGCTCAAAAGCTGTGGGGGGGGAACAAGGCCTCTTTTATAAGAGAGTCAGTAACTAACTAAGGGTTGGGAAAGTGTGAAAAGAAGGTGGAGAAATATGGCATATCTGGGATACTTCTAGACCTTTCCATTACAGTTATTTATCAGAGCTAAAATAGTGGTCTGCATTTCAAACTGCAGTGTAACAAGCATCTGACTGATAGTAAGCCCGGCCTTTATCCAGTAGATGGTCTTCACAGGAAGACTCTTACTACTACTATTACTAGCCCCACTGCCCAGCTGCATTTTTGTTACTGCTCGAACCTACGTATTCTGTGATTTTAATCTCCATTTTTAAAAAATAGGATGTGTGTTGTTGAGCTACTCAACTACTTGCAATACTGAGTGCAATTGAGGAGTATCCGGGTCACAGGGTCAGCAGTTTTGGAGGGAGAAGATCTCAGAGCTGATGTAGCTGCTGCTCCTGTTCTTTGGCAGAGCCTGGGGGAACAGCAAAACAGTGCAAAAGAATCTATTCTGTTTAGCCCACATTAGTGTAGTACCTGAACACTACACAATCTCTAATGTATTTATCCTCCCCACACCTCTGTCAGGTAGGGAAGTATTATTATCCCCATTTTATGGATGAAGAACGGAGCACAAAGAGGCTGAGTAATTTGCCCAAAATCACACAGAAAGAAAGGGGACTGGAATGCAGATCGCTGAAGTCTTAGGCTAGTACTCTAACCACTAGACCATCCTTCTCCTTTAAAGATGTCAGCATCTCTCTCCTGCCTGCCCATCTTCCTGCATTAGAGAAAGACAAGCTGGGTGAGGTATTATCACTTATTGGACCAACTTCTGTTGGTGAGAGAGACAAGCTTTTGAGCCATACAGAGCTCTTCTTCAGGACTGGGAAGGGTACTCCGAGCATCACAGCAAAATGCGAGGTGGAACAGATTATTTAGCTTTAGCTTGTCTCTCTCACCAACAGAAGTTGGTGCAATAAAAGGCATCACCTCATCTCTCTAATATCCTGGGACCGACACAGCCACAGCTACACTTCATACATCTTCCGTAGGGTTGCCAGGTGTCCGGTTTTTGACCAAAACGCCCGGTTGAAAAGGGACCCTGGCAGCTCCAGTCAGCACTGCTGACTGGGCCATTAAAAGTCCAGTTAGTGAAGCTGGTGGGCTCCCTCCCTGCTGAGTGTGGCCTCCAGAAGTAGCACCATGTCCCTCAGCTCCTAGGGTGAGGAACTGTGGGGGGGGCTCTGTGTGTTGCTTCTGCGTTGCCCTGAGCACCGTCTCTGCAGCTCCCATTGGCCGGGAACTGAGGCCAATGGGAGCTACAGGGGCAGCGCCTGCGTGCACCGCATAAAGCCACTTGGCAGCCCTTATGCCTAGAAGCTGAGGGACATGGCGCTGCCCAGAGCCTGCATCCCCTCCTGCATCCCAATCCCCTGCCCCAGCCTGGAGCCCCTCCTGCACCCAAACTCCCTCCTTGACCCCAAACCCCTGCCCCAGCCCCCTCCCATGCCCCAAACCCCTCATTTTTGGCCCCACCCAGGAACCTGTACCCCCAGCCCAGAGCCTGTACCCCCTCCCACACTCCAACCCTCTGTCTCATCCTGGAGCCCCCTCCTACACTCCGAACTACTTGGCCCCACACCCCAGTCTGGAGCCCACTCCTGCACCCCAAACCCCTCATTCCCAGCCCCACCCCAGACCCTGAACCCCCAGTGTGAGCCCTCAAACCCTCCCACACTCCAACCCCCTGCCCTAGCCAAGAGGTTCCTCCGGCACCCTGAACTCCTCATTTCTGGCCCCATCCCAGAGCCCGCACTCCCAGCTGGAGCCCTCACCCCCTCCTGTACCCCAAACCCCTGTCCCAGACTGGTAAAAATGAGAGTGAGTGAGGATGGGGGAGAGTGAGCAATGTGGGGTGTGTGTGAGATGGAGTGGATGGGGGCGGGGCCACAGAGAAGGGGCAGGTGTGGGGCGCAGGTGCTCGGTTTTGTGCAATTAGAAAGTTGGCAATCCTAATCTTCCTGCATAGCTTCTCTTGCAAGGCTGAACTAGGAGGCCCTCAGATACAGTGGTACTGAATATTTTTAAAGACTTTAAAACAGTTCCTTTCAAAATAAACAAGACTCATTGATTACAAGTAATATGACTTTTGGCTTTTATTTCCCATACAAATTCATGATTTTTTCCATTTTTTCCCCCATAACCAAAACACAATTCTTTATATAATTTACTGTGACAAGATGCTAGCCTTAATCATAATAACCTCCTCTCTTCCCACTTCATGATGGAGGGAAGCAAGGATTCCCTCGAGTTACTAACACTTTTGCCAAGATAAACAGAATTGGTGACTGTTCAAGCTATTTACTGTGATGTTTCACTGCATATTTCAAACATGCCACACCAATCTGCATGAGTTCACCTAGGAAATGTTAAAGATGAATGGGAAGGCAAAGATTCAAATTGAATTGAGCCTGGATTTGTGTGCTGAATGTCTGCACTAACTACACAGCTGTCAAGCTTTATCCAGCTCCACATGTTGCATTTCTCACAGATGAGAGTGGCTGATTTCCTGCATACATCCTGCCCCAAGCACTGGTGGGGATAGGAAATGGAGCAGCACAAATCTTGGTAGCTGAAGCAGGAGTATGAGTACTGAAGGGTGCGTGGGTCAGTGCTAGTGGTCACTTGCAGCCCCCAACTAAAACCTCTCCAGTGCATCATCAAGGATCTACAATCTGTCCTGAAGGACAACCCATCACTCTCACAGATCTTGGGAGACAGGCTAGTCCTTGCTTACATACAGCCGCCCAACCTGAAGTAAATACTCACCAGCGACCACACACCACCTAACAGAACCACTAACCCAGGAACCTATCCTTGCAACAAAACCCTTTGCCAAATATGTCCACATATCTATTCAAGGGACACCATCATAGGACTTAATCACATCAGCCGCACTATCAGAGGCTCTTTCACCTGCGCATCTACCAATGTGATATATGCCATCATGTTCCAGCAATGCCCTTCTGCCATATACATTGGCCCAACTGGACAGTCTCTACACAAAAGAATAAATGGACACAAATCAGACGTCAAGAATTATAACATTAAAAAATCAGTCAGAGAACACTTCAACCTCCCTGAACACTCAATTACAGACCTAAAAGTGGCAATTATTCAACAAAAAAACTTCAAAAACAGACTCTAATGAAAAACAGCAGAACTGGAATTAATCTGCAGACTGGACACCATTAAATTAGGCTTGACTAAAGACTGGGAGTAGATGAGTCATTACACTTATTAAAAACTATTTCCCCATGCTAATTTTCCCCCTACTGTTACTCACACTTTCTTGTCAACTGTTTGAAATGGGCCATCCTAATTATCACTACAAAAGATTTTTTTCTCCTGCTAATAGCCCACCTTAATTGATTGGTCTGTTAAGAGCTGGTATGGCAACCCCCATTTTTTCATTTTCTTTGTGTATATAGATATATCTTCCTACTGTATTTTCCACTGCATGCATCTGATGAAGTGGGCTTTAGCCCACGAAAGTTTATGCTCAAATAAATTTGTTAGTCTCTAAGGTGCCACAAGTACTCCTTGTTCTTTCTAAATGATAGAAAGTAATTGTAGATTGAAATAAGAAAGATTTTCCTTTGTCTAATTATTAGTTAAATTGAAGAAGATCGGGATTAATATAAGAACTGAAAAGTGGATAAGGAACTGGTTGAAGGGGACACTACAATGGGTCACACTGAAATGTGAACTGTTAGGCTAGAGGGAGGTTACTGGTGGGGTTTCTCAGGGATCAGTCTTGGGGCCAACCTTATTGAACATTTTTATTACTGGCCTTGGCACAAAAAGTGGGAGTGTGCTAATAAAATTTGCAGATGACACAAAGTTGGGAGGTATTGCCTATACGGAGAAGCACCAGAATATCATACAAGATCTGGATGACCTTGTAAACTGGAGTAATAGAAATGGGATGATATTTAATAGTGCAAAGTGCAAGGTCATGCATTTAGGGACTAACAAGAATTTTTGCTATAAGCATTAGTTGGAAGTGACAATGGAGGAGAAAGAGCTGGGGGTATTGATTGATCCAGGATGATTATGAGCCATTAGTGTGATTTGGCCGTGAAAAGGCTAACACGGTCCTAGGGTGCATCAGGTGGGGTATTTCCAGTAGAGTCAGGGCAGTGTTAGTACCATTATACAAGGCACTGGTGAGACCTCATCTGGAACACTGTGTGCAATTCTGGTCTCCCATGTTCAAGAAAGATGAATTCAAGGTGGAATAGGTGCAGAGAAGGGCTACTAGAATGATGGAATGGAAAACCTACCTTATGAGAAGAGACTCAAAGAGCTTGTCTTGTTTAGTCTAACAAATAAAAGGCTGAGGGGAGATATGATTGCTCTGTATAAATATATCAGAGGGATGAATACCAGGGAGGGAGAGGAGTTGTTTAAGTGAAGCATCAGTGCGGACTCCAGAACAAATACATATAAACTGACCATCAACAAGTTTAGGATTGAAATTAAGCGAAGATTTCTAACCATCAGAGGAGTGAAGTTCTGGAGCAGCCTCCCAAGGGGAGCAGTGGGGGCAAAAAACCTAGCTGGCTTCAAGACTGAGCTTGAGAAGTTTATGGAGGGGATGGTATGGCAGGACTGCCTCCAATGGTGGCTGGCCCATCGGTGACTGCCTGTAGCAAAAATCCCCAACAGCTGGAGATGGGACACTAGATGGAGAGAGCTCTGAGTTACTACAAAGAATTCTTTTCCTGGTATCTGCCTGGTGGGCATTGCCCACATGCTCATGGTCTAACTGATCACCATATTAGTGGTTGGGAAGGAATTTTCCCCCAGGTCAGATTGGCAGAGCCCCTGATGGTTTTTTGCTTCCTCTGCAGCATAGGGCATGGGTCACTTGCAGGTTTAAACTAATGTAAATGGTGGATTCTCTGTAACTTGAAATCTTTAAATCATGATTTGAGGAATTCAGTAACTTAGTCAGATGCTAGGGGGTCTATTACAGGAGTGAGTGGGTGAGGTTCTGTGGCCTGCAACCTGCAGGAGGTCAGATTAGATGATCATGATGGTTCCTTCTGACTTTAGTAAGAATATCTGAGTAAGAATATACATTACAATTTTAAACCTAACCAGTATCTCATAAGTGACTTGCCACAAGATGTCAGAACATGTTAGTATTAGAACTGAGTCTAATATTTATTTAATTTTCTTTCTCGGTATAGGAATTAGATACAGTGCTCCTGTCAGATATTTTTAAGTTATTGTCTGCAAAAACACTAGTTTTCAGTTGCCTAGGTAGGCCCTCGAATCATGGTTAAATTTGCAAACTCCCTCACCCCCGTCTGAAATGGCGACCCATGCGAGGCCCCATTGGCCTGACTGGAGCCACACCCTCCTCCCCAATATAAAAGTCAACCTACACCTATGGGGGGAACAGATTGTTTAGCATAAGTAGCTAACACGTACTGTAAAAGACCATTTCAAGGTGAAGTGGCCAGTTAACACCTCTGCAGTCATAGGACATGGGGTTGTAGGTTAGAGATTGTTGTAATAAGCCATAAATCCACTGTTTTTATTAAGTGCATGATTTTCAGTGGCTAGCAAAGTTATGGATGTAAGTGCCCAGGCTCTTCTTTTGAAGATGTTGTGCAGGTTTCCTTTGGGGACAAGGACTGAGAGGTCAGATATAGAATGGTCGCTTTGTGAAAAGAGTTCACACACAGGTGACATGGTGTTTTTGTCTTGTATCATTTTTCTGTGTGAGTTCATTCGAGGGTGTCGTGACTGTCTGGTTTCACCCACATAGTTGTTATTGGGGCATTTACTTGCCTCACATGGCATTGCATGAGTTTCAATGAGCCTTCTGGTATGTGTGATTTCACTTTCTGGGATAGCTTCAGTTGGGGAAGCTCCTCTCAGACTCCAACATGTGCCCAACAGGTAAATAGCTAAAAATTTTTTTACTGAGTTTATCAGTAAAATATATGTTAAAGACAAAATAAATATAGCAGGCGTTACATTAGAAGTGGGTCTGTGAGCTGATGGAGGGGTCCAATTGTCTAGCAGGAACAGAAGTCTCTTACTGTGTGAGGAGTTTACCTATTCCTTTCTTCATGTCAGGCATGTTAGTAAAAGGATGGAGGGCTTTGCATTATTAAGATTAGAATAAGTTACATCTTTCCCATTTTATTTGGACCTGATGGTGACCTGCGGAGGCTGAATCAGGTTGTCTTCACTTTTACAAGGGCAGCAAGGCCAGGCAGCAATTCTTGTATCCGATACGTTCTTTAATTGCATCTATCTGTTATAGGTTCTTATGTGGTTCCTGTCACCACAGTATCTGAGCACTTCACATGTATTTATATACCTTCACTACACCCCTGTGCAGTAGGACAGTGCTATTATCCCCATTGTACAGATGAGCAACTGAGGCCATGTCTACACTGCAAAATTATGTTGACCTAATTTACGTTGGCTTACAGCCACCACCCACCGCAGTTACTGAATTGCTTGTAGAAAGAAAAGGAGTACTTGTGGCACCTTAGAGACTAACAAATTTATTAGAGTTGCTTGTGTGTGTGGACACTTGGCTCCTTGTGTTGGCAGTGCACGTCCTCACTAGGAGCGCTTGTATCATTGTACTGTCAGTGTGGGGCATTGTGGGGCTCCTGAAAGCCAATAGCAATGAACATAATCAATGCAGTTTTTCCACTGATGCTGCGTCAACCTAATAACATTGACTGTAACGCTACGCCACTAAGGGAGGTGGTCTTACTAAATCAGCGTAGAGAAGCACTTACGTCGGTGGGAGCCAGATTTAAGTGAAGACACTTCCACAGCTAGGGTGATACAAGGCAGCTTATGTCGACCTAACCCTGTAGTGTAGACCAGGCCTGAGGCCCAGAGACTAGGAGCTAGATTCACAAAAGAACTTAGATGTCTAAATGCCAGAATCAGACCTCACTGAGATTCACAAAACCCCTGCTCAGCTGCCCCTCACCCATGTAGGCACCAAAACATGCTCAATGTTTTGCAGTAAATGTTCTCTTGGCCCCTATGAACCTGCCTCTGAGCACATGCACTGCAGTCCCACTCCAGATGCCCCAGAGCGATGCACAAACCGGGCAGAGAGAAGTGTTCCTCCACCTAACTCACCTGCAATGCCCGATCCAGTAGGCATGAGAAGCTTACACAAGATGCTGGGGGAAGGAAGGGCAGGACTTCCACAGTGCAAGAGCTTTAACAGGAGAGACTGAGGAAGCCCTGCACCAGAATATCACATAACCCAGTGGTTAGAGCACTCACCTGAGAGATGGGTGACCGCTTTTCAAATCCTTTCTCCCCATCCAACAGAGGGGCACCTTGACTGGGGGGCTTCCACATCCCAGTGAGTACCCTAACTACTGGGTTAAAAGTTATGAGGCTTCTTCTACTTGGTAAAATGGTGCAGCTGCCTGGCACCAAGAGAGGATTTGCAGCTGAGAATCCCAAGCAGAGGGAGGTGCCTCCCTGCACTGTGGATTTAGGTGCCTATCTCTGAGAGAGGGGCAGGGCTTAGCACACATTGGCTAGCCTCGGCAAGGAGCCACCTAGAATGCTGGCTTTTATGGATCACGTTCTCGGGTGCCTGTCTCTCCCCATTCACTGTACAGGGAGCCTAGATGCTGAACTCCAGCTTTGTGAATCCCAGTGATTTTTCAAGGTGCCTAAAAGCTAAATGTGATGACACTGAGCATCACCAAGCTTAAGTTTGGTTGCGAATCTAACCCTAAGTGACTTGCCCAAGGTCATATAGGAAGTCTGTGGCAGAGCAGTAATTGAACCTGAGCCTCTTGCTCCCTTAACCTAATCTCTATAGAATTCTCCCATGAAGAGTTTTAAAATGTCTTTAAAACAACATAGGATCAGCTCCATAAATGACATATAGGATTATGGGCAGTAAGAGATCGCCCGCTTGGTGTGGGTGATTTGGAATGGCAGAACACTGATAGCTGTCAAAGGCATCATTAGCTCATGTACGGGTACTTGGTAGTGGTCTTGTAGATGCACACTGAAATAAAGCACAAATAAAAAGATATAGGTCTTTGTATATACTTGGTGTTTTGTATTCTATCTTTCCCATAATATTCATGTCTCTTGTCCTGCTCAAGTGTAGGGTGTTTTTCTGTGAATACAGCTGGGTTGTATTTTCTTTCTGCTAAAGTGTGTGGCCATAGTTTTGTGCAACTATATTCTCATTCAGACAGAGATAAACTTCAAGAGACTTACTGGAGAATTCATCCCTGCCCTTCCAGTAGCACCTTCACATGCACAGGGAAGAATGGCTTGTACCTCCCCTCTTTAGGGGCTGCCAGAGTCCGGTTTGACCCCTGGCACAGTCTAAGGCATGGTCTTACTTAGGGCTGTGCTAACTTGCACCCCTATTGCCATAACCTCTATGGAGCTTGCAGCCATGGGGAATTGCCAGGGTGCAGAGCTGTCCCAGCTACCCCTCCTCCTGCTCTGATTCATAGAGGTGGAGCTGGCCTTTGTTGCTTTGCTTGCAGCTGAGTTGAATTGGATTTTTTTTCTCTTGGCTGTATGTTGGTAGAATGGCGTTATGATGTTTCTCTGGGCAGTCAGATTGAGCATATGGTTTCCAGTGCCTTAACATGTGAGGGTTTATTTTCTATGCATGTAGCCAGTGGTTTTTTTTGTTTGTTTGTTTGGGTTTTTTTGGCTGAGTAGAACCAGGTTGTGTTCGCTTCAAAGCTGAGATGGAGTCTTTCCCCCCGACCTTTGTGAGCAGAGTTGGGTTGTTACAGTCTCTGATGCTGATAGAGTTATTCTGTGAGTCAAGTACCTTGTATTGTGTCTGGATTTTGCTTTTCTGTGAGTAAAGCTGAATTATTGTTTCTGTGTAAAAGTCGGGTATATTTTTAGTGAAAAGACATATTTGTATTTCCCTGAGGAAGTGTGCGTGTTAATTCAGATTAGTTTGTTCACTCTAAAGTGCAGCAAATTAACTATATTGAACTGACATACATCCACGTTAGTTTACTTTTCTTTCAAATTAACCGTGCAGCATTCTAGGCAGATATCTGCTGGTGCAATGTTCTGCCAGTTGACACTATGCATGCTGAGATTTTTCTTGCTGTGCAATGTGGGATGCCTCCTGGAACCTACAGGAATTCTGGGACTTGAGGGTCAAAGTAAAAAATTCCCATGATTCCTCTCCTGGCATCCACGTATTCATCTGTATTTTGCCAGCACGATTTTAGAACTGCTGTCAGGCAGCATGGTGGAGGACACACTGCTGAGCATTAGGGTAACTACCTTCTCAAAAGGCAAAAGTGGGATACATGCAGGAGCCCTACCCGCTCTGTACCCCTGCCTTGCTCCTCCTCTTCCTCCATGGCCCCACCCCCGGCCAGGCTAGAAGTTGGAGCCTGGCCATGGTAAGAGCCGCCCAGGGAGCACAAACTGCTGTCGGGAACCCCGGATCCTGCATGCCCTGGGCGGGATGCCCAAAAACGGCCCCTGGCCTGCATCCCCGCCCCTGGGATGCACCACCCAGGGCAGGTGAAGAGTTTGGGGCTCCCCACAGAGGCCCAGGCTCCCTGGGTGGCTCTTACCACAGCCCAGCTCTGGCTTCTGGCCTGGCCAGGGCCTTGGTGGGGAAGAAGGAGCAGGGGGTGGGACCTCATGGTCAGGGGAGCTGAGGCCCTTCTCAGCCCCCCACCCCACGCTGGGAAGAGGCTGGCGCTGCCCCTGAGTCTCAGGCAGGTGAAGAGCTGTGTCACAGGGAATCATTCAGCCAGGGACTGGGACTTGAACTCTGCACTTCAGGACTGTCCTGCCCAATTCAGGATGTGGTCACCATCCTGAGCGCCACGGTCATGACAGCCATTAATTCAAACAGAATGAGGTATGTACTTTGACAGTTGTGCAGCCAGATGAGTTTGGCTTGGTGGTTTTGGCTGCCAGGCCTATATGGCTATAGGTGAAGGAGGAGCAGAAGGATGAATTCAAGTAGTTACTTCTGCAGGGCATTTTCCTGGAGCAGGTTCACTTGGCTGAAAGCCCTTTATGGTCTCAAAGACTTAGCAGTGACTGGTGGGACAAGAGGGTGACTCAGAACTGGGATGACCAACAGCAGCAGCAGAACTTCAGGAGGTGGACGGCTACTTTCCTACAGAGACCTGTGGAGAGCTCACCCCGGAGCTGCAGCAGAAGAACACCAAAATGGGAGGTCCCCTCAGCATGGAGAAGTGTGTGGCCCTCATCATCTGGGAGCTTGCCACCCCTGATTGCCACTGGTTAGTGGCTAGCCATTTTATTGGCAGATCAGCTGCTTGGCCTGTTGTCATTGAGGTTTGCCATGCTGTTCAGAGGGAGCTGCTGTGCTGTGTGACACAGCTCAGCAATGCACAGGAAAGTTATTGATGGCTTTGCACAGATGGGGTTTCTGAACTATATAGGGTCTATTCTTTGCCCCCCCGCCCCGCCCAACACCACATCAAAGACTTTATCAACAGGAATGACATGTCTCATTGCTGCCAGGGCAGGCTGATCACTGTGGAAGGTTCACAGCTATTAATGCGAGGTGGTCTGGAAAGGTCCATGATGCCAGGATCTTTAGAAACTCAGGCCTGTTTGCTGGAATGAGCAAAGGGAACTTTTGCTCTCAGGATACCATAGACATTAGTGAAGTTGATTCCTCCTGCCATTCTGGGAGCCCCAGCTTTCCCCTCTGCCTCCCTGGCTTATGAAGCCTTTTGCGGGACACTTTGACAAGAAAAACATTGACTTTTAACTATATCATGTGTGGCTGCCGAATGAGAGCAGTGTGCGCGTTCGAAAGACTGAAGGGAAGGTGGAGGTGTCTCATGGCAAGGCTGGATGACATGCCTCTTGTGATAGCTGCTTGCTGCATTTTGCACATCTGTGAGAGCAAGGGAGAGAGCCTCATGGAGGGGTGGGAGGAGTAGATGGAGAGACTTTCTGAATGTTATGGACAGCTGGAGGGAGTGCCTCTGCAAAATGCCCCAACTGGTTAGGGAAATAGAGTCAGGGAAGTGTGTTGCTCCTACTTTGAGGCCAGGAGTAGTTGTGGATAATGAATGTTTTGTACCCAAAGAAATAACTGAAAAGTTTGTGCATTGATTTCAGGAGGAACTAGCTGAAAGCCCATGCTGTTGCATGGGGGCAATTCATAGTTGTGTGTAAAAACGCTGCAGATCACCTGAGAACTTAAAAATTGGATAGTAGCAGACAATCTCAGTGATGATTGAACCTGGTGAAATCCTGGACAAAAAGAGCTCTCAACCATGCTTGCAGCTGCTTCTATTGCTTCACACTGACTCAGACATTCTAGGCTTCAGAATGACACACACGCACAGTGACAACCCTGGGATCTTATTATATAGATTAATACTATGGGATAGATATTCTAATTGATGCAAGAGAGTTGTTCTTCAGTGAAATTTTTTAGCTTCTTCTTTGCCTTGTCCCATCATTTGGGGTTGGTGGTTCTTGTTCTTCATCCCAATATTCTTATCAAGTGCGTTTTCCAGGCTGACGCAAAACTTTTTTCATGTCCTCCTTCAGTGTCTCAAACCACCTTTTTCTAGGTCTTCCTCATCTTTGTGCTGGGATTACTAGGTCTTGTACTCTCTCTGGCCAACATATTCCATGTCTCATTGTCTCAGATGATCCAGCAAATGACATAGTTAATAAATAACATCACTTGAATAAAAAAATAACATAGGGCATGCATCATGTGCATCAGGTCCCTTTCCAGGACCATGCATTCCATTCTGATTCTTTATGAATGCTTCAGGAAACCATCCCTTCACACTTCTGCCTTCATAACCCTGTATTGGGATACTGTCACTACGGTCCCTGAGCAGCATCTTTTGCTTCGCTTGGAGGATTGCTAGTCTTTCAGCAGATGATAAGGCTCCTGTATGTGCAGGCTGTAGCACTGTAAGTGCTAAGGGAAATCAGAAAAAGCACAGGTAGTTGTTGTCCTGTGGCTTGTCTCCGTGCTAACAAGGAATAAATGTTTGTTTTCTCCCAATTGTGGGGTCCCATTCCCATCTGCTCTTCCCACTCTGAGGTTCATTTCAAGATAAGACATTTCCCAGTGTACCTTTTCCCTGGTATAGGGCCTCTGTATCAAAGGCTGGATGAGTTGGTGTTGCGAGGTTGGAGGGAGGGCAGGCAACAGGGGCAGATTATTAAATGCTTGTGCACCTCTGCAGGCTGCCCGTACCTGGAGGTTGTTACCAGGAGGCATGTCCCCAGGAGACACAGAAGGGGCTTGTTCAAAAAGGCAGTGGGCAAACCAGGAAGATATGGAGTGCTGCTATTTACCAGGATGTTGTCTTCCCGGCTGGTGCAGGACTGGAAAGGAAACATAAGTTATATGAGTGGCCTTACGTTTTCTTTTATAACACCTGTCGATCAGCACAAAGTATACTGCAAAATAAACTTTTGCAGTAACTGGTATGAACAAGGGGTTAACAATGCTGTGAGAATGACTAAAAATAGTCATGTTTGCCTTTTGGAATGTCCCTGTAGCCTGATTTTGGCAATTTACCTCATAAAATTTAAACCCTGAAAGTACATTATCTACTGATTTGTTTTCATAAGGGCGTTCCTTGCAGAGTATGGTCCTAACAACTCAGCATGGGTTAGGGTGACACAAACTGGCTCTTAGATTGTAAATTCCTCCCTGTCTTCTCCCTGTTCTGTTCAGCCTGAGCTCAGCTGTTGGGCTTCAACAAACAGGGCCAGGTTCTGTTACCCCTCCTCTCCCTGAGTAGTAACTTACTCCAAAAGTTGTCCCGGCCTCATGGACTTCAGCAGGACCTCTTGTGGAGTAAGGTCCCAATCCTGCTCTGATTGAAGCCAATATCAAAACGTTGGCTTCAAAGGGAACATGAACCAGCTCTGAGGTACTACACAAACAGAGTAAGAGTATGAGAATCTGGCCCAATGATAATTATTTATTTCATTAGCTAGCCTAGAAAAACAGCACAAAAAGTTACTTTCAAAGTTCTACATCTTTATAAATCTACAACAACACAGGAACTGCTGCACCAGAAAAGGCCAATGATTAAGGCTGTGAGTTTGCAACAGAGGTCGTGGAAGTCACGGATTCTGTGACTTTCTATGATTCCATGAAATTCTGTAGCTGCAGTGGCCAGTGTGGCTGATGCCAGGGCCACCCAAGCAACTGGCCCTGGAGCCAGCTGCTTAGGCAGCCCTGGGCCCAGCCAGTGCCGGAGTCAGTTGCTCAGGTGGCCCCACAGCTAGCCAGAGAGGCCACTGCTGGAGCGGCCCTGGGAACAGCCGCACTGGCTGCTGCTTGGCAGCCCTGGGCAGCTGGCCTCAGAGACTGCCCTGGTAGTGCCTGGTGTGGCTGGCCCTGGAGACTGGGGTGGTGGAGCAGCGACCGGAGTGTGGCCCCGGGGGTGGCCGGAGCAGCTGGTGCTCGGTGGCCTCAGGCATCTGGCCCCGGGGCCTCCCAGAGCAGTGGTCGATGGGGCTGGATCCAGGCTCCCTCAGTGCAGCAGTGCCCCAGGGACCCCCCAGAACATCGGTACCCCAGGTGGCCCTCCAGAGCAGCAGGGGCTGCAGGGCCAGGGCAGCTAAGATTTAGTCAGGGGGTGTTTATAGTAAAAGTCATAGTCATAGGCCGTGAGTTTTTGTTTATTGCCCATGACCTGTCCATGACTTTTACCAAAAATACCCATGACTAAATCATAACCTTAACCATGAGCCGTGCACTCACTTCTTCCATCTCTGACACTGGCTGCTTTTGGATGCCTCAGAGGAAGGAGAAACACCCACTTTATGACTGTGTGACCCAACCTGGCAATCCTCTTCTGTCCAGAAATGGGAGGGCTGGTAGTTCATAAAACAGACTTAGAAATCTGGCACTTGGTAGTAGAACTTGTTATTATTCTTTTACTTGAATTTTACTGAATAACAAATGCTATTAAAATGTAAAACAAACAATATCTCTTCATTCCATCTCTTATGTACCTGGCCCTTATACTATAGACTAATGCTGCAGATAATGGTGTGTGTTGGGAGTTTGCTAGTGGTTAATTACAATGACATATTATTATTATTATTATTATTTGGTGTTCTTGGTGAGGGGTGAATGTTAAGAATCAGAGAAGAACTGATATGTTTCTCTGTGTAGAAAGTCATTCTATAGTGATGGTTTTAGCATATTTGATAGCAGGGATAAAATTTTATGCAGGCGAGTTGGATTTGGGCTCATCTGTAATTTGGGCTCCCCTTCAAATTCTAGTGGCAAAGTGCGAGTACTTCAATGCTGGGGGGAGCGTGAAGGATCGAATCGCCCTGAGGATGGTGGAGGATGCCGAAAGAGCTGGGATCATAAAACCTGGAGATACACTCATTGAGCCAACATCAGGAAACACAGGTAGGAACTGGATTTGTGGCCCTGCATTTGGACAGCATGGTTATGGAATAGAATGATGGCCTGATATTTTTGAGTGGGATACATAGGAGGGGATGGGATGGAAGCTTTTGGAGCCTTTCAGCTCCTACTACAAAGAAGAGGGGAAATGAGGCTTGCTAAACCTTTTCTGTTAAATGCAGTTTTCCCTTTGTGATGTTACACTCTATATGATTTTACAAAAATATGCTAATGAGTGTGAATATAATGTAACTGGAATATGCTTCATGCAAAAGGTCTCTTGTAAGATATCATTACAAAGCTTATAATCTACTGAGTGTGGTCATCATATTTTTATAAATGTATCACTCTTGTATCTGAAACTAGAAATATGAAATATAACTCTGAGGGCCTATTGTAATTATGCAAAGTGTGGGTCATTAATGGTGGTTTGGAATCTTGATGGCTCCCATTAACCAGGACAATTGACTGTAGATGGCTCTGTTTACTTGTAAGTCTTCCTGTATACCGGTGTGCTGGCAAGTGGGTAATGAAGTCTTACAGTGACATGTGATCATGTCACCTGAACTGGAATCCATCTTTAACCTGGTGTTTTTCCATTCAGAAGGAGGGGTGGGAACCCAGAGAGGAACAAAGGATTCCTGCTTTATGCAAAAGATATATAAGTGGGTGGAACAGAACAAAAGGGGCAGCCATCATGAGAAATCCCCTAGCTACCAACTGAGCTGGAAAAAGGGCTGTACCAAGGGAAAGGATTGTGCCCAGACTAGGAAGGTGTCCGGTCTGTGAAAGAAACTTATTGAAACAATAAAATAGGTGAGATTTTACCTGTATTCAGTTTTATTACTGTACTAGACTTAGACTTGCATGTTTTATTTTATTTTGCTTGGTAATTCACTTTGTTCTGTCTGCTATTACTTGGAACCACTTAAATCCTACTTTCTGTATTTAATAAAATCACTTTTCACTTATTAATTAACACAGAGTATACATTAATACCGGGGGGGGGGACAGCTGTGCATATCTCTCTATCAGTGTCATAGAGGGTGAACAATTTATGAGTTTACCCTGTATAAGCTTTATACAGGGTAAAACAGATTTATTTGGGGTTTGGACCCCATTGGGGGTTGAGCATCTGAGTGTTAAAGACAGGAACACTTATTAAGTTGCTTTCAGTTAGTCTGCAGCTTTGGGGCACGTGGTTCAGACTCTGGGTCTGTGTTGGAGCAGACTGGCATGTCTGGCTCAACAAGACAGGTGCTGGAGCCCCAACCTGGTAGGGAAAGCAGGGGCAAAAGTAGTCTTGGCACATCAGGTGGCAGCGCCACAGGGGTTTCCGTGATCCAACCCGTTACACCCTTTTCCAGTGACCATTGACCACATCTGTTGCTGATGTATTCATGTTTGCAGGGAAAAAGTTTGATTAAGAAAATTTACCCCCTTGCCTGATGTGTAGCTGCAGGCATGTGTGTTACATTGTTATATGTATTTTAGTCTGGAAATTAGCCTCTGTCTTTATAATGCTATCTCTGTCCTCAACTCACCCACCCCATCCCAAACTGTGCCTAGGTGTTGCATTACACCAGAGGAAGTAAGATCTCAGGGGTGATTTAGTGCTGAAATTCCTAGATGGGTTAAAACTGCACAGAGGTGTCAAAGCTGCAGAGCCAGTGTGTGGTAATATTGGGTAGTTAGCAAACAACAATGCATCTAACAAAAAGATCTAGAGGAGCTGCGCATGTAAAGCACATTTCCTGGCTGCAAGGTTATTGAATAGCTAGAGCAAGTTTTCACAGAGGAATTTCCCTGAATTCCCCCAACAAATAAATAGGCTTGGAAGGATTAGAAATGTCAGTAAATATTGATTTCACTGCGCACACACACACACACACACAAACCAATGGGAAAATGTTTCCATCATGAATAATCAAAATTTACAGAGTGGCAAAGTAAGAAAAATGCTGCTTGAGACTTCATTATAGGCAAAATCCAGTGATCTGGACTTTTGAATTAGGCTTGTTACAAATAGACAAGTGAATGAATAGTAAAAGCAGGTGGGATTTGATGGCTGAAAGCTCTTTTAATTGTAGATTTTGGCTGGCGATGTGGACAGTTTGTGCTTTAACGGCTAGAAAGCTTTAACTTTTTGAACCTCGGTGTCTATTGTCATTAAATCATTCTCTTACCCTGCCCCCATAACGTTCCACAACTTTGATCATTTAAATGGCTAAAAATCTTTAAAAATGCTTAAAAATAAACATCAATATGATCCGTCACAATGATAAAACAAATAAAAATTGAATGTTGCCAAGCCTACAAATATATCATTGCTTCTCCTGTATCTGCCTTATTTAGCCTCAGCTGGTCAGGAACAAGCTAGGGCCAATTCATGGTTGGGAGCTTTTCCCCATTCTGCAACTTGCACAAGAAGCAGGCACAACTGGCAGGGTTGCACCCTTCCTAATTTCCTGGTGCGTGCAGGACCCCCAAGCAGCTAGGGCTATGGGTCTGTCGCCCCACACCCCCTCGCAGTAGCAGGCCAAACAAGACCAGCATAGCTGAGGAGGATTAAACTGCACCCTATACAAGGGTGTAGATGCCACAGGGCTCAGGAAGGAATTCTGCACCCCCAAGGCAGCATTCCTCCTTGTACTTGCCTAAGGGTCGTGTGACTCCACACCGCCTACAACACTGGGCTGTGCCTGAATGGCATGATTGAGCTCAGAGTAGGGTCCTACAGTGGAATTTCTTTGCTTTTTCTTATCTGACCATTTGATCTAGCTCTAATACTAAAGCTATTTCTACCAATCCTCTGACATGCTGCATTTAACCTCCTGCGTGTATTGCAGACATTTTCGACAGCACGTCCTAGTACAGAAGCAATGTTTCACGCATGCCCTGTGCATCATTTACCTTCCCCATCCAGCATAGGAACAGCTGGCTCAGTCAGTCATTCCAAGTGAAATTAGAGCACAGATACACTTTGCCAACAAGCCATGGAGTGAGGCTTGCACATGTACAGCTTTGTCCCACACGTTAGCCTGCTGGGGGCAGGGGGCATTAAGCAGTCCTGAGGAGAACAGAGAGCTGTCTAAGCGTAATTATATCTTTTCTGTGTGAAATGACACATGTGGGAAAACAAGAGATTGGCGTGTTGCTAAGTGTAGAAAAATGCTTCTGAGCCTTTCCAGTCCCTTCAGTTTGTATGCTGTGAAAATACACTGCTCTTCCCCAGTTCTCAGGGACACAGAGACTTAATTACAAGTAAACTCTCAAATTAGAACATCCTGCTACACTAGGACTGTCAGAGAGCATGCAAAAAGTCTAAGATGGTACATTGCTATTTAGCTTTTAAGTGCAAATTCAGGAGCTGCATTTACCAGATTAACACAGGACGTGCAGGAGACTGTGACTGTCAGTTGACCTTGCCAAATGCTGTCATTGAATAATTCCCTTTCCTCCCACACTGCCTAGGAATCGGGTTGGCCCTGGTTGCTGCAGTGAAAGGCTACCGCAGCATCATTGTGTTGCCAGAGAAAATGAGCATGGAGAAGGTCAGAGTCCTTTATGGTATTACACTGAAATCCTGGGAATGGGGAAAGTCTCTCTCTTGAGAACTAGTGAACCCTTTTCTATATAGGGTAACAATCCTAGTTACAAGTAATGGCATATTTTTGTAGTTATTCAGAAGAGTTCTCTGGACAATGAAGCAGGCAATGATAATCTGACTGATTATCTGGTATCTGCTATGCAGCTGGTGCAATATATTAGCCAAATATGGTACATTTCTGCACAGAGATGATGCAATTTTGCATCTATGTGTGATGGTTAGAGCAAATGAAAGGTATGCAGGGCTCCTTGGTTCTATTTCCAGTTCTGCTGCTAACTTCTTGTGTGACTTTTGGCAAGTCACTTAACCTCTCTGTCCATTTCCCTCTATGTAAACTGAAGATATTTATAGTTACCTCATGGGAGTATTAATCAGAAACCCCATCAAGATGGCAGAAATTTCACATGATCTTGTGAGAATTCCTCCATTTGGGGCAGAAATCTCACAATAACAGTTTGCAAGACTTTGGCGCCTTTGAATTCAGACCTGAATCCTAGCCCTGACTTGGCTCAAACCTCAACCCTAACCTAGACCTAATCTGGATCAAACATCACCTCCTCAGCCCAACTGTAATAACCCACCCAACAAATGATCAGAAAACAAAGAGCTCTAATACCTAGCTCTCCTGTTCTCACCGCTACCTGTATTCTGGATCTGTGCTGGGGCTGCCCAGTGCATGGTGTACATTAGAGCAGCCTTGGGAGTGCTCTAACATATGTTTTGCTCCATATGCCTCTTGGAAATCAGCAAATAGTAGTCGTGCAGTTGATTCTGGTCATGCCCCCCAGCTACCACTTCGTTGTAGAGGCTAGGAGCATGGCCAGGCTAGAATCCTTATGCCAGGCTCGGAAGGCCTTCTGAATTTAGGAGTATTTTCAAGCGACATTTCCAGCCAATTTAAAGACCCATTATGCTGCCAGAATGATGTAAAAGAGCATTAGTGAGTGTGACTGAGAATCAGACGTTGTATCTCTAAACCACTCTAAATGTTAAATGTCTCATGAATGCAAAGCCCAGTCTGGCTTTTGACACTAACATGAATATATAGGTTCAGATTACCAGCAGTACAGGAGATCAGCTTTATTGTGTCTGCTTTACGATTTACAGGTTGATATACTAAAGGCTCTTGGTTCTGAGATTGTTAGGACTCCAGGCACCAAGTTTGATTCCCCTGAGTCTAATGTTTCTGTTGCTCAGAGGCTGAGATATGAAATCCCGAACTCCCATATTCTGGACCAGGTAAATTTAATTACTTTTTGGGTTCTCTCTTTAAATCTGGATTGTACAGGATTGCCTAGGTCTGCTCATCTCGCTCATTCTGCTACACATCTGTAAGATACTCAGTGCTATTGTGGCACTTCTTGCCACTGCATTTCTTCTCCCAGACATTGATGCTCATTTTTAGGGCACATGTGACTTGACTTCTCTTCCTTGAAGCAGTGGGCTGCAAAACCAAAATAAGAGGCATATTCAGAGACTGTGGAACCTGTGGCAAAGTTTTGGGGGTTTGAGCACATTTTGATCCTGTTCTGTCTGGAGAGTGTTTTACGACCACTTTAAAGTACATTTTTACGCTTCAGAAAGGTTCCTGACTGGCAGCACTGGAAAAAAGTATGTTGTGTATATATAAATAGACTCACAGTGATGATCAAACAAACCGCTTATAGTAAACCCTGCTACAGAATGGGCAGTGATAATCTGAGCCCGTCCCTCTTTGCCCCACACATTGACACATACATACAAGGATCACCTGCTCAGGGATGGTGCCTTCCTGTCACAGGGCTCACCATAGGGAGGGAGAGGTTAGTTTAGTCTTCTTGCTTAGAAGATCATTGACCTCTCTACAGATCTGTGAATGAGCTTCCTAGAGGCAGCAGCATGGGCATGTCGAGGACTGAGCTTGGAGCTGGAAGTCAGGCACTTCTGAGTTTTGCTCCTGGCTACCTGATGACTCACTATGCTGAAAAATCAGGAGATTTTTTAAAACAACAACAAAAAGTTGGGGGGACGGGGGGGTTCTTTGCTGGGGGATTATGTGCTTTTTGGGTGCACTCTCATCACATTTGCAGGTTTTTCTCTGCAACCACGTGGATTAAAAGCTTACTTTTAAAAAAAATGGAAGCTGAGTTTCTCAGGGAATCGCTGTCCTCCAGGAGCTGGAGCTTTAAGAAAAGCACCAAATATCACAAGAGTTGGCACCACTGAATTAGAAACACCCATGCCAGCAACCCTGCACCAACTGCAGGGCTCAGAGTTCTGGGAGCTCCTTCATTCCCCTCACCCCCTAGCCCTGCAGCCTGGGAGACAGCTAGGAGCACTTGTCCTCTGGAAGCACAAGACGGGGTGGCCAGCAGCATACTCTGTCCCAGAAGGAATATGTCTGAGTGGGGCACAGTGGTCATGCCCTTTCACCCCCATGAACACCCAATAGTGACAAGGGATCAGCACTGAGGGGAGGCACAAACGTCTGTTTGATAGTGTCACAGTACTCCTCTGAGCATAGTTTCCCCTTCATGCCCGTTTCTGATCTCCACTGGTGTGTTGCCTTCAGAATTCCCTTGCTCAGACACTACACCTCCCTTCCATACCCTCAGGCAGCTCCCCCTCTTGCCAGTCTTCATCAGGCTCTGTCTGTTTTGTGTTCAGTCATGAAGGGATGTGCCCATCCAACAGCATTGCCAACACCTGGTTTTCTATCAGCCTGTGTCTTCCGTGGGGGCAAGGGGTTGGGTTTAGGGGCATAGCTGGGGACAACATTCCTGTCCTTCTGTTTAGCTCCTCACTGGAAAACATACCACACACTGCAGTACCTCCCTAAAGCCCAAGACATCAAGTTACTAGACTACTAGGACTCTCTCCCTGGCCTGCTCAGATTGTGGTGCAGTGTTGCGCAGGACATGGAGGGGGCTTTTTATGTCTTGAGTAAAACACCTCTGTAGCTGTTCTTAGTTCAGTGTCTGACCCTCACTGTTAACCGTAACATACACTGTTATCTGTTGTAATAAACAGTACCGAAATCCCGGCAACCCGATGGCTCATTATGACACCACCGCTGAGGAGATCCTGGAGCAGTGCGAAGGTACTGTTTGTTCTATCTCGGCCATGGATTGCACATGCCATGTCCTTCTGAGGGAGGGTTATGTTACTTTATGGTCTTATTTATTTAAATGTGTAGAAAAGCTAAAAAGGGACTTGGTAAATTACAGGCACCCTTGACATAACTTTAAATAACCCCTGAGCACAGCAATTTGGGATGACCCACCTCTCCCTTGAACAATTCCCCACCCTTGTAATTACAATTCCCCTCCATTTTCAAAAGCCTTGGGAAAGAGATGAGCTTTGCAACACAGTTGGGCTAATTTGGACCCTGGAGGAAGCAAATTGCAAAGTAGTGGGTCCCTCATGGAGAATGGCTAACCAGCAGTCTTCTCTCTGTTTGTGTTTGCTTGCTGAGGAAGTATCCGAGCGTGTGTTTGCTGGGAGGGCAGGGAGAGAGCCTGAGTGAGTGTCTGATTGGCTGCTAGCCTGCAGGGGGCGGGCATTAGGGTGTCTGTGTGTTTGCGTCAGGGAAGCCTGGCTGTTTGAAAATAGCCAGAGCCTCGCGAACCAGCTGAGCGGCAGCGGAGCAGCGGAGCAGCGGGGACAGCAGAGCAGCTCACAGCAGGAGTTTGCCTGGGAGTTCGCCTGGAGTGAGCCCAGTGAGGCTTACATCTTGCCAACGTCTCTGAGGAAGCTCATAGTAGGTAGGTGATATGGAAGGGGGGGGTTCAGCTATTGTGACCTGCACTGGATGTGCCATGTTTGTCTTTCTTCCACAGGACAGAAGCGACTTTGTCTGTACAAAGTGCAAGCTGGTCTCCATATTGGAAGAGAAGATTGAAGGTCTGGAGCAACAGGTAACGACCCTGCGTTGTATACGAGAGACTGAGGATTTTCTGGACCAAACTCAGGATAGCCTTCTAGGGGCACAAAGCTCTAAAGATATAGAGCAGGTTGCACAGAGGAGCCAAGAGGCCAGTGAAGAAGCTTGGCAACATGTGACCTCCAGAAGAGGTAAGCGGAATGTCCGGGTTCCAGTAACACAGACACAGGTAACTAACCGCTTTCATGTTCTCTCCACAGGTACCATTGCGGAGAGTGGACCAGATGATATGTCTGGGGGGAGAAAGCAGAAGGAGACCCCGCTGGTTGGGAGGCATGAGATGCGATGTCCTGAGGTTGGGGGTTCCACGACCACCACTCCCAAGAGGAGAAGGCGGGTGGTGGTGGTCGGGGACTCTCTCCTCCGGGGGACTGAGTCATCTATCTGCCGCCCTGACCGGGAAAACCGAGAAGTCTGCTGCTTGCCAGGGGCTAAGATTCGTGATGTGACGGAGAGACTGCCGAGACTCATCAAGCCCTCGGATCGCTACCCCTTCCTGCTTCTCCACGTGGGCACCAATGATACTGCCAAGAATGACCTTGAGCGGATCACTGCGGACTACGTGGCTCTGGGAAGAAGGATAAAGGAGTTGGAGGCGCAAGTGGTGTTCTCGTCCATCCTCCCCGTGGAAGGAAAAGGCCTGGGTAGGGACCGTCGAATCGTGGAGGTCAACGAATGGCTACGCAGGTGGTGTCGGAGAGAAGGCTTTGGATTCTTTGACCATGGGATGGTGTTCCATGAAGGCGGAGTGCTGGGCAGAGACGGGCTCCATCTTACGAAGAGAGGGAAGAACATCTTTGCCAGCAGGCTGGCTAACCTAGTGAGGAGGGCTTTAAACTAGGTTCACCGGGGGAAGGAGACCAAAGCCCTGAGGTAAGTGGGAAAGCGGGATACCGGGAGGAAGCACAGGCAGGAATGTCTGAGAGGGGAGGGCTCCTGCCTCATACTGGGAATGAGGGGCGATCAACAGGTTATCTCAAGTGCTTATATACAAATGCACAAAGCCTTGGAAACAAGCAGGGAGAACTGGAGGTCCTGGTGATGTCAAGGAATTATGACGTGATTGGAATAACAGAGACTTGGTGGGATAACTCACATGACTGGAGTACAGTCATGGATGGTTATAAACTGTTCAGGAAGGACAGGCAGGGCAGAAAAGGTGGGGGAGTAGCACTGTATGTAAGGGAGCAGTATGACTGCTCAGAGCTCCGGTACGAAACTGTGGAAAAACCTGAGTGTCTCTGGATTAAGTTTAGAAGTGTGTGCAACAAGAGTGATGTCATGGTGGGAGTCTGCTATAGACCACCGGACCAGGGGGATGAGGTGGATGAGGCTTTCTTCCGGCAACTCACGGAAGCTACTAGATCGCATGCCCTGATTCTCATGGGTGACTTTAATTTTCCTGATATCTGCTGGGAGAGCAATACAGCGGTGCATAGACAATCCAGGAAGTTTTTGGAAAGCGTAGGGGACAATTTCCTGGTGCAAGTGCTAGGGGAGCCAACTAGGGGGAGCACTTTTCTTGACCTGCTGCTCACAAACCGGGTAGAATTAGTGGGGGAAGCAAAAGTGGATGGGAATCTGGGAGGCAGTGACCATGAGTTGGTTGAGTTCAGGATCCTGACGCAGGGAAGAAAGGTAAGCAGCAGGATACGGACCCTGGACTTCAGGAAAGCAGACTTTGACTCCCTCAGGGAACAGATGGCCAGGATCCCCTGGGGGACTAACATGAAAGGGAAGGGAGTCCAGGAGTGCTGGCTGTATTTCAAGGAATCCCTGTTGAGGTTACAGGGACAAACCATCCCGATGAGTCGAAAGAATAGTAAATATGGCAGGCGACCAGCTTGGCTTAATGGTGAAATCCTAGCGGATCTTAAACATAAAAAAGAAGCTTACAAGAAGTGGAAGGTTGGACATATGACCAGGGAAGAGTATAAAAATATTGCTCGGGCATGTAGGAAAGATATCAGGAGGGCCAAATCGCACCTGGAGCTGCAGCTAGCAAGAGATGTCAAGAGTAACAAGAAGGGTTTCTTCAGGTATGTTGGCAACAAGAAGAAAGCCAAGGAAAGTGTGGGCCCCTTACTGAATGAGGGAGGCAAGCTAGTGACAGAGGATGTGGAAAAAGCTAATGTACTCAATGCTTTTTTTGCTTCTGTTTTCACTAACAAGGTCAGCTCCCAGACTGCTGTGCTGGGCAACACAAAATGGGGAAGAGATGGCCAGCCCTCTGTAGAGATAGAGGTGGTTAGGGACTATTTAGAAAAGCTGGACGTGCACAAGTCCATGGGGCCGGACGAATTGCATCCGAGAGTGCTGAAGGAATTGGCGGCTGTGATTGCAGAGCCCTTGGCCATTATCTTTGAAAACTCGTGGCGAACGGGGGAAGTCCCGGATGACTGGAAAAAGGCTAATGTAGTGCCCATCTTTAAAAAAGGGAAGAAGGAGGATCCTGGGAACTACAGGCCGG
Source organism: Dermochelys coriacea (assembly GCF_009764565.3). NCBI lineage: Eukaryota > Metazoa > Chordata > Testudines > Dermochelyidae > Dermochelys > Dermochelys coriacea. Next base: position 157,637,495 of record NC_050068.2, read on the forward strand.
TCAGCCTCACCTCAGTCCCTGGAAAAATCATGGAGCAGGTCCTCAAAGAATCAATCCTGAAGCACTTAGAGGAGAGGAAAGTGATCAGGAACAGTCAGCATGGATTCACCAAGGGAAGGTCATGCCTGACTAATCTAATCGCCTTTTATGATGAGATTACTGGTTCTGTGGATGAAGGGAAAGCAGTGGATGTATTGTTTCTTGACTTTAGCAAAGCTTTTGACACGGTCTCCCACAGCATTCTTGTCAGCAAGTTAAGGAAGTATGGGCTGGATGAATGCACTATAAGGTGGGTAGAAAGCTGGCTAGATTGTCGGGCTCAACGGGTAGTGATCAATGGCTCCATGTCTAGTTGGCAGCCGGTGTCAAGTGGAGTGCCCCAGGGGTCGGTCCTGGGGCCCGTTTTGTTCAATATCTTCATAAATGATCTGGAGGATGGTGTGGATTGCACTCTCAGCAAATTTGCGGATGATACTAAACTGGGAGGAGTGGTAGATACGCTGGAGGGGAGGGATAGGATACAGAAGGACCTAGACAAATTGGAGGATTGGGCCAAAAGAAATCTAATGAGGTTCAATAAGGATAAGTGCAGGGTCCTGCACTTAGGATGGAAGAATCCAATGCACCGCTACAGACTAGGGACCGAATGGCTCGGCAGCAGTTCTGCGGAAAAGGACCTAGGGGTGACAGTGGACGAGAAGCTGGATATGAGTCAGCAGTGTGCCCTTGTTGCCAAGAAGGCCAATGGCATTTTGGGATGTATAAGTAGGGGCATAGCGAGCAGATCGAGGGACGTGATCGTTCCCCTCTATTCGACACTGGTGAGGCCTCATCTGGAGTACTGTGTCCAGTTTTGGGCCCCACACTACAGGAAGGATGTGGATAAATTGGAAAGAGTACAACGAAGGGCAACGAAAATGATTAGGGGTCTAGAGCACATGACTTATGAGGAGAGGCTGAGGGAGCTGGGATTGTTTAGTCTGCAGAAGAGAAGAATGAGGGGGGATTTGATAGCTGCTTTCAACTACCTGAAAGGGGGTTTCAAAGAGGATGGCTCTAGACTGTTCTCAATGGTAGCAGATGACAGAACGAGGAGTAATGGTCTCAAGTTGCAATGGGGGAGGTTTAGATTGGATATTAGGAAAAACTTTTTCACTAAGAGGGTGGTGAAACACTGGAATGCGTTACCTAGGGAGGTGGTAGAATCTCCTTCCTTAGAGGTTTTTAAGGTCAGGCTTGACAAAGCCCTGGCTGGGATGATTTAACTGGGACTTGGTCCTGCTTTGAGCAGGGGGTTGGACTAGATGACCTTCTGGGGTCCCTTCCAACCCTGATATTCTATGATTCTATGATTCTATGATTCTCTCTTGTACCCAATGGGGCTTCAGATCAACTGCCTCTGCTACCGTCAACTGTGACAGTATGGCCTGGGGAACGTATGGACATGACAAAGTGCTGGATGACACAGTGGAGGTGGCCATCTACCTGCAGTTGTGGCATCTCTGTAATGGGTTAGTTAAAAGGACTAAATGGGTCAAGAGGCCTCCCTGGGAATATCACTCCATACGAGTAATCGGCACACTGTAGCTGATCCAGCAAACTCATTAGTAAATTAAAATGGATCAAAACTTTGCGACAGCTGCAGAGACTAATCCATCTTAATTTGGTGGCTGGAATAGGCAATAAAAGAATTTCAGTCCTTGTCTAGATGGGAAAAATGGAACCCATTCCCAGTGGTAGAAAGAGTGAAAGGCGTAGTGAAAACAGGGATCAGGTGTTTTAACAAGGTTAGTTGACAATGCTGGCAAGAAAGCCTGAGCCCTGCCTATACTATACTGTGCACCATTGCTAGCCCTGGCAGCAACCAGTAACTAATTATGTCTCATTTTTGCCAGTGTAGGTACAGCCTAAAACCCTCAGGGCCTGAGTCTACTTTCACTTCCACCCAGTGGTGGATTAAAGATTTTGCCACCCCTAGGCCCTGAAATAATTGCCACCCCCCCCCACCCCAGCTCACCTCCGCTCCACCTCCACCTCCACCTCCTCCCCTGAGCGCACTGCTGGGTTCTGCTTCTCCCTGCTCCCTGCCAGTGCTTGTGCGGGAAACAGCTTCGCGAAGGAGGCGGGAGGGGGTCATGCGGCGCGCTCAGGAGAGGAGGTGGGGCCGGGGTGAGGATTTGGGGAAGGGGACCAATAGAGACAGGGAGAGAGCGGGGAATGGGGGTGGAGAAGGGGTGGAGTTGGGGCGGGGCCGGGGGCAGAGGGCGGGAACCGGCACTGGGGGAAGCAGCTGCCTCTGGCTGCTATTATAAATTTGCTGCCCCTGCAAATTTGCCACCCTAGGCCTAGGCCTTGTCGGCCTAGGCGATAATATGCCGCTGCTCCCACCACTTTTACATCGGTGTAAATACAATGACTTCAGTGGAGCTTTTCCTGGCTTATACTGATGTCAGAGCTGGATGCTAAGGACAGCCAAATCAATGCGTGCTATTGCTAATGTGTCTGCAGAATTTCAACACAACATAGCGCAAAAGGATGGAGTTACCAAGCTAGCAATCTATCAAAGTACCATGGGGTGAAGCTTGTTGGCGCATCACAGCACTACAATGCTTCTACTCACTAGCATGAATTCTGTCCAGTTTTCGACATGCACAGGTTCTCTGTGCACAAGAACATGTGTAAAATACCTACTGATGTGACATGCCAGAATAAACCAATTGTGGAGAACATTTCCATCCTCTCTAAATGCTTCTCACCTCCTTTAACTGCAGGCAAGGTCCACATGGTCGTGGGTGGAGCTGGCACAGGAGGTACTATCACTGGCATTGGCAGAAAGCTGAAGGAGAAGTGCCCGGAATGCAAAGTAGGTAGAAAGACTGATCTGTGCATTGATTATTAGTGGCCACCTGGTGTTTTTCTGTCCTTCCCTTTGACAAGAGAAATGCCCTTGACGTCTCTTCTGGGACGATGCCAGTGACTGACTGCTTGCTCACCTGCAGCTGGGCTGAGCCTGATTATTGGAGTGTCTGTTTTCCACTTCTACTGAACCAGGAAGTACAGATGCAGCTCATTTTTGATGGTAACAATTTTCAGTTACTCTTAACGTGAGCTGGCTTCAGACTTGTGACTTAAAGGTAGAAGGCTCCATACCTCCATCACTAATCCTTAAGACTTGCAGTTCCCCATGCTTCTAAGATTAAATTGTAAAGCTGATGAGAAGGAAAACTTCTGGGCAAAAAGGTCCTGTCTGTCCATGCCAATGGACAGGAATGTTCATGCATACCTTGGGAAGAAAAACGTGTTGCAGCCAAATACAGTTATATGAACACAGGTAATTTTTTTATTGGAGATGCTTCTGCTTCATTTTCCCTAGGTTCTTAGTGTCTACCACAGGGGCGGGCAAACTTCTTGGCCTGAGGGCCACGTCGGGTTTCCAAAGTTGTGTGGAGGGCCAGTTAGGGGAAGCTGTGTCTCCCCAAGCAGCCAGGCGTGGCCTGGCTCCTACCTCCTAACCTCCCCCCCCTTCTTGCCCCCGATGGCTCCCCTGGGACTCCTGCCCCATCCAACACCACCACCACCCCAGTTCCTTGACGGTCCCCCCTGGACTCCTACTCCATCCACCACCCCCTGCTCCCTGTCCCCTGACCACCTCTGGACTCCCCAGCTCTGACTGCCCCCCACTGCCCCATCCAACTCCTCCTCACATTCCTGACTGCCCCCCCCCGGAACCCCTGCCCCATCCAACCACCCCTTCTCCCACTGATTGTCCTTCATGTGGGAACAAATGATACAGATAGATTCTTGCTGGAACGTATCAAGGGAGACTATGCCAGGCTGGGGAAGACGCTTAAGGAAATCAAGGCTCAGGTGATCTTCAGTGGGATCCTGCCTGTTCCTAGAGAAGGGCAACAAAGGTGTGACAAGATTATGATGCTCAACAGAAGGCTCAGGCACTGGTGCTATAAGGAGGGCTTTGGGATGTATGGCCACTGGGAAGCATTCATGGACAGAGGACTGTTCTCTCGAGATGGACTTCACATGAGTAAGGAAGGAAATAGACTTCTAGGATGGAGGATGGCACAACTGATCAAAAGAGCTTTAAACTAGGAATCTCGGGGAGATGGTGGGGAGATGTCCAGTATTCTCCACGCCGGATTTTAACATTGAGAGGGAAGAAAACCAAGTAAGAAAGGATACAGTTGTGGGTAAGAGAATGGACATAAGGAGGAAGGGTAGTGTACATACCAGTTTAATAGGTGATACTGGCGGTAGAATGTCTGTGCCTAATTGGGTAAAGAATGTGAGCGAGGCCAAACAGCAAAAATTAAGATGTACAGTAATGCAAGGAGCCTAAGTAACAAAATGGAGGAACTAGAGCTACTGGTGCAGGAAGTGAAACCAGATATTATAGGGATAACAGAAACATGGTGGAATAGTAGTCATGACTGGAGTACGGGTAATGAAGGGTATGTGCTGTTTAGGAAAGACAGAAATAAAGGCAAAGGTGGTGGAGTAGCATTATATATCAATGATGAGGTAGACTGTAAAGAAATAAGTGATGGAATGGAAAGAGTCTGTCTGGGCAAAAATCACATTGGGGAAGAAAGCTGCTAGAGCCTGCCCTGGGATAGTGCTTGGGGCATGCTATAGACCACCAGGATCCGATGTGGATATGGATAGAGACTTCTTTAATGTTTATAAAGAAGTAAATACTAATGGAATTTTGTGATCATGGGAGACTTTAACTTCCCAGATATAAACTGGAGGACAAGTGCTAGTAATAATAATAGGGCTCAGATTTTCCTGGATGCGATAGCTGATGGATTCCTTCATCAAGTAGTTGCTGAACCAACAAGAGGGGATGCCATTTTAGATTTGGTTTTGGTGAGTAGTGAGGACCTCATAGAAGAAATGGTTGTAGGGGATAATCTTGGTTCGAGCAATCATGAGCTAATTCAGTTCAAACTAAATGGAAGAATAAACAAAAATAGATCTGTGACTAGGGTTTTTTATTTCAAAAGAGCTAACTTCAAAAAATTAAGGAAATTAGTTAGGGAAGTGGATTGGACTGAAGAACTTGTGGATCTAAAGGAGGAGGAGGCCTGGAATTATTTCAAGTCACAGTTGCAGAAACTATCAGACGCCTGCATTCCAAGAAAGGGGAAAAAATTCATAGGCCGCAGTTGTAGACCAAGCTGGATGAGCAAGCACCTTAGAGACATGATTAAGAAAAAGCAGAAAGCCTACAAGGAGTGGAAGATGGGAGGGATTAGCAAGGAAAGCTACCTTATTGAGGTCAGAACATGTAGGAATAAAGTGAGAAAGGCCAAAAGCCATGTAGAGTTGGACCTTGCAAAGAGAATTAAAATGAATAGTAAAAGGTTCTATAGCCACATAAATAAGAAGAAAACAAAGAAAGAAGAAGTGGGACCGCTAAACACTGAGGATGGAGTGGAGGTTAAGGATAATCTAGGTATGGCCCAGTATCTAAACAAATACTTTGCCTCAGTCTTTAATGAGACTAATGAGGAGCCTAGGGATAATGGTAGGATGACAAATAGGAATGAGGATAGGGAGGCAGGTATTACCACATCCGAGGTAGAAGCAAAATTTGAACATCTTAATGGGACTAAATCGGGGAGGCCAGATAATCTTCATCCAAGAATATTAAAGGAATTGGCACATGAAATTGCAAGCCCATTAGCAAGAATTTTTAATCAATCTGTAAACTCAGGGGTTGTACCGTATGACTGGAGAATTGCTAACATAGCTCCTATTTTTAAGAAAGGAAAAAAACATGATCCAGGTAACTACAGATCTGTTAGTTTGACATCTGTAGTATGCAAGGTCATGGAAAAAATTTTGAAGGAGAAAGTAGTTAAGGACATTGAGGTCAGTGGTAACTGGGACAAAATACAACATGGTTTTACAAAAGGTAGATCGTGTCAAACCAACCTGATCTCCTTCTTTGAGAAGGTAACAGATTTTTTAGACAAAGGAAACACAGTGGATCTAATTTCCCTTGATTTCAGTAAGACATTTGATATGGTTCCACGTGGAGAATTATTAGCTAAATTGGAAAAGATAGGGATCAATATGAAAATTGAAATGTGGATAAGGAACTGGTTAAAAGGGAGACTACAGCAGGTCACACTGAAAGGTGAACTGTCAGGCTGGAATGAGGTTACTAGTGGAGTTCCTCAGGGATCGGTTTTGGGACCAATCTTATTATTACTGACCTTGGCACAAAAAGCGGGAATGTGCTAATAAAGTTTGCGGATGACATGAAGCTGGGAGGTATTGCCAATACAGAGAAGGACCGGTATATCATACAGGAAGATCTGGAAGACCTTGTAAACTGGAGTAATAGTAATAGGATGAAATTTAATAGTGAAAAGTGCAAGGTCATGCATTTAGGGATTAATAACAAGAATTTTTGTTATAAACTGGGGACTCATCACTTGGAAGTAACAGAGGAGGAGAAGGACCTCGGAGTATTGGTTGATCATAGGATGACTATGAGCCGCTAATGTGATATGGCTGTGAAAAAAGCTAATGCAGTCTTGGGATGCATCAGGCGAGGTATTTCCAGTAGAGATAAGGAGGTGTTAGTATTGTTATACAAGGCACTGGTGAGACCTCATGTGGAATATTGTGTGCAGTTCTGGTCTCCCATGTTTAAGAAAGATGAATTCAAACTGGAGCAGGTACAGAGAAGGGCTACTAGGATGATCCGAGGAATGGAAAACCTGTCTATGAAAGGAGACTCAAAGAGCTTGGCTTGTTTAGCGTAACCAAAAGAAGGCTGAGGGGAGATATGATTGCTGTCTATAAATATATCAGAGGGATAGATACCCTGGAGGGAGAAGAATTATTTAAGCTCAGTACCAATGTGGACACAAGAACAATTGGATATAAACTGGCCATCAGGAAGTTTAGACTTGAAATTAGATGAAGGTTTCTAACCATCAGAGGAGTGAAGTTCTGGAACAACCTTCCAACAGAAGCAGTGGGGGCAAAAGACATATCTGGCTTCAAGACTAAGCCTGATAAGTTTATGGAGGGGATAGTATGATGGGATAGCTTAATTTTGGCAATTAATCGATCTTCAACTATTAGCGGTAGATATGCCCAATGGCCTGTGATGAGATATTAGATGGGGTGGGATCTGAGTTACTATAGAGAATTCTTTCCTGGGTGTCTGGCTGGTGAGTCTTGCCCACGTGCTCAGGGTTTAGCTGATCGCCATATTTGGGGTCGGGAAGGAATTTCCCTCCAGGGCAGATTGGCAGAGGCCCTGGGGGTTTTTCGCCTTCTTCTGCAGCATGGGGCACAGGTCACTTGCTGGAGGATTCTCTGCACCTCAAAGTCTTTAAACCAGAATTTGAGGACTTCAATAGCTGAGACATAGGTTAGAGGTTTGTTACAGGAGTGGGTGGGTGAGGTTCTGTGGCCTGCGTTGTGCAGGAGGTCAGACTAGACGATCATATTGGTCCCTTCTGACCTTAAAGTCTATGATTCTTCCTGTCCCATGACCGCCCCCAGAACCCCTGCCCCTGATTGCCCCTGCCGCCCCATCCAACCCCCCTTCTCCTTCCTGACTGTCCCCCTCGGTACCCCTGCTCCCATTCAACCCCCCTGTTCCCCGCCCTCTGACCACCCCGACTTCTATCAACACACCCCACCCCCTGCCCACCACCACAAACTCCTCTGCGCTCTATCCAACTCTCGCTACACCCTGCCCCCTTACTGCACTGCCTGGAGCACCGGTGTGCTACAGCCGTGCAGGCCAAAGCACCGGGTCAGGCCACGGCTCTGCAACTGCGCTGCCCGGCACCCCAGAGCGTTGCGCCGGCAGTGCACTGAGGCTCTGTGGGAGGGGGGACAGCGGAGGAAGGGCCGGGGACTAGCTTCCTAGGCCAGGAGCTCAGGAGCTGGGCAGGAGGGTCCCGCGGGCCGTAGTTTGCCCACCTCTGGTCTTACTAGTGATTCTTCCCTTTCAGATTGTTTGTGTAGATCCCGAAGGCTCCATTGTCGCTCTGCCCAGTGAGCTGAACACAACAGAGGACACAACCATGGAAGTAGAGGGGATTGGACATGACTTTATCCCAACTGTCCTTGACAGATCAGTAAGTAGCATTGTGACAAGCAACGGGGGAGGGGTGGTTAGGGCCCAGCCATGAAGTTTGGCTCTTGGACCAAACTATCCCCAAGTTCAAAAGTGTTCAGATCCAGGGTCCAGTTCTGGCCCATCTCTAATTGTTGAAAGTTAGCTGAATTAGTTACCAATGCAAAAGACGCTATCGCTGGTGGCTTAAACCCTGCCCAACCCATACGTCTGACCTAAACAAGAGGCAGGGAGAGGCCAAATTTAAGAGATAACCAGAAATATGCTGCAACACTACACTCCATCATTCTGTCTTTCTTAACAAACTTTCAGGCAGTTCTTATAGCCTTGTTAATAATATTAATAATGGATCCCAGTGCTTTTCATTATTATCATTATTTACTATTTGAATTCTAGTAGAGCCTGAAGGCCCTAACCAGGGATAGCACCCGATAGTGCTAGATGATATGTACACAGAGGTTATTTCTAGCTTTAGTGTAGCTAGCTCAGATGCTGGGAGCAGTAAAGCTGCAGCAGCGTGGGCTGTGGTACAGGCTGTCTGCCGGAGTAATTACCAAGGATTCTGGGCGGGCTAAGACAGCCAGTGTTGAAGCCCATGCTGCTGCAGCTTCCCTGCTACTGGTGCCTGAGTTAGCTAGATTAAAGTTATCGTGGGTATGTCTTCACAAGCTGCACTCACACCTGTGATTGCAGTGTAGACTCACCTATGGAAGAGTCAGAGATCTTGCCCTGAAGAGCTTACAATCTAAAAGACACAGCAGGCAAACATAGAGGCAGTTATAAACAAACAAAAATTGCCAAAAGTGCAACACAACATCATCTCACTTTCTCCTTCACACAGCAACTCCCTTGCCCACCACTCTGACTCATACCCAGCTGCCAGTCAGAGTTCTTCACAGCCCTAACTTAGCCTGAATGGCCTCCTTCCCCACTTCCTGCCTCCATAGAAAAACACTCAGCCTGGTTCTCGGAGTCGCACACAAAACCAGAACCTAAGATGTGAGCCCCTTCATGTTTTAGATCTGGTTGAATAACAGCTCTTGAATTTGAGCCCATCCCTAGGGAACTTTAGCCCTGGTTCAGCAAAACCCTGAACCCTAGCTTAACCCTGACCCAGACTGGGATCTGAACACCAGTTCCTCAGCCCACCACTATTCAAAACACATTAGACACTAAAAACCACGAGGAGTCCTTGTGGCAGCTTAGAGACTAACAAATTTATTTGGGCGTAAGCTTTTGTGGGCTAGAACCCACTTCATCAGATGCATGGAGTGGAAAATACAGTAGGCAGGTATAAATACACAGCATATGAAAAGATGGGAGTTGCCTTACCAAGTGGGGGGGTCAGTGCTAATGAGGCAATTCATTTAGGGTGGATGTGGCCCGTTTCCAACAGTTGACAAGAAGGGGTGAATATCAACGGAGGGAAAATTATTTTTGTAGTGCTAACAAGACCAATTCAATCATGGTTGATGTGACCCATTCCCAACAGTTGACAAGAAGTTGTGAGTACCAACAGAGGAGAAATTATTTTTTGTAGTGACCCAGCCACTTCCAGTCTTTATTCAGGCCTAATTTGATGGTGTTGAGTTTGCAAATTAATTCCAGTTCTGCAGTTTCTTGATGGAGTCTGTTTTGGAAGTTTTTTTTTTTTTGTTGAAGAATGGCCACTTTTAAGTCTGTTATTGAGTGTCCAGGGAGATTGAAGTGCTCTCCTACTGGATTTGAAGGTTACAATTCTGAATGTCTGATTTGCGTCCCTTTATTCTTTGGCATAGAGACTGTCCGGTTTGTCCACACTAACAGTTTTACTTCTGCAGTGTTGGCAGAAGCATAAGAGGAATTAATGTGGGTAAAATTCACTCCAGTGGAAGCTAAGGATGAAGCCTACAGGTGCTTTGCCATATGTGTTCATTTTCAAGTGCAGCGGAAAGTGATTTGACGCTGAAGGAAGATGCAGGTGCTCAGCACCTCGGAAAACCCGGCCTCCTGTACAGAGCAGAATGCACCAGAGGAGTGGAGCCCAAAATAACATTTCTAGGACCCTAAAATCTTCCTCTCCTTCCTTTCAGGTGGTGGATTTGTGGTGCAAGTCCAATGATGCGGATTCCTTTCTCATGGCTCGCAGGCTGATTAGAGAGGAAGGATTATTGTGTGGTAAATTATTGAAGAATGTTATATCTGTTCATAAACATTTTCCATTTTAATTCCATCTTTTAAGCATTTTAGACTAAAAAGCTCTTCAGGGCAGGCAGTGTCTATGTTTTTGTGTCTTACACAGTTCTGAGCACATTCTCTGTGCTGTACTGGTGGGGCCAGATCCTGAGTTGGTGCAAATTGATTGCATGGAGCTACAATGATATATAGCAGCCCTGGATCTGACTCATGCTAGATAATTGTAATCTCATCTCACATTCACACTTTTGCATAAAGAGGTAGATCTTCTGGGGCTACCTTTTTTTGGGTGCAGTGTCACATGAGCTGAGTGGAAAGATTTGTGGGATTCAGAGCAAGGCAAATGGACAAAACCTGCAGCTCCACTAAGTCAGCCATAGGAGGTTATATTTGCTGTCTTTGAACAGTTGCCATATGATGCTGGAAGGTGCAAGGATTGAAGCAGGACGTTTTGAGATGTCCTGTTAAAGTGAGGCGTTCTTACAGCTCCCAGTCCCTGGTGCAAGGGAGAAATTCTTCATAAGAGAAACCGAACAGCTTTCCAAAACGAACAGTTGTCCTTGTGCAAACGCTGCTTACAGATGGACATCAGGGCCCACTCCACAAGGCATCAGTGCAACTCAGCTGGCTGCACTCTCAGCCCTGGGCCAGATGCACACAGGTTCAAATCCAATACCAGCCAGTATAGGGGCTCATGCTGATAGCTAAAGAAGTAGTGAGAAACCACAACTGCCACTGACGTCGGGGCGCTGCAGGTGCTCAGCACCTTTGAAAAATCAGGCCTCTTTTATTTAGATGCCTACGTTTGGATTTAGGTGCCTAATTTTAGGCACCCAAGTCTGAAAATGTTACCTTGGTATATATGTAACACAAGTATATAAGAAGCACATTTTTAAAGGTATTTTGGCTCCTGACTCCCATTGATTCCAGTGGGCGTTAGGTACATAAGTACCTTTAAAAATTGGCCTCGAGTGTCTTCCAACACTCAAGATTATCTCAGGAGATATGTTTCCACATTTCAAAGGACAGCATCTGCAAGTCTAAAGAGAATTGCCATGTAAATGATAAAATAACAACCTATGACTAAACTTAACTCCTTAAGTCTGAGATTTCAGGTGATGGACAATGAAATAAGTGCTTTTTCTACATTTGCTAGAGAACAGCTAGTTTATAAAACTGAATTACTACAATTCATTCACTTACAAAATGTCACTTGCATTCAGAAGTATTACATTCATACTATCATTCCTTTTGAGGTCAATGGTGTCACACCAAGAACAAATTTGGTTCAGAAATCCAAAGTGCACACGGACTGAGGACAATGATGACCCTTAGTCTTTTCTAACCTGAAATATTAGCAGGTAGAATTACCTGTGAGAAGCCAAGGACCTTTTTTTCAGTTACACGCAGGAAAATGAAAACACACAGATGCGCACACACACACATTCATGGCCCCAAACGCCATCACTGGCTGGTATCCCATGTATAAGTGCAATTTTAATTTTCCTTCCTTTCGACCATTTATTTAAAGTGCACTAGGCACTTGTAAAATGTGTTAGCTCAACAGCTCTGGAGAGTGAAATGTTCTCTGTACCAGAGCAGGGACAGAACAGGGACAGCTTGGGCAAGTTTCTCCCAGCCCCCCTGCCCCTCACCTGAAATTTCCATCTCAAAGGCTGGAAGGGAGTTTGGTCTCACTGGCTAGACCCTCAAAGATATGAAATCAATGGAAGTTAGATGCCTGCATACCTTTGAGGAACTGGGGCCATGCCCTGTCAATCCTTGTCTTCCCTGCAGACACTGCTCACAGAGTGATGATAGTGCCATTTGTGATGGGGCCACAAACTGGACTAGAATCACCACTCCCATCATCCATTCAACAGCCCTCACCTGCACATTCTCCTTTAGTCACTACCTGGTCTCTGTTGGAGCTAGGGGCTTACAAGATTATAGGCCCAATCCTGTACACCAGTGTAACTGCACTGGCTTTATTGGAGTTATGCCTGAAACACACTGGTGCTGATGAGAGGAGGATCATGCCCTAAAGGTGTCTCATAACCAAACCCTGACCCAACTGTCCCCTGCCTGTCACTGCAGGGGCATTACCCTAGGCCACTCTGTGATTATATATTATTGTCTCATATACAGTTAGCTCTTGTGTGAGTCTATTTTCTTGTTCATATGTCAGGTGGCAGCTCCGGCAGTGCAATGGCCATTGCTGTGAAGGCTGCCAGGAATCTGACGGAGGGTCAGCGCTGTGTTGTCATCTTGCCCGACTCCGTCAGGAACTACATGTAAGACTCCTCTTCTGTAGTGCTTCCGACCTGCTGCTTTCATTGAGGTGACAGTGTTGCAGAGTTTAGCCATATCAATGGAAATGACATTTATGGACCAAATGAATAACATGGCCATACAAAAGATTTGCTGTCACATGGCCAGTTATTCTCTGTGGCAGAGGGGAAATTACCTCACTCCGTCAGTAGAGGAGGAAACACCGTGGACCCACTTCACTACTCTGTTTCGCCAGTGTAATATACCACTGAAAGCAGATACATGTAAATCAATGGAGTTACACCAGCATAAAACTGGAGTGGTGAATGAGACCATAAATAAGGAGTCAATTTACCTTCCTTACAGGGACCTTTGCCGTCCTCATATGGACATTAACATAAGAGTGCAAAACATTATCGTGTAATGGTAAGAGCAGAGGGCTGGGAGTCAGAACGCTTGGATTTTATTTCACTCATCACTGACATACTCTATTATGCTCCAGGAAAAATCACCTAGACTGAAATTTTCAAATTTGGGTGCTTAAACTTAGGCCCTAAATAACTGGTGTAATTTCACCTGCACCTCCCATTCACCTCAAAAGGGGCCAACATCAGCTGATTGCTCAAACTATGGGAGCCATGGTGAAATACTAAGGCCTAATGCATTTAAATCCTTTCTCTCCCTGCCCCCCCCACCCTCCTCAATTTCTTGCTGGGTGCATTACAAACTTCTTCCTTGTTCTTTGCTGATGATTTCTAGGTCCAAGTTCTTGAATGATAGGTGGATGGGCAAGAATGGATTTCTAAAAAATATCCAGGAACATAAGCCTTGGTAAGGTTCTACTCCCTGCTACATTAACTGCCCTCATTGATAGGGAAATAATCACTCTGCATTTGGAAATGATCATGTATTTTTAATTTTCTTTCAATAATTCAGTCCCTTTGAAAAGTTAATCTAGTCCAGGGGTTCTCAAACTTCATTGCACCGCGACCCCCTTCTGACAACAAAAATTGCTACATGACCCCAGGACAGGGGACCAAAGCCTCAGCCCTCCCTGGCACCCTGGTGGAGGTAGGTGGGAAAGCCAAAGACCCACTGCCCTGGGGATGGGGAGAAGCCGAAGCCCAAGGGGCTTCAGCTCCAGGCAGCAGGCCTGTAATCTGAGCCCCACTGCCCAAGGCTGAAGCCCTCAGGCTTCAGCTCCAGACTGTGGGGCTCGGGCTTGGGCTTTGGCTTCAGCCTCTGGCCCCAGCAAGTCTAAGCCAGCCCCGGTGACCCCCATTAAAACAGGTCCCGACCCACAGTATGAGAACCGCTGATTAATCTTGTTGGAATGGATTGGACTAAAGTGTGACTCTCTTTCAAATGTTGGTTTCCCTGTTCATTGGTCTAGTCCATAAAGAAGGAGTTTATTTTCTGCAGAAGTTAATTCTTTCACACAGACCAAGGTCTTGTGTCTGTCTACAGTGAAGAACAATTTGGAATGAATTTCTAGGTCAGTGTCAAATGTCCTCCACAGCAAGGAAGCTTCCAGCAGTTCTGTGGTGACAATGGTCATAGACAATAGAGATGAAGGGCCCTTTTAAATATCTCCGTTTTCCGTTCAGGCAGGTAATATAAAGTTCCCATTTTAGATTAATGGATTCTAAGGGCACAAGGCATCATTATGATAATCTAGTCTGACCTCCTGCATAACCGAGGCCATAGAATTTCATCAGGTGATTCTTGTAGTGGAGGGAATTCAGTCTTTAGAACACTTTGAACCCAGTGACTCATGGTTGTACTACAGCACAGTTTTTAGAAAGAGAGTTAATCTCAGTTTAAAGACGCCGAGTGATGAGGAATTTGCCACATCCTTTGGGATGTTGCTCCAAAGGTTAATTAACCTCATTGTTGAAAAAAGGTTATCTTATTTCCAGTCATGGGTGGTGGGTATCATAGGCTGGGGGAGGCTCCCCAAACAACCAGGCATGGCCCCACCCATGCTCTGCCCTCAGTCCCGCTCCTGCTTCTGGGCTCTGTGGCTCTTCCCCTGTGCCGAGGCCCAGACTCGGCCTGGGGCCGTCCCTCCCTCCCAGCGCTCCAGGGCTGGGGCTGCACTGCCCACTGGGAACTGGGGGCAGGGGCGCGTTCTGGGGCTCAGGGCACTAGCCTGAGGCAGGGGATGGTGGCTGCAGTGGGGGGGCTCTGGGCTCTGGGGTGGGAGGGGGAGGCATGGAAATGGTGGGACCTAGGGTGGAAGGGGCGGGGCTGGGGGTTAGCCTCCCCAAGCCAGCAGTTCACACGCCGCCCATGTTTCCAATTTGAGTTTTTCTAATTTCGGCTTACAGCTATGAGATCTTGCTTTGCCTTTGTCTGCTAGATTGAAAGGCCCTTTAACGTCAGATGACTTCTGACTTGCAGATTTCCTTCTATTCAGAGAGAACAGGAATATCCAAACCTTCCGGAAGCCATACTTGCTGCGTTGTAGGACTCTCTTTTTGTGCTGGGGCTACATGCTCCAGGCCTTAAGAAACAAGGGTACAAATGAAAGAAGTGAAGTCAAGTGAGACTACTCCCCTTCTTACAGTTAAGCACTTGCTTAAGGGCTTTGGTGGATCAGGGACAGGTGCTCAGCACTGCAGGCTCAAACCCTGAGTCAGGAGTGAGACTTGCCTGAGTACACATCTGAGCTCCAGTGTGGTGCCCTCTGTCTAAATCTGCCTATACTGTAGTCTGTGTCTGAGCGAGCTCTGTCTAAACAAGACAAGGAGCAGCTCAGACTCAGCCCCACACATGCCTCATGCTTGTGAATAACAATAAACTCTTGTCCTTTTCCAATAGGTGGTGGAATGTCAAGGTGCGGAAGCTGAATCTCTTGGCCCCTCTCCTTCTTGTCCCAGAGGTCAACTGTCAAAAGGCAATCGAAATCCTCAAGGAGAAGGGCTATGCCCAGGCACCAGTGGTTGCTGAATCTGGGTATCTCTTTTCTCGGTTGTGTGGATGATTATGTGAATGAGTAACAGCAATGAGGAAACTAATGACGAAATACTTTATAGTTGTACAATAAACCTGATTCATTCAGTCCCTTCAATACACTTTTTAACGTACCATTTAAAAACCTGTACGGTGAAAGTGAAAAATAATGGCACGGGCCTAATCCTGAGAGATGCTGAGCCCCACTGCGTGGCATGAGAGTTGCACATGCTCAGCACCTCTTAGGATCAGCTACCTATATTGTTTCAAATCCTCATTTTTGCTATAGTCAGCAATAACAGATGTGGCCTATCAAGGAAACGTTACATAAATTAGCCAAGAGAAGAACTGGCCAGATCCAACACCCACTGAAGTCAATGGGTGTCGGACCAGGCTCCTAATCAATCAAGTGTACAGTAAAGGTAAGGCATAGATATGAAACACACGGGTAAATGACAGCAAGTGTCCATTAGCTGACTTTTCTTCAAATGTTAAATCCTGAGCTGTAAATTTCAGACAATAATTGCTGTTAAAAACATTGTATTAGGGAGAGGATCCTCCTCTTGAGGATACATGTTTTAATGAAACAGCTACAATAGCAGCTGCGGGTATACAATGGAGTCCCTCACTGGCTAAACAAGTTGAGCTTTTCCTACAGCACAGAGTGTCTCAGCTAATAATGATCTGGCCCCAGGCTCCAGTTTGGAGATGGAACGTTCCCAATCTGAAATTGTATCCCCATCTCTCTGTATTAGCATCTAAATGTTGTGCTGTTATTATTTCCTTGCTATGTACTTTCCTTGGCTGCTTCCTTCCACACCAGATGGTAACCAAGTCAGAAATATGTTCTCTTGTGGTGGAAACTGATTATTGTACAGGAGAATAGGCTAACCCCATAGCCCAGGAAGGAGGAAAGAAAGAGGTGACCCAACAGTGAGATGATTTTCTAAGCTTTGTTTTTACTGTGACACACCAACAAATGACAGTCAGGAAGACTTGCACCCACCAAAAAGATGCTCGGATGAACTAAGGGCCACCTCCTTCTCCCATTGAAGGCAGGAAATTTTATCATTGACTTCAAAGGGAGCAGGATTGGTCCCTAAAAGCTGTTTAGCCATTTGACCACTTCAAGCCTGACCCTTTTCAAATCTCCCTGTTCTCTTACAGTCACATTTTGGGAATGGTGACTCCCAGTAACATCCTCTCCTCATTGCTGGCTGGAAATGCTCAGTTCTCGGACCCAGTCATCAAGGTCATCAATGACCAGTTTTCAAAGGTATTACAGTTATTGATTTGTTTCAAATAGAGCCCAGAGGTGAGTTATGCACCTCCCAACACAGAAAGAAGGCATGATCCCCACTCCAAGGAGTGGGAGAGGAGAGAGAGGATGGGATGAGCAAAAGGGAGAGACAGAAGATAAGAGGTGGTGGGAAGGGACAGTAGAAATGAGAGGGGAAAGAGGAGTGGGGACAGGGAATTGAAGTGGGGTAGAGAGAGAATGAGAAAAGGATCTTACCGAAATGACGCAAAGCCTGACAGGATCTGTCATTTGAGGTTTTTAGGCAAGGATTGTGTCTAGTTGGAGAAAATTGAATGCTCTGTGAGTGATACTCATATCACGGATTCACGATCATTGCATTTTTGCCAATACGGGGACCTGTTCCTGCTCCCACTCATACCATGGCAAACAGCTGCTGCTGAAATGGTAGAATTCTGCACTTGGCAGAACTAATCCTATATATAGCCTGTGTTTCTGAAGCATTCCACTGTATGACTTGTCTAATTACCAGTTAGATTATGCCAGGCTTTCTGTGGTTGTGCAAAGGAGGGAGAGCGAAAGGGGTATCCCCCAATTTCTCTGATCCCATTCAAGGTCTGGGGATGACTACAGTCACTGGACCAGATCCTAAGGTGATGTAGATGGAAATAGCTCCAATGGGATTAATGGAGCTACTCCAAACTATACCTGGTGAGGACTTGGTCCTTTGTGCTTGTTTTTGTGTTTCCCCTGCACACCCCAAAGCTCCAGGAAATGCTGTATCTGCATCAACACACCTGTGCCTTCTGATATTCCCTTCCTCCATCTCTATACTGCCCCCAGCACAGGACTGTGCTTTAAAAGTAAGAATTGGGTCCCTAATGCTGTCACAAAGTGAAGCGTTTAAATGCCCTTTTTCTTTTTTTGGTCCCCGCTCTTTAGATTAGCCTGGATGACAACCTTGGAAACCTCTCTAATATCCTGGAGAATGATCATTTTGCTATAGTTGTACATGAACAGTTGCAATGTAAGTATCTTTTACTGAGGAAAAGGAAAGCCAAACTCTTGACTTGTGCACCAACCAGATTACATGGGCTTTGCACAGGCATTCTCTGGGGGAAGGATGTGGGGGATGGAATCCTCACAATAGGGCCATGAAGGTACCAACGGAGCAGCTGGAACTCTACGCTCCTCCTGCATGAGGGATTTTTCCCCATCGCTAAGCAGAGTCATGGATCCATTGGCCATTCACCCCTCTCCAAAGCCCCATGTGTGGTAGCATGAAGAGAGGCATGAGGAGCCCGAAACACTAAGGTTCTTATTCTGATTATTTAACTAGCTCTATAGCTGGACACAAACTGATTTATTTCAGTGACGCCCTTATGGCTATTGTAAAGTGTGCCATTTCTTGGCCAGAGGATCAAAAGAGGAAGCCTGATCTGTAAAAAGGCACCAGACTGAGACATGGGAAGTCAGAGTTCAAATCCCAGCTCTGCTGCGGACTGTGTGCGCAACCGTGGGCACGTCACGCAGTCTCTGTGCCTCAGTTTCCCATCTCTAAAACAGGGATAACAGTACTGCCTTTTTCTCACCTGTTGTGTGTTGGGATCATAGGCGCTTCAGGGAAGTGTCTGTTCTTTACTGTGTTCAAGTACAGCACCCAGCATAATAGTGTCCTGACCTCAGCTGGAGCCTTTAGGCACGATTGTAGTAACACAGCCACCATAGCAGCCATGGCTGAGTCCCCCCATCTCTGTGCAGCAGCAGCTGCTGCAGAAAGGATTTTGTGTGGTAATGCTGTTGCGAGCAGTGTTAATACTCCAGTGGATTCCTAATAGGAGACCTGAGGAGGAGTGTACCACGGAGAACAGAGGAGCTGCCACAGAGTGCCAGAGAAGAGGCGCTTGCTACAGGGACCACGCTCCCCACTTCCCTACCCCTGGGCTTGGACCCAAAAGCTCCCGTATGGTGTGCAGATGGAAGGGAGAGTGCTCTCTCTTGTCACTTGCTCTTTAAGATAGCAGGGGTTGGGTGGTTCAGCTTGCTTAGCTGTGAGGAGGAGGGAATCCTGCGTGGTACTTCAGAGTGAGCCTTTTGGCCAACGAAAGAATGACACTGATGGGGTCCACAGTGGGCATGTCTACACAGCAAAGAAAAACCTGTGGCAGGCCCATGCCGCCAGACTCAGGCTCACAGGGTTAGGGCTGCAGGGCTGTTTCATTGCTGTGTAGACTTCCGGACTCGGGCTGTGCCCTGAGATCTGGGAGGGCCACCTCACAGGGCTCCAGCAGACATCTACACAGCAGTGAGACAGCCCCACAGCCTGAGCTCCCTGAGTCTGAGTCGGCCAGCACAGGCCAGTTGCGGGTGTCTAGTTGCTGTGTAGACATACTCAGAGAGTCCCATTCACTTCTCCTCAGCTGAGACCTGGACTCAAAAGGGTGGGGTGAAGTTAGGTGGTGATTAAGGTGGGGAAAAGTTCATTTTGTTATTCTTTAGGAATACTTCAATTGCTTGCCAGGGAATCCAATCAGACTTGCCACCCTCTCTGAACCCTCTTAGCCATATTGACCACTAGGGGGCTCATTGCTCTTCTGCCCTCCCTCATGCCCCCCAAGCACATGGCATGCTTTGCCCGGCTCTGCTGTGTGTTCATACTCAGGCAACACTTTGGTTTTCTGTGCCTTCTCTGCTCACTCCATCTCCTGGTCACTCTGCTCACGAGGAACTGAGCCGGCCTGTGCATGCCAGGCAGCACTCCATGGCTCTGCCCAGAATCATGGTACCAACCGTGCTTAGGTGTGGGCTGGATTTTCCCATTTGGAGATGAGACCCTATGGGCAGTTCCTCCTAGCGGAGTTGCAGCAGAACCTGGCCCTCTCCTCCACCCCGAGTAGCGTTTTCCAGGGCAATCTGGCTCTAATCAATCTAGATATCCATTGGGTTGGGTGCACAGATATAAAGTAAATAACAGAGCCTGTCCTGGAGAGCCTCTGTAAATGATAGAGTCAGGTTCTCAGGCTTTGTACACACTACAGCTTAGGTCGGTATAAATTATGTCACTCAGGGGTGTGAATAAGCCACCCCCCCGAGCGAGGTAAGTTACACCAACCTAAGCGCTGGTGTGGACAGCGCTATGTTGGTGGGAGAGCTTCTCCTGCCACCACTCACGGGAGCTGGAGTAATTAAGCCGACAGGAGCGCTCTCTTGCATCCACTTAGAGCGGCTACATTAGAGAGCTTACAGCAGTGCAGCTGCATCATCTGTAGTGTAGCCATAGCCTCAGCAAACAGTTTTCACAAAGGGGATCATTTCTTAGGCCTTGCTCACACTTAAAATGTTTTGCCACTTTTCCTGTGCTGCCATAGAGCAATGAAATCTTCCTGGTGCAGTTATACTGGGCTAAAAGTGCTGATACTCGAGTAGCTTCTTCTAGCTCAGGGAAATGAAATAACTTACACCAGTATATAGTCCCTTATGCTAGTATAACTGCATCCACACAAGGGTTTTTAGAGATCTACCTAAGTTGGCAAAAATAACACCCCTTACCACGTAGTTATGTGGTAAAAATTTGTAAGTGTAGCTGATGCCTTATCTTATGGGAGGTGCTGTGTTTAAGATATCACTGCCACAACAAAGTAGTCAAGATAACTGCGCTCTGGATAACATTAGAACTTCAGGGTGTAATTAGGCTGATTTTATGGGAGAACAATGTTAAATGTACAGCCCGCTCATGCACATGAGCTAGTGAAATAGCTCGCCATGTTGGTTTGTTCGCCTGCAAGGGGCTGCAGTTTGAGGGTCAAGCCATCGTGCTGAACTCAGATCCTGCAAATCCATATGCATCTCCCAACACGAGAAAATCAAGCAATGGCTCTGTGAATCCCGCTGTGACTATACCTCTTCTGTGGGAAGGGGAATCTGGCTATCAATCTCAGCTGTAGAGAGTTGAAAAAAAAAGGTATATTTCTGCAAAATATGAAGACAATTTGATTTTAAAATGTTTGTGGAAGATTTTGATTTTTTTTTTCACCAAAAAAACCCTTAAATTTTTTGTTTACATTTTTTTTGGTCAAAAAAATCAAAACTGTTTCCAAAACCAAATTTTTTATTAAACATTATGATTTTGGCAAAATTGCATTTTTCACTTTAGAAAAATGGTGATGGTAGAAAAACTCAGGGCAGCTAGAATCACCTCGCTTCTTAAACACTTTTTATAGTCAAAAGGTGCTATTTTAGTCTGACCACAGTTCACCCCATTTTTATTACTTTCCTCCCATCCCTCCCAACATTCTGTGATTTAGACACCCTCACCTGCATTTTATTTGTTTGCTTTTAAGAGGACATGTTTTTTAAAAAGTTGGATTTTATTGCACTTCATATTGTTTGGTAGTGGTGTGGTACAGCACTGTATCAGCTGCAGTGAGGCGGAAGGATTCTTTATAAATACAATGATCACTGCTGCTGTTAAAGATTATCGTTGATTTGGGATGGGGAGGGCAGGAGTCATTGGAACAAAAATCTCATAAGGTCAAGTGACAAATTAGACTCCTTGTAATGGTAAAGAATTCACTGTTACCCAGTACATCCCTGATGTGACCCAATTGACTGCTGTGGGGTTGCACCAGGAATCCTTTTCAGTAGAATCATAGCAGGGATGACGCTGGTCTGTTTGACGTCTTATCTTTATAAAATCACAGCCATTTCTGGACTTCTTTGTCAGATAACTCAGTAATGTACTTCGCTGTGTGCTTACAGACATTGGAGATGGCAGTTACACCAAGAAACAAATGGTGTTTGGAGTGGTGGCGGCCCTGGATCTCCTGAACTTCATTACCCGAAAGGACAAGAGCCAGCAACAAAAAGTTGCTTCACCAAGAGGCTCTGTTGCCTCAGATGAATCTGAAATAAGCCACTGACAATTTTTCAAAATGACAAGGCTAAGATTTTAATTGACTAATCCTTGGTCCCATATGTTTGATTGCGTCCGAAATTACATCAAAGGAATATGTGGATCAGGATAATCTGACTAAAGAACAAGTTTAATTAAAATAAGCAGTTATACTGAGATAACATTACAGCACAACATTGGGGGGGATGGTGAGGGGGTTAATATATGGGTCTTATTGCACAGATTTTATAAGACTTGTCTCTTGCTGTTTTCATGGTTAATTAACACCTTCTCGCACTTCCTGAGATGCATGATTATGGCTGGGGCTGGAGCTCTAGCCTTCTCCCAGATTTCACCCCTGGCTGGGGGAAACCCCTGCTGATTGGTTGCCTTTCCCAATCGCCACCCTTCTGAGGAAGAGCAGCCAATCAGAGCTACTGCAAGCAGAATTTCTCTTTCCCTCCCCTCAGGGGCAGATCCCGTTCTTACAGGAGGGGAGAAGGGAGCATGCAGGACCCAGCAGGTTAGGGCAGCTCTGCTTCCTTTCACTCCAGTGAACAATGGGATGGCTCCTCTGCTCCTCCCCCATCTGCCCTCCATCCCTGCTACACCTGGCTTGGGAAGGAGAAGCGGTGACCCTGCAGCAGCCCCCACACCAGGGCCTGGGAGAGAGGAGTGAAGACTCTCAGGAGCTGTAGAAAGAGCAGAGGTGAGGCTGGTGGGGCTGAATTGATGTGGGGGCTTAGGGAATGGGCAGAACTGAAGCAGAAGTTGCCAGGGCGCCAGGATTGATATGGGAGTTGAAGGGCAGGATTATTTGCTGAACAGGGGTTGTGCAGATGAGGAGGGGAAAGCTCCTGCAGCAAAGGCCAAAATCCCCTTACCCAGGACCTTCTGGGGGAGTGGCCAGCACTAGAGACTCTGGGGATGGGCAGGGGGAGCCCCAAACTCAAAAGACAGCCCAAAAACACAATGTAATTTTTTCTTTTAAAAAAAATCATGATTTTTGGGCCAATTAATTATTTTTGGGGTCCGATGTGATTTTTGAAGCTTTGGAGTCCATTCCGAGAGCTGTTAGCAGAGCTCAGAACAGCCACACAAAGAAGGAACTAAGTGCACAGCAAGAGAAGAGTAAACAAATGAAATCACTTTTGCAGCCCAGTTTAGGGGAATAGGCACAATTGCTTCAGGCATGTGCTGCGGGCAGTTTGAGAGAGGACCGACTACTTTCAGTTTTAGCTTTTCCTAAGCGACAAGTCTGTGTTTTTAATCTAATCTACTATGTACAAGGTTTTTGATAAATGTTGAAGTATTTATGGTTAGGAATGGTGTCTGCTGCTTTTTGTTTGCTGAGTTATTCGCAGTACATCAAATATTTTGCAAGTATTTGGGTAAGTGTTTGTTCACGTCTGTTTTTTGGCCAGAAAAGCCACCCCAATAAACTGTCCTCTTACTAGAGCTAGACCTGGAAATCTCAGGAGAAGCTTTGCAGACTCAGGAAGTTCAGGTTTCAGAGTAGCAGCCGTGTTAGTCTGTATTCGCAAAAAGAAAAGGAGTACTTGTGGCACCTTAGAGACTAACAAATTTATTAGAGCATAAGCTTTCGTGAGCTACAGCTCACTTCATCGGATGCATTTGGTGGAAAAAACAGAGGAGAGATTTATATACACACACACACAGAGAACATGAAACAATGGGTTTATCATACACACTGTAAGGAGAGTGATCACTTAAGATAAGCCATCACCAGCAGCAGGGGGGGAAAGGAGGAAAACCTTTCATGGTGACAAGCAAGGTAGGCTAATTCCAGCAGTTAACAAGAATATCAGAGGAACAGTGGGGGGTGGGGTGGGAGGGAGAAATACCACGGGGAACAGTTTGGGAAGGTCTCCACACCAAACCCAAGCTGTTCACTATCACTAAAGAAAAATCATTGAGGGGTGACGGGAGCGGAGAGGAGGGGGAACAACAAAAAGTGATAAAGTCTCTCTCCCTAAACCAGAGAGGGAATGCTGAAGAACAATGTTTGTTACCTGGATGGAGATTTAGGGCTTGTCTTCATCTACAGCAGTGTAGTTAATCCACCTCCCTGACAGGCAGTAGCCATATTTTCCACACCCGTGAGTGACGTAGTTATGCCGACATAAATTGATAGCATAGATCTTACCCTTACTGAACTGAAGGAACCTCACCTTTGATTTCAGAGAAGACAGAATCAGGCCCTTGCTGGTGGATTTTTTTTTTTTAAATTCATCCAGAGAATAATTTCATAAATTGAGAGAAAAAATATCACCAAATTAATCACAAGAACAAGAACTTTTCAGTAGGAAAGAGTGTGGCTGGCTGTATGCGTGTGTGAGAGAGAGAGATGACATTTTCCATTTGCTGTTTGTCCAGCAGCACACAAGGTTCTGATAGCTGCAAGAAATCGTCTTTGTTATATATATGAAGAAAAAGCATTGTACTTTATATGACTGTGTACTCGAACAAAAACAAATACAATATTTAAAACAAAATATAGTTAATTATTTATTTGAGAGGGTTTTGCCCCTTCAGACAAGATCTGAAACAGAGCTCAGAGGCCTGAGTCATTTGTGGTCATTAAAGAATCCATGGAATGTTTTGCAGGAATAATGGGGGGATTGTTAACTCAGTGTGTTGGCCATATTCCAATGTGTGTAATTAAATGTCTCCCTGCAGCGTACAGTAGTCTTTCTGTTCTGTCCTAAACTGCTGTAGTGTTGCTGTGTACTATTTGACATATGTCACATTCCACCCTAGAGGAAGTTGCATTCCAGCAGAGGGGGGGTAATGATACCTGTATCTTAACTATGTTTCTGGAGTGACTTAAGCATGAACTTTAAGCATGGGATCAATAGTTAAAGTTAAGATTATTATTATTTTTATTATTTGTATTACCAAAGGGCATAGGAGCCCAAGTCATGCTGCTTAAATCGATGCAGGATTGGGTTCATAGTTTGTAAAATATTTTGGGATCCTTCTGAGAGGATTTGGGAAGGATTCTTTATAAAAGTCATTCTTATTCGTGCCTAACGCAAGGCCAAGTGTGTGCTGCCTGAAGCAAACTACCTACAATCAGTAGCAAGGCACCTTGGTTTCTTGAGTAGCTGGTTTCATTTATTTACAGAAGGAATATTCTCTCAAATGATTCAGAGCCATGAGATTGTTATCCTTTGAAAGCTGGCGTCTTTATTACCATTACCCTTGTCCTCCATGCCCTCTTCCCTCCTGTCTGTTACAACCACATCTTGTTTGGTTTTAGACTGTAAAACCCCAAGGGCAGGTGCCATGACCTTGATCATACAATCATGAATAATCAGAATCGCAATACATTTTCTAAGGCAGACTACAAATTTTGGGGTAGACACAGGTAAGTTTAAAATAAAGGATTATATGAAATATGAAAATGAACAAATACACCCCGAACAAAATTCCTTGTGCTATTTGTTTTTATATTACATTTACTTTAGTCTGTACATTTTCACTTTAGTACAGATTTTTGGAGTGACAAACCAAAACTGTTTTGTAGACATTATGAGTGGGGAAGAAGGTGGCTTAAATCAGGCAGCTGGGTGGGGATTTTATTTGCTGGAACAGTATGTGAGGAATTTGGGATTGTGTGATAGAACCATAATGACAATACTTAGCTCTTATACAGTACGACTTATCTGTAGCTCTCAAAGGGCTTTACAAAGGAGGTGAAATATCATTGTCCCTCACATGCAAAAAGACTGCAGGGTTAAACAAATACAGTGGGTAGAGCAAACAAAAAACAGCAATTAGCTATTTCAGCCTTTGACTCAGCTACCCTTCCCCATGCACTTGGGGCCAATATACTGCAATTATGTAGCTGAACAACAAAACCTGTGACCTAACAGGTCTTTCTATCTATTTCCTCTCCCCCTCTGACAGACAACTTTTTTTTTTTTTTTTTGGTAATACAGTAAAGTCTCTCCCTCTCCTGCTGTTTATAGCCACAAGTGCTTTGTATAACCCTTGTTTGCAGTGGTGTTGTAGCTGTGTTGGTCCCAGGATATTAGAGAGACAAGGTAGGTGAGGTAATATCTTGCATTGGACCAAGTGCTGTTGCTGAAAGAGATGAGCTTTTCAGCTACACAGAGCTCTTCTTCTATGTAGCCGATCAGCTTGTCTCTCCCACCAAGGGAAGTTGGTCCAATAAAATACATTACCTCACCCACCATGTCTGTCTTGTATAACCCTCCTCACTCTGCCACCATTCTCCTGGGCAGGGTTCCTTTACCTTCCAATCTTTGAGACGATGAAGGTTTTGCAGGTGAGCTGGGAATGAGGGTTGGTCTGAGTGGTTACTGGATGATTTCAGGAGTATGTGGCAGCTGGGGGATGGGACTGGAGCACAAGTCAGGAGGGCTATGAACAAGTTTGACAGCTGAAAGGGGATTTTGTTAGTAATGTTATCAGGTGTATTTTTCTTTTCTTTTTTCCCCCCTGTTAGGCTAAATTTGGAGAGCGTGTCAGGATTATGGCTTAAAAACTAACCAGGACATTTATTTTCACAATGACTGGGAGAGCCCAATCTTGCAAACAAACACTTCAGTATTTGTGTCATTTCACTATGAGGAGTCACAGTGAAGTTATAGGAAGAACATGTATAACTGTTTGCAACATCAGGCCTAAATTCACTCCTTCAATGGGCCCACTCCTACAATTACCCCTGCTTGCCAATGCCCTCTGAGGCATGGCTGGGATGACTCAAGCCACCTGCATTTACCATACCACAGAAAACTAGAGGATCACATGCTTCCATGCTCATTTAGGCCAAGTGTTGGGTGTTATGACTTGTGAAGTGCAAAGTGCTTTTCAGGTTTAAGGGGTGCACCTGAGAAGG
The DNA here is from genome assembly GCF_009764565.3 of Dermochelys coriacea. NCBI lineage: Eukaryota > Metazoa > Chordata > Testudines > Dermochelyidae > Dermochelys > Dermochelys coriacea. The sequence goes on from NC_050068.2 coordinate 157,664,061, forward strand.
GAAGACAGAAGCTTAGCTGGGCTGCCCCAAGAAACTGGCACTGTAGCTGTGGAAGTTGAGTCTGGAAGAGTTGTGGCACTAATGAATTAGAAAAGAATGGGCAAAGCTTGTCCCAGCTAATAGACTTCACAGAAACAATAGCCATTTGTCAGGAGCCTGTCGAAAGTGGTTGGCTGAACAGAAATCCGAGAGGGAGGGGGAAGCTCCAAGGAGATTAGGATGGGAATAAAATTGACAGGGATGGGGGACCTTGCTATGGTTGGGGGACAAATGGGGGTTGCACATAATTCCTGGCAGGGAAGAGATTGGGAGTGAAGGGGGAGCATGGAGGGAAAGGGAGCAAACAGATCCCCTGCCATGGGGACAAAAAGGTGGAGAATCTGGCAGAGGAGCGTGTGGAGTGTTCACAGTCTCTGGAATGGGGGAAAAGTATATGGCAACCTGGTGGACGTGGCGGGGGGGGAGTTGCAGGGACTCCTAGTTAGAGGAGGATGTGAGGGTGGCGCACAGGGAGCCTGGGGTGGGGGTGGGGAATGAAGGAATGTCAGGAGCCCCTGGACAATGCGCTCGGCCTACAGAAGCTACCAGCTGTGCGACCCCTGAGTTCATTATTCCCCAGTGTTGGATGCATTTCAGTAGTGTTGTACATTCATAGCTTTTGAATCATTTCTGTATGCTTGTGGATGGAAAACCATATACAAATATACACTATATTTACTGCGCTTAGCAGGCTATCAGTCTAATGGTCTTTTCAGTACACTCAGTCAAAGTTTAAAGCGGGGTGGGGGAAGGGTAGGTTTGCACCACAATCTGGAACAGACTTCACAAAGGTACAGATCACCAAGGGAGATATAAACAAAACTGAAGCCATTAGCAAGATAAAAATCTTTTTGACCACTCCCAGCCAAGGCTTTTCCCCCCTGTTTCTACTGCATCAAGGCTCAGAGAGCCATTGCATATAAATAGATGACCTTGCAGCTGAATAGGTATGGTTATGCTTGGAGAAAAATCAAAAGGCTGATCACTATTCCTGGGCCAAACCATCTGTTACATTTGGCATGAAGACTATCCAGGTAATTAAAATTGTTTTATATTTTAGAGCACAGTCATATATTTGATTTAAAAAAGGATTCCTTCTACTATTCTGAAATATAAATTACAAGCAGTTAATTAAATTAGAGCGACCCTTTTCCAGGAGTGTATGGTAGCTGGGGAATGGGTCTGGAGATCAGGTCAGGAGACATGGGGTATCTTAAAGAAAACTGGACTGATCTGAGCAGAAAATTCATCCGTATGTAACTATTAACTAACAATTTTTTGTAATGTTTATGGAAAATTGGTCTTGGCAACCAAACCCAGTTTTAGTTTTTGCTAAGCTTACAAGTTTGGTTGACAAAGGGGACTGCACTGATGTCATACACTTAGATTTTTTTGACTTAGTACTGCACAGCATTCTGATTAAAAGCTTAACACGAGACAATAGTAGTAAAGCACACGTTAAAAGGATTAAGAACAGGCTAGCTGACAGATCTCAAAAAGTAGTTGTCAATGGGAAATCACCATCTAATGGAAGTGTTTCTAGTCAGTTTCTGCAGGGATCGGTTCTAAGTCTGGTGCCATTTTTATCAGTGATCTGGAAGTAAATGTAAAATCACCGCAGAGAAAATTTGTGGATGAAACAAACATTGGCTGAATGGTAAATAATGATGAGGACAAGGAAGAAATATTGCTACTGGTAAGCATTCCAGAATTGGAAGATTGGCTTAAAAATCATGAGAATTTTTAAAAATAATCCCTTTTGAGTTCTTGTTATTTGCCTTTTGGTTTCAGAGCTTTTAAAGTTTCATTTGGGGAATGTTTTTCAAGCTTCTCTCCACAACTGTGAATCCTAGAGAATTTCATTAAAAAAAAAAAAAAAAAGCTGAAATTCTTGTGCATTCACATAACTCCAGGAGCTGGAGCTTTAAGAAACACACCAAATATCACAAGACTCATGCTAAATCAGGAGAGTGCTTGGCAGCACTTGGTAAGCTGGGCCCATTCAAACAAAATGCCTTTAATACAGCCAAATGCAGGCCAAACCTACAGAATGGGGGACTGTATCCTGGCAAGCAGTGACTCTAAAAAGGATTTAGTGTCAGAAAGACAAACAACTGAACATGAACACCCAGTGTGATGCTGTGGCTAAAAGGGGTAATAGAATATCAGGGTTGGAAGGGACCTCAAGAGGTCATCTAGTCCAACCCCCTGCTCAAAGCAGGACCAATCCCCAATTTTTGCTTCAGATCCCTAAATGGCCCCCTCAAGGATTGAACTCACAACCCTGGGCTTAGCAGGCCAATGCTCAAACCAAACACCGGCGCAGTGGGTAAGAGCAGAGAGGTGATTTGACCTCTGTATATGGCCTTGGTGAGACTGCTACTAGAATATTGTGTATAGTTCTGGTGTCCATATTTTACAAAGGATGATGAAAACTTGGAGAGGAGAAGAGCCACAAAATTATTTCAGAGCTGGAAAACATGCCTTACAGCAGGAGACTTAGAGCTCAGCATCGTTCGTTTATCGTAAAGAAGATCAGAAGGTGACTTGATTACAGGATATAAGTACTTTCACCGAGACAAAATACTAGGTACTTCAGGGCTCTTTAATTCTAGCAGATAAAGGCATAACAAGAACCAATGGCTAGAAGCTGAAGCCAGACCAAAACCATTCTAATCGGAATAACAGTGACGGTGATCAATCACAGAAACAAACATAGCTGGTGCTAGGCATAAACAGACTAAGCAATATCTTAGGGGCCTGAAAGCTCAGTGGGGCCCCCTATTTGTTTTTTATTGCAAGAACTTGCCTGCTTTAGTATCAGGTGGGAGGGATGTTCCTGATTATGGACCCCAATGAGCTAGCATCGGCTCTGGGAACAAACTTCAAATCAAGACTGGATGCCTTTCTAGAAGATCTGCTTTAGCCAAAACACAAGTGATTGAACTCAATATAGGGGGAACTAGATGAAATTCTATGGCCTGCGCTGTACAGAAAGTCAGAGTAGGTGATCTAATGGTCCCTCCTGGCCTGAAAAAAATCTACAGATCTTGTAACACTACACTTTATTGAAACAGGCAGTGTCATGCAGATTAAAAATGACCAAACCAGCTTTTATAAATAGACTTAAAAGTTTAATTTTAAGATGTTCTCATCCTTAAAGCACTTTGTGAATTACATCACTCCTCTGAAGTAGGAAAGTAAATTTTATCTCCTCTTTATAGATGGGGAAATTGAGGCAGAGATTAAGTAATTTGCCCAAAGTTACAGAGTGTAAGTGGCAAAGCCAACATTTGTTCTCAGGGTCCCTGGCTCCCAGTACAATGATCAGTCCATTACAACATACTAAGTCTGTTTGAGTCCACTTGAGGAGAAACCCAGAACTGGAATGCTGGCCTTGCTGGGTAAGTAAAGGAAGAACTAATTTAAGCTTTCTGCTGCAGGTGGTTTCGTTTTGTTCTGTGTTTTGTACAGCAGGTAGCATGGTTGGCCTAGGGGCCTGAGGTGCTATTGCTATACAAATTATCATTATAGTAGGTTTCAGAATAGCAGCCATGTTAGTCTGTATCCGTAAAAAGAACGGGAGTACTTGTGACATCTTAGAGACTAACAAATTTATTAGAGCATAAGCTTTCATGGGCTACAGACCACTTCATCAGATGCATAGAATGGAACATATAGTAAGAAGATAGTTATGTACGTACAGAGAAGGTGGAAGTTACCATACAAATGGTAAGAGGCTAATTAATTAAGATGAGCTATTATCAGCAGGAGAAAAAAACTTTTGTAGTGATAATCAAAATGGCCCATTTAGACAGTTGACAAGAAGGTGTGAGGATACTTAACATGGGGAAATACAGCTGACCAGTGAATAACTATTTCATGGGAACGTGACCATTTGATTTCAGTACCGCAGTTTCACGCAGAAGGCTTACATTTTACAATGGTATAATTGGCTCAGGTGTCTGAGCCAGCAATTTCTGCTATATCTCTTTGCCTCTCTCTCTCTTTTTTTAAATAGAAAAAATGAAGCCTGAACACTTGCTTTGCCTGTTGCTGAGCTGCTTTTCGCTACCCGAAGCTGCCTGTAAACCCTTGAAACCAGACTGCACTCTTGTCAAATGTAGCCCATGCCCTGACCAACACGCAGTGGTGACTTCGGCGAATACCTGCTGTGCTCCATGTGCTCCTGCATGTTCCTGTCCAGATTACCAGCAATTTGAATGCACCATGCAAGGCTACAAGGATGGAAACGTCCCTGTGGGGAAATCTTTCCACATAGACTTTGCCACCCAACTCTGCACCTGTGTTTCTACAGGGAATATCTCCTGCACTTCAGTTTGTCCCACTGTTTCACCTACGTGCAAGGAGACCGGAAGCCCTCCTGATGGCTGTCCCCAGTGTGTATGTCCCATTGACAATGACAGAATCGTAATTGCTGGCAGCACCATCCCCAGGGACAGTGAGATTTGTGTATGTCCCCCTGAAGGAGGCAAACTACTCTGCACCCCAACCACACCTCAGCCCACTACTGTCTAACAATGAATAGGCTCTGTTCTCCAAGTAAGCTAAGTATTGCAGGAGGGCAAAGCTTTTTGTTATTAGACTATAAGAGAACTTCCAAAATATCTTTGGGCACCCTTATGGAAAATCCTATAGAATGTACAAGAAAATAATGATTATTTTGCTATTGGTGTTTGAAACTGTCCTATAAAATGGAATAGTGAATTATAGTCTTGCTGTGGAATTACATAGGGCTAAAAAAGAAAACAAAACTATACAAAGGCATGCCATTCTCTATTAAATCTTGAAACCAGCTCCAAACATTTATAGTAAGGTTATTATTTTCTGTTATGACCTATAGGCATTCTCCGTGATGGTGTCCAGGAAAGTTTGAGTGACTACTGATAGAACATAAATGTAAGAAAAAAAAATGCAACTATTTATATATTTATAAGATGACTAAACTTGTGTGTGTATGGACGGGTGGATGGATAGCAATGCTTTTCATTAAGACACATTCCAAGCCTGTTTTCAGTTGCTTAACTTTGGCAAACTTTAACCATTTGGGTTAAAATTTTCTAGACCAGCTGTCAGCCTCAGGCCTCATATAATTTTTAATCTTCAGCATAAAAGTTTCAGCCCAGTCTCAAAATGAGATGAAGGGCAAACGGTGTATTTTTCCATGTTAGAAATCATCTTATAATGGTCTGAGAAGCTCGCGCACCTCCATACTTTGGAGCATGGGGTTGCCATTTGGCAGAGGGATCACCCTGATGTAAGAGCTGTGCCTTTTGCCTTCTTCCATGAAAATCTGCTCCAATCTGGCCAAGTTATGAGCCTCTGACAATCTCAGTTTGCAGATGATAGTTAGATTCTTTGAAGATTTCGTCTGTGATGAGCACGCTTCAGCGTGGTCTGCAGGTGCTCTCTGAAATTGCTGCTCCAAGGCTGTGGTTCCAGGGACCAGGAGTGAGACCAGGGACAGTTTCTTGTACCATAGGGAAGCTGAACTAAGGGTCATGGGTAACCTTCGTTCTGTCATTTCCCAGTGCTTGATGGTGCCACCTTATCATTCTTTGTGTTTTCTATATAAATTTCCCTTCGTTTGCCCTGTGCCCATGTACAGAAATAAAGTATCAGTTTCCATCCATTACTGTATACCTCATAGCAACACAAATGACTGTCGGGTCTGCTGCAGCAAGCTTACTACAAGAAATATCTCTCCAAATACGAGCACAGTTATCCTCCGTCCTCCTCTGCCCCACTTCCAACTACAAGAAAAAGGTCACAGCATAACTTAATATTTTATATATATATATATATATATATATATATATAAAAACATGATATACATTAATACTTAATATTATATACATAATATATATAAACATGACCGTACGCCACCTTCAGCAGGGAATGAGCTGCAGAGAAATTTTTAATTGTTTCTTCTTTGAGTCCCAATAAAAGCAATTTTAATGTTCATCTTCAGAATACTTGAAAATCATTATTCATTAGCCCTTATTATTAGTGGACAGACAATTTTCTTTAGATAACACACAGGACTTAACCTGAACCTCTGGCCAAAGCACACCGAGGAGGTTCTAAAATTGTGTGTTCTTCTTTCCTCCCTAATCTTTTTCCATGTCCCTTTCCACTTCCACGTCTGATCCTAGCTGAAATCTTGACATCGTGTGTGAGGGTGTTGTTCTTACAGTGTTTCTGACCTAACTAGTCCGAAGAGACAGCTAGTCAAACTCTATACTAGGAAGCATAGCTGTTCAAACAAGATTTCCAGGAAGATAGTTTCAGATATGCTTCAAACAAGCACCTGCCTATTAGAATACATCAAAGTGAACCCGCAAGGCCTTTTGAGGTTGACCTATCCATGAAGGGATTTGAGCAGATGAATGGGACAAGATGGAGTGCAGGGAGTGAGTGTTATTGCCAGCTGTGTTACTGACTCAGTTGTTTGCAGTGTTGTTGGAGCCTTGTTGGACTGAGGACACCAGAGACAAGGTGGGTGAGGTATTATCTTTTATTGGACCAACTTCTGTTGGTGAAAGAGACAAGCTTTCAAGCTACACAGTGTACCCTTGGGGATGTTATCCTTAGACTTAGAGGTATCCACTAATTTTAGGTGCCCAACCCAAGGCATGTTGGGCCTAATAGCCCGAGCTATTAGGTGGAGATGTGTGTATTCAGCACCACTGTAAATCAGGACCCTTGTGCATCTCAAGCTCGTTACACCAAAAGTAGGGCATCTACTGTTGAACACGGAGGCCTTTCTCTCTCTCTGTGCCTCAGGTGTCCCATGTGTAAAAATGGGGATACCCACTTTTGGTGAAAATGAGGATACAATTGTGGGAATGCCAGAGTGTAAGGTGGACTTTGTATTTAACTCTGAAGGCAGTTGAGGCGAGTGGTTGTTTTTTTGTCGAGCCATAAGTGCTATAGTCTAGGTCTAGTTCCTATGAAAATGCTGTCACCTGTGGCTATATGCCTGCCCCAACTGGTCAACAATTTCATTGTCTCAGTGGAATGCAGGTGTAATCCAAGGGTCAGGTCACAAAAAGACTGTCTCCCTGAGATAGCCAAGACTAAGAACAACCATAGCCCCTGTTAACACTTCAAAGTTAGGGCTACTTGCGTTGACCTATTTGTGCATGTGGCTATACTCAAATTTTTCTCTGGCCAACGTAAATGCCCAGTTATAGCAATGCAGTTACCTCCCACCCTAAATGGTGTAGAACCATTGCCCACCTACGGAGAGGTGGGGTGGTTTTGCTCGGTCTCAACTTTGATGGGATGGGTGCAGCAAGAATTTAGATAGTCTAAGGACCTGCTAGTATTTTGGAGTCAGAGTCTCCCCTATTAACCAGTGGCGGGGAGTGTCTATCCCTACTGAGATTTACTTAGTCCCTGATAACCTCCCTCCCCCATCACCTAGAGTACCATGCTCACCCTCTTGTACAGTAAAAGCAGAACCACTATTCTCCCCCACCCACCTTGGAGTATGTTGACACTCAAATCTTAGTCTGGGGTTTCCTATCTACTCACATCACTCCCCCTCCTCCACTGAGGTACTGGAGGAGGCTAGACTTTAAGAGATATCAACATGGCAAGAACACAGAGGCTTGTCACCACCTGTACCCTATGCCCTTCCCCTAGTGGCCTTGTTGGGATCTATGGACATTCAATCATCAAGAAGGTCGTCACACCACCAGAGGGAGCAGAGAAGAGCGCATGTGTCTTCACACCTCTCGTACCACTAATGCCAGAGGAGGAGACCTTCAAGGTATAGGTGCTGACTCCGTGGGTGCTCCAGTGGCAGGCAGTTTCCCCCCTCACTCCCAGCACCTCCCATCCACTGGCAGCCCTGCTGATCAACTCCTCCCTCTCCCTCCTAATGCCCACCGCAATCAGCTGTTCCACAGTGTGCAGGAGGTGTTGGGGGGAGAAGCAGGGTGCACTTGGGGGAGGGGGTGGAACTGGGAGGGAAGAGGCAGGCCAGGGGTGGGAGTTTGGGGGAAAGGGGCAGGTGGGGGGGCATAGGGGGTTAGGGCCCAGAGGAAGCCAGCGCCTGTGCTTCGAGGAGCAAGAATCAAGGGCAGACAAGGAGATGACCCCCTCTTACTAATAACTCCTCCTTATCACTTGATGAAGTGGTGATGACTCCACTACCTTCCATAGCAGCTGACTTCAAGCAGTTCCAGGAACTGATGAGTCCCTTGGAGGAGGTGCAGGAGTCCCACCAATCATGAGAATTGCCAGGCCACTTAATGATGCTCTTAAGGAACCTGTTAAGACCATTTGGCAAATCCAGCTATTGCACTGCCTGGCTAAAAAGTATTATGGCCCTACCAGGGAATTGGAATGTCGATTTTCTCTCCTAGTGCCTGATTGGCTATTAGTGGAGGCTGTCAATGACTGGAGCAGAGGGTGTCTGCTTAAAAGTGTTCATGGGAATAAGGGATGGGAGTTTTGAAACTTACCTTTCCCTTGAGACTTAAATTCAATGGTGCATCTGTCTGTTTTTAATCAGCAGCTTCTAGCATGGCAGCCTTGAGAGGTGCCTCTTCCACGTACCCAGAATACCTGACCCTGCTGAGGAGGGGAAAGTGTTCAGAAAGAGCCTGCAAGACCATGCTGTAGCAGGACCACAAAACAGCTTAGTGGTTCATCATGGCAGACAGCATGGAGAAGGAATGTGAAGGCCCAGGCCAAGAAGCCGGAAGTGCACCAGGAATTAAGACGTCTCCTCAGGCAGCCAATCCAAATGCTGCAGATGGTGGTTGACATACAGGTCTAAAAAAAATAATCATCCTTTGCAGTCCTCGAAGAACTCCATTGTCACTGTTTCCTGCATGCACGCATGAACTCACACACACGTACACCTCCCCCCAACACAGGGCATCACGGGCCTCATCCTTACTCCTACTGCTCCACATCAGGAGCTAGCAAGGAAAATCACAGCTTTACATACACATGCTGATCTCCGACAACCACAGTTGGTGTATGTAGTCTGTTATGGTTGCACATTTGTGCACCCAAATGGACAGAAATGTTTACTCCCGTTCCAATTTTAAAGTGCCCACCTCTTTGATTTATGGAAAAAAGTTGTAGAACATTGCCTGGGGTTTTTTTTGCACATTGTTTTGCCCATGCAATACATTTTTATTTTTGGAGAATAAAATTATCTTTAGTAGCCCATGCCACATATTGAAGAATGCACAGATGTACTCAAGGCAAACAGTACATATAAATGTACACCAAGCACCACATAATTCATAACTTCAGGAAGACATCCTGTCATATTTATAAATGTACAGCCAGCACTACACACTTCTTAGCATCACCCAAAGCTGGAGGTCCAGAGAACATGATTGTGGCTGACCTTTAAAATGTTCTTTGAAAGCCACTCTCAGGCTCAGAGCTTGTAATAACCCTTGTGTCTGACTGTTCAAAGATACCAGACAATGCTTCATCTCCACACTGGCACAACTTTTCCCTTTGTGCTCACAGATATTATGCAGTGCACAACAAGCTGCTATAATCCCGGGGATATTTTTCTCACTGAGAAGCCAAACATTCCTCCAGGCTACCAGAAGCACATTTAACTGTCATTCTGCTCCTGTGGAGCTGGGAACTGAATCGTACTTTGGTGCTGTCAAAGTGGCCAGTGTACAGCTTCATGAGCCAGGAAACAGAGAGTAGCCTGCGTCCTCCAGAACCACTATCAGCATTTCAATATTGCCAATGGTACTCTGCCAGTTGGGAAAGAATGTTTGTGTTTATTGCTTTCTGAACAGTCTTGTGGTCATGTGAGTCTCATCTATCAGCCCACGCTGATCTCAGCAAAGCATCCATGGTGATCCTTCAGCGCTTACCTAACCATAGAAAAGAAGCCCTTTCTTTTGATGTACTCTGTGGCTCGGGGGCTGGTGCCAAATAGGCATATGCAGCATGCCCTCTATTGCCCCATTGCTGCAAATCCATCCACTATGTCCTGCACATTGCCTAGAATCACAGTCCTGCGTGGCCCCGCACACTTGCATGGCAGTGGCCCCTACTGTGGTTTTTGCAAGTCTAACATGATTGCTCATGGATTGGTAGCAGTCTGGTGTCGTTGCAAGCTTCCGCACTGCAATCACTACTCACTTTTCCATTGTCAGTATAGCTCTCATTTTGGTGCCCCTGTGCCGGAGTAAGCTCAGGACACAGATCCAGCAGTGTGACCTTGCACATCCAGATGTTATGCAGCCACCACTCATTCCCCCCCCAAACCTACATTACAATGAAATCGCACCAGTGCTCATTTCTAAGGGCCAGAATCAGCGTTCCATCAGCAGCAGCAGCTCTCTGAATGCCATCAACAACCTTGAATTGTTTTCGCTATGTCACTTGGTGAACTGTCCTCAAAGAACCCATCATATCCCCTGTTGTTGTGGGTCTGCAAATACAGGAGACTCCTAGGGCCTGTATTTTTAACATCCATGAGAATAATGCAGAGCTCTATGAACTCCATGCTTCTGTCAGAGATAGACACAAAAGAGTGCCGCACGGGGTTGTGGGATTTTTTTTTTTAAAAAGGCATTAAAGTTATGGGATAGGAATGGCATTATGGGATGCAGAAAGTTGCATGCTGGGAACTTGACCCCCTATCTCCCAGAGATCCCTGGGAGAGTCATTTCTGTCTCACAACACCTGGTGAAAATTTCCCAAAAGGCTTTGTGCCAGAAAGTGGCATGTGGCACACTGGGATACCTACCCCTAGGGCATTGCACTTTGCATTGACCCAAGCACTCCTGGTGCGTGCCCACAGTACCGATGCAAGCAGCCAAGTGATATACAAACTTTGGCAGCTGTATGCCAACATTGACAAGTGTGGACATGGCATAATAATGCCTGACAAAAAACTGATTCATTGAGGCAAAATTAAATTACAGCAATTGATGTGTTCATTTTAAAACACTCTTGCAGATATCCCTTATACCTGTGGGGAAAAAACAACATTAGAATTAATGCCAGAGTGTGAACTTTGTACATGGAATACCCATTAATGCCATGTGGCTGCAGGGAGTGTCATGTGTGCAAATCGAGGGCACTTTATGCCCTTTCTCAAGAAATGTAAATTGCTCAGGCATTTTGCTCTATTTTTTTCAATTGGATGACCTGCGTCTAATCTCTCTTTAACCAGCTGTTCTATTTTTGGAAGCTAGATGTGAGTTTTCTCTCTCCCAGCATGACAGTAATTTCCATCAGCAGGCCATTTGTTTAGCATTGATGGCTTTGAGACTGTGGGGCCTTCACAAACTATTAGAATGATGTTTGTTTAATACCCAAGGCATCGATTTTAAACTGGGTCTGAAGCAAAAGCATTTGTTTTGCTGCTCAGGGATTAAATATTGAATTCAGTCTGTAAGAGCTAAACCCAGTTAAAGAGCTGGGGAGAATCTTGTTTGATTCCACAAGCCTCAGTGGCCAGAGACGAGGAAAGAAAAGGCACAAGGAACAGAAGAGTTGGAAGAACTTAACCAGGCAGAAATGAGAGCAAGCTGCCAGATATGGCTGTGCATTAATCTAAAGGGGGTCGGAGGCAAGAGAGAGACAGACAGTGAAATTGTCTACATTATAAATTGTAGTATTCAAACTCAATTGTGAAGAGTTAGCTGGCACACTGCTGACCATGCCTGAGTGGCTAGTGCAGATCATGGCAAATCATTATCATCATGGTGTCAGCTAATTTTGATCATCATCGCTAGCTGACATGATTTGTGTGGCTCTGACTGGTCTGTTGTGGACAGTATCATGTCAGCTAACTTGGCACTTCACAATGCTGTTTGAATGCGACCACCAGTGCCGTCTTTCCAAAGTACTGGGGGGTGCTTGACCCCAGGCCCTGCCACCACTCCACCCTTTCCCCAAGGCCCCACCCCTGTCCCACCTCTTCCCACCCAGTTCTGCCTCCTCTCCTGAATTCGCTGCGTCCACCCTCCTCCCCTGTCCAGGGCCTCCCACACGCCACAAAACAGCCAATGGCGGGGGAAGGGGAGGCACTGATCGGTGGGGCCTGCCAGCAGGGAGGAGGCACTGGGAGGGGAGGGGGATGTTCTGACAGGGGGGCTGCCGGTGGGTGCTCAGCACCCATTTTTTCCCACAGAGTTGGCGCCTAGGAATGCAACACAGTTTTGAACCGTAGACAAGCTTGAATGCTTTAAGAAACCTCCCTCTTTCCCACACACACTGAGATTACTGGGCAATAATGTTAGGTCCAATCCTGCAAAATGCAGAACATATCCTCAATTCTTGCTGAAGGCCCAGGGAGAAGTACTCCAGGAGCAGGCCCTAAGTCAGATTTGCTGCATCTTGGGACCTGAGCTCCAACAACCTCCAGTGACTTCAGTGTTCTTTAGTGACAATTTAAAAAAAAAAAAAAAAATCAAAAAAGGAATCCTTATCTGAAAAACAAAACTATTTTTATCTTCAGATACCAGAGAGCAGCAAACATTTAGAGTAATACAGGAGAACCCAACAGTACAAATTTTCACAATATCAATAAGATGTTGTGAGCTCTCTTCGAGTTTGGACTTGGGAATGAAAAAAAAATTGTAGCTGGAAATTTTTGGAGCCTGCCATTTGATTTCATTGCAAGTCCCAGGGAACCTTTTAGCCCTCTCCAGATTGTTCTAAACTGAGTTTCAGAGTTACATTAAGTGATAGTCCTGTCTGAATTCCAAAATTTGTATTTGGAATCTGAGGTGACTCCAAACTTTCCTGGACCCAACCCCACTTCCAAAATGAAATGGTAGGTCCTCTAGATGAAAATGAGCACCAGGGAATCCTTGTAAAGCCAGACGTGTCCAACACTTTTATTTTTAGAGTTTTGCCTTCACCATGTTGGATTCACAGAAACATGCAATGAAACTAAAGGAATGGAAACCACATGAAGTAGAAATACAAAAGGAAGACAAACTTGGGCACACTGAAGTCAGCAATTTTTGCACTGCTTAATCTAGACTTTTTTTTTTTTAAAGCAGTAAATACTGAACAGTTCAAAAGTAAGAAAGAACCAAGCAAGTAACAATTAAGGAGTTTTGGAACCAACACCTCTTTCAACTTTCCAGTAGGTTTTCTGATGTTGACGGTGTAGGCAGCTGATGTGATGTCTAATCCAGGAACTAGATTTGTAAATTATCCTCCATGAGTAAGGCAAGAGAGACTTTGCTTTTTGTCAGTGTAGGCTGAGGTGTGAAGCTCCTATGTGCCTAGTGGTGTTCTGAGGAATGCACTTCCATCTCTATGAACACGAAGGGGGCGACACACACTGTTCAAAATCCATACCTTCTTATCCAGGTGTTTGGATAAGCCTGGCCACTACTCAAGAGTTCTAAGGATTCTACTTGTGGCACCTTAGAGACTAACAAATTTATTGGAGCATAAGCTTTCGTGAGTTACAGCTCACTTCATTGGATGCATCCGATGAAGTGAGCTGTAGCTCACGAAAGCTTATGCTCTAATAAATTTGTTAGTCTCTAAGGTGCCACAAGTACTCCTTTTCTTTTTGCGAATACAGACTAACACGGCTGCTACTCTGAAACCTAAGGATTCTAGTTGAGGTAAAAATTAAGCGTGCAACAGTGCAAGCTCCTAACATTTACTAATTATACTGACATTTAACAATTGTAGTGGAGTTCTGAATTAAAAAAAAAAAAAAGACACCTTTCTAGGCCTAGGAGAGAATGTCCTTACACTTGCAGCTAGCCACAGAAAAGGACTGAAGCTTTTGGAACTGCATTCCTTTTATATAACCTGTACTCCAAATTTTCAAGGGTGCAAGAGTATACTCATGAAGCCCCCATAAGCCTTGCTCTCAAGAAGGGTCCTGCACTGGAGGTTCATCCCAGTAGTGCAAATATGGAGAGGAAACAGAGAAAAATGTAGACATATCACTTGAACTAAAGGGTGCTTTCCTTCACTCTCTAATTAAGGTTTACTCTCCTCTTTGTAAATCACTGTGACACAGAGGCCCATTGTTGGTTTACTACACTGTGCCAGCAACTCGTCAGGCCTGACATACTCACCACACCTAAAATACTGTTGTCATAATTGGTATCTAAAAGGTGTCATGTAAGGGATCATATACTGGTAATGTGCTGGTCTGAAAATCACTGTGTGATGTATGTATGGTAAACCCACAAACGATTTTATAGCTATGTGCTGCAAATGTGTTCTCACAATGTATTTTTGAAAACAACTCTTAAGAAAGCCATGCCTGTTCCAGACAAAGGAATATGGTTCCACCTCCTTGAATGCGGTCTTTAATATAAGTTAGGCAGAGTGTGACCAAAGACAAAAAGCAGCACAAAGCCATCTGGAGAGCAAATGCAGAAAAATGAATACTTAACAGTCTTGACGTGGGGGCAGGGGGAAAGGGATGGAGATTGCATCCTCAGGGAGGCCTCCTGCCTCTTGAATCATAGTCAATGAACTTCAGGAAGACAGCATGGTGTCTACACCCCGGCAGGAGAGAGAAGCATGGTTTGGGCTTACTTTTCAAAGCATACATTGCAAAGGTTTAGTGGACTATAAAAGACAGGGGTTCTGAACATCATGTGATAAGGTATTGAATCAAACTGATTATACAGAATATTACTGTATTAGAAGTGTACTGAATAAGGTCTTTTATGAATCACCAGTGTGTCAAAGGCTTTAATACCACTGTGAAATGTATGTATTGACACAATATGTGGCATAATGGGTACTCACTGATATTATGCTTTAAAGTCCAACTAAATAGAGGGAAAAACAGGTTCTCTCCCAGACAGGAGGGGAAGTAGCTATCTCCAGTGTAAATTAAGCATTATGGAAACAAAACAATGGAAGCCCCCATCTACATATGAATCAGCAGAGGGATGGGAAGTCAACAAGAAGGGACGAACAGTAGGGAGCCTTCAGGCCTCTTGTTACAGGGTCAATGAACTTTGGGAGACATAAGCAGAAACAGGGAGCCATTTTGGGGGATTTAATTGAGGGATTAAAGGGACCACAGCTCTTGAAAATCACAGAATGTTGGATCCTTCAAGCAAGGGGGTTGAAGTCTCTGGGAACCGAGTTTCAGTGTGAAAACTGCTTAGGCAAAGAATGTAACATGCTGAAATCAACTTTTAAGTCAGAGAAGTGTATTTTTCTTTTGTTTGTAACCCTTTCTATCTTTATTCCTTATACTTGATTCTAGGAATTTGTGTTTAATAAACTTGTTTTACTTTTACTATAAAACAATTCAGCGTGCTGATTGAAAGGAAGGGTGTGTTAACCCCAGTTAAGCTAACAGGCTGCAGTGTACTGCCTCTTTCAAGAAGCAACAAACATAAAACTTCTGTGAGTGTTCAGAAAGGAAACTGCATGGAGACGTCTCTGGGGAACTCAAGAGTTGGGATTCAGTTTTGTTACTGGTATGACAAGGTTTGGATTGGTAGAGTCCTGAAGAGTTTCCTGCAAGAAAGACAAGCTGGTATGTCAGGGCTTTGTCATGCAGTAGCAAAACTTTCACTTGCTGAGGTTAAGAAGGCTAACACAGTAACTCACAGTTCTGGGAACCCCAGCAGATGGTCACAACCAATCACTAGACTAGAGCACAAAACAAAAAACACTTCATCAGGTCTGATTCCATCCAGCAGATGACAACACAGGACACAGAAAACATTATATGTACACACTGACCCAAGCTAAGGCAGCACTAACCAAAGTATCTGGGGGTCCATTCAAAACTTCAGCCAGGAGTCAATCAATAAGAATCTGTGGCTCCATAAAAATATCACAATTGTTTGCAGAGTGCGTATCTCTGGCACAGGGAATAGAACTTGTAATTTCAGCTCAAGCACCTCCACCACTAGTTCTTTTGCATTTGAGCTGAAGGTAAAGGTCCCTTAGCTCACAGTAGCACTAAGGTTCTTATCCTTTTAGATCAAACATTAGAGGAGGAAGCCACCCCCCAAACACAGATCTGATCCATTCCAGAGAGAGAACTGTGGTACGCATACAATCCATTATAATACCCAAACTTTTCAAGACCTCCTTTGTTAGCGTTTAACGCTTGATGCGGCAGAACCATTACCATATTACAGGTCTTAATTACCTGCTATGCAGGTATTTAAAATTATACAAATGGAACTAACATCCTGTGCATTATTTCAAGTTTGAATATATTACAATGAATGTAGTTGTCTTTCTTGCTTGCAGACCATCTGAGGAAATCAAGATCAGTTTGCAAATATATTCATTATCTACAGGTGTACACTGAATATTTTGTGCAAACAACTTTCAGTCAATGAGGTATATGAGAACTGTTCATTTTTGACTATTCACTATTTGTTGTGAGATTGGTCATGTATGTCACATGGTATTGTTTCTGCCCTTTGATTGTATAATAAACTTTTTAAAAATAGAAAGAACTGACAAATAGCAAACAAACAATCTTGTTTTGTACAAATACCAATATTTGTATGAGCACAAGAAACAGCCACTCTCTGTTGATCTGTGTATATATTTCACTATATTATAATGAATTAGTTCATATTATTCCTTCTTAGATCAATTGCATTAACATATTAAGGGAAAAAACTCTGTATAAGAAAAATAGACTTTGTGATAAAGCTTCATTTGAATTGTTGCCAGAATGTATTTAAAAGATAGAGGGGAAAAAAAAAAAAGACATATCCCAAGTATGTCTGATTCACAACTTCATGCAGGAAGGAATGCATTTTAGTTTTAGTGGTGCTGTCCTGTATTGTTTATTGTCGTCTGTTTTTAGAATAGAGTATTGCTTATATTTGTGTATATATCTACTTTGAGGCTCAGATTTTCAACAGTGATTGCACGAACACTTCTGTAGGTACTTGATTTGCATATGCACTAAGGTCATTTTGCAGCATATACAAGTATGTCTGTATGCAAGTCAGGATTTACATGTGATCATTAGTTTGCACATCTGCAAAACTGCACATGTATGTATGCACACACCTCCCCCCCGCCCTGAAAATATAGTGAAAATGTTGAAAAATATTCAATGAAAACACAAAAACATTTTTTCTGCTTTTAAAAATAAATTGATTTTATATACATTACAAATCAAATTTTGGCTTTTGCCTGAGCTCTGTGCGATAATTCTGCAAAGCATTCTCATTTATTATTTTCTGTAGCCATATAGACTTGATGGGGTTTTCTTCACCAGATTGCAGCAATATTAAGGTATGTCAAGTTTTGAACCTATACTACTTGTCACTCTCCTTTTGACATGAACCCCCCCCCAAATTCCTGTTACATAAAACTATGAAACATTAAAGTGAACTACTAAGGAGTGGAAATCTATTATGTGTTCTTTCAGCATGTCAATGCACAAAGTCAAAACTACCTGCAAAAACAGTTACTTACAGACAGCAAACGTTCTTTGAAATGTGTTGTGCACATATACATTCCACTGCAGGTGTATATGTTCCCAATACACTCGAGTCAGCGACTTTTGCCAGCAGTACCACAAGGTGGTGCATGTGCTCCTACTCTCCTGGTGCTCTAAGGCAAAGACATAAAAGAGGTGTGTCTGCCGCCTCCCTCTCTGTTCCTTCACACCGCTGTATGTAAATGTCTGAAGTAGAGGGGAAGGTGGGAGGGTTATGGAATGTGTATGTGCACAACACATCTCAAAAAAAGCAAGGTTTCCAGGCAGCTTATCTAGATTAGCTTATCTCTCTAAAGGTCTGGCATCTCTGGACCATATTTTTCCATCTGAACACCTGTTAAACCTTTACATGAATATGCTTATAGCTGTGCCTGCTGTCTTTTCCAGATAATATATTCTCTGATGGAAGGACCTAACCCTGAGACGTGCTCTGCATCCACAACTTCTATTCAGGTGACATCTGAAGATCAGAACTATAGCATTATAGTCCTTGTGATTAAGATTTTCAAAGCTGACTAGGCAATTTAGCTGTAACACACCCACTGAAATTAATAGAAGTGATGCAGATAAATCCCCATGTCATCTTTGAAAAAATCTTTTTTCCTTAATATTTGGAAGAAAACATGCACAATGTTTTATGTCAAAAATGCTTAAGACAGATTCATATAAGTGTAAAAGGTCTCCAAGACACCATATCTGCTCCAGACCAGTAGCTGAATTAATTGACATAGCAGAGATGTATTGACACATGTTTACCCACACACAAATTAATAGAGGTTAAGGACTGGAAGACCAGCCAAGGTTTGTAACAGAATTGTATTGCATATTAGAAGTATATATATTTTCAAAACAAAATGCAGCATCCGGTTGATTTTTTTTCTATGATTAAAGGCTGTTCATTTTCTTTTGCAGATTAATTACTATATGTAAGAAATATCCAATTTCACCAGGGACCATCAGTATAATCTGCACATTTTTCACGAGTAATAAAACCCCATAAAAGCAGAAAGACATTTGGATCGAGACAAAAATCTCCTCTCATCTCCATTGTAACATTTTTATTTTAATGCTGTCACACAAAACCTACTTCAAGCAACATTCAGGGTCTGCCAGAAACTAACCCAAACCAATATATTTAGAATAATTTCCAGCCTTCTCTCTCTCTCTCATCTCTTGTGTCTTGTGTGACTAGCCCAGCTGAAGTCAAGGGAACAATAGGCCTGATCCAAAGTCCATTTAATTCAATAGGAGATTTTTCAGTGACTTCAGTAGGCTTTAGATCATGCCTTATTTGCATTAATAATCTTTTAAGAAGTAAAGTTGGGATCTGGCCTATTGTCCCAGCTCTAGATTTTGCAGGGATTTCCTAACGGTAGGTAATTTAACAGATGACAGGCCGGATCCTGCATGCTTTGCACACTTAAAACTCCCACTGACTTCAGTAGGATTTTGAGTATGCCAGGAATGCAGTACTGGGCACTTGCATTGTCCTGCAACACCCTCGGCACTATTAAATGGGGGATGGACCAAGCATTTGACAGAGCTCTGACTTTATGGCTTGTGTCAGTTTAAGTTAGAGGGTTAATCTAACCTTTTTGTGGGTGTATATGTTTCCTTTTATTAAGTGTAGGTTTTGAAAAAATTCCCACTTTATCTTAAAAGGTGCATTTATAAACTGTTTACAAAAGGGTTAATAAAGGCTTCTTAGATACCGTAATAAGTGGTTAATCAATTGTTTTGGTATCAAGAAAAGAAATAGGTTGCTTAGAGCCATCTCTATCACCTTCTAGTAAAGCCATTTGTAAGTTTTTTGGGGGAAGGATGAGGATGTCTGCCCATGATCTGTGGTTGAAAGGCTTTTTTCAGATTTTTTTTTTTTAATTTGTAGTCTTCATCTGATGTACATTGTTACCTGCCCTTCATTAGAGAAGGCTGGTGGAGTTAATTGATTTGTAATTATGCTGTGCCGCTAAGTGGTTATTGCAAGTTTAATTATTGCCAGGACAGCTTTGAATCTATGGTTTCAATGTCACATTAAAGACATAATAAAATACTGATGTGTCTAGGACCAACTATAAGACACTACTCATGTCTATAACGTCTATTATAATCATTAACCCTTTATTAACTATTTATAAATGTATTCCTAGTATGAAGTGTGACTAAAAAAATCTCTCTCTCATGGACCCATACCAGAGTTGCAGAGTAATCATAAAACCTTTGTTGTCCTTGAAAATATTTTTATGAACTCATAATTACATATCCAGCAAAGTAATGACTTTGGAGGAAATACAACTGTATCACATAAAAAGTTTATCTGCTTTTTAAAGTGAGGATTTCTGATCTAATAGAGCATGATAGTTCTGGAAATCCATTACAATCTACCTGCCTTTGAAAAAACAAGTTGGCACATAGGACTTGTACTGCATTGCACAGGAAAAATACTTCTGAAAGTGTTTTGAAAAAGCAGTTACTGTACATGAAGCTACTTTTTGGAAGTTCAATGTCCGTGCCATTTTAATTAACAAATTTCAGAGCAACAAAAACAAAGAACACATATCATAGACTAACTACCTGCTAAGTCTTTCATTCTTCAAAAAAGCTTTTGCACAGCAAAAATCAGTCTCCCTCTCCCACCCAAAAACATTAAGAACTAGTAAACCATTTTTTCTGCATTTGTGTAAACAAAACAAAAAGGCCAAAAAATTGTCCCAGACAAAAATCTTGGGTAACTAGTTCGACATGATATTTTCCAGCTACGTTACAGATTCCTGAAAATATGACTGATGTTGAACTAAATAATGCTAATATAATTAAAGCAATGTGAATACTTTAAGTTTAAAGACAAGGCATGCTTTTTCCATTCAGAGAAACTGTTCATGTAAAAATCCATCATTCATGAAGCATGTTCTGATTTTTAATTTTTCTTTGCTTTGATAGATCAGTTGCTTCACAATATCCCTTAAAAGACAACTATCCAAGAAAAGCTAAATTTACAGTGTTCACATTTTAAAGATTGTCAGTTTTATAGAACCAATGTTGCTAAAACAGTGGAAGATTGATGGATCATTTCTGTTACTATCTGAAAACATGGGAATCTACTAACATTAGGTAAATATTTTGACAGTAGACTACAAAGTTAGTAAGTTTGTAAAGGCGCGCGCTCTCACACAGTCAAAAAAAAAAAAGAAGAAAGTGATTATTCAGTAGATCCTACAGAACTACAGAGCAGAACAACATTTGTATTTCCACGTTGCACAGGTAACCAAATGACATAGTTAGGGTGACCTTTTAACAGCATACTTGCGCCATCTTTCATTCTACCTCATGCTGGATGATTAAGTAAAATTATTTAATAATGTGAAAAATAAAATTCTTGAAAGAGTTTAGCAAGCCTAGAAAATCAGATTTGGGTTTGGCAAAGCCAACCTAGCTATTCAATCTACAATGAAACAACAACAAAGTACAGTCAAGTCCTAAATGTTTCTAAGAGTACTCTTTAGCAATACATTTAACAATTCAGAAGTAATACCTGTTTAGGTTTTAGTTTGTTCATTTGAATACTACAGTTAAACTTGCATTCTCATTGATTTTTCTTGGCTAGCTTTGCTTTTTGGAGGAGATGATTACAGTCTGAATACATTCCATTTACTATGGCAGAGGGGAGAATGGTTTAGAAACAGAAATGTTTCACTACGTAGAACTTCAAGCATTTAATATCTTAGATTTTCAGGAGGGAATGAAGGTTACTTATATTTCCAACACACTTTCCAAATTATATTTTGCCTAGTCAACTTTAAACCCAGCTGAAATTTTCATTAATGTTTTGTCTGAATGATCATCAAAAATAAAAGAAGACCAAAAATACAACAATAAAGTACTTATAAATCACACAATTATGGCTGGAGGGGTGACTTTCACCTTGCATAGACTGAATAATTATTCATTAATTGCTCCCAAGCAGGTTTGGTACCAAAAATTGAATCATTAGTAACTTAAATTAACTTAATTACAATCAAGAACATCTCTTTTAATTTTGCATAATTTCCATGATTTCTTTTTAAATGTTGCAGTTTTAGTTATTAGATATCAGTCCTTGAAAAATTTGGGCCTCATAGTTTGTTAAACAGTACCTCTGATTACTAAAACTGAAGTAATTTTACAAATATAGTTTACTTTTCACTATACTGTTTACTTTTTGCAGTTCTCGAGACTGACATTAAAAATGGATTACTCCATTTTCTTTTGTCACTAGTAACTTTCCAATCAATTTCACTTTCCAGGTACTTATGCATTAGCTAAATGCTGCAAACACCAGCGAGAAAGCTTACTTATTCTATTGAATACAAATATATATACTTCCACTAGAACTAAAGAAAAAAATCCAAGGAAACACTTAATTGGTGTAATGATTTGTACAAGCTTGCTTTCGTAAAATCAAAAGGGGCATCATCAACTTGAAATCTAGTTATTTTCAACTGAGTTAAAAGTTTTAGGTACTACACCTGCCTGAGTCCCTCTGCCTATATATTTTAAAAATCACATTTTCCTATTTTCTGAGGACTCAATTCTGCCAGCCTTACTCGTATTGAGCAGTACATGATTCTACTCACGTATGTAAGTATTTGCAGCACCGTGGCTTCAACTGCTACTAAACATGAACACAGTTGGCTGAATCTAGTCCTACAAATATTTTTCCTCTCACCTTCTGTTGTATGAAAAACATACACAATACAATAGGAAAAAATGGCTCTTCCACAGAAACACTGAAAACAAAGTACTGGAAGAAGCAAACAGTAAACGAACTGAAAAGAGAAAAAGTATATTTGCTTTCAATCTCTGTCAATTATAGTCATCTTAGGTGTTGCTTGTAACAATAGCAGGCAAAATGTTTTCAGACAGGAGTTTGATTTTTAAAGTTGACTGTGTCCTTTTAATTTTGGGGTCAAACTGGACTTGTCAGTATGCCTTACATCAATTACATTATACCAGTTTTCATAATTAAATCTTTCATTATACACTCTTAGTATTTTCTTTAAACTGCTCAGTACATAGGGAAAGGGTATTAGAGGCAAAAACAGAGACGTTGGATTAAAACAAATACTTTAAAAAATTTAATAATTCTAATCATAATACCACCTCATTACTGCAGTCGAGTCAACAGGCCCAATTCATCACAGGCATAAGTGGGTGCTATAGTAGCGAAGTCAGCTGCTTATGCTAGTGGCAAGTGTAGCCCAATGCCAGTAAAACAAGGGGTTTTTTTAATGGTAACCTCTGAAAAATAAATTTCCCCCTATGAACATGTAACAATTTTTTAGCATCTCCTGTCAAGGTCTCTGTTCATGCTGCCTATAAATTGCTCAGTAAGGCAGACTTTAAAGCCCCAATTCAACAAAGCACCTAAGCATGTGTTTAATTTCAAGTATATGGTTTAACCCCACTGAAGTCAATGGGATCTAAGCACATGCTTGGATATTTTGTGGAACAGGAATGGCTTTAAGTAGGTGCTTACAGTTAAGCACCTAACTAAGTGCTTTGCTCAATCAGTGCTTAAGATTTGAAGGTAGCACTCTCCTTTTCACACTGTCCTGCTACAAGACTTCTTGAGTCTTCTGTTATTTGCACTTAACAATGGGGAAAGACCAACTTTTTCAGCATGATGTGTCAATAACAGGTGTTCAGAAACAACAATACACAACTCAAGATCTGCAGGTAAATGGAAATTAACCATTATCACAGATAAATCTATTTTCATCACTAGTTCTGAGTTTGTTAAAAGATACACAAGGATTTTTTACAAACCTGTTGTAAATTCTGGTAGTGATGTTTGTATTTGAAAAGATTCTTTATATAATCCATGAATTATATTTTTTGTATGTGGAAAAAAATTTCAAAAATTCAACAACATAACCTAGGTGGAAAAACTAGCCAGTCAGTTTTTCATATTTAAAAATCAGACTGAAAAAACATGAACTATTAAATGTCTCTGTTGATTACTAGAAATTTTGTGGATAATTGTACTTACTTACCTGAATACTTATTTAGCAAATATCTTCAGATACAAGTTTAGATACAGAGTTAAATGTAATTTGAGCATTAGTTTAAAGATATATAAATCAAAGTTTGACAATATCAAAATCCCATCAAACCGTGGGCCCTTCTTATGCTATTATCAAATATACTATACCACTATGGGATAGCAGAGAACCATGGAACACTAGCATTAGGCATGTTTATTAAATTTGGTCAAATTTTCAGAATCTTCCAAATAGGAATACTAAACATTTATTTTCCCCTTCTGGAAATTTTTTTCTCATGCTCAATACAGTTGTCATTCCAATTCCTACTGAATTTATAAAAATATTTTTTTTATCCAATAATCCCGCCAAGGTAAAAATAGGAGTTTTTATAGCAAATGATAAACAAGCTCACTGACTATGAGAGAAATTAAACTTATTTAAACTGTCATACATTCACTACTGAATCACACATCTCTATTTTCTTTGTGTGCGCGTGCGTGCGTGTTGTTGCCCACCTCAGACTGGCAGCTTTTTAAGGTGCAGAAGCATCTTTCAAACGTGTGTAACTTAATGATCAAGTGACACATGCTTTGAATTTACATCGTTAGCCAACCAAGAGTTGTGTTAAACAATAGGTCTAATTGAAACGGCATAATTCTTTAGAAATTGTAGCACTTTCAATATAATGAGAGAAAAAAAGGGATATTTATGTGGATCATTATGTTACTAGATGCAATTTTTTGAAATGAAAAAACCCAAAAACCTAACCCCTCTTCAAAATTCAAAAAACACATTTGAAAGAAGTTGCTGCACCTGCAAAGACACTCTTTAAGCTTACTATGAAATACAAAAAAGTGCACCCTTCTATATCTACATATAAAACATATTAGAAATAAAACTTGTGTAAAATGTTTGCTGTGCAAACTATAAAAACAGTCAGTCAGTCCATTCATTTTCCTAAATATTTTGTCACACTCTTGCTTCCTACTGCAAAGAATCGCTGTTATCCAAAACAAGCCCACTGATGTTTGTTGTTGAGAGGTCTGCTCCATCATCTTCACCACTATCCACAGATTCATCCTCACTTTGTCCTGCCATCATAACTTGCTGAACAGCCAAAGTAGCACCATCAGATGACAGAGACTGGAGACTGTCTACATTCATGTTGACTGGAGCTGTAATTGTTACAACAGCTCCTGCAGAGATGAAAACGTGTAAACTGAATTAGTAAACAATTAGTAAACTGAAAACAATGATCAAATCAGAATTTAGATTTAACATTACACAAGAAAATTTGTTTTTTTGTTTTTTTTTTTAAAATAGGATACCTTGGAAATTACGTACAACAACTAAGTTATTTAGGTTGCAAAGTCAAGCACTCAAAAGTTAGGAAATGTCAGAATTGAGATTGCAAGACTCTGTTTGGTCCCTCTGTGTGCATGCATGAATCAGTCTTTAATTACATGATCACAAACTAAATATTTCCCACTGTACCCCTACCTCATTCAGTGCACAGGCTGGAAGGTGCTCAGGGAGTGAATCAGGGTTACTTAAATGGATGACACTTTTGCCTTATGTAGCTCCAATTGATGTCAACAATTAATTGAAGTGTTGTTGTAGCCATGTTGTTCCCAGGATATTAGAGAGTCCAATAAAAGATATTACCTCACCCACCCTGTCAACAGTTACTGGCAGCTCTCCTATTGACTTCAGTGAGAGTCACATCAGGCCCTGGATGCAGACACTGCAAGGTGAGTAGGGACCTGAGGCAGGGGAGTGCAGGAAGGGAAAGGCTGGTCCTGTGATTAAGGCAGTTGGATGCCATCCAGGGGGGATAACGGGGTCTATTCCTGCCTCTGCCACAAAAGTTCCTACATGATACTAGCCAAGTCATTTAAACCAAAAGTTCAACAGGTGGTTACTAATTATATATTCCTCATTTTCTTGGTGCCCAAATGTGAGACTCTTGGGGTCTGATTTGCAGCACTGAGCACACAACACTACAAGAGAATTCAATGGGAGCTGTAGTACCTTGGGCAGTAAGGCAGTGTGGTCTGCAGGAATGAGAACAGCGTGGAGAGTCAGGAGGCCCCATGTAACAAGTCTGGCTCTTCCACTCTGGGGAAAATAATACATGATCATGTAACTAAAAACTGTATCATAATACATATGCAACCAGGGCGAAGAATTAAGATTGCGTGGGCAACTTTAATTCTGACATTTCCTAACTGCTGAGTGTTTGACTTTGAGAAACCTAAACAACATTCTTGAAACACATTTTTTCTATATATTATATAGCTAATTACTTGGATTTTTTGCTAAAATTCTGAGAGAGAAATTTCTGTTAATTTTTTCCAGACTATCAACACAGTGATTTAGCTACATCAGGAAATGCCCCAAAACATAATAACAAAAGCCACTTTATTTCTATGTAATAAAGACATTTAAATAAGGAATTCATTTTACTATACATGTTCCAGCCAATTTTCCTTACCATCTGACATTGTAAGTTCATTAGATTGCTGCTGAGCAACTCCTGATGCAATGGAATCAGGCCAGAACCTCTGAACTGGTCTGTTTTGAGCTGTTTTTTTCTTTGTTTTTGGAGTTTCAGAACAGCTAGAATCCAGCATTGGCTGAAGAATTCGTCTTCTAGCATTGATAAACCTAAACATGACCAACAAAAACACCACACAGCTTATGACCAAAAAATTGTGAATGCATGCACATGCATGCACACACAGAGATGGTCTCAACCAATGTTTTATGCAAAAAATAAAAATTAAATAGAAATTCATATTAAAAATGAAAACTATTTCTCAGCTCCTTGATTTCATACTCCATGTTAGGGATGCACAAGAACCACTGAACCACAACACCTGTGCCTGGAGCACTGAAGTCCTTTGATATTGCAAATCTAACTAAGGAAGCAGCTCTCTACTTCTCCCTGGCTGGCAGGCCCTCTTTCCTCCCTCCCCTACTGCCAACTGGTACAGTTCTTCTTCTAGCCACGTGCATTCCAAAGTCCACCCACACAATATAAGCTGTGAATCATTGCAGCATGGCCCAGATAATCGATACTTCTCTAATTAGGGTCCCCCCAGACATGGCTCCTACTTGCGTCATTTGCTCAGGTTTCCTGCTCACCTGGCTCTTCCCTGTTTATCTCTGGTTTGTTCCTAGCTCCTGCCCGACATCCTTTGATGGTCCCACTAGATCTCTCATGCCTGGCTCTTGCTCCAGTCAATCCACTCTCTTGTCAACAGTCTCTGCCAAACAGATTCTCCACCTTCTTCCTAATTCCCTGTAACTCTGTTCTCCTCCTATTTACTTCAGGCCCCTCCAATTGCTGCACAAGAACCATCCTTCCCTTTCTTTCTGCTCCTGAACATAAATTCAAAAGCCTGACAAGCCATCAGTAATTAATTTCACTGTAGTTAGATAAGGAAGGATTTTCTTATGGCAAAGCACAGGACTTTGAATGAGGAGACCTCTATCTATGCCAGATATGAAAAGACTTCTGTTCTGTTGGACTGGTCATTAAAGCTCTCTAAGCCTCAATTCCTTTATCAGCAAAATAGGCATAATACTACTTCCATATCTCGAAGGGTGTTAGGAGGTGAAAATCCTTAGTGCCTGTAGAGTGTTTTGAGGTCCTTAGGTGTTTAAGTTTGCAGAGTACTGTATATGGAAGACCACTCTGTTTCCAGGCAAGTTTAGTGTAAAACTGTAGATTTAACTCTAGATGTTCATGATTTTTTCAGTTTAAGTTAAACTCCTAATTTTATTTCTATGTATTGTATACATGTGGATGGCACTCACATACACAGAGTGTACTTCCATACCTACACTCCAATAATGGACATTAAACCAAAGTTTTGGATCTTACCAATTGTTAACCTGAAGTAGTGTAAGATTTGTCTGGGCTGCAATCTGCTTTTTCTCATCTTCTGTTGGATATGGATGCTAAGGACAAAAAAACCCAAAAACAAAACAAAAAAAAAACTTTATATGTAAATTTTGCTATTTTCTTTCCTTAAAAGAAAATGAAACTTTCTTCATTAAATTGATTAAAAATTGCTAGAATAAAAAAACCTGTTTCATCAACAAAATAAATTTTAAAACAAACTTACTGATACAGTCACTTAAAAAGTAAAACTTTACTAAACAAAAACTGATTTTACCCTTATAAAGTGTATATGCCACCATTTAATTGCCCATGTCAAATTCAGGGAAAAAAATGCTTCTCACAGCTGCCAGAGTCCTTGTTAGACAGTGTGATCCTTCACCAGCACAGCATGTGGTAAGATTTGATTAGTTACACTGTCTGACAGCTATGTCACATGAGAGTGCTGATGAGCCTTTTGTGGTTAAATAACACTCTCCCTTTCCCCCGAATTGAACATGACAAGGAAACTGTATGTAACATAAGAATACACGTGTGATTTTCATGTATAATTTATCTGTTGTAACATCAGTTAGCTAAAACAGAAATTTGTTAGTCTCTAAGGTGCCACGGGTACTCCTTTTCTTTTTGCAAATACAGACTAACACGGCTGCTACTCTGAAACCTAAAACAGAAGATACTCCATTAAATTATAGTGCTCTATTTATTACAAATAGAGACCTATCTTCCCCTTCCAGCGCAAGTATGTGCGCGCTGGGAGGACATTGTAGAACAACACAGAGCCGATGGCACACAGCAATTGTTGGAAAGTTTGGTGAAAATTCAATTCCCCATCCACATATAATTTATACATAATTGCTCCTGAGTGAGCCATGCTCTGGATGAGTACCTGGCACTAAATCCTGAGCACACTGAAATAAAGAACAACAATGTCTAGAAAATTTAATAAGATCTTGCAGTTCAAATATTAAATATATTCGAAAATTAGGGTCTTATCCAATTCAGATTAGAGTCAATGGAAAACTTTAACGGACTTCAGTGAAAGCTGGATTGGGCCCTTAATGTATAAAAAGTAAGGCCAAAAATTTTTATCTTCCTCAGGAAGCAAATCCAAATAGACCACACAGAAAGTCTTCTCTGAATACTTACGACTGCTGATCATGTTTAATCCTTACCCCTATATGCTGAAAGAGCCAAGATCTCATCACATTAGTAGCGTGCTTTGGAAGAACCCCTCTCTTATTTTTTGACGAGCCATCATCTTGATGCAAGATACTTAGATCTTGGTTTAACTGTAACTGAAGCTGCACAAATAATTTAAGAAAAATGTAGAAAGTTATACAGTTACTTTAATGAATAAAGATATTGCACAAAAATTGTTTTTATCATCATGTGAAAAAATGAATATATTTACAGAAGCAACGAAATAAGTTAGCTCTATAATCTGTGTCAAAAAAGGGAACTTTATTTACCTGCAATGGTAGTGATGGAAGTTCTCTTGCCGTATTATCCTAAAGAGATCCATACTCTGGGTTACATATTATCAGGTTTCTGATGTTTTAGCATTTTCTAGAACCTCCTTCAAGAATTGCTGTAGTTGCCAGAAGGCTGTATTCACTGCATCACAGCTACCAAGTGCCCATTTATTTTCACTTACAATAAAATTCATTCCAGTGCAGGGGGCAAGGCATAATATCCTCCTTATCCTGTAAACACCATATTGAGAATCTGATTCTCTACTGACTTGCAATTTGTGTATCCATTTACACATGGTGCACAGAGTGTAACACGCTATGCTTATTTGGTAGTGTTTCACACTCACTTTACACAGATGTGACTACACAAGATGCAAGGCTGTGAAGAATCAGGTCCTAGGGGCTTAACATGGAGCTTAAATAGTGTAAGACACCTTGTGCGGTTCTTCTGCACTGAGGTGAATTTAACTCTAAGGCCCTTACTTCCCCAGCCTAAACAAATACACCAAAACTCTCAAAGCACAATAGGTCTGTGCATGTGCCTCAATCCATATCATCATCTAAGACAACAATAATGACCGGTATAAAAACCATCTCTCGCTACTTAACGTTCCCCTGGCCTCCAGCCTCCGGAAACTACAAAGCTGAACTGGTGAGAGGCGTACACACCAGCTCCTTAAAGGAAGCCATATAACAGATACAAAGAATACATGTATGACAACTAACTTTGTAAAATGAACAGCTATCACCAGCTCCACTTTTAAGAGAAAAATCGGCTAAACTCTGTCCTTGAAGTAGGTATGCAGTTTCTTGGGAACTGCATGTATGCATGTTCAAGTTGAGTTTGGCCTAATGAATTTAGATTATTGCAACAAGTTCAAAAGAGCATGAGAACAGAGTAAAATAAATGACAAAGTTTAACTGATTGTAGTGGAAATTCAGCAGCTCCTTTACAAAGTATATAACTGTATGCAAAGCCACTCTACAGGGAGAATCTATTACTTAAATTTACATGCTTAAAATACCAATTAATGAGGTTTTTCTCATATATCTCTAGCTATATGTGTGCATACATTTTTTAAAACTACACTAAAGCAAAATTAAATTTTAAAAAGTTTAACTGCACAAAAAACAGCAGATTCTGAATTAGAGTTTCCACACAAATTCTAACTCTACCCAGTCAGTAATCAATGCTGCATGCACTTGATTTATATTTATGCTGTACCTTTTCTACAGCTTCAGAGGCACATATTTAATGTTTTGTTTTACCAACTCTGATCCAGAGGCTATATTTGTTTTACAAGACCATGAGGCTGTATTATATTCTCCATGTCCCCTCAGCTACAGAGCATAACCAAGTGGCATCAGCTGTTTTAGAAAGGGCTGACTGGCTTCACATGTAAATGTTCTTGGTCTCCCAAACCTGGCAGGCCACTGCATGATTAAAAGGAGCACAGCATACAGACTTGAAACAAGACAGTCCTCTCAGTCAGCTGGAATCCTCTGAAACTGAAGTCAGCAGGATTTGAAAAGTCTGCACTTGGGAATAGAGATCATGAAACAGATTTCAAAGCCTGGTGGCCAGGTCTCCTCCCCACAACCCCCAAGACATCTGAAAAAAAAAAAAAAAGAAGTTGTACTGTATTGTATGATCATTTAATGGAAGACCCTAATGTAATGCCTACAAGGAGAAGAGTTCAGGCTACTATAGGATCCTTAACACTGAGTAGCTTAATTGTTGTATTATTAAAATTTAGACCTTAATGATTTTTAACATAGATGTATGAAACCTTCACGAGGTATCTATCTTTCCCTCTTTTGTCTCCTTTTTTCACTCTCAATTGATGTATCTAGATGTTCCCACATTGAAAAAATCTGCATCTACGAACATTTGGAGAGATGCTCTTCAGTGTTTATCCAAACCTAGCAGGAAACAGCATAGAGCTCACATATGATATATCATTTCAAACAGCTGTGTTACAACTTTATTATTTCTAAACCAAGTTTCTTCAAACAAGACAGAACACTGGTTCATCACCAAGCACTGTGTATATGCTGAGTGTGAATCTATTTTAAAAAGGATGTTCTTGAGCTAAGTGTAAAGTATCATATGAAAAAAATTTCTTTGAGCCCCCAAACACATTCAGAATTGACAACAAACACAGCCAATTTTTTTAAATTCACAGCAATCGGCTTCTCTGCAGAGGCTCACCATTGTATTTTTCAGCTCCCACAAGATAATTTCTTCCCCACTCCCTCAGAAAGTTATGGAACACTAGAAATAGGAATTTAGGAAGTTCTATTTCATGCCCAAGGGTTACAGTGGAATACAGAGTCACAGTCAACCCACAGATGGACTTGGGAGTTCCAACTGAAGTCGAAGGAAGCTATGGACATATTTGTGCATAAATTGAGGTTATTTCCCACTTTTCCCATTCGAAGTGGCAACAGTTTTCCCTCCCAACAATCCAGTTTACGTGACCAATTTTACAGGTCAGGGGTATGGATGCAATTCTTATTAACTCAGAGGTATATGTATCTGAGAGCAGAATTTGGCCATGTATGTGCTATTACAAAGGATAAGTGAATTTTAAATGTACTCTTTCATGAAAGAAAATCAGTAATTGTTAATGGGCTTTATATTGTGCAGATGAATCTTCCTGTTCAAATGTTTAACAAATTAATCCACTGTACGGTCTTCTTATTCCTGGATGATCTGATTTACCACTTTCTGATACATGGACCATTATCTTGATGTTCTGATTTGAGACTGTCAACCTGTTATCATATATTTTCCCTTCCTGTAATGCAGATTTCATTGGACTGTCCTATTCTAAACTGTAAAGGGCTTCCCAGCAAAAGAAGGCTGACCTTTCTCTTTCTTGAGTTTGATGTAATGCACACTATTTGGCTGTCACCCATTTAATTCAACACAGTATTCTGAAAGTTTGTGTAGTGAGAAACACCTCTTAACAAGTGTAAAATCTGAAATATATAAAAATAAAGTTTTAAATTGCAAGAAGTCTGCCAGCACCAGTAAAATGACACTGACACCAGCAGTATGGCATCATAACATACTCGTATAAATCCATCCTGCCATAATCCTAGTTCAGTTACAAAGAGTTTAAAAATGCTTAATGTTTACTCGGTAAAATATTTTTCTTCTATACAAAATACTTCTCTGCTATCACCAAGAAGAAAGAAATTGATAGTTGATGTCATGATGCTCTGTCCTGTCAAGGGAGATTTTTGCAAATCTTTGAGATCCTATGCCATATTACAAATGTGGGGATCTTTGCAACAATGCTTAACTTTTTTTTCCTGGAATTAAGGTAAAATCTACATTAATTAATGTTTATTTGTGTAATGCTCAGTCTGGCACTTTAATCATACTGAATATATTACTACTAATTAAAAAAAATAGGTATTTTACTCCAAGAAACTATTCCATGAAGACCATGAAACAAACCTGTGAATTCTGGATCCTAATTGTCCCAGGTGACAGTGCTTGTGTCACTACTTGACCTTGTGGAGTGACCACAGTGACTGGCTGATACACTGTACCCCCTTTAAAAACAAAATACAAAATTATGATTATAAAGTAAATAAAAAGTGAATATTTGAAAAACATGCATTTCAACACTAAGATCACTATTGATTTAGTTGGGGATTGGTCTTGCTTTGAGCAAGGGGTTGGACTAGATGACCTCCTGAGGGACCTTCCAACCCTGATATTTTATGATTCAATTAAGTGAACATCTTGGTGGGAGTTACTTTACTAAGGGACAAATAATCATTCTATTTAATTTTAATATCATTATTGCTGACAAATAGAAATGCATTTTTAGATAACTGATATTAACTATATTTTATTACAACTTCTTTAACACATTAAGATGCACTCTTTGATATTAAAGTTTCATTTATAGAAAACTGCAAAAAGTTTGACTCCATTTCCATCCATTTTAGATATGCCAGATCAGATGCCCATAGTGACAAGACATTTCAAGTGTATTTCATCTTCACTGCCAGCCCAACACAATGGTGAAGTTTGGAGTTGTCAGGATTTCACTGTCTTCCAGATCCTGTTACCAATCTTCATAATGCAATGAAAGACTTGCTTGACCCAGTGTTCTGGCAGGTCCAGGCAGCGTGGTAAGGGGGCAGGGAATGGTGGGGGGGGTGTTGGATAGAGGGCAGGGGAGTTGGGGGAGGCAGGGGTATGGATAAGGATCGGGGTGGTTAGAGGGTGGGGAACAGGGGGATTGGATGGGGCAGGGGTCCCGGGGGGCAAGTCAGGAATGAGGTGGGGGGTTGGAAGGGGTGACAGGGGGCCGTCAGGGGAGAGGGGGTGGTGGATGGGGCAGGAGTCCCGGGGCGGGCCGTCAGGGGAGAGGGGGGCTGGATGGGGCAGGGGTCCCGGGGGGCAAGTCAGGAATGAGGTGGGGGGTTGGAAGGGGTGACAGGGGGCCGTCAGGGGAGAGGGGGGTTGGATGGGGCAGGAGTCCCGGGGCGGGCCGTCAGGGGAGAGAAGCGGTGGGGTCAGATAGGAGGCAGAGGCCGGGCCACGTGTGGCTGTTTGGGGAGAGTCAGCCTCCCCTAACCAGCCCTCCATACAATTTTGGAAACCCGATGTGGCCCTCAGGCCAAAAAAAGTTTGCCCGCCCCTGCTTTAAAGCACAGCATTTTAATAATACATATTTTTTGCCTAAAAATATTTTGAAAAACAGTAGAAAACATGTTCTTTTCAATAATAGATCAAATTTTTCCATTTATAAAAGGACATTGCACAGAAATACATCACCCTCCCCCACCCCACATACACATAACCCTTTAGATATATTTCTGTGCAATGTCCTTTTTTTGGTTGTATATACAAAAGTATATACCAGTGCTCCTCAACCAGGGTTCCAGGGCCCCCTGGAGGGCCGTGAGCAGGTTTCAGGGTGTCCCCAAGCAGGGCCAGCGTTAGACTCACTGAGGCCTGGGGCAGAAAGTCAAAGCCCCACTGCATGGGGCTGAAGCCTGGGGCCCTGAGCCCTGCCACCCAGGGCTGAAGCAAAAGCCTGAGCAACTTAGCTTCACAGGGCCCCTGCCCCAAGGCAATTGCTCTGCTTGCTACTCCCTAAAACTAGCCCTGGCTTTCATATGCAGAAAAACAGTAGTTTTGTCACAGGTGGGCCATGGAGTTTTTAATAGCATGGGGGTGGGGTTGGGGGGTCAGAAACAAAAAGGTTGAGAACCCCTGGTATATACTATACTTAATTTACACAAAACATATAAAACCAGTATTCAAAAGAACTACTGGGACACTTGTTTGTATAACATTTGGAAAGTTACTATTATAGGAGGTTTTAATAAGAAAATATTCCTATCTTTGTACATTTCTTAACAACTGTGAAAGAAAGCAAAATAAATAGCAATATGTCAGTTTTTCTTTTCTGTGTCATACCTGCTACTGTTGCCATAGTTACATTTCCCTGCTGCAATGCTGATGCAGGCACCATAATCCCTTGGGGACTGAGTGTGCCTGCAATGGCACTTTGAATTTGCTAGAAAAATAAAATAATTAATTTTAAAAACTAAGTATGCTCATGTAATTTGTAGTTACAACAAAGCTGGGGCTTTAAAAAGAGGATCATCTCCAAGAGAAAGACTCCATCACTCAAAGGACATTACTGCAAAAACTGACCAGCTTGAAAACATTAGTCATTAAATAATAAATCCATAAAGCAGACATGAAATAACCAAATATATTAATAATAATCAAAAAGATTTTGGATACACAACTAAACCAGAAGTGAAACAACAATTTTCAAAGACACAGAAGTTAAAGAGTAGATACAATGGGTCTCAGGAAGTAAAATTACAAGCGAGTTTGGAGGTTTAATAAATAACTTAATTCCTTCTATAACTTTCTGACTTAAATATGCAATATGCACACAATATCTTAATCTAATTAAACTGTGTACTACAGTTATGTAATTTAAATTATGTTGGTAAACCCTGATCCTGCAAATATTTGTACATATTCTTAACTCTGCCTGTGAATAGTTCCATTGACGTCAAAGTAAACACATGCGTAAAGTTAAACAAATGTGTGTCTGCAGCATTGAGAGCTAGTAGCCATGCCACCAAAAACTGTTTTAAGTAATCTCTATCTAATTTCAAACTTTCCTCTCCATGCTTCAAGCAAAAAGTGAGAGTTTTAAAAACTGAAATTTAAACCATTAGAAATATTCACAGTGCATAAAATTAAACATGCATATAAGTCATTACAGGATCGGCACCCTAGACTGAAGCACTACTAGGTAGTATGACATCATTGTCCACACTCAGGGAAATAGGGTTGCCAACTTTCTAATCGCACAAAACCGAACACCCTAGCCCCGCCCACTACATTCCCTCTCCCTCAGTGGCTCATTCTCCCCAACCCTCCCTCACTTTCACTGGGCTGGGGCAGGGGGTTGGGGTTCAGGAGGGGGTGAGGGCTCTAACTGGGGGTGTGGGCTCCAGGGTGGGGCCAGAAATGAGGGGTTCAAGGTGTGGGAGGGGCTCTGGGCTAGGGCAGGGAGTTGGGGTGTGGGATCCGGCTGAGGGCGGGCTCCAAGCTGTGGGGTGGGGCCAAGGGATTTGGAATGTGGGATGGGGCTGCGGGTTGAGGCAGGGGGTTGGGGTGCAGGAGGGGGTGAGGGCTCTGGCTGGGAGTGCAGGCTCTAGGGTGGGACCAGGGATGAGGGGTCCAGGGTGTGGGCAGGGGCTCTCGGCTGGGGCAAGGGGTTGGGTGGCAGGAGGTGGTATGGGCTCTGGGCTGGGGGTGCAGGCTCTGAGGTGGGGCTGGGGATGAGGAGTTTAGGGCATAGGAGGTTTGGAGTGCAGGGCTGGGGCAGAAGATTGGGACTCGGGGTAGGAGCACAGGCTTACCTCAGGAGGCTCCGGTCAGCGACTCAGCGGAGCTAAGGCAGGCTGTTGCCCGCAAGCACTGTCCCCCAGCTCTCACTTGCTGGGAACAATGGGTGGGGAAAAAAAAACCACACGGAGCCTTGTGGCCCCCCTGCCTAGGAGCTGGACCTACTGACCGCTTCTGGGGTGCAGCACGGTGCAAGGACAGGTAGGGACGAGCCTGCCTTAGCCCCCCAGCACTGCCGACTGGACTTTTAATGGCCCAGTTGGCGGTGCTGACTGGAACCACCATGGTTCCTTTTCGACTGGATGTTCCAAAAAGGGTAATAAAGCAATCATTACCTTTCCGATTACTTTATAAAATAGATTAGGTATTGTAATCAGATATTTCAACAACCTAGCAAATACAGTGCACGTGTATAAGAATATGTGCAGCTGTTGATATTACAAGATAGACAGAACAGACACACGTGACATCTCAAATATTATGACTAAAAACCAACAAGTAACCTTTGTCCACTCTAAAATGTTTGGATCAACTTATATGTTCAGTTTATATACACACGCAGAGCCAAACCACCTTTAGTGAGGCAGATAAACCTGACACCGGGGTCAAAGCTAAGGAGACATTGCCAAAGAGATACAATGCATATTATGACAACTTTTTCTTGTGTCCATTCTCTTTCCTAACATCTGTTGTCATCAAGGCAGCAACTCCAGCAAATCCAAGGTTTTTTTTAAATTTTATTTTATTTTTGAAGTTGCTGGAGTGAGGTAAGAAGTAAAAGGAATACAGACAAACTAATTAAGGCATGTCTCTAAGTGTTGACACTTTTCAATAAACTTGTCCACTGTTCAGCTCCTCAAAAGAGGGTTGCTAACCTTAATAAAAACACAGTTACAAAGAACAAGGTAAGCAGCGTATAAGTGGAATTCTTACAAAGTGTAGTAAAAACGTATCATAAATTTCACAGTATTTCTAAGCAAAAGCCCATTTAAACTAGCTTGAAATGTACCTGTGATGGTACAGGTGAGTAAGGACTTCCAGGTTCTCCACTTAGTAGAGTTTCACTGTTCATTTTAGTTTTCAGACAGGCAATGTAACGACTACAGAAATCCTTGCAGAGTTCATTAACCTTTTCTAGCTCAAGCAGATGAATACGTAGAACCTGGATTGCCTTTACCATCTAGAGAGAAAGATGGAAAAAAGACTTAGAAACAAGGCAAGAAAACACTATTACTTGCATGAATAATTAATTTAGGGCAAGCTTTAAATACATGTAAGAATATAAGAAAAGGAGTACTTGTGGCACCTTAGAGACTAACAAATTTGTTAGTCTCTAAGGTGCCACAAGTACTCCTTTTCTTTTTGCAAATACAGACTAACACGGCTGCTACTCTGAAACATGTAAGAATATACTATTTCAATTACCAGAACACAGAATTACTGATGCAGAAGGCTGCTCACAATACTCTTTCCCAGGCTGTATTATACTGGAGTGTGAAAGGCATGTGTTTAGAACAAAATCCTGTGTTGCTCCACCGCTTAGGTAAACTGTCAAACAAGACAGAACAAACACAAATACAGCATAGGATTTTTCTTGTCTTGGCCACGTCTATATTACTGTACAATTTTTAAAAAATGGTTGGGGCAGATGTGGTGAACAATAGTACTCTGAGCTATACCCAAAAGAATGGGTTCAATTCTTCAAACCCATTCCCTCACTCCCTGGGCCAGGAGAAACTGTAAGTGCTATAGTAGCTCTCCTGGGGAGGAGTGCTACCCATTACTCGCAACCCATGTGGCCAATTAATGCTGCCCTATTACCTAAAAGGACATTGGCAGAAACATAAGGCCTCAAGAACAGAGCTGTGAAAGTGAAAAAGTGGGAGAGGAATCTTCAATTCTTAGACAAGAACAGAGCCTGTCAGCACACAAACAAACAAACAAACATAAAAATGAGCATTCATGCAGTCCTTTGAATATAAGCATATTTGTAATCATATGCTTTAAAACGCAGTTCTATTCCAAAGCAAGACTACATAAAACTGACATCTTACTCAACAGATCTGCTCCGATGTGTATTCAGCCATATCTGCTGACTTTAGTAACAAAAATGCATTGTTTTTCTGCTTTTTATGCCAGTTTGCAGAGCTAACACATCTAAGAAAGAATCCACAGCTCAGCTCGCCCTATTTCACCTTGTGCATCAACAGGATTGCTCACGAAACTCTAATCTGTTACCTTCAGTGAGTTTGTACTGGGATAAGAGGGTTGCACTGGTGTCACTCAGGGGATAATTTGAAGACAATGGGAATGCATGTGTAATCTTATCTGGCCTACAGAACCTTATTACTTACAATGTACAAAATGCAAAAAAAATCCAGTGGCAGGCAAGGGAAAAAACGTATCACCCAGAAGCCTTAGACAATTGTTATCTGGGCAAATAAAAGCATCAGACTTCCTGTTCATCAAACAAGGACATTTTGGAGAGCCAGAATGACATCAGACACAGCAGCATAGACTATAGTCAGAGGACAGAGCGGAGGGAGGAGACTGGTGAAAGGGGAGCAGAAAGAACTAAGTTGCCTCAGGGACAGAGAGGAGCAGCAACACTGAGCTACCAGTGAGAGTGGACAGGAGAAGATGCTGGGCAGAGGGATGGGCTTAGATGCTGTCAGCCAGATATGCAACACTTTGGGAAAAGGGGCTGATACAAGGGAAAAAGCACACTACTGAGCATATCTGAGGATAATGTATTGGATATAAGCGCTCTGATCAGAGGTCTGTGCTGCAGTCAGGTAGTTCAAAGGCAGTCAGGTATCTTTCCCAAAAAGGGAAGCAATGATTTAACTTTTCAGCCAAGCCAAAGTAGGCTGTGTATTATTATTTATACTGTAGCAGCACTAGAGGCCTCAATCAGAGATCATGACACCATTGTGCTAAGCAGTATATGTACCTAAAAGTCTGCCCCGTCTCCATAAAGCTTATAGTTGACTCAAACTAACTAAAAATTTCATTACTTGCTGCTGCTAAACACAATTTGATTGTATTTAGAATGGAGATGATCTTTCTTTAATACTCTGTTGCAGCCTTCAAACTGCAAATTTGCTCCTCTAACGACAGGTAGTCCGATTTTTCGCAGCAATCCTTGATTTACACACTAATACTTAAGAATCATTTGTGTAAAGACTATCTACACACATAATTTTAAACAAATCTGAAAAGTATCTGGAAGACATTGAACAACACTGCTGGGTTTGGGGGTAAAAAAACCATCATCAGCAGAGCGCAATATTGGAGACCCCGAGTCAAGTAAGAATAAAGCACATGACACGTAAGGAAAATGAGGTACTTAGAGTTAAATGCAATTTCCAGAATTAATTAAAAGCTACTATTGATGTATTTCATGTCAGAAAGATGAAATGTTCTGTGTAATTTGCAGAAAGCATGAGAAGCTTTCTAATGAGAGATCTTCTTGTAAATGGGTGAAAATTCTTTAGAACTGATTTGCCACCCATACATGATCTCTCTGCTGCTCATGCAAAATATACTGAAGCAGAAAACAAGTTGCTTTGTCCCCAACGAGAACCTGTTACCATATAATTTTCTGTAAAGTGTTAAATAAGGAGATCCAACAATTTGTCACCTTGTTTAACACTCTTTACAATCACTAAACAAGATTTTAGTTCTAGAGATTCTGAGATTGAGATTTTGTAATCGGAAGGCCAAAAGTGGCCTTAATCCTAGATGAGAGATGGGCAAACTATTGCCTGGGGGCTGCATCTGGCCTTTCAAACACTTTAATCCAGCCCTCAAGCTCCTCCCGGGGAGCAGGGTCCAAGGCTTGCCCTGCTCTGCACGTGCTGTGGCTAGGCGTAGCTCCCGGAAGCAGCAGCATGTCTCCACTCCAGCTCCTATGCGTAGGGGCAGCCAGGGGACTCCACATGCTGCCCCCGCCCAAAGCACTGTCCCTGCAGCTCCCATTGGCCAGGAACTTCGGCTGATGAGAGCTGCAGGAGCGGCATCTGCAGACGGGGCAGCGCGCAGACCCGCTTGGCTGCACCTCTGCGTAGGAACTCGAGGGGGGACACGCCGCTGCTTCCAGGAGCTACTTTAGGTAAGTGCCACCCGGAGCCTTGGTCCCTGAACCCCTCCAACATCCAACCTCCTGCCCCAGCCCTGATCCCCCTTCCGCCCGCCAAACCCCTCCTGCACCTCAGAGCCCTCACCCTCAACCCCTCCCACACCTCAACCCCCAATTTTGTGAGCATTCATGGCCCGCCATACAATTTCCATACTCAGGCCAAAAGTTTGCCCATGCCAGTCCTAGATCAAATCATATTAATAACTATGGCGTGGAGGACTTTACAAATGCAAAGTTTCTTCAGGAAGTGCCTCAGAAATATATACAGACAGCTAGCTTTGTTACTGTGCTTGCTGATGAATCAGCTGACAGGTAAGTAACGGAGCAAGAGATGGTGAAATCCGATTTGTGCATGATGACAAGTCTTGTACTCTTTACTGATACAGAAGACTTGGAATCTGGGATAGCTAGTGGTACTACTCAGGGAATAAAAACAGTGTCAGGAATTGTAAACGTCATGGCAGAATAGCTACAACCAAAACCAAATGGCCTTTCAAGACCGATTGTACAGTAGTGAATACAGGATGTTAAAGTAGTGTGCAGGCCAAATATAGGTACAATACTTCTGTCAAGGTTCTTTCCCCACTCTGAACTCTAGGATACAGATGTGGGGACCTGAATGAAAAACCCCTAAGCTTTTTTTTTTTTTTTTTTTTTTTTAAAAACCAGCTTAGGTTAAAACTTCCCCAAGGTACAAACAAACTATTTTACCTTTTGCCCTTGAACTTTATTGCTGTCACCAAGCGTCTAACAAATATATAACAGGGAAAGAGCCCGCTTGGAAACATCTTTCCCCCCAAAATCTTCCCCAAACCCTACACCCCCTTTTCCTAGGGAAGGCTTGATCAAAATCCTCACCAATTTGCATAAGTGAAACACAGACCCAAACCCTTGGATCTTAAGAACAATGAAAAAGCAATCAGGTTCTTAAAAGAAGAATTTTAATTGAAGAAAAATTAAAAAGAATCACCTCTGTAAAATCAGGATGGTAAATACCTTACAGGGTAATCAGATTCAAAACACAGAGAATCCCTCTAGGCAAAACCTTAAATTACAAAAAGACACAAAAACAGGAATATACATTCCATTCAGCACAGCTTATTTTCTCAGCCATTTAAACAAAACAGAATCTAACGCATATCTAGCTAGATTACTTACTAAATTCTAAGACTCCATTCCTGTTCTGTTCCTGGCAAAACAACACACAGAGAACCTTTGTTTCTCCCTCCCTCCAGCTTTGAAAGTATCTTGTCTCCTCATTGGTCATTTTGGTCAGGTGCCAGCAAGATTATCCTAGCTTCTTAACCCTTTACAGGTGAAAGGGTTTTTCCTCTGGCCAGGAGGGATTTTAAAGGTATTTACCCTTCCCTTTATATTTATGACAACTCCTTGGCTGGCTGTTGTATAGTGCATCATCCACAACACTGACTTGCTATTCTGGATCTCAAAAAAGATTCTCCTTATTCTATATAAAGTTTGGATTTCTTTTGTAAAACATAAAAGTCTCAAAAGACGACAGCAGTTTCAAGCAGTGCACTATTTTGGAAGTATTCACCATGTACATTGATTTGCTTGCCTGGCCAGAGCACTGAAGCCAAATGATCATTTTTGATCACTAACGGTCACCCATTTGCTACATATTGCAGAAACGAAGTTAAGGGCATCTTAAGGAGATCAAGACAGGCAAATTTGTGCGCACATTGTTTTCCATGACGGACGGAGCCTACATTATGCCTGAAGTTTTTCTTACTCTTCAAGGAGAGGATCTTTTCTTGTATGAAGTTTTAGCAAATCTAGAAAGTGGTATGTCAGAACTTACAGCAATGAAAGGCAGTCCTAGCCCTTTGGTTCAAAACCTGTAGGGATGACAAAATGCTTCTGAGTCTTTAAAAGAAGAGCTGCAGAAAAATCAGCTCCATGTGCTCAAAGTGTTATTTTAAATATGAATGCATATTCACTGGGTTTCAATATTTTGACTACACAGAGTTCTAGTGATTAAAAAAAAAAGGATAAAAAAGCACAGAGCCATTATTAAAGTATAAAATAAACCATTTTCTAGACCAGGGGTCGGCAACCTATGGCACGTGTGCCAAAGATGGCACGCAAGGCGATTTTTAATGGCACGCTGCTGCCTGCCAGGTCCCAGCTGCTGGCGGGCTGGGACCCCGGCAGGCAGCAGTGTACCATTAAAAATCCTGCCCGCCCCGTCCCGCTCTTCTCTGCTCCCCGCCGCGGGCACAGGA
Source organism: Dermochelys coriacea (assembly GCF_009764565.3). NCBI lineage: Eukaryota > Metazoa > Chordata > Testudines > Dermochelyidae > Dermochelys > Dermochelys coriacea. The sequence goes on from NC_050068.2 coordinate 157,706,257, forward strand.
TGAAGAAGTTTGGTCCCGCCGCCTGCTGCTGCAAGGCAGGCAAGGTCCTGCCACCCCCACCTCTTCCCCCAGCATGCTGGGGTCCTGCCCCTCCTCCTCTCCCTCCCTGCCACCGATCAGCTGATGGCCCTTGCGAGGGAGGGGGAGAAGCAGAGCCACAGATTGTTCACTGCTCCGGGGAGGAGGCGGAGAAGAGGTGGGGACGGGGCCTTGGGGGACGGGGTGGAATCCGGGCATATCCCCTCCAGCCCCCTGCCGCGAGCCACTTTGGACGGGGGCTGGGAGCACCCCCATGACCCTAGCTCACACCCTCAGCCCTCTGCCCTGATCCCTACACCCTACCACACACACACCAGCCCTCTGCCCTGACCCCTGCATCCCCCACATTCCCACTCCCACCCCTCGCACCAAATGGGAGCTCCTGCAAACACACACACCCCTCCACATTCCCACCTGCACCCCTCGCACCAAATGGGAGCTGCCCAGGTAAACACGCCATTTCCAAACCTCCTGCCCCAGTCCTGAGCCCCCTCCCTCATTCTAGCTCCTGGCCAGACCCTAAACTCCGATCCTCAGCCTGCTCCTTCATCCCCAGCCCTGTGCTCAGTGCACTCCCACCCTCAGCTCAGTGCAGAGAGAGAGAGAGAATGGGCTAGAACCAGGGAGAAAGGTAGGTGCCCACCGGCAGCCGGGACCCTGGCTGGCAGGAGCCGGCAGACAGAACCCCAGACTGGCAGCGGGCTAAGCCGCTCAGCCCACTGCCAGTCTGGGGTCCTGGCCGCTGGCCCCGCTCAGCCCACTGCCGGCCTAGGTGAATGGAATCCCAGGCTGGCAGCGGGCTGAGCAGGCCGGTGGCATAAGATCATCATTTTAATTTAAAATGAAGCTTCTTAAACGTTTTGAAAACCTTGTTTATTTTACATACAACAATAGTTTAGTTATATGATATATAAACTTATAGAAATAGACCTTCTAAAAAATGTTAAAATACATTACTGGCACGCAAAACCTTAAATTAAAGTGAATAAATGAAGACTTGGCACACCACTTCTGAAAGGTTGCTGACCCCTGTTCTAGACCAATGCACTCCTCCAGCGGTTGCCTTTCCAATTGTATTCAAATACCACCAAATCCCAAATAAATGATCATGAACATGCGTATTTAACTAAGTGTTTAACCAGCAGGTCACCTACTTTTAGGAATATATTGTTCTTGGTGGAAATATTGTTAAATAATTGTCCTGTAATACTGCAATGGTAGAACATAGGTTTTACACAAAGAACTTAAAAACAAAAAAACTACCAGTGGCAAAGCAAGACTTGATGTAGGTACAAGTAAACAGCCTAAATATAAACTTTTTTTTAGCCTCAAAACTATTCTCTACTGCAGAGGTGGGCAAACTACGGCCTGCGGGACCGTCCTGCCCAGCCCTTGAGCTCCAGGCTGGGGAGGCTAGCCCCCAGCCCCTCCTCTGCTGTCCCCCACCCCCAGCAGCCTCAGCTCGCCCTGCTGCCAGCACTCTGGGCGGCGGGGCTGTGAGCTCCTGCCGGACAGTGTGGCAGGCTCCGGCCGGGCGGTGCAGGTGGCAGTCCTGCTGCTCTGAGCGGCATGGTAAGGGAGCGGGGAGCAGGGGCGTTGAATAAGGGGCAGGGAGTCCTGAGGGGCAGTCAGGGGACTGGGAACGGGGGCGGTTGGATGGGGTGGAGATTCTGGGGGCGAGGGTGGTCAGGGGATGGGGAACGGGCTGGGGGTTGGATAGGTGTGGGAGTCCCAGGGGGCCTGTCAGGGGGCAGGGGTGTGGATAGGGGTCCAGGCAGTCAGGAGACAGGGAGCGGGGGGGGGGGGGGGAGGGTAGGATAGGGGGTAGGGTCCCTGGGAGGACAACCATTAGGGGCAGGGGGTTCTGGGAGGGGGGCGGTCAGGGGACAAAAAGCAGGTGTGTGTGTGTGTGTGTGTGTGTGTGTGTGTGTGTGTGTGTGTGTGTGTGTGTGTGTGTGTGTGTGTGTGTGTGTGTGTGTGTGTGTAGGTCGGATGTTCTGAGAGGGGCAGTCACGGGGTAGGGACCAGGCTGTTTGGGGAGGCACAGCCCTCCCTACAGTTTTGCAACCCCGACGTGGCCCTCGAGCCAAAAAGTTTGCTCACCACTGCTCTAATGGCTTGAAGAAGGACCAGGAACAAAACACATTCATGGACAAAGTCACAATGAGCATACAACAGTAGGTAGCATTACTGGAGGGCTTGACTAATGCTAGTCTATAGGATCAGATGGAGAGTACTCATGGTATTATCTGGGTATCAACACTTTTACTTGTTTGAAATAAGTTACCTTGCCTCAGTTTTGACCCTCCGTCTCAGATTAGTTGTGATACTGTAATTAACATTAAAGCAAGGACAAAACTAACATAAAATCAAGTGAGAGCTAGACACACTAAAAACAAGAGAATAAAAATAAAATTCTAGCAGAATAGTCCAACACAGAACAAACATACCATAAAGAAACGCTTCCAGACAATCACAGCAAAAATAATATTTCATTTTAAATTCGCTTGAGAGAAAGAGACCACAGCCTGTAAATTTGGATGATCACATTTTTGCATATAACAAGTACATCTGCAGTCTTAGCTTCCTGTGGACAAAGCATTAGAATTCTTTTCCCCCAGCATGACTTGACTATTACATGCCACCTAACTATGGGTGTCAATAGCCATCTGGTATTGTCTTTCCAGTTGCAGAAACAAATCTGGAACATCCACTAATGGTTAAATCCAGTAAGTAGAATAATTTGTCCATAGGTGCCAGATTGTAAAAACTACATTGATATTGTTTTAAGTAAAGCCAGGCACATACTACAAAACAGAGAACAGGACTAGAGGAACGGCTATACCAGACAGATCCTTTGTCCATTTACTTCAATATCCTTTGAAAGGGCCAGCACCAGATAGTTCAGAGGAAGGTGAAAGAAACCTTGTAGCCAGACAGTTACAAAATAAACTGCCCATGGAAGAAGTTTCCTTCAGACTCTTCACCATCTCATCAGATATCTTATCAGATTGGCTTATGCACTAAAAGATGAGGGTTTATTGTTCTTCTAAAAACTGTATCGTATCTGTTGCAACTGTACTGAATCTAAACCAAAGTCCATTAAAGTCAATGGAAAGACTCCCACTGACTTCAATGAGAGTCATATCAGGCATATCATCACTACAAAATGTCTAATCCTTTGATGTCTATTAAGTTTGGCTTCAATGACAATGGATTTCACGTGTTGTGTGAAAACTATTTTTTAAAATCGGCCTTAAATGTGTTGCCTTTAAATTGCACTGAAAATCCCTTGCTCTTGTATTATAAGAAAGAGTAAACAGGATTGCACAGATTTTTCTATACATTATTCATTATTTTGTCCACCTTTACCATGACCATTTTATTTGTTTCAAGATCACTTTTCCTGTGGAAAGTCTCTCCTTGCCTCTAAATAATACCATAAATCTGATGAAGGTAACATGGACAGCTCCGAGTTTCGAAACTACTTCTCATATGATAAATAACTGCTTGGATTAGCAACACCACCTTTATATGTCCCCCACAGGAATATATTGGGAAACACAGTCAGACACGCTACTTGCAGAAGGCCAGCTCAATACCTTGGGGTCAGCAGACACATCAAAGATTATGTTACAAAAGAACGCACATATGCCTGAGTGTTGCCTTTGAAAATTGTTAGTGTGCTCTTCTGAGTAATGCACCAACTGATAATTTTAACTAATCTTTAATTCTCTGGATCAATTCAAATCGGTGTAAAAATAAGTTGATAATGTTAAACTGCTAATTTGTTAAGTCTTCTTTTTAAATGTTGCCAGATCGCCCAGAGTAGTGAAAAGGCTATCTGAGCTACTCAAAGTACTCGCTTGGTAATATCTGTAACAACAGAACTCGCAAAACATACTGCTAACAAGTCTTATCGGTAAGCCCCTGTGGCATTCTTAGTACTGACCCAATAAAGAAATCTCATTACCTAATGCTAACAATGGTGGTACCATTACATTACATTGCATCTAGGATGAAAAGAATATAAGTACTAATGTGTATCTTCTCTAGGATAGATTACTTCAGAGTTATTCACAGGGTCTGATCCAAAGTCCACTGAAGTCAATGTGAGTCTTTCCACTGATTTCAGTGTCCTTTGTATGAGACGATGTTCAGATTGGCACTCTTTAGGATACTATGCCAACTGGTTCAATTGAGTGTAGCATGGAGGAACTGAATCCTCTCAATTCAAATAATCAGACAGTGCTGAAATTTAATTTAGACATCACCCTCAACTACAGGTGCACTAAGGTGGTCCTTAGAGATACTTCAAGTAAATTCTGCTGGAGTTTCGCATGCTGAAATCTTTTGCATAGCATTAAACACAAAAAAAAAGCTTACAAGAAATGGAAGATTGGACAAATGACTAGGGAAGAGTATAAAAATATTGCTCGGGCATGCAGGAGTGAAATCAGGAAGGCCAAATCACACCTGGAGGTGCAGCTAGCAAGAGATGTTAAGAGTAACAAGAAGGGTTTCTTCAGGTATGTTAGCAACAAGAAGAAAGTCAAGGAAAGTGTGGGCCCCTTACTGAAAGAGAGGCAACCTAGTGACAGAGGATGTGGAAAAAGCTAATGTACTCAATGCTTTTTTTGCCTTTGTCTTCACGAACAAGGTCAGCTCCCAGACTACTGCACTGGGCAGCACAGCATGGGGAGGAGGTGACCAGCCCTCTGTGGAGAAAGAAGTGATTTGGGACTATTTAGAAAAGCTGGACGAGCTCAAGTCCATGGGGCTGGATGTGCTGCATCCGAGAGTGCTAAAGGAGCTGACGGATGTGATTGCAGAGCCATTGGTCATTATCTTTGAAAACTCATGGCGATCGGGGGAAGTCCCGGACGACTGGAAAAAGGCTAATGTGGTGCCCATCTTTAAAAAAGGGAAGGAGGAGGATCCTGGGAACTACAGGCCAGTCAGCCTCACCTCAGTCCCTGGAAAAATCATGGAGCAGGTCCTCAAGGAATCAATTCTGAAGCACTTAGAGGAGAGGAAAGTGATCAGGAACAGTCAGCATGGATTCACCAAGGGCAAGTCGTGCCTGACTAATCTAATTCCCTTCTATGATGAGATAACTGGCTCTGTGGATGAGGGGAAAGCAGTGGATGTGTTGTTCCTTGACTTTAGCAAAGCTTGACACTTGACACTGTCTCCCATAGTATTCTTGCCAGCAAGTTAAAGAAGTATGGGCTGGATGAATGGACTATAAAGGTGGATAGAAAGTTGGCTAGATTGTCAGGCTCAAAGAGTAGTGATCAATGGCTCCATGTCTAGTTGGCAGCCGGTATCAAGTGGAGTGCCCCAAGGGTCGGTCCTCGGCCGGTTTTGTTCAATATCTTCACAAATGATCTGGAGGATGGTGTGGATTGCACCCTCAGCAAGTTTGCAGATGACACTAAACTGGGAGGAGAGGTAGATACACTGGAGGGCAGAGACAGGATACAGAGGGACCTAGATAAATTAGAGGATTGGGCCAAAAGAAATCAGATGAGGTTCAACAAGGACAAGTGCAGAATCCTGCACTTAGGACGGAAGAATCCCATGCACTGCTACAGACTAGGGACCAAATGGCTCGGCAGCAGTTCTGCAGAACTGGGGTTACAGTGGATGAGAAGCTGGATATGAGTCAACAGTGTGCCCTTGTTGCCAAGAAGGCCAATAGCATTTTGGGATGTATAAGTAGGGGCATTGCCAGCAGATCGAGGGACGTGATCATTCCCCTCTATTCAATATTGGCGAGGCCTCATCTGGAATACTGTGTCCACTTTTGGGCCCCACACTACAAGAAGGATGTGAAAAAATTGGAAAGAGTCCAGCGGAGCGCAACAAAAATGATTAGGGGACTGGAACACATGACTTATGAGGAGAGGCTGAGGGAACTGGGATTGTTTATTCTGCGGAAGAGAAGAATGAGGGGGGATTTGATAGCTGCTTTCAACTACCTGAAAGGGGGTTCCAAAGAGGATGGATCTAGACTGTTCTCAGTGGTAGCAGATGACAGAACAAGGAGTAATGGTCTCAAGTTGCAGTGGGGGAGGTTTAGGTTGGATATTAGGAAAAACTTTTTCATTAGGAGGGTGGTGAAACACTGGAATGCATTACCTAGGGAGGTGGTGGAATCTCCTTCCTTAGAGGTTTTTAAGGTCAGGCTTGACAAAATCTGGGCTGGGATGATTTAATTGGGGATTGGTCCTGCTTTCAGCAGGGGGTTGGACTAGATGTCCTCCTGAGGTCCCTTCCAACCTGATATTCTATGATTCTGTGATTAATGCAGAAATCCATCAACTCACTTAAGAAGTGAGTAGCCCTCATAGCATCAAAGTAATAGGAAGTCATCAAAATGACTAAAATTCACTAAAAACTGTCGAAGGTAATCACTGACACTTTATCAACCCCTTCCTTGGGAGTATCTCAACCAGTTTAGGTGTATGAGCCAGGTGAATCACCTGTAGGGTGCTGTTACTGATCCATGGGAGACTCCCAGACCATCCTTTATGATTGCTCAGAATGTCCTTCAATTAGTGGATTAGTCTCTGTGCTGCCCTTGAGCCATACGGGTTTGCCGAGAACCACGGTTACAGTATCCCAATTATTGTGGAGCTACTGTTCCCTCAGGACAGTCATTGAAGCAACACGGAACAAGTCATAAGAATGGCCATACTGGGTCAGACCAAAGGTCCATCTAGCCCAGTATCTTGTCTTCCAACAGTGGCCAATGTCAGGTGCCCCAGAGAGGATGAACAAAACAGGTAATCATCAAGTGATCCATCCCCTGTCGCCAATTCCCAGCTTCTGGCAAACCGAGGCTAGGGACACCATCCCTGCCCATCCTGGTTAATAACCACTGATTGAGGTTTTGAACCCTGTTATAGTCTTGGCCTTCACAACATCCTCTTGCAGGGAGTTCCACAGATTGATTGTGCATTGTGTGAAGAAACACTTCCTTTTGTTTGTTTTAAACCTGCTGTCCATTAAGTCTAAATTCTGAAAGCTGTTTCTCCCCCCCCCCCCCACACACACACAAAAAGTAAAAAGAAAGCTCTTTTATCTTGGCCAAGCTCATGGCTCTTCTTCTGTTGGTACTGAAATATGTGGCTTCTTTTAAATCAATACTGAAATGCATGGCTCTTCCTAATTCAGCTCTTGTTCCACGATGAGCCAACCAGACACAGGGTTCTTATGTCAACGCTCCCTGAATTATTAGTGCTTCCACAACAAGGGAGGCTTGCAACTGGTTGCAATGGCAGCTTTTCCTGCCTTATAACTTTTAAAAATATATATTTATAAATCCAGGTGGAATGGGCAGGAACCTTCATTACAAGGTTGATTTCTCCTCCTCCTTCCCCCCGCCCCCCAGCTTCTCTTCTTCTGTCTTTGGCCCCAGCTCATCCTGGCAAAGAATGCAGGCACCACAGGGACTGTTATCAGGACAGCCCAGAGAGGGCCAGACAACTGCAAGGCTCCCTTCCTTCCAGTCTGGAAGCATTTCTTTATGATCTGTTTGTTCTGTGTTGGACTATTCTGCTAGAATTTTATTTTTATTCTCTTGTTTTTAGTGTGTCTAGCTCTCACTTGATCTTATGTTAGTTTTGTCCTTGCTTTAACGTTAATTACAGTATCACCACTAATCTGAGACAGAGTCAGAACTGAGGCAATGCAACGGGGACTGGACTGGAAGGAAGGGAGCCTTGCAGTTGTCTGGCCCACTCTGAGTCTCTCTGGGCTGTCCTGATAACAGTTCCTGTTGGTGCCTTCATTCTTTGCCAGGATGACCTGGGACCAAAGACAGAAGAAGAGAAGCTGGGGAGCGGGGGGAAGGAAGAGGAGAAATCAACCTTGTAATGAAGGTTCCTGCCCATTCCATCTGGATTTATAAATATATATTTTTAAAAGTTATAAGGAGCAGCAGCAGTCAGGCACTCCATTGCTGTCAGTCATGAAAGAACTGACAGAGGCACTACAGGCTAATAAACTGGCAGAAGTGAAGGAAGAAAAGAGCTGTCCCTCAATTCTAAGACTATAAGAATGCCTGCCAGTCAATATACTAGGATCATGGACTTAAAAACGAGACTAACACCAATGGTCTGTTTAGGGAATTCTGCTTACAGTTCTGTCATGTTAGCAAGCAGACTCACAAGAGCATGTACCATGTCACTCATGACATCAAAGATGACAATCTGAAATAATGGCTGAAATCTCCCTCAGAAAGAAATTTTTATGGCTATTTAAAACCATTAGATGTATTTCCTCCCTTGAAAATGAACCTCATATTTAAACAAGATATTTTAACTGAAAACAATCTTTGAAGGTGTGAAATGTCTGCAGCGGGGCTCTTTCCTTTTCAAGAGGAATCTAAAATGGTGGCAGCAATGTGGTGGGTTTTACAGAATATCAGTAAACCTGCAGTGTTTTCCATTGGCTCGGCTACACTTTTCATATGATGGGAGAGAACATATCATTATAGCCATTAACATAGCAGTTATTATTATTACCAACACTTATGATAATATAGTGGTATGAGTACTTCACAAGGCTTCACTGGGTCATTAACATTCCATTTAAAACGAACAAACACTACATGCCCCTGCTGCTTGCAGCTTTCAAAAAGCTGGTGGAAGGACCTGGTTTATTTTCTCTCTTCCACATTGTGTTAATTATTTTGGTCTATGGTGACAAAAGCCACTCTACTACAGGATTTAGCCACAGAACCATTATAGGACACAAACACATTTCTTCTTCTTTCTGTCTGGGCAAATTATTTCACAATGTCAATGATCTTTTCTTATGCAAGTTACATCAAACCTTGCTTCTCCGTTAGAGAGATACAAGGGCCTCAGGGCTGAAACACTAAACAGGGACTCAGGAGTTCTGAATTCTCTTCCTAGTTGGGACCTTGGACAACTCACAGAATCCCTGTGCTTTGGTTCCCCATCTGCAAAGTGGGGATAGTAAGATCTCTTCATCTCATATAGGTGTTGATTATGCATTAATGCCTCTAAGGTACTCAGACCACAGAGAAGTGCCATTGAAAGACCTATACATAAATATAATGTAAATATTTCACTAACTCCTTAACTACGTTTCCATCTTTCTTGAACACAAACTGGGTCTTCTAACTCTGTTCAATTAGAAGTCACCAAAACAAACTTTCTACTTGACAATGGAAATATCCTAAGCTATCTGCCTTTCATTCCAAGTCTAGTCATGGAGTTGACCTCCACCATAAGCTCTTCTCTGCACCTCAAATGTATATAATCTGCAAGTAAGCCTACTGTAACCTTTTCAGTACAGCACATTGTCTTCCTTCCCCTCCAAGTAGCTTAATTTAAATTTAGCTCTTTCAATGTTTCCTTATACTTCACTCCCTCCAGTCCCCTGATAGTTTCCGATAATCTTTTCTTCTGAATTCCTTCCAGTTTGTCAATACCTTTCTGGTCTTATACCAGAAAGAAACCCAGTATTTCAACCACAGTCACACAAGTGCCATATAGAGAAGAACTATTACCTACCTTCCCGCTCCATGATATCATGTCTTTCTATACATATTGACTTGTGTCTCCCACCTTTCCCTTCCCCCAAGTTATTAACTGCATGTTTTTAATCTTTCTAAGTCCCTTTTATTACAACATTCTTCTGCCCTGACTTGTTTCCCCAATTTTGTTAAATTCATAAATGAAACACGTTTACTGACTCTTCAAGACTGCTAAAAATGTTATCAGCCTTTGTGAGCATCCCAATAGACACCTTCCCCAATTCAATCTATTGCCATTTATCATTAATCTTTGTTTACAGTCTTCTAATCTATAAAATATACTTATGCACATACTTTTAGAAAACTAAGGATATGAAACTCTTTTCTCCAAAGATACATAATAGATCCCTACTCTGAGTCTCTAAAGCTCCAAGACTGTGTTTGTAAAAATACAGAACTTGCAACAATGTAGGAATAATATAAATATAATGTAACAGAGTGCAAAAACCAAAAACAAAGTAAAACACATCTTGATCAAAAGGCAATACAATAATTTTTTGCCTGCTTTCAACAGGTTCAATGAGGCGGACTTCAAGCAATAATACCTTGTAAAAATATGTCTGGAACTCTGTGTGGATGCCATAGATCCCAAACCAACATTTTTTTTTGACACTCATCATTAAAACCACTGAAATCATAGCCCTAGCAAGAAATAGCAATGCAAGATTACTAAGACAGACTTCTGGAGGTTGAATTTATGGAGAAGGGCCTTTACTGGACTTGACATGTGTGCGTGAGAAGCTAGCAGGACTCACTGACCTAGGTAGAATACAGAGAAAATATCTCACTGTAACATAAAAATAAGGTAGTCAAACATTGTGTGTGAGATGCATACCAAAAGAGCCACATGGGCCTTTTTGGACCAGACAGTGAGTTCTTTCTGTGTAAGTTGGAATGCTCTTTTGATAGGCTTCTTCTGAGCAACTGGGACTTCAGAGGTACTGAATCTCTGATCCTCTACCTGCAAGTACTCATGAGCAGTCTAATTTGAAGTTCCTTCTCTCTGCCTTATCTGAAATGACAGAATTCCATTTAAAACAGACACAGGACTCTACATATGAACAGGTTTTTACATAGGCCCAAAATACCAAACTATCATTTAGAACTGCTGTCTCAAACTGATTTATCATTCAACACAAACTTTTTTTTTTTTAAGATTTGCTTATATTCCTATTGCATACCATGCCTCAGACTTATTTTTATGTATAAATGTTAGTGGGCAAATTTTCTAACCTTTCCTCCCTCAGACAATGCAGATGCATCAGGGCAAACACCACATAACAGAAAAATCTGACTAGATAAGATATACAGAACAGTGAAGCAAAAATTATCTGATTGCCTTCTGAGAAACTACTCCGTACAGTCAACTGGATTGTAGTGGGTATATGTCTTAACTCATCTCTAAATATAATGTCAACCTCAGCTGTTTTAGGAACACATATTGGAAACAACTATTGAAAAATGTGAGGCATGTGATCAACATGAAGGATGCAATAGATCAGTGGTTCCCAAACTTCAACAACCTGTGAACCCCTTTCATTAAAATGTCAAGTTTCACAAACCCTCTCCTAAAAATGAATATTTCAGGGATTTTCTCCTTTACCCGAATATAAATTATAAAAGCAGTGATCTTGGAAATATAAAATTTGTTTTTATGACATGCTTATTACACACTATTTATTATTATTATGTATAATTACAGTATTTTTATTACATTATGAAAAAGGAAACACTCTTCCAAGATCTCACTTTCATAGCTTGCATCATTTTGAATAAGCCATTTATAAGACAGGGCTCCTATGTTTCATCAAGGAGTATCAGATGTGAAAGAGCATGAAGGTATTTAAGAAGCCAACTCAAAGACTTCCTCCTGCACAAGCATTCAGGTCTTGAGCAGTCCAGGCACATAACGCACGTTACAACAAAGCTTAAACTTATTCTTCATAATAATTTTAAAAACAATACTAGCTGCCTATTTAATTTTAAATACAGAAAAAAATATCCACCTCCCTTTCTATTTCATATAAGGAGTCTTTAAGTTTAAATATGAGTGATAGATATGCTTGCTTTGATCTGCTTACCTCTTGGAAGTCCAGGGGCTCCGGGCTGCTGGTCCCGGGCTGCCTGGGGTCCCTAGAGACAGTTCTGTCCACCATTAGGGAATTTCCCCCCCTGAAAACTCCCTGTAACATTTTGCGAACCCCCCAGGGGTTCATGAACCCCAGTTTGGGAACCACTGCAATAGATGTTTATAGATAAGAAAAAAAGGATAAAAAGACTAAGTTTACAAACTTTTTCAGATCTTTAGTTTCAGAATTCAGTACTTGCAATACTAACAATACACCATTGTAGGATCAAAAGATTTGGGAATCTACCGAGAGCAGCAGCTGAGAGACGTAATTGGGAATAAGAGGAAGAAGTGTCATTTGCTTCATAAAAAGGCTTTATACTTACTAAATTATCAGTTTCTGGATCTTCACAAAAAAAGGGTTTTCCTTCCTTCTCCTGCTTCCTTACAAAATTTTCAATATCTACATCAAAACTAGCAGAGGTAGTGCCTTCTGAGCCCTGTGTAGATTGTTCACATTTTTCAAACAACAGCGCTAACAATGGAAACAGTGGGTGCCTATGAATAAATAAATAATAAAATCAGGTCTGAATAAATATTTTTTTTACTTTATAATGTTAGGTATCCAAAAAGTAAAAACCTAACCACCACTCTTCCAGAAAAGGAATTCTGTAAGTTTTATTAACAGATTATATAAAACAAAACTGACAATATTAGCCAAAATACATGTGAGGTGTTTTTTTTTTTTTTTTAAATAAGAGTGAAACTGTATAAGATTTAGACATAACTAAAGCTGTATAATAAAGCAGGACTATTTAATTGGACCTTAAGAAGAAATCATAATTGCAGTTATGAAGCTATGAAATACCATTTTATTAATTGTAATTTAGTAGAAGGTGATTTATTAGTACAATGTGTAATGGATTAACACTGACACAAAGAATGAAAACAGATTTAAATTACAAAAAAAAACAAGCCTGAGAGCACCCATCTGGTCTCCAATATGTGCCCCATTTCAATATAATAAAATCACCTTACAGTTTGGTACAATTGAGAACCGCCTGTATTATGAGAGACTCACTGTGAAATTAGCTAACTTGGCTCAGGTCAGGACTAAGATGATTTTACCATTAACTCACTTTGTCATCTAGGCCAACTCACCCTCCCTCCTATGTGTCGTTTTCCTCATGTGTAAACTGGCAATAACAGTGCCTTTGTAAAGCACTTTTGGTATGTCTACACTGCAAAGTGAAGATGTGATTGTAGCATGGCTAGGCATACATATGATAGTTTTAATTTAGCTAGCACAGGTCACAATAGCAGTGTACTCATAGCAGCACAGGTTTCAGAATGGGCTACCAACCAAAGTACATGGCTAGGGTCCATGGAGGGCTTGTATTCTGGTTGATAGCCCATACTAAAGTCCTTGCACTTTTATGTGTGCACGGCTACTGTTACCCGCACTAGCTAGATTAAAGCTAACACAGGTATGCCTACCCGTGCTACAATTACATCCTCACTTTGCAGTTTATACATACTGATTAATATCTTCAAATGAAAAGTGCTAAGATAAGTATTTTTGTATTATAGAGTTGTGAGAAAAGGCACATTTTTATTTATTTATTTATTTTTAATCTAAAGAAAAAGTGGTACAGGTTTCGTTGATCACAAAAATAAAATAAAATAAAATAAAATATCTGAGGCCTTTTCTCATTTTACTATTGAAACTAATTCTAACATATAATGGGACAGCATGAGTTAAAGTCACTATTCCTCAATAGCCTAGACAAAATACTATAGCTAACTTAAAGCCTGATGCCTGATGCCCACTACAGCTATAGCAGTACCTGTTTTTAATAACTGACATATGTGCACTTCATAATAGTCTTCAAGATCATGCAACAGAATCCTAAATTTGGGGGAAAATTTTGCCTTAAGTAAAGAATCTGAAAATGAAACCATTTTATTTGAACTTACTCATTGTTTACTTGCAAACTACAACTCATCTGGTTTTAATCTGCCTACTTAAAAGAAAAAAAAAAAGAAAAAACACACCCCCAACTTAACTTTTTACCCTTCAAACACACAACCAAAGTCCATAATACTACCTGTAAATGGCCTGCTTGTCTGCATCCATTGGTGTCTGAGATTCTACAGGGGCAGGACTCACTCCTTCTGCATCAGTTTCAGAGCAGTTTGGGTCTTGTTCAGTTTTTAACTCTGTTACTACTTGCATCTGTAGAAAAAGGAGGATAAGTTTTTTTACGTCACCAAGCACAAAGATTTATTAATAAGTACACTGTTTTCTAAGTAAATAGCAATGCAAAAAGCTAGTAAATTGCCAGAAGGTTGGTATGATTTGGCAATTATACAAAAAGCATAAGCAGTAACAAGAAACTCATTTAATCCTTGACACTTTTTGTTGGATGGTGTAAAGGTCACTACAAGTTTCAGCACTAAGCTTTAAAATTGGAATGATTGATATTAGTGAACTGCTAAAGCATTTTGTGTCTCACAAGCAGCTATTTTTGGAATAGGTTAGACATATATTACTCCAAAAATGAGTTTATGAAAAGGCTGACTTACCAGCCTTTGTGGTGAAATCACAACAACATTTTTACCCTCCTATTGATTTCCTTCTCCCTTTCCACGGAGATGCTGATGGAAATAGGGACTCTGAAACTAGCTTCAAATCCATTATAATTTACACTTTGTTACACAGAACTGAAATATAGCATTTGTTGCAGTCTTTCACTAAACAGGAATGTAATTTCGCCTTACAATTTACCTCTAAACTTTTACATATGCAGATGATATTAAACAATATAGGAATACCTATTCAATGTAAAAAGCAACAGTAGTTATATTTAAAAAGTAATATTTAGTAGTTTTTCAGCAGAATGGAGTGAAGTAACTGCCATTAAAAATATTTTAACATGGCATTTGTTTGCCAGTTCAACTAAATGAGCTCATCTTCATATCCATGCAGAACAAACTTAGATCAGCTTGAAACAGAACAACGATGACAAATTAAAATCAAGTTAAGTGAAAGATACCAGCCTAAAAAGGCATCCAATAGTGTATGTTAGAGAGAGACTATCAGTCTGAACAGCTACTCTGCAGTTTGTGTGGGAGTGCAGGGCACAAGTAAAAGCTGCAATAGTAAAAGAGGCAAGAAAAAGATGCAAAAACAGGAAAGCACCAAAGCACCTTAAAAGATAAACCTAAAGAGTCATGATTTAAACATTACTAACAGGATATAGAGTCCTGTAATCTTTGGGTAGTTTTATGTTATTCCATGATCATATTGGGTATATTATAGCTCCACAAGAACATGGTTAGAGTTACAATAGGGCAATTCAATCTGCACATATAGAACATCCTGAATGGCACCAATGGACTGGGAACGGCTTTGAGACTTTCTGAGGGCTTTCTAAAATGGGACTTCCATTCTTTTTCCACCTACAGCAAGGTATCTTTAGACTAAGAGTCCGCTTAAGGGGGACAGAAAGATCATCCCACTTGAAGAACTTATCCACCATGGAATCCAATCTTCCCTTCAAAAAGGATTGCATTTTTCTTCCAGCTTGAGCATTAGTCACGTCCCCCTAGGGGCACTGAACCAGTGGCATAAGAAGTTTCTTTTTCTGCTTGAACCATGGCAGTTTGTGTCTTACGCAGAAAAGCCAGGCTGCATTAAGCACCATTACCACATTAGGATCAAGGCCTCAGAAAGAAAATTAAAAAGCACAGAAGGACCCACCCTCACAAGAGTTGTCACCATCTTGTGCAAGAGCAATCCTTTGAAGAAAGAGTCAGCCCCTTAGTAAATATTAGAGTAACCAATTCAGACCTCATCTAGGGACAAAGCTGCACCTAATTCCGCACACAACAAACAAAAGGAATTTAAGACACTATCCTGGAGTGAGTCTTGCATAGGCTGTTTGTACTTTGTCGTCTGACACGGATGAGCCCTCTTTTAGCTCAACAGGAAATTTTGAGAAAATGGCAGAACTTCCTGACCCTCAAGAAGTTCTCTCAGAAGGGTTAGCTGATTTGGAAGCCACTGTGCCTGGAGAAAGACATAATCGATGGACTTATTTTTTGGCTAACAAAAGGAAGGATGGGCAATGGGAAAACAAGTTACCTAAAACTGGGGGCTACATTCTTTCAGCTGTTTCCTGCGGATGACAGAAGCCAAGACACACCAAAACCAGAAGACTACCTTGTGGCAGAGTGCTCCTGAGGCGCAAAACAAAAAAAGAACCACCGCTCTGTTCCTGAGGGAATTCTGCACCACTGTGCATTCACATAATTCATGTGCCGTGCAGAATTTTCTTTCCTCAGCACAAAATACATTCTGCCAAGAAGTGCTGCAGTTACGCCTTTTGCCTACCAGAGGCTGCTGCTGTGCCAGAACAGAGAGCAGACGCTCCTTGGTGGGAGCAGCCCCAGCTGCAGACAGGGAAGAGAAAAGACTCTGTTCCTCACAGCGCCCTACCTGTGGGGCTAGGCCAGGAGGCATGGTATATGGGGAGGGTGGAACACATGGAGCTCCTGGGAGTTACAGACTGGGGTTCAGAAGGGCTAGTGGGGAGACAGACTAGGGTGGGAGCTGAATGGGAGTGGGGGCGCAGGGACACATGGGAACAGAAGGGTGCAGGGACACGGTGAGAGTGGTGGCTGGCTGAGTGGGAGTTCAGGGACACATGGGGACGGGGCAGATATGTCTGACTGAATGAGGCTAGGGATCAGCGAGAGTCTGCACGGGGGAGGCTCCCTAACAACCCCTCCCACCCCACCCCCCAAAAAACGGTTCCATACTTCTCCCACACACACCCAACAACCCTCCAAATTCACGCCTAGGCTCCCTCCCAGCAATTACTTTCCTCTTCCTCAGCTCCTCCATTATCCTTGACTTCTCCAACTCTTTGCATTGCTTCTGAGGGGTGCGGGAAATACATTACTGTATTGTAGTTTAAAGAAACTACTACTCAAATTACATAATTGTAGATATATATTTTGAAATAAATTACCAAAATAATTGAAACTGGCATGATTATATTGTGTTATTTTGACAAATAAAATACACAGAATTTTGCCAAATTTGAATCTACTGTATACAGAATTTTTAAGTTATGGCGCAGAAGTTTTAGGGTGCAGAATTCTTCCAGGAGTAAACTGCCACTAGCCAGGGTGGATTTGATTTAAATCAAATTGATTCAAATCATGACTTAAATCACTAGTCAGAAAGACTCAATTTAATCATGGGATTTCTAAATAAAAAAGTGCATTCTTGTTGGCTGTTATAAACCTTAATACATATTCTTCACAACTCAGAGATAGATGTAGGTTTCATTTTTAGAAGGTACACACTACACATTTTTTAAAGTGAAAACTTTTCAGATTAGTTTTACAGCTATATCAGAAAAGAAATGATTGTTTGGTTATTTCATTTACCAAAGGTAACTGAGGCAGATATTTATGAAGTCATTGGGAAGTGAACTATCTCCAATTCAACAGGTTAATCATTAATATTTGAAGGATTTTCTTGCCACGCTGTATTAGGAGGAGATCATCATCAGACAGACATTTAAATTGTTTTATTTAACTAAAACAACGTTATGTATTCTGGATTTTTTTCTTCAACAGGAAACATGATATTTTAACAAAACAAGCATATGAATTTTTGAATTTAATTAAACATGCAAGTTTTTTTAAAAAACCAGGTTTGTTTTTGTTAAAATTGTTTTTAAACTAAAATAGTTAAATGAAACATTTAAAAAAAAAACACAACCAAAAATTAAATTGATTATCTCAGCCAGGTCAACATGAGAAACTTAAAATATTGGCTTCTGCAGCTCACTCAATTGTCTTCACCTTCATTTTCCTGTTTGTTCATAATCTGGGAAAGAAAAACAAGTTTTCTTGCTTTTTCACGTCCCAAATGATCTCAAATTGGAATGAATTAGTCCAAAGGAAAAAAAATATTCTTTCTACACGGGCTGAAAATACTACTGCTGTTAAAAGTGAGATTATCACTTCAACAGTCTCTGAATCCAAGTGCTTAAGGGACTTCCACCAGTTCACTGGTGTGACTTTCTTTAAAACATCATCAGCAAACATATATTTCTTCAGTGGTTCACCCTTAACTCCGAAGTTTATTATAGTTGGCATTATGGAGGGATGATTGCTGGATGTCCATGTCATAGCCAACTCCTCTTCTTTAGCTGTTAAGGTTTGATCCTGGTACCGAGTATTGAGAATATTTGTAAGAAAATAAGCTGGAAATAGTGCTTGTCCCATTCTTTTTTTTAATGCTTGTAATTTAACTCTGTCATTGCATATTTCTCCTTTTAAGATCTCACTCAGTTCCTTCCAAATTTCAACAGCATCAGCAATAAAACAGCTATTTCCCTGCATTTTGTTCCAGGCTACAGAAATAGACTTCAGGGTACTCAGCATGTGTTCAACATTTCTCTTAAGATCAACGCTGAGAACTTTGGCTGCGACAGTGCCATCTATTTTTTCATGATTTTGTTCAAAAACTGTCATCAGATTAGGCCAGTTCTTGATATAGTGCTCAAAACAATTCACTACTGAGTTTCACCGCTTGGTTCCTCCCACTTTTTTCAGAGCAGCTGCTGCAAAGTGGTTGTTACCGAAGTATTTTGCAATTTCAACAACATTAGCCTTTATTTCTGGAACACTGAAGTCTTTGGCTAGGAGATGCATCACATGAGCACTGCAACCGTATGTTATTAGCTCGGGACTCTCTTCAAGCTCTTCTAAATAATTTCTTCTCATTTTGGATACATTTGCAGCATTTTCTGTGACCAAACTGCATACCAGAGATTTGAAATTTTTTTTCCCACAGTTTGTTATAGCTTTTACTGCTATTTCTAGTAAGTATTCTGCTGTGTGTGTGCATTTCCTGATGTATCAGTTGTTTCTGTAAGGAAGACATTCCCTTCTTCTGTTGTCACACAAGCACATACAACAGGATCATTATGGACATTGCTCCACCCATCAAGACTCAGGTTAACAATTTTACCCTCTAAACTTTTTGCACACTGCTCAATTTTTCTTTCATACACTTTATGCAAATTTGCCTGCAACATCTGCTCTGTTGGTGGACTGTATCCCAGTCTTAGTGACTGAACCACGTTAATGAAGTGTGGGTTCTCAATCATATGGAAAGGAGAGTTTGTTGCATAAACAAACCAGGCAATTTTTTCATCAATTACCTCTTTTTGTAATCTGCTGGTTTTTAATCACAAACTTATCTATGGTTGTTTCTGGATGATGGAGATTTTTTTTTTCCTTTTTGCTACAGCTGATATACTGTAGCTATGTGACATACATGATGTGACTGAAATATTATCATTGGCAAATAACTCTGAAACTATGGAAAATTATGGTGATCTTGAAGGTGGATAGTCTTCAGAATCCTGTATGTTGAGGATGGATTCTCCTAAACAAAATAAGTCAATGCAGTTATTTAATTATTATTACCATACTGCTCATTTAGTATTACTCATTGCATTCACTGACACTCAGTACTACTTTAAAGGGGAAATTGTAAAAAGAAGATCTGTCTATTTCAGTTATTTTTTTTTTTAATCACAACTGCATCTAAAATGATAGTACCATATAGAGTAACAACTATATTTTTTGCTCAAACACGACAATTTAAGAAGAGTCCAGAAGGAAGACAGGCAGTCCTTAAGAAAGTAGCATGAAATAAAAAAAAAGTTTACCAACCTGAAGATCCTGCATATTCAGACAAGTTCTTTTCATCATCTTCAATACAGCTTCCTCCTGAGAAGGAACACTTCTCCTGATGTTGTTTCATTCGGGCAACCAGACTTTGCATTTCTTTGTTGCACTGTTTGCATTTTGCAAGCATGCCTGTTTTACCCACAGGTAGAGGAACTTAATTAAAATATTCCCAAACCGGGTCTCTTTTACAGTCTTCTGCCATTATAGGTTTTCCCTTCTAGTGAGAGAATGGTATGGTAGATCTCAAATCAATGAAGGCTACACTCAGAAAGACCTTAAGACTTCTGGAATATGCTGCTCAAACAGTTTCACTTTTGTTTCTACTGCCTGTCACTCCCTTCTCACATTTATCTCCAGACTTCTTCTCCTTGTCCAGATCTATTCCGCCCCCAACAATCTTCTATTCATTGAACTTTTTGAAACTTTGCACTTTTAGAGAGATATAAGGGATTGACTCTGTGTACACAAATTTGCAGAGGGACAATAGGGTTGAGGTCTGTTATTTCTCACCTCTATATATTATTTATTTATTTAAAAACATTTTTGCTGTTAACAAGCATGTTATCTCTGGAGTGGAGACACAAATTCACAGGTTGAGAACTGCAAAACTAAGCATCTCTGATGGTATCTTCTAGACTGAGCACTGAATCCCATTGGGTAGATAGAAAGATTAATTTAAATAATCTATACAGAAGCCCCTGGAATCCCATAAGATTGGATCCCTAATCCATTAACTATTGGAACTCATTTACAAAACTTTTCTTAAACATTACATGAATATATTGGCTCATACTATAGAATTAGAATTTATAATCCCTATTCCATGATGAGTTTGTTTTAATTAAGATACATTATAGCTCAAAGATATCTTTAGATAGGTTTTTTCCCCTCAAAAAGCAATTTATCAAAAAAACCCAATTTAAAAAAAAAAAATCATTGATTTTTATCCACCCTGCCACCAGCTCTTTACCAAGGCAAATAAGTATTCTAAACTAAGTAAACCTGTCAAAGAAAAGGGTTTATGGAAAAAAAAGCTCTCCAAAATAAAAGCAGGAGATACTCCAAAAAGAAGACAGCAATCAGAGACCTGCCTCTTTGGAAATAAAAGAGAATTTACTGTTCAGCTAACCAAGCTTCTTTGTAGGGGAATCAACAACTCATTTTTTCTTCTGACAGTTAACACTATCTCCATCTACTGGCAGGAAGACTTGCACCTACTGCTCAGGCTGGCATACAGCAATAACGGAGAATAGGTCTTCAGAGTGCGGATCAATGGCATGACTTGCCCCCAGACTAATGTTAATTTGAATGCAGTTTTAGGAACCACAGCTCAAAGATGCAACATCACATCACATATAGAGCCTAACCTAAAACAAAAAGGTAAATTTTTCACTTGCTAATAGTAATGCAATACATAGAGGAGAAAAAATGCTCTCACTTGTTGCCCATCTTGATAGTTGTCTATACTTAATGTCTGTGTTGCCATCATGGTTAATGAAGGGTTTATAATGTCAAATCATCACAAGAAAGAACACATTCTAGAAAAGAGTAAAAGATGTCAGTTACAAAAATATTTTTTTTAAAATGGATTCTACACAATGCAAAAAATGTTACCAAAATTTGTGTGCGCAACAGCAAAGTGACTCAGTTATTTAATTGATAATGCAATTATATTAATTTTTTAGGCAGCCATCACTCTCGCAAACAAAACATTTAAATTAATTGAGCTATGGCAATTTAAGGCTCTGAACCCTACATGTTTTCCTTCTGTAATGTATCTAGTCATCAGGAGTGCTTTGGCTGTTGCCAAATCTTTCCCACACTCTTGCATATCACTGTAGTATATGACCATTAAGATGACTAATTATTCATTATTTTCCAGATGTATTCTATTTTCTAGATATTAAAAACTGTCTCAAGTGGAGTTTTTCCATTGAGAAAACATTTCAGATTGTTTGAAGAATATTCTCCACTTTCATTTTGTTGAAGGATTTTCGTATCATGAACAGAGGAAGTCACAGCTAAGGATACTATTTAGTCACAGAGATCACGGTAGTCACGGATTCCATGCCTTTACTGGACTCCATGACTTCTTTGGCTGTCAGGGACTGAAGCCGGGACCATGGCTTTGGACTGGGCTGTGAGCCCCTGTCCTGGAGCTGTGACTGTGCACGTACCCCTTCCCCCTTGGCTGCAGCTGGGGCTGTGTGCCCTGCCCTGTAGCTGGGGCTGGGACTGTGTATCCCCTACCCCTTTGTCTGGGGTTTGAGCCAAAGCCATACGCAAACCACCACCCCACATGCTGGGGCCAGGGCCAAGGCCAGGCGCCACTGCCGCACTCCCCACACCAAAATGGCTGGAGCCATCTGTTGTTGTCCATTCCTCTCTCCCCGCTGGGGCTGTGTGCCCCTGCCCCGTGGCTTTGGCTAGAGCTGGAACCAGGGCTATGCACTTCTCACCGTGGCTGCTGCCAGGGCTGGAGCCAGGACTGTGTGCCTCTGCCCCACAGCTGGAGTCAGGGGTGTGGTGCCCCCGCCCATGGAAGTGGGGCTGGTGCTGTCAGTCCATACCCACAATTGGGGCTCCAGCTGTCATTCTTCTCTACCTCTCCCCTCTTCCCCCCCAGCCCTGTCTCCTGGTTACTTTTAGTAAAGTCACAGACAGATCATGGGCTCCTGTGAATTTTTATTTATTGCCAGTGACTTTTACTAAAAATAACCATAACAAAATCTTAACCGTAGTCTTCGCTCTTTGGGACAAGCCTTTGTATGTGTTTATATGGCACCTAATGGGGCTGCTATCCTGATTGGGGCCTCTAGGCACTACTGTAAATTTTCACTGATTTTAAGGCCATAAAGGTCCATTATGATCATCTGATCTTCTGCATAATGCAGGCCATAGAACAGCACCCAGCAAATTCCTAAATCAACCTTTTATCCTGTGGTTGAGCTCGAGCATAATGTTTAGAAAGACATTAATTTGGTGAAGAAAGGGGACTGGATTCACATTCCTAGATCCTTTAAACCTTTGTTTACAGTTTTAATGAAAAACTAGGAGGAGGCTATTTTCTGGTTCTGGTTTGGAGGCAGCAAAGATCTCAAGAGAACAGGATTTTTACAATATTTCAGTCCAAGACAGTAGAAGCCTCACAAGAACACCTGATCTTGGCAGAAGTTACACCATTCCAAGTCAAAAACCTCACAAGAAGCAGATCATGAGATTCTGTCATTTAATAACAGAAAGCCTAGGCCTGATTTGTGTATTCTTGGCCCATCTCCATTTAAAATGCAACTCTCCTTATACTCACCCCACACAACCCCAAAGCAAGCACTGAAGATATAAGAACTATTAATACTGCATTGCATTCTCATTAATCTCTCTATATACGGGTGGGCAGAGATGCTGGAACAAAATTTTTATAGTGGGAGTGCTGAAAGCAGAAACCATGTATTCGGTTGTTACTACTTCTTCAAGCCAGGGGATGCTGCTACACCACCAACACCCCTAGTTCCAGCACCCCTGGTGGTAGGGCAGAAATTAATCTTCTTCATAAAACTTTTCCATTATAACAATCTTTCTTACATAAGATTTCTCATGACAAAAAAGAGTACATTGCTATATTGCCATAAACTTACACACATGAATATTGGGATAAAAATCAAAACAAGAAAGGTATTTTGTACCTAGATATTACAACACTAGACTTCTATAACACCTTTAAAGGGATCTTTAAACCTCATTGGTCCATAGTGATTGACACCATGGTAAACAGGATGTAAGCGGTGGCCAAAAGCCTGGTTGGTAGTTGATATTTGTACCTCCATCTGGTGAGGGAGGTCCCTAAAGGTTCTCCACCTTAGGTGGACTGGAGAGCAGTGCCTCCTTCCACAGGTTACCTAGAAATACAAGACCGGACTGATGTGGGAGGTCACTAAAACAGCCTTACGGCTCAGTTTTTCCATCTATAAAATGATATAATGCTTTCTTCTTTGAGTGCTGTCCCTGTGGATGCTCTACTTCAGGTGTCGGTGCATCCCGGTGCTGTTGATCACACATTGAGTAGAAGTGTCCGTTTGGGACACACGTGTGCAGTAGTCATCTTGCGACACAGTTGGCATCTCATCTAGTGCACGCATGACCCTCACAGAGGAGAAGACCAGGTAGATACCACCCTACCCCGCGATCAGGACCCCGACCTCTCTGCCACCTCACCATCAGGGACCACCTAAATGGAGACACTACTCTATTCTCTCCTGCTCCTCAAAAGATTGTGCTTCAGGCTAAGATCTGGATACCGAGGAGGATGGGGAGCGTCTAGATCTTTCCCTCCGAGTATTCTCCCTCTGGGAAACTTTTGCGTAAAAGCAACCCATGAATCCCAGCAAAGTCATTGCATGGGCATAAGCCTGGGGGGGCACCCATGGGTGCCCATACCAAGGCCTGGAATCACACCTGATCTCCTGGTATCTAGTATGCGTATGCAGATCACACTGTGTAGTCCATGATATATGGGGGGTACGTAATATCACTGAATACAGACATCGACATCTTTGTCTTCACTTGAGAAGGAGCGAGCAGTCCCAGATGGTGATGGTGAACAATGTGGTACCGGTTACACTGTGCGGAGACAGGTGCATTCCGCTGGGAGCTCCGTGCAAAGCAGGGGTGATTCCCGAGTCTCAGAGATGAGCAGGTCTTTTGGGAATCTAAATTCCTGTAGTACCGGCATCAACAACATCGGTATCAGGGACAGTATTTGTGTCAGTACCATGAGAAGCGTGTGCATCAATGCCCATACTGTTGGTGCTGATGGTGTTGAGATGACTATGTGCTCTGGTGATTGTGAGGTAGGTGGTGGCAAAGTTCTTGTCAGTGCTGAAGCACTTGGTACTGTGTATTTAGGTGGTGTCCTCTGTGCCATCTTTGAGGCTCTGGGCTTCTCTTTGCCTCTATCGCCTGACAGTGCAGTCTTGTTCAGTCCACTTCTCTTGGGGTCCTTGGACTTATCGGCAGTGTTGGTACTGGAGGTCCCAGGGGAGTCAAAGATACTGTGTTTAGTACCTGACGGCATGGAGGCTACTGACCTTGTCAGGGAACTCTTTCTGGGATAGCTCCTTGGTAAGCAAACTTGGGGCCCTTTTCTTACTCTCTTCGTGAGAGTCTGCTGCCTCTCTCTTCATGGATAGTGGAAAGTGTGAGGTGGCAGATGTCAGTGCTGTTGGTGATCGTTGCTCTGGATAGATGCCAGGACTGGAGTCTGAGGCTAGCCGCAGCAAACTCTCCATCATTAAAAGTTTCAGCTTCAATTTACAGGCTTTTCAGGCCCGAGTTTTGAGCTTGAGACTGTGTGTGCATTTTTGTGGGAAGCACACTTCTCCCAAGCAACGAATGCACTGGGAGTGCCCGTTGCTCATGGGGATGCCTGCCGGCAAGAGAGGCACTTTTTGAACCCGGAATATCCTGGCATAACCCCCATGTAGGGATAACTCCTGTGAAGGAAAGAATTTAGGAAACACCAATCTGATGTCACTAAAGGGTAACGAGGAGGGGAAAAAAATTTTTAATAAGGAGAAAAAGGGAAAGAAAATGGAAGCAACTATCATTATAAAGAGCACTAAAGGCACTTGCCTAGAAAGGGCTCTGCAAGGACTCCGTCTCAGGACAAGGGCAGTTGCAAAGGAACGGATGGCGACTGGATTACACAGCCCTATATAGCTGCTGCTCACAACGTGAGACCGGAGAGAATGGGCTCATGTGCAGTCCAACAGGCACTGCTACCAAAAATCTCAGATCCTAGGTACAGGGATGCATACACACCTAAGGTGAAGCACCCACAGGGACACTACTCGAAGAAGAATCTATTTTTTTAAATGTTTAACTGCCATCTCAAATTTAAGACCTATTAAAACAGGTTTAAGATTTTCTACTAAAACTTCTCTCTTCTCTGACTTAACTGACAACCTTACAATACTTCCAAAATCTATATTCTCTCTCCTCCTCTTCATATATCCAATCCCTGTAATTCCAGTTGTTTCTTCCTCTTTAATATTTCCAAATCTGTCCTTTTCTCATTGTGACCATTGCTCAAAACATGTCTACACCCGATCATCCTCTTATCTTTTACCATTCCAATATATTACTAATGTTAGTTTTCTCACACACCATTTGACTACCACATTTTATTCTTAAGAACATAAGAATGATCATATTGGGTCAGACCAATGGTCCATATAGCCCAGTATCCTGTCTTCTAATAGTAGCCAATGCCAGATGCTTCAGAGGGAATGAACAGGATATATTTATATCAAGTGATCCATCCCCTGTCATCCACTCCCAGCTTCTGGCAGTTAGAGGCTGAGGAGATCCAGAGCATGGGATTGCATCCCTGATCATCTTGGCTAATAGCCATTGACGGACCTGTCCTCCATGAACTTATCTAATTCTCTTTTGAACCCAGTTATAGTTTTAGCCTTCACAACATCCTCTGGCAATGAGTTCCACTGGTTGACTTTAATTGTGTGAAGTAGTACTTCCTTTTGTTTGTTTTAAACCTGCACCCTATTAATTCCTCCATCCTTCCCATCTCCTGCCGTATAAAATTAAAGCTCCTTCTCATCACCTAGAAGGGTTTACATAATCTTTCTTCCACGTACATCTTTGCTCTCATTTCTTCTTCTCCCCTCAATTTCCTATGCTTTCTTCCTCTTCCCCTTCACTCCTCCCCCGACCACTTATCTTCCTCCTTCCTTCATCTCCTTCTTCCATTCTCAGATCTCTGCCTTCTAGACTGCTGCCAACTACCCCCAAACAGCCTCCTTGGCTTCCTCTGAGAAATTCCCTCTCTGCCCCCCTTCAAATAAGTCCAGCTCTCCTATATCTTGTGCTTATCTGATCGTACTAAGACTAATCTCTTCAGGATGGTGGGAGTATTTATGTTCTGTAAAAGTTTTACAGCACAAGAAAACTTTATTTTAATATAGATTTTTGCTATTTAATTTCTTAAACGTGGTGCTAAATATTGTGTGTAGCACTACCCATTAATGTAACAAGGACTAATAAAAGGTTCACATTTTATACTACTTTATAAATACCACCTTAGGAAAGTCCAATAAAAAATAAAATAAAAAAGGATAATGAAATTATAAAGTATTTAAATGGGGGTTTCATAAGCCAAATTTTCATTTATTTTCTTGGGAATTAGATCAACGTGTTTTCTCCAATCCTTAGATACTTGGAGGTTTCCATTTTCTAACCCAAATTTATTAAATAATGACTTCTAAGTTAGTGTCATTCCACTGTTTAATTATGGAATGGAAAGAATGAGGAACATTTCAAAGTTCTTGCTACATTTGTCTTGGGTTTACTATTTAAATTCCATTATCCCATATATTTACTAGAGGAGCATATTTAGCTTGAAGGTATCAATTAACTGCTACTCCATCTCCATAAAACTATAGATTCAGTATCTGTTTTTTGGAATGGCAAAATATTACAGATTTCTCCAGTATAGAAGTTATAAAGAGGGGAAGGTGGGAATAGAAGGAATAAATGCATTTACTAATCAAACCTGTATTATTTCGTTACTGTACTGAGACACATGATAGTAAGGACTAAGCAGTCCTGTGAAGACCAGTGTTCATCTTAACAGTTACATTGGAGGTTTCAGTAAAATTTGTATGATTCTAAAGGGCCACATTCTAAAGTGGCAGCTTTCTCAGTGTTTCATCATATCTTCAGGTGTGTCTCTTTTTCTGTTTTATCTGATAGTTTATACTTGGGGAAACCCATGTAGATGTCTTCACTTGTAAATGGAGTGAGGAAAAGAATGTACATTTTTCCCTACTGTTATAGGCTACTCACATTTCATGTCTTAGGGTGATATCAGAGGGACAAACCAACATAGCTCTATAAATTTACATTGTGCCTCTCTGATCTACTATAATTATTTGAATAAGTCAAATTAAATGGATAAAAGAGAATCAGAAGACATAATTTGGTAAAATCCTTTTGAAAGTTCATATTAAGTCCCTCACAGAAGGCTACTATGGAAACTATGTAGTTGCCGAATGAGAGATGATGTTCTGTTCTTAGTCAGAAACTAGTCAAGAGAGAGAACAGAAAATAGGAATAAATCATTGATTTTCAGCGTGTAAAGAGGTTAACAGGGAGTCTGTCAAAAGGAATCTTTTTCAGACTAATGTAATTGCATACCATTATTAAATGACCTGAAAATAGTGTGAATAGTATTGTGGCAAAATCTGAAGATAAGTTATGTAAACTAATCAACACTACAGAAGAACATGAGAAACTTAACAAGGTCCTAACAACAGCCTGGATGACCCCATCATGCCTGATTCTGACACAGAGGAGACTCTCCACGTTTGCACTTCCCCCCACCTATGTGGAAGGGGAGGAGGAAGAGATATTTGGTAATTGGAAGCAGATCAGTAGCTCATTCCACTGAAAAGGGCTCCAACATCATCACCTCTAAATGGAACATTTGAGGAGGATCTCTAAAAGGAATCCTATCATAGCTGTCCTCCCCTATAGCCTCCTTCTGTGGATGAGGAGGATACTGAGCAAGCCAATGACAGATAAAAATTCACCAAAGACAACTCTAAGGTAATGCAAACTGAAAAGAACAATTTGAGCTAATCATGCACACTGATTGGCTCTAAATTAACTGAATCCACTCAGGAAAGACTGAGTCTTCATTGTGTATAACTAAAGAAACATAACTGTTCATTATGCAGTGGTGGCAAAAAAAAAACACAACCAAAATATGTCAGGTTTTATTAAGAAAGGGATAATATAAGAAAGAACAAAATAAATGTCTTTATATAAATTGGCTGTACATCCTCATCTGTAATACTGCACTCAATTCTAGTCAGCAAAAATATAATTCAATTAAAAAAAGGATAGAGCAGAAATAGAGAAGGTTCACAGAACAGCAACAATGATGATTAGAGGCATGGAAAGATTTCCTTGTGTGAACAGGAAGGTCTATGTAGTTTAGACAGGAGATCAACAGGTGAGCTGAATCAGGTATATAAAATGCTTAATGGTATACAGGTCAATCATGTGCTCCTATTTACTCTCATAATAAGAAAGTAGACACCCAGTGATATTAACTCAAGGCATAACTACCTTGTGGGATTCATTGGTGCAAGAGATGGCTAAAAGAGAGCTTTGTAGGATTCAATAAAGAAACAGATATTCACAGATATAAACAATGTCATTTGCAGGAAGACTAAATATGGCAGATAGTTATAAGAGATCTAAAACCTCATTCTTCAGGGTATAAACCAACCATTAATTGCCTCGGGTCATGAAGTACCTTCTACGGAATATTAGTGCACAATTGTTCCTTATAGGATTTTTTGTTTATTAAACTACACCTTCCTCTGAAGCATTTAGGACTGGCCAGTTAGATAGACAGATACTGTAGATGTGGGGGCCACTGACCTGATCCAGTACGACTAGTAGCAGTACCAGTAGTAGTACCAATACTTTCTATACAACTGTCCATGTTTGTGCGTTCATACATAGCAAAGTAAAAATAAATAAAGAAATAAAGAAATAAAAATGGGTATTTCTCCTGCCCAAGGCAGGCTAGCGAGGAACAGACTGCACTTTCCATTAAAATACAATGGAATTTGCCTCCATCTGCACACTGCCTGTTAGAGGAGGAGTTAACATGGTACCAGCTGCAAGGAAGCTCTCACCCCTTTATTTCAACTGGACGTAGAGGCCATTGTCTTATTCCAGCAGATTGAATTCCAGGCTCATTGCTGCACAAGATAGCAGATACACACCTAGAAATCAACAAGGAAAAATTCAGATGGAAATAATAAGTTGGCAAATAGCTTATCAGCTGGAAACGAATTTCCCCCCCCCCCCCAGAAAACAGAGTAATAAAAACAAGGGTTAGAAAAAAAAAATGTAATGGTAAGATGTTTTTTCTACCATTTCTATTTTGGGGGAAAAAAAGGATGTATTAAAAAAAAGAATAAACTGCCCAGTCTTTATTGTGGACTTGCCCTGATCTTACGACCTCCAATGTTGCTTTTGTTAGTGCTTGCAAAAGAAAGCAAATATTGTGACTGCTGATCTTCTATCCATTGTATGTGGAACCTTTGTATTTTACTCTCTGGATAAACATCTATTTGCTTAGGCAACACAAGGCCAATTCCAAAATAAATCCAGTGATGGCAAATCGGAACAACTGTGTACTGTCTTAAAGGAAGCTCTTCCATATCAAATCAAACACAGAGCCAAGAACTATTAATCAGCTCTTTTGATATACTTCTTAATTGTACTCTCTCAAAATAAGTTCAACAATTATTAGTGAAAAAATAACTGACCTACTACATGAAAAAATATGCAGAATGTAATGTTGGAAATTATTCATCCCATATGCAGAGAGCTGGTAGGTTGTATTGTAGGTTTACATAGTTTAAAAAGCCTTCTTTAAATTATCACTTAATATTGAATTATGTTTGACATATTCAAACTAGCATTTAATTAGTGCTGATGCAGAAATTATGAAAATATACTCAGAAAATATGGTTCCTGAAAACACTACTGAAAAATGGCAGTTAACCCAGAGCAAAGTTTATGGTCAATAAAACTATCTCAGGGGAATGGTCAAGATGCTAACGCCATACAGAGGTCAAATGGTGAAACAACAACTAAAAAGTGGTCATTCTTTAATACACAGTTGTGATTTAAAATAAAACTATGTATTCACTTATTCAAGACTCCATATTTCTAATCATAAAGCATTTTTTCTAAAATTTAGCTACAATGAAAAAAAGACAAACCCCAAATCCAAATTTTGGAAACTGAACTGGAAATGGTTGGATTTGAGATGTAGAACTTTAGTTGTGTTCAGTGTAGAACCGGTACCTCAAACTGTCAGTTTTTATTCCTGGGATAAACTATAATGAGGACAGTGGTTCATAGTACTTTCTCCCTTTATCCACCAAAGCCCCACCTCCCCCAAGAAGCTGGACATCCCTTGTTTTCTGCAACTCCCCACGGTTGTCTTTGTGGAGGGAGATCTGTGGCCTCAGTACCGCAATTGCAGGCAGTATATCTGGGGATTACTACATTAGCTTTATGAATGTTATCAGTACGTTATATATATTGTGGTGGACTAGGGATTGTATTCTACTCTATGGTGGAGGGTTAACACTGCTCCTCTAGGAATTAAAAACAGTCCCTTGACCCTCCCTCATGTAAGATACCAAGTATGAGCAGGGAAAGGTGCTTAAGGAGGACAAGACCCAGGTGGAAGGTTGCTACTGAAGTGTGAAGACTGAATGGGAAAAGATGCTATGGGAGGAAATTGTGTTAGTTTGGATGGGAGGGAATCACATGAGGTTGTGGTTGTGCAGTCCTCCCCATGAAGATACTTGAGGCCTTAGCAGACCACTATGTTTTCCTCTAGAAGACATCAGAGGAGACTGGAGTGCCACAGGAAATCATGGGGCCGCCATAGGTTGGGACAGTGTGAAGCCTGGGCTTGAGTCTAATATTGCTGAGGTTTTTTAAAATTAATTTTATTCCTTGTGTACTCCTACAAATAGGGGAAGATTTAAAGAGGGTAAAAAGAGAGAAGGTATGAGCACTCATATCACAGATTTAGATGCTGATAAGAAAATTAAAGGAACCAGAGAACATAAAGAGAAGAAATTCTTTAATTGCCTAAATACCAATGCTAGGACCCTGGTAACATAAGGAATTGCTCATTTTTGGGACATAAATTCAGTCTAGTTGGTATTACTGAAACCTGGTGGGATGATTCACATGATTAGAATGTTAAAATCAATGGTTACACCCTATTTAAGAAGGATAAAGGAGAGAGGGAATGGCACGCTATGTCAAAAACGCCGTTACCTGTTTCTGAATCACTGACAACTTGGAAGAAAATGATCTTGAATATTTATGGATCAATGTCCTAACAGATAAAGCACAAGATGGGGTATTAGTTGGTGTCTGCTACAGACCAGCAAAACGCACTAGGGAACAGGATGACCAGCTCCTTACACACTTATCTATAATATATAGGGAGAAATGCTCCATGATCATGGAGGACTTTAATTTGAGTGGCATATTCTGGATGTCTCATGCTGCAGCAATAAAATATCCTTGGATTTCCAAACAGTATGGATGACAATTTCCTAACTCAAGAAGTGTTGCATCCAACATAGGGGAACTCTATACAAGACCTCATCTTAATATATAAAAAGGACCTGGTCACAAAACTAAAAATTAATGGTAGCTAAATACAAGTGATCATGACTTGATTATTCTGTTTGCACACTAAATATGTAAAGTCCAGACCAGTTATATATATCACTTTAAAAGGGCCAATTTCACAAAACTTAACACACTTATGAGCCAAGTCTGATGGAAAGAGGAATTCAATCAGAAAAATGAAAATGATAATTGGGAATCATTAAAAACACCATACTAAATCCCCAAAATCTCACAATTGAGGAAGAATGCCATATTGGTTTAAAAAAAAAATCTCCCTGGTTTAGAGAGGAAGTGAAGGCACTTATAAAAAAATTATATAAACAAATGGAAAAAAGGAGACGTTGATAGCAGTTAATATAAATCAGAAGCTAGGAATGGTAGAATATTGATAAAGAAAGCAAAGGGATACAAGAAGATATCTATGACTGGAAGAGTTAAGGACAGTATGGAGTTTTTTAAAAGTGTATTAGCAACAACAGGAATCCTAACAATAGTATTGACCCATTACTAGATGAAAACGGTAGATTTATCAGTAGTCATGCAGAAAAGGCAGAGGTGTTCAATATATATTTTGTTCTGTATGTAGGGGAAAAAAGAGGAAGTTTATCATATGATAACGTTCTTTCTATTCCACTAGTATCTCAGGAGGGTGTTAAACAGCAGCTACTGAAGTTAGACATTTTTAAATCAGCAGGCCCACATAACTTGTACCCAAGAGTTTTAAAAGAGCTGGTTGAGGAACTCACTGGACCATTAATGTTGATTTTCAATAAGTATTGGAACTTAGGGGATGTTCCAGAATACTGGAAGAAAGCTAATGTTGTTCCAATATTTTAAAAGAGTAAACAGGATTACCCATGTAATTATAGACCTCTCAGCCTGACACTGATCCAGGGCAATATAATGGAGCAGCTGATATGGGTCTTGATTAATAAAGAATTAAAGAAGGGTAATCAATGCAAATTAACATGGATTTATGGAAAATAGATGCTGTCAAACTAACTTGGTACCTTCTTTTGATGATACTATAAATTTGGTTGATAAATGTGTGTTGGAGTCATGTACTTAGAATTCTGTAATGCATTTTTCTTGGTACTATAGGACATTTTGATTAAGAAACTAGAATGACATAAAATTAACGTGGCACATATTAAATGGATTAAAAGCTGGCTACCTGATAGGTCACAAAAATGCAACTTTAAATGGGAAAATCATCATCAAGCAGGTGCGTTTCTCATGGGGTCCTGCAGGGATTGGTTTTTGGCCCTATGCTATTTAACACTTTTATCAGTGATCTGGAAGAAAACAAAATCCCCACCGATAAAGTTTGCAGATGACACAAAAATTAGAGGAGTGATAAATAATGAAGAGGACAGGTCACTGATGCAGAGTGATCTAGATCGCTTGGTAAACTGGGTGCAAGCAAACAGCGTGCATTTTAATACAGCTAAAAAGAAATGTATACAACTAGGAACAAAGAATGTAGGCCATACTTACAGGAGGGGGATTCTATCCTGGGAAGCGGCAACTCTGAAAAAGAACTGGGGATCCTGGTGGATAATCACCATAACATGAGCTTCCAATGAGATACTGTGGCCAAAAAGATTAATGCGATCCTCAACTGCATGAACAGGGGAATCTTGAGCAGAAGTAGAGAGGTTATTTTACCTCATATATGGCACTGGTGAGACTGCTGCTGGAATACTGTATCCAGTTCTGGTGTCCACAATTCAAAAAGGATGTTGATAAACTGGAAAGGGTTCAGAGAGCCATGAGAATTGTTAAAGGATTAGAAAATATCTGGTATAGTGATAGACTCAAGGAGCTCAATCTATTTAGCTTAACAAAAGAGAAGGTTAAGGGGTGACTTGATTAGTCCGTAAGTACCTACAAGGGGAACAAATATGTGATAATGGGTTCTTAAATCTAGTTGGGAAAAGTATAACACAATCCAATGGCCAGAAGTTGAAGCTAGACAAATTCAGACCGGAAATGAGACAATTTTTTTTTAAAAAACAGTGACAGTAATTTACCATTGGAACAATTTACAAGGGTCATGGTGGATTCTTTATCACTGGCAATTTTTAAAACAAGACTGGATTTTTTCTAATAGCTGTGCTCTAAGACAGCAGTTCTCAGTCAGGGGTCTGAGGCCCGCTGGGGGGCCATGAACAGATTTCAGGGGGTCCGCCAAGCAGGGTCAGTGTTAGACTCTCTGGGGCCAGGGTAGAAAGCCGAAGCCCCATTGTGCGGGGCTGAAGCCTGGGGCCCTGAACCTCGCCACCCACAGCTCAAGCCGAAGCCTGAGCAATTTAGCTTTGAGGGAGCCCTGTGACATGGGGCTCTGGGCAACTGGCCTGCTTGCTACCTGCTAATGCTGGCCCCGTTTTTTATATATGCAGAAAAATAGTTGTTGTGGCACTGGTTGGCCGTGGAGTTTTTACAGCAAGTTGGGGGGAGACTCAGAAAGAAAAAGGTTGAGAACTCCTGCTCTAAGACATTTTGGGGAAGTTGTAAGGCGCATGCTATACAGGAGGTCAGACTAGATGATTACAATGGCCATGGAACCAATTGAAGCCAAAATGGAGACTATTTTAGCTTGATACGGTCAGAGAGAGAGAGTGTACAGTAACTTGGCAAATGTAAAATACTCCATATCCCTATAGGTTAGGAAGTCAAAATCAAAGTCAATTTGCTTTTGTCACATGAAAAAGACAAAGCTCCATTGAGGTTTTGCTAAAAAGCAAAAACAAGGTAGCCTGAGCCCAAGGGCCCAATTCTATAAAAGAAAGCACACAAAATAATACCCTAGCATCTTAACTGAAGCATTTATATTGCACACTCATTCCCTCAATGCCTACTTCAGCTATTAAAAACACAAAGACCTGTGCATACCTTAAAGATATTGTTTAAATCAATGAATTTACTAATGCAATAATACAGCAACATAGTATACAAGAGTGTACTGTGTCGCAGGGACTCACTCATTCCACTGCAGTTGAAGTGATTATTCGTCTCTGACTTACCTAAACACTACTGAGCATATACTACAGTTGTTCTGTGTTTGTTATTTATAGGATAGCCAATAATATTGTAATCTTTGTTTGTTTGGAGGATATTCATGTGTCTATCAGATTCCCAGAGCATCAGCTTGTAAAAAGAGCTCGTCTACACAGGGAAATTGACTAGCATATCTAGAGCAGAATAACGATCCCACTATGCTGGAGTGACTTTGCAGCATGGCCATTCTATTCCAGAGCGTCACTTTTATTCCAGAATAGCATGCCCACACAGGGGAGTTATAACACCATAGCTATAGCAGAGTAATTGTTCTGTTATAGCTGAAAAGTTATTCCACTATAGCTAGTCAATTTTCCCATGCAGACAAGCCTTAAGAAAGTCACTGATATGATTTTCCATTACAGTAAGAGGAATACTTGATTTTATACAACTTTTCTCGACTGCTTTGTGATCTAATCAAGCCACTACCCCACACAGACATGAAAAAGTGTAAGGCAAAGTTAAGGTCTGAGTGCATCTTACCTTTCAAGAATGTTAAGTTGGAAATCCAAGAAATATAGAGTTAAGCTTGGATTTCTCAAGCAAGGCACCCAAACTTTGCTCATGAGGAGACAAAAGCTTACCATCATCATTTCTTTGCATGTGGCGTGTTAAAGATATGCATTACATAACACTGGTTTTTTGTTTCATAGAGACATCTCTACTGTTACTTTGTTACTACATTAATCTTTGCTTTTTTCATGTAATAATATAATATAATATAATAATAATAATATAAGTAATAATCTGGGGATGCTAAATCTGCATATGGATCATTTTGTGTCTAGTGACACTTGGAAAAGTGGATGTCACATGCCATCATAGAGATTGAGCCTATAAAGTACTATGCGTTTCACAGGAAGTGTTATGTGCCCTCAGCATTTGACAGGATTAGGTCCTTAATGATGAGTGAGTAAACACTGCCTTCAATATACAGTTTGTCAAACCAGGAATTTGTAAAATTATTTTATATGTGCTACTTATGACTAACAATGTTGTGAAGTGGCACAACCATTGTATGATTAAATGAACCTGTTTTTATGGTCACCGTTAAAATGAAACTTTACTATGGATGGATAAGGAAGTACAAGTTTTTAATTTTCTAAATGTATCACTACGAAGGCAAAATTAAACAAGTTAGGATGCCTCATTTAAGCACAACCTAACTCTGCATTTCCTTTTTTTGTTTTTACATTAGCATTCTTGAGGTAACATTCACTTAACCCAAATATATATGCCTGCAATCTCCATTTCACCTTAAAGGTTCTGGGTTTTTAAAAAGAAACCTTAGGCTAGCTAGAGGAAGGCCCCTTTTTCCTATGAACCGAAGGGTTTCCAAAGATTGGAAGGTATCCTGGAAGTCTCGAGTGAATGCTACCTGGGGCTGCTGGCTACAAAATCTCAAAATAACCAGTGTCCTCTTCACCAGATGGGAGTGGGAAGTCCTGTAATTCTACAAGGGTATTCAGAATCAGGGATCCTCTCCTACAGGACACAACAGTTCCCTTCCTCTCAGCTTCCTATTGTACATAGGACTTGGGCTGTCCTCCTAAATTCTGCAGGAATAGTGGTGAGGAATAAAGTGGATTGGAAGGAGACCTGAAGTTCAGAAGAAGTGGAGTAAGAGGGGGAAATCTCCTTATCCCTCCTTTTGCTCTCATGGCCCCATGAAGGGGATCTCGGCCTTTCCTCACTAGTCTCCAGGACCCATTTAGGGTTTTCTGGTAAATGAAGATTCCCTCACCTGCTCATGCCAGCTTCCTTACATCATGAACCTTAGAAAGCTTGTGACCTCCTGCTAGCGAACCATGGGATGCTCATCACAGTCCTCTGTTCCCACTGGCTTTAGCAGCTTTGCTTGGCTTCCAATTAGCCAAATTATGTTCATATAGGACTAACATAGGCAATGCTTTCTGAATAGATAGTTATTCAGTATTTTATTTTAGCCTCATAATTCAGTGTGGCCCATACACTTTTTACTGCACTTCATCCAAAGCCAGCACAGAATAAAGAATTATTAATTTCTTAAGGCTTTTTCTGTGGTGCTCTCAATGTAACACCTTAGTTCTTTACAAACATTAATGAATTTATCTTCACAATATCCCTGTGAGATTAGATATTATCCTCATTTTAGACATCATGAACTAATGGACAGAGACCAATGACAAAAATGTCAGAAGTGTCTACTAATTTTGGGTGCCCAACTTGAGACGCTCAAGGCGTGGTTTTTCAAAGTACTTAGTATTTTATAGCAATGAACATGCTCAGACTGGAGCTACCATTGACATCACTTGTAATCATGAGCTCTTCACACTTCTGCAAATTTGCCCCAAGATGTCTCTTGTTGGGCACCCAGAAAACAAGGCACACCCAGTAAGTAGCAAACTGTGAAAACGTTGCGTTTAGTGACTTGCCCAGAACACAGAGGAACTACATTAGAGGCAGGGATAGAATCCAATTCTCTAGTGAAGCATTCAATTGTCCTAACCACAAGACCATCCTTTCTTTGTCCTTCAGTCCCCTGCCTTTTCACAGCCTACCTTCCAACTTCTGCAACAAATGAAGTAAGGGTCCTAAAGACCATAGCCTCATTCACTACAAAACCTGGATTCTTCTCGAGAGCACAGTCCTTGTGTGCACTAAGTAAGTCAGGAGTCCAGCAGATTTGGGATGGTTATATCCACAGCACAGTCCTCTGCCTCATAAGATAATGGAGTAACCAGTAGTAATAGAAGACGATGTTCTATGTGGACCTGCTGCTAGAGGGACATGAGACTAATTTTGTCAGTGGCTTTCACAACTATTTGGTATCTAGCAAAGGAATGTTAAGTCAAAAATAATGGGTTTAATTCCATTGTGCTGTAATGGTTAGAGAATCTTCTGCTCTTGTTCCCCCTAGCCTCTCCCTATCCTCTCCTGCTCCCATCCACCGTGCATAGCTCTTGGCCCATCCCCACCCCTGCTGCCCCCCACACCCAAGTCCTCTCCCTCTCCCTTATTCCCTTTGCTCTTTTCCCTCCGCCCCCATTAGTTCCTATCCTCCCATTCCCTTTCCCATCTTTTTTGTCCTATTAAATCTTGCCCGTTGCCCTCTCCTGACTCCTGCTCCTGTTCCCCTCCCCACCAGGTTCTTAGTCTCATTACCAACCCTTCTGCTCTTTACCCTTCTGCATTTCACTCAGGCTGCTTCCTCCTTGCTCTTCTTGCAGTCTGAACACCAGTAGGAGCAGCACTGACAGGAGAGATGCTCTGTTCCTGTGCCTGGCACCACAGTAGCATTGGTAACTGGGAGAAGCAATTACAGGGAAGGTCCTGCTCAGCCCATACAGCCCTGGTATGCTGCATGCTCAGTGCAGATGGAATCTTCATGGAATTTAGCTGCCAAACTCTAACAAACTGCTAATCACATGTAAACTTTTTTCAGAGGCTTATAACTCAAATAAATTTAGGCAAGTTTTCACAGGGGCAGCAAAAAAAAATATAATCCTGGCCCAAATGCAATCACCCTATCAAATTTCAAGTCTCTGCATCCAGGTCCCTCAAAACAAAGGATGTAAGATTTTTTAATTGGCAAAATGTATTTTTCCTTAATCTTATTCTCAGAAATGGTTGAACTGTTTTAGCTGAAACTTTCCAAAATAATTCAGTTTAAGACAGCCCAAACAGTTTACGTTTGCCAAAGTTAGAAGCAACTGAAAACAGGATTTTATAATGGAGAGCGTCAGGCAACCTTACTATAGGCATTGCTACCTTCATCACTTAGTATATATAAATGAATTTAGTGGTTATGAACTGACTGTCCTGGAAACGTAAGTTCTTTAGCTAAACAGGTACAGCATGAGAAGTGCATACATACACACACACACACACACACACACACACACACACACACACACACACACACACACACACACACACACACACACACCCCTCTATAGTCTATACACACAAATATTATGTACTTAAGTTCCAACTCGTTTTAGAATCCCCCGTGTTTCTTATATAGGACATATATTTGAGAGAAAACTAAGCCCGTATTACTATTTTCCTTACTCTTTAGTCCATTGTTTTTAACTCTAAAGTAAGTACATGGAGAGGGTCAAGCCCACTGTGACTACCCCCAAAACACACTATATCCTCAAAAAGGGCAGAGAAATAATCCCAAAAGCCCACAAACACAGGTTTAATCTGCTGGCAGTGTAATTCATTTTTATTTTATTCCACTAGAAGTAAATCACCATATCCCTTTTATTATCAGCAATAGGAACTGCAGAAGAAGGGGAGTTCCACCAGACAGAGCCAGAAAATGCCACTCTAAGGGCAGTATATAACTATTACTTAAACTGGCAATTCTATCTGCAGTTGTAAAGATCTGCTTTACAAAGCCTGGAATGTAGACCCAACTATTATATATTTTTGATAAAGTATTTTGCTGAGTTATTGGCGGAGTATTTACTAAAAGCTTCACCAGTAAGAGACAAATGAGGAATAGCAAGGGTTTTTTTGTTCTTCAATACAGCAGTACAAATAATACATTAATTTAAACATGGCTTATTATTGCTGATGCACACCATTGAATTTTAAGAGTTGGTTTTTTTTATAAATTGTTTAGAAAATACACTCTTTAAATCAGTGATACTGAGATTAAAGCTCGGGAGTCAAAAGTGGCTTCTTAATACGTCTCCTGAGGTTCTTTGAAGCACATGATATTAAAACAGTATGGTTTAATTATTAACCAATCAGAATGCTTTTACTATGTTGTTATTAAATAATTGTAGTTGATAGTCATTTTGCTGTGAGAATAATTATATATGTATGTATAGAAAATGAAACAACAAATTCATGCTACTGTGGCTCTTTTGAGTAATGTTGATCACTAATTTGGCTCCTGAACCACTGAGATCTGAGTAGCATTGCTTTAAATTATGTACTAATACTAAGTTGACACACTCTTTCTATTATAACACAGAAATGACACACAGATTATAACAGAACAAGAAAGACTGTCACCAGAAACACTCTGAGACCTAGCTAAACTCTCAACTTGAAAACCCTTCCCTCCCTTCCTCCCATACAGTACCCATCAAAGTCCAGGGTTATTTAAATTAAATTTTTGATTGTACTTTGCCACTTGGAACTGAAATGAACATTTAGAATAACCAACAACTACTCTATCCTAGCTCACACATTTATCATATTAAACCAAACAGTGGTTCACAAACTTGTTCTGTACATGCAAGGAGGAAGAACACATGTATGCAAAGCAGAAGATCTAGGTTTTATTTCCAGTTCTAACACAGGGCGACCTTGGACATACCACTTAACTCAGGTTATGTCTACATTAGCACTTTTGTCAGTCAGGGATGTGGGGAAAAAAAAAAAAAAAAAACACATAACTCGGCCAATGTAAGTTACCCCGACAGAAGCACCAGTGTGCACAGCACTATGTCGGCAGGAGATGCCCTCCTGCTGACATAACTACTGCCACTTGTTGGGGATGATTTAATTATACCAACAGGAGAGCTCTCTCCTGTCAGCATAGAGCAGCTACATGGGAGATCTTACACTGACACAGCTGCACTGGTACAGTTGTGCTGCTGTAAGGTCTTTAGTATAGACATAACTCAATTTCTTCCTCTGTAGAATGGGAATACAGAGGCTATTACTATTTACTTACCTCACAGGATTGTTTTGAGGCTTACTTAGCTAATATTTGACACTGTCAGATAATGGTTGCCTTGTATTTTCTACCCCCCACTTTCACTTTCGTTCTGGGCTACCAATGTTCCATGCTTATGACATGAGAATCACTTCCATGATAGTGAAGTGTGACATCAGAAACAATGACACTAGCAAATGAACTGAGTAAAAGGAAAAATTTGATTATGGATGAAAATATTTTAGTATTCAGCAATCATGGGAAAGGATATGATGGCTTTTGATGAAGTGTTTTGTAATACTTGTCTGGGTGCAACCAAAGCGAAGAGTTAAATCTACAGCTCTGTCTTTAATTTACTGTTCTGAGAACCTTACAACACTTAGAAAAGCAGTGAGTTGTACATTTCACACGATACAGATTATGGTAAAATGGTAAAAATGGAGTAAGATAATCCCTTGACAAAGTTATTCTTTTTAACCATATGCACCCCATAAACAAGTGAGGTAAAAAGACACCAGCTACTGCAAGAAATTAATAATCTATCTGGAATCTTAAAACTACACTAAAATAGCTCTAATTGTTTCACTTACTACAATAAAACACATTAATGTCTTTACCCTGCTGGTGTAAAACAATTTTGTAAACTCAGGTGCATGTCACACTTTTGCAGAAGTGCCTCTTCAGCCCCAGACTACTAAATACAAATCTCACACATTTTTGATCCACATCTGTTAATGTCCTGAGTGCCAAAGAGAACCATTACAACAAACAATTCCATGAATGCAGTGGTACTGTGGGTCATTGATACTTGGTTGTTAGTATATGCCATTCAATATAAATCAAATGGTTATGTATGGTAATGCCTTTTAAACCATTTCCAGTTTACTTATACATCAGCTATTAGACCCTTTGTGACTTTATTATAGCATTGCATTTGCAGTGTGGATAAAACAATACATAAACATTGGTTCTTGCACAGTAGTTTGGAAAAAAAACAAAGAGAAAAAACACAGCAACTAAAACTAGCAAAAGACACCCAGTTTGTAAGAATCTGAAAAATCTGAGATTGAATATGTATTTCTAGCATACCCCAAACTCTTACTGATTTAAGTGGGAGTATAGGGAATGCAAGATTGGACCTTGTTTTAAAAATATGGTATTTTTAAACACAGAATGCCTCAAAGGAGTACCCAGGCCTCTACAACTATATTTGACTTGGAAAATAATACAAACAACAAAAACCTAAAAATTAAGCCTTTTACTATAAAGAAAATGAATGTAAGCCAACAACTTGTATGCTAAACTGGACTTTCCAAATGTATATCACAATTTCCATTGTAACACACCACACAGAGCTCTTAAACTTCCATAAAGCATACAGAAAATGGTAACTAAATACTGTTCTAGTTCAGCAGAGTACTTAAAGCAAGTGAGTAATAAATAGATAGATAGATATCTCACAGATGAAAGAAAGCAGGTATAATTAACCCCACTTTACAAACGGAGAAACAGGCAAAGTGGCTTGCCTAACGTCACTCAACTGCAGATCTCCTGAGTTCCACCCTAGTGCTAAATCCTCTACACCACACTGCCAGTGAAGTAAATGAAACTATTCACATGCTTAAATAAGTGCTTAAGTAATTTACTAAATTAAGGCTTAAATTAAGAATTTGCCATAAAGTTTACATTTTGACGTTGACATTTGTGCCCTTTATTATAAATCAAGGGCAGGGGATATCTAAAATTGAAAATATTCATGGTGACAGACTAAACTGAAGATATGTTTGGAACCCAAACTGAGCATTGAAATTATCATCATTTGTAAAAAAAAAAATAAAGCAGCACTAATTTAGGTATAGTAAAAACAAAGAGGTTAAACTCAAAAGACGTACTGTACTATTTCACCAAATAAATGTGATTTGTTATTGGTCTCATTTTCAATAATTTAAGACAGTTCATTATAACTTTTTGTACTTACTAGTTTATAAATATACAAATTATCTGCAACTTTTGGCAGATGTATTAAGAAAATGTGTCCACAATATATTTTTATTATCTGCTACCCTGGAGATTGCGGGTTTGGATCAGGAAATTTCTGATGCTCCAGCAGTCATTAGTTTTCTGGCCTGCAATATAATCTGAGAGATTAAAGTATCCTGTATACACAATTAACATTCTTGAAATACATTTTAGGGCTTGTCTACACACACACACACACACACACACACACACGCACACTGTATCACTTTGACTATTCATGTATAGTTAAAGAGGTACAACACCCCTGTGTGGACCCAGTTATGCCAGTACAAAGGTGCTTTATATCAATATTCTCATATAGGTATTGTTTATTTCCAATCCTGTATAACTAGGGGTCTAACTCCTTCAAGCTTAAAAAAACAAAACAAAAAAACCCCTAACCGAATTAGGTATACCAGTACAAAAACTGAGTACAGACCAAACATTGGAAATGAAAGCAAGATCATGGATTTGAGAATAAGCAAGCAGCAATAACCAGTGATCAGTGTAACAAGAAATTTTTTTTTTAAATCAAGTTTTAAATTGGACATTGTAAATTAGATGAACCTTTTACAATAAAGTAAATTGATCTTCAAAAAACAAAAAAACCCCGTGATTCCCAAATTCTCCAAAGAAGTCTACAAACTATGCCAAAATGTGTTTCATACTCTTTACGCCAGTAAGATATTTAAAGGAACAGACATCATAGTCAAGTAGGGTCGAGGAAAAAAATTAAAAAATAAATTTTGCCTGGATTGCTCTATTTGGGAAAATTAGTTTATTCTGTAGCACAACATTCCCAATTCATAAAGTTATCAAAATAAACCTGGAACCTCACTTTCCCCACTGAAACCACACATCAGTTACATTTCTGTAAATGACTGGGACAAAAAGAGGACATTAATTGAAAGATGCATACAAAGCCAAAAACAGCTATTGTATCTCCAAGAGTGTTGGAAATGTTAGCTGCTGGGACACCACTCTACAGATGAAAAATAATCTTAAAAATCAATCAATCAATCAATCAAGACAGGCAGAGAAACACACAGTATATACGTTAACCAGTGAAGTTTTAACTGGTGAGCTCTGGGTGATATCTACTGGTACATGGGACGCACATTTCCAGAGACTCAAGATGTGTGGCTAATTGAGGGAATATTTCAGGATAGTAATAATATTGGTACCCCATTTTATCTAAGTATACGTGCTACAATAGTGCCCAAAGGCCCCAGTCAAGTTTTGGGGCCAAGTTGTTCTAGGTGCTGTGCAAACATGTAGGAAGTCATTGTCCATGTCTCAAATTGCTTATAATATAAACTGAAACAAATATAACATAGCAGGTCAGTTTAGAGTAGAGCTAATAAGACCAGCCACTGCCTAGCCTAGCTATGAGCACAACTTGTAACTTCTGAATCATTTCAAAAGACCTCATGCCCCAGCACTAGTCAAGATCACCATCATTAACCGGCTGAGCTCTTGTGGGTGTCAAGGCAAAAGTGGACTTCAAGATGGGATGTGAGGAGGGCTGTGAACTTGGTTGAGTTGGTATCTTTGTGGTTTATGTGGGGGCCTAACAACCCACTCCCGCAGGCCAGGTCTATTGGTGTCAGGCTCAAGTGTTTACACTGTAAGCTCCTTGGGGCAGGGACCCTTGGCAGTTTTTCTAGCCTCTACAGGGAGGAGGCAGCGTGGGCCACAGAGGGGCTCAGACTAGATGACCTGCGGGGCTAGAACTCAAACTCCCAGCACCCAACAACAACCGGAGCGGCAGGCCGGCGGCCCACGGCCCGGCCCCGGCGGAGATGTGGCGGGGAGTTGAACACCGCGCGGAGGCGCGCCGGCCCGGGGGAGCTCGGCTAGCAGAGAGGCGGGCAGCGGCTCTTCCCCCTCACCCGGGGACTGCCGCGGGCCAGGCGAGGCCACAGCCACCTCCCACCCTGCGCCGGGGGGGGGGGGAACAAAGCAATGCCCCCCCCCCCCCGCCCGGCAGCAGCCCGACCCCCGCTCTATCGGAATCTTCGCAAAGGCCCTTTAAATATCCCCCCCCCTCGCGCCGCCACCGCCCTCGCGGCACAAACAGCTGTTACCCGTCCCCCTTCCCTCGCGCCGCCTCCCTCCCCTTCGGCGGGCGCGCGCGCGCGCCGC
The DNA here is from genome assembly GCF_009764565.3 of Dermochelys coriacea. Classification (NCBI taxonomy): domain Eukaryota; kingdom Metazoa; phylum Chordata; order Testudines; family Dermochelyidae; genus Dermochelys; species Dermochelys coriacea. Next base: position 157,750,867 of record NC_050068.2, read on the forward strand.
CTCCCTCGCGCTCCCACAAAGGCAACGGTTAGTCGGCGGCTGTTCCAGAAATTTCCTCGCTCCCCCCTCCCTTCCCCGCGCCTACCCGCCGCCGCCCCTATCCTCCCCCCCGGGTTGGGTATAGCGCGGGTGCCCCCCTCCCCGCTGTGCCGTGTGGCGGGCTCTCGCTCCCCCCGCCATCCCCGGTCTGCTTGTGTGTCTGGGCCCGGCCGGCCAGCCGCCGGCGACGGGCGCGCCGTGATGGATGGCTGGCTGGGAGCGGGTTTGAGTGACAGCGCTTACCTGGGTGCCAATCTTCGTCACACTGACAAGCGGCTGCAGCAATCGGGACCCGCACCGCCGCGACACGCGTCACCACGCACACACGCACCCGGCCAATCGCCGCCCGCGCCACACTTAACGACAGCACGCTGCGCATCACGCCTCATCAATATTCACCAAGGGGGCGGGGCGAGCGCCGGCGCAAGACACGCCCACCACGAAACTCGCTGGAGCCAGTGGGCGAGGTGAGCAGCACGGCTCCTCCTCACGCCGACGTGCCCCCACGCGTTCGTAATGAATACTCATGAGGGGGCGGGGCGAGCGCCGTCTCTGTCACTCCCCCTTCCCCGCCTCTTCTGTATGGTCGGGGTGGGAAGGAGGTGAAACCAACTCCCCAGGGTAGTGCGGGGGTGGGGCGGAGATACCAAGTGAAGCGGGGAGAGGCGGGGGAGGGGGAGCCTCAGGCATTTGCAGCGGGGCCTGCTACAGCTGCCCCTGATGGTTCTGCCCTGAGCTGGCGCGAGAGGCCCCTGCTTTGCTGCCCCCCAGGCTCTCAAATGCCCCTGCTGCCAGGGCGCCCCTCCCTCCAGCCCCTGGCAGGTGCGGTGCCCCCAGGCCTCCTTGGTGTGGCTTTGCCACCCCGTGTCCCAGTCGCTCTCCTGCCCTTCTCCCCCACCCCACCCCACCCCACCCGCCGCGCAAGGCCCTGGTGCTCGCCCCGCACACAGCCAGCGTATTGCCAGGGCCTAGCTGCCCATGCTCAGGGACGCAAATAAAGGCAAGGGGGAGCAGCCTGGGAATGGCAGAGCCCATCTCAGCAGCCTTGGTGGTGTTACACAAATGGGCACCACTGCACGCTGTTTGCCATAGCCTTCTGCAGAGCCAGGCCACAGGAAGAGCCCTGGCCAGCTGAGCTGGTGAAATTGGCAGCAGGCTAGCTGAGTGTCTATGCAATACACAAGCGTGCCCCATATCCCCTAAACATGACCACACTTCTCCCCATCTATCAAAGCCCTACTCTGTCCCCACTTGCAGTTTTTGTCTCTGAGAATCTGGTCACCCTACACCTACATCAGCACCTCGCCAGTCACATATTGTTATTTTAGTTGCCTTCTTGCCTGAGGAGGCCTACAAGGCCTGGTCTACACCTTAAACTTAGGTAGCCCTAACTATATTGCTCAGGGCTGTGAAAAACTTCATATCCTGTGCAACATAGGTCGACCTAACTCCCACTGTAGATGCAGCTAGGTCAACGGAAGAATTCTTCCATTAACCTAGCTGCTGCCTCTCAGAGAGGTGGATGAACTACATCAAGGAAAGAGCCCTTCTATCCATGTAGGAAGTGTCTACATTACAGCCCCACAGCTGTAGCACCATTGCTGTGCCAGTGTGATGTAGACAATACTCCAAGTGAGCTCCCTCTCCTGCCACTTCTCCGTACATTCAGATCCATGTGGAGTTAGAGACTGTGAATATGATAAAGAATAAGTCTGGCAGAAACAGGTAGAAATCAGTATTGCCAACCCCAAGTTTTCAAAAACCAGGTGACAAAACTCATAATATTGTCTAAAAAAATCATGAGATTTTAATAATAATAAATTTTGTATTTTTTATTTGCCTTCTGGCTTTTGAGCCTTTAGGGTTCAAATCAAGCTTTACTCTGCAACCACTGTGTCTAGAAACGTCCTCTTTTTAAAATGAAAGCTGACTCCAAAAGATAAAGCTTTAAGAAAACCACCAAAATATCAAGAGACTTGCATTAAAATGGTAAGTGTTGGCAACAGTGAAAGGAGAAAACAAGGAAAAAGAAAAACGTAGAAAATGAATTGGAGGAAAGAATATGCACTCTTTTCTCTCTCCACCCCTAGCTGCCAAACGATCATGTGCTCCCCCTTCCCAGCACTACAAAGAGTCCACGACAGGAGGAATGATACAACAAAGGGTAGAGGAGAGCCACAATGAGGGGGGTGGGTAGAGTGCTTTTGCACTCTGTAAGAGTTCCATAGCTGTGGGAGTACATAATATAAACCAATGGTGATATTGATGTGCAAGTCTCTCTCTTTTTTTTTTTTTCTTAGAAAACATGCAAAGTGAATACAAAAACTTTTTTGCATAAAATGGTTGTCACAGTTCAGGGCAACTGCATCTGTATTCCCCCTCCTTGGTCCATCAAGGGAACCCATTCTATGCTCTCAGTTCCAGGCTCCGCAGTTGTCAATTCTCTTGGGTAGAGACCTCTGTCTCTCTCCCTTCTGACTGGGGTATTTCCAGGCTGAACAGTTGCCTGCCTCCACTGAGTTATACCCCAAAAGATAGACTGCTCTGGCAGGCCTGCTTTGCTGCTCTGCGCAGAGACAGTAGACAGTGTAATTACCCACAGTTATAAGTTACCACACAGCTCTTTCTAAGCAAGCACTTTTATTCTTAGGCTAAAAGCACTACAGACAAATCATATTAAAAACAATAAAAGAACATACACTCATGCTAGTAAACTTACCAGAGATCACCCCGCCCCAACAAGGCTCTGACTGGTGATTAGTCCTTCAAACCCCACCAGTTCATAACAGATCTTTCTCAGAACTTGCTCCAATATCTAATAGGGCCTCACTGGACCAAAGACTTTCCAATCCATCCCTAACAATTGGGGCCCCACTTGGAGCTTAGGTCTCTCCATTTGCTGGATCAGAATGAAGCACTTGAGTCACTTTAGTTCAGGCTATTTAACCAAAAATCCTCTTTGTTGGACAATTCCCTGGAGAATTCAGTTTGAACCAGTATAGGCAAATCTCTTTCAAGGTGGTGGTAGCTCTCTGAAGGTGTTACAAACTGAGCTAATTTGCTCAATCGCACTCCCCTCCCCCCAAACTCCCACTGTTCTTAGTTCCTGAAGGGCTGTGGTCCCCTTCCCACACAGAAATACATACAATCCCTTAAGAGTGCATAAACTTTTGCATTTTTAATCTAATGAACTGTTAAAATACTTAAACTTAATTTGATAAGGTTTAATTTAATTCAATAAAGTTTGCCCAGGATATTGCCATAGCTGTCATAGAGTTTAATGCTTGCAATTACAATTTGCAAAAAGCTTAAAATGATTGGCACTACCAAAGTCTTGCAGTTCAAGTAATTAAATACCAAGGTTCTCATACTAATTTTAACTTTTTTTTTCCACACTTCACATATTGAGTACAAACTGTATGTGTAGTTCTGAGAACTGAATTGGGCTTATTATATAGTAAAGCTACCTTTAATAACTTAAGCCCCAGTCCTGCAAACACTTATGCATATGCTTAATTTTACCACCACGAGTAACCCTAAGGATTTTAATGAGACTGCTCATGGTTGTAAAGTTAGGCATTTGCCTAAGTGTTTGCAGGCTCAGGACTCAAGTTATTAAAGGTAGCCTTAATATATAACAAGCCCAATTCTGTTCTTAGAGGTATACATACAACTACAATTTTCTGAAATAGGATTTGTACAATTGTATCTGAGGGCAAAACAGGATCCTGTATATACACAGTATACCCGTTAAGTTACTGTGACATTCTTAACTTTTGCAAATCCTAAATTCTGATTGTTAAATGGTATGCATAGTATCATATTGATGCAAGTTTTATACGTAACGTATTCAAACAGAAAAAAGGAAACATTTCATTTGACAATATTAAGTATTTATTTATTTATGTACTTTATTATGTACTTTGAGGCTTTTTGATATATAAGCATTAAAAGCTATGTTTTTAAGTGGTGTTGGGATGGGTTACTGTGTATGTGGCAATCACTAATGTGTATAACATTATACTGAATAAAAACTTTAGTCCCAGTTATCAGGTTGGCATAACATTGTCATAACAGTGTTTCGCACAGGTTTCCATTACAATGCTGTTAGTTTCTTAAGTGTTGAGCTTTAACAAAGGAAGGGCTCAACTGCTGCTCTCTTTTGTTACTAATGGAAAAAAACCACTTAAGTAATAAGAGATACATGTTAACCATTTTGATGTCCTATGGCTATTTGGAGTGCATCCAGAAAAGCAGCCCTTGTATGTCTGTCCATGTATGCTGAACATTCATATAATCTACTAGAGTTTTACATGGCATAGTAACAGTAGTGAAAAAATCTTGAGACTCATTGTACAATAGATGTGGGACTCATGTTAATACTAACAATAATCTATTTAAGTCAATATTAATGATTTAACTGAGTCTAAGTAGATATTAAGACCATGAATACAATATAACTCAGTTGATAACATTCCCTCTAGGCAAAAATGTTAAGAGATCATGTTCCACAGCAGGCTTTGGGCTCATATCAAATGCTGGCACTGAAGTGCAGTACGGCTCAAAGGGAATTCTGCACAGTAATCAAGATGTAATTCTTTGGATGAGATATCACACAGTGGTTTCATTTACCCATCTCCTGTTCAGAGAAAAAGTAAAGACCTCAAGGCATTTCCCAAAAAGAGAAAGGAATAAATCCTATCTCCCGTTTGGCATTCCCTCTCTCATTAAAACAAGTTCTAATTTCCAGGGCAGTACGTTAGCTGAATCACTGGCTGCATAATAGTTATTCCATCTGTTTATACAGTTGAGTCACTGCATTACCAGTATCGAATGCGTTATTTGGAAAGAATGTTAGGCTATCTTGATTTATATATATTTTCCTTTCTATACATTCTCCAATACTTTGACACCTTTCACTCCCGTTTTAACATTTTAACAAACGGCTGAAAAGTTAGCGGATAGTACCAGCAACAAATACAGCAGAGTGAATAGTATGACAAAAATACCCCTACCCCTATATTGCCTTCCTACCTGCAACACTCTTTGCTGCAGGAATGTAATGGTAATGGAGCTAAATTATTTCATAACTCACTACATTTATTTTCCATTTGAGATATCATAAATAAATTATATAGACAGAGTTTGAGGGGAAATTATCTGTTTTAATTGGTGCCAAGAAATTGTGGATTTTTGGTCACTTGATTGCAAATTTTCTTCCAAAATATAAACAGTTTGAAAAGACACAGTAAATTTTAAACATAAATTTAATCTTTTCTTTCTTTTTTTTTTTTTAAAGGAGGGCAGGGAAGGAGGGGAGGCCCTTATATGTATCAAAACACTTTCTTGATTTAAATATAAAAATTAAATGAGAATATTTTATTTAACTGTTACCCATTAGTGTTGCGAATGCAAACAGCATTGTTCTAGTCAGTGCAAGAGAACCTGAGAATGAAACTGACTAGAAATAAAAATAAAATCAATTAGTCTACATTCACTTTCCAATAAATGGGCGAGATCCATCCTCCAAATCCAAAGTCAATGGAAAGACTCCCGTTGGCTTCAACAGGAGATGGATTGGGTCCCAAGTGAAATACAATGAAATGCCAAAAGAAAACAAACATCAGAGGTTCTCAAACTAAGGTCCACAGAACACTTGCTTATGGTCCATGGAGACCTGTCTTTACTCTTCATTTCCAGCTGCTTTTACAGGTCTCCAGGGTTTTTATAACATAGAAGAACTGGGAGGCTTTCCAAAAGCAGCCGGGAATGAGGTGAACGAGCCAGCCAGCCAGCCCTCTGCTGTATAAATGGAACAGGAGAGGAACCAAGAGCTACGCTTAGCAACTAGAATAAAAAACGGGAGTGTAATGACCAGGGGAGCAGAAGAAAAGAAAACAAGGCAGCTAGGTGGTATGTCCAAAAAATCAGGTAGCTGCTGGAGATAATGTCCAGGAGAAAAGAGAATCAAGCTGTGGGAAAATGTATGCAGAGGTACAGGAGGACTACATAACAAGCAAGCATGTGCAGTGAAAGAAACATAAAAGATGGCAAAAAACAGTAGAGAAGCATGAACAGAGAGAAACAAAACAAATGGGAGGAAAAAATGAAAGGAAGAAGAAAAGAAGAGAATATATTAACTTTTAAAAAAAAAGACACAATGCATTGCATTAAGGCAGTTAAAATAATACATATTTTCCTGATAATACTGCTCAATACAAGCAACTGCTGTAGTTCCCAGAGTGATATTATGAGACTAAAAATGCATAAGGAGTTTTATTACGAGGAATCTCTATTAAGATATGGTCTATACTATCAAAATATTTGAGAATTCCAGGAATAGTAAAAAGTAAACAATATTTTAAAAATTCTCTTTTAATAATGTAAAGTGTTGTTAGTAGCGGTGATATTTTAATACAGCATACTTTTATGTTGATTGTGTACCTTTTATAAATTTCAATATATTTAACTATACGCTTAAATATCACACTGAGCTGTGTCCAGAATTCAAATGTTGGTGTCATAACCTGAACTACTTTCAAAGAGTGTCAGGAATACTATTATATGTGACTTTATCACCTTTACATAGACTACAAGAGCCCTCTGAGCTACCATAAATTAACTTTTCAGAACTGTAACTGGGCACACCCTATAAAACATTCTGAAATATCAGAAGTTACACCAATGAAATACCTTCTTCATATGTGCTTTCTGATGTTATCCACAGTAAAGATTTCACATGTCCAATTCAGCTTTCTGTCTCAAGGGGCTGATTCACATATTCCTACTTTATGAGCAACACCACTGAACACTGTCAGACTCATTCACTTTTTGCCATGCTGGCCCCTGCAAATGAAAATGTCTGCTCACAAAAATGAGCATGCTTGTATTTCCCATATATTTTTTACATCAGAAGATTGAAACAAACCCACTTAGTGTCTATTCAGTGTGATATTCATATAAATGTACTCTGTATGCATATTTGAATGTTAAATCATTCTCAACATTTTCTTTCTTTAATTAAAAATACTAGAAAATTAAATGCAAAAAGTCACATTAATTCTGTATTATGGTGGATATTTTTAAGCCCATAAGAGTCAGGAAGTTCAATGTTAAAGGTAAAAGTCAACTGTAATTTGACAATATTGTTTATTTTATATGTTAATCCTTAGAAAATGGCATGGTTCACACTGCCAACCAAATAAATATATTGATTATTATATACAGTCTCCAGAGGCACAAAGTGACACAATTTTATAACATAAAAGTGTACAAAAGACACCACAGATGCACAATGATGCACAATTATAGCTGCTACAGAAACCATAAAAACTGTACATTTTTGGTTTAAAAAGTTCACCAATAACATTTTACCCTACCATAGCTTTTTGCTTTTAGTATAAATAATCTGGTTAGAAGATATTTAGAAACTGAAAATATTGTGTGGGGGAAAACATGTAATGACTACATAAGTTCCAGATACTCCCCTAGCGGGTAGTATTGTGGTGAGACATTATTGGATAGTTAAAAGAGAGAAAGGTTTCAAAATCCCTGCCCCTATGTCAAGTTTTGGTCCAGGCTTATCCCAGGTCCAGTCTCTCCTCATCATCCCTATTGCTGATAATGGTTTGCTTAGTGGGAAAAGACTGTAGTCACAACTGCAGTCACTGCCAGAATCCATTGGCTCAAAATTACTCTGAGTCAGAGCTTAATGCTATTATAAGGTCTATAACAGCTGCAGCAGTAATACATCTGCAAGTCATTTGAAAATTTCATAATGAATAAAAAGTTATCCATCACACAGATGTATACATTATATATAAACCCTACTACCTATTCAGTTACACTTCCAGTAACCCACTCTCCTTTGTATACTAGCCGCAGTGAGACACCTAAAACTTACTGGTGTAGCAATCCCTGCATAATATTACCTAACCTATTCTACCTATTTTAAACAAAAGATAGGATGTTGAAAAAAGAGAAGGGGAATAGAAAGCTATAAAAATTCATAATGCAAAAGGGAACTATTAATAGCATGAGACTGAGTGAATAATATAGTGAAAAAATAAGGTGAATATTGAGGAACAATGAAAAATATGTACTTTAAATATATAGTTATGAGGTTTAGTTAAGATCTCCAGGGATCTCTAACACATCCCAATGCCCCCAGCCTGCAATCTGATACTCGATAACAAAGCCAGGATTTGAAAAATAAAAACTCAGTATAATAATGAAATGGGTGGGGCAAGTTAGGGTAGAGAAAGGGAAGCTATGAGTAACTATGAAGATTTTAGAAAATAATAAAAAGGGATCAAGTATAAACACAATCCATGGAAGGAAATGTATACATGTCCACCAATTATGAGTCCAGTCCTGCAGGATGTTGAATTCCTCACGCAAGGTGCTGAAAACCCTTAATTTAGGAGTTCAAGTTGCTCAACAACTCAGCATCTTGCAGGATTGGGCCCTACGTGGGCTGAAAAACACCAAAAAATGTTATTCTATATTTATCTAAACAGTAAAAATGAACTAGAAAAGAAACACTTTCACCATAAGAACTATGTACTGACAAGGCTCTGGCACCACTGAAGTCAATTGGAATTTTGCATTCAACTTCAATGGGGCCAGAATTTCACCCATAGTCTCAAAAATGTTTAAAGAGTATTTCATTTTACTTAATCTTTCATTATCTATTGTTTGAAAACTCCTTTTACAAGCTCAAAAGTTTTTTCTTTTCCCATTTGTTTTACTCTGTATTTTTGTGTATCAGTACAGTATCTTTCATAATATGATTATAGCTCGGGAAACAGGATTTGTTAATCAACTTGCACTTCCACAGTGAGGTGGCTATCCATGCAACAGCAGATCACACCATATTTTAGTTTCTATATAAACAAATAGTTTTTAAAATGATATGGTTAGAAAAGTGACTATGTGAAAATGCTTTCTTCCTCAACAGATCTGCTTCTTATGTGCATTCAGAGCCTGAACTGCTTATTTTACTGACAATAAGTTTTTATTGGTTGCATATAAAAAAAGACAACATATATCTGTTTTATGATCTTAAACCAACTGAGAAAATACATACAGTAAAAATGAAAAATCTGTTAACACTATGAATGGCTCATCTGGAACAGGATCCTGGTGGATTCTTAGACTGATATATGTTTTTAAATCTTATAATGTGATGTATTTCAGGGCTGTGGGATGACCCAAGCACCTCTTTATGACAACTGGCAGAGGGCACAAGGATACATGGCAGTCCAGGGATCCCCTAGGTTCACCAAAAGAACATAATGTAAAGTCTCTAATGCAAGTCTGTGTCACACTGGTCATCCTAATCACTATGAGATGTATGCACAGAAAATGTGAGGATTTATATATATTTATGCTGAAAATTACCTGCTCTAGGCCTTGTAGTTAAATGCAAGTCACTCAAATTGAGAAAAAACTTCTCCAGACTGGAAGTGGGAGATACTTATTTCCTTGGTGGACCATTGTGTACTGTATGTTTTACAACAGAATTCTGTTAGCATACTGAGTGAAATGTTAATGAAGAGCTTGTGGAGACCACAGAAGGAAATTAACAGGAAAAGGTAAACAAGGGTCGGGAGGGAACCCTGTTTTCAGATGAAGATCAAAGGTCTGGTTTAGTAAATCTGGGGTGCAGAGACATGCCCTAGCATCCTTCAGTCTGCGAAGATACATTGCCAGCAGGCATGATCTTATGAAAAGAAGATCTCAGTAATCCTGGTTGAAAATGGAAAAGGACTTAGGGTAAATTATTCAGCAGGAAACGGGAATGTCTTGTGAGTTTAGTTTAGGCTCTAGAAAGCATATTATGATTTTGGTTTTTATGTAGCCATTTGTTTCCAATATTCTTTCTTACTGTCATTTGAATTTCTGTTCTTTGATAATAAACTTATTCTTGTTTTCACTAGAAATATATCTAAGTGCTGTTTGTTAACCAGAGTGATGATTCTGAGTTAAAACTAGTAAGCTAGCCTGTCCTATTCCTTTGTGAGTAATGAATCAGAGAGTTCTGTGAGCATTCAGTGGATCAGGAGCTGGGCACTACAGATAGACGCTCGGAGCACTAACCTGTACAGGGAGAGCAAGGCTAGCAGAGGCCTGGAAGGAAGCGTTTGGGTTACCAGAGGTTGGCAGAATCAGGGAGCTGATCCACAGCAGATGCAGACAAGATTTCTTCACAGTCACGATAAGTGGTAGTTAGGTGCCTCACAACCCTGGGAAGCACTACTAGTGGTGCTTTCAGAGCAGACAGCATCACTGCCTTTGCTCCTGCTCACAGCTTTCCTAAGATACAGCAGAGTAAAACAGATCAGAATGGCCAAGTTCACAGAATACCTGAACAAACACGAAACTGACAATAAACAGATTGTTTTCACTTCATTGCTTCATGCAGTGTTGCCAACTCTCCAAATTTTATCCTAAGTCTCATGATATTTGATGTTTTATTTAAGGCTCCAGCTGCTAGAATTATGTTACTACCAGAGAAACTCAACTTTCATTAAAAAAAACCCGAAGTTTCTGCATCCCTCATGGTTGCAAGGAAAAACTTGAAAATGTGAACACTTAAGGCTCCAAGAGCAGAAGGTAAATAAAAAGAACACAATCTTTATTAATGTTTAACTGTCATGATTTTTAAATCCATCTATTAATTTTTTGGGAACACCTCATGATTTTCAAATGCTCTGAGTTGGCAATACTGTGCTTGGGAAAGCAGAAGCAAATACTGAAGCTAGTTGTGGAGGAGGGATATCCAAGGATAAGGCGCCTAGCGCACTCTGATTAAGACCCTCACAGCTTACAGATAGGATGACCACGTGTCCAGTTTTCAATTGGAACACCCCGTCAAAAAGGGATCCTGGCAGCTCCGGTCAGTACTGCTGACCAGGTCGTTGACTGTCCAATTGGCTTTGCTGCAGTGGGACTGGCAGGCTCTCTGCTAGCTGCTGCGTGGCTCCCCAGAAGCAGCTGGCATGTCCGGCTCTTAGGCTTAGGGGCGGCCAGGGGGGCTTCAGGAGTGGGCCTTTAATGGACCCATTGAAGCTGTGATAATGTGTGGTCCTAATTCCACTCATAAAATTATAATAATTTTAGTGAACAAAAATCATAAAAGCTGGTTATGAAAAATGGGAAGAGGGGAGGGAAAGAATCATGGAAACCTTTGAGAAATTTCATTTTTTTAAAAAATTACCCTTTTTAACTATTTTGCTGCCAGCTCTAGCGTCCTGTAACAAATAAAACCTGAAATTAGCATAATATATTTGTCAAAACAATAAATATGCGTTTTTGGGCCTTGCAGTGAAAATGAGCAGATGAGCCAGGGTGGGGGAGAGCAAGCGATGGAGGGAGGGGGGATGGAGTGAGTGGGGGCGGGGCCTCTGCGAATGGGAGGGGCAGTGAGCAGGGCAGTGGGAGGGGCAAGGGTGATTAGTTTTCTGGAATTAGAAAGTTGGCAAGCCTACTTACAGCAGCAACCAGGAGGCTGTGGGAAGTGTAGCCTAGCAGATCCCTCTCTGCCCTTTGGTATCCACGAGGATGTTGGGGAAGTTTAGAGTAGTGCAGATGGTGCTTCCCCCTCACCCCAAACTGTGAGGCAGGAGACTGTGATGAGGAGTTGGGAGAAAAAGCTCCTTCTCGCTTCCAGCAGCGGAGGGGAAGGAGAGGTTGGAAATAAGGCTTTGATTTTATCAGATACCTGCTAAGAAGAGGTTGATATGATCGAATAACTAAGTAGGAACCCCCATTTTCCCTGTCTCCACTAGTAGGCCTCTGGCTAGTAAGTACCTGGAACATTTGTAAAGCCATTTTGTATTTGAATGTCTTTACCACTGCTTGATTGTAATTTCAGCTGGCATTTATAAACAGAGCAGTTGTTGTATATTTTTCTGATGGTATTAATGTGTGTCTTGGGGAGAACTGGAACTAGCTCAAAGTTTCTGGATTAAATGATCACTTATGGAAGATATATTTTAAAAATGCTTTTCTTACTTTTTACTCCAGTTGGCACTGAAAATAAACAAGATGTACAAAGGATGAGAGAAAATAAGTACTATTACCCCATTTTACTAAAGGGGAGCTGAGGTCCAGAGAAATTAAGGTCCAGATTCACAAAGGTATTTAGGCTCTTAAATCCCACTGCAATCACTGAAAGTTAGGAGCTTAAATACCTGTATGGATCTGGGCCTACGTGATTTGCCCAATGTCTCACAGGGAGTCTATGGTACCTTAGGTAACTAATCCAGTCCAAGTCCACTGCCTTAGCCACAAGATAATTCTTCCTCTCCCTTCTCACATCCTACATGTGTTTTCCAAAGACTACTTTTCCCTCTAAAGAGTGGAGAATTTGACCCATAGTTTCACATGAGCCCCAAAGAGAGTTTGGGTAACTTAAACATAGCTTGAATTGCTGGAATTTGAACTGTTAAGTGTTGGGGATACTGTCAGAGTTGGGAATGTATGAGAATGGGAAATGAAACCTCCGTTAGCCCCCTTCTGGAGCTGCAAGGAAAAGCCATCACGATCATGGTCCATTGATTTAACTGGGGTATTAGCATTTGCCTAAGATGGTACGCGCTGTGGCTCAACCGTCTTTACCAAGCCTCACATGTTCTCCTGTGGAATATTGCATAGATTTTAGGGAACAGATCATTTCCAAGGCAGGGATTAAAAAGATAGCAGGCAATCAGAAAATTTGAATAAAAATACAAATGTTACAATTAGGTAGCTTTTATGTGACAGCAGAAAGAATAGGAGTACTTGTGGCACCTTAGAAACTAAAAATGTATTTGAGCATAAGCTTTCATGAGCTACAGCCCACTTCACAAAACTATCCATCCAGTGCCACTGAAATAGTCACATTTGGAAGGGAGGGTTGGCACCAGCTGGTGCTCAGCAAACTGCAGAGTGTTTTGTAGGGACAGAAAAATGTCTGCTAAAAACCTAAGTATCAATCTTACTGAACCTATAAGATACAGGTACAGTACATAGTACACTGAGTAGATGCTGTAGACCAACACATGCATCAGTCTGGGCTGTCACTGTGCCATCTTTCCCACCACCACCACTGCCCTATAATGTGGCTTTCCCCACAATTACATATTGTAAAAGTGTTTCCCAGCACTGGGTAAGGGTTTGATTTCCAAAAATAATTGAATGGACGCAGTCTATCAAGGAGTAACAACAACAGATCTGAAAAAATACATTGGGAACTATATCTTCCTGAAATAAAAATTTAGGATACATCTCCAAAACCATGAAGTGTATGCAATTGTTTAAAAAAAGGGGAAAAAAAAGAAAATCAAATCTATTTAGGCAGAGAATTAGAAATGGGAAAATCTGGAAAGGATGTTGATGGGATATTTTATTTAAAATCCTAATCCCTACAGAAGATTGTTATCTAAAAGAGGAGAAAGGAAATTATTTATAAATACTCCACAACCATTCCCAAAAACCAAACCAAAATATTAAAAGAACATTAACAGTAGCAAAGTCAAGCACTCAGAAGTTAGGAAACATCAAATCAATGTGGCCTGTTTAAACTTCATTTGCCTCCCTTGTGCACATGGATATGATACAGTCTTAAATTACACAATTGTATGCTACAAAATATAGGATAGAGACCTTAGATTGTAAACTCTTTGGGTCAGAGACTATCCTTTACTGTGTATTTGTACAGCATCTAGCACAATGGGACCCTAATCTTGGTTGGGACCTCTAGGTGTCCTGGTAATACAAATAATTCAGCTTCTACTCCCTGAGTTTACTTCTAGCCTATTGGGGAGGATTCCAGAACAAAGAACTGGTAAGGCTCTTAAAACAGGTTCCTTACAAGCAGTACACTTGGGACAGCGTGACAATACAGTCCCTCTGCACAATTGCCTGAGCCAGCAATACCTCTTCAAGCGTGTAGTTCCAAGTGGACAGAACATTTCACAGAACTGGCATTCCCACTCTGCCACACCTCTCCAGCAGGCTCAGACAGTTTTGGCTCTCATCTTCCAGTATTAATGGAAGAGAGAACACAAGCTATTTGAAGAGTTACCAATCTTCCTCAAAGCTTCCTAAATGCTTGGAAAAGGTCCTGGTATTTTCATTACCTTTTGACTGCAGATAAGAAAGAGTCAACATAATGCACATTTAAAAGCAGCTTGGTCAATGGCAAGACAGGGTTCAAGACTCACATGCTAGGGCTAACGCAACTATTCAGAAAACCATTTACTTTGAACAGCAGTGATCGTTTATCTGCTCAGCTGTTCAAAACATGGAACACACTTTGGAAGAAATTATCTTAAACACACTATCAAGTTAAGACTTTTCACCTATTTAAAAAATGTCTGAAAAAGACTACTGACTTCACTACTAGTACACTTGTTTACTGGATCTCAAAACAAAAAGTCTTTACATTTCTGTTATTCATAACTTCAATAATTGCAACTGAATTTAAAAAAAATCTTATTTCTTATCGATTTCTGCTGTTTATCTTAGCATCTTAAGACAATGAAAATAAACCGGTTTCACTTTTAGTTAGATTCTAGTGAGTTTCTCCTTTACATTCTCATCTACTTGCACAATGCTACATTATTTGGATTGCAAACACTGCTTTAAAATTTTTATTAAGAATTTTTGCTGGGTTTTGTAGAACTTGTTTTGGGCCTAATTTGTTTTACTTTTGGAGGTGTAACAGAAGTGTGTAAACATCACAGGCTGAAAGATTTTTGGAGCAGGGATCATGTCTACCTCTGACAAATGTCTAAGACAACGGGACACAATCCTGACCTGGATGATGGATTGATGTTGGAGAACACTTCAATGTCTCCGGTCCCTCGATTACAGATCTAAAAGTGGCAATTCTTCAACAAAAAAAACAGACTCTAATGAGAGACTGCTGAATTGGAATTAATTTGCAAACTGGACACCATTAACTTAGGCTTGAATAAAGACTGGGAGTGGATGTGTCATTACACAAACTAAAACTATTTTCCCATGTTTATTTGCCCCCTCCCCCCTGTTCCTCACATGTTCTTGTCAACTGCTGGAAATGACCCACCTTGATTATCATTACAAAAGGTTTTTTTTCTCTCCTGCTGGTAATAGCTCACCTTACCTGATCATTCTCTACAGTGTGTATGGTAACACCCATTGTTTCATGTTCTCTGTGTATATAAAATCTCCCCCACTGTATTTTCTACTGCATGCATCTGATGAAGTGAGCCATAGCTCATGAAAGCTTATGCTCAAATAAATTTGTTAGTCTCTAAGGTGCCACAAGTTTCAGAGTAGCAGCCGTGTTAGTCTGTATCCGCACAAAGAAAAGGACGACTTGTGGCACCTTAGAGACTAACAAATTTATTTGAGCATAAGCTTTTGTGAGCTACGGCTCACTTCATTGGATGCATGCAGTAGAAAATACAGTGTGGGAGATTTTATATACACAGAGAACATGAAACAATGGGTGTTACCATACACACTGTAACAAGAGTGATCAGGTAAGGTGAGCTATTACCAGCAGGAGAGCGGGTGGGGGAGGAAGTGGAATACCTTTTGTAGTGATAATCAAGGTGGGCCATTTCCAGCAGTTGACAAGAACATGCGAGGAACAGTGGGGCGGGGAAGGGGAGAGAAGGGGGGAAATAAGCATGGGGAAATAGTTTTACTTTGTGTAATGACACATCTACTCCCAGTCTTTATTCAAGCCTAAGTTAACTGTGTCCAGTTTGCAAAATTAATTCCAATTCAGCAGACTCCCGTTGGAGTCTGTTTCTGAAGTTTTTTTGTTGAAGAATTGCCACTTTTAGGTCTGTAATCGAGTGACCAAAGAGATTGAAGTGTTCTCCGACTGGTTTTTGAACTTTATAATTCTTGACGTCTGATTTGTGTCCATTTATTCTTTTACGTAGAGACTGTCCAGTTTGACCAATGTACATGGCAGAAGGGCATTGCTGGCACATGATGGCATATATCACATTGGTAGATGTGCAGGTGAACGAGCCTCTGATAGTGTGGCTGATGTGATTAAGCCCTATGATGGTGTCCCCTGAATAGATATGTGGACAGAGTTGGCAACGGGCTTTGTTGCAAGGATAGGTTCCTGGGTTAGTGTTTTTGTTGTGTGGTGTATGGTTGCTGGTGAGTATTTGCTTCAGGTTGGGGGGCTGTCTATAAGCAAGGACTGGCCTCTCTCCCAAGATCTGTGAAAGTGATGGGTCGTCCTTCAGGATAGGTTGTAGATCCTTGATGATGCTTTGGAGAGGTTTTAGTTGGGGGCTGAAGGTGATGGCTAGTAGCGTTCTGTTATTTTCTTTGTTGGGCCTGTCCTGTAGTAGGTTACTTCTGGGTACTCTTCTGGCTCTGTCAATCTGTTTCTTCACTTCAGCAGGTGGGTATTGTAGTTGTAGGAATGCATGATAGAGATCTTGTAGGTGTTTGTCTCTGTCTGAGGGGTTGGAGCAAATGCGGTTGTATCGTAGAGCTTGGCTGTAGACAATGGATCGTGAGGTGTGCTCTTGGTGAAAGCTAGAGGCATGTAGGTAGGCATAGCGGTCAGTAGGTTTCTGGTATAGGGTGGTGTTTATGTGACAATCGCTTATTAGTACCAAAGTGTCCAGGAAGTGGATATCTTGTGTGGACTGGTCCAGGCTGAGGTTGATGGTGGGATGGAAATTGTTGAAATCATGGTGGAATTCATCAAGGGCTTCTTTCTCATGGATCCAGATTATGAAGATGTCATCAATGTACGCAAGTAGAGTAGGGGCATTAGGAGACGAGAGATGAGGAAGCGTTGTTCTAAGTCAGCCATAAAAATGTTGGCATACTGGGGGGCCATATGGGTACCCATAGCCGTGCTGCTGATTTGAAGGTATACATTGTTCCCAAATGTGAAATAGTTATGGGTGAGGACAAAGTCACAAAATTCAGCCTCCAGGGTTGCCGTGACATTATCGGGAATACTGTTCCTGATGGCTTGTAGTCCATCTTTGTGTGGAATGTTGGTGTAGAGGGCTTCTACATCCATAGTGGCTAGGATGGTATTTCCAGAAAGATCACCGATGGATTGTAGTTTCTTCAGAAAGTCAGTGGTGTCTTGAAGATAGCTGGGAGTGCTGGTAGTGTAGGGCCTGAGGAGGGAGTCTACATAGCCAGACAATCCTGCTGTCAGGGTGCCAACGCGGGCCTAATCACATCAGCCACACTATCAGAGGCTCATCACACTATCAGAGGCACCTGCACATCTACCAATGTGATGTATGCCATCATGTGCCAGCAATGCCCCTCTGCCATGTACATTGGCCAAACTGGACAGTCTTCACGTAAAAGAATAAATGTACACAAATCAGACATCAAGAATTATAATGTTCAAAAACCAGTTGGAGAACACTTCAATCTCTCTGGTCACTCGATTACAGACCTGAGAGTGGCTATTCTTCAACAAAAAAAACTTCAAAAACAGACTCCAATGAGAGACTGCTGAATTGGAATTAATTTGCAAAGTGGACACAATTAACTTAGGCTTGAATAGAGACTGGGAGTGGATGTGTCATTACACAAAGTAAAACTATTTCCCCATGTTTATTTTTCCCCTTCCCCCCCCACCCCACTTTTTCTCACATGTTCTTGTCAACTGCTGGAAATGGCCCACCTTGATTATCACTACAAAAGGTATTCCGACCCCCTCACCCCCGCTCTCCTGCTGGTAATAGCTCACCTTACCTGATCACTCTTGTTACAGTGTGTATGGTAACACCCACTGTTTCATGTTCTCTGCATATATAAAATCTCCCTACTGTATTTTCTACTGCATGCATCCGATGAAGTGAGCTGTAGTTCATGAAAACTTACGCTCAAATAAATTTGTTAGTCTCTAAGGTGCCACAAGTACTCCTTTTCTTTCTGAAGATGCCACAAGTACTCATTATTATTAGACTGTACTTTATTTTTACTTTTACTCTATACAAATAATATCTGACATGATTTACAGACTCCTTATGTAACTACAAAAATAAAACCATGGTTTGCAGATATTTTAGCACTGGTATAGTTCTGTATTATAGGCCTGACATGCAGTGCATTTAGGACTCGATTCTGCTCCCATTTCAGTCAATGACAAAACTCCCACTGACTTCACTGATGTAAAACTAGGCTCTTCAGTAGGAAAACTCACAAGGCTACTTTTGACAACACACATTTTCATGTTTATTTTTGTTAGTAACAAAATTCTGGGGTTGCTGCAAAGCACATTGCTTGAAGGCCAATTAATTTTTAAAATAGAAAGAAGAAGAAAACCAGAGTGGAACTAAACACACATAAGCTGGCAACCATCAAAGTAGTTTCCCAGTGGATGGAAGGTGGTTACTAATATAAATTTACTAAGACCAATGTAACCATTAACACAGGATTTATGAATTGAAGACTACTTTTCTCCCATCACAGCACATTTTTCATAGATTAAGTGAGACCCCACAGCTACTTTTACTTTTATTCTGAAAGAACAGTAGAAAATTAAATATGGTCCCAATGCTATGCACCAAAGCTCCTAGCCTATCAGCACAAGGAGTTACTGATTTACACCATCACTGTTGCTTTAATTATTAAATATTCAATTCTCATACATACGGAGAGAATACTCCTAAAAGTTTAATTGATGCAATGTAATGGATTAAGAATTGTCCAACTGATGTTCCCTTAAATATTAAATAGCTTGATTTTTTCAGAGAACCTGCACAGAATGAACTAAAATCAACTAAAGCTGTAATTAATCAGTTTTATGGGTGCCCCCTCATTTGCTCTATTACAAGTTCTAGGAGTGTCTCAGTTTTGTATGTTATGTAAGGAGATAAGGAAAATCTATATTCAAATGCTTCTATCAACAAGGATATTCTTTACTATAGCCCCATCTTCAACCAAAGACTTTAGTCCTCACATCATGCATAAGCTCTTTAAAGCAGTGATTGTCTTCTTGTTTGAAGAGAACATCACAATGTGGACACTAGCAGAATAAAAGTAATAAAATTAATAAATAATAATAATACAGAGAGGCATATAATGGACAAACAGATGTATATTCATTAATTTCCTTCAAAATAAACAAACAGTGCTATGAATCAGAGGGCAAGATCAAGACCAAAGTTTAGAATCAGATTACATATCAAATGTTAGGTGTCAGCTTAGACCAGGGGTGGCCAAACATACTGACCCTCTGAGCTGCATACAACAATCTTCAGAAGTTCAAGAGCTGGGGTGTGCCAGCCAGAGCAGGGCTTCAACCCTGCGTCGTGGTGGTGGTGGGGCTAGAGGCTTCTGCCTCACAGGGAGGTGGGGGGGGTCTTGGGGCTTCAGCCCAGCAGGGAGTCAGGGATTGGGGCTTCAGCCCTGCTCCTGCTGAAGCCCTGATCACTGGGAGGTACCTCCCGCAAGGTTGAAGTCCTGAGACTTCCCTCTCTGCAGGGCAGAAGCCCCTACCCCATCATCCCACCACAGAGCAGAAGCCCCCGAGCTCCTCCCCCCAGCATGATAGGTGGAGAATGGGGGAGGGCCCCTCCGTGAACCGCACTTTAAACTGTAAAAGAGCCGCATGTGTCTCGCGAGCCATGGTCTGGCCACCTCTAGCTTAGACTACATCTTGTCTCAATATGCACTGGGATCTAGAAAAGCTAATTAAGAAGAAGTCAGGGTGACTAATTTGTAACTCGCTAATGGACTCTAACACAAAGTGACTCTGTCAGACAAGAAGTCCTCATCAAAACCATCAGCATAAGTTACTGCAAATTTATTTGTTTTTTACAATACGGACAGTGCAACAGTGTCTGAGCAATTCATTCAACATTTCTTTTCATCTTGGATCTTTTAGTGCCTCGGTGACAGCCGTCCAGAAGATGGCTGAGGCTGTCTGAATTTTGAGAGCTCCACATCAAAATCCACAAAGGTATACATATTATACGCGTGATGCTGGAGGTTCTTGTAGGTAGAATTATCAAATTCCTCCTGTGCAGATGCAGAAGCCGTGTTGGTCTCTGTGGAACAAAAATAAGACTAGTGAAGCTGGCGATGCCAGAACAGAGATAACATTCTCTCTGACTGCATCAGTTCCATACAGTTGGAGACTCCTCATTCATTGAAACAAGGAAGTCAGCCGCTACAGTGTAAGGCCGGGGTGGGCACACTACAGCCTGCGGGCCAGATCCGGTCCCTCAGGGCTTTGGATCTGGCCCACAGGATTGCCACCCCCCGTGATGCCATGAGACCCCCACCGCTCCAGGAAGCGGCCGGCATGACGTCCCTGCTGCCCCTGGAGGAAGAGGTGCAGAGGGATGAGCGCGCTGCCCTTGCCTGTGGGTACCTCCCCCAAAGCTCCCATTGGCCAGGAATGGGGAACCATGGCCAATGGGAGTTCAGGGGAGGTACCCACAGGCAAGGGCTGCACACTCAGGCCTCAGCCCCCCCCCCCCCCCGGATGTGGTGCCAGCCGCTTCCTGGAATGGCGCGGGGCCAGGGACTCTGCCCTGGCCCTGGCGCACGCCACTGCCACCCTGGAGCAGCTCCAGGTAAGCAGCGCCATGCTGGAGCCCGCACATGGAACCCCTCCTGCACCCAAACTCCCTGCCCTCAGCCCCTTGCCTGCACCCCAACCCCCTGCTGCACCCCACCTGCACTCCAACCCCCTGCCCTAAGCCCCCTGCTGCACCTCGCACCCCTCTTGTACCCCAACCCCCTGCCCTGAGCTTCCTTCCCGCACTCTGCACCCCTCCCTGCACCACTGCCCTGAGCCCCCTCCCACACTGTGTACCCTGTCCTGCACCCCAACCCCTTTCCCTGAGCCCCCTCGTACATCCCGCACCCCTCCTCTTTCCCAACCCCTTGTCTTGAGCCCCTTCCTGCTCACTGCACTCCCTCCCATACCCCAACCACCTATCCCAGCCCTATATTCATGGCCCTGCATGCAATTTCCCCACCCAGATGTGGCCCTCGGGTCAAAAAGTTTGCCCACCCCTAGTATAAGGATAAAGTTGCTAAATTTCTGTTTGTATCTTATAAGATACCAAGGACGCACATCACGCATCTTTAATTGAAAAGACAGAACAACAGATTACTTGAATCAACTACCACAGGATTCCAAATATATGACTCCCTTACAGTGGAAAACATTAGCAACAGTGTTTTTATTTCAACACACAAATGATTTACTATTCATGGAAATGAGTCGATCTCTCCTGAATGTTACCTTGTATATACTTAATGTCACTTAGCTTTACTACCTGGTTCTCCCCATAGCCAGAACAT
Source organism: Dermochelys coriacea (assembly GCF_009764565.3). Lineage (NCBI taxonomy): Eukaryota > Metazoa > Chordata > Testudines > Dermochelyidae > Dermochelys > Dermochelys coriacea. The sequence continues at coordinate 157,772,209 of NC_050068.2, forward strand.
TATGTGACACTCTGAGCAAGCCAAGAGATGCAAAAGAGCATTAATTACACATTTATCTCTATCTATCATGTCAGACCACAAAGTAAGGACATTAAAATATAAAGTCCTTGATATATTTTCTGATACAGCCACAGTTGAAATAATTTGTGGAAATCCTTTTTGTAACTAAGTTTTTATTAGAAAAGATCGTCAGCTTAACTTGTTTTAATCCCCCCTCCCCCACATTATGAAATTTCTTGTGTACTCTTTATTCTTTTCAAAACCTCACACTTGCTTTCTTTTCTAAAGATATAATTCTGAATGAATAGTAAAAAGCTTAAATTTCTGACACCACATATACTGAAGCGGGCATTAAATTTCTGTACTTTAGAAAGATTACACTAATCTAAATAAGATCTTTTTAACAACATTACTGTTCAATTCACTTTACCACACAGGGAAATTGTGAGAAATTTTTTTCCAGAGCAAGAAGAAAAGCAAAACATATTTCCTATGCTAGCCTGTACTTTTATATAAAAAGGGTTGACAGTCAGAAGGAAATTTAAGTGAGATCTAGCAATAAAAGTTTGTGCCACTTGTATATAGTGGTTTGTATTTGTTTATTTTATATCAAAAACTTTACCTTCTACAGTTATTTGTTTCTTTCATAATGCAAGTCTCTCAGAAAAATAAGCAAGAAACAGAACATGGTGTTTTCTCCTTAATCTTTCTATATTGGTGCAGTGATACCATATGTTTCAACACATGTATCTGTTGCATTTTATAATCGAGACTCTTGCAAGTGTAACAAATGACAATTTTGTTTAAATGGCAGGTAGAACTATGAAGGCAAACAATCTAGTGCCTTCTATTCAGTTCCTAGCAGGGCATATCTCACAACAGAAACCACTACATACATATTTGAACCAGGTGTTGCAAACTCTGCTGGAAAGAGCTCCAAGAATAAGCAAGCTTAGGAAATAGTACAGTCAACCTGCAAGACAGGGTCTTTCTAAATCAAGAGACAGATGCTCAAAAAGAGCAGACAATCATTTTTTCTTGCCCATGATGCACTGCACTTGGTTCCTCAAAGACTTTATTCCTGAATTCTTCCCCCATACTTCAAACTTCATATGCACTCTCTCTCAAGCAGAATGAGCTTTTCACATGATATTCTTGTTAAGTGAGTCGGAGGTACACTTCTGAGTTACTTTGCTGGTATATTTACTTACCAACAGCTAATGGCACCTTTGTTTTGATGAATGTTTAGCATTCCTATTCCACTTTGTGGGATGAAGCTAATTTAAAGTACAGATTTCTAAAGTAGGAAAAATGTGCAATATGTCTTGCAAGTTGATCTGGCTGCTCCGTTTTCAGATAAATGAAAGAATGCAGAAACAGGAAGGAAATGTAGGTTACACAAAATCTTATGAGTTAAAAGTTGTTAACTATTGTTCATCTGTTTATAAAAAAAAAAAGACCAGCAAAAGGGAGGGGTAGGGAAAGGGTCCCCGTAAAATAGTAAAATGAAAACCAGATTTTGCTCAGTTACATCTATTTAAACAAGAAGTGGCTCCTCCATTTACTTCAATGAAGTTACTCTAGATTTACTCTAATGAGTGAAAGCAGAATCCAGGCCATAGTTTAAAATACGAACTAGTTAAGAAAATGGTTCATACTTCACTTTGATGCAGCAGTGCATTTTGCAATAAAGCCTTTCTCCAACTCACCAGAGGTTAACTAGACCCATTCCTTTAATTTTCTAATTACTTTCTAGGTGTTAACTACTGAGGGGAGTGACTGAAGCTACAGGGCTTGGCTCTCTAAGGATAGTATTGTTGGGAAAGAGAGAAGCATCAAATATAGACAAATGTAGGGAAAGGTGTTTTACAGCTTTCAGAAGCTCCTTCCACTGAAAATGGAGCTTTTTGCAGAAGGGCAAAAAGTTGGCAAGGTTAATCATAACAGTGATTGTATTTTAAAAATCTTGAGGAAATATCCTTGGATTCTAATGCTGAAGATAGGTCAAATTAGTGGTTGATTTTTCCTTTAAATAAAATCTGCACCCCTTTTGCTCAGCACTGTCTCCTGAAAATTGACATGCAAAAAGCATTACTTGTCATCTAAGGCTCTTGCAAATAATTGTGATCTTGCAAATAGCCTTATCTGTGCTTTCATCCTTGCAAGTAGCAGGTTCTTTAAATTAAGTGTGCTAGCAAAATGGTAGCCAGATTTCTGAACGTCAAAAACAGGACACCTAACAGGCTCATGGGCTGGAGGAAGAAAAGAATGCACCACAGAAGGTGTTGAACAAATTGGGATGGAGAAATTTTTTCTTTTATTGGACTATGGGGAACACAGGATATATCTGACGGGGGGACTGATGGTGTGGGATTCATGCAACTTGTGGGTGGGAAACTGAATTGTTTAAGGAGACCAGTTATAACAAGGAAGGTTAGGCGAGACACAAATATATGGCTGGGAGATGATTTGGGGAAGGCATGATGTGTGATAGAGAAAGACATCAGTGCCCTCTTTCTCCCCTGGCTATCTTATTGATTTCGTTGGGACCTTTGCTGGCCTTACATATTGCTCACCTTACAAGTCCACCTGTCTCACAGCCAACTCCTTCTCCTGTGATCCTCCTATGCTACCCAAATCTGTTGCAATCTGTGGTATGGCAAAATTGGGGGAGGCGGTGGCAGCATCTGTGCAATGGGATGATGGCACATTCCGCTCAGCAGAAAGGCAGCTACTGGGTTTGTATGCAGAATTTAGACAGGAAGAAAAGGGGAAGAATCGAGAGGTTGGGCAGAGGTTGCTGGCTGTCTTCAATGTGGTTCTACCAAAACTGCAACAAAATCCTGATTTTATGACAACAGGCTATGACTAGAACAGTCCCTCAAAACTGAAACAAGCGTGGTTACCTTACCTGTTAACAAATATAATGTTGATTTAAGAAAAAAATAAAATACAATGAAATAAAAAAAATATGTTTCCTTCCACCATCATAACTAGAAGCTGCATATTAAAAAGAAGAGAAAGTTTTTTCAACATAAGTACCCATGACAGCAAGAATTTATCACCAAGATGTAACTCTTTCCTCCATAATGTGCTGTATCAGCTAGCTGTATAACAGAATTTGGAGAATCTAGATCAAAGAGTTGATATTGTAGCTATAATTAAAAATGTTATTTCAAGCCCCAGCCCCAGAAGAACCAATATAGTTCAAACAATTTAAAGCTGTACCCTGTATAGTGCCTTGCTCTTCAGTCTGAACTCCAGCTTCTTGAATGATCTCCTCTGTTGTAGTGTTTACCATGAACGGTGTCTCCTTCAAAAACTCCTCTTGTAGTTTAGGAGCAGCTTTTTCTTTTGTCTCAGTCTCCTGTACCTCCCTTCTCTTGGTTTCTTCCCATCTCAATAAAGTCAGCTTTTGCTCCATTTCTTGCTGAGGCTCTGGCGGAACTTTTAGCTGTGCTGCTGCTGGTGGGGCTCCAATGGGAGTCTCTGCCAAGTGCCTAGATTCCTTAAGTCTGACGGCTGTCAGCTTTTGGCTTTCTTCAGCCTGTGTTTTTGAGATTGACTTCTGCAAATCTGTCCCTTTTAGGTTTTGTTTCATGGAAGGTGCTCTTGTTTCTGACTTTAATATTTTACTGTTGGCTGTTGCTGTTTTACCAGACTCCATCTGCTTGATGTGAGGAGCCTCAATTTCTGGTCTGTAAGGCTTCTTCTTAGGTATATATTCTTTATCTCCTTTCTGGGACAAGCTCTTGTCTGCCAATGTCATTACCTTCACTGTTCTGTTCCCAAAAGAGAAGGGATCATGTCTTGGAAACTCTACTCTGGTTTTAGTGGCAACTCCTGAGACACTATCTTCTTCATCAGAATCAGAGCTAGAATCTGATTCAGAGCTGGATGAAGACTCTTCCTCAGCCAGCTTCTTGCTCAACCCTCCTCTTGTTGTGATAGAAGCCTTTCCCTCAAGTGAGGAAAGTGTTACTCGCTCAGGAAATGCTACCAAAGTTTTTCTTGACAAGAATTTCCTCACCTCTTCATTCGTTAGCTTTAAAGCTTCATCAGTGCTAGTACTAGCTATGGTCTTGGTCTCACCTTTATTTGCAGATGGTGGGTGAGAACTAGGAAACAACTTTTTAGGGAATTCAACTGTTGTTTTGGTGGCCAGCAGTTTGGTGCTCTCCTGAGGTGCCACCACATCTAGGAAATGGCATAAAGAGGATTATTATAATTTCTGACACTCCTGTTAATTTGGAGTTCCTAAACATCCAACGTTAAGTTTCTGAACTGCTCTGGTATAAAAATCAAATTTGAAAGTGTAATTTCACTAATTGCAGAACCCTGGAACAGATAATTGCCTTTTCTATATTGTGCATATAGTTAAACTGTACTTAGCATCAGACATTCTTTACTGCTAGGACTGGAACTCGTATGAGATCTGGCTTTTATTCCTTGCTGTATCTGAATTCTTGTGAGAGCTCTGCAATGTCACTATCTTTCTCTGTGCCTCAGTTCCCCATGAATAAAGAGGGGACAAAAATATCTTCCTATTTCACAAGGGTGTTAGAATAAATTCATTACCGCATGTGAGGTACTCAGATACTATAGTGATATATATTATATATAAACCTAAGAACAAGACAACAAAGAACACGGACTACTGAGTGATCATTCTGATAGCTATTCTGTTGTGATGGTTATCTTCATAAACAACAGAGGGATAACTCATGAATAATGTTTAGATGGCTACAGGTCTCTTCCTTGTTCAAGACCTCATATACAGTATAAAGTAACTGGTTGTAAAAATGTCCCCATAATTTACCTACTGAATTGTTACATAAAACCTTATTTGTGTGATACACAGCCACAAAATGCTTCCCCTTCCTGTTCTTGAGCTTCTCCACTTGCTATTTTGCCTTCCTGCCTTCTTCCTCTCTGTCTGTTTCTCTATGCTGGGATTTCTCCACATGGATGTTTCAGTGGATTTCCTGATCCTGTCATCAGCACTCTGATTATTCCATACTAAGGACGGTAGCAAGCTAAGAGAAACTGCCAGCCCGCCCACTCTTTCTCTGAGTAGACGTGGGTACCTCCACTAAATTTTACTGTCCCGATTGGGGCACTGGAAAGAAAGCAGTAACTTCTAAACTGTTACCCACCCGTGGGCCTTAGGTACTCAAGGCAGATTGTGTGGCCTGCTGGAGGAAGACCAGTGACAGAGACTATTTTTGTGAGGACAGGGAGAGCTTCAGGAAGAGCTGGCAGCTGCCATGCAGCACTACTAAACTCTCTCACTACTCCCACAAATAGCTGCATGATTCCCACTTTGGCGTGTAGTTTAGTGTAGCTCTGCCACATAACTTGGAAGTCTATGCTGCATAACTTGGATCTAACCGTACCGCATAGTTCACAGGGTATTGATTATTTCTACACATACTTTTTCCACCAGTTTTACAGCTATGGAGATTAATTAGGATGTATGAGAAATAAGCAATTCCGAGTACAGTTAACCCTTCAGCAACATGCGAGTTAAGACATAAGTGAAGTCACAGATGCATGAAATTAAAAGCATTTCATGAAGAGAAATATTGTTCTTTTATTTATATTTCAAATACAGTAGTTTAAGTTAAATACTGATTTATTATATAGGTATTATTTACTTAAAAATAATTTCAGAGACACAAACTTTAGGTAAGCAAAATCAAATACTGGGTCATCAACCCAGACACCATGGTCTACAGACATTGTCACTAATATTTGAGAAAGTTTATTCAAATATAAAAAGATTTGTACTAAATACACAGGACGTGGCAATGTAAACACAAGAGTCCGGGGGGGGGGGGGGGAAGAAAGAGTATCAACAGAGCAAAAGCTGGAGTTGTATTCATGCTGGGAAGTCTTTAGAAACTGAACAAAAGAAGGCAGCAGCAATACTGAAATCACACAAATGGAGTATTAATACTATGCATCATTAAAGACTGGAAAAAAGAATATGATTTAAAATTCAGTGAAGAGTGAAATATTATATTTGTCAGCATATATCATTAAGCATGCGATCAAATTATTAATGGTATAGAAGTTTAATTTGGCACTGAGCAGAAAAGCATTTTCGCAAAGTCAGTGGCTATATTAACAAGCTTTTTGACTAGCAATATTGAGGTGCTTCCAGCTTTGTACCACAGGATGCACTCAACTAATATTGAACTGAACTGGCTCTGTTGAAATGATAACATGTCCCTTTCAGTGGTTGGCATGGACATTATCCTCATGAGTGACTTAGAAGATAAACATAAAACAGTGGTATCATTAGCAGAGGCTCTAAATGATAGAAAACAGGAGCCAGTAGGACTAGTGGAACCAGTTTAAAATGTATTCATTTTCAGAAAAGTAGAATATGGAACTGTCATTTTTGTTCCATCAATGATTTCCACAACAAATGTGTTCATTTTATCAAGGCAAAGAAGATTTTCACAGCCTCCTCAAGCTAGGATCTGAAAAATCAGGCTGTGTTCTATGTATTTTTATTACCAATAAAATACACTGGATGGAATAATCATGTACTCAAAGGAAGATGTCCTAATTGATCTTTTTCTACACTATCCAGAGGCTTACAAGAGTTAGAGATTCCAGAAATTGATGCTATGATACTACAGTGATGACAACCCTAAAAATACCATATATAATTATTGTTGTATGTATATTTTTACCAAAACCATGCTTCAAAATAAAGATACTATACAAAACAGTAACTGGCAGCAGCTATTGATTTAAAATATTTTAAGTTTGTACTTTTCTGAGCATTATCAATGACAGGAAGGCCGCAAAGGCTCTCAGGTAGGATATCCAAGCTTTTATTTCCCAAGCTTTTTCAGAGATCAAGGTTAGGGATTGGGAGAGTTTGTTTTGGAGAAATCTTTTCAAGCAGGTTCTTTTTAATCTGTCTTTGACATGCTTGATTATTAAGTTATTTAAATTTTGCATATGCCTAGAAAATAACTAATAGATGCAATGTACAAGTCTGAATAAATAAAAATAGCTAACTGTATGTTATTTTTCAACAAGATATGCTCAGTCCTAACCTCCTACAAAATACTGAAAAATGGAAAGTTTTGGATTGACATACATGTGCATGTATAAAGCTTAAATTACAAGCAACCAGCACGATTGTTATGGATCAGATATTATCATTTTCCACTTTTTCATAAAATCCCATTCAGTATTTTCCTAAAATAATGCTAAACTGAGATTGAGGGCATTTAAGCAACTGTTTCCATTTTTTATGAAAACATTAAAAATACAGGTCATTGGCCCCAACTCTTTGAAGGGATCCAGAAGCACATGCTCTTGAAGTCCATGAAGTCCACTTTTTGCTCAGGAGTAAAAGTCCAAAATTCTGAATTATTTTTGTAGTATTAGGGCCTTGATCTTTAGTCTGGTCAATTTCTATTTATAAACATGTAGCTGAAATTGTTGCTTAACTTTTACTCACTTTAAGTGATAAAAAAAAGTGACAGGATCTAGATATTACAGCATTTTATAAATACTCTATCGCAAGGTGGATAAGAATCGGTTGATTTTTAAAAAAATCAATTTTTAAAATTTAAATTAAATACACGTTTATTTTAAAAAACTATTTAAAATTAAATTTGAAATTGTGACAACCTATATTAAAACAAACTTTCTATAATCTATAAAATCATTTAAATAATATTAAGCAGTACATTTGCTGCCAACTTTTAAAGAAAGTCAAATCACTGAATTTGTGGAAGCAATTGGAATGACAGTTTGAAGTGCTAAACCTGCTTTTGACAGCAGTAGCTTCTTCTCCAAGTGCACAGAGAACATCTTTATTTCAAAAAGAAAAGGAGTACTTGTGGCACCTTAGAGACTAACAAATTTATTTGAGCCTAAGCTTTCGTGATGCATCCGATGAAGTGAGCTGTAGCTCACGAAAGCTTATGCTCAAATAAATTTGTTAGTCTCTAAGGTGCCACAAGTACTCCTTTTCTTTTTGTGCATACAGACTAACACGGCTGTTACTCTGAAACCTATCTTTATTTCAGTTTATTCAACTAGTTCAGTTCAATGTTCATTCAAAGTTAAGAAACCAATTAGAAGTTTAAAAACAGGAAGGCTTATTTTCCTCTTCCAATCCAAAAACAAGGTGTGAGGGGATGAATCATAGAATCATAGACTTTAAGGTCAGAAGGGACCATTATGATCATCTAGTCTGACTTTCTGCACAACACAGGCCACAGAATCTCACCCAGCCACTCCTGTAACAAACCTCTAACCTATGTCTCAGCTACTGAAGTCCTCAAATCATTATTTGAAGACTTCAAGGTGCAGAGAATCCTCCAGCAAATGACCCATGTCCCACGCTGCAGAGGAAGGCGAAAAAACCCCAGGGCCTCTGCCATCTGCCCTGGAGGAAAATTCCTTCCTGACCCCAAATATGGTGATCAGCTAAACCCTGAGCATGTGGGCAAGACTCACCAGCCAGATACCCAGGAAAGAATTCTCTGTAATAACTCAGCTTCCACCCCATCTAACATCTCATCACAGGCCATTGGGCATATCTACCGCTAATAGTTGAAGATGGATTAATTGCCAAAATTAGGCTATCCCATCATATCATCCCTTCCATTAACTTATCAAGCTTAGTCTTGAAGCCAGATATGTCTTTTGCCCCCACTGCTTCCCTTGGAAGGCTGTTCCAGAAATTCACTCTTCTGATGGTTAGAAACCTTCGTCTAATTTCAAGTCTAAACTTCCTGACGGCCAGTTTATATCCATTTGTTCTTGTGTCCACATTGGTACTGAGCTTAAATAATTCTTCTCCCTCCGTGGTATTTATGCCTCTGATATATTTATAGAGAGCAATCATATCTCCCCTCAGCCTTCTTTTGGTTAGGCTAAACAAGCCGAGCTCTTTGAGTCTCCTTTCATAGACAGGTTTTCCATTCCTCGGATCATCCTAGTAGCCCTTCTCTGTACTTGTTCCAGTTTGAATTCATCTTTCTTAAACATGGGAGACCAGAACTGCACACAACATTCCAAATGAGGTCTCACCAATGCCTTGTATAATGGTACTAACACCTCCTTATCTCTACTGGAAAGAGAACTACTAGTTCTAAAATCTTGAAGGACTGGTAACCTAGAAACAATCAGTTGAATACACTAACTACGGATAATGCTTTCTTTGTTTAATAAGGAAGTTAGTTTTATATGCAAAACATGTTTTGATAAATACTTTTTCTTATGTATCCAGCACATAAAAGGTAGTTTTATTTAACAAATAAAAACTTTTTAAAAATGTTTCTGTGTATTTAATTGAATTTTAATTTCCATCCAAAAGCCTGATACAAATCACAAATAAAAAATTAATCATAATCTAAGAAGAAATGCATCATTAAGCTTTTTCTGACAAAGTAAAAGATTAATAATCCAAATAAACATAAATTAAGCTACATAATTGATTAAATAAACATGTATAGAAATAGTGTATCCTCCTGATTTGCAAAAAGCACCAAATTTAGTGTAATGGCTATATTTAAATGCAAATTAACATGTTTTAATAGTTAACAGCCAATGAGAATCAATTTCTTGAGGAAACTAACTAAAAAAAGTATAAATGCAAAACAAGATTAAAAGCCATTATTTAAATCAAGGCTTTTTGGTCACCGATTTGAATCATGATTAAAGTCCATGATTTAAAAATCAGTCTATCCTGCTCTCTCCTTTTGAAATTTACGCACAGATTCTGACTTAGGTCACAGGCAGAGATGATCCGAATATCCCTCAGCTTTCCGAATATTTCGAAGTTCCAACCCAGATCTGTATTCTACTTAGTTTGCAAGCTCTTCCGGGAAAGGACTGCTTTTTGTTCCATGTTTGTGCAGCATCCAGCACAATGGGGCCCTGATCCATAAATGGGGCCTCCTAGGTGCTAGTGCAACACCAACATTATCTTGCAAATAGTACCTTTCTTTATAATGGGCTACACCCCAACCCACCAGAGGCCAATGTCCCAGGCTGCAAGGGGAACGTTTGAAGTCCAGATCCAAGTTTTACAGTTTATACGCATCTCTAGTTACAGGTGAAAAGTGAATTTCAGAGATTCATTGCAGTCACTTTTTGTCCACATGCCAAAGCCATTTAATACTGGGATCCCAGCAATCTGCTAAACTGAGGCCAAGGAATCCAAAGCTTAGCTGTTACAGGTAAGATTTTAGGTGCATTGGCTGCACTGGGGTGGATAGGAAAGAAATGTTTGGCTTACAACAGTGGTTTTCAACCAGGGGTCCAGGGCCACCACGAGCAGGTTTCAGGGGGGTCGCCAAACAGGACCAGCGTTAGACTCGCTGTGGCCCAGGGCAGAAAGCCGAAGTCCCACAGCATGGGGCTGAAGCCCAGAGCCCTGCTACCTGGATCTGAAGCAGAAGCCTTAGAAACTTAGCTTTATGGTGCCCCTGTGGTTTGGGGCCCCGGGAAGTGCCATGCTTGTTACCCCTTAATGCCAGCCCTGCTGTTTATATGCAGAAAATCAGATGCTGTGGCACAGGTGGGCTGTGAAGTTTTTCTAACATGTCAGGGGGGCCTCAGAAAGAAAAAGGTTGAGAACCCCTGGCTTACAATACATAGGTCTACATTTTGCCTGATATAAACCAGTTGCTACTAGTCCTTTGCTAACATGGGCATGTGGCAAAACCCATCTGTTTGATAAGAACTAGTGCAGGTGGAGGCAGTTGAGTGTGGAATTTCCATGTGGTGAAGGGTTTAAGTTTTATTGGTTTGCTGATTGACAATAAGATGAAGTATGGTGGGAAGCTGTTGTTTTGGACAGTTTCATATGGTTCTATAGCATTTTGTTTTTAAATTACTTCTGGGGGCATTCTGTGCCAAAAAAATTAAAAATTCTCTGCACAATATTTTAAAATTCTGCAATTTTTTGGGTCAAAATAATACTACATAATCGCGCCAGTTTCAGTTATTTTGATAATTTATTTTAAAATACCGGTCTGCAAGTATGTCTGTAACAATACAGACACACACAAAAATTCCCCCAGGAGTAGAGAGTTAAAGATACCCCTATGACAACCCAGTTCCTGTTTTTCTGCCCTCTTCCCCACCCCCCAAGCCAAGTCAGGGGGCCAGACACCCACAACTCCTGCCCCCCAAAAGCTCAGCCGCAGGGCCCTGCTAGCCAATACACCTGAACCATCTCCCTCCCAGAGCCCAGCCACGGGGCCCCCCAGCTCAGATACCCGCACCCACTCCTCCCCCAGAGCCCAGCTGTGCCCCCCAACCCCTAGCCCAGACACCCTCTCCCCACAGAGAAACAGCCTGATGCTTGATCCCAGGCTTGCACAGAGTTTCCTGTGTGCCACCCTCTCCTTCCCTCAGGGCATGCTGGGAACTGCAGCTGCCAGGAAACCTCAAACTCCCTCTCTCTCCCTCCAGCAATGTCTTCTATGTGCAAGCTGGGTTGTGCTGGTTCTAGCGGTCCCTAGTGGCGGCTAGCAGCACTGCAGCCCATTTCTGTTTGGAAAAGGAAATTCTGCACATACATTAATTTCTGCAAAATTCTGCATTGCACAGTGGCGCAGAATTCCCCCAGGAATATTAAATGTACATCAAAGGTGCCCTGAGTGTGGGAGTCCTTTGATATGGATTATGTTTATGAAAATCAAAATTGATAAAATTGCCCCTCCCCCTTAAGATTTATAAATAGTTACATGACATAGAAGAATAATCACAAATTTAAATTAAATTAAAATTTGTAATCTGGACATTCTACAGACTAAAAAGCCATTCAATTGCTTCTTGTTAAATACCAAATGAAAAAATGAAGTTTCTATTAGCTGTGCACCTATTTTAATGTGCTCATATACATGACAAATGCACACAACCAACAATTTAAGAAAAATAAATATCTTACCCTTTTCTTGACCTTTTTTAGAGCTCTCTGATTTGGTGCAGAGAGAAAGAGATGGAGAGAGGCTTCGGAGTCCCCATGCTTCTAGCTGTAAAGTCTGCAAAATTAAAATCAAACAAATCTCTTATTTTTTGTATTAGCTAGAACTTTGATTTTTCATCTGTAGTGTTCTTCTGATACTGTTAACTACCGATTTCCATAAGGTGCAAAGACGGATGATTGACGTGAATTCCCTGGATGCAGTAGAAAGATGATGGTGGAACGGTTATCTCATTGGGATTCCTCTCACAGATTTACTTTCTGTGAAACAGCAGAGACTAATCAGAAATTCCTGATCCTAAATTATACAGATAAAATACTGATGCTATCTATGTATACCACTTATACCAAGGATAGTACAGTTAAACTAAACAAACATTTATAAGTATGGAAGGAAACAGGTAAAGCTAAATAGTTAACACACTCAACTCACAGAATCTCTTACAGTATGATGTTATAGACCAGAAACGCTCATGACATCCACTCACCCTACATTATATTACATACAAAAATGTTAAGAAAACATTAGTTAGGCTGCAAAGCCAAGCACTCACACTTTGGGAACTGCTAGATTTACTGTTATCTGTCCCCAGTGCACATCCAAGCTATGAACTGATGAGGAGCCTGTGGAAAAGACAGCATGCGAACATGTAACTGCAAGATCCTAATGCATATGCACAAAGAGGCCAAGGTTGCATGAACAACCATAAATCTGTATGCAGTTGTTGAAGCAGCGTTGGTCCCAGGATTTTAGAGAGACGAGGTTGGTGAGGTAATATCTTCTATTGGTCCAACTTCTGTTGGTGAGAGAGACATGCTTTCAAGCTCTACAGAGCTCTTCTTCACAGAAGCACTGCTGCATCCAGGTCATGGTTTTGGATGGAGCTTTTTTCCCCACCTGGGAGGTGGAAGGGCTCCTACAGCAATGGTGCTCCTAGGAGGGTATGTGCATGAGACACTGGAACCACAAACTGGGTCAGGAGAGAAGTTACGGAGAGAACCCAGCTCCAGTCTCTCTCCACTGCCCTGGCTACTCTCATAACAGCTGCTCTGGCAGTAGAGTATCATCTGCTGCTTGTTCAGAACTTAGGCCAGGCTCTTTGCAACAGTCAGGGTTTCTGGTAAGCTGCAAAAAGGATCCATTACATTCTCTATAATGGAAAGCAATAGGCAACCCAAATATTGGGGTTTCGACCAGCTCCCCTTATGCAGTTCCACTGCAGGCTACAAACTCTATTAAGTCATGACTCTCCTGCTTCATATGGTCCGGAGTCCTCTTCAGTCCCTTCAACTTTATTAGCCAGTGTCAGGGTTCCCTCCCCACTCTGAACTCTAGGGTACAGATGTGGGGACCTGCATGAAAGACCCCCTAAGCTTATTTCTACCAGCTTAGGTTAAAAACTTCCCCAAGGCACAAATCCTTCCTTGTCCTTGGATGGGTACTGCTGCCACCACCAAATGAGTTAGACAAAGATTCAGGAAAAGGACCACTTGGAGTTTCTGTTTCCCTAAAATATCCCCCCAAGCCACTTCACCCTCTTTCCTGAGGAGGCTTGAGAATAATCTATCAACCAAATAGGTAAACCAGATGAACACAGACCAGACCCTTGGGTTTTTAGGACACTAAACACCCCAATCAGATTCTTAAAAACAGAACTTTATTATAAAGAAAAGAAGTAAATGAAACCCCTCTGTAAAATCAGGATGGAAGGTAACTTTACAGGGTAATTAGATTCAAAACACAGAGGATTTCCTGCTAGGCAAAACTTTAAAGTTACAAAAAATAGGAATAAACCTCCCTCTTAGCACAGGGAAAATTCACAAGCTAAAACAAAAGATAATCTAACGCCCTTCCTTGCTGTACTTACAATTTTTGTAATCCTAAACCTCATTTCAGACAGGATTTTAAGAGATGTTTTTTCCCGCCCCTGGTCCCTCTCAGACTCCGAGAGAACACAAAGAAAAACCTTCCCCCACAGATTTGAAAGTATCTTTTGGTCAGGTGCCAACCAGGTTATCTGAGTTTCTTAACCCTTTACAGGTAAAGGAGGGAGTTTATGCTACCCTTAGCTGTATGTTTATGACAGCCAGATACTCCAAAATTATGTTTTTTACTCTCTCGTATATAGGCAAGACAACAGTCCTCCATCACAACCACATTTTACTGTCTATTCTCAATACACATTCCAGAAACACCTGATGGAATATTGATGGAATTTGAAGGGGGAAAAGACTGGAGGGGCAAAAAATCCGATCTAATTTATCCATGCTTCTTATATAAATTAGAAATCCCATTACACCTTTCCCATTTTGAATCGGAGACCCACACCTACCACTCATATACAGATCACATGTCTACCTACATCCAATCAACTCTACACAGACACCCCAACCATCAACCCCGACTACTACTGCCAGAATAGAAGAGTGTTTCCAATGTGTCTATAAAATGTACCACATTTTCAACTGTAGACAACTATTGCAAAAATTTCTCAAAAGTTGTGATTATGAAGTACATATAGCGAAGCTCTATGCAGGCAGTTAGGACTGTTCTGAGCCATGGCAGTGTGATTTTACACATGCATATGTAAGATTCTATGAACAGTGAATACATTTAAGTATTTATTTACCTACCCCTCACTATTTATTTCCTTGCTTTTAAAATGTTTAGGAATTTTAGGGGGGCAAGGGTGAGGGGGGTTGGACTAGAAATTTAAAAAACCTGGTAGTGTTCCTTAACTTCACAGTAGCAAATTTCATTTTCATTTAAAAGAAAACAGCTATGGAGCACTTACAAGTTTAAAAATTGCACACGTTCATGGCTTCCTGTAGCTCACTCTGCAAATTTTAAACCCTACTGTAAAACCAGGTCAGGGGACAACTATTTTGTTACAGACTCTGTTATTTATGTAGCACAGAAAGGGCCAAAATGCTCTTCCAAAACTAACATTATTGGCATTATCCAAATATTGAGCCCAAAGAAAATACCTCTGAGTTTTACTCCTTTTCTGTTCAAGAAGAAAGAAATTTCACAAAACATACAAAAAACACAACCTTTTGCATTTACACTTCTGGAGAGCATCTATATTAGAAAAAATAATAGTATTCGTACTGCAGCAGCCAACCAACAACGTTTAGCCCCAAATTTCATGATACAGTGATAAAAATGCCCCTTGAGGCCAAATCTGAAGCTGTTTGGCGCAGCCGCTGTAATACAGGTACAGTACTCATTTTTTTCTAGTTTAGACAAAACTGAACAGTCTGTGCTGGAAAGGTTTCAAGGGCTTCCCCTCTCTCCCCACCCTCCCCGCAATCAATTAACCGTTTTTCCAGAAGGGTCAGGGTAATGCTGCCCAGTATGCATTCAAGCATTATAGTCTTATTCTGTAGAGGAATTATTTGTTGTTTACGCTGTTTCCTTCCAGAACGACATTTTTGGCTGTATTGGATCATGTTTTATCTTCTACCATACTGTGTCCTGGTTTATGTTATACTGCACTAAAAGGGAAAAAAAAACAGAAAAAGCAAACAGCAAGTAAAGCTCAAATATTTGTTGACACTGTGGGCTACACTCTTAAAGTATGTAGCAGTGAACAATCCTGTTTTGGTAGAAAAAGATGCATAGGTTTGGCAGAAATTAATTTAAAAAATAATAATTTTGGCAGATAATATTAATGTTTATTTTTATCTATTTAAATTTTCACAATAGCGGGAAATTCTGAGGGATGTAGGACAATAATTATTTAATGACCGTAGATGTTGAGATTCAAAAAGTTAAAGCATTGTAACTTAAAACACAAATTGTAAACATCACACATCAAAGTATATCCTTAAATTTAACTAATAAATTCTTATTTTTTTGCCTATCTGTACATTATCATCAATAGAAATATTTTTGTCAGTTTGTGCGCGTACACTGAAATTGACATTTACTGATAAAAATCTAATCCTTTCACGCCTAAAGATACACAGTAGTTTTTTGCCAACTCTGTATCTCTGAGGCACATGGAACAGAATTTGAGATCTGGTCATGGACTATCTACCTATCTAGCTCAGTGTCAGGCAATAGCCACTACCTATTAAAGAAAGACAAAAATCAATTTAAACACACACAATCAAATGTAAAATGAGGTACAGTATGTGTGTGTGTAGGATTTTCTTCCTCATGCCAATTATAATAAATTTACTTTTTGAAGCATGAGATTTGTTTTCACCTCGAGCTGTTTCTTGCATTTTTGTGTAGAAACATTTAAGACTTGTTGCAGAGCTTATAACTAGGCTTGGCAGAATTCTTTTTTTTTTTTTTATATTGACAGATAATATTAATGTTTATTTTTAAGCATTTTTTATTTTTATTGATTTAAATTTTCACAGTTGCAGGAAACGGGTGGAGTCAAACAATAATTATTTAATAACAGTAGATATTGAGATTAAAAATTTAAAGTTAACAATTAAAACACAAATTGTCAACATCACATCAAAAACTAGAATTGATTTTAGGAAAAAAAACTCCAGAGAAACGATATCCTTAAATCAATAACTCAGACCTGTTATTACTGTTCATTCACTAGTCCATTTGTAACAAGCCTCATTTAAAAGTCTAAATCACTGGATTTTTGACTGTAATAAGTTCTCAGGCAGCATTTTTCTTACTTGCCCTATCTATAAATTTTGATCATTATCGATGGAATATTTTTCATCAGTTTGTGTATGGACAGTGATATTGACATTTACTGGTAAAAATCTAATCCTTCCAAGCCTACTTCTAGTCATGTTTGAAACTATTTTCAAGCACCATTCTAACAGATTGCATCAAATGAAGCCCAGTCTGCCTGGGCCTTTTCTTCACGAGGAAGGCTAACAAGTATTAGACACACCTTTCTCCCCTGGTGTGGGCATGACGAGACATGGAGCGTAGGCCCTGCTAGAAGGGACAACAGCAGCCCTGGCTATTGCAGCATGCTGTCAGACAAACAAGCTGGAATGTTTTGAAAATTTGCAGTGACACATTTTCCAGATTTTCCAGCCAGGCTTCAAGTCAGAGAGAGGCCTGTCTACAGCAGGGCACTGAGCCACACCTCTCTGCTTGGGACCATAAGGGGACAGCGCATCTCCATGCTCCTAGCCACAGCACCGCTGAATGCGGGCAGGTCTCCACATAGGGTTGCCAGCTGTCTGGTTTTCAATAAGAGTTGCGCAGGCTGGCGCCTGCAGACACAATAGCGCAGAGCCACCTGGCCGAGCCTCCACATAGGAGCCGGAGAAGGGACATGCTGCTGCTTCCAGGAGCTGCTTGAGGAAAGCACCGCCTGAAGCTTGCAACCCTGACCCACTCCCATGCCCCAACCCCTCATCCCCAACCTCACCCCAAAGCCCACACCCCCAGCTGGAGCCCTCACACCCCAACCCTGTGAAAATGAGCAAGTGAGGGTGAAGACAGCAAGTGAGGGGAAGGGGTAAAAGGGGGCGGAGATGGAGCGAGCGGAGGGCAGGGCAGTGGCGTTCGGTTTTGTGAAAGTAGAAAGTTGGCCACCCTTGGCTGCAGAGCGAAGAGGCCTCTTGCCACAGCACTGCCCCGCCCACCCAGCACAGGGGGCAGCAGCCTCAGACTCTGGCTCCCTCCTCCCAGCACATGCACAGGCCCGGCCCGCCCCACGCCCACGTACGCATGCGCAGCACCTATGGTGCCTCACCCCTCCCTCATTGTGCACAGGCTCCCTCTGGGACGGTGAAACACAAACAACATGACGCATGCGCACTAGCCTCACTCCGCCTCTTCCCCCAGCCAGGAAAACTGACCCCGGGGGACTGGAGTGGCTGCAGAGCCCGGACGCATGCGTAATTGCTACTGTCCTTGCGTCCCTGCCCAAGGAGTCACTGACCCCTTGGGACAGAGTGCGCGCGGTGGGGGCGTGGCTGAGTTCTGGCGCATGCGCCCCAAGCAGGAGCCGCAGCCCTGAGTTGATTTGAACGGCAAGTCCCACTCACCCGAGCCGGCCAAGTGGGGACCGGTGTTTGCGCCTCTCTTACCCCCCGCCCATGGGCGAGCATCAGCCCCGCCGCTTACCTTGAGAGTCGCGGCCCGGCCGCAGCCCAGCAGCGAGGAGGCGGCCATATCTGTGCCACCCCCACCAGTCCCCCAACGCCTCGGGGAAACACGGCACCAGCAGCAAAGGTACCCACCCCTCGGGGCCTCGTTCTGAGTGTCCGCGCGGGGCGGGCGGGCCTCGGCGCAGAGACTCCTCCCCCTGGCAGTCAGCGTTCCATCTGCCCCGCCCACCGCCGCAGGAGCCAGCCCCCTCGTCCCCGCCCTACTCCGGCGCTCGCTGGTGCTGGTGGCAGCGGGCTGCACGCATGATAGCCCCCCCTCCCTGTGAGGGGACCAGCCCCCCCCCCCACAGCGGAGGAAGCTGAAGCACAGAGTGCAAGTGACGGTGACCTGCCCAAGAGCACGTCCAGCAAAACGGGAGAAGCGCTGGGGCAGCAGCAGGCAGGAGGAATGCATACTCCAGCCTGGTTGCAGAGGGGTAGGTGGACTTCTGTCTCTGATGCTGGGGTCATGACTTCACATCCCTGTGCTTCAGCCCCAGGACTAGCCTGTTCCATGTGTAGTGCCACTCCTGAAGCATCCAAAGACCGGGAAAGAAGTTTAGCTACGAACTAAAGACAAAGATTTTCCAACAAGACATTGTTAGCGCTTTTCAGTGCGGTTTTCTAAGGCCTCAATCCTGCAAAACGACAACTACTACACAGAGGGCTTACTACCTCCAGTATTAAGTGTTGTGCAAGATTAGATCTTAATTTTGAAGGGAACTAGTATATTAGCATGCCATATAATTAAATTTTCACTTGGAAATATGAACACAGTGCATAACAAAGTCTAAATAGCAACAACAGGTGAAGGTGCAGTGACATTTTAAAAATAGCTTAACTAGTTAGGTTTCAGAGTAGCAGCCATGTTAGTCTGTATTCGCTGTAGCTCACGAAAGCTTATGTTCAAATAAATGTGTTAGTCTCTAAGGTGCCACAAGTACTCCTTTTCTTAACTAGTTAGTGATATTAGAAAAGCACTTTTAAACAGAGTGCTAAATGAAATAAGTATTATTAATTACTTTTTAGGACTGTATGCACAGAATCAACCCCCTGAAGTATCCAGTGTTACCATCTAGAATGAAAACAACAAGGAATCTTTTTGGCACCTTAGAGACAAACAAATTTATATGGGCATAAGCTTTCATGGGCTAGAACACACTTAATCAGATGCATGGAGTGGAAAATACAGTAGCAGGCAAATTTATTTATATTATATATATATATATATATATATATAGTACATGAAAAGATGGGAGTTGCCTTACCAAGTGGGGGGTTAGTCTAATGAGACAATTCAGTTAACAGTAAAATACCAAGGGAGGAAAAATCACTTTTGTAGTGATAACGAGGGTGGCCCATTTAAAACAGTTGACAAGAAGGTATGAGTAACTGTAGGGGAAAACTACCATTCTGAAACCTATCTAGAATGATATGTTCTAACATTTATAGAACATACAGTAGGACTCCTTTTTCAAAACACTGTTCAAACATTAACTAATGAATTATCAGAGTACATGTCAAGTAAGTACACATTGTTATCCATATTTTACAAATGGGGAAACTGAACAATCAAGGCCATAAATTCTGTCTCAAAGTTCTCGGCATAGTTTGACAATGGACTTTCATGCAGGCTCCTGCACGCAGAACTCTTTTTCGGATCAGAGCCTATATTACTTGGCCCAGGACCTATGGCAAGTATGGAACAGACGTAGGGTTTAGAACTCAGGAAAACTGCCTTCTTAGCCTTAGTTCATACCACTAAACTACACTGCCTTCTGAAACTAGACTTAAATAAACTTACTTGCAGAGACTTTTACAAAAAAGAAAAATCTAGGCATTGAAGTGTAGCAAATTTAGATGGAATCACTTTTAGTTTATATATTCATAATATAATTTGTACTGATGATTGAAAAGCAGAAGCTTTAATTAAATCTTGACTTTCTATAAAGCTTTTCCCTATGAAAGTTATAATTTACAGATCAAAAGTAGAACACTTCTACAAACATCCATGTAGAAGTAATTTTACAGACATGAATTTTCTCATTAACTTCAAACTACTCATGTGCATAAATTTAAAGTGTCTGCAAAATCTGGGGTATTAGTCAATGTTTAAGGGACACTGTTAATTTGCATTTTTGAATAATTTAAAAATATTCAGTGTTCTTATAGTATGTCCTGATAGTTTTAAAAAAAATCCTTTAGAACATATGAATATAGAGGTTTTCGTGTTCCTTTCTTTATATTTATCAGAAAGAAGCTTTGGTTGAGAACGAGACTCAGGATGCCAAACATCCTCAGGCTCACTCTTTTTTACCTCTTCTCTTTCTCTTTGTGCTGCTTGTTCTGTTTCAACTGTCCTGTGACTGTTCTTGATGAACACCCCTTGCAAAGCCCAGAAGAAGGAAAGCACCATTAACAAAGCAGTCTGTTATTACTAAGTAATCACAAATGTGTTAAGAGCTATTTTTCAATTTATTTAAAATTATTCCATATTATTCACATTGAGGACAAAGTTTGAAATATGGCATGGGAACACAAAAAAAAAACCAAATCACAAAAAACATACACTGCAGCTTATTGAAAACCCAACAATTGGATCAACTGATTTGGCTGCCAGCCACAAATGATGTTATAGAAGATAACCAACAATTTGTGCTGAAGACAGCATCACAGAGAAGTTGGGGGTGTGTCTGCATTACATTCATGCAGGTAATGTATTCACATTCCACATTTTTGCAGGTATTTTCCTAATATTTTCTTCTTCAGAGATATGCAAATCCCTGTCAGAACTCAGAGGAAATCTTTTTGTTTAAAAAAAAATACGTTTCCCTCAATCTTATGACCTCTGCCTCCTTTTTCTGTCTTTTTTGTCCAAATTTGTCATTGGGTGCAAAAGCAGCCTTTGTAGATTGTATGTTTTTTAATTGCTTAAGTTATTAGAGAACATAAGTATTGAAAAGGGACATCAGGCAAAGGATTCAGATTTTTCGATAAACTTATTGCACATAATATAGCTGTGCCATTGTAGTTCGGTAGCACAGATGCTTCCTACATCAGTGGAAGGAGGTTTTCATTCCTCCGTTTTGAGTGGTGGTAGCTAGCTCAATGAAAGATCTAGCCATATTGATCTAGCCATGTCTGCCCCAAGCAGTTAGGTCAACCTAACTATGCTGTACAGAGCATGAAATTTTTCAGTGCCCTGAGGGATGTACTTAGAATCTAGTCTTAGATCAATCTAATTTTTAAGCAGAGACTAGGCCTTAGAAAGAGGTATTACAGGCAGTAAGATCTCTGTAAGCCCTTGGGGTTGTCCTTTGTTTGCTTTTGAAACCATGCATGAAAGATGACAGGTAACTGATTAGAACTTATCAAATAGAAATCTAGCCACCGATTCTGAAGGCCAGAAACCTCTTTGCCTCAACATTCAAACACGTTTTCTATTTGGTCTTCTGTGCAGATCTTACTGTTTGAAACAACCTTCATCTTTCTGCCTCACTCTTTTCTCATTTCAACTAGGATCATCTTTTTCTTCCCTTGCCCATCCTTTTATAATTTATCTCCTGCTGCCATTATTTAACTCTGATAACCTAAAGCCTCTTAGGAATTTACAATGGGTATGACAGAAGTTACCCAAACTACCTGCAATTTATTACAGGACTGGGGCATCAAGTTGCACTGTACAGAACAGGGATATAACAAAAGCAAAAAGTCTCAGCTGGGAGAGAGCAAATCCTATGTATTACAGCGCCTAGCACAAGGGGGTCCGGGTCCATGACTAAGGCTCCTAGGCGCTACAGAAATAGAAATAAAAACACTTTTCAAATCACCCCTCCACGCCAGAGCTCGAATTCCACTGGTTGCACTACGGCCCAGATGCTGGTCTAGCGGCTGGGCGCCTGCGCACTGGGAAGGGGACCGTGCTGGAATCAAAAAAGGAATCCTCGAGCGACGCACGAGCGCGGGAGGGAACGAGGACTGCGTGCGCCCAGCGCGTGCGGCTGCCCCGCTGCCGCCAGCCTCGCCCTTCCCGTGCGTTACTGCGCAGGCGCCGCCCCCTGGGCCCCCGCGGCAGAGGGGAGGAGTCCCCTCCACGTCACTAGCCAGCGCGCCTTGTGGTGTGACGTCCACGCCCCGCGTCGGCTACTGGGTAAACCGCGGTGCCCGCATGGAGACGGCAGCGGCGGGAGGTCGCGGCCCGGGGCTGGCGCTGTGCGGAGCCCTGATGGCTGCCCGCGGCGGGAGCCGCTTCCTGGCTGCTCGCTACCAGCAGGAGCCCAGGTCAGTGCGGGCCGCGGGGTCCCGGCGCTGCCCGGGGACGGGGGGGAGGCGGCCGAGAGGATGCTGAGCGCGGCTCGCCGTCCGGCAGCGGGAGAAGCCCGACCCGGGCAAGGCTCGTCCCCTCCCCTGGGGGGGGGGGCCGCGCCCGAGCGTGGAACGAGACGCGGCCTCCCGCTGCGCGTGGCGGGCTAGGGAGCCTGCGGGGTAACGTGTCCGGTCTTTAAACCCCGCCCCGTCCAATGAGATGTCTGCGTAAGGGCCTCCCCCTCTTCCCTGGGAGTTCAGCAGCATCCGCCTTGGCTCCAGGTGGCCTTTCAGTCCCTTTAAAGCCAGTTGAGGGCGAATTCCCGGGCCGAGTGCAGATGAACGTATCGTTATTAACTGTGTAACTTTATTTGACTACCCTGGATGTTGCTTATTTTTGCACCTTGCTAATTATACATATATCTGGGCATTGTTTACAGGGATACTGCTGACGTTACAGTAGCAGCTGTGTTAGTCTGTATCGTTAAAGAGGCGCTATCCGCTTGAAACTTAATCACTTTAAAAAATTGGTTATCGGTACTGTCGGGTGATAAAGTATCCTCTGACTCTGCTACTATTTTTGGTAGTTTTATATCACACTGCATCTTAAATGTTTTTCTGCTGTTGCTATGAGAGAGATACTTCTACAGCAGGGGAAATGGTGAAACTGATTATACGCACACTGTTGTCATGCTCAAGGTACATCCCTGATCCTGCAAATGTGTACACACACATGCTTAACTACATGTATCACGAAAGCTGATGCTCAAAGAAATGTGTTAGTCTCTAAGGTGCCACAAGTACTCCTTTTCTTTTTGCATATACAGACTAACAGAGCTGCTACTCTGATACATGTATATAATTAGTTTCACTGACTTCAGTGGGTACTATTCATGTCTATCCAATTAAGTCTGCACTCAAGTATTTGCAGGATTGGTATCTAAAACTGAAAAAGCAGTATTTTCCCTCTAATTTCTCAAATTTTAGGTATTACTTCTAACCATGAAAGGTTAAAAATTCCTACTTACCTCTTTTTTTAAAGTTGAAGGCATTTCTTTTAAAAGGCCCAAAATAAAACCTTGATAAGACTTAAACATGTTCTGAATAAGTATTATCCGTGCAACATTGTTACAATAACTACACCATTGGATTACCCAGCCACAACAGAGCCAGCATGCTTAGTTTGTTTGTGTGCTTTTTACACCATCCTTCAGTAGAAGGATCTTCTCCCAAGGGCTACGCAGATAGCATGGCAAGATGAGGTAAACAAGCATGCACATGTGAGACAAAGCAAGGCCTTGATTTCTCAATCTCCAGTCACAGGAGTATATGGATATTTGTTACACAAATTATTCATGTACAAAGAATAACATTTTAAACTTACCAGTTTTTATGATTCCTGGCAGCTTGTACAGAACGACGTTATGCTTGCAACATTGATTTCTGGAATCACAGTAAATGCCAAAACAGAGATTCAAAAGCAGATGGCAAATACAATTGAGAGACTAGTAGAAGTGTAAAATTCAGTTTTTCACCGGAAAAAAAATTGCAGTTGCTTTCCTATTGACTAATGGCTTCTGGTTGGTTTGCATGTGGGATATGAAGTGCCAGACTTCAACAACTGATGAGTACTCTGGGGATGCCTTTGAGGTGCCAGGGAGTGTTGGCAGCTGAGGCAAGGAGACATAATAAAGTATATAATTATGGTGCATTACAAATGAATCAGCACCCTTCATGGGAAAACAGTGATTTTTTTTTTGTTAACCCTTTTATTTCCAGTGTTGATGATCTCTTCATGTATGACTGCATCGCTGCAGGCAAGAAGTCTCAAGAAGACGGAGGGTGAGAGATTTTGTATAAACTCTTTATTACCTTTTCAGAGGATGCATCATTCCTCTGATGATGTGGTGTCAACTAGAATAAAGTGAATAAATTAGGAATGCCTAGTGATGTGAGATGACTGGCTTAATTTCTAGTTGTGTGTCATCTGTTTTGCTAACTTATGTATTTTGAGTCTTACTCTTGCTTAGAGAGGGTATGATGGTGAAAGATTGTTTAAAAGGAACATGGGCAACTTAATCAATGTTTCTATGTGATTTTATCTAAACCAGGGATCAGCAGCGTTTGGCATGCGTTTGATTACCTGTAGCATCTGCAGGTTTGGCCGATCGCAGCTCCCATTGGCCGCGGTTCGCAGTTCCAGGCCAGTGGGGGCTGTAGGAAGTGGTGTGGGCCAAAGGATGTGCATGCCAAAGGTTGCTGACCCCTGATCTAAACTTACAAGAATTGAAAAGAAATTAGGGTGGGGGAGAAATCTATCTTTCAGTTGTACTTGGAGCATTGGACAGTACTTTACCTATAGTCAGTTCCGATGTTTCCCCTGGATGCTTAGATTTTGATCCTACATCAAGGTCTGCCAGCACAGACCTCAGCACACATGTAAGCAGATATTGATGCAGGGACTGGACCCACAGTCTGTTTCCTCATGTTTCCTCAAGTCTTTTCCACAGAAACAGGAGAGAGAAACTTTCAAAATAGGAAAACCTGATTATAAAGCTACAAAACTGAAGGTAGATATTTAAGTGCAGGTACAGTGCTTCAAAGTCCTGTTTTAAAATTAGATTTCTACTTGACTATACCCCTCTAGATAGTGTTTTAATTATTTTCTTTTGAATAAGTGGAATTTAGATCTAACTTTCTAGATTTAGTTTAGGTGTTAGGGCAGTCAAGCAATTAAAAAAATTAATTGTGATTAATCAGGCGATTTATCGCGCTGTTAAACAGTAATAGAATACCATTTATTTAAATATTTTTGGATGTTTTCTACATTTTCAAATATATTGATTTTAATTACAATACAGAATACAAAATGTACAGTGCTCACTTTATATTTATTTTTATTACAAATATTTGCACTTTAAAAAAAAACAAAAGAAACAGTATTTTTCAGTTCCCCCATTACAGGTACTGTAGTGCAATCTCTTTAGCATGAAAGTGCAACTTACAAATGTAGATTTGTTGTTGTTGTTGTTGTTGTTATATATCTTCACTGAAAAATAAAACAGTGTAAAACTTTGGAGCCTACAAGTCTACTCAGTCCTACTTAAGACAGACATGTTTGTTTACATTTTGGGGGATATAATGCTGCTTGCTTCTTATTTACATCACCTAAAAGTGAGAACAGGCCTTCGCATGGCACTGTTATAGCCGGCATCGCACAATATTTCCATGCCAGATGTGCTAAAGATTTGTATGTCCTGTCATGCTTCAGCCACCATTCCAGAGGACATGCGTCCGTGCTGATGATGGGTTCTGCTCGATAACTATTCAAAACATGCGAACCAATGCATGTTCATTTTCATCATCTGAGTCAGATGCCACCGGTAGAAGATTGATTTTCTTTTTTGGTGGTTCGGGTTCTGTAGTTTCTGCATCGGAGTATTGCTCTTTTAAGACTAATGAAAGCATGCTCCACATCTTGTCCTTCTCAAATTTTGGAAGGCACTTCAGATTCTTAAACCTTGGGTCTAGTGCTGTAGCTATTTTTAGAAATCTCATATTGGTAACTTCTTTGTGTTTTGTCAAATCTGCAGTGAAAGTGTTCTTAAATTGAACAACATGTGCTGGGTCATCATCCGAGACCGCTATAACATGAAACATATGGCAGAATGCGAGTAAAACAGAGCAGGAGGTATACAATTCACCCCAAGGAGTTCAGTAACAAATTTAATTTACACATTATTTTTTTATGAGCATCATCAGCATGGAAGTTGAAATGGTGGCCAAAGCATGAAGGGGCATATGAATCATTTTGTAGCCAGCATTGCAAGGTATTTACATGCCAGATACGCTAAAGTGCTATGCAAATGCTTGTTCTCACTTTCAGGTGACATTGTAAATAAGAAGCAGGCAGTATTATCTCCCATAAATGTAAAGAAACTTGTTTGTCTTAGCGGTTGGCTGAACAAGAAGTAGGACTGAGTGGACTTGAAGGCTCTAAAGTTTTACCTTGTTTTGTTTTTCAGTGCAGTTATGTAACAGAAAAAAAAATCTACATTTGTAAATTGCACTTTCGTGATAAAGAGATTGCGCTACAGTACTTGTATTAGGTGAATTGAAAAAGATTATTTCTTTTGGTTTTTTACAGTGCAAATATAGTTTCAAAAAGAAACAAAGTGAGCACTGTATATTTTGAATTCTGTGTTGGAATTAGTCAATATATTTGAAACTGTAGAAAAACATTCAAAAATATTTAATACATTTCAATTTGGATTCTGTTATTTAACTGCGATTAAAACGGCGATTAATCGCCATTAACGCTGTTGGCATTTTGATAAGTTTCTCTTTTAAGTAAATATGTTTAAAGCTGTCTGTTCAGGAATAAACCATTTTCTCCTTTCTGTATTTTAGACAGGATGGACAGCCAGGAGTTAAAGCAAGTGATGATATTCTTGCTTTTGCCTTCTCCTCATCAGGAGGCTATTTTGCTTTGACTGATGACAACAAACGTCTGGTTCTTTTTCGTACTAAGCCTTGCTGGGAATGCCTGAGTGTCAGGTAAGGAAGCAGGATATTGAGTGTCCGTGTATTATAAATTGGAATGACTGCTGATATTTAGAGTGTTAAAATGGCAGAATTTGGGGCACAGCTGTTTGTTACTACTGGCTTCTCCTTCTTTCCTTTAACTTGCTTGAGTGAATTTAATGCTGGTGGAACTGAGGGCCTGTGTTAAGAGGTTAAGCTGGAAATGGTGTCTGTACTCTACAAGCTTCCCTCTAAAAGTTTTCAATTTTCCTCCATTTTGACTTTCATCCTCCCTCCCCCCCCCCCCCCACAAAAGCCCATTAACCACACTAGCTTTGGGAAGGCAAGCTTTTGTCCAAGGGTATAAGAAAAAAAAATCTCTTCACTTGTTACAAAAAGTATCTTTTGGATATTTAAAAACTGAGCCCCTTTCTGCTCTGTGTGAACACTAAATCTTAAAGAACCACACACTCATTAACCTGAGCACTACTCCAGCTACCGACGTAATCCAAGACAGGTTTGTGGGAAAGAAGATGTTAGGGAGCTTCTGGAGACTGTTCTAAAAATCTGTTCTTATGTACAAGTTATGCATTGCATGCTTTCTCTTCTCTAATCCCCTCCTTTTGAAAGAAGTACAATCTCTTGCTGTCCACTAGAGGTCCTCCTATAATAAATCTTTCTCTGTTGATTGTGATAGTTTTCTATATGAAGACACGTAGGACTTTTCAAAAGCAAAGTCTTGGCTAATGAAGTTTCCACTTTTATTGATCTCTGAAGAATGCTAGATTCTTATCCCATCTACAAAGCAGAATGGAACTATATTATTGGATTCCCCCCTCAGTTCTACCTGTAGATGATGGACCTTTAGTGTTTTGCCCAGTGTCATATAGGAAGTCTGTAGAAGATCTAGAAATAATAGAAAGGAACTCCTATTATTGTGCGTTAACCTCAAGGTCATCCTTCTTTTCTTGTGATTAGGGTTATATGCACCCTAATAAATTAAAGTAACATCAGCTTGCAGCAAAAAACAATCTTTTATAAAGGATTGAAGTAGTTTCAAGTACTACATCTGCCCTCGAGTCCCCTGCTATTGAGTCGACCTTGAGTCCCCGTCCCCCCCCACCCCCCCGAATCCAACTTCCTGTCTTCTGACAATCACATTTTCCCATTTTAAAAATATTTGTTCCCTCTTGCTGCATTGGAGACCTACACAAAGAAAAGGAGAAATGGAATAATTGCATGGTGCAGTCGTGCACAGGTAAACAAACAATGCTCTAATCTCTTTTGGTCAGTCTTATAAAAAGTAAATATACGCATTACAAATTGAGAAGTGATAAGTTGTTGAGATCCTGCATCACTTTCTGATCAGTACTTTTTCACTGTGGAAAACCATGGTCTCAGATATCTAATTAGCATCTCAGGGTATGTCTACACTGTGATTAAAAACCCGCAGCTGGCCTGTGCCAGCCGACTCAGGCTCATGGGGTTCGACCTAAGGGGCTGTTTATATTATGGTATTAAAATTTGGGCTCCAGCTGCAGCCTGAGCTCTGGGACCCGCACACCTCGCAGGGTCCTAGACCCCGGGCGCCAGCCTGAGCCCGAACGTCTACACTGCAATTAAACAGCCCCTTAGCCTAAGCTCTCTGAGCCCGAGTCAGCTGGCAAGGGCCAGCCGTGGATTTTTAATTGCAGTGTAGATATACCTTCAGAATCTGTGACTTTGTTGCTGGCACATAACTCTGCAGTTTTAAATTACATTTTACTGCGTGAATTTTGATTAATCTCACCACAGAGCCTACTTATCTCTTGTCGTTGTTTTAGAGTTTCTGCTTTAGCTCTGGTGAGAGTGATAACCATTCTATGCAAATATTGCTGCTGTTGTATGCAGTCAGACCCCAAGTCTAGGCTGACTTTAGCCAGAACTATTGTGATTTTTTATCTCTGTTTCCTCATGCATCCACTTCTTCTCACTGCCCCAAAGGAATAGTACAGTCCTCTGTCTTGTTTTTGTCTTCTTTAACTCTGAGGAGTACAGTATGATTCCTGGATTTTCAGTTTTCTGCTAGACTGTCAGCCTGGAACCCAGGTGGAGTTTGTCAGGAATTCTGAAACAGCACTTTCTTCCATTAGGAAACTGGGAATACCAAAAAAACCCAACAATCATTGCATGGGAAGATAACTCTAAAATAAATTTGAGCTCCACATTCTGGTGTGAGATGAAATCAATATTGGCTGTTTGTGGCTATATATATATATATATATATATATATATATATATATATATATATATATATATATATATATATAGCAAGCCTAATACAATGCTGGCACCTGCTGGAGAGTCATTTAAACCCAAGAACTTCTGTATCTGCTGCATAGCAATAAAGGTAGGGCCAAAAAAAAAAATCCCATATGTTGTAGTAAGTATCCAGCTAGTCAGCAAGCTAGAAAGTAACCTATTCCTATACTGGTACATCCTAAAGCTGTAATGAACTCATAGTTGGTAGCGTCTTATAAACCATAAGGATGTGAAAAACAGCTTACTTTAAAAATCCTAAAATGACAGTGGAGTATATTGACTTAAGCCCTATATAATGCTTTTTTCACCCTAGGGGTCATTGCATTTCAATAGTGGGTGAGGTCCTTATTTACCCAGGAGTCTTTAAGCATAAATTAATGCACAGTTGCACTGAGCAATTTGGATGAAAAGTCATCTAGAAATAAAAAAATAATAGCAGCAGTAATAATTATTAAACTATAAATACAGTTTTTAAAGCAAAATAACAGTGAAATCTGTTTTCAAACTCACCTGCCAATTATCAGGTAGTTGTCCATGATCTTATCTGCCTTGTGAAAGTTGACAAAATCATAATTAAGGCTACGATATAGTTACAGATGTTACAGATTCTGTGACTTTACTGGACCTCTATGACTTCTAGGGCTTCAGGAGGAGAAGACAGGACTGTGTGCCCCTGCTCTGCAACTGGAGCTGGCTGAAACCAGGACCCTGCTGCTCCATCCCTGTGGCTTCCACTGGGGGGCTGCAGCCGGGGCTGTGCGCCCCAGCTCCTTGGCATCCTATGCTTGGTGGGGACTGCAACTGGGGCTGCGTGCCTCAGCCCTACAGCGCCCCTCGCCTGGTGGGGACTGCAGAAGGGGGCCGCACATCCCTCGCCTGGTGGGACCTGCAGCCAAGGCTTAGCAGGGGCTGAGGTGGGGCTGCGCACCCCTGTCCTGCAACTGCAGCCAGCTCTGGAGCAAGGGCTGTGTGCGGCCCTTGCAGGCAGCATCCTCTCCTTCCCCCCCCCCTCCCCCCACCAACTCCATTCCTCCCCCTACCTAACCCTGCCCCCTGGTTATTTTTAGTAAAGTAATGGACAGGTCATGGGCTCCGTGAATTTTTGTTTATTGCCTATGACCTGTTTGTGACTTTTACTAAAAATAACCATGATAAAATCTTAACCTTAATCATAATCACAAATTAGTGATCCTGTATTGGGCTTAAGTGGCGATCAGCTGTTGCAAGGGAAACTCTGAACTTAAATCCTGGTGACTAAGTGTACTACAAGTGCATAGCTGAGCCCTTGTCTTATTTCTTGCAAATCTTCATAAGAACCTCATAAGGTGCAAAAGGGTGAGGGAGTCTGCTGTGTGTAAGGTTCATCTGAGTCTGCTCCCTTCTGTGCACCTTAAAACCTGCACAGATGGGGATGATGCATATTTATCTAGCTATGATGCTCCTAAGGCTCACATCAGAGGGGCTTCTCTTGCAGTAAGATGCATGAGACAGGGTGTTCTGGTGGTAGCTAGCCAAATAGCACCAGTACATGGAATTTACACGTTATTGACAAGATATTGCAAATCAGAAGAGCTTCCAAGTCTCTCTCCCCATAGTTTTTATGCACGTTTTATTTGTGTGGTTTTTATTTTATGTTAGGCAAGTCCATCCAGTTTTATTTGGAAAATAAGAACGGCCATACTGGGTCAGACCAATGGTCCATCTAGCCCAGTAACCTGTCTTTCGATGCTAGATGCTTCAAAGGGAATGAACAGAACCGCGCAATCATCAAGCGATCCATCCCCTGTTGTCCAGACCCAGCTTCTGGCAGTCAGAGGTTTAGGGATACCTAGAGCATTGGGGTTGCCTCCCTGACCATCTTGGCTAACAAGTTCCACAGGTTGATGGTGTGAAGAAGTACTTCCTTTTTGTTTGTTTTAATCCTGCTACCTTTTAATTTCATTGGTTCCTCTATTGTGTGAAGGCATAAATAAATAACACTTCCTTAGTCACTTTCTTCATATCATTCATGGTTTGGTAGACATCTACCATATCTCTCCTTGGTAGTCTTTTCTCTAGTTTGAATAGTCCCAGCCTCTTTAATCTCTCCGCATATGGAACAGCTTCCATACCCTTAATCATTTTTGTTGCCCTTCTCTGTACCTTTTTCCATTTATAATGTATCTCTTTTTTTGAGATGAGGTGACCAGAACTGCAGGCAATATTCAAGCTGTGAGCATACCATGGATTTATATAGTAGCACTTTGAAAGTTACTCTCTTATTATCTATTCCTTTCCTTTTGGTTCCTAAGATTCTGCCATTTTTGACTGCCGCTGCACAGTGAGCAGATGTTTTCAGAGAACTACCCCAATGACTCTACAATCTCTTTCTTGAGTGGTAACAGCTAATTTAGACTCTGTCATTTTGTATAAAGAAAAGGAGTACTTGTGGCACCTTAGAGACTAACAAATTTATTTGAGCATAAGCTTTCGTGAGCTACAGCTCACTTCATCGGATGCATTACTCACGAAAGCTTATGCTCTAATAAATTTGTTAGTCTCTAAGGTGCCACAAGTACTCCTTTTCTTTTTGCGAATACAGACTAACACGGCTGCTACTCTGAAATTTACCATTGTGTTGCTCAGTCACCCAGTTTTGTGAGATGCCTTTGGAGAACATTAAGCCTGCATAGTTAAACAAGGAAGTCAGGAAATGCCAAAATTAGGTTTACACATACAACTTTCATTATATCTCTTCATACACATGGTCATCCAATTCACTAAATGCCCCAATAACAATGTGGGTGAAACCAAAGTATCGCTATTCTCTCAAATGAAATCTCAAAGAAAAATAATAAGACGAAAACACCATTTCACCTGTGGGCGAACACATCACAAAACGATCATTCTGTATTTGACCTCTCAGTCCTCATCCTCAAAGGAAACCTGCACAACACTTTCAAAAGACAAGTATGAGAGCTTAATAACTTTAGTAGACACTAACAATTATGGTCTTAATAAAGACATTGGATTTATGGTTTATTACAATAAACTGTAACTCACTAATCCTTTTTTTTTCTTTTTTTTTTTAAGTCCTATGACTGCGGAGGTGTTAATAGGCCACTTCAGTTTGATGTTCTCTTACAATATGTGTTAACTACTTACCGTAAACAATCTGTTTCACTATTCTATTTAGCTGTGATACCAAGACCTTTTCCAGACATGAAGAAGATAGCTCAAAAGCTTGTTTCTTTCACCAACAGAAGTTAGTCCAAAAAAATATGATCTCATTCACCTTATGTCTCTGATCATACTGAATGTGGTCACAATATCTATCACAGTATCTGTGGGGACTATATCATATTAAATATGAGTGTTCTGTGTATCACTTGGCAAAGAATTGTGTTCAGTTCCATGTGGGAGGGTTTCCACAGCTCTTTCTGGAACTAAAAACAGCATGTGTGAGGGTGGGGGGGAGGCATGGTAGCATAGAAAGGAGTGATAATTGCCGTCCCTTGGATTGTAAACAGCTACAGAAAAGTGTCTCCCTCTGGGATGGTTTGCATATATTGCTTCAAACAGGTATCAGGTTTCAGAGTAGCAGCCCTGTTAGTCTGTATTTGCAAAAAGAAAAGGAGGACTTGTGGCACCTTAGAGACTAACAAATTTATTTGAGCATAAGCTTTCGTGAGCTACAGCTCACTTCATCGGATGCATTCAGTGGAAATACAGTGGGGAGATTTATATACGCACACAGAGAACACGAAACAATGGGTGTTACCATACACTCTGTAAGGAGAGTGATCACTTAAGATGAGCTATTACCAGCAGGTAGGGAGGGTGGGGGGGAGGAAGAAAACCTTTTGTGGTGATAATCAAGGTGGGCCATTTCCAGTAGTTGACGAGAATGTCTGAGGAACAGTGTGGGGGGGAAATAACATGGGGAAATAGTTTTACTTTGTGTAATGACCCATCCTCTCCCAGTCTCTATTCAAGCCTAAGTTAATTGTATCCAGTTTGCAAATTAATTCCAATTCAGCAGTCTCTCGTTGGAGTCTGTTTTTGAAGTTTTTTTGTTGAAGAATAGCCACTCTCAGGTCTGTAATCGAGTGACCAGAGAGATTGAAGTGTTCTCCAACTGGTTTTTGAATGTTATAATTCTTGACTTCTCATTTGTGTCCATTGATTCTTTTACGTAGAGACTGTCCAGTTTGACCAATGTACATGGCAGAGGGGCATTGCTGGCACATGATGGCATATATCACATTGGTAGATGCGCAGGTGAACGAGCCTCTGATAGTGTGGCTGATGTGATTAGGCCCTGTGATTGTGTCCCCTGAATAGATATGTGGACACAGTTGGCAAAGGGCTTTGTTGCAAGGACAGATTCCTGGGTTAGTGGTTCTGTTGTGTGGTGTATGGTTGCTGGTGAGTATTTGCTTCAGGTTGGGGGGCTGTCTGTAAGCAAGGACTGGCCTGTCTCCCAAGATCTGTGAGAGTGATGGGTCGTCCTTCAGGAAAGGTTGTAGATCCTTGATGATGCGTTGGAGAGGTTTTAGTTGGGGGCTGAAGGTGATGGCTAGTGGCGTTCTGTTATTTTCTTTGTTGGACCTGTCCTGTAGTAGGTGACTTCTGGGTACTCTTCTGGCTCTGTCAATCTGTTTCTTCACTTCAGCAGGTGGGTACTGTAGTTGTAAGAATGCTTGATAGAGATCTTGTAGGTGTTTGTCTCTGTCTGAGGGGTTGGAGCAAATGCGGTTATATCGTAGAGCTTGGCTGTAGACAATGGATCGTGTGGTGTGATCTGGGTAAAAGCTGGAGGCATGTAGGTAGGAATAGCGGTCAGTAGGTTTCTGGTATAGGGTGGTGGTTATGTAACCATCGCTTATTAGCACTGTAGTGTCCAGGAAGTGGATCTCTTGTGTGGGCTGGTCCAAGCTGAAGTTGATGGTGGGATGGAAACTGTTGAAATCGTGGTGGAATTCCTCAAGGGCTTCTTTTCCATGGGTCCAGATGATGAAGATGTCGTCAGTGTAGCGCAAGTAGAGTAGCGGCATTAGGGGACGAGAGCTGAGGAAGCGTTGTTCTAAGTCAGCCATAAAAATATCAGAATCCCAAGGGGGAAAAGTGTTTTTTATATAAAAGGCTGAGTTTAAACAGACTAAGGGGACTTTTTTGACTCAAATAACCTTTGGGCCAAAGGGTGACCCAACCTGCTGGAGTGTTAGACTGGAACCTACTGGGGTCTCTAGAGGACTGATGGGTGATCTCAGGTAAGTATTTAGTATGCATGTAGGTGTTTTGTAGTATGCATGTAGTAGCTGTGTGGTCACTGCTGGCTTATGCTGGTCATAGCCCTTGGAGAGAAAGCAAAGCACAGGGGCTGAATTGAGAGCTTGTCTGTAGTGAAGGTGCTACTATGCCAATAGGAGAGCTCCTCCCGTCAACATAGTTATTCTATCTCCATGAGAGGCAGTAACTGTGTCAGAGGGAGAAGCTGTCTACACAGGGGGTTAGGTTGGTATAACTACGGCACTCGGAGGTGTGGATTTTTCACACCTCTGCTTGACATAATTATACCAATATACATCTGTAGTGTAGACCTGGCCTCACTCAGACCTGCTTGCTGGGTAGAATTGCAGTGAACAGCAACCTAAAGCTCTGATATGGAAAAAGGAGGGACATGAGTTTCTGCTCAGAGAGGTAAAGGCTAGAGGCCTGAGATCTGGGGGGACATTTCTGGAACGGACCACGGAGAGGGGTTAAAGATGCTGTTATCTTGAAACTGATGTGGTGGAAGTGTGTGAGATCTATGGTGGTGTGAATTGGTGAGTGCCAACTGCAGTGAAAGCAAATGCTGTAGGAAAGGAATAGTGAAAAGAGAGAGAAGAAAATGAGTTGCGAACAGCTGAAGAATGCTCAGCAGTTGATCTTGTGTGCATAGCAGGGACTGACTTTTTCTGATCAGAAGAAATCTGAGTTGGCTGCACTCTTATGACTCAAGAGGAAGAGATACCTGTCGCAAACAGGGACCGAAAGGCCATGTCAAAATCTCTCTGAATATCTCTAATCATGACCATTTTTTTTTTCTTTCAGGTCTGTTGTTAGAAGATGCACTTCTCTGATTATTACAGCTGCAGAGGATAAGATTCTGGTTGCAGACAAGTCTGGTGATGTTTATTCTTATTCAATAACAGAACCACAAAAAGGAGGAAAGGTTGAGCTTGGGCACTTGTCCCTGCTCTTGGATGTGGTATGTTTGTTTGTTAACTGGGTTTTCACGCAACCTGTTTCTTTTCCCTTAAAGAAGTTTTAGCATTATGTTATTCATATGCTAAGTTCAGGACTTTCAAAAAAACCTCATTTCTTTGTATAAGCTAGACTGAAAAACAGCATCTTTTTCCCCTCTGAGTTCTTATCAGAACACAAACGCAGGAGGCAAGGAGAACAGTTTGCAGAGGGAATGCAGTGAGTAGATCTTCCGTTAGTGTAATTTTTAAGAGCTCTTGTTTTTATTATGGAATCATAGAATTTAGAGATGCAATTCACTTATGAGGTCTTCCAGTCTAGCCTGTCAATGTGGCACTGCAATATTTTAGTGCTTAGTCCATTTTTAAATGCAACAAGGCTTCCTTTGTGCGCCTTCTGGAGGTTATTGGCTTTGATAAACTCAACAATATTCCTGCCTTTGGCTACTGCTTCTTTACTACTTATCAAAAAGGCTTGGGGCTTGCATTCTAAATGTAAATTGTGGCTTTCTGCTTGCACGATACGTTCAAAATCATGAAACTAATGTATTTGGATTTATTGCTTAATCATTAGTTATAAAGCAGCACATCAAGAGACATCCTGAGCTGTCTGTGCTGTGTGCTTATTTTGTGCCAACAGGCGCTGAGTCCTGATGACCAGTATATCCTAACTGCGGACAGAGATGAGAAGATTCGAGTCAGTTTGACTAGAGCGCCACATAACATCGTATCTTTCTGTCTGGGGCACAGAGAGTAAGTTTGTAGAGCTGTCCGCTGTATTTAAGGGCTGGCTAGAGGAGAGCGGTTTCTGTTTGGAGCAATAACTAGATTCTGGGCTAAAGAAACTCCCCACGCTGTAGTGTTTTAGTCCAGGATACAGTTATAACTTAGTTTGTGGCAAGGACCATCTTTTTGTTGTGTGTTTGTGCAGCACCTAGCACAATGGGTTCCTGGTCCATGACTAAGGCTCCTAAGGAGCTACAGCAATAAATATAATAACTGAGTCAATATGCAAGGCAGAACATAGGGGGAGCTCACTGTAGGGAGAAGAGGATATAAGCAGGGTCTAAAGCAAGAGAGATTGCGGGGGAAGCACAAAGTAAAGGAGAATACAGGGAGCACATCTCCCTCTCCCCTGTTTAAAAGCAAAGCGAGAGTGCTCTTTCCTTTCCCTGATCTCCTCATTGAGTGTTGAGGTTAGGGACATGGGTACCTGAAGAGGAGAGCTGTAGAAGAAAGTGGTGCTTGGTTGGAGAGATTTTAGGGCTCCAATCCTTGCTATCTATTGGTGTCACAACAGTAGCATTAGATGGGGGACTTCCAATTAGGGTACTTTCTCTTCCCCTATCACCTTCTTTAGCTTACAGGAAGATTTGTGCTCCCTGCCCCAGCATCCCCTCTCCAGTCAGGAGGGAAGATAAATACCTGAATAGATTTTTATGGAAAATCTTCTGATATGCAGGAAATTGCAGTGGTATTTCAAAGCCTTCTTCAGAACACACTGCCTTCCCATTTAGATTTGTTTTGACGTTAACATACATTCTCCATCATGGTTAATAGAGGTTCTCCATTATTCTGGCCTTCGTAGGCATAGTACAGTGAGCACCAGAGAAATGCCCCTGCATAGCATTGCACGATGTCGTATGCTCACACACACACTTCTGCTTGTCTGGCTCTGGTGCTGCTTGGGGGCACACATATTTTCAAATGTTTTTCTTCACTTGTTCCCATTCACGTGCAATGAGGTATCAACACACATCATCAGGAACAGGAGTTAAAGGAGAGTGGTGCTCTATTGGATATGCTGCAGTTACCTCAGCCCAGTCTAATTTAACTGCAGTGGAGTTGCATCATACGCGCATTTAACTTATGCGAATTCAACTATACGCGCTCGGCAAAAAAAAAGAGAGAGAGAGAGAGAGAAAAAATAACAATTTAAATAGTGCAGGCTGAGCGGGGCCGGTGGCAGGTATCCCAGCCTGGCAGCAGGGCGAGCGGCTCAGCCCGCTTGCCAGTCTGGGGTTCCGTCCGCTGGCTCCTGCCGCTGGGGTCCCAGCCGCTGGCCCCGCTCAGCCCGCTGCTGGCTGAGTGAATGGAACCCCAGGCGGGCAGCAGGCTCAGCACGGTTGGCAGCGGGGACCTTAGGCCGGCAGCGGGCTGAGCCGTTCAGCCTGCTGCTGGTCTGGGGTTCATAG
This sequence comes from Dermochelys coriacea, assembly GCF_009764565.3. Classification (NCBI taxonomy): domain Eukaryota; kingdom Metazoa; phylum Chordata; order Testudines; family Dermochelyidae; genus Dermochelys; species Dermochelys coriacea. The sequence continues at coordinate 157,809,825 of NC_050068.2, forward strand.
ATAGATTCATAGATATTAAGGTCAGAAGGGACCATTATAATCATCCAGTCTGACCTCCTGCACAGTGCAGGCCACAGAATCTCACCCACCCACTCCTGCGATAAACCTCTCACCTATGTCTGAGCTATTGAAGTCATCAAATCATAGTTTAAAGACTTCAAGGAGCAGAGAATCCTGTAAGAAGTGACCCGTGCCCCATGCTACAGAGGAAGGCAAAAAACCTCCAGGGCCTCTTCCAATCTGCCCTGGAGGAAAATTCCTTCCTGACCCCAAATATGATGATCAGCTGAACCCTGAGCATATGGACAAGATTCACCAGCCAGATACCCAGGAAAGAATTCTCTGTAGTAACTCAGATCCCACCCCACCTAACATCCCATCACAGGCCACTGGGCCTATTTACCATGAATTTTTAAAGATCAATTAATTGCCAAAATCATGTTATCACCATCATACCATCTCCTCCATAAACTTATCGAGTTAAATCTTAAAGCCAGATAGGTCTTTTGCTCCCACTGCTTCCCTTGGAAGGCTATTCCAAAACTTCACTCCTCTGATGGTTAAAAACCTTCGTCTAATTTCAAGTCTAAACTTCCCGATGGCCAGTTTATATCCATTTGTTCTTGTGTCCACATTGGTACTGAACTTAAATAATTCCATCCGCTGGCTCCTGGCAGCCGGGATCCTGGCCGCCAGCCCCGCTCAGCCCGCTGCCGGTCTGGGGTTCCGTCCGCCAGCTCCTGCCAGTGGGGTCCCAGCCGCCAGCCCCGCTCAGCCCACTGCTGGCTGAGTGAACGGAACCCCAGGCCGGCAGCAGGCTCAACGCAGCTGGTGGCCGGTCTGGGGTTCCGTCTGCTGGCTCCTGGCAGCCGGGATCCTGGCTGCTGGTCCTGTTCAGTCCACTGCCGGCCTGGGGTTCTGCTCACCCAGGCCGGCAGGGGCCTGAGCTGGGCTGGCAGCCGGGACCTGTAGTGTGCTATTAAAAATGGGCTCATGTGCCACCTTTGGCACGCATGCTGTAGGTTGCCAACCCCTGTTCTAGTGTATGCTGTACTTTATGGGTGATTTGAGGGATTTTCAAGGGATATTTTGACATACGTAATTTTCATCTTACGTGCTGACCTTAGAACCTAACCCCCGCGTAAGATGTGACTCCACTATACTGAAACTTTTAATAAAGTGCTAACAATACAGTTAAATAAGATATTTAAATATCTTAATACTAATGTTAATTAATATCACTTTTGACTGTCGAATTTTTCCGCGTAGATTTTAGACATTTCTTTGGAAACTGCATAATTTTTAAATTAATGTCAAAGATCTTAAATAGCCTTGAACTCAAGGCTTTTGTTTTGTATTTACATTGTTGTGTTTGATCTCTGCTTATTGTATTAACAGTTGTATCTTTAATGAACATAAGAGTTTTGATGATCAAAAAAGACATTGCCTGTAAGTGGGAGTTAGTGTGCTTGGACAAACAACTCCATTAACAATTCCACAATAGAAAGGCATTTAATACAATTGGCGCGCACACTTCTAAAAATTCATTATTTAAATATGATAATGAATCAGTTGGGGATTCAGAGCTTTTCTCACTTGAGTTCTCCTGTTTTTGAATGGTGTGTATTTTTATTTAAATTTATTTTTGTAATTGAAATTGCAGCATTATGCCTCCATGCACCTGCAGTTACTGCTTTGTAACTAGCAAAATTCACTTGATATTTTAATTGGCTTTAAATTGTTTATTTTCAGAAGCAAGAGTTCCCCCTTTAAAAACAAAAACAAAACTCAAACGTATGTTCTAACCTGTGCAGTGCATTAACGGCAGCATTTTACGTTGGTGCACGTGACCCCTGGGTTAGTGAGGAACTTTGGACATTCTTTGTGGATTCATAAGGACTCTAAGGAGTATCCTGGTGGAAGTTGCAATATTATAAGCTCCTTAAAGTTACTGAGATTCCTAACTGGATGCAGCTAATCCTAGAAAGGACAGTGGGGAAATAGTTAAATGGATTGGTTGCCCTAAAGTTGAGTAGATGGTACTTTGGATGGTCCTCAGCTGCTATGAGGGAACCCTCATGCGCTGATGCTCCGACTTCACTAATTAAAAACAAAATCTATATTGTATGTGTTTTTTTTAATTTTGTTTATAATTGATCCATGAGCATGATACAAATATATTTGTAAATCTAATTCCGTGTGCATATTCTGATCTAAATGACTAAAAACATATTCACACAGGCAGCACTGTGTTCCCCAGTTAAAAGGAGATCAATAGAATTCCAAGAATTCAATAAAGTAAGCACTTCTTGTATTATGTGGAATATTTTTCCAGGAATATTAGTGATATCATGAATATACTATCTCTGTGTGCCAGTTAGTTTGAGGGGGAAAAGCTACCTTTTTTTTCCTGTAACTTACGTCTTTCTGTTGCCTTCTTAAAATATACGTAATGGATGACAGTGTAACCTTAAAATATGCTTACTATTATATTGGTACTCTGTTTACACTTACACTACACATAAATGTTGAACTCTTAACTTTTTTCCCTTTAGGTTTGTAAGCAGAATATTTGTAATACCAGACTATCCAGATCTTATGCTATCAGCTTCTGGGGTATGTATTCTGATCCTTCGAAAAAAGTGTCAATTTTATGAGTCAGACTTCAGTTGTCTGCTTGTTTTGCAAGGATTTGGTTTCTGTAGAGGTGGAAGACTTGCATTCAGTTCCACTCCCAACAACATTCTACTCTGGGTTTGATCTTTCTATTGTTAGTAAGATAGCGGTGATATGATCTCCGTTTACGGTAATGCCAATTGCTTATTAGGGAAAACATAGTTGGTTCTTAGTTCCCAGACAAGAACTGAAATTGAAATTTCTAATGATGGAAGCACTTTCACCATATCAGTTTTTTAATTAAAAGCGGAACTCCACTAACTCATAGAAATGTCAGGAATGCTCTGCAAGTTACGAATGCTGTGAACAGTGTAGTGACCTAAAATGTATTGAAATACTCATCTTGGTGTAGTGCTGAGGTTTGGGATGGAGGAAATATTGGCCTATCTGAATTTGGTTGCAGTTATGGTTAGCTGTCTCCATATTAGCTGGCCCTATCTCCTACTCTGAGTAGGAATCACATTCAAAGATGAGCACTGAGCGTTCTGAAGTGCTAAATGACAGTATCTAGAAGGTCCAATGGAACATGTTAAGCCTACTTTTAGTTTAAATTTAATGTTAATTTATAGTTACATGCATTTTAAATATTGTTAATTTTCAATATTTCTACTCTTTTTCTTCTTGCCATTGGTCTCCACTTTTAGTGTGACTCACCTTTTGTTTTCTATCCACTTCTGCTTTCTTTCTTTCTTTCTTTCTTTCTTTCTTTCTTTCTTTCTTTCTTTCACTTCTGAGGTTTTATTCTTTATAGAGATTTAAAAAAATAGCTGTACTGTATTTTTGTGTTCAGCTTCTGCACACTCAAGGTTTCTTTGTTCCAAGGCTTCTTTCTGTGAGGTTGTAGCATCAGCTTAATCTGTGCATTCTTCCTGCTTTTCACATGATTTCTAGTTCTTTGGGATGGAGAAATCACACAGTCCTCACCAATTCTTCAGGATTAACTCTTGCTTCAGAGTATTGACAAATTAATTATCAAGGGACTATTCAACAATTGAGGTAGATTAAACATTGGGTGGACCAGCCAGCCATGACAGTTAATGTCCCTCTAACAATTGATAAGCATTAGAATCCCGGATATTTTTCCTTAGAGCATTTAAGATGAACTAACGTGTTTGGAGTCTTAATCAAACTTCTCCTCCTTGCAAGACTTTCTGAATTGTAAGTCATGTGGTTGTAGAAAGAGCAAGAGTTGTTTTTATCAGTAGCACCACATGACAACTCCAGACCCAGAAAGAATGAACAATTGGAGGTGATTCCAGTCCTCTGAGAGGGGAAACAATATTCTCTATTAATGTGTATGCAGCTCAAACCTCTAGTCTAACTAATACTAATGAACTGCACAAGGGGGGAGAATACACTCCAGAACTGAAGTCTGTAATGTTGTGGTAACTGTGATATCTTTTTATTTGATTTCTTCCTATTGCATGCCCACAGGTCCTGTATTTTGTTCCCACGCAGTATCTTTCTGAGCAATTCCCATGTTAGTCCCTGGCTTTGTTATGTTCATAGGGAGGCAACTTCAGTGATATTTCTCAGAACAGAGTTTAATCTCAAAGATAACTAAATTCATTGAGGGCTTTCTCCATCACTAAATTTATAATCCAAAGAATTCGGGTACTGTACAAGGGTGGGTGAGGGAAAGAGCAACCTAAGAAGAGTGTCATTAAGATGGTGAGTGCGTAACACGCTTACTGTTGTGCTATTTATGAGACGCTCAAAATCCACTCATCCAGCAACCTAATTTCCACTACAAAGAAAAAATAACTTTTTTGTATGCTTGAATAACTTAGAATTGAGCTGAATTATGTTTTCATTAAAATGCCTTCATCTGCAATTTGAGAACGTTTAACCAGTTTCTTTGAGGGTTTAGAGTAGCAGCCGTGTTAGTCTGTATTCGCAAAAAGAAAAGGAGTACTTGTAGCACCTTAGAGACTAACAAATTGAAGTGAGCTGTAGCTCACGAAAGCTTATGCTCTAATAAATTTGTTAGTCTCTAAGGTGCCACAAGTACTCCTTTTCTTTTTGAGGGTTTAGAATCTCTTGCATGAAGTATCTCGAGGAGAAGTATGATTTAGCTAGCTTCTGAAGACCATGACTGGCTTCTCTGTGCCAGTGATTGTGTTAATCAACCTGTCCATTTGAATTTATTCAGGATTGTACTCTGAGACTTTGGGAATACAAAAGTGGGAAAGAAGTGCACTGCTGTCATCTAAACAGTTTGAATAAGACTGAGGCAACCAACAATGACAAGGTATGGGTATGTGATGAGTTGTGTGTGCTCCTGCTTTCATTGCACTCCTGAAACCCATGGCTTAAAAACATGTTCTGTTACTGCTTAGTATTATAACCAGCTCTTCTTTATGGTGGTGGGTGGGAGATCCTGTTTAAGTTGTAGAAACCACAGTTCATAAAGAGTGGTATTTAGGAACATAAATCTCACTGGAACTGAACAGAATTTGTGCTCCTAAGTCATGAAAGGGCTTGTCCACACAGCAATTTAGTGTGCTGCAAGCCAGGTTGTAAATCTGCAGCACTCTAGTTTGCTGTGCACTAACTGTCTGTGTGGATCCTGCTACTATACACTAAAAGTTCTATAGTGTGCTTTGACCTGCAAACATGGTAGGTCAAGCGCACTATGAAACTTTCAATGGATGGTAGTAGTCCTTGTTAGTTAGTTAGTGCACTGTAAGCAAGATCATCTGCTTTCTGTGCACTAAATTAACTTGTGGACAAGCTCTTAGGCACTTCTGAAAATGCCACCGTCTGCTTTGTGCAGTTATCCCAAAACTTGTGTTTGAAATTAAGATGAAGCTTTCAATTTGTCTGTGGTATACAAAACTTGCCCTTAAACCTAAAATTGTTAAGCAGAAACCTCTAGTGAAACTGAAAGTCTAGCATGAAGAGACTTTGAAACTAGTAAAATTATAGCTTTAACATCCCTTGAAGTTACATTTGAGCAGAAAGTTTCAAAATATTTGTAACAAATTACCAGGAGAAGTATTACCTTACTGAATTGAAACGCTGAAGTATATTTTAATTTGTACTGAAAACTCTTGGATCTGCTGGTATCCATTCTTGCCTCCACATATGATTTGTTCCATACTAGCAGCTGGAACAACACAGTATTGTCCTTACCATCTGCATTGAATCTGAGCCAGCTACCACTTAGCCTGTTCAGTCATCCATGTGTTGCGTGTCTGTGGGAAGCCATCTTTTGCTTGGTAGGTTTGTTTTTGGGTTTTGTTTTGTTTTTTTTTGTGACTGTCTAGCTCATGAGTCGGCAACCTTTCAGAAGTGGTGTGCCTAGTCTTCATTTATTCACTCTAATTTAAAAGTTTTGTGTGTCGATAATACATTTTAATGTTTTTAGATGGTCTCTTTCTATAAGTCTACAATATATAACTAAACTATTGTTGTATATAAAGTAAATAAGGTCTTTAAATGTTTAAGAAGCTTCATTTAAAATTAAATTAAAATGCAGAGCACCCCAGACCGGTGGGCAGGACTCGGGCAGCGTGAGTGCCACCGAAAATCAACTCGCATGCCGTAGGTTGCCTACCTCTGGTCTAGCTATTCTATCTTTCATTGAAACAACAAGGCTTGATCTCCTTCCGTATGAATCGGATAGGTGACACTTTTCCCTTTATTAGTTAATGTCCCGGTCTAGTTTTAGACATAGGTTTCTAGATAGTGACTTCAGGATAAAACTCGAGAGGGTTTTGCCACTTGTGGCCAATTACTCCTAAGGCACTCTTATCCCAGTGTCCAGGCTAGAATCCAAGTGCAGTATTCCATTCTGCGTTGCTAATAGTCCCCTATAGTTTCAGTTGGAGAAGGTATTCTTCACCCTCTCCCCACAGCTGAGTGCTAGCTCTCTTTAAAGGGTTTGCCATTTTCTAAGTGGTCTGTGTATGACCTCATCCTACAGGCCTGCATGTACATTCCCATCTACTTAACTGGGAGCTGAGCAGGTGGAAGGACTGTAGGATGAGGCCAAAACCTGTCAAGAGCTTTGGGATCTTTATTTGAAAAGTGATCTCTAAATGTTTTGAAAAGATTATTTAGCAAGTTCTTCTGTGTCAGAGGAATAGCGTGCAAGTCCTTCTCAAATCCACAGGTAAGCCCCCTCAGGCTGGTCCTCTGTATCGTAGAATCTAGTGCTCTGAACCTAGAATTTGCTTTTAATTGCATCCAGAGTCTCATTTCAGACAAACTTTAGAAAGCTCTTTTCCTCCCTCCACAGTAAGGAACTAGCAATTTGATGTTTTTAAACTGTCATGAAATATTAATGAAAGGAACCCTTGGAGACAGTTTTTGGACTAATACATCCTCCCGCAGACTGGTATAATTATTTACTCAGTTTGAAGGATCAGTAACACTGTTTCAGAACTATATATGCACAACCCTGAAGTCTGTAACTCATTTACTGCTACATGTAATGTTGAAAAGTACAATTAGTTTATTTTTTAAGTGGTAGTTTTCAGGAATAGTGTAACAGACTCTTGCTGTCACCTCATGTGATGTCACCTGAGTAAGTTGCTCCTCAAGAGCTGAGAGAAGCTTGGAATGGAGCACATTTACATTTCATTATGGTACCAGGAATCTACTCTTACTTTCTTTCTTACCAAGAAAAAAGTCCCAGAAAGCTTATCTGCAACATGTCACTATATCATTGCAAGCCAGCATTATTTTACAATTCTACTATACAGGTTGCATGGAAAAATAAACAGTGTCTACATCCAGATGGGTTTCTTCCAAGCCATCGTCACTTCAGGTTGAGCTCTTTCTTGAATCTGTGAGACCTCTGCTTATTACAAATTATTACAAATGAAGTAGCCTTTTTTTCCCATCTCCTCTAAAAAGCTAGCCTTGGATTGGCTCTATGTGTGTGGGATGATGGAGTCTGTCAATTAGCTTTCAAAGTTGGTGGTTTCAAATACTATTATATTGTTGCATTAATTATGTATGCTAATATACTGGTCAAACCAGACATCAGTTTTTGTTTCCAACTCTCAGTAGCACATCACAGCATTCAATACGCTATATTGCTAATATACCAAACCTTTGTTTTTTGTGTTTGCATGGCCATCAATGAATACACTGATATTAAACTCCTCACCTGCAGATTCTCAACATTCAATCAATCAGTCTCTTAGAGAATGTGTTCTCTAGTGTTAGCCCATGACTGAGGACCAGAAGAGAGCCCATGCTTCAGAAGTTTGACATTGCATTCAATGCCAGAAGTACTGAAGAAGTCACTGCTGTAACTTTGCCAGTTGTGGTATTTCCCTGTCTCATGGAGGCAACAGCTTCAGAGGATAGTGACTATCTTTGACCCATACTTCATTGTATTGTGTAAAGGAATGGTCTCACTTACTCTTGCCTTTAGAGAGTCTGCTTTTCCCGTCAGCACTTCGCAGACTGTAGTTAGTACATTAGCTACAAAGGCTTTGATTACAAGAGAGATCAGATGGGATGTCCTTGTTTTTTCTGCTGCTTCATCGGGCATTTTATAATTTTTGCTATTTGCTCACTGCGAATTCACTGAAGCTTGTGAGATGAGTGACTTGATTTGTCTTTTTATTATAATTATGCTTCATTGTAATGACAGTGTATATGAGCACAATTGATTTGTTTTCACCATCCATCAGGCCAAATAGACTTGTCTTGGGGAAATATATGGTTGTGCTGAAGTCATAGATCATCTCTTGTCATAGAATATCAGGGTTGGAAGGGACCTCAGGAGGTCATCTAGTCCAACCCCCTGCTCAAAGCAGGACTAATCCCCAATTTTTGCCCCAGATCCCTAAATGGCCCCCTCAAGGATTGAACTCACAACCCTAGGTTTAGCAGGCCAAGGCACAAACCACTGAGCTATCCTATACCTTGTGCAAAAATACAGAATCATAGAATATCAGGTTGGAAGGGACCTCAGGAGGTCATCTAGTCCAACCCGCTGCTCAGAGCGGGACCAATCCCCAATTTTTGCCTGAGATCCCTAAATGGCCCCCTCAAGAATTGAACTCACAACCCTGGGTTTAGCAGGCCAATGCTTAAACCACTGAGCTATCCCTCCCCCCTTTATGCAGTCTTTAAGCCCCTTTGTTTTTAGTTTAAACCTATTTTTACTGAAAAATCCCCAAGTTTCACATAAAGTATATTTTTTTTTTTCTATTTCCACCTTACTTTTGTATCATTTAAATATATAAATAACTTGTTTTATTAGGATAATACAATACATTGCATGAGATATATGTATTACAATAATACATAAATCTGTATATATGCAAAGCTGCCTGTTAAAGTAAGACTATGTATTAGTCTAGAAGACGCACACAATAAAGAGGCTCACACAGGCTTTGAAGTGCGTGCACACCTGAACATACTGATGAATCTCACATGCAAGCTGTTAAAGATCTGACACACTGAAATGGGAAGAAAATGAAAATCCGTATCAGAGTATGTTTCAGAACACAAGGAAGTATTCAAGCGTTTTTAAAAAACAAAAACAGGAGAAAAGGATGAAGTTGAGTGTATGCACTCTAAATGGTGTGGCCCAATTATTATATTTAAATATTTATAGACTAATAGTTCTAAGTCTACAACAGAAAACTTTATTCAAACAAATTTTATTTGGGGATTAGAGATGTGTTTTCTTAAACTCAGAGGAGCATGTTTTGAGTTCTGTTTTAGTTCTGCAGCAAACCACATTGATGAATGGAATTCAAAGCACTAATCTACTAAATACTTTTTTCACGCATCTTTCTGTCCACCAAAAAACCCCCGAGATGTACCCACAAAAATTATTAATAGTTTTTTGCACTATTTTCACCTGTTTCTGTTGTTGTGGTAATAAACACTGATAAATTCCCAGTAAAAATTAAATAAAATAAAAACTAAAAAAGAAGGGCCCTAGTAGTCTTAGAGCTCGTATATCTAGATTCACACATAGTATCTGTAGAAGTACTTCCACAGAACCTTGAAAAATCCTTTAACAGCAAGTTAGTTAAATTTGACACTGTACCGGATGCGAGTCTGAGCAACAAAAAACACATAGGAGAATTGTACAGAAAAATAAACAAGCCTTTCCATGGTTTTGGAGGGCTGGTAATGGCCCTTCCTTCAGGTCAGTATTAAACCCTTTGGGATGAGACATAAAAAAAAAAAAAAAAAAAAACAAAAACCACAAAACCCTGATCACTTATGGTCACAAATGTTTTGCAAGCAAGGCTACTCATAGGTTTTTGCAGTAACCTCTGCAAAACAGTTGTAGAACTCCCTGAAGCTCCTGCCATCAGGTATCCTCAGCTATGCACACCTTACCTCCCACAAGCTGGGTCTATCTGTTTTTACTTGTTTGAGACTCCATGGTCCGGTACCACTCCCTATGTGGATGGGGAAGCCAGGAAGTAGAACCAAAGTGCATCTCCCGCCACTTTAAAAAAATTGGGGAGTCTGGATGGCTTTAAGTGATGTAGAGCTGGTCTCAGGAGTAGTCATTTTAGCTGATGGTAGGGAACAAATCCCACAGTAGTGTGGGCATGGACTTCTAAGGTTATCTAGTCCAAGTTTTCACCTGATCTGATCCACTTTTCTAAAGGTCAAAACAGAAATTGTGCAACTCTACCCAGATACTTCAGTTGTGTTTCACAGGATCACTGCTTCTAACAGAATGTCAAAGGTTAATTTTAAGGTGATGGCTGGCTGAAGTAAAAGGAACGACACCTGTTTACCATGCATTGTTTTGTTAGAATTATCTTTTTACTAGGTTTAGTGGTCCCATGGGCTTGCCTAACCAAAAAAAAAAAAAAATGTTGAGTGCTTGCATTTTATTCCACAATTAAATAAGTTACTAGATCTCATTTCACATCCATTAAAAAAAGTGTCGACTGACAATTTAAGAGTTGAACTGTGCTGCTGGGCATTTAATACTAGTGTCCCTTCTAGACCTACATACAAAGTGTACCCTGCCTATTCCGTCTGTTAGCATCACTTATGCCATAAATTGTCTGATGGGAGTTGGTGCTGTAGGAGATCTAGAATACAACTTTGTTTTTCTAGAGAGCCCACTGCTGCTGTTTGTCAACAAGGGAAGCCATCATTTCTACAAAATCACAATGTAAATAGTTCTATTTACCCAACTGTGGAGCTATTCTTGGTAGCTGCAATAACTCTCTCATCAAACCCTTCACCCTCACTTTCTTTGATATCTTAAACCTTGAGTGATTTAGTATCCATGTATTGTATAGAAAGACTGGATCCCATCTGTAACCATGGAATAATTGTTTCTGCAGAGTAGCAACAGACCAATCCCATCTGTTCAAGTGCTCTGAAATTTATTTCTCTGTTGATAGTGACCTTTAGAAAGTGTTCCCCTCATGTCCAAACAGATGATTAGAGGAGGGAAGTATATGGTACCTGGTTTTTATTTTCAGCTTAGAGATGATATTACACAATGCATTCTTTCCTTCTCTGTAATTAAGATATTTTATATCACTTGTGGGGTGTAGATATGGATGGAAGCCACTGTGTAACTTTCTTTCCTGCTGTTCGTGTCTCTATATTTTTGTGGCTTATAAACCAAACCTACATGAATCTAATTCTCTGGGCAAGAGGGGTTACCGTCTTGCATTACACTCGCATCCCAGGGTGTCAAAAAGCAATGCAGCCCTTGCTTCCTCCCCAAATTACATGTCCAAACATTAGGCTTGGGACAATACCTGCATTCCAAACAACCAGCTCAAGAAGTAGGAACCCTGTGATTGCTCCTGAATTGAACTCACAGCCATAGTTAATTAAGGACTCTATGCAGTGACTGACCATTCACCCAGTGTTGTGCCAGCAGAGGTGCTCAAAAACCCCTTTTAAAATGTTGCCAGCATAGTGAAGGAAGGATTGGAATAATTTCCCTGTTCTGCTGGAGCTGAGCTGTTCCCTCCCCTCTGAATAGGGAAACTATTCCTTCCAGAGAGGACATCCCCAGGGCTTTTAAAAATACATAAAAGCAAGTTTTTGCCCCCCCCTTTTTTTTTTTTTTAAAAAAACCACCCCTGACAGCAGAATTCTTGCAGCCTTTTTAAAAACAAAACAACAACAGGTTCTTCATTACTATCCACCCTCAAATCAAACTTAATGCTGTGGTCCACAGGCAGTATATTCAGTAGTTTTCGGGCAGGAAGTACAATATTTCCAGCAAAGGAATTTAATAGTTTTGTCCAGTAAAGCTGCCTCCCTCCTTGGTTATCAGTGCTTCTGCTGAAATGAACCATTCCCCCCGTCCCACTCACCTTCCTTTTTACAGCACACATCCCACTGGAAGCCAGTTTATCAAAGGGTAAACTTTGAGACCACTTTCCGCTTTTTACATCAGACCTGGTAGCCATCATCTTCCTGTTATATGTAACCTATAAATCAATAGTGTGGCGTTCTGGCTAAGGACACTTAAAATATGTGAATGTTTCCGCTATAATTCATTTAGCCCTTAAAAGCTAAAATGATGCTGTCATCTCCTTTAGGCTGCACCTGCTTGTTTATTCGCTGGGAGTCTCTCAGTAGGCTCTGTGCTGACTTCATGTCTGGTTAAATTATTCAGATAGTTATGCTGACTATTTGTGGGAGTGGGAGGGGACACAGAAGGCAAAAATGATATTTTGGGGGGAAAGGACTACTGTCAAGCTATTAACTTAAGCTTGACTAAATTATGTTTTAAAATGGAGATCCCCATTACATTCCATAGATTAAGTGCTAAATTAAACCTAAATTTCCCCCCTAAGTGTTTAAGGTTATAATGACGTGTTTTTTCCCTCCTGTCAGAAATACGCCGTGTCGAGAATAGCCTATTGTTGTCAAGGAAATTACATTGCCATTTTATGCGACTGGTAAGAATAAAGGGGAACAGTTGCTAAAATTATAGCTATTTCAAGAAAGGGCAGGGGACAGTGAGACATCAATTGCTGGGAGTTTGACTTTCTCTAAATTTAAAGTGGCTGTCCTGTTGTGGACTCTTAAAGGATGGGTTTCATCATGGGCATGTCAGTGGATTTAGCATGAGGATCATGAGAGTCCTTAGTATCAATTCAAACAGAGGTGGCTCGAAAGTTGCTCGGTTTAGTAAACTCTGGCAGTGTTTTATAAAGTCTTTGTATACTCTAGCTCCTCTTGAGTTCAGGGCTCAGTGGAACAGCTCTCAAAGGCCAGGTTCTTTGGGTCTGAGCCCAGTCTTTATAGTGCTATAGGTCAGGAGTCAACGTAAGTCAGCAGAGATACCAGCGTAAAACAGCATTAAGAGCCACAGCTAAGGGGCTGTGCTGCCTGTTGGTCCCAAGGATATGGGCTCAGCCATACAGCAGATTATTAGTGAGCAGTGGGGCCAGGGAGTTGCTGATGAACCCAGCTCCCAAGCTGTTGTGACCTGTTAAGCCTAGCAAAATGCGTTCCATCTTGACACACAGGCTTGGGTACGGGGAGAAGGAGAACAGCATCCTAACTTGCCTGTGCTGTGAAGCTGGGAGCTCCACCAGGGAGACACTTTCTCCCTTTGGTGAACCTCTTGTTTGCCAGCCAGGAGCCTTGTTCCTATGAACTGAACCGAGATACCTGCTGCTGGGCTGAACAGGTCTCAGGAAGCTTTGTAGGTGGAGATCATGGATGCAGGGGAATAGATATTGGGCCTCCGTATTGCACACCAGCCCCAGTGCAGAGCCCATTTTCTTAGCCCTCGTTAGTTGCATGCTCCCCCCCACCCCGACTCCCCTTACCCTGTTATTTTTTGCTGATGCTCTTTAATTACCCTTCAAGCTATGAACTCTAATGTAAATTGCACTGTAAAACAATGCATGTAATTATGAAAAAACATTTTTAGTAGCACGTGGCTTATTATTTTTGCTAATCTTCCTTTTAAAATAGTCTAACCTTAGAAAAAACAGTTCAGAATGATTTTTCTTTAGTGTAACATGTGGAAAGAAAAATTAAAATTCTGTGGTGTCTGCAATTTACTTTGGCCTCTAGGGTTGTAAATAAAGTAGTTTTTAAGTATTGGAGTCAGTTTCTTTTTTTTTTTTTTTTTAGAGTTGTACTTGAAATACTACTGATTTTGCTCAAGTATTAATTTTGGAGTGAGTAGATGCAATTTACTATGTAGAAGTGATCACCCTAGGCAGGTGTGATAATGGTAATTCTACTTTATTTCTGTTTAAAGTATTCCCACAGTTTACATCTTCCAGTTTGATGCTGCTACCCAGCAGTTAAATTACAGACACCAAATCTCTTTGAAGCATAAAGGCTGGGACATTGCATTTGAGGAAACAGGTGGGCTCTGGATACTCCAGGAGAACAAAGCAGCATCACTTCTATTCTACAGGCCTGTGGATGGACATTGGCAGGTTAGATGTACTCTGATACAATTGCCAATATCTTGTATCTGCTCCAGTCCCCTCAGCAAAAGGCAGAATAACTGAATGAAAATTAAATGGTACAATTGCTTTAATGCATTATAGTTTTGAGCTGAGGTCAGATCTGGATCTGATCAGAGATGAGTTCATCCTACTTCCTTCATTTGTGCAAAACACAGAATTTAGCATGACTGGCAGTCTCAGCTCAGGAGATACCCAGGTCTGACCTAGAAGAGTCAGGATTGAGGTACCTGCACAATGGTTGGCAGCCTTAAACCTGGTTTAAACTAGCATCTCTGCTCTTAAACACAAATGTCACTTGATTTAAAAAAAAAAAAAAAATACCCGGTATGCTCCTCTTAAATCTGTACCTTCTCCAACATTTTTCTGGATGGGGGTCCCTCTGTAGCTCCCCACATCATCATCTTACCCTAACCCAGTGGTTAAACTAAAAGGGAGCATAGGGGAATATAGCTCCTCCTCCTCCCTAAAATCCCAGTGAGAGCTCACACTCCTCTATGGTTTTGAAAGACTGCTTCATTCCTAAGTGGCTGGTGATGAAGGCTTGCTGGGAGCAGGGATTTCAAATGGGAGCAGCAAGAGGAGCTGCCTGACTGAGGAGTATGAGATTCTCGACCTTCCTAGTAGTAGGCTGAGCAGCCATACTAGTTTCTTGGTCGTAATCTACCACCCTATCCTTGTCCCAGCAGCCAACTGACTCTACAGGACAAGTGTCAGCTTCCACATTGAAGAGTGTGACACACTGACATAGTGCTGCAGACCAGGAAAACCGCCTAGGCTCAATCCATCCCAGTGAGAAATGTGCTAGCTCCATTGCTAAAGTGTTTTTGGTGGTAGGGTGTAGATTCTGCTAGCGGCCTTCAAGAAGAGGGAGCTAAAAGGAAAATAAAGCATTGAGGAAAATGCTCCCTTCCCACCTTTTTCTGTACCTATCTCAAAAGGAACCTCTGTGAGGAAAGAAGAAACAGTGGTGGCCCTGTTGTTAGTATCTGTTGTTCCATTGAGAACTGAGTCACCAAAGCTGAAATGTGAGCTAGCAGATTCCCTATAGTAGCCATTAGATTTCCAGACAATAAATTCATCACCTTGTAAATCTAAGAGGAGTGGGATATAGTTGGAAAGTTATTTTAAATTTGTTTCATGGGAGTGTTCTTGGACCTTCACCTCTTCCCCAAGCTATTTCTTTACCTCATTGATTTCCAGAAAATTGATTCCCATTTTTCCTTCAAATCCTTGGGCAAGCTCTGTTTTCCAGGCTGCCTTAGGTAGAACATGGTGACCCCATGCCAGGCCTCAGTGATGAGTTTGTGGGAAGGAAAAGTGTTCTGTTAAGTCTCCTTTTCTTCATGGTCCTCAGATGAGGCTTTGCATTTCTCAGCGTGCTGGTCAGTGTAATGTGCTTTGTATGATTGCTGCTGTGGAGTGTAGTGAATAGGTGTTCTTTCCTTTCCCAGCCTGTTGCTGATGACAAAGGATTAATGAAAATGTCAAAGTACTTGCACGACAACTGGACAATGTTTGAAGGTGAGCAACTTTGTCGAAAGGGCCAGGGAACATGTTACAGAGGGTTAAAGCACAAGGGAAGGAGTCAAATCAGAGTTCTGTTCATGGCTCTCCTTCTGGCTATGGACAAATCACTTAGGGTATGTCTACACTGAAGTAGAGAGTGCGCTTGTCAATCTGGGTAAACAGACTTGTTAGTGGGGCTTGAGCTCACGCAAACTGAACACACAGTTGATGCCTGTATTGGCAGTTTCAGTGGAGATAGCAAGGATGGAGTAGCCACCAATGCTGAACTATTCCTTCAGCTTAAAGGCAGCCCCTGCATGTCTAAGTTAAAGCACTTTGGGAAGACAGTACAGGGAAGCTTGCCCTGCCACTCTGTGCTGTACCTGAAAATGAAAATATTAAACATCTATTCTGGTGGAGGTTTTGTTTATGGTTTTTGCCCTTGTTTTTTCTAGAAAAATGCCTTTTCTAGTTAGCCTGCAGGAACCAGACATTTTTAAACAAACTTAATTAGAATTGCCAAGACTGGTGGGGTAGGAGTCAATGGATGTCTTGTTATATAGTCAGGTGTGGCTTAACTCTGTGCATGATTGAGGCCTCATGCTAGGATGTTATGAAGCTTGTTTTAAAAGAAGGAAAAGAAACCCTAACTTCCATCCTTGCAGGGCCATAATTTTTCTGCATATATAATTATGCCATTTAATTTGGCAGAGTTGCTGGAAAATTAAATTAAATACCTTTATCTAATCTAGTGAATATTTTCTGTATGCCATTTCCATTAAAATTGGGCTCAATCTTTGAAGGTAGATTTCTGCATCCATTAGAAGAGTATATTTGTAATGTTTTATATAGCTCAGATATTTCAAGGAATATCCATGTTAAAAGCAGGGTCTCGAGTGAGAATGAGTAATACAGAAATATAGTGGAAAACAAGTCAATTCTGAGAGTTATTTTCCAGCATAGCTAATTACTGTTATGTATTATAATAGTCTCTGGGTATCTGCAGCTGGGAAAGGAGGACTGTTCAGAGCATAGTGATTATTGTAGCTAATTAATGAGGAGGCTCAGTTGATGAGCACCTATTTCAGCTGTGTAATTAGTGCTTTTACAGATTATGAACAAAGATACTTACCCTACTTGATAAAACAATGAGATTGCTTGTGTTGCTTCCTCCCTTAGACAGCTGGTGACCATAGAAACTGTAAGACCTCTTGTAAGGTCTAAGATTATGAAAGCAGAAATTGAATACTTACACCTTCAGTTGAATAAACTATTGCCTCTGAAAAGAGATTCTGCAAACCCTTAACATAGTCCAGTCTGGTGAAAATTACAATTGATATATAGCTTGATTGTTTACTCACTAATGTCTCTTCTTCCTGCCCACACCTGTCTGTTTCTCCTTTTACTTAAGGTTTTTTTTTTTTTTAGGTGAGGGAAGGGATGTGGGGGGAGAAGGAATCATTGATGGCAATTAGACCACCCACACTAACTAACTGCTTCTAGAAACACAATAACTCTAACCTGCCAGTTTTAGTCTATACTCCCCAGAGTAACCTTCCAATTATCTTCCTTGACTGTTCAGGCGTTTTACAGGAATGACAGATGTGTCATGCTCTAAGAGTACATTTAAACAGAATCTTTAAGGATGTACTGCAATAGGCTCACAAAGGAGTGGCGGGGGTCAGGGATCAGTGCTGGGAAGTTTATGTATGCTTATTTCATAATGTCCTGTCTGAATTTTCTAATGGTGTGTTTTATTTTGTTTTTTTAAAATGTAGGGAATACCAAACTAAACACAGTACTCTAACTGAAGCCCGTACAGTGTTTGAGCATTGTGGAATAATTCAGATTCTTTAATGCACTCCAAGGGGGTCTTTAGTGATATTACCAAGACCAAGATTTTCAAGAATAGAGCCCCTAGAGTTAGAATTTTTATATGCTCCTTTGCCCTCATTGATGTCAGTGTGAGCTGTTGGGTGCTCAGTACTCTTGAAAAGTCAGGCAGGCCTAAGTATTGATTTCAAATTCTAACTTTAGGCTGTTAAAAATCTTGGCCTTAGTATCTGAGTGTAATAGTAATACTTGTGAGTGCCTCACCACATTTAAACAGAATAAAAATGTTGTGTATTAAGATGTCTAGAATTATAGTGCAGGAGTCAGGATTATTTTGTTTAAAATTTCAGTGCAAGAAGTAGTTGGGAATAGTGATAAAAGCATCCACATTGTCTTGTTTTTTCTGCCACAGGTTCTGTTGGGACAGAAAGTTGCTACAGCAGTCTTTACAAGGCCTCATTCGACAACATGGCTGTTTATCTACAAAAGAAAGAGGAAAGGCTACAGCAGCAGAAGAAGAAAAGAAAAGGGCTGCAGCTCGAATCTAATAGACAAACTAAAAAGACCAGAACAAGAGAATCATCCTAACTATTACTAATCATTAACTTCACCATTTACTTGTAACTTCTACAACACTGAAACCAATCTAGGCACTGAACTTTTTTTTTTAAGCAAAGTGAATGACAAACATCAACGTTCAGTTTGCATGTCAGATAGGGAATGCCTTTAATGAATCAGGTTAATTTTCTTGTAATGACAATATCTTGCTTGCGACAGATATTGTATTTACTGTATATATTGTTCCTTGCCATTTGTTCTATCCCAGCAGTTGGAAAACTTAGTGCTGGTAATGCAGTTTTAGTAATCTGAAGCACAATATCTTCATATTGAGCTAGTGCTTTACTTGGAGAATGGGATTTGTCTTATCTACTGGACTCCACATATAACCTACATTTGGGCTGGTTTCCAAAAGAAGAAAGTGTGCTAATTAGAAGTTGACACCAAGTATTTTAGTTTTGTTTTAGACAGTTTAATATGGCAGCCTATAAAAAGATAATCATGAAAAATTAATCTTTTGAAAAAAAATTTTAAATACAATATATAAGGCTGTAACTGGCAGGCCTTTATCAATTTTTTTTATGATTAAATGACAGATTATGAATTCTGCATTAGTACTTAATTCAGCACTATTTACTCAGAGGAAACTCCCACTGGAAGCAGTGCGGGAATAGATTTTACATACTGTAAAGCAGCAAAAGGTGTCAACCAAACCCCAATGCCATGTGAAGACTGGTTTGCTGCATTCTGACTTTTCAGCTTATCTGTAGAAATGGTTTCAGAGGATCCAGTGCAATATTATCTTGTGTGTCCCGCTTTTTGCGACAAAAGTTTCATTTGATGCTAGCTAAGAAATAAAAATCTTGACTAACAGTTGAGATAATCTTATGGCATCAGTTGTTACTTCATCGCATATAGTTTTCCTCTGCCATTAAATAAACATATCAGAACTATAACAGAACACAACTTGTCTTCATGGAATATACTTCAGGTGGGATTGTACAGCTGGGTGTATAAATCTGTGTGATCCATTAAAAACATAACTATGAACTGAATCTATCCAGGTACTTATATGGTTCATCACTGTGGGATCTGAGCCTTTTTAGTTTTAAGTAGTAAAACTTTGCATGCAACTAATATACAAGAGATTGGTGAACTACAAAGGAAAACCTCTTCAGTTTATTTCTAGAGTATTAGCTGTTGATCATTAACAAAGCAGAACCCACTACTTATATCCACACACTTAAAATTGCATTATACTATTGCTCTTATTGTAGGACCCACTGTCAGGATCACTGGGGCCCTTTTGTGCTTATTGCTGTTGAATCAATTTTTTAAAAAGCCTTTTCATGAACACCTCATTTGAAAGTCCCACTTAAGATGGAAGCATTATATGCACTACCATAGAACCAGCAAATATTCCTAATTCATCTTAATGATCTAATCTGGATTTCTTTCCATATTGCTTTAGGAGTCTGCCTTGTGCCATGACAAAGCTTCCATTCATGTTGGAGTGTGATGCATCAATGTCATATGTTGGACATTCAGGGAAGGATTGTCCACCTGTTTGTTCAATGCCCTGTAGAATAGGACCTTTTATCCTGGTTGGGACCTGTGGGTACTATCCTAGTATAAAATGGTTCTATTAAACTTCAGTGCTATCAGGACTCAGATATTGCAGGAATGAAGGTAAATGTACAGCTGTTACTCCTAATAGTTCTCACAGGGAAGAGAAGTACAAGGTCTAAGCCTAAACCAAGTCTGCTGCAGTAATCACTGTTAGCCCAAGCCCTGGGTGGTAGTCTTTTTGTACTATATAGGAAGGTTTTGTGATTCCACCTGGAGCCAGGTGATGGTGAGAGGCCCAGGACCTGAAGGGGTGCACTTGACATGATTAGAAGGTGTCAGTGGTGAAGTGCATCCAATAACTGACCACACCCTGTATCTGACTCTGGCCTTCATTCCCCCCTTTGGGTTATTTGAAGTTCCATTCATCAGATTTTTGCACCATGTTTACAAACACAAACTCAAACAATTAGTACTTTCAGGAGAATGTAAATTTTTGGAGAGGAAACTAGAGACTGTGTATATTACAGAATTGAGAAATTATGGGGACTAAAGCTCTAGAGAGAGGTGTTACTGTCTCATGTACTGCATACTACGTAACAACATGAAAGGATTTCATGCTTGTAAACCTACACTGGCTACTTAAGTAAATATTTACAGAGACACTGCAACTGCGGTGAGCATTCTAGCTATATGTAGACAGGCTTGCTTCCTAGTGCTTCCTCTGCTCTCTTCACTCCTGCAACATGTTCTCCTCCCTCCATGTTCCATGCTGGTTGCTCCAGTTACGCTCTTTCTAAAGAATGGAAGATTTGGTAGCATAAGGAGTTTCTAAAGTAAGAAGGGAAGATGGATTCTTTTCGTCTATATTTAACATAAAGGGATTCAACTTTAACATTTCCAAAGCATCTTTTTTTTCAGTTCTTGTGAAGTGTCTAAGTTACCCTAGCTCTATCTGATATCCTATTGCAAACACAGGCTCTTCCTACAGTGACCCATGTTAGATTCCAACTATTGGAAGAGATTAATTAAAAACTTGCATTGTGATACAACTTAATATATGTAATGACTAATGGCAAATGATTCAGCTATACAAACGTTTGGTGTGCCTGATAATTTTTTGTCCTCTATTTCATCTTGTTTCTCTGTCGATCGAGACTACACTCATCACCTTGGTATCTCAACTACTTTAGCATGTTAAACTTGGGTGATTGATTTTTGTTTACATCTTGGCTTAGAATGCTTGGACTAAAGCATAACTTAATGCCCACCATAAATAGGGGCATGCCAAGAATGGCATAGTTTTCTAACAGAACCATTAATCCCTAGGAAGCATTAAAATGGCCTTTTATAGCTAAATATACCAGTACTGCGCTACTCCATTTTCATTCTCCATTCCAGCCCCTCTGTTCTCTTATGTGCTGATAACCAAAATAAACCTATCATAACTAAGTCCTTGCATTTCTGTACTCGACTAGAAGCTTTCCCTCAAAACTGTAGGTCAGTTCCTGTATTTATACTATGTTAAAGTCCTGAGTGTAGCCTGGATCACTGTTCTCAAGTAACTCAAAAAAAATCAAATACAGAAGAGGCAAAGCAGGACTTACTAGTGCATATATTGATCCCAAAGATCCTTTCAACACAAGATAGTCCTGCAACCTTCCACTGAAGTCAGACTCCAACATATTAAAAGGCAAACCTGCACCAGAATCCCAAACGCTGGAGTGTTTGAAATTTAGATCCAAATTTCACAGTTGAAACATCCTCACTGTATATCCCTGGCCAGATAGTCAAGTGTTTTTCCACCAGCCCTCAACCAGAGCAATAGGGGCTGCTGAAGGATACGTACTCTTAAAAATCTAGCCATCAGTGTGTCTTATTTACCCAATGGCACAAATAGTGGCATTTAGTTGTTTGCTGGACATTACTCTGCTTTTGTATCTCCTTCCCTGCTCCAACCCCTTTGTAAGCTCTGTGGGGCAGGGACTACTTACTACTCAGTTTGTGTAGTGTTTAGCACCATGGGACCCTGTTTCTTGGTTAGTCCCTAGATGCTACAGTAATAACTATTACAACTTGTCAACTTCACAGGGGAAAGGGACTTTTCTGTCCCATTCACAAGTCTGGAGCCATTATTTGTCAGTCTCCAAGTTACAAACGAGGCTTATGTTGAAAACTCATGGAGTATGTATAAATATCTGGAAGGAAAAAGCTGAAGAAATACCAAGTTTGACTTAATTTCCTCAGCATTTTAAAATAAAGTGTACATTTTTTGGCAAGCTCTTCAGAGTTCGCATAAGCATTGAAACACTCTACAGAGGTTCCCAAACTTTTCTTGCGTACTCCCTTCCAGGTCTAACACCTGCCTATGTATCCCTACCCTTCTCCTCCCTGATACTGTGTGTTCTTAATACAACCTGTCTTCAGACATCTCTCCATATTTCACTGTTACATACAGATTTAGTTATTATGCAAAGTATATAACCAAAAACCCTCAACTAAGTTCTGAGCTCAGTTAGACTGGACAGTTGCTGGGAAACTGAACCCATGCTGTATGGTGATTGAAGGCTCTCTGTATCTGTGTTCTCACTGGTACATCTTGGTGTAAGTTATCTACTGTATTTTATATAAAAATATATAAATAAATTTGTTATATAAATAATAAATTCCCTAGTTGCTCTGAAATAGTGGCTCTCAAACTTTTGTACTGATGCCCCCTTTCACACCCCAAGCTTCTGAGTGCAACCCCCTTTATAAATTAAAAACACTTTATGTTTAACACTATTATAAATGCTGGAGGCCAAGTAGGATTTGGCGGTGGAGGCTGACAGCCCCCCCTCCCACCATGTACTAACCTCATGACCACTTGAGGAGTCACGACCTGCAGTTTGAGAACCCTTGCTCTAAAACCAAGATGACAAAAAGTCATAAGTTTTGCTCACTTTCCTATAGAAGCTTTGATGTGAGAGGCTGACCTGCAGGGGTAAATCATGCATCCCTTACTCAGTAGTTTCACTGCTGTCTGCAAGACTACTGGTATGTGCCAGGCAAGAAGGATTTGACCTGAGGTAGGTTGTGACAGACTGACACTATACTCAAATATCCTGAATGAAATTTTAAGTTAAAACCTTACTGAATTAGGGTTAATACCTTATAGTATATTAGAAATGCAATTTTTTTTTATGTACTATTGTGAGATTTTATGGAATTTCTTTAGCAGAAGACAAAATGAATGCAATCTCATTCAGGACTTTGGAACTATACATGTGAAGTGGATTTTTCTAGAAAGCACCTTAAATGAGGGGAATGCAAAACCTTTTGATGCTATGCTCTGGGGAGGGAAACCCATTGTGTACTAATTACCTGCTTCAGAAAACTCTAGATCAAAGAACCCTGATTTGTATAAAGGGTCTTGGTCTGAGCTGAAGCTGTGATGAACTTGTAACCACACTGAATTGCCTGGTGTGGGGTTTGAAGGTAGGGTAACCAGATAGCAAGTGTGAAAAATCGGGACAGGGGGTGGGGAGGTAATAGGAGCCTATATAAGAAAAAGCCCCAAATATAAAATGATAAAATCAGGACATCTAGTCACCCTGTTTGAAGGACTGCTCCTGCCAGAATCAGTGTTCGGATGGGAGTGTTCCTGGTGAGCTTAGTAGCATGCATCTAGGTTCTTTTATTGTTTTTAATGTTCTCTCTGTAGTGCTTTTTACCTTAAGTATAAAGTAGGCTTATTTAGAAAGACATGGGTGGTACAGGTATCTGTTGACAATGCCAGTTATTCTCTGAAGAGAAAGGAAGCAAGTGTCCTAGGGCAAGCTGTCTATGGTGGGAAATACACAGTGAAGGCAGGAACCTGTACAACCTAGGATTACCCACCATGGTCACACAGGAGACACACCCAGGTTTCAACCTGGAAAGTCAATGTTTGGAGAGCTGGAAGCCGAGAGCAAGTGCCCTTGCTGAACCACCAAGGGGAAATACAACTGCCATTGTCCTAACCTGTGACTGTAGGTATTTTATAGATAGGGGAAAAGACAGGTAGAGAGGTTAAGGCCCAAAGCTACAAAGGAACTTAGGTGTTGCTATGCCTAACTTTTAGGTTGCTAGCCACCTAGTGGAATGCACAAAACCTGAGTTAGGTGACTAGTATAATGTATCGGGAAAGATAAGTGCTTAAGAATGGGACCCACAAAAGCCAGCACACTAGGCAGGGATTTGCCTTACATAGCCAGTAGCACATGCTGAAGAGGGATGTATCCTAAACTCTACCCCATATTGTTAGGCACTCTAAACCTGGCTGGAGGAAGATGCGGTCTCTGCTTGGGATCCACAGATAAGAGCCCTTTCTTGCAATGAGAAGCCTAAACCATTTCTTGCAAGAACAGAAGGGAAGAAAGAGACAGAAATGCAGGAGTGGCCCCAGGGATAGACAAGCTTGGAGAAAAGAGAGAGGAGATGGGGAAGATCCATTAGAGGTTGTATGTAAATCCTACCCATTCAAAATGATCAGATGATCATCTATCCCTAATGGTGAGGTTTGAAGTCCCCTAGGTGGATTACAAGTGTTCATGGGGAGAGTATGGGAGTTTGGGGACTGATTTATGTGCTATGTTGGTATTTTATTTTTGGATTTAAATAAGGGGAATGCCAGAAAGGGGAGGGACGCATGAGGGTTAAGGGAAAAAAGACTACAAGATATCGATATGGAAGCTGATAAACAGAAACTAAGCCATATTCAAGAACACAACATAATTAGAAATAAGGTAGACATTGACCACTCAGGGGTTCATGCCTTCACACAGCTAAAGAATCACAATAATTTCAAGTGTTTCAGTAAGATAAGTAGTTATTCTCAGTGGCTCTTCCTTTTAAATAGGGTTGGAAGGATTCGATTTTTATCAGTAAATGTTGGTAAACACCAATTTCATACTCCCCTCCAAACCTATGAAAAATGATTACCCTTGTGATAATTGAAATTTACAGACTGGCAAAGTAAGCAAATGCTGCTCGAGAACTTCTTAGAGTTTAATTTTAAAGATATTTTACTTTGTATATTTTGACACATGATGTTGACAATGTGTGTTTTGGAGGTTATAAAGCTTTAACATTTTGAATCACAATGTCTGTAATTAAATAATTATTGGCTGAGGGCCCCCCCCAATTTCCTGTAACTAAAATTTAAATAGCTAAAAATTAAAAATGCTTAAAAATAATCAATGTACCAAAATTAGAAAAAAAAATTGAATTCTGCCAAGTCTACTTTTAAAATGCCATCTTTGAATGTCAAAGGGCTAAATAATGTCATCAAAAGGGAAAAAAGCCCTAGCAGAATTTACAAAACCCACTCTCAGACTATTCCACTCTAAGAAACTGAGAAGCATCAAATTATGGGCATGAAAATGATTGCTTTCAGTAGACTTTCACTGCTGAATCATGATAAAGATTTTAACAAAAATACTAGATAGCCAATTGCAGTTCATGCTCTCAGTTTATATAAATCTAGCTCAAACAAAAATTAATTATGGATAGACAAATGTCAGACAGAATTTGGGGAGTACTTGGTATCACCTATCATGTCAGATCAAAAACAAACTATTTCTTTTATCACTACTTGACAAAGAGCAAGCTTTTGATACAATAGAGTGGAGCTTTCTTGTGTCAAGTCCTGTCCCGTATGAACTATGGGCCCCAGTTCCTTAAATGGATAACTGATCTTTACAACAGCCTAAGAGCAACTGTGTGAATTAATGGGGTTAAATCTCCTTTTGAACTACTCAGAGGGACTAAGAAGGGATGTCCATGGTCTCCTTTACAGTTTGCACTAGCCCTGGAGCCGTTCACACAGGATAAGAAACAATGAATCTTTCACAGAAATAAAACTTGAAGGAACACATCAGAAAATAGTGTTATAAGCAGATGTAATATTTTTATCTAAACCAAATATTTTCCTAAAATTAGTATCTAAAGACTTTGGGAGAGCATATGGATTTAGAGTAAATTATGCCAAAGTTGAAATGCTAGCTATAAATTTGCCAGAATCTGAGAAGTCATCCCTCCAGAAAACACTGGGTACAGATGGCAACAAATTTTATAAGATACCTGGGCATTCAAATCTCAAACAACCTAGAAGAGCTCTACGATTTAAATGTCAAACTACTACTTCAGCAAATGAAAAAAAAAGATCTTGAGTGCTGGAGGAAGTATGCAATTTCTTGGTTGGGAAGAATAGCTACAGTAAAAATGAACATGTTGCCAAGGATATTTTTCTTGTTACAAAATCTTTTCATGATCATAGCAGGAATGCGGAGGATGTTAGAATTTATATGGAAGAAGAAAAGAAAAACAAGATTGAATACACATACTATGGACACCCATTAAACAGGACAGACTGTTCCAAATATTCTATGGCAGGGGTGGGCAAACTTTTTGGCCTGAGGGCTACATTGGGGAATAGAAATTGTATGGCAAGCCATGAATGCTCACAAAATTGGGGCTGGGGTGCAGGAGGGGGTGAGGGCTCTGGTTGGGAGTGAGGGCTCTGGGGTGGGGCTTGGGATGAGGAGTTTGGGGTGTAGGAGGGTGCTCTGGGCTAGGACCAACGGGTTTGGAGAGTGGGATGGGGGAATCAGGGCTGGGGCAAGGAGTTGAGGCGTGGGGAAGAGGCTCAGGGGTACAGGCTCTGAGCGGCACTTACCTCAAGTGGCTCACGGAAGCAGTGGCATGTCCCTTCTCCAGCTCCTATGTGGAGGTGCGGCCAGGCGGCTCTGCACGCTGCCCCATCTGCAGGCACCGCCCCTGCAGCTCCCCTTGGAGCCCCAGAGGGGGCCACTGGAGCACGTAAGAGCTGGAGCGTGGCCATGCCACGACTTCTGGGAGCCGCGTGGTGCAGCCCCAGACACAGCGCCCCGGCTGGAGCGCCGGAGCAGGGCAAGTTCCAGCCTCTACTCCCCAGCGGGAGCTCAGGGCTGGCTTAAAACAGCTCGCTGGCCGGATCTGGCCCATGGGCCATAGTTTGCCCAGCCCTGTTCTATGGTATTATCAAGACAGCCAGCTCAAAGCAGTAGTGGACTAAGGGTGCAATAACCCAGTCAAATACTGGGTCTTTATTGCAAAGAAAATTATGGCATTATACACATCACTAGGCTACCATGGATTAATAACAAAATTCACACCCTCCAAACACTTATACATATTGTTGAGCAAAGGCTACTCTGTGGGTTTGGGATGGAACTAGATGCCTTATCTACACTACACAGTTTAATCAACAAAACAGTGGAGGAGTACACTCTGAAATGCTCCTCCTGCTGATGTAACTCCCCTGCTATGCAGACGTAATAAAACCACCTCAACGAGCAGCATAGAGCTTTTTGCAACATAGTTAGAGTGACACAGCAACAGTGTGGACACCTCATTTGGTTATGTTGCCCTAACTCAGCTCCAGGAGGTGTCCCACAATGCCCATCATGACCACTCTGCTCAGCAGTTTGAACTCTGCTGCCTGAAGGTACACAGGCATGCCTTCAAAGGCCCAGGAATTTTTGAAATTCTTTTCCTGTTAGCTTGGCCTACACAGTTCACACAGCATCTTCCCAGCTGACCGTGCCAGCTTTACGCAGCAGACATGCTCACATGTGGAGCACACCCAGAGGTGTTTGATCACACGAGTATATGGGGAGAGGAAGCTGTGCAGTCGCAGCTTTGCACCAGCCATAGGAATTTTGATACCTACAGGCTGATTGCTAGTGGCTTGCAGGAGAAGGGGCAACGAAAGGGATGCGCAGCAGTGTAGTGCTAAAGTCAAGGAGGCGAGGCGGGGTACCAGAAGGCAAGGGAGGACAACCATAGCTCTGGTGCAGCGCTGAAGACATGCCACTTTTATAAGGAGCTGCACACTATGCTCGGCGGCAACCCCACCTCCACCATCAAGAGCCATGTGGATACTTTGCGGGGGACTGGAGGCAGAAGCCAGCAGACTCAACCCCGATGAAGTGGTGGCCATCAATTATTTCCTGCACGTTACCAAGAGTCAGTCTTTAATAGCAGGAAGCAATTAATGGCCCTGCACACTTGCATCACTGCAACCCCCATGGTGGTCTTTCCAACTCCAAACTGATTTGTGATCGACTGGTAGCAGTCTGGAGTTGCCAGCTTCCACACAGCAATTGCCACTTGCTTTTCCACAGCGAGGGCAGCTCTCACCCTGGTAGCTCTCACTCTGGTGTCCTTGCAGAGCATAACTGAAGTCGACTTAACTCTATAGTGTAGACACAGGGTAAGAGGAGTTCTTTTCCCTTGCCAATGATACCCATTGCAAATAATCCAGATCTTAACTCAGATCACTAACCAGAGAGCTTTAAAGACTGGGAGAGCTATGGAATATACATGGTTGGCCAGCTATTCAGTAAAGAAAGTTTAACTTATTTAGAGATCAAAACTGACTTTAACTGGTCCTATTTCCCATAGTATCCATACCTTCAAATTAGACATTTCTCAGCTTTCTAGAAGAGCTGTTTTATACAGAATGCTAATTTTAATAGAAGTGATGGTATTTTGTCCGTTAAGAAACAAAAGTAATTATAAGTAATTTATATCAATCTTTTCAGACAACTATCCTAAAACAAAAAACAACCCCCAAAACAAAAAAAATCCATTATAAAAATCACAATAATTTCTATTTGCAATTTAACCAATACTTTCTTTACTATCCCTTTACATCAAAACAATTATAAATTTACTTTCACTTTTCAAACAACCCCAACTATGTTTTACCAAAATACCTACAAACTTAATACCACTATTATTTATTACACCCATGTAAACAAAATATAAAATAAAATTCCTAAAACAATATATTCTCCTATGTAAATATTTTAATTTATACCCAAACCAAACAAATTTAAAAATCCTAAACAAAATTACAAAAAAATCCAACCCCCCCAAATTTAAGATAGCCCCTCAAAAAACCAATTATGCTCACAAATAAAGTGACTTAAAATAAAAAAAATTCCCATAACTCTCAGCTCCCACAAATATAACCACACTCAAATCATTTCTAAAAATAATCTTTCCAACATTTTATTAAAAACTTTTAAAAAACCCCTCAACCCCACTACACAAACTTAAAATAAATAAATAAAACCAAAAAGCATTAAGCCAATTAAAACAAGTTTTTTAGCTCAAGCCCCAGCATTAACCTATCCAAAAATAAAACTGCCATTTATACTGGAATTAATGACAAAAAAAACAAAACAAAGCTAAATCAAAACCATAATACAAAGCTCCAGTCCATAATCTATGCCTCTAACCTTTAAATAAAAGAAAAATAATTCATTCCCTATTACAATAATCTTCGCGCTAATATAAACTCTGCAATGTTAAAAATATCTAATAAAATCAATCAATATTGCTACCTCCCTCCATAAAATATATACTCATTAGCAAAATGAGCAATCAATTTTTCTTATATCATGACCAACCCCTCCCACCCAAATCCTCATTTCACTGAAACTGTCACTGATGAGACAGCTTTATCATTTAGCTGTCAGTCATGGCAAAACATGAATCAGCCTTCATAGCTGCCCTCCACTTTGAAAGGTCTGCATGGAGAGTCTTGAGATTAGCTAAGCCAAGCTTTAAACTATTTTAAATCATGTATCAGTGTTGTTTTCTGAGAAGTATATGGAGCAGCACTTCAGAGTATGCCAGGGTCTCACTCTGGAGATATTTTTATTATATGACATATGACATAAGTAATTAGAAGCAAATTATGGAGCACATGGACAAGACAATGACTCAATGAAAGATGAGAAATGAAGAAATCATCCATTTGTTGCAAGGAAAGAGGAATCAGCTCTACAAGCCTCATTCATGAGTTTGTTCCTTCTCCAGTGCAGGTGAAGTCAATAGGATTTACTTAAGTAAATATTACTTGCATGGATAAAGGTTATTGGCTTCAGCTCTAAATTTATGTCACAGTGGAGCTCTCTGTTAAAAAAACAGTGCCCAAGAAAGCTGTGGGATCTGAAATGGAAGCAGTAAATGAAGTTCTCTGCCTATAAGATAAACAGAATGCAATCAGCAGCAGTGTAAGCTTCCACCTGCTCTCTCTCACTCCTGAGCTGAGAAGGTATTTAATTCTCCATACCCATTCAATCCCCAGGCCTTCTGCAGAGACTGTCAGCCAGCCTGCTAATTACTGTGGGATATTTTTGTGACCCAGCCACTTGTCTTATTCACTAAGAAGAGAGCCGAGTTCCTTGTATAACAGGATACTGATGGGAGAGTTAAAGTAACAAAGGCAAAAGGGTAGATTGCAGCCAGACCCTGAGCAGGATTCAAGGGGATGCCTGTTACTGCAATTCTTGTGCTCTCCTGAGCAGAAAGGCCGGGGCTAGCTACTCAAACCAGGCAAGGAGAAGTCGGTGCTATGGCTGGATGAGGATGGGAGCATACACTACACCCCCTTAAGGGATGCTGTGATCACACAGTCTCTCTTGTGAGTCAGTGAGACACAATGGGAGACATTTGTCTCTGCACTGCAGCCTCTTTGTGCCAGCTAGAAAATCCCCCCGGGGAAGATATTCCTGACAGTAGGATTCCTCAGCCTGACATTCATCAGCTCTGCACCCCAGCTCTCAACTCTATCCTGAAGACCTCAGTGCTTAGCACCTTCTAAGGCTGGCAGAAATGGGACTGATTTGTTTCTATGCCACGGCTGTTACCCAGCTGCAGAAGGCTCTTAAGGGCCATGGGCAGGGGTGCTGGAACAATCTGTATAATTGAGAGCTGAGAGCCATTGAACTGAACTGTAAACCTGTATATAATAGAAACCACTTCAAGCCAGAGGGTGCTGCTGCATCCCCTGCACTCCTAGTTCCAGCACCTCTAGTCATGGGCAGCCCCAGGTACAACTTCTAACCTGTATGGGTGGCTAGTTTAGTCCCAGAACTGAGTAGGTACGAGCCATTTTCCATCAATCCCAGGACCAGTGCAGGGAAGGGAAGAATCTGGCCCCAGCCTTCTGGGAGCTCCTGCTGGAGCAGTGAATATCTGCATCACCCCCAGCTGAGGACTGTACTTTAATGAGCCCTTACCTTACAGTTGAAGAGACCTGACCAAGAACAAAGGCATGGCCCTGTTATAATACAGTTCTGGCTCTCTCCTCCTCATTGCTATTTGTATAGTAACCATTGATTTCTAGGTCATCTGCTCATTGTTTAATTAGTTACACCCACGCTTACAGGCAAGCTACAGGAGGATCCTTTGTTGGGTGGAATAAAGGAACTACATTTTCACTTCACTGTACTTTGTTCTGTTTCATTATTAGTTCAGTGTTCTCTGTGTGGCTAATTGAACTGAGCATGACATTAAAAAGCTTAGAGGTTGCACTTGTAATGATTCTATAAAATTCAGCACAAAACATTATTAAAAGAGTTCTTGAAAATAGGTAAATTCAAGGCACAAAATTCATGGTGGATCCAATGGGGATATTTGGATTAGAGGTTTTGCTCCTTTAAGCAGGAAACCACCAATACATGCCAAGATGTCTGCTAAATTATCTAGCGGAGCTCCACTGACCAGAAAGCAGCTCCATCAGTTATTTAATCTGGTCAGTGCCTCAGACTGCAATATTAGGCAGGCAATCGCTCCTTCAACCGCAGGAGATGGAACATGCTGTGACCATCGTTGCCAAAGAGTGAGCCAGACCCTAGTGGAAATTCCAGGTGAAAAATTTCAATTGTTCCAACCAGCAACTAAGTTTTGGAGCAATGCAATAGGTCTTGTAGTCTAGGATTCCTTACGTGATCAGTTCCTGTAACTACCGCCACCTCTCCCCTTCATGACAGTCACCAAATAAACAAAGATCACACAACCCCTTCTCTCCACATCTAAACGAAAACAGGCATAATTTGTATTAAGAATGGAGGCAGAAAAACAAATTTACCAATTCAGCATCATCTAGATGCTTGCCTAGTCAGGAAACTATGTAATCTTTTACTGTAGCTCTTGTTCTCTCTCTCTCTTCCTATTGTTTGTTGAACTTATTTGCATGCCCTGTCCAGTGAAGCTGCAAGCTCTTTGGGGTGGGGACTGTGTTTCTCTTTATGTTTTCACAGTGCCTAACAAAACAACCCCTCTCCCCTCCCCCCCATCTCCAGTCCTCATTGAGGACCTTGGGTGTTACCATAAATACATATAATAATACTGTTCCTTCACTAGAAAGGTGGAGACAAGTAAAAATCAAGATACCTGCTGAGGGGTTCTAATGAAGCCTATTGGAATTTCCGCTTGGGGTCCAAGACAAATCCATTTTGTATATATAGTCTAAGATAGTTACTTTTACTTTTACCTTCAGAGCCTCTGCCTTCTAGATGAAGTGCAATTGTTCCTGGGCAAGGCTAGCTATATTCCAAAGTACTGTAATAGGCATCTAGTGAAATGCTACCATTCTATATGTTTTTGTAGGTAAATACTGTAGAAGAGTTCGTATTAGAGATAGGCCAGAGAGACAGTGTTTGGATCTAGAATAATTTTAGGCTAGAGTTAGAGGTTTGGGCCTGTGACATTTGAGTTCAAGATAGCGGTAATCTGCTACAATCAGCCATTTTAGTGAAATTGTTGCTATCTTCATCTGAATCTGAGTTGGATTCAGAAAATAGGCCTCATCTAGTTTGGGATTCATCCCAGCACCAAAATGGATGTCAGGCTTGGATCCAAGGATTTAAAAACTGGGCCCCACATGCGGTAGTTATGATTATAATAGTGTTTAAATCTTGCATGTTTTTGAGGAGAGTTGTGACTGGAAAACCACTAATAATTGAATTCTAATGACTGATGACTTGTCATTATCTCTGAGAAAATATTCTTGGCAGGGGAGTATATGAGGTGATAAATAGCTTTTGTGATTGTCAAATGCCTGCAAAAGCTCTTTATTGTAAACATAATCCAGTCCCGTGAAGGTCATCCCTATTTGGGGCCAAAAAATTAAGAAACCCACAAGCCAAGATATTTTGAACCAGGGACTATGAAAGTTTTGTGCTGCTTCCTTCTCTTGCTGTTCACGGATAATTGTTGAACACAGTATCTGTGTAGTAAGGGTAGTGAGGGAACTGGATGTAAATGATAGCCAATACAGATTTCAATGTCCTTTGTTAGATAACATAATGACCTAGTTAATGCACTGGACTTCTTATATATGCAAAGGACCTATGCTAGCTATTAGTCCCTTGTATTCATGAGAAGTAAGTTCACTTTTCCATGACATTTTAAACAGTGAGTAACAGACCTAAAAAGAATTGTAGGGTCCTGTATTTTGCTTGCTAATAGGTGCTGCTTTTACATAAAATTGCATGCATTTATTCATGTCATTTGGTAAAAAGGATCCTCTGGTGCTGTGTAACAGAGAATAAAAGAACCTTGAAAAGATAAAAAAATTGGAGAAGATGAGAGGCTTTCAAATTTGTTGCAGTATTGCAGCTTACTTTGGAAATGGATGGGGGCCTACACAAGTAGGATGATCTATATATGAACAGAAAAAGACATTACCACCTCTGAAGATAGAAAAATACACAGTATAGTCACCACATTGCCTAAAACAGCATGTATTTCTATCAGGACTAAATATCTGCTGCTTTGTATACAATGAATATTTAATTGGAATCCTTTTGTAGCAAGCAGCATTGGCAGAGGGAACAAGCAAGTTTGCCAGTTATGGGTTTTTTTTTTCCTTCTCTTCTGTTCCACGCTAATTGACACTAATTGACAGAGCTCCGGTACGAAACTGTGGAAAAACCTGAGTGTCTCTGGATTAAGTTTAGAAGTGTGTGCAACAAGAGTGATGTCATGGTGGGAGTCTGCTATAGACCACCGGACCAGGGGGATGAGGTGGATGAGGCTTTCTTCCGGCAACTCACGGAAGCTACTAGATCGCATGCCCTGATTCTCATGGGTGACTTTAATTTTCCTGATATCTGCTGGGAGAGCAATACAGCGGTGCATAGACAATCCAGGAAGTTTTTGGAAAGCGTAGGGGACAATTTCCTGGTGCAAGTGCTAGGGGAGCCAACTAGGGGGAGCGCTTTTCTCGACCTGCTGCTCACAAACCGGGTAGAATTAGTGGGGGAAGCAAAAGTGGATGGGAATCTGGGAGGCAGTGACCATGAGTTGGTTGAGTTCAGGATCCTGACGCAGGGAAGAAAGGTAAGCAGCAGGATACGGACCCTGGACTTCAGGAAAGCAGACTTTGACTCCCTCAGGGAACAGATGGCCAGGATCCCCTGGGGGACTAACATGAAAGGGAAGGGAGTCCAGGAGAGCTGGCTGTATTTCAAGGAATCCCTGTTGAGGTTACAGGGACAAACCATCCCGATGAGTCGAAAGAATAGTAAATATGGCAGGCGACCAGCTTGGCTTAATGGTGAAATCCTAGCGGATCTTAAACATAAAAAAGAAGCTTACAAGAAGTGGAAGGTTGGACATATGACCAGGGAAGAGTATAAAAATATTGCTCGGGCATGTAGGAAAGATATCAGGAGGGCCAAATCGCACCTGGAGCTGCAGCTAGCAAGAGATGTCAAGAGTAACAAGAAGGGTTTCTTCAGGTATGTTGGCAACAAGAAGAAAGCCAAGGAAAGTGTGGGCCCCTTACTGAATGAGGGAGGCAAGCTAGTGACAGAGGATGTGGAAAAAGCTAATGTACTCAATGCTTTTTTTGCCTCTGTTTTCACTAACAAGGTCAGCTCCCAGACTGCTGTGCTGGGCAACACAAAATGGGGAAGAGATGGCCAGCCCTCTGTAGAGATAGAGGTGGTTAGGGACTATTTAGAAAAGCTGGACGTGCACAAGTCCATGGGGCCGGACGAATTGCATCCGAGAGTGCTGAAGGAATTGGCGGCTGTGATTGCAGAGCCCTTGGCCATTATCTTTGAAAACTCGTGGCGAACGGGGGAAGTCCCGGATGACTGGAAAAAGGCTAATGTAGTGCCCATCTTTAAAAAAGGGAAGAAGGAGGATCCTGGGAACTACAGGCCAGTCAGCCTCACCTCAGTCCCTGGAAAAATCATGGAGCAGGTCCTCAAAGAATCAATCCTGAAGCACTTAGAGGAGAGGAAAGTGATCAGGAACAGTCAGCATGGATTCACCAAGGGAAGGTCATGCCTGACTAATCTAATCGCCTTTTATGATGAGATTACTGGTTCTGTGGATGAAGGGAAAGCAGTGGATGTATTGTTTCTTGACTTTAGCAAAGCTTTTGACACGGTCTCCCACAGCATTCTTGTCAGCAAGTTAAGGAAGTATGGGCTGGATGAATGCACTATAAGGTGGGTAGAAAGCTGGCTAGATTGTCGGGCTCAACGGGTAGTGATCAATGGCTCCATGTCTAGTTGGCAGCCGGTGTCAAGTGGAGTGCCCCAGGGGTCGGTCCTGGGGCCCGTTTTGTTCAATATCTTCATAAATGATCTGGAGGATGGTGTGGATTGCACTCTCAGCAAATTTGCGGATGATACTAAACTGGGAGGAGTGGTAGATACGCTGGAGGGGAGGGATAGGATACAGAAGGACCTAGACAAATTGGAGGATTGGGCCAAAAGAAATCTAATGAGGTTCAATAAGGATAAGTGCAGGGTCCTGCACTTAGGATGGAAGAATCCAATGCACCGCTACAGACTAGGGACCGAATGGCTCGGCAGCAGTTCTGCGGAAAAGGACCTAGGGGTGACAGTGGACGAGAAGCTGGATATGAGTCAGCAGTGTGCCCTTGTTGCCAAGAAGGCCAATGGCATTTTGGGATGTATAAGTAGGGGCATAGCGAGCAGATCGAGGGACGTGATCGTTCCCCTCTATTCGACACTGGTGAGGCCTCATCTGGAGTACTGTGTCCAGTTTTGGGCCCCACACTACAGGAAGGATGTGGATAAATTGGAAAGAGTACAACGAAGGGCAACGAAAATGATTAGGGGTCTAGAGCACATGACTTATGAGGAGAGGCTGAGGGAGCTGGGATTGTTTAGTCTGCAGAAGAGAAGAATGAGGGGGGATTTGATAGCTGCTTTCAACTACCTGAAAGGGGGTTTCAAAGAGGATGGCTCTAGACTGTTCTCAATGGTAGCAGATGACAGAACGAGGAGTAATGGTCTCAAGTTGCAATGGGGGAGGTTTAGATTGGATATTAGGAAAAACTTTTTCACTAAGAGGGTGGTGAAACACTGGAATGCGTTACCTAGGGAGGTGGTAGAATCTCCTTCCTTAGAGGTTTTTAAGGTCAGGCTTGACAAAGCCCTGGCTGGGATGATTTAACTGGGACTTGGTCCTGCTTTGAGCAGGGGGTTGGACTAGATGACCTTCTGGGGTCCCTTCCAACCCTGATATTCTATGATTCTATGATCTAATGTTCTTTAGACTTGGAGAATGAATTTTTAAAGGCAAAAAGTTTGGATGCAAATTTAAACAGCCAAGAGTATTTCTCAGATGCTATATTGTGACTTCAAAATAGCATTTAGCCAAGAGTTAGAATGACCAACTGTTTCTGGTTTTCTGGATTGGTTCCTTTCTGTTAGCATCTGTTCCTTAATTAGGTGCAATATGTTCCTTACTTTTACTCTTTTGGTTGCTAGTTTTAAGATGCAATGCTCAGTGACTGACACCAATTTCCTTTCACTCCCTGTCTACAAGGGACTTAATTAATTCTGAACAGGGAGGGGTATGTACGCTGCACAAACTTCCATTTGGACACACAGTAACGCTTCACAAAGCTGATATCCAGTTGCAACATTACTGCAAGTTACAGAGTGCATGGGCATGACTCACTCACACCTCCCTTTCCTGAGGCACAACCGTGTGCCACCTAGACGGTGTAGGCTCTTTTGATCTTGCCCAGCAGGTCACCTTAGTTCCGTAGGGATTTAGTATCCTCAGTGTGACAAATTGCAGAGCAGAGGCATCAGACACATTCTACCGGAGGTCCATATTTCATTTTGAAGAGGGGGCTAGCACCATGGCTACAAGTTTAGCATATGATATGACTCCCAGTACGCCAGAACTCACTGATGTCAATGGGAACTTTGCACAAGGACTGAGGGTAGAATGTGGCCTTTACATAGTTTCTATAGTTGTTGTACAGTAGACTCTGAGTGGGTGCTCAAGTGAGAAGGTGCAAGAAGCTTCTGGGTATAATCCCTCTAGGCACACCAGCACTATACCCTACTATCATCCTGTGGGTGCTAACTACCCAAAAGGGCCAAGGAAGAGTTCTCCTCCCCAATCTCACCTCAGTGCAGACTCCAGTGGGAAATCTTCCATGGAGAGCTGCCCAGACTCTGTGGTGGCTCTACCATAATGAATACTTTTCTCCTCCTCCACCTCTCTTAGAGCACTGACAGGTGGAGCATTTAAAAGGGAGGTGATTCAGAGACAGCTGCTCCTCACCAGCTGCACCAGTAGACTTCAGGGATTCACAGATTCCAAGGCCAGAAGGGACAATTGTAATAATCCAGTCTGATTTCTGTGCCTGTGTTACACAGGAGCTTTCCCAAAGTAATTAATTGAGAATAGCTTTTAGGAAAGCAGCCAATCTTAATTTAAAAATTGTCAGTTATGAAGAAACCACCACAGCCCATGGTAAATTGTTCCAGTGGTTAATTATCCCCATTGTCAAAAATTTATGCCTTATATCCAGGCTGAATTTGTCTAGCTTCAACTTCCAGCCATTGGATCATGTTATACCTTTCTCGGCTAGATTGAAGAGCCCATTATTAAATATTTGTGTTTCATGTAGATATTTATAGAATGTGATCAAGTTTTCAGAGACTGGTTGCAGATGACAGATGACCAGAGCTTAACCTACTCTTTGTTAAGCTAAATAGACTGAATTTCTTGAATCTCTCACCATAAGACATTTTTCTAATCCTTTAACCATTCTCATGGCTCTTCTCTGAACCCTCTCCAATTTATCAACCTCCTTCTTGAATTGTGGGCTCCAGAACGGACACAGTATTCCAGCAGAGGTTGCATAGTGCCAAATACAGAAGTAAAATAACCTCTCTACTCCTACTCGAGATTCCCCTGTTTATGCATCCCAGGATCGCATTAGCCCTTTTGGCCACAGAGTCACTGAGAACTCATGTTCAACTGATTATCCACGAAAACCCCGAAATCTTTGTCAGAGTCACTGCTTCTCAGGATAGAGTCCCAACCCTGTAAAAATGGCCTACATTCCTTGTTTACATTTAGCTGAATTAAAATGCACGTTGTTTGCTTGTGCCCAGTTTACAAAGCAATCCAGATCGCGTTGTGTCAGTAACCTGCCATCTTCATTATTTACCACTACCCAAATTTTTGAGTCATCTGCAAACTTTATCAGTGATGATTTTATGTTTTCTTCCAGGTCTCTCAGAAGCATGTTAAAGAGCTTAGGGCCAAGAACTGATCCCTGTGGATCCTACTGGAAATGCAGCCACTCAATGACAATTTCCCAATTACAATTACAATTTGACACCTGTGTGTGAGCCAGTTTTTAATCCATTTAATGTGTGCCATGTTAATTCTATATAATTATCATTTTTTAATTGAAGTGTCATGCCATACCAAGTCAAATGCCTTATAGAAGTCCAAGTATATTAATGCAATGCTATTACCTTTATCAACCAAATTTGTAATCTCATCAAAAAATATATCAAGTTAGTTTGACAGGAACTATTTTCTGTAAACCCATGTGATTTGCATTAATTAAATTATCTTTCTTTAATTCTTTATGAACTGAGTCCCATATTAGCTGCTCCGTGACCTTGCCTGAGCGCGATATCTGACTGACAGGCCAATAATTATATGGATCATCCCATTTACCCCTTTTAAAAATTGGCATAACATTAGCTTTCTTCCAGTCTTCTGGAACTTCCCCAGTGTTCCAATACTTATTGGAAAAAAAAATTAATGGTCCAGCGAGCTGCTCAGCCAGCTGTTTTAAAGCTCCTGGATGCAAGTTATCTGGACCCTCTGATTTTAAAAAGTTCAGCTTTAGTAGCTGTTGTTTAACATCCTCTAGAGATATTAATGGCATGGAAAAAGCATTATCGTCACGATATGATGCAACTATATAATCTGTTTCCCCTCCAAATACACAACAGAAATATTTATTGAACTCTTCTGCCTTTTCTGCATTATTACTGATAATTATATCATTTCCAACTAGTAATGGACCAATATCATTGTCAGGATTCTTTTTGTTCTAATTTTTTTTTTTTAAAAAAACCCTCTTCTTATTGTCCTTAACTCTGCCAGCCATAGATGTCTCCTCATGTTCCTTTGCTTCCCTTGTCAATTTTCTATAATTTCTAACTTCTGATTTATATTCATTACTCTCAACTTCCCCTTTCTTCCATTTATTATATATTATTTTGTTATTTTTTAAATAACTGCCTTCACTTTCCTTCTAAACCAAGTTGTTTTTTTAACCAGCATAGCCTTCTTCCTCAGTTGTGGGATTGTGGATTTTTGGGCATCTAGTAAGGTGTTCTTAAATGATTTCTAATTATGATTCATATTTTTCTAATTAAATTCTTCCTCTCAGCTGACTCTGCCCATAATTGTTTGCAGCTTTGTGAAACTGATCCTTTTAAAGTACCAAGTATAGAAACCAGTCATCCTGTTCCCTAGTGTTAGTTGGTGGTTGATACCAGGCACCAACTAATATCGGATCTTGTGCTTTATCTGCCAGGACACTGATCTATAAACATTCAAATCAATTTATTCTCAGTTATCAGTGACTCAGAAACAGATAATGACATTTCTGACAGAGGGGAGAGGGGCAGAAGTACAGGAGAAAAATGTTATTTTTATTCTTTCTCTTCTTCTGAACAGGGAGTGGGGAAGTCCAGCAGTAGTTGATTTATCTCCTCCCTGTTCAATCCTCTTGATAGGGACTGAGTCAGAAGGAAGGCGCAGGCACTAAGGCTCTGATCCTCAAAGTTTTTTAGGTGCCTAACTTCAGTGGGAGTTAGGTGCCTAAATACCTTTGAGGACCTTGGCCTGAGAGACTGGGACAGAAAAGATGGCGCCACGGAGCTAAGCACATTAGATGGGTGTTTCTGTTAAAATAATCACCAGTTAAACAGTTATCATTGTTGACGTTTATAACATTACCATTAGGCTTCAGAGCCAATGTAATGAACTGAAATGAATGGGGCCAAGTCACCCACTCTTTAGGGTGATTGGTTCAAAATGTCTGTCACTTGTCTCAGGAAGACTACATTGCATCAGTTCATATTGCAAAGTCTGTCTTTGCAACCAAGTGGGCTAATTTCTATGTTGTTTTTATTGGTAATAGTTTACATTTTACAGAACCCTAAAATGACACAGGGGTCAAATTAA
The DNA here is from genome assembly GCF_009764565.3 of Dermochelys coriacea. NCBI lineage: Eukaryota > Metazoa > Chordata > Testudines > Dermochelyidae > Dermochelys > Dermochelys coriacea. The sequence continues at coordinate 157,849,745 of NC_050068.2, forward strand.
TACAGCAAGCAAGCTTCTTCTAACACACAGGCTTAGAGCTTGACCTCCACAACATGGAGAGTGAATCATCTCCTGTAACACTATGAAGAATTCTCCCCCTTTTGTAACAATGTGCAGTTATTCACTTTACAGCCTGTAAATACCATTCTTACTCAGCAAATGCTGAATTCCTCTTACAAGTCATTCCACAGAATTCCCCTCCCTGTGCAATATGTCTTCAAAGATAACTACTATCTCTCCAGTTAAACTTTAACAACGAGGGATGAGAAAAGAACTTTGTCCCAGAGATAAGTTTGGAGGTATTATAAGCTTATTACATTGTGAATAATATATTTAACTTAATTTATAAAAGAAGAAGAAGGAAAAAAGTAAGCTCGTTGAGGTCTCCTTTGATGATTGTTGTTTGGTATAAAGGGAAAGGAATAAATAGAATTTATTTTAATCAAATTTTAATACATTTTTGATGTGTTTGTAGAATTTTCTTTATTTGCATGTATTTAGGTCTAGGACATACACTGGGCCTGATTTCTGTAAAGGGACTCAGTGCAGATATACAAATGCCTACAATTCATTGAAGGTGCAAAATGGAAGGGGGGCATTATTTGAGGGTGCAACATTTCTCCCACAAAATTAAAGGATTAATTAAGCGATTAAGAAATAAACTGACTGGTTGCATAAAGTGCAAAAGAATAAACAAGGGGGAATGCCTGAACTTTTCAAATTTTCAAACTTTACTAAAATATGTGCTGCAAATGGGGATTCTCCCTCAATCCATTCCCACTTTCAGATTCCTTCCTTGACAAAAGCTGTGAAAACAAACCCTAACTTATCTGAAACTCTGCCACATTTGTTCAGAACAACTCGGCATTGTCAGTTTATATGTTAAACTGAGCTGGTGAGCTTGGTTCAAAGCCTAAAGTGAACACAGGTCCATATCACAAAAAATATCCTCACTACACAATTGTCACCTTGTTTGACCGTCTCAGCTGGGAGGACCAGACTGAATAGGCATGGTGAACGAAATAGCCTTTCACACCCAGTAGAGCTGCTTATGTGTCAGTTATGGCAGAATGAAGGGGCAGCATGTGGGAGCTTGCACAGCTACTGTACTTGTTATTTTAAAAAAAGGAACAATTCCTTTTGTTTGTTTTCTTCATTTTTCATGAGTTTTTTTAACCAACAATTTTTTGTCCCCCCTTTGTCCTTTTTCCATTTGGCCACTGAAAAAGGAGGAGATGGGGGGGAAATGGAGAGAGAAATATTTGAAAAAAAGAACAGCTTTTCATTTAGTCAAATGAATTATCTTGAAAAAAAAATCAACGGGCCTGATCGTCAGCAAACGTAAATCAGTTTATATCCATTGAAGACAACAGAGCTGGGCCTATACCCACTGAGGATCTGCCCCTTACTGTATAGGGAGTAACAACTATGACTAGGAAGCACAAAGTCCTTAAAAACAGCCTGGAAGAAGTAATATTTTAATTTACAACATGTGCCTATAAACCTAATGACCCTCCTGCAGGTACTTAGTGTTTTAGACTTTTTGTCTTATATGCTCTAGAAACTTATTTCTTTAGCTCTGGATGAGTTACATTGGACTCTCGTTGCCTCATGGAGCAGGTACAAAACATTTACGCTCATAAAGGTGCTCTAATCTAGCACTGTTTCTCCACCTTGGTTAACCTTATACACCACGGCAATATTTGTTCTAGCAACCTGAGTGGGTGGGCCTAACACTGAAGCTACCCACATGGGGGAGATCTGAGCAAAAGGTTGCAGAGTCGCCATGATCCTCTTAGCTCTGGTGGCTAGTTAAGGGACTACATGAATAGAATCAAAAGGAAACCATGGGCCTAAGGAGAGAGGAGGATTAAGAAGAGAGAAGATTGATGAGGATTGTCAGGGTCAAGTATCCTCTATAATGTCTAAAGCAAGGAACAGAGAGCTAAGGCTCCTGGCTTCTATTCCTGGTATTTGAATGGCTATGCTGCCTTGGGGAAGTCCCTTAATTTTTCTGTGCATCAGTTTACCAGTCTGTAAAAGAGAGGGGATAATCTTTCCCTAACTCACAGGGTATTGTGAGTTTTACTGAATGTTTGTAGAGCCCTCTGAGGTCCAGAGATGGAAAGGGCTGTATAAGGGCAAAGTATGTGTGTGAAGGATGACACAATAAATAGAGAATTGTAAATCATTGGGAGAAAATTAAATCAGAGATTAGTTTTACGTGGTCAATCTTAACTGGAACATACTATATAAATACCTGTCAGCGCACAGCAATACACACTTCATCACAGCGAGGTCTTAACTGCTCAACAGTCAAATCACCCATGAAAATACAAAGTAGTTATCGCCTTGGCTTCGGGAAAAGACTGTTGCAACTTCAGCTGAACTTTGATGCTGACTGTTGCAACTTCCTGAGCCTCCTTCAAGAAGTGAAGAATGAGCCATTCCTTCCCACTGAGCTGAACAAATGGCTCCGAGATCAAAGGCCAGATCTTGCCAGTCTTCTGTGAGCTGAACTCCTATTGAAAGCAATGGGAGTTCTGAACATGGAAGGTTTGCAAGATCAGGACCCAATTTAACCATCCTGAGCAAATCTTACTAGGTGATAATATAGACACAGTTTTCAGAGGTGCTGAGAACCCTCAACTCCTACCGACTTCAACTCAGCTCCTCTGAAAATCAGGCCCTTAGAGCCAGATCTAGAGGCAGCCTCAGTGCAGAGCACTCTAAGGGGAATAGACATAACTAGTTCTCATGGGATCGCTGCTGATTTTTTCCCATTAATTTATAAAAGTCTTAACTCTGCTGCCCTCCCCCTTATTAGTCTAACCATCCTGTTGTTGGGCTTCCTGAGCTTGTCAACAATCCAATAGAGGCAGCCGCAGCAACATCTGTTGTGAGCCAGCGCAAGAAAATGTTGGTAGTGTAAGAACCACAACTCTAAAGGTGGTACAGTGGACGAGCTCGTCAAGGCAGGATCCATGGACAGCTGTCCTAGAAAGAAGCTCATGTCACTGGAAGTTAGCAGGACCCATTTACATGGGAATTAAATTGATAGGTTTAGGACTTGAGTAGCAATGGGGTATTGGATGGGATTAAGGAGCATAGGCAGAGCTGTGTGGGAAAGCTTGCACAACAGCTGCTCATGCTATGCCCTGTTCAAGCCAAAGCTGTTAATCACCACTTTCCTGGCTACTAGATTTTTGTTTGTGAGTTCAGTAGCACTATACGGTAAGTGTACATGCCAGTTTACAGTAATTGAACTGTGCTAAACAAATAACAATATCCCTTGAGGACTGTTACCTTATAATTGTTAAACCTTGTTCTCAGAGGCTTGATCCTACACTCTGGAAGTTAATGGGAATTTTGCCATTGACTTCAGTGAGAGCTGGATCAAACTCTCAGGCCCAGATTTTCAAAAGCATTTTGGCATTGAGATGCTCAGCGTGGCAGCAATTTCGAAGTCTCAATCTCGTTTTCAAAATGGATTTACGTACTGACTGTCCAGGGCATTTTGGTTCATAAGTGCCTAAATCCCTTTTGAAAATGTGATTTAGGCATGTACATCAGTTAGGTGTTGCAATGTTGAGTGCTGCAACGTCTAAACACCTTTACAAATCTGGGCCTCAGTCATCAGATGTTTCTTGTGCAACCAGAGGCCCACAGCTCTGCCTACAATAGCCCTGGTCGGAGAGGACCCTTCCGTGCATGCTCTTTTTACCACGCATCCTTAGTGGGGCCACCTCCAGACCTTTTTTTCCTTACCTTTTCTTCAGTGTCAAAGGTTTCTTTCACTTCGCGAGGACACTTTGGTGAAATTTCCAAACATCAGTCTAGAACCACAGAGTCCAGTAGAATAAGCCTGATTAGCAATAAGCAGCCAAAAAGATCAGATAACCAAAAGGGGAAGCAGCATGTATCAGCTGATCAGGGTCAGATGACACAGAAATAAAAATGCCCTAGTCTTGCTTACACAACAGCTTCCATCATTCCTAATGCCGGCAGAGCTGCAATGGTGAAGAATTGCAGCTATGGAGATGGCAAAGCCTACGTGTGTGAGACAGACTGAACAAGGAGTGCACAAGGAGTGAGCAGGAGAAGCGAATGGATGGGAAGTAAGGAGTGAGGGGGGCTGTGTAGGTGAGAAATTTGATTTTTTAAAAAAGCGATTACGCGAAGGGTTTCAGGTTAATTGCATTCAAAATTTAATTTTAAGAAAGAATTGCAACCTTAAGTGATCCTTTCCACAGCCTGAGTTATAAAGCCCCAACTACAAGGCTTTTTACAATGGAAAGGCAGATAGACCCGCCAGTGCTAATGATAGCAGGATCCAAACACTGCCACTAGACTAGATTGTCAGCCTGCTGATTTGAAAAGCAGACTGAACTCTTTCCATAGCCAGCTGGAAATTTGTTGAAAAACACCACAAAAGAATTGGAAACATTGGAATGAGCAAAACCAGTTTAAGACCCAAGATGGGAAAGGAAAATGTTAGCAGCTTTCCCGCTGCATTGAGTTGGCAATTTATTTGCATGTGCTTAGAACCCTTCTAGTGACTGCTATTCAACTTAGTGATACCTGCTGAGCACTCCAGCCAGCGTGACCTGAACTTGGGCCATCAGGCATTTATTATGTATCCCCATGTCACTTTTCATCATGTGGGACTTTTTAACTGCTCTCTAGCTAATGTTAGTTAAGTCCAAACAGGAAATGTTAGGCAGGCTAACAGCAGATGAACAGTTGGCCAGTGTGCCTGGTTGTGAACTATCCAGAGCCCAAACACTGTGGTTTGCAGTGGGTCAGCCTGTCAGGTGGAGGATGTGTGTCTAAAAGGGCACCTTGGCTCAGCATTAGTTAAGGGCACTTTGAAAGCACCCCTCACTCCGCTGCTGTGACTGGCAGGCTTTGCAGGTCTCTGCTGGAATGAGCACTATAGTGTGGAGCAATATGGCTGGAGCAGCTGACCCCATATGGACTGGTTGCCTGGGAAAGTATTCTGTTGTTAGCAGCTGTGCTCTGAGCACACAGACTAGGGTACATATATTTTACTTTGATTTTATTTTTGCTGACTGTAGAAATGCCCCAGCTATCTTATTAGCAGAATTATCACTGATGGTCTGACAGCAAATTGATTTACTTGAGAGAGAAATATAGCTATTCCAAATTCTTACTATTTAGCAGCTCCCCTTTGGGGAAGATCTGCCATCTATCATACAGGGCAGCAAACATGGAGCAACAAAATTTGGAAGGGAAAGATTTTTCTTTCAAAAGAAGAATTATAGCGAGTTTTGGCTGAGACAGAATCAGTTCATATTTGCCAAACCCTCCCAATTCCAAGTTTCCCTTGTAACAGAGAAAGTTCAGCATTATAAAAACATCTACAGATAGCAAGTGTGTGTGTGTGAGGCCTGTACACATGCCAGTATAAGCATCACAGGTCCAGGTCCAGCTGGAAATATAACCTAGGGACCCTGATATCCAGCCCCCAACTAGAACCTCAAGCCTCCCATCTAGGGATTATGCCTTTTCATTCAAACTTTATATATTTTTTTCAGCTATGTAATAGGATTATCAGGCTATTCTTAATTATAAATAGAATATATACATACATTAATGTATTAATATATCATGTATGTATAAATAGGATATATACATACATGATATATGCATACATTAATATATTATTATTATTAATGTGAGTGTATATAATTAGAAGGAACAGAAATAAAACAAGGCATGACATAGGTTATACCAAATAAGAACGAGCATAAAAATGGTAAACCAGGCATTGCTGTTTACCCTTCATCATGCTACAAGAATGAGGGGCCAATCAACAAAACTGAAAGGCAGCAAAGGGAATATATTTTCACCGAACATATAACTCACCTGGGGTACTCAACGAGGACCAGATGCTAGGGAAGTACAGGGACTGACCCTGGAGTCACAAGACATCCCAGAAATGCCGGGGAGGAGATGGGAGCATAATCTCCTCCCCTCACTCCTAGTGTACTGGCCTGCTGAGCTGACTGGACAAGGTGACTTGAGCATGCTGAAGGGACGGTGCATCATCCACTGTCCCTGTGTGGCTGGGTCTCCGTCCCACAGCTCCCCTGGGGCAGAGGATCAGGATTTTGACTTAACAGAACAATTGAGCCCTAAGCACGTGACACTTATTGGATACTAGCTGGGAAGAATTTCACTCTCATGCCAACAAAACCACTGGGAGGTGAGATCGTGAGTCAGACTCCTATGCATAACTGCACCACATACCAACCCCCATTTCTTGCATTCAGTTTAGTAGGGGCAGAATGCAATGTGACAGGAAGCTATACTGACACTTTTGCAGCTCTGATTGTTGAAGGTTTTTGGTAAGCTTTTTATTTTTGTTAAATGAGGGGTGCAGAGAAATGTTATAAATTTAACTATATTTTAAGGAAGGGGAGGGCACGTTTATGGCTGTTGGCCTTTCTCCTGTGATAGGTGCACTTATTGCTTGCATTCTAGTGCAGTTCTGCGAGCCCAGTCACTAACTTTTACTGTGCACTTTCCTGTGGGATTGAGAACAGACCTTCCCACCCACTTCTTTGTTGCCTGGGAAAACATTAACAATGTTTTAAACACAGCAGGCCTTGATTCACCAGCATGTGGAGAAGACTTTGCCAGCAAAAAACAGCCCTACCCAGCAGATCTAGACACAGGAGTATTCCCCACGCATTGGGGAATCTTTAGGTGATATAGAGCCTTGTATGCCACTCTTTCTGGATGTGGCCAGAGAACGGGGGGATGGGGGAGAGGGGTACATGTCATGGCCAAGGTTACCTTATTCCTGCCCGATTCCCAGCTGCGCAAACAACCCCTGGGGGCCTCTAGAAACCAGTGTTTATTTTGAGGACCAGTCCGCCACAAGGACCCCAGGATCAGAGGTGTATAATTTTTGCAGTCTCCCTCCAGCCTTGAGTTAAGTGCCTCTAATGTTACACCAGAGAATCAGTGGCAGCTAGCTTCATTCTGCCCCATCTTACCCTCCCACCCCCATCCAACCCCAATGAAATCAATGAGATGACATGGGGTATAAGCAAGCTAGGGAAGATTTTGCCCAACTCTGTGGAAAATTTGTTCCAGAATTAGTGTATTTCTCCTGAAATCTTTTATTATTTTTATTATTTATTAATTATTATAACAAAACAATGAGATTAGGATTGTAATAAAAAGTGTATGCATTTTTAATATTACAACTCAGGCACAAAGACTGTCTCTAGCTTCCAATGTTTCTGGAGCAGAGAGGCAGGGTTGGAACAATAGCCCATGATTTAAATGGGAAAATTAAATACTGTCTGACATTTCTTTCCACGATGGGTTCATCCTCAGTTCCAGTATTGTGCTTCACTGTCATAGGGAACAGATGCTATTATTATTACACCGCAGAGGCAACTCTGTTATTAACAATTTCCACGTACAGATATTTATTTGGCATTACATAGTCCATGTATTTAACATACACTAAACTTTCCTTTAAAATTGGCTGCTGTGGAGTATTCAAGTTTTTAAAGCTGTCTCTTTCCCAGCTACGTAGTTATGATATATGACCTTACTTTGATCTGATTAGAAATGCTCTGCGCAAGAGTGAAGTGTGTACAGGACTCGGGGGAAATCTCTCTATTTAAAAACAAAACAGAGCCCTAGCTTGGTTTCCCAAGCCAAAAATGTGAAACAGATATAAATGCTTTTGTATTTGCCTATGATTCTAAGGATAATAGTAAAAATACTGGGCTGGAATGCATTCAGGATAATAATGATGCCCAAAGGATATGAACAGCAGACAGCGTAACATTTTGTAAGGCACATATCACAGAGTCAAAAAAAATATTACAATATAACATTCATAGATATATACTTGACTGGGTTAGAAAAAAATGATTAAATCACACTTCAGATGCCTGTCTGTATGTCTCCAAAAGCTCCATTTTTATGCTAAGTATAGATTTCAAATGTCAGACTGAAAATGCATGACAATTGAAAGGGTTGATTGCCAGGATTTATCAAATCAATTCATTTACATATAAATCACAATAGCCAATATTATGGAAAGACAGGTGAAACCTAGAATTAAGAGAGGATGCCTTCCAATCCTCATGTTTAAACATAAATTGGACAGGGACTGCTTGGAAAACACTACAAATACGGAGGGGGCAAAATATATCAGTAGCTGGTTAATAAAACAAGGGGTCTTGTTTTCATTTTGTCTAAACAGCTCCCTGCACTTTGCATGTTCCTTTAGTAAACTGCAGTATATGTTACAAGAGCCTGACAGGTATTAGCATATGCTTGAGTACATAAGAGCCAAATTCTCCTCAATAATACTGATGCACCTCCATTAAAGCCAAAAGGGTTGCATCAGTGTCCTTTATAGTAATCTGCCTTCAGAAGTAAATCAGAGATTTCAGGCTACCCTTAAACATGATGGGGAATTAGCTTGGTCCCACTGAAGTCAATTACAAAACTCTCATTGATTTCAATGGGAGAAGGCTCAAGCTCATGATGAGCCCTGATCCTGAACACACTTATGCACATGCTTAACTTTATGCAGGTGTGGAGTTCCATTAATGTCTTGAGACTATCATGTGTGTAAAGTTAAGCAAATGCTTGGAGAATCAGAGCTTTGGTTTGCTGAAGAGCCTTTCAGTTGAAATGAAACCTATGAGGTAACACAACATAATAATGCATGAAGTGAGCTGTAGCTCACGAAAGCTTATGCTCAAATAAATTTGTTAGTCTCTAAGGTGCCACAAGTACTCCTTTTCTTTTAACATAATAATAAACACTCAAAAATCTTTATTATGAGTGGGGGGAGGTGGTCTTATTACCAGAGATTTTCTCATTTAATGCTCTTGTTGAATGTGGGACTTGGTATATCCTAAAGCAATTGTTTGTAATTACTACACAGCACATCTGCTTTGGGGGCTGATTTGTGGAGGAAATCTACTTAACTGGAGATGATCAATTTGATTCCCTTGTGAAAAGAAACCAGGAACTCCACAGCAAAATGAATCTGGTTCATCATGAACTCTGGAGTATAATATTTACTAGAGACAGGTAGCTGCAAAATTCAGATTCAATTCTCAAACATCAGAGTTCAGATGTATTTGGATCATTGTATTATAAAGGTATTTTTGTAACTTGCATCTGAATCTGGGTTTAGAATGTTTCCTTGTCAGGGTTTTAAAATCCAAGTTTTGGTTTTGGCTACCATGCAATTTACAACAGAAAAAGTCAGCACCACCCACTGTAGTTCTGCCATTGGGGCAGCCAAGCAGGAAGAGGGCAAAGATTTCAAGGAGGTGTCCAGTCTGTGGAGGTCTGGAGAGCAGATTACAATACTGGGATATCCACCACGTGAGAAACAATGTTAAGATGAGAATTAACAAACACAAACTAGAGGAGAATAAAGGCTTTGAAATGCCAGAGCACTGTACAAAAAGGATGTAAGGATTATTATTCAATGCTGAAAAGAGTGAGTGTTAGTCACTTGGTTCTCCTAGAAAGGAAAGCCTGAGATCCCCACAGTGTTGCCTTTGTCATGAGGAAGAAGGACTAGCTACCCACCTTCTTCTTTCTTTTTAAAATGAGCTAAGACTTCACATGCAGCTTTGGAGTTTGCAGACATATGGCTTCAGGGTGTGTGCCCTTCAAAGAGAAACACGAGCATTCGTGGGCACCATGCCTTCCTTATGTGCTAATCTGCATATTTATAGCACAACCACAGAATAACCTAGAAGACAAAGCACAAAAATGCCAGCCTGTTTTCTTCCACCAGAAGAGTCTGATTAAAAGAATACCTATGTGAAAGCTACAGTGCAATATTTCTTACGCTTCTGTCATGTGAAGATTTAAAAACCTAGGGCCAAATTCTGCCCTCGGTGATACATGTGGAACCCCATTCCAGGCTCTGTTGTGGCTACTAGCCATGGACCTTCCTTGGGGGTGGAATGGAGGAGCACCATTCCAGCACTGGCACTATTGTGCATGCTGCTTGGAATTCCCTTGTGTGCAGATGTAACCCTGGGTGAACATGTGCTACATCTGCCCCTCTGTGTCGAGATCCGGAGGATAGGAGTTGTTGCAGTCCCTCACTACAGAGCTTTGGCTCTTTAGAGCAAGCTGTAGCAGCTCACGTTTTTAGCTTTGGACATCTCCTGTTCAGTTCCCTGTGTGTCAGCCAAGAGGGCAGCTGTCACATAGACAGAACACACCCATGGATACAGCCCAGCAGGGGGACTCCATTGTGCAGCTGGCCAACTCTGGCAGCTAGTGTCCCAGCCAGTGCTAGCAGGGACCAGTTCCTGCACTCAGGGTTGCTCCAGGACTATGATTGTGGCTAACCCCTGCAGTGGGGGCACAGGAAACAATGGTTCCTTACCCCTCCTCCTCCCTTGTGCTCTTGCACAGGGATCAGTCACAATCTGGCCCTCATTAGGCTTGCAGGGGCGGGAGGGACTAGGCCTGGTAAATAAACCTGTCTCTCGCACATGTCAGTGCATATCAACATTACTAGACCACCAGAGTCAAACTTTTTCTCCCTTTCCTTTGATTATCACTACAAAAGGTTTTTCCCCCCTCCCCCGCTCTCCTGCTGGTAATAGCTCACCTTACCTGATCACTTTGGTTACAGTCTGTATGGTAACACCCATTGTTTCATGTTCTTGGTGTATATAAATCTCCCCATTGTATTTTCCACTGCATGCATCCGATGAAGTGAGCTGTAGCTCACGAAAGCTTATGCTCAAATAAATTTGTTAGTCTCTAACGTGCCCCAAGTCCTCCTTTTCTTCATGTGAGGGTTAGTGTCCTGTGGGTGTACATCAGGGCAGGATGTGGCTCCTAATATTTACATAACCATATATGAATAATAAAGCATTTTTCTGTTCTTACTGTTATGACACACACTATACCACACACAAATGTTTATAAAATGGCTCCTCTAAAAAGTCCAACACCCATTCCCTTCCTCCATGTACATATAAAAACATTTTTCTTTGGGAACAGGAGCAGTTCTTTATATACACATCTATGAAAGGAAATAATTACAGCACCCAGGTTTGTATAAGAATATATTATTTAGAAGAGCAGTTGAAAAATAAAAAAATTCTATACATCAAAGTTTCCTTTTTTGTGTCCATGAAGATAGCAACAGTTCTTAGAAAATACATTCTTGATGTGGTCTCTGCAGCTTTCTACCATCTTTCCTCTGGGCTGAAGGATCCCATGATACTTAGCTGCATCAGTCCACTCCATGAACAAACACAACAGACCTTTAAGTTCTCAACAGTTCTGTTCTGGTACAGAAGGGAAATTCAGATCAAATATATTGGCAACTAAACATAATACAATTCAGAAGATTATATAGATAAATACACTGTTAGGTCATAATCTCTGGAATATTGCTAGGTAAACAAAGCATGTGCTGCTACACCCACTGACCCATAAATATTGGGATACAAAGATTAGTTAGATTATGCTGTAATTGTCATCTGGCTGCCTACAGGTATTTAGTGCATTAATCAGAAAGACTTTTTTTTTTTTTTTTTTTTTTTGACTTCTGTGAATCATTTTCCAGAAAAGGGTGGTTGCTAAAACTTCATCTTATGTCGATGGACTTCCAGCCAAATTCTCTAGGGGCACAAGAAGGGACAAGTTCCCTGAAGACAGTTGAGCTGCACCATCTTCTGTCCATGTGTGTCTACTTTTAAAATATTTAAAAAACAAACTCACTCACCTTGTGACTTTTGTGTAGCTAAGAGCATTTTTCTTTTCACTTCTGTGTGCTGTCAGTTGTCAAACTTGCGCTTTTCTTCTTTTGCAACTAGAATAAAGAGCAAAACGGAACAAATATCACCACTGGCACATCCCAGACAGACTGCTACTGCTAGCTGATCACTAATCCTCAATAAGATATCAGCTGAATCTCTAATGCAATAGTATACACCAATTTGGTGCATCACAGGCCCCATTGCATCCAAAATAACTATGGTACTTGTCTGGAGAAAGTGCACCTCAGTATTTTTCATTATCTGTTGACTTAATTTCTGAGATTGCTTGCTACCTGCTATTTGTTTGATGGCATTTCTGAGTTTACACAGTTCTCATTATACCGGCACTCCTTGTGCCGATATACTGTAATTAAGGCTCTATCAGTTTCCATAGAAACTCTGTATTTGACAGCTTTACATTTCAGATATAGAAATTCACTTCAGCTTGAAACTTCTCAAAGCTTCTCAAAGCCCCCACTATCACCTTGAACTTATTTTTGGTTTCTTTAAGGAATGTTTCATTTTTCTGTCGTAGACTTGAGAATTTCCACAAGATTTTCTTTGCCCTTATATAATTCTCCCCACAAGGCCTGTGTTCTGTTCCTGTCCACTCTTAATCAGAATTAGAATCTGAGCTCCTTGGAGATGGAACTGTCCTTCCTAAAAAAAGGAGTACTTGTGGCACCTTAGAGACTAACAAATTTATTTGAGCATAAGCTTTTGTGAGCTACAGCTCACTTCATCGGATACATACAGTGGAAAATACAGTGGGCAGATTTATATACACAGAGAACATGAAACAATGGGTGTTACCATACACACTGTAATGAGAGTGATCAGGTAAGGTGAGCTATTACCTGCAGGAGAGCGGGGGGGGGGCACCTTTTGTAGTGATAATCAAGGTGGGCCATTTCCAGCAGTTAACAAGAACGTCCAAGGAACAGTGGGAAGAGGGGGGAGAATAAACATGGGGAAATATTTTTACTTTGTGTAATGACCCATCCACTCCCACGCATCATCAAGGATCTACAACCTATCCTGAAGGACGACCCATTACTCTCACAGATCTTGGGAGACAGGCCAGTCCTTGCTTACAGACAGCCCCCCAACCTGAAGCAAATACTCACCAGAAACCACACACCACACAACAGAACCACTAACCCAGGAACCTATCCTTGCAACAAAGCCCGTTGCCAACTGTGTCCACATATTTATTCCGGGGACACCATCATAGGGCCTAATCACATCAGTCACACTATCAGAGGCTCATTCACCAGCACATATAACAATGTGATATATGCCATCATGTGCCAGCAATGCCCCTCTGCCATGTACATTGGCCAAACTGGACAGTCTCTACGTAAAAGAATAAATGGACACAAATCAGACTTCAAGAATTATAACATTCAAAAACCAGTCGAAGAACACTTCAATCTCTCTGGTCACTCGATTACAGACCTAAGAGTGGCTATCCTTCAACAAAAAAGCTTCAAAAACAGACTCCAACGAGACACTGCTGAATTGGAATTAATTTGCAAACTGGATATAATTAACTTAGGCTTGAATAAAGACTGGGAGTGGATGGGTCATTACACAAAGTAAAACTATTTCCCCATGAAATGAAGAGAAATACTTGTGGCACCTTAGAGACTAACAAATTTATTTGAGCATAAGCTTTTGTGAGCTACAGCTCACTTCATCGGATGCATTGGATGCTCAAATAAATTGGTTAGTCTCTAAGGTGCCACAAGTACTCCTCTTCTTTTTGCGAATACAGACTAACACAGCTACTACTCTGAAACCTATTTCCCCATGTTTATTCTCCCCCCTCTCCCCGCTGTTCCTCGGAGGTTCTTGTTAACTGCTGGAAATGGCCCACCTTGATTATCACTACAAAAGGTTCCCCTCCCCCCCCACCTCTCCTGCTGGTAATAGCTCACCTTACCTGTTTCAGAGTAGCAGCCATGTTAGTCTGTATTTGCAAAGAGAAAAGGAGTACTTGTGGCACCTTAGAGACTAACAAATGTATTTGAGCATAAGCTTTCGTGAGCTACAGCTCACTTCATCGTATGCATTTGGTGGAAAAAACAGAGGAGAGATTTATATACACACACACAGAGAACATGAAACAATGGGTTTATCATACACACTGTAAGGAGAGTGATCACTTAAGATAAGCCATCACCAGCAGCGGGGGGGGAAAAGAGGAATACCTTTCATGGTGACAAGCAAGGTAGGCTAATTCCAGCAGTTAACAAGAATATCACAGGAACAGTGGGGGGTGAGGTGGGAGGGAGAAATACCATGGGGAAATAGAAAAGGAGTACCCATGGCACCTTAGAGACTAACAAATTTATTAGAGCATAAGCTTTCGTGAGCTACAGCTCACTTCAAGTGAGCTGTAGCTCACGAAAGCTTATGCTCTAATAAATAGCTTATGCTCTAATAAATAAATTTGTTAGTCTCTAAGGTGCCACGGGTACTCCTTTTCTTTTTCCGAATACAGACTAACACGGCTGCTACTCTGAAACATGGGGAAATAGTTTTACTTTGTGTAATGACTCATCCATTCCCAGTCTCTATTCAAGCCTAAGTTAATATTTTCCAGTTTGCAAATTAATTCCAATTCAGCAGTCTCTTGTTGGAGTCTGTTACTCTTCTGGCTCTGAGAGTACCCAGAAGTCACCTACTACAGGACAGGCCCAACAAAGAAAACAACAGAACGCCACTAGCCATCACCTTCAGCCCCCAACTAAAACCTCTCCAACGCATCATCAAGGATCTACAACCTATCCTGAAGGACGACCCATCACTCTCACAGATCTTGGGAGACAGACCAGTCCTTGCTTACAGACAGCCCCCCAACCTGAAGCAAATACTCACCAGCAACCACACAACAGAACCACTAACCCAGGAACCTATCCTTGCAACAAAGCCCGTTGCCAACTCTGTCCACATATCTATTCAGGGGATACCATCATAGGGCCTAATCACATCAGCCACACTATCAGAGGCTCGTTCACCTGCGCATCTACCAATGTGATATATGCCATCATGTGCCAGCAATGCCCCTCTGCCATGTACATTGGCCAAACTGGACAGTCTCTACGTAAAAGAATGAATGGACACAAATCAGACGTCAAGAATTATAACATTCAAAAACCAGTTGGAGAACACTTCAATCTCTCTGGTCACTCGATCACAGACCTAAGAGTGGCTATACTTCAACAAAAAAGCTTCAAAAACAGACTCCAACGAGAGACTGCTGAATTGGAATTAATTTGCAAACTGGATACAATTAACTTAGGCTTGAATAGAGACTGGGAATGGATGAGTCATTACACAAAGTAAAACTATTTCCCCATGGTATTTCTCCCTCCCACCTCACCCCCCACTGTTCCTCTGATATTCTTAGGTTTCAGAGTAGCAGCCGTGTTAGTCTGTATTCGCAAAAAGAAAAGGAGAACTTGTGGCACCTTAGAGACTAACAAATTTATTAGAGCATAAGCTTTCGTGAGCTACAGCTCACTTCATCCGAAAGCTTATGCTCTAATAAATTTGTTAGTCTCTAAGGTGCCACAAGTTCTCCTTTTCTTTTTTCTGATATTCTTGTTAACTGCTGGAATTAGCCTACCTTGCTTGTCACCATGAAAGGTTTTCCTCCTTTCCCCCCTCTGCTGCTGGTGATGGCTTATCTTAAGTGATCACTCTCCTTACAGTGTGTATGATAAACCCATTGTTTCATGTTCTCTGTGTGTGTGTATATAAATCTCTCCTCTGTTTTTTCCACCAAATGCATACGATGAAGTGAGCTGTAGCTCACGAAAGCTTATGCTCTAATAAATTTGTTAGTCTCTAAGGTGCCACAAGTACTCCTTTTCTTTTTGCGAATACAGACTGACACGGCTGCTACTCTGAAACCTGTTCATCTTACCTGATCACTCTGGTTACAGTGTGTATGGTAACACCCATTGTTTCATGTTCTCTGTGTATATAAATCTCCCCACTGTATTTTCCACTGAATGCAGCCGATGAAGTGAACTGTAGCTCACAAAAGCTTATGCTCAAATAAATTTGTTAAGTCTCTAAGGTGCCACAAGGCCTCCTATTTCCATACTTCATCATGCCAGCTTTGTGCCCCTCCATCAGTGCTTTTATCAGAGCATCTACCTAGATGAGCTTATTCACAATCCTAATTTATTTTCAGATTTTTCTCTGTTTTCTCTCCTGTGCCCATAAACTCTGCTTTTATGTAAGGTAACTGGATTTGGATGTAGTGAATTTGGGGTTACCTGCTGTTGGGCATCATGACAAGAGGAAAAGAAACCTAAACTCTGACCTCAGAGGGAGAGAACTCATGAGCAGAGGTCACAGTCTGAGCACTAAGGACGTCATTCTGTATCACTGAAGTCAATGGGGGCTCTGTCATTGACTTCAATGGGAGCAGGACCAACCACGACAGCACTGAGATTCCCCTGCTTCCCCAGTGCTGAAGAGGATTTGGCCCAGGTCAGAGAGAACCGAAAGACCTGATGCCTGGTTACAGATATCTTCAAAGCTCTCCGAGGTCTTACATGCCAAGGGGAGAGACATCTGGTAAATACCACTGATAGATAGTTTAACCTGGGCCATAAAATGAATTAATGTGGCTGTCTGTTTAATCGTATTGTATGGTATGTGTGTTTGTGCGTGTGTGTGTGCAGTATAAGAGAGAGAAAGAGCAATTCCTGGTGTAATGCCAATGACATCTGGTGATATCTTGGCAGGCTCTTTTTAATGACTCATTCTCTGCACCCAGAATTTTTTTGCCATTTTCTTTTCTGTGGTTAGGTATCATGACTGCTTCTCTTGCTCTTTCTGTTTATTAATTATTATTATTATTATTAATGATCTTGTGGTATAGGTATGCCTGGTGCTTTACAAATATATAGGAAGAAAAAGTGACCATAGATATAATCAAAAGCAATAAATATCATCAAAATGAAGAACTTG
This sequence comes from Dermochelys coriacea, assembly GCF_009764565.3. Taxonomy (NCBI): domain Eukaryota; kingdom Metazoa; phylum Chordata; order Testudines; family Dermochelyidae; genus Dermochelys; species Dermochelys coriacea. The sequence goes on from NC_050068.2 coordinate 157,866,547, forward strand.
AACTGTCTGTTTCACTTCTTAGTACCACCCAGAGCGTATGTATAGAGCTGAAAGAATAATCGATTTTTCAGTTCAAATCCACAAAATCAGTTTGTTTGGAATTTAAACTAATTTTTTTGTTTCTTTTTTCTTGATGAAACAAAAATACTGAAAAAAATCATTTTGGCTTGAACAAAGTATGTAATTTGAGTGAAACAATTGTTTTCATTTTGTTACGTTTTCAGGTGTTTTTAGCCTTTTAAATAAAAATTTGAACAAATGGAGCTAGATTTCAAAAAGAAATGTTGTTTTGACATGAAAAGTCAAAACATTTTGCCTTTAAAAAGCCAAAATAAACCGTTTAGACTTTTTCAACTTAAAAAAAAATTTATTTGGCGAAAACTATTTGCTGAATTTTACCCATATTCACAAACAGTTTTGGTCACTCCTCACTGAATTTTTGAGCAAATTTAAGATTTGACTGAAATATGTCACCCAGCTCTAGGTATGTATAGCTTGCCTCTTTCATAGCATCATCTAGTTGTTTTAATTCCTCGTAGCGGTCCCTGGATTCCCAAAGAGGTTGGAGCATCACTTCGTCAACTTCTGGAAAAAGCTAAACAAAAGTGAGAAAAGTCAAACTGCCATTTTTTAAATATTTATTTACCTGTAAATGATAGAAATGGAGTGAGAGGGGGTGTCACTGGCTGACTAAATGTTTATCAAAACCAAAGCTGAAATGTTCTCAGAACATCTTAGAACCTTAATGACTTACCTTTGTTACTGTTTCAAACATTGGGATCAGGACAAACTTAAGGAACCCAATCTGTGCTGTTGGTTTGGTCACTTTATCTCGGTCCATGAAAGGTGCCACTGGAAGTCCCTCAGACTTTTCTCGGTCACTCTAGGACAGATTCAATAGTTAACAAAGATTATTATCAACAAGGAGACTGTGAGGGCAGCAAAACACAAACTGTTTGCAGACCAGTAACTAGATCACTGATATCCTATACACATGACTCAATGGTGTATGTGATAACAGTAAATGAAAGGGAAACTGTGTGTCATACATTTTAGAAGCTGACTCTTATTGTTTTAATAACTTTTGTATTGTTGTTTCTTCATTTTCACAAATGCTGCATGTACAGAAAAGTATCATATTATAACAAGGCCATAAGGGTATGTATGCAGTCAGGAGTGAGCCTCACAGCCCATGTAGACTGATTCACACTAGTGGGACTCGAGCTAGAGTGCTAAAAATAGTTGTAAAAAGAAAAGGAGTACTTGTGGCACCTTAGAGGCTAACAAATTTATTAGAGCATAAGCTTTCGTGAGCTACAGCTCACTTCATCGGATGCATTTGGTGGAAAAAACAGAGGAGAGATTTATATACTCACACACAGAGAACATGAAACAATGGGTTTATCATACACACTGTAAGGAGAGTGATCACTTAAGATAAGCCATCACCAACAGCAGGGGGGGGAAAGGAGGAAAACCTTTCATGGTGACAAGCAGGTAGGCTAATTCCAGCAGTTAACAAGAATATCAGAGGAACAGTGGGGGGTGGGGTGGGAGGGAGAAATACCATGGGGAAATAGGTTTCAGAGTAGCAGCCGTGTTAGTCTGTATTCGCAAAAAGAAAAGGAGTACTTATTTGTTAGTCTCTAAGGTGCCACAAGTACTCCTTTTCTTCATGGGGAAATAGTTTTACTTTGTGTAATGACTCATCCATTCCCAGTCTCTATTCAAGACGTCAAGAATTATAACATTCAAAAACCAGTTGGAGAACACTTCAATCTCTCTGGTCACTCGATCACAGACCTAAGTGTGGCTATACTTCAACAAAAAAGCTTCAAAAACAGACTCCAACGAGAGACTGCTGAATTGGAATTAATTTGCAAACTGGATACAATTAATTTAGGCTTGAATAAAGACTGGGAATGGATGAGTCATTACACAAAGTAAAACTATTTCCCCATGGTATTTCTCCCTCCCACCCCACCCCCCACTGTTCCTCTGATATTCTTGTTAACTGCTGGAATTAGCCTACCTGCTTGTCACCATGAAAGGTTTTCCTCCTTTCCCCCCCCCCCCCCCCCCCGCTGTTGGTGATGGCTTATCTTAAGTGATCACTCTCCTTACAGTGTGTATGATAAACCCATTGTTTCATGTTCTCTGTGTGTGTGTATATAAATCTCTCCTCTGTTTTTTCCACCAAATGCATCCGATGAAGTGAGCTGTAGCTCACAAAAGCTTATGCTCTAATAAATTTGTTAGTCTCTAAGGTGCCACAAGTACTCCTTTTCTTTTTGCGAATACAGACTAACACGGCTGCTACTCTGAAACCTGTAAAAATAGTTGTGTGGCTGTTTCGGCACTGGAGGAGGCTAGCCACCTCACCTCAAACCCAGGAGGCAGGGTGGGCTTGAGCTCAGGTGGCTTAGCTCAAGCCTCTGCTAGTGCAATGTCCACACAGCTATATTTAGTGTAAGCCCACTAGCACAAGTCTGTCTGCCTGGCTTAAGAGGCTTGTGTAACACCAACAGACCCCAGTTATTGTCAGCCAGGATCAAACCTGGGACCTCTGGAGCTTAATGCAAGAGCCTCTACTGCATGAGCTAAAAGACATGTCTCTTAGCCCAGGCTGTGGCAGGCTCATCAATCTCTAGCTGCCCTAGAGGGCGACAGAGTGCCACACCAAGCAGGCATGGGGTGCACTTGCTCCCTGCTAAAGTGTAGACATACCGTAAGAGAGAGATACTCAGAGGCATACAAGGCAGTTAGGCAGCCACCCAAAATCCATGGGATTTCTTGTGGAGTAAAGCACTACTCAGTGTGAGACAAGGTAGCAGAATCTAGCCCTTAGCAATTCTACATAGGAGGGAAAGGGTCCTTGACTTCCTTCTCCTCTGGAGAATTATTCTTGTGGGTATTAAGCTACAACTAGCCAACCATGATCAAAAATGGTTGAGTGTTTCTTGTCTATCAAGTGGCTCCTAGTACATATAGATTCAGGGAGGGATGTATCTCTGTATGCCAAACTTTGGAAAGATCTTTACAAATAATGGGCTGGATCCTTAGCTAGTATAAATCAGCGTAGCTTCATTGACTTAAATGGGTCTACAGTGATTGGACTGTCCTATAAGTGCATAGTTAGTAAGAAGGGCACAGAATATGCCAAAAATTGACACCTCTTTAACTTCATTGCCAGAATTTACTCTCATCTGTCAGACTTGCTTTAATAACGTGTGTACAGTAGTACCTTGTGTCAGATATTAGGGTGAGGAACACAATAAAGTGCAGAGACAGATCATTTTATTTTGCATAAAAATATTGCAGAGACAATGAGCTAATTGTCATTAAGATTCCCTATTGTCAAGCCTTCCCCTTTGGATACGTCTAATGTAATTTCTTTGTCAAATTGATTCCTTCGGCACAGGGAAAATGTTAAAAAAAAAATAGAAAGAAGAAAACTCTGGCATTTTGTTCCTCCAATCACGATAAAGCTTTGCATGCAGCCAGCTACTTCACAGACAGCTTGGCTCGGGTAGGAGAGAGCAGAGGATTGCTGTTAGTATTAATGTTGCTTTATACTACAAGAAGCCACACTAGAGAGGGATGGGAATCCAGAAAGAAGCAAATGTTTTGGGAGCATAAGCTGACTTTTCAGGACTAATGAAGTTGATGGTGTCCTTTGGAAATAATCAGAATGTTTTCATTTTTAAAGCAAATGTTCATGCTATGCAGACTCGGCATTTCAAATCATCACAGATATAATTTAAACTTGGACCATTTAATACTGCACATTTAATTGACTTTTTCTATACTCACACTTCTTGCTCTTTTGGTTTGACAAGGGTTTACATGCCAAATAAACTCACAAGGCAGCCCTATTAGTGAGAACAAACTGCAGTCCAATGACATTAGCATTTCTACCTTATTGTCATTTATCTTACAAATTGCAGTCAATTACAGTCACTTTTATTCCGAACATACTGTCTTATGTCACACTTCTCTCACTTTATGCAAAAGAAACCTCCTCATCCTTGTGGCACTGGATTGTCATAGAGTATTACCAGTCAGCTGTCAGCTATAGTTAAAATAGGAATTATTCATAGAATCATAGAATCATAGAATATCAGGGTTGGAAGGGACCCCAGAAGGTCATCTAGTCCAACCCCCTGCTCAAAGCAGGACCAAGTCCCAGTTAAATCATCCCAGCCAGGGCTTTGTCAAGCCTGACCTTAAAAACCTCTAAGGAAGGAGATTCTACCACCTCCCTAGGTAACGCATTCCAGTGTTTCACCACCCTCTTAGTGAAAAAGTTTTTCCTAATATCCAATCTAAACCTCCCCCATTGCAACTTGAGACCATTACTCCTCGTTCTGTCATCTGCTACCATTGAGAACAGTCTAGAGCCATCCTCTTTGAAACCCCCTTTCAGGTAGTTGAAAGCAGCTATCAAATCCCCCCTCATTCTTCTCTTCTGCAGACTAAACAATCCCAGCTCCCTCAGCCTCTCCTCATAAGTCATGTGCTCTAGACCCCTAATCATTTTCGTTGCCCTTCGTTGTACTCTTTCCAATTTATCCACATCCTTCCTGTAGTGTGGGGCCCAAAACTGGACACAGTACTCCAGATGAGGCCTCACCAGTGTCGAATAGAGGGGAACGATCACGTCCCTCGATCTGCTCGCTATGCCCCTACTTATACAACCCAAAATGCCATTGGCCTTCTTGGCAACAAGGGCACACTGCTGACTCATATCCAGCTTCTCGTCCACTGTCACCCCTAGGTCCTTTTCCGCAGAACTGCTGCCGAGCCATTCGGTCCCTAGTCTGTAGCGGTGCATTGGATTCTTCCATCCTAAGTGCAGGACCCTGCATTTATCCTTATTGAACCTCATTAGATTTCTTTTGGCCCAATCCTCCAATTTGTCTAGGTCCTTCTGTATCCTATCCCTCCCCTCCAGCGTATCTACCACTCCTCCCAGTTTAGTATCATCCGCAAATTTGCTGAGAGTGCAATCCACACCATCCTCCAGATCATTTATGAAGATATTGAACAAAACGGGCCCCAGGACCGACCCCTGGGGCACTCCACTTGACACCGGCTGCCAACTAGACATGGAGCCATTGATCACTACCCGTTGAGCCCGACAATCTAGCCAGCTTTCTACCCACCTTATAGTGCATTCATCCAGCCCATACTTCCTTAACTTGCTGACAAGAATGCTGTGGGAGACCGTGTCAAAAGCTTTGCTAAAGTCAAGAAACAATACATCCACTGCTTTCCCTTCATCCACAGAACCAGTAATCTCATCATAAAAGGCGATTAGATTAGTCAGGCATGACCTTCCCTTGGTGAATCCATGCTGACTGTTCCTGATCACTTTCCTCTCCTCTAAGTGCTTCAGGATTGATTCTTTGAGGACCTGCTCCATGATTTTTCCAGGGACTGAGGTGAGGCTGACCGGCCTGTAGTTCCCAGGATCCTCCTTCTTCCCTTTTTTAAAGATGGGCACTACATTAGCCTTTTTCCAGTCATCCGGGACTTCCCCCGTTCGCCACGAGTTTTCAAAGATATTATTATGATGATGCTGATTGTGTATCTGTGTCTCTGTCTCTCATTCTTACCTGCATAAAATACTCCTCTAATAAGCAGTCTACCCATGGTTCCGCTACTTCCATCGGGCGGACTTCATTCGAGATATCACAACATTTTATCAGTACCATCTTCAACTGAAGAAGGAAAAATACTTTAACACTCTGGTAATATAGAAGCCTGCCCCTTTGTCTTTACAGAAGCCATAGAAGCCATGAGTCCTTCATTTTTAGAGAGGTAGAGGGGAATGATCTCAGACTAGAAGGATAGTCTTTTGGCTAAGGCACAAGACTGATCTGGTTTCTCTTCCTCCTATCTAGAGAGATTTGATTCCTGGTTCTGCCTGCCACATATTTCCTGTATGATATTTGGCAAGTCACTTAACCCCTATGTGTCTCAGTTTTCCGTTCTGTGAAAGGGGGATAATGGTTACCTACTCCATGGGAGGTTTATGAGGCTTAATCCATGAATGATTGTAAAGGGCTTTGACATTCCTGGAGGGAAGGCACTATAGGGGCCTGCTCCCACCCTCATTAATGTCAGTGGAAAGATTCCCACTGAGTTCAATGGGAATTAGATTAAGTCTAGAGCAAAGTATTGTTATGATGGATGTAATGGGACTAGAATGAAACTAAGAATTTATATCCAGACAGATACAGTAATTATTTCTTGCTCAGATGACTCTAGGATTTCAAAATCTGAAAGAGGAATCTAGACTTTCTTTGTATAAAGTGACTTCTCATTGTTTTTGGGGGAAAAGCTTTTATAAAAATCTACAGAAATACTTTGATGTTTCTTTTAACGTTACAGTGCAAACCCTTGTTTTTAGGCACACATTTCCCTGCAGTATTTGGTACCCACTCACAGTGACACCCAAAAAGGGAGGGAAGGATGGTTCCATAGTTAGGTAGCTAGGCTGGGATTAGGGAGAGCTTGCACAATACCCTGCTCTGCCAAGGATTTCCTGTGAGACCTGGGGCAAGTCACTTAGTCTCTCTGGGTCTCACTTCTCCAGTTGTAAAAGAAGTACTTCTCTACCTCACAGTGGTGTTGGAGGCACTTATATGCTACACTGAGAGGAGCTATCCAAGTATTCAATTCAAATTGATCCACCCCAAAACAAACTATTTCATTTGGATTTTTTTCTTGTCAAAATCTTTTCCCCACACAGAAAATTTCAAGTTTGCAGAAACTGCATTTTCTGTTGAAAAAACCCATTTTGACAGAAAAATTCTGACAACTTCTACTCAACATCTTGCATGATTAGGCCAAAACCAAAGTTTAGAATGTAGCAGTGTCACTACGAATCATGGTAGGCACTGAAAAATGATAAACACATAATCTCCTTACACAGGTGACATGTTCCTCATTTGAGTAATCAAAATTATCCATTTTTTCTTTGAAAGAGTCCAGTATTTCTGCATGTCTTGCCATGTCTGTTGCCAGGATTAATGTAATTATCCCCTATCAAAACAAACATAATAATACATTGATTTAACGTCTCACAAGGCATAGCTATTGCTGTGTAAAGAAATGTGCTTAAATTAACACAAATACCTTATGATAGAACACAGACAAGAAGAACACATGTATCACATCAGCACCATTGAAAGAGGAACTTTCATACTTGAGGCCACTTGACAAAGTAGACTATTAATTTAAAGAATTCACAGTGACATAAGAGAATCACTAACTATGTAATTGGTTTTGTATAATTATATGCTGAAGAAACTGCTGCTTCTTGTTCTGAGCTTTGTTTGATTTTTAGTATGAATGCAAAGTACACAAAGAAATAAACTAAAAGCTCAATTCTACATGCTGAGGACCAAGCTTGGTCCCACAGAAGTCAATGGCAGTTTTGAATTTCTGCATTTTCATTTAATATGGATGGGAGAGTTGCATCCATGAATCTGAGGGTGGAATTTGGGATTTGGAATTTGGAATATGCAAATTACATCTTAGTTTGTTGTCATGGAAAATACTGTGAATTTATTCTTATGACTTCATTGCCTCACACAACAGAAAAAGAGATGGGCTCCACGGGTTGAAGCTTTTGTGTAAACACAAATATTTTTAATACTGATGAAAAATGGGGGGAAAAAAGATGATAAAATGTGTAGGAGGTGAATATTTGTTTATGTCTTTACAAATTGTCTCCAGTTTGAACTCCCTGTTTAAGTTCAGCATAATGTTCTACTAATGGTTAAGTTGTTACCATATGAGCAAGTTGGCCTAGTTACAGTCACATCCTAACAACTCCTTTCATAATAAGAAAAGGAGTACTTGTGGCACCTTAGAGACTAACAAATGTATTTGAGCATAAGCTTTCGTGAGCTACAGCTCACTTCATCGGATGCAATGAGCTGTAGCTCACGAAAGCTTATGCTCAAATACATTTGTTAGTCTCTAAGGTGCCACAAGTACTCCTTTTCTTTTTGCAAATACAGACTAACACGGCTGCTACTCTGAATCCTTTCATAATGTAAGTTTCTACACAGAAGAGTATACGTTTAAGAGTCAAACTTTGCTCATTGGTACCCAAGGAAGGTCAGCTCAACTGTCCAACAAGAGTTGCTAGAGAAATAGCCCAGGAATCTCTCTGTGTTACTTCAAGTTTGAGGATATTCAGTTCTAACCTCTTGATGGAATTATTCTGTTGGACTGTTCAGAAGGTAGATTTGGGCACACTGAAACTTCAAGAGCAGTTTGCATGTCATACCTCCCTTCTGGATCAACATTCATACCTGTCTTATCCGTTTGAATTGTTCCTGGGTAGCATTGGAGAAAATGTTGCATTCTGGCTGGGCAATGATCTGGAAAGCCACAGCACAGTGATGGTTCTCCAGTGGGGAGATGTCATTGTAGCGCACGGCAAGCTCTGTTCGGGCATTAATCTGGTAGCTGGTGTGAAGGAAAATAGTGAGGTCTCACACGTTGCCTTCCCCCAATACTTAAAAACATACATTACACATTAGACATTGGTTATTTTTATGTATATTGTTGTGAATACCTAATTAATTAATAATAAATTATTGCAACAGTTAATATTAAATCCAAAATAATTTTTTGAGAAAATGATCATACTTCCACATCATTTCAAAGACTCTCATTATTTACTTAAAAAGAAAAGGAGTACTTGTGGCACCTTAGAGACTAACAAATTTATTTGAGCATAAGCTTTCGGATGCATGAAGTGAGCTGTAGCTCATGAAAGCTTATGCTCAAATAAATTTGTTAGTCTCTAAGGTGCCACAAGTACTCCTTTTCTTTTTGCGAATACAGACTAACACGGCTACTGTTCTGAAACCTGTCATTATTTAGTTGTTATTATTGAATTTCTATAACTTAAAAACATATGGGGGAAGGATAGAGGGGACTCTTCTTCTTTTTAGCTAACAGGCTTGACTCCCACTAACTCCCAGTAAAGTCAATGGAAAGATGCTCATGGAGCTCAGTGCAAATTAGATCAGGCCCTTATTTAATAGCTGAATACAAGTAAATTAGAGTTTATTTATAGTTCACAGAAGTAATAATGCTTAGCACTTCTAGCACCTTCCATCTGAACCTCACACCATGCTTTACAGACATTTATGAAGTAACTTTCAGATCACCCCTGCCATCTAGCTGTTGTTATCTCCATTATATAAATGGGCAACGGAGATAGACAGTGGTTAAGTGCTTTGTTTAAGGTCTTTGGCAGAGCTGGGAAAAGAACCAGAAACTTTTCCCATGTAACTGAGCCTCAAGCATATGACCATTCTACTACATAGGATAATTAACAAAAGAATTTGACCTGTGAATCTTTTCTAGCTGCCAATTTCCTTTAATGGAAAATACATAAGTTTTATGAGAAAACTGAAGAGGGAGAGCCATTTTCCTTTCAGAGTTTAGCACAGTTAGCAGCCTCAGCTCAGGACTGAGTAAGCTAATGGCTAGCGTTGCATATAGCCTAACCAGTGGTGGCTCTGTCCTTGTCAGTGTTTGACCATAATAGCAGAGCATTGTGGGTAGATTCCTACTCAGCTGCCCTACACTCTGCTCTGGACATGAGAAGAAAATGCTGATCTGCATTGTTTTCCAGATATATTTGAAAGAAACAAAAAATAAAGGGCACACATACGTGTTGTTGTATCCTGGATGATCCAAATCATGGCAAACTGCAGCAGTCATCAGAATTAAGATATCAATTTGGGGAAATTTCTCCTGCAAAAGAAAAACATAATAATGTAGTATCTTACAATTTCTATACCTTTTCCCCCCAACACATTCACATTTCAGAAAAACAAGTCACCTGGGTAAAATTAACCATTATTCATTAATTAAATTTACTGCAGATAAGAAAGAAGATTCCACTGTTCACTGCAGCAACAAATGATTCAGTTTCAGCTTTGACGCATTAAATAGAAGCAGTTTGGAGGAGGCCAGTGGAATTTTGTCTGAGAGTTATTCATATTCATATTATGTTTTAAAGCACAGAGATGTTAATACTCAGGCCTTTAGAAATCATTCCAGTGTCTACGCTAGCTGAGGGAGGGTTGGAAGACAATTTACATACTATTATCTTTCACACTAACTAGAGATGGGAAGAGAGTGAGGAAAATTTTTCACAAACATTTCAGCAACTTCCAAACAGGATGAATATTTGTGGAAGCAGTTTTGCTCATATGTATATCCACAAGAACACAAATTCTTGCCAGTACCTGGGATTCATTTTACCATGGAACAAAACGTGGTTTGTGATGAAATCAAATTTGTTTTGTGTGGAAGTGAAAGCAGTTTAGAAATGTTAGGTCATCCAGTGAGAGAAAAATACACCTGGCTAAGGTGACCATACAGAATAAATCTGAATCGTGAACATAGAACATGCAAAGCAATATTTTCAGTGAGTGGTTCATGAGCAACCTGTAGGCTGAATCTAGTTTGCAGAAAACATTTGCTGAAATATTTTATATAGTGAATGAAGTCCCAATTCATAGACCATGAAAGTCACTTCACTGGGATTTTGACCAGGCCCCAAATTTATACAAATGTCAGACTACCTGCATAAGGGTTAAATTAATACATTGGCAATGGTTTTTCCAGCTTTAATAAGCACTCTTTCTTTGAGCTGCAGTCTGATTTGGGGGTCTTCTGGGGAAGTAGTGACAAGGAAGAGACAACTTTAGCTTGAATGATGGTTCTTTCTACTTCTTGGTCAATTTAAACAGGAAGACCTAAATTTGAGATTAAAATCAAAGAGGCCAGCCCTTGGGCTGTTGAAGGTCAGATATACTTCAGTCACAACTACTGTCTGGAAATCTGGAATTTTACTACATCTCTTGATCACTGATATCTTTGACAGGATGATAGAAGGAGATGTTTTCTAGTCTTCCTATTTGTAGGATTCTATTTTATTATAACCAAAGCTAATTCATTCCATGGGGCATGCCAGTCAGCCAGCTGTCTTGTGGATTTTCAGAGGTGTTGAGTACTCACAAATCCCGAAGAAGTTAGTGAGAGCTACAGGCGTGCAGCATCTTGGACTATCCCTTGCCTCCATGGGATTACTCTGTCATTTTCCTAATGTTAAGCATGTGCTTAAGTGCTTTGCTGATTCAGGCCTAGATGACTAAATGAAAGAGTCTCTGAAATGACTGAGCATTTTATTCAGTGATTTAAATAATGACTTTTCATATAATCCAGGGCAATAGGTTCTCACTGTAATTAGACATAGATGAACCAATTGGGGTGAAATAAGAACCTACTGGAAACATTTTTTATTTCAGAACAAAACACAACCTCCTTTTCATGCCTGGATCTGTTCAATAAGTCTCTTCACTATGTCCTGTGACCAGTCCAACCACTTATCTACAGTGGCAGATCCTCTTTTGAGGAAGACTGTAAAACTCCTTCCTTCCTTGAGTGGCAGTTTAGCCTCTGTACTCGCCATTGCTGCTGCAGTTCTTGTCAACCTTCCAGAGAGTCTAGAGTTTCCCTGATACATGCTCCCCAGAATGCCCTGCTGGAGCACAGGCAGGCACATGGTTTAATTGGCTCAGGAGCTTCAGAAGGTGATGGTGTAGTCTGGGACCCAAGTACTGGGGAAGAGCCAGAATGAGTGGAGTGTGAAGGAGCACTCAGCGGAGACACTACTGGGTCCTGTCCTCAGCTGCTGCTTCTGGAGTCAGGGAGAGAGAGGGGAGGGCTGCTGCATGGCTTTCCACTGAAGAGAGTACCACACAGGAGGAGTAGAGAAGTCCTCTTCCCCTGAAGCATAGCAAAGAGGAAGGAGCATTGATCAGCAAAGATAGAGGAGCTTGGGCTTTTTGAGGGAGTTGTTTCATAGGGAGGGAGCCAGCAGCAGACTATCCAAGTTTGAGAGTTTCCAGAAGTTTAGGTCATTTCTGGTAAAGCTCTTGTGCTTATGGATACTTATCTAAACTTTTGAGACCCATTCTACCTATCTTAATTACTTACATGGCCCCATTACTGACATATTTGAGCATCTCACAATCTTAATGTATTTATCTTCACAACACCCCTTTGAGGTAGGGCAGTGCTATTATCTCCATTTTACAGGTGGAGAACTGAGGCATAGAGAGTGTAAGTGACTTGCTCAAGGTCAGACAGGAAATCTGTGGCAGAACAGGAACTTGAACCCAGGTCTCCCAAGCTCTAGGCTAGTTCCCCAACCATTGAGCAGCCTTTCTTTCCACTATAACTAATTATAATTAGGTTTCCTAAAGTTTTCTTGTTTGCTTTCAATAAATTAATGAGTCATGTACAAACAAAATGATTGTGCTTTTTGGAAGGAAAATGTCCTGGGTTTTATGACTCTTAGTGGATGAATATTTATCTGGTGATAGAAGCAGAAATACAGATAGCTATGTGGACAAACTAGAGACACACCTGGAGATTGCAGAGTGAGATCATACTGTACATCATCTGAGTCACACAGAAGCAGTGCCGGAAATTATGGAATGGGTTGTTTCTGTAATTGTCATGAATACACAGCTACAAAAAGAGGGAGTAAAACAGTTAATGACTGTAGATATGTTTCTGAATGGAAAGATCTGAGTCCATGCACTTCCCGCTCTCCCTCGAGGCACTGCATGTCACCATGTGAGTCATATGGACCCCACATCATTCTCCACTTTTGCCCCTTCAAAAATCACAACATGCAGCCCTGTAACACCACCCTTTTCCTTCTGGTTGAGGAGAACTAGATATGGCTCCCTATGAAGATTTTATTAACAGAATCTGTGAACCATCCAATGGAGTCACTGAAAAGTACCAGGGGGCATTCCTTCCCCAGCCACATGAGGGATAGCAATATGAGGCCAGAGATTGTCAGAAGTCCCTCTCTTTGTTATCTGCCTCACCCAGTAGTATAGGCAGGCAATAGCAAACTTTCCCAGTCCTGATGCACAACATGTGCTCTGGTCTTGCATCTCTCCTGAACAGACACCACCAAGTTTGCCAAACTGTGCTGCGGACAAAGGCCCATTTAGGAATATACAGAGGCCACAAAACTCATTTCTGACATAATTTGAATGTCAACCCTTGAGGTCTTCAAAGCCAAGAATGTAATAGTTATTTAATTTACAAATATACACTGAAGACATCTTATCAGACAGGCCTCCAGCACGTGCTTAACTTTAATCATGGGACTAGCCCCATTGCCATATGTGGGATTACATACATTCTTAAAGTTAAACTGAGCCTAAGTGCATTGCCGGATCAGGACCAGAGTCCTTCGCACCCTGCAGGATCAAGCCGCTTGTTCTTGGGCTTGATGTTCTAAGCATCCAAACCTCCAGCTGGAGTCAATGGGAGCTGGGAAAGCTCAGCACTTCTGAAAAACCAGGCCTGTATTGTTTGGCTTCTATTTCAGTAGAAAAGGACTTTTGAAAGTAACTTTAAAAATTCTATGTTGATGATCTCCTCAAATGTTATAAACATCATCTCATACAACTTCTGCACTGAAATGTGGGTCATACACATTCATTATGCAAGGTAATATGATTGTAATACATGCATTGATCAGTGGAAGTCAGACCGCTAAATGTGATTCCTGATTCAGAAGCTGTATCAGCCCTGCATGCTGAGCTATTAAAAATATTTGGTTGCATTTGTCATCCTGTTCCTCAGTTTCTCGGTGGTATTTTTAAGGCAAATGAATGTGGGACTGAGAAAGGAAACCTTCAAGTAAAGTGAGGTAGCTCTTTCTCGTCCACCTGAGTTCAACCCTAAGCGCACTATAGCCTTTGGGGAAATATCACCACCTGGATTTAGGGACTGTGGGTCTCTTTTTATCATCCCTTTTTGCAAAGCCAATATTTGCAAAGTAATTTTTGTAACACTCAGATTTTTATAGAATAAATAAGGAGCCGCACACATGGTTCAGAATGAGATTGTATTAACTATTAATGGTAGCACATTGAATTACTCAGGGAAATTTGAACGGATGTGAACGCATTTCTAAACATATTGTAGGTGGCACAGATTCATAGTTTTTAATGTCAAAAGGGACCATCGTGATAATCTAGTCTGACCTCCTGTACCACACAGGCCATAGAATGTCACCCCATAATTCCTGAATTTTGCCCGACAATTTGTGGTTGAACAAGAGTGTATCTTTTAAAAAGACAGCCAATCCTGACTTAAAGATTCCAAGTGATGGAGAATCTACCACATTCCTAGGTAAGTTGTTCCAATGGTTAAATTCCCTCACTCTTAAAAATCTGCACCTTATTTCCAGTTTGAACTTCTAGCTTCACATTTCAGCTGCAGGATCTTGTTATGTTTTTCTCTAATAGTTTAAAGACCCACCTACTACTAGAAATCTTCTTCCTGTTTAGATTCTTATAGATAACTCTCAAGTCACCTCTTGATTTTTTTTGCCAGTAAGATAACTAAATTCATCTCCTTAAGTCTCTCACAGTGAAGCATGTTTTCCATTTTTGTAGCAAGTCCCATTTTACTGACATTTGCTACTTTTGGCCAGAGAAAGAGCAATCAAATAGTTTTCATTGCATCCTCCAGACAAAAATGATATAATCCTGCAGAGCAACATGCTATGTGACATACACTAAAAAGATAGTTCATTTTCTGCTGTGCATAGAAGTGCAGGGACATGCCATGTTTATGAAAAACAGTCTAACAACCTACACACAGAAGTATTGTGAGTCCAGTACTAGTAATTTCAGGCTAAACCAATGTATAATATAGGAACACAGACAATGCCATACTGGACATAGGAGTGGTAAGTAGGAGTGTGGGGGGTGCTGCAGCCCCAGGGTCCTGGCCACCAGCCCCGCATGCGGGGTTCCGGCTGCCGGCCCTGCCCCTACCCCCGCCCCTAGCTGTGGCCCCAGCCTCTGTCCATGTCCCCACCTCCTGGAGCCATGGCCCTGCTCTCGGCCCCAGCTCTAGGGGGTGGTGAGGGGTGCAGACAGGGGAAAGAGGGGTGCAGCTCATCACCCCCACTCCAAAAACTGTTCAAGCACCACTGTTACTGGATCAAACCCAACGTCCATCTAGTCCGAGCTCCTGTTTTTGAAATGGCCAGTACCAGATGCTTCAGAGGAAAATGTAAGAACCCCACAGGGAAATGTGGGATAATCTGTCTCCCCACCACATTAGGACTACCTCATCTATAATAGTTAGAGATTGGGTTAAGCCCTGAAACATGAGATTTAATATCTCTTCCAAAAAGAATTTTTAGCATTTATCGTGATAACTCTGGGTATTTTTGATATCTATATAAGTGTCTAATCTCTTTCTGAATCTTGTTAAATTCTTGGTCTAAACACCTTCCTGTGGCACTGAGTTCCAGAGTCTAATTATGCATTGTATTTTCTATTTTGAATTTACCACCTTTTATTTCATTGAATGTCTCTTTGTTCTTGTGTTTCAAGATAGGGAGAACTGACATTCCTGATCTACATTCTCTATATTATTCATTATTTTATATACTTTTATCAAGATCCCTCTTATTCAGCTCCTTTCTAAGCAAACCAATCCCAATTTTAATTCATGTGAGTTTTTCCATTACCCTAATCATTCTGGTGGCCCTTCTCTGAAATCTCTCTAATTCTGCAATATCCTTTTTGAAATATAGTGACTAGTACTATACAAGGTATTCCAAATGAGGTCACATCATTGATTCACATAACGGCATCATACTATTTCCTGTGTTATTCTCCATCCCAGTCCTTAGGAATTCTAATGTCTTGTTAGCTTTTTTGACCACAGCAGCACATTTTGTAGAGGTCTTCATTGAGCTGTCTGCCATAAAACCCAGGACATTTTTCTAAGGTGACACATCTAATTTAGAACCTTTTAAAGTGTACTAGTTGCTTAATTTTTTGCCTCCAATGTGTATTACTTTGAATTTATTGACACTGAATTTCATTTGCCAACTTATTTATTTAGGTTTCAGAGTAGCAGCCGTGTTAGTCCATTTCCATTTGTGGTCAGAGTTGTCTGTCAAGATTGCTTGAATGAGAAAATACCTGTATTTATAGTAGACTTTTTGCACACTAATTTCAGAGTAGCAGCCGTGTCAGTCTGTATTCGCAAAAAGAAAAGGAGTACTTGTGGCACCTTAGAGACTAACAAATTTATTAGAGCATAAGCTTTCGTGAGCTACAGCTCACTTCATCGGATGCATCCGATGAAGTGAGCTGTAGCTCACGAAAGCTTATGCTCTAATAAATTTGTTAGTCTCTAAGGTGCCACAAGTACTCCTTTTCTTTTTATTTATTTAGGTCTCTCTGAAGTTCTTCAGTCTACCCAGTCCCGACTAATCTATATAACTTTGTCTCATCTGCAAATTTTGTCACCTCACTAATCCCTTTTCAGATCGTTTCCCTTTTCAGATCATTAATATTAAACACTGTACCTAGTATCTAGCCTTAAAGCACCCTGTTAACCCGTTTTTTCCATATTAACAATTGAGTTACTCTAGGAATAAATTTGGCTGTAGTGAGTCCACAGAAAGCTCAGAATCAAGATTTAAGTAAACAAATACAGACCTATTGTAAAACATGTCATCTGTGACCCTGATCATGCAAACATTGGCACAGGTGCTTAACTTTAAACATGTGAGTAGTTTCACTGCCTTTAATGGGATTACTCATCTGAATAAAGTTAATGTTATGAGGAAGTGTTTGCAGGATTTTGGGCTGTGTTTTAAAAATCACAGATACCAGGAATGTTAAAGAAATACTTACCAACCACCTCTTCAGAGTGATGGGATTGATATTAAAGCCTTTCACCAACCCAAGATCATGGTACATATGTTCCAAACAACTCAGCATCTGTAATGATGAATAGACAGGATATTGTTTTAATCACTGTTTAAATCTTCACATTACAAGCACTGATGTCTAATGGAGCCCTATTGTTAATCATGAAACAAAGCTGTTCGAAGACTGCAAGATCAAAACCAGTTCATTAAGGACCTGATCCAAAGCCCACTGAAGACAAAATAAAAACTTCTATTGACTTCAATATGTTTTGGATTGGGCCCTAATTCATCCCAGAGCTCCACAGTGATCATTGGTCATGAAAATCAAACTATATCACCTCTTGAAGAAGTAATTTGATTTTGCTAATGGAACCAGTTTATGGGCCTGATTCAAAGCCCAGTTGAAGTCAGTGGTGGCCTTTTCATTGACTTCAATGGACATTGTATAAGGACTCAAGTGCATAGAAATATCACAGTAGAAGATAAGAGTGGCTGGAGGTAGAGTGCAGTCTAGATAACTGGGCACATCTAATTCATGTGTGACTTCCTGGAATTTTTTAAAAATCAAGTATCCTCAATAGACTAAACAGACAAAAAAAACCAAACCCTCAGACTGTAAAATTACAATATTAGAGCAGGTTTGTGCATATTCCCTCCCATAACTGTGTATCTATGAATACCAAAACACAAAGGCAAAACATTATTTAAGACAACAGCCTTTGACATTCATTCGTGTTTTCCGAACTGAACACAACTAGCTCAGCTATGCCATTCCAAGTCTAGATTTTGTTGTGTCTGGAAATATTATAGAAAATAACTTATTTATATGCTACTTAGGTCTTGGTTTAAGTGTGTCTGACCCAGTTTTTGCATCTCAATTATAGCGACATTGGAATAGTGTTATAAATATGCCCTAGGAGATATTTGAATTTTAAACCCCTATTTTTGGGGCACTCATAGCGTCCCAGAAAAATTTCTTCCCGTAGTGAAATTTCCTGTGTTTGTCAGCTCATATTTAATTTAATATCATGTTTAGTAAAATTCCATTATGGCTGGCTTTGGGTCATTCAAATGTGAATTTAAAAGTTTTTCCCACAAAACTGCAAGAAAAATCTCAGAAGACTGATGGGTACTCAAATAATACCATCACAATTTTGCTTTACAGCATCATGCTTGGTTCCCTGGTACCCAAGGCCAGAACATATTGTTTGATACATTAAAAAACAAACAAACAAAACAAACCCTGTTACTGAAACAAAGATTTAGGCAAAAAGAAAAGGAGTACTTGTAGCACCTTAGAGACTAAGAAATTTATTAGAGCATAAGCTTTCGTGAGCTACAGCTCACTTCATCGGATGCATTTGGTGGAAAAAACAGAGGAGAGATTTATATACACACACACAGAGAACATGAAACAATGGGTTTATCATACACACTGTAAGGAGAGTGATCACTTAAGATAAGCCATCACCCACAGCAGGGGGGGGAAAAGGAGGAAAACCTTCCATGGTGACAAGCAGGTAGGCTAATTCCAGCAGTTAACAAGAATATCAGAGGAACAGTGGGGGGTGGGGTGGGGGGGAGAAATACCATGGGGAAATAGTTTTACTTTGTGTAATGACTCATCCATTCCCAGTCTCTATTCAAGCCTAAGTTAATTGTATCCAGTTTGCAAATTAATTCCAATTCAGCAGTCTCTCGTTGGAGTCTGTTTTTGAAGCTTTTTTGTTGAAGTATAGCCACTCTTAGGTCTGTGATCGAGTGACCAGAGAGATTGAAGTGTTCTCCAACTGGTTTTTGAATGTTATAATTCTTGACGTCTGATTTGTGTCCATTCATTCTTTTACGTAGAGACTGTCCAGTTTGGCCAATGTACATGGCAGAGGGGCATTGCTGGCACATGATGGCATATATCACATTGGTAGATGCGCAGGTGAACGAGCCTCTGATAGTGTGGCTGATGTGATTAGGCCCTATGATGGTATCCCCTGAATAGATATGTGGACAGAGTTGGCAACAGGCTTTGTTGCAAGGATAGGTTCCTGGGTTAGTGGTTCTGTTGTGTGGTGTGTGGTTGCTGGTGAGTATTTGCTTCAGATTGGGGGGCTGTCTGTAAGCAAGGACTGGTCTATCTCCCAAGATCTGAGAGAGCGATGGCTCGTCCTTCAGGATAGGTTGTAGATCCTTGATGATGCGTTGGAGAGGTTTTAGTTGGGGGCTGAAGGTGATGGCTAGTGGCGTTCTGTTGTTTTCTTTGTTGGGCCTGTCCTGTAGTAGGTGACGTCTGGGTACTCTTCTGGCTCTGTCAATCTGTTTCTTCACTTCAGCAGGTGGGTATTGTAGTTGTAGGAATGCATGATAGAGATCTTGTAGGTGTTTGTCTCTGTCTGAGGGGTTGGAGCAAATGCGGTTATATCGTAGCGCTTGGCTGTAGACAATGGATCGAGTGGTATGATCTGGATGAAAGCTAGAGGCATGTAGGTAGGAATAGCGGTCAGTAGGTTTCCGATATAGGGTGGTGTTTATGTGACCATCGCTTATTAGCACCGTAGTGTCCAGGAAGTGGATCTCTTGTGTGGACTGGTCCAGGCTGGGGTTGATGGTGGGATGGAAATTGTTGAAATCATGGTGGAATTCCTCAAGAGATTCTTTTCCATGGGTCCAGATGATGAAGATGTCATCAATGTAGCGCAAGTAGAGTAGGGGCATTAGGGGACGAGAGCTGAGGAAGCGTTGTTCTAAGTCAGCCATAAAAATGTTGGCATACTGTGGGGCCATGCGGGTACCCATCGCAGTGCCGCTGATTTGAAGGTATACATTGTCACCAAATGTGAAATAGTTATGGGTCAGGACAAAGTCACAAAGTTCTGCCACCAGGTTAGCCGTGACAGTATCGGGGATACTGTTCCTGACGGCTTGTAGTCCATCTTTGTGTGGAATGTTGGTGTAGAGGGCTTCTACATCCATAGTGGCTAGGATGATGTTTTTAGGAAGATCACCAATGGACTGTAGTTTCCTCAGGAAATCGGTGGTGTCTCGAAGATAGCTGGGAGTGCTGGTAACGAAGGGCCTGAGGAGGGAGTCTACATAGCCAGACAATCCTGCTGTCAGGGTGCCAATGCCTGAGATGATGGGGCGTCCAGGAATGGATGAGTCATTACACAAAGTAAAACTATTTCCCCATGGTATTTCTCCCCCCCACCCCACCCCCCACTGTTCCTCTGATATTCTTGTTAACTGCTGGAATTAGCCTACCTGCTTGTCACCATGGAAGGTTTTCCTCCTTTCCCCCCCCCTGCTGTGGGTGATGGCTTATCTTAAGTGATCACTCTCCTTACAGTGTGTATGATAAACCCATCGTTTCATGTTCTCTGTGTGTGTGTATATAAATCTCTCCTCTGTTTTTTCCACCAAATGCATCCGATGAAGTGAGCTGTAGCTCACGAAAGCTTATGCTCTAATAAATTTGTTAGTCTCTAAGGTGCCACAAGTACTCCTTTTCTTTTTGCGAATACAGACTAACACGGCTGCTACTCTGAAAGATTTAGGCCTGTCTACACTGAAAAGTTGTACTGGTATAATTTTGTCAGTTAGGGTTGTGATTTATTACCAAAACAGTTATACCTGTACAACTGCTCGTGTGCATGCAGTTATAATGATACAAAATGCCAGTGCAGCTTATTTCCCTTCCCATACTGATATAGCTATACCAGTATAAATCATCAATATGACTGCACCCATGCTAGGATTTTAGTTAACAAGGTAGAACATTTTATGTGAAGATGAGAGGATGTTTCAAGACTATAACAGGGTTCAAAAAAGAACTAGATAAGTTAATGAAGGATAGGCCCATCAATGGCTATTAGCCAGGATAGTTTGCCAGATGCTGGGAATGGGCAACAGGAGATGGATCACTTGAGGATTGCCTGTTCTGTTAATTCCCTCTGGGGCACCTGGCATTGGCCACGGTTGGAAGACAGGATACTGGGCTAGATGGACGTTTGGTCTGACCCAGTATGGCCGTTCTTATGTTCTTAAGAAATTGAAAGCAGGGCATCACTATCAGTGGAACTGGAGTCAGAGGGCCCATGTGCCCTGGAGGGCCTGTTATAGATGAGAGACCAGTAGAACAGACAATGCAGGGAGGTTGGTTGGAAGCTAATCAGCCACATAGACAGAGCAAGGCACAAGGTTTAATAAAGTTCCATTTATTCAGCTTGACCTGCATTCCACTTCACTCTTTGCTAATGAAACAAGCAGCATACTTCACATTTGCTGAGCTTCATTTTCCTTAATGATTTAACTGCATCTAGTGCACTTATCCAGCAGGCATATATTTGGATCTTTGCAAATTAAATGTTTTGGTTCAGTAAAGGATCTCCTTCATTTTTTCTTATATTTCCTTTTCTATTTTGTATGAATAATATTAAAATAAAGGAAATATAATGCAAAATGACAACGTTAGGGTTAACATTCTGCAGACCCAAAATTCAGAAAATTCAAATTTTTAGTCCAGACAGAAAAATTTTAATTTATAAATACTGCACATCTATTCTATATTTTATGTCTGTCTGTCACATTTTGGCCCTGGATGATGACATTATGGAGATGCTACACAACCTGTCCACACCCCTGCCTAACCAATTTGCCAATTTACAGGTTATATAATTGGGCCAGATTTTCAAGTGCTCAGCTTCAATTAAGGCTCTTAAATGAAGTGGCCAGTTCTGCAAATGTACACGCAGTAGCTCCCATTAAGGTTAATGACAAGCTCCCTTGAGGAGCTGCTGGATGCTGAGTACTTTTGAAAAGCTGACACATTATTTATATTCAATTACTCATATTATGATAGCGCCCATAGGCCAAATATGGATCATAGCTCCACTGTACAAGGCACTCTACAAACACAGATGTAGACACACACCTTGTCCTGCAGAGTTTACAGTCTAAAGCCCTGATTCTGCTAGCTGGTAAATGGGAGTGGAGGTGGGAGCGGAAGGGACACACTGATGCTGGCACAGAGCCCCACTGAAGTCATTGGGCACAGTGGTTTGCCAGCATGGAATATCTTGCAGGACTGGGATCAAAGAAGACAAGTGGCAGACAAAAGGTGGGGGAGAAGGAAACACTAAAATACAGTGTTGACTACTCTTTGTGATTTATTGTGAGTCTCACAATATTTGGAGTTTTTCTTAAAGCTCCAGCTCCTGGAATCAGGAGAAAACATGAGAATCTTGGGGAGGGGAGTTAAGCCAGAAGGAAAAGAACCCCCTCCGCCCCATTTATTAATTTAAAAATCTCATGATTTGGGAGAGCCTTATGATTTTTGAACATTTGGGGTTGGAAACACTGAAAATATATACAATTTTCACATACGATTTGTTAATGTACAGGTATATGGTAAGCTTCTTTCCTTCCTTTCCCTTCAGGGCTGAGCTTAAGCATCATCTGTTGGCAGATACATTGTAAGCACTGTGGAAGAGGTGGTTTTTGAGGAGGGATTTGAAAAAGGTACTGACCTTATGGACCAGTTCAAGGATGTAAGGAATAACATGGGTTTAAAATATATGTGGAGTATGGTACCCATCTACAAATAAATGGGCACCCATTAAGGGCTTGGAGCAAGGAGCCATTCTGGTTCCTCTCAATCTCCATGGGGAAGCTCCTTGTGAGGTATAGTCTGATAGTCTGCTAGCCCTGTCTGGGGAGAGATTCAACAAATTCACAGAGCTACTCAGTGTGAGGAGAAAGTGGGGCAGGAAATCAATTTATGAGTGTGCCCTATCTCCTGAGCAGCTCCATAAATCCAAACAGAAAGATGGTCACCTCCTTTCTTTGTCCTCCTTCTGCATATAGCTCAACAGTCCTCAGAACCGATCAGGTAAACTGCTTTAGAAGGGAACAAGGGACTAACACCCCAGTTACTTCTGCATAAGAGAAGGTTAGGTTTTAGCCCCAGTGGACAAAATATGATTATATTGTCATACATTCCTCAGAGAGCAAGAGATTCTCCAGGTCGGTTGATGAAATACTGTAGAGCAAACTATTACGTTATTGCCTTACGCACTGGTTACACTCTAGCATGGTGATTTACTACCCACTTGCTCAACATCAGCCACATAAACCACCACTTACTGTTAAGTAAGCATTAATATAATTGAAATGATTCATGTAAACATAAAACAGAGTCAAAAGGATGAAAATGTCAACAGACATTACCATATGGTATTGTGCTCACAGTGGTTTGTGTGATTGTTCTGAGCCTAAGTCCCGCATATGGTATGTTCCTAATCTCCATACTCTCATGCTATCAGTGTGCATGCCACAATGTAATGGTTCCCATTATGATGAATGAGTTACGCTGTTAAAATACTTTGCCTCAGTGTACAAAAATCCATGGATAATGCTTTTTTCCCTAGTCCTACTCTTTATTAATGGTCTGCCAACCTACCAACATTTTTATGATCCACCTGGCACGTTGTAATTCTTAGGGCAGTAAAAACACCACAGGCTAGATATTTTTAAGATGGTGGGTAAGTCATTTTTCCTGACAAGTAAATGACTTTGATGCTTAACTACAGGTGCCTGGAAAAAAAAATAACCATAAAGAATCTCCCTCAAACTGGCAAGAAGCGTGTGATGAAAATGCTGTTACCTTCCATGTGAATGTGCATGGCCATATATTCTAACAACCAACAGGAGACTGAACTCTGAACCCACAAAAAAGTTCTCCTGTTACTCCTACCAACTGGAAGTATGTTAACAAATAAACTGAATGAAGAACATTATTCATGTTAAAAGAAAAGGAGGACTTGTGGCACCTTAGAGACTAACAAATTTATTTGAGCATAAGCTTTCGTGAGCTACAGCTCACTTCATCGGATGCTGTAGCTCATGAAAGCTTATGCTCAAATAAATATGCTAGTCTCTAAGGTGCCGCAAGTCCTCCTTTTCTTTTTGCGAATACAGACTAACACGGCTGCTACTCTGAAACCTGTCATTATTCATTTTGGGATTTTTTTAATCTTTGGACATTTGCTTTGTCATGGAATATGTTCATCTAGTGATTTTGAAGGAGAATGGCTCCTGTTCGCATAACACTTCTTTGAAGATGTAATTTGTGCTGCTAGTTTGCAACTCCACTTTCTCTCCTTTTTTGTTGTTGCTATTGTGCTGATCTAGTTACGTCCTTCTTCTCCCTTTCCAGGCTATCATTTGTTACATCCATTTGTTGAATCTTGTTTCACATTATAACTTTCCACAAAAGGGGCATCCTCTTCCTTTGTGTTTCTACAGTAGTTCAATGGCCCCCTGGGAGCTTCCATAACATAGATGATGATGATTAATAAATAATAATAATATGCTGGGCACTTAGATTTGCATCTCCTTTGAATGTATTGCACACCAACATCCCTGTAGAGGAGCATACAAATTAATGTTTGCACCCAGGCCCTGATTCAGCAAAGCAACTAAATACTTGTTGAATATTGTGCAGGCAAGTAGTGCCATTGATTTCAGTGGGATTGATCACTTGCTTAAAGTTAAGCATGTGCTTAAGTGCTTTGCTGAACAGGGATAGACTCACTCATACTAGAGGGCATGAAAGAACATAGGCTGGCATTAACTTTGTTGCACTTGTCCTTGAATGACATTACCATATTTGGACTATGAAGAAATAAACAAGGAGTTCTATAATAAGGACAATCTATTTGGCACCTTTAGAGAACAAAAATTATTGCACTCCAGAATGATTCACTCAGAAAAGAATTAAATTTCAGGCAAATTACCTAGATCTACCAATTCTGTGTTTAAAACAGCAAATTTCAACTTAAAAGCTGAGGAGTCATGAAAATATATATTAGGTAAGGGTATCTGAAAAGGAAAAAACAAAACTTTCTTGAGTGGATACTTTTGGCCTCGTCTACCTTTGGGAATAGCACTTATCCAGCAATTGGTGTAGCCACCCAGGTGCTGATCTCTAAGGATAATGTCTACACTGCAATTAGATGCTCATGGCTGCCCAGTGCCAGTTGACTTGGGTTCACTGGGCTCAGGCTAAGGGGCTGTTTAATTGCAGTATAGACATTTGGGCTCGGGCTGGAGCTTGAGCTCTGGGATCAGCCTGGGCTCATGCTCGAGCCTGAATGTCTACACCACAATTAAACAGTCCCTGAGCCTGAGCCCCGTGAGCCTGAGTCAGCTGGCACAGGCCAACCCTGGGTTTTTAATTGCAGTGTAGACATGCTCAAAAGCTATGTCTTCATTGCAAAAAAGGTATGTTTATCTTGCTGTAAAATCCGAGAGGAGTGAAGGCACAGGCAGTGTTTACCTCTGTCTAGCTAGATGAGGTCATCCCTATGCCTTCCACCAGGGGTTTATCTTGACTAACTGCATCAAGGTAAGAACTATGGTGCCTTGTCTCCACTAGGATTATAGCTAGCTCGAGTTAGCTATCTCTAGGTAAAAATACCCCCTTTTAAGCAGTTAAGGCATAGCCTCAGTGTAGAGAAGGGCATGCAGGGGTTTGTTCGACGGAGCGAACGAGGCGCACCCCTACTTGTACGTGGGGTAAAGCACGATGAGCTCAGGCAGTGCAACCCCTTGCATGTTCATTTCTACACTTTGGGGTCAGTGACCATGTGGCCTCACTGACTTCCGGTGGCCAGTCGATGAACAGAGGGTATTCCCGAGTGTAGGCCAGGTCTTTGTTCCACATTGCCTTCGTTAGGCTTCCATTGCTAGATACTGAAGATGGCTTTCCTGACCATCCCAGTGCAGTCATGGGATAAGCCACAAGTACCAACAACTTGTTTACTCATTGCCTTATTACTTCATTGGGCTCCCACAGCCAGACGTCAAACGTTGGTTTCCGAAGTGCTTCTATGGTCTCTTGAGACAGCATGTACTGTAGACAAAAAGAGAGAGTCTGTTATT
Source organism: Dermochelys coriacea (assembly GCF_009764565.3). NCBI lineage: Eukaryota > Metazoa > Chordata > Testudines > Dermochelyidae > Dermochelys > Dermochelys coriacea. The sequence continues at coordinate 157,892,300 of NC_050068.2, forward strand.
AACTACTACAGTACTGAGTTCCCCTCATGTCTTTGTGGGAGCTGCGTTCTGCCCTCATCAGAAGTTCTCCAGCATGCCATTAATTAATTTTCCAAAATTTAGTGCCTCAGCCGTGGCTGGGTAAAATGCATTGTCTCTTATTGGTTTTAATCTTAAATTCTTCATATTTTGGGGAATGAAATATTTAACTGCAGGTGATTTATACTGTTATTTTGAACAGTTGTTTTTCTCAAGGATTCCCACATTTCAATCGGGTGCCAGACAGCAAAGTTTATGCATGTGTTTATTGTGTACTCCGAGGTCCAAAACAATATCCAACTCAGCCTCCAGCAGGACTTAAAGTGTGCTGGGCTGGCACAGAACACAGACCCTGGAAATAACATTTCTAAAAAGCAAGCTGGGTCACCGAGGGTACACATTTTTAGTACCCCCGGGGGAAAAGCCCCTCTGATTGCCTGCTTTTCCTGCTTTCCCACATCCTGGGGAAGTGCAGCCAAGCAGAGCTGCTGCAGGAAACAGGTAAGGCTCTTTCTCCCTCCCCTCAGGAGCTGACACCGTGCTCACAGAAGGGGAAGGGGAGGAGGGAGTAGAAAGAGACCAGCAGCTCAGAGCTGGTGGTCGTGGTGGTGGGGCTGGGGAGACAGGATTGATTTGGAGTTTGGGGGCAGGGGATGGGCAGATGTGAAGAGGATGACAGACCTCTCCCCCCCTCCACTTTTTTCACAGCACTTTAAACATTGGCCCCCAGTGTTCTGGGTTGTTACTGTGTTGGTAACAATGGCTGGCAATTTATAAAAAATTCTAGAGTGCTAGAAGATGTTGAAGGTATCTAACCACTATTGAACCGTGTTTTTGAGACAACATGATCAAAATATTCTTGGAATACATAAATCTAGTATCTTAATTGGTCTACTTACCATAGTTGGCTATAATTAGTTTTGGTATACTATACTGAGAATATAAATGAAATTATCTGTGCCACTCCATTGTTATTTAATTCAAGCAAGAATTACATTTGAGGATTAATTCTTCATCTCTGGAAGGAAGTAATCTTGCGTTTGCATTATACTTTATTTGTAGTATAGAGTTTTGCTAGACAGCTGTAAATTAGCAATACTGATGTATTAATTAATAACAGCATTGTAATTACCAAATCTTTTTCAAGTGAACTGCCACCTCCTAACATGCCTGAGGTCACACAAATCCAATATTTAAAACCATAACGAATGTCACACACAGAGCAAACAAAACCTAAATTTCTCCTAAAACCAAGCAATTAAAAGCCTTGGGCTCTAGGCAGAAAGGAACAACAGTTTACCACTGTGTTCAGTTAGTGCAACTCTCTACAGTAATAGTTAATCTCAGAAGCCAAGCATTGTAGCAGTGGGTAAAAGGTTAAGGTATAGTTTCCGTCTACATATCATGGAACAAAGGAATGTAGAGCAGTTTGAGAAAACATGTGTTAGTAGTGTCAACAACACACACAAATTTAAGCAAAGCCAAAATGGAAATGACATTTTATAGCTCATTAAATCCATTTTCAAGAGACAGATGCCAGGACTACATAAATTACTTTAACTGAAAAACAATTCACTGAGAGGGAAAAAAGTAGATGCGCCATTACAGAATAGGGAATAAAGTTATAGACTATAATAAATCTTGTTCTGAGCCTGCAGACTAAGTATCATTGGATAAAACAGAACACTAAATGTTCGACAAATTTGAGGAATTCAGTAACATTTTCAGCTTTAATGAGATTCCAAATATTAAAGGTTATTGAGGGTCAGATTTCAAACCCATTGAAATCAATGGGAGTCTTTCTATTGGCTTCCAGGGTCTTTGGATTAGGCCCTTAATCTACACCAGTGGTTCCCAAAGTGGTGTCCCCGGACTCTGAGGGATTTTCTGTGGGTTACATGGGGGGTCCCACCCTTAAGCCATGGCCGGGACATGCTGAAAAAGTATTCTGGTATTTTTGCTGCATGGAGGATGCCATTTTGTTCTCAAAATTGCATTCTCAGCACACTGTGACCTTTCGCGCACTGTGCGTGACAGGTCACGCTGGCAGGGGTGTTCCCATGCTGGTGGGATTGTTCCAATAGTACAGGAAATGAAAGGGGTCCCGGACAGTTAGTTAGTCAGATGCCAAAGGAGTCCTTGATGGGAAAAAGTTTGGGAATCACTGATCTAAACAATTAAAGCTATAGAGTGATGTGAAGTCATGCATTGTATTCCAGCTTCTCATGGGAAGGCATGCTCTATAAATTAACATCCTGATAACAAAGTACATCTTTTGGTACCTTTGGATAGGATGGTACGTCCCTTCGGGGTGCCAACTTCTTGTTTTCATCTAAGAAGCTGTACTTACAGGGACAGCTGGTCCTGCAAATGAAAAATTCAGCCCTCAACTTTGGGACAACAGCAGATGCATTCTCTTGAGTATATTACTGAATATATTAAAATATCTTGGTATGTGGTCACATAGAGGGTATGTCTACACTGCATCTTAAGCCTGGGTACTAACTCAGGTTTGAGCCCAAGCCCCACTTCCATTCACACACAAATCAGTTTAACTCGGGTCAGCGAGCACTCAGAGCCTGGATCTTAGGACCAGCTAGGGGGTGGCTACAAGCGCAAATTCCGCTGGGACTGAGGTCCAAACCCTGTGATTTTGCAGCATGGATGAAGCTCAAGCTGCAGATCCAAGTCAGAAGATCTGTGTGGTGCCATATGGATGTAAACCCAGGTTTACAATGCAGTGCGGAAGCTGAAGTGTAGGTTTGGAAACACCAAACCCACAAGCCAAGGTCCCACAGACCTGGCTTTACAATGCAGTGTGGACATATCCTTAGAGTTACACTGCTTCCCAATCTCACCTAACAATCTCATTTTCTCTAATCATAAGAAAGAATCATAAGGGCCAAGTCATTCTTGCCTCTGTATGAGGCAATATATAATTGAGGCCATCATAATATCCAAGAATCTCTCTGGAAACAAATGTAGGTGTCTCTGAAATTCATTCATACTTTTTAATTTAATCATCTTTAATAGAACCATAGACTTTAAGGTCAGAAGGGACCATTATGATAGTCTAGTCTGACCTGCACAACGCAGGCCACAGAATCTCATCCACCCACTCCTGTAACAAACCCTTAACCTATGTCTGAGCTATTGAAGTCCTCAAGTCATGGTTTAAAGACTTCAAGGTGCAGAGAATCCTCCAGCAAATGACCCGTGCCCCATGCTGCAGAGGAAGGCAAAAAACCTTTCAATTCAACCGATTCAATATCTTTATTATCTTTTGTGTAAAATAGTTCGGCTTGAATTTAGCTTTCATTCCTAGATTCCTAATGTTTAGATTATCCCTTTTTATTTTAAAAACACTCAATAGTAAAGCAAAAAGCAAAGAAAACTAAAAAAAAAACCCAAATCCAAAAAACTAAAAAATCAAAACCCAACAAAATCAAAACAACCTATCAACTTTATTTCTTCCTTTCATAATTTTGGAAATTTCTATTATGTCACAACTTTTCCTCTATTCCAGTGTGAATATCCCAATCCTATAACGTCTTCCTTGTAACTTTGATGTTTGCTATCATCTCTGTTGCTGTATTTTGTATTCTTGCAAAGTAATTTTGACTTTTGGTTGATGGTGATCAGTACTGAATACCATCTAACAAGGGCTTTATGCATTAGCAGTATCACTGGTGAGGTCAGAGATTGTCCAAAACAGTCCTAAGAAATCAATCAGTTCATGAACAGTAATAGTATTACTCTTTGTATTGTAGTAGCTCCTAGAGGTCCCAGCTGACACTGGGACTCTATGGTGATGGCATTGTATGAACACTGAATAAGACAGTCCTTGCTCCAAAGAATTTACAATCTAAATACATAAGACAGAAAAAGTACAGAAGAAAGGAACTATTATTCCAGTTTTACAGGCAGGGTGCTGAGGTGCAGAGAACCCAATGGCTAGATCCACAAAGGGGATTTAGGCTTAGCATTGCATCTTCTATCTTCAGGTGCTCTGCCTCCTACTTGAGCCCACAGCTCTGAGTCAGATGCTCAGGCTCCCTATACAATTCATGAGGAGAGTTAGGTGCCCAGAAATGGGATCTACAAAAGCCAGCACATTGAATAGGGAGCGGCCTAAGCTAGCCAATAGGAAACACCAAGGAGAGGGATGTGGCCTCAGCTCTACCCCTCTCAGGGACTTAGGCGCCTAACTCTCGCCAGAGGTTGGTACCTACCTATCTCCACTTGGAATTCACAGCTGTGATCCTGCTCCCACAGGTGCTGGCTTCCTCCAGGCCCAAGGGGTGCTCAGTGCTTGACAAAGCCCTGGCTGGGATGATTTAGTTGGGGTTAGTCCTGCTTTGAGCAGGGGATTAGATTAGATGACCTCCTGAGGTCTCTTCCAACCCTAATCTTCTATGATTTTATGATTCTATGGTAGGCCTGCTCCAAGGCTCCATCTGAGCACACCTATGGGGTTGGGCTCCACAGGCGAGATAGTGGGAAACACCTGGTTTGAAGATCCCATCAGAGTTTAAGTGTGAGTGATGTGTCAGAACTTCAGCAGCTGTGCACATGCCTGCTGCCAGATTTTTAGGCATCTCGGAAATTGAGGTACCTACAGGGTTAAGCAGTAGCTAAATGCGGGTTTTAAGGATCTAAATTTTGGCCTTAAGCACCTGAAGTAGCAGTTAGGTGCCTAAATCCCTTTGTGGATCTAACCTTATGGGACTTGCCCAAGGTCACAGAGAAAACCTGTGGCAGAACGTGGAACTGACCCCACATCTCTTGAGATGCAGTCCAATGCATTAACCACAAGAACGGCCTTCCTCATTATCAGAGCGTGCTATAGAAATGGGAATCCCTGGGCCGGATTCATCACTAGCCCACAGCTGATTTGTGTGGTTTGAGGGGGTACTAAACTCTGTAAACTCAGATTAACCAGTCAGTTTCTCCTGTCTAATGTAGGGGGAATCCCCAGGTGGAGGACAGGCACATTAATGGCTCATAAGCCACACTCCTCCAAGCCCCTGTGCTAGGGGTATGATAGGAGAAAAGGTGGTGTGGCCCCACCATCCCTGCACCTGGCTGAAAGTAGCTACTGGGGGCGGGGGGCAGAGCAGCATGGAGCAGCCTTCATGTTGCTGTAACTTGCACCAGTGCCAGGATGTAATCAGGCACTTACGTATGTGCATTGCCTAAATTATACCCCACAAGCACCCTCATGTTATTAGCCTCTACAAGCGGCAGGTGCAAAAAATGGAGGCCTGCATTAACAATCTGACCCTTAGTGTGTGGGTAAGGTGAAGGGAGCTTTGCTCCTCTTCTTTGAAGAAGCTGATGTGCTTCTAACTGTATGTGATGACACTCCAGGAGGGGCATTTTAAAAATATATATGTTGAGCATTACTATTCTATTCTATATCATTAAAATATGACAGTACGTCTATATACATTTTAATAAACTGTGTAGTGAATGAAATACTGTGGTATGAAGGCTGGATGAAGTGCAAAGAAAACCACTAAGTTGCTCTTGGATGTTTTTTTTAGACTCCTCATGCCATGGGGAGGGCTTGTTTGCTTAGCAACTCAAGGATGAAGCTCCTCTTGCACTGAGTCAACACTCCTGCATGTCATTGCTCCAGCTGAGCCATGGTTGCTAGGGAAACTGGTAGCTACTTGTAATTACTCAACAACTTCAGTGGGGGTCCCTCTTAAGGACAATGCCACACAAGGAGCAGACTTTCCTTGCTTTAGAAAACCAAAGCAATTCACTAGGATCTTTGATTATATTCTGCATGACTCAGGTCCAGCTGCTGATGCAAGAGCCATCTGTTTAAGCTGATGACTACAGTGGGTGGCTTATTATGCATGCTTTTAGGTCATTCGGCTTGGATCTCAGTCTTCACTCTAAAAATAAGAATAAGTAAGCTGATACTTTTCTTTTACCTTGATGATGTGGGAGAGGGAGTATGTGTGTTTGTGGGATTCCTTGCTGCAGCCGTACGTTTAATGGAGAATCTGAGATGTAAGTGGTCTCAATTAAAGTAAAATCAATTAATTAATATAAATAATTAATTTTGCACTTTTACAGTGTTTTTCTCCTGAAGATGTCAAAGTGGTCAACTCCACACATCAGGTCTCATAATACTCGTGTAAGTTAAGTAAGTATTATGGTAGGAAGGATGATCTTGTGGTTAAAGTACACAATGAGAATCAGGAGACCTGAATTCTAATCCTGGCCCTGCCACTGGGGGTATGTCTACACTGCAAAGAAAAACCCGTGGCTGCCCCGTGCCAGCCAATTTAGGCTTGCAGGGCTCAGGCTGCAGGGCTGTTTCATTGCTGCATAGGCTTCCAGGCTCGGGTTGTGGTCTGGCTCTAGAACCCTGAGAGGTGGGAGGGTCCTAGATCCCGGGCTACAGCCAGAGCCCGGCAGTCTATACAGCAGTGAACCAGCCCTGCAGCCCTAGCCCTAACCCAGTCATGGGATTTTCTTTGCTGTGTAGACATACCCAGATTTACTACATGATCCTGTCAGATTGTCTCTCAACCTCATCTTCCTTGTCTGTAAAATGGGGATAACAGTGTAGTGAATTGGCTAAGAGCCCATGCTTTTGAAGCAGAGGGCTTCAAGGTTAAATGCAACTGAGATTTGACAGTAACTAGGTAATTAAAGCTGCTACACCTCACTGGGAATAAAGACTCCTCTACCCATGTGGGAGAAAAAAGAATCAGCTGGGGTTAGCCTTAGATCGGCCAAAAAGAACTCAAGAAGAGCAACAGTCACTGACTATAGTTACCACTACCTCTGAACAGTGGCCCCGATGGCAGAGGTCCCTCTGACCTTAGGGGAACCAGGGTGCCTTGACCAACCACAATCAGTCAGCAGTAAATGAAAAAAAAACAATTTGATTTTATTTTTTTCGCCTTTCATTACACATTGACACATTACACTTAACACATTGATTTCAACGGCATCACACCAACATAAACCTGGAATTTTGCAATGGTGGGGCAGGCCCCAAGTTTCTATCTTTTTCTACTGCAAAGATGCAGCTGTTACAATGTAAACAGATCTGCAGTCTTGTAGAACAACCGCAACAGCAAAGATGGGATCTCACTTCTCCAGTGCACCACTGACTTCGAGGAGGTGTGAATTCCACATTCTAATTGGATGCATTTAAATTGTCACATTATTAAGCACAGGCAAGTTCGTTTTTTCTTTTAAAGCCTACTTACTTAAATACAAAAAACCTGTGTTAAATCTACCTTATGACTGCCCAGGTAAAACCACAAAAATGCAACATTTTGGTCCCACAGCAATGTTAACTTGACTACATTGAATGTATGTAATATTTTCTATTTCTGATTTTCTGGTTAAATGGAGAGCTTGCTATATTGTTGCTCATATTACAAAATATAGACCACAAAACAACAGGATGTGCAGCACGAACGAGTCAAGACTGAGGTTAGAACAATAAGTTTTGAATTTCCTAATTTTGGTGAGATATTAACTGTGCAACCTTAATGTAGCATTAACATAATTTTTTGTTCTGTCTCTCTCTGCACGCCTGTATGCACACACTCACATACTCTACAAAAAGTCAGGAATCAAACCGCCTCTCCTGCCCCCACCCGTATGCAAATTGAATCTAACATATATTAGAACACAAATTTTTGATTTTGCTGCCAAATTCATTCCTAGCCATCCTAATGAAATTCCCTCAGATGCCTTAACAAGTGACTATGTAGCCAGCAGGGAAAATTTGTGTCTGTCATGCTACTTGCTGTAAATCTGAAGCAGTTCCATTGAGGTTAATGTGTTACTTCAGATTTACACCAGAATGACAGGGCAGAATTTGGCCCTAAGACTGTATCTAATACAAATGTGTTTTTTGAACTCTCGCATCACATTCATCTGGATGATCATAAAATTATAAAACCAAATTATTATATAGCCAGGTTTCATGGTGTTTGAACAAATCTCCCATCTACTTCAATGAAAGATTTGTCTGCTTAAGGACCAAAAAGTGTGACCCTAAATATAGAACAAAAGTGAAAGGCTTTCAAGACAACACACATAGTTAACTTCGCTTAGGAGATACCCTTTTTAGCAAGAGTCTGAATTGCCTGTCCTTAATAACCATACCAGCAGTGTTAATAATCTCTTAGTTGCTGATATGTTTATCTTAATGATGTATTTTGGAGACATAAAGGTCCAACACTCCAGCTGATGCAGTGTACCACAACAAGATACAATTCCCTCTGCTGTTGTTTTAATTACAGCAAGTCTAAACTTGGTAATAGCTAATCGGTAGGGTGACTCCTTGAATTTAGAAGGAAATCCCTCATTGCTAGTTGAAACTGGAAGTCAATTCTGCAGAAGTGTGAGACCATAATTAGAAGAACTGTTATGTATTTATGTGATATTTTCTCAACTTCCATTTTAAATCTTAGTGGAGCTAATTAGAACACTAGCCTCTTACAAAATAAATGTTTTCTTTGACAGAAGTTTCTCTTTCTGCATAAAACTTGGTGCAAAATTCCTATGACTGGATGGCTGAACACAGAAAAAACAAGACATTAATCTCTGTCTGCAAGAAGATTTTTCTTTCAGTCATCAGGAACAAGCTTTTTTAACTACTGAATTTCCATAAATTCTTAAATGAAACCACAGTCTTTGCAAATGAAGCCAATGCCCCGCACAGCACTGATTTGCTTCTGTGTTTAAAAAACCAGAATGACTAAATTCAATGGAATTACTTCACCAGAGTTTGAATCCAGAAATCCAGCTGGATTTTTCTTTTCCCCAGTGGTAACTGAAGCAGAACTTACCTGGTGCTTCTTGCTGCCATTTCCTCCCTCATCTTTTTAATGTCACTCTTGCATTTTTCGATCTCTACTACTTTCAGTCCTTCCACTGTCAACAAAGCAAAACAACAGGGGTGTTACCATGGAGAAACATGAAGGATCTTATTTCATTAATTGTGCAGAATTTCAAAAGGGTTGTAACAGTGGGGTTATCCAGTGAGTCAACAGGTTCTTACATGCTGCACCAGTTCCCATACGTGCAGGAGTTACTGACACCATGTAGCTTTAAAATCCTTAGGAATTTTCTGTTGCCAATTTTTGAAATTAGCTCAAGTGTTTTAATTCACAAAATGGCTATAGCATCTAATCTTTTCAGAGTAGTTAGCAACAGTCTACTGCTCTGTTACCTTTTTTACCCCTCTTCCTTAGAACACTAATCAAAGGAATTAGTTGGCAAAGAAATGCTCCAGTAATGTGATAAGATTGCCAGACTGTACAGTCACAAAAGTGTCCTGCTAGAATTCAAATTCTCATTAAGATAAAAGGTTTTAATTTAAAAAGTTCCCCAAGGAACAATAGGAGACTTTGAGAGACATGCCTGGATACAGAGAAACCAAAAATAGACATTTTAAAAATGTCTTGGTGCTTAGAAATAACTTTATTTCAGTTAAGTACCTAAAATATGTCATAATTCCTTGCGGATAAGTTGTTGTGCAATCCAGGGTTATTGTTGCATATAGCACAGGAAATACTATACTCTCATCTCTATGTATTATAAGTGCCACAAGGCAGAAAGTCTGTGTTTATGTTGCAGCTTGTTTCATTCCATGCAGTCTTGAGAGTCTCACACAGGTCCAATGAGTGGATCTCCCTCCCTTCTCACTCTCAGGCTACCAGCATACTCAAGGACGTAATACCAAACCATTTATTAAGTGCATATCATTCACAGTGTGATCATGCCACAGCTCATTTGTTTACTGTACTCACTACTTACGTAGACAAGCTGATGTGCAGGAAACTCAAGGGAACTTTTAACTGTTGGATCAGTATTCATTCAATCTCTCTTAAAATAGTCATCATCTTACCCACCCATAGCATAACATGCAAATAATGAAAAATTGCTTGGGACGGACATAACCCTGTAGATCAGCAGAGGACTCAGATTTCATCTAATTGCTAGTATCTACAGTTATTGCTTTTGGGTATGGGAAGGGGGGAAAACACAAGGGATACACAAACTCAATCCAGATTATTACATATGAGAAGAGGAAAAGGAGAGAGTTCTGAAAATAATTCATGTTTGACGAAAGGGACTTGGAAATCACATTTCCATCTGAACATTTTGTACTTAATATTTTTAGGAGTAACCCTTAAGTTGATTAGAGCAGAAAGGGATGAGAGAAAAAAGGTTTATTTATTCAGTGTTTGTTTGGTGTGCTTTTGACAGCACTTGGTGTATGCTCAATTTTACAGCTTTGTTGGTAGTCAGTTGCACTTCCTGTCTCATACACTGGTATGATGACCTCTGTGACGCATGACTGGAAAGAGTTAAGCATCCTGCAGGATAAATGACTCAAATTCAACCCGTAACAACATAAGGGGAGATAATGTTTGTGTTTTTACATATATATTGGTAGAGGTCAACAATATAATCAAACAGTCCCTGTCTATGTGTATTCTGTTAATTCAGAGATCAAAAGGACATCTTAACATTTAAATGAACTGTAAACATACGATATCGCTGTATTCACTTTCTTTGAAATGTATAGCAACTCATTTGGGAATGGTGGAAAAACAGGAAATTGCCTTAAATTAATCTGCGTGGATAATTACCGGGGATTCTTAGGAACTGGGTCCACTTCAAAGTCCACATGAGTGCCTATTCTTCGCCTAAGGATTCTGAGCTGTTACAAGAAGCCTGAAACTATATAAAGATATTTGGGTCCCAGTCCTTTTTATTTCAGATCTGCTTGAGGCTTCATGCAGGAGAAGCCTAACCCATAACGACTGAGATCCCAGTTCTGACTGGACAGCTCTGAATATAAACTGGATTATAACCTGTTAACTAATTCTGAAAGAGCTCTTTGCAACTACAAAGCTCACCATTTCTGCTATTAATCTGAATCTCAAGAATTGTACTCATGTCTGTATGTCTTTTAACTAATACTCTCTCTCTTTTCTTTTTAAATAAATTTTAGTTTAATTAATAAGAATTGGCTGTAAGCGTGTATTTGGGTAAGATCTGGAATATTCATTAACCTGGGAAGTCATGTGTCCGCTCCTTTGGGATTGGTAGAATTTTTTTATATGATGAATAAGATTTTCAATAATCCTCATCATATTTGACTTGGGTATCTGGGTGGAGGCCTGAGGCTGGGTTACTATAAGGGAACTGTGTTGTTGGCTTCTGGGCAACCAGTGAAGTACTATAGAAGCTGTTTTTTGCTGGTTCTGTAAAGTAAGTATTGGAATATCCAGCAGCTTTAAGGATTGTCTGCCCCATTCTTTGCAGTTCACCCTAATTGAGTGACCTCAGTTGGCTCGCCTGGGACTCCGGTCACAGTTGTGCTTCAGCTTTCCTCAGACCTGCTCACCATTAACACGGGAGCAGAAAACTAATATAATTATTTTTGAAAAGGGTGTTTTTAAAATTAAAAAAAATTAAGTGTTCTTCTTCCTAAACCTATGTAAGGAAGGAGGACTTTTGGGCAGGCCTGAAACGGTCATGAAATTAATTTGTGGTCATGAAATTAATGTTGTTAGCATTGTACAATCACATGTAACAGCAGTTTAAATTGAGAGGCAGGGCTAGATTCTGCCCTCACTTTACATTTGTGAAATACTTTGTGGTGATTAAATGTAATGCCATCAACGATGCACCAATGAAAGATAGCTAGATAAAGTGGTTTGAGCTCACTCATAGCCTTAGATGTCATTCCTTTAGATGTCCTTTTCAGATAATGAATTTCAGCTATGGTTGCTGACCTATCTAATAACTACTGTGACATGATAGATCTTTGAGCAGGGGAGGAGGACATTGACAAAAGGGTCATTTTTCTTCCTCCTGGCACAATGTGGTTGTGTATTTTGTTCAGGTGCACCCTGAGTCATGCTTCTTTGGAATTCACAGTTGCACCCTTGTTATATCCCTCGTTTAAGGCCATTTATTCTACTGCAGGATGCTTTGCTGTCTTAACTGTTTGTCTACATGGGGAATTTTTACAGGTATTGTTTTAGAGATATTACTCGCCACTTTTATTTCAGCATAAAAATGGCTTTTTTGGGTTGGAGGGGGTTTAGCTGTAAACCCTTCCCAAGCAATGTAAGAAAAGGAAAAGTCACTCTTATACCAGAATAAGAGTGTCCCAATGAGGGTTGCCCAAGTATAAATACATTGGATTATACTGAGAAAATTTTCCTGTGTAGACAAGGCCTTACATATTTCAGTCAATTACACCCTGTAGGAGTCCACTTGGCACCCATTTATACTTTTCACATCCCTTGTATGCCAGCACCTGGTCTCCATTGCAGAAGTCAAGAGCAAAGGAAGCAGCTGAAAAAAAGTGTTATTTAGTTCACACTACTTATATATGATAAACTGCCTTGTTTATGCACACAGATCGAGGCCCTTTACATTAATTTGCAGCAACAAATACATTTTTAAAAGACCCTGTAGTTTAAAAAGGCAAATCCTGAATTCTGCATTGGATCATAACTCTTATTGAACTCAGTGGGAGTTCGCCTAAGTAAGCAGTTCAGAATCCAGCTCATTGCACTTATACATTTAAAACACGAAGACCTGGAATTATTTCAAAATGTTGCATAGTTGGCACAGTTGCAAGATCTTGAGGTCAAATTCTGAGCAGATGTGTGCACTCGTAGACAGGAAAAAAGGAGCACCTCTTCACCAACACTGGCTGTTGAAGATATGATCTGATCCATTCAGGCAGAAATAGCCCTGAATAGCCACATCAGTTGTTATTTCTATCAGTAGTGAGACCCAGTTTAAGGAGGAGCCTTGTTTTGGGAAAATTTGTCAGCTCTGTGAATGCTGGCCTCCCAAATCCAACTACCAAGTCCCATGTACTGCAGATACATAACTTATTTCACCATGTAGCTGAAATAAGACAGTTTGCAACTGTGACCCTAAAAGCATCCCAGTGCCAGAGGAAAAAAGACTCACTGGTATCAGGTAACGAGTTTCAGCTGACCCAACCAAATCAGTGTGCCCTAACTCACTATGGTTATAATCTATATCTAAAAGGTATCATGCAATACGTCATTGGAAAACTAAATTTGCTGATCATTAATATTCTGTCATGGTGTATGCAAAGGGTGCGGACAAAAAGTTATGAGTATGTGCTAGAATTATATTCTTGACATGTGTTTGGTGTGTGTTGGCATCCTTTCGTCTGCAAGAGATGGTGGGAATTGTAGCCTACGTTGCAGACGGTTTGCAATGTCTCATGTGTCTGAATAGTCCAATCCGAGATTTGCATGATTTTTGGCAGTTATTGAAAATATATGCCTCTTGGTTGGGAGCTGCTTAGTCTCTAAGGTGTCACAAGTACTGCTTTTCTGATGGAGGCAATGGCGCTACTTATTACGATCACTTACCAAAATTTCCCATTGGTCAATACCATGTGTTTGGTAAGTAATGCATAAGCACAGTCTGCCTCAGAAAAAGGAATACATATTTGATTCTCTGACCAGACAGGTCTTCAGGCAGACAGTGAAAGTCCATTGTTATATATTAGGTAAACAAGGCTATCCAGACGAGAAATGGGGGAGGAGATAGGATGGTGTCTATGCCCCAGGAGAGAGAAGCTGGATCCGAGTTTTACTTTTCAAAGAACACATTGTAAAGGCTTACTTGTCTATAAAGACAGGAGGGCTGAACCTCAAGTGATAAGCAATTGAATCAACTGATTATATAGAATATTACTTTATTATAAAAGTGTATAGAGTAAGGTCTTTTCTGAAAGCTAATGACACTGGTGATTAATATTGTGAAATGTATATATTTACAATATATGAGGAAATGTGGATATTTTATGATATTATTCTTTACAAATCTGTGGCCAAACAGGAAGAAACAGGTACTCCCACCCCGCACAGGAGAGAAGGCAGCTGTTTACCTGTCTCCTATGTAAATTAAGCAAGGTGGAATCAAAACAACTGAAGCTCCATTTACATACAGAGGGATGGGAGGCCCACGGGAAGCATGAAGACATCCTGCCTCTTGAAACAAATTAATTGAACTTTGCAAGATATAAGCAAAGACAGAAGTCATCTTTGGCACCCATCACTAGACAGACACAAGAAATCAGAGCTCTTGCAAGCTGAGAAAGATGGGTCCTTCAACCAAGATAGTGGGGTTTGAAGTCTCTGGAAACTGAATATAGGTTAGAAACCTGTTTAGGCAAAGATGTTTTATCTAGGAAGACAAGGGAAGCCAGCATCTTGTACTTTTGTGGAAGGTCCTGACGGAGGGAAAATCAGCCATGGCTGGGAGAAAAATGTTTGGTGAGAGAAACCATCCTGAACACAGCCTGTACGTTGCTAGATTAAGTTTTAGACTTCTAGATGAATTTTCACTTTTATTTGCTTGTAACCCTTTCTAACTTTATTCCTTTTACTTGGCATCACTCAACCTATGTCCTGTTGTTAATAAAGTTGATTTATTTTTAACTATAAACCAACTCAAAGCTGTGTTTAAATGGAAGAGTGCATTTACCCTAGTTAAATTAATAAACTGTGATGTGCTTTTGTGTCTTTAGAAGAACACAGAAACCTTAGCATTTCTCTGAACTGTCCAGGAAAGGATGGATATTGCAGAGCACACAGTTTTGTGGAAACAAGGCTGGAGGAAGCTAGAGTGGGGCTGTAGACAGGGTGCTGGGGTCAGAGCTGCTGAAACAGGGCTATCCAGCACACAAAGACTTCAGGGTGTGACCTGCATGCTTGTAGGCTGCTTTTGAGCATCCCAGGCTGGAAGCTACAGCAGCAAAGCACCGTAAGGAACCCAGTGTGGCAGGGCAAGTGGTGACATAACCCCTCACTGGTCTGGATTGAACCCTGAACCATGTGACAACAACCTTTTTTTTAAATCTCCTCCCATTCCAGCTGGCCTGCCCGTGCTGAAAGGCTGTGCATGCAGAGTTCATCTGCAGTGGGGTTTAGTAAGCCACCAGGGAGAGAGCCAGTGGAAGAAGGAAGCATTTGGCTGGCTGGGATAGTTCGATAGAGTACTCACTCTGGTGCCTGCTCTGTATACCAGTCTGATAGGGAGACCCACAGAAGTGTTGGCCTCACTTGCTCTGGTCCATGGATTCTGGCAAGCTGCTCATACTAACCTAGAGTGAAGAGGCATTGCAGCAGCTGTGGTGTGGCAGAAGGTTCTGTCAATTTCTCTCTTAAATGTGCCTATGCCCGTGGAGCATATAAATGAGAACTTGATCCTGTCAACACTGTGCTGTATGACAGTGCTTTGTGTGTCCTATTGCCCTCTCTTCCATAGGTCTATTTTATGCACTACACAGGCTGAAAAAATAAAAAAATCAGACTATATATAGAAAAATGCTGCTTTGAACTTTACTTTCTTGCTGCAGAGTAACTAAGAACAATAATTTTACTGTTAAACCAATAAGGAAGAATAGAAACAATAATAGAGCCTTGCAGTGTTTTAATCTGCAACCAGGAAACAGGGGACAAAAGGCGTGGGTGTTCTGCGTTTACAATTCCAGTTTCAGCCAAGATAATTTAAAGCCTCTGCCTCTTTAATAAAGAGCACAGGTAGCCTTTGTTGTCTAAACTATGTGAAGTCACACGAAATAGATGTAGTCTATTTTATATATGCAGTATATTTATTGGTATGGACAATATAGTATTTTACATTTTACTTACATTACATATTCAAAGGAGTACTTGTGGCACCTTAGAGACTAACAAATTTATTAGAGCATAAGCTTTCGTGAGCTACAGCTCACTTCATCGGATGCATCGGATGAAGTGAGCTGTAGCTCACGAAAGCTTATGCTCTAATAAATTTGTTAGTCTCTAAGGTGCCACAAGTACTCCTTTTCTTTTTGCGAATACAGACTAACACGGCTGCTACTCTGAAACCTGTCATTACATATTCAGAATCAGTGTGTGTGTTGCAGCTAGAATAGGAACCACAGTAGGTGAAAACCTGCATTGATATTAAGGGGGCTTTTTCCTTTGACTTCAGTGAGATCCAGATTTCATCCAGTGTGAGAGTACAGAAAGGGGAAAAGAAAGTGAGATACTTTCACATATATTGGAAATACCTTAAAAACCTAATGCTAATAATGGGAAGTTTAGAGTATTCAATGAGAAGAAGGTATTCAATGGTATTCTCTTTAATATATGGTAAGTGTATTAATGAAAGAGGTTGACTATAAGGGGAGGGAGTGTAAATGAATAACAAGGGTTCTGATTTGTACAGATATCCAGCATAACCACATAAGATGGAAGAAGTTAGCTACATTATCCTCATTTAATTAATTTTTAAAAAGCACTAAAAAATTCAAGGAATGAGACTATATTTTACAGGACTACACTTTATTGAGTGTAGGCACTCATCCTTTGGAGTTGTACTTCACATAAAAGTGAAAACAGCACTATAAATATATATATCACATCCACACACCCAACGTATTTTAAAAGTACAGTATTAAGGTTGAACAGTCAAGCATTAAAAGATCGGAAATTCCAGAATTAATTCTGCTCCCTTGTGTGCATGCATTATCATACAGTCTTCAATTACACGATCACATACTGTTTTTTCCACAGGCGCTCTTCCTTATTTAGTGCACAGGATGGGCAGTGCTCATTTAATGAGCAGCTATTCGATATTTTGTTTTCTTTTCATTGTTCAATATGTGGCCCCAGGTCTGATTTACTGCACACTATTCAAACCCTGCTCTGAATATACAATTATTAATTTCCTCATTGGTTTTCACGCTAATCACTAGGTTATCTGAGTGTTTCACAAACATTACTTTATCTTCCTAATCCTTATTATCTCCATTTTACAGATGGAGAACGGAAGCACAGCAAGATTAAGGTAAAAATTTTCATTATGGTCCACTAAGTTTCGGTGCTCAATTTGAAATGCCTAGGACCTCATTTTTCAGAGTGCTTAGCATTCTATACCACTTTATATGTTCACCTTATACCTCCCACTGACTGTTGTTGCAGCTCTGAATTCTCAGCACTTCTGTAAATCAGATCTGAAGGTCTCAAATCAGGAATCCAGAAAAGGAGGGACACACTATTGGTGACCACCTTTGAAAAGTGTGGTTTAAGTGACTTGCTCAGCATCTCATAGGAGCTCTGTGGCAGAGGCAGGGACAGAATCTAATTCTCCAAGCCAGCATTCAACTACTGTAACCATGAAACTATCCTTCCTCTTCCTGCAGTCCCCTGCCTCATTCACTACACACCTTCCAACTTCTATAGCAAATAAAGCAGAAGTCCCTCGGACAATATTTTGTTTTACTACACAGCCCTGATTCTTCTCCAGAGCAGCTCTATCCTGTGTACTAAATGAGGCAGAGGTCCTGAAGAAAAAAAATTAAATGTGATCATGTAATTAAGGACTGTATCATAATGCATGCATACACACAAGGGGGCTGAATTAAGGTAGCACAAGCCATCTTAATTCTGGCATTTCCTAACTTTTGAGTGCTTGACTTTGCAACCTTATATTGTTCTGTTAACACAGTATTGTATGTGTATAATTTCTTAGGTTTTTTAAAAAGTCAACCGAAAAAACAGAAATTCCTTCATGTGGCAACTTATTGACACCAACATGGGTCATTAGCAGGATTGGAACTTTAGATCCACATCACAGAACTCTGCCACTTGAGTTGCTAGAGTAACTGACAGTAGTAGGTTGTCATGTGATCATCTTCCATGTGGACCAGCAGAAGAGGGGGACGGGACCCTTTGCCAATGGGTTTCACAGATATTTGCTGACAGCAGAGGAAAGGTGAGACTCAGGAATCCTTCATTCCATGTCAGGCTCTGGACGGGAGTGTACTGTAGTGTCTGTCCCCCATAAACATGACCCCTTCTAGCCCGTCCCCTCCAACATGTCACTTTCCCAGCCCTCTCTTCCCCATTCCTTGTTCCTCATTCCCATCCCAGCCTCCACTCCCCCAGCTTCTCCTCCCAGGCCCAGTCTCCTTACCTAGTGACTCCAAGTTTCAACTCTTTGGACTCTGTACCAGTCTCTTCCCCCAATCCCAGGGCCCCTCCCAGTTCTCCTCCATACCCTAGCTCTTTGTCAGATCTGTCGCCCCTCCTCCCACATCTCCTTACCCTGGTTCTCAGTTCCAGTCTCCTTGTCCATCCAGTCCCAGTCCCCCCCAGCTTCTCTTCCAATCTCAGCAGCCCTAAATCTATTGGCTCCCAGTCCCCTCCTGTTTCCCTCCCTAGCTTTTAGTCCCCCCCCCCCAACTTCCAGTCTCCATTTCCCTCTTCCCCCTGCCAGTCTCCAGTCCCAGTCTTCCCACAGGCTCCTTGTTACCATCTGCTCCGCCTCGCCTGCAGGTGAGGCTCTTGTCCCCTCTGCATTCAAATTAGGCAGCTTCTTCCTACATGCTACCCCTTGTCATCAGCAGCAGAAGGGCGTGGAGAGACAGGCTGTCTACCCTCAGTTTCAATGTCTGGCCCTGCTCTGGCCCATGGCAGCTCAGAACTACAATTGTACAGAAAATCCTGCTAATCACTGGACTGGAGCGTGCTCACTACAGATGGAACATTTGGGGAATTTAGCAGCTAAAATTGAAGAAGTCTCTACTGAGCATGTGCAAATTGTGATTTTTCGGAGGCTTATTACTTGTCCAAATTTGGGCAAATATTCATAGGGACAGAAAAAGGCACATCCTGACATAAAGACCAGCTCCCTTCCCAACTTTCAAATCCCTTCTCCAAAGCATAGGGGCGCTAGAGCTTGTCAATGAAAAGGTCATCAGAATTTTTTTAACATGGACAAAACACCATATTTTCCCCTAGCCTTCTTCTTGGAAATGGCTTAACTTTTTTGGCTGAAAATTTCCAGAACAATTCAGCCTCAGGCAAAGATCCAGCATGGAAAATTGCAGCCCAAATGTCTAAAGTCTGGTAAAAGTTATAAGTAACTGAAAACAGAGTGATACAATGAGAAGTGTCAGGAGACTTTAATAATAGGCAATGCTACCAGTCCCTTGTATTATAATTAAACAGATGTTGATTTTATATATAGTAATTCCTAATTGTGTTAAAAAATAAAAGGCACTTACATTCAACTTTTTTCTCCAGCATTGCCAAGTGATTTGCTACTTCAGTTTTCAGTTCATTGATTTTAAACACCCTGGGAAAAAAATTCAGATCTGAAATATACATTTATATCTATATGTACACAATAAAGAAAAGATTTTCTGCTAGAAACTACACACCAGTTTCAAAGGGTGGACTAAGGAATGACATTTAACGGCAAGTAAAGAACAGCAAAATCTGTGCTGAACATACAACCTTGAAGAAAGATATGTGCACATTTAAAGGCTATGGAGAGTCCATGAAAATTAAAAGAGAATGCTATAGTTATGGCTCTGAGAAAATGAAGTCATCACCCCATCTTCCAGCAGATACATGTTATCATGCCCCTTAAGGAAGCAAAACTAAATTGATAGTGCTTCAAGACCAGCATACAGGTATTTGTACACCTTTGAAGCTCTTTTTTCTTTCAATCATATTGGTGGCTTGCAGAGATGTAGCAGAATTGATCCCTCTACTGAAGCCAGCATCCGAAAAACATTAATTATTATCTGAGGGAAGAAAAATATGCACATTAAAATTGATAAACCAATGCTGAGCCTACAAAACTAAACAAAGCAGCCAATAAGATGATGGAAGCACAATTAAATCAATTAACCTTTCCTTTCTTGTGCAAATATCGTCCAAATTCCATCTTGGCATAAGCCTTGTGCATCTCCTCATTGCAGTCAATGGGAGTTGTATGGGCTGAGTCTGGCAGTAAGGCTGGAATTGTCAAGAGTTCTAAGGTCATGAGGTGCCCAACTCCCTTTGAATTCCAGTGGAAGTTGGGTGCCTCACTTCTTTAGCCACCTTTGAAAGCCTCAGCCGGGGTCAATAAAAGAAATAGAACTTTGCATTCATAACAATGATGTAAAGTTTTTACCTTGACAATTGTTCAGCAACCTGTGTCAGTACACTCTGGAACAATTCCTCTTTCTCTAAAAAACAAAATAATGGAAAAACATAGTACACGACACAGAAAGAGAAGACAGTGAAGTCTGACACTGTATGCATTACTTCAACTTTAGGGCCTGGCAAATGCCACCCACCTGCTGCAACAGGTCGGGGAACTTGATGGAGCCATCAGTGAAGGGGGACAGTCCCAGCAGTGAGGAAAGGAGCTACTCACTGAAGGACCTCTCCCTTGGAGTCTCTGGCACTCATTGGCCAGCTGGAGGGGAAAAGGGTGCTGATTGGCTAGCATTCCCCAGCTCCCAGGATTTAACCTGGAATGGGGAGCCATGTGGAGCCTCTTTGGACTTCATTCCTGCAGCCCCACCCACCCTGAATTAGGAATGGGAACCTGGCCTGACAGATGCTGCAGACCTAGCTGATCGTCTGATTGGGGGGTCAGGAAAGATTTTTTTCCCCCCATGGGCCAAGTAGCAGAGGACCAGAGAGTTTTTTGCCTTCTTCACAGAACCTTCAAGCCACAGTGGGTTAAGTAGGAATGCATTTGGTACCTAACAGGGGTACTTTGATTGAGTTGTTGATTCGTCACAATTTGCAGCTGATTCCAGAACAGTTGAAAGGATTAAACAAACAGTTTCCAACCTAGGATTTTGGTGATGGGCCTTGGGTTTTTGGGACAAAGCGAGACGTTAGGGCCCTCACGGGCAGAGTCCCCATTCTGCTGCACCCTTTGTTCCCCTTGTGGGGGTACATTGTGCTGCCACTCAGAATGAGCGGAGTACCAGGGGTTAGGCTGAGAAGTGCCTACACTGAGTTATGAGTGATGTGGTAGGAGCTCTGGAAGTCTTGCACTGGAACCAACTAAATGCCAGGTATAGGTGAGCAGGGGTGATTGTAGGTAGCGTCCCTCCGCTGTGTTAAAGTTTAATAAGATTTGTAGCTTTCGGCTTAAAATCCATTCACATGTCTGTCCTGTTTTTGCAGTGGGTCTGCATCAAAGAAACGTATAAAGAAAAGCAGCTATTCTGGTGCCTTGAATGTAACCATTCATTTTGGAACGTAGATATGCCAGTGATGGTACCTTTCCCCTTCCACTGGACTTGCTACTTCCTTGGTTCTACCACAGTCTCATATCCCCTGGCTACAGATTACAGCCAAGGTTTTCAAAAGAGGCTGGTCATTTTGGATGCCCAACTTGAGATATCTGAAAAATATCTGATTTCCAGAAAGAATTCTGCACCTATCCTCTGACAATTAGGCCCTTTTCAGGTGTCTCAGGGTGGACACCCAAACCTGGAGGCACCCAAAATCACTAATAGCTTTTGAAAATCTTGGCCCACTTTCCTCTTTCTGGCTCTCACAGGTTGCATTTACAGTATAAATACAAAAAGAAAAGGAGTACTTGTGGCACCTTAGAAACTAACAAATTTATTAGAGCATAAGCTTTCGTGAGCTACAGCTCACTTCATCGGATGCATTTGGTGGAAAAAACAGAGGAGAGATTTATATACACACACACACAGAGAACATGAAACAATGGGTTTATCATACACACTGTAAGGAGAGTGATCACTTAAGATAAGCCATCACCAGCAGCAGGGGGGGGAAAAGGAGGAAAACCTTTCATGGTGACAAGCAAGGTAGGCTAATTCCAGCAGTTAACAAGAATATCAGAGGAACAGTGGGGGGTGGGGTGGGAGGGAGAAATACCATAGGGAAATAGTTTTACTTTGTGTAATGACTCATCCATTCCCAGTCTCTATTCAAGCCTAAGTTAATTGTATCCAGTTTGCAAATTAATTCCAATTCAGCAGTCTCTCGTTGGAGACTGTTTTTGAAGCTTTTTTGTTGAAGTATAGCCACTCTTAGGTCTGTGATCGAGTGACCAGAGAGATTGAAGTGTTCTCCAACTGGTTTTTGAATGTTATAATTCTTGACGTCTGATTTGTGTCCGTTCATTCTTTTACGTAGAGACTGTCCAGATTGGCCAATGTACATGGCAGAGGGGCATTGCTGGCACATGATGGCATATATCACATTGGTAGATGCGCAGGTGAACGAGCCTCTGATAGTGTGGCTGATGTGATTAGGCCCTATGATGGTATCCCCTGAATAGATATGTGGACAGAGTTGGCAACGGGCTTTGTTGCCAGGATAGGTTCCTGGGTTAGTGGTTCTGTTGTGTGGTGTGTGCTTGCTGGTGAGTATTTGCTTCAGATTGGGGGGCTGTCTGTAAGCAAGGACTGGTCTGTCTCCCAAGATCTGTGAGAGTGATGGCTCGTCCTTCAGGATAGGTTGTAGATCCTTGATGATGCGTTGGAGAGGTTTTAGTTGGGGGCTGAAGGTGATGGCTAGTGGCGTTCTGTTGTTTTCTTTGTTGGGCCTGTCCTGTAGTAGGTGACTTCTGGGTACTCTTCTGGCTCTGTCAATCTGTTTCTTCACTTCAGCAGGTGAGTATTGTAGTTGTAGGAATGCATGATAGAGATCTTGTAGGTGTTTGTCTCTGTCTGAGGGGTTGGAGCAAATGCGGTTATATCGTAGCGCTTGGCTGTAGACAATGGATCGAGTGGTATGATCTGGATGAAAGCTAGAGGCATGTAGGTAGGAATAGCGGTCAGTAGGTTTCCGATATAGGGTGGTGTTTATGTGACCATCGCTTATTAGCACCGTAGTGTCCAGGAAGTGGATCTCTTGTGTGGACTGGTCCAGGCTGAGGTTGATGGTGGGATGGAAATTGTTGAAATCATGGTGGAATTCCTCAAGAGATTCTTTTCCATGGGTCCAGATGATGAAGATGTCATCAATGTAGCGCAAGTAGAGTAGGGGCATTAGGGGACGAGAGCTGAGGAAGCATTGTTCTAAGTCAGCCATAAAAATGTTGGCATACTGTGGGGCCATGCGGGTACCCATCGCAGTGCCGCTGATTTGAAGGTATACATTGTCACCAAATGTGAAATAGTTATGGGTCAGGACAAAGTCACAAAGTTCAGCCACCAGGTTAGCCGTGACAGTATCGGGGATTGCTGGAATTAGCCTACCTTGCTTGTCACCATGAAAGGTTTTCCTCCTTTCCCCCCCCCACCCCACTGCTGGTGATGGCTTATCTTAAGTGATCACTCTCCTTACAGTGTGTATGATAAACCCATTGTTTCATGTTCTCTGTGTGTGTGTATATAAATCTCTCCTCTGTTTTTTCCACCAAATGCATCCGATGAAGTGAGCTGTAGCTCACGAAAGCTTATGCTCTAATAAATTTGTTAGTCTCTAAGGTGCCACAAGTACTCCTTTTTTTTTTGCGAATACAGACTAACACGGCTGCTACTCTGAAACCTGTCAGTATAAATACAGTCTGAAGAACCCAGTAACAATATGTTAATGCCTCAACGTAGCTAAAGCACAGCTTGAGATCATGCTATAATCCTATCTTTGGCACTGACTGTAAAAAGCAGAAAAGTTCAGTAACTTCTTAAATCTAGGAAGTGTCATTCCATAACTCTGTTGTATTCTAGGGTAGGTAATGGTATCAGAAGCGTCTTCTTTGCAAGGGCATAACACACCATTGCTAAATAAGGTGATTTTGCAGAGTTGGAGCTGGCTGGTTGACTGTGGAGTCTGTATTGCATTTCACCCATTGCCTGCAAAAAAACACTCCAGATATTGGCCTACTCCCTGTCCTCCATTGTGCATAACTACAATGTGGAAATAAACTGCATTACAGGAAATATAAAATTTTGACCTTTCTGGAGACCTAGGAAACCACTAGATCCTCTAGTTTGTTTGTTTTTAACTTAAAAATTTTCAGGTAAATTTAGTGCTCATGAAAGTTAGAGACTAGTAGCATGATCATAAATCAGGAAAGTTTCTCCCACACAACAGAGTAAACGTACCTCATGCCTGACCTGCAAATATCTTTTACTTACTTCCCCAGAGACTGCCAGTTCTGCAGTGGTTTTGTTTTTAAACTTGTCTGCAGGAGGAGAGGAGACCACCATATTCATTTTCCTTTGTAATCCAAACTAGGATTAAACAGGTCCCCAAACAAGAAAGGCCAGTCTGTATTAACTTGCTCTATTAGCTTTAGCACGAATCCCATTTTAATTTTCTAGAGGGCCCAACACATGAAATTGAAAAGGAAGTCAAGCTATAAATGATAGGATAGCACTAGGGTTGCCAGGCATCTGGTTTTTGACTGGAAAGCCCGATCGAAAAGGGACCCTGGCAGCTCTGGTCAACACCGCCAACTGGGCCATTAAAAGTCCGGTCAGTGGTGCTGCGGGGCTAAGGCAGTCTAGTCCCTACCTGTCCTGGCTCCGCGCTGTGCCCTGGAAGTGGCCAGCAGGTCCGGCTCCTAGGCGGGAGGGCCAGGGGTCTCAGCGTGCTGCCCCCGCCCTGAGCACCAGCTCCACAATCCCATTGGCTGGGATCCATGGCCAATGGGAGCTGCAGGGGCGGTGCCTGTGGGCAAGAGCAGCGCGTGAAGCCTCCTGCCCCCCCCCCGGCCTAGGAGCCGGATCTGCTGGCCACTTCTGGGGCGCAGCGCAACATGGAGCCAGGACAGGCAGGAACCTTAGCCCTGCTATGCTGCTGACTGGGAGACGCCCGAGGTAAGCCTGCACCCCCAACTCCGAGCCCCAACCTCCTGCCCCAGCTCTGAGCCCGCCCAAACCCAGAGCCTTCTCCTGCACCCCAAACCCCTCATCCCCAGCTCCACCCCAGAGCCTGCACCCCCAGCCAGAGCCCTCACCCACCCTGCCCCCCAACTCCCTTCTCCAGCCCAGAGCTCCCTCCCCCTCTCGCTCTCTGAACCCCTCATTCATGGCCCCACCCCAGAGCCCAAACCCCCAGCTGGAGCCCTCACCCCCTTATGCATCCCAACCCCTTGCCTCAACCCGGAGCCCCCTCCCACATTCCAACTCCCTCGACCCCACCCCCCAGCCCGGAGCCCTCTCCTTCACCCCAAACCCCTCATCCTGGCCCCATCCCAGAGCCCGCTCTCCCAGCCTGAGCCCTCACCGCCTCCCGCACCCCAATCCCCTGCCCCAGCCCAGTGAAAGTGAGTGAGGGTGGAGGAGAGTGAGCCACTGAGGGAGGCGGATTGTACTGAGCAGAGACGGGGCCTCAGGGAAGCGGTGGGGCTAGGGTTTTCGGTTTTCTGCTATTAGAAAGTTGGCAACCCTAGACCAGTGGTTCTCAAAGCCGGTCTGCTGCTTGTTCAGGGAAAGCCCCTGGCAAGCCTGACCAGTTTGTTTACCTGCCACATCCGCAGGTTCAGCCGATCGTGACTCCCACTGGCCACGGTTCGCCGCTCCAGGCCAATGGGAGCTGTGGGAAGCAGCATGGGCCAAGGGACATGCTGGCCACCCTTTCCGCAGCCCCCATTGGCCTGGAGCAGCAAACCGCGGCCAGTGGGAGCCACGATCGGCTGAACCTGCAGACGCGACAGGTAAACAAACCGGCCCAGCCTGGCAGGGGCTTTCCCTGCACAAGCGGCGGACCAGCTTTGAGAACTACTGCCCTAGACAGCACCGAGTGATTTGACCAGGTAGCTAGAAAACAGCAAGTAAAATTTCTTGATTTTGTACGTATTAAAAAACAGCCTAAAACCTACAGAACTGGTGTCCAGGTTCACAAGTGAAACATTACTAATTCTTCAATGGGAGGAAAAGCAATACACCAAACATTGAGACCAATGCAGGAGAGAATTCTAGCTCTTTACTGTTCTTTATGACAAGACAACTACAGCAAGTACACTTTAGACACAAAGGAAAGGTTCATGCTATATCTTGGCTTTACAGTGCTTAGTACTGCGGTGGTTGGCATGTTAGCAAACCTTAAGACAGATAAGTAAGGAGCAACTTTCCAGAACGCTGATGTTTGACAGAATGAAAGACATTCAGGATATACTTGCCTTTGACAATCTCCAGTAAATAATTCTTGCAATAAAAACTAAGTACCACCATACTGGGAAAGACCCTTGATCCAACTTGTCTAGTATCCTTTCTATTCCTGACAGTGGGTAAGTGCTCTAGTTATGAAATGCCATACTATAGGGACATGATTTTTTATTTATGCTTATGCCCTGAAGCATGAAACACGACAGCCAAATTATATCCTCCCCAGTATAGCTGCAGAAGCTATATCCATCACCTATATCTACACACACAGAGCTATCATTTATCTCTATCATCTATATGTACAGTCACACACACACATTATATAAATGTGTAAGGGCAGATCCTCAGCTAATATAAAGTGTCATAGCTCCCATAGAAATCAATGGACCTATGACAGTTTACACCAATTGAGGATCTGTCCCAAACTCTTTGTTTTGCGCTATTTATCCAAATGTAACATAACCAATAGAGAAGGAATCAGCAATAGACATTTTAAAGTAGAACAGGCCTATAATTCTAAAAGGAAATCTTGGGTAAAAAATTTTAAAGCATTTAAATGACTTATGCACGTAAGCATCATTTTCAAAAGTAACTTAGGTACTATTAAAAATGGTATTCCTTAACTCTTTTGTCAGAAATGTTATGATCCTCACTGGCCTTGATATCCTTTGCTGGCATTTGATTTGTTTTTTAGGCTGTATTTACTGACATTCAGTAAAACTATAAATATATGTGAAAAAGAAATAACTTTGACTGGACAAGAGTCTGTGGCATGAATGTAAATTAAAGTAAGATGGAGCATTTGAAATAATATTAAACATAAATGTGTCCAAAGTTTTGGATTAAGTGAGGTAAATCTAAAAAGTAAACAT
This sequence comes from Dermochelys coriacea, assembly GCF_009764565.3. Lineage (NCBI taxonomy): Eukaryota > Metazoa > Chordata > Testudines > Dermochelyidae > Dermochelys > Dermochelys coriacea. Next base: position 157,919,132 of record NC_050068.2, read on the forward strand.
GGAAGATGTATTTGTTGTTGACATTGCTTGGGAGATAACCTACTTCTACATTAGATTTTGCTTTAATTTTTACCCCTGTGCACATGGCTTATGCCTTCTTCCCCATTCAAGCATGGACTTAAACGAGAATCATTAACATCTATGCATCCCAGCTGCAGTAGAGACCACCTCACTAGTCCATACATTCTGTTTTACCAATATGCTACAGGCTACATTCTGCTTTACCAATATGCTGCAAGATAATATCCTTGTATTATCATAGTGCCCAGCAGCCCCAGTCAAGGACCAATCATAGTATCAGTATTTCCAAGTAAAATCCCAGTCACAGAGCTGTGTTCTAAACCACTGATAATGCAGCAGGACAGCAAAGTGGCAGTGAGCAACTTGCCTTGTACTACACAAACATCCTTAGGATAAAGCAGAAAAGTGCATAATCCTGAGGTCTTACTCCTGGGGGAATTCTTTGCCAAAAAATTAAAAATTCTGCACACAATATTTTTAAATTCTGCATATTTTATTTGTCAAAATAACACAATATAATCATGCCAGTTTCAATTATTTTGGTAATTTATTTCAGAATACCTGTCAGCAAGTACGTCTGTAACAATACAGACAACAAAAATGATTCAGGAAAGGTTTTTTAACAAATAGATTAATTACTAGGCATATTAATACAGACATAGGAGTAAGAATTCATTTAAACTATGGTACAGAAACGTATTTCCTATGCTCCTCAGAAGTAGTGCAAAGGCTTGGGGGAGCCAAGGTAACAGAGGAGCTGAGGGAGATGGAAGTAATTGCTGTAGAGGATCCTGGGTGTGAACTTGGAGTGTTGTTGGGTATGGGTGGGAGAAGTATGGAACGGGGGGGTTTTTTGTGCAGGAAAGGATTGTTAGGGAGCCTTCCCCATGCAGACCCTGGCTGACCCCAGTCTCTCCCATTCAGTCGGGCACATCTGCCCCTGTCCGCATGTGTCCCTGCATCCCCACTCAGCCAGCCCCCCCATATGTCTCTGCAGCCCCCTCCCTCTGCCCCATGTGTCCCTGTATCCCATCCTTATTCAGCCCCCACCCTAGTCTGTGCCCCCCACTAGCCCTTCTGAACCCCAATCTGTGACCCCCCAGCAGCTCCATGTGCCACACTCTATCCATCCCTCCATATCCCTTGCCTCCTGACCTAGCCCCACAGGCAGGGCACTTTGAGGAACGCAACGTCTTCTCTTCCCTATCTGCAGCTGGGGCAGCTCCCACCCCTGAGTGGCTGCTCTCTGTTCTGGCACACAGTGGCTCCTAGAGGGTGAAAGGCATAATTGCAGCACTTCTTGGCAGAATGTATTTTCTGCTGAGAAAAAAATATTCTGTACGATACACGAATTCTGCATATCCGCAGTGGTGCAGAATTCCCCCAGGAGTAGTCTCTACCCAGGAAAAACTCCTAATAGAGTAATGGGAATCTTGCCTGCGTAAGGATGGCAGGATCAGACCACTAAATTTATATTATATGGTAATATATTAATTGATTTATTTAAAAAAAACAGACTTTCTTTAAAAATCCTTAGTATACTTAAAGTTGCTAACCTTTAAAAAATGTAAGTGCATAAAGTGCTAATATGAAGTGCCAGGTTGACAGCGCTGGAGAACAGAGTCCTCCGAGTATCCATAGGACACGGAGAGCATTGGCATTTGCTGTACAAACTTCCCAAGCACTTTCCCCTGAAAATCAAACCTAACCCATCTCTACAGCCTTGTCTACAGTAGGGAATTAAAATGTAAAAATCCCACCATTGCCAGCTCTAGTTCAGCTGCACTGTTGTTAGCAACATTGGAAGTCCTAGTGTAGACAGCTCTCTGTCTCCAGCAGCTGTGTCAATTAAACTTGCTCAGCAGAGTAGTTCAGGTCTCCTTTATCTAGTAAATCCCCAGACTCTTTGCCGAGATTATCCACAAGACCATGCAACTAGTGTTTGAAACAGCAACTGCTTCTTAAACAAGATACTAGATTATAAGAAATAGGTTCTTTTAGTTAGGTTTAAAAAAGTAAAATGACAAAATGGTGCTAATATAATCCCCTGTCCTCCACAAATGAAGTCCAGTAGCAATATGCTATATTTCTCTCACTCTCTTCTGGAAATGCAAGATAAACATTTGATATTCTTGCATATGTTTTAAATATATTTTTAATATATTGGCACACACACATTTATACCTTAAGCATAAACAACATATTGTCATTTCTACAGCTGCCTCTTGTACTTTTCTGATTAGGCAAAATGTATCATGAATATAACATACAAAATGCAAAATACGTTTTGGAAAAGAATCAGTTGTATACACATGTAAGAAATAGATACCCAACATATAAAATATATTTCTTTAAAACAGCTTCTGTTTCCTTTGAGAGCATCCATTATCAATAGGCTACTCTTCAAAATATTACAGTTAATTATGAGAGATATCAGTAATACTTCTCAGGAACATTTGCTTTTATTTTCCAAATGATTAGATTATTTACATGCTTGTGACTCTAAAATGGTTCAAGCACATAGTAATCTGAAAGTCTAGGATCTAATTCATGCTCTATTTTATTTGATACCCGGGTTCAATGATCCGAAGAGCAAATAAAAAGATTTGTTCCATTACAGGGAATAGTTTTCAGTTATCTCAGAAAGGGTTTTAAAACTGCTGTTGAAAATCGAAGAGCTGAAACAAAACAAATAATACTTCTTATTTAAAATACCAGGAAAGCTTCATCTCTGCTTACCGTATATAATGCCTGGAATTCTATGAGTCCAGCAGTAAGAATAAAAACAGAAACCCATGTACCCTGAATTCAATGCCTCTCAGATCTGTCTCAATGGCTGTAGCATACAGGAGAGTGACAAGTTGCTTTTAAAAACCAAACCAGTAACAAAACTAGATGTTCTACTTTCACTCCTTCCGCCTGTCAAAACTCACTAAGTACCAGGACATTCTAATCCAGGGAACAATCAACTGCAATGTGATGTTTATGGATGTAATAAATGACTTTCAAAACACAAATGTATGTTTTTATAACCCTAGAGTGCAGTAAATATATGTGACTAACAATGGTAGTTCCTCTCATCTTAAAGAGACAAAGCACCATTTCTTTTCACCATTTTAATCAAGAATGATATAATTGCTTATTGCAAATAAATAAATAAATAAATTACGCGGACACCATTTAATCTCTCTGGCTCAGATTCTCAAAGGCATTTAGGACCCTAGCTCCCATTGAAATCAATGGGAGTTAGGTGCCTAAAAACCTTTGAGAATCTGCACTTCTGTGCTTCAGTTTCCTATCTGTAAAATGAGGATAATAATAATCTTCCCATTCTCCTACCTTCTATCTGTTGTATCTATTTAGCTCTTTTGGGCAAGGAATGGCTCTTACTATGGGCCAGATGGCAATCTCCTTGCTCATGCTGAATACTGCCTTATGCCATCAGTAATCCCATTGATTTCACTGCAACTCCTTATGTAACTCAATGTGCATTAGGATATCACAATCTGACCTTACATGTATGCACAGTGCATAGCACAATGGTGTCCCAGGCCTCATTAGGGCCTCTAGCTCCTACTGGAATGCAAACATGCAACATAATTGTCACTTTCATTCTGAAATTCACATTTACAAAAGTGGATATGGTTTTGCAAGACAAAAGTTTTTGCATAATTTGCAAAGGACTTCGGTTTTGCTCCCCAACATTTTGCAAGTGAAAATCAGAAGGTTTACACCCACCCAATGATATTGCAGTAATATAATGCTGCACAGTTTACAGGCCAAATTCAACTCTTCCTGCAGCTATCTGTTGCCTATTCTGCACTTGCTCTGTGTGGAGCTCTCGGCAAGGTTTCTTGTATGATGACAATGGGAATTCATCCCCAAATGAGGGCATGATATTCACCAGTGCTTCCACAGCCTGCATATGAGCTCTGCAATATAGGATCAGAGAGAAGGAGTTTGCCCTTTTTCTTTAAAGGCCAAATTCCAGTAGTCTTCAGGTTTGGCCAGAAAACAGGTGCATACTAATGCTGTAAAAGCACTTTCTTTGTCAAGTGTACTGTGCCAGACTGCTGCCATGCACAGATTTTTCCTGCCAGAATCAGGAGAAATTTAGAGTAGGACAGGTATATGCTGGGCTGAGTTGGTTACACACACTCTAAAACAGGTGGCCTCATATCCCATAACCCCTTGGTGCCTTCCTTAGAATGGCCAGAGTTACAATCCCTTCCCTGCTTCACCTCTGGCCCCAGACAGCTATTGCAGCCTATAAGTATGGGGACGCAGAAGCAGGGATCTTACCACTTCCCACTGACTTACTCATGGGGCGCAGGGAGTAGCAGGCAATTTGGTCCTGTTCCCCTGAAAAACAGTCAGAATTGCAATCTGAGCAGGTCAAAGCGGAGGGTGTAGGGAGAGCGAGGGAGTGGGGAGGTTGTGGCTTACCTCATACTTCCTTAGGTGGCCAAGCAAGGCCTGTGATAATCTCACCCTAAGGACCAGAATTAGGCTGGATAATTTCTGCCCCACGGTCCCATCCTCAACATACCTACTTGAGTTTGTGCCTCTGTCCAGTTCACAGTCAGGATTTATCTCTAAGCATTTTGTTTTGATAAGGATGATAGCCCTTCCAAATGTAAAAGATCAGAAGAACAAAAGCCTTAGAAATGGGCACAATGAGAGCTGGTTAGGAATTTTTTGACAAAATGTGTTTTCATTGGAAAATGCTGATTCAACAAAACCAAAGCTTTCCATGGAAATTTATTGGTTTTGCAAACCTTTGAATGGGAATATTGCTGAGGTCTAAACTGGAATTTCTGGGAACAAAAGAGACCCTCCGCACAATAGTCATTTGATTAGGGCCCTCACCTGGGATGTGGTAGACCCAGGTTCAAGTGCCCATTCTGAAGCAGGCAGAGATGCCTCCCACATTCCAGCTAAGTGCCCCACCCACTGGACTATAGAGTCAGTCTCAATTTCTCCTGTTGGACTTTGCAGAAATAATTAATAATCACAGGATCAGAGAGCTCAGGCAGAGGACAGGCTTAAACCTGCATCTCCCACATCCCAGGAGAGGGCCCTAACCACTAGGCTAGTCTCTTGCTCTTGCTAAGGGTCTCTTGCTCTGCCTCCCTGAAAATTTTTTAAAGGTCATGGTTTTGTTCCACTGCAGAACAAAAACAAATTCTGAAACCTTGAAATTTTTCACAAAATGGAATTCTTATTTTGTAGCCAGCTCTAATTCTGACCCCAAATCCATTGCAGTTAATCATCTAAGATTGCTCCACAAGTTAATTAGGGCTGAAACTTGCAAACCCTTATTCAGGTGCGTACTCTCTTTCCAAGTACTCTCTTTGCTGTTGGATTTATGCTGGTGTACCCGAGATCAGAGTCCAGCCCACGAGCTACTTATGTGAATAAGTTATGTGGGGAACAGCTTTGCAGGATGGGGACCTTTTCCCTAAAGACATTGTTTAGAATGAGCATGTCACACTCTTGCATAAGTTTTCAGAGTTATCTTGGCTCCTAAATGAAAATAGAAAAGGCGTACTTGTGGCACCTTAAAGACTAACACATTTATTTGAGCATAAGCTTTCGTGAGCTCACGAAAGCTTATACTCAATAAATTTGTTAGTCTCTAAGGTGCCACAAGTACTCCTTTTCTTTTTTGCGAATACAGACGAACACGGCTGCAACTCTGAAACCTGTCATTAAATGAAAATAGATCATCATATATGTAGATTCAGGCATTGGTGACAAGTTTCTGTCATTTCACAAATAATGAATAGGTACAAGGTACAATAGGCTATATATAACCATTCAAAAAAATCTATGGGTCTCACTTATATATCATCAATGGGCTCATCAATCAGCAAGGCAGGTATATAAACAGGTTTTCACACAGGTCTCCTACCAGGCAGCTACATTAATTTGTGAAGATCCAACTCTTCCAATTCATGCTGATATCTCTGGGGAAGAATCATGGGCTTTCTTCCATAGGAGTGGTTGATAACAAGCTAATTGAAAAGGAAAATAAAGAGCAACTGAAGTTGGAGGCAGAGATGCATTCTTCGCCCTTTGTCTGGTCAAGAGAATATGAAATGCACTGGTAACTGTTCCTAATGCTGAGGCTCTGTAGAAAGAAGTGGTAAAGGCATTAATTGCCCTGTGCATTTGTCTAGATCTCATCTCAGTTGATAAGATAAAGAGGCTACTGATCTCTTTGCATTTCAATATGCAGTCCAAATTTGGTCATGAGGTTACTTTGTTATACTTTTCCCAAGGACTTGTCTGACTGAGCTAGTGACAGTGGTGCTAGGAAAAGCTCAGAGGTGAATTCAATGCATCTAAGTGATGACAGAGGCCTCAGAAAGAAAATGCTAGAGAGGAATTTAGTTTTATTGTTTTCCTTAAGGGTTGGAATTCTGTAGGATTTGATCTTCAGCCTAATTTAACTCACATCTATCGTATTAAGAAGTACTTGAACTTTAGTTGTTGCAAAACACTACTGTCATGAATCTGTGAGTCCTAAGATTATTTTAACTTCAGGAACGAGACCGCTGACTTCACATTGCAGAAATCTAAGCTACTTATGATATAACAGTACTCACTGGAGTTAACGAAGGATGCCCCTATCATGTGACTGGGGTTAATCTTCAGCAGTCCTGACCCATGTGACTATGGCCAGGACAAAGACTGGCCTCTTACCAGTACACTTGTGCATCACACCTTTATGCTATGTCTACACTACAAACTTTGGTTGATGCAAGTTATGTCAGAGTAAAGCTGCTGCAGTTAGTATACGCTTGTGCGTGCACACTTGTCTCCTGGCATCGGCGCTCTGCGGTAATCACCAGGAGTGCTTGTATTGATGCACAACCACTGGCTCAGCAGGTGCAGAATGACAGCTGAATGCGCTTTTGGTAGATTGAGGGGTTGCTGGTGTTGTTTATTCACAAGATTGGATTTCAGTGAGAAAAACATCCCAATAGTTATAGCTGCCTGCTGTGCCCTGCATTATAGCTGTGAAGCAAAGGGGGAAAACTTGCTGCTGGAGTGCAGGGTGAAGCAGCTGTCTGCTGAGTTTAAACAGCCAGACACAAGGGCTATTAGAAGATCTCAAGGAGCTATATGGCTCAGGGAGGCTTTGAAAGAGCACTTTATCAGTGAGCCGCAGTAATACGGTGTGGTGTGGTGTGCTCTACCTGGCCCTGCTGTGAGGGGGCCTGTTAGGAATTGTATGGTGCTTGGTGGACATCTATGCATATAACAGTCAATGTACCTATTAATTTTGTGCTGCTTGCTGTACATTTATGATTATTATACTGTGTGTGTGTTTGTCACTGATTCTGTGAGTTGTGTCACACTGTGCAGGAACAAGTAAGTGGGTGCTTTCAAACTGCTAGGCACTCTGCAATGTATGTTATGAACTGATGAAGATGTTCCAAATAATTGAATTGTATTCAGTAACAAAACCAGTGCAGAGAAAAATCTGTGCAATTTAAAAGCAAATACACTCAATACTTTAATAAATTAATAGAACAAAATGTATCAAGGGGAAAGAAAATTCATATCCATTTGTGCTACACATACAGCTACCGTGGCTTTCATAAGGTCAGTGAAGCAGTGGTGGTCCTTAATGTCCCCTTGTGTGGTAGGGCTGTGGACCCTGGTGCCATGTGGAATGTTGATGGGGGGCTGCAGGGAAGTGCTGTAATGGAGTTCGCCATGGACTGCAAAGGGAGGAGACCCCAGGATTGTTGAACCCATAGATCCACAAGAGCCTGCAGCATCTGTGTTTGCCGCCAGAAAAGCCCCATTGTCCTGATACATCTCTCTCTCCTTTTCCTGCTGGGAACCCTGGGCCTTTCTCCTCTCCACACTCTCCTTCTCCAGGCTGTCTGCAATGTTCACCTTCCAGGCCCTCTGCTCCCATTCTCATGCAGCACTATCTTGCAGGATCTCAGTGTACATGTTGTCCCAAGTCCTCTTCTTTCTCCTCCTTATCTGGATCAGGTATTCTGCAGGTGTGAAGGGGGAATCCCCTCAAGACTGCAACTTCGGCAGCTACAGATAAAACACAGAAGTACCCTTGTCAGTATAATCACAACAGAAAGCAAAAGTTAAGATTCAGAACTCACTTCCCTTGCTCCCCCAAAGTTTTAAACAGGCCATGCCTATTGACACTTCTGCTTTGGAGTGCTTGTATACGGCACTACTCAGCACCAGCCGTGGTGAATAAGGCTTGCTAGGGGTGAGGGAAATGAGGCAGGAATTGCTCAGTTGCATGAAACTAGGGCAGTGGCACTGAATACTGGCACCATTTTCCACAGACTGTGGTGATTTTAGCTGATATCTCATTCCTGAGGGTAACAAAGGCACAGAGATCACAGCTGCTGCTGGTGACCCAAAGTTGCCTAGGTCTCTATGCTGCTAGCCTGTGTACTGCAATGGCCTGCTGAAGTTACCGCTGACTGGCATGGGAAAGTGTCCTACCGCAGAGGAAGAAATAAGGCTGCCATCCCTAGAAACCTTCTGGAAAGGACTGCAAAATACCTCTATGAAAGTTTCATCGAGATCTCTCAGAAGGATTCAAGGGACATCCCTGTGCACATAAACAAATTTCTCCTCATGGTACCCACCTTACCTAACTCTACAGGGGAATGAAAAGCATATAACAACACTACTTCTCCTTTTTGTACTGCTACCTCTTCTTGTAGAAGTAAAATAATGCAAAATCGATAAATATGTCCTGTTAAGTCGGGGGTGCCCCCACTGTAATGGGAAATAAATTTACACACTTACCCCAAGATCCTTCCCTTCCATTGGGCTCACTCGTTCTTGATTGCCAGGACTGACTAGATGCATTGGAGTCTCAAACAGGTCCTGGCTAATGCCATAGCTGGACCCTCCCCTGGTTGCTTGTCTCCCATCTTCCTCCTCCTCCTTGCTGTTCAGGTCAGGGACCTGTGTGGCTCAGGCTCCCTGGAGGTATCCACGGTATCCACTCTAAGTATGGCACGCAGTTCTTTGTGTTTTGTGAAAAAAGCAGACCTGTGGATCACTGTTGGCCTCCGTGGCCTTCAGGTATGCCTGACACATGCCCTTTGCTTTCATGTGGCCCTGCTGCTGGTCCCTGTCATACACCTTCTCCTGCAACCCCCATGCAATCTGCTTATAGATGGCCACATTTCTATGGTGGGTCCATAGCTGCGCTTGCACAGCCTCTTCTCGCCACAGGCCTAGGAGATCCAGTATCTCCTGTCTACGCCAAGCTGGAGCTCATCTGGAGCATGTAGCCAGCATGGTTTGTTGGGCAGTTGTTCACAACAGTGGAGAGCTTCCAGGTGTGCTCACCAGGCTGGGCAATCAGGAAAAGGCATTTTAAAAATTCATGGGGCATTAAAAGGAAGAAGGGGCCTTCTGGTCTCTGTGACTCCTGGGCAGTGGAGTTCACAACTGAGACCAGAGTGGTCAATGTCAGGATTGTGGGACAGATGCTGGAGGACTGCTAGGGTCAACACAGGTAACTCAGTGTCTTTGCTTGCACAGCATTGACCTCTGTACATCAACCATGGCTCAATGCTGCTTGGGGAGGCAGTGTAACTGCGTTGCTGTAACGGGGCGCTTACATTGGTGGGAGACAAATTTAAGGGTAGTCACATGCACAACTAGGTCAATGCAAAATGGCTTACGTCAACCTAACTTTGTAGGGTAGACCAGGCCTCACTGTAGTGAAGCTGCTGCTTATATTCCTTTCTAAGGATCAAACTTTCCAATCTCATCTTTCATGCTCTTCTTTGCTCCATTTACCCATACTTCTCTGTTTTCCAGCTGTGTCAGAGAGCAGTGAAAAGAGTAGTGCTAGCTACACCCCTTGTGGAAATTGCTGTGACCCTTTTTTGGCATCTATTTGACTAACAGCTAGTTGCTTTTGAAAGCAGAATGCGGTTGCACCCTCCTTTCATGAAGTCAGGTTTGTTTAAAAAGAAAGAACTAGAACCGAGCATTTTTACAGAAAAGAACACTTTCCCACTCTCAATTCTTTTTATCTCCTGCAAAAGGTCAGGAATGTTTAAAATTAATGGCAACCAATGTAAATGAGAAACAGAAACTAAAGAAACATTAATTCCCTTGCATACAGTCCAACTTGCTTCCTTTTTTTCAAAACAGAAAATGTTTGCCTGCTTTGGCTACTAAACCACCAGGAATTTCCAGCCCTTTTCAGCTTAGATCTTTGGGAATCCCCACTTTGTAAAATGAAGCAAGAAGCCACAAACAGTATGAAAATGAAAAGCAGTACTTGTGGCACCTTAGAGACGAACAAATTTATTAGAGCATAAGCTTTCGTGAGCTACAGCTCACTTCATCGGATGAAGTGAGCTGTAGCTCACGAAAGCTTATGCTCTAATTAATTTGTTAGTCTCTAAGGTGCCACAAGTACTGCTTTTCTTTTTGCAAATACAGACTAACACGGCTGCTACTCTGAAACCTGTCAGTATGAAAATGATGAGCCATACTCTGCACAAAGCATTCTCCCCTCCCCCCACCCTCAGCTGGCTAAAAACCCAGAACTATTAGAAAGTTTGAAAAGGCAAATGTGCTCTTGGAAAATACAAAGTGAGCTTCCTGTAAATAAACCAAACTACCTGGAGCCATTGGGTCAGATTCTCAGCCAGTGTAAATCAGTGTAGTTCGACTGCAGAGCCACACTTACGCACACCAAATGAGGATCTGTACCTTTTTGTAGATGAGGCAAGAAAACAATTATACTAGTCGGAATTTAAGGAAGGTCACACCTCCTAAAACCCCTTTTCTTCTCACTTGATAATGCAGATATTTCGCTCCTAGGCTCTGACACTTTTACAGCGTGGAGCACATTTTATTAAGAAGAACATCTCTCGAGCTTGCTCCCTTCTCATTTGCTATCACATGGACCCCTCTCCTCTCATTTGGATAGCCTTCCTCAGTCTTCAGCAGTCACTGCTATGTGAAGTCTCTTTATTGCCATAAAATCCTTTCCCCTTTCCAATCCATTCTATTCCTTTCCCTTGTCCTGCTCTCCTGCACATGCTTCTCTGTCACCTGTTCCCTCTCTCCTGACATGCTTCCCAATTGCTTGGCCCTCTCTTCTCCCCTGGACATATTGCCAGGCTGCCTCATTTCTTTTTCCTCTGGACAGTCCTCTCCCAATGGAAGCTAGCAGATGCAGCTAGGGCCAGGATATTCTTCCTTGTTTCTATCTGCCTTTACAGGCCTCTGCACACTTCTTTGCAGTGCAAAGCCAGCATCCCTCTAGAACAGGGGTTCTCAAACTTAATTGCACCATCACCCCCTTCTGACAACAAAAATTACAACATGACTCCAGGAGTGGGGACTGTAGCCTGAGTCCACCTGACCCCACCGCCTCGAGCTGAGGGACCAAAGCCGAAGCCCCAGGGCTTCAGCCCCAGGCTGGGGGCCTGTAATCTAAGCCCCGCCACCCGGGGCTGAAGCCCTTGGGCTTCGGCTTTGGCCCTGGGTGGTGGGGTTTGGGCTTTGGCCAGCAAGTCTAACGTCAGCCTTGGCGACCCACAGTTTGAAAACCACTGCTCTAGAACCAGCTAGACAGAAGCAGCCATTACCACATGACTAGCTAGCTCCCTGCTGAACACAAAAAAGTGCTCTGTGAACTTCCTGTGCTCCCCACACCAAAATCTTGGAGCTGCTGGCCTAAGCATGTTGCTCAAAAGCAGAGAGAAAACGTGAAGCAGATTGGACTGAAGTGAAAGTGCCATTTCTTTTCCTTTGGAGAAGGAACAACTTAGCTACTTTGGAGAACAGGCCCCTGAAAACACACATGGTATATGCAATGTTGTTGTCCACCCAGAGCTTCTTCAGTCATGTTGCATTTATTTAGAGCTACTGAACCTGCGCCCAGTAAATGTGTGAAGGAACGACACCCTTTCCTCAGCCTGTTAGTGCTACTTAGGGTACAAATGTTGTGCCCAACTTTGAGGAGATGTTTGCAGAGGTAAAAAACAAAACAAAACACTACATATGGGATTTTCAAAAGTGATCAGCAATGGCCTTACCCTTACTGACCTCAGTGGGAACGGTATGTCTACACAGCAACTAGACACCTGTGGCCGGCCTGTGCCAGCTGACTAGGCTCACAGGGCTTGGGCTGCAGGGCTGTTTCACTGCTCTGTACACTTCTGATTTTTCTACCTTGCAGGGTCCTAGATCCCAGGCTCCAGCCTGAGCCCAGACATCTACACAGCAATTAAACAGCGCCACAGCCTGAACCAGAGGGGCTGGGTGTCATGGGTGTCTAGCTGCTGTGTAGACATACCCTAAGACTTTTAGCATTGACCTCAGTGGGAGTAGAGTTAGACCAGTGGTGAGTACTTTTGAAAATTCCATGCTACCTGTTCACAGATGTGTCTCCAACTTGAATTTAACCACTTTTTACTTGGGAGTTAAATATTTTACACAGTTCTTGATTATGGCATAGCCACAGCCATGTCAGATCAATTTTTTTTTTTTTTGCAGTATAGCTAGAGAACATACAAGTAATACATTTTCCAGATTGTTTTAATCCCAAACTACCAGCTCAGTCAAAGGCGTTTTAGTAAATATGACTAAAATAAAGGTGTTTTACCTGATAACTGTCCAGTGGCCACAGGTCTCACTTTATACGGAGTACTGCAAAATATCAAAGAGGGCTGGTTACAATGACAATGATAAAACACTTTGTGTTTTCTGTATAGGACTGGTGTACATGCCATGAAGAGTGGGAGGAAGTATATGAATGCATTCTGAGCCAGCTTGAAATCTGTGGGTTGAAAATTTACCCATGGAAATAAAGAACATGCACTTTCTATGAATTTATCGCCCCAAATTTGCCACTGCACTGGTAGTCAAGGACTTGTTCAGGCTGCTTTAGTGCCACCAGAACACACCATGGTCACACTACAAGCACAGCAGAAATCTCTCCCCTTTGGGGAGAGTCAGGTTAGCTTGGAAATAGAGGTGTCAAGGAAACGGTCACTGGGAAGAAGAAAGTTCCTTGGGGCAGGGACAGACTTTTTGTTCTGTTGTACAGTGCCTAGCACACTGGGGTCCTGGCCCATGACTGGGGTGGGGACCTAGGCACTACGGTAATACAAATAAATACATACATACATAAATAATGAGAGAGTGGCCACGGTGAAAAAATAGCAAGGCTATTTATTTATATATTTAGCAAGGCTAAAATAGCAAGCTATGAGAAGCCAGGGAACAAAAGTAAATGGGGTTCAGAGCAGTTGGGCTTGGAGCAGCACATCATAAAAGCCGGGACCCCCCGTTTCCAAATAATGACATGCCTAAGTTCTAACAGAGAAATAAAGACGACTGTGAATTAAGGGAGCTGGGAGCCTTTGGAGTAAACATAGTGGGTTGTATACAGATGTTCTACATTAAATACTTATGTGCAGTAGTTTTTCCTCAGATAGCTCCGCCAACTTTAATAGCAGGTAAAATTACAAACCAAAGAGGCATTAGTGTTATAATCTTGTGCCCAACTTCTGCTGACAGCTACCTCCCACTGCACAGGCTCTCCTGCCACATTGCACAGGAAAGGTGTTTATGGCTAAGCAAACCTTTTCCCTGGGCTTGACGCTATTTTACAGTATCACGTCCTCCTCAGGCTTACCTCTCTGAGTTTGCTGGCATTGTTGGATCTATGGATACCATGCAATTATCAACTGTCAAAAGTGAGAGAGTTGTGTTCCTGAAAGACACAAATCAAAGAGGTTTATTTAACCTAGAAAGTGATGGTCCTGATTCTGTGCTGCCTCAGATCTTGCATTGCACAGGTATAACTGGCTAAATGGGCTTAAAACACTCCTATTTTGAGTAGCTACTGTATCTCACCCACTTTGCACTGGTGTAGATGACTACACCAGGGGCAAGGCAGTGGAGAATTAGGTCCTTAATGGCTATGTTCTGTACAGTACAACCACAAGAGACATTTGTGATTAAAATGCAACTGTGATCTTGTCTTTCCCCAGAGGGAACTTTGCTCCCTGTAAAATCACATATGCTGTGCTGTTGAATAATCAGATACTGACTTCCAGTGAGGAGGTATCATGATTTATTGACTTGGCAGATATATACTGACTGAGTTAAAAATCAATAAAAATACTTACCTTGAGATAATACACACAAAATCCAACCCCCTCCAAGCTACACAAGTGATTATCAGTGTTGTTATCCACTTCTTTTACAAAAGGGAATTCTGAAATTGTTAAAGAAACTCCTTCACAACAAACAAAAACAAAACACCAACAGCAATTGAAAAGAGGGCAATGTTTTCTGAATATTAGTTTGCTAGTTTTGGCACCACAGACTGAAATGTGCTCACCAGAAGCTTCTTTGAAATTAGTGAAACTTCAGCAGCCCTTTGTATGGCCCTATTTAAAACAAACCATAACCTAACCTGTTTAACTGAAACCCTCCTGTTATTGTCCATGAATGGCTTACATTGTTAAACAAGGTTTTCTGAGGGACATTGGAAGTGTTTGACATCACAAGCAAATGACAATTGTTGAGCTCTCCAATATCAAAGGAGGGGTAATAGCAAGGGTAAACAGCAAAGCTTATTGGATTCCTTCTCAGAGTTTTATGTAAATAATAGTCAGTAGGATTCTCCAGATTTCAGAGTAGCAGCTGTGTAGTCTGTATTCGCAAAAAGAAAAGGAGTACTTGTGGCACCTTAGAGACTAACAAATTTATTTGAGCATAAGCTTTCGTGAGCTACAGCTCACTGTATTTTCCACTGAATGCATCTGATGAAGTGAGCTGTAGCTCACGAAAGCTTATGCTCAAATAAAGTTGCTAGTCTAAGGTTCCACAAGTACTCCTTTTCTTTTTAAGATTCTCCAGATGCCCACAGAGTTAACCACACTCAATAACCCTGTGATTTAATGTTTTTTCTTGGGTTTTGTACTGTGGGTGTGTACATCTAAGGGACATCATACTCCTTTCTGCATACCCCTTTCAGAGGGTTCTGTGATGTCTAGGGAGCAGTGGGAACTGTACTCCAGCGCATAGGCAAAGGGCTGCTGGCCGATTCCTCCAGATTCATGGGTGAAACCTCCAGCCAATTCTCTTTGTGGAGGATAGGTACACCAAACTGTATCCCAAATGAAACAATTAATAAGAAACTCCAGGAGTGGAAACTCATGGAATTTTTAGACCACCCCCCCTCATAAAAATAACCCAATTAAAGGAGAACATTGCCTGGAACAAGAGACTCGGTGACATTTTTTGTTTGTTTGTCCCATTTGTGCAAAATTCTAGTGGGTACTCTGTTTGGTTACCAGGAACCTTGAACAAGAGTGGTATAGTTCTATTTGACAGTGCCCCAAATGTAAAACTGGTATCCTTGACTGGGCTTGTCTGTGCACAATTTCTCAAAAACACCCCCTCTTCTATTCTATTCCTTATACCAGACCAATATTGTGATATCTGAGCACCTTCCAATAGTGTATTAAGCCCTCTTCTGTTATTCATTATACATGAATTACTGTTACCCCAATTTCTGATTCCCACGTTCTGTAACTTGAGATATGCCTGAGATGCAAAAAATGCAGATCTGAACCCAGATTTGAATTGAAATATATTCTCCTCTTCCCAAAACTCATGGATTGTTGGGTGTGATGTTCCATTTTGGTCCCACCTCTGAATTGTTCTGAAGAGGGAAGGAACCAAGGTGAAAGGTGTGTTAGCCCTTGTCAAAATGTATCAAGTGATGCCTACCTTGGTAACCCAGTTGCAATGCAGAAGAGGTCAACAATATCTCTGGAATTGCAGTATTTACTGAAGACCACCTTCCAAGCAAAACAGCAGCAGTGAAGAAAAACCAAGACAAAGAAGAGAAGATACGGTTAAATTCCACTGGACATGGACCTCATGTACTGGCTTTACGTAAATGACCATTCTTGCTTTTGAAATATCTGATTTGCCCTGGGCATTGGAATTCTTTCCTCCCTTTCTTACCTTCCCCCTTTTCTAATTCATTTATTTTCAATGAGAAAGCAGAGGAGGAAAGGGGATTTTGGAATCCTAACCCAACTACCTACAAATCTAGCATATGGTATCTGAAATTACAGCAAAAGAAACTTTATCATTAATCTAGATGATGATCATGACCACAAATCGTAGAAAGAAGCAATTGCAAGTCCTGAAGAATGTCTATAGAATGGGTCAGATCCTCAGTGTCAATAGGTTAATTCAAGTAAACGGTGCTGCACTGATTTATATTAGCTGAGGATCTGGTCCTGTAATTTAGACAGAATGTAATGTTTTCCAAGTAAGCCAAATTTCTCACTGTAATGTATGGCACTATTGCAGTACCGTTAAGTTAGCAGTTGAATCCACTTGAGATGCAGTTGAATCCACTTGAGATTAATTTTTCCAACTGCTGTTGACCCCTAAAGAATGCCCTTTATTCTTTTACACACAAAAAATTATGTTAAAAACACTATTAAGGTTGCAAAGACAACCCTAAAAGATGTCAGTTTAAAAATCTCCAAAAGTCAGGAAATGCTGGCATTAGGTTTCCATGCCATCCCTTTGTGCATTTGCATTATGATACAGTCTTTAATTACATTATCACGTACTATTTTTTCCATTGGACCCCTGCCTCTTTCAGTGCACAGGATAGACCTGCTCTGGAGATGAAGCATGATTGTGTAGTAAAGAAGACTGTTGTCTGTCTGCCTCATTTGTTGCAGAAGTTAGAAGGTATGGGGAAGGGGATTGCAGGAAGAGAAAGGATACACTCATGTCCTCCGGCCATTCCCTGCCTCATTCCTTCCACCACACAGACCTCTGCCATTTGAGTAACTGATAGCGGTAGTAGGCTGTCTTCCTGTATGTGGACCAGCACTAGAGTGGGGACAGGACGCTTTGCCAGTGGGTGTCACACATATTTGCTGACAGCAGAGGAACGGTGAGACTCAAGGATCTTGCTTTCCACTCCAGGCTCTAATAGGGAGTATGCTCTATTGGGCATAGATTCTTCTGTTTATTCCCCCCCAAGCATGACCCCTTCTCTAGCCTGTTCCAATCCTGTTGCTTTCTCACTCCTAGCTCTTTCTTCCAATCTCATTCTCTTCACTTTGCAGCTCCCAGTCTCCATGCCTCAGGCTTCTCACCCCAGTCCCAGCCTCCTTGCTCAGCCAGTCCCAGTTCTCCCCTCCTGGCTTCTCATCCGGTCTGCCTCTCTCCCCAACCCTGGCCTCCAGTTGCCCCTTCCACCCACATTCCCAGTCTCCTCATACAACTTCACTGTTCTCTCTTGCGTCCCAGCTCTTTGAACCACTCTCTTTGTCCAGTCAGGCCCACTTCTCCTCTGCACCCAGCTCCTCATCAGATCTCTCCCTTTCCCGGTCACTTCCTTCACCCTGCCCCCACTCAGTCCCAGTATCCTCCCACCTACTGGCTTGCTCCCCATTACCTTCCCTCACTCCCAGTCTTAG